>NC_139040.1:108139682-110955974 GCF_964662115.1 Mustela nivalis
ACACCAAGCAGTTCTCTGAGATCAGCTGGGTGTCCTATAATTCAAGTCAATTGTGACACACTCTATCTGGAGATAGTGTCAGATTCCACAGGTTAAGAGCTCAGTCCTGCAAGACACCCCACCCACCCCTAATTTCGGCTGCCAATCCCAAACTCAGGTTTTCACCTGTGCTTCTGACTGACTGGCTACATATTAGAGGTTCTAACAACTCCTTCCTTGGTTTTGATTAATTTGCTAGAGCAGCTCACAGAAGTCAGAGAAACATTTTACTTAACTACACGACAGAAGTCAGAGAAACATTTTACTTAACTACACGACCAGTGTGTTATAAAAGAATATAACTCAGGAACAGCCAGATGGAAGAGTGGCACAGGGAAAGCATGGGGCAAGGGTGCCAAGTTGCAATGCCTTATCCAGGTGCCACTCTCTCTCTCCATCTCCCATGTTCACCAAAATGGAAGTTCTCTAAACCCTGTCTTTTTGGGTATTTCTGGAGCTTTCATTACATAGATATGATTGATTAAATCATTGGCCATTAGCCATGGATTCAACCTCTCATTCTTCTCCCTTCTCCAGAGCTCACACAGATAGGGACTGAAAGTTCTAATCTTCCAGCTACATGGTTGGTTCCCCTGGCAACCAGCCCCCATCCTGAGGTGCTTCCCAAAAGCCACCTCATTAACATAAACTCAGGTGTGATTTAAAGGGTTTGTTATGAATAACCAGACACTTCTTATTGCTCTTATCCCTTAGGAAATTCCAAGGGTTTTAGGAGCTCTGGATTAGAAATGGGGATGAAGACCAAATACAAATTTCTTTTAAATCACAGTATCACATGCGCAAATCGCTTCACCTTCCTGCGCCTATAAGGATAATGGTCGTATTGTCTTCAGGGGTTTAATGATAAGGTTATGTGAGTTGACACATGTCTACTCTTCAGAGCAGTTTCTGGCATAGAATAAGCTGCGAGTAAACATTAGGATTTTTTATAGTAGTTACTAATGGAGAAAACCCAAGTATAAAACTTTCATCTTCCTATGGAATGTCCCTGTTCCTCCTGAATTAGTGAATTTGCTAGGCACTGAAAACATTTAGTGTCAAGAGGGAGCTGTCAACCTGGGTCGTTTGAGGATAGTTTAATAAAAACATTTACAAATGAGTAGTCAGAGTATAGGAGAACCACAAAGGATAATGAGTGTCCCCAGGGCTACTAAGTGCTGAAGGCTGTTACCACCCCGGAGCCTTAAGGTATGAGGGGAGGGAAGTACTCCTGGCATGGAGAACCAGACAAGGCAGTGTGGAGAGCCAAGGGGGATAGAAGCTCCAGCCTTTGATGGAGGAAAGCAGCCAAGATGGGGGGGGGGTTGCGGCTGGGCAGGGAGGGAGTTGGGGCGCTAAGTCCTCTGCCCTCTCTTCCTCTCTCCCTCCCATCTCTGGTCTCTACTCCCTAATGGCTAATCTGAAGCCCAACTAGAAGGGTCAGAGCAGGCTGCAGAAAGGGGAAGAGGGGGGACCCTTGACAAATGGAAGATACCAGTTGTAATAATCATGCTGATTCTTACACTTAAAAATCTGGCAGTTTCATAAAGTTACATCTGATTCTTCAGCAAGAAGTGTGTTTACTTTTTGTGGAAAGAACATCTTTCATAGAAGACTATTATCTATTGAAGTGTGTGATGTTTCTATGAGCCCTCTAGACATAGGACTTGTGTTAACTTTAATTTCTATTGGGGAAAATGAGTTTCTTAGATAGAAAAATTAGGTTTCATGGGAAAAAATTTCTATTTGAAACCAAAACTAATCATCTCATACATATATGTACTTGGCCAGGAGAGGGATAATGTTTGAGATTTCATTGAGGTCAGTGCAGTCCATCTCCAAAGATGTAGACTCCATATATATACATCTTACTGACTGTGAATCAGTGGCATCATCTGTATAAATGAAGACTTACGAAGGAAGCAAAAGAACAGGTGTAAAATGTGATCTTTGAAGACTCTGGTGTGCTTTTAACACCATCCATACCAAAGGACCCTTATCCATTATTCTATCCCTTCTTGTTCACAAAGACACCCCATGTAGCTTCTCACACACATTCTTTTGAACTGCAAAGCCTTGATTATCATTACAAACTTCAGCCTCCTCTTCTCTTTCAGCAGGTTTTGGCGCAAACTCAGTTCCCATTAGGGACAGCCTTGATAGATCCCTCCCTCTCTTCCGCTAACAAAGATTATCAGGTGGGTTGCTAACTGAGTTCCCTGACAACCCTCTTTCCTGGCATGGTCCCCTTACTTCTCACAGTTGGGCCAGGAGGGAGCAAGATAGTGTCTCGGGTTTTTATTATGGAAGTTTCTTTTGGATCATTGGGGTTCAGCTTGCACATTTAATAAGAAATTTGGTCTCACTCACACACTCTCTTGCTCATCCCCAGACCTACTCCATTGTTTTCTAAGCTCTCTCGAGTCACTTAAAAAGAACATTCAGCTTCCCTTTCTTCATGTCTCTGACAAAATAATAGAACCCAGAACCTTTAAAACTCCACTAAAAGTGCATAAATCCCTCCCCCCTCCCACTAAAAACGATTTCCCATGTTTCTCTTTATCTGGTGGATTAGTGTGGTTGTTTTCATACCAGGCTGTTGGGGGTTTAATGTTAAGTGTTTCATTAATAATGCTTTGGGCTTTAGAAAAAAATGAAACCGATAAATCCTAACTGTGAACAGAACTTATTTATTTTATTCTTTGTGCTTAACATCACAGGGAACAGTTTAAAACCAGTTTTGTTTGTACTTTAAGACACAGAAAAGCAGTACTTTACAAGCCACAGCCACAGAGATAGAATTAATTAGGGGAAGGATAATAATGGCTCTACAATTTAAAAATAAATGTTTGCTTCTATCAGTAATAAAAGGATGAAGATCACTACATAGAGAGAAGAGGCAAAAGGAAAAACCCCATACATCTTCTTGGAATAACAAGGCGAACTCATGGGTGCACTAACAATAGAATTTGTACACAAAATAATTAAAACGGGAAATTCCTAGTTTCACTTTCTTTATTTGAAGTGAATTTATGACTCCTCTTGGCAGTACTTTCAGTCATTCAGTTTCCATCACAAAATAACCTTGACTCATCTTCTCTTCAGTCTGGTCCTCTGCGACAGTATTATTATAGCTAATACACATACGAGTGACAAGAGTGAGCCTTTTCCAACACTGGCAGCAGCCCTCCCTCCCATACCTGCCCCTTCCTCCAGCCATGCAAAGCACCAGATGCAAGCTTGAATCTGGTTGTGAACTTAAACCACAGGAGATCAACCTTGCTCCAAATTTTAAAAAATTACTTCTTTGATGTCCCTGAATGATAGTCACACAGTGTCTGCTTGAACACCTTCCATGAGGGGAGCTCATGGAAGTGTGTCTAAATGTGAGGCCTTGTCATTGAGGGAACACCTGCCTCCCTGGAACTTTCTAGCTGCTGGTTCTAGGAAACACTGAAACATCACAGGTTGATTGTTCTTTCTTCTATATGACATACTTCTTCAGATTTGGAAGATCAATATCATGTTTCTCTAAGTTTCCTTGCTTTAAGATAAATTTCTGTAACTTCCACATTATTCACCATCCTGGATGCTTGCCTTGAGACTTTTTTTCTAACTTGTGAAGGTTCTTTAGTTGGAACATCTAAAAATGCACAAAACGTATGGATGTTGGTTTTACCAGTACTATTAGGCTCTACAATAACGATTCCAAATACCTATCCATGTAGACTGAAAATTGCATTTTTATGTTTTTTACTGGACAAATGATACTGTGGGCTTCAAATGATGTTGGAATTGCCTTAAACCTAGTATCTCTTTCAAACGACTTGAGGCGAAACGTGGTCTTTCATTCTAAACTTCAAAAATGAATTTTTGGTATCGACATGCAGAACTCACTAGTAATCCTTCCAAAATATTATGTTGGAGCACATGGGTGGCTCAATCGGTTGAGTGCCTGACTTTTGAATTCAGCTCAGGTCCTGATCTCATGGGTCGTGGGACTGAGCCCCAAGTTAGGATCTGTGCTGAGCATGCTTAAGATTCTCTCTCCGCCTCTTCCTCTTCCCCTCCCCCTCTCATGAGGGTTCTCTATTTTTTTCTATAAATAAGTAAATAAATAAAATATTTTAAAATATAAAACATTATGTTTATTCCAGGAAGGAGAGAAGATGGCAGTGTAGTAGGAGGACCCTAGGCTCGCCTCAGTCTGTGACCACAGCTAGATAATCGTCAAGTATTTCTGAATGCTCAAGAAATCGACCTGAGGACTGACAGAACAAACTGCACCACTAGAAGGAGAGAAGGGGTCACTTCAAGGAAAGAATAGGGAAGATCACCATAGGCGTGGGCAGTGGTAGAGAATATGCCTCTTGCTGCTGCACAAAACACATATGGCAGGTCATAATACCAAACAGCTAACTCCCAGAGAGACCCAAACAGCACACTGTGGTGCTTGTGGATCTCTTGGGTAAAAGGGCGGTCCACCTTCATGTCACACAAAGAACATTTGAAGGGCGAAAGAAAAGAACAAGATGATCTTTGTGCTCTTACAATGGTAGAATTATTACGTTAAAGAGAGATACAGTTTTTGTCTGTGATACAAAAAAAGCCAGACAAAAGGGAGCTACAAGGATTTAGATTTTAGAGCAAAAGAGAGTGATTTCATTTAAACTAGGTTTTAAGCATTTTGTACAATGTAAGCAATGCTGTTTGCTTACGGGGGCCCCTGGGTGGCTCAGTCGGTTAAGCGTCCAACTCTTGATTTCCACTCAGGTCACGATCTCAGGGTCTTGAGAGAGATCAAGAGCTGGGTCAGGTTCGACACTCAGTTTGGGGTCTGCTTGAGATTCACGCTCCCTCTGCCCCTCCCCACTCACATGCTCACAAGCCCTCTAATAACTAAATAAGTCTTTAAAAAATACTGTTTGCTTACTTGTCTGCTTTCGTCACCATACTGTGTTACATCCCCATGACTTACTTATTTTATAATTGGAAGTTTGTGTTTTTTGACCACCTTCACTTATCTTGCCCAGTTCCTATCTCTGGCAACTACCAGAGATAGTTTTCCATTTTCTGTACCTATGAGCTTCTGTACCTATGAACTTGGTTGTTGTTGTTTTGATTCCACATGTAAGTGAGGTCATATGGTATTTCTTTTTCTTTAACTTACTTTAATTAGCAGAATATCCTCAAATTCCATCCATGCTGTCACAGGTGGAAAAACTTTATTCTTTTTGACTGAGTAATGTTCCTTTGTATATGTAGGCCATATTCTCTTTGCCCGTTTGTCTTTTGATGGAGACCTGGGGTTTTTTTTCCCCATATCTTGGCTATTAATAACAATGTTGCACTGAACATGGGGATGCAGGTATCTTTTCAAGACATTTTTGTTTGTAAACATCCAGACAGTACCCTGCATTTATAAATATATGATGTGTATGTGTCTATGCATTGTATATAAAAAAATGAATATTTAATATACTTTTTGTAACTCACTTTTTAACAGTATTATAAAAATGTTTCCACATAAGAATATAAATGCATTTAGATAGATAGATGGAATGATATCACTGTATGTATTTATCTAGTGGATCTATATCTCACCTTTTGTAAAATGCAAAGTTTTCCATTATCTAGATTTCTATAATTTATTAATTAATCCTCTTTTACTAGTCATTAGATTATTCACATTTTTACATGATTTCTATGTGTTAATATAAAACATTTTTTGTTTTATTACAAAACATGTACAATGAATATATTACTCTAATAAAAAAATATGTGGATTCTAACTCAATATTTTTTTGATTTTAATTATATCATTCAATGTATTAGGTTCAAACATCATGGCATCTGAAAATTTGGAAAACATGCCTTTTATATCCCCTTGATACAGAAATACATCACTAGAGACTTTGCCCTGGTAGACATAAATATATTAGTCATGTGTCAATGGTCCATATTGATAACAAAAAAAATAGACAAATCACCAGTATTCCATCATTCAACTGCTATTTCTGAGTGCCTGTGATGTGTCAAAACCAGTGCCAGGTATACCAGATTATTGTGGTAACAGACCAGAACTTGTTCGCACTCTGTATCCGTGCCTGTGGATATTCTAAATCTGGGTTTAGCTATTTGACTTCCTTTGTCCCCCACCTCCCCTCTGGTAAGCATCTGTGTGTTCTTTATAATTAAGAGTCTGTTTCTTGATTTCTCTCTCTTTTTCCCTTTGCCCATTTATTTGGTTTCTTAAATCCCACATATGAGTGATATCACACAGTATTTATATTTATATCTATATTTATATCTCTCTATATAGATATATAGATTTATCTATATATATCTTTCTATATTTATATCTATATCTATATATATCACATCTACTTTATCCATTTATGGATTGATGGACACTTGGGCTGCTTCCAAGTAAATTTTATCTACTAGTTAATTTTTATATTAGGTCAAACTAAAATAATTGGGTGTGTGAATACTACTTAGACAGAAATCATGGGTCATAGCAACTTCTGGGAACTAACGGTTTTAATTTTGCAGTTGCCATATTTCTAGGATGAACGGTCATTTGGTCCCATTTCTGGCAATCACGATTGCTACTTTTACTGTTACTCAAGATTGTTCCTAGGCACCTTCAGTACTAGTTGACTTATCCTCTTGGCCCTTTATTATGTCAAGGTGGGAAGTGATGCCTAAAGTGTTCCTGGTTAGTGGATGTAAGTAAGATTCCCATTAGAGATACTTGCACTTAGTAGGAGTCTTAAACATCAAAGGACTTCCATACTCAAAGGAGTTATGCTATATTAATAGTCTGGAATTTAAGGAACAAAACTAATGAGCAAAGGGGAAAAAAAAGACAAAGCAAGAAACAGACTTAATTATAGAGAACACACACTGATGGTTATTGGGGGGAAGGGAGTGGGGGAGTTGGGGGAAACAGGTGATGGGAATTAAGGAGTGCACCTGTCATGATGGGCACAAGGTAATGTATGGAGGTGCTCAATCACTATATTGTACACCTGAAACTAATGTAATGATGTACACTGACTAACTGGAGCAGAGATAAAAACTTAAAGACAGACAATAATGGCCTGGCATGAAGAGTGGCTTGCATTTTGTAATGGACCATATTCCTGCTCTGCAAATCACAAAACCACAGACTATTACAATAAAGCCTATCTTTAACACTGACCCTCAGGGAGAGAGTTTTTTGTTCTAAATTCTGATTTTACCAAGTTCTGATATTTTTGTAAATCACAATAAAATTGAATTCCAGCTGTTATAGCAAAGTAAAATTGCTGTAACTGGTTTTTTTTTTTTTTTTAATTTGGTTACTCCTCAGTTTTTGTACTTAATCTTATGAACTGACAACAAACAATTCACAGGCCTGGCCCGGCCTGCAGGGAACGCTATGAGCAGTGCTGCACTGAGATATTCTGGACAGGAAGGGCTAGTTGATACAAGCTCTGGGTTCCCCACCTACCCTCCCCCCACCGACAATATCACAACTGTCTTACTGTCACATATCAGCAGAAAGTGAGGAGCATGAAGGTATCACTGTTTAGAGGATATCACTATTATATATAATAATACTCAGTAATAAGTAATGGCAAAAGGAGGGACGCCTGGGTGGCTCAGTTGGTTAAGTAATGGCAAAGGATAACATTAATACCATCTTCTGACAATCATTATGATAATCATTTTTCAGCCCCATAATACATGAGAGGAATTAATTCACTCATCAAATATATATTGAGCATCCTCGTGGGTAAGAGATTCTGGCCTGAGAGTTATGGACACATCACTGTATAAAACAGATAAGCCTTGGCCTTTATAAAGCTTGTGTTGTAATAGGAAGTCTTCAAAATACAGAATCGGTTTTCACTGGACCCTGCACTTTCTCCCCACTGCTGTTAGTGCAAATGCTTGATAAACCTCATTAACTTTATCACACTTAATTCTTAGCTTCTTTCTTTCATGACAATTTTTCAATGAGTTTGGATCAATTGTACTTATTTCCTGACCTAAGGGTATAATTTTGGAGTGCTTCTCATTTGCCCTTTTCTGAGCAATTAAAAAAAAAAAACATTTAAAAGTGACATTGTGGAGGTGTCTCTGATCAATTCTTTCATTTGTATTAATATGACTATGCCCTCCATGGAAAAATGAGGACTAGAAAGAGGAAAAAGACTACTGATTTGCAGAAGTACATGCCTGAAAGTGAAAATTACAAAACAGGAAGTTCAGCTTACCATTTTTAACATGGAAACATTAACCACAGTAATTATTTTTAAGTACCAATCTACATGATGGGTCCTGGAAAATAACTTTATGAAATGAATTACCCTGAGAGCTGCTAGTGGATAATAAATTGGAATGGAACTGTGAATGACCTGCTTTCCAGCATGAACAGCATTGGCAAATACCTGCAAAAGCCAGATCTGTCATTTACAAGCAACTTGACAGGTGGCTTTTAATGCTGTGTGACTCCGAGCAAGTGACTTCAGTGCTCTGGGTCTGTTTCCTTATCTGTAAAATGGTGATAGAATGGTCTCTTTCACATAGGGTTGCTATGAGGAGTAACCTGATTTTTTTTCTGCAAGGTGCTTGACATAGGGACTGGTACATAGTAAGTGTTTAATAAGTATTAGCGATTCTGGAAGGGACTGAGGCTACTATTAGGACCTATGCTTTTATACTTGATTTTGAAAGGCAGAGAAGCAGACTCCCTGCTGAACATGAAACCTGATGCAGGGCTTGATCTTAGGACCTTGAGATCATGATCTGAGCTGAAACCAAAAGGAGGAGGCTTAACTGGCTGAACCACCCAGGCACCCCTATATTTGACTTCTGAACATTTTTAGAAGCAGCTGTCAGAAATTCCTCTGCTAGTTGTCCAGGAAGACTGAACCAGCGTGATAATTTTTAGATTCCTGAGGGAAAGGACCATTTCATTTTTCTACTATAATTAATTCAAGAGACAATAAGACATTTTAAGAAATCCCAATTGCAGCATTCTACCAAATACCAGTAGCAATTTCCCCAGATGTTAACAAGAAAAGAGTGGGTTCAAAGCATGTAATGGAAATCAGCCAAGTTCCAAGAAGTAGATTACAGAGGTTATGAGTCATTGGTCAGAGAGAGCAGACTCCTTTGCTTGTCCCCAGAGCAGAATGTTCTCTGGAGACATTTCCTCCTAACCTGTTCAGCGATTTCCTGCCTCTTCACTGCTACAATCTGCTACTACAAACAGACTTGGCAATAGTGTCCTAGAAGAGACTGTTTCTTCTTGGCCCTGACTGAAATGACTTGATGAGAGTCTCCCTCCTTCTCAGAATATCACTAGTCAAGCCCTACTTCTTAGAGGTTGAAACTCTAAAAGTCTCATGTTCTGGAACACTATCTTGAACACAGAATGATGCTTACTTTAATAAAAATTTGCTAATTACCATTAGCTATACATTCAGAAGTAAAACTGTGGCATCAGTCTTAGAAACAAACGTATCCTGGAGAAGAGCATAGTATTTGGAGTATCATAGTTATCTGATACCATTATCAATTTAAAAATAAATGGACATATCAGATAAAGGACTAGTGTCCAGAATCTATAAAGAACTTAGCAAACTCAACACCCAGAGAACAAATAATCCAATCAAGAAATGGGCAGAGGACATGAGCAGACATTTCTGCAAAGAAGACATCCAGATGGCCAACAGACACATGAAAAAGTGCTCCATATCACTCGGCATCAGGGAAATACAAATCAAAACCACAATGAGATATCACCTCACACCAGTCAGAATGGCTAAAATGAACAAGTCAGGAAATGACAGATGCTGGCGAGGATGCGGAGAAAGGGGAACCCTCCTACACTGTTGGTGGGAATGCAAGCTGGTGCAGCCACTCTGGAAAACAGCATGGAGGTTCCTCAAAATGTTGAAAATAGAACTGCCCTATGACCCAGCAATTGCACTATTGGGTATTTACCCTAAAGATACAAACGTAGTGATCCAAGGGGCACGTGCACCCGAATGTTTATAGCAGCAATGTCCACAATAGCCAAACTATGGAGAGAACCTAGATGTCCATCAACAGATGAATGGATCAAGAAGATGTGGTATATATACACAATGGAATACTATGCAGCCATCAAAAGGAATGAAATCTTGCCATTTGCGACAACATGGATGGAACTAGAGCGTATCATGCTTAGCGAAATAAGTCAAGCAGAGAAAGACAACTATCATATGATCTCCCTGATATGAGGAAGTGGTGATGCAACATGGGGGCTTAAGTGGGTAGGAGAAGAATCAATGAAACAAGATGGGATTGGGAGGGAGACAAACCATAAGTGACTCTTAATCTCAGAAAACAAACTGAGGGTTGCTGGGGGGAGGGGGTTTGGGAGAAGGGGGTGGGATTATGGACATTGGGGAGGGTATGTGCTTGGGTGAGTGCTGTGAAGTGTGTAAACCTGGTGATTCACAGACCTGTACCCCTGGGGATAAAAATATATGTTTATAAAAAATAAAAAATTAATAAAAAATAAAAATTAAAAAAAATAAAAATAAATGGACAAGCTCTTTTTTAACATTAGGAAGTTTTACTGTTTCCCCTTTTCCTGGAAATTAAATTTTTATTCCACTTCAGTCACACAAGTTATCCTGTCTTTATCCATTTAGAAAATATTTATAAGAATCAAAATTAACTTTTTAAAATTCCCATGGTTATTTATCTTTTTAGGTACAAAAGAATTCTTTGTTGTTGTATTAACTATGTTGGCAATTATTAGACCCCAACCCAGAACACTATATGGCACACGATTCGATACATAATTATTAAAGATTAAAAGTAAAAATTTGTTAAACACTTTTAACAAAGTGCCTGAGTGGCTCAGTCAGTTGAGTGACCAACTCTTGATTTTGGCTCTGGTCATGATCTCCAGGTGGTGGGATCGAGCCCCAAGTGGGCTCCGCACTCAACAGGGACTCTGCTTAGAGTTTCTCTCTCCCTCTGCTTCAGCCCCTCCCCATGCTCATGTACAAGCTCTCTCTCTCAAATAAATAAATAAATATTTTAAAAAGTGCCTCTCTTGATGACATGACTAGGGATTTTTTTTCTAATTCACTTATATTTCTGGGTGAACGTTAATTATACAAAGAGACAAAATTCCACATCGAGTCTATACTCACTGTTTGCTCTTCTAGATCTAAGTACTGATAACCCTTCATATAAATAAGATGGGAATAGAACTTTAATGAAAGTTAAAGGTCTAAGACTCCATTCTTTTAACTCCTGAATTATATGCCAATATAAGATAGTCATATATCAAGAATGCATTTTAATGATCCATTAGGTGACAACTCGGTTAGGTACTCCTATTTTCTTGAACACACAAAAAAACTGGAAACCACCTGTCATGCTAAAGGATTTGTTACCAAGTCATTAGACTCATTTGCTTTTTCAAGAGCAATACTAATATTTCTAATTATTTTTTTGACACCCACATATTTTAATGATCTGGGGGAAATGTATTATAGTAACATTTGGACAGGAGAAAAATAAGGTAATAGAAGTATAATTCTGTAAAGGCAGGTTGCAAAGGGGTTGGTATTACCAATTTTAGGTAAGAGCATATATGAAAGCTAGGATCTGGAAATTGATTTTCTTAGAGTTCTTAGTGCCTATATACCCTTGGGAAGGCTGTGTATTCCCATGATAACCCAAACCCACTTTGAAGACTGTTCCACCAACAGAACAGCAGTGACAAAGCCCTTTTTAAGAAACTACACTTAAAATATTTGAAGTCACTCTCATTGTAATTAGTCTTTTTTTTTTTACCGTTTGTAATGTTTGAACTTATGCTCACTCTGTACAATTCAAATGAAACAGAAGGATGCAGAGAAAAAGAGTAAAAATCTTTCACCTTCCCTCAACCCCTAATTCCCAGGGATAACCAATTCTTAGTAATTTGCTATGTTTCAGATAATCTGGGGTCACTTGCCTCTATCTACCAAGGAGGATTTCATATAACAGGACGATCTTGTGCTAGCTGTGTTCAGTAGCCCCCCAGGGTAAGTGTGGAGCTTTTCATTCCATGTCACCATGCCCCTGCGGGGAGCCCATCATAGGCTGATTGGCCTAGAGTCAGACCTTGAGATGAAGATTCATGTGTGGATGATTTATTAAGGAACTGTTCCGGGGGAAACTGATAAGGTACTGAGGGAAGCAGGGCAGGGAAGGGTAAGAAACTAAGCATAAAATGTAATCATTTTTTGTTTTTGTAAACTGTGTACCTTGGAGCTATTTCCATCCTATGACATATGTTTCTGGCTCAATGTTTTAAATAATTACATGGTTTTCCAGTATTCCATGATATGGATGTGCCATAACATTTAATCTTTACTGATGTTCCTAAAAAGGAAAATTCCAAGTTTTTGGTCTTGAATGCAATTTATAAAACACTCATATTTCCTTGGACACATACAATTACTCTGTAAGAAGTATCACTAAGAATGCCATTTGCTGAGTCCAATTTATTCAAAAACTTGACAACTGTTATGAAATTTCCCTTTTAAAAGGCTGTAACAACATCACCCCACCATCAATGTGTACAAAAGTGCTCCTTTCCCTCCATATACTTGCAAACTCTCGAGTTACTGGTATTTACAATATTTTGGGGAAAGTGATAGTATAATGACTATCAATATTACTAATGAGGTTGTGGGTTCTTTTCACATACATCAGCTATTTGGGTTTCTTCTATAAGCCATCTGTTCATGTCCTTACCCTATTAAAAAAGAAAAGATTTTATTTATCTGTCAGAGAACGAATGCACACAAGCAATTAGAGAGGCCAACTTAGGGAGAAGCAGTCTCCCCGCTGAGCAAGGAGTCTGATGCTGTACTCGATCCCAGGACCCTAGGATCATGATCTGAGCTGAAGGCAGATGCTTAACCAACTGAGACATCTAGGTGCCCCTCCTTTCCCTGGTGTTTTTTTGTTTTGTTTTGTTTTTTTGTTACATGTATCATTTTCCTATAGTTTCCAAGATTTAAAAAATATTATGGATGATGGTTCTTTGCCTGATAAATGTCTTGAAAATATTTCCCCCAGTCATTTGCTCATCTTTTAATTTTGTTTATGCTCCTTTGTCACATAAAAGTTTTCCATTTTTATGTGGCAAATTTCACCAAGCTGTTTTATTGTGGTTTCTGTGTTCACTGTCTTGAGAGTTACAGAAGGGAGGAGGTAGGGGAAATGGGGTAATCGGGTGATGGGTATTGAAGGAGGCAAATCGGGCCCCTGGGTGGCTCAGTGGGTTGGGGCCTCTGCCTTTGGCTCAGGTCATGGTCCCAGGGTCCTGGGATGGAGCCCCGCATCTGGCTCTCTGCTCTGCAGGTAGCCTGCTTCCTCCTCTCTCTCTCTGCCTACTTGTGATCTCTCTCTGTCAAATAAATAAATAAAATCTTTAAAAAAAATAAAAAAATAAAGGAGGCCAAGTGTTATGATGAGCGCTGGGTGTTACATGCAACTAATGAATCGATGAACACTACATCGAATACTAATGATGTACTATATGCTGGCTAACTGAACATAATAAAAAATGGAATGTCCTTCCATATCACAAATATAAAAATGTTCTGCTATATTTTTTCAGGTACTTTTATTTATTTTTATTTTCTAATTTTTTAAAGTTTTTATTCAAATTTCAGTTAGTTAACATAGAGTGTAATAATAGTTTAAGGTGTATAGTATAGCAATTTAACACTTCCCTACATCACCTGGTGCTCATCACAACTGCCCTCCTTCATCAGGCAGTTATATAGTCTGATTTTTAATTTTAAGGTATTTTATCCATTTGGAATTTGTTTTTGTATATAGGGTGAAGGATAGCATATAATTTTTCTCCCAAACGATAGACACTTGTAATGCCATCATTTGTAAGAGACTTCATTTTTCCTATGGATATCAAATGTCATCTTCATCATATAAAAAAATTACCTTATGGCATGGGACTGTACCCTATTCTTTTCCAGGATCTGTGTGCTTATTTTGGTGCCAGTATCACATAACTTTAATCTTTTATGATGTGTTTAATACATATAGGGCAAGTTACTATGCTTCTAAACATACTCTTTTTTTATTTTTGTATGTTTTATACTCCTAATGAACATCAGAATGAAATTTTTTGGTAAACTATAAGAATTATTAAACATTTGATGGGTACAATGATTGGGATTGCATTGAGCTTTTAGGTTAATTTTGGAAGAAATGGTCTTTTATCTAGTACTGGGCCTTACCTTCAAGCATGTGCTTATTTAGATTAATTTATTCAGATATTCTTTCTTCCTTTTCAGTGAAGTTGTATCATTTTCTCCATTTAAATCTAAAACATCTTATTCTTGGCTGATCCATAGGGTATTTTGCTGGTACGAATGTGATCTTTTGTATTATATTTCATAATTATTAGGAGTATATTAGAAAACCATTGATTTCGTCTGATTATCTTATTACCTTCCTGAACTCTTTTTAAAATTCACTTTAATTTTTTATGACTTGATTTTGTTGTATTTTTAGAAAGGAAAAACATCTCGTGTGAATTATGGCTATTTCACTTTCTCCTTTCCAGCATTTATGCCTCATATTTCTCTTCCAAGTATTTTTAACTTTGGCCAGAACTCCTAACTCAGTGTTTAATTCTAGTGCTGGTAGAAGATATATTTTGTCTTCTTGTTAACTAATAAGAGAGTTTTTAATATTTTCTCTTATGGTTGAAATGTTTTCATAGGTTTAGGAAAGTCATATTTTCAGATGTCTTTTAAAAATATTTTCTAAAAGCAAAAATAGTTGGTGAATTTTATTACACTTTTGGTAGTTAAATATGATCATGTGCCTTTTCTCCTTTTTTCTTTTAATGTATTGTATTTCATTCTTATACTTCATAATGTTGAATCATTTTATTGTTAGGGTAAACTCTGTAGAGTTTACATGTATTATTTTCTTAGTATATTGATTTGATAATGTTTTACTCATATTTTTGCATCTATATTGATAGATGAACGTGTCTGCTGGTTCTGTGTGTGCATGTGTGTGTGCGATGTACTATCTAAATTGGATATGTGCCTTATACTAAGTTCTTAGAAGTCAGAAAGCCTTCCAGGTACTGAATATTATTGTACTCCTTTGATGAAAACATTCTTTTTTTTAAATTTATTTGACAGACAGAGGTCCCAAGTAGGCAGAGAGGCAGGCAGAGAGAGAGGGGGAAGCAGGCTCCCTGCTGAGCAGAGAGCTGGATGCGGGGCTTGATCCCAGGACTCTGGGATCACCTGAGCTGAAGGCAGAGGCTTAACCCAGTGAACCTCCCAGGCGCCCAGATGAAATCATTCTTAACCTCTTCCTGAAAGCCACGTTGGCTACCACTTAGCTCAGCTATAATAATCTGGTTTAGAAGGTTTTTCAGCTTATAACTGATTAAAATTCCAAATTGGAGTATCAAGTGTAGTGAATAAAGGTTGCTGTCTGAAGGCAAGGGAAGAGACAAATAAATATAGAAGCACTGATAACAACAAGAAATGACTCTTGAATGTCCATAATTTCTTGGACTTGCTACAGGTATCCAAAATCAAAGACAGAACCAGCAATGAATTATACTCTTGGGTTAACGCTCCATCCACGGAATAATGCCTAGCAGCAGTTTTTTAAATTGTACATTAAAATTTTCAAGTGTTCATAATTATGGCTCTGAATCACAATGGGAACATTTACATTATGTTGACCATGAAGAGTAGGACATTTAAAAAGTTTACTTCAAAATGTTGAAAACTAAACAAAATGTGTGGTGTTTGCAGAGCACATTAATCTGTCTGGGTGTATTATATTTAACTATTATTCTGTGTCAGCAGCTCTCTCAGTTTAGCTGCACATTAGAATTTATTTCAGAATATAGCCATGTCTAGGTCTTACCATCTGAGATTCTTATCTAATGGGTAGCAGATGAGCCAGGACATCAGTGTGTTGAAAAACCTTCCCAGGGAATTCTATTGTGTAGACAAGACTGGAAAACACTGACATTTGAATAGACGGGTGGTTCTCAATTACTGGCAGTTCTGCTCCCCCATGGGACACGGGCAGTTTGGAGATGTTTCTGGTCACAGCTAGGGGGAGAGGGCTTCTGTTATTTAGTGGGTAGAAACCAGGGATACTATAAACATACTACAGTGCACAGACCAGCCCCCCAACAATATCAGAATAATCTGATCCAAAATATCAATAGTGCCAAAGTTGAGAAACTCCTGCCTAGACCTATCTCAGCCTTACTTTCCATGTTCAACTTATCAACAGACTTGCGGATTCCAGACTAATCACTGATCCAATCAGACCACCGTATCTCTATCCCACTGTCACCATTTTAATTCAGACCAGCATCCTGTCACAGTTTGATACTGTGAGGGTCTGATCTCCTTCCCTCCAGTCTTGCCATCCTCCATTCCATTCCCAACTCCAAGGGCAAGGTGATCATTTGAAGACAGAAATATCATAATCCCTTACTGAAACCATTCAATGGCTTGGAGTTCTGAACCTCCTCTCCTACTGTTTTGTTTTATTTTGTTTTGTTTTAAATGCTAAACTGGAGATACAACCAAATGATTCTAATCCCTTTAAGGTCTTGTTTCTCTCTTGAGGAGTTGCTCTTTTTGCTACCGGGAATGCCACTGGTTTCTTCAGCCTAGCTAATCCTTTTTCTCTATTTTGGGTTTCACGTTTAGAGACTACCTCCTGTGGGGAACCCCACCTGAACCCCCATTCTGGGCTGAGCGATCATCCTAAGTCTTCCCATAGCAGGTGTTTATTTCTCTTGTCAGAAAGTGAGTGAGGGTGCCTGGGTGGCTCAGTGGGTTAAGTCTCTGCCTTCGGCTCCAGTCCTGGTCTCAGGGTCCTGGGATCGAGCCCCACATCAGGCTCTCTGCTCAGCAGGGAGCCTGCTTCCTCCTCTCTCTCGGCCTGTCTCTCTGCCTACTTGTGATCTCTCTCTGTCAAATAAATACATAGAATCTTTTTTTTTAAAAAAGAAAGTTATTGAGCTGTCTGATTAGATTCAAAATTCCATGAGGGCAGAAATGGTGGATGTTTTGAGCATTGCTGTTGTCATTAGAGCTTTATATAATTCCTGGTTCATAGTGAGTATTCAGTTTTTCAATGTTGCCTGCTTAATTATTTGTATAATGAAGAAATGAATTATATATAATATTTGGTTTCTTAACATTCTGGAAAAATAGAATATGACTTTACTCACATCATCTTTTTAAATTGGAAGGGTTTGCTTTCTTATAGCAACATGATGCTACTCATTCATATTAAAATCAAGTTGAATTTCTTCCTGAAAACAATTTCTGAGTGTCCATTTAAGGTAAACCTCTTTAAGGTAACCAAAAAAAGTCAATCCAACTCTTGAACCAGCAATTAACAAAAAGTGCTCACTGAAAGTCAACTCTACATCAATCGTATTATGTTAAGTATTGCAGAATACCAGAAACACACTTTTTTGTCTGTAGGAAAATCATCTCACAACACCTGGCACCTAATAAGTTCTCATGAAAGCTACGAAGACTGATCAGAATGAGTAAACTCTAACCTTGACACAAATCAATTTTCACGCACAAGTTTTGAATGTAAGCACTTCAAGAACTAGTTCCTATGTGAATTCTTTCAGAGTTAACTGTTAAATATTTTGATAATGAAGAGAAACGTGCTAACAGCAGCATTTTTTGTCTTAAGTCACTTAGGAGATACTGAAATCCAGTGAAATCCAGGGGTGGTACAGAGCCAGATTTTAATTGAGACAGTTAACTCTGAAACTTCAGACTTACATAGTAGTATTTAAGTTGTTGGAGTATAGACTATATATTTCCCCCTCTAAACTTATCTAGTTACAGAGCATACATTTTAATGTGTTATAAAGTATGTTGATACCCATATAATTACATGACTAAGATCATGAAGTAAATTTTCTATTAGCTGTTGACATGCAAAAGTTTGTGTCTATATTTTTCCCTATTTCTGTTTTTCTAGAAGTGATTAATTAGCACTCCAACTATAAAGCTTCTATTTTCCTTGTCAATGACAATTTCAAGGCCTCTGAGCTGCCTCTAGCTTGACCTTGGTTTAAAAGCACAAAGAATAGCAACCTTGAAACTGGCATCAACAAGATTCATTCTACAGAAACCAGATGCAGCACAATAGGGAAAAAAAACCCATGTTTGATTTTAAGTTTTTACAGAAATTGCTCACGATATTTCTTCTTAAAGACTTTTAAGGGCCAGCGTCCTTCATCTCACAAAGAGAAACACTGCCACTCTGACACTTAGTGCTGGCCAAAACAGTCATTTGGAGACCCCTCTGCATTGTTCCCTTTGATGGACACGTGGCAACGTGGTCCACACAGCCCTAAGAGGGTAACAGCAGGATGGGACCTGGGAGCAGGGTAGATTTCCAGCAGCGGATGCTGCCGATGAAAGCCTGCTGAAAAGCATTTCACAAACATTTGAACAAGAAGGTTATAAAGCTATACTAGCATCATGCAGTTCAAACGGAGATGCATGTACTATTTCATACTTAAGGGCAGTGGTTTTCCATCATCTTATAGCAGTATGCATTAACTGTGCAGCACCGTGGCTGTCCTTTGCCCATGGAATGAAATTGCTCATTGTCTCTCCCTTCCGAAGCGAGAATACCTATATTCATGACGGAAGATGTCTCCTGGCGTGGGGCAGAAGGGCAGAGAGTGAAGACAGGAGCTAGGAATTGGCTCTTAGTTGTTAATCTGGGTTTTCTGCGTCAGTATTACCTAGGTATCTCCTAGAGACGAAATCACGCTGATTAAATTGTCATTCGGCTGTCATCTCAAGTTATGCTAGAAGGATCTTAAAAATTAACCTGAAAGCTCTTCTTGCCAAATTATGAATATATAAATGCTCCTCTCCTTCCATCCATCCCTATTGCTTCCTTACAGGCAAATAAAATTATTCATATCCAAGGAGCCACATCACAAAGAGTTCTATTGAAAATGTGGAGAACATCCATGTAACAGGGTTCCAACAGCTGAATATTCATTTCAAAAAATGAAAGATGTGTACTGAGACTTTCTTTTTCCTTAGTGCCATGGCAGGCTAGTAAACATTTCACAACTGGCTCCCCTAAAAGATAAGAGTCCAGATTCTTAGCATTTGCAGAATCTGTGGTGTAAATATTCCCACCATGGTCCATTCCAAGCTCCTGCTGAGATGTCACCCAAGGCGAGGCTCTGGAGCAGCTGGGAAGCCATGTGCACCTTGGGCTTGACTGAGCAAGCGCTAGCAGCCCGAGCACTCCTCAGCTTTAATGTCTGCCATCTGTCCCTGCCCTTCCACTTCGACGCCCCATTCAAACCTTCATTACTGCTAGCCTAAAACATCACAATATTAGAACATCATGATCGCACTGCTCCCCCCCATTTCTCGGCAGTCCCTTGCTGTTTTTATCAGTTACTACTGATCTCAGCGGCTCTCAATGAGCAATGACCTGTGACAAGCACGGCGGATTCCTAGAAACAGAATCCATTGTCACTGCCCCCACATGGCTTATGAGCTAGCCAGAGAGACAAATACACATTTTGAAAATTCACAATTGCATGAGACAAACATCTAAGGACTAGTTCCAAAACAAATTGTACTAGGATCTCAGAGGAAGAGGATGTGAAATTAGTATGTTATTTATTTTTTTTTTCTTAAAGACGGAGGGCAGTTTTTAAGGGTAGAGGTCAGTGGATATGTGTTTTGATCCGCTTGCTGTTTTGGAGACTTTTCTGCCTTACAAATGGGAAGTGGGGCCTACCTCCCAGGGCAAACGCTAAATGTGGTAAGTATCTAATTTCCCCTCAGGCCCCACAACAGGGTTACAGAACTTCAGCTCAGCCAATGAGGGGCATCTAACCCAAAGTTTAACTCTGGAAGCGGTGCCCAGTGGCAAGTACTACTTGGACTGTATTTCGCACATGTGCTGGAGCAGAAGCAGTAGCGGTGGGGCCAGCCCTGTTGAGGGGCCATAGAGATAGTGATGCCCATGGTAAGTAAGGGCTAGGAGCCTAGGTCTGGCTGTGTTCCAGTGGTGACAGCATGAACTCTGAATCCAGTTTTTAGTAGCGCATGTGCTATTCTCGCGAGACTTACGAGATGTGATGTGGCCACACATGGTTCTCATGGAGCCTCCATGTTCCTGTCCTGGTCTGCTTAACATTCCTTATTATTCTATTTTGCTAAACCAGCCTGAGCTGGGCCCTGACTGATATTTGGGAGCAAGGAGACTCCAAAAAGGCAAAATGAGTCAAGAGGTACTGTCAAGAGTCACAACCTAATTGCTCCAAATAGTTCAAGAGCAAAACAAGTGGCCAGGGAGGAATTCCACCTTCTGTAGCCCACTCTTCTGGTCCCCTTTTAAGAGGTGCTGAGCACCTCTTCAACACACTGAACCGTGCTATGGAAGCAGCTCATTCAGTTCCGCCACCCCAGAAACCTGCCATTTTCCCACTTAGTCTGATGCAAGCTTAACTATTTTTAAAGGCCTAGCGGAAATGTCGTTTCATTTGTCAAATCCTCCTGGTCTGCGCTGAGCCATTAAAATCTTTCTCTTCCCTGTACCTTCAGACCACTCAGTGGAATTACCAAGCCTTGAGAATGAATATCCTGATACGCTGTATGATAATCTGATTTGTCATTCATGAAATATTCATTCCCTAACTCCCCCTGTGTGGTTAGAGACTTTAGAGACTACCTCCTCCTCCCCGGATGCTGTTCTTTGCCACATGACTTGCACTCGCCAATGGAATGTGAGTAGAAGCTTAAGCAGGTGTTGGTGGTTCATTTCCCTCTTGTGCTCTAGGGATGCTCCAGGAGAAAACCAGGTCCTAGCTCAGGTGCTGGGAGGTGAGAATGGAATCTAGTCTGGAGTGAATCCTGAATCTGACCAGCACGGCAGTGTACCTCAGAGGGACAATAATGCTGTTTTGTATCACTGAAAATTTTTTTTAAAGATTTATTTATTTTACAGAGAGATCAAGCACACGCACGAGTGGTAGGGGCAGTGGGAGAGGGAGAAAGTATCTCCAGGAGACTCCACGCTGAGCTCCTAGCCCACAGGGCTTGATCACATGACCCTGAGATCAGGACCTGAGCCAAAATCAAGAGTCCAACGCTTAGCCAACTGAGCCACCCAGGCACCACTATATCACTGAGATTTCTGAGGTTGCTTATCATGTAGACATAATGTAGCAACTGCTGACACACTATCTTTCACTTCTACATTTTTATGTGTCTCTGCCTTCCCATTCTGATTAGGATGATCATGCATTCTCCTTCTTGGATATGCACAGAACCAGAATGATAAAGGAATGATATATTCGGTAGATACGCATTCATTCATTCGTTCACAAATGACTACTGACCAACTGAAAGAATGGATAGGCTGCTGATGAAAGGAGACAAGAAAATGGTGTCAAGATAAGAAATAAAGGGCACCTGGGTGGCTCAATCAGTTGAGCATCTGATTCCTGATTTTATCTCAGGTCATGATATCAGAGTCTAGGGATGGAATCCCACATAGGGCACCATACTCAGTGGGTAGTCTGCCTGACATTCTCTCCCTCTCCTTATGCCCCTCCTTCCCACTCATATCCTCACCCCAAATAAATAAATCTTTTTTAAAATTTATTATTATTTTTTTATTAATTTTTTATTTTTTATAAACATATATTTTTATCCCCAGGGGTACAGGTCTGTGAATCACCAGGTTTACACACTTCACAGCACTCACCCAAGCACATACCCTCCCCAATGTCCATAATCCCACCCCCTTCTCCCAAACCCCCTCCCCCCAGCAACCCTCAGTTTGTTTTGTGAGATTAAGAGTCACTTATGGTTTGTCTCCCTCCCAATCCCATCTTGTTTCATTGATTCTTCTCCTACCCACTTAAGCCCCCATGTTGCATCACCACTTCCTCATATCAGGGAGATCATATGATAGTTGTCTTTCTCTGCTTGACTTATTTCGCTAAGCATGATATGCTCTAGTTCCATCCATGTTGTCGCAAATGGCAAGATTTCATTTCTTTTGATGGCTGCATAGTATTCCATTGTGTATATATACCACATCTTCTTGATCCATTCATCTGTTGATGGACATCTAGGTTCTAAAGATACAAACGTAGTGATCCAAAGGGGCACGTGCACCCGAATGTTTATAGCAGCAATGTCCACAATAGCCAAACTATGGAAAGAACCTAAATAAATCTTTTTTAAAAAAATAGGAAATAAACGAAGTGACAGAAGAGTACATAGAAAACAAGGAAGGGCACTTAACTCGGCTCACTTAACTCGGTTCTAAGTTTTCCAGGAGAAATGGTGGGTGACAGCATGTTAGCAAAGGCTTCTCACAGGAGGCAGCATTTAACCTATGTCTTAAAGGATAAATAGGAGTTATCCAGATGAAAAAGGATGAGGGACATAGCAGACAGAGGGCCAGCACACATAGAGCCACAGAGGAGTGAGAGAACCTGCTGTGTTTGGGAAACTGCCTTTAAGTAGACATCTAATTTATGTGGGGAAATAATCCAGTTTTCAGAGGGCTCTGTGGGCACTTTTTGCCTAAGGGGGCTCATAAATTATATCAGAATTCAGGAACTGTGAGGCTTCCTCCTTTGTTCTTGTTCAGAGTTGCCTTGGCTATTTGGGTTCTTCTGGAATTCCATTTACATTTCAGGACTGCTTCTTCTACTTCTCTAAAAAAATGTCATTGGAACCTTGGTAGGGATGGTCTTGAATCCACAGATATCTTTGGGTAGTATGGACATTGTGACAATATTCATTCTTCCAATCCATAAACGGAGGATACCTTTCCATTTATTTGGATCTTATTCAATTTCTTTCATTCATGTCTTACTGTTTTCAGTGTACAGATTTTCACTTTATTGGTTTAATTCATTCCTAAGTATTTTATTGTCTTTGATGCTACTGGAAATGGGATCCTTTGATTTCTTTTTCAGATAAAATAATGTTTCCTGGTGATCGGGGTAAGATTCAAATCATCAAGCTCACAAATCTCACACCACGATGCACAGGGAGATTTTCAGAGCCACTGACACTGTATGGAGTAAGAAAGATTCAAAGAGAGAGTACAGCAGTTTTGACTAGACCCACGGGAGAAGTGTATCACTGAATGACAATAATTGTTAATATTCTTGGGCTCTTTCTACATGCTTGGCACTGTTCTCAGTGCCATAACTGTGTTAACTCATTTAATAATTACAGTAGTCCCATAAGATAGGTACTAGTCTTCCCATTTAACAGGTGAAGAAACTAAGGTTAAGAAAGATTAAGGAGGGGCACCTGGGTGGCTCAGTGGGTTAAAGCCTCTGCCTTCGGCTCGGGTCATGGTCTCAGGGTCCTAGGATCGAGCCCCACATCGGGCTCTCTGCTCGGCAGGGAGCCTGCTTCCCCCTCTCTCTCTACCTGCCTCTCTGCCTGCCTCTCTGCCTACTTGTGGATCTCTGTCTGTCAAACAAATAAATAAAATCTTTAAAAAAAAGAAAAAAAGAAAGATTAAGGAACTTGCCCAAGAGTACATGGCTCACAGTAGTTAAGCCCAATTCAAACCCAAATGGTCTGAAACCATCCCCTGTGTGCTTAACCTCTGTGCCCTACTGCCTCCAGGATGAGGGTAACGTGAGCATTCAAAGAACTGTTTAACACAATGAAGGGCTGTACTCAGATACGGATAATACATCCATAATATTTAAATTGTCGAACATCCTTTTGAAAGGGGAAACAAATGAAAGCTGGCTTACTCTGCTGCCTCTCAGAAACCGGAAGGATTGCAAGGTAAACCTAAAAATGTCTGACTGAATTTTCTACCACCTTCTAATGACTGCATGACCTGTTCTATTATTGAAAGAGGTAACACTTAGGGTGGTACCCGAGAGGACAGGAATGCTTACACATTACAGTGAAAAATGGCTCTGAAGTATGCAGAAATAATCAATTCCTGTGTTACTTTAGTTAAGAGACTAAATTAAGATTAATTTGATGCCACGTATTTTGACAGAATCTCAAATGATCTCATTCCCAAGACCCAAAATATTGTTACGGAAGATAAACAGAGCTTGTGCTCTTGGGTTTAAAGTATGATCGTTACCTTTGACTTGATTTGATTAGAGTGTATCGAAGACATGCTTTTCATGTTGCTATGGAGCTGCGGTAGAAAGCTTAAAGATGTGCTTCCAGATTTTCCAGCCCAGTGGTTCTCAATGTTTAATTTCTGTCTCAACAATGATCTCATGAGTAAACATTCTTTGATGTGAGTTCCTGGCCCATTAACTAGAACATCACACTATTCTTCACCCACTCAGGAAAGTATGGTATGCCACCCACTCAGGAAAGTATGGTATGCCAATGCAGGAGAGCAGTGCTATAATAGGAATAAGTTTGCACCCGTTCCTTCTGTTAATAAGAAAAGCTATCACTCCTGGGCAATACTTTCTGTTAGTGTATACACTGTATGTGCCCTTCTAAGCTCTCTCCTATATCCCAAGGGTGGAAACTTGGAAACTCTATTTCCCACATTCTCTTGTGAACAGGGTTTCGATTTGATTTCCCCCATGAGAAGCACCTGCATGATACTTTGAAGCTGGGAGAGAAGAGGAAGCAGTCCATTGGCATCTTGCTGTCCTGAAGCATCATAACAGAAGACAAGAAGGTGGAGGGTCCCAATGCAACTTTTCATCATCTCAGCCCATAAATCATCACTTTTGTTCACAGTCTATTGCCCAGATCTAGTCAGTTAGGTGAAAACTTGAATATTTGGTAAGAACTACAGGTCTGTATTACAGGGCTTTATACATTTGATCTATTTATATTTGTGTCATTTGGATCATTATTAGATCAAAAGGAAGTAGAAAGGTCTGGGCTGGAATGCACATCGAGCCAGTCAGGTAACTATGAAAGGCATTAAGACTTGCTAGGTAAGAAACAACACGAAGTGGGAGACAGTAGGGGAAGGGAGAGTATGAGCCAGGATGGTGTCACAGTGCTCTGGGCTGAAGAGGGGAGGTCGAAGGAGCCAATGATAGTTGACTGGGAAGAAGCCAAAATGGGTGGAATCAATGGGTGTTAATAAATCTTAGCTGATGATCTGGACCGAGGAGAATATCTGTCAGTGTTCCTGATTTATGTGTGGTTGTAAAACAAGATATGTTTTTAAATGGCCATGACAAATTGGAACAATGATCCTTAAAGAATAATTTTTTAAAAAGATTATTTATTTATTTGAGAGAGAGAGCAGAGTGAGCAAGAGAGAACACAAGTTGGAGGAAGGGGCAGAGGGAGAGGGAGAAGCAGGCTCCCCACTGAGCAAGGAGCCACACTCTTGGGGTTTGATCCCAGGGCCCTGGGATTATGACCTGAGCCAAAGGTAGACACCTCACCGACTGAACCACCCAGGTGGCCCAAGAATATTTTTTTTAACAATATGGAACTCATGCGATCTTTTGACTAAATATTCAAGCAATATGTAAGCATATGAAGTAGGAAGTGCCAATCTCCCACATAATCCTAATCCCAAATAGAGCATCCATTATGTATATTATCTATTATACATGTAAGTAAATAAATGGATGCATAGACATTTATCTAAATGTAGACCACACAGGCTGTTCTATAATCTACCTAAAGATATTCTATCATTCTATCTTTCCTTGCCATCATATATGGCTTTACCTTATACGTTTCAGAGATAACAGGATATCACACTCTAAAGTTACCATAATTGATTCAGCCAATGAGAATGGACATGTATCTTGTTTCATTCTCTTGATATCATAGAAATGCTGGAAAACATATTTTTGACCATACATTTCTGTGCATATATGAAAGGATATCTGTAAGATACAGTTCTAGAACTAGAATTTTTGGGTCAAAGAATATGTGTGTTGAAATTCTATATACATCGACTATTGCTCTTTGGAAATATTGTATCGATTTATATTTCCACCGTCAGTATATAAACGTGAATTGCATATTTTAGGAATGTAGTATACAAGTTTTTCACACAAGGATCCATGCAATCAACAAAATCAGCCCTTGGGGAAGTTTTCAGCACTTAATGGAAAGTTGAAGTGGCAGCATTCCTGATGCCATCACAGTGACATTTTCCACAGCTCACCTCAGCTGTGTATAGGTGGGCTATGAGTGGATTAGAAAACTGCAAGAGCCTGTGGGATTGGTAAGGGTAGTTTTCAATGTGTGCTTTGCTATAGTTCTTTCTTTCTTCCTGAAGGGATGGAAGGTACTACCTGTAGAATTTCCATTTAAGTTGATGGAGGTAAGGACTGAGGGATCTGAGTTATCAGAGCACATGACTGGGTTTTATTTGTTAAATTTGTATGATATTGGTACTACCCCTACTTTGTATGGACAACGGTTGCTGTGTCTAGAAGGTAAAGGACAACCTTTCAGAGTATTAAGACTATTTTAGACACAACACAATTTATATGTAGGCAGATCAAGTTCTTTACATGATTTTTAAAGTTGGTAATGTTAGGAAAAAATATCCAACTTAAAGACTTCTGGGGTTAATCCCATGCTTTTTCTGGGCTGAGACCAGATTCTGAATTTATTCAAAATTTTGTTTAGATCCCAAGTATACTCTATTGAGATAATTTTTCTCAAGCACGAAATCCATGTATTTATTGAATAATCTGGATTCTAAAAATTATCTTTTATCCAAATGTTACATAACGTTGAAAAGTTACTCAGACTTCTGTACTTTTCAGAGAGACCTCAATAGGCTTTTTTTCCTCTAAAAACTGGAACTTGGAAACTAGACGTATAAACAATTTCTAAGATTAAATCAAAATTTCCACACTTAAGCTACTCAGATGATTTCTAGACTCAGTACCTATAACCTTCCTGTACTCTCTCTTTAACTTCTATCATCATATGAGTATTTTTCTCTTTTTCACTTCTCTCACATTTATCTGGTGACAGAGGTCATTAATAGTATCTCCCGACATTTTAAAATCTTTTTCTCAAAATAACATGGACTTTCTCTTCTATATCATTGTCCTTTCTTGTGTTTTTTTGTTTATTTGTTTCACAGTTTTCCCACGCTCTATTAAATTTCCTTAAGAAATGACCCTGGCTGGGACGCCTGGGTGGCTCAGTTGGTTAAGCGGCTGCCTTCGGCTCAGGTCATGATCCCGGCGTCCTGGGATCGAGTCCCACATCGGGCTCCTTGCTTGGCAGGGAGCCTGCTTCTCCTTCTCCCTCTGCCTCTGCCTGCCACTCTGTCTGCCTGTGCTTGCTCTCGCTTCTCTCTCTATGACAAATAAATAAATAAAATCTTTAAAAAAAAAAAAAAGAAAAGAAAAAGAAATGACCCTGGCTGGCACCTGGGTGGCTCAGTGGGTTGAACCTCTGCCTTCGGCTCAGGTCCTGGTCTCAGGGTCCTGGGATCGAGCCCCGCATTGGGCTCTCTGCTCAATGGGGAACCTGCTTCCTCCTCTGTCTCCCTGTCTCTGCCTAGTTGTGATCTCTGTCTGTCAAATAAATAAATAAAAATCTTTAAAAAAAATGACCCTGGCATTAGGATTTGGTTTCTTTATGTAATATCACTGATCCACTTTAAATCATTAGTAACTTCATAAAATCAATGTTTACTCTACCTACAGAAAGTATCATAGGTTGGAAAGTATCTGGGTGAGGTCACATGGAGTATAGACTGGCTAGTATTTCTCATTTGGGAAACCACAAAGGCCCGTTAGAGAAAGAACCCTGTGCTGGCCCTTTAGAGAAAGAACCCTGTGCTGGGCTGCAGGCAACTTAAAGTAACAGACTGCATTTTAGTCATCATTGAATCCTCAGTCTAAAACCATAAAAGCCATTTAATGGGATGTCTATACATATTTATTGAATAAATGTAGTTACCTGGCAAATGGCTGAGCCAGCATGGCCAGGACTGCTGCAAGGACTGCTGTAGACACCTGATTACACATGCCTAGAGACGTATATGTATGTGTACATATCCCAACTCTGCCTGTTGGGATCTGAGTCATTATTTTATAACACTTTCACTTTCCTTACTGAGATCTTTCATGTTTTCCTCTTTGTTCTATTAACATAGAATTTCCATTCTTGGGCATTATTGAACAGAAATATGTAGATACAGATACCAAGAGACATATATGAGAATGCTCATAATATTATTCTTATTAATCTCCAACTGTAAACTACCAAAATATCAATATGTTAGATTATAATAGAATACTGCACAGCAATACAAATGAATAGCTATATACCATGGATGCTTATGAAGATTGAGAAAGAAGTCAACACTTAAGCACTTAAAAATGTAAAAAGATTAAGCACTTAAAAATGTAAAAAAAAAAGATTAAGTACTATAACTGCATATATGTTAAGTTTACAAAAAGGTAAAACCACTCTATAGTTTTAGAAAACAGGATATTAGGGTGCCTGGGTGGCTCAGTGGGTTAAAGCCTCTGCCTTCGGCTCGGGTCATGATCCCAGAGTCCTGGGATCAAGCACCACATGGGGCTCTCTGCTCAGCAGGGAGCCTGCTTCCTCCTCTCTCTCTCTCCCTGCCTGCCTCTCTGCCTACTTGTGATCTCTATTTGTCAAATAAATAAATAAAAATCCTTAAAAAAGTTATTAGAAAACAGGATACTGGTTACTTTTAGGAAAAAAAGCTTAGGTTAAAACTGGGAAGAAGTATGGAAGGGGTTTCTGATATGCTGCTAATGGTCTTTTTCTTGTTTTGGGAGATGGTCACATGGGTGTGTTTTGTGACAATTCATAGACTTGTATAATCATGATTTATGTATTCTTTTCTGTATATGTCATCACTCCATAAAAACTTGCTTAAAAATTAAGTACACTTCTATACAAGTACAAATACATAGCTAGTATCTAGAAGGATAGACAACTTGGGAGCTTTTAGGCTGCAGTACAGAGGAGGAAATCAAAGTGCCATTTACAAGTGATATCATTATGTATATACATGGAAAATCCAAAATAATCAATGGACAAATTAGTAGAATTTAACAAGACTGTTGGATATGAAATCAACATTAAATATCAATTATAGGGGCACCTGGGCTGCTCAGTCAGTTAGGCACTTTTGGCTCAGGTCATGATTTCAGGGACATGGGACTGAGCCTCACAGTGGGTTCCCTGGTCAGTATGGAGTCAGCTTGAGATTCATTTTCTCTCTCTCTCTCTCTCCCTCTGTCACTCCTCTTGCACACACTCTCTCTAAACTAATAAATATTTTTAAAAGATCATTTCACTGATACAGTGAGGCAACACCTACATCTACTTTAAGCCCCTTTAAAAACAATCTAAAGACTAACAGAACAGATCTTCCACAGCTAGTCATAGAAAGAAGGCTACATTGAAGGGAAAAGAGGGGGCAGAAACACAGTTGGGAACCAAACCCCCAGTGTTACTAACCACAAATGGGAGGGACATCATGAGCATGGAGGACTGAGAGAATTGGACCACATACCAGACACCCTTAGCTCTGATGACCCACACTGAGAAGGTAAGTCCCCATAAAATCTGGCTTTCAAACTCAGCAGGACTTGGGGAGGTTTGATGGTTCAGTCATTTAAGCATCTGACTCTGATTTTGGCTCAGGTCATGACCTCAGGGTTATGAAATCAAGCCCCACATTGGGCTCCATGCTGGTTGTGCAGCCTGCGTAAGATACTCTCTCTTTCTCTCCCTCTGCACCCCCCAACTTGTGGTCATTTTCTCTCTCTCTCTCGCTCTCTCTCTCTCTCTCTATCGTAAAAAAAAAAAAAAAAAAAAAAAAAAAAAAAAGAAAATCAGTAAGACTCAACTCCAGGAGCTTTAATAACTGGTGGGGTGGTGCTTAACTCCAGGAGATGGGGAGGGTATTAGGAAAAGAAGTCTCTGCCCTTAGAGTCAGCACACTAAATACACAGTATGAGACACAGTAGAGAAGTAGCAGTTTGGAAAGTGCCTGAGGTATATGTGAAGGAGATTTATTGGTTAATCTTAGTTCATGGTCAGAGGGGCAGGGGATATTCAGGAGGTTTCTACAGGAACGACAGTGCTTGTGGAAACTCTTGACAAAATGGGTTTAGAGGGAACATACTTCAACATAATAAAACAATATATGAGAAGCTCACAGCTAACATCATATTCAGTGTTGAAAAACTGAAAGCTTTTCCTCTAAGATCGGGAATTAGACAAGAATGTTCACTCTTACCAGTTTTAATCAACACAGACTGGAAGTCCTAGCCATAGCAATCCAGACAATAAAAAAAATAGAAGTCATCAAAATTGGTAAGGAAAAATAAAGCTGTCATTATTTGCAGAGGACATGATACTATATTTTAAAAAGTCCTAAAGACTCCACCAAAAAAACGATTTGAACAAATGAATTCAGTAAAATTGCAGGATACAAAATCAACACACAGAAATCTGTTGCATTTCTGTACACTAATAACAAAGTAGGAGAGAGATAAATTAAGAAAACAATCCCATTTACAATTGCATTAAAAGGAATAAAATACCTAGGAATAAATTTAACCAAGGAGGTAGAAGACTTATACTCTGAAAACTACAAGACAATGATGAAAGAAACTGAAGATGCCACAAACAATGGAGAAATAAATCATGCTCATGGATTGGATTGGAAAAATTAATATTGTTAATACTACTAAAGCAATCTACAGATGCAATGCAATCCCTATCAAAATACTAATGGTATTTTTCACAGACCTAGAAGAAATACTACTAAAATTTGTGTGGAACCATAAAAGACCCTGAAGAGCCAAAGCAATCTTGTGAAAGGACAAAGCCAGAGGTATCACAAACCCACATTTCAAACTAGACTACAAAGCTGTAGTAATCAAAAGAGTAATGGCACAAAAACAGACACAGAGAACAGGATAGAGAGCCCAAAGATAAACCCACATGTATTTGGTCAATTAATCTATAACAAAGGAGGAAGAATATATAATAAGACAAAGTCAGTCTCTTCAATAAACTGTGTTGGGAAAACTGGACAGCTACATGCAAAAGAAGAAAATTGGACCACTTTCTTACACCATATACACAAATAAACTCAAAATGGATAAAAGACCTAAATATGAGACCTGAAACTGTAAGACTCTGAAATGAGAACATGGGCAGTAGCTCTTAGACATCAGCCTCAGTAATGTATTTATGGATATGTCTCCTCAGGAAAGAGAAACAAAAACAAAAATAAACTCATGGAACTATCCCAAAATTAAAAAAAAACTAAAGCTTTTCAGGGAAGGAAACCATCATAAAAACCAAAAGACAAGTTAATGAATGGGAGAAGATTCTTATAAATGGCATATCTGATAAGGGGCTAATATCTAAAATATGTAAAGAACTTATATATTCAACACACCCCAAAAAGCTACAGATAGTGTAATTAAATATGGGCAGAAGACCTGAATAGACATTTTTCCAAAGAAGACATCCAGTTGGCCAACAGACACATGAGAAGATGCTCAATATTACTCATCATCAAGGAAATGCAAATCAAAACCACAGTAAGATGTCATCACTGCACATTCATCAGAAAAACTGGTATCAAAAGTCAAGGAATAACAAGTGTTGATGAGCATATGGAGGAAAGTGACCGCTTATGCACTGCTGGTGAGAATGTAACATGGTGCAGCTAGTGTGGAAAGTCACAGGGATGAAAAGTACAGCATAGGGAATATAGTTGATTATATTGCAATAACCTTAAATGCAAAATGACAGTGACTACACTGATTGTGGTTGACACTGAGCAATGCATAGAGTTTATGAATCACTATGATGTACAACTGAAACTAAGATAACATTTTATGTCAATTACACTTCAGTAAAAAACCCTTCACATTACTTATCTTATGCAATTAACTCAACACCTACATTAAGGTTATCCAGAGAAACAAAAGGAATGGATTCACTCTCTCTCAAGAGATTTATTAGAAGGAATTGGCCAGGTAATTATCGAGGCTGAGCAGTCAAGAAGCAGGAGAGCCCATGATAGAATTCTAGTCCAAGTTCAACAACATGAAAAAGTAGGAGAGCTGATGATGTGTCAGTCCAGGTCCGAGTACAAAGGCGGGAGTAGAGTGATGTCCCAATGAGAAGACAATCAGGCAGAGAGAGTATTTCCCCTTTACTCAGCTTTTTTTTTCCACTCAGTCCATCAATGGATTGGATGAATCCACATAAATGGGGGAAAGCAATTTTCCTTACTCAGTTTACTGATTCAGTTGTTGATTTCATCCAGAAATCCTCTCTCAGACAAACTCAGGATAATGTTTAACCAGACATCTGGGAACCCCATAGCTCTGTCAAGTTGATACAAAATTAGCCATCACAATACCACTGTGGTGTAACTATTGAAATAGAGAGGTTAACAAATGTGTGCTGAAGCCACACAGTTTTAACTACAAAACACACATTCCTTTTTTTAGAGAGGAAAGAGAGAGGAATGGGGTGAGGGGCAGAGAGAGAATCTTAAAGCTCCTCACTTGGTATGGAGCCTGACATGGGGCTTGGTCTCACAACTCTGAGACCATGACCTAAGCTGAAATCAAAAGTAGTACACTCAACTGAATAAGCCACATAGGTGCCCCAGAGCACACATTCTTTTTAAAAATGTTATTTGTTTATTTGAGGGAAAGAGAGAGAGAGAGCACGAGCGCATGAGTAGAGGGAGAGGAAGAAACAGACTCCTTGCTGAGCAGTGAGCCTGACCCAGGGTTCAATTCCAGGACCCTGACATCATGACCTAAGCTGAAACAAAGTCTAACTGACTGAGCCATCCACGTGCCCCTATAATTTATTTTTAATGTTGATTTCATATCCAACAATCTTATTAAATTCTACTAATTTGTGTATTGATTATGTTGCATTTACCATGTACATACATAATGATATCATTTATAAATGGCAGACGCTTAACCAACTGAGCCACCCAGGTGCCCCTCATGACATACATTTTATTTTTTGTTTATTTAAATTTTTCAGTGTTCCAAGATTTATTATTTATGCACCACACCCAGTGCTCCATACAATAAATGCCCTCCTTAATACCCACCACCAGGCTCACCCAACCCCTCACCCCCTCCCTTCCAAAACTTTCAGTTTGTTTCTCAGAGTCCACAGTCTCTCATGGTTTGTCTCCCCCTTCGATTTCCCCCAATTCACTTTTCCTTTCCTTCTCCTAAAGTCCTCCATGTTATTCCTTTTGTTCCACAAGTAAATGAAACTGTATGATAATTTACTTTCTCTGCTTGACTTATTTCACTAGCATAATCTCCTCCAGACCAGTCCGTGTTGATATACTAAAGTTGGGTATCCATTCTCTTTGATGGAGGTATAATATTCCATTGTATATATGAGCCATATCTTTTTTTTTTTTTTTGAACCATATCTTCTTTATACATTCATCTATTGAAGGGCATCTTGGTTCTTTCCACAGTTTGGTGATTGTGACCGTTGCTGCTATGAACACTGGGATACAAATGGCCCTTCTTTTCAGTGCATCTGTATCTTCAGGGTAAATACCCAGTAGTATAATTGCAAGGACAAAGGGTAGCTCTATTTTTAATTTCTTAAGGAATCTCCACAATGTTTTCCAAAGTGGCTGCACCAACTTGCATTCCAACTTGCATTCCCACCAACAGTGTAAGAGGGTTCCCCTTTATCCACATCCTCTCCAACACACGCTGTTTCTTATTTTGTTAATTTTGGCGATTCTAACTGGTGTACGGTGGTATCCCAGTGTGGTTTTGATTTGAACTCCCTGATGGCTAATGATGATGAGCATTTTTTCATGTGTCTGTTAGCCATTTGTATGTCTTCTTTGGAGACATGTCTTCTGCCCATTTTTTGATGTGATTATCTGTTTTCTGGGTGTTGAATTTGAGGAGTTCTTTAGAGATCTTGGATATCAGTCTTTTGTCTGTAATTTCATTTGCAAATCTCCCATTCTGTGGGTTGCCTCTGTGTTTTGTTGACTGTTTCCTTTGCTGTGCAGAAGCTTTTGATCTTGATGAAGTCCCAAAAGTTCATTTTCACTTTGTTTCCTTTGCCTTTGGAGACAAGTCTTGAAGGAAGTTGCTGTGGCTGATGCTGAAGAGGTTACTGCCTATGTTCTCCTCTATGATTCTGATGGATTCCTGCCTCACGTTGAGGTCTTTTATCCATTTTGAGTTTATCTTTGACAACACACATTCTTAATTATACTTTATATTACTGTTCATCTAGTTTTATATGAGCCTGACTTATCTTTGTGTCCCTCATAATATCTCACAGTATTTTGTCCAAAGGTCTTGGTTTATATATCATTATATTCCTTAAAACATTGACTCATCTGAGTCAGACTAAATAAATAAAGCATTCAGAGGCTTTTGACTTAAAAACATTCTTTTTTCCATTCATTTAAGATGAGTCCTGAATAAATTTTCAAATCTTTTGCTTTAGCAAAGTGAATTCTCAGTACAGGATGAGATCATTTGTTTTTGGAAACCATGAAAAATATATCTTGACAATAGGTTTTTGTATTTCACTGGTTTTTCTTCACAAAGAAAACAAGCAAACACACAATGAAGTTTATACACAAATCACTGCAAAGGGAAATATCAGGAAATCAGTAATTCCCCCAAATGAAGTATTTTCTAAAGGTCTTTTTCTTTCCTCGGTGAATGAAAATTTACTAGCAAAGACCAAAAGTGCATTGCCCCTGGTATTCACACTGTTCACTCTTATGTAATCTCCTCCCACTGAGTGCAGAGTGGACCTAGTGACATGATTCTAAGTAGAATATGGCAAAAGTGTTAGAATATCATTTCTGCAATTAGGTTATAAGACTGACTTGCCATCTAACCCTCCTCCTGGCACTCTCTCCTGCCCTTTCACTTGTTCACTGTGATGAAACCAGCTGCCATACTGGAAAATGTTCTACAGAGAGGTCCATGTGTCAAGGAAGTAAGGAAGGCCAACAGCTTATGAGGAACTGAGGTCTCAGTCAAGAGAATATGAGGAACTGAATCCTGTCACAACCATGTGAGCAAGATAGGAAGCAGATCTTTCCCAGTCAGGACTTTGAGATGACTTTAACCTATGGGAGATCCAGAGGACCAGCTAAACCATGCCTGGATTCCCAGGCCATTAAAAACTGTGAGGTTAAAAATGTTATTTTGAAGCCACTAATTCTGGGGATAATGTGTTATGCAGTAATAGATAATACAGGGCTGCAGTTCTAGCTCCACATTGTATGCCCATGTGGCAGTTCCCTATAGGTTTAGCATTCTTGTGTATGTTGTGGAGATGGGAGAGGGTTTTAAAGGTCTGTTAGTTATTTGTCTTTGGCATTCAAGCTGATTCAGTTTTCCCAAAAGTGAGAAATAACGATAATTGGTTTGTCCTCTGTTCCCACCCACCAACACACGTTCCTATTCAATCATTTCATGCCTCATGCCTTGGGCCACACAAATTGAAAGGGTGAGTTTACGAACACCCCCCAAATCTATGTTTATTCATTATGCATTGCATCCATATATAGATATACTAATATGTTATATATAACACAGTCCCAAATTTAGGTATTACAAAAATATGAGGCAGAAAATAAATAATAGCTCTGAAGAATACTGGCTTGGCTGACACTTACTCAGTCTCTCAGTTCTCATCTCAAGAGCCACTTACCTGGAAGTCTTCCTTCTCCCAACCAGGTCAGATCCTCTTTCATAAACCTGTGTGAATCTTCTTTCCCCTGAGCACTGATCTCAACTCATGATTCCAATTATACATTAATTGCCAGAGTTAACTTATTAATCTCTGTCTCCCACACAAGACTAAAAGACCCATGGTTACAGGGACCACCTGTGCTTTTTCTCTCACGTGCAGTCCCAGAGAAGGACCCTGTGCTTGGCAGAGAATGAGAATTTAGGTTGTAGAACAAATGGAGAAATGATTCCTATGACCCCGTTCTTTTCACTTCCCAGATCTGAGTCTCCTGTTGTCAAGCTGGAGAGCCAGATCTTCCCGTGGGGATTCTGGTGATCTGTTCGGCATATTGGTGCTCTCCTCCTATCTCCTCTGTCACTTCCTGTGGACTGCGTAGACTGTGAGCTTCCTTACGTTACCTCCACTGGAACCCTTAAGCAGTGTTGCTTGGCCAGGGTTGGACGTGAACCCCAATGTGAATAGATCAGAGTGAGGGTCATTCTCACTGCCAAAGTCACCTTCTCTTACCCCAATCTTCTGAGATCTATGAACCCTGGCTCCACTAACTTTTGGGCACATTACATGGAAAGTCAGAGGGTTATCATACTATTTCACATGGTTCCCATGAAAATCAAATGATAAAAGGCACATGAAAACAACTCTGGAATTGTAAAACATTACTCAAACAAATATTTGTTGTTTTCCTTATTGTATGACTCTTCCTTGAGAAACAAATATGAAAAATGATGGGAAATACCCTGTTTGAAGATTTTGTAATTCATTCTGGGGTGGGGGGAAGGGGATAAAGCACACAGACAGGCTCACTTGTAAAACTATCCAGTCAGGAAGTGATTTTCCTTCTGGGTCAGATCAAAGTAAACCAAGGTTTACTGATTCAGCTGTTGCTACTAGACACCACCCGTTTGGCATGGATTAAGTGTCAGCTGTTAAACCCAGCACATTTAGTTCCAAACCCTCCATGAAAGATGCTTAGGTGAAGCCCAGATCTTCTGTCTAAAAAGTGATTATATATTAAGTCTAGAAACAAGCTTGAAATATAATATACTAATGTGGAGGGCCACAAGACATAGGGTCTGAGGCAGTAATTTTGAGACAGTGTGAAGATGATTCACTTGGAAATTTTGTTAACATTCAGATTGCTGGACCCCACAGCCAGATATTCTGACATGCTGGCCCTTGGATGGGGCCTATGAATCTGCATTTATAACAACCTGTCATGTGATGCCAGCGCCACTTGTCTGTGATCCCACACACTAAGTAGCATGGACCTAAGAACAACTGTTTTTCTGCCTGGTGTGACATATTCAAACTGGGCAGGCTTATAAGCCAGTTTCAGTTCTGTGAAGATGTTCTTTCTAACCAATAAAAGACCCATGTCTAAAAAGAGATTGGAAATACTTCTAGGTTATGGGAACTTTGTGTATGGAACTAGCAGCACATGGTCTACCTAAGGAAAAAATGAAACAACAATAGGAAATCTTTGGTTTTCTATAGGAATAAGATATAATCTAGAGAGAAAAATTGTATCCTATTTCTTTACCAAACAAAATTTTGAACATGAGTACAATGGTTTGTCAGTTTACTGAATAATGTCACACTACTTACAATCCTCTGGGGGTGGAGTTTAGAGATGGGTAACATCTAATCCAATTCCCTTAATTTATATACAGTGACAGGGGTTCTGTGCCCACTGAAGATAAATGGCACAAGGTTGTACAGATAATTGGAAGCAGGGCCAAGATCATGATCCACATCTCCTGGTTGTGAGTACAGTATGCTTTCCCATCTGAGAATTTCCTTCCTTGCCAGGAAGGAGCAAGTTCTGTATAAAGTTGGAAAGTTCTCCTGGCCTCATCAGCAGCAAAGATTAGAGTGAAAACCTCTCAGCCACTTTAGAAAATATTTTGGCTGTTCCTTAAATGATCCAATACAGAGTTACCATGTGACCCAATAATTCCACTCCAAGGTTTATATATACCCAAGAGAAACGAAAACATTTGTCCACATAAGAACTTGAACATGAATGTTCATTGCAGCATTGTTCATAATGACCAAAAGGTGGAAACACAAATGTTTCAACAGATGAATGGATAAACAAAATGTGATCTATCCATTTAACGGGATATTATTCATCCATAAAAAGGAATGAAACACTGATACATGGTAAAGCATGGATGAACTTCGAAAACATCCTAAATGAAAGAAGTCAGTTACAAAAGACCACTATCTGATTTCTTTCAGTGAAAGATCAGAATAGGAAAATCTATAGACACAGAAAGTAGATTAGTGGTCTCTTAGGGCTGGGTTGGGGAGGCACAGGGGAATAGGGAAACAATAGCTAAAAAATAAGGGGTTTCATAAAAATCTGAGAAGAGATCACAGGCAGTGATTTTTCTGACATTGATCACAGAAAAATTTTTCCAGATATGTCTCCTGAGGCAAGGAAAACAAAAGGAAAAATAAACCACCACCAAAATAAAAAGCTTGTGCACAGTGAAGGAAATGATGAACAAAACTAAAAAGCAACCTACTGAATGGGAGAATACATTGGCAAATGACATATCTGATAAAGAGCTGGTATCCAAATATGTATAGAGAACAGATACAACTCAAAAATAAATAATCCAACTAAAATGAGCAAAAGACATGAACAGACATTTCTACAAAGAAGACACAGACACATGAAGAGATGCTCAACATTACTCATCATCAGGGAAATGCAAATCAAAACCACAATGAGATATAACCTCATACCTGTCAGAACAGCTAAAAATCAACAACATAAGAAACAACAAGTGTTGACGAGGCTGTGGAGAGAAAGAATCCTTCTTGTACCACTGGCGGGAAGGCAAACTGGTGCAGCCATTGTAACAGCATGGAGATTCCTCAAAAAGTTAAAAAGACAACTACCCTATTATCCAGTAATCACACCACTGGGTATTAATCCAAAGAATAAAAACATTTAATTGAAAAGTTATATGCATCTCTATGTTTATTGTAACATTATTTACAATAGTCAAATCATGGAAGCAGCCAAAGTGTCCACGGATAGATGAATGGAAAAGGAAGATGTGGTATGTATATACAATGGAATATTATTCAGCCATAAAAATGAAATCCTGCCATTTGCAATGACATGAATGGAACTAGAGAGTATAATGCTAAGCAAAATAAATCAGAGAAAGAGCAAGACCGTATGATTTCACTCATATGTGGAATTAAAGAAATAAAATCAATGAGCCAAGGGAAAAAAGAGAGAGAGAAACCAAGAAACAGACTCTTAACTACAGAGAACAAACTGATAGTTAGTGGGGGTGGGGGATGGGTGAAATAGGTGAAGGGTATTAAGAGTACACTTATCATGATGAGCACTAATTAATGGATAGAATTGTTTAATCACTATATTGTACACCTGAAACTAATATAACACTATATGTTAACTATACAGGAATTAAAATAAAAAACTGAAAAAAAGAACAATAAATGCTAAAAAATAAGAGGTTTCTTCATATGGCATATGAATTATATATTAATGAAGATATTACAAAAGCTGACTTCAGGCAGAATTACCATTATACTACTTGTCAACAACACTACTAAGAGAGTTAAAGGGACCTATGACAAAATCACTCCAAGAACATTCTTCCTAGTTCTGGATTTAGATAGCTTGGCATTAAAGACTATGTTTCTTGGGGGGGCAGAGATGACGTAAGTGCATAAAAATGTATCTTGAATACATTAGCACATTTATTTTCCTGCCTCACGTCTAATTCACTCTTTGCATCAGAAGGACAGGGTAGTGAGTGTCTGGCTGGCTCATTTTATAGTGGTTATGTACCTAGAATATCTGACACTTAGAGAAAATCATTCTTTAACAAACTCCTTCTCTAAATGGCATTATTATTTTCAGTAATAATCATGTAATAATCAATAGTAACCATATTTTCGTGATTCATTTTTTAGTACAGAAACATACAACAAGGGTAAAAGCAAATTTTAAGAAGTTATTCACATACCCCTTTAAGCATACTTGATACAGAGTATACACACGGATGGGGTATGAAGTAAATTACTTATACTTTCTCAACAAAAATATGATACTTCGCAGTTCATGCTTTCACTGTTTCAAATTTTTTAAGGAGGTTTCCTATTTTTTTTATTTTTTAAAGATTTCATTTATGTATTTGTCAGAGAGAGAGAGACAGAGAGAGAAAGAAAACACAAGCAGTGGGAGTGGCGGGCAGAGGGAGAAGCAGACTCCCTGCTGAGCAAGGAGCCCAACTGGGGACTCCATCAGAGGACATAGGGATCATGACCTGAGTCAAAGGCAGACACTTAACCGACTGAGCCACCCAGGTGTGTAAGGTGATTTTCCAGGAAGATAGTGAAGGATTGTTTCAGGATGGTATTGTGCAGACCTATGGAATAATCAGTCCAAATTGGAGTAGAAAGACAGAAGATTCCAGAAGGGCTAGCTCTCCACATTCTAAAAAATGTTACTGGTAACTTGCTTGATGTATTTGGCATTAAAGACTATGTTTCTTTAAAGACACTGTTTTAAACTTTAGACACAAAACTCTAAGTGGTTATGCAAAATGTGAAAATTCTGATTCTTCTTTATAATACTTACCTTATCTACCTATGTATCTATCGATCTATCTTTGTGTCTCTTTTTCTATCTTCATATATATCTATCATTGATCTATTTATTACTATTCTTGTTTACTTTGAATCTACTGTTTGACCACAAGAATACTTAATGCCATAGGGTTGCAAACAAACACTGTGCCCAAAGCAAGCTTGAAAAATTCCAAATTGCAATGAAATTCCTCAGGAAACAAATATGTGTAGGCGAGTACACACGTGTCAGGGATAACAGCAGCACACTGGAAAACACTGAGTTTCCCTTCTTAACTTCTTAACTTCCATGTGGAATAAAATGCATATTAAAAATATATACATGCTGTTGTAATGAGCACTGGGTGTTAATATGCAACTAATGAATCATTGAACACTACATCAAAAACTAACAGTGTACTAATGTTGGCTAAGTGAACATAATAATTAAAAAAGTATATACTTGCTATGTTGAAGCCAACACATATATTACTGAAACTCAGCAGTATCCACAGCAATTGCCTAAAACTTAGGGACATAAAAGGCTTTGCCATTGTTTATAGTTGCTGGCACACGGTGATAATAAAAAGCAGGTTGGTTTTAGTCAGCTGTTATCATGTTTGGGTTCTTTATAGATCCACACTTCCTTTTGCCTATACTCAGGGTGAGCTGCTCCCACCACCAGGCCCTTGTTATGCCGCTGCTCTCCAGGTACCCAGCCGGTGCCCAATAAGTAACTATTTGATGGAATGGACCCAAATAAACCCAGCTAGAGCATTCAATTGCTTCATATGGTTGAATAAAAAAACATAAATAAAAATTAAAAATAAGAAATATATAGGTTGCTAAGTATCTCAGCTCCACTGGTTTAATGAGAACAAAAAATGAATAAGACAAATGCATGCAATAAACTGGCAGCATCAAAATAAAAGTCAGATCTAGTTAAAACTAATCATTAGGATTCAATTTCTGAAGCATCCTGTACTTTACTGTAGCATTGGCCAGGGTCACCATCAAGTGAACCATAAGTTATCAAAGTTTATTACTTCATTTGCAAAATAACTATGAAATGGCAGCTTAGGGAATTTTTGGACAGGTGGCATTTGGCTCAAAGACATTTTCTTTTTCAAAGACATTTTGACTCTGCTTCTTCGGTTATCTTAGCTTAGAGGGGTAGATAACAAGGTTATAAACATGGAAGGGAAAATGAGGTAGAGATGCAGTGTTCAATTTAGTCATGCCACTCTTGGCTTCTTCCTTCTTCCCTCCATATTGTTTAATTTAAGGACAGCAATATGTTCTAGGAACAGAAAAACAATGTGATACTATTGTGAGTGCTTGCAGCCAGTGAATAGTAGTTGCTTAGGGTTCATCCCATTCGAATACACAGAGAGGTTATCACCCATATTGTTTGATCACTTTCAGTGAGTTTGCCCCAGTTGCTAGCTTAAATTTCAGAACTGGCCCTATTTATGCTGGGGTTATGAAAAAAACCTGACAGATACACAGGATACTCACAAGAAAGTGTTCTGGTTAGTAGTTTGTAAAGAGAAGTAGTAAGTGGGATTTCTGGAACAGCTCTGTAGGGGGACTGACCCAGGTGCCATACATAGCTTCATGCTTCCCCTTGACCCTTCTTTCTCTGCGTAGGGAACAGGAGTAATAACACCATTTTTATTTTTAGCAACCTAACCAGCAATGTCAGAAGCCTGCAGAGAAGCTTGGGCAATAATGGCCCCATTCCCTTTGAACTGGTATTTGTGTCAAGTAAACATTAAGGGGTAAAGTTCCAAGTAAACACGAATGAGTAACATATATTTATATAGCTAATATATTAAACTAATAAATAAAATTATACATGTTATCTAGGGTACCATCATCTTGTAGTGCTCATGGATTCCAGGGTTATGTGGCCTTTGTTGAAGGCAGAGGGTGGAGGGTGCGTTTTTAAGGGCAAGGCCTGTGGTTGGCCGGTTAGCTCAGTTGGTTAGAGCGTGGTGCTAATAAGGGCAAGGCCTGGGAGAGGCTAACATTACTTCTAACAACAACCTGCTGTCCATTGACAAATCACACAGCCGCAACCTAGACTAAGAAACATAGCCTATTCCTAAGGCCAGAAATACAATAAAGAAACGGGAATTGTTAAAAATAATTATGGGTCTTGGCCCTGTAAGTTTATAACCTGATTTCCTGGTTTTCAATTTTACATAATATACACTGATTGCTTACTATGGAAGGCAAAGTTATTAATCACAAACAATTTTCCCCTTAATTACCACCACCTCCAATACCTCCTCTCCTTTCACACCTCCCTTTTTTTCCAGTCCTCTAAAAAAAGGTTGTGTCTTCTAAAAAATTGCTGGCTAAATATGTATTTAATATGGACATATTTATGATGATATAAATAGTGTTTATTGATGAGCCACAAAGCATACTTTGGTATTTCTTCTGTTGTACCTACTTCTGTCTCCCCTGGAGTTCATAATTACTGTATTTTGTTTTTAGTGTAATGTGGACGACTTGCTGATTTATCCCTAAACTCATAACAGAAGTTTATTTTCTTCTCCACTGAGTACTTTCAAATACATCAAGCAAGTTACCAGTAACATTTTTTAGAATGTGGAGAGCTAACCCTTCTGGAATCTTCTGTCTTCCTACTCCAATCTGGACTGATTATTCCATAGGTCTGCACAATACCATCCTGAAACAATCCTTCACTATCTTCCTGGAAAATCACCTTACATCCCTCCTGTGTGAGATCCCGTCTCCTGCATCAAGTATCTTTTTTTCTTGTCTTATTTCCTTATCTTGGTGAAGCATCGTCCAGTAGCTTCCAGAGAAGTTGCCTTTAAAGTACATTTTTAGACACTGCTTATCTGAAAATGCCTTTATTCTCCCTTCCTCCTCAATTAGTAGATTGTCAAGTTATAGAATTCTAGCTACGAAATCACTTTGCCTCAGAATTTTGCATGTAATTCTCCACTGTCTCCCAAATTGTAGCTCTGCTTTCACAAAGTCAGATGCCATTCTCACCCTCAATCTACGTCATGCTACTGGTTTGATGTTTTCTTTTTTCTGTTTTGTTTTGTTTGTTTGTTTGTCTTTAGCTCTGAGGGTTGTTAGAACCTTTTTTTCCCCATGGGATTCTGAAATCTTGTACTCATGTATCACGGTGTGGGTAATTTTATACCTATAGTATTTGGGCATTCATCTGGAAACCTGCATCCTTCAGTTTTGCAGATATATTCTCATATTTTATTAAAGATTTTTTTATTTATTCATTTGACAGATAGAGATCACAAGTAGGCAGAGAGGCAGGCAGAGAGAGAAGAGGAAGCAGGCTTCCTGCCAAGCAGAGAGCCCGATGTGGGGCTCGATCCCAAGACTCTGGGATCATGACCTGAGCCGAAGGCAGAGGCCTTAACCCACTGAGCCACCCAGGTGCCCCTCTCATATATTTATTTTTATATTTCCCTTACTCTGTTCACTTTGTTTCAGTGGTTCTCTCTTTCTGTACCTCCTCTTTATAAGATGTCAGATATCCTTAAGTAACTTTGCAATTTTCTTTTCTCTCCTCTTTTCTGTTTTCTTCTGGTTCAGTGTAATGGAGAATGATCTCAACGTTGTCTTCTAACATTTCTACTGAATATTTTTCTATATTTTTCTTCTTTTCTTTTTTTTTCCTACAGAATATTTTTCTTCACTTCAACTATCTATATTTCATTTCCAGGGGCTCTTATGCTCTGAATTATAAAAATGTCATCCTGCTCTTGTTCTATGAAAGCCCACCTTCTCCTATGTCACTGAGGAGGCTACTTCCAGGTATTTAAAAGGTCTTCTTATGCTCCCTGCCTTGTAACCATTTGGTTTTGGTCCATGGCTTTGATGTTTGTGGCTTCCCTTGAATGTTTAGTAATTCTTGGCTGATGTTTATATATACAACATACCAGCACTGAAGTGGTGGCTGATGGCTCTGCATGTGTGGGTAGAGGTTGGCTTGTCTCTATGCTGATTTGGTACTTTTTTTTTTCATTTTTAGTAGTTCTGCCTAGTATACTACCAGTGACTTTTCAGCCAGAGCTTCACAGTGTAATCACCTAAGTGGCTTCAAAAGTCATAATTCACAAGGTGTTATCTTCAGATACACTAATTTCATTGTTTTGTAAGGAAGCCTGTGTATTGGAGTTTTAAAAAGCTCCCCAGAGGGGCACCTGGGTGGCTTAACATCCTAAGCCTGGGTGCTCAACCTGGTTGAGCATCCAAACACTGCTTTTGGTTCAGGTCATGATCTCAGCATGGCTCCACACTCAGTGGAGTCGGCTTCTCTCCTTCTGCCCTACCCACCCCACTCAAATAATTTTTTTTTAAATAAAAGCTCTCCAGCTGATTCTAACATACAGTCAATAGAAAGTATTGGCTCAACCTTGCCAGAGAGTATACCTCCTGTCCACTAGGGAAGGAGACCTAGGTGTCTAGGAGTCAGTAAAGCCATTACAGAGCCTCTTTCTTTTCAGTCCTACCTGTATCTATGCCTTAATTAGTACTTCAAATCTATGGTTTCTGAACCTTTCTGGAGTTCTGGAGCATCAGTCAGTTAATTTATGGATCTTGCTCCCCACATAGTCTTGAGTTTAGCTTTCCTTGGTCTTCTCGGTCAGTGATTACTATCTTCTTTCCATCTTCCAACACTTGGCTGCAACGGTTCATCTTTACCATATCCTCTTTCTTTCCCTTTGTTTTTGTGGATTGTGCCAATTTAATTTCTTTTCAGTCATTTCGTTGTTGTTTCGGGAGGGAGATTTTAAATGCATGTGGGACATATGCTTATGCTAATACTTCATCTTCATCACCTCACCAATTCTTACTCATGCCTCAGATTTCTGCTCCACTTTTGCTTCCTCAGAGAAGCCTTCTCTGACTGAGCCACCTAAGCTTTGTTTCTCCATTATCATCTCTCATGGCATTATTCTTCCATCAGGGAGGTTTGAGGCAAGATCTGTGAGTTCTAGCAGGTTCCCTTGCCAGAGTTCCTTGAGTAAAAATGGGAAAATAAAGGAGCCAGGACCCTAACCAGGAAGTATGGGTGTGGGCAGCAAAACACATCATTTCAATCATTCCACCTATGAGATATGTATGCTTTTATTGGTTTCTAGATGTTCGACAAATAGCAAATTAAGTTTTAAAATTTGTTTCTAGTGGATTTTCCTGGCAGGTCCACAGAGATAGTCACAGAATGAGTACTCAACAAAATCATGAAAAATTTTTTAGATTTGTTTCCTGAATCTGCAGGAAAATCTGAAGAGCTCATTGTGCAGCCGCTGCCTAAAAGGCCATACACGTGGGTGCACGTGTGTGTGTATGTATGTGTCTATCTATGTACATGGCTTTAAACACTTACCATTTCTTTTTTTCCCCTGTTTTTACTTTTATTTGCATCATTTACTTTATGCAGAATTTACTCCCAGGCCATAAATTTTTGTTTCTTCAGTTTCTTTCGGGACAGCTTTTTTTTTTTTTTTTTTTTTTTTTTCCTGTGCAACCTCCTCTTCTGGCTTAGGAACAATCTGCTCTTTTGCAGTGAGGATATCTCAGTGTGGCAGGGAGAGAGCATGGGTGCGTCAACCCAACCATGAGCCCTGTAAGTTCTACCCTGCATCTTGGGGGCTTTGTTCACCTGTATGTGCTCCATAACCAGAGAATCAACATCTGGACCCTTAAGTTCAGCCTTATTCTCTGCATCTTTAAGCATGCACAGTAAAAATTCAGCACTCTCTTTGGGTCACTGATCCTGTGTCCAGACCCACTGTTCAGCCTGGGTACACCTGCCAGCGCCACCATTGGAGTGACAGAATGGCACCCACTGCTTCAGCAAAGTGACATCTTTCAGATACTTGGTGGCTTTTTGGACACGCATACCCTTGATGGTCTGGGCAGTTTCACACGTGTTCTTGTAGTGAACATGAAGATCTGAATCTCCTGGTTCGCATGATTTTGTGGGGTCTTCTGGTCGAGTGAGTAGTGAACCATTTTCAGAGATCACCTCAGGCCACTTATGGGAAGAGCTATGCTTAACATTTCTAAGGCTAGGATCTTAGTATATATCTTGATTTTTTAAAAAGATTTTATTTATTTATTGGACAAAGAGAGACACAGCGAGAGAGGGAACACAAGCAGGGGGAGTGAGAGAAGGAGAAGCAGGCTTCCCGCAGAACGGGGAGTCCGACATGGGGCTTAATCCCAGGACCCTGGGATCATGAACTGAGCTGAAGGCAGACGCTGAACAACTGAGCCACCCAGGCATCCCTTGATTTTTTTTTTTAAACTAAACTTTAAAAATATATTTTAGAATAGACAATGCCAAGATACAAAAGAGTATAAAATGGAAAGCTTTTCTCTAACTACTCAGTTCCCTTCCTCTGAGTGAGTAAGATCAATCTCTCTGAGAAATATTTGCACTTATAAATTTTATAGCTATCAAACACAAGTGGCAGCATATGACACACACTCTTTCAGGTTTTACTTTTATATTTTATAATATATCTTGGAATTCATCCACACTCTTCTTATATACAGATTTGATTCTTTCTAATGGTTGCATAATATTCCAGTGGGTAGGATATATCTTAATTTCTTCAGCTGATTGCTTATTAATAGACATATATGAAAATGTTTTTAATAACTTTGCACTAGTTTTATTTGTATAAAATAATGCTACATAGTGCCAAATCATTACCCTAGTTAAGTCTAGCTACTATCCATCACCATACGTTGTTACAGTTTTTTGTGTGTGATGAGAACTTTTAAGATTGCTCTTAGCAACATACAAATTTGCAATTCAGTTTTATTAACTATAGTCACTGTGCCCTATGGTACATCCCCAGACTAATTTATTTTATAACTGGAGATTTGTACCTTCTGACCTCCTTCACCCATCTTGCCCTCTATCCCTACCCCCACCCCCAGTCTAGCAACCACCAAGCTGTTCTCTCTTTTCTCGATTCCACATGTAAATGAGATCATACAGTACTTGTCTTTCTCTGTCTGACTTATCTCACTTTGCATAATGCCCTTAAGGTCCATCCATGTTGCTGCAAACATATATGAAAACTTTGTTTCCAATACTGCTATTATAAATGACACAGTAATAATAAAGCTGCATATATGACATTTCACACATGTCATAAAGTGTATGCTTTCCACTAATCTCATTTAACATCTAAATGATCTTAATAAAGATAAAACAACATTCTTTCTTAAGACTATATATTTATTTAGAGAGAGTGTGAGAGCAGGGGGAGGGGCAAAGAGAGGGAGAGAATCTCCAGCAGACTCTGGGCTGAGCATGGATCCCAGTGCAGGGTTCGATCCCACACCCCTGAGGTCATGGCCTGAGCAGAAACCAAGAGCTGGATGCTTAATTAACTGAGCCACACAGGCTTTCCCCACTTTTTTTTTAATCATTATGGTGTAGCACAGTGAATAGGCTGTGGAAGGTAAGACTGTAAGCAGAGAAATGAGGAGTAGGAGGCTACTGCACTAGTCCACGTGAGAGAATGAGGGTAACCTGGTCTGGAGTGATGGCAGAGGGCCAAGTTGGACAGTTTATCTGAAATAAGTTAATTGGCCAACAAGGCCATTAGATACATAAAACTAGACTTAACAAGTGAAATATGTGTCAGAAACTCATATTTGGAAGCCACTGGCAGATAGATAGACACTGACCTTGGGCATTGGATGAGGCACTATGGGGCACTAATTGGGCAACCATGGGGTGAGATTGGAAGAGGCCTTAAGGCTGCACTCAGAGAAAGGACAACATTTGTTCTACGGGGAACAGAGAACAAGTTATCCAAGGAGAACAGAAGGGAAGATTCAGAGAAGTAGGAATAAAATCAGGTGAACATATTGTCATGATCTCCAAGGAAATTGTGTTTCAAAAAGGAAGAAATAACCAACTGATATTTATTTTTCGTTTCCAAAAAATACTAAGAAAAGGTCCTCTTCTGCACTTTATTCAAGGCTTTCACAGTCCACTTAACTTTTTTTTCATATCACTTTTTTTGGGGGTTTGCAACTCTAATTTAAATATGTGGTGATTCAAGTAATTGTGTCTTCCAATGAGAATGTAAGCTTCATGAAGGCAACAGTAACAGAGCCAGTAGGTGTAGTAGTTAAGGTCATTGGTTACCTCGCCAGAGGGAAGAGACAAGGGGATGACAGCCAGAGGGAATGGGTAGAGAAGATGAGAGATGAGAACGTGGGAAGCAAGTATAGATAATGGTCCTGAAAAGTTTGGCTATGAAGGAGGAGAGAGATGGGGCAGCAACTGGAAAGCAAAGTAGGACTGGAGGAGGCAGAGTTATTTTCACCAACAAAAAATGTTCTGACTGTGATACATGATTCATAGAGCTAACTGCTCTGTCCTGGAAATTGCCTTTTTCTTTTACAAAATAGGAAGAACCTGACTGTTTATGTGAGCACTGGAAATTCTGCCACTCTGAGCATCTCCTTTGCATTCTTTATAACAATTAAAATGGTAGAAGACACTGAAGACTGAATTTGTGTCCTTTTAGAGACACGCTTATCTCTGGAGGGGTATACTAAGGACCCTAGGGCTAGGCCAGTTACTCCCACTATCCTAAAATGTAACCATCCAAAAGCCCCAAATGCTTTTTTTTATTCACTTGTAATGGATAGACTGTAAGTAAATATATTTGAGATCATCGTAAATTTTCTAATAAACTTACAATGTTAAAAGTCCCCACTTGAATTTTGAGTAAATTTAAAGGTAATTGGTTACTTTCATGTGAAGAGTTTCCTTTTGAGCATCAAGCTGAAATCAGGATTATAAGTACACTGAGGAAGAGAGGAAACAGTCTGAGATTCTTCTCTTTCCACAGGAGTATCTGACTAATTTTGAAGCTAAAAATCTATGTTTCTGTGTTCTGATAACTCTAGTTGTTCAACATTCAGTAGGGAGCAAAGCTGCAGGAGATGATCTCTGGAAGGGTAAGAATAACTGAACGTAGTTAATTCCTCGTGAGTGTGAAGTCCGTGCCTGTTAGTTGTAAATTGAGCAGGGAGGAGCCCACTGCAATAACATTTGACCTGTTTAGAATGAACTGGATTCTGTCTTTGAGGCTCATGAGAACCTTATATTCCCAAAATGTGAATCATCTTCAGCTCTTTTTTGAGTTCATTCACCTCCGCCACTTTTTCAAAGGATATATTCTTCAAACATTTTCCTCTACAATTACTCATGACTAGCAAACTCTTGGTGAATAGAAAAATGGCTATATGCTCAGGCTGGTTTAAACTTCACTTAAATTATTTTCTGAATTGCTTATGTGTCCTGTCAACCATGACTGTTCCCCTTCAGAAACCATTATTATTATACTTTTTGTTCTCTGGAGATGGAGATATTAAAGCTACAGATACTATTAGAACAATTTTGGCAAATGTATTCAGCCTTCATTCCCAGATTTGCCAACGGTGAATCTGAATTTGATCATTTTCTTTCTTTCCTCTACTTTTTCTGCTGTTGTATGCTTCAAAGACTTGGAGATTATGCTACTTGTTACCCGGGCATCCTTGAATGAGCTACGCTAATGAACCCTGTTCTCTAAAAATTAAAGATAATAATATCAACCTCTTGGAATTTCTAAATGAAAAAACTGTGTCCAAAATAATTAGAACTTGGCTCCTGAAACATATCAAGAATTTCCTAAACATTTAGCTCAGGATGGATTATTTCCTGGAAAATAATAAACATGCTTAACTGTGTTACTGATCCTAAAATAATATACGCTCACTGTAGAAAACTTGATAAATAAAAAACCATAAATCAAGACTGTCTGTTGTACTACCAGACAGATATATTCATGATTAACATATGGGTGTGTTAAATGGAAAAAAAAAATGTAGGTGAAATCCTGAGCCCTACAACCTAGCGCTGAAGTGGTCAAGCAACTATGTTATAGCCAGATATATGTGTCTGGTATAAAAATAGGCATATGCTGTGATAAGGTGATAAAGTTAGCCCTTTAAAATCTCTACATTTTATCTATATGTATATTTCTGTATCTTTAAATACATCTACATCTTCATCTGCATCTTCAGGGATAATACGGTTTAAAGTGCCAGGCAAATCTTTTGGTGGAGACTGAAGGTTTTCTCCGGGTAGGAGTACTGATTTCTTCAATTCGGGTCCTGGGTACTCCTTGAAGCCCCATGCAAGGCATATTCTCTCCTCTGTTCTGGACAACTCAGAGAAATGAAAGGGCTACCTTACTGCCTTTCTGTCTAAAGGTGCTTTTGAAGAGATTGAGATTACCAAGGAGGGAGAGGGCAGTGTTAAGGGGGGTAACTACCGGGGACCTCAAGCTTGCTGTGATATCAAGAGAATATCATCAGGAAGCAGGTCTCCACACTGTAGGCAGTGCCACTTCCCACATCTGGTGGGTCTGTTTTGACCAATAAGAATTTCACAGGCTCCAGCTGTACAGGGGAACCTCGAGACTCAATAATTTGCTTGGGGGCAGCTGACTCATAACATCGATCATTTGGGTCTCCACAGAGATATCTGCCACTCATTTTGTTGTATGATCCCAGGCAGGTTATGTTACCTCTCCAAGCTGCAGTTTCCTGAAATCGAGACTCTTGCTTGCAAGCAATGGCAATTTAATATAAAGTTGTATAAATAAAAAGGAAATGTATTGCTACTAGGATAATGGGAGAATAACTAACATCTCTTGAGAACTGTGTTTGCTGAAGCTTATTCCAAGTATAATTACTTTTTCTTCTTTTTTTTCTAAGTGTAATTACTTTTTAATCTGTCCACAGTTTTATACAGCAGGTTCTACATTATTTCTGTTTTACAGATAAGGAAACTGAGGCACAGACTCAGTGCCCCAAAATATGCAGTTGTTAAGTATGAAGCTGGGACTCAAATTGATAGATGATAAATAGCTGTTGAATAAATACATGTGCTGCCAGAAAGTAACCAGTGTGAATAGATCGGTTATCTGGAAGTAATAAAATATTTGTGAAGCTAAAAGCATGGTTTTATTTCCATATGCTCCACTGAGTTTATTTCTGTTTCATGGTAACAGCAACATCCTTCTCCTCACCTAACTTTGGTTTCTGGTCACCTGACAAGCCAATGTACAAAGAGGTTGTATCCTGACTGGGATTACCACGTGAAGCAGGTTCTACAGATAAAGAATGAATAGCCCAATCTCATATATGAGAAACCCAGCACAGAAATTACTCAATTTCTGTGTATCTACCATTCAAAATGCTTTTGGAGGGGCACCTGGGTAGCCCAGTCAGTTAAAAATTCAACTCTTCATTTCAGCTTGGGTCATGATGAGTCATGAAATCGAGCCCTGCTTTGGGATCCATGCTGACCGTGGAGTCTGCTTAAGATTCTGTCTCTCTTCTCTCTCTCTTTCCCTCTCCCCTTCCCCCACTCTCTTTCCCTCTCTCTAACAAACAAACAAACAAACAAACAAATAAACAAACTGAAAAAGCCCAAAATGCATTTGGGGTTCAAGGTCTTTCAATAATGACAAAAATATGTGCTGAGTTAAAAATAGCCAGGAAGACCAGCCTCTACCTGTGAGGAGATCTCTGTGTTTCATCCAACATATTCTTGCCTATTTACACTTTGCCTCCTTTCAAAAGCAATTTGAAGCATATGACACATTTTTTTAAGGTTCCAAGTCTTCTCTAAAAAGCCCACCTTTGGATGCCACACTTAGAATAGAAGATAACAGGAAGTTATCATAAAGCCAAGCTAAAATGTGCACATACTAAAAGTAGTAAAGAGATAATAGTCAACAGCAACTACAGTAAAAGCATAAAATCATAAATAGATTAAATAACCACAAGGGGACAGATGAACCTCTGTAGCTAAATTATAATAATTAACAACAGTATAGAATTCCCTGCGATTCAGTAGTGCAAAAATTCACTGAACAACTACTGTGTATTAACTATGCTCCATCCATCAACAATTCCACCATTTTTCCTGGAGTGTCTTTTATGTGCCAGGTCCAGTTCTAGGAGCAAGAGATACAACAGTGGACTGAACACATAAGATGCCTTGTCCTCATAGAGCTTACATTTTTGTGGTGGAAGCAGGAAAGAAGTTACATAGGGAAGGTACACAGTATGCTAAATAGCATTAATTCTCCCAATAGTCATCACAATTGAGAGTTACTACCTCAAGTTTCAGACGAACAACATATAAACTAGGTCAGCTATAATTTGTCATTTTTTCCCATTCTGTCAATGTGATGACTAAATAACATGTTCCATCAGGTGGGACTCGGGCTCTACAGAGCTGTGGCGGGTCATGATGAGCAGCACCTTTGACCCACCCATGGTAGAAAACCTATGGCTCAGAGAGTTGAGCTAATGCCCAAATGTACAACAGCAAGCCTGAAAACGAATCTTCCAGGGGCTGGGCAGAAGATAAGAGAATCTTTAAATGAAGGTGTGGTAAAAGTATCAAAGGGATAGAAAAAAATTCTGCTAGATTTGGCAAGCAGAAGAATGTGAATATTTTATGAAAGCCAGGTTCAGTTGTCTGGCGAAGGCGGAAACCAGAATGCGGTAGCCTGAACAGTGAAAGAAAAGTATATGAAACTAGCTCAAATAGAATATAAGACTCAACAAAGAGAATTATGAAGTGTTTATTAAAAAAAGAGTAAATGTAATTATGACCCGAGGAATGATGGAGCCCTCAGAGAAAGAGCAGACATGGAACAACTGTGAGGAATCAAATAATCAGAGAAGGGAGAGAAAAACATCAAGAAGCAAGGAATCAAGTAGGCAAAGAGGCACAAGTAGGTCAATGAAGACTCTGTACTGTGCTTTGATTTGACTCTAGGGTAGAGAATATATTGGGGGTTAGAAACCAGTAAGATTGGGAATGTGGGCTAGGAATAGGTCATGAAGCTTCTAAGATACCACAGAAATATTATTTTATTTTATATTCAAGAATTATTTATTTTTAGATAGAGGTACAGAGAGAGAATGAAGTGGGGGGAGGGGAAGAGGGAGAGGAGGAGAATCCTCAATCAGATCCCAGGACCCTGAGATTGTGACCTGAGCTGAAATCAGGAGCTGGTCACTCTTAACGGACGGAGTCATGCAGGTGACTTGATACCACAGAAATTCTCACAGAATAATCAAATTTAGTTTAGAAGAATTAGACATTGTGAAAAATTTTGTTTTGAAAATATTATCATTAAAAAATAAAAATATTAAAAAATAAAATATTATCATTAAAAAATAAAATGTATTAGGTTTGTAGTAATAAATGTTTTTGTTAACATCCTCCAAATAATCAGATTTCAACAGAGAATTGATGGATTTTAAAGCATTTTTACAGGGCACATGAAGTATCTGCCGGGGTTAGAAGAACAAATTGTACTACCTATCATAACAAGATGTTACTGTGTGTTTCTGTAATTCTTATTTCAGATCTATAGTATTTTAGCACACACACCATTCCTGAAACTCCTTGGAACTTAAGTGGGAGGTGGACTTATTCATATTGGAAATGTCAGCTATACAGCATTCAGTAGGATCCCCCCAGAAAAGGCATTGAGAGATAATTAACTCATCAATTGAAGCTCACTGAATAGTAAACCATATCTCAATGAATAAACCATATCTTATTCAGTATTTCATCTTAGTTGGGATTCCACCTTGATCTACCAATGCCATTGACCGTCTCAGTACCTGAAAAGTGCAGCACTCAACTGAGCAACTGCTAGGTTTTTCTTATAAAGTCTAGAAAGTTCAGTAACTTTTTCATATTCTTTCAAACACACTGTGGCTTTATCCAGTTTTAATTATTTCACTGAAGAAAAGATCGCTACAAACATAGGTCATAATGTTCACTCGAAGGGTACTTAAGACCTCAGAATACTTCCCAACAACTCTCCTGATGTTACTACAATGGCAAATACTGCCACTGGCCCATGCAACATCCATTCCCCTCCCCATTGTTCCTTGAGGGCAAAGTACAGCTTACATCCTAAAGGCTGATAGAGGCCATTAATGCAATTTATGCACCACACACTATACTGTTGAAGTCTCATCCCCTGTGCCTTTTCACGTCGCCTATATTCTAGCCATAATGAAACTTTTGAACTTCTTGAACTGTGTCATGTTCTTTCATGTCTCTTCATGTTCAGATGTTGTTCCCTCTACACGGAACACATCCCTTCCACATCTTAACTTGATAAAAACCCTTATTGTCTTCAACCCGGATCAGGCTTTCAATATTTCAGGTTAGGATGCATGGCCTTAGTACCTGTTCCCACAGCCCCCGGGGCATAGCCTTTTACTGGCATGTAATTGGTGCCATAAACATGAATGTAACACTGATTCTGGGTCAGGCACTGTTCTAAGTGTTTTACAATTATTCTCTGAATTCTCCTAGCAACCCTGCGAATGTCACATCCAGCATTATCACACTGTTTTATAACCACTGGCATGTTTGTTGATCTTCTCCATGCTACTGTGGGGCCTGGATTATGATATGGTCAGTGATCTATGGGCCTAGTACAGTGCCTGACACAGAGGAACTATTCAATATGGGCTTGCTGAATGAATATATTTGTTTCTCAGCTATGTAAAAAGTCATTCAGAGCAAAGGGAGGTTTAGATGGAATTGGGGTAGAGGATGGAGAGGGCTCACACCTGTGTCTCTGAGGGGAAAAGGATGATAGTAGGATATGTGCCAGAAGAGGCTTTGTAACCAGGGGCCTCATGTGGGCACCAGGTGCCCCAAAGGGCAATAGAAGGAACAAAGGAGCAGCAAACAAGAACAGAAAAAACCCAAGCTTACCTACTTCACAGTTCTGTCCAGCATCATTTCTGAGGACAAGGCCAAGTAATTCAAGGCCAGGGAGTTTTATTTCCTAGGTTTCCAGGGAATCCAAAGACCTTCAGTCTGTAGCAAACAAAGAATTAGGCTGAGGAAACTAGACGCCACTTCTATGCTTTGGAGGGATGACAGCTAAGTTGCTAGAGGGCTGCAAGCCCTCCGCACACTGAAGACTTCTGGGGAGGGCAATACGCCACCTTCTCAACCAGCCTATCTCACAGTTGGTTCTTACTGGAAGCTAACTTAGGTTTCAAGGGGAATTTTGGAGCTAATTTGAAAAACACCTTTTGTAGAGATGGAAAACAACTTATCAAAATGTTCAGTAAATCCTCCATATTTACAGAGAATGTTTTCTTTTTTTTAAGATTTTATTTTATTTATTTGACACAGAAAGAGAGAGGGAACACAGCAGGGGGATTGGGAGAGGGAGAAGCAGGCTTCCCGCAGAGCAGGGAGCTGGACACGGGGCTCTATCCCAGGGCCCTGGGATCATGACCTGAGCCGAAGGCAGATGCATAATGACTGAGCCACACAGGTGCTCCTGCAGAGGATGTTTTCTTAAGTTCTTATAATAGAGAAGACCTCTGACAACTCACCCTATCCGTTAATAGCAGCTAACTACAGTAACTGATTGTACAGTCAAATATTACATTTCACATGGGCACGAAAAATCTCACATAATCCTCACATGATGGCATGAGTTAGGTAGCATTATTATTTTTTAAAATTTATTTATTTATTTTAGAGAGAGGAAGAGAGAGAGCAAGTATGAGCAAGAGGGGCCAAAAGAGAAGGAGAGAGAATCTCAAGCAGATACCACGCTGAGTGTGGAGCTTGATGCAAGGCTCGATCCCATGACCTCAGACCACAATCTGAGCCAAAACCAAGAATCAGCTGAGCCACCCAGGTGCCCTGAGTTAGGTAGTATTACTAACTTAATTTTGTGGATGAGAAAACTCAGTCTCAGAGAGGATGAGTCACTTGTACCATTTGCCGGATGAATACAAGATGACTTTCCCCTCATTCTTACCACCTCTAATGTTAATAAAGGCAAAATCATTGATTAGGGCTAAGCCTGGGACTAGCTCTGGGAATTTAATTATTTGAAATGATGATTTCTGAATCCCAAACCCAAATAATCTCTTGTGTAATAAAAATTTCCTTCCATAAAGACAGGGGATTCATAGGTGATTTTTTTCCAAATTTTAGCAGCCTCTCCAGGCATGGTCTATTCAGAAATTGAACTGAAATGTTCACTTTTTACGTGTGGGCGAGAGGTATTTTAAGAGTGGTTTTCTTTGGAAATGCATATTGAAATCACCATGACATACTACTTAACACACACTAGGATGACTATAATTAAAAAAAAAAAAAGATAATCCCACATGCTGGTGAGGACGTGGCACAAAGGGAACCCTCATATATTGCCGGTGGCACCTTAAGTGGTGCAGCCACTTTGAAGAACAGTTTGGGCAATGCTCAAACATTTATGTATGGAGTTACCATTATGACCTATCAGGTTTTTTTCTTTCCAAATCTATATAATTGTATGTTTTTGTTATGTTAGTCACCATATAGTCATCATTAGTTTTTGATGCAGTGTTCCATGATTCATTGTTTGCATATAACACGCAGTGCTCCATGAAATCCACACCCTCCTCCATATTTCTAAGTATAATGAAGAGAATTTTAAATGACTGTGTACACAAAAAGTTCATCACAGAATTATTCGTAATGGCTGAAGGGTGGAAAACCACCAAAATGTCCACCAGCAAATGAACAGATAAACAAAATGTGGCATAGCCCTATAACAGAATATTTTTCAGCTATAAAAAGCAATGAGGTACTGATGCATGCTACAATAAATGAGTAAACTTTGAAGATACTATGTTAAATGAAAGAAGAAATGAATGTCACAAAAGATTGCATATTGTATGTTTCCATTTTTATGAAATGTTCAGAACAAGCAAATCTATGTGGGTGGAAATAGATTAGTGCCTGTCCAGGAGTGGGGGTGGGGGATGGGGAAAATGGCAGGAGACTACTAAAGGGTGTGCAGTTTCTTTTCAGGGTGATGAAAATGTTCAAAAATGGCTCCAAAAATCAAAAATTCAAAAATGTTCAAAAATTTACAGCTCTGTGGATATACTAGAAGCCTCTGAATTGTACAGCTCAAATGGGAGAATTTATGGTGAGTCAATAAAGCCATTTTTAAAAAAGGTGTTTCTTCACCTTCACTCCTAACAAAACTTATTAACATTAGGTCATCTGATAGGTTACATGACGTTGATACCAGAGTCTAGTTGTTATTGTTTTACTCAGTACAACTCACATCAGTTTGTTAGGCATGAAGCAAAACAGTAAAAACAATTCTCAGTGAGGGGCAGAAAAGTTTTCTGTTTGGTTTGGATTGCAGAAACATCAGCCCTTTTCCCAGTAACACAGAGGGCTGCTCTATTACATGGTATTGTTATCAAAAACTCACACAGAGGACAAAGTTGGGAAATGTTCTATCTTCCATCTTCCTGTTCACGAGACAGCCCCATGCCTGAAATTCTAAAGTTTAGAAGGTTTAAAACATTTTTCCTTGACCCAATGGCAGCAAAGTAATAAGTAATGGCAAGAACTGATTTTGAGAAGGAAACTTCATCTCCAGGGAACCAGATCATAGAACTGGCCTGACAACTCCCTTACCCCTCAACATACATCCAAGATACTTCCCAAAGAATGGGAAGACTGTTATCATGACTTTATCTTATCGACCCAATGACATCCTTTAAATACCAAGTCCTCTTCTGTTCATAAGAATACAAGCCATTCTGAGTGTCAAAAAGATATGGGAAATATGTTTATACTCACACTTGTATGTAACCCAGCTTCAATCAGTGGAGTCTCAAGGGAGAAAATGTCTCAGTCCAGAGATGATTCGCAATTACATTTTATGTCACAGCTGGATCACTCAGTGGTCTCCAACTCAACAGCTGACACCGTGGGAGGCACACTGAAATGAACAATGGGAACAGTTATCCAGCTCCAGGTGGTCAGAATGGAAAGAAGCATGTTAAGAAATAAATATTCATTGCATTTTGAACGTGTGCAGAATATTGCAGACTTTCCAGAGTGATGAGTCAGATGCTAGGGAGTTGGACACTAGTCTGATAAGAACCGGGAGATGTTAGGGTATTCTGAGTGGTGGCATGCTTTTGAGCTTTAGGGTCTCTGGAGGTCAAAACAATAGCTCTTTATTAACAAAATGTACTGAGAATTGCCATTTTTTTTCAGAATGTGGATTAAATGTCTCACTAAATGAGCATCGTGAATGCTTAATTTGGTGCCATAACTTTCCATGTTTAAAGACCAGTCCTCCTTCATCCTTGGTTTACTGGACACTAATTTGAGAAATACTTAATTGGAGAAGTATTTGGAAGGTAAATTCATCATGACTGTTGACTGTTTAGGCAAAGGATGAGAGAGAAATCAGGAGTCCCAGAGAGTCCTCTATTTTTAGCAGAGCGACTGCCATGTGCAAAGAAGTTTAAGTTAATTTCACAAGAAGATACACTAGTGCCAGTGGGTGGAGATTCTGTGGGAAAGGACAAGGATTTATCATTTGTGAAATGCTGTTTCCGTGCTGGTCTCCAAGCTGGTACACTACGTACCAATTTTCCACTTCATGTAACGAAGATATTTCTGTAAACATATTTGTTTGAAAATAAAAGATGGTACCTGAGGAGGGCAAAAGCACCTCACAGTGAGAGGGTTCAAGGGAAGGCTTGACTACCCCTAGGGCTGAAGTAAAACAATCTTCTCAAAATTTAAAGTGCTGGGAGTCACCTGGGGCTCATGTTAAAACGTGCCTGTTGATTCTGTATTTCTCTCTCTCTTTTTTTTTTAAGATTTTATTTATTTATTTATTTTACAGAGATAGATCACAAGTAGGCAGAGAGGCAGGCAGAGAGAGAGAGGGGGAAGCAGGCTCCCTGCTGAGCAGAGAGCCTGATGCGGACTCAATCCCAGGATCCTGAGACCATAACCTGAGCCGAAGGCAGCGGCTTAACCCACTGAGACACCCAGGTGCCCCTATTTCTCTCTTTTTAAAATATTTTATTTATGAGGGAGGAGTCAAGATGGCGGAGAAGTAGCAGGCTGAGACTACTTCAGCTAGCCGGAGATCAGCTAGATAGTTTATCTAAAGATTGCAAACACCTGCAGATCAAAGAGAAGAACAGCAATTCTGGAAACAGAAAAACAACCACTTTCTGAAAGGTAGGACCGGCGGAGAAGTGAATCCAAAGCGACGGGAAGATAGACCCCGGGGGGAGGGGCCGGCTCCCGGCAAGCGGCGGAGCAACGGCGCACAAAATCGGGACTTTTAAAAGTCTGTTCTGCTGAGGGACATCGCTCCAGAGGCTAAACCGGGGCGAAGCCCACGCGGGGTCAGCATGGCCTCAGGTCCCGCAGGGTCACAGAAGGATCGGGGGTGTCTGAGTGTCGCAGAGCTTGCGGGTATTGGAACGGGAAAGCCGGCTACAGAGACAGAGCCGACAGTAAGCTCGCAGTTCGGTGTTACCTTGAACCCGTCGCAGGCTCAGTGAGCTCGGAGCGCGGCCGGAGGTCAGGCGGACAGGAGTTACTGGCACTGTTCTCTGAGGGCGCACTGAGGAGTGGGACCCGGGGCTCTCGGCTCCTCCAGGCCGGAGACCAGGAGGCCGCCATTTGTATTCCCGTCCTCCGGAACTCTACGGAAAGCGCTCAGGGAACAAAAGCTCCTGAAAGCAAACCCAAGCGGATTACTCACCCCGGCCCCGGGTAAGGGCGGTGCAATTCCTGGGGCAAAGACACTTGAGAATCACTACAACAGGCCCCTCCCCCAAGAAGATCAACAAGAAATCCAGCCGAGACCAAGTTCACCTACCAAGGAGTGCGGTTTCAATACCAAGGAGAGCAGCAGAATTCCAGAGGAGGAGAAAGCCAAGCACAGAACTCGTGGCTTTTTCCCTGTGATTTTTTTTAGTCTTGCAGTTAATTTAATTTTTTCTTTTTCATTTTTTGTTTTTTTTCTCGCATTCTGGTAAAAATTTTTTTTAACTTTTACCTTTTTCTTTTTTAACGTTTTTTAACCAGTTTATCTAATATATATATTTTTTCTTTTTTATATTTTTCTTATGTTTTCTTTTTTTTTAATTGTTTTTCTTTTTTTTTCTTTTTTCTTTTTTTTTTTCTTTCTTCCTTTTTGAACCTCTTTTTATCCCCTTTCTCCCCCCTCACGATTTGGGATCTCTTCTAATTTTGTTAAAGCATATTTTCTTGGGGTTGGTGCCACCCTTTTAGTATTTTACTTGCTCCTTCATATACTCTTATCTGGACAAAATGACAAGAAGGAAAAATTCATCACAAAAAAAAAAGAACAAGAGGCAGTACCAAAGGATAGGGACCTAATCAATACAGACATTGGTAATATGTCAGATCTAGAGTTCAGAATGACAATTCTCAAGGTTCTAGCCGGGCTCGAAAAAGGCATGGAAGATATTAGAGAAACCCTCTCGGGAGATTTCTGGAGAAATAAAAGAACTAAAATCTAACCAAGTTGAAATCAAAAAAAGCTATTAATGAGGTGCAATCAAAAATGGAGGCTCTCACTGCTAGGATAAATGAGGCAGAAGAAAGAATTAGTGATATAGAAGACCAAATGACAGAGAATAAAGAAGCTGAGCAAAAGAGAGACAAACAGCTACTGGACCATGAGGGGAGAATTCGAGAGATAAGTGACAACATAAGACGAAACAACATTAGAATAATTGGGATTCCAGAAGAAGAAGAAAGAGAGAGGGGAGCAGAAGGTATACTGGAGAGAATTATTGGGGAGAATTTCCCCAATATGGCAAAGGGAACGAGCATGAAAATTCAGGAGGTTCAGAGAACGCCCCTCAATATCAATAAGAATAGGACCACACCCCGTCACCTAATAGTAAAATTTACAAGTCTCAGTGACAAAGAGAAAATCCTGAAAGCAGCCCAGGAAAAGAAGTCTGTAACATACAATGGTAAAAATATTAGATTGGCAGCTGACTTACCCACAGAGACCTGGCAGGCCAGAAAGAGCTGGCATGATATTTTCAGAGCACTAAACAAGAAAAACATGCAGCCAAGAATACTATATCCAGCTAGGCTATCATTGAAAATAGAAGGAGAGATGAAAAGCTTCCAGGACAAACAACAACTGAAAGAATTTACAAACACCAAACCAGCTCTACAGGAAATATTGAAAGGGGTCCTCTAAGCAAAGAGAGAGCCTACAAGTGGTAGATCAGAAAGGAACAGAGACCATATACAGTAACAGTCACCTTACAGGCAATACAATGGCACTAAATTCATATCTCTCAATAGTTACCCTGAATGTTAATGGGCTAAATGCCCCTGTCAAAAGACACAGGGTATCAGAATGGATAAAAAAACAAAACGCATCTATATGTTGCCTCCAAGAAACTCATTTTAAGCCCGAAGACACCTCCAGATTTAAAGTGAGGGGGTGGAAAAGAATTTACCATGCTAATGGACATCAGAAGAAAGCAGGAGTGGCAATCCTTATATCAGATCAATTAGATTTTAAGCCAAAGACTATAATAGGAGATGAGGAAGGACACTATATCATACTCAAACGGTCTGTCCAACAAGAAGATTTAACAATTTTAAATATCTATGCCCCCAACGTGGGAGCAGCCAAATATATAAACCAATTAATAACAAAATCAAAGAAACACATCAACAATAATACAATAATAGTAGGGGACTTTAACACTCCCCTCACTGAAATGGACAGATCATCCAAGCAAAAGATCAGCAAGGAAATAAAGGCCTTAAACGACACACTGGAGATGGACATCCCAGATATATTCAGAACATTTCATCCCAAAGCAACAGAATACACATTCTTCTCTAGTGCACATGGAACATTCTCCAGAATAGATCACATCCTAGGTCCTAAATCAGGACTCAACCGGTATCAAAAGATTGGGATCATTCCCTGCATATTTTCAGACCACAATGCTCTAAAGCTAGAACTCAACCACAAAAGGAAGTTTGAAAAGAACCCAAATACATGGAGACTAAACAGCATCCTTCTAAAGAATGAATGGGTCAACCGGGAAATTAAAGAAGAATTGAAAAAAATCATGGAAACAAATGATAATAAAAATACAACTGTTCAAAATCTGTGGGACACAACAAAGGCAGTCCTGAGAGGAAAATATATAGCGGTACAAGCCTTTCTCAAGAAACAAGAAAAGTCTCAGGTACACAACCTAACCCTACACCTAAAGGAGCTGGAGAAAGAACAAGAAAGAAACCCTAAGCCCAGCAGGAGAAGAGAAATCATAAAGATCAGAGCAGAAATCAATGAAATAGAAACCAAAAAAACAATAGAACAAATCAACGAAACTAGGAGCTGGTTCTTTGAAAGAATTAATAAAATGATAAACCCCTGGCCCAACTTATCAAAAAGAAAAGAGAAAGGACCCAAATAAATAAAATCATGAATGAAAGAGGAGAGATCACAACTAACACCAAAGAAATACAAACTATTATAAGAACATACTATGAGCAACTCTACGCCAATAAATTTGACAATCTGGAAGAAATGGATGCATTCCTAGAAACATATAAACTACCACAACTGAACCAGGAAGAAATAGAAAGCCTGAACAGACCCATAACCAGTAAGGAGATTGAAACAGTCATTAAAAATCTCCAAACAAACAAAAGCCCAGGGCCAGACGGCTTCCCGGGGGAATTCTACCAAACATTTAAAGAAGAACTAATTCCTATTCTCCTGAAACTGTTCCAAAAAATAGAAATGGAAGGAAAACTTCCAAACTCATTTTATGAGGCCAGCATCACCTTGATCCCAAAACCAGACAAGGATCCCATCAAAAAAGAGAACTACAGACCAATATCCTTGATGAACACAGATGCGAAAATTCTCAACAAAATACTAGCCAATAGGATTCAACAGTACATTAAAAGGATTATTCACCACGACCAAGTGGGATTTATTCCAGGGCTGCAAGGTTGGTTCAACATCCGCAAATCAGTCAATGTGATACAACACATCAATAAAAGAAAGAACAAGAACCATATGATACTCTCAATAGATGCTGAAAAAGCATTTGACAAACTACAGCATCCCTTCCTGATCAAAACTCTTCAAAGTGTAGGGATAGAGGGCACATACCTCAATATCATCAAAGCCATCTATGAAAAACCCACTGCAAATATCATTCTCAATGGAGAAAAACTGAAAGCTTTTCCGCTAAGGTCAGGAACACGGCAGGGATGTCCATTATTATCACTGCTATTCAACATAGTGCTAGAGGTCCTAGCCTCAGCAATCAGACAACAAAAGGAAATTAAAGGCATCCAAATCGGCAAAGAAGAAGTCAAATTATCACTCTTCGCAGATGATATGATACTATATGTGGAAAACCCAAAAGACTCCACTCCAAAACTGCTAGAACTTGTACAGGAATTCAGTAAAGTGTCAGGATATAAAATCAATGCACAGAAATCAGTTGCATTTCTCTACACCAACAGCAAGACAGAAGAAAGAGAAATTAAGGAGTCAATCCCATTTACAATTGCACCCAAAACCATAAGATACCTAGGAATAAACCTAACCAAAGAGGCACAGAATCTATACTCAGAAAACTATAAAGTACTCATGAAAGAAATTGAGGAAGACACAAAGAAATGGAAAAATGTTCCATGCTCCTGGATTGGAAGAATAAATATTGTGAAAATGTCTATGCTACCTAAAGCAATCTACACATTTAATCCAATTCCTATCAAAGTGCCATCCATCTTTTTCAAAGAAATGGAACAAATAATTCTAAAATTTATATGGAACCAGAAAAGACCTCGAATAGCCAAAGGGATATTGAAAAAGAAAGCCAACATTAGTGGTATCACAATTCCGGACTTTAAGCTCTATTTCAAAGCTGTCATCATCAAGACAGCATGGTACTGGCACAAAAACAGACACATAGATCAATGGAACAGAATAGAGAGCCCAGAAATAGACCCTCAAATCTATGGTCAACTAATCTTCGACAAAGCAGGAAAGAATGTCCAATGGAAAAAAGACAGCCTCTTCAATAAATGGTGCTGGGAAAATTGGACAGCCACATGCAGAAAAATGTAATTGGACCATTTCCTTACACCACACACAAAAATAGACTCAAAATGGATGAAGGACCTCAATGTGCAAATGGAATCCATCAAAATCCTTGAGGAGAACACAGGCAACAACCTCTTCGACCTAAGCCGCAGCAACATCTTCCTAGGAATAATGCCAAAGGCAGGGGAAGCAAGGGCAAAAATGAACTATTGGGATTTCATCAAGATCAAAAGCTTTTGCACAGCAAAGGAAACAGTTAACAAAATCAAAAGACAACTGACAGAATGGGAGAAGATATTTGCAAACGACATATCAGATAAAGGACTAGTGTCCAGAATCTATAAAGAACTTAGCAAACTCAACACCCAAAGAACAAATAATCCAATCAAGAAATGGGCAGAGGACATGAACAGACATTTCTGCAAAGAAGACATCCAGGTGGCCAACAGACACATGAAAAAGTGCTCCATATCACTCGGCATCAGGGAAATACAAATCAAAACCACAATGAGATATCACCTCACACCAGTCAGAATGGCTAAAATCAACAAGTCAGGAAATGACAGATGCTGGCGAGGATGCAGAGAAAGGGGAACCCTCCTACACTGTTGGTGGGAATGCAAGCTGGTGCAGCCACTCTGGAAAACAGCATGGAGGTTCCTCAAAATGTTGAAAATAGAACTGCCCTATGACCCAGCAATTGCACTATTGGGTATTTACCCTAAAGATACAAACGTAGTGATCCAAAGGGGCACATGCACCCGAATGTTTATAGCAGCAATGTCCACAATAGCCAAACTATGGAAAGAACCTAGATGTCCATCAACAGATGAATGGATCAAGAAGACGTGGTATATATACACAATGGAATACTATGCAGCCATCAAAATGAATGAAATCTTGCCATTTGCGACAACATGGATGGAACTAGAGTGTATCATGCTTAGCGAAATAAGTCAAGCAGAGAAAGACAACTATCATATGATCTCCCTGATATGAAGAAGTGGTGATGCAACATGGGGGCTTAAGTGGGTAGGAGAAGAATAAATGAAACAAGATGGGATTGGGAGGGAGACAAACCATAAGTAACTCTTAATCTCACAAAACAAACTGAGTGTTGCTGGGGGGAGGGGGTTTGAGAGAAGGGGGTGGGCTTATGGACATTGGGGAGGGTATGTGCTTTGGTGAGTGCTGTGAAGTGTGTAAACCTGGTGATTCACAGACCTGTACCCCTGGGGATAAAAAAATGTATATAAAAAATAAAAAATTAAAATAAATATATTTTATTTATTTGAGAGAGAGAGAGTCAGCATGAGAGAGCATGAGCCAGGGGGAAAGGCAGAAGGAGAGGGAGAAGCAGACTCTCCATGCAGCACAGAGCCGACATGGGGCTGGATCCCAGGACCCTGGGATCATGACCTGAGCTGAATGCAGATGCTTAACTGACTTATTGGACACTAGACTGCCTGAGAATCTTCATTTTTCTAAGAAACTCCTAAGTGATGCTGCAGCTGCTGGTTCACCGACCACACTTTTTGTAGCAAGGACGGCAAATAAGTTTCAACCCATCAGCAAATTAAAAACAGATATAAAATAGAACATAAGGGGGAAAGTATCTGAATTCCTTGCCCACAGTAAGTACTGTTTTATGGTAACTCTCAGGTCCAGTTATGCCCAGTTGGTATATATAGCATCAGAATGTATGTTATGCAACTTTTTTCTATTCTGGGTCACAGGCCAAAACTCTGGAAACCTTGGATTGTGGTGGACACCTGTACTAACAGATTGAATTAGGCAACCACTTAGGCTCCTTCCTACTTTCAAATTCTGATTCTGTGCAATCTTACATCTCTTGTTCAAGTATCTTGTTCTAGCATTTACAGAATACTCAAACAGGTTTGAGCATCATCTTGTTGGGAAGCCAAGATGCTGACCAGAGCAAGGCACTGTGTAAAGGGGTGTCATTTCCCTGTGGATTGTGTTATGATGACAAAGCCCAGAGAGTCCCTTCTTCCCGAAGGATATTTCGTTCTTCTTTCTGTTGTTGTTTTGACATGGGGTCATTTGTTTAATTACTCAGGGTTGTTAACATCAATTTGTGAATTATAGGTAAAACCATTTGAAAGTAAAATAAGAACCCAGAAGAGTTCACGTCATTTCCAAAGCTACCTTATTTGCAAGGTCATAACTGAGACTCTAAATAAATCTAGTTTGTTATTTTTTAACTGAACAAAGATTGCATTTGAAATTCAATCAAGATATAGTGTCACTTTTGTTACTGCTCTAATTTACAATCTGTACCAAAAATATCTCAGTTTAAAAGATTATATGCTTCCCAAGGGTACTAGTGTGTTGAGGAACACACACACACACACACACACACACACACACACACACACATACGGTTTGTAAATTTAGGGTTGGAGCTGAGCAACTAAGGGCAAGCAAAAGCAGTTGAAAATGTAAAGAATGTTTTAATGAGGTATTTCAGTTTGGAGTTTTACTACTCCAGTATTCAGAAGGCTAAGTTTGTGGTCTGAGAAGTAGTCACTCATATATGACTTCTCTTGTTAGCATTAGAATCGAAGAAGTGAGATTCTACCACTCCATTTCATGTAACTTCTCTAATAAGCCCCTGGCACTATGTGAATTACATTAATTATAAAACTAGTAGATACCATGTTTTAAAAACCATATAAAAATCCATTCTTTCAGTGTTTTATAGTTGTTTTCATGCATTGCAAGGTAATTTTTCATTTAAGAACATGAGCTGCTATTTCAAATAACCTGTTAGGCAAAATCAACACAATATTTACTTCTTTAGTTAACAAATGACTAAGTCCAAGTCCAGTGCAAGTGATGCCTATCAATGCTAGAAATATCTAATTTGATCTTAAGGCATTTCAATACAACTTGAATGTTTTGATGCAGAAAATGCCACGTGGAACGTTAGTTATTGAAGATCAAAATGAATCAATTTTGGGAAGAAATGCCATTGACAACATTCAAATGGAACTCAAAAACAAACTTCTTTTGATTCCTTCTCATTCAACTCTGTGCCAAGCTTCTACTAAGCCCAGACTCAGTGGTGTGCCAGGTATAGTAGAAAACTCAGAATAAACAAAAAGTGATTCCTGCCTTAAAATCCCTTTCTTTTGACTTTTCTGGATTGCTAGAATTTCAGAGATGAAAGGCCAAATGGATATATGCTCTATTCAATTAATCACATCTGCCTTTAGCTAGCAGTGGATCCAGTCTCTTCTTATTCCCAATTACATCACTCTTTGGCATACGTCCAATTTTGCTAAAAATCGAATTACAGTCCATGTTCTAAAGTACCAACAATTAGCAAGCTAATATACCGTCTCCTATTTACATTTCAAAAACTCAAGCTAATTATTTACATGTCACCTTGATTATAGGTAAGAACCCTTTTTAGAAAAAAAAATGGGACTTGCAGAGTATGCTTGAATTTCACAAGTTCCACATTTCATATCAGTGAGCTAAACTGAGTCAATATTTTCATACTAGAACATAAAACACTGTCTCATTTCAACATGTTGCATTAGAAATATTTAGAGTTGGCCTCTGGATGGAAAAGTACTTCATGGACATCCTAATTGTCTTACCCTACGTCGGGCAGTGGTTAGTCTTTGGGGATGGTATATGTTCTCATTTTGTAGTTGTTGTATTTACCTTTGAATGATCCAGTATTTTTGAAGGTTTTATTTATTTAAGTCATCTCTCTACCCATTGTGGGGCTTAAATTCATGACTCCAAGACCAAGAGTTGCATGCTCTACTGACTGAGTCAGCCAAACACCCCTGATCCAGTATTTTGAATTTCATTTGTTATTTTGAGTTCCAAAAAGAAATGGAGGCACTGAATAAATTTAAAATTTAGATCTTCATCACCAATAGTATTTCTTCCTTCAGTGTATTCCTAAAGATGATTTGGTGATTACAGGTAGACTCAGTCTAGTGCCAAGAAGCATGCTTATCAATGAAACTAAACCTTCAATTGACTTGGATATACAAAAATAAGGTTAGAATCAACTAGATCTGAATTACCATGTTCAAAGTCTAAGACTCCATGATCACTAACCGAAGAAATGCCACACCTTTTTAAACTAATTCATGCTAGACTTGTTGCTGAATAATGATGACCTATCTATCCATTCCAAATACTGTGTATTCTCTAACAATCTTTCAGTGGCCTCATACGAAGATGTAAAATTGCTAGAAGTGTTAGGTACTGGAAGAGACCAGTGAAGCCTTTTAAACAATGGATTCATAGACATATAAGTAAAAGGCTGCCTGAAAATCTACATAAAGGAATATTTTTAAACTAAAAACACTCAAAGCTAAGAAACACAAAACCCATATTGAACTTCTCACTGCCAAGACTCAATCGTTTTATGTAATTGTTAGATAAATACTGCAATACACCACCTATTTATGTAGGTGGCTGCCAAATACATAGCAAATACATCGCTTTTTATTCTGTTTTTTCTATTTTCTCACCGTCATCTTGGTGAATTGGAACTACACATGTACCATATGTGTAAAAATAATGATTCTTATCCTCTCCAAATTTCATTTCTGAGATTTTTTTCAATTTAAGTTATATACAAGATGGAGAGGAAGCAACACAGACCTTTTTGTTATTTTCAGACTTTCCAAGTCATAATTGGAGAAACGCCACTTTATCATCCCTCCCAAATAAAGGCCAATAGGAAAAATAAAGTGATTTCTGTTTATCACTACAATTTTCCAATTCCATAGAAGAAGCTTTTTTTTTTCCCCCAGGTATGGGGCACTCACATACCTACACCACACACACGCACACACACGCACACACACGCGCGCACACGCTTAATCCTTGTTTGGGACTTCCAAATAGTAAAACAGTCAAGTATGGCTGAACAAAATGTTCAATTAAATGCCCTACCTAGATACAGAGTACTAAGCCAGTATGAACTTAGCTGTGGTGAACTAATCTTTCAGAGAAACACAAGAGTAAAAGATTCATCAGGGGGAGTCATGTCATGCCAAACCATCAAGTTTCACCTATTTTTTAAAAGATTTTATTTATTTATTTGACAGACAGAGATCACAGTAGGCAGAGAGGTAGGCAGAGAGAGAGAGGAGGAAGCAGGCTCCCTGCTGAGCAGAGAGCCCGATGTGGGGCTCGATCCCAAGACCCTGAGATCGTGACCTGAGCCAAAGGCAGTGGCCTAACCCACTGAGCCACCCAGGTACCCAAGTTTCACCTATTTTTAACCTTAAAATAACACCAGATATAAAAATGACCCACTCAAATGTGTCCAAAGGCCCACTTGTTGAATCTGCTTATGATTTTGTCTTTTGCTACAGATGAAACTGAGGCACAGAGACGATTAACCAGGTCCCAGGGCCTGAGCAGTGCGGAGGGCTGACTTGGGAGTCCATTCTATTTCCCGCAGGATGGTGGAAACGGCAAGAACTCAGGAACTGAAGGTGGGGGAGGGAGACTAAGACATCGTGTAAAACACTACAGTTTAGACAGTTGTAGAATGTATGTTAATGTCTGCTGCGGAGCTAGGGAGATAATCGTGGGATTATTATATTTTTAGAGGCCAGAATGTTCCCTGAAGCACAAGGTGGGTATGAGGGAGGGAATAAGAGGCCAAACCGAACCTGGCCAGACCTCTGTGTGTTGAAATAGTATCCTGTAATGTGAAGTAAATACAACAGAAAATACAAAGACCTTGATCATCCTTGCCCTCTTATCTGAAATGAGTTCATTACTGGTTATCATTTACACAAATTAATTCATATCCCTAACTTTTTCTGGATCATGAAGGTTATTCCACACTTACTACGCTTCTGCAGAGATCTGGCAACACAAAGAAAGTTTTATGTTATTTTCCATTAGGAGATAATGACAAACTTTGTAGATTCCTCTCCGTTTATAATTTGTATTCTTTTAAAAGTTAACCTTAGCCTTGTACATGTTGTTTTGTTTAGTGTCCTTGTGCCTGGTTTTAATCTTAAATAAAGGGATAAGAAATACTACTTCTTTTTTTTCCTTCAGCTGGGGAAAAAGAAAACCTGAAAAGCCACTTCAACAAACCCAAATACTGCAGCAGTTTCATCCCACTTCACCAACCTCTCCCACTTGTTAGGAGCTTTGATTGGAGCTAACAAGGTTATCAGATTGTATGTCTATTGTCCTGTTATGACTTCCTTGGCCGGCTTCCTGTGGTAAACAGCACTGATGTGATGCTTTGTTCAGGCGGCAGCCGCAAGAGGGAGTGGGAGGGGGAAGGACTCCAGAGGGGGACAGGGTGGAAGAGCTGTCAAGGCCTTCCCAGAGGTGGAGCTAGAGCTACCCACAGCAGGACAGTCCGTTCGCATCAGTGCCTCAACATGCTGACCTTAGGACCAGGTCCTCCTTGGGAGGCCTGGGAAATGCGGCAGAGTGAAACTGTGTGCTTTGTTCTTTGGAAGTGAATACAGACAGCAGTTAACAGAAGAAATTGAATGAAAGAGGGTCAGGAAGAAGTAAGTGGAAACAACACCGAGTCTGGTCAAGGTAAAAGGAGCTCAGCACTGACCTATTTTCTTTCTTTCTTTTTCTTCTTCTTTTTTTTTTTTATTTCTATTTTTTTTCATCAATTCTCAGTTCACATAATCACTTGCCAAACTGCTCTGGCTAAATCCTCCAAGGGGTGAAGGTGATTGCATTTAGCGAAGGAGTTTAAATAAAACATTGTATGAAACCTTATCTAATCAGCTAATGAATAATAGAAAAGCATATTTGTTCCTATCTCCCCAAGGTTCTTTGGTGTCCTATTGTGTCCCTATTGCCTTTGACAAAAATGAGGATGTTACAGTATGAATAAAAGAGTGGATTGAGTAGAAACTGAGGGCTTTAGATTCCTCTTTATGCCTCAATATAAGTTTCAGTGAACAATGCTAAATGACATTTGTCGTGTACATGATGTATCAGTTTTCAACTGCTGCTATAATGAATTACCACCAATAGTGGTTTAAATCAACACAGATGTATTCTCTTCCAGGTCTGGAGGTCACAAGTCTGAAACGGGTGTCAGTGGACCAAAATCAAGGTCTTGGCAGGGATACATTCCTTCTGGAGGCCCCCAGAAGTAAATTGAGTTTCTTGCCTTTTCCACATTGTACGGATCACCTACCTTCCTTAACTGGTGGTAATCTTCCAGCTTTAATGCCAGTAATGACCAGACAGTTCTTTCTCATGGTGTCACCTCTTTGTTTCTGACTCTTCTGCCTCCCACTTCTGCAAGAGGCCCTTGTGACGACCTTGGGTCTACCCAGATAGTCTGGGATAATCTCTCTATCCTAAAGTCAGATGAATGGAAACCTTACTTCCACCTGTGACGGTACTTCTCTCTTGCCACGTATCCTAACATATTCACAGGTCCTAGGGATCAGGATGGAGACATCTTTGAGAGGCCAGTATTCTGCCTACCACACACAGTACCGACAGAAGTAATGAGCACTACCGGGCAGTTTGTGTAGGATAAATGCGATGGAATAAATTTTCCAGAGGAGACGTGGACAAGCCAAGTCAGGCAATTTTCACATGCCCATGTATTACATCAGGCATTCTCACATTGTTCCCTGTTTTGTCCTTCATTTTCTTTTTTTTTTTTTTTAATATAATTTTTTATTTTTTATAAACATATATTTTTATCCCCAGGGGTACCAATCCTCATAAGATGCAGTTTCTCGCACAATTACTGGGCTGTTGTTATGCCCAGCCAGGTTTTCTCAAGTTACATAGCTACTGGTAAGGAAGAAGCCATTTGCAGAGATCAGTTTTCAAATAGATACATAAAGCCTACCACATGCCACTGGAGTGCTAGGTTTCAGGCCCGTGTTCTGATCCCGGCCAGCGCAGATGTGCCCTCATGAGACGGACGTGTCTGTTTAGCACTAGAATGGTAATGTTTGCAGAAGTCTGTGCTGCTTTAATCTTCACTCAAAATATCTAAGGAGGAGGAGGCAGCCATTGTCCAAATGTAGTGTTCTTTCTAGGACATACTGTCTAACTAAAGGTTTGGTTGCCCAACCAATGGTTTTGGCAAGCAGTCTTAAATTCTTTTACTCCATATTTCTCAATTATTGAATTGTTGGTGCAAAATTTCATCTCACTTAAAGATTCAACTCCAATGCAACATCTTGATGCTCGTTTTTGAGATAGCTCATTACATGTGTCTTTGAAGTCTTCTGAGACAGATTTATGCTGACAATTTTGAGGGAGAAGCATTTTACCTGGATGCCTAAGAAACCACGTTGATTCTTACACTATGTCCCTTAAATTTATCTTCTATACTAAGTGACTTAGCAAAACACAACTTGTTAGCAGGATATACACCTGCAGGATCTCGTCCATGCTAGAAATTTCTCTACAAACTTATTTCCCACCACTTCCCACTTCATGCTTCCTGAATTCATACCAGACTTCCTATGATTCTCTACACAAACCATGTCATGTCAAGACTCAAAACTTTTCCTTTTGTTTCCCTGTTTGGAACACATTCCCCAGTTTCTTTACTTAGCTCAACCCCAAACATATAGCAAGAATTTACTTAGGTATGGCTTCTTCTAAAATTTCCTCTAACCCTATACTTAACCCATCCTGGGTAATGACTCCCCTCACCTTTTTTAGTGTTCATCTCCTTTAAAAAAAAAGATATTACTTATTTTAGAGAGAAAGAGAGCATGAGTGGGAGGGACTGAGCTAGACAGAGAATCTTAAGCAGACTCGCTGGTGGGTCTGGAGTCCGATTTGGGGTTTGATTCCAGGAACCTGAGATCATGACCCGGGCTGAAACCAAGAGTCAGATGCTTAACTGATTGAGCCACCCAGGTTTCCCAGTGTTCATCCCCTTCTTGATGTCACAAATGGTGTCTCAATCTCTTGCTTTCCTATCAGCCGGGGAGGAAGTTTAAAAGAAGAGAGTCAAGACTCAGGGATGATTTAGCAGAATAAACACTGTACCTTTGACCAGAGCAAAATTAAATAAAAGTAAGCTTCTGCCATCGGATCAGCCACGAGTATCCAGTCTGGTTTTCAGTCTCTAAAGAACCACCAAGATGAAGCATGATCAGAAAGGTCACAAATCCAATCTCCAGATTTCCAGGAGGTACTACTTCTTTTCGATTGTTATGCACCTTTGTTAGCACTAACCTGTATCTTTCAGCTTTCAAGTGGGTTCTACTATATTAGAATTAGATCAGTAAATTCATCCTCACAGTTACTTAAAAACTGGCTCATAACTTCTTCTCTCAGCTTTACTTTTTTTTTAAGTTGGCAATACTAGTTGTTTAAGTCTATCTAAAATTTTCCCTTTAATTTATAGAATACAGGCTTGCTGACAAGATATAAGTGAAAGTAGTTTCTAAATTCTTCCTTCTAAACTCACCTCTTTTAGTAAATGGCATGTTTGACTGGAGGAAATCCTTGGAACATCTCTCTGGTCTCTGGTTTTCTCCACAGCCATTAATATTCACATTATAATGAGACTCTCTTTACATGGTCACCAGACTATGGGCTCAATTAGATGAAAACTGAAATGTGTGCTTGAAGGCTGGGACTTAGTGGAATATGGACAAGCCATACCTAATTGGTGATCATTATTCTTATCTTCATTAAAATTCTCTTTTTGGCTTAACAGACACCCCATACTTTCTGAAGGTAACTGAGAATTTCTCTCTCATGGCCATAGAGAACATACCAGCTTCCCAGAAGAACTGATGTACTAGAAAGAACACTTACTCATTTCTGCTAGTATGCACCAACCCTGTTGGTTGACTGTGGGGCAACATGGAAGCCAGGACCTTCCTTTCTCCTGCCTTGTCAGCCAATTAGTTAGAGGAAGAGCCAAAAAGCAAGTGTGAGCGCATGTGTGTGTGCGCACATACACGTGTGTGAATTCTTCTGGTTTACCAAGGCACAACCTGACATAAAAAAAAAAAAATCAGAGATCTATAACCAGCACCATAACCCAAATAATAGTTTTTAGTTATCTAAGAAATAGGACATAAAAAACAAAAACTGATCTATGAAAACTGATTTATGTTAGGGGTGATATACAGAAAAATGTTATGTGTTGAAAGAAGTAAAAAAGTGTGTGAAGTTGAAACTACTTTTATGAAATTGAATTTGTACAACTCTCCATCAAGCTTAGATATGTGTGGGAATGAAGGTTGTAAGAAATCTCTTCTATTATTAAAAAGTATAATTCATGTTTTTTTCTCATTCAAACATGCCTTGTCTTTGCTGCAACTGTATGAGTAATTTTATAGTCTTGCAACACACTCATGAGTGATGGGAACATTTCGCCTAAATCCAAAATAAAAGCTTTTCTTTAGTAGAAGTATTAAACCCTGCTGGACAGCTGAATGTTACAAAGCTCTTTTTTAGCCCCTGGAAGTGAAATAGAAGATCTGTAGAAGGATTGAGATCTTCACTGTGGACCTAAGAGATGTCTCTTTTATTCAAGCCTGGGGGTCAACTTCAGTCATCTTGGGTGATCTTAAAAACTTTTTCCCACTTCACAGAATGGACTATGGGGAACAGGATGAAGCAAGGAATTTTGGACACCAAGAGCTAGCTTTATGTAATAAGATTAGAGCCTTTTAAGTAAAAAGGTCAATAGGCCACATTCCAGTTACTGCAGTGAAAACCAACCATAATAAAATAAAGTCTAGTTTTTCTGATATTCTGTCAACTAGAAATTCCTATTAATGCTTTCTCCCACACGGATCATTGAAAACTGATATTCTCACTAGTGACCCTGAGGCTCTGAAATACTTGAAAGCTTTCCTAAATTATCAAAGAAAGATGGAATGACTTCAGTATCATCTCAGTATTAAAAATGTTTCCTACATTGTAAGGATTCAGTATTTGTATATACTGCAAAATGATCACCACAGTTATTCCAGTTAAAATTAAATGCTTTTAAAACTGAGGATCCAAGTGTGCCACAGAAGTACAGTACCTTCAGTTCCACAGATTATTTGACTAATGAGAACTATAATTTTTAAATTGTACACATATTTAATGTAGCAGTTCCTTTCAGCATTTGATACAGATTTTCTAAGCAGCTACAATATACAAGAAAATGTAGTAGCCTGTGTAAAAACTACAAAAGGAGTAAGATAAGGCCCTCAGGCCTTCTCAACCTGATGGGGCAGAAAGGTATATTCACAGGCAAGTTTTATGAAAATATTTTTAAACAAATGTCTTTACATATGTGTAAAGCACTACCACACAATCTCGCAAATGAACTGTGAGAAAGATTTTAATTTTTCTATTTTTAAAAAAGATTTTAGTTGTGAAAGAGAAGGCAAGGGAGCAGGGGGTAGAAGAAGAGAGAGAGGGACAAGCAAAGTCTGCACTGAGCTTAGAGCCCAATGTGGAGCTCAGTCCCACAACCCTGAGGTCATGACCTGAGCCAATACCAAGAGTCAGACACTTAAAAGACTGAGCCACCCAGGTGCCCTGATGAGGAACATTTTCAAATATCAGTGGTCAGTATACACAGTGATAATGACATTGCAATAACTTTATATGAAGAATTCTGTCTCACCTACCCCAGTGGTTCAGTTTTACCCTGACTTATAGGCTAATAAAATACTAGGATTTATAATTTAACATGTGATACTTGATAACTGTTAATTTCCCAAAAGGAGGTACCAGATGCTTTAACAAGGGGATACCTGTGGCAAATCGTATCCAATTTATTTCCAGGGATGATTTCCTGAATAGTTGTCTACATAGGTATTCTCTCTCTCTGGGAACCACTGAACCCTCCCAAAGCTGTAGACTGCATAAAAGAGGCCAAAATTCCCAGCTAGAGGAAGGACCATCTTCACCCAATGGCACCCAATACCTGTGTGCACCTTTAAGAATGTTACTATAAGCACACTCAAGGTGTATGTCTCACTGAACTCCATATACAAAGCATCTGACATATCATACTTCCCTTAGCTGTATTTCTTAAGAGTTCTTGATATTGCTATACCTTAGAGGAATGATAAGAAATGGATAAATGTTTGAATAGATAAGAAAAATTTTAATACCTGAACTATGTTGACTCTTTAATTTTAGCTTTTAATTAAAATGTCCTCAATTTATTAGCAGTTACTTTTCTCTCCGACAAAAATCCTTATTGACTCTCTGGAATTTCTTGGTAGTCTGGTTCATGCGAAGAAGGTTCCTGCTTTATAGCCAATGGTTGTGGTGTTATATAGTCTACCATGATTTTTCCTTAGGCATCTACTGACCATCAGGAGGGAGATCACGTCTAAGATATTTTTGCTCTGATATAATGTTCATCCACAGCCTGGTTATTCTCTATTGGCCTCTGGATGCATTCTCTGTCCTTTTCTGACCTTCTTTATGCTCTCAGGAGTACAAACACTTTGAATGAAACCTCCTGGGCTCCTTTATGAATGGCTTCAGGTTGGGTTGGGCCAATGGGCATCATCATCAGATCAGAGGGGGGAGAACAAAGAGAACAAGGTCAGGGGGCTTCTCGGTTTCAGCCTTGTTTCAGGTATGGTTCTGGCAGTAGCTGTTTCTGTCCACACCTGCTGGCAGCATCTCTTCCTTGATTCTGGTTCTCATTAGTGTCTGCTTCTTCCCTTTCCCCTTCAGCCTCAGAAGTAGTAATGGCTTTCCACCCCTGCTAGACTCTGGGTGCCTCAGCATGCCTCATTTTCCCCTCAGCTCTCTATTAAGATCTCTTAGTTTTGAACCATGTGGGGGTTAACCATATTTCCTAATGGGAAACTCATTGATCCCCAGGAACAAAATAATAGTCTTTTAAAAGAATATAGTTTCGGGGCGCCTGGGTGGCTCAGTGGGTTAAGCCGCTGCCTTCAGCTCAGGTCATGATCTCAGGGTCCTGGGATCGAGTCCCGCATCGGGCTCTCTGCTCAGTAGGGGCCTGCTTCCTTCCCTTCCCCTCTCTCTGCCTGCCTCTCTACCTACTGTGATCTCTCTCTGTCAAATAAATAAATAAAATCTTTAAAAAAAAAAGAATATAGTTTCTAAAACAGAGAAGAAAACTTTACCACAACTACCTAGCATTCAAGTGCAAGTTATTGTGAGAAGTAAGATTTATCACGGATCTCTAGGAGACTTCTTCGGGAGCCAGAAACAATCATACTTGCTCTCTTGTAGTTTTGTTACAGACTTTGGTCTAATCTTGCTGCATCTAGCTTCCCCGGGCCCTTAAATCCACACTGATGCTAAAGACAAGTGAATTAGACACAAAGGTAATTGCATTATTCGTCTGCTCAGAACTTTTCAAAGGCTGCCCATCATTCTCAATACTGACAAGATCCTTCAGGACCTGCTTGTTGCCTACAAACACAGCATTATCTTCAAACAGTTTCGCTGCCTGGAGTTTTTGAAGCATTCCATACCTTCCAATGCTTCCACACCTGGAGTGTTCACCTCATTTGTCTGCCCGCCTTATTCTCTGAAATGTTTGCCCTGACTTCTCAAAACAGATTGAATGGTTCCTTTTCTTGTACTTCTACAGTTTGTGGTAGAGTCCTCCATTATAATATTTATTTTCAGTTCCCAAAACTGTTCCTTCATTTATCTGTCCTTCCCCAAGAATTAAGGTTCTTGGGGGACTCTGCATCTCTCATTTCCATGTCAAGTGATGTGTGGTACATCATCAAAATCTGATCCATCAGTGCTTTTCACTCTTGATTGCACATTAGAATCAGTTATGGAGAATCCCTTCTAAAAATCCTAATGCCCTGACACCTGGGTGGCTCAGTTGGTTAAGGGTCTGACTCTCAATTTCTGCTCAGGTCATGATCTTGGGGTCCTGAGATAGAGTCCCATGTCCAGCTCCACACTCAGTGGTTCTGGGATTTGGGCAAAAGTACTAATCTGGAGAGCAAAACGTTCTAACAGTAACAACAAAATTTCACCCATGTTTAGACCACAGATAACTGCAAATATCACTTTCCTCTGATCTGAGAAAGAGGGGAGACACAGGAAGTGGTGCTATGGGAGGTAGGTTGCTGTGCTTTCATGGGATCAGTGTGGCTGGTCTTTGTACCATGCTCTAGGGCCTGGGGAGAGTTGCTGCCCAATTTCTGGAGGAGGGGTATGGTCTGGTTCACAGAGCCCAGTCTTTGGATACAGGATACTGTTGCAGCATACAGGGCCACCATTTGCTTTCTTAAATCTGCCTGCATTTGTAGCGCTATGGTGTCTTAGCTTCTTTTTTGATTGGGATCAGTTTAGAGGTTATGGTGATAGTATCAAGGATGTATTTAGTGAAACAACTTCTCTGATTTCTGTCCATGGATTGTTTAGTTTGGAGAGAGGCCGAGACAAATCCAATCCTTTCTTTCTTTTTTATGATTTTATTTATTTCAGAGAGAGGCAAAGTGAAAGAGAGAAAAAGGATGAGAGCTCATGAGCAGAGGGAAAGGCAGAGGGAGAAGCAGGCTCCAGGCTGAGCAGAGAGCCCGATGCTGGGCTCAATCCCAGGACCCTGAGATCATGACCTGAGCCGAAGGCAGTCTCTTAACCCACTGGGCCCCCAGGTGCCCCAAATCCTTTTTTTGTTATGTATCATGAAATAATGGTCCCAAAAAAGGGAGCCAACATCCTGAGGTGACCCACTACACTTGTGGCAGTACTCAGGGGGCTGAAGTGCTACATGAGGCTGTCTCAATACCACCAGTGTTCTTCCCAAGCAGGAAGTGACCCAACTGGGGGCTCACATGCCCCTTGTGATGCTGTGTTGCATTCACAGGTGATGTGTGACCATATACTCTGTCACTTGGGGACCTGTGTAAGGAAGGAAGACCTCCACTGAGGCTTCATCTCTTCCTTCCGTGAGGCAGGGATTTACTTAACAATAACCCCTTGTCAGCTTTCAATTTTATAATCTGTAAGTGTATAACCTTCCAAGGAGACCATTTTAGAGCTAAAACAAAAGTCAAACTGAGGCCTCAGGCCACTGGTGAGAGCACATGTGAGCACTTCCCTTCCACAGGTGTGGGCTGTGTATGGCCTGGTCTGTGGATGAAGGAGCAAACAAAATGAACTACAAAGCTATGAAATCTTAACCTCAAGTTAAGTATTTAAAGATTCCACAAGCTAAGCCAGACAACCTACTGCAGAATGAAGGTCTACACACTTCCACTGAACAAATTGATTTTTCTCTATCATTAAGAGACATGTAGAGAATGCCTACTACTGTACTTAGAGTAGATCAGATATGCAATAATAGTAGCTACTCCTAATATTTTACAATTAATCAGTTGCTTTCTGAAGAGTTACAAGAGTGTAAGTGAACTGGTTTCTCTAATAAGCTCCAACTTGTCAATATAATGACTTATAGGCATTCACAGTAGAATCCAGAAAATCAGTGGAGGGGGGCAGCTGAAAGACAGGGCATAACAAAGAAAAGTTATAGTAAAGGACTTTGCCAGGAGGTGCATACAAAGTACTTAAAGTTCCAAGACAAAAGGTCAACTAGACTCTCTTGGGGATCAAAAATCAAAGGATGGACCTGGGGCCACGTCAAAGAAAACAGATTTTTCTGGGAGCTCTGAGTTGAACATGTTGGTTGAGCACTTGCTCTTCCTCTAGAATCTTAGGTAATCACAGTTGCATTTTTTCCTAGACAAATCAGTATTTTTTTCTCCTCTTCTCTGTGCTTGTTATCGTTCTCAAAGGTTTTGAATGCTTTATGAGTAAGAGGATATGTTGCCCCAAATAAAACAAGCAGGTGAAAACTGAAATGAACTTTATTGTGCAACTGGCCAACTAAAGAAAATGCAAACCCTGCTGCCCCCCCCGCCAGACATTTCCCACGTTCTGTTCACATTTTAAGACTCACTTTAATCTTAAAATCACATATACATACATCTATTTCCTTTGTGTTGATTTCACTAAAATGCATGGTTTGTCAAACGAAGATGGTAAACCATTATTTACCCCATTTCCTGTAACACAAAGGAATGGTTTTTAACAGAAATTCATCAACCTCCTCCACCACAATTTTTTCTCATAAAATACAGGCATCAAACAATCCTGGATAGTTAAAGATGGTGGAGAAGTAGCAGGCTGAGACTACTTCAGCTAGCAGGAGATCAGCTAGATAGCTTATCTAAAGATTGCAAACACCTACAAATCCAATCACAGATGGAAGAGAAGAAGAACAGCAATTCTAGAAACAGAAAATCAGCCACTTTCTGAAAGGTAGGACTGGCAGAGAAGTGAATCCAAAGTGACAGGAAGATATTCCCCGGAGGGAGGGGCCGGCTCCCGGCAAGCGGCGGAGCAACGGAGCACAAAATCGGGACTTTTAAAAGTCTGTTCCGCTGAGGGACATCACTCCAGAGGCTAAACCGGAGTGAAGCCCACGCAGGGTCAGCGTGGCCTCAGGTCCCGCAGGGTCACAGAAGGATCAGGGGTGTCTGAGCGTCGCAGAGCTTACAGGTATTAGGATGGGGAAGCCGGCTACAGAGACAGAGCTGAGGAGTGAGCTCCCAGCTCGGGGTTACCTTGAACTGGTTGCAGGCTCGGTGAGCTCGGAACGTGGCCAGAGACCAGGGAGACGGGAGTAATTGGGCGCGGTTCTCTGAGGGTGCACTGAGAAGTGGGGCCCGGGTTCTCAGCTCCTCTGGGCCGCAGACTGAGAGGCCGCAATTTTCATTCCTGTCCTCCGGAACTCTACGGAAAGTGCTCAGGGAACAAAAGCTTCTGAAAGCAAAGCTGGGCGGATTACTCAGCCCGGCCCCTGGTAAGGGCGGTGCAATTCCGCCTGGGGCAAAGACACTTGAGAATCACTACCACGGGCCTCTCCCCCAGAAGATCAGCAAGAAATCCAGCAAGGACCAAGTTCACCTACAAAGGAGTACGGTTTCAATACCAAGGAGAGCAGCAGAATTCCAGAGGAGGAGAAAGCAAAGCACGAAACTCAGGGCTTTCTCCCCATGATTCTTTTTTTTTTAAAGATATTATTTATTTATTTGACAGAAAGTGATCACAAGCAGGAAGAGAGGCAGGAAGAGAGAGAGGAAGGGAAGCAGGCCCCCTGCTGAGCAGAGAGCCTGATGTGAGACTCGATCCCAGGACCCTGAGATCATAACCTCAGCTGAAGGTAGTGGCTTGACCCACTGAGCCACCCAGGCGCCCTCCCCTTGATTCTTTAGTCTTGCAGTTAATTTAATTTTTTTTCCCTTTTCAATTTTTTTTTCTCTTCTTCTGCTAATTTTTTTTACCCTTTTCTTTTTTAAAGTTTTTTTAACTAGTTTATCTAAAAAATATATATATTTTCTTTCTTATCCTTTTATTTATTCGTTTTCTTTTTATAATTAATTCTTTTCTTTGCTTTTTTATTTTTTTCTTTCTGAACCTCTTTTTATCCCCTTTCTCCCCCATCACAATTTGGGATCTCTTCTGATTTGGTTAAAGCATATTTTCCTGGGGTTGTTGCCACCCTTTTAGTATTTTACTTGCTCCTTCATATACTCTTATCTGGACAAAATGACAAGGCAGAAAAATTCACCACAAAAAAAAAAGAAAAAGAACAAGAGGCAGTACTGAAGGCTAGGGACCTAATCAATACAAACATTGGTAATATGTCAGATCTAGAGTTCAGAATGACGATTCTCAAGGTTCTAGCCGGGCTCGAAAAAGGCACGGAAGATATTAGAGAAACCCTCTCGGAAGATATAAAATCCCTTTCTGGATAAGTAAAAATTAAAATCTAACCAAGTTGAAATCAAAAAAGCTATTAATGAGGTGCAATCAAAAATGGAGGCTCTCACTGCTAGGATAAATGAGACAGAAAAAGAATTAGCGATATAGAAGACCAAATGACAGAGAATAAAGAAGCTGAGCAAAAGAGGGACAAAGAGCTACTGGGCCATGAGGGGAGAATTCGAGATAAGTGACACCATAATCTGAAACAACATTAGAATAATTGGGATTCCAGAAGAAGAAGAAAGAGACAGGGGAGCAGAAGGTATACTGGAGAGAATTATTGGAGAGAATTTCCCCAATATGGCAAAGGGAACAAGCATCAAAATCCAGGAGGTACAGAGAACCCCCTTCAAAATCAATAAGAATGTTAATGGGCTAAATGCCCCAATCAAAAGACACAGGGTATCAGAATGGATAAAAAAACAAAACCCATCTATATGTTGCCTACAAGAAACTCATTTTAAACACAAAGACACCTCCAGATTTAAAGTGAGGGGGTGGAAAAGAATTTACCATGCTAATGGACATCAGTAGAAAGCAGGAGTGGCAATCCTTATATCAGATCAATTAGATTTTAAGCCAAAGACTATAATAGGAGATGAGGAAGGACACTATATCATACTCAAACGGTCTGTCCAACAAGATTTAACAATTTTAAATATCTATGCCCCCAACGTGGGAGCAGCCAACTATATAAACCAATTAATAACAAAATCAAAGAAACACATCAACAATAATACAATAATAGTAGGGGACTTTAACACTCCCCTCACTGAAATGGACAGATCATCCAAGCAAAGGATCAACAAGGAAATAAAGGCCTTAAATAACACACTGGACCAGATGGACATCACAGATATATTCAGAACATTCCATCCAAAGCAACAGAATAAACATTCTTCTCTAGTGCACATGGCACATTCTCCAGAATAGATTACATCCTCGGTCCTAAATCAGGTCTCAACTGGTATCAAAAGATTGGGATCATTCCCTGCATATTTCAGACCACAATGCTCTGAAACTAGAACTCAATCACAAGAGGAAATTTGGAAAGAACCCAAATACATGGAGACTAAATAGCATCCATCTAAAGAATGAATGGGTCAACCAGGAAATTAAAAAAGAATTGAAAAAATTCATGGAAACAAATAATAATGAAAACACAACAGTTCAAAATCTATGGGACACAACAAAGGCAGTCCTGTGAGGAAAATATATAGCAGTACAAACCTTTCTCAAGAAACAAGAAAGGTCTCAGGTACACAACCTAACCCTATACCTAAAGGACTGGAGAAAGAACAAGAAAGAAGCCCTAAACCCAGCAGGAAAAGAGAAATCATAAAGATCAGAGCAGAAATCAATTAAATAGAAACCAAAAAAACAATAGAACAAATCAACTAAACTAGGAGCTGGTTCTTTGAAAGAATTAATAAGATAGATAAACCCCTGGCCCGACTTATCAAAAAGAAGAGAAAGGACCCAAATAAATAAAATCATGAATGAAAAAGGAGAGATCACAACTAACACCAAAGAAATACAGACAATTATAAGAACATACTATGAGCAACTCTACGCCAACAAATATGACAATCTGGAAGAAATGGATGCGTTCCTAGAAACATATAAACTACCACAACTGAACCAGGAAGAAATAGAAAGCCTGAACAGAACCATAGCCAGTAAGGAGATTGAAACAGTCATCAAAAATCTCCAAACAAACAAAAGCTCAAGGCCAGACGGCTTCCCGGGGGAATTCTACCAAACATTTAAAGAAGAACTAATTCCTATTCTCCCGAAACTGTCCCAAAAAATAGAAATGGAAGGAAAACTTCCAAACTCATTTTATGAGGCCAGCATCACCTTGATCTCAAAACCAGACAAGGATCCCATCAAAAAAGAGAACTACAGACCAATATCCTTGATGAACACAGATGTGAAAATTCTCACCAAAATACTAGCCAATAGGATTCAACAATACATTAAAGGAATTATTCACCACAACCAAGTGGGATTTATTCCAGGGCTGCAAGTTTGGTTCAACATCTGCAAATCAATCAATGTGATACAACACATCAATAAAAGAAAGAAAAAGAACCATATGATACTCTCAATAGATGCTGAAAAAGCATTTGACAAAGTACAGCATCCCTTCCTGATCAAAACTCTTCAAAGTGTAGGGATAGAGGGCACATACCTCAATATTATCAAAGCCATTTATGAAAATCCCACCGCAAATATCATTCTCAATGGGGAAAAACTGAAAGCTTTTCCGCTAAGGTAAGGAACACGGCAGGGATGTCCATTATCACCACTGCTATTCAACATAGTACTAGAAGTCCTAGCCACAGCAATCAGACAACAAAAGGAAATAAAAGGCATCCAAATCGGCAAAGAAGAAGTCAAATTATCCCTCTTCGCAGATGATATGATACTATATGTGGAAAACCCAAAAGACTCCACTCCAAAACTGCTAGAACTTGTACAGGAATTCAGTAAAGTGTCAGGATATAAAATCAATGCACAGAAATCAGTTGCATTCCTCTACACCAACAACAAAACAGAAGAAAGAGAAATTAAGGAGTCAATCCCATTTACAATTGCACCCCAAACCATAAGATACCTAGGAATAAACCTAACCCAAGAGTCAAAGAATCTATACTCAGGAAACTATAAAGTACTCATAAAAGAAATTGAGGAAGACACAAAGAAATGGAAAATGTTCCATGCTCCTGGATTGGAAGAATAAATATTGTGAAAATGTCTATGCTACCTAAAGCAATCTACACATTTAATGCAATTCCTATCAAAGTACCATCCATCTTTTTCAAAGAAGTGGAACAAATAATCCTAACATTTATATGGAACCAGAAAAGACCTCAAATAGCCAAAGGAATATTGAAAAAGAAAGCCAAAGTTGGTAGCATCACAATTCCGGACTTCAAGCTCTATTATAAAGCTGTCGTCATCAAGACAGCATGGTACTGGCACAAAAACAGACACATAGATCAATGGAACAGAATAGAGAGCTCAGAAATAGACCCTCAACTCTATGGTCAACTAATCTTCGACAGAGCAGGAAAGAATGTCCAATGGAAAAAAGACAGCCTCTTCAATAAATGGTGTTGTCAAAATTGGACAGCCATATGCAGAAAAATGTAAATGGACCATTTCCTTACACCATATACGAAAATAGACACAAAATGGATGAAGGACCTCAATGTGAGAAAGGAATCCATCAAAATCCTTGAGGAGAACACAGGCAACAACCGCTTCGACCTCAGCCGCAGCTACATCTTCCTAGGAACATCGCCAATGACAAGAGAAGCAAGGGCAAAAATGAGCTATTGGGATTTTATCAAGATCAAAAGCTTTTGCACAGCAAAGGAAACAGTTAACAAAACCAAAAGACAAATGACAGAATGGGAGAAGATATTTGCAAACAACGTATCAGATAAAGGGCTAGTGTCCAAAATCTATAAAGAACTTAGCAAACTCAACACCCAAAAAACAAATAATCCAATCAAGAAATGGGCAGAGGACATGAACAGACATTTCTGCAAAGAAGACATCCAGATGGCCAACAGACACATGAAAAAGTGCTCCATATCACTCGGCATCAGGGAAATACAAATCAAACCACAATGAGATATCACCTCACACCAGTCAGAATGGCTAAAATCAACAAGTCAGGAAATGACAGATGCTGGCAAGGATGCGGAGAAAGGGGAACCCTCCTACACTGTTGGTGGGAATGCAAGCTGGTGCAGCCACTCTGGAAAACAGCATGGAGGTTCCTCAAAATGTTGAAAATAGAACTGCCCTATGACCCAGCAATTGCACTATTGGGTATTTACCCTAAAGATACAAACGTAGTGATCCAAAGGGGCACGTGCACCCGAATGTTTATAGCAGCAAAGTCCACAATAGCCAAACTATGGAGAGAACCTAGATGTCCATCAACAGATGAATGGATCAAGAAGATGTGGTATATATACACAATGGAATACTATGCAGCCATCAAAAGGAATGAAATCTTGCCATTTGCGACAACATGGATGGAACTAGAGCGTATCATGCTTAGCGAAATAAGTCAAGCAGAGAAAGACAACTATCATATGATCTCCCTGATATGAAGAAGTGGTGATGCAACATGGGGGCTTAAGTGGGTAAAAGAAGAATCAATGAAACAAGATGGGATTGGGAGGGAGACAAACCATAAGTGACTCTTAATCTCACAAAACAAGCTGAGGGTTGCTGGGGGGAGGGGTGTTGGGAGAAGGGGTGTGAGGTTATGGACAATGGGGAGGGTATGTGCTATGGTGAGTGCTGTGAAATGTGTAAACCTGGTGATTCACACACCTGTACCCCTGGGGATAAAAATATATTATATGTTTATAAAAAATAAAAAATTTTTAAAAAATCCTGAACATATTTATGCTACTACTAGTAGTCAGTACTCATAGTGCTTCAAACATTCACAACTTGTGACAGTATTCCTTACCCCTGTTACTTTAGACAATTCCAACTGAAGCTTTTTCACGAAGCAAGCTGGATAAAGCATGCCTGCTTTTCCTTCTTGAGATTTTTTTTAACTTTTCAGAAATACATGCGTTTTTATAGCATCTGACTTTTTTTCCTAGGCTTTCATCCTGTAAACCTGAACTCTATTTGGAGTACTCCAGGGTTTATGCTTAAGTGACAACACCTTAACAAGAGGAAAGAAAATTGTGCTACATTTTTCCTCCCATAAACTTAAAACATAATGGTGTATAGATATTAAATATATTCTTACAAACATCCAGGTGATGTTTACCAGCAGGAATTCTTTTACTTAATGTGTGGGTATTTTACATAATACTATTTAATCAAGATATTAATGTGAACAGAAAACTGTTGATTTAAGACAAGTTTAAGATCCACTAAAATTAATTGTTCTCTGTCCTTCTGGTGGCTATAGAGACATCGTGTTTTCTTTGGACATTATTAGACATCTTAGGCTTTTGAAATACAACTTTAATGCTGTATGAATTTTGCCATTTTGATAACACTGGTATGCCCTCTGCATCTACTGGAATTATTAATTCCATGCATATTAATTTTGGTTACAAATCTAACAGAAGGAGGCAGGATATTTAAGTCCACATTTTACTTTTAGGCTATGTATTCTGTTTTCATAATTTGTCTGTGGAGACCACCATCTCCTGCAGCCCAACTGCAAGAGTACAATTTTTTAAAAATAATTTGAACCAAGAATTTTGATTACTGTAACTCACATTAAAAGTGTCTGGATTTCGGGACGCCTGGGTGGCTCAGTTGGTTAAGCAGCTGCCTTCGGCTCAGGTCATGATCCCAGCATCCTGGGATCGAGTCCCACATCGGGCTCCTTGCTCAGCAGGGAGCCTGCTTCTCCCTCTGCCTCTGCCTGCCATCTGTCTGCCTGTGCTTGCTTTCTCTCTCTCTGATAAATAAATAAAAATCTTTAAAAAAAAAAAGTGGCTGGATTTCAAGGGTGGAAACTTACTATTTATCAGAGAGAGAGAAAGCAAGCACAGGCAGACAGATGGCAGTAGATGCAGAGGGCATACCAGTGTTATCAAAATGGCAAAATTCATACAGCATTAAAGTTGTATTTCAAAAGCCTAAGATGTCTAATAATGTCCAAAGAAAACACGATGTCTCTATAGCCACCAGAAGGACAGAGAACAATTAATTTTAGTGGATCTTAAACTTGTCTTAAATCAACAGTTTTCTGTTCACATTAATATCTTGATTAAATAGTATTATGTAAAATACCCACACATTAAGTAAAAGAATTCCTGCTGGTAAACATCACCTGGATGTTTGTAAGAATATATTTAATATCTATACACCATTATGTTTTAAGTTTATGGGAGGAAAAATGTAGCACAATTTTCTTTCCTCTTGTTAAGGTGTTGTCACTTAAGCATAAACCCTGGAGTACTCCAAATAGAGTTCAGGTTTACATTTATAATACATTTATGTATTATAATATGATTGTTCTTGTAGCCATACTAATAACATTATATAATTATAGTATAATATTGTTGTCTATATTCATTATAGTGTACATTAGATCTCTGTAGCTTATTTACTCTATTCCCAGGGTAACTACCATTTTACTCTTACAAGTTTGAGTTTTTAGATTTCATGTGTAAGTGATCTCATGTGGTATTTGTTTTTTTCTGACTTATCTCATTTAGCATAATGGGCTCAGTGTCCATCTAGGCTGTCACAAATGGCAAGATATCTTCCTTTCTGATGGCTGAGTAATATTCCATTTGTGTATAGATACCACATCTTTTTTTTTTTCCATCCATTTTATCCATTGGTGGCCATTTAAGTTGTTTCCATATCTTGGACTGATTCTTTTTGAAGATTTTTTCATTTTTTTGACTGAAAGAAAGAACAGAGTGAGTGAGAATATAAATTGTGGGGGAGAAGCAGGAGAGGGAAAGGGTGAAGCAGGCTATCCACTGAACAGGGAATCTGATGCAGGGCTTGGTCCCAGGACCTTGGAATCATGATCTGAGCTGAAGGCAGACCCTTAAGGTGGATGGAGCCACCCAGGCACTCCTATCTGATTCTTTTTAAATTAAGAGACTTTCCCTTAAATATTTCACTACCATTGCTTTACTCAAGAAGACTAAACACTGTAATATATTAGAAGGAACATAGATCTTTGAAGTCAATTTATCCTGATGGAGAAAATCTAGTAATACATGGCCAGTTATAATATCGGATAAACAGGTAATAACTGAATTACAAACATTTTGCCATTTACTCAAAGCCTAACACTGTCACAGAAGTTAATGAATGCAAGGCAGTTATTACAGGTTTAAAAGAAATGTAACCTTACTTTGTAAGTAGGCTAGTCACAGGATATATTGACGGCATAATCATGCTTTATCTTTCCTTGTAAACTGTAAACAACTTAAGATCTGGGACTGGTTCTTACTCACTTATTCGTTCTTCATAGTTCATATCACTGATTCCTGAATTCAGAATGTGAACAGATGTAGGAACAAAAACCATACATTTCCTTCTTGACAGTTTAATGTAAATTTTGGAAAGAAAGGCCTCAATGATTATGATTTCTCTAACTGCCCTGCTTGTCCCTACTATCACACATAATCAGCTAAGTTGGTATACATCTAACAAAAGAGATCTACTCTCAGCTGCTTTGCTCTGTTAAAAAAAAAAAAAAGTATCTTTCTCATGCAGTGACCTCTCAGGATTTTCTGGCCCTTTGTAGCTATTGTGTGCTTTAATGAAGACCCATACATATGCATTGTTTCCTTCAAAACCATTGTTATGAAAATATTCTGAATATGGTAAAAGGACTGCATAGTAAGTTTCCACCCTTGAAATCCAGCCACTTTTTTTTTTAAAGATTTTTATTTATTTATCAGAGAGAGAGAAAGCAAGCACAGGCAGACAGATGGCAGGCAGAGGCAGAGGGAGAAGCAGGCTCCCTGCTGAGCAAGGAGCCCGATGTGGGACTCGATCCCAGGATGCTGGGATCATGACCTGAGCCGAAGGCAGCGGCTTAACCCACTGAGCCACCCAGGCGCCCCTATTTATTTTTTTAAAGACTTTATTTATTTGAGACAGAGAGAGAGAGAGAGCATGTGCACAAGCAGGGGGAGGAGCAGAGAGAGAGGAAGAAGCAGACACCCCCCTGAACCGAAGACAGATGCTTAACCAACTGAGCCATCAATGTGCCTCTTAAGTCTAGTTATTTTTATTTTTAATTTTTTTTTTTGAGCCTAGTTTTGAAAAACCAAAGGTTTAGGTGATAAAATAAAGCTCCATGACATTTGACTGTACTTTCAGAATTTCATTAACACAAGGAAGACAAAACAAACTATAAATAAGCAGAAAAATATCAGTTAAAATGGGGGGAAACACCAAGGGAAGTTCTTTTTACCTAGACAAACCTCAATATGCAACTATGAAAAAATGCACCCAATTCTTGTCTTTTAGCTTTTTATTCCATTGATTCTATTTTCAAACTCTACACTATTCACAGTTTTGACTATTCACAGTTTTCACAGTATTCACTATTTCAACAAAGTATTTCTTTTTACCAGCTTTACTAAGATACAATTGACATATAGCCTTGTGTACGTTTAGGGTAGACAACGTGTAGATTTGGTACACGTATATATTGCAAAGTGATTACTACCATGGCATTAGCTAACACTTCCAACATGTCCCATAATTACTTTTTCTTTTATTTGTGGTAAGAACGTGTAAGATTTATTCTCTTCACAAGTTTCAAGTATGTAATAAAGGATTATTAGCTACAAAATATTTCTTGAGAAGTGTAATGACATAAAGTAAACCCCAAATTCTAATCTTATACTGTTCATTATTTATCATAAGGTGCCATGCAAATTGGCATTCTTATAACCATGAATTACAAAAGTAGGGTATTTACTAATATTGAATTTTCAATGATAAGGTTTTCGGCAGTAAGCAAAACATTCATTTGTTTCATTTGGTTTTCAACACATTCAGATAAACTACAACATAACTGGATGTTAATATTCTAGTACAAAATATGCATATGGTGGATAATTTCCCCATTCTTCAAGGGTTAGATTGGATTACCACAGGGAAGTAACAAAAATTAGCTTTAATAGACTAAACTTTAAATGGACAGTTACACAAGTAAATAAACCAATGAATTAATTGTAATGCTTAGTTTAGCATCTTAACTATTTCAGGTACATAGTAAATATTTGCGAAATTGAAAAGAGTACTATCACTTTATTTATTTTTTAAGATTTTATTTATTTGTTTGACAGAGAGAGAGAAAGCATAAGCAGAAGTAGTGGCAAGCAGAGGGAGAGGGAGAAGCAGGCTCCCTGAAGAGCAGGAAGCCCAAAGTGGGACTCAATACCAGGACCCTGAGATCATGACCTGAGTAAACCCTCTGATGAATTCAATATGAACTTGATATAACTGGCAAGGTCCAGAAATAATTTTTTAGTAGAATCTAAGTAAATAAGGTCAAGGTTTAAGGATACCTGAAGATTCACTAAACTGAAAGTAAATAAACTAAAAAAAAATTTTTTTTAAGTAGTCTCTAACCCAACGTGGGGCATGAACTCAAAACCCCAAGGTCAAGAGTTGCATGGTCTACCAACCAGGCCAGCAAGATGCCCTGAAAGTAAATAAATTTCAGAGCTCCCAAGAAGTACTTAACCTCCAAGAACTTGAAGAATTTCAGAAGAAGGAGGAATTCACCACCAACAAATATTAGTACCTGATTTGTGGGAGAGGGTTTGCAAATGGTTGAACACTACCATGATTTCAGATACTGGCATTTTCTTGGATCAGATTTATTATATGTAAATTAGCTCAAATGTTTCTGAAGTATACACTGTTAAACAGAGAGATCATCTGCTGTCAATATATTTGGTTTTAATATTTAATATATCTCCTCCAATTTATATTTACCTTAATTTACTATTAATTTGGATTATTTGGCAAAGACTAATGAACTCTCAGCACATTTTTTCCCACTTTCAATCAGCACAGTGTATAAATTTGGCAAGTAGCTGATTCTTAGACATGTTAGGTGGCACACCTACCTTCCCACTGTAATGATGGGTTCTATAAGGAATATACCAGATTCCTGGCTACAACTTCTCATTCTTTTTTTTTTTAATTTTTTATTTTTTATAAACATATATTTTTATCCCCAGGGGTACAGGTCTGTGAATCACCAGGTTTACACACTTCACAGCACTCACCAAAGCACATACCCTCCCCAATGTCCATAATCCCACCCCCTTCTCCCAAACCCCCTCCCCCCAGCAACCCTCAGTTTGTTTTGTGAGATTAAGAGTCACTTATGGTTTGTCTCCCTCCCAGTCCCATCTTGTTTCATTGATTCTTCTCCTACCCACTTAAGCCCCCATGTTGCATCACCACTTCTTCATATCAGGGAGATCATATGATAGTTGTCTTTCTCTGCTTGACTTATTTCGCTAAGCATGATACACTCTAGTTCCATCCATGTTGTCGCAAATGGCAAGATTTCATTTCTTTTGATGGCTGCATAGTATGGATCAAGAAGATGTGGTATATATACACAATGGAATACTATGCAACTTCTCATTCTTAACATGAGAGCAGAACATCCTGCTTCTCTCCTGGGAGTCTATACGTGGTCATTAATGACAAAAAGGCAAAAAGACTGTCCAGTTCTATCTTTTATCCCTCTTATATCCTCTTTGCCTAGATTTACACCTGTGGGGGTGTACTCCTGCGGGGCTGTCCGGATAAATGAAAGATGTCCTCTCTTTTGAGCACCATTTGGATGACTACCCAGATTCTGGCTCTGACTGTGAGTAATGAGCACATGGGACAAATGAGTGGTTTAACGCAGGCATCAATAAAGATATCTGACTTGTACTACTATGCTACTTTAAAAGCAGAATAAATGGTACCTGAGCCAAAGGAAAGTACAGCAAAAAGCTCCTTAAAAAGTGGGGGGGCATGCCTGGGTGGCTCAGTGGGTTAAAGCCTCTGCCTTCGGCTCAGGTCATGATCTCAGGGTCCTGGAATCGAGCCCCGCATTGGGCTCTCAGCTCAGTGGGGAGCCTGCTTCCTCCTCACTCTGGCTGCTTCTCTGCCTACTTGTGATCTCCATCTGTCAAATAAATAAATAAAATCTTAAAAAAAAACCCAAAATAAAATTGTAACAGATTCATTCAAGCAAATATTGTTCTTTTGGGAAAAGAACAAGTTTGAGGTTAATATGACATTATCTGTGAAATACTGAAAAACCTGTTGGCCTTGAAAGGTATATCAACATGCTGCCAGCTTTGGGTTACCTTAGTAACTAATAGACTAAGGCCTTGCAAGTATTTAGTGACCAAGGAAAATGGAAAGCCATTTAGATGTTCTATATGAACCTGAATTTTTTTTCATTGCATTAAGCTGGTTTGTGTTCTTTCCTTTTCTCATTTCTGAGCTTTCAGAACAGGTAAACGAAAAATGGTCTGAAATTAATTTAGTTAGAGAGAAAGAACAAAACTGGGGTAAGGAAAACCAAGGCAAATAATTGTGCTTCAGATATAAATGGTAATTTGTATGAAATCCTGACCTTTACATTAGCATTAAAATCAAGACTAAGTAACACAGAAGAGGTACCATGTAATGCTTGAGGTCATTCTTGGTGACACTTTTGGATTTAAATAAATTCTTTCATTTAAAGAAGATGAGAGCATTTTTCAGTGGTATCTTGGCATATTTGAATACTTCAAATGCCAGTTTAGTGATTATCTTGTATTAATCATTAGGGTGAATAGAACATTTAAAATTGTGAATGCCTGGGATTTTATCCAGTCCAATCCCTCCTTTTGCTAGCTAGGCAATATAAAGGCTCGGAGAGTTTCCCAAGCTAGTGAGCAAAGGTAAGCACCTCACTGTTCCATGTCTGTTGTTTTTCCCTGTGCTTTTCTGCCTTTCCAGCACCATCAGAAAGCATATTAGAGCTGGCCACTGACTTATGCCTATCAGGGGACTGAGCTTTTTTTTTTTTTCTTTTTTGGGGTCTCATTATTATAGAACACTTGCTCTCCAAGCATGGTCCCAACCAAAAAAGGAAAAGCTAGCCTTAAAAAAAAAAAAAACTTAGTAAAGTATAACATACATACCATAAAATTCATTTAAGTGTGCAGTTTAACAGTTTTTACTATATTGACAGAGTTGAGCAACCATCACTACAATCTAATTTTAGATTATTTCCATTTTTCTCTAAAGAATCCCTTTACTATTAATAGCCATTCCCCTTTCTCATCCTTCACCCCAAGGAAACACTAATGTATTTTCTGTTTATATAGATTTGCCTATTCAGGGATTTCCATATAAATAGTATCATACAGTATGTTGTCTCTTCTGTTTTTTTTTTTAAGTAGGCTCCAAGCCCAGTGTGGAGCCCAACATGGGGCTCAAACACAGGACCCTGAGATCAAGACCTGAGCTGTGAACAAGAGTCCAATGTTTAACCGACTAAGCCAACCAGGGGCCCCAATATGTGAATTTTTTTTTTCAGATAGAGTACAAGCAGGGGTTGGAGGATATGGGGAAGGGAATAGGGGAGAGGGAGAGAATCTTAACCAGGCTCCATGCCCAGCATAGAGCCCCTCATGAGGCTTGATCCCACAACCCTGAGACCCTGGCCTAAGCTGAAGCCAAGAGTCTACCACTTAACAGACTGAAGCACCCAGTTGTCCCAATATGTGGTCTTTTCTGATAGGCTTCTTTCACTTAGCATGCTACAGCAGGCAGGCAGCAGTGTTTTATTCCTTTCTGTTGCTAAATAATAGTTCATTGTATGGCTAGACCACAATTTGCTCATCAGTTGATGGGCATTTGGACTGTTTCTACTTTTTGTTATGAATAATACTGCCATGAACATGCACATACTAGTCTTCGTGTGGACAGGTTTTCATGTCTCTTGCGTAGATTCCTATGAGTGGGATTGGTGAGGGCCTGCCACTCTTTATCAACATGGCTGCACCATTTCACATGTCCGCCAGCAAAAGAATATATGATGGAGATCTCTGTTTTCTTGCTTTCTGTCAGCTGGGGACAGTTCCCAGCTCCTACAGCTCACTCAAGTTCGTATTGTATCACCTTCCCCACAGGCCACTTCATAACACGACTATTAACTCCACTGAGGGCAGAATTACAATCTCTCTCACCTTTATTATTTTTTTAAAGATTTTACTTATTTATGTGACAGAGAGAAACATAATGAGAGAGGGAACACAAGCAGGGGGGATGGGAGAGGGAGAAGCAGGCTTCCTACAGCGCAGGGAGCCCGATGCAGAGCTTGATCCCAGGACTCTGGGATCATGACCTGAACCAAAGGCAGACGCTTAACAACTGAGCCACCCAGGTGGCCCCGTCTCTTGCCTTTAAATCTCTAGGACTTCAGGAAGGACCAAATCTCCCTTGTAAGGACTCACCAGATTAGGCCAGGCCCACCAGGGATAATGTCCCTTTTGATTAATTCAAAGTCAACTGAACCATGAGAGTTCAGTCTTCTAACTAGGGGACTCTCCGATTACAGTCACAGATTCCACCCATACCAAAGTATCATAAAGATGTATATACCAATGGGTGGGGATCTTCAAGGCAATTTTAGGGTTCTGCCTACCACATCTTGAAAAGGTAACTTTTCTACTTTATTTCTATATGGAGAGATTTATATGGGGAACATTTTAGTTATCTCATTTGTGAATTTCACTTCTATTTGGAGATTTTTAAAATAACATGGAGTTTTGTACCTAAATTATGTTATACTGGCCTGATTTTTCATTTTTGAGGAAAGGTTAAGGGTGAACAAGTAAATGAGAGACTGTCCAATCAACCATGTTTCAAATAATTAGACCATATGGAAACTACCAGGGTTAAGGGTATTGAAAGAGTAGTGTTCTCAGGAAATGTTTTTATTTGAGAATCCATTTTAAAGGTAAAATACTTATTTTTCAAATGTTTATGTTAAAAGTAAACTTCTCCCACTCCCTTAACCCCTTTCTCATGCCCACTAAGTAAGCAAGGAATAGTAAAGTACATGTATATGGTGTCAGAATAAATAGTTCAGAGAAAACTGGAAATTATTATTGGAAACTGGAAAGTGGAAATAATAATTTTGGAATAATGACTACTTCTATCATTGCTGCTCTCGATAGTACATTACTTTCCCTTCTATGCTCTGGGGTTTTGAACAACTATAGAAGATCCTGATAACTGACTCATCATGGCAAACTGAAAACCACTTTGCTATTTCTTGCTTAAAGCAATCTGATTGATAATGATATTTTGTGACTGAAATTTATTAAGAGAGTAGAACTTCAATATTTTCTTTGAAATGAAAATAGATAAATCTGTGTGGCAATGGAGAAGCTACTTAACAAGATGGCGGGGGAATCCTTCCATGATATTTACATCTATCAAATCACCACGATGTACAATTTAAATACCTTATAATTTTGTTGCTCAGTTGTATTTCAATAAAGCTAAATTCAATAAAAAGCGATTTGGGGGACACCTATGTGGCTCAGTTGGTTAAGCATCTGCCTTCAGCTCAGGTCATGATCCCGGGGTCCCAGGGCTGAGCCCCACATCGGGCTCCCTGAACAGCAGAGAGTCTGCATCTCCCTCTGCCCCGCCCCAAGCTTGGGTTCTCTCTCTCTCTCACTCTCTCTTTCTCAAATAAATAAATAAAATATTTTTTAAAAAGTGATTTGTTCTACAGTCTGGGTATAGGAGGAGGAGTTTCGGCTTGAATCGAGGAAGAATTCCATCCTGACTGGTGAATGGTTGGGGTCATCCTGCCATGGAAGTGTCCTGGAGAAGAGCTCTATGTGTGCCAGTTGCCATGGTACAGACATATCTGAATGCTTCTAATGACCATGCAGCATGACCAAAGAGTCATCTATTTGTAGGAGTCACTAGAAACTTCTTGGAAGAGAATTTATTTGAAGACGCTTGTCTCAGTTGGTGTTTTTTTCCAGATTCAGGACATGAGGTAGGGATTCAAATTCAAGGAGCTACCTTGAGAGGTACAGATAACATTGGTAGGAGAACAAGGTTATGAGACAGGGTGGGGAAGGTAGCCGATACCTTAAGCCGACTACTATGATGGCCACCTGGAGCAGAATTCCTCTGACAAAGAGTACACTACACATCCCCAGAGCTGCTCCATCAGTGTGAGAGCTGGGACATGTATGCACCTCTTGGGAGAATCAAGGGCTGCCCCCAGGAGGTATTCATTCCTCAGCGTTGCACAGGTGCTTAGGCACAGGGTTATAGACGTGGGGAGCTGGACGTCTACAGTAACACGAATCAAGTCTCAGGACACGGAGAGACTGGGCATGGTCAGTATCTGTTACAGGCTGAATCTAGCCTTATGTCCTCCAGGGAAGGGAAACATTCTGCCTTTTGCTTGAATCTATTTTTCCAGTCACTGACACTTAGGTGAATGCTGAAATGAAAGAACCCAAGTAAAAGCTGAGAAAGCTATTTCATTAAACTCAAAACATATGGACCGGGAATAGCCCTGCTTGCAGAGCCCAACTCAACAGAAGGGAAGGAGCCCCGCACTCTTCTCCACCCAGAATATCATGTTCCTGGCAAAGCTGTGTGATAACCTGGGAGTGAACTTGCCCTTGAGCGCAGTACTCTCTTGGATTTTCCAAAACATCCTGGAAAAGTTGGTCAGGGCTAGAAAATCCATTTTTTACTGTCAAGGCAATCACATTTCCGGAGACGAGTGAGGCCTGGAGAGATGACGTAGGCCATGAAATTCACAGGAGCCTCACTCCTTACCTAGTTCTCTCCCGTGTTCATTGTGCTCTGTTTATCATCTTTCAGGATCAGGTCAGAAATAATTGGACAAGAAGCAACTCTCAAGTTGTACTGTGATCAGAAGCCATCCAAGAGTAAAGAAATTGTCTGTCTGCACATGTACGGACTCATCTAGTTGCCTTTGCAGGAACACCAAGTCCTGGGTCTAACCACACTCCATTTGTTTGTTTCTTTGGAGTTCTTGGTTTCACAGGGACTCAGCTGGAGAGAACCAGGCAGATCTCAGTCTTGCTGTCTGTCTGCAAAAGTCTATCAGGTTGTACTTAATGTGCTAATAAATAGGTCATCTCCATGTGTTCTTACTCCCACCTCGGAAAAGTTATCGTCCCACTGGTCCTTTGTCCTCTAATTCCACATTTTCCATTATTAAAGGCTTTCAATCAGATTGCAGCCATTCTACTGCAACGTCCCTCATGACAGGCTCTGCCACTCAAGGCCCTTGATGATGTTCATGTCCTTGGCATTTATTGTCTAGCTTCCATAGATTCAGAGAGTCCTCTTTTCTAGCAGGGCCACTGTGGACAGCACCCCAGATGGCTACCATTCTGAAGATCAATGCCTGCTACTCTCAGCTGGGTAAGGAGAGCCCAAACTTCTAGGAGCTCAGGCTTCACTGCTCTCTTTAGGGTGGGGGTAGACTGGAAAAGGAAAAGCCTTATTTGTTTATCCATGATGACTCCACCATGGAAATTAGACTCATTATTCTTCCCCAAGTTAATCTGCCTTGTAGGCTCTGTGTCACTGGATTTTCACTGAGGCAACTTTTCATCATCTTTCCCTTTTACAGACTAGGCAACAAGGACAAGAGAGGTGAGAGAGGGACCTCAGTCAGCCCATCTAGGAAGAGCAGAGCTCATGTGAGGAACAGAGACTGAGACTGCACTCCATCTCTCCCAGACCAAGAGCCAGGTATCCCTTTAAGAAGTTTGTCGTTTTTTTTCCCCCTTGACACAGGTGTATATGATGTACTGTGAAGCATTTCACAGTTTCTGAGTTGGATGTATTATGAACTTAAGAAAAAAATAATGCAAAAACTATTCAGAGCTCATTTGGGGGAGAAATGTGTAAAAAATGACCGGTAGAAGAAATAAAGCAAAGAAACAAAGTGAAACAAAACCCGAATAAATATCTTTACTGCTTTGAGTAGGAAACAGATCAATAAGGAGCCACAGGCATGAGTTTTTGGATCTGAGATGTTGCTGGTCAATTGCTATTGAAAGTCAGACCATTTGTTGACGATACCCTTCAGCCCACAAGAAAGATTACATTGACAATGACTGCTTTTGGGACACAGAGTAAAATTAACTTCTAGGTTATCCCCGTCAAGGACCATTAAGTCCTGAACTATGAGGGACACTGTGAACAAGTCATATTTTAACCTCCCATGAGCACGCAGCCGGCAGGTTTCGCCCCCTCTCCTCCCTTCAACAAATCTGACCTTCACTAAAATTTATGGGAAAATGAAAAGGGAAAAGAAAGCTGTGGCCCTGCCAAATTCTGACCATGTTACTCATTTTAATTACTGGTATTTGGAAATTAAATGGCCTAGGGCTTGTTCGGCAATTTGTTTCTAGAAAAAAATGATTTAAGCAAGCCACAGAGTCCCAGCATCTTTTTACAGCAGGTGTTGAACAAGGCATTCATTTTTCTTTTTACAGAGTGTCCTTGTAAGCATAATAACAATTAGGAAGCAAGTCCTTCACATGGAAACCTCAGGCTCGTTCTGACATTCTTCCTCCGGCTACTTAATCGCCTCTAGTTCCCTCCGCCAGCTTTGCAAACACTGGCACTTGAAAATTCCCTTTAAATAACATCCACTTTAAAGACTTCTTTTTCCCTTTTTTGTAGAAGTAAAGATTTTGAAGGATAATATGAAGAGGACTATAAAGTTAATTCAACTGCTTTTCTTGTCCTCTGGTTCTCCTCTTTAGCTTTGGCTTTAGTTACAATGCCATTAATACAATAAATTGAGGCAGTTTACAAGAAAAGGAGGGGCTACAGATGTAGTTGGATTGGACTATAGGTTTCCAGCTATTGAACTTGGCCATCAGCTCATAGTTTCATGAGCTGGATTAGACTTAAAAAACTATTTGTTTTTTACTAACTTGAGAAGTTGTATGGGAAATCCCCCCCCAAACACCAATTGGTTTTAGGTCCTTTTGTTCTTTTAACCTTGCAATTAATTTTTCTCATTCTAAAAAGGTGCTCAATCAAACTCAAAACACTGGGTTTGTCGCTATCCTGTTTGCTTTAAGAGCCACTAATAAGTAGTTGTATATTTCTGAAATTAAACATGAACATGAGCTAAAACAGAATCTCATCTTTTATTACCAGCATATATTTGCTCACAGAAATTCCCCAGGTAACACAAAAATAGTTTACTTTTGTGCACACAGTGCATATGGCACAGTGGAACTATTAGATATGATACTTGAACTCATGTTATGTAGTCTAATATAAAATTATGATGAGAGGGGTGGTAGCTGATGAGAACCAGCCAGGAAAAAATATTAAACAATATGGCATCCAGTCAGATGATAAGAGACTAGCTGAACTAACTAAAATGGAAAAGAAACTCAACATAAAACTCTAGGAGGGGGCTCCTATGTCCTGACATTGACTTTTCTACCACAAACTGAAATTACGGTGCCATGCCTTGGATCCTGTAGTTGTATCTCTGCAATTCTAAAAGCAGAGACAATATTTACAATCCCAGCCAGAATAATGTTATTTTGTGTTAAGTTCAGGATTACCTTTGGCCAGTTCAGTTATTATCTCTGTAGGTTTTCTTTTTAAGATGCTTAACACATTTAAAAGCAGCTTATGTATGGGAGAATCTGACATGTAAAATGAGTTGATTTGAAATGGTTTGTCAACATCAGACTTGTGACTTTGACTTGAAAGGTGTAAGAGGATCTTAAAGTTGATAGCTATATTTAAATGTGTAAGTGGTCCTGGTTTACTTTATTAATGTTTCTGCTCTACCAAATTCACAGAAGTTGATTAAGTGACGAAGATTGTGTCAGGTTGGGAGCCTTATGAAGAATTATAAGAATCAGATATATTAAATCAGGAGATGTAAACTGAAATTATTAAGGAAATTTAAGTAAATTTAAGGTTAATTGTTTAGGGGAATTTAACCTGCTAACTGTCAGCTAATAAACACCAGTCAAAGAGTAAGTATAAATAATTATTTATAATTTTAGCAATGTAAGCAGTATAAGATTTGTAATTGAACTTACATACTTGAGAAAATCTGAGTTCTAAATTTTTTTAACTTAACCAAAATATTTAAAAAATATACAGCTGCAAAAATTTTCTTCAGAGAACAAAAAAATTACACCCTTAGATGTTTAAAAAACTAAAGATTGATGAACACTGATTTTTATATGCATAATTCTTTTTTTTAATGTTTTATTTATTTGATAGAGATCACCAATAGGCAGAGAGGCAGGCAGGAGGCAGGGGAAGCAGGCTCCCCTCTGAGCAGAGAGCCCGATGTGGGGCTCGATCCCAGAACCCTGGAATCATGACCCGAGCTGAAGACAGAGGCTTTAACCCACTGAGCCACCCAGGTGTCCCCTTTATATGCATAATTCTATTGCAAGTTTTGTTAAGGACGTGGACTATAACTGACACTTTTTCAGCAATCTCTCCTATTACTTTCAGCACCTATCACCTGTGAGGAGATAAGAGCTATTCTGTGCATTGGTTGAGACTTGAAATTAGCCAAATAATCAAATGACAATTGTCACTCTTTGTATTGTATGATAGAGAAAATCTGTTCAGTTGAAAGGCTGTGTTTACTGAAAAGCAGATGTGAGGTGAAGTTAAGGTCACTGACATTTTCCAGGTAGGATTCTCATAAAAAGGACAAACACAAGATGGCGAAAAACTCTGAAGGTGATTCTTCCTCCTCACCATTCTGAGATTGAGTAATAAGAATTATTTATTGAGTAATAAGAATTAAGTAATATAAGTAATAAAGTAATAAGTAATAAGAATAATAAATAATAAGAAGAAATAAGAATTAAGAGAGAAGAGGGGATGCAGGACAGGAAGAGAGAAACAAATACTATTGCCTTTGACAGAAAGTTGGAATCAATATTCTCCATAGTTCTTTCCAAGTCAGACATACCTTAAAGCCAAGGAGGAAAATGGGACAGCAGCACTCTGAAGTAGATACACTGAAAGGTTAAGCAACGGCCAAAGATCGCCATCAGGAAGGCACAGCACTGGGACTCAGCCCCGGGTAGCCTATCCTTAGCCATTTCAGATGTCATTGATAAAGGATTTGTTGGGTGATTACTATGGAACAAATGGCAGGGGGCAGTAAGCTCCCTGAAGAGAAGTGAAGCCCACAAAGGTCACAGAGAATGACAGAGTGTGGGAAGGCGGAAGAACAAGATGGTCTTAGAGGTCTTAGAAGACCTCTCTGAGGAGTAGAGAGCTGAAAGAAGAAAAGGAGAGGGCCATGGGAAGGTTAGGAGGGACGCGTCCTGGTTGATGGCCTGCCAAGGGGAACTCCTCAAGTGGGAGCAGGCAGTGTCCAGGATTACAAAGCAGCCAGGGCAGAAAAGAGGAAGTCAAGAGCTAAGGAGTAGGATATAGTCTCAAAGCTGGCTAGGGACCAAGTCACACAGAACTTACAGGATGTCATACAGATCTTATGTCAAAAGAGTGATGGCATTTGTAGCTATTAGTTCGTGACTGTGTATTTTAAGGAAAGGGTAGGACATTTATTAGCCAGTCTATAAATATCTGGAGAAGAAACCAACAGGAAAATTCCTGGTGTCAATGCCATGTGAGGACAGGGTGATGTGTGTTAGGAGATAAGACAGCAGAGCCAGGGCTCTTGGGGGAATTTGAGCAAACTGCATCTACTGAAAAATTTAAAGTCAATGATAGAAAATTGGCAATTTATAAATATAACTGATGATTGCTTTGTGGAGTAAAGTGCATTTTATCAGAAATAACTGAAAGTGACAACGTGATTAAGAAGAATTATGCAAAGATTGGTTTCAACAAAAGCTACTCATCTATAAGTAATAAAGTACTATTAAAATTGCTTTCTTCACTATTGTTAATTAAAATTATCTACAAATTTTCATTTGCCTCCCATTTGTTATTATTCTTTCTCTGGGTCTCTAGGCTCTACCCTCTGACAAAAGTCTAGATTTCTGTCTGTCCAACCCTAACATGTAGAATTTTCCTTCCAATGGTTCTCAATAGGGACACATTTCTCTTCCTAATGGCCATTTGTCACCATGACTATGGGTAGTGTCATTACAGGGCAAGAGCTTGACTGCTAAATGTCTTGCCCTCTGAAGGATGGTCCCCCTCAATGAATTGTTCTTCCCCCAATGACAATACTACCCTAGTTAAAGCCCTGCACACATTTGAGAATCTTTTTAATTTACTAAGGAATATGGATTTTCCTCGCCTGATGAACTCCTAGAGATGAAGATTTCCTACCCAACATTTTAATAATTTTAATAAATGTCCCATAGTCCATTTTAGGCAGCCTCATATCAGTAGCTTCTTTTGTTCTCTCATCAGTAGGAAAACAGAGTGGTTTTTTGAAACTAGATTATAGGGGTAATATTATTGGAAATATTTGACCTCATTGGACAGCCATTTTTATTTCTGCATGTATTATACATCTCCCTACAGAAAGGGAAACCCATTCTACACAAAAAGGTCAAGTAAATATTCACAACGTGGTTTTATTACAGGCAATAGGTTTTCATCAAAAACGAAGGATTCAGGCGCATGGTTGGATATATATGTGTGGTCATTTGTTTTCTAATTGCTGGAGTTCTGTGCTTTCTGCCTGATTGATTAGTAGTCGGAAGAGATTAGCAGGTAAGAAATGGATGATTAGACAAATTCTATACAGGAATTAATATTCAACATCCTCCAGCATCTAACCATTAACATAATTAGCCAACATGGCTCCCCCAGGTTTTACAACTTACAGGGTCATAATGGGTACCATTTTCACTTATTAACATGCAGACGAATAACTCATGGGCATATTTTCTTGACCTTGATTCTTTTTTTCTTTCCCAAGTTGCCAATGGCAGGTCAAGTAATTTATAGGGAGATACTCCATGCCAAGGCAAGTAGCAAGGCTGAACTGCAGCTCTGTTCCTGTTTGGTATATGAGATTTGTTTGGGGTTTTAGATTTTAGAAAGCACTTTCACCCACATTGCCTTCACGGCTTCTCACTACAGTCCTATAAGCTAGGCAAGGCAAATACCACTGTTACTAAATAGTGTTTCGAGGAGGTGATATATAACTAATGTATTAGCAGGTTAAGGGATTTTGCAGAGGACACCCGGCTGGTAAGGGTGAGCTCAAAAGAAAGTGTTTCGATTCCCAATTTGTTCCCTCTGTACTTTTTAATTCCATCATAGAAAGAAAGCAAACTGGGAGAAGACACCCTGCGCTGTGTATTTGGATACAATGTGGATGAGATTTTATGCACCCAGGTCTAGAGATTACTGGTAATTTCCCCAAGTGTGTGAAAAATATTTAAGTAGACTTTTTCACTTTTTTGGACCTTTTAATACCTTTGTCTCTGTCATAAATAAAAATCAAAACTCATTTCATCCTATTTAAGAAAATGCAAAGCGCCATTTTAAGTTCTGTGATCTGAAGATATTTAAAAATTAAAAGCCATACAAAGAATTAATGGTTTCAGAGTGGGGTGACAAATTCAACTAAAAAGATTTCCTTGGATGAAAAGGGAAGGTCTGCAGGAAAGATGGCCTTATATTCAGCCTGGCTCAGCCAATTCATTAAACACCACAGAAACAACAACGTTATGTTATTTTTTCCCAACTGATGGTGAGTGTCTTTTTCTCCTTCTTCCCTATTTTTCAGGTGGACTTGGCAACCTAGAAATCCTAATATACCTACCAGATATAAATATATGGTTTGACTAAAGCTATTAGTTACAGACACTCCATTTCAGAATACCATGCCTGAGTCCCTTAGTTAAGGGAATTATACAAATGTGTCCCTTGAAAATGAGTATTAGTTTTTAAGTGTGGGACTCAATTTATAAAAAGAAAATTAAACTTAAGTTTTAAAGAAATATGTGAAAAGAGTATACCTTCACATTTGAGGAATGAAGACACAGCAAAAAGACAAGGACAGGTTTAATTTTAAGAATGAGCAACTTAAAATGATGTTTAATTTTTCTGAACATTAAAACATGGGTTTTATTAGTAATAAAATCTCAGAAGAGGGCATTACCCAGGGAAATTATTGACCATGTGAAGTTAATGGACCTCTCCCTTGCCTTGGGCTATGAAACCTTTTAGCTAGTCGTCCATCAATCTTGGAAAATGCCTATACCAGGATCATTAATGCACAAGAAAGTTGAGAAAAGGGTGATGTAGGAAGAAAAAAGATACAAAAAGGATACAAACTTTCCATCTAAGGAATCATCACTAGGAATGTTCATAGAAATGGACTACCAAGCTAATATGGGGGAATTCTTCGCCCGCTCTCGCTGTACACACACTCGTATACACATGTGTATGTATATATGTAACTTTCTTCTTTTATACCTTTGATATACATATTTATCACTTAGGTACTTATTTATCAAGCTAGGATGGAGATATTCTCTCACATATACACATATTTACATGTACATATACATATATATGACTTTCTTCTTTTATATCTTTGAGACCTATACCTACTAAGAGGAAGATTTATCCAAAGAGAAATAACTTCCGAATGTCACTTAACCAAAATTCAAATGAAATTATTTAGACTCGATTAGTCTACAAAATGTTTTGATGCTAGGCCAGGCCGGGAGAAGGGAGGAATGGAGGGGTGCAAGGCAGAGGAGAAGGACCTGGGAGAGAAACAGCTCTCCATAAAGAAGCAGCAAGCTGGGGCGCATGCACCAGCCAGCGCTCTACTGAGGGGTCTCCCCACCCCTATGTTGTTTAGACAGTACGATGTGACATTAGCAACTAAAGGGGATAATCATACTTTGCCTACTACATTTTCCTGGGTCTCAATGATCTGTGTTTGTTTTTCATAAACGATTAAGAATTTTACTTCATAGACCATTTTATAAGCATAAAAATGCAGGACACACCAGGATTTTCAAATTATTTATTCAGGTCAGCCTGAGAACTCCAAAGGGCATTCGGAATGCTTCCTAAAGTAATTTGTTATTTCCCATGTTTTACATTTACTATTTTATGTCGAATGGGTAAAAGAAGAACCTAGTAAGAATTACTGTTATAATATTACAAAACTAAAATGCAGAATGACTGATAGCTAAAGTTCAATTACAGTCTTTGAATAAATCCTTTTTATTCTCATTGAGAAAAGGCCAAAAAAGGAAAGGCTCATTTAAAGCAAAATAACAGTTCAACAGCCAGCATTTAATATCATTTACAATGGGCTTATGACCCTGCCAAGAAATACCAAAGGCATATAAAACATGGTCTTGCCCTCAGGCAGCTCACAGTATGTTTTGGTAGGGATGATTAATGTTCACAAAATAATGATGACAGCATGCTAATACTGTGAATTTTTAACATGCTATAGAAAGTGAAAGTGCCTGGGTGGCTCAATCAGTTGAGTAGTTGGCTCTTGATTTTGGCTCAGGTCATGATCTCAGGGTCCTGGGTTCAAGCCCCACATTGGACTCTATGCAGAGTGCAGGAGCCTGCTTGTCCCTCTCCCTGCCCTCTCATTCTCTCTCTCTAAAAGGGGTAAATTTAAAAAAAAAAAAAAGTAAAATCTTAAAAATCTTAAAAAAAAAAAAAAAAAGAAAGTGAAATGAGAGGGAAGTCAAAGAAGACAGAGGAGCTGGAGCTTGTGGTGTCCTGGAAGATGGGTAGAATTTGAGTCTCTAAAGGGAAGAGAAAAAAAACTCCAATGAAGGAAAAGGTCAAACAAAAGTACTAGTATGCTATATTTGTAAAGAACATGTGGACACCCGAATGACCACTGCTAACTGTATGTGTAGTAAAATAAGGAGGAATAATGTTAGAAAGGTAAACTGAGGCAATAATACTCAGCTGAGATCAAACCCAGACTTTGCCAAATACAGTTTGGTTATGGTGATTTTCGTCATTGCTCATTCTGAGCCTCAGTTTCCCCAACTGTAAAATTACATGTTTGCCAGGGACTATACGTAAACATGTGAGCATGTTAGCACAACTATGATGGTTATAGCAAACTGGCATTAGAGCAGAAGCACTGAGACTCTAGGGGATAAGACATACTGAATAAGTAGCATAATTACAATAACCCCTAAGAAAAATTACTTCTTTTTCATTGAATTTAATTTTTTTATTTTTTTAAGATTTTGTTTCTTTGTCAGAAAGAGAGAGAGAGAGAGAGAAATCACAAGCAGGGGGAGTGGCAGGCAGAGAGAGAAGCAGGGTCCCGGCTGAGCAAGGAGCCCGGTGTGGGGCTTGATCCCAGACCCTGGGATCATGACCTGAGCTGAAGGCAGCCTCCCAACCAACTGAGCCACCCAGGCACCCATTATATTATTTTTTTAATGACTCCTTTAATGACAGTTAAGGCAAACTGGCTGCCTGAAGACCAGACTCAAGAAAGCTAGCCATGAAACTACTGTAGAAGTCTCAGGCTGACATAGTGAATTGTGGATTATGGCAAAAGCAAAGGAATGGTGAAGAAGGGTTCAACTGTAAGTTCTAGAATATTTGCCAACATTTTGGATTTCTTCATTAGGGATGTTTTAATATCATAAGACACCTACCTTGTGAAAAGATTATACATTTGAAACTAACGTAATATTGTATGTTCACTATACTTCAGTAAAGATAAAGACTATACTTAGAAGTGGATGGATAGGTATCCTCTCTGGAGCTATAAACTGATAATAATATTTTATTCTTAAATTGTCAATAATAGGGGCGACTGGGTGGCTCAGTGGATTAAAGCCTCTGCCTTCAGCTCAGGTCATGATCCCAGGGTCCTGGGATCGAGCCTCACATCAGGCTGTCTGCTCAGCAGGGAGCCTCCTTCCTCCTCTCTCTCTCTGCCTGCCTCTCTGCCTACTTGTGATCTCTGATTGTCAAATAAATAAATAAAATCTTTAAAAGATTTGTCAATAATAATTCAAACTAAATAAATGTATTTCATTGGGTTTATGATAGGCACTAACTTACACAGAATACAGGAAAGATAATATTTTCCAATCTCAGAGTACACACACGCCCTCCCCACCACACACAGTATGTAATAGTATAAAGCCTAGTAGTAAATATGAAATACAGAATTCTCACTCAGACAGGAAACAATGAGTACTGTGCTATAACATGTAGTATTAGCCATGAATAATTTTCCTTTGTTTTTGTTGAACCAAGAAAATTATTTTAATTTAAAATGAATTCAATAAAATTAATTTAAAATGATTTTGTTTAAAATGAAATCATTTTACCAATTATCACTGGTCAACCAGTAAATCAATTACTGCCCAATGAAATTACAGAATGTGGTAATCATCTGCCTTCCCAGAAATACAGAATTGTGAAGAATGCTTAGAGCAATATCCAATTTTATAATAAATAATGAAACCCCTTTAATGTCTAAAAACACCTAGCTACAGCAGAGAATATTTATGTTTTAATTCCCCTTTAGCACTCTCAATTTAGGTCACTAGTAGTAAAGTGCAGTGGATAATTAATTAATTAATAATTTGGGGATTCTGAGTCTTAGAAGAACATTAGACTTGGAATCCCAAGACTTATGGTCAAGTCCTTGCTCCATCGCTTACTGGCTCTGTGACTGTTCTCTGTTTGAGGTTGAGTTTTGTGTTTGCCAAAAAGCAAGTATTATTATATTTAGTAGCTCTGGTTCTACTTTATGAAGATTATCCATACACATAAAATATCCTTCATTTTCCTTATTCTAAATTTATAGATATTTATTCCAATTTCCTGCTAAAGCAGATTCCATTGATGAATGGGGTAGGAATAACCCCAAGGAGAATAGAGATGTCTTTTGAGAAATTTGTTTTCGTGACTATCACCAGTGACCCACAATTCTTTCTAGATAAAGCATCTCAAAATAGACATTTTCCCAAAGAAGACACACAAGGCAAAAAAATAAATGAAAATGTTCTTAACATCACTAGTCATCAAGGAAATGCAAATCAAAACCACAATGTGATACGACATCACCTATGTTAAAATGACCATTACCAAAAAGACAAGAAATAACAAGTGCTGGTGAGGGAGTAGAGAAAGGGAAACTTGTGCACTGTTGGTGAGAATGCAAACTGGTGCAACCACTACGGAAAACAGTATGGAAATTCCCCCCCAAAGTTAAAAATGGAAACACCATATGACGCAGCAGTTTTACCACTGGGTCTCTGACCAAAGGAAATAAAATCAGTATCTCCAAGAGATAACCGCTCAGTGCAGCATTATCCACAACAACCAAAATATGAAGACAACGTAAGTGAATGGATAAAGAAAAAATGTAGTGTATATATACAATGGAATATTTTTCAGCCATGAGAAAGAAGAAAATTCTGCCATTTGTGACAACATGGGTAGACCTGGAGGACAATATGTTAAGTGATATAAGACAAATACTGTATAATCTCACTCACACGTGGAACCTAAAAAAAAAAAAAAAAAAATCAAACCCAGAGAAGCAGAGTGTAGAATGGTAGTTGCCAGGGGCTGGGGAGAAGAGTGGAAGAAATGGGGAGAAGTTGCACAATGGGTACAAATTTTAGTTGTAAGATGTTTAAGTTCTGAGAATGTAATGTACACCATGATGACCATAGTTAATAATATTATCTTGTATACCTGAAATAAGCTGACAGTAGTTCTCAAGTGTTCTCACCACACAGAAAAATGGTAAGTGTATGGGGTGATGGATGTGTTAATTATCTTGATTGTAAGGAGTCTGGGAAGATGGTGGAGTAGAAGGACCCTGAGCTCACCCCATCCCAGTTTACAACTAGATATCATCCATATCCAAGTCAGAAACCAGGAGAGCAATCCGAAGACAGGCAGAATAAACGCCACAACTAAATATAGAGAAGAAGCTGCATCTGGAAGGTTGGGAAGGTCAGAAAAGCCGAAGGAAGTTCCCCCCAGGAGAGAGGGAGCTGTATGCATGGAGAGGGCAGAGAAACAGGCCTTCACACTAGGGAATTCACACCTGGAAGACTAATCCCCAGAACCTTTGGCTTTAAAAACCAGAGAGGATGAATTCCCTGAGTTTGTAAAATTAGTGGAACGTGGAACTTGGAACCTGGAGCTTTAAAAGTCAGCTGACTCAGCCCTGGTCCAGCTTGGAAGGCCAGGGATAGTGGGGTCGCCACCCTCAAAGACACGGCAACCCAGGTGGAGAGGCAACATACAAATAGCAGTTGACACAAGACGTGGGGCAAACAGAAGACAGATCTGTTCATACTGATTTTGGAACATGTTGGGGACTTCTTTGAAAATGAGGGGGCTGGCAAGGACCATATTCCTCTCCCACCCCAAGCATAAACACAGAGCCATCTGTGGGAGGTGGGACTACAGGAATACTTACTACCTAACCCTCTAGCAGTGTGCCACGCCCATGAGTTCTCCTAAGGACCCACTCGTTCCAAGACGGCTGGCCTCCACCCTGGGCTCAGGGCAAATTTTGTTAAAGCCCCATGCGGGCTCCACCCAGCCACCAGGAGCCCGGAACCCCCACCTTATGCAATGCCTGGCCACCAGGGGCACATCTGCCACCATGGGCTGGGCACAGCTGTGCATCCAGCCACCATCACATGCTGGGCCCAGCTGCATCTAGCCATAACTTGTGCTATTCCCAGCCACGTGACCCCAGCTGCCCAGAGGCACAGTCCCAGTCACCACTGCAGATTGGGGGATCTGGCACAGGACTAGTGGCTCAGTGCAAATTTTACTAATATTGCTGTCCAATCCCAAGCTCCCTGGAAGGCATGCCCCCTCAGAGCGGGCCTGCCTGGGTTCCACTAGGATAGTGGATGAGCAAGGATAGCCCACAACAGGCAGAGAGTCAGTAGAGATGATGCTAGTGAAAGGAAAAATGACTCAAGACACAACAGTAGAGCATAAGCAAAACACACAGGAGAGAGACTCTGCTGAAGGGCCGGGCTCCAGTAAAGGGGGGCACCACACTGCAGGGCACTCCAGCACCTCTTAATAAACTCACTACTTTCATGAGCAGAAGACACAGCTGATTCTCTGTACAAAGAAGCAGACACAGAGAGGCAAACAACATGAGAAGACAGAGAAATTTATCCCAAATGAAAGAACAGGACAAAGTCATGGCCAGAAAACTATGCAAAACAGAAATAAATAACATGCTTGATAAAGAACTTAAAGCCATAATCATAAAGATATTCATTGGATTTGAGGAAAAAGTGGAACCCTTAACAAAGAGAAAGGGAACAACAAAGCAGGGAAAATAGGAACAATAAATGAAATAAGCAACACACTTGATGGAATGAACAGCAGGATAGAAGAAGCAAAGGAAGGAATTAATGACCTAGAAGACAGATTAATGGAAAGCAATTAAGCTGAACAGCAGAGAGAAAAAAGAATTACGCAGAAGAACAAACTTAGGGAACTCAGTGACTCCATTAGGCATGGTAACATTCATATTATAGGAGTCCCAGAAGAAGATAAGAGAGAAAAGGGGGCAGAAAATTTATTTGAGGAAATAATAACTGAAAACTTCCCTAATCTGGGCAAGGAAACAGACATCCCAAGCCCCAGGAGGCACAAAGAACTCCCATCAAAATCAACAAAAGCAGACCCACACCAGACATATTGTAATTAAATTGGCAAAATATAGTGACGAAGAAAAAATCTTAAAAGCAGCAAGACAAAAAAAGGTCTTTAACTTCCAAGGTAAGACCTATAAGCCTATCAAAAGATTTTTCAACAGAAACCTGGCAAGCCAGAAGAGAATGGCATGATATATTCAACATGCTGAATGGGAAAAATCTGCAGCCAAGAATACTTTATCCAGCAAGGCTATCATTCTGAATAGAAGGAGAGATACTTTCCCAGACATACAAAAACTAAAAGAGTTTGTGACCACTAAACCATCAAGAAATATTAAAGGGGACTCTTTTAGGGGAAAGGAGAGACCAAAAGAGAGTATAAAAAGATAGGAAACACAAAGGCAGTAAAAAGAGTATTTCTGTAAAAAAACAAAACAAAACAAAACAAAACAAAAAAACCAACACCAGTGAAGGTACTCAAAAATTTGGAAGTATATAAAATATAATAACATATACCTAAAATGTGGGGAGGAGAGGAGGAAAGAATGGGTTAAAACTTAAATGACCGTCAACTTAATACAAACAGCTATATGCAGAAGAGGTTATATACAAACTGAATGGCAACCATATATGTAAAACCACTAATAAATATGCAGAGAATAAAGGGAAAGAAATCTAAAGAAATCCAGCAAACCATGAAAGAGAGAAAGAAAAGAAAGAATCAGAAAAAAACTTCTGAAACAACAATAAGACAAGTAATAAAATGGCAATAAATACATATCTATCAAAAACTACTTTGAAGGTAAATGGCCTTAATGCCTCAATCAAAAGACAGAATGGATTAAAAAGAAAGTTTGTCAGGGTGATAGAATGGATAAAAAAAACAAAACAAAAACAAAAAACAAGAGACTCACTTTAGACCTAAAGACACCTGCATATTCAAAATGAGGGGATGGAGAAACATCTATCATGCAAATGAATGTTAAAAGAAAGCTGGAGTAGCAACACTTAACACTGGACAAAACAGACCTTAAAACAAAGACTATAACAAGAGACAGAGAAAGACGTTCTATCATACTAAAGGGGACAATATGACAGTTTTAAGTATGCACCAACACAGGAGCAATCAAATACAGAAAACAATTAATAACAAATGTAAAAGAACTAACTGATAAAAATACACTAATAGGGGATTTTAACACCCCACTTACATAAATGAAGAGATCATCTAAACAGATAATCAATAAGAAAAAATGGATTTAAATGACACATTGGACCAGATGGACTTAACAGCTATATTCAGAGCATTCCATCCTAGAAAAGCAGAATGCACATTCTTTCCAAGTACACACAAAACATTCTTCAGAATAGATCACATGTTAGCCCATAAAACCAGCCTCAACAAATTCAAGACTGAAGTCGTACCATGAATCTTTTCCTACCACAACATCATGAAACCTGAAGTCAACCACAAGAACAAATCTGGGAAGACCACAAACACATGGAGATTAAAGAACACCCTACTAAACAACGAATGGGTCAACCAGAAATCAAACCAGAAATAAAAATCTATATAGAAACAAATGAAAATAAAAACAACAGTTGAAAACCTCTGGTATGCAGCAAAAGCAGTTCTAAGAGGGAAGTTTATAGCAATACCAGCCTACCTCAAGAACCAAGGAAAATCTCAAATTAGCAACCTAACTATGCTAAAAAGAACAACAAACAAAACTTAAAACCAGCAGAAGGAAGGATATAATGAATATGAAAACACAAATAAATAATATAGAAACTAAAAAAAAAATAGAACAGATCGATGAAATCAAGAACAGTCTTTTTAAAAATATTTATTAATTTAAGAGAGAGAAGGTATGAGCACAAGTATAGGGGGAGAGGCAGAGGGAGAGCGAGAGAGAAAATCCTCAAGCAGACTCCCCACTGAACATAGGGTCCAACATGGGGCTCCATCCCAGGACCCTGAGATCATGATCTGGACAGTAATCAAGAGTCCAACGTTCAGGGACACCTGGGTGGCTCAGTTGGTTAAGCAGCTGCCTTCAGCTCAGGTCCTGATCCCAGTGTCCTGGGATCGAGTCCCACATCAGGCTCCTTGCTGTGCGGGGAGCCTGCTTCTCCCTCTGATTCTGCCTGCCTCTCTGTCTGCCTGTGCTCGCTCTCGCTCTCTCTGACAAATAAATAAATAAAATCTTTAAAAAAAAAAAAAAAAAGAGTCCAACATTCAAATGCCTGAGCCACCCAGGTGTCCCAGGAGCTGGTTCTTTGAAAAAGATAAATAAAATTCATTAACCTCAAGCCAGACTTATCAAGAAAAAAGAGAAAAGACTCAGATAAATGAATTTACAGTTGAGAGGGAAGAAATAAGAACCGTCACTACAGAAATATAAACAATTATGAGAGAATATTGTGAAAAACTATATGCCAACAAATTGCACAACCTAGAAGAACTGGATAAAGTTTTAGAAAATACTGGTTACTAAAACTGAAACAGGAAGAAGCAGGAAATTTGAACAGACTGATAACCAGCAAAGAAATTGAATCCATAATTTTAAAAACTCCCAAGAAACAGAAGTCCAGGGCCAGATGGCTTAACAGGCAAATTATACCAAACATTTAAAGGAAAGATAATATTTATTTTTCTCAAACTATTCCAAAAAAATACAAGAGGGATGAAAACTTCCCAGTTCATTCTGTGAGGCCAGTATAACCCTGATGCCAAAACCAGATAAAGACAGGACAAAAAAAGAGAATTGTAGGCCATGCTCCTGATGAGCATGGATTAAAAAAATCCTCAAGAAAATACTAGCAAACCAAATTCAAAAATACATTAAAAGAATCATTCGCCACAACCAACTGGGATTTGTTCCTAGGACCCAATTGTGATTCAATATTCACAAATCAATCAACGATGCCTCACATCCCTAAGAGAAAGGGTAAGATCCATATGATCATTTCAATAGACAAAGAAAAAGCGTTTGACGAAGTACAGCATCCATTCAAGGTATAACAGCTCAACAAAGTAGGTTTAGAAAGAACATACTTCCCCACGATAACGGGAAGGGTCCAGAGTATAAAGAACTCATAAATCATTTAAAATAAAGTCTTCGGGGTGCAGGGGTGGCTCAGTGGGTTAAAGCCTCTACTTTCGGCCCAAGTCATGATCCTGGGGTCCTGGGATGGAGCCCTGCATCGGGCTCTCTGCTCAGTGGGGAGCCTGCTTCTTCCTCTCTCTCTCTGCCTGCCTCTCTGCCTACATGTGATCTCTGTTAAATAAATAAATAAAATCTTTTAAAAACATAAAATAAAGTCTTCTTTTATTAAGTCTTATTTTATTAAGAAGAAAACTTGTTGTCTTTCTCCTTTCTTCTTTTAAACATTTCCTTTTATTTTTAGCTGCAATTCTCATTTTACCAGTTCTTACTTCTTTCAGACTAATCACGATATTGCGTATTACTTATATAATTCATAATTCCTACCAGTGTCTTCAAATTGCATTTAAAACACGGACATCCAGCTAAATCCGATCTGCAGTTTAGACACAAACACAGACCCACAACAATGACAGAAGAGCAATATTTCTATCATAGCACTTTGTCCACTGGCCATGAATGAATATGAAGGCAGAACTACAAGTAAAACTGCCCCCCTCCACCTTCTGGTAAGGGTTGCCCGACTTTTAAGAAAACGCCACGAAAGTCACATTAGAATAGGTGCGAGTTCAAAATTTATCTCATTAAAGGGAAGACACTGCAGTCTGATGCCTTGACTGGCTCATTTATAAAGAGTGTGACTGAGTGAGAGAGAGAGGAATCCTGTCACACTTGCCTCCTATATTACAAACTGCCATTCTGTCAAGTCAAATCTAATATAAATGAATCACATTAATCAGAAAATGTGAATTTTTACATGACAAGCTAAACGGGCATGCCATTTCCAATTAGAATGGTGATCTAAAATTAGCTACTGACACAAGCAAGTATACATGGTCAATTTGCCTGCCTGAAACTGAAAATTAAATAAGACATATTGGATAATAGATAGCCCTAGAGGGGACATGCTGCTGTAATTCACTCATGTTGCTCAGCTGATGTCACAAGCTACAGAAGGATATTCAATCTTGTGCTCATTTTGAAATGGCTGGTTTTAACTCAAGGAAGTACTTGGATCAATTGTCCATTGATTTGTTTCTGTGACTACTATCAGGTAGTGAGCACAAGAGAGGATATTCGCTATTGCTCCAAAAGAGAAGTAAATTGAGATGGCAAAGAAGAAGGGTACGTTGGAAGATCAGTATCTCATTACTGATATCTATCAGTACTTTTGAAATGGAGAAACTAGTCTTCATACAAAGACACTTAAGCTTTCGGTCCATTACTTTGTTCAGTTTCACACTGCAAATAACATCTTTTTTACCAGTCTTTGCCAGTCTTGGTGAAAACAATGTACGTAAGTGGGCTGTGAAGAAGTAAAAGTGCTTTTCATGCTTTTGCTAACATTACGGTTACTTCACAATGTCACTAAGATTGATTTTTGTAAAGCTTACTTTGTAAATTGTGTATATTTCTATCTCCTATACATCTGGTCAGGCAAGAATGTACCATTAATAGTCACATAGCAGTGGTTCTGTTAGCTGTTCTAATTTGAATAACAATTATTTACCAAATTAAGGTTTTAGGTCTTGATCTCAGGCTCTGAAGTAAAATCCAGAGGCAGGAAGTTGTGGAAAAATTTGGCTAATTTTTAAGACTATTTTTAAGAGCAAATTTAGGTTCACAACAAAATTGAGAGGAAGTCACAGAGATTTCCTATATATCCTCTGCCCCCACACAAGCATAGGTCCCCCTATCATCAACATCACTGACAAGAATGGTACCTTTTTTTTTAACCAATGAAGAATCTATACTGACACATCATAATCACCCACAGCCCGCAGTTTATCTTATGGTTCACTCTTGGTGTTGTATATTCTATGTGTTTAGACAAAAGTATATTGATATGTACCCACCACTGTTTACCATACACAATATTTTTCACTGCTTTAAACATTTCATTCTCTCTCTAGTCACGTCTCCCCACACTTCCCCACTCCTGGCAACTGCTAATCTTTCTTTTAAGTAGGCCCCACCCCCAGCATGGAACCCAATGCAGGGCCCGAACTCACAATCCTGAGATCAAGAGTTGGATGCTTACCTGACTAAGTCACCCAGGGGGCCCATAATAACTGCTAATCTTTTTATTATCTTCATAGTTTTGTCTTTTCCAGAATGTTACACAATGGAATCATACAGTATATAGCCCTTTCAGATTGGCTTCTTTCACCCCATAATATGCATTTAAGCTTCTTCCACATCTTCTCATGGTTTCAACAGCTCGTTTCCTTTCAGCACAGAATAATATTCCATTGTCTGGATGTACCACAGTTTCTTCATCCACTCACTTACTGAGAAAGATCTTGGTTGATTCCAAGTTCTGGTAACCATGAATAAAGCTGTTATTAACATCAGATTGTAGGTTTTTGTTTGGACTAAAGTTTTCAACTCCTTTGGGTAAATACCAAGTAGCATGACTGCTGCATCATATGGAAAGAGGATGTTAAGTTTTGTAAGAAACCGCCCAACAGTCTTCCAAAATGGCTCTACCATTATGCATGCCCCCCCATCCCCGTGATGTATAAGCGTTTCTATGCTTCACAGCCTCATCAGCATTTGTCATATCAGTGAATATCGCTCAGTTTCACAATGGCAGAAGAGGCTTTCAGGTAAGAGGAACAAATAATTATAGTTGATAATGTAAGTTCGTCAACAGATTTTTTTTAAGTGGCACACATTCTCTCTTTCATGTTATTATCTCACATGTACATAAAAATATTTTATAAAAGAAATTGAGGTAGTGGAGAACATTTGCCATAAAGTGAACATATTTCAAATTTATTTTGTTTTCCAAATGACCTCTACTCTTTTGAAGGAAGCCTACTGGATCACAAATTCAATAAAGCAGAATATGAAAGTATCAAGTAAGAAGATAGGCAACAAACTTGAATTATTATTTCAGAAAAAGGGGATACCCAATCAGGCAATAAGCATATATAAATATTCTCAACATTACTACTCACAGAAATGTAAATTAAAACCTCAGTCAGATACTAGGAAACATCTACCTAAAATTTAAGACAATGACAACACCCAGGATTGGCGAAGATATGGAACTGGAACTCTCATGCGTCACTGCCAGGAGTATAAAATGATACAACCACTTTAGAAAAATGTTTGTCAGTATCTACTAGAGCTAAACATAATGCAGACCCTACAACCTAGCCATCACACACCTGGATTTACACCCAAAAGAACTAGTACAGAAGTCAGGTATGAGAATGTTCTTAGCAGCTTTTATTTTAAAGATTTATTTACTTGGGAGGGGGCAGACTTAAGCAGTCTTAAGCAGAATCCACGCTGAACACAGAGCCCAACATGGGGCTTGATCCCACGGCCCCGAGATCATGACCTGAGCTGAAACCAAGAGTTGCATGTTTAATTTACTGAGTCACCCAGGCCCCCTCTGAGCAGTTTTATAACAGCCCAAAGTAAAACCAACTCAAATGCGCATCAACAGTACAATGAATAAACAAACCATGGTATAGTCAGTGGACTACTACTCTGCTAGAAAAAAGAATCAACTCCTGCTACACTCGGCAATGTGGCTGTCTGTCACGGATGTCATGATAATCCAATAAAATCTGGCCCAAAAGAGTAGATTCCATTTATATGAGCCCCATTACTGGTACATGATTCCACTTACATGAATTTCAATAATGGGCAAACCAAATGTATAGTGACAGATGTCAGAAGAGTGGTTCCCTCCAGGAGCCTGGGACAAGTGGCAAGGTCGTGAGGGAACCCTCTGCGGTACTGGAGATGTTCTCCCCCTTCATCTGAATGTTACTTACCCTGGTATGTAGATGCACATGGACACAAGTTCACAGAGTTGTAGATTTAAGATTTGTGTGCTGGACTGTATGTATCTTACACCTCAATACAAATTTTTAAATGAACGAACAAATCTCTAAAACCATGTAAAGAAGAAAAGTTCATTTTTGACAAAGAGCCAATATTAGCAAATAGCTGAAATTACCAGCAGTATTACTTTGCCACACTTAAAAATATCTAAGAAATACTGAAAATGGTAAGGTAGTATAGTTTTTAAAATTCTTCCAATGTGACTGTTCCATCTAGACATATATTTTCCCACAAAAAGCTTTATCTATTAAAATGGGCTTGCCAATTGCCTTTTTAAGAAGAGTTTTACTTATTTGAGAGAGAGCACAAGCATGAACAGGGGGAGGGGCAGAGGCAGAGGGAGAGACAGACTCCCCGCTGAGCAGTCCCGAGGTGGAGCTTCATCCCAGGACCCTGGGATCATGACCTGAGCCACTTAACCCACTGAGCCACCCAGGCGCCCCTTGCCAACTGCTTTGATGTCCTTCAGACATTTCAGTTCTCATTCAACATTACTTTAAAAATATCTTCATGTATATCAGGATACTGATTTCTCTCCAAATGTGTGCGTATGCGCTGTACTCGCCTAAACATATGTGACTAATTGCAGGATTGATTAATGGAAAAGAGAGGTATAAACAGATCTACAAGGTGGAGAATTCTCTTGGTACCCAGGAGGCCTGATCCAATTAGGGCACAGAGTTATGTGACAACTAGTTAATGCCCAAACACACAAAAAGGGTAATTAATTTGTAGATGGTGTTGTTTGCCTCCATATATATTGTTGTATCCACTGATGGCTTGAAACAAATCAAAATAATGCATGTTGAGCTTTCCAAAGTATAGGCCATTCCTTGAGTTCCATAATAAAATCTTATTATTATCTCCATAGTTTTGTCTTTCCCAGAAGAGATTAATTCTGGCTCTGATAGCACCAGGCACCGAATGTTAGGACAGAATAAAGAGAATACTTACTGTTTATGGGCAGGGTTCCTTACCTCCATCAGCGCATTCATTCATTATGTTTAGAATTCTGTTAAAGAATTTCTCCAAAGAAGGGATTTCTATGCTTCATATAACTTACTCATTTTCATTACCTACATAGGAAGGTCCCATTGTCCACTCCCTAAAGGTTTAAAATGTAGTCACACATAAAATTTTAGGCCTAAGTCTGCACATTTTGAAAGTAGCAGAGGCTCTTCAAATTGTGGGTAACTTGTGCTTGTGAGGTCCGGAATTAGGAGGGATAAGACATGGACAATCAGTGGATACATTTAATTAGGAAAGGAGGGAAAGAGAGGAAAAGGAGGATCATGTACTAGTGGTATACCAAAATGCTGCTAATTATTTTTTAAATTTATTTTTTATTTATTTTCAGCATAACAGTATTCATTATTTTTTCACCACACCCCGTGCTCCATGCAATCCGTGCCCTCTCTAATACCCACCACCTGGTACCCCAACTGACTCTGAAAATGCTGCTAATTATTTTTAAAAAAATCACAGCTTTTCTACTCACCTATGATGCCACTGAAGGAGCCAAGACATATCTTGACTTCATTGTAAGACTAAGAACCTAAAACACAAGGAAAATTAGTGTTCACCCAAATTGAACACATCAACAGAGTCCCCCCAAATCCTGAATTCTTCACCTCTATGCACTTCTTGTATAGGATACCACTTTTGATTGTAGGTAGAATTGAGACTTTAAATGTATTTTAAAATACACAATACATTCCCTTGTTTCAAAATTTTAATGACTTAAAGGGTCTCTTTAAAATTTTTTCTTCTGGCTCTGTCCTTCAGCCAACCTGGTCACTTTTCCAAAAGCAATCGGTGTTACCAGTTTCTTGGGGATCCTCCCAGAAATATTTAATACTTCCAAGAAAACACACAAATGCACATGCCTGCATGTGCACACACACATATAGAGATTTTCAACTTCTACACAAATGGTAGCATAACACACACACACACACACACACATACACACAAAGATTTTGTTTATTTATTTGACAGTGAGAGACACAGCGAGAGAGGGAACACAAGCAGGGGGAGTGGACGAGAGAGAAGCAGGCTTCCCACCAAGCAGGGAGCCCAACATGGACCTAGAACCCAGGACCCTGGGATCATGATCTAAGCTAAAGGCAGACGCTTAACGATTGAGCCACGCAGGTACGCTGATATCACACATTTTAATCTGTACCCTGGTTGTTCACTTTCGTGGGAGTATATCATGGATACCATTTCCTATCAGCAGTACATAAGGTTTTTGTACACGCTATTTGTATGCTGCCAGTATGAGCCATCTTTCCAGTTTCAGAACTATGCAGTGAACAGAACACACATAGAAACTGGGTCTACAGAAATTAGGGCTCCATCATCTACAGACTAGCTTTGAGATTTGGGCAAGGTGCCTAAATCTCCAAACTGCTCGTAGTCACTCAGTTATATGAAGCTTGTGAGGTCCTCCTGCCAAGACAGTTAGGGAGCAACATGAAGAGCTTAGGAGTGGGAATCAGCAGCCTGTTGAACTATTTCTAGGGTCTCGGGCAGTTGTTTGATCTCTCCCAGCCTCAATTTTGTCTGTTCACTGATAACCACAGAGAGAAAAGTTTGCTGATCTTCCAAGTACTGTCTAAATTACCAAAAAGGAAGCACATCCACAAAATCATCATACATGTCACGTGATGCAACATGACTGGAGCCCCACAAGTCACCCCTTTGGGCCTCTTCCTAGTTACATTTTCCTCTACAAAAATAACATGACTCTGACTTTTTTAAAAAAAGATTTTGTGTATTTATTTGACAGAGAGAGAGAGATCACAAGTAGGTGGAGAGGCAAGGAGAGAGGGGAAAGCAGGCTTAGGGAGCCTGATGCGGGGCTTGATCCCAGGACCTGAGCTGAAGGCAGAGGCTTAACCCACTGAGCCACCCAGGTGCCCTGACCCTGACTTCTAATATTGTAATATCATCTGTCCAGTTTTTGCATTTAACACAAATGGAATTGATAGGTATGTATTTTTTGCTGTCTGGCTTCTTTTGCTCAGCATTTGGTTTGAGGTTCACCTCTGTTGTTGAAATAGTAGTGGTTCATCATTGTCGTTGCTGTATTCTGTTATAAGTATTTGCCACTATTTATGTATTCATTTGACATCACGAACAAATGTCAATGCACTTGTGCATTGCTCGCAGATTTTGTCCTTTATTATCATGCTGATGCCGACATTCTGGTGCATGCTTGCATTTCTATGAAGTTTAAGCCTGGGAGTAGAACTGCTGGGTCACAGGGTAAGTTTACGTTCAGAATTCTCAGGAATTGGTGGGAACTATAAGAAGTTGTCTCCAAGTTTCAGCAAGCACAAGAAACCAACTCTGGCAGATTTAAGAAAAAAGGAATTTACTGAAAGACCCATTTAGTAGGTAATAAAGTCACTGGCTGTTTTTGAGATATAGGCTCAGGAAAGGTGAGGAGCAAGGCCGGGGTCAGGGGAGCATGGGCGGGACCACAGCCAAGACCACACCATGGTACCAGCATCGGGAGAACTACGTTTCAGTCATGTCATATTCCAGATCTCAGAGCTGGCATCATCAGCACTGAACTCTTGCCACTAATACTGCATTCCTCTGGCTGCAATTGCCAGGAAAAAAATGCCTCTCTCCCAGCTTCTTTGCCTCCCTAGTCACTGATTCCAAGTCTGGTGTGTGCCCAGCGGATGGGTCAGGCCCGGGTCACAGGTCCGGGCCACGGACACAAGGCAGCTCAGAAAGTGACTCATCATGTAGGTACTTTCCCAACAGAAGAACAGCTGAGAATTCAGTTTTGGGGCATTAAAAAAATCCATTTCTAAGACAGAATGTTTCTTCCCAACTTAAGTAACTGGGGGGAAAAACAGATATGGGAGGAAATAAAACAAAACAACCTCAGCTGAGCTCTTAAAAAATCTGAGTTTTCCCCTCAAACTACATATTCAGTAAATGTGAGAGGCCTGTTAGTTCTAAACACAAATAGGAGGTTCCTCAAATAATTTAAAAAGATGTCACAGATTTTAGAAAGTATAGATACAAGGTGCGTTAGCGCAGTAGGTAGCGCGTCAGTCTCATAGAAAGTATAGATACAGTAATCAGATACCAGAGATTTTTTATAATGAAAAAAAATGCTGTCTTCTTCCATATTTCATCATGTTTTTGAATATGTGCATATGAGGCCTTCCTCATGCCTTGTTAAGGCAGAACCTGCCTTAACAGGCCCCTTGTTCTGGTCCCAAAACCACTTGGTCCAAAGGTAGGCATCTAAGGTCCTTCTATGTTCCTTGGTTAACTTCTGAACAATAAGCCTGTTTTTTTCTCGTAGATCTATACCCTCTTACCATTCTATGTTTTCTTTTCCTGATTCCTCTAACTACTGGCCCCATTCAACTGTGGGTCCTGTTGAAAAATTCAGTCCAGTATTAACTAACTCTGCTCCATCTCAAGTTTTGAGAGCAGAAAGCTCCCTCTCTTCTTGCCTTAACTAACATAACTAACTTGCCTTAACTAGCTCCTTCCTCAGTCCTCCACTTCCCTCCCTTGAGCACATTTCGCAGAGGCTGAGGTCTCCCACTCAGCGAGCCATGAACCCAACAGGTGCGGAGGCATTCATCCGTGCTGCTTCTGGACAGGATTTCTCCAGCCTTTGGTAAAGTTGCATTCCCCCGGCAGGAGAACTCTCTGTCCCTCCTTATGCTGGCCAATCCGCTGGCTGCCTGGTCACCCGTCCCCTCACCAAAAAAGGCCGGCTCCCAGTCTGCCTCTCCTGGAGTAATTCTAGATTTTAACATTCATGGAGATACCTGATCCAGCTTAGTGCCCCTGTCATGCCTTCCGCTCCCTATTGAGAATCTCACACACCCTGAACCTTGTCACGCCTTCCACACTGCTCCACTTTCAGCCGCCTCCTTGCTGCTCACAACTTCCTACTTTTTCTTTTCCTCACCACTTGATTCCCACCTGGTATCTTCCCTCTGTTAAACGACTCTACAAACATCCATGCGTGATGGCTCCACACACGTGTATCGTGTCCCAATTTGGTTCACCTCGCAGTACAAGCTCATTGTCATTTCACCGGATCTTGGTCAGCGCTCTTCTCCATTCCCCTCCAGTGACGGGCCAGGAACTTAAAACTTACCCCAAGTCTTAACTCTGAACAACTGCTGATTTCATTCTCAGCAGATGACCTTGCCTTTACATCAGTATAAAAATTGAGGTCAAGAGGGAGGTCTCACTCAATTTCTCTGTAAACGTATCTATATTCATTGGTTTTTCCTTTCTTTCCTTCCCTCCACAAGTCTGCAGTGTTCCTTCCAAGTTCAAGGCCAAGCCACGCTCGTGGTCCTGCTCAATCTCCTGTACCTGCCCTGACCTTGTTCTGTCAGTCGTCTCTTTCTCAAACTCTTTATTGGATCCTACCCTCGGTCTATAAACACCTGAAGACCTTTTCACTGTCAAGGGCTCTTACACCTGCATCCTACTGCACTGCCACCTAGCTGCTCTTTGGCCCTCTAAGCATAGAAAAACAGCCTTGGGCTTTCTCTTCCATTTTCCTCCTCGAGCTCTGAACCCCGCCTGCCTCCTTCCTCAACTCAAGTGTGTTTGAGAAGATTCATCATCATGGATGACAAATGTCTCATTGCCAAGTCTAATATACATTTTCCAGTCTAACAATTTCTTTCTTTCTTTTCTTTTTAAGATTTATTTATTTGACAGACAGAGAGATCACAAGTAGGCAGAGAGGCAGGCAGAGAGAGAGAGAGAGAGAGAGAGAGAGAGGAGGAAGCAGGCTACCCGCTGAGCAGAGAACCCGATGCAGGGCTCGATCCCAAGACCCTGGGATCATGACCTGAGCCGAAGGCAGAGGCTTTAACTCACTGAGCCACCCAGGCACCCCACATTTTCCAGTCTAAATGTGACTTTCTTTTCCTGATTGTAAAATCAGTGCTTGACCGTTTGTTAGGCCTCAGTCCATGCAGTCAGACTGCCATAACCGAATACTATGGACTGAGTAGTTTAGAAGCAACAGAACTTCCTTGCTTACCGTTCTAGAGGCTGGGAGCTCAGGAAGCAGGAACCAGCATGGCCAGGGAAGGCCCTCTGCTGGGCTGCAGCCTTCTCATCAGACCCTCACGTGGCAGAATGTGGAGGGAGCTCTCAGAAGCCTCTTTTATAAAGCACTGATCCCATTCATGGGGGCTTCACCCTAAGGGCGGAGTCAACTTCCAAAGGCTCCGCCTTCTGATATCGTCACCTTTGGCAGTTAGAATTGCAGCCTACGAAATTTGGACGGGTACCACATTCAGACCATAGCCATCACATGATATTTGGAAAATACAGGAAAATACAAAAAAGAAAAATAACTTCACCTGTAATAGCACTAAACGGTGATAACCATTGTTAACATTTTGACATTATAAACACAGACCTTGATTGATATCATGAATATGTCCCTGTATCTTTAAATATTTTTTGAAGAAACTTATAACTGCATGATATTCTATGAAATAAATTGTCAGAGGTGATGCATTCTGCTACTGTTGGCTATTTGCTCCATATGTTTAATCTTTCTTATTATAAATAAAAGTGTTATATATATCCTTGAACATAAGTCTTTGGCAATTTGCTTGGGATTCTTTCTTCAGCATCAATTATTGAAAAAGGGTGTGCCTGGGTGGCTCAGTGGGTTAAGCCATGATCTCAGGGTCCTGGGATCGAGTCCCGCATCGGGCTCTCTGCTCAGCAGGGAGCCTGCTTCCCTTCCTCTCTCTCTGCCTGCCTCTCTGCCTACTTGTGATCTCTCTCTGTCAAATAAATAAATAAAATCTTTAAAAAAAAAAAAAAGGAATGACCAGGTCCTAGGGTTTAACTGTTTTGGGGGTGGAGGGTTTGCTGTACAATGCTAAATCAGGTACTAGGAATGTAGGAGTTACTTGTGGTCTCATCTGCAATGAGTTTGAGTACCTCCTTTCTTTTCCTTTCTGTCTAAAAACTTTCTACTCCATTTCCATTATAATGTCTTCTGCTCTGTTTCTATATTGATACCCTCTTCTAGTTTTTCCATTTCTGTCATTTTATTGTCCCCCTTTTGGGAGATTATCTTGCTATAACTACCCCTTACAGTTGATGTTTCCCATACTTATATTCTTAGCCCACTATCCCTCTCACTGTCTTGTTTCCTAGGATTCTTTTGTCTACTCCAGTACTTTGAAGTACTGGCCTGATGATTTCCAGATACAAGACACCAGACTTGGCCTCTCTCCTGATTTTCAGACTCATGTGTAGAATCCTCCGTGGGGCATCTCCTTTTTGTTAACTTACAAATAACCAAAAAACTCAGCCTGTCAAAAAGTGAGTTCGTAATACAACTAGCCAAGAAGTCACTCACACTCTAAATTTGAGAGACGTATTTGCCTTTGCCTGCTTGGTCAACCATGCTCCCCAACACAGCACCACCCCCTATCAGAGGGAAAGAAGACTTTCAATTTAATTGCTACTTACCTGAGTAGAGAACACATTCAAGATGGGAATATCCCTGAATCGTACTCTTTTTCTTGTTTGAGAGATAAACAATTAGTATATTTTCTTACTGGTAGAAGTTAGGGCCAAAAGCAGGCATAAAAGTTTTATTTCTGACTTTCAGCCTTGAGTAATACACTTTCACTCAGAATTCATGATTTAACCTATGTGTGTAAACAAAAAAATCAGCGAACCAAGCAAGGATATTCAAAATATAAAATAATATTAACTTTAAGCTGGAGAGGATATTTTTTTTAAAGATTTTATTTATTTATTTGTCAGAGAGAGAGAGAGAGCGAGCACAGGCAAACAAAGTGGAAGGCAGAGTCAGAGGGAGAGGGAGAAGCAGGCTCCCCACGGAGCAAGGAGCCTGATGTGGGACTCGATCCCAGGACGCTGGGATCATGACCTGAGCCGAAGGCAGCTGCTTAACCAACTGAGCCACCCAGGCGTCCCTGGAGAGGATATTTTAAGACAGCCAGTTGAATACCATTTTTTTTTAACAATCTGGGGGCCAGGGATGTTGCTTGGCTTACTCACAGACGCATGGTTAGTTAGTAGCAGATATCACTAAAATCCAATTTGTTCCAGTATTTATCTCAATATGTAAATATTTCCAAATGTTCCTAACCTTGGTCCTCTGAGAATCTGTACAAGAAGATACTCATGCACAAGTAACTTCTGAAAAATCCCATGTATCTCCCTTTCTAAGAGAATTATAACCAGGGCTGCATTATAATATTCAAGGGCTCTAGACACTTTTGCCTGTGCGGGCTACCCTCTCCATAAAAAAACCATGAAAATATGTTTTATGACTACATTGGTATAAAGATTAATATAATCCAGGGTGGATTCGTTATTATATATTCCTTATTATATTTTCAGTTTGTCTTATTTTAAAAGAAATGAAAATATTTTTGTAGGTTCCTAAAAGGATTATGGGCCCTGGCACTGTGGCAACTGGATAGATCAGTCCTATTCATAAAGCATGAGAAAGACTCACAGAAGACTTACGAAGAGAAAACTCGTTTACCTTTGTTCTACCTAGCATTTCCAAAATTTGTGCTCACAGGATCCTATGAACATCTCAAAGTTTACCAGCGTTCTATAAAAACACAGTTTGGATAAAATGTTCTCTGCTCTCAAACTGCGAAGATAATCACTTTGCAGAAAGGTAGAAAGCAATGCAAAATCAAGTTACTCTGACTGGGCCATGGTTGAGATCTCTGAATTAGCTGTAAAATACCCATAAAAGCCTCCTCAAGATGTTTTATAGAGCAAGCAAGCATATCAAACTCTCACATTTAGTTCCCATTAACATATGGAATAATTGACAATTATATTTCATTAACACATCCTTCTAGTACATGGGAATAGTAATACACCATTAACTCGTGCTTTTGCTTCTTAAACTAATCAAATAAAATTAGAATGTCTATAAAACTAGATTCCCAACTCATTTTCAGAAGATGGATAATAAAAATTTCATGAATTAGAAATCAGCCAGTATTCATTGCATATGGTGAGTCCTTTAAAAAGTGGCCACTTCTCTATGCCTTTATGATTCGTTTGACATATCAATATGAACAATCAGCTAGTATTTTGTGTCTTTAATGGCTGTTGACATTCCTTTTAAGTGTCAGTGTTTCTTATGAGTATCACCAGAGAAAGCGGGGGCATTATCTGAGTTCTGGAAGAAGAGCCACCCTGAGAATCCATCCTGCCTTCTGCAGAGCTACACAGCCTCAACATACAAGACTCAAGGGGTTAGGTTCGATACAACAACACTCACTGTGTGCCTTCTATGTTCTAGGTACTAGGTACAAGTGAGATATAGTTCATGTGGGTAAAGGCTCAAGCCTAATAAGGAAACAGCAAATTTTAATATCATGTGGTGAGAAGGATACACGGGATATTACAGAAGCACATGGGGTACAGCAAAGGCAGGTGTTGGGTAGGCACCCAGCCTGACCTGTAAAAAGGAAAATGAGAAATGTGGGCTTATTGAGGGGTAGGAGAAGAGCAAAGGACAGGAAACAACTCTTAAAGGAAGCAGTGTGTGAAAAATGGGATGCACTCTTTTTCAATTTCCTAATATAAATATCAATACAGTAGAATAATCTGGAATGTGCAGGCAGCAAAGTTTCATGTTACATTTAGCAAACAATTTCAAATTGTAGACATAAGAGAGACTAAGAGCTCTTATGTGAGAGGTGATCTGATTGATTTTATAGCAAGGAAAGCATTTCAATATGTGGTATGAGGTCTGAAAATCAGTTATAAACTTACATTAATCAAATTTCTTCCAGGGATGCCTGGCTGGCTCAGTGGGTTAAGCCTCTGCTTTTGCCTCAGGTGATGATCGCAGGATTCTGGGATTGAGCCCCGAATCAGGCTCTCTCTGCTCAGTGGGGAGCCTGCTTCTCCTCCTCTCTCTCTGCCTGCCTCTCTGCCTACCTGTGATCTCTGTCTGCCAAATAAGTAAATAAAATCTTTTAAATCTCTTCCTGATCTATACTTTTAAAGACATGATATATTGGCAGGCGATGAGTCAGGATAGGACAGCCCTATGCCACAGCAACAAACAAATAAAAATCTCAGTGGTTTAACACAAAATGTATTTTTCACTCACAAAGTCTGCTGTGAATCCAGACTCTCCAAGGTAAATATTGCCATCAGATGACCAGAGAGATACAGGCTGTTTTGGTCTTCCATATCCATCATCTCAACATGAGACCTCCTCTACAATTGTTCGACAAAGGAAGAAACTACTGGAAAGTCAAACATTGACTCTAGAATATTTTGGTCCAGTATTTCTCCTGACAATCCATTGATCAGAACTAATGACGTGGCCCTCCCAAGGTGTAATACTCCTCTATATCTGAGAGGAGAGCAAGACTGGATATGGGGGATCACAGATGTCCTTATCACACCAGTCTTTAGATAGAAATGCCTTTTGGCAAGGGAAACAAAGTGAAAATGAACTTTTGGGACTTCATCAAGATAAAAGGCTTCTGCACAGCAAAGGAAACAGTCAGCAAAACAAAGAAGCAACCCATGGAATGGGAGAAGATATTTGCAAATGACACTACAGACAAAGGTTGATATACAAGATCTATAAAGAACTTCTTAAACTCAATACCCAAAAAATAATCAAGTCAAAATATGGGCTGAAGACATTAACAGACACTTCTCAAGATATACAAATGGCTAACAGACACATGAAAAAATGTTCATCATCAGCCATCAGGGAAATTCAAATCAAAACCACATAACACCACTTAGAATGGCAGAAATTGACAAGGCAAGAAACAACAAATGTTGGAGAAGATGTGAAGAAAGGGGACCCTCTTACACTGTTGGTGGGAATGCAAATTGGTGCAGCCACTTTAGAAAACAGTGTGAAAGTTCCTCAAAAAGTTAAAAATAGAGTATTTTTAAAATAGGTATTTACCCCAAAGGTACAGATGTAGTGAAAAGAAGGTCCTATACACCCCAATGTTCAGAATAGTAATGTCCACAATAGGTAAACTGTAGAAAGAACCAAGATGCCCTTCAACAGACAAATGGATAAAGATGTGGTCCATTTATACAATGGGATATTACTCAGCCATCAAAAAGGATGAATTCCTAACTTTTGCATCAACATGAATAAGACTGGAGGAGATTATGCTGAGTGAAATAAGTCAAGCAGAGAAAGTCAATTATCATATGGCTTCACTTATTTGTGGAACATAAGGAATAGCATGGAGGACATAAGGAGAAGGAAGGGAAAATGAAGGGGGAGAATAAGAAGGGGAAATGAACCATGAGAGACTATGGACTCCAGGAAACAAACTGAGGGAGGTAGGGGGACAGGTTAGCTCAGTGATGGGTATTAAGGAGGGCACATATTGCATGGAGCACTGGATTTTATATGCAAACAATGAATCTTGAGACACTACATCAAAAACTAATGATGTAGTCTATGGTGACTAACATAACATTAAAAAAAAAAAAAAAAGAAATGACTTTTTGCAAGCTCAGAACCTAACCCTCTGAATCAATAATAGATTGGTACTCTTTCCAAAAATTAAAAAAATAATAGAGTAGGAATGTTTATTTTCCAAGTGTATTTTTAAGTAGATAATTAACTGATAATTTATGATTTTAAGCCTCAAATCTATGACAGCTTTCAGGAAGTGACTACATTGCCATTAGAAATCTAAGTTCAACAGCCACTGTATTTAAACTTACCTTTCTAGAGTAATAAAATACTTAGTCCTTTTTATGGTGATCTAGCTTTCTCAAAGTGGAGTGCCCTCATCAAGATTAACCAGGGGACTTGCTAAGAACCAAGACTTCTAGCCCACCTACAGAATGAGACTCTGGAGGAAGAAAACTACAATTGCTCCCAGGGATTCTTACACACAATGATGTTTGCAAATCACCCACGTAGAAGAAATAGAGGTCCAAACTGGAAGAAGGGAAATGATGGGCTTTCTTAAAATCCACATCTGTGCAGTGGAGCTTGCCCTGAGGCTTGCCTGATTGAAGGCAGGAGGAAGATCTAATTTGACTCATGTTAGTTCTGGTTAGAAGAAATTGCAACAAACAGACCCTCCTGGGAGCACCGCAGCCATCTACTCAGCAGGAGATGCCCCTCAGGTTCCTGGTAGTTGTACCAAATTTGAGCACAGAGCTGATTCAAGAATCATGCTTTTGACCCTGGTGTTTTTCTTTTCACCTCCTGTCTCTTCTGGGTATCTTCATCCCCTCGGTGATCTCATCTAGTCTTAACTGCTTAAAATGCTGACCATATGCTAAATCTTTGCAAATATTTATCTCTAGACCTAAATTCTTTTCTAACCCCAGACTATTGCCTGTTCAACATCTTCATTCAGCTGTCTAGAAAGGCTTTTCAAAGTTAACGTGTCGAAAACTGACCCCCTGATATTCTTCCCCCAAATGTGCTCCTCCCACAGACTGACTCTCCCATCTCAGTTACATAAGTGCAGCCACTTTAGAAAACTTCACTTCATTCTTTGTTGGTCTAGGCCAAAGTCCTTGGAGTCATACATGACTACCCTTTCTGCCACATATACTTTCCAATCACCCAATGAATCCTCTCAGCTTTGTTTTAAAAATAAACCCAGGATTTGATGACTTCCCACTCAGCCCTACTGTTACTACTCTAGTTGCAGTGCCCAGCGTCTCTTATCTGGCTTGGGGCAGTGGCCATATAAAGGTTGTGTCTCATTCTTTCTTCTCAAGTTCCTCTTAGCCTGCCCTCTCATTGTGGCAGCCAACAGGCCCAGTTAATATATTGCAGCAGATCATGACCACTCCTGTGCTCAAAATCCTACAAGAGGCTCCCCACATCACTCTCAGGAAACATCCAAGTTCTTTTTTTTTTTTAACATTTTATTTATTTATTTGGTAGAGATCACAAGTAGGCAGAGAGAGAAGAAGGGAAGCAGACTCCCTGCTGAGCAGAGAGCCCGACGCGGGACTCGATCCCAGGACCCTGAGATCATGACCGGAGCCGAAGGCAGAGGCTTTAACCCACTGAGCCACCCAGGTGCCCCCCAAAAATGCAAGTTCTAACAATGGTCTGCAGGGCCTTGTATGAGCTAATCCCCATTTTCTGACTTCATTTCCTTCTACACTTTCCTTTATTCATTCATTTCAGACACATGGTACTTTTAAATTTCCTTTCACACATTGGTCATTGTCTCTTCTTTTTACCTTACTTCACCTGCCTGGATGATTTCCCCCAAATATTTGCAGGTCATCCTTTGGGTCTTTGTTCTAAGGGCATCTTCTCAATGAGGATATAGTGCTAAGTGCTGAGGAGAATGAGAGGGAATAGAAGGTTCTGGATAGGGAAGAGGGTAACCTACTATAGCTAAAATGTCATGCCGCCTCCAATCTGGCACCTTATACCTCCATTCATTCTCCTTAGCACTAAGACACTATGTATTTTTATTCATATCTTGTTTATTATTTGTCTTCTACATAAGTTTGTAAAGGTTCATGAAAGCAAGTTTTATTTTTTATTTTTTTATTTTTTATTTTTATTTTTTTCATTTTAATTTAATTTATTTTATTTTATTTTTTATTTTTATTTTCATATATTTATGTATCTCAGCATCTAGAACAGTGTCTAGCACATGTAGTCATTCAATAAATATTTCTTGACAGAATAAATGAATATCTGTCTGCTAATGATACCCAGTCCTTGGTATATACAATTCTGATACCCATATATTATTGCAGTTTTGTAATCTGCTGTTTGTCCCAGCTTCCTATGGATCTTAAACTGAAACTTTCCACTCAAAATGGCTAAGTCATCAAGAAAACTAGCAAGCGACAGGAAGGGGACATGATGACCGGAACTTTGGCCCTCAAGAGTAGAAAATTCTAAGAAAACAAGAAAGAGTGAGAGGAGGGACAAACACTTTATGCAAATACAGAGGTATTTGCTGTGGTAGGTGGTCTCTGAAATGGCTTCCAGGGACCCCTGCTTCCTGGTACTCAAGAGAAATCTCCTTTCTCTTTAAGTTGGGCTGGCCCTAGTGACTCAATTCCAACAGGATACTGCAAAAGTTGTGGTATGTCATTTCCAAGAGGTGGCTACCAAATGATTTCATTTCTGAGTGGCTTAGGGTTTCTTCCTCTCTCTTGCTTTCTCACTCTGCTGAAGCAAGATTCCAAGTATTGAGTGGCTATACAGGAAGGCCAATCAGCAAGGAAATGAAGAAAGCCTCTGCCGAGAGCCAGTAAGATTCAGCCTTCCGTCAGACCTCCTGTTAGAAGTTGAATCCTTCCAATAGCCAGGTTGAATTCAAAAGCATACACTTCGGCATTCACTTTTAAGACCAAGTGGGTCTTACTTCCTTGTCAGTGTAAGTTCAGTGCCTGGCAGATTGGTTTGTGCACAGTGAAGGGATGCTAGGAAATCAAAAGACATCACATTTGCAGTCAACTCATTTGTTCTTAAAACGGGGTCAAGTTTACTTCTTCTAGTACTCAAAAGAACATTTAAAGATACGTTAAATTTGGTGTTTTGTGCGAGAAACAACTCCTCATTGTTCAAGAAGAAAACGCAACTTTGATGTTTTTAAAACAGCTGTTAGCATTTTTTTGGTATGTTCATAAGTAAGATTCTTATGACCTTGAAGACTAGCTTCACAGCACTATAAACCAATTAAATGTTAAACATTGTGTCTCTTAACCTTGGTAATAAGTATTCCACATAGAAATTACTCTTCAACTCCCTTTATGCTAATTAGGACTCTATGTAAAAAACAAATTAAAAAAAAGAGAGATACTCTTGTTTTTTTGGCCTTATCGACTGCCACGAAGGAGAAAATGATGAAATGTGTCGTGGGATGGGAAAGTTGAAATGCTTACAGATGTTACTTTGACAAACTGCTAGCTTGATGCTGACTCACAGTCCACAGGGCTGTAGAAAACTGGTACCACAGAGAGGTGATGCAGGAAGTGGGTACAGTACACACCTTTCCAATCCCCGGAGGTTCTTCTAGTATTAGAAAGCAATACAAGTCTGGTAACATGACTTCATGGCAAGTGTATCATTCAAGCGGGGCCATTACTCTAAGTACACCTTTGTCTGAATGTGTGTATGAGAAGGGACAGTGTATTGTATTCCCAAGTCTGCTCAAACAAATGACCACAAGCTTGGTGGATTAAAGCAACAGAAATTGATTCACAGTACTGGAAGTCAAAAGTTGGAAATCAAAGTGTCAACAAAGCTGGTTCTTTCTGGAAGCACTGAAGGAGAGTTTGTTCCAGGTCTCTCTCACAGCTTCTGGTGGCACTGACAATCCTTGGTGTTCTCTGCCTTCTAGAAACATCACCCCCATCTCTGCCTCTGTCTACACATGGCTTTCTTCCTGATGTCTAAGTCTCAAATCTCTCTCTCCTATCTCAAGTAAAGGCAACCACTGACTAGATTTAGACCAGGCTCTATATCTAGGATGGCCTCATCTTGAGATCCCTAATTACATCTGCAAAGATTCTATTTCCAATTAAGGTCACATACACAGGTACTGCAGATTAGGGCAGATATATATTTTTGGAGGATACAATTCGATCCTCTACAAATTGCATATAAAAATGGTTTGAGTTTGAGAAGCATGATGTGGACTCGTAATTTTTTTGGAATTGACAAACCTTTTATGATAATAAGATAAGTTTAATATTCATGTTAGAAAACTCAGAAAAGAGAAATACAAAGACAAAAATAAAATGTGGGATTTACTTTTTAAAAATTATTTCTTGTTAAAAATAGAACTACTCGAGGCGCCTGGGTGGCTCAGTGGGTTTAAGCCTCTGCCTTCGGCTCAGGTCATGATCCCAGGGTCCTGGGATTGAGCCCCACATCGGGCTCTCTGCTCAGCGGAGAGCCTGCTTCCCCCTCTCTCTCTGCCTGCCTCCCTGCCTACTTGTGATCTCTGTCAAATAAATAAAATTAAAAAAAAAAATAGAACTACTCTATGACCCAGCAACTGTACTACTAGATATTTACCCAAAGGATACAAAAATACAGACTTGAAGGGGTACATGCACCCCGATGTTTATAGTGGCATTATCAGCAATAGCCAAACTATGGAGAAAGTCCAAATGTTCATCAACTGATGAATGGATGAAGCAGCAGTGGTGGACATCTACAATGGAATATTACTCATAACTCAGAAGAATGAAATCTTGCCTTTTGCAATGACATGGATGGAGTTAGAATGTATTATGCTAAATGAAGTAAGTCAGTCCAAGAAAGAGAAATACCATATGATCCCACTCGTATGTGGAATTTAAGAAGGAAAACAGATGAACATATGCGACAGGGGAAAAGGAAAAAAGGAAAGAGCCATCAGAGACTCTTAACAATAAAGAACAAACTGAGGGCTGATAGAGGGAGCAGGATGGGGGATGGGCTAGATGGGTGATGGGTATTAAAGTGAACACTCTTGATGAGTACTAGGTGTTGTGTGTAAGTGACAAATCACTGAATTCTACTCCAGAAACCAATATTGAACTGTATGTTAACTACCTAAAATTTCAATGAAAAAAAGTTCCTTCTGAGCACAGTAGAAAACAAGCCATTTTTGACCACTAAAAGAACCATTTTAAGGTTAATTTTTACAATAAAGGTACAATATACATAACAAAAGTCCATAAATTATAAATGTACTGCTTGATGAATTTTCACAAAGTGAACACACCCACATAAACACCCTCTATATCAAGAAATTGAATATTCTTTGCTCCCCAACATCATTCTTGTGATCCTAGTTACTATCCACATCCCTGAGGGTAACCACAAGCCTGACTTCTAACACTCTGTAGAATATTTCTTTTTGGGGCACCTGGGTGGTTCAGTGGGGTAAAGCCTCTGCCTTCGGCTTAGGTCATGATCCCAGGGTCCTGGGATCGAGCCCCGAATTGGGCTCTCTGCTCAGCAGAGGGCCTGCTTCCTCCTCTCTCTCTGCCTGCCTCTCTGCCTACTTGTGATCTCTGTCTGTCAAGTAAATAAATAAAATCTTTAAAAAAAAAAGAATATTTCTCCTTGTCCTTTGATTCTGTACAAAGTAATCTGGCTTCTTTTATTCAATACAATTCATGTGTTGCACATGGGCAACATATTCTCTTTGCTGTATAGTATTCTACTGTGTGAATTTGTTAATCTCTTCTACTATTGATAGGTATTTGAATTACTTCCAGATTTATCTAAGATCAATACTGCTATAGTCATTCTTGCACGTGTCTTTGGTACATATATGTTCACATTTCCTTGGGGTATATACGTGAGGGTGGAGGAGTTGGATCATTGGGTATTTATGTGTTCAGTTTTAATAGATATTGCTAAACTGTTCTCCAAGACACTTGTACCAATTAACACTCTCACCAACAGAGTTTGAGAATTCTAGTTATTTCATATCCTTTTTGTCACTTGGTATTGTTAGGCTTTTTAATTTTAGTCAATCTAGTAGGAAGCTCAAGAAAATTATGACATGATTTGAAGCAACTGATGTACTGTAAGAAATTATTGTACACCCTAATGGTTGGAACACTCCCCTTTAAGAAGTCCAGGGTTGATGGCATTCATGGGAAAGCAAATACTAGCTGACACAAGTAAATAATATTTTCATCATTATATTAATGTTTTTAGTGTTTATCCTTGACAATCTTTAGAAAAAGCATGAAATACTTAAATTTTACTGCAGATTGGAATGAAAACTTTAGTAGCCTTGTCAATGTAAAATAAAGGGAAACTGATGACAGGTGAGATGTGGAAAGAAGAGACAGAAAAAAGTGGGTATCTTCATCTCACAAGGTGGACAGTATAGAGGTAACAGACGTTGATAGGATGTGGGGCGCCTGGGTGGCTCAGTCAGTGAAGCATCTGACTTTGGTTCAGGTGCTGATCTCAGGGTCCTGGGATGGAGTCCTGCATAAGGCTCCCTGATCAGCAGGGAGTCTGCTTCTCCCCTTCTCTCTGCCCCACTCCATGTTCTCTCTCTCTCTTCTCTCAAATGAATAAATAAAATCTTTTTTAAAAAGTTGATAGGATGTTAAATAGTCCCCTGTGTTATTTAAAGCTATAAAAGCAAGTGATAGAAAAAACAATACTATAATTTAGATGAATTAGAAAAAAGATATGAGGAAGATGGAGTTTTATGCATATATTTAAAGTTATAAAAGCAATCAAGAAAAAATAGAAGTAAGAGGTAAGGAATTGGGGTTAAATTTTTTTTAGTTTACATTTTTCATATATGGTAGTAAACAGATGTAATTTGAAGTTGGTAAAGCAAGAAGTTGATGCATAAGCTTATTAAGGTATTTGCAGTTACTAAGATAAAGTTCCAAAGAACTAAAGAAGTTAAAGACGTGGTCCCTGGAGAATGCCCATAAGGGTGTGACCAGCTAGGCCTAGAGATGGTTAGTTTTCATTATAATCTTTTCTGTATTAACTATTTGTCAAGTATATGTAGTCCTTTGATATGAAAGAATGAAGTTTTAAAAGTCGGAATTATTAGGGGAGATGATCAAGTCTAATGCTCTTGCTGTGAGTGATTTCAACTCCTACTTTGCAGAGAGGGAAAAAGAAATGACAGAAGTGTAAGCAAGCATAAAGATGCATTATGGGATCCAGGAACTGGAATGCCAGAAAACAAAACTGGAGAAGATAAGGAAAAAAGGATCACCATCAGGTGGAAAATAAACAGAAAATAAGAATCTTAATTTATTTACCCAGATTGTTTCCTTCAGAATTCTATCTGGTGAAATAGTTCATGGTTTGAGAATTTCGACAGGTGATACAACTATCATGAACAGACACTTCTCCAATGAAGACACACAAATGGCTATCAGACACATGAAAAATGTTCATCATCACTAGCCCTCAGGGAGTTTCAAATTAAAACCACATTGAGATACCACCTTACACCAGTTAGAATGGCCAAAATTAGCAAGACAGGAAACAACATGTGTTGGAGAGGATGTGGAGAAAGGGGAACCCTCTTACACTGTTGGTGGGAATGCAAGTTGGTGCAGCCTCTTTGGATAACAGTGTGGAGATTCCTCAAGAAATTAAAAATAGAACTTCCCTATGACCCTGTAATTGCACTCCTGGGTATTTACCCCAAAGATACAGATGTCATGAAAAGAAGGGCCATCTCTACCCCAATGTTCATAGCAGCAATGGCCACGGTCACCAAACTGTGAAAAGAACCAAGATGCCCTTCAACGAATGAATGGATAAGGAAGATGTGGTCCATATACACTATGGAGTATTATGCCTCCATCAAAAAGGATGAATACCCAAATTTGTATCAACATGGATGGGACTGGAAGAGATTATGCTGAGTGAAATAAGTCAAGCAGAGACAGTCAATTATCATGCGGTTTCACTTATTTGTGGAGCATAAGAAATAACATGGAGGACAAGGGGAGATGGAGAGGAGAAGGGAGTTGAGGAAAATTGGAAGGGGAGGTGAACCATGAGAGACTATGGACTCTGAAAAACAATCTGAGGGTTTTGAAGGGGCGGGGGTTAGGAGGTTGGGGGAGCCAGGTGGTGGGTATTACGGAGGACACGTATTGCATGGAACACTGGGTGTAGTGCATAAACAATGAATTCTGCTACACTGAAAAGAAATTTTTTAAATGTGGGGGAAAAAACTAGCAATACTGGCAGAGTGTGCTGGCTTCCCAATTTCTCAACTTTCTAGGTCACTTCATGGTTTACACTGTTTCTAGATAAATCTCACTGTGAATCTGATCTTCTCACTCCCTGCTCGAAATCTTCAATGACTCCTATCCAATCAAGTGTTAAATCCTCACCTTGGTATTCTGAATAATAGGGCTACAGTACACAGGTTGACAGTCAGTATGGTACTGCTAAGTATTAAAGTGGAAATGTGAATGGAGGCAGTGCTGCTATTGAGGCCTGTGCTCTTTAATTCTACACCATAATGACTCCAGTGAAACCCACATGTACACACAGAGACACAGATAAGAGTGGTCCTTGCCTATAAGAGTGAAAAACCAGAAGCAACCTAGATGTCCATTAATAGGAGAAGGGACCAGCAAAGTGGGTAAGGTCCTATAGTATAGAGAATCAGAAATAGTTAAAACACACGAACCAGTTCTGCCAGTTTCAACATGAATAAATCACCAAAGCAAAATGTTGATTGAGAATTGCAACCTGTAGAAGGTTCCATACAATATGATTCTGTTTATGAAATGTTTAATAGCATGCACTTGTTATTTAAAAAAAGAACAAAATGAGTATAAGGAAAAATATAGATTAAAATCTGATGATGGTTATCTCTGTGGAGAGAAAAGAATTGAGAAGGGTGCAAACAAGGTATCAACTCTTACTCCATTACACTTCTTAATAAGAAAAGACCCAGAAAACAATGGAGCAAAAAATGAATGAGGGTAAATGGTAAGTATTCTTTGTTTTCTCCATATGTTTAAAATATGACATAAAACAAATACCCAGATAGAAAAAATATTCTAACTTTCCATCTCAGGGTGATGAGATTATGCGTGACTTTGTTCTTCCTTTCGCTTATTTTTCTTAATTTTCAAGAATAAACATTTTTTTATTTTTGGTCTATAGTCAAACACATCAAAAGCAAAGGTGTCCTTCCATCTTCACAGCAAAAAAAGTGCTTGTAAACAAACTAAAACTCTACAACTCCTCTTAGATTCATTAGAGGATTGAGGTTATAGGGCAAATCATTGCTCTGGAAACTAGAAACACAGGATACAGAGAATCACAGTTTACTTGAACAGAAGCTGCTATAGGAGCTTGATAGGTTTCAAGTGTTCCTACTGAAAGAATATCTAATGGCTAGAGATTGACTGTGGGCTAGCTTTGAGAGATAAAAATGTCTGGAGCATGGAGCACTGGGGGTGTGGTCCATAAACAATTAATTCTGGAACACTGAAAAGAAACAGAAAATAAATAAAAATTTAAAAAAATGTCTGGGGCACAGTCTAATAGAGACCTCTATGATTTTTGAGGATTACTTCTAGCAGCCTGATAGGTTCTCAGGATAAAGATCAGAGAAGAATCCCCTTGTGCTACAGGTGGTGGTTAGGGTGTGGGAATATTGACTTTAAGTTGAACCCAGAGCACTCTATTCTCATTAACAACAGCCCACCCTCAAGGGAAACTATTTTACCACAGCTTAACCCACTTACAGTTTACCACAGCCTACCTGGTATAGGGGAAGGGAAATACTCAACTTCAGGTCCCTCTAACCTTCCTGTCTCACTTAAGGAGAGAAGGCCAAAAGCACTTCTGAAGGTCATAGACTCACAGAAGACTGAACCGTAATAAGAATATAGAATGTCCGAAGGAGCACGTGCACCCAAATGTTTATAGCAACAATGTCTACAATAACCAAACTATGGAAAGAACCTAGATGTCCATCAACAGATGAATGGATGAAGAAGATGTGGTGTATATATACACAATGGAATACTATGCAGCCATCAAAAGAAATGAAATCTTGCTATTTGCGACGACGTGGATGGAACTAGAGGGTATCATGCTTAACGAAATAAATCAATTGGAGAAAGACAACTATCATATGATCTCCCTGATATGAGGAGGTGGAGATGCAACATGGGGGGTTAAGGGGGTAGGAGAAGAATAAATGAAACAAGATGGGATTAAGAGGGACACAAACCATAAGTGACTCTTAATCTCACAAAACAAACTGAGGGTTGCTGGGAGGAGGGGGGGTTGGGAGAAGGGGGTTTGGGTTATGGACATTGGGGAGGGTATGTGCTATGGTGAGTGCTGTGAAGTGTGTAAACCTGGTGATTCACAGACCTGTACCCCTGGGGATAAAAATATATGTTTATAAAAAATAAAAAATAAAAGATTATAGAATGTCCAGCCACACCCCCCTCATTTTAACACCGCATCAATATGGCCCCTGTCTAATAACAGGGGCTTACAGCTGAAACAACTACAAGCCTCAGGCCCACTTTAAGAAGGAATTTCTAGGGAAACCCAAAGATAATGGGGGGGGGGTACAAAACACAGAACACTAGATAACATTTTAGAACCTGATTGCACAGCTATAGCAAACAGTAAATGGCCTAACTCCTAGTCAGATACACATGAAAGCTCACACTAAAGGCATATTTACCTTAGTTTCTTTTATGCAATACATCACATCTACCTTCCACTGAACGATTTCAAGACTGCTAAAAAGCAAAAGCAAAATGTGTACAGCACAGAAAAACATCAGAAACAGATTCATGGTAAGAATTTTCCAAAATTAAGGACAGACACCAAACCACAGATCCAGGAAGTTCAGAGAACATGAAGCAGAAAAATATACCACAAATCTACCCATACACACATGTGTTAGTTTCTTAGGACTGCCATAAAGTCCCACAAACTGGGTGGCTTGAAACAACAATTATTGTCTCACAGTTCTGAGGACTAGAAGTTTGAAATAAAGGTGTCAGCAAGGCCATGCTCTCTCTGTAATGCATAGGAGAAGAATTCCTTGCCTCTTCCTAGCTTCTGGTGGTTCGTTGGCCATCTTTAACATTCCTTAGCCTGCAGCTGTGTAACTCTAACATGTGCCTTCATATTCACATGGCATTCTACTTGTGTGTCTCGTGTCTTCACAGTTATCTTCTTATAAGGACACCAGTCATGGTGGGATAGTGCCTCACCCTACTCCAGTATGACCTCATCATAACTATTACATCTAATACGACCCTGTTTCCAAATAAGGTCACATTCTGAGCTTCTGGAGTTAGGATTTCAACATACCTTGTTCTGGGGCAGGGAGACACAATTCAACTCTTAATTTTTATACTATAATTGAACTGCAAAAATTGAAGACAAAGAGAAAATTTTGATGAAAGTCAGATGGGAGACGAAAGGACCACCTTACATACAGAGGAATAAGAATTATACCAGGCTTTTCTCTAGAAACCACACAAGCAAGAAGAGAGTGTAGTGAAATATTTACAGTTTTGAAAGAAAGAAACAAACAAACCAATCTCAAATTCTTTATTCCACAAAATTATCCTTCGAAAGTGAAGAGACTTTCTCAGACAAATAAGAACTGAGGGAATTTGTCACCAAGAAACATTCCTTGCTAGAAATGTTAAAAGAAATTATTCATAGAGAAGAAAAATTATATAGGTCAGAAACAAAGATCTATACACAGAAAGGAATATATGAAGGTAAAATAAAATCTTTTCTTTTTCTTAGTCTAATTTTATCTAACAGTTAACAGTGTATTCATAATAATAGCAACGATGTATTTGGTGACTATATCTTTTGCATAATTGAATGCATATAACAGCAGTATAATAAGGGACAGGAGGGACACATTGAGTATATTCTGTTATAAGGTATCCCCACTACCCATCAAGTGATAGTGTCATTTGAAAGTGTATTAGATTAGTTGTATACTGCAAACTCTAGGGCAACCACTAAAAAAGTCATAAAGAAGTACAGCAACGTGCTAAGAGAAGAGAGAAATGAAATCATATAAAATACTCAAAAAACCCCAAGAATGCAGGGAAAAGGGTGGAAACACACACACACAGAAACAAAAAACAAGGACAATAACTAACAGTTAAAATATGGTAGATATCACACTAACTATATCAAAAATCACTTTAACTTTTTATTTTTTATAAACATATATTTTTATCCCCAGGGGTACAGGTCTGTGAATCACCAGGTTTACACACTTCACAGCACTCACCAAAGCACATACCCTCCCCAATGTCCATAGGGTTGCTGGGGGGAGGGGGTTTGGCAAAAATCACTTTAAATGTCAGTGATCTAATTATACCAGTTAAAACACAGAGACTGTGAGAATGGATAAGAAAAGCAAGACCCAACTAGATGCTCTCTCCAAGAAATCCACTATAAATATAAAAACACAGATTAAAAGCAAAGGGATGGAGAAAGATGCAGAATGCCAACACTAATGAAAGGAAATCTGGAGTAGCTATATTAATTCCAAACAAAACAGACTTCAGAGCAAGAATATTTATCAGAGATAAACTGGGGCATTATGTAATTGTAAAGGAGTCAATTCTTAATATGTATGTACCTAACAAAAAAGCATCAACATACATGAGGCAAAAACTGATCAAACTGTAAGGAACAATTAACAAATTCATAATTATAGTTAGAGACTTCAACACTCCTCTATTAGTAACTGACAGATCCAGCAGATAGAAAATCAGGATATAGCACCTTCAATATACTGAATTTTATTGACACTTATAGAACACTTGATCCAGAAGATGTGATCCATATATACAATAGAATATTACTTAGCCATCAGAAATCATGGTTACCCAACTTCTGCATTAACATGGATGGTACTGGAGGAGATTATGCTGAGTGAAATAAGTCAAGCAGAGAATGTCAATTATCATATGGTTTCACTTATTTGTGGAATATAAGGAGTAGCATGGAGGACATTAGGAGAAGTAAGGGGAAAATGGAGGGGAAATCAGAGGGGGAGATGAACCATGAGAGACTGTGGACTCTGAGAAATAAATTGAGGGTTTCAGAGGGGAGTGGAAGGGGGGATGGGTTGACCCAGTAATGGGTATTAAGGAGGGCACATATTGCATGGAGCACAGGGTGTTATACGTAAACAATGAATCTTGGAACACTACATCAAATACTAATGAGATACTGTATGGTGACTAACATAACATAATAAAAAATAAAAATAAATTAAAAAATAATGGATGATGCTTGCTGGGAAAAAAAAAAAAAAGAAAGAAAAAAAAGAACACCTGATCCAAAAATAGCAGAATACCTGTCCTTCTCAGTCTCACTTGGAACATTCACCAAGAGAGATCACACTCTGGGCAATAAAATAAGCTTAACAAATTTTAAGAGATAGAAATCTTTTCAATCTGCTGCTTTCGCGCTGGATCCTGGGATGAGCGAGTCTGTGTATAAGCCCTTTGACAGTGGCGTGTCAGTTTTCTATAGCCTTTTGGGTTTCCTGCACAAAGGCCCCACTGGTTTTCAAAGCCAGATGTCTTGGGGGCTCCTCTCTTTGGAGCAGGCCCCAATGACTGAGGTACCTGATGGGGGCTCAAACTCCTCGTTCCTCAGGCCATATCTATGCAATACCTCCCACTCATGGGTCCTCATGCCAGTATTGGGGTTTGTGGCAAGCCTGTGTCTCTGCCCCTCCTTCCTGTCTCAATGTGTCCTTTCTATCTTTTTTTATGGAGGAGCTCTTCAGCTAATTTTCAGGTCTTTTTCAGAGAGAGTTGTTCTATATATAGCTGTAGATTTGGTGTGCTATGTGAGGAAGTAAGTACAGGGTCTGCCTGTGCCACCATCTTGAACTACCCCTCCAACCTCATTTATCTAATCATGGATGATGTCATTATTGCCAAAGTTAGCTTTTCTAGCAACATAGACCTAAAATTGTTTAACATCACTTAAAACTGGAGAGAAATAATAATATTACTTGCCACAAAATGGCAGAACTAGAAAGGACTATAGAGTTCTCTTACGCCGATTCCCTCAATTTATACATATACACATTCATTCAACACAACTGTAATGCCTCCCAGGAATCTATCAAGCACTGCTATAGATGCTCAAGATAAAGCCAGGAACACATTAAACCGACACTTGTAGAAAGCTTGGTGATGTCATCTCCTCCAGGACCATAACTCTCTACTCTACAACTGCTATGTCTCTACTTGTGTCCACTATGTAAGAATGGGAACAAGAAGAGTTCATGATGCTCTCCCAGTGTCATAGAAAATCCTGGAAACAGCACCCCAAGCTGGGGTGGCCAACTTTTTCTGGTGTGGGCCATTTGCAGCTAACACTCAGAGTAGCTGGGGAATAGATCCAGCAGTCCAGTGAAAGCAATGTGTGTGGGGCCCAATGAGCTGCAAATGGCAAATGGCCCAGCTCTCATGGGGTTTACATTATGAATAAGGGAGTGAATATATACTAATATATACTAAAATATACTAAACAAAGAAATAAAATAAATAGTATGGCAAATGGTGGTAAGTAATCTAGAGAGCCAGGGAACAAAAGGCTTATAAATAGGTATTCTGGTCATCCTCACTGAGAAGTCTTCAGTAAAGATTTGAAGGATATAAGAGGGTGAGCCATGTAGATTGAGGAAAAATCATCTTAGGGAGAAAGAATTCAATACCAAAGAAGTTAAGTACTTCTTTTAAGGTCCACGAGTGTTGAGGCTAGTACCCAGATAACCTAAAGCCTGGTTTGATTTTCCTCTATGGTACTGATGCCAAATTAATTATCATCACACAGTCATGTATTTTATTACTTAGCTCATATTTATGTATCACCATCTGCAGAGCTTTGGCAGAGGAGGGAGAACTTTCCTCTCTTTATGAGTTTTCACATATAGATTCTGATGTAATCTCTATGGTGGCCCGTTGAGGTAGCTATAATTATCACTTACAGACAATAAAATGGGGCTCAATTAGGTTAAGTAGCCTGCCCAAAAAGCCAATAGCTATTAAAGATACAATTAGTGTTTAAACACAGTTGACTCATCCCACAAATCACTTGCTTTCCATCATATCATGCTTCTTAAATTGAATTATAAGTTCTATATTTGTGTGTTTTACTTTTGTTTTTGTTCTTCTTTGTTTTACACAGGAAAAAAAACAATTACCACAAATAATTTTATATTTACATCTCTTATAAAATCAGACTAAACCCATCAGTTATTTGTTGATTTATATAAACAACTGAAATTTAGTATCAGTCAATTCAGTGTGAAAAATTCAATGCAGAATTCTAAAAGGTAGCTCAGTTTGCTCTCCTCCTTAGCTTCTTTTTTGTTTTCGGTTATTTAATTTAAGTTGTGTTATTAACTTGTGAATCGATAACACATTCACATTGTTCAAAATTCACAAGTTCTAAAATAGCATGTGATTAACTACTTCCCTGCCATTTTGCTCTTCAAGCATCCAGTTCTTCTCTTCAGAGGAAATATTTCATTTCCCCCAACTTGTTATATTTCCTTCCAGTGACATATTATTCAAACACAACCAGCTTCTAGAATGTAACTGGAATTTCAAAGATGAGATCAGGGTCAAGAGAAACTGGGTGTGACTAATATTCCTGTTCACCCACTACACCAAGTCTCCCAAAGAAAAATAAATTCGGGGCGCCTGGGTGGCTCAGTGGGTTAAGCCGCTGCCTTCGGCTCAGGTCATGATCTCAGGGTCCTGGGATCAAGTCCCACATTGGGCTCCCTGCTTGGCCGGGGGGGGCCTGCTTCCCTTCCTCTCTCTCTGCCTGCCTCTCTGCCTACTTGTGATTTCTCTCTGTCAAATAAATAAATAAAATCTTAAAAAAAAAAAAAAAGAAAAATAAATTCGTATTTTATTTAATTTGTGACTTCTCTGTTCTCCTACATTCTACACACTGCCCTCAGACTAATCTTTTTAAAGTGAATCTCCAGTCTTGTCAACAACCACTCAACTTCCAATGATCTCCCACTTGTGTCCTTTGTAGAACCCAGGCATCTCAGTTCGGAATTCATTGCCCTATCTATGTTACTTGTCTTATTTATCTTTAGATTATTTTTTAACTCTACCTTCCTGTAGGTAAAGTTTTATTGGCACTTAACATGAATTATTATTATAATAACTAAAGGGTTCCATATTTTTAATGCAATCAATTGACTTTTTATCTTAGAGACCATCTAGGGGATGAAAATCCTCCCCCTTGCTAATCAATCAATTATTGAAATTCTGGGAACTAGACTGACTGATGGCTCTGGTTTACCTAGGATGGAAGGGTTTTCCAGGACATGAGATGATCTTTGCTAAAACCCAAGAAACTCCCAAGCGCACCAGAAAAAGCTGGCCACCCCAGCTTGGGGTGCTGCTCCCAGGGTTTTCCATGACACTGGGAGAGCACCATGAACTGTTCTTGTTCCCAAGTAGAGACACAGCAGTTGTAGAGCGGAGAGTTATGGTCCTGGAGGAGATGACATCACTAAGCTTTCTGCAAGAAAGGATATGGGGACTTTGCTGCCATGAACAATGTTCTTATTCCTGATCTGATCCCCAAGGATCATCTGTTTTTCCAAAGCTTTCTTTCTCTTTGGCAGTAATTGATGCGTATGCTACATTATCTTCTATCATGCTCCCTGAAGTCAGAGTCAGGAAACAGTACAGGTATGAGTAACAGGTTACAGTGGACATTGGGTCCCACACATACTGCTTTCACTGGGCTGCTGGACCCATTCCCCAGCTACTCTGAGTGTTAGCTGCAAATGGCCCACAGTTGCTCCCTTCTCTGCAGAATTGTCCTCACTGCTGTTTGCCAAAGGGGGGGTGCTGCCTCACTCAGGAAGTCATATATCCTTCACTCCCCAGGGACAGCCACTGGCCAGCGACTGCCTGACAAAGGTTAAAGAAATTGGGTCTCTTGCCTCAAGATGGAACCAATCAGTTCATACCTCAGAGTCCCCCACAGACCAGGCTGAAACAATTCTCCAACTGAGATTACTTCCTTTGTTAGCTTTCTTCCCTAGCCTTATGCTGCTCCCCTTACTTCCTTTAGCCTAAAAATACTCCCTCAATATTTCACTTGATAGGGTGGCCAAATCAGTATGATGTGCCCAGGATTTTCCCAGTTTTAGCACTGAAAGTCCCACATCCCAGCCAATCCCCTGGTCCAGAGCGAAGAAGGGTGGTTGGTCACTGTGTCTCCAGCTCTGCCTCTAAGGAATCAGAACAAAGACATCAGCTTACATCACATATAAGCTAGGATCATGTCTGTAGGATCATGTGTATGCTGTAACTTCCTAGACAGTGGGGTTGCCACTCCAGTGTAAAGGTCTGGACGGTATCCCAGTAGTCTATATGGTACTATTTGGTGAATTGGAATAAGGCACCTCCCACCACCCAGTCTGAAACAACCCCACTGGCATCTGGCTTAGCAAACTGTAGTTGCCTTTTTGTGGAAAAGAGGCACCCTTTCCCCTGGAGGAAACAGTTCCATGCTAAAGTGTATGGCTTGGCAAGAGAAGTACCTCCTGGATTTCTGGGCTCGGTGCTTTTGTGCAGCACACACGCTGACTGGCTGGCCGTACACGCAGCCCTGGAGTAAAGCAAGGAGAACAGCCTTGACCCATTTCCATTTTCTCTACATCTTCCCTCACCCTGCCAAGTAAATGATATCAGGGTGGCACATTCAGATATGCAAAAACAGTAAACTTGGCTTGGGCTCAGCTCTCCATAAAAGGTAAGAGAGAGAGAGAGAGATGCAGGCAATCCAGTAAATCAGAAGAAAGCTAGTCTAGGAAATTCAAGGTAAGAGCCTGCTTTCTATAGATTAGAGCATGGATTATATTCTGCACTTTTCCAGGGAAGCTCCAAATTTATAAACTCTTTGTGCTCCACCTTCTAGAAAGGAATGGAATTAGAACCACGTCTTTGGCACATAATTACCCTGAATTGAACTGCCACCATCATTTAAAAGGGAGACTTTGAAAAACCACAATGAACTTGAATATATTTGACGTGGAATTCATGCACAGAGCTACAGTCATGCTCAGACAATGTTTGGCTGGTGAGGAGAAATAAGAGATGTCTTGAAACTACAGTTTTCAGGTACCAAGTAACCTTAACTTGTTAGGTCTATAGATCATCCCTGGATGGAAATCAGCGAGAAAACCATTTCACTGTCACATAAGCCACCAGTTTCAATAAATCTTCCCCTTCTCCACAGATTTCAGCATAGGGCTCTAAGTTACAGGGGGAAAACTGAATTTTTTTCTTATATTTTTTGGTATGCCGCCTATAGTAATAGAGCAAACAAACAAACACAAGACATCCTTTAACACAACAGAATGTTTAGTTACCTAGGAGTGAACGAGGCCATGGGAGGAATGAGCTTTGCTTGATTTCCAGCTGAGCTATACAGAAAGAGTTAGTCTTTGCCAAATGTCTTTCAAAAGCTTCGTGTTAAAACCATATCCAATAATGGTGCAACTGGGTCATTACCCACACATTGCCAGGCCAGTGTTTCAAAGAGGTCCGATACAATCTCATGGACAGTTCAAGTTGGAACTCCTCCCCTGACATCTCAAAAATCTATAGTAGCTGACAAGAGTTATTGAACTTGCAGAGGCGGAGGGAAGATAACGGACTTAAAGAATCATGTCCTCTATATCTGGAAACAGTGGAACAATTAGACCTGTTGGAAAAATCTACACAAACTACAAAGGGAGGATGTTCTTGCCCCTGAACTTGGCAAACAGAGCACGGGAAGTCATAGAAAGTACAGATACTGCTTATGCAATATCCAGGTGAATACTGGAACAGAACATTTCTCCCTTTCTCTTGAGGCTTTATTATTCCAAAATCTCCACCAGGAACATAAATTACAGGGGAAAACGGAAAGCCAAGCAGAGTTGGAGTCATTTTCATTTCTGACCTTATTTTCTTAGTCCCCCAGAGAGTTAGTCTTCCTCGCTGTCTCTTTCCCTAGGAGAAGACCCTGTCTCTTTGGCAGAGACTTCCCACCTGGAAAATCTTTTCCAGAGTGATTTTGCTTGAGGTCATCTTGAAGAGAATGTATGAGCTGAGGCTGAGGCTGCCCCTCATCTCAATTCCACTGACTCGAGGAGCAGAGAACACTCACTCACCTACCCTCCCTGCCCCCATTGCTCATCCCAGGAGTGGAGTGTCTCTTCCCAGCAGACCAGTCATACCGTGGTCCACTTCAGCCAGCCAGACATACCCAATCCATGGCACCATCTCTTAGGCCATGGCAGCATCCATGGCAGAGCAAGTGTCTCCAACGCTCAGTCTGCCAGAGTTCCAAGGATTCGAAATCTGCTTCTGGGCTCTTAGAGGGCAGGGCCTGAAACCAGAGCCATGCTTCTGCTGAGTTTTAGAGGTTATTGTTGTTGTTGTTGTTGTTGTTTAAATTCTAAAGTTCTTTCACAGAGAAAGGCCTACAGCTGTAATATCCCAGGGCCTCTGAAGTCAAAACAGCTGGATATACATCCTCACTCTGTCACTTTGGGCAATTCTTCAATTTCTTTGTGCTTCTGCTTCTTCAAATGTGAAGCAGAGTAGCGCAAATAAAATGCTTACCAATATGGCTGACTTACAGCCAGTACCTCAGGTATATTTCCCAAGAGGATCTTAATCATCATCTTTTATTGGTCAAGTTCTACAGATCCTTTCTAAAGAAGTGCAGGCAAGTCATCTCTGATGCCCCTAGTACGGTTAGTTCTTTTCCTGCAATGTCCATTTTGCATTATGTGTTAAATTAATTAAGCACGTATTTAAATATTTGATTTAAATATTCGATTTATTTATTTGAGAGAGAAAGAGGGAGAGAGATGGAGAGGGAGAAGCAGACAACGCACTGGGCACAGAACCCACCATGGAGTTTGATCCGAGAGATTACGACTTGCGCTGAAACTAGGAGTCAGATGCTTAACCAACTGAGCCACCTAGGCACACCTAATTAAGCACATATTTATTGAATTTCTTCCTTGTGGCAGACAAATACGAGGCACTAGGAAGATAGCAGTCAACAAATAGGCCTTCTCTCTGTTCTCACAGAGCATATGATCAAACAGGGGGGGTCGCAATTAAACAATGAATTATAATGGCATATTTAATTGCCTTTGTAAGTTACTATGTAAGAAGAAAGAAAGGAACCTGATATATAGCAGAAGGGCTGGGCCATGTTCCCTTTGGTATGATGTTTACACTGACACAGAATAGAATGGGGAGAGCATTCCAGGTGAGAGAACACCTTGCCATGGCAAGAAGCATGGCCTGCATTTGAGAAATGGGTCAGGGCGATAAGTCATGGAGAGAGATCAGTGTGAGATGACAGTGGTGAGGTGGATGGAGGCCAGAAAATTCAAGAATACTGGAACTGTTAAGGATTCTCTTTGGAAAATGGGATGTCATCAAAGGGCATTCAGTTAAGAGAATACATAATCATATTTCTATTTTTTAAATGTCATTCCAGATATACTACAAGTAATGGATAAAAGATGGATTGGAATACATATGGCGCAGCTAGTTTGGTAGCACTTGCTATGTGCTTAGAGTAAAACAGAGGCCAAGATGGAGAGGACTGGAAGGACTGAGGAAATACTGAGAAGGTAAAACTGACAGGACTCCATGGTTGAGATGAGATAAGGAATGAGAAAAAGGAGGATGTCAGGAATGACTCATGAACTTGGGGCTTGGACAACTGTTGGGGGGTGGTGGTACCACTTTGTGTGTTGAGAACGTTAGAGGAGAAGCAGGTTTGGTGAGGGCCAATTCCAAGTTCACTTTTGGACACAGTGACTTTCAGATGTTGGTGATAACCTCCAAATGAGATGTCAGGTAAGCAGTGAGTATAGCTCTATGGCTCTCAGAGGGAGTGTTCTGGGGTAGGGACATACACTGAAAACTGTCACCATACAGATGATACTTGTAAGTTTCTACTAATCTCCCTCTCCACCCCACTAGAATGCAAGTTCCCTGAGAGCATGAATTTTGTCTTTTATTTTCATACCCTTTGGGACTGGCTTATCTTACACATGTAGAGGCAAATGATTTTCAGATTCCCATTAGAACACTCCCACATAGTTTCCCTGAGCACATTTTATGCAACTGCCATTAAAATATCTTTCATCTTTTTCAACTACTCAGTGATTCCTAGAAAGCTCTTCAAATAGGAAAGAGGAAGATATTTCCAAAGCTGAAGAATTAATCTGAGAATCCCTTGACCAGAGACATGCTCATTCATCCCTCTGTATTAGTTAAGGTAAATTGGCCCAGCTTCTGCAACACATAAACTGGAAAATTCTGGCTTGACACAACAAAAAATTATTTTTTTCTCCCTTTCCACTCCAGTGAGGGTTGAAAAGAGGGACAGGAGGCTGTGTTCCACTCAAGGACCAAAGCTCTTTCCATCTTATAGGTAGGCTTTCCCCCAAAGTCTTCAGAGTCCTCGACATTAAGTTTATGGGTGAAGAAAGAGAAAGGATTATGCGTGCTAGGTTTCTATGGACCAGTCCTGGAAGAGTCACCTAGCCTGGTGGCTTACACTCTATTGACCATCACTCAGACACATGTTCACACCTAACTACAAGGGAGACAGGAAAAAGTGGTTCTAGCTGTGTATTCGGGTGCCAGGTATTCTCCTAGGCACTTGGGACTGCCTGATGAACATAGTAGATGTGCTTCCTGTTCTCATGGTGTCTAGTGGGAAAGAAGAAAAATCATGAGAAAATTTAAGTACAGTTTGGGGAAAGTCTAATGGTTTGGGGGAGTAGTTAAGAGGAACTTAACTTAGCACTTCATCTGGTATTCACTGGGCACCCCACAAATGTCTGGGGGAATAAATGAGAAAAACATTTTCGTTAAGACTGCTTACATATTTCTTCTCACAGAATTTACAGTCTCCTCATGCAAGCCACTTAACCTCAACCTCATATATCGAAATGTTGCCTACTAGAAAAGACAGACTTATCTATTTTTAAATTTTCAATATCAAAAAAAAATTTTTCAATATCATAAACATTGTTTTCATTAACTATCTGAGACAACTAAAAATAAAGGCGTAACCAAAATTGCATCAAGGTTCTCCACCACTGGGTGGCTCAGTGGGTTAAACCTCCGCCTTTGACTCAGGTCATGATCTCAGGGTCCTGGGATCAAGCCCGGCATCAGGCTCTTCCCTCAGTGGGTAGCCTGTTTCCCCCTGCCGCTGCCCTGCCCTGCCTCTCTGCCTACTTGTGATCTCCCTCCATCAAATAAATAAATAAAGTCTTCAAAAAAAATTGCATCAACGTTCTAAATGTTATCATATAGGAAAGATAGTACTAATTTTCAAAGCATTAGGGAAAGAAATAAAAAATAATTTTCAACTAAGTTATTGTTTTTTATAGTGCTTTCCAGCTTTTTTTTAGCTTTTATTTCATCAAATGAATGGGAGACTCCCAAAGGTACCTCTCTATAAGTCCTCTACATATACAGCAGGTATAACCAGCGAAAGAATGATGTGGTGGATAATGATTTTTGTTGTGTATCAGTAACTACGAGGACAGGAGGCTATGAAGTCCACTGCCCAGACAGCCGGATTCTGGAACTGAAAGCCTGACCTTGATTTCTGAAGCCACTGCCAGCTAGATGTCCGATCCTAAAAGAATTAAATGAGATAATTTGAGTACAGTGTCTGTGCCCAGCCTGGCGCGCAGCACCTGTGTGCTAATGTTGGATACTGTCATTGTTATAAGCCACGTGAAGCCTGAAGAACGCAAGCGGGATGATTTTGACCACTAGGCGATTTCGTCTATGACAGCAGAGTCAAATCTTGAAGGCTAATTTTGATTTCCAGGTGTGTTAGGATCCTTTGAGAAGCCACAGATTGTGCCATAACAAAACAACAGGCTTTGTATAAAGCAAACCCAGATAATTCATAATCTAAGCAATTACCACTTTCCACCTGTCTTTTTATTTTCATTTGCAGCTAAGTGCTGCTTTCCTTCCATGCCAGTATCTGAATAAACACTTAAATTAAAATAAATGAAAGAGAAATTCTTGGGGCAGAAACCATGTCCCTGATTAATTCAGGATTGTGCTCACCCTCTAACATAGGTGGAGACATTTCTGCAAGCCAGGATTGATGGCTGAAAGGAACAGAAGATGCACTTCAACTGTACACATTTCCCAAATGATCCGCTTTCCATGACCTTCATATAAAACCCAAAGGTGTTTACTGGCCTTGTGCATGAGCACATCACACGCTGAGGCAGCTGCCTTTCTTCACGGTACCCATGAAAGGTTTTAGATTAGGAAGCAGATGAGGTTAAATTGCTTCATTATTTACTCATTGGGGGGAAAATCAATTTCTGGAATATAATCCTATTGACCTGACTGGCACCGACGAGGAGCATAAGTAATCACAACCCTAAAATAAATATCCATTCATACTCAAAAAGACACCTATACTCACCCTTCTCCTTTATGCATTAAGGATAGCAAACAACCATGCAAGCCAGACTCAAGGCTAATGCGCCTCTTTTTTGAATATGTCACTAAAACTGGATGGTGAAAATTCTGCTTATTTGGGTTTGACCTTGTAAAATTCACACATTATATGATCAAGGCTGTGTCTTTCCTGTGCTAGTTAATACTGAAATGATTATGTTGCCACCCAATAGTGAAACAGACAAGTGCCACTGGAACAAAAAAAAAGTACCACAAGATCCACTCGGCAATGAATTAGGGTGCAGTCGAGAATACACAAGAAATGGTAACCCTCACTCCAGAGCCAGGCTTCATCAAGACTCAACCCCACTTTCTTTCTTTAAGAAATTTGAAGATACTTTGCCTTCCAGGTTTGTCCTTTAGCAAGGATGTCCTAAGCTTCCATCATGTTGAATTTAGCCTTGCAAGGATTTTTAATTAACAGCGATGATCCACAAGCCATGATTTATATGCAAGAAAGATGCCCTATTTTATCTTCTTTCCCCAGGCTATGATATATGGATGCTTCTAATAAGCCAAAGATAAAAGTGGTTTGGACCAAAAAGCACCTATTTTCTCAAAGATGCACATTAAGACTGCAGCTGTCAGCACGGAAATAAAGTAGAGCCCAGGTGACAGAAAATATAAAGGAAGTAGAAAATGATCAAGGTTTAATTTATGTTTTTAGGATTAGATCCTAATTTTTTTTTCTGGACTCACTTAATTTTTACTCCAAGTACAGCACTCACTATATTTAAAAACTACAGTTTGGCGAGGGGTTATATGATGTATTTCTAAAGTTATATGACTCTATTTTATTTTATTATTTCCTTAGGACTATTTTAGGAGAAAGCTCTTAAATTTATGCATTCAAGTTCATGCTGCTGATAAGGATACACACTTATTACAGTGGTGCTGCTGTAGGGGGAAATATGTTAGCATCTCTCTTCTGGTATAACTCTCAGTGGCATATTCTTTCGAGTATATCCAGTGTTGGAAAATCCTAATTCGTAGATGGATTAAGAATCTGTAGTCCTATAGCTCTGCTGTAAACTAGCTGGTTAGCCTTGCACTGTCGCTTAATCTCTCTGGGTCATGGTTCACTTATACAGGTAAAGGTGTGACTGGGTTACATTATTGCCAAGAAAATTTTCAACTATAAAGTTATATGATTTTGTGACCTGACATCTGGAAATGGCTAGAAACCAGCATTGAAACTGGAGGAACTTTACATTTAGAAAGAGAAATTCTTATGATGTCATTTATTCATCCCCAGTGCCTGTGCCAGGCACTCTCCTTAGTGTTGGGGACATGTCAGCGAAAGGAAGAGAGATCTCTGTCTTTGGGAAACTTAAATTCTAGGTGAATAAGAGAGATAACAGACAATGAATGTAAGACATAAATCAATTATTTAGCACTATAATATATTACAAGGTAAGTGCAGCAGAAAAGAATCAAAGTAGAGTGAGGCACGGATGCTGAGTACAATGGTTCGGGGTGGGCAGGTGGTGACTCCGAATAGAGATGACCTCATTAAGAAGGTGAGGCTTATACAATGACTTGAAGGAGATGAGGGAGCTAACCACATGATGGCTTATGGAAGAACGGCTCAGACAACATGCACAGCAAAAGCAAAGGCCCTGAGGTAGGATCATGTATTTTGTGCTTGAAAAAGAACAGAGATGCCAGGGTGGCTGGAGCTGACTGGGCCCAGAGCAAGTGGTAGGAGAGGAGGCAAGAGAGGGAAGACTGCTGATTATGGAGGGCATGCTGGGCCACTATAGGGACTGTGGCCTTTGTTCCTAGTGAGATGGGAGCCATCACAATGCTTTGAACGCGTAAGTGCTATCATCGTGATATTCTCTTATAGAGGATCACCCTGGTTGCTATGTTGAGAATACTTACAAGACAACAAAGTTAGAAGCAATGAGGGGCGCCTGGGTGGCTCAGTGGGTTAAGCTGCTGCCTTCGGCTCAGGTCATGATCTCAGAGTCCTGGGATCGAGTCCCGCATCGGGCTCTCTCCTCAGCAGAGAGCCTGCTTCCCTCTCTCTCTCTCTGCCTGCCTCTCCATCTACTTGTGATTTCTCTCTGTCAAATAAATAAATAAAATACTTTAAAAAAAAAAGTTAGAAGCAATGAGACCATGCCATTTTTGCTTAAGTATTTTGTAAAATCAGTCGCAACAGATCTCCAGATTTTGTATTTCTGATATTCTGAGATATCTGCTTACATCAATGACAATATTTCTGGAAGTGAGGATAATGATCACTGTTTAAAACTGTTAACAGGTACATAGTCAATACTTCAAGCTCATAGCATTTTGAGGGATAGGAGGGCACAGATTTGCGACAGAAAGATAATTGTTCTTTGTATTCTCATGTCTCTGAGCAACTGTGAATACCTTGTCCAACTCTTTAAACGGTTTCCTATTGTGTCATCCTGTTCTTTTTATTACAATAAACTGCCTTTCTCCAGCCTTGTTCAATAAGCATTAAGCCCACTGCCATTCATTTCTATCCTGGGAGGAAATTAGTATGACTTCTGCATTACTTATTAAAGCAATGGTTCTCGTTTTAACAAACAATGTGCAATTGTTGCCCTATTTGTGGCTATGAAAGCATAACCTTGAACTCAACAATTGCTCAGCGACTATCACAAGCACAGCTGAGACAAGCTTGCCTGAAAAATATTCAGCACATTCTCTATTATCAGCACTGTCCAACAGAACTTTCTACAATGATGGCAATATTCTTTATCTATGCTGTCCAACGTTGCAGGATCAGGCACAAACGGCCACTGAGAACTTGAAATGTGCCTCATATAACTGCGGAACTGAGTTTTTAATTGCCTTTAATTTTTATTAAATTAACTATAAATGTAAATAGCCTCACATGGCTAATGGCTACTATCCTGGATAGCACAGGTTAAAATCCTTATTCTATATTGTGTCAGACTAAGCACGAGGCATTCCTGCCCCATGTTGTTTCAGTATCTCTTAGAAATGCTTCTCTTGAATGTTCTTTGAAATTATGTCACCGTCACTCAATAAGGAAACTTAAAAGAAGCAGCCCTATGAAATACACTGCTATGTTCACTGAAAGTAGATTGTTGAGGGCATTGATAATCGTGTAATATAGGCCCTTAATTCTCTGGCCTCAATACTAGGCAATGGTATGGCTGTTTTCAAAACAACTTGTTGGTATGATGTAATTTACTGTGTTACATCTTTGCCTTTGCTGCAGGGAAGCACAGAACCAAAGAATGCTCTATCTCTTGCGAGAAGATACTACACAGAGCCTCCTGGGCTATGTTCCATGTGCTTATTTTAGATTGAACCTCTTTGTCTTACTTTTTACTACCATTACACACCCTTTGCTGATTTGCTTATTTTCAGAGTTATTGGGTGGTATTATATTCATTTTTGTATTCTACATACAAGCATAATAGAACAGAACTCAAGCCCTGCCTTTTTGGGGGGAGAACACACTCTTTCTTCCAAGTATGACTCCCCAAGTCTGATCATTATTTTTGCTTGTCTCTAACATATAACCAAATTCTACCCATATCATGTCAATTGTTGACCTCGTACTCATCCTCTGACACATCTTAGAGAAGAAAATGAGAATAAAAAGATAATTTTGTACATACTTTAAGTTAGGTTACAATTTATTCATTTCAATATCATGCTTGCTATGTTACTAAAAATTTTGATATTATAAGGGTTTCATATAAATTGGCATTTATGAAATCTTTGAGTTATACTAGAGAATTTAGCATGTCCCTCCCAAAGATTGAGATCATAGCTGTTTGTTAGAAAAGGAACAATTTCAGAAAATGAATAAGACTGGTTTTAAAAAATATGCATATCTATGAGTCTATGACTCATGGATCATTAATGACAGTCAACTGTCATTTTCCTGTCCTGGCTTGAGCTTATTTCGAGATTCCTCTATTTTTTAAAAAACACATCTCTATGTGGCTTTGTCTTCTGAGCCAAACTTGAAACAACTTGATAAAGTTTATTCTGTGGAGTCTATCAGGGCACCTGGGTGTCTCAGTGGGTTAAGCATCTGCCTTCAGCTCAGGTCACGATTTCAGGTCCATGTCGAGTCTGCTTCTCCCTCTCCCTCTGTGATCTTTCTTGCTCTCTCTCAGATAAATAAAATCTTAAAAAAAAGAAATGTGTGCTTTCTGTCACCAGTGTTCCTGATGGCTCACAAAAGTTTGACTCAGTTACTTTATTCCTGGGTTTTATGAAACTCCTCTTTCCCACTTCAAAAAGTATCTGTCTAATTTATAAGAGATGCTATATTTATAAGCATTTTTATAAGCATTATATATAAATGCTAATTTATAAGGCACTGAGTCAGTGCTCTGCAAAGGGAGAGATAGTGCTTGCTGTTCTAGTAGAATCCTTGCTCTAGTCCCAGTTGGGCAGTTTGGGCAATGTTTTGTCATTAGCTGCCAGAGAATCAAGAGGTAAGTAATCTTGAATGGAAGGGGAAAGAAATCAGGCTTTGAAATACAGAAATCATAATGCCTAATATCATACAGTAGAGTTGGTGTATTTGGGCAGGTAAAACAGCCTTGTTGTTGATGGGAAGGTGACCGTCTTTTCACCCCAGCCACAAAACACTGTACATTAGGGCGCCTGGGTGGCTCAGTGGGTTAAAGCCTCTGCCTTCGGCTCAGGTCATGATTCCAGGGTCCTGGGATAGAGGCCCGCATCGGGCTCTCTGCTCAGCGGGGAGCCTGCTTCCTCCTCTTTCTCTGCCTGCCTCTCTGCCTACTTGTGATCTCTCTCTGTCCAATAAATAAATAAAAATCTTTCAAAAAAAAAAAAACACTGTACATTGTATTTACTGAGGGGACATAAAAGAGGAGACATCCCAATCTTCACAATTGCATGTGCTACATGTAAATTACTGCTCAAGTACATAACTCGGAAGTCGATTTTTCTAACATCAAAAAACTGGGAACAAATGATAATCTAAATTATTTATGTGGGAAAACCAACTTTTTTTTTTAAATGAGTTCAGTATCCAGTGACTTATTTTACATTTATTTGCAACAGATCTTTTTGTTACACGAACTCTATAATTTTAACTAAAAAATGTACAACAAGTTACAGTCCTTTTCCTCACATCACAAGGACAAAATTCAACTGAACAGCTAACTCTTAAATAATTAAAGAGGAAAGTAGGTCAATGCCACATATTAAATGACTAGTTCTGAAGACAGCTCTATCAGCTACTGTGATTTTAGAGATGTCTCTCAAAGATGTAAAGTTATTAAGCTATCTTTGGAGCTAGTCTTTTGCTTCATTTAAATGTATGGAATTGACCTCAAAGATTATCCTCATATTGAATTAAATATTAACTTAGTTCTGCTTCATCATTTAATACACGACATTTATATTTCAAGATAGAAAATAACTTTTATTGATTTTAAAACTCTAATTACAATAGAGCTCCTTAACAATGTGTCCTTGGAACATGGTAATTATCCTGACACTCTTATCCACCGTGAACTATGTTACATTTGGACTCACTTAAAAAACCACCCACGTGTAGTCATGCCCCTCTTTATTCCTTCCACCCTCTATGAAAGAAGACTGGCATGAATGAGTTAGTCTCCACATTCTCACCTCCTACTCTCAGACTTTTGTTCCCTCTGCTTCGAACAGGTTTTTATTAAAGTCACAAGTAACCAACCTACTCAACATCAAGCCCTATGATCAATTTTCAGTCCCTACCTTACTTGACCTCTCAGCAATACTTGACACTCTTAAGGATACTCTTCCTTGAAACTCTTCCCTCTTGGGCTTCCAGATTTTCCCCTCTGGCTTGCTCCTTCCCGATTTCATTTGAAAACGTACTCTCATCTTCCTGAATCCTAATTAATAGTATCTAAAAGAACGGTCTCTGTCCCTCTTCTCTATCCACAATTTATCCCTAGGTGATCTCATCCAGTCCTGTGACTTTTAAAGACTATCTAGGTGGTCATCACCCCCAAATTTATATATTCTGCCCTCATACCTTTCCTGAAGATCAGATTCATATAAGCAACCACCTGCTTGAAATTTCCACTTGGATTAAGAAATATAACTTTTAATTCCCCTCCCAAGTCTACTGCTTCCTCGGTGTTTCCTGCATGTTATTATGCAGTAACTCTATTTGCCCATTTGTTTAGACTTAAAACCTAGGAGTCATATTTAATTCTTCCCTTTTCCTTCCACCCTTTTTCCAGTCTATTACCAAGCCCTATTGGTTTTTTTCTTCAAAATACATCACTTTGAGCACTTCTTATTTCTGTCACTGCACTGAGATAGGACTGTTACAATGTTTAGCACAAAACTTTGAAAACATCTCTTTCTCTTAGACTCCTTATTTAATCCATCAGCAAATCCTGCCAAGCTGACTTCAGACTATATCATGAATCTCACTGCTTCTCATAAATCAAAGTCATCACCCTACCCTAGGTCATCTTCATCTCCAGCTGAGAATACGGCCATAACCTCCGAACTGCCCCGCCCTTGGTCCCCACTTTCACACCTGTGCTCCCTCCCCCAGTACAGAGTGATAGCTCACAAGTGTAAACCAGAAGAGTCCCTTCCATGCTTAGAATTCTTCCTTGGTTTTCCAACATAGCACACTTAAAATCCAAAGTCCCCACCATGACTTGCAAAGCTCTATATGATCTAGGCATGGTCTACTTTTCCGTGGGTTTATCTTAGGACACTCCCTTTCTAGCTCTCTGAGTCACACTGCGCTTCTTGCCACTTGGTGTACACATAGGTCTGATCCTGCCTCAAATATTGCACCAATCTTATACCTATAAAGCACATTACCACTTAAATTCACGTGATTCACTTCCTCCTTTCACTTAGGTCTGAAACGTCAAGTCCTCAGAGAGGTCCTTCTGGCTCAACTTACCTCAGGACGCAATGATAAATTTCACCCAAAAGGATGACCTGATGTAATCAGACAAACTTCACGGAGGCCACTGATCTAGTGAACAGCCACCTGATGGGAAGCTGGATAACCTCAGAGCTGAAGCTCAAGATTTGCATTCAGATATCACAGGGTCAGCCCTTAGCTGACCTAGATCCTATAATCTCGTAACTGTGGACCTCCGCTTGCTCATTTGTAAATAAGGTACAAGATTAGGAGGGGATAGCATTGTTGTAAAGGAGATGATAAATGGCCTGACCAAATAATTTATCAACCAAACTTGGACACTTTAAGGGAGAAAGGGGAAATTTTTTTATTTTATGTGTATTGTCTTTTTGAAATTATCATAAAGTAAAATGAGATTTTTTTCATTGATATAAAATGTTAGCAGGAGAAAATCCCATAAATTTTATCATATGCATAAATGTGTGTTAGCAGCACCACAATCAGTATACAGAACACCTCAATAAACTCCCCGTGCTGTGTCTTTATAGCTACATTGTCCCTCACACCTATCCTGGGCAATAACTGACATGTTCTCCATCACTATAGGTTTTTGGGTTTTTTTTTTTTTTTGGAGCCTCATATAAATGAAACCATAAAGTATATAACCTTGATATTGGCTTTCTTTTTTATATATTTAATTTTTTAATTTTATTTTTTACATTATGTTGGTTGCCACACAGTTCTTCATTTGTTTTTGATGTAGTGTTCCATGATTCATTAGTTACATATAACACCCAGTACTCGTTGCAATCCGTGCCTTCCTTATTACCCATTGCTCTCTCTATTCAGCCTATTTCCCTTGAGATCTACCCAAGTTTTTTGTTTGTCAACAGTTAGTTCTTTTATTACTGAGTATTTTGCCACTGAATGACTGACTATACCACAGTGTGTTTATCCATTCACTTACTGAAGGACATTCAGAATCGTTCCAGTGTTCAGCAGTTATAAATAAAGCTGCTTTAGGCAGTCACATGCAGGTTTTTGTGTGAACATGAGTATTCATTTCTTTAGGGCAGGAGTCATCAAACTACATACAGTGCTCATATCAAATCTGGTTTACGACCAGTGTTAATAAATAATGTTTCATTGGAATACAGCCACACTCTATCATTTACATAACACCTCAGGCTGTTTTTGCATTATCACAGCAGAACTGAATAGTGGTGACAGAGACCATATGGCTTGCAATGGCTAAAATACTGATGATCCACCCTGTTACAGAAAAAGATTGCAAATTTATGTCCTGGGGTAAATACCCAGGAATGGTACAACTTGGTCATATAGTAAGGGTTTAACTTTTTGAGAAATTGTCAAACCATTTTTCAGAGTAACTGCACCATGCTGTATTCCCACCAGTAGTGTGTGAGAGTTCCAGTTGCTTTACATCTTCATCAACACTTGATAATGTCAGTATTTTTTATTTTAGCTATTCAAATAGTATACAGTGCTATGCCATTGTGGTGATCATTTGCATTTCCCTAATGATATTGAAATCTTTCAAAGTTTTTATTTATTTATTTATTTATTTTGCTATCCTTGCATCCTCTTGGGTAAAATGTCTGCTCAGGACTTTTGCCCATTTTGTAACTTGATTGTCCATTTTCTTGCTGCAGAGTTTGGAGAGTTCTTTGTACATTCTGGATATGTACCCGTTCTCAGATATAAGATTTAAGAATATGTTCTCCAGGTTTATAACTTGACATTTTTTTTCTCCTAATGGTGTCTTCCACAGAACAAAAGCTTTTTAATTTTGGGCGCGTGGGTGGTTCAGTGGGTTAAGCCTCTGCCTTCAGCTTGGGTCATGGTCCCAGGGTCCTGAGATCGAGACCCACATCAGGCTCTTTGCTCAGCGGGGAGCCTGCTTCTCCCTCTCTCTCTGCCTGCCTCTCTGCCTACTTGTGATTTCTCTCTGTGTGTTAAATAAATAAATAAAATCTTTAAAATTAAAAAAAAAGCTTTTTAATGTTGATAAACTTCAATTTTTTCAATTTGTTCTTTTGCAAACTGTACTTTTGGTGTCATGTCTAAGAACTCTTCACCTAAACTCATGTCACAAAGACGTTTTCCTCTAAAGGCCTTATAATTTTATGTTTATATTTAAATCTAAGATCCATTAAATTTTTTTTAATTATTTTTTATTTTTTATAAACATATAATGTATTTTTATCCTAAGGGATACAGGTCTGTGAATCGCCAGGGTTACACCCTTCACAGCACTCATAGCACATACCCTCCCCAATGTCCATAACCCCACCCCCCTCTCCCAACCCCCTCCCCCCAGTAACCCTCAGTTTGTTTTGTGAGCTTAAGAGTCACTTATGGTTTGTCTCCCTCCCAATCCCATCTTGTTTCATTTATTCTTCTCCTACACCCCTAACCCCCCCATGTTGTATCTCCACTTCCTCATATCAGGGAGATCATATGATAGTTGTCTTTCTCCGATTGACTTATTTCGCTAAGCATGATACCCTCTAGTTCCATCCACGTCATCACAAATGACAAGATTTCATTTCTTTTGATGGCTGCATAGTATTCCATTGTGTATATATACCACATCTCCTTTATCCATTCACCTGTTGATGGACATCTAGGTTCTTTCCATAGTTTGGCTATTGTAGACATTTGCTGCTATAAACATTCAGGTGCACATGCCCCTTTGGATCACTACGTTTGTAATCTTTAGGGTAAATACCCAGTAGCGCAATTGCTGGGTCATAGGATAGTTCTATTTTCAACATTTTGAGGAACCTCCATGCTGTTTTCCAGAGTGGTTGCACCAGCTTGCATTACCACCAACAGTGTAGGAGGGTTCCCCTTTCTCCACATCCTTGCCAGCATCTGTCATTTCCTGACTTGTTAATTTTAGCCATTCTGAATGGTATAAGGTGATATCTCATTGTGGTTTTGATTTGTATTTCCCTGATGCTGAGTGATGTAGAGCACTTTTTCAAGTGTCTGTTGGCCATCTGGATATCTTTTTTGCCGTTAAAATTTTGTTATTCGAGTATAGTTGACACACGACGTGACATTAGTTTCAGATATACAACATAGTGATTCACCAACTCTACATGTTATGCTCTGCTCACCACAGTATAGCTCCCATCTTTTACCACACAACTCTACTAAAATATCATTGACTATATTACCAAAGCTGTGCCTTTTATTTCCCATGACTTATTTGTTCTATAACTGGAAGCGTGTCTCTCACTCGCATTCACCCATTTTGCCCAATCCTTCTTCTCCCTCCCCTCTGGCAACCAGCTTCTCTGTATTTATAGGTATGATTCTGGTTTTTGTTTGCTTGTTCATTTGCTTTTTTTAGCTTCCACAAAAGAATGAGACCTATGATCTATTTTGAAATTAGCCCTGTAGGAATTGTGAGGTAGGTTAAAGTTAACTTTTTTGCATATTGATCATGAACTGTTCCAAAATCATTCATTGAAAAAACTATCTTTACTCTATTGGATTCCTTTTACACTTTTGTCAAAACTAAACAACAATATTTGTCTTTTTCTGGACTCTCTGTTCTGTCTATTGCTCTATATGTCTATCTACCCTCCAATACCACACTTTCTTATTTGTAGTAAAGCTATATAGCTTTATAGTTATAGTGATATAGTAAGCTTTAATATCTATTATAATTGTTCCTCCTATTTTCTTCTTCTTTTTTAAAGTTTTACTATAAATTCGAGCTCATTAACAAACAGTGTAATACACCCTTCACAGCACTCATAGCACACACCCATGTATGGTGTCATGTCTAAGAACTCTTCACCTAAACTCATGTCACAAAGATGTTTTCCTCTAAAGGCCTTATAATTTTATGTTTATATTTAAATCTAAGATCCATTAAATTTTTTTTAATGGATTTAATTTTTTTTTCAGGTGTATAATATAGTGATTCGCACTTTGATACAAAACCCAGTGTTCATCACAAGTGCCCTCCTGAATCCCCCATCACTGAATTCACCCATCCCCCTGCCCACCTCCCCCTCTGGTAACTATCTCTATAGTTAAGAGTATGTCTCTTGGTTTGCCTCTCTTTTTTCCCTTTGCTCTTTCTTTTGTTTCTTAAATTCCACATATGAGTTAAGTCATATTTACTCTTCTTTCTCAAAGTTGTTTTAGCTATTCTAATTCATTTTCCCTTCATACAAATTTTAGAGTCAGTTTGCCTATTTTTACAAAAAATCCTGCTAGAATTTTTATTAGTATTGTTGAAAAATGACTGAGCAATTTGGGGATAATTAAGATCCCAAATTTGTTGTGTCTTCCAATCCAGGAACACAGCATGTCTTTTCATGTATTTAGGTCTTTTCTGATTACTTTCTCAGTTTTTTGTAATTTTCAAGATACAGATTATTGTATAATCAAGAAACAAGTTATATATAATCAAGATATAGGTTGTTTTTTATATATATTTAGTAGTTATAGGGCTATTCAAATTATATAGTTCACATTGGGTGAGTTTTGATGATTTGTGGTTTTCAAGGAATTGGTGCATTTCATCTAAATGATTCACAGAGTTGTTCAAAATATTCTCCCTATCCTTTCCACGTCTGTGGGGGTTTTAGTGATAGCCTTTCATTTCATATACTGGTAATTCCTATCCTCTCTCTATGTTTCTCATATATTTACAAATGCTGGCTTTCTTCCTTCATTCCTAATGTTCCAGCTTTCACTCCTTGGTATCACTTCCGTTCTTTATCTTTTGTGTGTGTGTGTGCGTGCGCTACCTAACTAGAATGTATTTATTTATTTTTAGTGGTATAACACAAATTTATTAGTGGAATAACACAAATGTATTCTGTAACAGTTCTGGAAGTCAGAAGTCCAAAAACAGTCTCACTGGGCTAAAATCAACAGGGCTGATCACAGCAGGGCTGTATCACTTCCTTCCTATCTGAACAATTTGCTTTAGCAGTGATTAAGAGTTTCCTTCATCTAAGAGTGTCTTTATTTCACTTGTATTCTGGAAGGATACTTTCTCAGAATAAAGAATTCTGAACTGGTAGTTTTCTTCCAGCATTTAAAAAAGGTTCTACCCCTTTTTTTCTGGCCACCATGGTTATTAATGAGAAACTTCTTTATTTATTTTTATTTTATGTTATTTACATTTATTGAAGTATAATTAACATAACAGTATTATATTAGTTTCAAGTATACAATATACTTATCTAAGAATTGTATGCATTACTCAGTGATAATCATCATAATTGTACTCTTAATTCTCTTTATCTTTTTCACCTATCACCCCACCTGTCTCCTCTCTGGCAACCACACTTGTTCTCTCTATTTAAGAGTGGTTGTGTGTGTGTGTGTGTGTGTGTGTTTCTTTGCACATTTGTTTCTTAAATTTCACATATGAGTGAAATCATATGGTCCTTATCTTTCTCTGTTTGACTTATTTCACTTAATATTAGACCTTCTAAGTTCATACATGTTGTTGTAAATGGCAAGATTTCATTCTTTTTTATGACTGAGTAATAGTCTATTGCATAAATATGTACATCTTCTTTATCCATTTATCTATGGATGGATATGCACTGCTTCCATATCTTGGCTATTGTAAATCCTGCCACAATAAACATAGGGATATACGTATCTTTTTGAATTAGTGTTTTTGGTTCTTTTTAGGTAGATACCCAGTAGTGGAATTACTGAATCACATAATAATTTTATTTTCACTTATAAGGAACATCCATACTTTTTTCCACAGTGGCTGTACCAATTAGCATTCCCACCAACAGTGCATAAGGGTTTCCTTTTTCTACACATCCTTGCCAAAACTTGTACTTTCTTATCTTCTTGATTCTAGCTATTTTGACATGTATAAGGTGATATTTCATTGTAGTTCCGATTTGCCTTTCCCTGACAGAGAAATCCATTGTCATTTAAATAATCATTCTACTATAGGCAATGCCTCATATTTCTCTGGCTGTTTTCAAGATTTTGTTTGTCTTTTGTTTTGAGCTGTTTAATTTTTGATTACAATGTTTCTACACTTGAATTTTTGAGTTTTATCCTGTTTATGGTATATTCAGTTTCTTGAATTTGTAGGTCTTTTGTAGGACTGGGAAAGTTTTAAACTATTATTTCTTCAAGTATATTTCAACACCATATTCTTCTTTTAGAATTCCAATGACATGAATGTTAGAAATTTTATTGTAAACTCACAGGTCCTTTTGGATCAATTATTTTACTCTTATTTTCCTACACATTGCTCCAACTTGATAATTTCTATTAACATATCTTCAAGTTCACTAACTCTTTCCCCTCTCTCCTCTATTCTGCTACTGAGTCTATCAAGTAAGTTTTTTAAATTTCAGCTGTGTTTTTCAGTCCTAAATTTCCATTTGGTTCTTCTTTACATACTCCATATGTTCTTTACATACTCTATATCTTTGCAGATACTTCTAACATGCACTTCAAAAGTATAATTGGTCTTCCTAGCAATTTTATTACAGCTATTTAAAGTCTGTCAGAAAATTCCATTATATGTGTCATCTTGCTGGCACCTGTTCAATGTCTTTTTCCATGTCAGTTGAGATTGCTGGGGTACTTCATATGCTAAGTAATTTTGGATTGTTTCTTGGACATTTTGAATATTATATTATGAGACTAGGTCTTGTTTAAAATCTATAAAGGGTGTTGATTTTTTAGTAGGTACTTGAATAGGCTAAGAATTTTTTTCTAGGTTGACAATTTGTTGCATAAATTGAGTATCACATGATGAGCTGGCATTAGCTTCTCCAGATGTGAGAACTTAACAGATAAGGTACAGTTTTAAATTCATTGATGTTCCTCTCGCAGCTGGTGTTTTTTCTGACCTTAACTTGAAGTATAAGAACACCAATGCAATGCCTCTGTATGTGTCCAGTACACAATTCATTCTGTCTGTGAGAATATGAGTTGAAATATTTTCTGATACCAGTGAAGTGGAATTTGGCATTAGTTTCTAGACCTGCCATGATTTCGATCTTGCAAAAGAAACAAGTTCTGCCTCTATGTCCTTCAATGTACGCAGCTACCCCTCCTGGGCTAGGATATTTTTGTGATAGCATATACTTGACCTCATTTGATTCAGGCTGCAAGTTTCAACCTACCTTCTGTGGGCTGTGGTACCAAAGTCAGGGCAATTGTTGAAGACTTACAAGTAATTTAGAACTGTCCCTCAAGGGCACCACCCAGTGGTTAATTTGGGACCTGGCTGGAGGTCTATCTGTTAGGTTTAGTCCATTAGGCCTTTGGTACCTACCTAACACCAGATCTATGTATGCCCAGGTGGAGGGTAAACATAGGAGTTCAAAAACAACTTTCTCAGGTCTTTTTACCAAGTTCCTCCCTCTGTACTATGTCTCTAGGACTCTTTGGTCCCCTAGGGATCCAGACAGGAGTCAGTTTTAATAATTATACCAGGACAACAGGCATAAACTGGGACTATCTCAGTAAACTGAGCCATAAGGTTACTCTATTAGTAAAGAACAGGGGAATGGGAAGCAACAATGCTACACTATAGCTAACAAGGAGAAAAGACTTCCAGATGTAACACAGCAAAAAATTCTATTGCGTTAATCATACGGGCTCATGAGTTACAGACAAACATTTTGGGACATAACTAAAGTGTTCAGACCAACATGACATTCAGAAAGGGGAGGATGCTAAGGAAGTAAAAAACATTGCTGTAGCCCAGGGCAGAAAAACAACTAGAAAGGGGTGCAAATACAGAGATGAACAAAGGTTGGTTTTCTCCTGACACATTCAGAGTTAGGGTAGATTTACCGTGAAGATAGTGAAATGTCAGTTTTAGGGCTTCTCAACTTATAGGCCCCTCCCAAACCCTAATACAATTTTTGTGCATGTAATTTTGTATTCTGTGTCTTAAAGAACCCCAACTCCACCCCATATTTTAAAAGTTTTAGGTATGACAAACCCTGGATAGCTCCTGACCCAGTAGCAGTTTCTCACTGAATAATGTACAGGTATGTCTTCCACCTTCACACTCTTCCTTTCAAAATTTACTCTATTTTCAACTCTAAATACAAATTATACATCCAGACAATAAGGTGATATACAGGTGATTGCTGGTTCCTATCCAGGGTGAAAAGCTCACGATGATTGTCATTAAAGTTTATTCTAAAACACAATTTGTTAATGTATAACTGTTTGAAGTTGTCTTTCATGATTCTTTGTATTTCTGTGATATCAGTTGTTAAGTCTCCTCCTTCATTTCTAATTTTATTTATTTGGGCCCTCTCTTTTTCCTCATGAGTCCTGCTAAAAATTTACCAATTTTTTTCATCTTTTCAAATAACTAGCTCTTAGCTTCATTTATCTTCTCCATTAATTTTTGTCTCTATTTTTTTCTTCTCAAATTTTTATTATTTCCTTCCTTCTACTAATTTTGGACTTTGTTTCTTTTTCTAGTTTCTTTAGGTATAAGTTTAGATTGCTTATTGGAGATTTTTCTTATATCTTGCAGTAAGCCTATATCACTATGAACTTCTTAGAACTACTTTTGCTGTACCTCATAGATTTTGAAGAATTGTGTTTTTATTTTCCTTTATCTAAGATATTCTTTTACTTCCACTTTGATTTCTTTATTGACCAGTAGCATGTTGTTTAGTCTCCATGTATTTGTGTTTTCTCTGGCTTTTTTTTTATAATTGATTTCTAGTTTGATATCATTGTGTTCAGAAAAGATGCTTGATAGGATTTCACTCTTCTTTAATTTATTGATATTTGTTTTTTGGCCTGATGTATGATCTATCCTAGAGAATGTACATGTGCACTTAAGAGGAATGTGTATTCTGCTGTTTCTGGACAGAATGATCTGTATATATCTATTAAGTCCATCTGATCTACTGTGTTGTTCAAGGCCAATGTTTCCTTGTTCACTTTATGTCTGGATGATCCATCCACTGATGTAAGTTAGGTGTTAAATTCTACTATTATTATTGTATTATTGTCAATTCTCCCTTTGTGTCTATTAATATTTGCTTTATACATTTAGGTGTTTCTACATTGGGTACATAAATATTTACAAGTGTTATATATTCTTGGTAGAATTATCCCTTTATCATTATATAATGCCCTTGTCTGTCTCTTGTTACAAACTTGAACACTTATATGCCAAAAAATTGCACAACCTAGCAGAAATGCATAAATTCCTAGAAACATTTGATTTTCCAAGACTAGATAAGGAAAAGATAATGAAAAGACTGATTACTAGTAATCATACTGAAGTATTAATCAAAAAATTCCCAACAAACAAAAATCCATGACCAGAAAGCTCTGCAGTGAATTCTACAAAACATTTTAAAAAGAGTTAAAACCTAAACTCTGCCCCAATTTCAAAAAATTAAAGAGGAAAAATGCTTCCAAGTTCATTCTGTGAGACCAGCATTACCCTGATACCTAAACCAGACAGAGATATTACCAAAAAACAAAAACAAAATTACAGGCCACTACCCCTGATTAAGATAGATGCAAAAATCCTAAACAAAATATTAGCAAACTGAATTCAATAATACATCAGAAGGATCATATACCAAGAAAAAGGAAGAGGAGGAGGAGGAGGGGGAGGACCATATACCATGATCAAGTGGATTAACTCCAGGGATGCAAGGGTACAACATTCACATATGAATCAATGTGATACACTAAATTAACAAAATGAAGAATAAAATCATACAAACACCTCAATAAATGCAGAAAAAGCATTTGACAAAATTCAACGTCAATTTATGATAAAAACTCTGACCAAAGTGGGTATAGAGAAAACATATCTTAACATAATAAAGACTATATGTGACAAGCCCTCAGCTAACATCATACTCAATTGAGACAAGGTGTAAGCTTTTCCTCTAAGATCAAAAACAAGACATGGATGTTCGCTTTTGTCCAGGTAGGAAGTCCTAGCCATTGCAATTAGGCAAAGAAAAAGAAACAAAATGCATCCAAATTGGAAAGGAAGAAGTAAAATTGTCACTATTCACAGATAACATGATACTATATTAGTAATCAGATTACTAATATATCAATTATATTACTATATATAGAAACCCTTATAGACTCCTCCCCCAAAACTAATAGAACTAATTAAAGAATTCAGTGAAGCTGCAGGATACAAAATTTATATACAGAAAACTGTTGCATTTCTATACACTAATAATGAACTAGCAAAAAGAAAAATGAAGAAAACAATTCTATTTATAATTGAATCCAAAAAGTACCTAGGGGGAAAAAAAAACAAGGAAGTGAAAGACTTGTTTTCTGGGGCACTTGGGTGGCTCAGAGGGTTAGGGCCTCTGCCTTCGGCTCCGGTCATGATTCCAGGTTCCTGGGATCGAGCCCCGCATCGGGCTCTCCACTCCTCGGGGAGCCTGCTTTCTCCTCTCTCTCTCTGCCTACTTGTGATCTCTGTCTGTCAAATAAGTGAATAGGATCTTAAAAAAAAAAAAAGAAAGAAAGACTTGTTTTCTGAAAACTACAAGACTTTGATGAAAGAAACTGAAGATGACACAAACAAATGAAAAGATATTCCATGCTCATGGATTGGAAGACTTAATACTGTTTAAATGTCCATATTGTGCAAAGCAATATACAGATTCAATGCAATCCTGGTCAAAATACCAAGAGCATTTTTCACAGCACTAGCAGAAATAATCCTAATATTTGTATTCAACCATGAAAGACCCCAAATAACCAAAGCAATCTTGAGAAAGAACAAATCTGAAGGTACACACTCCTAGATTTTAAACTGTCCTACAAAGCTACAGTAATAAAAACATTATAGAGCCAGCACAAAATAGACACAAATATAAGAGAACAGGAGAGAGAGCCCAGAAATAAACTCTCATTTATATGGTCCATTAATCTATGACAAAAAAGGGTAAGAACACACAATAGGGAAAAGACAGTCTCCTCAATCAATGATGTTGGGATAACTGGACAGCTACATACCAAAGAATGAAATTGGGCCACTTTCTTATACCATACACAAAAATAAACTCAAAATGGATTATAGACTGGCATGTGAGATCTGAAACCATAAAAATTCTAGAAGAGAATACAGACAGTAATTTTTCCTAGCATCAGTCATACCAGCGTTTTTCTACATATGTCTCCTGAGGGAAGGGGGATGGGAAGGAAAAAATAAGTATCGGGACTACATCAAACTAAAAAGCTTTTGCACCGTGACAGAGACCACCAACAAAATAAAAAGGCAACATACTGAATGGGAGAAGATAATCTCAAATCATACATCCTGTAAAGGGTAACCATCCAGAATATATACAGAACTCATAAAACTCCACATAAAAAACACACACAATCTGATTTTAAAATGGGGGGGGGGGTAAGACATGAACAGACATTTTTCCAGAGAATACATACAGATGGCCCACAAACATATGAAAAGATGTTCAACATCACTCATCATTAGGGAAATACAAGTCAAAACCACAATGAGTTATCACCTAGTGGTGCCTGGATGGCTCAGTTGGTTAAGTGTCTGCCTTCAGCTCTGGTCATGAACCTGGGGTCCTGGGACTGGTCCCTGTGTTGCACTCCCTGTTCAGCTGGGAGTCTGCTTCTCCATCTCTCTCAACTGCTTCCCTTGTTTATGCTCTCTCCCTCTCTCTCAAATAAATTAAGAAAATATTTAAAAAAAAACCAATGAGTTATCACCTCACACATGTTGAAATGGCTATAATTAATAACACAGGAAATAACAAGTGTTGGCAAGGATGTGGAGAAAGGCGAACCCTCATACACTGTTGGTGAGAATGCAAACTGGTGCAGCCACTCTGGAAAACAGTATGGAGGTTTCTCAAAAATTTAAAAATAGAACTACCTTATGACCCAACAGTTGAACTACTAAGTATTTATTTATCCAAAAGATAAAAAAATGCTGATTCAAAGGGGCACATGTGCCCAATGTTTATAGCACCACTATCAACAATAGCCAAATGGCAGAACAATCCTAGATGTCCATCAACTGATGAATGGATAAATAAGAACTGGTATGTGTATGTATATGTATCTATATATGAATATCACTCAGCTATCAAAAAGAATAAAACCTTGTCATTTGCAATGACATAGATGGAGCTAGAGGGTATTACACTAAGTGAAATAAGTCAGTCAGAGAAAGACAAATACCATAATGATTTCACTCATGTGGAATTTAAGAAATGAAACAGATGAACACGGGGGGAAAAGAGGGGGAAACCATAAAACAGTCTCTTAACTATAGAGAACAAATTGAGGGTTGATGGACGGAGGTGGGGGATGGGCTAGATGGGTGATGGGGATTAAGGAGGGCACTTGTGATGAGCACCAGGTGTTGTATATAAGTGATGAATCACTTAATTCTACTCCTGAAGCAAATATTACCCTGTATGTTAACTAAATGGAATTTAAATAAAATTTAATAAATTTTATATATTTTATATATATTTTTATAATAAATTATAAAAAGACACAGAGAGGTTGAGTGGATTAAAAAAAAACCCTAATTTTCTTTCCATGACACATACTCTTCCACCATACCAGGCATGAAGGTTCCCTCAGAAGGTGCTACCTGTTAACTGTACCAGGTCAAAAGTATGGGATATGACAAGAGCCACGGAGCAAGCAGGAAAAGAAAAGTGTGTAGGAGAAGGAGAAGAAATGTTCAGAAAGGAAGTATATGACACAGGAGAATATAAAATCCTGGAAGTAAGATACACTCCATAAGGAGGGAATGTCCACTGGGTTTTTCATCTAGGAGAGCACTGGACATCTTTCCCCAAGCATGTTCAGTAGAGTGGTAGAGGTGATAACTAGGTGGTGATGGCTTGGAAAGTTCTAGGTGGAATTTGAGGTGTTTATGGTACATACAGAGGAAGGCTGGGAAAAAAATGCAATTTAGGACAGGATCCTTGGGTAGGGATGCAAAGACTCTGGAATTAACAATAGGCAAGAATTGACTCATGGAAAGTACACGAGTTTAGAAGAATGTCAACATGGGTTATTGCAATGAAAAACGATGTTTAAGGTAAGAGTGCAAGGAGAGAATCCTGTGAAGGAGAAGAACGCAGAGTGGCCAAAGGGGCAAGGCAGTGATGGGACTCCATGGCGGAGAGGAGGTGTCAAGGGGAGATTGAGTGAAATTGTTAAATGCTATAGGGTGAACATCAAACAATTCGCGAAACGTTTATTTAGTTTTAGCAACAGGAAGGTCACTGAGAACCCCTGTAATAGCAGTTTTGGTAAAGAAGACTGTCCTGAGTCTACCTGTAATATATTGAAGGAGTGAATTCACTGAGTGTAGACTACTCTTTTAACTCATTTTGCATTCAAGGGAAGGAGAAAGCATAATATTGCCTTGAGAAAAATTTAAGACCAAAGAAGAGATTATTGTTTGATTGGTTTTTGTCTGTTTGTTTTAAAGATGTAAGATACCAACAGCCTTTTAGGGATCTTAAGTAATTGGAGGGAGATGAAATTTAATGAGGTAAGCTTGTTTAAAAAAAAAAAAAAAAGTCCAGACTCCCTAGCACAAGGGCTCAGACTAGATAGGGGAAGGAGAGAAACGTCTCCCAAACTGAAGCTGGGGGGAAGAGGTCCCGCTGAGAGAGTTGCCAGGGTAAGAGGCTACATGTGTTGAGGAAGTTGTAAAAGACCCTACTTGTTGGGTTCGGTGTCTTCTGTGGCAGTAGGAGGAGCCAGTAGGAACAGGTGGGTTCTCTCTGGTCAACTTGCTTCAATTTCTTGACAGCAAGTGTTCCACACCATGTAATTTCACATTTCCAAAAAATCTGAACTAAAGCTTCACTCAGCTCTCCCAGAAAAGAGAAACATAACAGATTCTTATTACATAATAGGAAAGAATGATAAAAAATAAGTCAGGAGAAACAAACCTTACTTTAGCTGTGAACTTGGGAGGAACTGAGCTGTCTTGAGCCTCGAGTCTTCCTGTGGCTTAGGATGGGGCATGGGACTGTGACGAACACCTTCAGGCTGGCAGGCTACTGATATCAGAGATGCCTGCCAACAAAGCTCTAACCTTAGAACCGAAGTTCAGAGATCGGTCAAGGCTGGGGAAGCTTGGCAGAGAGGACTTGGGTGCTGGGAATGCTATCAAGGCAGCAGGAAGCAGTTACCATAGTGGTTGAATTAGGAAGATTATTTTTTCCAGGAAAAAGCAAAAACCCAGTTTCGGGGACAAAGCCAGAATTAGAACTAATGACTGAATGCTGAATATTAAAGTAGAACTTATTAAATACTTTATGACTATAACCCAGTCATTCTTGAACATGACTGCACCTTGGAATCATCCAGGGAGCTTTAAAAACCACTGAAGCCTGGATGTCACGCCTAGAGAGTCTGATCTAATTGGCCTGGGGAGAGGCCTAGACATCAGGATTTTTACAAGCCTCCTCAGATAATTCTAATGGGTAGCAAAACTGAGAACCATGACTCAAACCAGAATCTGTCCCAGAGGTGGAAATGAGACTGGAGAGAATCAGAGAGGTTTTAATGTCCCTATAATTCTGAACTGACTGGACAAAAACTGATTTCATAATTTCTCTGCACCCCTCCCCCCACAGCTGTGTATTGTCCAGCTTGCAATGAATCTCCAAATGAGTCTCAAAAAAAGTTAAGTCACCTACTTTTAATAGAAAGTTTCTAACTTCCTATTACTTCTCAACCCCCTCTCTATCCTATGACCTCAGAAATGGTCATTTAACACATTTTCTTGAGACCTTACCCAGAACATTTCTTCTCTCTATTCCCACCGTGACCCACTCTACCTACACCACAGATAATTCAAAACCTGATAAACGGCTGCACAGATTATATCTATAGTTCCACATCTGGTTGCCCTACCTTCCGGTATTTATCCTCCAAGCAATTCTATATGCATCTTCCGGATACACCTGCCTTCACTCAATTTCTTGGCTGGCCTCAAGAGTTTCATCAACTACTGAAAAATCCTCACCTTGGCATTCAAGCCTTTACAGTAGACTCTTTTTATGCCCTTTCCCATACACTCAACTTGCCTGAGTTCACTTGAAACTGCACATGGAGACAGTTTGCAACCTGTCGTCACATTTTCATCGTGAGCTTCTGTGTTTCTCCTTCCTTGTCTGAGGGATTTCCCCAGCACTTGGGAGTTTGACTAGCTGCCTGCGGTAGCAACCTAGAAGTGTGGTCATGTTGTAACCCATATTTTTCAACTCTCAACCAGTAGGGAAAGAGACTTCAAAGATTAATACCCTGGCTTCCTCCTCTGCCAGTGGAATAATTCTGCACTATGATCCACATGGTTTCGCAGGAAATTCCCCAAAGGGATTGGGTCCCAGCTGCCCACAGAGGTAACTCACTCTTCAGTGAAAGATTTTTTTGGAGTGGGGTGGTGCTTTTCTCCCTTCACCATCTCACTTCCTCATTTACTCTTTTTTTTTAATTAAATTTATTTATTTTCAGCATAATAGCATTCATTATTTTTGCACCACACCCAGTGCTCCATGCAATCCGTGCCCTCTATAATACCCACCACCTGGTACTCCGACCTCCCACCCCCCACCCCTTCAAAACCCTCAGATTGTTTTTCAGAGTCCATAGTCTCTCATGATTCACCTCCCCTTCCAATTTCCCCCAACTCCCTTCTCCTCTCTAACTCCCCATGTCCTCCATGCTATTTGTTATGCTCCACAAATAAGTGAAACCATATGATAATTGACTCTCTCTGCTTGACTTATTTCACTCAGCATAATCTCTTCCAGTCCCATCCATGTTGATACAAAAGTTGGGTATTCATCCTTTCTGATGGAGGCATAATACTCCATAGTGTATACGGACCACATTTTACTTATCCATTCATCCATTGAACGGCATCTTGGTTCTTTCCATAGTTTGGCGACTGTGGCCATTGCTGCTATAAACATTGGGGTACAGATGGCCCTTCTTTTCACTACATTGGTATCTTTGGGGTAAATACTCAGGAATGCAACTGCAATTGCACTCATTTACTCTTCTTGAGAATAATTCCCAAATATAAACAACCTACATTTATCCAAATCCTTTGCTCAAAAGCAACTTTGAGGGGACTCCAAATCAAAACTGCCTCTCACTATAGCTGACCCAAATTAACCTCCACACTAACCTGGAAAACTTGAAGCTCCCAGAGGATTTTCTCATGTCCATCTAGTATCACACCATTCCCTTCCTTAGGAAACCCTTGCTGCCCATTGAAAGCCTCCATGAAAGTACCTCCAGTGTTCCCACAACCAAAGAGATCTCTGAATTGCCTGAGCTCTCACATCCCTTTGAATGTTCCTCTCTTATTGAGCACACCCCTGGGAAACTGTCTAATCTCCTACACACACACACACACACACACACACACACACACAAATCATACATGGAATCCTAAAACAAATGTGCTGTTCAAACTATGGCTATAGACTCAAATCACAACAAAGCTTTTCCCCACTGACTAAATAAACAGGTTTGAAGGAAAAAAGGGGTTTTTTTTTTTAAAGTAAAACAAAAGAAATACAAACTATTACCTAATGTTCTATAGCTCACAGACCCAGCTTCTCAAAAGAGACAAAATAACAAAGGATACCATTATTACCAATAGACTCCATTGTGTTGAGGAATACTTGCTGTTTCCAAAATAAATACCAAGTCACAGGCTGAATAGAGTCATTGTGACTGTAATGGTTAATACGCTAACCAATAAGGATGAATACCATTATTACAATTCTACATTTTTATAGATATTTATATATTTAATCAACTTTAGATAAACTGGTGGAAAAACAGAACATGACCAAGGCGTGATTTTAAGGCATTCAATAAAGGATAGGCCATTATTTCACTAAATCTATGTGGGAGCTCACTTTTTTTAATTGAAAAAAAAAGAGCATGGTTTTGTGTCTCAAGATTGATTATCCCTTAGCCTTTGGGAAAGCATTAAAATGACATACACACTTCCAGGTACAGTTAAGATCAACATTTCTCTCTTTCTCGTCTCCTAATATACTCAATGTTTTATGGAGTGCTCTCAAAGTTCTTTTCCAAATAGGATTCAACCCAGCAAATATTTATTGAGAGTCATATATACAAGGCCTTGTGTTAAGCTGTGAGGGGGCACAAATGTGAATAAAACAAGATCCTTGCCCTCAAGCAGTTTACAGATACCCTGGACCAGTTTATTTATGACCTAGCTTTGCATAAAACTAGCTCCTTACTGGTCTGAAGGATTTAAAAAACCATAGGAGAGCTGGAGGCCAAACTTGATTAGCTCTCCTGTTTGATGTCCCCTAAGAGTCAATGATAAAGACAGAGGAAAAGAGATCCTAGAGACTTTGACTTCCTAGTCCATTTTTAAGAGAATTTAAATTTAACCAAAAGAATAGAAATTACTTTGTCATTGTGCTTTTGCACTAAAGAGTACCCTTAAAGACTTAATGTCATTTAAAACTGAACAAGCTCTTAATTATATATGACATTCAAGAGATGACTAGAATATATACCCTGAAGGAGTGAGAAATCTGTCTGAGACTGAAAAAAACTAACTGTCTGGGATTAAAATAGAGAAAAGCCGCTCTGTTGTTAATCATGCTGGGAAGACAGACACAGACAATAGTAGTTGCAAAATTAACAGGAAATACTGGTTCACTCAAGGCTACACAACTACTCTCCCCACTGATGTGGGAAACAAAGACAGAAAAAAAATTGTTTAATTTCCTTACTACCTACAGCCCATTGACAAATCCTTGAAATAGGCAGAGTGACATTTCTTCTAGGGACTCAACTCCCTAGATGTTGACACTTTGATAAGGGCAACAGGTGATCTTAGCCCAACCCCCCAGGATCCTATAAGTCTACTTTAACATATTAAAAATTCTTTTGGAAACTACCTTTATCTCTACACCTTCCCCCAAGATACATGTTGGCAATCATTCCCCAAGCATATGGCCCACTGGTATACATCCAGAGGGTTTCATGACTTGGGTTTTTTTAGACACTGATAAATGACCCTTTCCAACAATAGCTATCCTCCTCAAGGTCCTGGAAACCTTTCTTCCAAAATTCCTTAGAGATTTACGTTATCCCTAACTCCCTGCCAACTTGAAAGTATATAATGGGCCACTCCTTATGACCCCCATGCAGCTCTTTCTGCCCAAGGGTCCTGTCCCTGTACTTTAATAAAACCACCTTGTTGCACCAAAGATGTCTCAAGAATGCTTTCTTAGCCATCGGCTTTGAGCCCAACATCTTTCCTGCACCACCCACTTCAACCCAGTTTTTTTTTTTTTTTTTAAATTTATTTTTTATTTTCAGCATAACAGTATTCATTATTTTTCACCACACCCAGTGCTCCATGCAATTCGTGCCCTTTATAATACCCACCACCTAGTACCCCAAACTCCCACCCCCCACCCCTTCAAAATCCTCAGATTGTTTTTCAGAGTCCATAGTCTCTCATGGTTCACCTCCCCTTCCAATTTCCCCCAACTCAGTTTTGAGCATTTACTACCTTCTTACCAGTTATGCTCCCAAGTACATTCTGCTCTTCCTATCTATTATTGGGAATACCCAGTTGCTAAAATGCCCTTGAATTATAACAATTCCCAATGCTGAGTCAATCTCTGTTTCCCCTGATCCTGCCTCAGGAACACTAACCAGTTTGGAAATGCCCTCACTTTGCTAAGACCTTCCACGGAATCCTTCAACATAAGTCTGAACCTTATAGAACATGCCTCCATCCTTCTTGTTCAGAGCAGCAATCCACAGTCCCTCTGAGGACACCCCTCCCACTCTGTAGATGTAATAAATATGATTTGTCGATTATAGGCCCACCTCTGGTAATCTCTGGCTCATTAGGCTTTACCCGCACACATTTACATTCAGAATTACAAATATTTAAATAATAACACCAAAAACACACCTCAATATACTCTTCAGAGTTGACCTAGGAGGTAAAACCCTTACTTAAATTACTCAAATAGCACAGAGAATCACAGGGAAAGGGAGAGAAAACTGAATGGGAAGAAATCAGAGAGGGTGACAAACCATGAGAGACTCTTAACTCTAGGAAACAAACTGAGGGTTACAGAAGGGAGGGGGTGGGGGGATGGACTAACTAGGTGATGGGCACTAAGAAGGGTACATGATGTGATGATGACCTCTGGGTGTTATATGCAACTGATGTACCCTTAAACTCCACATCTGAACCTAATGGTGTTACTGTATGTTGGCTAATTGAATTTAAATTTAAAAAAGAAAGTGCCAAATACTTAAATTAAACTAATAATAATAAAGCCTTAAAAATTTTTGTGTAGTTTATCTCTTAAAAGTGACTTCACAGGTGAAATTTCTCATTTTTCTTTTTCCTCCCTTTCTCCGCCCTACTCTCCCTCCCTATCTTCCTTCCTTCCCTCAATTCTTCCTTCCTTTCCATAGTTTTTTGATGGCAAATACACTGATGATGTATATAATTTTGGAAAGAAGAAAATCTTATTTGGAAACATGGGCTTCCATTGTTTAAAACTCATCCTGAATTTCTGTTAGAAAGACACTCTTTTTTTTTTTAAAGATTTTATTTATTTATTTGACAGAGAGAAATCACAAGTACACTGAAAGGCAGGCAGAGAGAGAGAGAGAAGGAAGCAGGCTCCCTGCTGAGCAGAGAGCCCGACCCGGAACTCGATCCCAGGTCCCTGAGATCATGACCCTGAGATCATGACCCGAGCCGAAGGCAGCGGCCCAACCCACTGAGCCACCCAGGCGCCCCAGAAAGACACTCTTAATGTGTATTTTTAAATATAATGGTTCTAGTAATCCTTTAAATGTAATGGTTACCACGGTTATTGCAAAAGCAAGTGATAAGAAGGTACAGAATTTCTCTCCAGGGTAAAATGTGTTACTGTATCCTTGTTTATACAGAGTGTACTGTTGCCATCTACTTTCCTATCTACAAATATTTTCTCACTCATGTTCCAAAATAGAAAATTCTAACCATTAAATATTTATATTCTACATATCATCTTTTCTCAAAAAATAATTTGAGTTAACTACTGTTCACCATTTGGATTGTGCAGTCACCCGTGAGTTGGATCAAAGGCATATTTCAAAAGGCTCTGTTAACCTGTTTACCTGAGCTTTTAGGAGTCTCCTGTTTTTCTTTCAAATTGCCTTTCCTTGAATTCCAAAGCCACTTAAAGAATCCTTTGATCTGGAATCACTTTCTTCAGGTTGCCTGGGCACTGTTCTGGGTTTGTCTCTTCATACTACTCCCTGCTTTTTCTGAGTTTATCCTCATCTGGGAAGCATCCTTAAGTTATCCTGTTCCCCTATGGCCTAAAACCATGATCCATCTCTCTATATTCTTGAATTTCTTGAGTTTAAGTTAGTATTATTGTGAACTAGATTGTTGTAAATTAAGATGTTAATTGTAATCCCCAAGGCAATCATGGAGAAAATAATTTAACAATATATTGTAAAGGAACTAAGAAGGGAACCAAAAGAGTTAGAAGAAAAATCCAATAAAACACAGGAAAAGTGCAAAGAAGACATCCAGATGGCCAACAGACACATGAAAAAGTGCTCCATATCACTCGGCATCAGGGAAATACAAATCAAAACCACAATGAGATATCACCTCACACCAGTCAGAATGGCTAAAATCAACAAGTCAGGAAATGACAGATGCTGGCGAGGATGCGGAGAAAGGGGAACCCTCCTACACTGTTGTTGGGAATGCAAGCTGGTGCAGCCAGCATGGAAAACAGCATGGAGGTTCCTCAAAATGTTGAAAATAGAACTGCCCTATGGCCCAGCAATCGCACTATTGGGTATTTACCCTAAAGATACAAACGTAGTGATCCAAAGGGGCACGTGCACCCGAATGTTTATAGCAGCAATGTCCACAATAGCCAAACTATGGAAAGAACCTAGATGTCCATCAACAGATGAATGGATCAAGAAGATGTGGTATATATACACAATGGAATACTATGCAGCCATCAAAAGAAATAAAATCTTGCCATTTGCGACAACATGGATGGAACTAGAGTGTATCATGCTTAGTGAAATAAGTCAAGCAGAGAAAGACAACTATCATATGATCTCCCTGATATGAGGAAGTGGTGATGCAACATGGGGGCTTAAGTGGGTAGGAGAAGAATCAATGAAACAAGATGGGATTGGGAGGGAGACAAACCATAAGTGACTCTTAATCTCAGAAAACAAACTGAGGGTTGCTGGGGGGAGGGGGTTTGGGAGAAGGGGGTGGGATTATGGACATTGGGGAGGGTATGTGCTTTGGTGAGTGCTGTGAAGTGTGTAAACCTGGTGATTCACAGACCTGTACCTCTGAGGATAAAAATATATGTTTATAAAAAATTAAAAATTAAAAAAAAAACACAGGAAAAGTCAGTAATGGATGAACTGAGGAACAAAAATGTATGAATATAGAAAAAGCAGAATGGCTAAGGTAACTCCTTCTTTATCAGCAGTTACATTAAATGTAACTGGATTAATCTATTAGGATTAGTGAGTCAATCCATCGAGAAAATATAGCATTTATAAACATAGATACATTCAACAACAGAGCTCCAATATATATGAGGCAAAATCCAACAGAACTGACGGGAGAAACAGTTCAACAGTAATAGCTGGAGATGTCAATACTCCACTTTTTTTTTTGCACTCTTGTAGGACTTTTATTTAACTTATTTTTAAATTTAAATTCAATTAATTAACATATAGTGTATCATTAGTTTTCAGAGATAGCGTTTACTGATTCATCAGTTGCATTAACACCTAGTACTCATTCGATTAAGTGCTCTCCCTAATGCCCATTTCCCACTTACCCCATCTCTCACCCATCTCCCTTCTATAAACCCTCAGTTTGTTTCCCAGAATTAAGAGTCTCTTACTCCATTAGTTTAAAAGTAAAGAACGGAGCAGCTAGACAGACTGAAGCCACCTGCATCCCTCTGGCCAACCGAGGAGTCTTTAAGCTTTAGCCAGCACCCTTAGCCCAGTGATTAAGTAACCTTTCTTTGTATATCTATAGAGCCCACATTCTTTCCTGGGGAGGGGGGGGGACCAGAGTACTCTTGCACAACCCCCAGGCACTAAGGAACCAGATCCTCTTGCACAACATCTGAGCACTGAGACAAACGTCTGTAGCTGGCATCATCGAGTTTGCTCATAATCAAAAATGACAGAGACCACTGTACTTCCTGTATTGATTAACTACCCTCAACTCTTTAAAACAAACAAACAAACAAACAAAATACAATAAAAACCACTGGGCCAGGCAGAAACCTTGGAAACCTTGGAGTTGGCTTTGGGACAAGAGTTCACCTTCTTCCTCCTGAATAAAACTCCTATTCCTTCCCAGTGAAAACTTGGCTCTTGAGTACTGGCCTTTGAAGCAATAGGCAGCCAAACTGGGGTTTTGGTAACACATTCTGGTAAGCCAGCCAGATGCCACAGTCCCTGTGGCATCCAGTTCCCTTGGGAATCTCAAGGTGCAGCCATGACATCGCATTAGGGTTTCAAGGTTCATTTCCAGGGCTAGGAAGTCCCCTGGCTGCAGGAGGTTAGCTGCTGGGGGCCAAGATGTCTTGGGGAGAGAATCCACACATCTGTCCACGCAGCTGCCAAGACTATGTTGGTCTCAGGGGGGAAATCTCCCTGCTGATTCCGAAGTGATTCTAGCTGCCAATTTCGTTTTTTGCTTTGAGTGGAAAGGAAAGGAAAGGAGCATTTGGGGAAGCTGACAAGCTTCAGGACCGGTGAGTTGGTAGGAGTGCGCATGGAGGCAAGTTCCTCATTTGTGGTTTTCGTTTTCTTGTCCGTGATTTTCCTGTTAGAAAGGTGTGGCTTTGAGAGAAACGGAAAGGGACTTGAATAAATGGTCAATTTATTTGGAATTTGGAACAGATTTGTTTTGGTGGGTGTAGGGGGTTTATGCTGTGTTAGGTTAAATTTGTGTAAAATGGGAAGTCTCATCTCTGTCACACCAAATAGCCCCCTAGCCCAAATTTTGAATAAACCGAAGGGACCTGTGACTAAGAAGATGACATTTTTTTCAAAAAAAATTTTTTTTTAATTTATTTGACAGAAAGGGAGAGAGAGAGGAGACATAAGCAGGGGAAGTGGGAGAGGGAGAAATGGGCTTCCATCCCAGCCAGGAGCCCAACATGGGTCTCCATCCCAGGACCCTAGGACCATGACCCGAGCTGAAGACAGAGGCTCAACCATCTGAGCCACCCAGACTCCCTGAATAAGATTTTTATTGTAACACGTCCTTGTCATGCATGTCAAGCTCAGTGGAAAGATGGCCATGGAATGGCTTCCTTGGATTCCTTCCTCCCATGCGGTTGCCTCCAAATAAGGAGTTTGGGTTTGACTCTCTTAGCTTGCCTTGGAGCTGTTTGCTTTTGCCCAGAAAGATGGGAGAATACTCCTGTTCTCAAAGAAAGTCCATTGGGACTACTAAATGGTCCAGAGGACGGAAAAGCAATCAGGAAAAAACAAAACAAAACAAAAGAAAAAAACAGAAAACAAAAACCACCTGTTTGGCAGGAGGGAGAGACAGGAGGGAAAAAAAAAAGGAACTTGAATCTAATCTGCCTCTGGCCTTTCTGGTGGCATCCTTGAGCCTCTGCCTCCATCTCATCCTCCTGCTGTTCCTGCACCACCACGGGCACAAGTTGCATAACTAGCCCCTAGACCATCCCCAATGTCTCCAATGCCATTGGCTCCTGCTTCTCCTTCCCACACTGTCAAGGAGCAAAGGGCATCCCAAGCCGTTGGGCCACCTCTTTTTTTTTTTTTTTAAAGATTTTATTTATTTATTTGACAGAGAGAAATCACAAGTAGATGGAGAGGCAGGCAGAGAGAGAGAGAGGGAAGCGGGCTCCCTGCTGAGCAGAGAGCCCGATGCGGGACTCGATCCCAGGACCCTGAGATCATGACCCGAGCTGAAGGCAGTGGCTTAACCCATTGAGCCACCCAGGTGCCCCCGTTGGGCCACCTCTTTATGAGGTTCAAGCTGGAACACCTTCCAAATCAACATGAAAGGGACCAGGGACCTAGGATGGACTTAAACCCTCCACTTCCGATTTCCCTACAGGTGTCCCAGATAAAAACTGATAGTGGGGAACAAATTGATTGAGTTTTAGTGGACACAGCATACTTTGTATTAAAGTGGTATTTTGTATTTAGTGGGACAGCATATTTTGTATTAAAGCTAATTTGTTACTTTAATTAAGATAGACATGTCGTTAGGGTTATCAGCATTAAATATAATACTTTTATTCTACCAAGGCTTACTAAAGGTTAAAGAAGTTCATGTTATTTCTGCTGCAGTTTGTTGGCAAAAGGATAACATAAAATAATGGTAAACTTGTCTGTCTCATGAAGTTTTCATGTGTTATTGTAAAGAACAAGTAGGTTGAATAAATAAAAAGGTTTTTAGGTAAAACTTTTAAATAGCTTTTAAAATCTTTGGTAACCTGAAACTTGGAAGTGCTGCTAACTTAAATGATAAACTGCATTGAATTCACTGGGTATCTATGTCTTTTCCAAATAAGATAAAATACTAAAGCATTGATTACTGAACATAGGTTTGTGTTTTTAGCTTCTTATTGCAGAGAAACTAAAGTTGTTGTTTTTTTTTAACTTGGATCTGTTGGTAAATGTTTTATGCTTTATAAAAAGAATATACTGTGGGGGCACCTGGGTGGCTCAGTGGGTTAAAGCCTCTGCCTTCGGCCCAGGTCATGATCTCAGGGTCCTGGGATCGAGCCCCACATCTGGCTCTCTGATCAGCAGGGAGTCTGCTTCCCTTCCTCTCTCTCTGCCTGCCTCTCTGCCTATTTGTGACCTCTGTCTGTCAAATAAATAAAGAAAATCTTTAAAAAAAAAAAAAAAAAGAAAGAATATACTGTGGAAAAGCATGTTTCTGGAAATTATGAAATGTAATCACAAATTTGTCAATCCAAAGAATTCTGGTATAACATACAGTTCACAATTGGTTACTACTTCTCACTGGAGACTAAGGCTTCTAAGAGTTAAAATTTGGCTAAATGTAATTACCACTGATGGAAATAAGGAAAGCAACTTTATATGTAGGAAAGTAGGAGATATGTGGGAAAGGTATTAAAAATGGGAATACATTTTGTTGAGGGACAAAAAAAGTAACTTTGTCCTAAAAAGAGACTGGTTATTTAAACAGAGAGGAGACATAGGACAAAATCTGAATGAAAAAGAAAGCTGTAGGGACGCCTGGGTGGCTCAGTTGGCTGGACGACTGCCTTCGGCTCAGGTCATGATCCCGGAGTCCCGGGATCGAGTCCCATATCAGGCTCCCAGCTCCATGGGGAGTCTGCTTCCCTCTCTGACCTTCTCCTCGATCATACTCTCTCTCACTGGCTCTCTCTCAAATAAATAAATAAAATCTTTAAAAAAAAAAAAGAAAGCTGTAGGTTTAATGAAGGGGAATATTTGGAAAAGAATCTTATATGTGGTGAGGACTAAGTTTGAAATGAATGGATATTTTAGACATTTTATTTTTTGAGTAAAACATGGGGCTCAAACTCACAACTCTGAAATCGAGTGTCACAAGCAAGGGTGTCTTGGTGACTCAGTCAGTTGGGCATCTGCCTTTGGCTCAGGTCATGATCCTGGGATGGAGCCCCCCCCCACCCCCTGTCTGTCCAGTTCCCTGCTCAGCGGGGAGTCTGCTTCCCCTCTCCCATCGCCTCCCACCCCACTCTGTTCATGCTCTTGTGCTCTCTTTCTCAAAGAAATAAATAAATAAATAAATAAATCTTTTCAAGAAAGGGTTGCAAGCTACCAACCAAGTCAGCCAGGCACCCTGAAATGAACGGATTTTAAAAATACATTGGTATAAGAATAAAATTCTGCTTTTTTCTGTTAAAAAGACAAAGTTTTCTTGGATTCTTGGTCTGCTCTTGATAAGACAAGTATAAATGAAGTTTTTTTTTCTTTTTCTTTATCCACCCAGAAAACCAAAGCTTCTATGTTTTGTCTTTATCTTGATTACTTAAAATTAAAACTTCTCAGTATTAATGGAACCAAAGTTTGCTAGCAACTATATAACTTCCTGTCAAATCCCTTGGTCATTTATAAATATTGAGTTGTGTAATGACCTCTAGTCCCATTTAGGTATGTGCTTTAAAACCTTCTGAGATTTTTTTTTAAGATTTATTTATTTGAGAAAGAGAGAAAAAGCAAGAGTGAGCTTGCACGTTCATGGGGGAGGGGCTGAGGCAGAAAGAGAGACAGAATCTCCAGCAGACTCCACTCCACTAAGCATGGAGCCTGACTTGGGGCCTGACCCCAGGACCCTGAGATCATGACTGAGCCGAAATGAAGAGTCAGATGCTCAACTGACTGAACCACCCAGGCACCCCAAAACCTTCTCAGATTTTTTTACAAAATTCCCAAGATTCAAATTCTGAATGAATGCATGTTGACTAACTAGGTTTATTTATTTGGTATGTTAAGTTACATGGGAAGACGTCAAACAAATGATAATAAGCTCTAGGTTGTGTTATATAGGAAAATACTATAACTGTTCTAGAAAATACATAAAATTCCTGAAGATTTAATGTGTCTTGGTGTAAGGTTATCACTTGATATTCTGATTATTGAAATGGTGTGTGTTACAATAATAACTGGATTTCCTTGTCAGCTGCATTATAATGAACTCCTATCAGATCTTCAACCATGTCTATTTTTGAGTCTTTTGTCATCTATAGTTATTGTTCTTATGCTCTTGCAAAATGAGTTTCATCTTCAAGGAGATTCCTGAGAAGGACTTTATACAAACAGTTTTCTGATATCTTTAAGACAGTAAAACCAAGTTAATTTTCAGTTAACCAAGTTAGCAATTTCCAGAACTAATGGGAAAGCTTTATTCGAACAGAACCAGAATGACATGGAACTAAATGAATTGAGAAAGAGGATTATAATTTTTATGACTTTTTTTTAAAACATTGCTGGTTCCCTAATGTGTGCTCTTCCAAATTATGTAAGTTTTCTCTTAAGATATCTTTGACTTACAGAGATATGATAAAATACTCCTTTGGGAACAAAGTGAAACATTTAATTTTTCTATCTGAACCCTCCAGGGTTCAGACCTTTCAGGTGGGCATTCTTTCTTTCTTGGTAATTACAGTTGTTTGCATAAGTTCAATAAGAGTCTATTCTCTTTGTAATAGTACATCATTGGAAACGTTGGTTATATTACCCACCCTTTGACTGGAATGTCAAATTTGAGAGAGATATGCATAGACTCAGATATGACCACATAGCCTAAAGGAATTAAGGTCGACTCTATGAAACTAATACAGCTCCTTGGAAATGCTGGCTTGTTACCTCACTTACAGAATTCCCAGCAGCCTTTCCAGGTGAGTGAAGAATGTCACCTCCTAGCAGGTGCTGGAAACCTCAAGATGTTTTGGGGAACTCACTCAAATCTACAGGTATTGCAGGCAAGTCTGGTAGCAAGTATTTGTCTTCTAGCCTTGGGAGACTATTAAAAGTTCAATCTAGAGAGTCCTTATGAAAAGTTTCAGCAGAGAGGCGCCTGGGTGGCTCAGTGGGTTAAAGCCTCTGCCTTCGGCTCGGGTCATGGTCCCAGGGTTCTGGGATTGAGCCCCGCATCAGGCTCTCTGTTCGGCAGGGAGCCTGCCTCCTCCTCTCTCTCTCTCTCTCACTCTCTCTCTCTCTGCCTGCCTCTCTGCCTACTTGTGATCTCTGTCTGTCAAATAAATAAATAAAATATTTTTTAAAAAAGTTTCTGCAGAGCATGTTTTAAAGTACCTGTATGGTCAATCACTACTCTTGGTGAGCTTATATCAACAAAAAGGCCAACTCTGGGGATGCCTGGGTGGCTCAGTGGGTTAAAATCTCTGCCTTCAGCTCAGGTCATGATCTCAGGGTCCTGGGATCGAGCTCCACCACAGGCTCTCGGTTCCCATGGAGACTGCTTCCTCCTCTCTCTCTCTCTGCCTGCCTCTCTGCCTACTTGTGATCTCTGTCTGTCAAATAAATAAATAAAATCTTTAAAAAAAAGGCTAACTTTGTTACAGTTGGATTTGTTTTTCAAATGAACTAGTCTTGATTTGGCTATCCTTGAAAATGAGAGTGAAAAATTATGTTTCAATAACACAACTTTGTGGATGATAAATCCTAGCTCTGATCAATTGCTGAATGTTTGTTGTTTGCTGAAGCTAGAAACCTTCAAGTAAACTTGAGAGAAATTGCTATAATAGTTCATGTATGGACATTCTGCATGCTTGTCTTCTTTACTCTGTGGGGGTAATAATAGGACCCCATGGACATGTGATTATTTGAAGAGCTGAACAATAGGATAGACTCCATGACAACTGTGAGAGTCAACTACCACCTTGACCAATTCTGTGTGGCTGGGATGACAAAATCATACCTTAAAAGCCAGAACATACCCACCCCATGGGATTTAGCTATGGACCTGTGGAAATAGTAGATGGTCTCACATTCCTGATGGAATATGGAATTATAAGAAACCACAAACAGCCAAAACAATCTGGAGATACAGGCTTCCAGTCATGGAATAAATAAATCACAGGAATAAAAGATACAGCATAAGGAATATAGCCAATGATACTGTAATAGCAATGTATGGGGACATTTTGGATTTAATGACTGAGTGGCATAAACAGACAGACCTAACCTTACCCAACCAGGGCTTTTTAATAAGAGACATGGAAGAGACATTGAAATGACTTGAACATTCCAAAAGTTTTCAACAAAAATCTAAAAGTGAAAGAAAATTCATTTTTCAGAGAAGATATACCTAAGGAAATAACTCAAGGCAAGATCCTGATAGATATTCAGTAATTATCCAGAGAAGAAGCAAAAAATATCAAATGCTGTGTTTTTTATTTAGGTTCTAGTTAACTAACATACAGCATAATATTGTGTAATATTAGTTTCAGGTGTATAGTATAGGAATTCAACACTTGCCTGTAATACCCAGTGCTCATCATAAGTGCCCCCCTCAATCCCTATCACCTATTTCACCCATCCCCACCTCCCCCCTGGAAACCCTCAGTTTGTTCTCTAGAGTTGAGTCTGTTTCTTGGTTTGCTGCTCTCTCTCTTTTCTCCCCCTTTGCTCATTTGTTTCATTTCTTAAATTCTACATATGAGTGATACCATGAGTGAAATGGACACATAGATTGCTTCCACATCTTGGTTATTGTACCTAATACTACAATAAACATAGAAGTGCACAGATCTTTTCATATTAGTGTTTTTGTTTTCTTTGAGTAAATACCCAGGAGTGGAATTACTGGATCATACGGTATTTCTAGTTTTAATTTTTTGAGGAACCTCCATACTGTTTTCCCTAGTGCCTGTACCAATTTACAGTCCCACCATTAGTGGAGAGGGTTACTTTCTTCTCACACCCTTGCCAGCACTTCTATTTCTTGACTTTTTGATACTAGCCATTCTGACAGGTGTGAGGTGATATCTCATTGTGGTTTTGATTTGCATTTCCCTGATGATGGGAGATGTTGAGCCTCTCTTCAGGTGTTTGTTGGCCATCTGTGCACTACAAAACTATAGTAATCAAAATAGCATAGTACTGGGGCGCCTGGGTGGCTCAGTGGGTTAAGCTGCTGCTTTCGGCTCAGGTCATGATCTCAGGGTCCTGGGATCGAGCCCCGCATTGGGCTCTCTGCTCAGCAGGGAGCCTGCTTCCTCCTCTCTCTCTCTCTGCCTGCCTTTCTACCTACTTGTGATCTCTGTCTGTCGGATAAATAAATAAAATATTTTAAAAAATAGCATAGTACTGGTACCAAAAATGACCTATAGATTAGTGGAACAGGATAGAAAGCCCAGAAATAAACCCATGCTTGTGTGGTCAAATAATCTACAACAGAGGAGGCAAGAATATACGATGGGGAAAAGCCAATCTCTTCAACAAACAATGTTGGAAAAATTGGACAACTCCATGAAAAAGAATGAAACTGGACCACCTTCTTACATCATTCTCAAATTTATATGTATATGTGAGAAATGAAGCCATAAAGCTCCTAAAAGAAAAAATAAAGAGTTTTGAAAAGCACAGCAAACTTTTCAACAAAACAACAACAAACAAACATCAACAAAACTAAAAGGCAACCTACTGAATAGGAGGGAATATTTGCAAATGACAAATCTGACAAGGGGTTACTATCCAAAACATATTAAAAACTTGAACAATTCAACACCAAAAAAGTCAATAATTCAAGTAAAAAATGAGCACAGGACCTGAATAGATGCATTTCCAAAGGGCATATTTTCTCTTGAAAGTGATACTTTCAAATAAATAGTCAGGCCCTGGAGGGTACATGGGATTTACCAGGGGAAGGGAGAGCCTTTCAGGTGGAAGGAACAGGTGAATCAAAGCCCTCGGGTGGGAAATATCTTGGCATGGTCAAGGCACTGAAAAGAAACAAATGTGGCTGGACAGAGTATGAAAGATAACAAATGGACAACAAGTTGATAATACCGTCATCATTTATGGAGATGTTGAGCTAATACACATTTTTTTTTTAGAGAGAGAGAGAGAGAGAGTGCAAGTGGGGGGTGCAGAGGGAAAGAGAGACAATCTTAAACAGGCTCCATGCTCAGCATGGAACCTGACTCAGGGCATGATATAATAACCCTGAGATCACGACCCAAAGCCGAAATCAAGAGTTGGACACTTAACCGACTGAGCCACCCAGGTGCCCATAATGCACATTTTCTCTATCTAATTTCTAAGCATCAATGGTTGTATTTATTTAAAAAGAACCCTCATTCCCCCTTTTCCTACAAAGAAAAGTTTATGATGAACATCCTGGAACAATCTGGTAGGCCAGAATTATAGAATGGGCTGTGTTTTTCACATTTTTGTCAATCAGACCAAGGAACACATTCTATAGGCACGTGATTTTGGAAGCGCGTGTGTGATTCTTCCTGTGCTTTATCTTGATGCCAGTATCATGATGCTCGAGGGTTTCTATTTGTTGGCAGTAGTCCCACACACATTTTGGAAGGCAATAAATCCAGTCTGTGTAAAGTGGATTTCTGTCTGTTGGAGTACTCTACTATCACAATATTGTTTGACACAATTTAAAATGCTCATTAACTTCAGTGAAAATGTGTACTTAAGAAAGCAGCCAAATAGTGTCCTAGGTTGAAATACATCATTTGAACAATCAACTAAACTAAAAGGTGACCTATGGAATGGGAGAAGATATTTGCAAATGACAAATCTGATAAAGGGTTAGTATCCAAAATCTATAAAGAACTTATCAAACTCAACACCCAAGAACCCAATTATCCAATTAATAAAATGAGCAGAAGACATGAATAGACATCTTTCCAAAGACATCCAGATGGCCAACAGACACATGAAAATATGCTCAACATTACTCACATCAAGAAAATACAAATCAAAACTACAATGAGACATCACTCATACCTGTCAGAATGGCTAAAATCAACAACACAAGAAACAACAGGTATTGGTGAGGATGTGGAGAAACGGGGACTCTCTTGCACTGTTGGTGGGAATGCAAACATATGTAGCCACTTTGAAGAACAATTTGGAGGTTCCTCAAAGGGTTAAAAATAGAACTACCTTATGATCCAGCAAATGTGCTACTAAATATTTACCCAAAGAACACACAAAAAAATAATTCAGAAGGATACATGTGCCCTGATGTTTACAGTAGCATTATCTACAATAGCCAAATTACAGAAATGGCCCAAGTGTCTACTGTCTGATGGATAAAGAAGATGTGGTACATATATACAATAGAATATTACTCCACCATAAAAAGAATGAGATCTTGTCATTTGTGACAACATAGATGAACCTAGAGGGTATTACACTAAGTGAAATAAGTCAGATCAAGAAAGACAAATACTATATGATTTCACTTATATATGGAATCTAAACACGCAAAACAAATGAACAATCTAACAAGAACAGACTGATAAATACAGAGAACAAATTGGGGGTGACCAAGGGGAAGGGGAGAAAGGCAAAATAGGTGAAGGATTAAGAAGTATACACTTGGGGCGCCTGGGTGGTTCAGTGGGTTAAGCCTCTGCCTTCGGCTCTGGCTCAGGTCATGGTCTCAGGGTCCTGGGATCGAGCCCCACATCGGGCTCTCTGCTCAGCAGGGAGCCTGCTTCCTCCTCTCTCTCTGCCTGCCTCTCTGCCTAATTGTGATATCTGTCTGTCAAATAAATAAATAAAATCTTTATTTAAAAAATCTGCTAAATGAAGAATGTTGTTGTTCAAAAATCCAAAGAAGCCAAACATGCGGAGCACATCAACAAATAGACTCATTGACAGAGTCTGAGCTTTCCAGAGGTCTGTATGTGCATAGTGTCTCAGTGATTTCCATAAATATTTCAATATTTATGTCTAAAACATTTTTTTTCTAAAACATTTTAATGATCTTATTTGAGTTAATGGCTCATGTTTGGGCAAAACACCTTTTTCTAATTTGTCCTCAGAATAACTGCTATGGAAAATTGTATGTCCTCAGTGTATGTTTCTAAAGCACATTACGCTATTTGGAGGAGCAACATGACATGTGTGGGTGTACATGGAACCCTTGGAGCACGAGTGAGAGGTTACATCTTAAGTAAACACAACTGTATTGCCACATACTAACTATAGTAATAGACTCTGTGATAAATGTCTCCACGATACTAGTATGTTAAATATAAAAGATCTATATTTGATAGGAAAAAATCCCCCCCCCCTTTTTTGGGTACCAGTTGTTAGGCAGAGTTTAACCTTCTTGGACCAAATTTTTACTCGGCCAATATTGACAAAGAAAGAAAGACTTTCCAAGCTCACTCGGTTTGTTAATTGCCTGGATAATGGAAAAGAGAACCAGGACTTCAGGGTTCTTTTGCATTAACCAGGAGAATGCTACAGATCCTGATTATAAAATCTGATGCTGTGAGCCATCTGATCTATAAAATAGACTCTGGATCTTAGCATTATGCTTACATTCCTTACATAGGAGGCAAAGCAATCTGACTCACTTTGAAGTCTGTGGGGGAAGTGGTTAGTTGTCATATCAGGGATCAAAGTGGGAATTACCTGTTTAATAGTGCAAGAATCATGGATAGGGTTGAAATATGGATGATTTGCCAGTAATAGGTGAAATTGTATATAAGAAATGTGTGCCCTGATACCTCTTCTAATAAGTCTAGTCCTAACAAAGGATGATGGTGTTTCCACATGCCCCTTAAACAGTGTTACCACTTGGCAACACAGCAGACTTCTCGATTTACTTGTCCATCTGGTTTTGAAATTAGGATTTTGGGGTGAATATTGCAAAGAAAGAAATCTGAGTTATTTCAAATTTTTGGCTCACTGTAATATTTTATGAATATTTCAACAGCCTAATATTTAAAATGAACACACAAGTTTGTGTAAAATGCAACTTCACTGTGTGAGGAATGGGAAGAGCTCCTGAAGCATAGATGGCCCTGTGGTAGACGGGACGGAGAGGCTTACATCCCAATCTCATGGACATCAGTAGTGCTCATGTACTACTCATTCCTGCAGGAAAATTATCTCCCACAGCACTGATGAAATTAGAAGTAGCCATATGACTTGCTTAAGCCAATGATATGTAGGTAAAATTGATGTGTGTCAATTCTAAGAAGAAAATTTGTTTATAATCTCATGGACCACCCTATCTTTCTTTGGTCACATAACCAGACATGTTCCAGATGGAATCTGCTCTATCAGCTCTGGTCATGGAGTGAAGGTAGCATGAGAAAGAGCCACAACCGACCCATGATATCACAAGCAAGAAACACACCTTTTCTGTTTGTAGGCCGTTGGGTTTTGGGGTGCTAATCATTCTACAGTATAACTTAGCCTGAATTGACTGGTAGAGATCCCAAGATCAAGGAGATGCTACTTATAAAAGTGAGTAAGACATGATTTCCATCCTCAAGAACATCATTTTGTATTAGGGAAATAAGTACATCAGAATTATTACAAAACAATAGATCAAAAGCCAATAAAACATGTGGAAGATACTATGAGTACACTGAAGATGGGAGAGACAAAACCTATATGAGAAGTTCTGGGAATGGTTCATGCAGAAACAGTGAACTTGAATTTGGAAGACACTGTTAGAGTTCCTTTTTTTAAAGGAGGATGTTCTAGAAACAAATACCATGTTCAAAAGTATGGAGTTGTGAAAGGAGATTAAATATTAAAGGAACAGCAAGAAGCATGATGTGGTTGGGGATGTATAATGTCTGTGTAATATTGGGGGAGAATTGAGTTAACAACCCAGAAAGCTCGTTCAATTATGAGGGGTCTTGTACACCATGCTAGGGCGGTAGCAAAGATACAGGCAGATCAGGATTCTGATTTTGTCTCTCCCATTAAATATTCTCCCCTGGAAAAAGAGTATTTGTTTCTTCATCTGTACAATGGGATTGGTAACACCTACCTCACAGATTTGCTGTGAAGAACAAAAGTATCTAAAGCTCAGTAAATCTTAGGTCCCTCCCATTTTGATAAGGAGGTGAGCCTTCATGCAGTGGACTGTGTTTGGAGTATTGTTAAAGCAAAGTGTTGATGAGGTCAGAATCATACTTTAGAAAGATCACTCTGGAAGCATTTGGAAGATGAATGGGGTAGTGGATGTTGAGAGGCAGAGAGACCAGTTAGGAGCTCAGTGCTATAGAACGGTCAAGAGTCCATGAGGATCTGAACTAAGGTGGTGCTAAGCCCAGATTTGCCCCTTTGTCCTATAAATTCCTTAGAGTCCAGTGTATCTAGGAGTGCTGTCCACAGGGCAGAAAACCTACTTGTCATTTCCTGGGGTCTCAGTTTTGCAAAGGTAAATTTGGTGCTGACCACACACTCATATATGTACTGAACCTTTGTTATTGAAGGCCCTGTATTCTGGTACTTTCTAAGGTCTAGCTTACGATGCCTCACCCCATGTTTCAAGTCCTACCACTTCTTTCCTAACCCCTCATCATTCTTCTCACCTGATAGTCTCAGCACCATTCATGTGAAAATGAGACAAAATATTTTAAATAATTAGTTTCCATGTTTTCCTTCATGTGTTCTTTCTGAAGACTGTATTATCTCAAAATATTACTCCTCTCATCTACTTTTTATTATTATTATTAATGTTCTTTTTGCATAATGAATATGATGCTGGGTATTATTTTTAAGAGCAATGATTCTCAAAATTATCTGTTCATTAGAAATCCCTGGTGAGATTTTCATACTCTCTATGCCTAGGTCACAGTCCATGCAAATTAAATCAGAATCTCTGGGGGCTGGAATGCTGTCAGTAGTTTTTCAAACTCCCAAGTTTTATACCAAAGAGCAGCCAAACTTGAGAAGCAGAGATTTATGGAGTGATTTTCAGGGCTTAATGTGCAAATTTTCTGGGGATCTTGCTCAAATGCAGATTCTGTTTCAGCAAGTCTGGGGCAAGGCCTGAAATTCTGCACTTCTGACATGCTCCCAGATGACATTGACACTGCTGGTCTGAGGACTGCACGTTGTGTAACCAGGACTTACTGAACCATTAATACCCCTGTTATAAAATCTTTTTAATGATTTTATTTATTTATTTGAGAAAGAGACTGTGTGTGTGTGCACAAGCCAGGGAAGGGGCAGAGGGAGGGAGAAGCAGACACCCTACGGAGCAGGGAGCCCAATGTGGAGCTTGACCCTAGGACCCTGGGATCAGGATTTGAGCCAAAGGCAGACACTTAACCGACTGAGCCACTCGAGTATACCTTTTTGAGGATATTTTAAAGAAAACATTATTATGATTCTCGAGGAATAATTTTCTTCTCCCCGCTTGCTACCAGGGCTACTGTTGTAATTCTGACTAAGCACGTGTCCACTGTTCAACTGTCCCTTCTCCCTTACAAGCAGTGGATGGAGTGTTAATCAAAAGCTGAAGGTACCGAAACACTGCATGACACAACTGACCCTTTTTCAGGACTCCATGGTCCTCATATGTGAAAGGCTAAGTTGTGTTGATACCAAACAAATCAATGTATAATTATCATTAATAATGTTAAATTAACATTTAATATATGCCAAACAAGGTAAATCCATTTAGAGTGGCTGCCGAAAGGCTTAATATTTAGAGGCCATTTAGGAAGGCCTTTTCTGTCTGAAAAGGAGGTTATAATGAGCTTTAAGTTCACCCGGAAAATTAAAAGATACCAGTAACACAAAAGTCACCTATCCCACTCCACATACAGTTCCAGATGGAATAGAAATGTCAAACTCTATTATTACATTATAGTACTTCCAGTTTTGGTATATGTTAGCACAATTGTTATGAAAGCTTTATTTCTTCTGTGTGTGCGTGTCCTTTCTTATATCTGCTATGTCCAGTTCAAATGCTACTGAATGGTTATTGAATGAACATTTAGGGTTTGGTACCTAATAGCACTTTTTACTTCTATCCATTAGACTCCAGCTGGATGGGAGCCACAGGAGTGACACTGGACAGTCTCCCTTTACCAGCCTAGAAACCAAATTCCACCATTCCGAACCTGTGGGCTCCAGATCACTTTTGGCTATGTCCCGCAGGAAACAAGTTCTAAGAAACACAGACAAGTACACACAGTCCTGACAGTTTCATGCCTAATAAACCGTTAATCAAGACCCAATGGCTAAACATTAGGTGGAACTCATAACATTTATCTCTTTTCATAGAATCCTATTGAAATGAACACATAAATGGCACAGATGAGATAGCTCCATTAAGGCTCTGAGAAGAAAACAACCTGTGGAACAGAGATTTGTATAGATTTTTGGAAGGTGGAAAGAAGATATAGTTACAAGAGATAAACCAGGGCAGAGGAAAACATGACCCAGAAAACACATGATAAAGCTAAAGAGAAGGTTGTCATTTTCCACCTGGCAGAGAAAAGGACCAGGGTGCTGGACAGGTCAGGTGATTAAGGAGCTACTCATGTAATTGCTTGCTCAGTCAACAGGAGAATAAAAAGAAATTCCAGACAGGCGGTCAGGTCCGGGAAACATGGAGAATTGACCAGTCTGCACATTATTCATCCCTTGCCCTGTTCCAGGCACTGGAACGAACAGTGGAAAGCACAGTGAATGGAAAGTGAATGGAAAACAGTGAATGAAAACAGCCTGGAAAGAACAGTGAATGCCTCAGTCTCTACTCTAAAGAACGCATATTCTCAGAGTAGAGACAAATAGTAAACAAATGATCCAATAATATATATGTTTAATGATATGGGCCAAGAAGAAAAGTAAAGCAGGTCACAAAGATAAGGAGTTGCAGAGCTGCTATCGTAGACTGGGAAGTCAGGCAGGGAGGGCCTCTCGGACAACTCCCTGCAGGCAGTGAATGCATGGGAGCAGGAGACCAGTGAGGAGGTCAACTGCAAGAGTTCAGGTTGGACAAGATGGTGGCTGACAGTGATGGCCATGTGCTAAAGCAGGGTGCAGGACACGATTCAAGGATAACTTACCCCCATTAAGAGATCGGAAAGCTTCAAGGAACATGCCCCAGTAATGTAGTTTGTGTAACCATGTCCAGCCAGGCCTCGAGTCTCAAGAGGAGGAATGTGAGAAGGTTCTGGTTTTGCTTATACTCCTTTGAATAGACTGAAAAACCTTAAAAGCCTGTGGCTAATGTCAAAGTATTTAGAAACACCCAGAAGATTTTATATACATAGAGAGATAGATAGATATACATATATGTAAAATGCTACAATCTCTACTTTTGCCAAAAAGTTGTCCCTATCTGGTGAAATTTTGTTGTTTTACTGAGAAATAACCCCTCGCCCCCTAGTCTGTCTATAAGAGAATGGCTGGTAATGGCACTGACTAAAGGCTCAGTCAAGACAAATTATTATTCAACGATGAGAAAATGTTCTTGCCTGCTTTCCCACTCAAGACTTATCTACCTAAAGAATGGAACATCTTGGAACAAAGGTGGTAATATGGCTTTCAAAGATGAACGAGCTCAGCTGCAGAGTGCTAAGACGGATGCTTCGCCTCGGCCAGTTCCCCATATTGGCTGGCATTGACCGCAGGGCTGCGAGTAAAAGATGACAGGCCATGAACTTCTCTCTCAGGTATCTCTGATTCCCTGCCTTGTATGTTCTCGTCCATAGCTCTGATCCAAATCCAAGCATGGGTGGGTGGACAGTTAGTTCCATGCAGGCTGTGGTTTTTCTCATGCTAACTGTGCTTCAGTGTAACACCATGGACACTGGCAGAAACTGGGTGGCAACATTTAACCTCAGGGGCTGAAAACTAATGGATAAATGATGCTGCCACCTCCTTTGGGTGGGCACTTTTGGGAGGCCCTGGGATAGTCACTTCTGTTGCACATAGCAGTAACTTCACTAATGTACCTTGACGTTGGCCTTCTGTTGTTCCTAGTTTCACTTTTTCTGCACCCTCCCTAGTAAATCATGTCCCCAAGACACACACAGTCTGTCTGGTGTCTGCTTCAGAGAACACAAGCTAAGGCAGCTTCTTTTTAGTAACTCAACCACAACTGTCATGGCAAAAACACCAGCTTGGAAATAGAAGTTCTGATTTTCTTCATGACCAGCATTTGGCTCTGCTGCAAAGGAATTCACCTACATCTGTTCACAGATATTTTGTTCTTCGTGGATTTGTCATTAGAACCTCAGACGAAGCAGTTGGGTTTATGGCACTATGAATGTTAAATGCTTTTAACTGCAAACTTGAAAGACTTATCAATGGCAGGATCCCTTATTTCAAATATATTTAATATGTACATGTACAGAGAATTTCCTCACATAAATTTGATTTAGTTGGGCAATATATCACTTATTGTGACATAAGTGGGCAATAATTGCACAGTCTGAGGTTTCTAACCTAAACAAATTGCAATCTAACTCTAATAACTCACATTTTTGAGGTATTGTTAGTCATTTCCTACCTTCCACAACTTTGTAAAGTAAACACAGATTATATATTTACTCTCGTTTTTTAGATGATCAAACTAGTAATCAGAGTGGTTAAAAGAGAGACCTAGGGTCTTCCCCCCAGGACTGGAAGACTGTCAAAACCCACACAGTCACAGCAAAGGAGAGCAGGTTGGGCAACCTGGTGAAGTTAAGAGATCTGTCATTGTGGAGGAAACTTTTCACTCACTGTTTCATTTAGCAGGTGTTTGCTGAGTACTTTTAATATGCCGCACTGTATAAGGCCCTCTAGGTACACTGGTCATGGGGAGAAACTTGCTAAGAGAAGTCAGGAAAGAGGGAAAAAGAAAGCAATTTCCTGGGAGGGAGATATTACAACAGTTGCAGACCCTGATAGAGACAGAAACCTGTAATAGAATTACCATCACCATCAGGGGATATGGCTATGAGGATGGACCAATGGAGCACTGATTCACAAATTGATCAGTCCTGTCAATTTTAATAGCCTGTCACCCAAAGGGGCAATTTTTTTTTATAAATTTTTTTTAATTTTTTATTTTTTATAAACATATATTTTTATCCCCAGGGGTACAGGTCTGTGAATCACCAAGTTTACACACTTCACAGCCCTCACCAAAGCACATACCCTCCCCAATGTCCATAATCCCACCCCCTTCTCCCAAACCCCCTCCCCCCAGCAACCCTCAGTTTGTTTTCTGAGATTAAGAGTCACTTATGGTTTGTCTCCCTCCCAATCCCATCTTGTTTCATTGATTCTTCTCCTACCCACTTAAGCCCCCATGTTGCATCACCACTTCCTCATATCAGGGAGATCATATGATAGTTGTCTTTCTCTGCTTGACTTATTTCGCTAAGCATGATACCCTCTAGTTCCATCCATGTTGTCGCAAATGGCAAGATTTCATTTCTTTTGATGGCTGCATAGTATTCCATTGTGTATATATACCACATCTTCTTGATCCATTCATCTGTTGATGGACATCTAGGTTCTTTCCATAGTTTGGCTATTGTGGACATTACTGCTATAAACATTCGGGTGCACGTGCCAAAGGGGCAATTTTTTTAAACCTGCCAGTCAACTCACTTAATTAGATAATTTGATCAACATCCAGTATTCAGATGAATGCAAAATCGATAGATGCGGTAGAATTAATTGATTTGGTGAACATTTTTTCCTTAAATGGAGTGGTCATTTGATTTGGAAAGTTGCTTTTAGAATGTTCCAGAATTATTCTGAGTGTAAAGGTCATTATTCCACCTCAGCACCTACGTGACCTGTAAGGCAGCAGATTACCTTCTTTTTAGTTCATCTGGAGGAAATAAATAATGATGACTTAATCTTCTTTAGGGGTTTCATGAGTCAGCACCTAAAGCCTAATATTTCTTCTACTGACAGAGCTTTAAACATTCTGGGTCTTGGAAAAGAAGATAAGGAGGCTACCTCCCAGATTTTATCAACCACTCTTCTACAATAGTTTCCCAACATGTTCTTTGAAGAGTAAGAAAAACACTACCGTTACTCCCTGTCACCTGTTTACTGAAGTAACTGAATTTTGATACATTTCAGCTCTTTTAAGCCTGGATTGAAAATTCCTATCAGGTTTCAGACTGTCATGCATTCCTAGGTCAAGACCAGCTTGCTGTGCAAGGGTCAGCTTTACAATTTTACCTGGCTTTATCCCCACTCCTACATCCTTTAGTAAAAAGTATATTACTTTGAAGTTGAAGGTTGCATTCGAGCAGGCAGAGCAGCTTCCCACCCTAAGATGGAACAGATAATGGATTCTACAAAGCAGGTGTCCAACTGACCAAGGTCACCGAACAATGACTCAGTGTAAATATCCAAATTGCAGTTGTGGACCAACTCAGCACAGGACAGGTGCAGTTGATGAGTGTCCTTTTGTCTAGCTGTCACAGTGGTCTGAGGACACAGAACAAATCAAATGAAGAAGCTCGTGCCTGCCTTAGAAGGTTATGTCTTCACTAATCCGGTAGCAACCAGCAGCTGGCAGGACTTGGTGCAAATTTCTGTACTGTTGTACTTCGATGATTTTCTTTATCAGGAGCTATTTGTTCATGGGGGGGGGGGGGAAGGAAAGAAGAATGATGAAGTCAGGTTTCTCCTGACATTTCTAAGGATGAATACTTGCGAAGGACAAGCAGGCAATCTCTCCTTAGAAACAGTCAATCCAAAGAACCTATAAAGTCCTTCAGAGTTGCAAATAGAAGATTGCAACTTCAAGAAAAACATGAAGAAGAAAATCAGAAGACTCTGTTCCTGGGAAAGAAGAGGAATTATAACCAATATGCTACAAGTTCATGGTTCCCAGCATTGTGTATTGAAGCTTCAGTTTGAGACAATGTCTGAAAGTCAAAGTCAAAGGCATCAAATACATGCAAGGTGTGAATGACTAAAGTAACAAAAAATGGGTTAAACTAGGATTTTTTAAAAATAAAGTTGATAAGATGAAGAGTTTTAGAAATACCCTTGAATTATAGAGGGCTACGGTTCATATATTAAAATAGTTTATAGCACTTTTTCTGGTTTCATAGGCAAAAGCCCAACATAAGCTTAAATGCTCTAAAACTTAAGTTGCTTTATATTTGCAATATAATGAAGAGGTCAGCAAACATTTCTCTCAAGGGCCATATTGGGAGAAAAAAATAATAATAACCCTTGAATGACTAAGAACACAGAGAACCTGCTAACATAAGTTAATAGAATTTTCCCCATTTCCTTCACCACTGTGAAGGCTGAAGTGACTTGTTTTATCTTTAGAGTGGAAGAGCCCAGATTCAAAGCGTCTTTTAACTGTTGATTCAGTCCTCTTGTTACTTTCCCACAGTGCCTTAACACTCTGAGTATCAAAAAAAAAAAAAAAAGGCCTCCAGAAAGCTCAGTCCTCCAGAGCTTGCTAATTTCTCCTCCCTCCAGGATCAGTGTAGCAGTAGTTCTGTGGGAATGCTTGCCTTCTGGGCTAAAAGAACAAGCTATAGCCTCTCCTCCTTTTCTGAAGGTACAGTTGGCCAAGAAATATTTTGAGCACCTACAGTATGCCAGACATTGTTCTAGTTGCTGGGACACAGAGTGCCTGAGTCCTCACTTCTTGGGACTTTTATACTAGTAGGGGGAGACAATCAACAAGCATCAAATAATGAAATCAACCATATCGAGGTCTGATAAAAGTTAGGAAGGAAATAATATAGGATGACATAATAAAACATAACTCTCTCTGGCAACTTAAGGTGGGGACTGAGGTAGGCCAGGTTTTTCAGCAAGGCCAATAGCAGGGGTTCATCAAGCAGGAAGATCCTTGAAGTAGCAATCACAGTACCCCAAGTAGTAGCTTGAACATGGGAAATGGCGAATGATGACATGGACAATAAGATAACATTTCCAAGATATACTGTCGTTGTAAACCAGATGACCCATGCAGTGTTTTGAGTCTAGGCCAAGATATGTGGACACACAGAAGAAAAAGAGACAGCTTCTGGGTGGAGACTGAGGATGGGCTTCCCTAGGAGAAGCTGAATAATGGCAATATGGGTCTAATATCACCTAGCCCTGAAGTTATCCCACATGATATTAAAAGGGGGGGGGGGGTAAAGATTGATAGATCTCCCCCTTGTCATGTACCAGCCAAATGTTTTACAGGAGTACCTCATGTATGAGGATTATCTCATTGACACTATTGTCCACTATTGTCGTTTACAAGTAAGGAAACTGAGGCACAGGTGGCTTAAGGAACTGTCCTGGGAAAAGCTAAATAATGTCCCCCCCAATGAGGTCCATATTCTAATACTCAGAACATGTGGCTATATTATCTCACATGGTAAGCGACCTTGCGGATGTAATTTAATTACAAAGTTTGAGATGGGGGAGACTATTCTGGATTATGTGGCTTTGCCCAGTGTAATTATAAGGGTATTTAAAAGAGTGGGAACAGAGATGGAAACAGAGGTAAGAGTGATGTGGCCAGGAGCCAAAGAATACAGGCAGCTTATAGATGTCTGAAAAGGCAAGAAAAGGGATCCTCCCCTGGAGTGTCCAGAAGGAATGTCACCTTGGTTTTAGCCCAGTGAAACTGATTTCAGACCACTGGCCTCCAGAACTGTAACATAATAAATTTGTGTTGCCTAAAGCCACTAGATTTGTGGTGATTTGTTACAGCCCCAATAGGAGACCAATACATTACCCAAGGCCACAGAGTTACAAAGTGTCAGGGCCAGAATTAAAATTGAGGCAATCTGGTGTCAGTGATGGAGATTTAACCTCCGTGTTCTAGGGTCTCTCACACACAGAATAAAATTTCAGGTTGAACGCAAATCAGTGTCTGCTAGGTATTCCTCTTATGCTCAGAATTTGAGATCCCAGAGAAACTCCAAAAGGAGAAGAATAATCCCAGACCAGCTGGTATACATTAATCTTCAGTCCTGGACCCACGAAATCACTAAACAAACCTCCCATTTTAGAGATGAAGAATTTGAGGACTAAAGGGTTGTGGTTTTGAAGTTAAGCTGCTGGTTGATGAAACAGTTACACAAGGTGAGCAGATGGTAATGTGGAAAGACCCGGATCTCGGTTTCTCTACAGAACACAAGAAAGGAGGCTGTGTGGTAAGTAAGGATCAAAGGAGCCGGGCTTCCTGAAACCTGTGTTTTTCATTAATCAGTTAGGAGGGGTGGGAGAAGAAATGTTAATTATACAACTACCCAAGCTAGCACCTCTAGAAGAATCTGAAGTTCTCACTGTAGCAACCTCTTAGCCCTTGTGATGATTATATCCCCAAATATTAGCCACTTTTACATCCTGGTCACTCATGCTCTTTAATACATAAAGTGGGTGCTCATGAATATCAATTGAATTAAACAAAACGCTTTGACAGCATCCTTAAACCAGTGCTTTTCAAAATTTAAAGTGCATGCAAATTCCCTAGGGGCTGCATTAAAATGCAGATTCAGAGTCAGAAGGTCTGGCTGGGACTGAGATTAGGCATTTCTAGCAAGTTACCATGTAATGCTCATACCGCTGGTCCGTGGTCTGTACTTTTCAAGTTCCACAAAAATCAGACTTCCCTACCCATATGCAAAATATGTCATACAAAGTTTGATCACTTAATGAAAGTATTCAAAGATGGCACAAGTAGATTTTCCCCCTTTCATTAGGCACCCCAATCCCTTCCAATTAGGGAGCAAATTAGATGCCAGGTTTCAATGGAAAGAGTTGGAACAGTGCCTCCAAACACCTGCTACCTGCACTCTGCTCTGTCTTCCAGAGGCAGGAAAGGGTGCAATGAGAGGAAAGAAGAAAGTGTTCGAGAGCTCCCGTGCCTCCGTCCCTCCTCCATTCTCAGCCTTTAAGGACCATCTGTCCCTTTTGAGCGGCTGAGGTCAAGGGCGAACACACCGGAGCACAGCGCCGCGGCCCCCTCCGCGCCCTTGCCCTGGCGGAGACGGCCGACGCGCGTGCGTGCGCGCTTGGTATAAATAGATCCCAGGCGGCCGCCACGGGACAGAGCTGGGTTCCGGGCACCGAGGGCTATGGCGGGCGAGGACCAGCAGTGGCAGGGCAGCATCCTCTACAACATGCTCATGAGCGCGAAGCAGACGCACGCGGCCCCGGAGGCGCCCGAGGCGCGGCTCGGGGGCGCTTGCTGGGGCTGTTCCTGCGGCTCGGAGCCCCCTGTGGGCAGAGAGGGGCTGTCGGGTGGGCGGGCAGTGACGCTCGTGTACCGCTGCTGCTTTTGCGGCGAAGACCACCCGCGGCAGGGCAGCATCCTCTACAACATGCTCATGAGCGCAAAGCAGACGCACGCGGCCCCGGACGCGTCCGAGGCGCGGCAGGGGGGCGCGTGCTGGGGCTGCTCCTGCGGCTCGGAGCCGCCTGTGGGCAGAGAGGAGCTGTCTGCGGGGCGGACCGTGGCGCTTATGTACCGCTGCTGCTTCTGCGGTGAAGACCACCCTCGCCAGGGCAGCATCCTCTACAGCTTGCTCACGAGCGCAAAGCAGACGCACGTGGCGCCAGAAGCTCCCGAGGCGCGGCCGGGGGGCGCGTGGTGGAACCGCTCCTACGTCGCCCAGGGCCTGGGGGGCAGAGAGGAGCTGCCGGGCGGGAAGGCAGTGGCGCTCCTGTACCGCTGCTGCTTTTGCGGGGAAGACCACCCGAGCCCGGGCGGCATCTTCCCCCACTTGCCCACGAGCGCAAAGGAGACCCAAGGGGCTCCGGAGACGCAGCCTGCGGCCCCTTGGTGGGACCCGCCGTGTGGCGCGCAGCGGCGGGTGGCCCTCAGCAGTCCACAGGTGGTCTGCGAGGCAGCCGCGGCCGGCCTGCTGAAGACGCTGCGCTTTGTCAAGTACTTACCCTGCTTCCAGGTGCTCCCTCTGGATCAGCAGCTGGTGTTGGTGCGCAACTGCTGGGCGTCGCTGCTCCTGCTCGAGCTGGCCCAGGACCGCCTGAACTTGGAGACGGTGGAGACCTCGGAGACCTCGGAGCCTAGCCAGCTGCAGAAGATCCTCACCACCAGGCGGCGAGAGACCGGGGGCGACGAGCCGCCGCCTCTGCCCCCGCGGCAGCCACCGTTGGTATCACCGCCCGAAGCCGGGCGTCTGCCTTCGGCGGCTGAAGTCCAAGCCATCAAGTGCTTCCTTGCCAAGTGCTGGAGCCTGGACATCAGTACCAAGGAGTACGCCTACCTCAAGGGGACCGTGCTCTTTAATCCGGGTAAGGCCGCGGCCTCGGGCGCAGGCTTTCCTCTGTTCAGAAAAAAAAAAAAAAAAAAAAAAAAAAAAAAAAAAAAAAAAAAAAACAGTGACTCAGGCACTGAAGAGTTTTCGGTGGTCAGGGGAGTGTCGGGGCACCAGCGAAGAATCCCAAGTAATTCCGCAGAGTTGGGGGAACTCCAGAAAACACTCCTTGTGGGTAGGCTGCTGCCAGACACTCAGCAGAGAGCATGGGGGATTGTTTGACGAGGTTTATTACTTCTCTCTCTACCTCTTTCTGATACTAAGGAAAAGTTGGTGCCATCCCGGCACCGGGCTGGTCCTTCTCCTCTAGTCCTTTAAATCCAGGAGTACAACTATTTAAAAAAAAAAAGTTTGTGTTCACTGCAAATTCTGCAACATGTCTTTCTGAGACTGAGTTCTGAAATTTACTAAAACTTTTTGTTGGAGGAAATCTGTTCAGGTTGATAAGAAACATTTGTTAAGGAGTCCTAGACCATCCCCCCAACACACACACAGTCACATAGGACACTGGACTTTGCCTTTCAAGGGTCTGCCTCTGAATGATCATTTTTATGGTCCTAAGCAGCTGGACTATGTCATTCTCCAAGTGTCTGTATCAGGGTAGCAAGGGGGCAGGGAAAAGACACTAGGGACTGCCAGCAGGAGCACTGTCCATTAGAGCTTGCAGAAACGTTAGGGACCTCCTAATCAAGCCCCTCTGCCCTGCACCCTCACTCCACCCCATCTGCAGATTAGGTAGCCTAGTCCCAAATGTCCTCTATTGTAATGGCCAGTGAGTCATGGAGCATGGGTCTCCTTGCCACCACGGGATGTCTGCCGCGACACATTTTCAGGTTGTCTGTTAGGTGCTGGACACTGTGCCACAGAGTCCAACCAGAAAATGAGAGAAGATCTCCACGGACCAGCCAGCACCTTTTCTTGAGGATCTCCCATTACTAGCATTGTCTTTGACCAGAATCCCTCCAAAAGGGTCACAAGCGGGCACAAAGTTTCCAGGCACCTTAAGCTGGAGTAGTTTTTTAAAATGCTCCCTCCACACCTTTTTTTCTCTAATACCAGAAGTCTCCGGTTATGTCCTGACTGCATTTTTTCAAAGCGTATATAGAGCATTATTTAATAGGATAATATTTCATTCAGAACTCACATTTGAAGACCTAGAGCCCTCAGCTCATTCCTGTGATCATTGTAGGTCACCTTTTGCTTATACCATTGTTTTCCAAATTTGCCTGTGCACAGGAGGTAGGGGGCACTTGTTTAAAGTCTTACCAGGCTCCTCCCTGGAGGTTCTGTTTGGTAGCCATGGTCCAGAGTCTGAAAATCTGCATTTGTCGTAAGTGCCCAAGGTGATTCTTAAGCTCATTTGGAATACAGTGTTTTCTTGCTCCTTCAGCCAGTGTTCTTAAACATCTCCCATGGACCCTGTTCTGTTGGAATACAAAAGAAAAGCAGGGGCTCAGCTTCCAGAACTTTACATTCCACTGGTTTGCCTCTTCCCCTCCAATCTGCTTAGCATACTTTGGTCACACACATGCATCTCCCTTATTCCCTCTCTGCTTCTCTGAACCCTCTCGCTGTGAATTTAATCAGCTAAGCTGAGTGTGTTTTAAACACAAATGCACCTGCTAGGTGTGTGGCCTTTCTTTGACGTTTATCCTTTTGTATTCCCCGATCTTTATGTGTAAACATTATTTTTAATATTGTGGAGTCCTTCTCTTCACATTATGTCTTTCCTGAATTTACTTTATGGGCCTGCCTTTTGTGGGGGGTGGGGCAGGACAGTGGAAAAAGAGGGTGTGTTATGAAAGCAAAGGAAAGGGATGGGGAGTTCAAAAGATGGCGTTCTAAGGAGCCATGAATCTAGACCTAGAGGTCAAATTCCTGGTAGAGATTGATGCAAGCCTCCTCTTCTCCTCATCAATGGAATTCAGACAATAAAACGGGGTCTCAAGTCTGGATAATGAGTGTAAGCAGTAGGGGATTGTTCATGTGTGCAGCGGGGTAATCAGAAATGAAATCTGGAGCACAGATATGGCCTATTTTCCTTCTCCTTTTATCAGACCTATTTGCCTATGATAGGAATGACTTGCCTGTTACTATTTTTTTTTAAATGCAGGCTGGTCCTGCTACTCTGTTGGTCACCATGGTGCTTTTGAAATACTTCACTGCTAAGTGTGTAAACCTGGCGATTCACAGACCTGTACTCCTGGGGATAAAAATACATTATATGTTTATAAAAAAATTAAAAAATAATAATAAATGAAATACTTCACTGCTAGATTCTGCAAGAAAGGGAAGGAAAGTGATTGTATCATCACTGATGTCCCTTAAACAGCACAGTAAATTGTTAATGACTTCAATACAAGTTAAAGAACTTTACAATAATATTACTGTCATGCAGGATCAAAGGACATTTAAAAGCGGCCTCCTCTTAACACCATCTTTATAAAATTTACAGGTACATTATCTTTCCTACATTGTATTTCATTCAGTTTTACCAGGGTTATCACATAATACTGCAAGAAGGTCAGGCATTCCCTGTTTGAAAAGTTACTTTTGAACCATGTTGAAATTGATGATGTTTGCATGTTTACTTTTTAATGCCTGTATGACAGTGCTTTTAAAAACCTCTTTCTTTAGTATTTCTTAAAAGATGCTTTTGCGATATTCATTAAAATCAGTTTTTTAAAAAAGTCTCTCCCAACACAGAAATCATGGTGCAGTGAGCTAAATGGCCAGTATTATCTCTTAAATTACTATGGCACTCAAGACTAAAATCAGCCTGTCAGTGAATAATTAGAATGAGACTCATGAGTCACTGTGGCTGTGAAGTGTATCCCCAGCAGCTGGGTAATCATGGTATTAGTGGGAAATTCAAGGGAGGATGGTGAAATACTTGTCATCTGGCAACACCTGTAGTCCTTCTACAATGGCCTGTTTCCCACAGGTAAAATGTCAAGTGCTCACATCTTGAGATAATCTTAATGTCTTCCTATTTCTACAGTGAACTGGAGCCATAATTCATTAAATGATATTCTACTGTCACAGTGACTAAATGATCATGCATGTGCTGGCCCAGGGCCAGCAGTTTTTACACGTGAGGATACAAACAGCGACTATAATCGGATGATCCTTCATTCTCAGAAGCAGTGCTTCTGAAAACTTAGAACTGGTTGGCCGTTTTATCCTTGTCCCAGAAAGCCCTTTGAAGCAGGAAACGTAAACTCTTGTTTAATGTGGGAAGGGGCACAAATGGACATATTTAAATGAGCTAAGAATGCCAAGTGAGCTGTTGACAATAAAAGGACTCTTCTGCCTTTTGCTCCTCCAGGCCTGCCAGGCCTTCAGTGCATGAAGTACATTCAGGGACTCCAGTGGGGAACTCAGCAGATACTCATCGACCACATCAGGACGACGCACAGGAGGCACCAAGCCAGAATCACCGAACTGAACAGTGTCCTCTTCCTGCTGAGATTCATCAATGCCAACGTCATCGCGGAACTGTTCTTCAGGCCCATCATTGGTTCGGTTAGCATGGATGATATGATACTGGAGATGCTTTGTGCGAAGTTATGAAGGCGTGGGGGCCACATGGGTGCAGCTGACCATGTAAGAAAAAGGAACCAGGGGCAGAAGTGTTAAAAAAAAAAAAAAAGACAAATAAACTTTCTTATTTTTATATGCATATTTTTGTATTCAATTAAAGAAAAACTTTAGCTGTAGACAATTAGCAAATCCTTTGCTCCATACTGTTTCATGGTGGAGAAACACATGTGTCAGCAGGTAACACATCTCCATACATCTCCAAGGAAAGAGCTGACTACTGCTCTAATGAGTTTAGTGATTCCACTGAACTTGCTAAAGTCACGTTTGTAATATTAAATTATAATGTTACAATGCTGACCACTAACTTGATTGTAAAAAAATTTCAGAGCTGAAGCTGGGCTTCAAAAAATATCAAAAGCCCAGCCAACATCAACAGAAATTAAGTTATATCTGTAGGTGGCATCAGGACATTATTATTGCATGCCAGGGTTGGCAAGGGCTGACTCGGCTCTATCTTCACTTCCGCTTCCGTTTCCCTTATGGAAGACTGTCCTTGGAACAACTGGACTTAAGTGGCCGTCTGTGATCACAGAAACACCTGAAAGTGACCTCAGATTTTCAGAAATTCAGTCTGACACTTCATATAATAAAGTTCAACAAGAAACTTGTATAAAAGAGCATTGTACTTGTAGAAGGCTCAGCATGAATATAAACCCCTAGTGGTATCTCACCATTTAGATACATATGTAACTATCACATTGAAGAAGCATCACATAAAATCATAAAGTGACTTTATTGTTGACTCTTGCTGCCTCAGTACATGTAACCTGTAGAACAAGGTCTTCCTTCTCCCTGGATAGAGCTTTGGGCACCAAATGTTTATTCACTTCTAGGTAATAAATTGCCCATAGTGATTAATACATCTAAGTCCAGGGTAGTAACCCAGTGCAGGAAATCTTCAACTTATGTGCAGACCCCTTCGGCAGCCTGGTGAGTGCCTGGACATCTCATAATCAGGCTTTCAGAATAATATAGCAAATAAAATACTCAGGATTACAAGAGACATGAATTATGTCAGAATAGTAGAAATGTCCAATTTTAAAAATAATTTAAAATGTATCCGGTATATGCTTCCTTATCAATACATTAAGTAACAAACTAGTGGCAAGTCTAATATCTACCTTCATCTCAAAACAGTCATCAATATCATTGAAATTTCAAAATAATCTACAATATGAAAAGAAAATACATTTCTGTTGGTGACTGTATTGGGAGATCCCAAGGTCACCACCCCATTCAAATTTGCTAGAAGCTCTCATGGGACACAGCATACAGTTGTGTTCAGGACTGAGACTTATTACAGTGATGTGGTAAGGAAATATAGCCTGATCATAAGGGGGAAGGCACAAGCAGCATCTGGAAGAATGTGCAAGGGGCTGTTTGCTCTCCCCCTCCCGTGAGGGGTCATGCAGAGCACACTCTTCCTCAGCAATGAAAATTCAGCAGCACGTATGTGATATTTCTGCCCGGGGAGGCTCTTTGAGACTCAGAGTGCAGGCTTTTTCTTGGGGGCTACTCACATAGACACCTTTCACCAAGCACGTACCAAAATTCCAAACACACAGAAAGAACGCAAATGCTTGATATAAGCCTCACTGTTTGCACATCCAGGCCCAGGGAGTCACTCTTGCAAGTTAGGGAAGGGCAGGAACACTCCACAAAGGCAGGTTCCCAGATGTCAGCCAAGGGTCAGCCTTGCTCAGAGGCCGTGCTAAGGATAGCAGTCTCCCTCTTGCTGTGCTAACTCCTCCGCATAAACCACTCCCTTGGCCCATGGCCACGGTGTCTTTACAGAATTATCAGTAGGACTATGCAAGCGGATGAGGCCAACCTACAGTTCACATATGGCTTTGGGGGGTTCTGGACTTAGCCAGCTAAAACGCAGACCATGAACCATAAAGCGCTGTCTTACAAAGCCAGGTGGCTTCCTTCATAACTTCATGTATGAATCTTTTTATTTTTTTTAAATCAGGCCTGAGGGATCAATTCTAGCCCAGCACAGCCTGACAAGTAATATGAAGCTGTCCCCAAGCCTTCTAGGGCTGAGGCAGTGTCCTGATGGTCAGGGCACACATCCAAGAAATATGGTCCCTAAGGGTACATGTGTCCCCGGAAACAAAGAGTTTACAATGGGCACCCCATGCAGGCCAGGCATCGGTCATGCAGTACCTGCTAACAACTGCCCCCAGTGTGACTTCCCTTTGTGGTTCCTCCTGCCTCAGGGTTCTCAGTGGTGCATTTCAGAGGAAGTGCCTGATGTGGTCAGTTCTGAAGAGTTTTGTCAGCAATGCTAGTCCGCAGCCTGCTGAGTGTGGAGGGCTCGTGGAGGCGCTGTGCGGAGTTAGATTCCTGCGGAATCTGAAGGGCTCAGGGAAGCTGGCACTGGCTGCGTGGTTTTCCTTCAGGAGGAGGGAAGAGCTTCTGGGAGCAGTTCTGGAAATCCAAGATCATTAATGCCCACCTCCACCCCTGTGCCTCCCCATGTATAAAGGTTTTGTTGTTGCAACATCAGTGTGCCGCACTCACTAATCCTAGCTTTACAATTTCTCGTAATCATTTCTCTATTTCTTTTGCCCAAACATTTCATCTGGGAGGGCTGTGTGCAAGAGGGACACAAGCATTTCACAGAATAACATTTTTCATACTACTTAACCAGAAAGACACATCATATTCAGGAAGTGGCCAGGGCAAAGAAATGGTCAGGGTGAAATCCTGATTTTTCCAATATTTTTTAAAAAATGAGTTTACATAACCTCTCCTCTCTCCAGACTTCTTGTCCTGATCATTTTTCCAGTGAGCGGCCTAGAAAAGATCAATTCCCTTCTGGAGACAGTTGCTCTGAACGATCCAAGGGCCTTACTAAGGTGTGTACAGCAGAAGAAAGGTGATAGGGTAGAGTCGAGCTGTCATGCCATTCTTGCAAATCCCAACTAATCTGGAACGCAGAATACAGCCAACAGCAGTGACTCATCCCACCCTCCCAGGGGTTCCAGAGTGTGATCTGTCAGAGGTGGGCAGAGGGTCACTCTCCCTCAGCGTGCAGCTTTCAACCGGAATCACAGGTTAGGAAGGCAGTCAGGGCTCCTCATCAGAAACATGGAGTCCTCCTGCAGCTTCATTTTATACGGCCTCATTCAAGAACAAGCCCTTTCCTTAGACATCCACAAGTGACACAGCGGGTCTAGCCAGCATCCATCACATTTTCATAACTACAATCCCATAGAGAGGTGTCCCACATTTCCAGCCGTCTCAGAGTCTGACATCTGTTCCTTGAGCCTGTGTCTGCTTTAGCCCAGCGCAGCTCAGGTCTGGCTCAGAAACAGCCCAGGGCAGGCAGTATCAGGTTTCAACTTAGAGTCAGGTCGGGCAAAATAGCATCTGGGAAGTCAGCAAATCAAAAATGCCAGCAGCTTTTCCTCAGCAGCAGCAAAGCTGAGACCCTGTAGGGCCAGGCACCTGTGTTCCAAGTCCAAGTGACAAGCAAATCTTTCCCCTGCACTTTTTATCTTGTCTGTCTTAGGATCCAAATTGCCCCTGGCAAAAATGTGCACACCAGGAACCAGAAAATCATCAGCTCCCAAGGGTCAGAAATCTGATTTTCCAAGAACTCGTTAGCAAAATTTTAAAAAACGCTTTATAAAATTTCCAAAGTGTATCTTAATCTGGACATTGGCTCCTTTTCTCTTGAGACTCCAATAGGCAAAACCGTAGCAAAAAATTCATCAATTACAGAGACCTGTTTCCAATATTATGAGTTTAAATTTCAATCTGCCCACCTGTGACAACAAGCAAGGGAGCTATGTTCCATTTACACTTTTTTTTTTCTTTTTGCAGCTTTCCCTGGTTGAGATGACCCCTCTAGCATTTACGAAATTGAAAACATGTAACATTCTACATTATTTTTGTATCATATATCCGGATGCAATAGCTACAAAATGCAAAGCTGTGATTTAAAATTCTTTTTTTTTTTTTCATTACGAGTTTATGCAAACCCCTAGCAGTAAAGTCTCCATTTCCAGGGTTCACATCCCGGCTTGCCAGGAGAACCCAGCAGGACTGTGGGGCCGGGGGCAGCTTCAGTAGCAGCTAGGCTGGAAAAATGGCTAAGGTGGTTTTTTCTCTTTCTTTTTCCCTCTGTTTTATTTAAAGCCTCGCTCCAGCCTTTTTACCTCCCACTTACAGGAGAAAGCAGCCACAGACTAATGTTTATATTTGGGCCCTTTTCTCCCTGCCCAGAGGAAGGAGAGAGACAAGCAAATCATCACCCGGGCTGTGGAGGCTTTTCCCTCAAGCATGGGCTGTAGGCTGCGTGGCCCCAGAGAGCTGCTGGGGGGAAGGGTGTCCATTGAGCCACCTCTCCTAGAAATGGATTATTTTGACACTGCATAGGGAACTTTTGTGTCTGATCACAAACAGCAGCTCAACTGCTGCTTCATAGGGTGGGAAGTAACTCTACAGCCACCCACCTACCAGGGTCTAGTCATTCCCTGCCCCCACACTCGTTCCCCAATATAACACTGGGGCTGTATTTCAGTGAATTTAAGTTAGTTAGCAAATTCCACCATGGTGCTGGAAGTCCCCAAGACCACCCACATTCAAACGTTTCACTAGGCGGTCTCACAGCACTTACCCGTAGCTGTGATCAGAGCTAGGATGATTTATGGGGACGCAGTGAATATATACAGCCAGAACAGGAAGGAAAAAAACACAGGTAGAGTCTGGGGGAATCCTTGTGCGCTTCCTTATGATTGCTCTGTTCCCTGTGAGGTCAGCCAGGGTGCATGCTTCCCCGTCCACCGCCCCCCACCAAACAGAAATTAGCAACACGTGTGCAGTGTTTCTTCCCAGGGGAGCCCATGGAAGGACTCCGCACCGGCGGTTTTTGCCAGGGGCTGGTCACATAAGCACCACCTACCTAGCAGGTACCAGAACTCGGGACTGCCAGCAAGAAAGCAGGTGCTGCCCATAAGCCACATTGTCAGCACAATCTAGGCCCAGTGAACCACCCATATCACTTAGTGCTGGGCGGGAATACTCCTAAAATTGTAGTTCCTCGGGTTAGCCAGGAGTCAACCCTGCCCGCAGGCCTTTCTAAGGATAATGCTCCCAGGCTGGCTATGTTAATTTGTTTCCGCCAGTACACTGCGGAAGGGTGTACACACTTCTGTGTGGGGTTACATGCATTTATAATTAAAGGAGAGGCTAAATTTCAGCTTAAGTGGGTAGGAGAAGAATCAATGAAACAAGATGGGATTGGGAGGGAGACAAACCATAAGTGACTCTTAATCTCACAAAACAAACTGAGGGTTGCTGGGGGGAGGGGGTTTGGGAGAAGGGAGTGGGATTATGGACATTGGGGAGGGTATGTGCTTTGGTGAGTGCTGTGAAGTGTGTAAACCTGGTGGTGATTCACAGACCTGTACCCCTGGGGATAAAAATATATGTTTATAAAAAATAAAAAATTAATGAAACACACACACACACAAAAAAGAGGTTAATGAAAATAGCTATGTAACTGTTTTTCCCCCTTAAATTCACTGAACCCCCAGTTTTCATCCACCGGCTCCTTGAAGACAGGGAAAGTCCCCGATGACTGATTCAGAACCAGCAAAAGTTGATTGCTCCTATTTTTTTCCCAATCTGAAACTTTCCCAGCTTCACTGCCTGCAGTGGCGGAGTGGGGGCTTCCAATATCGCCTCCACTTTGTAGTTCTAGTTGTACTTCTGTATTTGCTGAGGACCACAGGGTTGGAAGACATCAAGGAGGAAGAGGAAACAGTTCTCCCCTGGCTGATGCCAATTTTACAGTTTTCTCTGCACACAGCAGATGTTTCGAGTTGACTCTCCTGTGGGTATTTGCAGAGATTATTTGGAAAATTTTCTCTGTATTTCCCACAACCCTCATCTCTTGGATCCCTTTCCTACAGCTACTTCTGTATTCCTTTCAGTTTCACTTCTTTTTTCAGTCCCCAGATAACTAGCTCTCCCTCCAGCGCCTTCTACTAAGTCTTTCCACCCCACTAGGCAACTCTTTGGGACAAGATGTAAGATAAACATGTGGAACCACGCCTGTGCTCCCTCCCTTCCCACTAAGGAAGGGAAACACTCATTTTCGCTTTGGTGAGCTTTGAGAGTGTGGCTCCCCAGCCCGGCCACCTGTTCCGTCCTCTGCTTTTCTATGTTTTGTGTAGTCTGTCTGTTGCCCTAAGATTTACTGGTGAGAGTCAGACCCTGATCGACGATATTCCCCCACCTGCAGTGGACACCAATTAGCTCTACTTCCGTAAAGTCCTTTTGTTGACTTGAGTTAGTCCACCTTTGAGGTACCTTCGGTGCACAAACAGCTCCCTCAAACCTTCCTTTTGCCTTCCCAGTTTCATACTTGGATATGGGCAAGGGATTAAGAATCACATCAATGTGACACTTTCTGCATCATGGTTTTAAACCTCACTCAGCTTCCTGCTCTCTTTGTGCCTCTGCAGAAACTGGTACTGGAGTCTGCTTTTAAGACCCAGCTACTGGGGCGCCTGGGTGGCTCAGTGGGTTAAGCCTCTGCCTTCGGCTCAGGTCATGATCTCAGGGTCCTGGGATTGAGCCGCACATCATCGGGCTCTCTGCTCAGCAGGGAGCCTGCTCCCCCCGCCCCCGCATTTCTGCCTACTTGTGATTTTTGTCAAGTAAATAAATAAAATCTTTAAAAAAAATTAAAAAGACCCGGCTACGAAGGTGCTTTCCTTCATGTTCTTTTCCTCCGCAGTTGAACCTGTGATCAGCCCGTGAGTCCACTGCGGGTCTTTTCTTGGCATAAAGCATGATTTCAATCTTTGTCTCAGTTGCATTAGATTTGAGCTTCACCACCTTCTCTTTTGTCTTCCTTCTTAAAATTCTTTTTCTTGTAAAATTATAAGGGCCAAGTGCAAGAAACTATTTAAATGTTTCACAAACACTGCCTTTGGTACAGAGGTGGCAAAACTGGAGAAATGCACCTATTGGCTGGCAGGCAAGTTCCAAACATTCTCTCTTCAGGTGATGGATGGAAGTCCACATTGAGCACAAGAAAAGCTGTTCTGGGGTTCCAGAGTGTCCTGCACAGAGGTGCTGATACTACCTGTCAAGACTGGTTTGGTTTACAATATTCTGCTTGCAACTGCTAATACATCCGAGAGGTTCACACCTTGAACACAATTACTAAGTGGCACTTCCTTCCTTTTGAATAATACTGATGGCTAAGAAGAGGGACACTGAATAGATGGGCGTTAGTCTCTACTGAGGCAGAAGAGAATTTTTGGATTGATCTTCTTAGGGATTTCCATCTGGATGTAAGAGGTTGGTGGAATGATGGGGGGGCGGGGGCACATGAGAGGACTGACAATATGTAAAAGAAGGTCTTTGGATAGAAGCCATCAGCTCCTCACTGCCTACTTTCTACTTAGAAATTTCTGTCAGGTGGCTGCAGTGACCCCACTTTTCCCATCATTGGTTGGTGGTGTCTCCATTCTGACTCAGTTTTGTATTGCAGTAGGGGCATGTATGGTGAAACATGACCGCCGGCATGAGGGGGAATGACAGACTGCTCTGAAGAGAAAAAAAAAAAAAATCCATATATATTTCCTACAGAAAACAGAATGTAAGAAGAAGTAGAACCGAAGTAGGAAGGTAATAAATAGCAGAGGATGGGAGACAAAATAAGCAGAAAAAGGGGAAATTTGTAATATAAAATGACGGTCAGATTTACCTAAAATACGGTTACATTGTTTGTTTCACTCCTACTATATGGATACAAACAACTGCGGTATATTTCAAATAAAAAAGCCAAAATGTATTGTACCAAGCTCTGTTTGAGTACTTTGCAGGGAATACGTTTCAATCCTTAAAATAGCTCTAGAAGCTAACTACGATCCCAGGTGAGTAAGGCAGGGCTCAGCGACTTCGTCTCCTGCACGGGACACCATCACTAGCGAAGGCACAGCCGGAATGGGAAGCTCGCCCTGGAGGAGGAGCACATCTCAGTGCCCATCACTGGAGTGTACAGCCTCCAGTTTGGCTGCGGAAGTAGCCTTAGGTAGGAACTGTATCTGCCTTACTTTGTGTAATCCATCGAACACACCTCTTTTTAAAATCCAGGTAACTAAGGCTACTTTCGGTTTTTGACTGTTGGGAAATCTGAGGGTTCCTCTGTTGCTGTTATATAGTTATAATGGATAGATTTTTCAAAACGGAAATTAGAACCCAAGGTTTGACAGAGAGAGTTTCATGTTTATGTGAAAAATCTTATGAAGATATAAAATGCCCGATGCGTTTAATGATGTGTTTAACATATCACCGTCATTGAAAAGAAAAACAAAGACGCATGAGATACGGTCCATGCAGAAAATATCAAACATATGGTTTGGGAATACATACATCTCTCCTCTACAGCCACATCTTTTTGGTGCTCTGAGGTCCAGCCTTTACCCTTTTCATTTTGTCCCAATCCTTGTTTAGCTAAGGACTTTGAAGCCATTTCATGCTTCAGTGCAGAAAGGTAATTTATGTTGGGATTTTGACATTTAAAAACACACGTAGAGGATTTAATAACATTGATGTAATTACAGTGCTTTAAGTGGTTATTTTTTTCTTGCCTCCACAAAGCAATTGTAATAGAGTCTGATGCTACTATTATCATTGCTCTTTAAATTATAAACAAGGGAATTGCCAAAGTGGAAAATGTATCCTAATTCAAATTAGGCATAAAATGTAGAATAGTAAAATACAGGGAACTTTGCTTCCCTCATTTCCTTTCTTTCCAATATAGAATAAAAATGATTACTTTTAATTAGCCCCAAACCCACTCATACATATATCTGGTTAAATACTGTGAGTTGTTTATTTGGCGATCTTATAGCAAACAACATTTAAACAGCTGATGAATGATAGATCCATTCTAATCAATTTGATGACTGGTTGCATCTGTGGGTTCCATGACTAACTTGAGAATGACGTTTCTCACTCACCATACCAAAAAAAAAAAAAAAGGAACTAAATCCTCTGGTTTATAGACAGGCAGTTTCATTATTTAGTTTTATAATTGCTAACACAGTATTATGGGGTCTGTATGCAGACCACAGATACTCAGGTATGAACTGGTTCACTTTTAAGAAGCAAGGCACATTCCCTTCACTGCAATGCACACCACTCCCTGTGGTTGGACATATATATCCTATTTTCACGCATTTGGGTTATCTACTAGGCTTCTAGGATCATGGGAGTTTATTACTCTTGACTTAGATAATGAAAGAACCCATCTAAATGTTATATTGGCCATTATATTATAAATAAAACCTTGGACACCTAAGCATATGTGTGAATGCCCCAATTATTCATTTCTTGACTTTCAGCCCCACCAATCCTCCATTTTTTTGCCTTGCTTTGTGATATCAGAGGCAAAACTTAGAAACATGCCTCTTTACCAGTGATGCACTGTTTGTTTCAACCACAGAAAAAGTTGAAGGACACTGTCAGGAAATAGCACAGAAGATACTCTCCTTCCGAGCACTGGTCCCTCTTTCTTATTAGTCAGCACAGGAGCCTAGCAGCCCTCTGGATCAGTGCCAGCCAGCCACAACTTCACTGTGCCACCAGCAGAGATCTGTGTCCTCCCTCGAGTTTCTTTGATCCTGCAGGGTGCCTGTTGCTGCCCTCTTTGAAGAGGTCTGGACCTTTGTCTTGCGGAGGACCCTCTGCTAGGTCATTGTGATATTGTCAACTCACCTCCACCTAAATAGTGTAGGTGTGTTAGAACTTGCTATCCCTAGACCTCTTAGAGTCTTCTTTTACCCCCATTGAGTATTCAACTATTCAACTGCCTTGTATTCATTATTAATTTTTTATGTAAATCTTCTCTGGGCAAATTATGGTGATGTTTCTGTTTCCTCACTAGACCCCAACTGATAGAGTGAGCAAATGGGGTCTACAGAATTTTATCCTAGATAAAATGCACCCCAAATTTCTTACAGACAAGGTTAACAAAGTGTTCCAGGAAATACAATTTGAAGCATGATATATTATATGCCAAGTTTTAATTCTGTGTATGTAAATTAAAGTCTACTTCTTTGAATGTTATTTATTATCAGTACACTTTAATGAATGCTAATGGAAATAGCTGTCTTATAAGCAGGAAGCTGAAAACTCAAAGGGGCACATGCACCCCAGTGCTTAGAGTGGCATTATCAACAATAGCCAAAGTATGGAGAGAGCCAAAAATCCATCGGCTGATGAATGAATGAAGGAGAGGTGTATAATGGAATATTACTCAGCCATCAAAAAGAATAAAATCTTGCCATTTGCAACGACATGGATGGAGCCCTAGAGAGTATTATGCTCAGCAAAATGTCAGTCCGAGAAAGACAAATACCATATGATCTCACTCATATGTGGAATTTAAGAAAGAAAACAGATAACATAGGGGAAGAGGGAAAAGAAAAAAAGGAGAGAGGGGGGAAAAACCCCAGAAGACTCTTAACAATAGAGAACAAACTGAGGCTTGATGGAGGGAGCGGGGTGGGGGATGGGCTGGATAGGGGGTGGGGATTCAAGAGGGCACTTGTGATGAGTGCTGGATGTTGTATATAAATGACGAGTCACTGAATTCTACTACAGAAACTGTTATTGCACTCTATGTTAACTAACTAAAACTTTTTTAAAAGTGCAGACACCGGGGACGCCTGGGTGGCTCAGTTGGTTGGGCGGCTGCCTTCGGCTCAGGTCATGATCCCAGCGTCCTGGGATCGAGTCCCACATCGGGCTCCTTGCTCAGCGGGGAGCCTGCTTCTCCCTCTGCCTCTGCCTGCCATTCTGTCTGCCTGTGCTTGCTCTCTCCCCCTCTCTCTCTGATAAATAAATAAAATCTTTAAAAAAAAAAAAAAGTGCAGACACCGAAAACCAAGAACATGGGTTTTTAGCCTAAGATATCTGAAGTTATGATAAGTAAGAATCTGAAGAAAAATCAATCTCCGGGAATATGCATGTAGAGAATACTCCATAGGTAGGGCCTTGCCCTCAGTTATCATTTTATCCACATGCCAACAAAATGTCAGGAAATAACTTAGATGCACTGGGGGTATTTTGTTCTCAGAATACTTTTTTCTCTTTGTCTATAGATGAGGATTTGCAGATCAATAATCATTTTTATTTCAGCATGCAATTACATTCTCTGCTTGAGTTCCTCTGAGTTATGCACGGGACTTTGGGCTCTGATGCCAATGTGTATTTGTTTTTCCACTCTGGTTTCAACGCATGCTGATGGCAAGTTAAATTATGAAAACCCTCAGTCTTTAATTCTATCAAGATGTGAATGTCAAAGAAAGGAAAAGATACAAAAGAAACTTGAGCTTGGTTCTACAGGAGAGTGCTCCTATACTTCTCTTTTGGGGAGGGTGTCTAGGCGTAAGTTGAATATATGATACAAGGATGCGTGTAAGACAGCCCTACAGACTCATCTGCTGAGTTCATGCGAAGAGTTGACTAGAAAACTTCCATCAATAAGACCAAAGACATAAACACATTTGAACGACTAGTAAAACTACTTTCTGTATTAAGAAAGCCATGTATAGGGGTGCCTGGGTGGCTCAGTGGGTTAAAGCCTCTGCCTTCAGCTCGGGTCATGGTCTCAGGGTCCTGGGATCGAGCCCCACATCAGACTCTCTGCACAGCAGGGAGCCTGCTTCCACCTCTCTCTCTGCCTACTTGTGATCTCCGTCTGTCAAATAAATAAATAAAAATCGTTTAAGAAAAAGAAATTAAAAAAAAAAGAAAGAAAGAAAGCCACATATACCAGCTATTTCCTCCCCCAAAATGGTAGGGATTGTGTATGTTCAGGCAAGGATTTTCAGTCAGCAAGAAATTAAGGCAAGTCACTTCAGAGCTCAGTTCAATCCAAGTCATACGTTTACTACCGAATCTCTATAACGTGCAACCTAGTGCACCCTGAAGAAGCTTACTATTTGATGCGTGGGCAGAGAGTGGACACTGAAGTATTCCACTATTAATGCTTCACACCTAAACACTAACCCACAGCTATTGCATTTTGACTACGGTTAGGATAAAAATCAACCCTTTCCTTTATACTTCCATTTTTCTTCCCTCTGCGGTGCACCTCCAATTTTATCAAAGGTTTCACTCTTGCGCAAGGCAAAGTAAAGCAAGAAGTGGAATAATTCTGAAATCATATAAACTAGAGTTTGACTCTTTGTTGGCAAATATTTAGATAATTGTCTCGCACCCATGTTTGTTGCACTGGGCGATGACTTTCATTAACAGTGAACTGGAGAATCTGTGACAGACACACACCTTGCGAGCCATTTAGATGGAATAACTGGTCCACACTGCATTGATGGCGTTCGTCAGCTCCTTCTTAGAGGCCATTTAACAGTTACTTCGCATATGTGCCAGACACATATTAATATACCCAAAGTTAGGTTATTTGCCCAAATCTGAGGAGGCAAAATCTTACGAGAGACCTTTCACTAGTCAGTATCTCTCTCCCTCAAAATACACATTTGCAGAAGTTAAGTGAAAGTGCTCTCTCTCTCTCCTGAAAGTACCCTGTACTGCCCCCACATTATTCCAGAGGTATTCATTTAACAGATTAAAATATAAATTAGAGTGCTTTAAGAACCTTTTTAGGGACTTTAGGAATGGCAAGGCATTAAGTTCTCTTATCTTGGAAATAAACGAGTCACCAATTCAGATCAGCAGAGAAAAGTCTGCTTTAACTTTGGAGTACCTGAGCCCAATTTTTAAAAAAATAAGTCGAGTCTCACTCTACTGAGCTAGCCAAGCAACTTTCCACCAGCAGGTGAATAGTTAAAGAACATGTAGTATATACCTATAATGGAATCTTATTCAGCCTTAAAAAAAAAAAAAAAAAAAAAAAAGAAGGAAATCCTGCCATTCGGGACAACGTGGATAAAAGGAAAGTGAAAACCCTGAGAAATTTACATGTAAAATTACTCCCTGCCTCTGGCTATGCCTCCGCACCTCCTTCAGGAATGCTTCCTTCCTCAGAATGTGGATGGGTCCTTGTGCCATTCCCTCTCCTTCAGAATAGTGGCAGCTGCTGGGCACCTCAGTGGAAATCTCTTCGCAAGTCTTTTCAGAGCTCTGCAAGCAGGCCGCAGCTGAAAGCAGATGGGAGTTGGCAAGCTTTCCTTGCCGCCGAGACAGGGAGGGCTGCCTCACAGGCTGCAACACTGTGCTGGGGCACACAGAGGCTCCCTGATGTCCTTCATCAAGTTCAAGATGACATCTGGGCAAGGTGGGGGTGATTTTCCTCCTCTCCAGGGACCCCTGCAGTAACTCCTCTCCGCTTCCCATCGAACCTCTCATATCTACTTTATATCATTTTCTTTTCTCCAAGTATGAGGATTTACATCAAGTAAGAGTTAAACTACCTAATGGAGAACAGAAGGAAACTTTTTAGCCCGTTTGGACATCGGCGGGGAGGAGGAATTAAGTAAATGACAATTTAGTACAATTCCTTCTGTGGAAAATAAAATTCTATAGTTGCAGCAGAAATGTGCTGGGTTTGGCAGGCCAGCATCCATTTACTTTCCCTCAAAGCACTCGAGAATTACTTCTTCCTCAGTGAATGTAGCCTGAGGCCTGTGAACACAGGTTACCTGGGGTAGGCAAGTGACCCAATCCAAATCAGTATAAATCTTGGCCAGAGAAATAAAGATTAACAATGGCTTGAATTTCATTCTTCCCTGGGGTGGGAGATTGTCCCAGCTGCTGATTCCTGCTTGGCAGCTTGAAGGACAGACAACCTTGGTCCTGGCCCATTTAAAAACCTAGCCCCTGACAGTGTTCCATAAAAACTCTGTTTAACTTCAGCAAAATGAGATTACTGCTGTTGCTTAAAACCAAAGAACCTTCATTATCTAATGGTATAACTCAGAAAAACAAGCCGTGGAAAGATTACTGGTATCTCAAGGGTACCAGGCCCTTATTACCTGGTCCATTGTTTGCCCAACAAAGTAACAAGAATAGGCACCAAGTATATCAACATTAAGTATGTAAGGGGATCCGCGTGATTTGGTGCACTTCACAGAAAATTATGTGTAGCCTTCGAAAATATTTTATGCACTTCAAAGAAAGCTGACAAACAGTGCTTTGGAATGGTTCTAAACCTCAGGCATCAACAAACTAAGAAAACATGAATTCCTTCTCTTCTTTTTTACATAAGATCGCTTGCAGTCATAAACACTGGTATGGTCAAGGATCTAGTCAAACATACACTGTCTGAATGGAAAGCCGAAACAATTTGTCCCCATGTAAAATTTATACCATTAGTTGGAGAATCTGTAGTATTGTGAAAAGATAATTTCTTTTAAAACATTTATAGGCAATAAAAAATATAAGCCAACAATTTTGGACTGATTCCCTTATTAATGTACTTTGTCATGCAGAAGTTTCAATGTCAGTGTGCTTTTCTATCAGGGGCTCAAGTGCTTTAGGACTGAAGTTTCTTTGTTGTTTCAAACAAAGATGAAAACAACAACACAATAAATAAACCATGTTGAGTATAGGGCGGCATCACAGCATAAGCCCATACAACGAAAATCAACTGTACTGAATGTTCCCCTTAAGGATTCCTGAGGGGGGACGCCTGGGTGGTTCAGTTGGTTAAGCAGCTGCCTTCGGCTCAGGTCATGATCCCAGCGTCCTGGGATCGAGTCCCACATCAGGCTCCTTGCTCGGCAGGGAGCCTGCTTCTCCCTCTGCCTCTGCCTGCCATTCTGTCTGCCTGTACTCACTCTCTCCCCCTTTCTCTCTCTGATAAATAAATAAAATCTTTAAAAAAAAATAAATAAGGATTCCTGAGGGAAGGCTCCTCTTTGGAGATCATCACGGCGCTGCCTGTGACTACAGTAAGGACGACACTAGTATGTCCGGCTGTATTACAATAGATTGCTCTTTCATAGGCCAGCACCAGACTAAACAGTTTTCTCATACTTCATGCTTATGTTTGGCAAAAAAGGAAAAAACGGCTTTTATAAAACAAAGAACCAGATCCTCTGAGGCGTAATGCTCCCACTGTCGGAGCTACTGGGACACAGACTGAGAAAGATACACCTGTCCCATCTCACGCTCACTCCCAGGGCTAGCAGAGCCAGAATTCTGTACGCACTGAAGTTTTGGCGAGTAGACTTCTCAAAAGTCACATACGTGGTTGACAGGACTCCATAGCAGACTAGTCACTGATCCTTAAGGCAGATCTTAACTCAAACGAAGCTTGCTTTATTGTACTGTACTTTGGTTTATGACTCCATCTTGTGGTTTCTTTTATTAGTTGGTAATCGGCTGGTAATTTGACTGCCATCCAAAGTTAGTTGATTAAACAATAATAGCTACTAGTGTAGTAGCTATAATGTGCAAGGTTCTTAACAAACTTTATCAAATTTAACCCTGAAAAACGGGTATTATTATTTCTGTTGCATAGGCTTTTAAGAAGAAATCTGGGCTTTTGTTTTCCCAGACAGTATCGCATTGATGGTGCCAACATTGGCTCTCCTCTTCCCTAAAATTTTTGCTGCTGATCATATTTTCTCAAAATTGGACACATTTAACAACATCAGTATGATACCCATTACGTACTGATGTACTGGCATAAGTGTCTCTTTCCACATCTTTGTGGTTGGAGGACAGTCCTGCCTATGTAACAGGTATAAATCTCAACCTAAAATTCAGATGTTGAAGAAATATCCAGTTGTTCATTTCTTTAAATTGAATCAAAACTGACCCTCAGAGTCAACCCAGAGGGCCAGTGAGATACTCAGCACTCATCATTCTTTAGACTTTACCTCTCCCAAGCGTTGGCCCCCAGTCCTGGGTCTAATGGTGATCTCTGAGCTCCTTGTAGTCCTAATGCCCCTCCCTATTACTCCCTTGCCGAGTTTGAAACACAGGAATCTTCAGCAAGGCTGGCAACTATATAGTTCAAGTCTGGCATGATCTGCGATCTTGCCAAATCCCTGGAAAATTGCTGCCAAATAGTGTCCTGATCTCACATGCTAGCAAGACAACTCTGAGAGTTTGGAAAAGTCAAAAATAGAGAGCTTCTGCACTCCAGCTACTCTCCAAATATCAGCAATTTCTCACTCCTTTTTATAGAGACAAGAAATGTCTTGGACCCCAGCAGGATTGATCATGTCTACAGATCAGTGACTGCTGGGTGGTTTTCGTTCTTCTCTGTTCTGAATGAAAGTTTTAATGGTATTTATCCTGTTCCTGATTTACCATAGCTTATCCAACGTATATCTCAAACCATGAAAAAAAAAAAAAAACAAACATCTGGGTCTTGTGGAAAAGTGGCAGATCACCCAGAGATGCTGGATGTTCAGTTGTATTCAATGACTGGATTGCACTCTGGGTTATCTTTGCTCGAGGAGGGGGTTTATTGTGTTTCCTGTGTGGAAGAACGAAGTGGAAATTTAGTGAGCAGGAGGATAAACACTGGAAGAGGCTGGCTCTCTGTTCTAAATTGAGGTCTTTTTCTTCCTGGACACACAGCTAGAATATACCACTGAGTATAATGTGATTATACTCACTTTACCGGTAGGTGTGGGCAGATGATGGAGCTCTCGCCAAGGAGATACAAGCGGAAGTGGTATATGCCACCTCCAAGCTGAGGCTTCCATACCATACTGCTGATGTCTTCTATGCTGTTTGTCCTTCTTGATGCAGATGAGCACAGTCGTCCTGGAAACCACTTTTGGAAGACGGAGATTATAATCAGTCCGGGGTGCAGATACGTGCAACATGAGGATTCCAAGCAGTTCCAGGTTAATCTGTGTGTGTAGTAGGTAAGAATCTTATTCAACAAGTTTTGATGTGTAAGAAACATTCACGTGTTCTCTGATTTAAATAGAATTAAACCTGAATCCTCATCGAAGCTCCATCCCACTGGGCTGCTTTTATTAAGGCTTCTAGGTAGTCTCCTCAGGTGGCAATTCCGCTGCCTCCCAGTCATGTTTGTGACTTGCCTGGTGAGTCAGAGAAGCCACCTGCCTGAAACCCAGACTCCTTGAGCCTGGCACAAGTCATGCCTCTAAGGCTGGCATGTCCCTGGCGGCAGGGGGGAGTGCCTCTGAATTACATGTACGCCCTTGTTCTCCACAGGATCCTTGACTTCTGGTCTGTCCCATTTCTGCGCCGATCTCAATTTTTCTATATCACCTTCCCTCCCTTCTTCAAAAGCCACCTCAGTCTCCTCACATGAGTTGTGAGACAAGCAAAATGTCATCTTGTGGCCAGGGAGAGCCAATGGCTCTAGCCATCCTATCTCTATGTGTTCTGTAAAAATCCATAATGTGAATTACAACACCTGACCAAGTGTTTGAAATGAGGGAAGGGAAAAGTACACAAGAAACATTATTATTTCAAAAGAATCATCATGATACATCTCTATCAAACACTCGGGGTTCTTTCCTCAAGGTGTACCTGGGGCCAGGCTTCACAGGTACACTCTGGCTAATGCTCCCTAAATGATCATATAAAACACTGACCTTTAATTTACAAATGTTTCTGCTAACCCAGGACTGATGGGTTCTGACTATTGACATGAAATGAATATAGTTCTGTATATTAACTGAATCAAACAATTTATATGGATTCTTGGATGTTTGTTGATTTGTCCAAAAGTTGACAAGTTTTAAGAAGTATAATAGTGACTGAACTTTGTGTAAGAATTCTGTGAAGCCTAAAGAAAAATGTCAAATGACCTATGAAAAGAGAAATCCAATAAACTATGAGCTCAAAATCAACTCTGAAAATAGAGATGAGCAAAGAGCATGAAAGAAAAAAGGCCACTAGGAATTAGAAAAAACAAGAGGCATGAGTCCAACAAATGCCCATAATCAATAGTCCATAATCCCTGTGGATGAGCATACCGTGAGTACGTGACAACTGTGAGCGAAGAGATGCAGGATCCCAGGGACAGAAATTACACACCAAGAGGAAACACTCAGGGACACATGGGTGGCTCAGTCGGTTAAGCTGCTGCCTTCGGCTCCGGTCATGATCCCAGGGTCCTGGGATCGAGTCCCTCATCAGGCTCCTTGCTTGGCGGGGAGCCTGCTTCTCTCTCTGCCTCTGTCTGCCTCTCTGCCTGCTTGTGTGCTCACTCCCTCTCTCTCTCTCTCTGACAAATAAATAAATAAATAAATCTTTAAAAAAAAAAAAAAAAGGAAACACTCAAAAGTCTTCAATTCACTCTGTCTCAGAGACACCTGCTCTGTGATGAAATCTGCTGCCTGGGAGACATAAGAAGCACAGCTCCACAGAGAAGATAAACAATCATATAACTCAGCAATGGCACTTGTCTCAGTGGGTCCCTAGATCAAATCTCTGCCTGGAAATGGTTTCTCATTCTTTGAATGCTCAGTCAGAGAAATAAAGTGTGTTGCTGTTTCATTAATAATTCTTAAAACATGCCAGAACTCATGTTGACACAGAATACCAAGGTTTTCTGGTAGGGTCCCAGCAGGTAAGTTAGTCTTATATACCCCATCCCACTCTCTTGCACTGAGAAGATAGAAGAAACACTTGGGGAATGACACAGTACACTGTGTAGTTTGGCTAGAGTACAAGGTATTATTTATTAATAATTTTTATTCAATTTTGACTGAACAGTAATTGCACATTGTACAAAAACTATGAAAACACTAGTTATTGGAGTGAGATCTTCATACAGGAGAGGTGGGCCCACCAGGGATGGCTTTACGGGAAAAGGAGACCTTGGTGGACATCTGGAAGGTTCTGCAGAATATGAGATTATGGGAAAGAAAGGAGGATATACTAGAACCCCAGTGAACATTCTGAGTGTGATTTGGATTTGGCATTCTACACGCACCATTCGTAAACTTGTAAATTGCTATTACCATGGGAAAGGAGGAGAGTTTTCTGGAGCATGCCGAGGAGCTCTTTTAATCCTCATGCAATTTAATAATGTATCTGAGATACTACAACCTATTAGTAAGTTTCCATGCAACTCCTTATTTGTTGCATCTGCATTTGGGCAAAAACAAATATTAACCAAGGTTTGATATTACGTTTATGTAGATTTTGATGCAATACTTGCTAAGTGTAAATAATACAACGTACTGTATCTCATCGTCTTGGAAGTAATACATCCAGTGTGTGAATCCTAGAGAGTGAAAAGTGGTGGCAAAAAAAAAAAAAAAAAAAAGTAATGCTAAAATCAGTAAAAGAGGAAATGAAATGGTTATATTAATTTCGTAGAAACTTACTTACAAAACGTAATAGCCCATAGAGACCATGTTTACTATTTTGATGTACTGGTAGAAACTGAGTGTGAGGCAAATATTCAGAAAGCAGACTTAGTTCAATGTATTTTTTTAAAATATCTTAAATATTTTTCTCTAAGTTCTTATTTAAATTCCTTAGTTAATATATAGTGTAATATTAGTTCCAGGAGTAGAATTCAGTGATTCATCAGTTGCATAGAACACCCAGTGCTCATTCCGTCATGTGCCCTCCTTAATGCCCATCACCCACTTAGCACACACCTCCCCCCTTCCCTCCAGCAACCCTCAGTTTGTTCCCGGGAGTTTAGAGTCTCTTAGGTTTGCCTCTCTTAAGACACATATACTACCCCTGTTTCGGGGACCTACCTATCTCATCATTATGAGAAATGAGGAAAATGAGTAGGTTTCCACGAGTCAGTGTATATGATCAAAATTGTAGCATTGTACTTGGAAAATTACAATCTTAACTTTGAAAAATATATATGACCTACAACGATGACACCCAAACAAACTTAATTATACTAAAAAATAAAATCAGTACACACAAAATAACTATCGCATCTTAGAACTAGGAGAGGGGAAATACTTACACTTCCTCCCTATCCCCATCAACTGTAGGAATTGTTTTGGCAGTATCACTCTCAGATGGCCAGACACCTTCTGCCTGAACAGGTGTAGGATCTCACTGTTTCTCTAAGAAGTCTGTTTTGTACAGCTGTAATTCACTGGCAGCCTTGCCTTCTGCTTAGCCAGAGTTTACCTCCCTGTGACTTATTTTTTGATCTAAGTTTTGCTCTCTGAAGCTTCAAAGGAATAGTTAAATTCAAATCAGTTCAATTAGTAAGTATCATAGAGTAGCTCTGTCAGGGACCGAGGTAGATGCTGGCATACAAAGATGAATATGCCACATTTCTCTACCTCTCTCTTCTGACTTGACAGCTATTCCAATTCCAGAAGACAGATTTTACATCCTCTTTGATTCTTCCGTCTCAATCAAAGATCTCCAGGTCTCTGAACCACATTAAGATCCTTTACACTCCCAGTCACTCAATTTCTACATTTGCATGATTAAATTACTAATCTAATTAAAATTATAATATACCATTATTATAGGGGGCTTTTCCTACTCTAATATTTTGCTTCTGAGAACAGATCCTCTATATAAGGTTTTCAGGGGAAGTGGGTACCAAAAAAGTGTCTAACGGTCCCTTAGCTGATCTTCCCCTACCCGAAGGATAGAGATGAAGTGAGAGAAGACAGTCAGTGGGGCTCAGGCACCATACATCTCAGATTGCAAAGAACATACACCCTGACGTTCAGGGATGAGACACTCGGCTTTAGCAGTTTTTACCTAACATACTTTGGAGAGAGGAACTAGCCTTTTCAAGTTAATACTTTTAAGAGACATTGAAACTTCTAAATAAGATAAAAAGCCAGGGCTTAACTCCACAGATAAAGTATACTTTTAATTATAACCATCTTCAGAGTAAGTGGGTAAAATTAATTTCATCACTTCAAGATTTCTATGTGAACTTATTGCAGCTGGGAGAATGGCATTCAGTTATCGAAGCACATTATTTCATTTCCAGGGTAGTTTGTATAATACTGTTTGTTGTAAGTGCATGGAGGTTTTGCAAATTTCTCCAGTGTGTAGTTATTTTTCTCTCCTTTAGTATCAGATATACTTAGATGTAGAACAGAATGACTTCCAACCATCAATTACTCTACACTATCATCTCTTTGCAATTGAGTGCTTAATAGAGAGAAAAATCAAGAATAAATATATATTAACTTTCTAAAAGGGTTATGAAATGTAAAGTATAGACTACATTTAAATATCTAACTTCACTAAGCGAATGTTGTTATAGGGAAAACTATCGGTTTATTCATTGTAAAAATGATCATTTCTTAAGCCTCATTATGATTATCACATTTATTTGTAATTTTTCTGTGAAAGTAAATGGATTCTCCTAAAGGCCTCCTTCTTTTCTACATTCTTTTTCGTCTTTGCAATGGATGCAATAAAAGTATCTGTAATGGGCTACACAGTTCCTTTCCCAGGAAGATGAAGTTTTAAATTAATATTTAAATTAAATTACATTCAATTTGTCTCCATCTCATTTTATAACTTTATTACATTCCCTAAACCTGGCTATCTTCCTAATTTGGTGGATTATCATCAACAGCTAGAAGGTGATACATTGGTTTTTTGATCCTTTATTTCTTGGGCCCAAGATAGAAAAACATAAAATTGTATCCTAAATGTTTATACAGTGTTTAAACTGAGTGAATCCTTTCTTATTGGTTTTATATAGAAAAGCTGTGAGAATTGGAGAGAGCATAACTGGGCACCATTATTTGCAAATGGTAGGCAGTGGCTGGTGGTGACCTTCCAGAGGGCAGATCCCCCAGCAGTCGATTTCCAATTCCCAAACTGACATGAAATTCTAATTGATGTTGCCATCAATAGTCATAGCACAATGGTTGGCTTAAAGAATGATAAAAGTTGCTAAGAACTAAGTCCCCCTTTTAGAATTAAATATGGGGAATAGTGAGGTATTATTTGAGCACACATAATAGGGAAGTATAAGTATTAAATGAGGGTACAGTGTCAGTGTTAAGGGCTTGGCCTGAAAGGGACAAGGTCCAAATCCTAACCCTGTTACATGCTAGCTGTATCACCTTCAGCAGTTCCCTGAAACCCTATAATCCTTACTTTTCTTTAATCATTAAAATGGAGTTACTAATTTTACTGGTAGTTAAACCTGTTGGGAACATTAGAAGTGATAAAACATGTTAAGGGCTTAGCATAGGGCCTGATGTACAGTAAGCAGTCAACAAATATTTTCTAATATCATCATTGTTTTTACAAAGAATCCATAGATAAAGACTTGGCATTGAGGTTCACATGGAGTCTAAATTCCAATGTTTAATTTCCCCTAACATGGTCCTATGTGGTCTTTGTTTTCTATCTCATCTCTTACCTCCTTATGTCTATGTGCCTTGCTAATCACTATTTGACGTGGTACTGGTCCTCCATCTATTTTGATGAGAATTCTTTATTTTCTGTCTGTTTATTTATTTTTAAAAGATTTATGCACCTATTTTAGACAGAGTGATTAGAGGGAGGGAGGGAGAGAGAGAGCACCCTCAAGCAGTCCCCCTCCAAGCATGGATTGCAACATGCAATCTGATCCCATGACCCACAAGATCACCACCTGAGCTGCAATCAAGAGCTGGGTGTTCAACCGACTGAGACACCCAGGTGCCCCTCTGCCTATTTAAATACTGCAGGGTTCAGCTCAACCTTCACCTCTTCCACAGAGCTTTCCCCTAATATGGAATCACAGAATGTTGACAGAAACCCCTGGACTGAGGCATTTCCTGGGATATGGAACTTTCAGTGTTGAAACTGGGACAATCACAGACAAAATGAGAAAAATCAGTCACTCAAGAGCTAAAAGAGACTCTAGAAATTATCTAGATCAATGTTCTCAATTTACTGATCTGGAGACTGCATCTGAGTGACTAAACGAAGTAAGTGAAATAGATAAGTGGTTTCTTGATAGAACTGGAATTGGAAAAGTAGGCTTTCTGATTGCCCATGAATTCTAGTTTCCCCTGAACTCCTATGATAATGACATATGCATACTTCAATTATACATATATAACTGAAATACACTTAACATGCAGTGTTATACTAGTTTTAGGTGTACTAAATAGCCAAAGTAATCTTGAAAAAGAAAAACAAAATGAAACCGGAGGTATCAAAATTGAGGAAAACTGGACAGTTATATGCAAAAGAATGAACTTGGTCTACTCTCTCACAGCACACACAAATATACACTCGAAATGGCTTATAGACCCAAATGTGAGACCTGAAACCATAAAAGTCCTAGAAGAAAAAATAGGTGGTAATTTCTTTGATATTAGCTGTAGAAACATTTTTCCAGATATGTCTTCTTAGGCAAAGGGAGCAAAAGCAAAATTAAACTGTTACGACTACACAACTAAAAAAGCTTTTGCACATTGAAGGAAAACATTAATAGAACAAAAAGACAACCTACTGAATGGGAGAAGATCTCTGCAAGTAGTACATCAAATAAGGAGTTAATATCCAAAATATACAAATAACTTACAGATGCCGCCACAAAAAAAAAAAAAAAAAAAAGAATCCAATTAAAAATGGGCATTGGGGAGGGTATGTGCTTTGGTGAGTGCTGTGAAGTGTGTAAACCTGGTGATTCACAGACCTGTACCCCTGGGGATAAAAATATATGTTTATAAAAAATAAAAAATTATAAAAAAAAATGGGCACAGGACCTGAAGATTCATTTTCCAAGAAAGACATCCAGATGGCCAACAGATAAATGAAAAGATTCTCAACATCACTAATCATCAGGCAAATGCAAATCAAAACCACAATGAGTTATCACCTCACACTTATCAGAAATGGCTAAAAGCAAAAACAAAAAACAAGGAGTGCTGGTGAAGATGTGGAAAGAAGGGAAGCCTTGCGCACTGTTACTGGAAATGCAAACTGGTGTGGCTACAGCAGAAAACAGTACACGGGTTCCTCAGAAAATTAAAAATAGAATTAAATAGGATCTAGTAATTATAGTATGTTTTAAAGGGAAGCATAAGAAAGCATAGAGGCTTTCAAGTAAAAAATGCCTTAGATTGAATACAGGCCCTGCTATTTATAAGTATGTAAACTTGGACAACTGATTAAACCTCTTTGTTTTTGTTATTTTTTTTTTAGAGAGGAAGCAGGGAGAGGCAGAAGGAAAGAGAGAATCTTAAGTAGGCCTCACGCCCAGCATGAAGCCCAACATGGGGCTCAATCTCACCCCTGAGATCATGATCCAAGCTGAAATCAAGAGTGAGATGCTTAGGGCACCTGGGTGGCTTAGTGGGTTAAGCCGCTGCCTTCGGCTCAGGTCATGATCTCGGGGTCCTGGAATCGAGTTCCGCATCGGGCTCTCTGCTCAGTAGGGAGCCTGCTTCCCTTTCTCTCTCTCTCTCTGCCTGCCTCTCTGTCTACTTGTGATTTCTCTCTGTCAAATAAATAAATAAAATCTTTTAAAAAAAATCTCAGTTTTCTTCATCTGTAAAATGGAATAATATTACTACTTGAAAAGTTCTTGTGGAGATTAACTAAAATTGTGTACATGCCTATATTATATATCACAAAATATGTTATATATAAATATATGCATTTATATATTTACATAGAATAGAATACATACATAGAATAGAACTTTATCCTTTATTCTTTCTAAAGCTTGTCTGTATACATTTGATGTGAACCTCTGAGCAATACTTTGAAGCAAGCTATTGCCTAGTTTTATGGATGAAAAAAATAGGGTCCCAAGAAGTCAAGTAACTTCTACAGATTTATTTGTAATCAGCATCAAGACACAAATTAGAATCTTCTAATTCATAGTTAAGTGACTTTTAAATTTTATTCTCTCCCTATAGCATACCTTTTTGCCATGTGTATGACTCATGTTTCTACCCCTATGGGGGCAAGGAACTTTGATGGCAGAAACATCCACTGATCATCATCGTGGATGTGTGGGTCTTTGACTTTGACAGTTTGTTCAGGGCTCTCAACCATAAAGTGCCAGAATAATCTCTGCCCCACTGATCTGTGCAGAGAAATTATGAGGATGCATGGAAAACACAAACATGCATGTGATTTTGTCTTTTCTTTTTTAAAAGATTTCTTTCTTTTTTAAAAGATTATTTATTTTTAGAGGGCGGAGGGGCAGAGAAGGAGGGATAAAGAGGGATAAGTAGACTCCCTGCTGAGTGCAGAGCCTGATGTGGGGCTCTGTCTCAGGACCCTGAGATCATGATCGTAGGTGAAACCAAGAGTCAGACACCCAGCCAATTGAGCCACCCAAGCACCCCTGTTTTTGTCATTTCTTAAATGCCACACAAATATAGGGCATCTCACCAATAACTGGCATTCAATTAATTCTTGCTGATTGAATGATGTATTTTATAGCTAGGCATGGAGAGGGGAGTCAGATTATCACTTTACCTCTGTTTTGGTTTTAAGAAATAAATAACACCTGTCACCTTTCATCTATCCCCTTCTGAAATTTTAAATCTAACTACAGAAAAATTCCCCCATGACCCCAAGTCTTACAAGATAAACATAAAGGAAACAAAGAAAGAGAGACTTCTAATCACTGGACTCAAGCCCTTCACTCTAAGATCAGTCATTTCGTAAGTGTGATGTACTGCCTTGGACAGTTATGTGTGGTTTTATATGCATACATGTTATCTCTCAAGGTAAACTGGAAAGTCCCTGAGGATAATGTTTTCTTTATTTCTATCCTTCCTTACCCACCATAGAGCCTTGCAATTTCTTTTTTTTTTTTTTAAGATTTTATTTATTTATTTGACAGAGAGAAATCACAAGTAGACGGAGAGGCAGGCAGAGAGAGAGAGAGGGAAGCAGGCTCCCTGCCGAGCAGAGAGTCCGATGCGGGACTCAATACCAGGACCCCGAGATCATGACCTGAGCCGAAGGCAGCAGCTTAACCCACTGAGCCACCCAGGCACCCGAGCCTTGCAATTTCTAAGGAACCAATTTTATTATTGTTGTTGATTGTTTTCTACTTGCTAATTTCTCACAGGGAAGTTGAACTAGACTCTGCTTGTGTTTCGAGTCTCAATGCCCAGGAAGTTGCTTTCTGTCTTTTTGCCTCTCCTTTCTCCAAATGTCCCACATGTTCATTGGGTCTAGCATACACACACTGTGCTCTAAGGGCAGTACCATCTACCTCTGGCCCTGTGCTTGCCCTCCCCCTTGGGGGAATGGCAAAAGGGGGGATAGAGATCTATTTGAATTGTATCAGGGTAGGGCAAGAAGCTGCTCAGATGCTTCCTGAATCTTGCCACATATGCAGACACCTATTTTCCTCATGCCTAAGGCTAACTTTTCTTGTTAGAGTGAAACTTCTCCTTTTTAATAAGCAGTGGATAATGTTTGCACTTATCTCTGAGAACTTCACCTGGACAGAAATGTGCTCATGTCACTTGTGAGGCTGATGATTTGTCCAATAATGTGTGCATGTAGTTTTCCACTCTGTCTGAGAAAAGTCACAGAGGATTTTTCAGCTGCAGCCTGGTTATGGGTACCTGGCAATGCCCAGAGGCATCACTGATGAAAGAAAACTTGTCTTTATGTGCTTTTGGTAACCACATTCAAATCTAGCATTTCACATCTTGGAACTTCAAGTTCATCGTCAATGAAACAATGAGAGAGTTAGCTGTTATTCCTCCTTGAGACGGTTTCTTTTTTATGAGAGTCAGATACAGTGATGTGTGACAAAACCCTAGAATAACAAAGAACACACCCTCCACCTTGGATGACAAATCAGATTAGATCTGGAAAGAACTGACTAAAATACCTCCCTCTCTAAGGTTGCCCTTCAATCCTTGGTGCTTGGGGGCATGAAGCAGAGTCAGATGGGAAAGATACAGTATTTCCAGTTTTGAAGATCTCTTGTCCACAAGATACAGCATCTGTCTGAGTAATGATTTTCTATACAATCCCAGGAGCAATCCTGCACATTATAGTCAGATCCACTTCATTACCCAGTTATTTTGTAACTTTCCAGGCTGTTAGTCAAATCACCCTGATGCCTAGCAAGTTTCTGATTAATCTGGATTTCACTAATTACCCTGTAGCCACATGGATTGAACTGAAAGGCTTTACATGGTTTTTTGCTGTAAGTTTCAAATCAGTTTTCTAAAGTCTGTTGCAACAGTACTACAATTGCTTCCTCCATAATGAGTGTTTCTGTAGGAAGGACAACTGGGAACTGGATTTTAATTGTTTGTTCCTCATCTCATCTTTCTTTTAGGGAAAACTTTTTTTTCATGCAGGGAATCAGAGGTGTGTTTAAAAAAAAAAAAAAGATACTTGAAAAAAGTAAGGAATCAAGCATGTGTTGTTGCTCCAGAGACATGACTGGGGAGAAATAAGTTGCTGGTAGATTGGATCCACCAGAATAAACTAAAGGTCCGGGGTCAAGCCCCAAACCCAGTTCCAAACCTACAGACCTCCGATGACTATCTTCCAAGAAGCAATACTGCCACCTGGCTGTGTAAGATCAAGAAACGACACTGATGCTTGCTTTGCTTTTCTAACCAAATCCTTCAAAAGTCAATCTACTCCCAAATTTCAGGATTCTCTAAGTAGATTACTGGAATTCTGAAGCTTCCTATAATACCCTCAACAAAACAGAGTGCTATGGCACAAAATAGGAATGGGATAATTGGAAAATATCTCAAGGACCATCTAAACACCATTGAAAATTTATGCAAAAGAAGCTCAAAATTGCATCATAAAAGTGGTGCTGTAATATAGGTCATAAAGCTTGAAGAAGAAAGCACTGGAAAGGATGCATGAAAGCAGATCCAGGGAGATCAGTAGTTAGAAGACAAAGAAATCAAAGATGGATGAGGGTGAGTAACTTTAGTGAAATGGAAGAGAATATGGAAGGCTGTAACTAATATTTAATATAGAATTAACGGGGCTTGATTCTTAGTTATAGCTTGGAAAGGTGATGAAGAGGAACAATGCCTAGTTTTCTGATGTTAGCAACAGGGTAGGTAGTAGGAACATTTACTGAAATGAGGCCTGAAGGCCCCAGGTTTCAGGAAGAGCCCATAAGTTCTTTTTGACATATTGGGTTTTAAGTGCCCGGAGTGTGTATGGTAGTGTATTAGTCAGGGTTCTTGAAGAAACAAGAACCAATAGGAGGGATATAGATACAGTAGGGCAAGCCAGTAGAATGTATATATTTCTGTTCCTGGCCCGTCAGAAATCCACAGAGCAAGCTAGTGGGCTAGAAATTCACATGTTACAGTCTTGAGTTTGCAATCTTCAGAGCAGGGCAGGCAGACTGGAAACTGAGAAAGGGTTTTTGTGGTCTAATCTCAAAGCCAAATTCATCTGGGAGACCACAGTCTTTGCACTTGGGAGCCTCAACTGATTGGATGAGGCCCCAACACACTATAGATGGTAATCTGCTTCACTTAGAGCCTGTGGATTTAAATACTAGTTATAGCTAAAAAATACCTTCAAGGGGTGCCTGGGTGAATCAGTCGGTTAAGCAGCTGCCTTCAGCTCAGGTCATGATCTCAGGGTCCTGGGATCGAGCCCCACACTGGGCTCCCTTTTTGGCAGGAAGCCTGCTTCTCCCTCTCCCTCTGCCTGTCGCTCTGCCTACCTCTTCTAGCTCTCTGTCAAAGAAATAAGTAAAATCTTTTTTAAAAAATTAAAAAATACCATCACAGTGACATCTAGATCGATGTTTGACCAAACAACTGGACACCATAGTCTAGCCAAGATGGCATATACAGTTAAGGAATAGGAATGATAGTGGGGGGGATCTAGACTTGGAGACCTGGCACTACCACCGTCTGGGACAAAGATTATAGGAGGAGGTGGAGGAGTTTTGGGAGAAAACAATGAGTTTAGGTTTTGCCACACTGAATTTGAGGTATCTATGAACCAATCATAGACCTATGTGTAAAGTTTTGTGGGTAGGTCAGAGCTTGGGATAATAGATATGGAAGTTAGCATATCACATAGCTGGCAGTTAGAATTGACAGAGTAAATGAAATTACCTGGGGACAGTTATGGAAAGAAAAAACCGTGGACTGGAAATGGTAACTTGAGGAACACCGATGTGTAAAGGGTGATGTGGAGAGGAAGTCCATGGAGAAGATGGAGGAAAAAAAGTCTGAGAGGTAGAAAAAGAACCAGGATGGGGTGGTGTCTTGAAAGCTCTAGTGGAGATAATGCTATGCTCACCAAATCCAATTCCATATTTCTCCTTAAGCACATGGAATGCTCCATTTTTCAGACCCCCTTGAGGCTAATCAAGGATCTATGACTAGTTTTAGGTGATGGAATAGGAACAGAAGTAATAGGTTTCCTGAATCAGAGAAAAGCCTCTTAGAGAATTTCTGACCACTCTCCCCTGCCTCAGGGAGTAGGCAAGTCCCAGAACAAACCTTAATTGGCTTCTCTCCCCCATACCCACCGAACATGTAGTGTCCTCGAAAAATAATACCTCTGTTGTATCACACTGAGATTTCAGGATTAGTTGGACCCTCTAACATAGCCTAGCCTATCATGACTACTACAAAAGCCAAGGCAGTAGCACATTTGGCAGAGGAGAGAACAGTCACAACAGTGTCATCCACTCTGTTCTATCTAGAGTTCCAGAAAAGAGAACTTTCCACAGATTTCCAGATGTGGAATTATTGAGCCAGTAAGTCCAAACAATTTAGGGGGTTACAGTTATAACAGTCTGACAGAGATTCTGCAATGCCTTTTGGATTTGGCTAACAAATGTGTTTTTCAGATTAATAAAGTCAGTGGAGTTAACTTGAACTGGAAATTGACATCACAACACACGCATACACAATAACAATATATTATACTCGTAGTTTGACTTGAAATCTTGAGATGATGATACAAATCATGACTAGGTTGTCTTTGCCTGAGTTTTCCATTCGTTTTGCAAGAAGAGAAGTCTTAATACTTTTCCCTATGTGCAAGAGATCTCAATTTCTAAACAACTTTTATCCTATGTATTGAGTTCTAAAGTTGATTGTTTAGAATTCTGGCTGCCCTTTCCTGACTAGAAAGAAATAACAAAGGATGATTTGTTTCCTAGGCCAGATCCTACAGCCTATTTAACCTACAATATGGCTAGGCAAAAAATACATATTATTTCAGGACATAAATACGACTTACCTAATTTATTCTAACCAAGGAGAAACAAACTAAATGTCATTTTACATAAGGCACAATGGTAAAGTAGGAAGCTCTTCCAGGTATATATGCATTTGATTTGAAAAAGAAGAATGCCAAATTCCAAAAGTACATTGATGCATAATAATGGAAGTCCAACTAACTCAAATATACACATCTAATCATAGATGCCAAATATTTGTATAAATAAAAATGAAACATCTTATGAGGCTAATAATTAAAATGTTCCAGCTTGGGGCTCCTGGGTGGCTCAGTGGGTTAAAGCCTCTGCCTTCGGCTCAGGCCATGATCCCAGGGTCCTGGGATCGAGTCCCACATCAGGCTTTTTGCTCAGTAGGGAGCCTGCTTCCTCCTCTCTCTCTGCCTGCCTCTCTGCCTACTTGTGATCTCTGTCAAATAAGTAAATAAAATTAAAAAAAATAAATTAAATACCTGAGGGTTTTGAAGGGGCGGGGGTGGGAGGTTGGGGGAACCAGGTGGCGGGTATTAAGGAGGGCACGTATTGCATGGATCACTGGGTGTGGTGCAAAAACAATGAATTCTGTTATGCTGAAAAGAAATAAAAAATAAATGAGTGAATGAATGAATGAATGAAATGTTCCAGCTTGGAAAAATTAAGTTTAAAAATCACTCAAAATATAATATATCCATGAAAACGAGGCTCTGAGTATGTAGCACTCCAATGTGTTCCGGTCCTTCTTCCATATCACTCTCAAAAGAGATCACCAAAACCTTCTCAGATTTATATTTTAAAAAACTGCATTCAGAAGTATCCTTGGGTACTAAATTCTCCTTAAGTCTTACTTAGTCCAAGATGCAGTGAAAGCCAAGTTCCTCAATTCTTCTTAACTATTTACTAATGACAGAAAAGAAAATATCTATCTATTGAATGCACCTCATTTATCTTTTTTTTAAAAAGATTTTATTTGCTTATTTGAGAGAGAGAGAGAATGAGCTGGGGGAGAGGGGCAGAGGGAAAGAGAGAAGCAGCCTCTCCACTGAGCAGGGAGCCCAGTGCAGGACTCAGTCGCAGGACCCTGAGATCCTGACCTGAGGCAAAGGCAGATACTTAACCGACTGAGCCACCCAGGCACCACTTTACCTCATTTATCCTATACAATGGGGAATGAAATACTAAGTTAAGAAATTTTTCTGATAACCACAGCTAATACATAAACATTATGTCATTATTTTTATTGACAGTATTAATGAGAATACTTGTATAGTGTTTTAGGGACTCCAGATGTGACAGATACTTCTCAGGGGTTATACTCCTACATGTTGGTTTTTAAGTGTTAAGGTTATCCATAGGGTTCATATTCTCACTGTAGTAAAAGTTAACTCCTCAACATACAAAATGAAAACTCAGCAACATGCTTTGATAATAAAATAATAGTTTATATATATATATATATATATATATATATCTATATATATATAATGTTTATGAATTTATGGGCTCTGTTCTGAATGCCTTACATAAAATCCTCAAAATAGTGAGATGCGGGGCGCCTGGGTGGCTCAGTGGGTTAAGCCGCTGCCTTCGGCTCAGGTCATGATCTCAGGGTCCTGGGATCGAGTCCCGCATCGGGCTCTCTGCTCAGCAGGGGGCCTGCTTCCCTCTCTCTCTCTCTGCCTGCCTCTCCATCTACTTGTGATTTCTCTCTGTCAAATAAATAAATAAAATCTTAAAAAAAAATAGTGAGATGCAATTATCATCCCAATTTTACAGGTAGGAAAACCAGCACAGAGTGGTTAAGTAATTTATCTAAGATCACACAGCTAGTAAATGGTAGAGCTAGGATTCAAACACCAGCTATCTAGTTCTAAAACCCCATGCTCCTACATACTGCATATTGCCTTTCTAGATGGTATGAGATAAATATGCTCCATGAACTATGCAGGAAGCCATGAACTACTGGGACTTTATCCTCTGATATAAATTTTCTCTTTGTTAATCTGCCATCTTAAGAGAGAACTGTCTATGAGTAATGCAACTTTTTTGGTATTTTATATGTGAAATTGTCATTTAACTCTTACTTCATAAATTATTTTTCCCATTTTAAAGGTTTCCCTAACATCTATAATTAGAATTTCTTGTGCCTTTTTAAAGTTTTTCTTAACCTTTTATAGTATTTTTAAGAATAATATGTGCTACGTATAGAAAATATAGAAAACAAAGAAGGTAAAAAAAAATTCAAATATGAATGGCTTGTAACCACTGCTAACCTTACAGGTGCTGATTAGTAATCTTCTTGTGCCTGATGAGCAACTGCAAAACTCAGCATCTTAACACATCAGCCCTTTGCTCCCATAGATCTACTGGCTAAGATGGTTTTGCTTCACGCTGTCAGTTGCCAGGACCAGAGAAAGGAATGGCTGGGACTTTTTCTAATAGTGATATAGCAGTTTTAGAAAGTGAGGCAGGTCTTATATGAGGTATCATGGAAAGATCCTGTATTTACTTAAATTATAAGTGTAAGTTATAACAATATGCATATTGTATACATATGTAAGTGTAACAATATGCATATTGTTACCTATGTATGCCTAAAAACTCTCTATTTTTACAGTACATCTATACACGAGAAAGTCCCAAATCAGCTTTAAAATGACACACAGCAGACTGTTCGTTGTGGTTACTTTTGAAAATGGGGTTGAAATTTGGAGAAATGTTATGGGGGAGGGGGCAGACTATGATTGACCTGTGTTAGAACTTTGTATAACAAGAATATATACACTACTAATAGCTTTGTGTAATGACGAAGTTTGGTCTCATGACAAATGTTTAAATGAGCCTAACAAAAGAAAAAACAGTTGTGTTTTACTCAGATAAAGCTACTGCTACTTGATAAAACAGAGAAAACCTGAAAATTGAGTGGCTTAACGCAAGAACTTTCTTCCGTACATAAAACCTGATGGAGGTTGGCAGAGACTCACTGCTGTCAGGTGACCAGGGATCCAGGCTGTCTCCATCATCACATGGGCTCCCCAGGTTTGCCGCTGAATAGAAGAGAGAGCATGGAAGTGGCATACTGGCTGTCTTGTGCCTTGGCCCGGAGGGGACAAACATGCTTCTACTCATACATCCATGGGAGGGGTTAGTCAAATGACCCTTCTTAACTATAAGTGGACTGGGAATGGAATCGCTCCTACCAAATTGTAGGTGCTCAATTAAGAGCACCCTGTAAATCTTCCCTATAAATCTTAGCAGGGAGGGCACACCCCTTGTCCCTCAATAGTATCCTTTGGCATAGCCATTTATAATAACCTATAAAATCTCAGTAGGCTGAGAATTTTCTCCTACCTTTTGATGCATGATCAAAATCATGACTAACCACCATATGACTCGTGACTGAGCTTGTTTGAACACTGGAACAGGTGCCATTAAGCATACTGTGAAAACAGCATTTCCCTGAGACAGATACAGACAAGATTCCCTGGAAGAATGGTGAATTCTTTTTCCTTTTTATTGAAAGCCAGCATGTCTGCTAAGGACTCCAAGATGGGTTTTAAAAATTCACCCTCAGTAAACATTTACTTACACAGTGATTTCCTCGGTCCTTCCTCATCTACCACCTAGGAGGGAGGTTTTGGTTCTTGACCGCTTAGTTAACCTTACTCATCCGTGTGTGGATTCCATGGCCACATTCAAGTAAGATACTCCATCAAAACCCTACTGCAAATATCAGGTTGTTTCCTAAAAAAGTCCTCTCCAGCCTCAGAGTTCTAAACAAAGGCCCTGTAGATTTCATGCCGAATCAGAGTTTACATAATAGCTGATTTGGCAAATCACACACACACATACACTTTGAGTGAAGTGGAAGCACATAGGGGAGATAAGGAGGTGTCTAAATCTCACTGTCAGCATCAGTTGCAGTCTGAGAGAGGCCAGGGGGAGGGATGGAAGCTGTAGGGAGTTGGAATGCTCTGAGTCAGGGGAGGCCGAGGGACAGCAGCTGTCTCCTCCACCAGAAGCAGGTGCAGCTTCCAGAGGAGGACAACAGAGGAGAGCTGGCCAGCAGGTCAAATCCTAGTTTGGACACAAAGGCCCAGCGGGGAAGTCCCAGTGGAGGGAGCTGTCATGCAGGAAAGTGCCAGGACTGGGGACTCCACACAAGTGCTGAGACCAGGGCAGAGCCAGCTCTCAAGGGACCCTGGGGTGAGGGGCAGCAGGATCCTAGGAAAATGAACCCCATGAACCCCCAAATTGTGTTTGATTTTCATTTGCACCTTCCTTCTTTAAACCTGCTTTTAGTACTTCGGCCACAGGGTCCTTCTTTCATTGCCTCAAAGCCATCCTGGAATAGTGAGAAGAGAAAGGAATTGAGAGACAGAAGGTTGGCCTCAGGCTGCGAGGAGTGCTACAGCGTGGGCGCCAGAGGAATCAGACCGGGCTTTACCCCTGGTTCTGCCACTCCACCAACTTATGTGAACTTGAGAATATTTCAAGTTCTTCATCTGCCAAGTAGGTTGGAGAAGACCTGTCCTGTAGGGCTGTTGGAACATATATAATGTATGTGAAGCACCTGGCACAGTGACTGGCAAATATTGGGTCTTTAATAAATGACAGTTTTATTATTATGCTTTTTTTCACACCAGAAGAAACTACCCTCATCTTTGGGAATTTTTTTTAACCCAGGAGATGTCAGAGACTGCAGTGCTACCTTCTTGAATGGCAGCTATGCCACTGAGAAGAACCCCCAAGTGTCCTGCTTCAGATAATTTATACATCACTGTTCTCACTTGCTCCTCTTCCTCATTGCTTTTTTTTTTTTTAAAGATTTTATTTACTTATTTGACAGAGAGAGATCACAAGTTGGCAGAGAGGCAGGCAGAGAGAGAGGAGGAAGCAGGCTTCCCGCTGAAGGGCTCTATCCCAGGAAACCCTTGGACCACAACCTGAGCCAAAGCAGAGGCCCTAACCCACTGAGCCACCCAGGCGCCCCCTCGTTGCTTTTTTTTTCAAATTTGTCTTACATGTTGGAGTTCATCACACCATCATTCTTATATAAAAACTGCTCTTACACTCTAAAAATCTACATGCAGGGTCTTCTTTATCCCTAGCATCATCACTACTAACATACAACGTTCCAAAGATCAGATCCTCAATTAATGATAAAAATAAATGGAGCATGGAGCAAAGAATGTAATTTATCACTATTTAATTTTTTCTCAAGCTTTATTACACAACACCAAAACTCTAACCCTTAAGAAAAATCTCCATTCCAAAGCCGTATTATGTTGTTGTGGAACCCGAAGAAGATGTAAGGATTTTCTAGCTTCATTATACAACACCAAAACTCTTACTCTTAAATCTGATAAACAGCAATGTGTGATCTATGTCATTTATAAACTTGGATTCTAAATCTAAATAAACATTCTTCCTGAAAGGAACATTTGTAAGCTACCAATATACGACAGAAAAACAAAGAAGATATATATTATGGCCTCTCCAACCCCACCTTAGCCTCTCACTACTTAAAAGCTGGCAGCTCTCAACAACTACAAAGCAAAGAATCTGCCTCAGCCCTCTCTAGGGAGGAGAGGAGAGGCTGGACTTGACCTGGGAATGTGCACCGGCCCGGGTAGGAGAGGCAGCCGCAGCTGTGGCTCTGGCTCGGGCCCGCTCTTCCTCATCTCGCAGAGCCTCTTCATAATGGAATGGGAAGGCGCTGGGGACGGTATCATGAACCTTGGCCAAAAACTCCAGGACTCTCATCTTGCTGGTCTCAGCATGGGCTCTCGGGCCCCACAGGAACTCGAAGCGTGGAGGATCACTACCAGGTGCCTGGCGGTACTCCAGATACTTTTCCTGCACCAGATCTTGGGTGATGAGCTTCCTGGGGTCCCCAAAGACCGAATGCTTCCTGCCATCATAGATGCCCAAAATATTCAGGAATTCCCAGATATCCTTCTCAGGGGCTCGGTTGCCACTCAAGAAGATCACACTCAAAAGAGGCACGAGAAGCCCATTCTTAGGAAAGCCCCAGGCACTGCTCACACAGCCATCGGCGGTGAGGTCTAGGCTGCTGACCAGGATATAGGAGTGACGGCCGGGCTTGACTTCCTTTAATTCCAGGCCAAAGACCAGCTCCATGTGCTCAGAGGCTTTCCTGAGGATCTCGGGAAAGTGCTCCTTGTACCTTCTGTGGATGATCTTCAGCATGTCTGACTTCAAAATGGGTGCCCCCATTGTATACTTTTCTAGCAGGAACTGCATCAACACCCCCACCTTCCTGGTTAGAAGATCTTTGTGAGCACTCTCAGGGGAAGTTGAGGCCTGAGAGGAATTTTTCTTTTTCTCAGCTTGGCTCTTGGCATCTACATTAGATCTTGGGCATGAAACACCTGCAGTAGGAGAGCTAGTGGCTGGGGATCCCCGAGGCTCCTGGGAAGTGTCAGCAGCAGGGGGACTCGGGAGAGTATCCCCAGAAACAGGAGAGTCAGAGGACTCTTCAACATTTGCTGCAGTGGCCTGAGGACCCTCAAGGCTCTGGGGCTCACCTCGGGCCTGGCGGCGTTTCTCACGAGCACGGAGCTTACTCTTCTGGCCCCGAGGCATGACTGGGTCAGGGACAGCAGGCACAAGAGTGAGCTGAAAGGCAGGAGATGCTGGTACCTGGAGCAGAGAAGATCAGAGTGTGAGCGCCTCAGCAGGGAGAGAACACCTTGGCTTTTAAGGAGCCACCTTTGCAGATTTCCATGAGAGCACAGTTCTAGGACCCCAAAACGCTGCTGCTCTTGTTCAGCCAGGTGTCCTGAGAACCCAGTGGAGGAAGACACAGTAATCCTAGGACTCCCAGGACTAACAGCGGGGTTGGCATCATGGGCTACTCTTCCTTTTTATTTTTTTAAAAAATTTATTATTTGAGAGAGAGGGAGAGCAGAGTGAGAACACGAGTTGGGGGGAAAGGCAGAGAGAGAGAAGGAGAAGCAGACTCTCCACTCAGCAGGAAATCTGATTTGGGGCTCAATCCCAGAACGCTGGGATCACGACCTAAGTAGAAGGTAGACACTTAACTGACTGAGCCCCCAGGTGCCTTCGGCTACTCTTTCAATTGGGTATTGAGTGGTCTCCCATTTCCTTACTCAAGATCTTCACCTTGACTCCAAACCCTTCCTGGGGCTCTGCCCTCTGCTGATCTGAGACCATGATGACCCTTAGACAAAGATGCTCACATTTCTAAGGCCTGAGTTAACAGCTAGAGTGAGCTGACAGGGGCTTATGCCTGCTAACAGCAGGGGTGAGACCCTTCAGCCCCACTGTTCTGGAGGCAGTGGCTCCCTCAGACCTCATTCAGGGCTTTGAACTTGATTCCAGGTAGAATTCGGTATTCCTCCAGTTACCTGAGTCTACAAGCCTTAAAGCAAAGGTTTCACCTCCCAGAGTACTAGAAAAGAAGTCACTGTGCTGCACATCTGGGTACCTCACTGGAGGACTCCCTGATACGAGAGCCAGGTACTGCTCTGCACAGCTCCCTATTTTAAGGAGAGGGACCCTTATCAGCACTGAAAGTTCTACCTTTACTGTGGGGTCAGAACTTCTCGCTCGACCCATGGGGCTGCCTCCTTTAGATATAGGCCTTTCTCTACCTGAATCACCCCCTAGACAAAAATAAGGGGTTACATCAGCCCTAATTACTCCAGGACATTCCTGGACCGCCAGCAGGAGTGGGGCGGCCCTCTTTAGACAAAGGTCCTCGCTTCCCTGAAGCAGCCTGGATGGCAATGAGAACAACAGGATTGCTCGGCCGGCCAGTCCGCTGGGACCTCCCAGAGCCGGACCAAAGGGGCAGGTTCGGGGGCCAAACTTCCTTGTGGCGGGGGAGTGGCCTCTCCAGTTTCCACTCAGGGTTCTCACCTTAACTTTAGACCAGTCCGGGGAAACTGGCCGCCGCTGAAATAAACGCCGCACCCAGTGGTCGAGGTCCCGCCCAGAACGGAAGTCGGGTTATCCGTATCCGGGGGCGTGGTCACAGGGGTCTCCAAGGGCTATAAGCAGGGGCGGGGCTCCGTGGGACCCCAGTGTTTGCGGCTCCTCCCTCTGGTGGCCCAGCCTCACCAGCCCCCGGACCCTCATCCTCCTGAGTCCCTAGAGGGGAATCTCTGGTCCTGCCCCCCCCCCCCCGCCTGCTGCTATAGGGCTACTCCTTTCTGGACCGCACAAGCCTGATTGGGGGGTCGGGGGGGGCACACACTCTGTGAGCCTTCCTCTTTAAGGGGAGATACATCTGCACTGAGGGTCCACACTTTACTCCAGCTATGGCCAAGACTTCTTCCTCTGCAGAGCTGGGACCCGTTCTGTTAGATAAGGCCATTCCTTCCTTGAGTCTCACTCATCAGGCAGAATAAGGGGACTCCTCGGTTAGAGCTCTTCCGGGTCCCCCAGGGCTAAGAATGGTACAGGATTCTATTTAGCCCCCTCTGCTTTTGGGTCCTCTCGTAACACTCTTAGCTTTCACATGAATTCTTGTTAGGGCCCAAGTCCCTCCCTCTGCAAAACTGACGCAGCTTTCATTAAACGGAGGCCCTCACCTTCCTGAGACTTTCCAGGCTGAAATCAGCCTGACATCTCTGCTCAGGGCTTTCCAGGCATGACAGCATTGGAGATGTTGGGGGGTCTTCTTTTATGCTGTGGGTGCTGCTTTTGGGTCTTCATCTTGATAGATGGCTGATCCTGTACCTTCTCTGTGCTTTCCTGTAGCTGCTCATCTTACCTGTAGGTCCTCCTTTCCTGAAAATTCTAAGTTGGAAATGAGGGTGAGCCTCATCTGATCATGGTCCTTGGGTGCCTCCAAGAACAGACAGCAAGGATGTGATGCTATAGGACCTCGCTCTTCTGGCTGGGCCCTTCCATCATTTCTCACTCATGGTCTTCACCATATCTTTCACAGCATGGGCTTCCTTTTACTGAGCTAAGGACACCATCCTTAGGTCTTCCGATGACCCCAATATGTTGGGGTAGTTGTCTTCTCAGTATTCATTCACGGGGGTCCTCATCTTGGCCTGTCTCTTTATTAAAAGCTTCCTGGGAAACAACCTGTACCTGCAAACACTCCACCAGTTTCTCTGCTGCAAGTCTTGCCGAAAATGAGTTCATGTGCCAAGAGTGATATAAGATTAGGAAAATGCAGCATACATCAGGGAGCCCAAGACAGGTGTGGTGTCTGAGGAAAGGGAAAAAAAAAGCTGATCTATTTCTTCTCTTCACTTAGGGTAGCTCTAAAAGATTTATTTTTTACAGAGAAGGATGGAGCCAGATGATTTTGTGAGCCCCTGATCTTTGGAGGATAGCTGATTTTATACATGGAGATAATCATATTGTCACTGTCTCATTCTCTCCTTTATTCATATTTATTTTGGTATTCTTATTGCACTTATTATGTATGCCAATCCAATGCTTTGGTCATGTAGTCTGCCTTTTTATCTCTTGAGATACATTCTGGAGTGATAGAAGAAAGTGAATTAAGTGATCCATGGTCAGCCTCCGGCTGGGAGGAGTGGAAAAGTGTGATGTCTGGACAGAACAAGAGTCTATGCCTAGCTCTATCACGTATTCGCTCTATGAACTGGGTGCATTAGCAAGTTCTGTGGGCCTCAGGCTCTGCATCTGAGAAGTGGGTTTGTTAAATCCTGTCTTGCAGGGCCTGGTAGACCATGGCTAATGTACATAAAGCTCCTGGAAAGATGCCTGGAATGCACTGAGACTTTACACGATGCCTGTTATTACAATGGTTATGATTATTTTGACCCCAGAGGATACCACCCACCCTGATGGAATATTTGTTTTAATATAGAAAATATCAGAGAATATATGCCACTCTAAGACCTGGAACACCAAATCAGTCCAAAGTGCTTCTTACAGAAACACTAAAGTAAATTACCACCCCCTCATAAATCATATTTTGAGCATGGGGGGGGGGGTTTCTACCCGAATGCAACTCAAATCTCTAGAATTGGAGTCAAAGACTAAATCTTTCCTCTCAGCTGCCGTTTAATCCAAAGTACCCCATCTTCATTAATTTCACCATCATCTAAAATCTATACCTCCCTTAGTTTGCAGAATTAGAAGCTAAATAAAAAGCAAAACAGAACAAAAACAGTAACACTGAATTCGAATGCTCTTTTAATAAAATGGGTTCTGATTCCCCAGCTTACAGGAGAGAGTACCTGCCCAGTGGCTTCTGAGTTTCCTGCCTCAAAACAGTCCCACCCTTACGTCTCTGAAAGTCCCTGGAGATGACTCGCATAAAACACCTAGTTTGTGCTCTGTGTTCACCTGCACTGGGGACAGAACCATAGGACACGTTCCACCCATGCCCTGGGTGGAGATACTCTCTGATTTACTCACAATCCCCAAGTAACTGTTAAAGGTAATTTTCCATTCCAGACTCAAATCTCTCAACTCAGAGACCCACCACCTGGCTCACCAGTGCCACAGCCACTTTAGCCTACTCTACAGCTAACTTAAAATTACTTCCAATCATGGGCGCCTGTGTGGCTCAGTCAGTGGAATGTCTGCCTTTGGCTCAGCTCATGATCCCAGGGTCCCCAGATTGTGTCCTGCATCAGGATCCTTGCTCAGCAGGGAGCCTGCTTCTCCCTCTGCCTGCTACTCCCCCTGCTTGTGTTCTCTCTCTCTCTCTCTCTGACAAACAAGTACGTTTTTTAAAAAATTACTTCCCATTGCAGGGCTTTCAGCTGCCCAAAGGCTCCAACTGCCTTGCCTCGGGCATTTTACACTAGAATACATGTGGAGTCCCCTTCCCTCCTTTTTACTCCCTATTTTCACTAGTCCTTTCTATCTTGGGGAGGATCTCACCACCTACTTTATATGAGAACTGCTCTTAGACTCCACAGTCTTGTAGGCAGGGGCTGGGCCTATTTTTCTTATCATCTCCAATACTAGCCAGGAGCTTTCCAAAGAGAAGGTGCTAAATTAATATTTGGGCAATTAAAGAATATTAAATTAAACATTACCTTGTTCTGAGTGACAAGAAATGATTCAAGGGTTCTTTTTACAAAATACTAAGATTCTTATTTTTCAACTTGAAGAAATGTTTCTCCAAGAAATGTATGACCCATGCCATTCATCAACTTGGATTCTTGAAGTTAAATAAACCTTTAATTGAATGGAAAGTCATTTAAAATAGGAAGAAAAGATACAACTCCAATTTATATGTTGTATAGGAACACAAGTATGTTACACATTGTGTTTCTATGAACCCCACCTGGGCCCTCCACTAGTTAGCCAACTGACTGCCTTGGTTAATGACAAAGCAAAGAATCTTCTTCAGCCCTCTCTAAGGAGGAGAAGAGTGGCTAGGCTGGGGAGGTGGCCTGGGTAGGTGCAGAGGTATAGAGGTCAGAGCTCTGCCTCAGGCTCTCTCCTCATCTCGCAGAACCTCTTCATAATGGCACAGGAAAGCCACGGCCTTAGCGAAAACTCCAGGACTCTCATCTTGCCAGTCTCGGCGTGTGCTCTCAGGCCCCACAGGAACTCGTAGTGTGGAGGATCACTGTTGGTCACCTGCTGGTACTCCGGGTATGTTTCTTGCTCCAAATTTTCTGTGATGAGTTTCCTGGGCTCTCCAAAGATTAACTGCCTCATCTCAACACAGATTCCCAAACACATTTAGGAACTCCCAGACGTACTCCTCAGAGATGTGGTTGCCATTCAAGAAGATCACACCCAGGAGAGGCATGAGAAGCCCATTCCTAGGAAAGCCCCAGGCTCTGCTCACACTGCCATCAGTGGTGAGGTCTAGGCTGCTGACTAGAGTAGTGGAGTGACTGCAGGGCTTGACTTCCCTTAATTTTAGGCCAAAGACCAGCTCCATGTCCTCAGAGATCCTCTTGAGGATCTCAGGCAAGTGCTCCCTGTACCTTTTGTTGACCACCCGTCAGCAGTGCTGCCTGCATAACGGCCACCCTCACTGCCCGCTTCTCCAGCAAGAAGTGCGCTGACATGCTCATCACCCTGGTTAGGACATGTTTTGGTGAGCTCTCAGTGGGGGTTGGGGCTTCAGAGCAACTTGCACTTTCTCATTCTGACACCTTGTTCAGACCCCATGCATGCAATAGCTACAGAAGTAGTGATAGTGGGTGGCGCCCTCTGAGGCTCTTAGCAATGCCAGCAATAAGGCAATCTGACGGAGCAGTCCCAGAACAGAGGAGGAGGTGGGGGGGACTCTGCTGCAGTGGCCTAAGCCCCCTTGAGATCCTGGGTCTTACCTCAGGCCTAGTGGCATTTCTTGTGTTGTTGAGTTTACTCTTCAGATACTGAGGAATGATGACTCCATGGTCGTGAACTGCAGGCTGGACACTGGGTAATAAGGGCACCTGGAGGAGGGACAATGGATGGGGTGTAAACCTACAGCAGGAACATGCCACCTTGGCTTTAACCTCTGCAGGTTTTCGTGAGGATACTCCCTGGAAACCTACAAGGCTCTGGTTCTCTCAGTCAGCCAGCTCTGCCCGGCAGGGAGGCTGCTTCTCTCTCTCTTCCACTTCCCCTGCTTGTGTTCTTTCTCTCTCTCTGTCAAATAAATAGATAAAATCTTTTAAAAAGTTATTATGATAGTTTTGAAGGTAAACATAGAGGACCCCTTGCCACATTAGAAAACACGTGGCCTCACTGCTAGCCATGTGTCATACTAGTCAGTAAAAAGCAGGGCTGGGCTCCGTCTCCAGTAGCTTCTCAGAGCAGGTTGGTGGGGCTCCATCCCAGGACCCTGAGGTCATGACCCGAGCAGAATGCAGATGCTTAATGGCTGAGCCACCCAGACGCCCCCATAATAACTTTTGACAAGGCTTCGGACCCTTTGTCTCTGCTATGCTAAAATTGATACCGTAAGGCTCCCTGGGACCCATGAGAAAGAAGTGATTAAGGCACCTTAGCCCACCACCATTACCAGGAGGCATTCAGTGCTTATAGGTCTGTGGGGACCTCTCTGTATCAGGCTTGCTAAATCCTAAGTATCCATTCAGGGTCCTCATTTGGACACTACACAGGGCTATGATGCCCACCCCACCTTCTGCTGACTGGTATCTAGATCCTCAGACCAAGAATCTCACCTCCTCTAGATGTGATATAAAAAGGGATGGGGATCCATGAAAGAAATACTTGATAAGCTAGATGCTTTTAGAATTAAAGCTTCTGCCCTGCAAAAAATCATCAAAAGAATAAGAAGATAAGTCACAGACTGGGAGAAAATGTTTGAAAAGGACGTATCTGATGAAGGCTGTTAGCCAAAATAAACAAAGAACACTTAAAAGTCAACAAGAAGGAAACCAACAACCCAATTAAAAAAAAAAAAAACGAGCAAAATACATGAATAGATACCTCACCAAGAAGGATATATAGTTGACAAATGAGCATATGAATAAATGCTAAGCATCATACATCACTAAAAATTTGCAAATTAATATAAAAATGAAAAGCCACTGCATGCCTTCTAGAAAGACCAAAATTCAAAGCACTGACAATGGCAAATGCTGGTGAGGATGCAGAGCAATAGGAACTCTCATTCATTGCTGGGAGAGATGCAAAATGGTACAGTCACTTTGCAAAAACAGTTCGGAAATTTCTTGTTACACTAAACATATTCTACACTGTTGATGGGAATGTAAATTAGTACATTAGCTTGGAAAGCAGTATGGAGGTTCCTCAAAAAATCAAAAATAGAATTATCCTATGATCCAGCAATCCTACTTCTGGGTATATATCCAAAGGAATTGAAATCGGGATTTTGAAGAAATACCTGCACTCCCGTGTTCATTGCAGTGTGTTATTCACAATAGCTAAGACATATAGCTAAGCAGTCTAAATGTTTATTGATGGAGAAATGGATAAAGAAAGGGTGAAACATACACACAATGGAATATTATTCACCTCTAAAAAGGAGGAAACCTTGCCAGTTGCAACAATATAGAAGACATTATGCTAAGTGAAATACAACTGACACAGAAGGACACATACTACATGGTACCACTTAGTCAGACTCACAGCAGCAGAGAGTGGAATGGTGGTTGCCAGGGGTTAGGAGGAAGGGGAAATGGAGGGGTATTAGTTAAAGGTTACAAAGTTTCGGTTATACAAGATAAATAAATCCTATAGGTCTACGGGGCAGCATAGAGCCTATAATTAACAATCCTGTATTGTATACTTAACATTCTGCTAAGAGGGTAGATCTTACAGGGAGTGTTCTTATAACACATAAATAAATAAGGTGGGTGAAACTTTTGGAGGTGGTGGATATTTTCATAACATAAATTGTGGTGACAGTTCCATGGCTGCATACTTATCTACAAACTCATCAGTTTGTACGCATCAGCTATATACAGCTGTTTGTCAATCATACCTTAATAAAGTGGTTTTTTTAAAAAAAACCAACTAGGAGCGCCTGGGTGGCTCAGTAGGTTAAGCCTCTGCCTTCGGCTCAGGTCATGATCCCGGGGTCCTGGGATCGAGCCCCGCATCAGGCTCTCTTCTCAGTGGGGAGACTGCTTCCCCCCTCCCCCTCTGCCTACCTCTCTGCCTACTTGTGATCTCTCTCTCTCTCTCTCTGTCAAATAAATAAATAAATCTTTAAAAAAATAAAAACGACTAAACATACTATACTATCTAGCAATCATGCTGCTTGGTATTTATCCAAATGAATTGAAAACAGATATCCTCAAAAAAACCTTCATATGGAGGTTAATAGCAACTTTATTCATAGTTGCCAAAACTTGAAAGCCACCAAGATGTCCTTCGGCAGGTACATAGATAAATAAACCATGACAACCTGGCAATGGACTACAGCCTTACCTTATTTTACTGTGATTCGCCTTACTGCACTTCACACATACTGCACTTATTACAAACTGAAGGTTTGTGGCAGTCCTGCACCAAGAAAGCCTCTTGGTACCATTTTTTCCAAAAGCGTGTGCCCACTTTGTGTCTCTGTGTCACGTTTGGGTAATTCTCACAATATTTCAAAATTTTCATCGTTATTATATTTGTTATGATGATCTGTGACCCATGATCTCTGATGTTACTATTGTAATTGTTCTGGGGCACCGCAAATTGCACCCATGTAAGATGGTGAACTTAGTTGATAAATGCTGTGTGTGTTCTGACTGCTCCACTGACCAGCTGTTCCCCATGTCTTTCCCACTCCTTAGGCCTCCCTGTTCCCTGAAGTACAAAAAATGTTGAAATGAGGCCAATTAATAACCCTGCAGTGGCCTATATATGTTCGAGTGATAGGAAGAGTCCTACATCTCTCACTTTAAATCAAAAGCTCATTATCACTAGCCATCAGGGAAATACAAATCAAAACCACTATGAGATACTACCTTATACCAGTCAGAATGGCAAAAATTAACAAAACAGGAAACAATAAATGTTGGTGAGAATGTGGAGAAAGGGTAACCCTCTTACACTGTTGGTGGAAATGCATGCTGGAGTACAGCCACTCTGGAAAAGAATGGAGGTTCCTCAAGAAGTTAAAAATAGAACTACCTGATGACCTAGCAATTGCATTACTGAGAATTTACCCCAAAGATACAGAGGTAGTGAAAAGAAGAGGCACATGCACCCTAATGTTCATAGCAGCAATGTCCACGATAGCCAAACTGTGGAAGGAGCTGAGATGTCCTTTAATAGATGAATGGATAAAGAAGCTGTGGTCCATATTTACAAGGGAATATTCCTCAGCCATAAGAAAGGATGAACACCCACCATTTGCATCGACATGGATGGAACTGGAGGGGATTATGCTGAGTGAAATAACTCAAGCAGAGAGAGACAATAATCATATGGTTTCACTCATATGTGGAATAGAAGGAATAGCGTGGAGGACCATAGGGGAAGGAAGGAAATCTGAACGGGGAGAAATCAGGGAGGGAGATGAACCATGAGAGACTATGGACCCTGGGAAACAAACTGAGGGTTTCAAAGGGGAGGGTAGGGGGAGGGGGTAACAGGGTGGTGGGTATTAAGGTGTTTGTTTTGTGGTGATGAGCACTGAGTGTTATACACATCTAATGAATCATTGAATGCTGCATCAAATACTAATGATGTACTATATGTTGGCTACCCGAACATAATAAAAAACAAAACAACAAAAACAGAAGCTAGAAATGATTAAGCTTAGTGAGAAAGTCATGTCCAAAGCCAAGAAGGCTAAAAACTGGGCCTCTTGCATCAAACAATTATCCACGTTGTGAATGCAAAGGAAGAGTTCTTGAAGGAAATTGAAAGTGCTCCTTCAGTGAACATCCTAATGATAAGAAAGCGAAACAGCCTTCTTGCTGATATGGAGAAAGTATTAGTGGTCTGGACAGAAGATGAAACCAGCTATAACATTCCCTTAGGCCAAAGGCTAATCCAGAGCAAGGCCCTGACTGTCAATTCTGTGAAGGCTGAGAGAGGTAAGGAAGCTACGTAAGAAAAGTTTGAAGCCAGCAGAAGTTGGTTCATGAAATTTAGGGAAAAAGTTGTTTCTATAACATCGTCATGTGCAGTGAAGCAGCGGGTGCTGATGGAGAAGCTGCAGCAAGTTCTCCAGAAGATCCAGCCAGGATCACTGAGGAAGGGGGCCGTACTCAACTGTATTTTCAGTGTAGACAAAACAGCTTTATACTGGAAGAGGACGCCATCTTGGGCTTTCGTAGATAGAAAGAGAAGTCAATGCCTGGCTTCAGAGCTTCAAAGGATAGTCTGACTCTCTTGTGAGGGGCTAATGCAGCTGGTGCCTGGAAGTTGATGCCAGTGCTCCTTTCCTATCTGCCCAATCCTAAGGCCTTTAAGAATGATGCTAAATCTACTCTGCCTCTGCCTATAGAAAGAACAACATAAGCTTGTATGACAGGATGTCTGTTTACAACATGGTTTTCTGAATATTTTGAGCCTACTCTTGAGACGTGCTCAAAGAAAAGAGTCCTCTCAAAATATGACCACTCACTGACAATGTGCCTGGTCTCCCAAGAGCTCTGCTGGAGACAGACAATGAGATGAGAGTTGTTTTCATGGCTGCTGACACAACATCCACTTGGCAGCCCATAAATCAAGGAGTCATTTTGACTTTCAATTCTTATTGCTTAATAAATATATTTTGAAGGCTATAGCTGCTATAGATAGTGATTTCTTGGATGGAACTGGGCAAAGTCAATTGAAAGTCTCCTCGAAAGGATTCACCATTCTAAATGTCATGAACAACATTTATGATTCGTGGGAGGAGATCAAAATATCAGTATGAATACGAGCTTGAAGGGAGTTGATGCCAACCCTCATTGGTGACCGAGGGATTTAAGCCTTCAGGGAGGAAGCAATGGTAGATGTGGTGGTGGAGAGAGCAAGAGAACTAGAATTTTGAATGGAGCCTGAAGATGGGACTGCATCATTGCAATCTCATGATCAAACTTTAATGGATCAAGAGTTGCTTCCAATGGATAGGCAAAAAAAAAAAAAAAAAAAAAAAAAAAAAATTCTGGGGCGCCTGGGTGGCTCACTCACTTAAGCATCTGCCTTCAGCTCAAGTCATGATCCTGGGGTCCTGGGATCAAGCCCCACATCAGGCTCCTTGCTCAGCAGGGAGCCTGCTCCCTCTCCCTCTGCCTGCTGATCCTCCTGCTTATGTTCCCTATCAAACAAATAAAATCTTAAAAATTTTCCTTAAAAATAAACAGTTTCATATGATAAAAACTGCTCTTGGTGAAAATGCTTTAAAGGTAGTTGGAATGACAACCAAGGGTTTAGAATATTACATAAACCTAGCTGATTCAGCTGCAGCAGAGTTTGAGAGGATTGACCCCAACTTAAAGGAAGCTCTACTATGGGTGAAAACTATCAAACAGCATCGCATGCCACAAATAAATAATTTGTGAGAGGAAGAGTCAATCACTGTGGCAAACTTCAATGTGGCTGTACTTTAAGAAATTGCCACAACCACCCCAACCTTCAGCAACTCCACCCTGATCAGTGGGCAGCCATCACCACCGAGGTAAGACACTCCACCAGCAAAAAGATTATGATTCGCTCAAAGCTCAGAGGATGACTAGCATGTTTTAGCAATAAAGGATTTTTTAATTAAGGTATGCATGGGGCACCTGGGTGGGTCAGTTAACTGTCTGACTCTTGATTTCGGCTCAGGGCATGATCTCAGTGTTGTGAGATTAAGCCTCATGTTGGGCTCTACACTGGGCATGGAGCCTGCTTGTGATTCTCTCTCTCCCTTTGCCCCCGCTCCTCTCTTTGTCTCCTAAATATTTAAAGTACGCACATAGTTTTTTAAGGCACAATACTATAGCACACTTACTAGACCATAGTAGAGTATAAACATAATTTTATATGCACTGGAAAACCAAAAAAATAAAAATTCCTCTGACTTACTATATTGTGATATTCACTTCACTGCTGTGGTCTGGAACCAAACCCACAGTATGTCAGAGGCATGCCTGTATTGTTCAGTGCCAAAAAGAAATGAGCTTATCAGGCCATGGAAAGGCATGGAAGAACCTTAGATATGTATTACTAAGTGAAATAAGCCAATCTGAAAAGGGCTATATGTTGTATGATTCCAACACTCTGACAGTCTGGAAAAGGTAAAAAAACTACAGAAAAAGTACAAAGATCAGTGATTGCCAGGGGTTGTGGGGGAGGGAGGGATGAACAGGCAGACCATAGAGGATTTTATTTTATTTATTTTATTATTATTTATTTATTTGAAAGACAGAGATCACAAGTAGGCAGAGAGAGAGAGGAGGAAGCAGGCTCCCCACTGAGCAGAGAGCCCAATGCGGGACTTGGTCCCAGGACCCTGGGATCACAACCTGAGCCAAAGGCAGAGGCTTTAACCCACTGAGCCACCCAGGCGCCCCAAACCATAGAGGATTTTTTAGAGCAGTGAAATTACTATGTACTCTGTAACATGGGATACATGTCATCAAAGGTTTGCCAAACCGGACAGAATGTAACAACATCAATAATCAACCTAATGTAATTATGAGCTTTATGACCTGTGGCTGGAAGCTGAGAGACTCTAGCCCATGGGCTTCTCTGAGGCAGGATGCGGAGAGTAGGGGCGGCTGTGTGTGCGTGTCAGGGGAGAGGGTACATGGGAACTCTCTGTACTTTCTGCTCAGTTTTGCTGTGAACCTAAAATTGCTGTATAGGATGAAGTCACTTTTTCCAACCAAGTGATGCTGGGGGCACTCAGTCTCATACCCTGCCCCTGGGGCTTTCAGTCTTGAATGCAAGGGCAGAGCCAGACTTTACTTTTCCCATCTATTCAGGGACAGATTGTCCCCTTGGTCCGCACTTAGTTTCCTTGATTTGACTCCTGGCAGGACCTGAGGTTCCCCTCTTTCTTGGTCTGAGAGTATCTCCCCAGAGAAACACTTACACTTCCCTTCCCTGAGATTTAAGAGGAAGAGGCGAGAGCAGCCTTATCTGGCCACACCTGCCAAGATCTCCCACAGGTGACAGCTGTGGCAGGCAGCCTGAGGCCCTATGATGGTGAATCCCACTCGGGGTTTTAATTCAGTACCCTAAATCTGACTTATATGAAGCCCCAAGACTCGTCTCTCTGCTGATCTGGAACCTCCCCACATTTCTATTACCCCCAAGGAGGATATGAGGCCAGCTCTGCCTGACATTTCCGCCAGAAGCTCTCATGGAAGTTGGATGGAGTCTGTGAGTCCCTACCAAGGTAGGTCTGGTGGTTCCTGAACACACTTGAGTACTACCTCTACTGACCTGAGTCAATCAACCTCAGACAAAGACCATCACCCTTTTGACCTGTTAAGTGGAAGTCAGCTTCAGCCACGTCCTTCCAAGGCTGTTTGGGGACTCTGAGGGCTGAGAGCAGGGTCAGGAGCCTATGGGCCACAGTGTTCTGGGTGGCTGCTGTCTTCACTCTTCATTCCAAGTCCTCACATTCGCATGTGTCAGAGACTGTAAGTCCTCCCCCTAGGGACCTAGGCTCCTCCTAAGGCAGGACTCACCTGTTCCCGAGAATCCTGAAGAATAAGAGAGGGGATGCCCAGACTGACAACTTTGTCTGGCATATTGCTCTCCCCAGTCCTACTATAAAGAGATCTTCATTATGGCTCCTCTTCTTGATTGAAGGCTTCCTGGGAAAGGCCACGTCCCTGCAAACTCTTGACCATTATCCCTATTGCAAACCCTTCAGAGACTGGGTCCCTGTCCCAGGAGTGATGTGAGATAGGGGAGCTGTAACACAAGGCAGAGACCCCAGAACACATTCGCTGTCAAAGGACAAAAAATACTTTAATCCATTTCTTCTCTTTAGCTACCAGACTTGGCTTTTAATGTAACTTCTGTTTGAATAGGTGTAACCTTCTTTATGGAAGGGACTATCCAAAATGATTTTGTGAGCCCTGATCGTTTTCTGACTTTGTATATAGATGATTCTATTGTTCACACTTCTCAATTATTTTGATATGGTAATTGCTCTGGTTATGTATTTTAATCCAGTGTCTTGGGCACAGAATCCCTTTTAATACCTGAGACAATTTTGTAGTAGTGAGAAGAAAGGGGAAATAGGAACGTGAAGTCAGCCTCAGGCTGGGAGGAGTAGAAAAGTGAGGGCTTCATACTAATTCAGGCCAGGGGTCTGGTTCCAAACCTGTCACTGAGCAGCTATGAGAAATTGGGCACAACACCAAACTCTGTGAGGCTGTCTTTTCATCTGTGAAGTGGGTTTGATGGACTCTGTCCTGGGGACTGGTAGAGTGTCCAAAATGCACATAAAAGTAAGGGTTGCTGGGGGGAGGGGGGAGGCAGAGGGTGGTTGGGTTATGGACATTGGGGAAGGTAAGTGCAATGGTGAGTGCTGTGAAATGTGTAAACCTGGTGATTCACAGACCTGCACCCCTGGGGCTAATAATACATTATATGTTAATAAAAAATTAAAAAATAGGGGTGCCTGGGTGGCTCAGTGGGTTAGGGCCTCTGCCTTTGGCTCGGGTCATGATCCCAGGGTCCTTGGATCGAGCCCCACATCAAGCTCTCTGCTTGGTGGGGAGCCTGCTTCCTCCTCTCTCTGTCTCTGCCTGCCTCTCTGCCTACTTGTTTGTCAAATCAGTAAATAAAATCTTTAAAAAAAATTAAAAATTAAAAAAAAATTTTTTTTAAGTGCGTGGCACATTGCCTGACCAGGATTACACTTTAAAGGATGCCAGTTCTTACTCTAATTTGTGCCCCGGAGTTTCAACTCACTAGGAAGAGATTTAATTTTTAATCCGGGGATGTCAGGAACTATGCAGTGCTCTAGAACAAAGAAAACTCTATCAGACAAAATAGTGCTTAGCAAGAATGCTAAGTAATAGTTCCCCATTCAAGTATGTCACCCAATGGTCGACATAAGGTCGACTCCCTTAGTGGATGCAACACGAAGCTCCTAAAACACATTTCAAGGCCGCCCAAAGCACCTTCCTCTGAGCTGCCCTTCCTTCCAAACCCCTCTGACTCTCATTCATTCAACCACCAATAGAAAACTAGACCTTGCCTGGAGTTTGCCAAATGGCAAACAAGGTAACCTAATTCGAATGATATGTTAGTGGCGTGGGTCCTGGCTCCCCCAGCCCAGGTCCAAGGGTGCCAGTCCAGTAGATTCTGGGCATCCACTAAAGGAGTACTCCATTATTTCTCAGAAACTCTCCAGAGATGATGTAAATACAACCTTGAATTTGCACACTGCCTTTGCCTGCCCTGGGGCAAGAGCAGAGGACACCTTCCATCCCCTCCCCAGGTGATTTCTCTCTGGCTTTCGCACCATCCCAAAGTAACTGGCAAGGGCAGTTTGCCATTCTGCGCCCTGCTCCAAGCAACCAACTGAGAATTGCCTCCTGCTGAGGGACCTGCAGGCTCCGAAGGCCCAAAGAGGCCCTGCGTCTGGGCACTGACACTCAACTGCTCTTACCTGGAACCACCTCTCCTGTTTTATCTCATCTTTTCGTGAATCCTTTCGGCCTTAGAGTATATATTACCATTTTCCTTTATACGATAGAGGCTTCTCCACTCTGTAACTTTATGCTCAGTGTCTCAGTCTTTCTTTTTCTCAGCTCTCCCAGTGCCAGTATGAATGAAGCCTTCTGAGAGCAGATGCTCAGGCAATGTTTGGGAGATAAATGAGCCTGAAGCATGGCATCGAATTCATGAAGGTTTAATTCTACACTCTTCAGTTAGTCAAGCACATACTGTTATTTAGAACTTTATAAAACACAGAGTAAAGAGGATTAGGAAGTCAAATACCAACCATCTTATGATTTTCCTCTCTATCAATTTCATATATTTTACTACTTTTTTTGTTTCATGTTTTCAAGGGAACGCATGCACCAATGCCATGTTACGTTGTACCAGATTACTAAATAAGATGGAAAATTTCCCAATTTGTTCTATAAAACAGCAATACTCTTAACTCTTAAACCTGATAAACAACAAGTGAGACCAATGTAATTCGTGAATTTAGTTTATAGTGCTATATAAGCCTGCATTTTGAAGTAACATTTGGAAAAAGAGCAAAAAATAAAAATGCTGATGAATCTCCAAATTACCCATACAGAACAGGAGCACGGAGGTATTATACACTGTGTTCCCTCAGTCACACCTTGCCCTCTACTACTTAGAACACTGACTGTTCCCTTCAGCCACAATATGAAGAACCTGCTTCAACTTAATTAGGTGTGGGAGGTGCTGCTAGACATTCCCTGGAACATTCACTGGTCATGGCACCTGTCTCGGCCTGTTGTGTAACCGTGGCTTTGACTCGTGCTTCCTCATCTCGCAGAGCCTCTTCATACCAGAAGTGGAAGGCACTGGGGACGGTATGATTAATCTTGGCCCAAAACTCTAGCACTTTCATCTTGCTGGTCTCAGCATGGGCTCTGGGACCCCATAGGAACTCGTAGCGTGCGGGATCACTGTTGGGCACCTGCCGGTACTCCAGGTACTTAAGCTTCACCAAATCCTGGGTGATGAGCTTCTTGGGTTCCCCAAATATGAAATGTCGCTTCCCTGCGAAGACTCCCATCTTATTCAGGAACTCCCAGATGTTCTCTTCGGTGGCACAGTTGCCCTTCATGAAGATCACACCCAGGAGATTCATCAGAAGGCCGGTCTTGGGAAATCCTCTGCCTGGGCTTATGGTCCCATTGTTAGGGAGGTCCATCTTACTGACCAGGATATAGGAATGCTTGGTAGAATCAACTTCCTTTAAGTCAACACCAAAAACCACTTCTAAGCTGAAAGAGGCTCTTCTGAGGATCTCAAGGAGGCGATTTTTGTACTTTTTATTGACAATCTTCAGCATATTGGCTTTCGTGATGGGCTTTTTCCTTTTGTACATATGCATCAGGAACTGCACCAAAATACTCGTTGCTCTGGTTAAAGGGTCTCCTTGAGAGTGCACAATGGTGAGTGGGGCCTGGGAGGAACTTGGCTTTTTCTCAGTTTTGCGGTTGGCTCCTTTATATGATCTTGTGGGAGAAACGCCTGTAGGCTTGATGGATAGGGCTCTCTGAGACCCCTTGAGAGTGCTACGTGACCTAGCTGCAGGTTTTCTGTGACTAAGAACACCAAAGGGCGGAGGGGCCAAGGAGGGGAAGGCTTTCTCCTTGGCTACAGTGGCCTGAGCACTGCTCTGATGCTGGAGCCCACCTTGGGCTTGGTGGCGTTTCTCATGGGTGTGGAGCTTACTCGTTTGTCCCCGAGGCATGATGACTGTGGCCAGGGACAGCAGGTAGTAGTGTGGGTAGGACAGGAGGTGATCTGGGCATGAGAGAAGAAAAGATGAACGGGAGCACCTTCTACAGGGAGCTGCCTCTGCCGGATTCTGTGAGGGCACGGCTCTGGGAAACCACAGGGCTCCTGTTATGATCAACCCGTACTCTGAGAATCCTGTGGAAATAATTAAAGTGAGCCTCAGGGTGCAGCCTGCCAGCCCTGGTTGGTGCTTACTGGGGCGGAAAGCAGCAGAGGCAGGTCCAGTCCTTGTGAGATCCTCTCTACTCTGGAGTGGGAGGATCCTTTCAGTTCATATTCAGGACCATCACATCAACTTTTGTCAAGGCTCAGGCCCTCTCCTCTGTGCTGCTCTAAATTTACATCTCAAACCCAGGCCCTCAACTTCTTAGGATCCCTCAGGAGGAAAGAAAGGGGCACTTTGGCCCATTACTGTTGCCTCTGGCCACTACTGTCACCAACTGCTGACAGTTCTGTGGGACTCTCTATTTTAGAGTCATTGGGGTTCTTAGTCCTCATTCAATGTCCTCATCTTGGCTCTAGGTAGAGCCTGGGACATCTTCCTCTGCTGGTCTGGTCTCTCCCCTCAAACAAAAGCTCTCACCAACCTGATGCCATCAAAAATAAAGTAGGGCTCACACACCCCTGACTTCCATGCCTGGGCTCCTTAGTGCTGTAGACAAGGGGGGGTGCTCTCTGTTGTCTCTTTTTGGGGGTGAGTACCATCACTCTTCATTCAGGGTCCTCATTCTGATGCCTGTGAAGCCCACAGTCTCTCTCTGCAGAACTGAAGCTGCTCAATTAATCCAACAGCCTTACCTCTCTGGGACTCTCCAGACAGAAATGAGGGGGGTGCCTCAGTCTAAGAAATATCTGTGGTTTTCCCAGGGCTGAGAGAAGGGTCAGAATTTATGAGATATACTTTTTAGAGTTGGTGCTCCCTTTAGTCTTCACTCAGGTCTCTCACCTTAACTATAGGTAGGACTTAGGACTCCTGCCTCCAATACACTGGCAAGACTTGGGCCTCCTGCCTCAGAGCAAATCCCTCAATTCCCAGTCCCTAGAGGGGAAAGTCAGGGTCCTCCACATAGGACTACTCCCACCTAGAGCCTCCAGGAATAAGTACAGGGATGCTGCTTTCCTTAACTGGGGAGAGGCCCCTCGTTAGTATTCAGGGGCCTCACTTTCACTGCAGACAGGTCCTATGTCTCCTCCATCTGCAGGACCCAGCCTACTAGTTTAGACCAAGGCCCTCCCTACCTGAGACTTTCCAGGCAGAAAATCTGATAGCTCTGCTGGGTCCTACCAGAGTCAACAGCAGTACTGATACTTACTGGGGCCCCACGTGTTATGGATCGGGATGCTTCCCCCAGTCCCCACGCAAGGTCCTCACCTTGACTCCAGGCTAGTCCTGAAAATTTACCCTCGGGGGCCAGAGGCCTCACCCACAGACAAATGTCCTCACTTCCTGGAAACTGAATCGGAAGTAAAGATGAGTCATATCCGGCCACAACTGCCCAGGGTCTCTAAGGGCTGAAAGCAGGGGCAGGGCTCTGTGAGACATCACTATTCTGGAGCTGGTGGTCTCGATGTCCTCGCTTAGGGTCTTTATTTTGGTATCTATCAGAGCCTGGGACTCCTCCCTCCACTAAGTTGAGTTTCAAACAAAGCCTTCACTTCCGGGAGCTCTCGGGGAGTGGGGAGTGAGTGGTTGTCAAGGCCTGCCTGGAGCCCCCCAGAACCATATTCAGAACCATAGAGTTTTCTGTTGCCATCTCTACAGGGAAGAGATCCCCTCATTAGCCCTCAGGAACCTCCCCTTGGCTCTCATTAGGGCCTATGTTTCCTTCCTCTGGAGAATCAGGGCTACTCTCTAAGACCAAGGCCTTCTTCCCTAAGACTTCCCAGGCAGAACTCAGCCTAACAGCCGTGTCAGGAGCTTCCATTGCCAACCCAGGGGCAGTATTTTATGGAACCACCTTTGTTATAGGAGGGGAAGTGGTCCCTTCACTTCACATTCAGGTCCTCACCTTGACTTCAGAGAAGTCCTGAGAACCCACCCTCCGCGGAATAAACGCTACGCTCACTGGTCGATGTCCCGATCTCTGAAGCGGAAGTTCAGGTGAATCATATCCGGCTATGGCTGCCTGGGGTTCTGAGGGCTGAAAGCAAGGACGAGGCTCTGTGGGATCACATGATAGATACCAAGGTGAGGATCCTGAGTGAGGACCTAGGGACCACCAACTTCAGAAGACTGCAATCCCACGAACTTGTGACTCCTCCCCCTACTGACCCAAGTCAGCCAGCCCCCAAAGCCAGCCCTCACCTTCCTGAGCCCCTAGTAAGAAGTCAGGATGCACTGCTTCTGCCTACCCTTGCCTCAGGCCCCAGAGACTTGAAAAGAGGGACAGGACTCTGTGAGCCTCCCTCTTTTGGGAAGAGATTATCTCATTAGCACTGTTGGTTCTCACCTTGACTCCAGTTATGGCCAAGACTTCTCTCTATGCAGAAATGGGGCCCATCTTGTTAAGGCACTTCCCTCCCTCAAACTCACCAGGCAGAAACAGAAAGGATTCTCAGGCTTAAAGCTCTGCCTAAAGCCTCCCACTGTTAGGAATGGGGGCGGGGGGGTTGTAAAGCCCCCTCATTTGTGGGTCTAGCAATGTCCTCTTTACTCACTCAGGGACCTGACCTTGCTCCTGGTGGGTTGTGTCACTCCATCCTGACATGAAGTTACTGTACTGAGATCAAGGTCTGCTCCTTCCTGAGACCTCCCAGGTGGAAGAGTGAGCCACATTAGGCCAGGGATGTTTGGGTCCTGAGACGCAGATGGCAGAGTCAAGTCTTTTTGGAACACCACTGTTCTGGAGTTGGTGGTCCCCACATTCATCACCCAGGGACGTCAACTTGTTACCTATCCAACCCAGGATTCTTCCTCTACTGAAGTGTGACCATTCTCCTTAGGCTAAGACTCTGAACTTGCTGAAAACTCGGAGGAGTAGAAGAGGGGATGCCCACTCTGATTGCCCTACCTGAGCCATCTAGGCCTGAGACCAGGCTTAGCAGTTCCTGAATGACCCCCTATAATGTGGGGTGGTTGTCTCTGCAGTCTCTTTCATTGGGGTTCTCTCAGATCAAAGAATTCCTGGGAAATTCCATATCCATGCAAACTGGAGCAGTGTCCCTAATGCAAACCTTGCAGGCTCCTGTCCCTGACTTGATGTGAGATAGAAAAACTGCATCATAAGACAGGGGACCCAAGAGAGAGGTGGACAAAGAAAATGATGCTGATTTATCCTTTTTTATCAGTAGTCAGCCTACCAGGTGATTTCTGGTTCAGTTGATTTACTTCTTAACAGGAAGGAGCTATCCAGGATTGTTTTGTGATTCCCCGATCCTGAAGGTATCTGACACTGCATATGTAGATCATCATCTTGTCACTGAGTATGATCTGTTTCTCCTCTTTGTTCATGCCTTTGGTTTACTGTGGTATTCTTAACTGCTTTGGCTATGCATTCCAATCCAGTTTTCTGCACATAGGATCCTTATTTCCTCCCCTGATGTACATTTTGAAGTATTAAGGAACACAAGGTTGGCTTTAGGCAGAGAAGAGTGGAATGATCATTGTGTGTTCGAGAGATATTCAGGCCAGGAGTCTAGTCCCAGCCCTGTCACTTACTGACCCTGTAAACTCGAGCATATTGCCAAACTCCAAGACAAAGAAATCATAATCAACCACAGTGCTGTTTAGGGATGCCAGTTATGTAATATATCCTCATTGGAGGATATAATATACAGTGTGTTTGTGGGAGAGATTTTCCTAGTTGGATATAACTTAAAGTTCTCAGAATTTTTGTCAATGACCTGTATTTTCCCTAACATCCAGCTGCCCTTCCATCTAAAGCACCATTATTTTCATTCTTTCAATCATCAGGGTAAAGACTGACAGTCCAGTGCATTCTGGAAACCCCACCTCAAAGAAATATCATCCCTATTGCTTAGAAACTCCCTGGTGATGATGTATGTAGAACATCTAGTCCATGCACTGTGTCCTGGGCAAGAGCACAGACACCTACCACTCCTCTACCACGTGGAGATTTTCTCAGTTTAGCCACAGTCCCAAAGAATATGTTAAGGAAAAACTTCTTTTGCAGGCTTAGTTTTTCATCTCTGAGGCCCTCCATGTGAGGGTCTGGCCCCTGCTCACCGCTCCCATAAGCCTCATCTAGCCCACCATGCAATCTTACTTGAAATTCCCCCTTGCTGAAGGGATGCAGTTTCCTAAAGCTGCACACGGCTTTGTCCCTGGACTCTGGTGCCTGACTGCTTTCAATTCAAGTCTCTTCCCCTCTTCAAACCCCTCCCTCTCTTTTACTTGTTCTTTAGGTCACAGAGAGTATATCACCATCTCTATATGATAGCAGCATCCAGATGCTAAATTTCAATGAGCAGGGGCTAGAACTTGTTGCTGTTTTGAGTTGTCTTTGTTTGTTTTTAAGCATGCCCAGTACTAGCCTGAAGCCTTCCAAAGAGCTCATTTTCACTTAAGGATTGGAAATAAATGAGAGTGAGCATGAAGCCTAATTCACCAACATTTCATTTCTCTTATACACCTGAGTAATCTAAGCAAGTCCATGTATGTAACTTCTACTTTTATGGAAGAAACACTAGAAGGAACTAGGCAAACCAAGAATTGACAATCTTTTCCTTATTTATACTTTTTTTTCCTCTTAATGCTTAAATATTTATAAAGTGCCTATAGTGTACTAGGCACTGTGCTGAGGCTACAACCCCAAATAGGACAGAATATCTGCTTCTTTAAAAACTACTTTATTCAGGTATGACTGACATACCAAAAGCTGTACACATCTAATGTCTACAACTTGATGAGCTTGAAGGGAAATATACTCTTGTGAACCACCACCACAACCAATACCATAAACATACCTGTTACTTCCAAAATTTTCTCCTGCCCTTATTATTATTTTTCAGGAGTGTGGTAACAATTAACATAGTATCTGCCCTCTCAGCAAACTTTTAAATAGCCAGTATGACATTGTTATCTGTAGATGCTACACAGTGCATTTCTAGGATTTATTCACCTTATACAACTGAAACTCTGCATTCCTCACCCAGTTCCGCTCCAATACCCCTCCTCTCAGCACCTAGCAGCCACCATATGATTCTGATTCTGTCAGTTTGACTATTTTAGATTCCTTATATAATATGCATTTATCCTTTTGTGTCTGGCTTATTTCACTTAGCATAATGGTTTCCAGGTTAATCTCTGTTGTTGCAAATGGCAAGGTTTCCTTCTTCTTAAGGCTAGATAATACTCCGTTGTATGTATATGCCATGTTTTAAAAATACATTCATCCAACAATGAAAATTTAGGTTGCATCCATGTCTTGGCTATTGTGAAAAATGATGCAATGAACATGAGGTGCAGATATCTCTTCAAGATCCTAATTTCAATTCTTTTCGATATAGACTCAGAAAGAGAATTGCCGGATCATATGATAGCTCTACTTTTAATTTTTTGAGGAACCCCTATACTGCTCCATAGTGGCTCTGCCAATTTACACTCCCATCAACAGTTTAAAAGAGTTGTCTTGCACTAATACTTGCACTTACTCAGCTTACTCTCTACTTGGGAAGAGAGCAAGACAATAAGCTTTTTCACTGTTGTGCTAAGAACACTTAAATGTGAGAACTACACTCTTAACAAATTTTTAAGTGCACAATATTGTTAAATATATGCACATTTTTTTCTAAGCACAGTTTTTTCTTTCTAAAATTTTTTTTAAATTTCATTTAAAATCAATTAATTAACACACAGTGTATTGTTAGTTTCAGAGGTAGGGTTTAGTGATTCGTCACTTAGGCACAATGTTTTACAGCAGATCTCTAGAACCTAGTCACCTTGCATAACTGAAACTATACCAGTTTCACAACGTACCATTTCTCCCTGACCCCCAGCCCCTGGTCACCACTGCTCTACTCTGTGTTTCCATGTGTTTGATTGTTTTGGATACTTTATGTAAGTGGAATCCTGCAGAATTTATCCTTATGTGACTGGCTTATTTCATTTAGAATAATGCCACCCAGAGTCATCCATGTTGTCCTGTGTAAGAGGATTTCCTTTATTTTTGAGGCCAAATGTTTTTAAGGCCACTGTATCTATATACCACATTTTCTTTATCCATTTATCTACCAATGGAGATTTGGCTTGTTTCCATACCTTGGAATTATTTTCAGTAATGGTGTAATGAACACAGGAGTACAAATAACTCTGTAAGATACTGATTTCATTTCCTTCGGGTATACACTCAGAAGTGGGTTCGTTGAATCATGTGGTAGCTCTAATTTTAATTTGCTATGGAACCTCCAAACAGTTTCTCCATAATGGCTAAAAGAATTTACATTCCCACTGGGGCACCTGGGTGGGCTCAGTAGGTTAAAGCCTCTGCCTTTGGCTTGGGTCATGATCCCAGGGTCCTGGGATCGAGCCGCAGTCAGGTTCTCTGCTCGGTGGGGAGCCTGCTTCCTCCTCTCTCTCTCTGCCTGCCTTTCTGCCTACTTGTGATCTCTCTGTTCAAATAAGTAAATAAAATCTTTAAAAAAAAAAGAATTTGCATTCCCACCAATGGTACACCAGTTCCCCTTCTCCACATTCTTACCAACACTTGTTATTTCTTGTCTTTTTGGTAATAGCCATCCTACATAACAAGTTTGAAGTGATATTGTTTGAGGGGTTATGTTTTTTTTTTTCATTGTTTGCTACTGAGCTGTATGAGTTCCTTATATAATTTTGATATTAGTCCCTTAGACATATGATTAGCTAATGATTAGCTAATATTTCCTCCCACTCCACAGATTGCCTTTTTGTTGATTGTTTCCGTTGCTGTACAGATGACTTGGTTTGATGTAGTCCCACTTGTTTGTTTTTGCTTTTCTTGACCATATTTCTGATGTCATATTTAAAAAAATCTCTGCCAAGATCAATGTCAAAGAGATTTTTCCCTGTTTTTTTTTCCCTTCAGAATTTTATGGTTTTGAATGTCATTTTTAAGTCTTTAATCCATTTTTCATTAATCTTTGAGCATGACATAAGTAGCTTCCAATTTAATTCTCTTGCATGTGGACATTCAGTTTCCCAATAGCATTTAACTTGAGACTATCCTTCCAACCACTGCGTATTCCTGGTGGCCTTGTCACTGATTACTTGACCATTTATGCATGGGTTTATTTCTGGACTTTATTCTGTTCTATTGGTCTATGTGTCTGATTTTATACTAGTACAACACTGTTTTGTTATTTGTTTTGTTTTGAGAGAGAGAGAGACTGGGGAGGGGGCGAGCGTGTGCGCTCGGGCCCACGAGCAGGGGGTGGGAGAGGGATAGAGGGAGAAGTAGAGAGAGCATCCTAAGCAGGTTCCACACCCAAGACAGAGCCTGATGTGAGGCTGGATCTCACAATCCTGAGATCATGACCTGAGCCAAAATCAAGAGTTGCTTGCTTAACTGACTGAGCCACCCAGGTGCCCCAATACTGTCTTCATTAATATAGCTTTGTAATAAAGTTTGAACTCAAGAGGTATGATGCCTCCCATCTTTGTTCCTTTTTCTCAACATTACTTTGGTTTCAGGGCCTCTTATGGTTTCATATGAAATTCAGGGTTTTTTTCTATTTCTATGAAAAATTCCATTGGAATTATGATAGTTATTGCACTTAATTTGTAGATCACTTTGAGTAGTATGGTTTTTTAAAAATATTTATTCTTTCCATAAATGAACATGGGATAGCTTTCCTTTTATTTGCGTGTTCTTCAATTTCTTCCATCAAAGTCTTATTGTTTTCGGTGTATAGATCTTTTGCCCCCTTGGTTAAATTGATTCTGATTTTTTGACACTATTTTAAATAGAATTATTTTCCTAATTTCTTTTTCAAATAGTTTGTTGTTAGTATATAGAAACACAACTGATGTTTGCATCCTGCAACTAAATACATTTATTAGCTCTAACAGTATTTTGGGTACATGGCATTACCTCAATCTCTTTCCCCCACACGGAGAGAAGTCACAGTCTTTCTTGGGGCTCAGCTGTGCCAACTTGAGGGAGAGGCTGATGCCAGTGAAGTCTAATTGCGTTCCTACCCATCTCAAGTGTGGCTCATCTCAGTTTTATGCTCACATGTACTATCACATTTTCTTAAATAGATTCTGGACCTTTCATAAAGGAGTTTGTTACTTATATCATAGTTAACTTCTGTGGGCAAATAAGTGCTGGAAATTCTTATTCTACCATCTTGCAGATACCAAAACCTTTTTAAAAACTTCTTGATACCAACAATTCTACCACAAGGTTCATTCCCATTTGCAAGAAAATCCCCATTCATATGACATGTTATTTTGCTCTAGATCACAAAGAGAGATGCAAGGTGGAGTTCTTTCAGTTAAGCATCAGTGGCCCAGTCAGTTAAGCATCTGGCTTTTTATTTCAGCTCAGGTCCAGATCTCAGGGTCCAGAGATTGAGCCCTGCCTTGGGCACTGTGCTGGGTACAGAGCCTGCTTAAAGATTATCGCTCTCCCCTACTCCTCAATCCCAGCTCATGTGCACACTGTCTCTCTCTCTCCGAGAGGGGGAGAGAGAGAGAGAGAGAGAGAGAGAGAGAGAGAGAGAGATGCAAGGATTTTCTATTTGTTGTACAAAATACCAGAACATTTATACTTATACTGATCAATAGCAATATATGGAATACATATTATTCATAAACACAGATACTGAAGTCAAATAAACCGTCTATTTCAAGGAACAGTACTTTAAAAGTACCAAAAAGAAATTCCAAAATAAAAACAGGTAAATCTCCCATTTACTCAAGTAAAGCAAGAACAAAAAGAAGACAATGTGTTCCTTTCAGCTCTACCTAGGTGCTTAACTACTTATGAAAGGATGTTGACCTCTTTTTGCCACAAGATGAAACCCCACCCCCCCCCCCCCCGACTTCACTAGATGTGGGAGTTCCTACTGGTCTTGGCCCTAGCACATTTGCTGGCTATGGCAGCAGAGCCAGGCCTGGCTGCAACTCTGGCTCGGGTTCTCTCACACATCTCAAAGTCTTTTTACACTTCATAATGTGTTGGAATTCAGGACCGCCAAGGGCTGACAGCAGGAACTAGACTCTACGGGCCGCCAGTGTTCTGGCTGGGCGCTTCCTTCATTCTTTTTAAGGGAATTCACATTTACATCTGACAACTTCCTCTTCCGACCTGAGACTGCCTTCCTTAGACCAAAGCTCTCAAGACCCTGACAACTGCTATGAAAAACTGAGGAGATTCTCAGCCTAACAGCTCTGCCTGGAGCCTTCAAGCTTTGAGGAAAGGCAGGGGCTGCTCTGTAACACCCAATATTCTGGGATGTTGCTTTCTCCTTTCTCCAGTTCTGGTTCATGGGTATCCTCTTAAAGGCTCTTGTCACTTCCGTTAAAGGCTTCTTGGGAAATGCCACATCCCTGAAAATTCTTGAGCAGTTTCCCTAACCAGACCTTGCAGAGAATGGGTCCTTGTCCTAGGAGCGGTAAGAGATGCAAAATCAACAACAACACAAATCAGCACAAATCAGGGGGCCCATGTAAGCACGCTGTAAGAAAAATAAAATATGTTGTTCTATTCCTTCTCTTTCCTGGTCAGGCTTTTAAGGTCTCACGTAACCTTGGTTCTAATATGTTTATTTTTTATAAGGAAGTGGTTGAGCCAGATAACTTTTTTGAGTGCCTAATCTTTTAAGGTTATCTGAAATCACATATGTAGATGATTCTATAGCCTGCAAGTATTATCTCTTTTTCCCCCCTTTATTCAAACCTCACATTTATTTTAGTACTATTACTGCTCTGGCAGATCATAATACATCTGCTATAGAGTAGCTGCTTGCCTCATTCCTCATACAGCATTTCTTTTTTAAGATTTATTTACTTATTTTAGAAAGAGTGTGAGCCTGTGAGTACAGGGAGGGAAGAGGGAGAGAATCTTCAAGATGACTCCCTACTGAGTGTTGGAGCCCGACACAGGGCTCGGTCCCACCACCCATGAGATCATGACCTGAGCCAAAACCAAGAGTCAGATGCTTTACCAGTTGAGTCACCCAGGGGTCCCCTCATATAGGACTCTTACCTTGACATCGTCATGGCTGAGATTCCGCTTCTCAACAGCCAGCATGTAAGCCAAAGCCTTCGTTTCCTGAGCCTTTATGCCCAGGTAGAAGTCCTGGGGCACTTCAGACTGCCAGCTCTTGCCTGTGCCTCCCAGGCTAACAGTAGAGAAGGTGTTAGGTGTAGCCCCGTCAGCTGTGGGTTGGGTGATTCCCCAGGTCCACACACAGTGTATTCACTTGGACCCTGCACCCTCCCTGGGACTCTACCCTCTCTGCTTATCTGAAGATAAAGCCTTGGGACAAAGGCCACACCTTCCTGGAACCTGAGTTAAAGTCAGTGTTAGCTACAAGTAGCCAGGACCGTTCTGAACTTACCTAGCTGACAACTGGGTCAGGATTTTTATGGAATCCTACTGTGCTGGCTGGGTCCTTTCATTGCCCTCTTTCAGGTTGATCTCCATGATTTCTGAGACTGATATTCCTTTCTGCCCTTAGAGGAAGGTTTTTATGCCCATGAGAAGCCTTAAGACTAAGTGAGGGTATGTTCAGCTGGACAACTGCATCTGAGACTACCTGTGCTGAAGAACAGATGGGCCTGAAGTTCCTGGTATCGCCTGTATTCTGTGGTGTGGGTCTCCCCAGTCCTTCTACAAGGGGCCCTCACCTTGGTTTCTGTCTCTAGGATTTAAGGCTTCCTGGGAAATTCCAAAGCTCTGCAAACTCTGGAGCAGCTTCTGCCTTGTGAACCTTGCGGAGAATGCGCCACTTTGCTGGGAGGGATGTGAAACAGGGAAGCTGTAGCACAAGGCAGGAATCCCAGGCCCAGTGGTGAGCCGTCAGGGGAAAAAATACACTGATCTCTTCCTTCTGTTCAGCAGCCAGGTGGATTCTCATGTCACGTCTGTTCTGCAAGATTTCCTTTTTACAGGTAACAGACCGTCCAGGCTGATTTGAGAGCCGCTGATCTTTTGAGGTTCTTTAACATTACAAATGTAGATGGTCATATGGTCACCTAATCCTGTCATTTATTTATTTATGCCTCTCAATTATTTTGATATTCTTTTTGCTCCGGCTATATATTCCAATCCAGCAGTTTGGATACAAAGCCATTCTTTTTATCACCTAAGACAGATTTTGAAGTACTGAGGAGAAAACAGAAATAAGAAACCCAGGGTGTGTCTCAGGGTGGGAGGAGTAAAACAGTGTGGGCTCTATAATAATTTAGACCGGGAGGGGTGCCTGGGTGGCTCAGTTGGTTAAGTGACTGCCTTCGGCTCAGGTCATGATCCTGGACGCCCAAGATCAAGTCCCACATTGGGCTCCCTGCTCAGCAGGAAGTCTGCTTCTCCCACTGACCTTTCTTCTCTCATGCGCTGTCTCTCTCTCTCGCTCGCTCGCTCAAATAAATAAATAAAACCTTAAAAAAATAATTTAGACCAGGAGTCCAGTCCCAGCTCTGTCATTTACTAGCCCTATCAATTCTGGTACATTGCCGAACTCTAACTCTAGAAACTTCAGACTCTTCTCTATGAAGTAAGTTTGATAAGCTCTGTCTTGTAGGGCTGATGGAGTGTGTGTAATGTACAGAAAGCATCTGTTGCTGAGCCTGTCTTCTACTGGGACATTAGGGAATGGCAGTTTTTACTATGATTATCTTGACCTCAGACATGACCATCTATGCAGCTGAGTTTTGTTTTGTCTTTTACAACTAAGACATGTCAGAGAATATGCACTGCTCTGGCCAAGAAAAACCTCCCAATCAGCCAAAATTCTGCTTAGGAATGAAAACTAAGTAATACGTTCTCTCCGCCCCCTCTTTACCATGCTTTTCACTTGTTCTTTATGAAGTACTATCTCACCCTCTTCCATAAGGACAGCTGCTCCTAGAATCTATAATTGCATGGGCAGCGGCTGGGTCTTCTTTGACTAAATATCCCCAGTACAAGCATGAAGACTTCCCAAGAACAGATGCTCTATGTCTGTGTAAAATAAGAGACACGAATAAAGAGGTCTGATTCATTATGACTTATATTCTCAAACATTCTTAACAAACATAAACAAACTGAGGTATGCATCTTTCAAATTAGCAAAAAGTAAGACAAACCAAGAATTAACCAATTTTTACTCACTCACTCTATCTATCTACTTATGTACCTTCTGGTGACAACTGTTTTAGTGTGGAACTCTTTTACATTTCCAAGGATATTCCTATCCTAAAGCTATATTAGCTTGTTCTGGATCACAAAAGTGATTTAAGGAGTTGCAATTTGTATTTTAAAAACAAAACAAAACAAAACAAAAACAAAACATAAACTCTTATTCCTAAGCCTGATAGACAGCAATAAATGTGTGATCCATGTTATTCATAAACTTCTATTCTGAATCTAAATAAACATTCTGTTGAAAGGAACACTGCTTGAAAAATGTAAAAAAAAAGTGATAGCTAGTTATTTGTGCATATCAGGAACACTAGTTAACAGGCCTTTCCAATTACAAAGCAAAGAATCTGCCTCAGCCCTCTCTAGGGAGGAGAGGAGAGGCCGGACTTGGCCTGGGAATGTGCACCGGCCCGGGTAGTAGAGGCAGCCACAGCTGTGGCTCTAGCTCGGGCCCGCTCTTCCTCATCTCGCAGAGCCTCTTCGTAATGCGGAGGGAAGGCGCTGGGGACGGTATCATGGATCTTCGCCAAAAACTCCAGGACTCTCATCTTGCTGGTCTCAGCGTGGGCTCTCGGGCCCCACAGGAACTCGTAGCGTGGAGGATCACTGTTGGCCACCTGGCGGTACTCCAGGTACTTTTCCTGCACCAGATCTTGGGTGATGAGCTTCCTGGGCTCCCCGAAGATGAAGTGCCTCCTTCCATCATGGATGCCCAGAATATTCAGGAATTCCCAGATTTCCTCCTCAGAGGTGCGGTTGCCATTCAAGAAGATCACACCCAGGAGAGGCATGAGAAGCCCATTCTTAGGAAAGCCCCAGGCACTGCTCACACGGCCATCGGCGGTGAGGTCTAGGCTGCTGACCAGGGTATAGGAGTGACCGCCGGGCTTGACTTCCTTTAATTCCAGGCCAAAGACCAGCTCCATGCGCTCAGAGGCTTTCCTGAGGATCTCAGGGAAGTGCTCCCTGTACCTTTTGTGGATGATCTTCAGCATGTCTGCCTTTTTAATGGGCTCCTGCAATTTATACTTATACAGCAGGAACTGCACCAGCATCCCCACCTTCTTGGTTAGAGGATCTTTGCGAACACTCTCAATGGAAGTTGAGGCCTGGAAGGAATTTTTCCTCTCCTTAACCTGGCGTTTGGCACCTCCATTAGATCTTGGGCGTGAAACATGTGCAGCAGCACTGGTGGTGGCCAAGCCTTCCTGAGGCTCCTGGGAAGTGCCAGGAACAGGGGAGCCTGAAGAAGCATCCCCAGAAACAGGAGAGGAAGAAGGAGTGGTCTTTTCCCCCTCTCCTGTGGTGGCCTGAGCACTCATAAGACCTTGGGTCTCACCTCTGTTTCGGCGGCGTTTCTCACGAGCACGGAGCTTACTCTTCTGACCACGAGGCATAATGGCTGTAATCAGAGATAGCAGGTAAGGGTGTGAGTCAGTGAACATGTGATTTGAGCCCCTGTAGGAGGGAGAGTAAGATGCTTTTATCACCTTCGACGGGTAGATTTCACTTTGGCTTTATCAAAGGCCACCTGTGCAGGGTCATTCAGGGTACTGCTCTAGGACCCCACAAAGGCTCCTGTTCTTTTGGTCAGCGTGTCCCCTAAGAATCCCAGAGAGGAGCCATGGAATGCTTAGAGTATGTCTTATTGGCATCCTGCTAGCCCTGCCTTGGGTTTACTCAGCTGAGAGCAGGTGTTTGCAGTAAGGTCCCTTGTGTTCTGGCATTCTGGGTCCTCTCAGTTTATCTTAAGTATTATCATGTCAATTCTTGGCAAAGCTAGGGGCACCCTCCCTTCTGCTACTTTGAAGATGATACCTCAAACTCCCTGGGACCCAGGAGAAGGAACTGAAGGGGTGCCTCAGTCTACCTCCCTGCTAGGGAATACCCAGTGCTGGACCTCAGTAAGGTCCTCTCTGTCCTGAGTTCACTGGGCTCCTCAGCTTTCCTTTAAGGTCCTCGTCTTGGCTACTTGAAGGGCTCGGCACCACTTTGCTTTGCTGACTGATGGCTGCACCTTCAGACTAAGACTATCCCAGCCTTGAGACCTGATGTAAAGAAGTGAAGGGGCTGCTCAACCTGACAGCCCTCCCCTGTGATTTCTTGGGCTGAAATCGAAGGGTTAATATGGATGTTTTGACGTCCCCTTTATTCAGGACTGGATGACCCCTTGATTCCTCACTCGGGTTCCTCAAGTTGGCTCCTAGTAGAGAAGCTCCACTTTTTCTCAAATGGATGCCTATGTCCTGGTAAGAGCGAACCTCCTTGAGTCCCAAGAGGAAAAAGTGAACACAACCTTATCTGACCAAACATGGTCCCTCAAGAGTAAAAGCTACTGCAGGCAGGTTTGTGTCCTATGGTAGGTGGTCCCTGACAGGATCCCAATTCAAGCTCTAAATCTGACTCCGATTTCTTCCTCTGCTGACCTAGAACTGCTCCTCTCAGACAAAAGACCCTCACTGTCCTGCTATCGCGGAGTGAGAACTGATAAACACTTCTGCCTGACATCTATCCTTGAGGTCTCCCAGGGCTGGTAACAGGCAGGATTCTTTAGGGCCCCACTGATATGGCATGGGACATGTCCACCGTTCTCAAAGTTTTCACTATGACATGTGGCATAATCTCAAATCCTCCCTCTGCTGGCCTGAGACTGCCACTTTGACCTGGTCCCTCACCTCCCTGAGATGTTCTGGGAAGAAGTAGGTATAAGGCATCATGTCACCATGCCCAAGTTTCCCAGGTGTGAAAACACGGCTTTACATACCCCCTCTTCTTTCTTGGAGGGGTCCTTCCTCCTCCCTGGGTAACAGAACCTCGACTCCTGTTAGGGAATGGGTCTATTTTGCTGAAAGGAGCTTGCTCCATTAGACCAAGGCCCCCCCCTTCAAGACCGCCTCCAGATAAAATGAGGGGGCACCTCAGGCTGCCAGCTCTGCCGGGGGCCTCCTTTGCTGAGTTTGGGAGTTGTCAGGTTGAGCCCCCAATTCCCTTAGTTGCTAGAGGGGAAAGCAGCTCTCTCAACATGTGTCTACCCTTCCTGGAGCCTCCTAGAGCAGAGTACAGGAGGGCTCGCCAGTGTGGCCCCCTCTATTGGGTAAAGGTCTGCTCGAAGCACTCGAGGACCTTATCATGAATCCAGTTAGGATCTAGCTCTCCACCCCGAAAATCGGGCCTACTTCCACAGACCAAGGCCTTCTCTTCGAGACTTTCTAGGCCAAATTTGGCCTGCCAGTCGGCCGGAATCAACTGGGGGGCCAACTTCATTATGTGGGGAGAATAGTCTGTCCAGTTCCCACTCAGGGTCCTCACCTTAACTTTACACCAGTCCGGGAGAACCAAACGCCTAGACGCCGACGAACAAAGGAAAGCCGTGCCAAGTGGTCGAAGTCCCACCCACAACGGAAGTCGGATGATCTGCATCCGGGGGGCTGCGGGGGGGGGGGTCCGGGGGGCGGGATCTCAAGGTTATGAGCAGGGGCGGGGCTCTGTGGGACCCCCAGCGCTTGTGGCTCCTCCCTCTACTGGCCCAGCCTCACTGGCCCCAGGACCTCCTGAGTTCTTAGACGGGAATCTCTGGTCCTGCTGATCCCTCGGGGCTACTCCTTCCTGAGCCGTTTGAGCCTGAAAGTAGGAGCAGGGCTCTGGGAGGCGTTTTGGGTTTGGGGCTTTGTTTGTTTTGTTTTTTTCAGAGGGAGGGGACGGGGTGGGAATGGGGAGAGGGAGAGAGAACATCTTAAACAGGCTTCATTCCCAGGGCAAAGCCCCATGCAGGGCTGGATCTCACTACCCTGAGATCGTGACCGGAGCTGAAGTCAAGAGTCCTAGGCTTAAAGGACTGAGCCACCCACGGGCCCTGGGGAAAGCCTCCTCGCAACTCCTTGCACACTCACTCTGCTTGCTTGAGGCATCTCCCTTCACATCAAGGCCTTCACCTCTCTGAGACCCTTATGAACAAGTCAGGGGACATCTCATATGACAATCCTTGTGTGGGTCCTCCCAGAGTTGACAGCAGGACCCCTCTTTCCTGGGGTGGTTTGCTCACCCCTCACCGATTCCTTACCTGGACTCCTAGCAGAGTATAGAATTCCTCCATCTGCCAAGCTGGGATCACCTCCTTCTGACCAGGGACCTCACTTCCTTGAGTCTCCTGAGGAGAAAACAGCACAAGACAAAGACACACAGGACCTGCTTTGTTTGTCTGCTTTTATATACAGGATGCTTGGCAAACCTACTTGAGGGGAAAGTAAAGGGCCTTGGCTTGATACTCCTCTTGAACCTCCCAGATCTCACAGCAGGGGTGGGGCAGGATTCTGAGGTCCCTCTCCTCTGGAATTATATTATTCTCAGTTCATATGGGAGGTACTCTGCAAAATCATTGTACTCAGATAAAAGCAGGTATGAGGGCCTCCAAGGGACCTCCTGGAAAGGGAATGACAGCAGTGAAGGGTGGAACAGCAGACTGCACCTGCAGGTCTTCCAAGAACTTTGTTACAGGGAATCCAATAGACCCCCCAAATCAAATCCGTGCTGCAATGATATTTGCAACAGCATTCCAAAAATAGGGCCCATGAAATAATATTAGGTGTTATTTAAAAATATATATATTTTAGAGTAAGCTGGCTTAAACAAAGTCGAATAGGTCTTAGTTTCTGGTTTTGTTTTCACCACAGGACTTCCCAGAACTGTTAGTATACCAGTAAGTACTGAGAGACTCCAAGGGGGATAATATAACATAATGAGTTTTCCTAACATATTTGACCATGCTGACCATGGAAAGCATGTCCTCCTGCCATTTTTTCTTTTTCACACTGAATCTCAAGATTTCAACACCGAACATTCTAGAGATTCTGTCTACGGTGTTCTTAGCAGATGCTCGGCTTATTTTCCTGAATGTTTTCGGCAAAAGTACAGTGGTCCTTGGATGGGGGAAGAACACAGTCCAGGAACATTTTCAAAACAAAGTATCTGCTTTAGTGCCTATAAAGATGACATCTAAAGTGCAAGGACATCGCTTTTAGTAAGTGACACAAAATATAAGCTCTTTAGGTATTTTTCCAAAATGTCAACTCAGAATTAACAGGACTCGACCACATTTCACAACTTGCTTGAGATGCCTGATCTCTGGAGATGGTCTAAGGGTTGTGTTAAATATGGGTCACCCTTGAATTTCCCAGGGAATGATACTGTATTAGGGCTACTAAAAGGAAAGCGGATGCGTATTTTCTCAGCCCCCAAACCTTCACAGAGGGAAATGGGCTAGAGCCAGGCAATTGTAGAGAACCTCATCAAAAAAGGTCTAAGTACAGGGCACGTGCTCAGCCTCAGCGGTGAAGGGGAATGTCTGGAAAGCAAAGGTGAAAATCCTCTTATGAAATGGTTTTACACAGTGTGAGTGGAATAGGAATGTGGTAATGTGGAAGCCAAAAATGCATCCAAGTGGTACAGGATTCTGCATCTTTCAAAAGACTTAATTCTGGGCCCCTCTGGATATTGGGACTGAGGTTATTGATATTCTTTCTGCCACTCTGGTAATGATTTGTTCAGAAACCGGAATAAGCCGGGTTCCTGTAGAGGACATACACAGAGGTACCTGGGAAAAACAAAGACAGGGAATGGGTACGGCGGCTCAGAGCAATGACCCAGAGATGCCTGTAGAAGTCTAGATTGCTCCTGCTGAAAACACACATCTACTTTTCTCTTTACAATTCAAATAAATTTTAAAACTAAAGCCATTTCCTGGGCAAGACAGGAAAGCAAACCCAGCCTTTATCTTGTGATTTGGACTTAATACACACAGGTAATTTAGAAGTGTGGTGATTTGATCAAGTTGCTTTCTGAAATGCTGTATTTCGAAGCATTTTCCAGTAAGAGAGACACAAGGTAGTGGCTCAAGATAACTGGCATTTAAAAAACAGCATATGAGTAACAGATTTAGAGCTGTATTCATGGCTTCTCCTGGGTAATTTTAGTATTCATTAGTGCCTTCATCTCCCAGTGGAACAAGTCTCATGAATGCCATTATTATATTGTTTTGGTCATGTACTAGCTAATTAATACAGATATGAAATACAACCGTTTCTGAAACCCATGCCTCCATCTATTTTAGCAATGCGTCTTCAATGGGATTTTAATATTTTAATATTTCCCTTTATGATATTTGGGTAGGTATATGGTTTTAAAATAAAAAATTCTTCATCAGAGAATTGGAGCAGGGCTTTGTGACTTCACAAAAAATCTTTCCAGTTGAAAACACATCCTTCGAGTAGCCACTGATATTGAAAGACTACTTCAAGCTTTATCATTATGTGCTACCACATACCATTCTTACATTGTAGAACAAGAAACCCAGGACAAAATAAAAACATCTTAATATTTAAGCGGGCTATCAGATTTTCAAAGTGCCAGTCTTGTTTTAGAGAATCATTCTTATGTTTCTTCTAACTGGTTTGTACATTTTATCATAAAAGCCTATTCAAAAATATTTGTGTTTAATCTTTAAAATGATCATTGTATAGAGGTAGGAAAATAGGAAAAGCACAGGGAAAACAACAACAATAATATGATCTCCACTACTCAGGGACATCTACTGTTATCAAACTATTTTTTTATTTGTTATTAGGCAATTTTGAAGGACTCTGGAAAAAAAATCTCAACTTGGCAAACACAAACCACCTGGTGAACACTGGCAGAATTCTACCACCTAGTTAGTTCTTTTCAGTTTACAGATGGGTAAAGAAATTCAGCCCCAAGAAAAGAATACTGCTCTTTAAATTATTCCTCCCTACTTTTCTGTATCCAGTGACTATATACTGCTTTGATTACTGCAGGGCTTTGCTTAAGCTGTTGACAATGATTTTCTTTTAAAAAAGAACCCTACGGAGAAAATAGCTTAAAAATTGCATAGGATATTCAGAGAGCAAGAATAAGGGGAGATGAAGAGGCTCTGTCAGTAATTGATGGAGAACACGTAATATAGAAAGTCATTTTCCTCCAAACTTTAGTCCACGAAACACTGAATGACCAAGTGCCCTACATGCCTTATATACTTATTTAATGAGTTGGATTTGATGGGCTATTTGGGACTACAAGCTAGAGGTCTAGATCAAGTATATGTGATCTAGAGAGATAGGGGCTTTAGGTTCCGAATTATATCAACTGTGTTTCCAAGTCCAAATTGGTAGACCTAAAGGCTTCCCTGGCTTTCAGAGACTGAAGATGACCCAGTTCTGCTATCTGGAGAACAAAATGGACTCCCCACTCAGAGCAATCAAGACCATCCTTTAATAACAAAAACCACTAAGTAGTCAAAATCCAGAACAATATCAATGAATCAACAAAAGGTACAAAAGATATTATAATGTAAATTAAGAACTAAATGTAGCTGAACTTAAAAGAGCTCTCTTTAAATCAGAGGAGATCTGAAAAAAAAAAATCAGAGGAGAACTGTATGAAATTCTGAGTGTATTTCCATGTCCGGGGAACATAGCCATGCTGCAGAGAGTCACACAGATGATACAGGGGAAAAGTGGATCTGTGTATGATGGGAGGGAATGCTCTGGGAATTGAAAACCCTGGGAATGGGCAAACATGACTCGGAAGTGGTGGGTTCATTCCAGTCTCACAGTGCTAGGTGAGGGAAAGCAAAGGACAGAAGAACTTGTGCATTCTTAAAAAGCAGTGGGTTCCATTCACCCTGGTACTAAAAATCACCTGGGGACTTTATTTCCAGGCCCACTGCAACCCCTGAATTAAGAGGAGCCTTATAATCTAGACTTTAAAACAAGAAGCCTCAGGTGATTCCGATGAGGAGCTGCATTGGGAACCGCACTGTTACCCACACTAATGTCTGGTTGGCACTTCATTAACAAGTGTTAAACTCTTGGAAAATAAGGCTTTCTGGGAAAACAAAAGAAAGTGTTTTCCATTTAAATTCAAATATACCAATGGAAGTCCATCAATACCCTGGAACTTCCATGAAAATGTGATCTTTTTTTTTTTGGTCCGGTGATCGTTTTATTTTTTGTTTTGGGTTTTTTTTTTTTTTTTCAACTGCTGACTTTTCCTTCAGTAATGAACATTTTTTAGCTGGCTGTGGACATTTATTCAAATATAGGCCTCAAACTGTCCAGATTCTGTCAGGATGGATAAAGTAAGAACAGCTCAAGATATTACTTGAAACCTTACTAAGACACTATTAATATTTCAAAATTTTGGGTAGGTAAGAATAAAAACAGTTTAGGTCACATATAATTTTCTTTCTCCATGCCTTTTAAAGACTTCTCCACATATTTGTTAACTTCTTTTCATTTCTATACGTACAATTTTCTTTATTGCCTTCCACTTGCATTTGAAAGTAACCTTACTTACAGTTCCAAGTCCTGTCTACAGGTTATACGTAGAGGTTACATTTCAGTTGTTAATTAATTGTTCAATAGACATTTTTCTTCTCTCTCAAATGAATTTCCAAGAGGAGGGGCACAGATTCTACTTCTTTAATACCCAGAATATTCAAAGTTATTTCTTAAATGTAGTAGACTCTCAATGTCAACTTACTCAACAGATTTTTTTTTTTTTAAGCACCGAATTTTCTTAATTGAAAAAAAAGTGTACCTACATGTGCTATTCAAAACAGGAGCCACCAGCCACACTTAGTTACTGGAATTTAAATCCAAAGGAATCAGAATTCAACAAAATGAACAACCTAGTTCTTTTGCTGCACCATGCCCTATTTCAAGTGTTCAGCAGTCATATATGGCTCCCACACTGGACTGCACAACACAGATAAAAGACATTTCTGCCAGTATAAAAAAATGCTACTGGACAGTGGTGATCTATACAAATCATTTTACCTTTCTTCCTTCTTTCTTTCCTTCCTCCAATTAATCATCATTTTAAAAAAAGATTTTATTAGAGAGAGAGAGAACGCGCACGTGCACAAGAGAGCACTAGCAGAGGGTGGGACAGAGAGAACAGGGAGGTCGCCAGGGCGCTGGATCCCAGCATCCTGGGATCATGACCTGAGCCCAAGGCACACTCTTAACTGACTGATCCACCCAGGTGCCCCTGACCATTCTTTTAATAAGTATATTTTAGACACCTTCTAATAGGCTAGACCATTTATATTCAAGCTCTACTGGTGGTATCAAGGACAGAATGATCCCTGCTCTCAAGGAGGTGTTGGTCTAGCTAATAAACTACTCAGTGTGCACATAATGCAATGACTGCATAGCTTATTTTTATTAGAAAAACTCGTTCAATAAATGCTTTGAATATATTGACAATTCACATATGTTAACTATTCTAATCTTTTTGATGGGCTATCCAATTACATAAATCCTCAGTTTACAGACAAGAGTATTAAGTTACAGAAAAGTTATACCACACTGACTGGTACATATTTAGGATATCACCCTTAAAAATGTTCTTGTTTATCCATAATATGGAGCACATGAGTTAGGTTTTCTTGTTGTTGTCTTTCTTGTTCATTCAAACATTTATTAAGTTAACATGATATTTTAAAAAACATCTGAGTCCTGTAAGCAAGAAGTTCATAGACTACTGGGGAAATAGAGATACAAATAACAATAACACAACATAATAAATCCTTCATGGCAATTCAGTGGAAGAACGAATGGAAGCATGGAGAGATCTTAGACTGTTCCGAGAAAGTTTCAGTGAGAAGGTGGCACTTAATCTTGGAAACCACTATAATAAGGCCCTTCTGAGAGAAGAGGACAGCGAAGGTAGAAAGAGAGGAAAGACCCTGGTGTATTCTGGAACACGCCACAATATTCTGGAACACACCACAAGTCAAAGACGAATTCTCTCTGCTGGTTACAATGAAGGAGATGAATCAGCTACCAAATCTCTGATCCTGGTTTGCAGCTCCAGTGACTACTCTAGGCATGCACTACCCTCCTCCCCATATGGAAACTATTCTGCATGGATGGATGTATTTACTTTAAATTGAATAGAAAGTACAGAGAGTCTCCATATACCCCATCCCTGCAAGAGTTTACTTTATTATTAACATCTTCCATTGATGTGCCACATTCATTATAATTGATGAATACTAATACATTCTTTTTTATTTAAATTCCATTTAAATTCCATACAGTGTAGTATTAGTTTCAGGGGTAGAATTCAGTGATTCATCCATTGCATATGACACCCAGTGCTCATTACATCACGTGCCTTCCTTACTGCCCACCACCCAGTTATCCCATCTTCCTACTGACCTCCCATCCAGCAACCCTCTGTTTCCTATAGTTACGAGGATCTTATGAATTGTCTCCCTCTCTGTTTTCCTCTTGTTTTCCCTCCCTTTGCCTATGTTCACCTGTTGTTTCTTATAATCCACATATGAGTGAGATCATATGGTATTTGTTTTTCTCTGACTTATTTCATTTAGCATAATACCCTCTAGTTCCATCCACACCATTGCAAACGGCAAGATTTCATTTCTTGATGGCTGAGTAGTATTCCATTGTATATAAATACACATCTTCTTTATCTAGTCGTCTGTTGTTGGACATCTGGGCTCTTTCCATAGTTTGGCTATTGTGGACATTGCTGCTATAAACATTGGTGTGCATGTGCCTCTTCAAATGCCCTGGTTAGTATTTGGATGGGAGATAACTCATTAAGTAAAGTTGATAGTTTACATTAAGGAAAAGTTCTGTGTTGTGTAGTTTCATGGGGCTTGCCAAATGGATAATGTCACAATTACAGTATCAGACAAGAGTTTAACTGCTCCCCAAAATCCTCTATGCTCCACCTATTTGTTGTTTCCCTTTCCCTCAACCCTTGGCAACCACTGATTTTTTTTTACTGTTTCCATGGTTTTTCCTTTTCCAATATATCATACAGAGAATGTAGCCTTTTCCAGATTTACTTCTTTCATGTAGCACTATGCATTTAAATTTCCTCTGTATCTTTTCATGGCTTGGTATCCCATGTCTTGCTATCTCTGAATCATATTCCACTGTATGAGTGTATCACGATTTGTTTACCCACTCACCTATTGAAAGACATATTGATTGCTTCTAGATTTTGACAATTATAAATAAATCTGTTATAAACATCCCTGTGCAGGTTTTTGTATGGACATATGTTTGCAACTCATCTGAAAAAACACTAAAGAGCACAAAAGCTGTATTGTATGATAAGACTATGTTTAGTTTTATAAGAAACTTGCAATTTGTCTTCCAAAGGGGTCACACAATTTTGCATCATCACCAGCAATGAATGAGAGCAGCTATTGCTTCACATCCTCACCAGCATTTGGTGTTGTAAGTCTTTCAGATTTTGGTCAGTCTAATGGCTGGTCAATCTAATAGTATTGGTATCTCCTTGTTTTCATTTGCAATTCCCTAATGACATATGATATGGAGCATCTTTTCCTATGTTTATTTGCCATCTGTATCTTCTTTGGTGAAGTATCTGCTCAGATCTTTTGCCAACATCTTCATTGGGTTGTTCATTTTTTGTTGAGGTCTAAAGGTTCTTTGTATATTTTGGATAACAACACTTTATCAGATGAACAAAGACAGTTTTATTCCCTTCTTCCCAATCTGCATCTAGTGTTCTTGTCTTGTCTCATCTTTAGTGCATTAGATAGGTGTTCCAGTAAAATTTTGTTAGGGAGTGGTGAGAAGGGTCATCCTTGCCTTGTTCCCCAACTTAGGGTGAAAGCATCTAGTTTCCTACCATTAAGAAGGCTGTTAGTTGTAGTATTTTCGTAGATGTTCTTTATCAAGTTGAAGAAACTTCCCCTCTATTTTTAGTTTACCAAGAGTTTATTTTGAGTGAGTGTTGTATCTTGTCAGATGCTTTTTCTATATCTACTGATATGATCATGTGATTATTTTCTTCTTTAGTCTGTTGATATAATGGGTTACGTTAATTGTTTGTCATAGCTTCAACTGCCCTTGCATACCTGAAATAAATTACATTTGGTTGCAGTATATAATCCTTTGCATAGATCATTGGATTTGATTTGCAAATATTTTACTGAGAATTTTCACATCTATGGGTGAGAGGTACTGGATTGTAGTTTTCCTTTCTTATAATGTCTATGTCTTTGTGTACTAGAATAACACTGGCCTCAGAGAATGAATTAATACATATCTACTTAACTTCTACTTTCTGGAACAGACTATAGGAATTGGTGTCCGTTGTTCCTTAGATTCTTGGTAAAAATCACTAATGAAACCATCTGGGCCTAGTGCTTTCTGCTTTAGAAGGTTATGAATTACTGGTTTCAATTTCTTTAATATTATAGGCTTATTCAGATTATTTCTCCCTGTGTGAGTTTTAGTAGATGTGTCTCTCAAAGAATTGGCCCATTTCATCTAAGTTGTCAACTTTGTGGGTATGAAGTTACTCAAAATATCCTTTTATTATTCTTTTAATATCTGTGGCATCAGTAGTGACAGTTCCTCTTTCATGTCTGAAATGATTAATTTGTGTTTTATCTCTTTTTTCTTGGTTAGCCTGACTAGATGTTTTGATATTTTATTTTCATTGACCTTTTGCTTTTGATTTTTTTTTCAATTTGAAGGACTTTTGCTCTTACTTTTATATTGTTTTTGCCTACCTTATATTTAATTTATCCTTATTTTTCTAGTTTTCCTAAGGTGAAAGATACATTATTGATTTTAGATCATCTTTTTTTAATATATGCATTCAATGCTATGAATTTCACTCTAACATTGGGTTTGTCACATCTCACTAATTTTGAGAGTCTTTATTTTCATTTTCATTTAGTTACAATATTTTAATTTTTCTTGAGTTCTTTATCTATTTAGAATTGTATTTCTTACTCTAAATATTTTGTGATTTCCCAGTCATCTATTATTGATTTCTATTTTAATTCCACTGTGGTCTGAGAGCATACTTTCATGGTATCTATTCATGAAATCTATCATCATACTTGTTAAAGTGTGTTTTATGGCCCAGAATGTGGTCTACCTTGGTGAATGTTTCATGTGCACTTGAGAAGAATGTATATTCTACCATTGCTGGACCAAGTGTTTTATAAATGTCAATTAGACCCAGGTGATTGATGGTACTATTCAGTTCAGCTATGTCCTGATTTTCTGCCTGTTGTATCTGTCAACTACTGATAGGTATTGAAGCCTCCAAATATAGTAGTGGATTTATCTATTTTTCCCTGCATTTTATCAGTTTCTGCCTCAGGTATTTTGATGCTCTGTAAGTACAGACACATTAAAGATTGTTATGTTTTATTGGAAAAATATCATTTTATCATTATCATTATGTAACGCACCTCTTTATCAGTGGTAGGTCTCTTTGCTTCAAATGTCTGCTCTACCTAAAATTACTATAGCTACTCCAGCTTTCTTTTGATGGGTGCCGGCCAGGTATGTCTTTCTCCAACCCTTTACACTAAATTCATCTGTCTTTATGTTTAACATGGGTTTCTTGCACACAACATTTAGTTTGGCCTTGTTGTTTGACCATCTAAGCCATTCAGGTGCCCCTTAAAGTCTCTTTTAATTAGTGCATTTAGACCATTCACATTGAAAGTGATTACTGGGGGCACCTGGGTGGCTCAGTGGGTTAAAACCTCTGCCTTCGGCTCAGGTCATGATCCCAGGGTTGTGGGATCAAGCCCCGCATCAGGCTCTCTGCTCAGCGGGGAGCCTGCTTCCCCCCTCTCTCTGTCTCTGCCTGCCTCTCTGCCCACTTGTGATCTCTGTCTGTCAAATAAATAAATTAAAAAAAAAGAAAGTGATTACTGATATATTTGGATTAATATCTACTACATTTGTAATTGTTTTCTATTCATTGCCCTTTTTTGTTTGCTTCTAATTTTGTCTTCCACTCTTTTTCTGCGTTCTCGGGTTTTAACTGAACATTATATATGATTCCATTTTCTCTCCTTAGAGAGAAAATTTAAAACTTTTGAGTAATTGCCCTCCAGTTTGAAATATACATTTACAACTAATCCAAGTCCACATTCAAATAACATAATATGCCCTCACAGGTAGTGCATGTGCCTTAAAACAGAGTATTCTCAATTCCTTCTTCCATCCCTTACTACATAGCTTCATTCATGGTTTCACTATTGAATGGTTTCACATTGAAAACACTGTTGCTAATACTATCTTGAACAAATTATCTGTTAGATCAATTAAAAATAAGAAAAATAAAAGAATTTATTTTACTTTTATTTGTTCCTTCTCTAACAGTCCTTCTTTCTTTGTATAGATCCAAGTTTCTGACCCCCATCATTTTCCTTCTCTCTGAAATTTCTTGCAAGTAGGTCAACTGTTGACAAATTTCCTCAATTTTTGTGTCTGAGAAAATCTTTATTTCTCCTTCACTTTTGAAGGATTTTTTGCTAGATACAGAATTCTAGGTTAGTAGTTTTTTTTTTTTTTCAATACTCTAAATATTTCACTTCATTCTCTTCTTCTTGGCATGGTTTCTGAAAAGAAGTCCCATCTAATTCTGATCCTTGACCTTCTATAGGCAAGCATTTTTCCACTGGCTTATTTTAGGATTTTCTCTTGTTTTTGAGTTTCCTATAGTTTGGATATGCCTAGATGTCGATTTCTCTGGTATTTATCCTACTTCTGGTCTGAGCTTCCTGGACCTGTGGCTTGGTGTCTGTGTTTAATTTTGGAAAATTAGCTACCATTAAAACATATTTCTTCTGTTCCTCTGTCCTCTACTTCTGATACTGATAATATATATATATATATATGTTACACTTTTTGTAATTGTCCTATGGTTCTTGAAAGTGCTATTCAGCCTTTTTCATCCTATTTTTTCTCTTTGTATTTCAGTTTTGGAAGTTTATACTGATATAACTTCAAGCTCACTGATTTTTTCCTTGACCGGTTACAGTCTACACATAAATCCATGAAGGACAGTTTTCATTTCATTTGGTGTTTTTGATTTCTAGAATTTTCTTTTGATTCTTTCTTAGAGTTTCTATTCCTCTGCTTACATTACACATCTTTTCTTGCATTTTGTTCACTTTTCTCATCAGAGACCTTAGCATACTAATCATAATTATTTTAAATTCCCTGTCTGATAATTCCACAATCTCTGCTATATATGAATCTGGTTCTGGTACTTACTTTGCCCATTCAGACTGTGCTTCTTGTCTTTTAGTATGCCTTACAGACTTTTTGTTGAAAGCCAAACATGATATACCAGGTAAAAGGAACTGAGATAGTGAGAGTTTTAGGTTTATCTGCCTAGGAGTTAGACTATGTTTACTGCTTGCTATAATTGTGGTGGCAGAGGCTGTAATTTGCTTCAGTATCCTTCTTGTTTCTTCTCCCTTATTGCCTCTGGGTTTTCCTAGCAACATCTTAAATAGGCATCCAGTTCTTTTAGCTATAATCCTCCTTATTATACATGAGCCCTATTGATATGGTGGTAAGGTGTGGGGAGAGGGGAAGCATTCTATAATCCTGTGGTTAGGTCTTAGCCTTTCAGTGAACCCTTCCACCATATGGAAGGCTAGAGAGAGTTGGCTTGGGTATGTCCCTTTCCCCATGTCAGTTAGGCTTTGGTATAACTCTAGTGATTAAGCTCTAGTAAAATAATTTCCCTTGAGAAAGGGCCTTATTAAGGAGAACAGAGGGCTCTGGGGGTGTTTTAGAAGTGCTACTTTCCTCTCTTTCTCTCCCTAAAGTATGAAGGGATTTTTCTGAGATTTCACTGAGAACCTGGTAGGGCTCCTAGAGGTAAAACTCAGGAAAGGGTGGGAAGGCTCCTAAGAAAAGTCCCCTTTGGAGTTTCTCTCAAACTAGTCTACACTGAGCCTCCAGCAATTCATCAGTTTCTATTATGATGATGATGGTGATGATGATGATGTCACCATACAGTACATCATTAGTTTTTGATGTAGTGTTCCATGACTCATATAACACCCAGTGCTCTATGTAATACGTGCCGTTCTTAATACCCCTCACTGGGCTAACACATCCTTTCCCCTAAAGCCCTCAGTTTGTTTCTTGGAGTCCACAGTCTCTCATGGTTCATTTTCCCCCTCCAATTTCCTAACTCATCAGGTTCAATCTAAAGTTTTCCTACTATTCTGGCTGTAGCTGTGGGCTTCTGCTTACAACCAAGATGTAATGAAGGCCTAAAAGTTCTTGCTTCCATTTGAAATTGCAATGCTCTGACCTTGGCATAAAACAATTATTTTCTAGCCTGGTTTTCTACATCCTATCATGTCTCTAAACAGTTGTGCCACATGTCAAGAGGTCCTAACTATGGACTGATCTGTGCCCTCCAAAAATGCATATGCTGAAGCCCTAATCCCCATGTGACTGTATTGGAGATAAATCCCCTAAGAAGGTAGTTAAGGTCAAATGAGGTCATGAGGGTGGAGCTCTCATCTGACAGATCGGTGTCCTTATAAAAGAGAGAGAAACACCGGGAGGAGGGGCAAGATGACAGAGAAGTAGGGGACATCCTGTTTCAACCAGTCCCCTAAAGTGAGCTAATTATCTACCAGAACACTCTAAACACCCATGAAACCAGCCTGAGATGTGGGATTATACACTTCTGGATCTCTACAGGGGCAGAAGACACCAGTGGAGAGGTAAAGTGGAGTGGGAATGCTCAGACGGATATCGGAGGATAAACAGAACGGGGAGGGAGCCACCAGAACCAACCCATTGGAAAGTAATACCCTAACATGAAAGTACCCTGTGGTTGGGAACCAGCATTAACTTGGAGTCTGGTTAAAAGCACTTAAAAAGAGCTAAAGATCTTAAGGGGCAGCTGGTGGAATTGGGTGGCCACGGGTACAGGCCTAAGCCCACGGACCCACGACAGCCACCACCGGTGACCACCCATGCCAGAGAGAGTGTGACAGAGCTGCCAGTTCCTGGTCCTGGAGTCCCCAGGGTTGCACGGCTTGCACCACCACTCGGCTGGACGCACTCGTGACTCTGCATGAGTGAGTTTGGTGATGGTGCCAGCCCGTGCTCCCTAGAACTTCTGCACTCTGTATACACTGCGCGACTGGGGTCGGACCCACTCCCCACCCATGCCTGAGAAAGCTCCCTGCGGGTGCTAGCTGGCAGTCTCTAGGACCCTCCGAGGGTCTGGACTCTCCCACCCAGGCCTGAAGGGACTCCACCTGATCTCCAGTCAGGATCCCGAGGTGGCAACCTGTGCAACCGTGAGGTCTGGACCCCAGGCAGCAGTCGTGGCAAAGGCAGCCACTGGAAACAGGCTCCCTGGACCAATATCACTTGGGGTTTTAGTGCCATGGGGGTGCAGAGACAAGCGGGCACTTCAGGCAACCCCTGAGACAGTGGTGGGGGATGTGCACCGCCAGTGGGAAGTTGCACAGCTCAGCGGAGTTTGCAGAGGGGGAGTCTGCATGTCTGGACCACCCAGAGGGAAGGCTTCTCTCTGAGATGGAGGTCCTGGAGCCTGCGGGTGCAGTTTGCTTTACACTAAACCTCCGAAAAGCGGCAAAAAGCCCCCAAAGAACAAAACCTCCAAAGAACAAAAGCCTGAAAAACTGGTTTCCACAGAGCCCAGCCCCATGATAGGGTGCAGGAGGACTCAACCCAAGCAAGACTGACTGAAAAACAATGAGGCAGGCCCCTCGCCCAGAAAGCCAGCCAAAAGAAGGAGAAGACAACTACCACAGGGTCCCCATAAAACTGTAAACCCCAACATCAGGAGAAAACAATATATTAAGTTCCCTGTATTGCCCTGTATATATTTCATAGCTACAACTTTTATTTTTAATTTGTTCTCACTATTCTTGTTCTTTTATATATCTTAGCCTACTTACCATTACAACTAGAGGTTTAATCAACATACTCCATAATAACCTTTTAACTTGAAGTTTTTTCATACCTATACCTGTATTTTTCTTCTCTATTTTTAAAAATATACATATAGATATAAGTTTCAAGGTAATCCTCTTTCCTAATCAATACTATCCCTATGTAAAAACCAATTTTAATCTTCCTGTATCTCTGGAAAGTTGAGTCCTTTAACAAAGATATCAAGATACACCCAGGAAGCATGAAAATAACCTTCCTTACCCACATGGAAGATTTATAACCATCCTTCCATCTTTTCCTTCTGTCAGTGTTTCTTTGTATTTGTTTCTGTTCTGGTATTATATAAATCTTATCCTTGGGGTTCATTTTGGCTGGTTATTTTTTTTTTCATCATTTACTTTAGTCGGTCTTTTTATTTGTCTGTTTTTGTATACCTTATAAATCTTACCTTGGGCCCATTCTGGCTGAGTCTTCTCTCTTTTTTTCTCTCTCTTTTTTCTTTTTTCTTTTTGGTGGTGACTTCTGATTGCTCGGAAGCATTCCTGGGTGCACCTTGTCTGGATTGTGGCTGATAAATTCAGCTATACATCCCCTCAATGACCTCTCACCAAAATGACTAGGATGAGGAACACCCAACAGAGGAAAAATTCATAGACTTTGCCCTCTCCATCAGAACTATTGGATATGGACATAAACAGTATGTCAGAAGGGAATTCAGGGTAACAATTATCCAGGCAATGGCTAGGTTGGAGAAAACCATTAGTGACAACATAGAATCTCTAAAGATAGAACTGAAAGCCTCCTGGGAAGAAGTTAAAAATGCTATCAATGAGATCCAATCTATCTAAATACTCTAACAGCTAGGGCAACCAAGGCAGAAGATAGAATTAGTGATTAGAGGACAAACTGATAGAGAAAAAGAATCAGGAGGAGGCATGGAAGAAACAGCTTAGAAACCATGAAAACAGAATTAGGGAAATAAATGATGCCATGAAACATTCCAACGTCAGAATTATTGGGATCCTTGAGGGGGTGGAAACAGAGAGAAGGATAGAAGATATAGTTGAACAAATTCTGGATGAAAATTTCCCAATCTGGGGAATGGAACAAGCGTTCATGCCCTAGAGATAGAAAGTACACCCCCCAAGATGAACGAACCTAAAAAGACCTCAAGACACTTGATTGTGAGACTGATGAATCATAACTGTAGACAAGAGCTTCTGAGGGCAGCTAGGGGGAAGAGATTCCTTATGTATAGAGGAAGGTCCATCAGAATAATGTCAGACCTGTCCACAGAAACCTGGAAAGCCAGAAAGGGCTGGCAAGACATATTCAGGGCAATAAATGAGAAAAATATGCAGCCAAAAACACATTATCCATCAAGGTTGACATTCAAAATGGATGGAGAGATAAAGAGAGTCCAATACCAGCAAGGTTTAAAAGAGTATGTGACCACCAAGCCAGCACTACAAGAAATATTAAGAGGGGGTCTATAAAAGAAGAAAGAACCCAAGAGTGTTATAGAACAGAAATTTACAGAGACAATCTATAGAAACAAGGACATCACAGGCAACATGATGTCAATAAAAACAGATCTTTCAATAATCACTCTCAAGGTGAACAGCCTAAACACTCGTCATAAAATGGCAGGACCAGTCCATATGTTGTCTATAAGAGACCCATTTGGAACCTAAAGATACATCCAGACTGAAAGTGAAAGGATGGAGGAGCATCTTTCATGCCAACGGGCCTCAAAAGAAAGCTGGGATAGTGATTCTCATATCAGATAAATTAGATTTTAAACTATAGACTGTAGTTAAAGAAGGGTACTATATCATTCTTAAAGTGTCTATCCACCAAGATCTAACAATTGTAAATATTTATGCCCCCCATATGGGAGCAGCCAACTACATAAGACAACTGTTAATCAAGATAAAGAGTCATATTGATATGAATACGTTAATAGTAGGGAATCTTAACATGCCACTCAGTAACAGACAGATCATCCAAGCAGAAAATCAATAAAGAAACAAGAGCATTGAATGACACATTGGACCAGATGGACCTCATAGATATATACAGAACATTCCATCCTAAAACAACAGAATACTCACTCTTCTCAAGCATGCACAGAACTTTCTCCAGAATAGACCACATACTGGGTCACAAATTAGGGCTCAACCAATACCAAAAGATTGAGATTATTCCCTACATATTCTCAGACCACAATGCTTTGAAACTGGAACTCAACCACAAGAAAAGGTTTGAAAGGAATTCAAACACTTGGACGCTAAAGACCACCCTGCTTAAGAATGTTTGGATTAACCAGGAAATCAAAGAAGAATGTAAACAATTCATAGAAACCAATGAGAATGAAGACACATTAGTCCAAAACCTATGGGATATGGAAAAGGTGGTCCCAAGGGGGAAATACATAGCCATCCACGCCTCACTCAAAAAAAAAAAAAAAAAAAAAAAAAAAAGAAAAAGAAAGAAAGAAAAAATCCAGAATACAACAGCTCTCTTTACACCTTAAAGAACTGGAAAGTCAACAACAAATTAAGCCAGCCCATCACACAAGAAGGGAAATAATCAAGATTAGAGCAGAGATCAATGAAATAGAAACTAGAGATACAATAGAACACATCAATGAAACCAGAAGCTGTTTTTTTTTTTGAAAGAATCAATAAGATTGATAAACCGTTGGCAAAACTAATCCAAAAGAAAAGAGAAAGGACCCAAATTAATAAAATTATGAATGAAAAGGGAGAGATCATGGGTAACACCAAGGAAATAGAAACAATCATCAGAAACTATTATCAACAGTTACATGCCAATAAATTAAGCAACCTAGAAGAAATGGATGCATTTCTGGAAACCTATAAACTTACAAAACTGAATCAGGAAGAAACTGACAACCTTAATAGACCAACATCTAGTAATGAGATTGACGCAGTAATCAAAAACCTCCCAAAAAACAAGAGCCCAGGACCTGATGGATTCCCCAGAGAATTCTACAAAATGTTCAAAGAAGAAATAATACCTATTCTCCTGAAGCTGTTTGAAAAAAATAAAAACAGAAGGGAAACTTCCAGACTCCTTTTATGAAGACAGCATTACCCTGATCCCCAAACCAAGCAAAGACCCCACCTAAAGAGAATTTCAGATCAATAACCCTGATGAATATGGATGCCAGGATTCTCAACAAGATCCTAGCTAATAGGATCCAACAGTACATTAAAAAGACTACCCACCATGACTAGGTGGGATTTACCCCTGGGATGCAAGGGTGATTCAACATTCACAAATCAATCAATGTGATAGAACAAACTTGTAAGAGAAGAGAGAAGAACCACACAGTCACAGTCCTCTCAATTGATGCAGAAAAAGCATTTGACAAGCTATAACATCCGTTCCTGATTACAATGATTCAAAGTATAGGGATAGAGGAAACATTCCTCAACTTCATAAAATCTATCTATGAAAAACCCACAGCAAATATTATCCTCAACGGGGAAAAGCTGACAGCCTTCCCCTTGAGATCAGGAACACCACAAGGATGTCCACTCTTGCCACTGTTGTTCAACATAGTCCTAGAAGTCCTAGCAACAGCAATCAGACAACAACAACAAAATAAAAGGTTTTCAAATTGGCAAAGTCAAACTCTCTCTCTTCATACATGACATAGTACTATATATGGAAAACCCAAAAGACCCCACCCACAAACTACTAGAACTCATACAGCAATTCAGTAATGTGGCAGCATACAAAGTCAATGTACAGAAATCAGGTGCTTTCTTATACACTATACACTTTCTTATACACTTATACACTACCAATGAAAATACAGAAAGGGAAATTAGAGAATCGACTCCATTTACTATAACACCAAGAACCATAAGATACCTGGTAATAAACCTAACCAAAGAGGTAAAGGATCTGTACTTGAGGAACTACAGAACACTCATGGAAGAAATTGAAGAAGACACAAAAAGATGGAAGAGCTTTCCATGTTCATGGATCAGAAGGATAAACATTGTTAAAATGTCTATATTGCCTAGAGCCATCTATGCTTTCAATGCCATCCTGATCAAAATTCCACCAGCATTTTTCAAAGAGCTAGAACAAACAATCCTAAAATTTGTATGGAACCAGAAGAGCTCCTAAATTCCTAAGGAAATGTTGAAAAAGAAAAACAAAATTGGGGGCATCACGTTGCCTGATTTCAAGCTTTACTACAAAGCTGTGATCACCAAGACAGCATGGTACTGGCACAAAAACAGACACATAGACCCGTGGAACAGATAGAGAGCCCAGATATGGACCTTCAAATCTATGGTCAACTAATCTTTGACAAAGCAGGAAAAAATATCCAGTGGAAAAAAGACCGTCTCTTTAATAAATGATGCTAGGAAAATTGGACAGGTATGTATAGAAGAATGAAACTCAACCAATCTCTTACACCATACACAAAGATAAACTTGAAATGGATAAAAGACCTCAAAGTGAGGCAGGAATTTATCAAAATCCTAGAAGAGAACATAGACAGTAACCCTCTTCAACATCGGCCATAGCAACTTCTTTCAAGACATATCCCCAAAGACAAAGGAAACAAAAGCAAAAATGAACTTTTGGGACTTCATCAAGACTAAAAGTTTCTGCACAGCAAAAGAAACAGTCAACAAAACAAAGAGGCAACCCACGGAATGGGAGAAGATATTTGCAAATGACACTATTCAGACAAAGGGCTGATATCCAAGATCTGTAAAGAACTCCTCAAACTCAACACACAGAAAACAGATAATCATGTCAAAAAATGGGCAGAAGACATGAACTGACACTTCTCCAAAGAAGACATACAGATGGTTAACAGACACATGAAAAAATGTTCATCATCATTAGCCATCAGGGAGATTCAAATCAAAACCACATTGAGATACCACCTTATACCAGTTAGAATGGACAAAATTAACAAGACAGTAAACAACGTGTGTTGGAGAGGATGTGGAGAAAGGGGAACCCTCTTACACTGTTGGTGGGAATGCAAGTTAGTGCAGCCACTTTGGAAAACATTGTGGAGATTCCTTAAGAAATTAAAAAATAGAGCTACCTATGACCCTGCAATTGCACTACTGAGTATTTACCCCATAGATACTGATGTAGTGAAAAGAATGGCCACCTGTACCCCAATGTTCATAGCATCAATGGCCACAGTCGCCAAACTGTGGAAAGAACCAAGATGCCCTTCAACAGACAAATGGGTAAAGAAGATATGGTCCATATATACAAAGGAGTATTATGCCTCCACCAGAAAGTATGAATACCCAACTTTTGTATCAACATAGACAGGACTGGAAGAGATTATGCTGAATAAAATAAGTCAAGCAGACAGAGTCAATTATCACATGGTTTCACTTATTTGTGGAGCATAAGGAATAATATGGAGGACATGGGGAAATGGAGAGGAGAAGGGGGTTGGGGTAAATTGGAGGGAGAGACAAACCATGAGAGACTATGGACTCTGAGAAACAAACTGAGGGTTTTGAAGGAGAGGGGGGTTGGGGAGTTGGGTAAGCCTGGTGGTGGGTATTAAAGAGGGCACATATTACATGGAGCACTGGGTGTGGTGCATAAATAATGAATTTTGGAACACTGAAAAAAAGATAAATTAAGAAAAAAAAAGAGGGAGAAACACCACAGATCCCTTCTCCCCATCCCCGCACCTAACTTTCCCTTTCTCTTCAGTATGTGAAGACTCAGGAATTCCTGATATATCTCAGCATTAACTGAACCCTACTAGAACCTCAATCGAATTTTCCAACATTTAAGACTGTGAGAAAATAAATTTCTGTTATTTAAGTGACCCAATCTTTGGTATTTTTTAATGGCAGCCCTAGCAGAGAATGACAATCCTTTGTTGAATAATGTAACTTGTTTATGGAAAAGTTTGAATTTGTTGGTATCTAAAGTGGCTGCAGTGTTTTCAATTACTGTCTTCTCTTAGGCACCTTCCCTTTCCAGTAGAGCAGTATGATCCCGTAAAGACTCCACAGCTTTATGGACACGTTTAGTTACTAAAATTTAGTTCAAGTTAAAGCATCGATTTCAAAGTTCTTTTAAATCTCATCTTTTTCCCTTATTCTCAGGTGAGGTTTGAGTGGAAGTCCTGACTGTGGGTTTTGAGCTAGGAGGTGTAGGCAGGGTCTGGCTCTGAGATACCTCTGTCCTCAATCTCTTTAAAGCTTAAACCCTGAGGCTAACCTTGCTTCTTTAACGTTGACAGGCTTTAGATGCAATCTGTGTAGCACTGCTCAAATTACTGATCTTTTCATTGGACACACATGTAAATTCTTCATGGGTCTCCAAGAAGCCTCTCTACTATGCTGTTCCCTGACAGGACAGGCCCCCATGTAGCAGAGCATCATAGCCTCTGGTTGATGAGGAGTCCAACCCAGGAGCCAGCCTCCTAGACTGGGATATTAGAAAAATTTCTCTTGCCAGGTAATCTTGGCTGTGATTGCTGAAAATTCATACATATTTTTCACATGCCAAAAGGAGGGAATTCAGACTGTTCTACTGCTTCCCTCTCTCTGCAGTGTCTGTGTGTTTAACCCTGTTCATCCTTCACAGATAAGCACACAGGTGAAATCCTAAACTGTGTTTAAGGACGACAGTTAAGGACAAACTAAGGACCTTGTGAATTTATGTTTGGAAATATTATCTTATCCTCTAATTCTTTAATTGTTATTCAACTTCCCTGGGATGAGTCTTTTGACTTAATTAGTTCGACAACTATTTAGTGTGTACCCAACATATACAAGGCAAAAAAATAAATAAAGTTGTCCATAATTCTCCCTGCCCTCAGATATTTCAGGAGAGCTAAAAGAGATACATAAATACTTTTAATATCAAGGTAAAAGATGACATGTGACATAAGAGAGTGTTCCTAGAATTCAAAAAGGAAGAAATAACTCCATTTTTTATTCACCCCTGAAAGATTTAGAGAACAGGACACTTGGGCTGTGTAGGATTCACATGTCAGAGAAAGAAAAGATACTCTAGATTCTAAAACAACAGCACAGAAATGGAAAAACACTCGAAACTGTTGGGAAAAAGGTATCTTTTTAAGGTATCCCTCCTCTGACGTTAATACTGGAAGGAAAGAGATGTATGGAAAAGAAGAGAGGAATGAGTAGTAAGAACTAATTAAGCAGTCAGGTTTTCTACCTTTAAGCAGATCTGTGCTGCACTTTGCACAATCCTATACTGATAAATCTGTTAAATCCCAATTATGCTTAAACTTCTCATTCTTTTCTACTAAATTAATAGACATTAGAGTAACAAGTCTTGTAAAGCAAATTTCTATCTTTACAATTTTTTTCTTCATTCATCAATCATTCACTATGTATATCTAGCAACCATGAGAAATACTAAAGTTAAAACAATCTCACCCCAACAGGAACCTAAAGTTAATTTTCATTTCCCTGATTTGTTGTTTTTACCCAGATAGGAAAATAACTGATGCCCATGAACCTGATCTGATTATAGTTTATTATTCAACTCCAACCCCCAACACATAGTTCCTGTTCTTTCTACTTCTGTCATTAAGCTAATGTAGGAATAACTTCTGACATAATGTTAACTTAAGCTGTTACTACTTGTTACTACTGGAATAGAATGGTTATATTTTGGCTCTTTGTCATTGAGTGCCGAAAATGAATTTTTTAAATTACTAATTGGCATATTCTTTCTCTGGTATTTCCATGAATTTGAAGTGACTACTTTCATCAAGTACATATGCATTCCTTACACGGATTTTCCAAATGAACTGCCAATCAAACTGCTGTACTCATTTCAAAAATGAATATAACGTAGGTATAAGAAACTAGGTAAAGTAAAGCTCCTTTATTACAGAAATTTTAATTTTAACAAGATCTCTTAAATCAGCTGTTCCACTATGATTCTGCTAATTACCAGAGGCAAATTGTATTTGAATGAATGTAAGGCAGAGAGGCTTTTTAGAAGAAGCCGTTCCTTGAATGATCGTCAGTACATCCTACGTAACAATATACATGCTACCTGTAGATGTCACTATATCCTTATAATTCTTCTCAGTGACCTACACTCTGCACCACACTCCCACAACCATCAGTTACAGGAAGGAGTATTTGAAGGAATGTTGAATTCCTGTTTTCTAAACAGAAAAATGAAAGGCAAGATTTTCTGGAATACAAAATATAAAATTACAAATCAGACAGTAACACACAAACCAGAAGGAGTGCTTTCAAAGGTAGATAATCATATTCACCAACTTTGTTTCATTAGTCAATTTGATCACCTTTCAGGTTAAAAATGAGACCCAAGCAAGAATGTTGCTATTACCTCTCTTTTGTTGTGTATTTATACATGATCTGTAAAATCTTAGGCTAAAATAAATAAAATCACGTTTCAACAACTGTTATCGCATAAGATATTAGAGGAGTTGAATAAAATATATTTCTTTTTTTTAAAAAAAGTGTTAAAATGATGCTTTCTTGTATTAATTAATGGCAGGAGAAATATAAACAAATATGCCTGGTTTTAAGAATAAGTTTTTACTTTGGCAGCCTTTTGCCTGAGAATTGGAATTGGCAAAAGCTCAAAAACTAGGCATGAGTGATTTGTTGTCCTCTCCCCACTCAATTGCGTGACACAGCAGTTAACACATAGGATGGGGTGCTGTATAAAACACTCATGATAGTAGTATAGGAATCTCAGGCAAGCCAAGTGCTCAATGACAATTCGTGAAGTAAACTATGGATGTTGCTAGAGTAAGAAATCACAGGGCATGGGTGCTAAGGTTTCAGTAGTTTTCCTTCTTGCACTGTGCTACAAAACACTGGGCCTAGCTTTTTGTTCATTGCACAGTCATGTCCCTTTCATTAATTGGGACTTAGGGATCACTTTATCACAGCTTGTAACATACCAAAGTGTTCCAGGTGTGAAGCGAAGGACACTCAGAAGTGACTTGGGTGTCTTACAAGGCCTAGAAGGCCATATTTAGTCTAAGTTGCAAAGACAGACCTCCCCCAGGGAGAGAGCAGTAGCAGAAGAGCCAAAGTTGAAGCAGTAAATGATCTCAGCTTTTCAAAGGCAAAGAGAGTTGGAGAAAAGGAGTTCTGGTTAATTAAACACAGCTTTTCAAGTAGGAAAGTGCATGTCTAGGTTATCTTCCAGTTGATGCTGATTCCCAAAGAGCAGGGTTCACCCGAAACTCCACTGGATCAACAGGAGGGTTATGGAATCATCCTTCTACACCATAGGCCCCGAAAAGAGAATAAGAATCAAGTAAGTCATGGAGTTGGAAGGACCATGAGTGAAAAACTAAGAATATGAAGACAAAAATAAAGTAAGGTGTGTAGAATGGAAAAATCTGAAATGAATCCTATATAATAGTATGGATTTGGGCAAGCGTTAATAATGGCAAGGCTCAACTGAGGCATTCTGAAGCCAGGGGTGGCCCCTGCCAATGCGATTAAGGCCTTTTTGTAAATGTTCTTCATAATCCTTCTTAGATAGCAACTTCTTAGGGGGCTAAAACAGAGTCTCATTCATCTTGGTTCCCTCCATAGCATTCAGAAAATCATCTGGCACCTAAAGGATTCTCAAAAACTCATTTTTAAAATAAAATAAACCAATGAAAGTAAAGATACACAGTAGAAAGAAAGGTTCTTGGGGGCTGTCAGTGATAAAGAATGGGAGGTCGAAAAACAGTCTGAACATCTGAATTTGGAGATTGCAAAATCTGGGGCTACTGTTAGACCCATGGAGTATAGAAGCAAGATTCAATTTGTAAACCAGAGATTCAATTCCTCCGAGGATAAATGGAGATGGTCTGTATTTAATGCAAGAGTCTATAATAAATGGGGCTTAAATCTTACTGGTTGGACATATAAGACATTAAGAGGCTAGAAGCGCAGATTGGGGATTCCTTGGTGGAGAGAATACATTTAAATTTTCAGAATTGGGGCACCTGGGTGGCTCAGTAACTAACTCAGTCAGTTAAGCATGACATGACCTTCAGCTCAGGTCATGATCCCAGGGCCAAGGGATCAAGCCCTATATCAGGTTCCCTACTCAGTAGGGAGTCTGCTTCTCCCTCTCCATCTGCCCCGTCCCTCCTTTTCAAGTTCACTCTCTCCCTCAATCTCTCTCTCTCTCTCTAAAAATAAATAAATAAGTTTTAAAAAAATTTCAAAAAGGATGAGCCCCCTGAGAGAATATGTATAACGTATACGAATGTGTGTAACATATATGAAGAAGGTCAGGAACTAAAGATTTGAGGGTATCTGGAATTAACAGGTAGGAGAGGAAGGAGAAGTCAGAGCCTTCTGAAGACAGAACTGTGTTGTAATAGCTGAGAAAAGAAAACTGTGGGAATAACAGGTAACCATGCTACAAAAATGAACAATATATACTAAAGGAACTTAGCTGGATAAATAAAAACAGCAAACAAAAACCCTTTACTATTTTTTTTCCCAGGGGTCTTTAGTTCTCTACAAGAACTGTCTTACTCTGACACAGTACACTTATAAGTTAGACTTCTGTCTGCTCAGGAAGGAGGTGGGGGGGCAGTGAGTGGAATAAGTGGTGAGCACACAGAAACCACATATATGGGCAGAGTATGTAAAAGAAGGTGTATTAACAATCGATTACGTAGGTTCAAGGTGTAGGAAATAATTTTTTTTCACTCCATGGTCCTTTGCCTTCTCCATGGATGGCTGAACTAGAAGTGAAGCTAGACGAACTTCACCTGTGGAGGTATGAGAGAAATAAGGAGGATACAGCATTGAAACATTCATCCATGATTTTTGTATTAAGAGAAAACAAGTATTTATTTTGTTTAAAAGTTATTATACCTTGTTTTTCCGGGTAGAGGGTGTATGGGCTATTATGAGTCTTTTGAAATCTACCCTCCTCACAGAGGAAAATGCACATTCACAGTGAAAGTTACCTGAAATGACAAGAAGTTCTATGAATCTCTTCCAAGGATCCCAGAGTAAGATACCTTAATTTAGCAAAGAGCCTGCAGAATTCATTGACTTGACTCTTTTTTCCCCCCCAAAGATTGATTGATTGATTGATTGATTGATTTGACAGAGATCACAATTAGGCAGAGAGGCAGAGAGAGAGGGGGGAAGCAGGCTCCCCGCCAAGCAGAGAGCCCGAGTCGGGGCTCGATCCCAGGATCCTGGGATCATGACCTGAGCCAAAGGCAGAGGCTTATCCCACGGAGCCACCCAGGCACCCCCATTGACTTGCCTCTTAAAGGGAGAAGAGAGAAGTAGGAGTCAGGAGTCCTAACTCCCAGTTCCACTCCTCCCAGCTCAGCTGGGTCACCATGAAAAGAGAATATTACCTCTTAGAAGACAATTTCCTTCTTTACAAAATGAGGACGTGACTAAATTATCTCATAGGTCCCTTTTAGTGAAACAGATTATGTGTTGTGTTTCTACTCAAAAAGAGAATAGAGCATATCATCACTGAGAAGTTCATCTCCATTTATATGATTATATTTCTTCTTGCAAAAAGCAAAAGGCTGTTTTACGGATTATAAGATACATATTTCAATATATTCCCAGTTGATACTTAAAAGAAAGGCATTAATTATACCTCAGATCCCTGGGTGAACACTAGCTGCTCCTAAATAACTCTTAGTTTCAGCACAACTTTAGGTCTTTCCTTATTGTTATTGTTATTGATACTGTTATTAGTCTTACTAACTTTGACCTCTCTTATAGGAGCTATCCAGCAGCCTGGAATACTGTCACAGCAGGTCACTTCCACCAGGGGAATGATCAAATTCAACTCTTAGAAATGTTAGACCACTGTTACCTTTGAACGATTTGAAGTTCTTCTGCAAAACAAGAACTGAAGAAGTCAAACAAGCTTCTTCACAGAAACCAAGAGCCTGGGAACAGAAAGAGTAGCAGGGTCAAATGGAGGTGCTCAAGATTACAGGGAAAGAGAGAAGAGATGAAGGAACCAGAAGTGAAACGAGATGATGAGCACTGAGTGATGCACAGATTTGTCGAATACTATGTTGTATGCCTAAAACTCATGTAACATTGCCTGTCAACTACAGTAATCAAAGTAAATTTTTTAAAAAAAATTTTAACAAGTGAAAGGAGAATGAGGAGAGGACAGTCTAGCTGAATTTCTACGTCATGTGCTCTATTGTACCATATGAGTTTATCAGGAGTGGTTTCCTACCAAGATGCCCTTCAACAGATGAATGGATAAGGAAGATGTGGTCCATATACACTATGGAGTATTATGCCTCCATCAGAAAGGATGAATACCAACTTTTTGTATCAACATGGACGGGACTGGAAGAGATTATGCTGAGTGAAATAAGTCAAGAGAGAGTCAATTATCATATGGTTTCACTTACTTCTGGAGCATAAGGAATAACACAGAGCACATTGGGAGAAGGAGAAAAGGGAGTTGGGGGAAATTGGAGGGGAAGACAAAGCATGAGAGACTGTGGACTCTGAGAAACAAACTGAAGGATTTGGAAGGGGGGCTGGGGAGTAGGGTGAGCCCGGTGGTGGGTATTATGGAGGGCACATATTGCATGGAGTACTGGGTGTGGTGCATAAACAGTGAATTCTGGAACACTGAAAAGAAATAAAATTTTAAAAAGAGAAATATGTTCAACAACAACAATAACAAAAAGAATCAACTCAAGGCAGGTAGGTCTCCAGCTGAGAGTACTGAACCTCCACACTTTGGGAACCCACATTCTGTCTATATTGGAGGAGAAGGAAAGAAGCATTATCTATTTGGTTGTTCTCAACCTAAGTGACCCCTTTAGAGTCATTAAGCCAAGTTTCAAGAAAGCATCTGTCTTCCAAACTAACACTTTTCTAGAACCCTGTGAAGAGGCATTTGGGGCAAATACAGTTTATGGAACTTAGCGGGATAGTATGATTATCTGTATAGCTAACTTCCGTGATGGGAATACTTAGGTTATTAGAGTTAATTCTAACATGCAGCCAGAATTTTTAGCCTCTATTTCAAAAAAGGGAAAAATATTCGAATACTTAACAGTCAACGAGCAGAACACTCCTAATCTTAAATACTGCTTAGAAAGCCCCTGAGCATCACATAACAATGGATCCAACAATACTAAGGCATGAACTCACACTGTGATAGAGAACCAGGAGAATTGCACCCCTGCACGCACTGCTACTTGATTTCTAAACTTGCTGTAATTGCTTGCAAAGAGCTGAGGCAGCAATCATATAACAGTACTGCAGGGACAGCAAATAATAACCTTCCACATGATTTTTTAAAAACCAAACATTACCAAAATTGGATTCAACTGGTGTTTAAAAGCCCAAGTTGTTGATACAGGAAATATTCCGTTCTTTCCAGTACATCTCACAACGTAAGAGTTGGAAGGTACACTCTGGAAGGTATAACTATTTTCTGACCCCAGGGACCTTTAATTTAACATGGTGAATGTAGACAAGTTTGCCAAATCTGTGGAGTCAGGAACTTAGCACAACACAACTGGGGCCCACAACATGAGGTGATTCTCTCAACTGCACTTAGAGTTTCAGAATTTTAGCTGGACAGTATTTTATATATATATATATATATATATATATATATATATATATATATATATATATTTCAAAGAATTTCAAATTCAAAGAATTTGAAAAATTTGAAAAAATCTTGAAAAAAAAATAATCAACTCAAGGCAGGTAGGTCTCCAGCTGAGAGTACTGAACCTGCACACTTTGGGAACCCACATTCTGTCTATATTGGAGGAGAAGGAAAGAACTGTTATCTATCTGGTTGTTCTCAACCTAAATGACTCAGAAAAATGAATTTGAAATTGAAAAGTTTCAATTTCAAAAATTTCTCTGAAACATATATACATATGTATATTTCAAAGAAATTCTTCCCTCCCTGTTCATTGTTCAGTTTACTCATTAATTTAGTTAATAAACATTTACTGAGGAACCACCATATGTTTACAAAATTAAAATAGACACTTTGGATATAAAGACAATTTGACAATATCACATGTTCCAAAAGCTCACAGTTGAGTCAAGGAGATAGACAAGTAAAGAAATATAGGATTATGTGAGGAATTCTAAGGCAGTCTCAAGCAGCAAGAATCTGACTCAGCCTGGGTGGGGTACGCTCAGTCAAGATCAATCATTAGCTTACTAATTAATCAGAGCATGATGCAAATTCAAGATAAAGTTGGTTACTACAGAAGTTTGGTGTTTTTACTTCTCGCCCTTGCTTTGTTCATGGTAACTTTGGTATTGTATTAGAATTATTCCTTCTATCTGTCTTCCTGGCTGGATTATGGTGCCTTAAAGGCAGTTCTGATTTCTTTATCATCTTATATTTCCAGGGCCCACTCCAGTGGTAAGGGCTCAATAAATACTGTAGAATAAACAACCAACAAAGTAGAAAGAAATTATTGTAACCAATGCTATGAATTATCTACCTACCTACCTACCACCCCTGTCTATCTATGGAAACCTATTTCTGACTAGACAGTCTTGGTTTTTCCTTTGAGTGTTTTTTAAATTATGCAATTAATTTCTATGATGGGACAGTTCTTTTCTTTCTATATACTATCCAGGAAGGTCTCTAATTTTATAAGAGAGAATCATATATAATAGAAAAACTGTCAGTGGATCCTGCATAGTAGTATATGCCAAAACTTTTTTTAAAAATGGACACATTTTATATGAAAATCATGAATTTCAAACACAATTTTTTTCATTTCTGGGATGTTTTCTAACAATAGAAATATTCTATTTATAAGACAGATTCCCACTGTGAAACAGAAGGCATGGGTGACAGATTTTGGGACGCAGAGATACTGATGATGGAACTGCATGCAGAATGGCAGGAACATCAGAAAAGGAGACCAAGCTTTTACAATTTTAATTAGAAAGGACAAAGGCAATTTCTCTTTCCTGAGTGCAGCCACTCGAGTGGAGTGAATATTATGACTTAGGCATGAGTACTAGGCATTTTGAGTCTTCCAATAAAAGATGAGGCAAGTGGCCATCTAAGGGTCTGTGGTTACTAAGGTTGAAGGAAGTCAGAGTTACAACCCAATGTAAGCGACTACGGATCAGAAGAGGCAGTGGTTACCTTCTAATCAGGCACAGAGGTGGGAACGGTGCTGGAGTGGGGCAGGTGAAGTGGCTCCGTGCCGCCCTAAGGACTGGCACGGACTGGCAGTGAGCGTCGGCCATCAGAGCTTCATGCAGGGTGTGGCAACACTGTGCCAGGCTCCAATCAGAAGGCACCCTAGTTACCGCCATACGTTAGAATGCTATTTACGACAGAAAGGGACTTCTGAGGCCAACCTCCCGTGGCCCTGGGCCAGGAACCAAAAGCAAGATGGTGGCAGTATAGGGGGGTGGTGGGGAATTACATCACTAAAATAGTGGGAGTTCGGTAGCCAGTCATGCAGATACTGCGGAATTCCTGGATATCAGTGTCTCTTGTCCACCAGTGATTAGCAAACCATGCCTTGGGGCCATAGGACCGGAGTCGGTTTTTCAAAGGAAAGGCTTATTTGTAAGGGGGGGGCTGCTGTAAATGGGGGCATTCAGCTCATAAAAATGATTGACCCTGATGACAGGATAAAACACAATTGTAGGAGTTCATTAAGGACTGTGGGTCAGACCCTGCTGGTGCTACACCCAGATTCCTCCCCCAGCTCTCGATCTGTGTGCCCTAAGGCCCATCTTCTGTGTGCTTTTGTTTTTTGTTTCTTTTTTTTTTAAGATTTTTTATTTATTAATTTGACAGAGAGAAATCACAAGTAGATAGAGAGGCAGCCAGAGAGAGAGAGAGAGAGAGGGAAGCAGGCTCCCTGCTGAGCAGAGGGCCCGATGCGGGACTCGATCCCAGGACCCTGAGATCATGACCCGAGCTGAAGGCAGTGGCTTAACCCACTGAGCCACCCAGGCGCCCCTGTGTGCTTTTGTTTTTAATGGCTTTCATGGGAGAGCTTCGGAGAACTGCCTGTGGAGAGCTGGGAGTACCTGCATGTTGGCACCTGGGATTGAGCCCCACTTCAGCTCCCTGCTCATCTGGGGGCTTGCTTCTCCTCCTCTCTCTGCCTCTGCCCCCTCCCTGCTTCTGTGCTTGCGTGAGCATTCTCCCTCTCTCAAATAAAGAACAAAAAAATCTTTTAAAAAACTATGTAAAGATAATAAAGTGAACAGATGAGGCATGTATAATCTTGATGCCTTTTCACAAGAGGAATCCCCAAATCTAAAAGGTCTAGTAATTTGCTCAAATCGTACAGCAAGCCACCAGTGGATGAGGGATTTGAACACAGGTACTTTGACTCTAGAACTCCCTTGACTTTCGGTCACTTTGTTATATTGCCTTCTTGGTAAACAACATTAAAATAAGAATTGTCTTCAATCTCATTTCCTCTACAGTGTCAAGGTTGTGTTTTTCTTTTTCCAGCTGATCCCTTTTAAACCCAGTCATGATGAAAATAATGTTTAATTCATGTATGGTTCACTGTGTTAATATTTAGAATGTTATGGAAAGAAAAAAGGAAAATAAAAATGTCTCTGACTTTTTAGGAGTCTCTTGTTTGTAACAGAGGTAGAAAGAAAGTGTCTTTAAATTTTTTAAAGGGAATCATATTTTAGGACAGGATCAATGGGAAAGACAGCTGTAAAGTCGGAAAGTGAGGATCTCTGAACTTGGAAGACCAGAGTTCCTACACTTAAATATGATCTAAGATGATATTGGAGGCAGAATACTGACAGGTCAAGACAGGTCTTGGAAGACATTATTATTATTATTATTATCGCTCTGAAATCTAGCTCTTTTCCTGTCTTTCCCTATGATCATTTCATAGTAACACAAATTAATTCCTGTTTTTAAAGCAGGTCAGCACCGATGAGTGTACTGTTTGGAAGATCATCTTATCTTAGTTCTCTATAACTGAAGAAGCTTGATACTCAACCTGTATTGATATTTATAGGTACCTCCATCATCCCTTCTTAATGATAAAGCCCAATTGGACCGCTAACCTCCATCAAATTTCATCCCTTAATCCCAAGACATTTTTCTTTAGTTTCCTGACACAATATTCTGCTTCTTATTTCTGTGTTTACATCAGTCTTTCTCACTAGAACAGAAGCTCCAATGTGAAGAGGGAGCTTGTCATGTTCATCTTTATGTCTCTGGCATCTTGAGATATGGCTCGTATACATTAGGGACAGAATGAATGAATAATGGCTGTGCCTGAGGATAGCACAAAACACCTGGAAAGGAACTGTTACGCCTCTCTAAAACTTACCCTAAATCCTGAAAGCACTGTACAGTAATGGTGGACTCGGAAGCATCAAGACATAATGTAGTAAAACCTTTGCCATTTTTAACTGGTTAAAATCCTAAATTAAAACTTGGCTTTGAGGGGCACCTGGGTGGCTCAGTGGGTTAAGCCGCTGCCTTCGGCTCGGGTCATGATCTCAGGGTCCTGGGATCGAGTCCCGCATCGGGCTCTCTGCTCAGCAGGGAGCCTGCTTCCCTCTCTCTCTGCCTGCCTCTCCATCTACTTGTGATTTCTCTCTGTCAAATAAATAAATAAAAAATCTTTAAAAAAAAAAACTTGGCTTTGAAACTTACTAACTGTTTATTCTTAAGGAGTTATGTAATATTTCTGACCTAAATTTTCTCATCAGTAAATAGGAATAAGAAAGATTGCTTCATAACCTATATGCGTCACATAGTTGTCACTCGTTAAATTTTAGTTCCTGTTGCAGAGACAAAAGTTTTTTTTTCAGAGACAAAACTTTTAGAAAAGAAGTTTACTTGCAAAGGACTCTTAAAAATCTCCAGGGTTAGGGACGCCTGGGTGGCTCAGTTGGTTAAGCAGCTGCCTTCGGCGCAGGTCATGATCCCAGCGTCCTGGGATCGAGTCCCACATCGGGCTCCTTGCTCCACAGGGAGCCTGCTTCTCCCTCTGACTCTGCCTTCCACTCTGTCTGCCTGTGCTTGCTCTCACTCTCTCTCTCTTACAAATGAATGGATAAAATCTTTAAAAAAAAAATCTCCAGGGTTAGAAGGGGTTATAAGGACTGATCTATCAAAATAAAGATACAACAGGTTTTAAAGAAACAAAAAGAGATGCCATGGTTACCAAGTTTATAGTTAGTTTATTCATAGTAAAATAACATTTTTCTCATATGATTATCATATCTTTTAAAGTTTTCACATACCTTAAGATACTGACCTAAGTCAAGGATCAAGTATTTTGTTATTTTTAATTTTTCTCGTTTTGTCAGTAATCAATAACATATAGCAAAAGCTAAAGTTTACTTCTGGTGACAATTAGTGGGGCATGACATGCATCTTACCCAAAATGGCAGCAAGGCAAGGTGCTGATTCTGCTTCCATAAGGATTAGAATAAGTTTGCTTTGGACACTTACTCTTAAAGCCTCTCTATGAAGGATGCAGTTCTATATAGAGTTGGGGCTGTTTCCTGTTCTGGCTATTAACCATGTGTTTATAGACAGGTATAGGCTATAGATGATGATGTCTTGGTATGGTCATGTACTGATACTCTGGAGCTTAAAACAGTCCAAAACATGGCTGAAAAAGAGAACCTAGCATCGAATTAATGTCAAGAGATGTTGTGAGGAACAGAATTGCAGCCAGAAATAGATTGGCAATATTTATCTTCAGTTAGCTCTGTGCTACTGGATTCTGAAATATGTACAAAAATGAAAATATATAAATAAAACACTGGTATTTAATGAGTAAATCAACATTTTTGTTCTTATGATTAAAGATTATTTTAAGAATTTTTTCTCATGAATATGCAGAAAATTAGTGACTAAGTTATACCTAACTAATTAATAAGTCATCAAATGAAATAACCTCTATAAACAGAGTTTGTAAATTTGAAAGTTCTACATAAATGATAAAATTTTGATAGGCTTAAATATATTCACCTCTTCCTGAAGGGATTAGGCTATATAAGATACATTAAATATTTGCATTTGAAAACAAGAGATTCTTACTACTTTGTTATATGAGCAAATATTTGGTACTTACATTGTACTGTCTTGTGGTGTCAGAGAACTTTTCCTATTTATTCATGTGTTCATTCATTCATTTGATCACCATTCAAGAAAAATCTGTGAGTCCCTATTATGTGTCAGGCATTGCATGAAGCATAAGAGATACACTATAAGTAGTAATATGTGGTCCAGGTCCTCCAGAAGCACAATTCTAGGGGAAGAGGAAAGCACTTCAAGAACTGACCAAAGTGAGATAAGTACTCTTAAAAGCTGTGGTATATTGGTGTTGTATCAACTTAGCCAAGTTAAAAGTCTATTTCCCAGAATTTCTTCCTCTGCATAGGTCCGGGTTAAGGTGGACTGCAAGAGATATATGTGAGATTTAGAAGGCAGAACTAAAGCAGCTGCCATCTTTGTTTTATGCTTTAAAGTTTGGTATAGAGCATGAGACTCTGTTGCAGCCTATGTAAACTTCTGTGAGCTGCCAGGATTGCGGTGGCACACAAGCTGGGACCAGAGCTCTTCTAACTTCTCCTTCAACTTCTCTGGGTTTCAGGCCAAATGAATAGTTAGCTGCACGATGATGAGGACCAGTTTCTCTTGCAAAACACTCCCATTGTCAAAGGTGGAACCCTGAGGTAGTGAGAGATCAACCTAGGTTCTGGTGAGTTCTAATTGGTTCAAGCTAAGTTTCACAGATTCCACTTTGTTCTTAATTCCCAAGTAGCCTTCCTTCTGACTGACATCTCTACAGACTTCTGCTTTAAGCAGACTGTTTAAGCTGCTTCCCCAACAATCATAGAAAGTCCTATTCCTTTATGAAATCCCATGTCAGTCAATCATCAATCTATACCTGAGTGTGGAGAGCTGGGAGGCAGGGGGAGAGATGTTGTATCAGAAAGGGACAGAGGTTGAGCTGGAAAAAGGGGGAAGACAAATTGTGAAGCACTCGACAGCAGAGAAATAGGGGAGAGAGTAACAAAGTTCACTGAGAAAATGATATAATCAGATCACATATGTATAAACTACTTAGTCAAATACAATAAACTTCTTGAGGAACATATAATTCTGTTTGCCTCCCTCATCACTCTTTACATTCAATAAAGTCCCAATAAATATTTTATGATGATGTAACTCCTTGCATTTACTTATTCAAATACCATCATCCAGCATCCTGTTCAATAAAAGCACTCCGAAAGGTGGAAAGTGGTATTTAGATCTACACTGCGATCTGTCCCTAATGAACACATACTTGAAATAACTTCAAATATCTAGCTGTGATTCCCAAACTGGGTGCCGAGCTGTCATGGGAACAGCAAACTTATGGGAACATCACAGCAAAGTTTAAATTTTCAAGGTAAAACACAGTGAAACCTGTGGGGATACTGCGTGGGTTATATTCATTTTGATGATGTCATGTCTTTGGAAAGTTGGCATTCTAGTAGTTGTGATGAAAACTAGATGCTGTGCAAAAATCAATGTGGAACAGGAAATGAGAGCAGCAGCGTCCAATGTGATTCCAAGGATTAAGATGTACAGCGCCCAACAGGTACATATATCCCATTGGTAAATAACTATGATTATTTAAAGTTATTATATGTTTAAGTATTACAAAGTATAAATATAGATATCATTTCAGGCAGCTACTACACTATTAGTATATAAATACTTATTAAGTTGTTTAGACCTAACTACTTAAAAAACAGAACTATTAAGTATTTGCTTTTGCCTAGGGAACCATGAAAAAATTACTGAGAAACTAAGGGTTCCATGAACCAAGAAAATTTGAGCCTCTGTTAGAAAAGCTACAAAACTGCAAAATGTCTATGGTATAAGACAAAGTTGGGGCAAACATTTCAAACTGATCTTTGTAGGATTCAACATTTGGTCTAAAGTTGCTATTGTATTCCATAATTGCAGCATCCTATAGAAGCATGAATATTTCTCTGCTTGCCTAGCTTTTGATAGTAACTCTAGCTGTGAGCCCCTTATGCCACATTTTCCTTGGAGCAGAAGCCATGTGGAGAAAGAATATAGAGGATTTCAACAATTCAATGCACCAAATTTTTACACTGGCAAAGTGAAGTGTTTTACTGAAAAACTGCAAGGAACTAAAAGCAGCTGCTCCATTTCCACCTGATGCAAGAGGAAATGATTCAGGCAGCTTTGACTCTTCTACATGGCCATTTCCTACATTAACATCATTTTTACCGTTATAATCTTTTGCCCTCTTATGAGTATGAACCTTTTGTCCATTGTGCTTGGAACTGCAGATGTCTGTTCTTTTCTGTAATGCTATTGACTCCTAGATGAATAATGACTCTCATTTGCATTAGTTTTGCTTCTGCTTGCATTTCTTGATTATGTCCACTTGAAGAGGGTGGAGGGAAGCTGTTAATTTTTAATGATATTTACCTACTATGAACCAGACACTTTTTTATAAAGATTATTTATTTATTTATTTGACAGAGAGAGAGAGAGAGAGAGATCACAAGTAGGCAGAGAGGCAGGCAGAGAGAGAGAGAGAGAGATGAGGAAGCAGGCTCCCTGCTGAGCAGAGAGCTGGATGTGGGACTCGATCCCCGGACCCTGAGATCATGACCTAAACCAAAGCAGAGGCTTAACCCACTGAGCCACCCAGGTGCCCCTACCAGGCACTTTTTAAAGCATTTTATAAACATAGGTATTTGATCCCTATTGCAACACTACAGCGGGAGTATTATTTTTAATCCCTTTTTCGTGGGTGAGGAAACTGAGGCAAAGAAAGTTTAGGGAATTTTACCAAGTTAACTTATCGAGTAAACGACAGAATCAGAGTTTGATCCAACAGTTGGCTGCTGCCCAGGCCACGTTCTTAAGCATTGTGCTCAAGTGATTTCCTGTCATCCAGGATCATCTGGTAATCATCTTAGGAAAGTCACGTTATTTAAATCTCACAATATTCCAGAAATTCAGAGGTGCAAAGTAGTATCTCAAAAGTTCCAAGGATAGGTAAATTGTGGAATCAAAGTTCTGTCTCCCAACTGTTATGCTCTTTTGGCTCTATCAACAGCAGGTTAAATGGGATGAATTAAGTCAAAACATATGACATTGCCAATATTTGATCATGTTTACACCCAAATTACAAACTCATGTGGTTCAACTTTTAACAACATAATCCACTGAAATCAGTAGAAAATATAATAAATCCTATTAATGCTTGCTTTCAACTTAAAATGAATAAGTTAAGCTTTACAAAGTTTTTATTTATTTTCTGATTTATGACTATGCTGTCCCCACATGTCAGACCATTCTGCCCAAGCGAAGTTGGAGAGGTCCTTGAGGAAAGAGCTGTAGTTCCAAATTTCAGAAGAATAGAGGGGCAATTACATTAGTTTGTTTACTTCCCACATACTGTCACTTTTAATGATGTATCCAACTTCCCATGGTACTGGATATTAACAGTATGATTAATTATTCAAACTATGACCTTTAAACATAAACTGTATTTTCTCATGAAATGAAGAATGACCACGAAAATTACTAATTCCTCTTCCATAAATGTGGAGAGGTGGGGTTATTCAGATCATCCTCTCACTAAAAACAAACTTAAAGGCATCAAAGTACTGTTAAGAGGATACAAAATTACCACACAAAAATCTTAGAGGATCTTTTTGACATCACCTTACCAATATTTTTCTAGATGTCTCCTCAGGCAAGGGAAAAAAAGCTATAATAAATATTGAAACTACATCAAAATAAAGTTTTTCCACTTTGACGGAAACCAGCCATAAAGGAAAATGTAACTGACTAAATGGGAGAAGCTATTTACAAATCTGATAAGGAATTAATAGTCAAAACATGTAAAGAACTTACACAACTCAACACCAAAAAAACAAACAATGCCATTAAAAAATGGGCAAAGGACCTGACTAGACATTTTTCTAAAGAAGACATACAGATGGCCAATAGATAAATTAAAAAAATTGCTCAACATCGGTAAGCATCAGGCCAGTGTAAATCAAAACCACAATAAGATAGCACCTCATGCCTGTCAGGAAGGCTACTATCAGAAAGATAAGAAATAAAGTGTTAGTGAGGATGTGGAGAAAAGGGCACTTTCATGCACTATTGGTAGGAATATAAATGGGTGCAGCCACTGTGGAAAATAATATGGAAGTTCCTTAAAAAATTCAAAATGGAGGGCGCCTGGGTGGCTCAGTGGGTTAAAGCCTCTCTGCCTTCGGCTCAGGTCATGGTCTCAGGGTCCTGAGATCCAGCCCCACATCGGGCTCTCTGCTCGGCAGGGAGCCTGCTTCCCCCACCCTCTCTGTCTGCCTCTCTGACTACTTGCGATCTCTGTCTGTCGAATAAATAAATAAAATCTTTAAAAAAAATTCAAAATGCAAAGACCATACAAGCCAGTAATTCCATTACTGGGTAATTATCCATAGAATACAAAAACACTAATTCAATAAAATATATGCATGCCTATGTTTATTGCAACATTATTTACAATAGTCAAGATATGGAAGCAGCCCAAGTGTCTATTGATTGATGAATGGATAAAGAAGATGGGGTGTGTGAGTGTGTGTATGTGCATGTGCACACACATGTGCACGCAATGGAATATTATGCAGCCATAAAAAAGAATGGGGTTTGTGACAACATGAATGAGCTAGAGAGTATAATGCTAAGTGAAATAAATCATTGAAAGAGAAATACTGCTTGGTTTCTTTTATATGTGGAATTTTAAGAACAAAACATATGAACAAACAAACAAAAGAGTAGAAACAAATCCTTAAATGCAGAGAACAAACTGATAGTTGTCAGAGGGGAAGGGGGAGGAAAGTTGAACAAAATGGGTGAAGGGGATTGGGAGGTGCCAACAACAACAACAACAAAAATCTAAGGGAACACGGAAATCCAGAGAGACAAGCACAGCATTAAATTTTCTTTTGTTCTAGACACTTATCAGTATAGGCTAACTTGAGCTTTTCTTTTAATGACTAAACAGGGAAAAGAGGATAAAAACCACAAAATTTAGTCCCCGCATTAGTTGGGAATTATAATAGACATTTTCTCTATCCTGAAATGGGACCATTTTACTCAAGGAAAGAGTCAGCCTGTTCCCATCATACCCACAATGGTTGACTTTTTAAAGTTTTTTTTTTTCTTCTGCAATATTTTAAGGACATAGATACACTATATTCTGGCCTACAGTTCTTTTTATACTTTATTATTGTTATTAACATATAATGTATTATTTGCCCCAGGGGTACAGGTCTATGAATCTTCAACCTTACACATTTCACAGCACTCACCATAGCACATACCCTCCCAATGTCCATAACCCAAACCCCCTATCCTTACCCTCCACCCCTCAGCAACCCTCAGTTTGTTTTATGAGATTAAGAGTCTCTTATGGTTTTTCTCCCTCCATCTTGTTTCATTTTTTCCCCCTCCCTACTCCCCAGGACACCCCACCCTGCCCCTCAAATTCCTCATATCAGAGAGATCATGATCATTGTCTTTCTCTGATTGACTTATTTCACTCAGCATAATACCCTCTAGTTCCATCGACATCATTGCAAATGGCAAGATTTTGTTTCTTTTGATAGCTGCATAGCATTCCCTTGTATGTATGTATATGTATACATATACATAAATATATATATACACACATACCACATCTTCTTTATCCATTCCTCTGTTGATGGACATCTAGGTTCTTTCCATAGTTTGGCTATTGTGGACATTCCTGCTATAAATATTCAGGTGCATGTGCCCTTTCAGATGACTACATTTGTATGTTTATGGTAAATACCCATTAGTACAATTGCTGGGTCATGGGGTAGCTCTACTTTCAACTTTTTGAGGAATTTCCATGCTGTTTTCCAAAGTAGCGGCACCAGCTTGCATTCCTACCAACAGTGTAGGAGGGTTCCCCTTTCTCCACATCCTCGCCAACATCTGTCGTTTCCTAACTTGTTAATTTCAGCCATTCTGGCTGGTGTGAGGTGGTATCTCAGTGAGGTTTTGATTTGTATTTCCCTGATGCCGAGTGATGTGGAGCACTTTTTCACGTGTCTGTTAGCCATCTGGATGTTTTCTTTGCAGAAATGTCTGTTCATGTCCTCTGCCCATTTCTTGATTGGATTATTTGTTCTTTGGGTGTTGAGTTTGATAAGTTTTTTATAGATTTTGGATACTAGCCCTTTATGTGATATGTTATTTGTGAATATCTTCTCCCATTCGGTCAGTTGTCTTTTCGCTTTGTTGGCTGTTTCCTTTGCTGTGCAATGGCCTACACTGTTTTAGGAACAATCAGTTATCATTATCTTTGTTCATCTGTACTTTTTCCTGTGGTTGCCTTAAGATTTTATCATTTCTAGTTTTGAATAATGTAATTGTGATATGCCTTGATGTTTCAATAATTCTTATCTCTATGGTTCGCTGAGAATTTTGGATCTGTGGTGTTTAAGTTATTCTTTATTTTAATCAAATTTAGAAAAAATTTGGTCATGTTTCTAAAATATTTCTCCCACCCATTTTACTTTTCTGTGGGGAATCCAATTACACATATATCTGGCCACTTGAAGTTGTCTATACCTCACTGATACTATTTTTGTTTTTCAGTCTTTTTTCTCTGTGTTTAGTTTTGAATAATTTCTATTGCTATGTCGTCAAGATTACTAACCTTTACTTCTGCATTGAGTGTCTAATATGCTATTCATTCCATTTAATGTATTTTTCACCTCAAAAACTGGTTTTTTAAAAAAATCTAGAGATGTTTGATTTTGGCCTTTTAAAATTAAATTCATTGTAGTTTTGATTTGCATTTCCTTGATGGTAAGTGATGGTGGACATCATTTCATGTGTCTGTTTGCCATCTGTATGTCTTCTTTGGGGAAATTGTCTTTTCATGTATTCTGCCCATTTTTAAATTGGATTATTTATCTTTTTAGGTATTGAGTTTTATAAGTTCTTTATATATCTTGGATAATAACCCTTTAACAGATAACCCCTCATACCTGTCAGACTAGCTAAAATCAGTAACACAAGGAACAACAGGTGTTGGTGAGGATTTGGAGAAAAGGGGAACACTCGGGCACTGTTAGTGGGCATGTGAACTGGTGTAGCTACTATGGAAGACAGTATACAGGTTCCTCAAAAACTTAAAAATAGAAACACCCTATGATTCTGTAACTCCACCACTGGGTATTAGCCGTGGGTATTTTCCACTGGGAAATAGCCCAAGCGTCTAACAATTGCTGAATGGATAAATTAGTTATGGTATAGAATATTATTCAGCTATAAAAATGAAAGATATTTTGTCATTTACAATGATATGGATGGAGCTAGAGAGTGTAATGTTACATGAAGTAAGTCAGTAAGATAAAGGCACATACCATATGAATTCACTCATCTGTGGAATTAAGAAACAACAAATGGGCAAAGTGAAAAAGAGACAGACAGACCAAGAAACAGACTCTTAATTATAGAGAACTGAGGGTTACCACAGGGGACGGGAGGTAGGGAGATGAGTGAACTAGGTGAAGAGATTAAGAAATGCACTTGTAATTAACACCAGTGTTGTATGGAACTGTTGAATCACTTATTGTATACCTGAAACTAATATAAAGGTATAGGTTAACTAATTGGAATTAAAATAAAAACTTTTTAAAATAAAAAATATGTATTTTATTTCTCTCCTTAACAGGCTAATGCTTTGCTCAACCTTCTAAAATATACAAGATACAATTATCCTAACCATTTTACTGTCCTTGTCTGCTGATTCTAACATTGGTGTCATTTCTTCTTCTGTTTCTATTAGATGATTTTTCTCCTCATCATGAGTCATATTTTTCTGATTCTTCGCATGCCTAATAATTTTTTACTGGATACATACTGTATGATTTTATTTTCATGCAAGCTGGAGATCTACAATATACATATTATAGATCCCAAGGAGGTAACTATATCTATATATTTCTATTTCTATCTCTCTATATATACATACACAGACACACATATATATGCAATATATAATTTGTGTGTGTGTATACATACATATATATATATTTATTTATTTAAAATAGGTAATATTCTTTTAAGTATTCTTCAGGTTTGCTTTTTCTGGGGCACAGTTAAATTATTTGAAAAGAGTTTGATTCTCTTAAGGTTTGTTTTAAAGCTTTGCTAGGTAGAACCAGACAAATACCTATTCTAGGCTAATTTCTTTCCCACTAATAAGGTAGTAAGTTACCTTGACTACTCTACCTAATACCCTGGGAATAATGACATTTTCTACTCTTTTGGTCACACATGAACTATTCCCAGCCCTGATGGTTCTTTCCCTGGCCTTTAGTAGTTCTTTATACCAGTGTTCAGACGATAAAGAGAGGGGAAGACTTGTAGACCTCTGGACCTCTCCATTTAGCAGTTATCTCCTCTCTCTCTCTCTTTGCCCTGCAAATTCTAGCCATCTTCATCTCCCCCTGATTTTTAACACTGTCTCCTCAGAAGAGAACAGAGGCATTGCTTGGATTTTCCTGCACTATGGCCTTGAGATTCTCACCAGGCTATCTCATTAACCTCTCTTCTCTCAGACATCACTGCTGTGCTGACTGTTGGACAATATCTGAACAACTGTTGTTCATATATTTTGTTCAGTAATTTAGTTGTTTAAGTTGGGAGGATAAATTTGCCATAAACATAAGCTTGACTATGCTTATTGTATTTTTTAAAACCCCCATAATGTGGAAAATATATATAACAGACTTACAAAAGAGCTAGCAGATTTTTTTAAATAATCAAATATAACTTCTAGAGAAGAAAAATAATATAACCAAGTTTAGGAGCTTTATGAATTTGTTCATCAAGTAGATGAACATATACTTGTTCATCTACTTCTCATCATCAGTAGACACAAATGAAGAGAAAATTAGTAAACTGTAGAGAATTCAGAAGAAATTATATAGATACAGGATTCATTTGCAGGACAGATCTTTCTGTTTAGGTATAAAATATGAAAGAGACGTTGAAGGGCATGCGAAGTTGTATATGAAGGTTTAACATACATTTGATCACATTATCAAGAAGAGAGAAGGAAAAGAATGTGGCAGGGGCAATACGTGAAATATTTTTTTTTAAAGACAAAAAAAATTCCAGGACAGAATAAAGACATCATTCCACAAACTTAGGAAGACTGATGAATGCCTCAGAGGATAAATATTAGAATCCATCAATGGACACATTAGAGTAGGAATGCAGAACACTAAAAACAAAGGGAAAATAATACTAAGAGCAACATATAAAAAAGACCATCAAAGACACAACAGTCAGAATGACTTCTATAAGAAAACAGAAGACACAGAAAGTGGTATGCTATTTTCAATGTGTTAAAAGAAATTACTGCTAAGCTTGCAACCAGGGAAAACAACTTTAAGAATGAGATTAAAGTTGCTGGGGCGGCTCAGTTGGTTGGGCATTCAACTTGATTTCAGCTCAGGTCATAATTTCAGGGTGATGAGATTAAGCCCTAAATCAGGCTCTGTGCTGAGCGCATATTTGCTTGGGATTCTCTCTCTCTCCCTCTCCCCATTCCCGCCCCCCCACACTTTCCCTTGCTGTCTCTCTCAATAAATAAATAAATAGATTTTTTAAAGAGAATGAGAGAAAATAAAATAAAGGCATTTTCAAACTGAAACAATGAAACAAATAAATAAGCATGGAACGTTTATGAACACCAGATCATAATTTTCTAGTTAAATTTTTAGAAAGTTACATCAGGGAGAAGGAATGTATCTCAGAACAGAAGTTCCAGGATACAAAATAATGAAAACTACAATAAAAAACTGGTAAATGTGAGGATAAATCTAAATGAATGGTGACTAAATGAAGTCATAATAATTATGTCTCATGTAATTAGAAATGAGAATAAAAATAAAGGTCAATAATAATGTATTATAAAGGGTGTTAATGGAATTAAGGTGTTTAGATTACTCAAATTTTCCAGGAACAAGATAGAAATATTGATCAGTTTTATAATTTGATGCATTTGATATGTCATTATCATTTGCAGGGCAACAAATAACAGACCAGAAATACACTGGTAATTTTTAAGCAAGTCAATGTAAAAACAAGGAAAAGTAAGGATATTAATACATACCATCCCCAAAAAGAAGATAAGAAAAGAGAGAAACAAATGGGAAGTGGGGCAAAAGTTATAAGGTACAAAAAGCACAGGTATTTCCAATCCCATCTATCAAAATTCACATTAATTACCTATCTTAACTGTGCCATTAAAGAGGCAACGATTGTTAGACTGGAAAAATAATAAAACCCAACTAAATGTTATTTTTAATAAATTAATTTAAAATATAAAGATACTGAAAGGTTAAAAATAAAATAAAAAGAGCAATGTAAACACCACATTTAAGAAAGTCTATTGCCTACATTAATAATGCATGAAACAGACTTTTAATGAAAAGGTTTTTTCACTAAGGGTGATATCATTACAATAAATAATGTAGTCATGACAAAGATAAAAATTATTTTGCATTCATTTAGTAACATAGGTTCAAAAATAGCAATAATTAGCAGGAGGGAAAAATAAGCAAATACACAATCATGGCAAAAAAAAAAATGCCAAATACAATTGTCAAAAATTGGCAAAACAAGAAGCACCAGCAACGCAGAAGACTAAACTATGATAAACAAATTTTGCCTAATGGAAATGTACAGCACTGATACTCAACACCTGCAGAGCACTCATTCTTTTCAAACACAAGGAAAACATTTTTAAAAAACTGACCACTTGTGCCATAATTTTTTTCAAGTGATTTCAAAGATCTGACACCCTACATGACATGCAGTTAAACATAAGCTCTTTAACAACAGTGACAACAACCACAATGAAACAAAAATGCTTTCATGTTTGGCAGTTGACAAAAGGATTTCTAAATCCACTAGCCCAAGAAAATAAAACATAATAGAATTTAGAAAATATTTTGAGGGAACAGTAATAAGCAGTTTAAGCCAAAACACATAAGATGGAGTTAAAGAACACTTATCTGGAAAGGTATAGTTTCAAATGTGTATATTATAAAAGAAGATAATTAATGAATGTATCCCCAAAGTTTAAAAAAACAGTAAAACAAACTCAAAGAAAGCATAAAAAAGGAAAAATAGAAGAAAATGATAGAACAGAAAACACACATACAACAATGGTATCAATGAAAGTGAAGGTTGGTTTGACCAAGGAAATAAGAGATGAGATTAAAGTAAAAATAACCGGTGCCTATCTAAATCACACTTTATCCCTTCAAGATAAAAGCAAAATATTAACAAGAGGTGAAAAAGTAACTGGTTTTTGAGGGGGGAAAAGGTGCTAGGGAGAGATTATTTTGATAATGAATATTTTGGAAAGTATTCCAATATTCCTGTGACAATGTGGGTTTTTTTGCTCAAAATTATGTTACCTATAAAAACCTATTTTTATGCTTTAAAATTTTTCAAAAGAAGGACTACTAAAAACACAGCAGAGTAGAAAGATCCTAAGTTCATCTTGTCTAACAGACACATGTAGATAATAGCCCCATCAGTGCAACTAACCCAGAAAACTACCCATATGGCAGGCAGAACAGAATTTCCAAAGTTAATTGTAGAGAGGAGGACTCTTCAGAAAGGTAGGAGGAACAGATATATGGTGAAAACTCCCTGTAAGACTAATCTTAAACAGGAGGGACATGGACATGGGACTGTAAGCATGGAGAAGGGAGGGGAGTGGACACCAAATCAGGTACCCCAGACACAGAGAACCTGAACTGGGAAGACTAGTCCCATGTCATTGTGCTGTGAAAAACAATGAGGCTTAACTTCTCAAGTTTTTATCACTGAGATACAGCACAGAAGCACCAGTTTGAAATATACCTGGGATATATGTGAAGGAGATTTATTTACTAATCCCAAATCATGCAGTAGGGAGCAGAAATCTTTAGGAGACGTCTCCAAGAACAAAAGAGCTGACAGATACCATTTCTCCCCAACCTCCCACCCTAAGCCTAGATGACTGGGCACTTGTAGAAACCAGCTCCAACACCCTCCATCTACCTTGCTAATACCATGCACCCAGCTCAAGTTCTCCTCTAGATCCTCCCCATACAACAAGGCCAACTTAGGAGTATTCCATCTAAAGTTACTCCTGACATACTGCATCTTGCAGGCATCCCTGAAGGGACCAGAACCATTCCAAAGTGACTCCTTCCCTAAGGTGAAGGGAAGATAACCACTCACACCATTTGACTGTAGACCAAACTTACAGACAGGGGCACACATCTGATCTGACTGTCAGTCCTACCTACCAACAAAAACCTCTCAAGGAATAGTAACTGGGAGGGAGCCCCACAATTCCAGGTCACTGCAGCCTGTGCAAACTGGGGGCAAGCATCTGGTTTGAATGCAGACCCCACCTACCAATGATAGCATCCACGGACAATGCAGTGAGAGTGCCCTATAATTCAATGCCATCATGGCATGAGCAAACAGGCATCTGAGTTTTGACAATGCTCAACTACAAACCCATGACAGCCCCCAAATGTCCCCCTAAGAGCCTAGGGACAAAACCATGTCCATAAGAGGCAAAGATTAGGCCATTGTAACTAACTGGGCTAATAGCAATGATGCTCAGCCAATACAGTAGGGTGCACGCAACCCCCAGAAGAGACAATCCTGAAGTGGGTGGCTCTGGTAAATAGAGGATATTGTGCTACAGGTCATCACAGGACCTCTTTTTTTAAAAGGCCACAACTTTAAAGAGGAGGAGATATAGCTCATTTTCCTAATACATAGAAACAAACACGGAGTGTTGGACAGAATGAGGAGACAGAGGAATATGTCACAAAAGAAAGAATTGGACCACAGCAAAAGAGCTAAAAGAAACAGAGATAAACAACATGTTTGACAAAGAATTCAAAGTAATGGTCATTAACATACTCACTGGGCTTGAAAAAAGAATGGAAGATCTCACTGAGACCTTCAACAACGAGAGAAAATATAAAAAAGAACCAATCAGAGATGAAAAACTCAATAATGAAAAACTAAAAATACACCAGAGGGAATCAATAGCAGACTAGAAGAAGCAAAACAGACCAATGAGCTCAAAGACAGAGTAATGGAAAGCAACCAAGCCAAATAGCAAAAAGAGAAAATAATAATAATAAATGAGAATTGGTTAAGGGAGCTAAGTGATACCATCAAGTGTAATAACATTCACATTATAGGTTTCCTAGGGAAGAGAGAAAAAGGCAGAAAATTTATTTGAAATACATTACGTGAAAACTTCCCTAATCTGGAGAATAAAACAGATATGTAGATCAAGGAGACAGAGAATACCAAACAAAATCAATACAAGAAGGTCCACACCAAGACTCATAATAATTGAAATGGCATAAAGTAGTGATAAAGAGAGAATTTTAAAATCACCAAGAGGGGGCGCCTGGGTGGCTTAGTGGGTTAAAGCCTCTGCCTTCGGCTCAGGTCATGGTCCCAGGGTCCTGGGATTGAGCCCCGCATCAGGCTCTCTGCTCAGCGGGGAGCCTGCTTCCCTTCCTCTCTGCCTGCCTCTCTACCTACTTGTGATCTCTGTCAAGTAAATAAATAAAATCTTTTAAAAAAAAATCGCCAAGAGAAAAGAAAACAGTTACATACATGGGAAACTCAATAGAGCTTTAAGGATTTTTCAGCAGAAACTTTGCAGGCCAGAAGAAAGTGGCATGATATACTCTAAGTGCTGAAAGGAAAAAATCTGCAACCAAGAACACTCTATCCAGTAAGACTATTATCAGAATAGAAGCAGCAATAATGAGTTTCATAGGAAAATAAATAAATTCATCACAACTAAACAAGCCTTATGAGAAACCTTAAAAATTCTTTGACTAGAAAGACAAGGCCATAATGAAAAATAGGAAACTAAGGGAAGTAAAATTTCACAATACAAACATAGAAAAAATTTACTCTATAAATACAAAGAGTAGATTAATCACTTATAAAGCCAGTATAGAAGTTAAAATATGAAAGTAGTAAAATCAATTATATTTATAAAAGTCAGTCAAGAGATTCACAAATATAAGAGTAAGGACACCTGGGTGGCTCAGTTCATTGAGGGTCTGCCTTCGGCTTGGGTCATGATCCCAGGGTTCTGGGATTGAGTCTCACATCAGGCTCATTGCCTGGCAGGGAGTCTGCTTCTCCCTCTGCCTGCCACTCCTCCTGCTTGTGCTCTCTCCCTGTCTCTGTCTCTGACAAATAAATAAATCTTTAAAAAAATAAAAGAAAAGGATTCTACTAGTCTTTAAAAAAAACAAATATAAGAACATAGGAGAAGGAGAACGAGAGTCAAAATTTAGTGCTTTTAGAAAGGGTTCAAACGTAAGTGACCATCAATTTAATTTAGACTATATGCAGATGTTATATATGACACTAATGGTAACCACAAATCAAAAACCTGTAATATCTATGCAAAAAATAAAGAGAAAAAATCCAAACATATTACTAAAGAAAGATATCAAACTACAAGGAAGAGAAAAAGAAAGGAACAGATAAGAACTACAAAGATAGCTGTAAAATAAGAAACATGACATAAGTACATAACGATCAATAATTTCTTTGAATGTAAGCAGACTAAATGTTCCAATCAAAATACATAGGGTGAATGAGTAAATAAAAAATCAAGATGCATCTATATGCTATCCTAAAAGAGAGTCATTTCAGACCTGAACAGACATGCAGACTGAAAGTAAAGGGATGGAAAAGTATTTACTATACAAAGAGAAGCAACAAGAAAGCTGGGGCAGCAATTAATACTTACATTAGACAAAACAGACTTTAAAACAAAGACTATAACAAGAGACAGAGACACTCTAGACTCAAAAAGGGAACAAACCAACAAGAAGGTATAATAATTGTAAATATTTATGCATTCAATAAGGGAGCACCTAAAATACATAAGGCAGCTATTAACAGACACAAAGGAAGAAATTGACAACAATACAATAATAGCATGGGACTTTAATGCCCCACTTGCATCATTGAATAGATCATCCCAACAGAAAAATCAACAAAGAAATGGTGGCTTTGAATGACAGTGAACCAGATGGATGTAAAAGATATATTCACAACATTCCATCCAAAAACAACAGAATACACATTCTTTTCAAGTGCACATGGAACATTCTCCAGAGTAGATCACATATTAGGCCACAAAATAAGTCTCAATAAATTCAGAAAGACTGAAATTATATCATGCAACTATTCCAACCACAATAGTATGAAAATAGAATTCAATCACAAGAAAAAAAATCTGGAAAGAATACAAATACACAGGGACTAGATAACATGTTACTAAACAATGAATTGGTCAAATAAGAAATCGAAGAGAAAATTTAAAAAATACATGGAAACATATAAAAATGAAACAAAACAAAATGGTCCAAAATCTTTGGGACTCAGCAAAACCTGTTCTAAGAGGGAAAATTATAGCAGTACAGCCATACCTCAAGAAATGAGGAAAAGCTCAAATAAACAACCTAGCCTTATATCTAAAGGAGCTAGAAAAAAAAAGAGAACAAAGCCTATAGAAGAAAGGAAATCATTGAGATTAGAGCAAAAATGGATGAAAGTGGAGCTGGTTTTTTGAAAAGAGCAACAAAATGGATAAACCCTTAGTCAGATTAATCAGTAAAAAGAGACATGACTCAAATAATTCAAATCAGAATGGGAAAGGGAGAGATAACAACCAACAACACAGAAACACATAGTATTACAATATTATGAAATAATACATGTCAATAAATTGGACAACCTAGAAGAAATGAATAAATACCTAGAAACCTAAAACTCTCCAAAACTGAATCAGGAAGAAGTAGAAAATTTGTATAGACAGATTACTGACAATGAGACTAAATCAGTAATTTAAAAACTCACAACAAAAATCCAGGACCAGACAGCTTCACAGGTGAATTCTACCAAATATTTAAAAAAGAGTTAATACATATCCTCCTCAAACTATTACAAAAAATAGAAGAAAAAGGAAAACTTCCAAATTCATTGTATGAAGCCAGTAGTAACCTAATACCAGAACAAGATAAAGACACTACAATAAAAAAAAGAACCACAAGTCATTATCTCTGATTAACACAGATGCAAAAATTCTCAACAAAATACTAGGAAATGAAATCCAACAATATATTAAAAAGATCATTCACTGTGATCAAGTGTGATTTACTCTGGGGATGCAAGGATGTTTCAGTATTCACAAATCAATCAACATGATTCACCATATTAACAAGAAAAAAGGATAATAACTCTATGATCATTTTCCAATAGAAGCAGGAAAAGCATTTGACAAAGTACAACATTTCACGTTAAAACTCTTAACAAAGCATGGTTAAAGGGAACATATCAATATAATAAAGGTCATATATGAAAAACTCACAGTGAACATCATGCTTAATGGTGAAAAACATGAGAATTTTTCCTCTAAGATCAGCATATATCAAAACCATAGCAATCAGAGAAGAAAAAAAGAAGAAAGGCATCCAAAGTGATAAGGAAGAAGTAAAACTTCCACTATTTGAAGATGATGTGATATGATATATTAAAAACCCTAAAGACTCAACCTAATAACTATTAGAATAACGAAACTTAGTAAAGTCACAGGATACAAAATTAATACCCAGAAATGTGTTGCCTTTCTATGTATTGATAATTAAGTAGCAGAAAGAGAAATTAAGAAAAAAATCCTATTTATAATTACACCAAAAAAAAAATACCTAGGAATAAACTTGATCCCAGGACCCCAGGATCATGACCTGAGCTGCTTAACCTACTGAGCCACCCAGGAACCCCTATAAGTAGCATTTTTTTTAAGTAGTAATTTTTTTTATAACAGCCATAGAAACATTTTTCTCCATAGAAACATTTTTCTATATATGTATCCTCCAGTAAGGGAAAAAATCAAATTTAATTACTGGGACTACTGCAAAATTTTAAAAAAGCTTTGAACACTGAAGGAAACCATCAACAAAACAAAAAGACAACCTACCGAATGAGAAAAGATATTTGAAAATGATATACCTGGTAAAGGATTAATATCCAAAACAGATAAAGAACACATACAACTCAACACCAAAAACATCAAAAAACCCAAACAATTCAACTAAAAAATGGGCAAAGAACCCGAATAGACATTTTTCCAAAGAAGACATACAGATGGCCAACAGACTCATGAAAAGTTTCTCAACATCATGAATCATTAGGGAAATGTAAATCAAATCCACAATGAGATAGCTCCTTAAACCTGTCAGAATGGCTAAGATTAAAACACAAAAAATAACAAATATTGGCAAGGATGTAGAGAAAAAGGAACCCTCTTGCCCTGCTGGTAAGAATGCAAATTGGTACAGCCATTGTCTCAAACAGTATGGAAGGTCCTCAAAAAATTAAAAATAGAATTACCATAAGATCCAGTAATGGCATTACTACCCAAAGAAAACAAAAACACTAATTTGAAATAATACCACATCTATGTTTACTGTAGCATTGTATGTAGTAGTCATGATATGGTAGCAGCTCAAGTGTCCTTACATAGATGAATGGAAAAAGAATATTTGGCTATAAATGTAATGGAATATTACTCAGCCACAAAAAAGAATGAAATATTGCTATTTAGAACAACATGGATGGACTTAGAGGGTATAATGCTGAATAAAATAAGTCAGAGAAAGAAAAATACTGTATAATTTCATTCATATGTAGAATTCATGAAACAACACAAATGAACAAAGAAAAGAAAGACAAACAAAAACCCAGACTCTTAAATACAGAAAACTGGTGGTTGCCAGAGAGTAGGTGTAGGGATGGATGAAACTTTGAACTTTTGGTAGATCAAATTAAAAGTATTACCACTAATAAGTGGAAATTAATATCTTAATTTTATAAGCACACCTAGGGACTTCATTCAGATTTCAGTAATTTTGTGAAATGTATTTTTCTACTTAATACATGGCAATGACATCTCCCTCCTTCCTCTCCATTAAGACAACCAAAAATATCTACAGATATTGCCAGATGTCCACGTAGGGGCAAAAGCACCTCTGTCTGAAAATCACTGAGCAACAATGTTGATGTCAGTACTTTTTTAAAACTAAAAAATTATAAATAATATAAACATTCCCAGATGGGTGCTGATTAACAAATTATTACAAATTTACAAGGCAGAATACTACTTAATCTTAAAAAAAATTAAGTTACAGAAGAATATACAGTATTCAGAAAGATCCTTCCCATATATTGTTAAGGGAAACTCTTATATTACAAAACCTTATTTTTTATAATTCAAGTGTATGTACTGAAAAAAACAATGGACAAATGCAAACAATAGTTCTCTCCTTAGGTGATGAAATCAGAATTATTTGTTCTGCCTTATCTATATTATAATACATACTGGAAAAACAAGAATACAAACAAATATGCTTTGTTGTTGCCTTTTAAAACAATAACCTGGGGACGCCTGGGTGGCTCAGTTGGTTAAGCAGCTGCCTTTGGCTCAGGTCATGATCCCAGCGTCCTGGGATCGAGTCCCACATTGGGCTCCTTGCTCCGCAGGGAGCCTGCTTCTCCCTCTGACTCTGCCTTCCACTCTGTCTGCCTGTGCTCGCTCTCACTCTCTCTCTCTTACAAATAAATAAATAAAATCTTTAAAAAAAATAAAAAATAAAAAATAAAACAATAACCTGAAAAATAATTTCCCAAAGATTTGAGAGAGAAAGAGGTACTTCAAACTGGAAGAAAATGAAAACACAAACTCAGAAAGATATATGGACCCCTATATATATTGCAACACTATTTACAATAGCCAAGATATGGAAGCAACTCAAGTGTCCATTGACAGATAAATGAATAAAGATGATGTGGGCTGTGTATCTCTGTGCGTGTACACCCATACACAAACATATACATACAATGCAGTATTGTACGTGTACACCCATACACAAACATATACATACAATGCAGTATTAGTCACGAGAAAGGATGAGCTCTTGCTATTTGCAACAATGTAGACAGACTTAGAGAGTATTATGGTAAATGAAGTAAGTCAGACAGAGTAAGACAAACACCACATGATTCCATTCATATGTGGAATCTAAAAAATAAATGAATAAAGAAAGAAAAAGGACAATGAGACCTATAAATACAGAGAACAAACTGGTGGATGCCAAAAGGGCGAGGGGTGGGGAAGTGGGCAAAACAGGTGAAGAGGAGTGGGAGATACAGGCTTCCAGTTATGGAAGGACTAAATTAAGGGATGAAATGTACAGCACAGAGAATATAGTCAATGGTACTATAATAGTGCTGTATGGTGACAGATGGTAGTATATTTGTGAGAATAGCATGATGTACAGATTTACTCAATCACTATGTGGCATACCTAAACCTAATGTAATACTGTATGTCAACTATACTCAAATACAAACAAAACAAAACAAAACAAAACCGAAGTTACTTTAAGGTAGGATTTTAATTTGCAGATCCAATCAAAACATGTTACACCAAGATAGCTGCCCACATTGTTTAACCATAAACTGATCTTAATTGGAAGGTATAAGCTGAATTTTTAATGAACCACATCAGGTTATACAAGTTGTCTGCCTTGCTGCTTTCTTGCCTGTCTGCCTGCCTGCGTGCCTGCCTTCCTTCCTTCCTTCCTCCCTCATTTTCTTCCCTTTAACAACGAAGTGTTTAATATCTTCTTGTTTCTTTTTACTTTCTTCTTGTTTCTGAATGGTGTAAAGCACAAAAGAATCTTAGCCATTGCGATTTTGTTCTCCCAAAAGCCAGAAGTGAAAGGGTTAACAAAATGAGAACTTAAAAAATTATTAACAGGTCTATTTTAACCTTGAACCTGAATACATACTTATAACATAGAACAAGACCATATCCAACATGAGATGTGAATCATATAATATCTAAGCTAATGTTATTTACAGCAAACTTGCTTGTTTGAAATTCTACTTTTGCCCTGGCTTTCAGACATTTTGCAAAGATTCATTTGTACAGTTCCTTTTCTAAATTTTGCAGTGAGATCATAAGAGCAGAATCCATTATTCAATCTTGATTTTATTTAGCAGTGACTGGATCTGTGTTTGTTTCAAATGCTCACAATCACTGCTAACTGCATTCTGAGAGCCCTGGTGGGTCTGACTATTTAATCATCTTGATTTCTCAGGCGGTCATCTTCTCACCCTTTATTCGCCATAACTTCCTCAAAGTTTGCTTGAGTAGCACCAATTCTAGCAGCCCCTCAAGATGACTATGGGCTATTTAATTACGAATTGAAAAATTGAGCCTGTTAGCATGAAATAAAGAGCAATATTTCCCTCACCTAAACCTCCAAGGGACGCACAAATCTTTAAACATTGTGAGGGAGGCCTCCAAATAAATGCAACATATACTGCTTCTAAAACTCATAGCAACCCCTAAAGTCATTTAAATCAAGTTGCAGTAACATCTGGTTTACCATAAATCAAAATTTAGATGCTATGATTAAATGGTCATTTGATGTTCAAATGAAGAATTTTAAGGATGGAAATAGAGTAATTTTAAAAAGTGTGGGCATCAACTAGATATTCGCCTGATAACCTCACCATACATTTATTCTCATGACATATCTTTTTTTTTTAAGATTTTATTTGTCCACTTGACAGAGAGAGATCACAAGTAGGCAGAGAGGCAGGCAGAGAGAGAGGGGAAGCAGGCTCCCTGCTGAGCAGAGAGCCCGATGTGGGGCTTGATCCCAGGCCCCAGGATCACAACCTGAGCCGAAAGCAGAGGCTTTAACCCACTGAACCACCCAGGTGCCCCACATGACATATCTTTTCATCCCAGGTGATACTAACCTATTTTGGATATCTTGTAAATCTCTTTCCTCTGGAGCACTGACAAGATGACTGTCTTGATATTTAGCAAAACGCTTTATATCTGCGACTGAACTAAAGTACACTTACTTTACCTTCATCAGCAACATGCAAACTTACTATGTTGCTGAAATACCATCAGTGTCAACAGTAACAAGTTTTGCAGTATTCCAATGGGTCATTTTGCAAAGTAAAATAAATTTTAAAAAATGTAATTTTTACCCATGATAGACTTGGATTATGTAGTTTGATTGTTATTGAAATTTAATGCAACAGACTCAACTTTATTTTCTGCCTTTTTGAAAAATGACATATCTCTAAATGCCTATTCCAAAGTCATAAACTCAGTACTTAAGTATTTTTCTACATTTCACCTTCACCTATGAGAAATAAACAGAAGAATCTGTAGAACTAAAGTTACCTTGGTTGTTAATAAGTAATAACTTGGACACTCCTTAGCACAGAGCATTTTGATAGTACCTTGGACAGTGGTGGCAAGCTGAAGAACAGATGGGCAGGGAGGACAAAAAGAGCACCACTTTGACAGTGTTATTCCAGGCAGAGACACCTAATGAGCAACTAATAGAAAGTCATAGGACAGCTCCGAAGCTAATTCTTGCCCTAGTGTAAAACCACTTCACAAATGTATTTGAAGGTTCTTCAACTTCTTGCTCTTTTTTTTTTCATCTTTGTTTCATTTTATTTTCATAGTAAAACAGAGTCGGGGAACTGAAGACAAAGATAACGAAGGGGAAGAAATGGCATCATAGGTTATAGTATGTACACTGTGCTCTTTGAACCCACTTCTCACAACCAGATGGCTTGTTAAACAGTGTCATCCAAAATTAATTGTGTACACATCATCTGGGATCTTGTTAAAATGTATATTCTCATTATGTCTGAAGTGGGGCCTGAGATTCTGCATTCCTAATAAGCTCCCCATTGCTGCTGCTGCTGCTGCTGGCCTGGGGACCACCCCTCAAATAGAAAAGGTGTAAAAGACTTTAACCCATTAAACCCTAAATCCTATCAAATCTCAAACCATTCAAGTAGAGTCATCTCCCTATACACTGAAAATAAAAGAAGAACATCAAGGCCAAATAAACCTCATATCAAGGCACATTTAACAGGCATGCTCTCTCATTTCATTCACAACTTATTTAATCTTAATAAAAATTTCCAGAACTAGGGAATATTACCTCCACTTCCTGGGTGAGGGGACTGATAAATAAAAATGTTCAGGAGCCTGTCCAAAGTCACATGCCTGGAAAGGAATGAAACAACATTGTGCACTGAGGTTTTGTGTTTTTTCATACAGCTCCTATGGATAGTATTTTATATGGAAAAAAAAAGGTTTTCATACACATGAACACATTGGATCTTCATAATATACGCCTTGTGAGAAAAGTATGAAAGACCTTATTATGTGCATTTTGTAGATGGGGAAAGTAATGCAGGAAAGATTAAAGAGGATGGCAATGTCCCAGAACTAATTAGCAAAAGAGCTAGAGCTGTCATTGACTGCTTCTGAGCCCCAGTCCTCGTCTCTTTTGTATTATTATCATGCTACTTGACAGTAATCAATTTGTAAACTAGAATAAAACAACAACAATTAGGAATGTGCTTCAGAAATTTCCAACAGAATTAACATTATTTATAAACTAAGCGTATTATAATAACTTCGAAAAAGGAAATAACTCGTATATAGGTTTCATTTCATTTTCAAAGGTCTCAAAATGTAAATTCCCAATGATTGCTCAGTCACTTGTCATTCCAGGTGGGAGCATGGCAAGGGGTACAGATCACACTCTGTAAGCCATAATAGTCTTTGTAACTACCTTATTTCATTTTCATACTTTATACTAAAATTTGAATGCTTTTTTGGATTTTAAAGGTCTATCTTGGGTGGCTGGGAGTAAAACCCATTTCAAGGGAATCTCCATTTTATTTAACAAAAAATAGTATTCATTTTGTTCTATAGATACTTAAATCCTGTATCTTTACTCTTTCTCTTAGCTAGCTCTTTTCTGTCAGTATTTATTTATTTTTTTAAGATTTTATTTATTTATTTGACAGAGAGAGATCACAAGTAGGCAGAGAGGCAAGCAGAGAGAGAGAGAGAAAGGGGAGGAAGCAGGCTCCCTGACGAGCAGAGAGCCCCATGCGGGACACAATCCCAGGACCCTGAGACCATGACCTGAGCTGAAGGCAGAGGCTTAACCCACTAGAGACACCCAGGCACCCCTTCTGTCAGTTTTTAAATGTAAGCAACTTCCTCCCATCATAAAATAAAAATCTCTCTTTTTAACTCATGTACTGTAACATATACCACTCTATTTCCCTCCTTTTCTCCAAAGACAAATATGTTTAAAGATCGGTTAATATATATCATCTCCCCTTTTCTATATTACTCCTCAAACTGCTATAGTTCAGATTCTGCCCTCATCACGCTACTGAAACCACTATCCTAAAGTCATCAACTTACCCACATATTGGTTATTTCCATGGGCCCAAATGACTTTCCAGCAACATTTTGTGCTTTTACTACCACTTTACTTTGTGAAATGCAGTCCTCTACTCTCAACTTCTGAAGCGAAAGGCTCTAGTGAGTTTCTCTAACTTCTATGCTTATTTTTTTCTCAGCTTCCACTGTATATAAATTTCTTTTACAGCATTTAGTCCTCATTAATTTATTCAGTCCTCAGATATTTATTGAGGCATACTCTGTTCTTTGAGTTATGCTAGGTGCTAGGAATAAAACTGATTAAAAAACAACTGACATTGGGATTTCCAGTTCAAGATGGCAACATAGGAAGACTCTGAACTCACCTCCTCCATGGAACATAACAAATTACACCTATTAATGGAACAATTGCTCCAAAGAAGAACTGAGGGTTGAGTGAACAAGTACTAAACAACCAAAGATAGAACAGCAAGAGAAAAGGAGATACAGTAACAAAGGGAACCTCCACCCCCCCCACGCTGCTAAAAGCAATGAGGAGGGATATTGCTGGGGGTCCAGGAACAGATTCCTTTAACCAAGGGCACAGAAAAAAAAAATGATGTGGTTTAAAAGAGAAACTAGCATGTAAAAGAAAAACACTAGAACTCTGCCAGGCAGCAAAGGAGCTGTGGGCATGTTCTCCCAGGTCAGAGGGGCCGGAGAATGACATGATTTACATTTCTATCCCACCTTAAAAGCCTAAACGTAAGCAGGGTCCAGACACCATAATTGGTGTCTCAGTGAGCCTGCAGCCTCAGCCAGCACAGAAGCCATTTGGACACAGAGAAAAAGCCACAGTCTAAAATGGTTGATGGGTTACAGGAACTTTTTTCCCCCAACACCTTAAAAAAGTAACTAGCATATACAGCCACAGCTCTAGCCAGCCAGCCAAAACCAGGAATCACACATCGTCTACATGGGGAACACCATATACACAAGCCCATTACTTCAAGTTTAGGAAAGAGGCCATTTCACCTAATTCACAGAAACAAACACAGAAAGACAAGCAAAATGGGGAGACAGAGAAATATGCTGCAAAAGAAAGAATAAGAAAAAAACTCGGGAAAAAAAAGAATTAGATGAAACAAAAATAAGCAATATGCCTGATAATTTAAAGTAATGATCATTAAGATACTCACTGTGCTAGAGGAAAGAGTGGAAGAACCCAGTGAGACATTTAATAAAAAGATAGAAAATATTTAAAGGACCAATCAGGGTTCAAGAATACAAAAACTGAAATAAAAAATACACTAGAGGGAACCAGCAGATTAGAGGATGCAGAAGAATGTATCAATCATCTGGAAGACAAAGTATTATGGAAAGCACCCAAGCTGAACCACTAAAAGAGAAAAAAAAAAGTGTTAAAAAATGAGATTAGATTAAGAGATCTCCTGGACAACATCAAGGAAGTATTTGCATCAAAGTGGCCTCAGAAGAGAGAGAAAGGTACAGATAATTTATTCGAAGAAATAATAACTGAAAAATTCTCTAACAAAGGGAAGGAAACAGACATTCAAGCCCAAGACATACAGACACTCCTAGAAGAAGAACCCAAAGAGGTCCACATCATGGCACATAATAATTAAAATGTCAGAGGTTAAAGAGAGAAGAGAGAATCTTATAAACAGCAAGACAGAAAGAAATACCTATAAAGGAAACCTACTAGGCTATCAGCTGATTTTTCAGCAGAAATTTTGTAGGCCAGAAGAGAGTGGAATGATATATTCAAAGTGCTGAAAGGAAAAAAAACCTACAACGCAGAACACTCTACTGGCAAGGTTGTCATTCAGATTTGAAAAAGAGATAAGGGGATTCTCAGACAAACAGAAGATAAAGGAGTTTATCACCACTAAGCAAGCCTTACAAGAAATGTTAAAGGGATTTCTTTAAGTGGAAAAAATGGTCATAATCAGACATAAGAAAATAATGAATAAAAAGATGTAAAATATGACAACATATATATAAAATGTGGAAAAGGGAGTAAAAACAGAAGAGAAGGGGAAAAACAAGATTTCTTTTTTAGAATGTGTTTGAACTGAAATGACTATCAAATTAATACAGATTGCTGTTTACTTAGGATGTTAAATATAAACCTCATGGTAATCACAAACACAAAACCCATGACAAATACACAAAAAATAAATTGAAAGAAAGCCAAACATAATACAATAGACACGCATCTATCACAAAGAATGAGATGAAGAGAATGGAACAAAGAAGAACTACAAAAACAACTAGAAAACAAATTTTAAAAATAGAAATAAGTTCATACCTATCAATAATTACTTTAAATGTAAATGGCATAAATGATCCAATCAAAAGATACAGTGTGGTGGAATGGATAAAAAAACAAAATTCATCTATATGCTGCTTACAGGAGACTCACTTCAGAACTAAAGACACGTACAGTGTCTGAAAGTGAAGGGACAGAAAAACATACACTGTGATTCCATGAAGCAAAACAAATACAAAAACAAAACAAAAACAAACCAGCTAGGGTAGCAATACTTATATCAAACAACAAAGACTTTAAAACAAAGACTGTAACAAGAGACAAAGAAAGGTACTGCATAATGATAAAGGAATCAATCCAACAAGAAGATATAACAATTGTAAATATCTATGCATCCAACCCTGGAGCACCTAAATACATAAAGTTAATATTAATGGACAGAAGGAGAAATTGGCAATATATAAATAGTAAGGAACTTTAACACTCAACTTAGAGGAAAGACCATCTGGACAGATAATCAACAAGGATGCAATGTCTTTGAATGACACACTGAACCAGAAGGACATAACAAATATATACAGAATATCCAATCAAAAACCAAATACACATTATTTTCAAGTGCACATGGAACACTCCCCAAAATATATAACATATTATGTCATAAAACAAGTGTCAATAAATGTAAGATGACCTAAATACTGCCATGCATCATTTCTGATCACAATGGTATAAAACAAATCACAAGAAAAACACTGGAAAAAAATGTAGGAACTGAACAATTTGACACTAAACAATGGGTCAAGAAAACAATCAAAGAAGACAACAGTGGGACCTGGGTAGCTCAGTCGGTTAAGTATTCAACTCTTGATTTCAGCTTGGGTCATGATCTCAGGGTCATGAGATCAAGCCCCTCAGAGTCAGGCTCAGCACTCAATAAGGAGTCTGCCTGAGATTCTCTCTCTTCCTCCCCATCTGCAAACCACTCCCGCATCTCACGCCTGAACTTGTTCTCAAATAAATAAAACATTTAAAAAAGAAGAAATTTAAAAATACATGGAGAAAAATGAAAATGAAAACGCAATGGTCCAAGCACTTTGGAACAGGGTGAAAGCAGTTCTAAGAGGGAAGTATATAATGATACAGGCCTACTTCAAGAAACAAGTAACAGACACATAGACCAGTGAAACAGAGTAGAGAGCCCAGATATGGACCCTCAACTCTATGGGCAAATAATCTTCAACAAAACAGGAAAAAATATACAATGGGAAAAAGACAGTCTCTTCAATAAATGGTGCTGGGAAAACTGGGCAGCTATATGTAGAAGAATGAAACTTGATCATTCCCTTACACCGTACACAAAGATAAACTCAAAATGGATAAAAGACCTCAACGTGAGACAGGAATCCATCAGAATCCTAGAGGAGAACATAGGCAGTAATCTCTTAGATATCAGCCACAGCAACTTCTTTCAAGATATGTCTCCAAAGGCAAAGGAAACAAAAGCGATGATGAACTTTTGGGACTTCATCAAAATCAAAAGCTTCTGCACAGCAAAGGAAACAGTCAAAAAAACAAAGAGGCAACCCATGGAATGGGAGAAGATATTTGCAAATGACAGTAAAGACAAAAGGTTGATATCCAGGATCTATCAAGAACTCCTCAAACTCAACACACACAAAACAGACAATCATATCAAAAAATGGGCAGAAGATATGAACAGACACTTCTCCAATGAAGACAGACAAATGGCTATCAGACACATGAAAAAATGTTCATCATCACTAGCCCTCAGGGAGATTCAAATTAAAGCCACATTGAGATATCACCTTACACCAGTTAGAATGGCCAAAATTAACAAAACAGGAAAGAGCATGTGTTGGAGAGGATGTGGAGAAAGGGGAACCCTCTTACACTGTTGGTGGGAATGCAAGTTGGTGCAGCCTCTTTGGAGAACAGTGTGGAGATTCCTCAAGAAATTAAAAATAGAGCTTCCCTATGACCCTGCAATTGCATTCCTGGGTATTTACCCCAAGGATACAGATGTCGTGAAAAGAAGGGCCATCTGTACCCCAATGTTTAGAGCAGCAATGGCCATGGTCGCCAAACTATGGAAAGAACCAAGATGCCCTTCAACGGACGAATGGATAAGGAAGATGTGGTCCATATACACTATGGAGTATTATGCCTCCATCAGAAAGGATGAATACCCAATTTTTGTAGCAACATGGATGGGACTGGAAGAGATTATGCTGAGTGAAATAAGTCAAGCAAAGAGAGTCAATTATCATAGGGTTTCACTTATTTGTGGAGCATAACAAATATCATGGAGGACAAGGGATGTTAGAGAGGAGAAGGGAGTTGGGGTAAATTGGAAGGGGAGGTGAATCACAAGAGACTATGGACTCTGAAAAACAATCTGAGGGGTTTGAAGTGGCGGGGGAGTGGGAGGTCGGGGTACCAGGTGGTGGGTATTATAGAGGGCACGGATTGCATGGAGCACTGGTGTGGTGAAAAAAAAAATGAATACTGTTATGCTGAAAATAAATAAAAAATAAATTAAAAAAAAAGAAGAGGAACAAGTAAAAAGTTCAAATAAACAATCTAACCTTACATATAAAGGAACAAGAAAAAGAAGAATGAAGCCCAAGGGGAGGAGAACAAAGGAAATAATAAAGATCAGAGAAGGGGAAAAAATGGCATAGAGACTTTATTTTTTTTAAAGATTTTATTTATTTATTTGACAGACAGAGATCACAAGTAGCAGAGAGGCAGGCAGAGAGAGAGGAGGAAGCAGGCTCCCTGCTGAGCAGAGATTCCCGATGCGGAGACCCTGAGATCATGACCTAAGCCGAAGGCAGAGGCTTAACCCTCTGAGCTACCCAGGCGCCCCGCCATAGAGACTTTAAAAAAAGAAAAAAAAATCAATGAACTCAAGAGATGGTTCTTTGAAAAGATGAACAAAATTGACAAAACTTTAGTCAGACTAACACTGAAAAAAAAAAAAAAGAAAGGACCCAAATAAATAAAAACAAAAATGACAGAGGAGAAATAATAACTGATACCACAGAAATACAAAGGATTATAAGAGAATACTAAGAAAAATTACACACCAACCAACTGGATAACCTAGAAGAGATGATTACATTCCTAGAAATATATAATATCTCAAAACTGAATCCAGAAGAAAGAGAAAATCTGAACAAACTTAAAATTGAATCAATAATCAAAACACTACCAAAATAATAAAAATCCAAGACACATTGATTCACAGGTGAATTTTACCAAACATCCTCAAAATATTCCAAAAAGCAGAAGAGGAAGGAAAGCTTCCAATTTCCAAGCTAACATTACCCTGATACTAAAAGTAGACAAAGACACCACAAATAAAGAAAACTACAAGCCAATATCTCTGATGAACAGAGATGTAAAAATCCTCAGGGAAATACTAGTACAACAAATCTAATAATACATTAAAAAGATCATTCACCACAATCAGGTGAGATTTAGTCCTGGGAGGAGAACAAAGGAAATAATAAAGATCAGAGAAGGGGAAAAATGGCATAGAGACTTTATTTTTTTTAAAGATTTTATTTATACAGTATTTGCAAAACAATCATCATAATATACCACATCAACAAAACAAAGGGTAAAAACCATATAATCATCTCAATAGACGGAGAAAAAGCATCTGACAAAATTCAACATGACTTCATGATAAAAACTCTCAATAGAGTAGGTTTAGAGGTTACATACTTCAACATAGTAAAGATCATATAAGAAAAACCCATACCTAACATATTCAATGGTGAAAAACTAAGAGCTTTTCTTCTAAGATCAGGAACAAAACAAGAATGTCCATTCTCATCACTTTTACTCAACATAGTACTGGAAGTCTTAGCAACAGAAATCAGACAAGAGAAAGAAATCATAGGTATCCATATGGGTAAAGAGGAATTTACTGGCACTATTTCCAGATGATATAATACTATATATTGAAAATCCCAAAGATTCCAACAAAAAAACTATTAGCAGTAATAAATAAATTTTAGTTCCAGTATATAAAATTAATACCCAGAAATCAGTAACATTTCTATACCCTAACAGTGAAGTCACAGAAATAAAAATTTTTAAAAAATTTACAATTGCACCAAAAAAGAATAAAACAACTAGGAATAAAATTAACCAAAGAGGTGAAAGACCTGTCCTCCAAAAACTATAAAACAACTGATGAAAGAAATTAAACATGACACAAATGGAAAGATATTCCATGCTCATGAACTGGAAGAACCAATATTGTTTAAATGTCTATACTACCCTAAGCAATAGAGATTTAATGCAATCCCTATCAAAATATCAATAGCATTTTTCACAAAACTAGAATAATATTAAAATTTGTATCAAACCACAAAAGACCCCAAATAGCCAAAGCATTCCTGAGAAAGGACAAAGCTCGAAGTATCAAAGTCCCCAATTTCAAGATATAATACAAAGCCTTAGCAATCAAAACAGTATGGTACTGGCACAAAAATCAGACATATAGATGAATGGAACAGAATAGAGACCTCAGAGATAAACCCACACCTTTAGGGCCAATTAACCTATGAGAAAAAAAGGTAAGAAATAGAAGGGGGAGCAGTCTTTTCAGTAAATGGTGTTGGGAAAACTGGACAGCTACATGTAAAAAAAAAATCATACTATTCCCTAACACCATATACAAAAATAAACTCAAGTTGGATTAAAGTCCTAAATTTGAGACCTGAAACCATAAAAAACCTAGAAGAGAACACAATAAAGTCTCTGACATCAGCCATAGAAACATTTTTCCAGATATGTCTCTTACAGCAAGGGAAACATAATTAAGAAGAAACTATCAGGACTACACCAAAATAAAAAAATTTTGCAGAACAAAGGAAACCATCAACAAAACAAAAAACCTACTGAAAGGGAGAAGATATTTTCAATTGAGACATTCAATAAGGATACTTGGGGTTAATAGCCAAAATATAAAAAAAAAAATTATGTAAGTCAACACCAAAAAAAAAAAAATCCCATTAAAAAATGAGCCAAGGGGTGCCTGGGTGGCTCAATTGTTTAAGTGACTGCCTTCGGCTCAGGTCATGATCCTGGAGTCTCAGGATCAAGTCCCACATCAGTTCCCTGCTTGGCAGAGAATCTGCTTCTCTAGCTGACCTGTCTCCTCTCATGCTCTCTATCTCTCTCAAATAAATAAATTTAAGAAATCAAATCTTTAAAAAAAAAAATGGGCAGAAGACCTGAATATATATTTGCCCAAAGAAGACATACAGATGGCTACAGACACATGAAAAGTTGTTCAACATCGCTAATCAGGGAAGTGCAAATCAAAACCACAATGAGATATCACCTCATACCTATTGGAATGGCTAAAATCAAAAGAATAAGAAATAAAGTGTTGATGAAGATGTGGAGAAAGAAGAACTGTGCATGGTTGGTGGGGATATAAATTAGTAATGCCACTATGGAAAATAGTATGGATGTTCTGTAAAAAAATTCAAATTAGAGGCCAAGTCACTGAGCCACCGCCTTCCTCTTGAGTCCCCTTGCTTCCTAATGCTTGGTTCTCCACACCCCAAACCCCCACCTTCTTCCACCACTGCCTTCCGCAGGAATTGTATTGTATGTCTGCTATCCAGAGCCTCCACTCTTTCGACCCCTTTGCTGATGCAAATAAAGGTGATTATCTGCTTCCTCCTGGCACGGGGGCTTATTTCCATATAAGAATTCGACAGAGAGGGACGCCAGGGTGGCTCAGTTGGCTGGACGACTGCCTTCGGCTCAGGTCATGATCCTGGAGTCCCGGGATCGAGTCCCGCATCGGACTTCCAGCTCCATGGGGAGTCTGCTTCTCTCTCTGACCTTCTCCTCGTTCATGCTCTCTCTCACTGTCTCTCTCTCAAGTAAATAAATAAAATCTTAAAAAAAAAAAAAGAATTCGACAGAGAAATGGCAGGAAGACCCTTACTACTATCCAAGAGATGGCTGGTGATTATGATAAAAAGAAACCAACGAAGCTGTATAAGAAGAAATTTGCCTGCAATGGTACTATAGTAGAGCATCCAGAATATGGAGAAGTAATTCAGATACAGGGTGAGCAGCACAAGAACATAACCCAGTTCCTGGTAGAGACTGGACTGGCTAAGGATGACAAGCTGAAGGTTCATGGGTTTTAAGTGCTTTTGGCTCACCAAAGCTTAAGAGAGGATTTCCTTACAATGATTAAAATTTCCCTTCTGTCCCTTGTCACAAGTTTAAAAAACTTCACAGCTTGTATGATGTAACCTTTTGGGGTCTGCTTTTAACTTGGACTAGTGTAACTTTTTCATGCAATAAACTTCAAAGAGAAATATTGTATGATCCCATAATTCCACTATTGGCTATTTACACAAAGAAACTGAAAACACTAACTGAAAAAGATATATGCACCCCTATGCATACTGCAGCATTATTTACAATAGCCAAAACATAAAAACAGCCTAAGTGTCCATGCAGAGATAAATGGATAAGGAAAATGTGATATATAATGGAATATTATATAATCATAACAAGGATGGCTTCATGTCAGTTGCAACAACATTAATGGACCTAGAGGATATTCTGTTAGGTGAAATAAGTAAGGCTGAGAAAGACAAACACCATATGATGCCATTTATGAAGCATAAGCAAAACAAAAAACAGAATCAGACCTATAAATGCATAAGACAAGCTGATGGTGGCCAGAGGACAAGAGGGTAGATGGTTGGACAAAATGGATGCAGGGAGAAGGTAATACAGGCCTCCAGTTATAGAATGAGCAAGTCATGGGAATAAAAGGCAGAGCATAAGGGACAGTCAGTGATATTGTAATAGTGATGTAACAGAACAGATGGTAACTACATATGTGGTGAACATAGCATAATGAATAAACCTGTAAAATCACTAACTTGCAAACCTGAAATTAATGTGACATTGTATTTCAACTCTATTCAAAATAAAAATTTTAAGTGTAAAAAAAACCACCAGCTGACATCACAGAAATACAAAGGATCACAAGAGATTACTATAAAAAAATTATATACCAACAAGCTGGACAACCTAAAAGAAATTAATAAATTCCTAGTAGTATACAGCCTTCCAAAAAAATCAGGAGGAAATAGAAAATGTGTACAGACCAATTACTAATATGAATTGCATTGGTGATTTATAAACTACCAAGAAATAAAAGTTTATGACCATAATGATTTACATATGAACTGTACCAAACATTTATTTATTTTTAAAGATTTTATTTATTTGACAGAGAGAGAAAGAGAGGACAAGCAGGGGGACCAACAGTCAGAGGGAGAGGGAGAAACAATCTCCCTGCCTAGCAGAGAGCCCAACATGGGGCTTGATCCTAGGACCCTGGGATCATGACCTGAGCCAAAGGTAGGTGCTTAACTGGCTGAGCCACCCAGATGCCCCACTCTACCAAACATTTAAAGAAGACTTAATACACCTATTCTCCTCAAACTACTTCAAAAAATAAAAGAGGAAGGAAAACTTACATTTTATGAGGCTAGCATTACACTGATACTAAAAGTAGACAAAGCCACCAGACACATATAAAAACCACAGGACAATATCCCTGATGAACACAGATACAAAAATCCTTAACAAAATATTAGCAAACAAAATTCAACAGTACATTAAAAGGATCATCCACCACAATCAAATGGGATTTATTCTGGGGATGCAAGCATGGTTCAACATTTGCAAATCAATCAATATCATATATACATCAACAAAATCAAGGATAAAAATCATATAACTGGGCACCTGGGTGGCTCAGTGGGTTAAGCCTCTGCCTTCGGCTCAGGTCATAATCTCAGTGTCCTGGATCGAGTCCCGCATTGGGCTCTCTGCTTAGCAGGGAGCCTGCTTCTTCCTCTCTCTCTCTCTCTCTGCCTGCCTTTCTGCCTACTTGTGATCTCTCTCTGTCAAATAAATAAAAATCTTTTTTAAAAATACTAAAAAAAATCATATAACCATCTCAATAGATGCAGAAAAAGAATCTGATAAAATTCAATAACAATTCATGATAAAAAGTCTCAACAAAGTGGATTTAGAGGGAACATACCTCAACATAGTAAAGGCCATATATAAAAAACCCACAGCTAACAACATACTCAATTTCTTCTAAGATCAGGAACAGACAAGGATGTTCACTCTTACCAGTTTTATTTAATATAGTACTGGAAGTGCTAGCCACAGCAATCAGATAAGCCAAAGAAAAAAGAGCTATCTGTGTTGGTAAAGAGGAAGTTAACTATCAGAATTTGCAGATGACATGATACTGTACAAAGAAAACCTTAATAACCCGATAAAAAAGCTTCTAGAGGCACCTGGGTAGCTCAATGGGTTAAGCCTCTGCTTTCATAATACTGAGTTCAGTAATTACAAAATGCAAAATTAATACCCAGAAATCAATAACATTTCTATACACTGGTTGGTAATGAAATAGCAGAAAGAAAAATTAAGAAAACAATTCCATTTAAAATTTCACCAAAAATGAATAAACTTAACCAAAAAGTTGAAATACCTGTCTGTTAAAAACTATTAAACACTGATAAAAGGAATAAAAGATGACACAAAGAAATGGAAAGATAGTCCATGCTCATGGATTATAAGAAACAATATTGTTTAAATGTCCATAATACCAAAAGCAATACAGATATTTAATGCAATCCTTATCAAAACACCAACAGGATTTTTCACAAAATTAAATAATGTTAAAGGCTGTATGGAAGCACAAAGTACCCAAAACAGCCAAAGCAATTTTGAGGGGGGAAAAAAAAAATCATGCTGGAAGTATCACAATCCCAGATTTCACAATATACTACAAAGCTACAATAATCAAAACACTACAGTATTGGCAGAAGAACAGACACACAGATCAAGAGAGAAGAATTAGAACTCAGAAACAAACCCATATGTTTACAGTCAAGTAATCTACAACAATGGAGAGAAGAATATACAATGGGGAAAAGGCAGTCTCTTCAACTAATGGTGTTGGGAAAACTGGACAAAGACTGCAAAAAAATGTTCACCATCACTAGTCATCAGGGAGATTCAAATCAAAACCCATTGAGATACCACCTTACACCAGTTAGAATAGCCAAAAATAATAAGACAGTAAATAACATGTATTGGAGAGGATGTGGAGAAAGGGGAACCCTCTTACACTGTTGGTGGGAATGCAAGTTGGTGCAGCCTCTTTGGAGAACAGTGTGGAGATTCCTGGGGTAAATGGAAATAGGATAACATTTCTCTTTCTCTGCTATACTGAGTCTGGCACCTAGGGAAGAATGGCATACACATGCCAAACATTAAAATATTTATGCTGATTCAGTGCCATGGGGCCACATAAAAGGAAGTTACAAAACATTAGCTTAAAATGAATTTTCCTAGGAGAGCATGAATACTGACAGAAGTAAGTAGATGAGACCCAGCAGAAACTCACAGATAACTCCTGAATACTGAAGGGTAAGGTTTGGAGGTGAGGGTGAACTGGGGGAATGACTTTTGTTACCGAATTCAATAGTAATAAAAAACATTCATAGTCAAATCTTAGTAGTCACCCAGTGAAAGCATCAAGGAGGGGACTACAGGTGACCACATCAGTTATTTGGTACAAGTGCAGGGATATTTGTTAAAGCTTGAGGATCTCAGAAATCATCCCATACAGAGAAGAAGAATCTCAGCATTCCTCACAACTCTCCATTTTTCCATCTCTCTGGTTGCCAAGTGCAGGGATATTTGTTAAAGCTTGAGGATCTCAGAAATCATCCCATACAGAGAAGAAGAATCTCAGCATTCCTCACAACTCTCCATTTTTCCATCTCTCTGGTTGCCAAAGCTTTAAAATGTCTATCATCTCATCTTCTAATGTGCTACCTGTGTTCCACCTGCATGTAAGGCCATGTACTGTCCTCTCACGGTCAAAGAGGTGATACAGGAGGAATCCTCCTAGCAGCTCAGGTAAAGCCACTTAGAAATGCACAGAGCAATCAACAAAAGTCCAAAATTGAGTTAGTGGAGAGAACACATTAAAAGATGCAATGGAACAGCACAATTTTAAAAGTATTAGTTACAAACCACATAAGTAAAAATTAGAAAGCATATGATATTTGGTCACAGTATGGTATAAGGAAATATGATTATAAGAAAAAAGAAATGAGTGACACCTGGGTGGCTCAGTCAGGTGAGCATCCAAGTCTTGGTTTCAGCCCAGGTCATGATCTCAGGGTCCTGGGATTGAGCCCTGCATCAGGCTCCATGCTCAGCAGGGAGTCTGCCTGGAGATTCTTTCTCCCGTTGCCCCTCTCCCACCTCACATACATGTATGCTCACTCACTCTCTCTCTCTCTCTCCTCTTGCTCTCTCTCAAATAAAAAAATAAATAAATACAAAAAAGAAATATGAGATGGGATATAAAATAAGGTAAGAAAGAAGGAAGTAGAAATTAAAGGAATGTTAAATATAAAGCTTAATAAGGAAACAAAATTTATTTGGCATGTTAAATGCCTTTATTGGAAACAGTAATGAGGAAACTTGATGCTACAAAATTATTAAAATGGAGGAAAACTTAAGGAATACTGTCTACTAGTTAGAAAGGAAATATGAAGAGATTAAAATTAGGAGAAATCAAGGGTGAGGAGTCAAGACGGCGGAGAAGTAGCAGGCTGAGACTACTTCAGCTAGCAGGAGATCAGCTAAATAGCTTATCTAGATTGCAAACACCTGCAAATCCATCAGCAGATCGAAGAGAAGAAGAACAGCAATTCTGGAAACAGAAAAACAACCACTATCTAAAAGGTAGGACTGGCGGAGACGTGAATCCAAAGATAGACCCCGGGGAGAGGGGCCAACTCCCGGCAAGCGACGGCGCAACGGAGCACAAAATCAGGACTTTTAAAATTCTGTTCCGCTGAGGGACATCGCTCCAGAGGCTAAACCGGGGCGAAGCCCATGCGGGGTCAGCATGGCCTCAGGTCCCACAGGGTCACAGAAGGATCGGGGGTCTCTGAGTGTCACAGAGCTTGCGGGTATTGGAACCGGAAAGCCGGCTACAGAGACAGAGCTGAGTAGTAAGCTCACAGCTCGGTGTTACCTTGAAACGGTCGCAGGCTTGGTGAGCTCGAGCGTGGCCGGAGGTCAGGCAGACAGGAGTAACTGGGCACTGTTCTCTGAGGGTGCACTGAGGAGTGGGGCCCCGGGCTCTCGGCTCCTCCGAGCCGGAGACCAGGAGGCCGCCATTTGTATTCCCGTCCTCCAGAACTCTACGGAAGGTGCTCAGGGAACAAAAGCTCCTGAAAGCAAACCTGAGCGGATTACTCAGCCCGGCCCCTGGTAAGGGCGGTTCAATTGCCCCTGGGGCAAAGACACTTGAGAATCACTACACCAGGCCCCTCCCCAAGAAGATCCACAAGAAATCCAGCCAAGAACAAGTTCACCTACCAAGGAGTGCGGTTTCAATACCAAGGAGAGCAGCAGAATTCCAGAGGAGGAGAAAGCAAAGCACGGAACTCATGGCTTTCTCCCTGTGATTTTTTTTAGTCTTGCAGTCAATTTTTTTTCTTTTTCATTTTTTGTTTTTTTTCTCGCCTTCTGGTAAAATTTTTTTTTAACTTTTACCCTTTTCTAACGTTTTTTAACTAGTTTATCTAATATATATATTTTTTTCTTTTATATTTTTCTTCATTCATTTTCTTTTTTAAAAAATTTTTTTCTTTTCTTGTTTTGTTCTTTTTTTTTTTCTTTCTTCCATTTTGAACCTTTTTTTTATCCCCTTTCTCCCCCCTCACGATTTGGGATCACTTCTGATTTGGTTAAAGCATATTTTCCTGGGGTTGTTGCCACCCTTTTAGTATTTTACTTGCTCCTTCATATACTCTTATCTGGACAAAATGACAAGACGGAAAAATTCACCACAAAAAAAAGAACAAGAGGCAGTACCAAAGGCTAGGGACCTAATCAATACAGACATTGGTAATATTTCAGATCTAGAGTTCAGAATGACAATTCTCAAGGTTCTAGCTGGGCTCGAAAAAGGCATGGAAGATATTAGAGAAACCCTCTCGAGAGATATAAAAGCCCTTTCTGGAGAAATAAAAGAACTAAAATCTAACCAAGTTGAAATCAAAAAAGCTATTAATGAGGTGCAATCAAAATTGGAGGCTCTCACTGCTAGGATAAATGAGGCAGAAGAAAGAATTAGTGATAAAGACCAAATGACAGAGAATAAAGAAGCTGAGCAAAAGAGGGACAAACAGGTACTGGACCACGAGGGGAGAATTCGAGAGATAAGTGACACCATAAGACGAAACAACATTAGAATAATTGGGATTCCAGAAGAAGAAGAAAGAGAGAGGGGAGCAGAAGGTATACTGGAGAGAATTATTGGGGAGGATTTCCCCAATATGGCAAAGGCAACGAGGATCAAAATTCAGGAGGTTCAGAGAACGCCTCTCAAAATCAATAATAGGCCCACACCCGTCACCTAATAGTAAAATTTACAAGTCTCAGTGACAAAGAGAAAATCCTGAAAGCAGCCCGGGAAAAGAAGCCTGTAACATACAATGGTAAAAATATTAGATTGGCAGCTGACTTATCCACAGAGACCTGGCAGGCCAGAAAGAGCTGGCATGATATTTTCAGAGCACTAAACGAGAAAAACATGCAGCCAGAATACTATATCCAGCAAGGCTATCATTGAAAATAGAAGGAGAGATTAAAAGCTTCCAGGACAAACAAAAACTGAAAGAATTTACAAACACCAAACCAGCTCTACAGGAAATATTGAAAGGGGTCCTCTAAGCAAAGAGAGAGCCTACAAGTGGTAGATCAGAAAGGAACAGAGACCATATACAGTAACAGTCACCTTACAGGCAATACAATGGCCCTAAATTCATATCTCTCAATAGTTACCCTGAATGTTAATGGGCTAAATGCCCCTGTCAAAAGACACAGGGTATCAGAATGGATAAAAAAACAAAACCCATCTATATGTTGCCTCCAAGAAACTCATTTTAAGCCCGAAGACACCTCCAGATTTAAAGTGAGGGGGTGGAAAAGAATTTACCATGCTAATGGAAATCAGAAGAAAGCAGGAGTGGCAATCCTTATACCATATCAATTAGATTTTAAGCCAAAGACTATAATAGGAGATGAGGAAGGACACTATATCATACTCAAAGGGTCTGTCCAACAAGAAGATCTAACAATTTTAAATATCTATGCCCCCAACGTGGGAGCAGCCAACTATATAAACCAATTAATAACAAAATCAAAGAAACACATCAACAATAATACAATAAAAGTAGGGGACTTTAACACTCCCCTCACTGAAATGGACAGATCATCCAAGCAAAAGATCAGCAAGGAAATAAAGGCCTTAATCGACAAACTGGACCAAATGGACATCACAGATATATTCAGAACATTTCATCCCAAAGCAACAGAATACACATTCTTCTCTAGTGCACATGGAACATTCTCCAGAATAGATCACATCCTCAGTCCTAAATCAGGACTCAACCAGTATCAAAAGATTGGGATCATTCCCTGCATATTTTCAGACAATGCTCTAAAGCTAGAACTCAACCACAAAAGGAAGTTTGAAAAGAACCCAAATACATGGAGACTAAACAGCATCCTTCTAAAGAATGAATGGGTCAACCGGGAAATTAAAGAAGAATTGAAAAAAATCATGGAAACAAATGATAATGAAAATACAACGGTTCAAAATCTGTGGGACACAACAAAGGCAGTCCTGAGAGGAAAATATATAGCGGTACAAGCCTTCCTCAAGAAACAAGAAAGGCCTCAGGTACACAACCTAACCCTACACCTAAAGGAGCTGGAGAAAGAACAAGAAAGAAACCCTAAGCCCAGCAGGAGAAGAGAAATCATAAAGATCAGAGCAGAAATCAATGAAATAGAAACCAAAAAAACAATAGAATAAATCAATGAAACTAGGAGCTGGTTCTTTGAAAGAATTAATAAAATTGATAAATCCCTGGCCAGACTTATCAAAAAGAAAAAAGACCCAAATAAATAAAATCATGAATGAAAGAGGAGAGATCACAACTAACACCAAAGAAATACAAACTATTATAAGAACATACTATGAGCAACTCTACGCCAACAAATTTGACAATCTGGAAGAAATGGATGCATTCCTAGAAACATATAAACTACTACAACTGAACCAGGAAGAAATAGAAAGCTTGAACAGACCCATAACCAGTAAGGAGATTGAAACAGTCATTAAAAATCTCCAAACAAACAAAAGCCCAGGGCCAGACGGCTTCCCGGGGGAATTCTACCAAACATTTAAAGAAGAACTAATTCCTATTCTCTTGAAACTGTTCCAAAAAATAGAAATGGAAGAAAAACTTCCAAACTCATTTTGAGGCCAGCATCACCTTGATCCCAAAACCAGACAAGGATACCATCAAAAAAGAGAGCTATAGACCAATATCCTTGATGAACACAGATGCGAAAATTCTCAACAAAATACTAGCCAATAGGATTCAACAGTACATTAAAAGGATTATTCACCACGACCAAGTGGGATTTATTCCAGGGCTGCAAGGTTGGTTCAACATCCACAAATCAGTCAATGTGATACAACACATCAATAAAAGAAAGAACAAGAACCATATGATACTCTCAATAGATGCTGAAAAAGCATTTGACAAAGTACAGTATCCCTTCCTGATCAAAACTCTTCAAAGTGTAGGGATTATCACTCTTCGCAGATGATATGATACTATATGTGGAAAACCCAAAAGACTCCACTCCAAAACTGCTAGAACTTATACAGGAATTCAGTAAAGTGTCAGGATATAAAATCAATGCACAGAAATCAGTTGCATTTCTCTACACCAACAACAAGACAGAAGAAAGAGAAATTAAGGAGTCAATCCCATTTACAATTGCACCCCAAACCATAAGATACCTAGGAATAAACCAAACCAAAGAGGCACAGAATCTATACTCAGAAAACTATAAAGTACTCATGAAAGAAATTGAGGAAGACACAAAGAAATGGAAAAATGTTCCATGCTCCTGGATTGGAAGAATAAATATTGTGAAAATGTCTATGCTACCTAAAGCAATCTACACATTTAATGCAATTCCTATCAAAGTACCATCCACCTTTTTCAAAGAAATGGAACAAATAATTCTAAAATTTATATGGAACCAGAAAAGACCTCGAATAGCCAAAGGGATATTGAAAAAGAAAGCCAAAGTTGGTGGCATCACAATTCTGGACTTCAAGCTCTTTTACAAAGCTGTCATCATCAAGACAGCATGGTACTGGCACAAAAACAGACACATAGATCAATGGAACAGAATAGAGAGCCCAGAAATAGACCTCAACTCTATGGTCAACTGATCTTCAACAAAGCAGGAAAGAATGTCCAATGGAAAAAAGACAGCCTCTTCAATAAATGTTGCTGGGAAAATTGGGCAGCCACATGCAGAAAAATGAAATTGGACCATTTCCTTACACCACACACAAAAATAGACTCAAAATGGATGAAGGACCTCAATGTGCGAAAGGAATCCATCAAAATCCTTGAGCAGAACACAGGCCGCAACCTCTTCAACCTCAGCCGCAGCAACATCTTCCTAGGAACATCGCCAAAGGCAAGGGAAGCAAGGGCAAAAATGAACTATTGGGATTTCATCAAGATCAAAAGCTTTTGCACAGCAAAGGAAACAGTTAACAAAATCAAAAGACAACTGACAGAATGGGAGAAGATATTTGCAAACGACATATCAGATAAAGGACTAGTGTCCAGAATCTATAAAGAACTTAGCAAACTCAACACCCAAAGAACAAATAATCCAATCAAGAAATGGGCAGAGGACATGAGCAGACATTTCTGCAAAGAAGACATCCAGATGGCCAACAGACACATGAAAAAGTGCTCCATATCACTCGGCATCAGGGAAATACAAACCAAAACCACAATGAGATATCACACCAGTCAGAATGGCTAAAATCAACAAGTCAGGAAATGACAGATGCTGGTGAGGATGTGGAGAAAGGGGAACCCTCCTACACTGTTGGTGGGAATGCAAGCTGGTGCAGCCACTCTGGAAAACAGCATGGAGGTTCCTCAAAATGTTGAAAATAGAACTGCCCTATGACCCAGTAATTGCACTACTGGGTATTTACCCTAAAGATACAAACGTAGTGATCCAAAGGGGCACGTGCACCCGAACGTTTATAGCAGCAATGTCCACAATAGCCAAACTATGGAAAGAACCTAGATGTCCATCAACAGATGAATGGATCAAGAAGACGTGGTATATATACACAATGGAATACTATGCAGCCATCAAAAGAAATGAAATCTTGCCATTTGCGACATCATGGATGGAACTAGAGCGTATCATGCTTAGTGAAATAAGTCAAGCAGAGAAAGACAACTATCATATGATCTCCCTGATATGAGGAAGTGGTGATGCAACATGGGGGCTTAAGTGGGTAGAAGAAGAATCAATGAAACAAGATGGGATTGGGAGGGAGACAAACCATAAGTGACTCTTAATCTCACAAAACAAACTGAGGGTTGCTGGGGGGAGGTGGGTTGGGAGAAGGGGGTGGGATTATGGACATTGGGGAGGGTATGTGCTTTGGTGAGTGCTGTGAATTGTGTAAACCTGGTGATTCACAGACCTGTACCCCTGGGGATAAAAAGATATGTTTATAAAAAATAAAAATTTTTTTAAAAAAAGAAAGAAAATTAGGAGAAATCATAAATCTGAAGGACATATCCAGCAGTGCAGATAATTAAATATCTGAATATCACATGAAAAGAAATGGAACAGAAACAGTAACAGAAGATGTCATAAGAGAAAACTTTTCCTACAAAAACAAATACGTGGTTTTTAAATAAAAATGAGAACAAATTGTTTGGAAATTTCCCTAAAATGTATGTTTCACACCTTGGAAAAAAGATCAAGATTACTGACTGTGTTTCATTTTAGGTATTATATTTGATCTAGAATGTACTGTTATATATGAACTGGCATCAAGGCAAACTTTTATTGGTTGGTGATACCTGTTGATAAAAATGCTTTCATCTTTAAGTATAAACTTCAATTTACCATGTATACAAAAACAATAGGAGCAATAACAATTAGGATCCTGCTGCAGGATTTATGAATAAATAACATAATAAGAAAAAATCCTCCTTTGTAAAATTCTTTATACTGCTATAGTTCAGTTCATATATTTTTGGCTGATGCTTTAATTCAGAACTTGACATCTATCTCACTCTTGTTATTTAACAAGCAACTGAGAAACTGGCAGCAACAAATAAATCATGGTGTGAGATGCAAAACTAACCTAATATACATCCTTTTTATATTATATGTATCTAGAGAGGAACATCCCAATGTTAAAAATATTCTGCTCAGCAAAAAGATTAGTGGAAATTTGCCATTTGGGTTACTTTCGTCCTTGCCTCTACTGGTAAAAAAGAGGCACTGGGATCATTGTTTAAGTGTCTCTGCTCCATAAAGCTGGTCTGTGAATGGGTCAGAAAATAATACAATAAATACTAGTTTAATTTGTTTGGTTAAATTAGGAGCTGTCTGGATAAACTAATTAACCATACAGATTTTTTTTCTCTTTGAGAGAGAGGGAGGGAGGGGACAGGGGCACAGGGAGAGAGAAAATCTTAAGCAGGTTCCATGCCCACTGTGGAGCCCAATATAGGGCTCCATCTCATGACCTTGAGATCATGGCCTGAGGTGAAACCAAGAGTTGGACACCTAACTGAGCCACCCAAGCACCCCCAGATTAAAAAGAAAAAAAAAAAAGACAGGTTCTTGGGATGCCTGGGTAGTTCAGTCAGTTAAGCCTCTGCCTTTGGCTCAAGTTATCATCTCAGGGTCCTGGGATCAAGCCCTGATTTGGGCTCGCTGCTCAGTGGTGAGTCTGCTTCTCCCTCTCTCTCTGCCCCTCACCCTGCTCATGCTCTCTCTTGCTCTCGCTCTCTAATAAATAAATAAAATATTTTTAAAAAATAAAAAAAGATTTTAAAAAGACAGATTTTTTGTTTTCAGTGCTGTGGTAAAAATTAACCCCTAATTCTTACTTCTTACTGTCTTGAAACAACAAATGTTTACTTTTCATTGATGCATTGATGCTATGCTTTTTATTTTTTAATTTTTTAAGTTTTTACTTAAATACCAGTTAGTGAACATACAGTGTAATATCAGCTTCAGGTGTCCAATATAGTTATTCAGCACTTCCATCAGCTGGTGCTCATCAGGATGCGTGCCCTCCTTCATCCCCACCACCTGTCCATCCACCCGCCCCCCCCACCTCCCTTCTGGTAACCTGCAGTGTGTTCTTTAGAATTAAGTGTCTGTTGGTTTTCCTCTCTTTTTTTTCCCCTATGTTTGTCTGTTCTGTTTCTTAAATTCCACATGATTTAGATCATATGGTATATGTCTTTTCTTGACTGACTTTTTTCACTTAATGTAATACTCTCTAGCTCTATCCATGTTGTTGAAAATGGCAAGATTTCATTCTTTTTTATGCTGAGTAATATCCCATTGTGTATATGTGTGTGTGTGTGTGTGTGTGTGTGTGTGTGTGTGTATGTATATGTGTGATACACACACATACACATACACTACTTTTTTATCCATTCATCAGTCAATGGACAATTGGGCTCTTTCCATAATTTGGCTATTGTTGATAATACTACTATAAACCTTGGAATGCATGTACCTCTTTGAATTAATATCATTGAATTATTATTTTTGTATCCTTTGGGTAAATACGTGGTAAAGCAATTGTTGAATAATAGGGTAGTTTTAGCTGAGGTGGCTCGGGCTGTTCTCCATATACCTTCATTCCAGGATCTCTTCCCAAGGATCAATCCCTATATTGTACATCTATTTCTCGGGGACCCCCGGGGGGCTCAGTCAACTAAGCATCTGTGTTTGGCTCTGGTCATGATTCCAGGGTCCTGGGATTGAGCCCTGCATTGAGTTCCCTGCTCTTCGGGGAGTCTGCTTCTCCCTCTCCCTCTGCCTTTCTCTCCCCCTGTTTGTGTTCTCTGTCTGTCAAATAAATAAATAAAATCTTGAAAAAAAGAACATGTATTTCTCATCTCACGGGGAAAAAGAAAGAATGAAACACACAAAATCTTTCTCTCTGCTTCTTCTCAGTTGTAATGTGTAAATAGCCCACTGACATTATATTGGACAAAACAAGACATTCCATCACTGGGGAAGAGACACACACTCTTCTTATGGGGCATTTCTGAAAATCTCAAGACAAGGAGCAGGGATGTAAAATTCTCTTATAAAAAGGAGTAACTGTGAAATTTACCACACATGGCAAAATTAAGTGCTAGAAAGCATGAAAATCATAATGTAGGAAACGAGAAGAGAAAGATCAAACTCTCCTGAAAAATAATACACCGGATAAGAAAACTATCCATTTTCTACAGAATGGTAGGGAAAACAGTAAAGTCAGAAATATTAAAGGAATTGGTAAATCTCTGCCATAAAAATGTTAGCCAAAATAAAACAGAGAGTCATACTGATTAGTCACTAGACAGAAAAACCAGACTCCTGAGATGTTCAAAAGACAGGCAATTAAGTCTAATATCTATTTTTAATAATAATTACTTATAAACTAGGAATAGAAGATACTACTACAGCATGATAAAGTGTATTTGTCCCTAACAAGGAGCTAACACCATATAAAACACTGAATAGAGAGGCAATCCCACAAAGGTCAGGAATGAGATAAGAATGCCTTCTATCCCTATTTTACTGCAATTTTTTTCTGGAGTATTTATCCAGTGTTATACTGAAGGGGGAAAAATGAAGTATAAATACTAGAAAAGAAGAGGAAAATCACTATTTGAATAAAATATCTCCACAGAAATTTAAGGAAAAAAACTTGAAAAACCCTTAGAGTAAAAATAAATCTTGGGGCACCTGGGTGTCTGAACTTCAGCTCAGGTCACGACCCCAGGGTCCTGAGATCAAATCTTGCATTAGGCTCCCCACTCAACAGGGAGTCTGCTTCTCCCTCTGCCCCTCCTCCCCCTCTTTCTTTCAATCTCTCTCTCTCTTTTAAATAAAGAAAATTTAAAAAATAAATCTAAATAAAACATCTGGTTACAAAATAATAGTATAAAATGAATACTACTGGGGCACCTGGGTGGCTCAGTGGGTTAAAGCCTCTGCCTTTGGCTCAGGTCATGATCCCAGGGTCCTGGAATCGAGCCCTGCATTGGGCTCTCTGCTGAGCAGGGAGCCTGCTTCCCTTCCTCTCTCTCTGCCTGCCTCTCTGCCTACTTGTGATCTCTGTCAAATAAATAAATAAAATCTTTTAAAAAAATGAATACTACTTCTATAAAACAATAATAATTAGTCAACATATAATAGTAAAACAAGATCCTTTACTAACAACATTGTCTGAGTACCTCCTGTGTCCACAGCCACCCTCCTAAGCAAGCATCCAAAGCATAATTTGTCATGTCAATGCATGTCGAAATTTACATGCATTCATTTCCCAGCCATAGAAAATTGATCACAGTTTAGCTTCTGACCCAGAAGTAGCTATGCATAGGGCAACCAGGAGCCCGTGGCCTGCCTAAATGAGGTGATCTTTATTTCTTATCTCTGATCCAATCAAATCTTCTTCATTGATAAGAACACACTTTGGGACATAATCACTAGACCATCTCAGAGGCTGAGACACAAAACAGGGAGAAGGGAATTAGTATAAGCCAAAAGACAGGAATGGGTTTGATCAGGAGAGGAAAAGCAGAGAAGACAATGATAGGGGGAGAGTAAGATTTAGGCAGAGAAGGCAAGAGGAAGGAGTTGAGTCACAGAAAAGGTGCACCAGGAAAGTTGTTCTGTCATTCTCCCTGGTCACTATTCTTGTTATATTATGGCCTAACTGGAAAAACTGTGGAAATGTAAAAATGGAAGTACAAACAAAAGGCATTTTGAATGTAGAATTTCAACCTAATCTCATCAAACACAGATGCCATTTGCAATAGCAAAAAAATATTAAAAACCAAGTACAATATCTATCAATGAAAGACAAACAAAAATAAAAATATTTTAAAGCAAGAAAAATTACACAAATGGAGAATCACATATCAAGGCAAAAAAATTTAATAGTTAATGATGTCAACTGGACAAAAACCAATTTATGAATTTAAAATGCAATTTTTAAAAATCTGAATATAGTTGACACACAATGTTACATTAATTTCAGGTATACAACTTACTGATTTGACAAGTTTACATATTATGCCATGCTCACTAAGAGTGCCCAAGAGTGTCACTATGATCTGTCCTCTTACAACACTATTACAGTATCAATGATTATATCCTTTATGTTCTGCTTTTTATTCCCATCAGTTACTCATTCCATAACTGGATACCTGTATCTCCTATTCCTTTGCTCAACCACCCATTCTTCTCTCTGGCAACCATCAGTTTGCTCTCTATATTTATACTTCTGGTTTTGTTTTTTGTTTATTTATTATTTTAGGTTACACTTAGATGTGGAATCATATGGTATTTGTCTTTCTCAACCTGACTTATTTCAGTTAGCATAATACCTTCTAGGTCCACCTAGGTTTTTTCAAATGGCACAATATCATCCTTCTATGACTGTGTAATATTCCATTGTGTATCTATAACACATTTTCTTTATCCATTTGTCTATCAATGAGACACATTGCCTCCATGTCTTGGTCAATGCTGCAATAAACACAGGGTTGCATTTATCATTTTGAGTTAGTGTTTTCATTTTCCCCGGGCAAATATCCAATAAGGGAATTGTTGGATAATACAGTATTTCTATTTTTTTTTTAAAGATTTTATTTATTTATTTATTTATTTAAGAAAGAGAGAGAGGAGGAGAGAGAGTATGAACACAGTGGGGAGGGACAGGGAGAAGGAATGAGCAGACTCTATGCTCAGTGAGGAGCATGACGTGGGGCTTGATCTTATGACCTGAGATCATAACATGAGCTGAAACCAAATTTGGCCACCCAAAAACTAAGCAACCCCTTCGCCCCTCTATTTTTAATTTTTTGAGGAACTTAAATTGAAATACCAATGAGGTATTTAGAAACTTGACAAAACCCTTTTAAATTTCCTCTTTAAAATTCAAATAGATGAGCTCCTTCCAGGAATTTTTATTAAAGAAATACTCAGATGCAAGACATATGTATGAGGAGATTAATCATGGTATACACTATAATAGTGCAATCTGAAAACATCTAGTGCATATAAATAGATTATGGTAGATTCATATTAGGGAAAAGAGCTAAATCATTAAAATGCTACCAAAAAATACTGTTACATGTGAATATGTTCATGATGTCTTTTTTTCAAGATTTTATTTATTTATTTGACAGAGATTACAATTAGGCAGAGAGAGGAGGAAGCAGGCTCTCCACTGAGCAGAGAGCCCAACTCGGGGCTCGATCCCAGGACTCCAGGACCCCAGGACCACGACCCGAGCTGAAGGCAGAGGCTTCAACCCACTGAGCCACCCAGGAGTCCCATATTTTATTTTTATTTTTTTTTAAGATTTTTATTTATTTATTTGAGAGAGAGACAGTGAGAGAGAGCATGAGAAGCGAGAAGGTCAGCTCCCATGGAGCTGGGAGCCTGATGCGGGACTCGATCCCCGGACTCCAGCACCGTGACCTGAGCCGAAGGCAGTTGCTTAACCAACTGAGCCACCCAGGCGCCCCCCATATTTTAAATGAAAATTAAAGAGGTCTATATATTAAGCACACATTTAAAAAGAACTATCTACCTTAGTGAATAGATATCACACTTAAATTGGTAGTCTAAAGCATTAAAACTAGTAATGAGATTGTAGGTATTTTTAATTTTATAATTTGCATATTTTGAATTTTCTAAAATGTCTCCAGTGAAAATGTATTTTTATAATAAAACAATAAATGCTATTATGCTATAAAAAAAGATAAATCAGCCGCAAGGACCTGAAACAGAGCAAGGCAAATAGTACATCCAAATATTGTAGAATGAATGAATAAGTGGCCAAATAAGAAAAAAAAAAAGACATTTGTGTTGATACACAGTGAAGTTTATTCTACCAATAAAATAACATCTAAAATAACAATAATTTACCAGTAACATGAATGCAAGACAGTCAGTTAAGTGAAATAAAATAAAAATCTCAGCAATAAATTCAAGTACATAAAATAATTTACTATGTGTTACATGTGAAATTAGCAGTGACAATAGTCATTGAAGAAGGAGGCCACTACTCCATAAGTTGTTTTCAGACAACTAGTTAAAATTGGGGGTGAGAGGATTAAAAAAAAGAACTCTACATCCCATGTCATAAAGCGTCTGAAATAAATTTAGCAGGAAAAGACAGATAAAGAATATTTTTAACAGTTTTAACCACCTTAATGTATAACTGTTTAATTTTTTTGGAAAAAAATACTATTTATAAAAATTGGTTATTGGTTTTAGGACATGAATAAACAACACACTGGAGAAATACAGGTAGATAATAATATTATTAAATGTAACTAAACCAAAAGAATATAAATTGTAACAATGATACTTAATTTGTGCCTCTGAAAGATTTTTAAAAAATAGTAATGCTATTATTTGGGTGAATCATTTGTGGGATTAAAACAGCTATATTTTTCTGAGCGGTGATTGGTCTGTGTGTACCAGAGCTTTAAGTGTGACCTAATGATTCAAGTTCTAGGACTTTGAAAGAATCAAAGATTTAAACCAAGATTTATGTAGAAGTATGTTCATTATGGTGCTACTTGTAATACCAAAATACTGAAAACAGCATAATGAACATATAAATTCATCTAATAAATTATTTATATCATATGCACTACTTTAAGATCACATTTTTGAAGAGAATTAAATAGAGTAAAATGTTCAGAATGGCTAAAGTCAAAAACAGAAGAAATAACAAATGTTGGCAAGAAGAGGTGTAGAAAAAAGAACCCTAATGCACGGTTGGTGGGAATTCAATTTCATGAAGCCATGGTGGAAAATAGTATGGAGGTTCCTTGAAAATTTAAAAACAGAGTTACCATAAGATCTGGTAATACCACTACTGGGTGTTAATCCAAAGAAAATGAAAACATTAATTCAAAAAAGATATGGAAGTGGCCCAAGTATCCAACAGCAGATGAATGGATAAAAAAGAGACAGTATATGATCTCACTCATATGTGGCGTTTAAGAAAGAAAATAAATGAACACATGGAAGGGGGAAAAGAAGAAAAGAGAGAGGGAAAGAAACCATAAGAGGCTCTTAATGACAAAGAACAAGCTGAGGGTTGATGGAGAGAGTTGGGTGGGGGATGGGCTAGATGGGTGATGGAGATTAAAGAAGACAGTTGTGGTGAGCCCTGGGTGTTGTATGTAAGTGATGAATCACTAAATTCTACTCCAGAAGCCAATATTGTATGTTAACAAACTAAAATTTAAGTTTAAAAAAATGGTAAGATGGGGTGCCTTGGTGGCTCAATCTGTTAAGCTTCCAACTCTTTGTTTTGGCATAGGTCATGATCTCAAGGTCATGAGATTAAGCCCCATATCAAACTCCATGCTCAGTGAATGAGTCTGCTTGAGACTCTCTCTGCCTCTGGGGTACCTGGGTGGCTCAGTCAGTTAAGCACATGGCTCTTGATTTAGGCTCTGGTCATGATCTCAGGATCCTGGGATTGAGCCCCAAGTTGGGTTCTTCAGTGGGCAGGGAGTCTGCTTAGGGATTTCTCTCCCTCTCCCTCTGTCTCTCTCTCCATTTGTTTGTTCTCTCTCTCCCCCGCTCCTTTCCTCAAAAAATAAATATTTAAAAAAAGACTCTCTCTCCCTCTGCCCTACTCCCTGTGCACTCTCTCTTTAAAATAAATAAATAAATCTCTATAAAGAAGATACATGGTATTTATTTATAATGGGATATTACTCAGGGATAAAAAAAATGAAATCTTGTCATTTGCAGTATCATGGATGGGCCTAAAAGGTATTGTTCTAAGTGAAACAAGTCAGAGAAGACAAACGTCATATGATTTCACTCATAAGCAGAATTTAAAAAAAAAAATGAGCAAAGAAAAAAGAGATAAACAAAAGACCAGGCTCTTAAATACAGAGAACAAATAGGTGGTTGCTAGAAGGGAAGTGGGTGGGGAGACAGGTGAAACAGATAAAGTGCATTGAGTACACTTAACGGGAATTAAGACTACAATTAAAAGCACCAAGAAATATATAGAATTGTTTAATCATTATATTGTACACCTAAAACTAATATAACACTGTGTTAATTGTATTCAAATTTTTAAAAGTTAAAAAATAAATGGAGTGTAAGGACCTATTTAGCCAGAGCACTTCCATCCGTTAAACAATAACCTTGTTGTTTAACCCTTAAGCTGTCCCTGCTCCCCTTCCCCCAGGGGACTTACTTAAAAACAAGTCCCAGAAACCAGCCCCAGGTAACAAAGACCAAATACAAGGGTGGGTCAGGCCAGGTGGAGACATCCGATCAGTGGGGGCGCTGTCTCCCTAGCTACCAAGGAGTATGGGTCCTGCCCTCTGGGCACCTTTTGGGTGCCAATTCTGACCAAGGTGATAGGCTAATTCAAATATCTACTAGGTAAACTGTAATTCAATTGGTCACTTATGTATGACCTAGTGACTGTGCAGCTTTCTCTGTGTGTTACAATCTCATTGGCCACCTGTGCGTGGCCAGGCCCAACCACATGATTGTTGCCCTTAAAAGCTAGTCTGTGAAGCAGAGAAAGGTCAACCTCTCTGTAAGTGGCACGGCCCCTAACGTTCGGTCTGATTCTTGTTGCTTGGCGCAGAATAAAGCTTTGTTTGACCTTCACTTTATATCAGTCTCGCTCCTTTAATCACGGACCCATTATTGGGGGACCTACGAGGAGTAAAATGTGTCAACACTATACTATCAGATATGATCTTTAGATTACAATATAGTATCTATAATATGAACCCAATTTCTGTAAGAAAAATACTTTGTGGGGCACCTGGGTGGCTCAGTGGGTTAAAGCCTCTGCCTTCGGCTCAGGTCATGATCCCAGGGTTCTGAAATTGAGCCCCGCATAGAGCTCTCTGCTCAGCAGGGAGCCTGCCTCCCCGCTCTCTCTGCCTGCCTCTCTGCCTACTTGTGATCTCTGCCAAATAAATAAATAAAATCTTAAGAAAAAAAGAAAAATATTTTGTTTGTACCTAAGAAAAATCTGTGAAAGAAACTAGATATCAAAATGTTAATGATTAACTCTAACTGGTGGGGCTACAGGAGTTTTTATTCTCTCTTTCATTCAATTGTACCTATCCCAAATTTTCTTCAAATAATATATTTACATTTATAAAATGAACAATATTTCTTCAATTCAGAGAATTTCTACTGTGTTCACTTTTCCCAGAAACATTCTTATTTCAACACTTTTCTTACTTCCAACCCACCTTTTCCTTCATGCCCTACTTTATTTGGCTGTGTTTCTTACAGATTATATTAAGGTACACTGGAGTCTACCTTCTTTTCAGTTGTGAGCTGCTTATGTGTAAAGACTGCAAATTCCATGTCTTATATTCTATCACTTCAAGTATAAACTGTATATACTTAGTAAATACAGCATGAATGTATGACGAAAAGTATAGGAACTACAGGAGATCATTCAGATACCAAATGGATTTGTTCTTTATGGGTAAAATGAGTCACCCTGAGGAAAACTGTATCACCCGTGAATCCAGGAAGAATAGGTTATCCCTTCATTTACATTTCCATAACACCTAGCATATTCTGTTTTCTCAAGATTCACACATTAGTTTTGTGACTGTCTTTCTCAAGATTGATTTCTCATCTATCTTATATATCCTCATATATGCAGCATCTAGGGATGTTTGCCCCTCATAGGTTCTTGGTAAATGTTTTTGTTTTGGGGGCACCCACATGGCTGAGTGAAGGTTAAGCATCTGCCTTTGGCTCAGGTCATGATCCCGGGGTCCTGGGATTGAGCCCCACACCAGGCTCCTGGTTCAGCAGGGAGTCTGCTTTTTCTTCTTCTTCTGTCTCTCACCCTGCCTACACACACTCTCTCTCTCTCAAATGAATAAATAAAATGTTTTTTAAAAATGGCTTTTTTTAAAGCTACTTTACTGAGGTTGATAAAAAGCTGTATACATTTAATGTATACAACTTGATGAGTTTGGACATACTATATACCCTTAAAACCATTGCCATAATCTATTCCATAAACATATCTATCACCTGCAAAACTTTCTTCCTGCCTTATTATTATTGATAAGAACACTTCCCACAAAATCTACTCCCTCAGTAAATGTTTAAGTATATAACACGGTACTGTTTGCTATAGGCTCTATGCTGTACTGTAGCTCTAGAACGTATTCATCTTGTTGAACTGAAACTCTATACCCTTTGACTAATATATCCCCTTTATCACCTTCTCCCAGCACCTGGTAACCACCGTTCCACTGTCTGATACCAGAGTTTGACTATTTTAGATTCCTTGTTTAAGTGGAATCAAATACTGTCTGGCTCATTTCACTTAGCATAATGTCCTCTGAGTTGATCCATGTTGTTACAAAGGACAGAATTTCCTTCTTTTTAAGGCTGAATGATATCCTATTGTATGTATATACCACATTTTCTGTATTTATTCAGCTGTTGATAGACATTTAGGTTGCTTCCTTGTTTTGGATGTTGTGAAGAGTGCTGCAGTGATTATAGGGATGCAAGTATCTCTTTGAGATCCTAATTTCAATTTCTTTGGATATATACCCAAAACTAGGATTGCTTGATCATTTAATTTTTTAAAAAGATTTTATTTATTTATTTGTCAGAGAGAAAGAACAAGCAGGGGGAGCAGCAGGCAGAGGAGCAGCAGGCTCCTTGCCAAGCAAGGAGCCCCATGTGGGACTTGATCCCAAAACCCTGGGATCATGACCTGAGCCAAAGGCAGATACCTAACTGACTGAGCCACCCCAGTGTCCCTATTTTCATTTTTTTTTGAGGAAACTTTGTACTGTTTTCCATAGTGGCTACACCAGTTTACATTCCCACCAATGTGCACAAGTTCATATTTTCATCCTTGCCAACACTTTTTTTTTAATATAATATTGATCCTAGCATGTACAGTGATGTCTCACTGCAGTAAATGCTTTTTAAAGGAATGAACAGATTTAACCATGGAAAGAACAATGTGGAAAATGGGAATAGTGTTACAGCATGGTGGAAATGATGGGCCTTTAAGATTTGAATCTGTTCCCTTTTGGCAAATGAGTCGTGGGACCTTGTAGAAGTCACTCCTCTTCTTCCATGTTAAAAGTAGAATTCAGATTAGACAAACTAGAATCCTAACAATACACTTAATATCACTGACTATTAAGATGGGCTCAGGATTTAGGGTTAGAATTTTCAATTTAATTTTTAAGTTTTTCTTACTGATGGTAGATTTTTTTCCCTAGTCTTGGAAACCATACATTTCATCTACCCAACCTGTAGCAAACAAAACTGGTATTTGACAAAGGGAATAGCAAAGTGATCAGATATGTAGTTCTTAAATACTGAAGGAGTGAGGCTGGAGGGGATGCAAATATATACAGACTTAGTAAAGATACTCTGCAAGCTCATCAGCTCTTTAGGGAAGTACTGCAGAAAGACAGTACGTTCTTTCCAAAAATACAGAAAAACATGTTTATCCATTAATGCCTAACTGAAAATAAAAGTTTTATTGTCAAATGTAACTTTCAGGACTATCCCCATATCAGAAAGAATCAACATAGTCTCAAGGTAAAGTGCATTGCATAACAAGCTCTCATATTATTGAGTATTTTTCCCTCCCCACCAACCCAGTGAAATGTCAAGGATACATTGGCTGAAGTTTTCCACAGTCCAGATGTCCTTGAAAATCTCATCTGTGCCTGACTGCAGAGAGCCAACCAATGCAAAGCAAACAATGACTGAAGTTCATGACATTATTGAAAGCGTCCGAAACTCGAATGATCTCTGTTTCAGTAAGATTTTCCTCTATCAAGACACGTGTTTTTCCAAAAATTATCTCTCTGATTCAAGAGAGGAAAGAGCATCATCCTATATGTCTAGATGGTTGGTGAAGATGTTCTAATTCTTTGGCTCAATCTAGTCTTCTGCTTAGTCAGACCAAGTCCCTAACATAACCTCTATTAAAATTACATGTTGGGGTACCTGGGTGGCTCAGTGGGTTAAAGCCTCTGCTTTTGGTTCAGGTCATGGACTCCGGGTCCTGGGATGGAGCCCCACATCGGGATCTCTGCTCAACAGAGACCCTGCTTACCCCTCTCTCTCAGCCTACCTCTCTGCCTACTTGTGATCTTTCTCTGTCAAATAAATAAATAAAATCTTTAAAAAAAAAAAAATTACATGTTAAAACTTAAAAATGACATTACAAGTTTTTGTTGGCAGAAGTCTTATAGGTGATAAGAAATGGATACTATTTGAAAATAATATTACTTTCTATAAAATAAAATGCAACTTCCCCTTTTTTAGGAAAGGAAATTGAATTTTTTAAAGTTAAAATGAGGCAAAGAGAGGATTTCCATATATTTGTATTTAAAAATATGTAAATACACTAAAGAATAGGATCTGCCCTTGACCTTTGTTAACCTCTATCATCTTTCCCACTGCTGCTCTCCGTGTATACTCATGTAACTGTATACCTACAGTCATTCCTTGACTACAAAGTTTCATGACACTATTTTGCCCCTTTTTAAAAATATATTTCTGAAACTAATAATACACTGTATGTTAATTAATTGAATTTAAGTAAAAAGTAGAGTTTTAATAGTTATTTCCCCCTTTGAGTATTTATATATGTCTCTGTCTCCTAGAGTTTTCTTTTCCTACCTCCCATTTCTATCTTTCTCCTTTATTCGATCATAATATAAATCAGACAAATGATGGCCGATGGGCCAAATGCAGCCCACTGCTTGCTTTTTGTAAATACACTTTTATTGGAACAGCACTATTCCAAGTTTGTTTATACACTGTCTAGGTTTGTATGTGTACAACAAAGAGAGTTGAGGATTTGTGACAGATACTATACAATACAGCCTGTAAAACCTGAAATATTTACTCTTTACTCCTTTACAGAATAAGTTTAACAACCTGTTATGTAGGTGATAAGTCTAACTTTCAAGTATCTTTGTTGTTGGATGTAATGCAGGGCTGTGGGCATCAGAGAAGTTTCCAAAGAGAAGCTTCCTCCCAGTATTTCCTAAAAGGAACAACTATTTCCATATGGTGGAAGAAGTTGCCCTAAGCCAATTTCTTGGAAGTCCCTGGTGAGATATCTGAGAGTTGTGTTCATTCTTATAAGAGGCTTATTCCATCAACTAAATTGCAAGTGGCGTGAGAGCTGGATCTCTGCTGTTGTTTACCTTCCATTATCACTGTACCCAGCAGCCTAGCAATAGTACCCTTGTTAGAATGAGGCAGGAAGAGACCCTGACTTATTTCCTGTACTACAGTCCTCTACCAACTCTGCCCCTACCTAAGGCTGAGAGGGTTACTCGGAACTCAGGTCTCTTTCAACTCATTCTAGCACATACTTCAGCTTCCAAGGTTTGTGCAAGTCTTTTTCTTGGTTCTATGCTTTTGAGGGTGGACACTCTACTGGTGGGTATAGCCCTGGGTCTGAGAATTGGTTAAGGAGCAGCTGTTTGCAGAGGAGACAGGTGGATGAAGGGTGGACATGTGGGTTGAGTGTGCAAGTGTCTAGTATGTGACCCCTTTTAGAACACAATCAAGGTGAGGGGAAGTAAAGGGAGGTCATACTGGAGACCAGCTCTCTTTTTTTTTTTTTATTGTTGCAACTATAATATTTATTCTTTTCAATTCAAGTATAATTAACATACAGCGTTATATTAGTTTCAAGTGGGGCACCTGGGTGGCTCAGTGGGTTAAGCCGCTGCCTTCGGCTCAGGTCATGATCTCAGGGTCCTGGGATCGAGTCCCGCATCGGGCTCTCTGCTCAGCAGGGAGCCTGCTTCCTCCTCTCTCTCTGCCTGCCTCTCTGCCTACTTGTGATCTCTGTCTGTCAAATAAATAAAAAATCTTTTAAAAAAATATTAGTTTCAAGTGTACAATATGATTCAACAATTCTATACATTTCTTAGTGCTCATCTAGATAAGTGTACTCTTTATCTCTTTATTTTGCCCTTCCTCCCACCCACCTCTGCTCTGTCAAACACGAGTTTGGTTTCTGTATTTAAGAGTCTGGTTTTTGTCTCTTTTTTTCTTTGTTGCTCATTTGTTTTGTTTCTTAAATTCCACATATGAGTGAAATCATATGAGACCAGCCCTTTCTTTATTGCTCAAGAAAGGAGGACAGAACATACACTATTTCTCTGCTGACCTGATATACAACCTTATCTGGGACCCACAAATTTTACATTCCGCTTGGCCTAGCAGACTGCTTTATTTAATCAAGGCAATAAAAATAAATTTGTCAATTGTTTTATAATTTGAAAACAATAGAATGTTCTAAAGCTATTATAATCCTATTTATTGTATGATTTTACATAATAACTAAGGATTTTTTTAACTGCTGCAAAAATATTTGTTACTATATTTATCTAATTCATTTATTACTTAAGTGTGTTTATATAATAAATACATAATATGTTATAAATCTAAAAAACTGAGTGCAACAATTACCAGACTTTTGTTTCCATCAGAATTAATGAAAGTGCTAATTTAGAATGCTATTGAAAATAAGTTAAGAGTCTAGGCACCTACATCAGATGCCTAAATACCAAAAAATTATTTTTTCTGTTGCATGGCACCTGGCATTAGCTGAACTATTCTCCTATTTAGGTATTATATCTGTTGACACTGGAACCGCCCAGAGGCTTACACTTACATTCAGTTGCTTCTCTGACTAAGCAGTGGCTCTAGTTGGATTCTTTTTTCTCTTTTTTTCCCCCAAACGAGAGATAAAGGTCTTTGGAGGCATTTCCAGGGAAAACATGAATCTAACATAGCTTCGGGTAGAAACCCCATCCCCAAAGGCCAACCAATACTCCCCCAGGATGCACATCCATACCTGGGCTTCTTCCAGATTAAAGTCTGAGGGAAGTCTGAGGGCTTTCCCACATGTCTACCATGGCTGAGTGGCAATCAAGATCATTTTGCACTTTAAGTTTTTTTTTTTAATAGTCTCCAACATAGGCATGTGATCACTTGTGATCATAAGTAGTCTATCCATATGCTACTTTTGACAACATTTCATCTTTGGTAAATTAACTTTTCCAGAGCACATGGGGCTTTTCTCTTCAAGTCTGACATGTGGCCACTGGGGTACTGTCTACACAGTACTCCAAAGTTTCATGAACAAGTTATCTGATTCTGTTTCAAAGCATAACTTTGGCACTTCAGCAAGCTTGCAAAAAAAGAACATTTATAGAGAAAGCAATCTTATTTATACTAATTTTCTGTGTGGTAATGTTACCCAGGTGGCTCAAAAGAATTAAGGCACCTCCCTAAGTGTCCAACTTACTAGTAGCAAGTACCTGAGAAACTGGAGAGTAAAGAGTCCAACATCAGTTAAGTCAGAAAAATTTGCAGCAAATCATACATCCTTGCTTATGTAAGTCTTACGAGTCCGATAAATCTTTATGTTCAGAGAACTTATAGCTTAGAGCATGAAGAGAATGACTTACAACTTAGATATTTGGTTTTTAAGCATTAGGTTTAATAGACTGAATTGTTTAGTCCTGACAAAACAAAAGCATTAGATGACAGGTTCATATCCTGTCCTTCAGATCTGGAATGATTCCCCAATTATGCCTTTTGCCCTACGGTTGTAAATAACAGCTATCATCTCAACTGTTGCTAATGTGGCATTGGCACTGCAAAAAAATAAAATAAAAAACCCACCTCCTGGGGGTGCCTGGGTGGCTCAGTCGGTTAAGCGTCTGACTCAATTTTGTCTCAGGTCATTATCTCAGGGTCATATAATCAAACCCTGTGTTGGGCCCCAGCACAGCGAGGAATCTGCTTGGGATTCTCTCTCCTTCTCCTTCTGTCCCTCCCCTCTCCATGCTCTCTCTATCTCTCTAAAATAAATGGATAAATCTTAAAAAAAAAAAACCCACCTCCTATGTTATTCAAAGTGGGGCCATTATACTGAAGCTTTGCTAATTCTATGAAAAACTTGCCTCACATTTAAATAGGACTACCTTCATAAAAGAAGCGTGAAACCACAGGAAAATAATAAAATTGTAAAACTGATAAACTAATAAAAACTAATAAAAAGTAGTTCCTCATAGCAAAGGGAAAAGTGGAACCTGGCTGAACTGGGGACAACATGGGGGGAACACATTTTGCTATATCTTTCAAAAATATTTTTTTGTTTTATTTATTTATTTATTTTTTTAAAGATTTTTATTTATTTATTTGACAGACAGAGATCACAAGTAGGCAGAGAGGCAGGCAGAGAGAGAGAGGGAAGCAGGCTCCCTGCTGAGCAGAGAGCCCGATGTGGGACTCGATCCCAGGACCCTGAGATCATGACCTGAGCCGAAGGCAGCGGCTTAACCCACTGAGCCACCCAGGCGCCCAAATATTTTTTTGTTTTAGACTTGATTATATTTTATATTCAAAAACAAAATTCAAAAATTAAATAAGGAAAAGTAGCTGATCCAAAAGAAAACTGAGCTAAAGTCTTGGACAGATATTTAAAAAAAAAAAAAGATATTCAAATGGCTGATAAAGATTTTAAAAAGGTACAGAACTCAATCCATCATTAGGGAAACACAAATTAAAATCAAAATAAGGTGCCACATATTGAGTAGAGTAGTAAAAAAAAAAAAAAAAGAAAGACAGAAAAGAACATGTTGGTGAGGATGTAGAGCAACTAGAATTCTCATACACGGTCAAAGGGAATGTGAAATTGTTTAACCATTTTATAAAAGTGGCAGGATCTCCTAAAGTGAATATATGCATACCCAGTGATCCAGAAATTCTCTGTGTGTGCCAAAGGCATGTACTAGAATGATCACAGAAGCACTGTATATAACTGCTACAAACCTTAGAAACCACACAAATACTAATCTACAGTTAAGCTGATAAATATCCACATAATGGAATGCCTTAGGTTAATGAGAATGCACTCTACAACTACGTACAGCAAAAGAGATTGAATCTCAAACAAAATAATGAAATATAAACAAAATAATCTAGATACAGAGTATACTTGATAGATTTGATTTATGTAAACCGAAAAAGCAACCCCCCCCCAAAACAACCTTTATACAGCTAAAAGCAAGGATGGCGCTTCCCACTTTGGTGGGAATGATGTGCAGAATGGTTCCACAGCTGTGCCGCGCCGGTGAATATGCATCAAGTTTTGATGTGGCTGCTTTCTTATCCCTAAATTATTTGTAAAAATATGCAGAGGCACGTTAGAACTGTGTGATCCGGGATGTAAAGAGTTACTTCAGCTTTAGCGGAGTCAATTTGTCAAAGCAATGCACAGTATTCCAAAGCCGTAGAACATACAGTTACAGAATGTGACAAATATTACTTTCTGTTTGAAGCATCGACTATAATTCAAGATCCAGTCAGAGCTCAACGAACTGTGAGTGAGATTTCACAGGATTGTGGCAAAGCTGCCTCTGGAAGCCCATAAGCATAAATCCACAGGTTTATTGCTCAATAAGTGCCTCCTTCATCACACACTGAAATGATCCCTGTTAGGCTGCTTTTGAAAAGCAAACTTTAAAAAGGAGAAGGGGGGGGGGTGCCAAAATTGAGTCATCAACTGCTAAAAGGTCAGAACTTTGAAGCTGACGGTGCTGCTAAGAGGAAGAGCCTCCTGAGAAAGAGAACCTAAGCCCTAACCTTGATGAGTCTTGGACTAGCATCCAAGACCACCTGAAGATGTCTGAATTACTGGGAGAGACACTGTGGCTCATGAACTAGATGCCTGAGAGCTTTACTCGTGCCTTAGCGTGCCCAGGAAGAAATAATGGCTTGTCTCCTCCGTATGTGTCATGGTCAGCCAACCACACCAAAAGCAAGAGGGAAGCTGGCAGGTTCACTGGGAAGACAGAGCATATGCTGTTCTCACTTTCATTGTTCTGATCATTGTGTTTCCCAAAGAAGCAGCAGTTGGGGCAGAAATGTTGATAGAAATAGGATTAAGTGGTCTGGGCTTTGCCAGGATTGGAAAACAATACCATGCAGTGCCAATATGTTAGTCACTGGTTACATGTGCCTATTTTCATGTAAATAAAATAAATAAATTCATATTCTCAGTAGCGCTAGCCACACATTGGTTACCAAACTGGTTATCTCTGACTACAGAATATTTTCATCTTGCAGAAAGTTCTACTTGACAGCACAGCCTTAGGCCAGAGGTCAGAAAACCAAGTCCCATGGGCTAAATCCAGCCAAGAGTGTTTATAAATAATATTTTATTGGAACATTCATTAATGTGTTGTTTCTGGTCATTTCTGCACTAGAAAGGCAAAAACTGGTTAGCTGCAATGGAGGCTTCTTGTCACAAAGCCTAAAATGTTCAGCATCTGGTCCCACAGAAAATGCTTGCTGATCCCTGCTTCGAGCAACTTTTGATCAAACCAGTTTACACATTTTGCATAGAAATGCCCGAAGACCTCATAAAAATACTGGAGGCATTCAATCCTTCCCCTCAAGAGACTACATAGACCATACCTTCAGGCTCTAAATAAGCACAAGAAATGTGAATCAAGAGACTTATCTGGCTGTTTAGTTAAAAGTAGGGACAAACTCCCTGGGGAAGATATTCGGGTCCATCACTGAGCACCCATTTGATGTCTTACATTATACTTAGTGCTGATGGAAGAAGAAATACCACAAATCTGCCCTTAGTGGGCTTCTTGTTCATTAGGAAGAAAAGCAAATTAGTTGCTTCTTATTTTGAGCCACATGTCGAAGTGCTAGAGATCTGCTACTCTATAAAGCACACGCATTTCTCAATAAGGACCCAGAGGTGGGGGCTTTCCTGCATACGTGGTGCCGAGGGGCATGTGGTAGTGACCACGTTGCCCCTTCCCCCAAGGCTGAAGCAAGTCCGAAGGTGGTGGGAATTTCAGTTCTGTTCCCCGGGAAACAGATGCCCAGATGAGGATTTAAGTAGTTTATCTGCAAGGTGACTCTGGAAATCACTGGAACAGGAGTGGGAAAATGAGGCAGGGAAAGGAAGTAAGCCAAGACAGACTGCAATCATGAGCATATTATTGGTGCGGGTGACTGCGGCTGAATCCTACTGGGGATCTCTGGGAGTCAGTGTAGAGCATGTCTCAGAGTTTTCCTACCTCAGGGGCGACCAAGCAGTGTTGTTTATTCACCAACTCCCATCTCCAATGGTTGAGGGCTTCTTCCCAATACATCAACGCCACACCATACCCACAACATATCACACACACACAGACCCCTCAGGCCTGTCCTACATGCATGCTGAGCACTTAATGCAGCTAGAGGAAGCCCCCAAGTACAGAATCCAGGTGCTGGCAGCAAGAGAAGCCTTTGAGGTGTTCTGTCTGCACTGAAGTGAACTGGAGTCTCTCAGGAAGTGACAGGAGGCCAAACTGACACTTTCCATCTTTGAAGACCCTGTCAGATTCCTGTGATGCCGGCTGTCCAGCCCTGAGACACTGCTGGCAGCAGCAGAGGAAAGAGTGGCTCCAAGCTTCCTGCTGACCATATCTACCTTATTCATCACTATGCGGTTGGGAGAATGCCCAGGAGGTAGCAGATGCTTAATACATGTTTGTGAAATCAGTCAGTGATTAGACCTTCATTGTGGATTTTCTCAAAACTCACTGACTTTACTTGTCAGAAAATATTTTCAAAGGGATGCAAACAGAGTAGATTGGATTTTACTCCATAACTGGGGTATGCAAGATAAGTCACATTACTGTATTTTTCAAAGCTGAAATTCAATGTGATTCTCAACTCCCATCCTATTCATGATCCAAGCCTACATACATGTTCCCCTGAAGAGGTCCCATGGGCCAAGAAATTTTGTTCACATCAGTACCCCAATTTGTGAGTTCTAAACTCACTGAGTGACATAATTCTGCCTGTCCTGAGGTCTTCTTGGGATTTTATGAACACACAGTTGGCAGCTCTTGATTCTTATAGAACACAGACCCAAAATCATTGATTCCTTCATAGCCCAGAGTAATTCCATTCCCTATGGGTTGGCCACTTACCTCTCAAGCCATCTCCCCATCTACGCCTTTAAAACGTAAGCATATTTCTATCACAGATTCTGGCCAGAAAGTGGAACCATCCTCAAAGAATATAAATAGCTTCAAGGCAAGGCCTGGTTATGTTCTTGAAATGGACAAAGGACACACACACACACACACACACACACGTACATCACATACGTGTGTGCACGCGCGAGCTCAGTAATATCTCAGGAAATTATCCTTGTCACAGGTTGTGTTCTCCAAAATCACACCCCAAGATGGACATGAGAGTACCAGATATTTACTTAGGATCAACTCATGAAGGGAAGGGAGAGGAAGTGTGATTGAGAAGAGGAAGTTGAACATGCAGGTCCTTCAGAGCCTTGGCCGATCTGGCACAGAGCTCTACAATGAATAGTACTTATCAGGTTGAGGCTAAAATGCCTGAACCTGTCTACTTCTGCTGTGCTCAGTCACCATAATGTCTGCCTTGGACAAGGCAGCTCTCAACAGCTGAAGCTGACCAGGAAGGAGTGGACAGCTGGAGGCTGCCTGCTAAGCACACACCCCGGAGCTAGGCAGCAAGTCTTCCCTGGAAGGGAGATCCATTTGGCACCTTTCCATGCCTATCACGATCTTGCTGCGGAAAGATAAACAGTTCTGGTCTCTAAACGTCTGACAAACTAATAATATATTTTAAGTAGACAGAACTTCATAGTTGAAAAGTTTTTCCATATAATAAGATCCTGTTTTAACACTTACATATAAGGCAAATGCTATTATCACCGGTTTACAGAAGAGAATTGCAAAACCAGAGATTGGCTTGCGATCAAATGGTGAGGGTGGGCCTCAAAGTTAGCACTAGTCCTCTGGACTAAATCCTGTCTACCACCTGTTTTTGTAAATGAAAATTTATTGCGTTTGTTCCTGGGCTCTCTATCCTCTCCAGTGACCTAGAAGTCTATTTTCGTGCCAGTACCATACTGTTTTGAGTACTATAGCTTTGTAGTATATCTTGAAATCTGGGGCCGTGATATATTCAGCTTTATTTTTCTTTCTCAAGATTGCCTTGGCAATTCAGAGTCTTGCATGGTTTAATACAAACTTAGAATTATTTGCCCTAGTTCTGTTAAAAAATATATTGATATTTTGATAGGGACCACACTGAATTACACTGCCGATTAATCTATGACAAAAGAGACAAGATACAACAGGGGAAAACACAGTTTCTTCAACTAATGGTGTTAGGAAAAGTGGACAGCTACATACATGAGAGTGAAACTGGAATCACTTTCTTCCACTATATACAAAAATAAACGTAAAATTGGTTAAAGACCTAAATATAAGACGTGAAACCATAAAACTCCTAAAAGATAACATAGGCAGTAATTTTTTTGACACTGGCCTTAGCTACAGTTTTTGATTGTGTCTCCCCAGGCAGAGAAACTAAGGCAAAAATGAACTATTAGGACTATACCAAAAGCAAAAGCTTTTGCATAGTGAAAGAAACCATCAACAAAATGAAAAAGCAACCTACTGAAGGGGAGAAGATACTTGCAAATGATATCCAATGGGAGATGAATATCCAACATACATAAAGAACTTGTATAACTCAACACCAAAAAAACACCAACAATCCAATTAACAAATGGGCAGAGGACCTGAATATTTTTCCAAAAAAGAAATACAGATGGCCAACCAATACATGAAAATATGCTTAATATCAGTAATCACTGTAGAAATGCAAATCAAGATCACAATGAGAAGTCACTTCCTACCACCCAGAATGGCTATGATCAAAAAGACAAGAAATAACAAGTGTTCGCAAGGATGTGGAGAAAAAGGAACCCTAATGCACTACTGGTGAGAATGCAAATTGGTACTACTGTGGAAAAGAGTATGGAATTTCCTCAAAAAATTAAAAATAGAAATAGTGTATGATCTAGTAATGCCACTAGTAGGTACTTACCAAAAGAAAACAAAAACACTAATTCAAAAGGATATACTCAACCCTAGGCTAATTGCAGCACTATTTGCAAGCAACCTGAGTGTCCACTGATGAATTAATAAAGCAGATGTAGTATGCACAAACACACACACACACACACACACACACACACACACAAATATTACTCAGCCATGAAAAAGAACAAAATCTTGTTATTTGTGACAGCATGGATGGACCTGCTAAATGAAATAAGTCAGAAAAAGACAAATACTCTATCATTTCATTTATATATATAATCTAAAAAACAAAGCAAATGAACCATAGTAACAGGTTCATAAATACAGAGAACAAACTTGCAGGGTGAGGGAATGCATGAAATGGGTGAAAGGAATTAAGAGGTACAAACATCCAGTTATACATAAGACACAGACATGAAAAATACAGCACAGGGAATATGGTCAATAATACGGTGAAAGATAATACCTACACATATCATGGTAAACACTATATAATATGTAAATTGTCAAACTGCTAAGTCATACTCCTACAACTAATATAACATTGTATGTCAACTATACTTCAGTAGTAAAAAAAGATTTATTGGGGACCCCTGGGTGGCTCAGTTGATTAAGCAGCTGCCTTCGGCTCAGGTCATGATCCCAGGGTCCTGGGATCGAGTCCCACATCAGGCTCCTTGCTCAGCAGGGAGCCTGCTTCTCCCTCTGCCTCTGCCTGCCTCTCTGTCTGCCTCTCTGTCTGCCTGTGCTCACTCTCTCTGACAAATAAATAAATAAAATCTTTTTGAAAAAAGATTTATTGGAACTCAGACCATTCATTTAGATGTTGTCTCTGACTACCTTCTTGCTATGCCAGAGTTGCGAAGCTGTGGATGGAGACAGTCTGATCTACAAGGCCTAATATCTAGTAACTGGTTGCTTACAGGTCACTATTTCACCTTCCTACAGTGTTCTACACAATCCCTAATTTAACTCTGAAACACAGTAAACAGAGATCACTGTCCCAGAGATCCCTAGTGGCTAGCAGGTAAGGAATAGGAGTCCAGTGTAAACGGACAAGACTAAATTGTATGAGTGTTCAAGACTGTGGTCAGCTGGAGAAAGCATTGCTTTAATGATGCTGCCTCTTAACAAAAGTTCCCAAGATATCCAGTCACCAAGTGGCTCTTGCTTTCAGACAGCATCCAAACCAGAAATGACCCTCGCTTCCTCAAACCCTCCTCAGAATCCCTCAGCAAAAGTTAAAAGTTTCGGTACTCGTGGTTTCCTGATATATGTTCTTCCAAGCTACAGCAAGTTAAATAAACCTTAACTATACTTGCATTTCAGGTGGTCTGTGGCTGGTACATTTCAGCATAAAAAATAAGGAAAGGCTTCATGAATTATCATTTGAGGCTGGTATTAAAAATGGATTATTTAGGGCACCGGGGTGGCTCAGTTGGTTAAGTGACTGCCTTTGGTTCAGGTCCCAGGGTCCTGGTATTGAGTCCCACATCAGGATCCCTGCTCAGCAGGGAGTCTCCTTCTCTCTCTGATCTTCCCTCCTCATGCTCTCTCTTCTCTCTCTCTCTCAAATAAATAAATAAAATCTTAAAAAAAAAAAGAAAATGGATTATTTACCCATACGCAAGAGGTGAGTATGGGTGGGGATGGATGGTGGGCATAAGCACAGACAAGAAGACAGAGGGCAGGATTAATTAGGACAGTTTGTTAAGAGTCCAGGCTACAAGTAGGTAGAGTAGCATGGATAGCTAGAAAGGTGTTGTATGTGTGTGTGGAGGGGTGTCTTATTGCAAGACACTCCTTAAAGAGGAGTGAGGAGCTTAGAGTTATGCATTAGGCCATTAGGATTTCTTTGAATATCCCTTTGGGCAAATCTACAATGAAGTACTTTTCTGGAGATTGAAAATTTGGTTGGTCTTCTGGGAAGCAGTAGCAAGAGGGGAGACTTGGCTTAACTAAAAAAACTTTCACAAAAATCCAGCTGCTCCTAATAATTGAATATTTCCTCTTTTGATTTGTGTTGTTTTGGTGAGCCCCTGAATAGCAGTTTAAAGTGTTTAATTGGTTTTCCTCTGTTCAGTTTTATTAAGCTGTCCTGGGCTCTTGAGTCGGCAAACTTAGCATTTTTTTTTTTAAAGCTGAGCTTGCTTTCTCTAGAAGGTTTTTCCTCCAGTTTATTCAGCTTAACTTCTCATATCTGATGCTGAACACTAACCAGCTGCTGGGCATGCAGGAAAAAAGAAAAAATGTTTCAGTAATGGTATCTGAAGTTTTCCATTTTGCCTCAGAATATGTGCAGCTCAAAGAAAACCAGTGTGAACAAGTTTCCCTCTGCTGTTGGACAATATGCCCAATAATTAACTTGTTGTGAATGCCTGAGGGTATCACCTTCTCCCACAGCATGCAATGAGAGGAAAAAAACACAGGCAGGCGCTCAGGAGAGCTAGTCAATATCATCTCTTTGCCATTCACCAGCTATGTGATCATGTGTGTAATGACTTTGATGATTGACACCCCAACATCCATTCGTTCTCAATGATTACTCCAAATCAAATGATTACTCCCAACTCTGGATGCATACAAGAATCACCTCTGCCACCTGCTAACACTTCACACACATTTCATGAGACATAGCCAGGGTGAAAGCCTCTAGTTTAAATGAACCATTGTTACAGATCATTTGAATAATCATCTCATTCTTGGTGACTGACTCATGAGACTTAAAGGCAAAGGATAGCTAATTCTTATTGAGTGCTTACTGTATCAGCTAGCCTTTGTGACATAAGAAACCATCCTAAAACTTAGTGGCTTTAATCTACGTTTTATCTCATGAGTCTATGCATTGATTGTCAGGTTCTGCAGGTCTGGGCTGACATTGTTGATCCATGCTGAGCTTACATAGGAGTATGGAGTCAGCTGGGGAGGGATGAATGGTGACTGGTTGATCTAGATTATTCAGAGGCCCAGCTGTTGCCCAGGGCAACCAAAGCAATGTGTTTCCCCTACCCTGGGCTGCTATTCATGATAGCAGTGTTAAAGAGCGACAAGGAAGGTGCCTGGGTGGCTCAGTCAGTTAAGCGTCTAAGACTTGATTTCGGCTCAGATCATGATTTCGGGGTTGTAAAACTGAGCCCCACGTCAGGCTCCACACTCAGCACAGGGTCTGCTTGCCCCTCTCCCTCTGCTCCTCCCCATCCTCCCTTCCTCTCCCCCCCCCCAAATAATTAATTAATTAATTAATTAATAATAAAAATCAGTCTTAAAAAAGAAAAAGAGCAACAAGGAAAGGCAAGTCCTAATATGCAAGTACATTTCAAGTCTCTGCTTGGTCATTCCCAGTATCAGTCTCTTGACCAAAGTAAGTTACACGGCTGAGTCCAGAGTCAGTATAGAATGGGACTACCCTAGGGATGTGGCTACAAGGAGGCGTGAACAAACCGGTAGCTACTGTACTCACCACGTGCCAGATAATGTTCTAAGCTCTCTGCAGTAATACACTTGATCCTCTGCAAACTCAATGAGGCAGACAAACTGTACTAATTCCATTTTGCAGTTGAGGGAAATGAGACACGGAAAGGTTAAATAACACGCCCAAAGAAGGTTACACAGTGACTAAGTGGCAACATTATTATTTGAACCCAGTCAATCTGGTTCTAGATTTCATGTTCAGAATCATGATATCATATATAGCTGAAGTGTATAAGGGAAACTATTCCTCACTGTTAAGGAGGAGATACAGGAAGAAACACTCCTACTCTCTCCCTGGACATTGTCCCATGCGGATGTGTGGCTTGGGTGCAGGGACAGTCATCTTGCCAATACCCACCAAGGGCCAAGAGCACTGCCAACAGCCAGAGTTCTGATAACCTATGGAGAAGACCACCTTGTTTTTTGTTATGCGAAATAATAACACTCTTCATTGAAAAATCAGAGTGAATTAAATTTCCCTGAGACTTGCAATTTAAAGGATTTTAATTTTCAACGGCTAAGTCACAGAACCTCTCCAGGACTTGATTTCTTCACATTTAAAATATAAGTCTTGAATTAGATGATTGCTGAAGTTGTTTCCACTATTAACATTTATAATTTTCATGATACCATAGATAAGGAAACAAATTTGGTTGTTGATTATGGCAGAGGGTCTATACACTGGCAAAAAGCTTAAACACTGGCAAATATTTAGCTTTGTTTTTGTCTTAGTTTTCTGTAGTTGCTGTGACAAATAACTACAAACAGTGGCTTAAAACAACACAAAATTTGCTGTCGTTCAGTTCTTTAGTTCAGAAGCTCACCCCAGATGTCACTGGGCTAAGACAGAGGTGAGGCAGGAACCACACTCCTCTCTCTGAGCCTCTAAGGGAAAATCTTTTTCAAGACCATCAGCATTCTGTGTCTTGTGGCTCATTCTTCCATCTTCAGAATCAGCAAAGACTGAGTTCTCACATCACATTTCTCTCTCATCACAGCCCACAAAGTCTCTCTGCTCTTATGAACCCATTCGATTAGACTAGGTCCACTGGAGAATCCAGAATAATCTCTCCATACCAAGTCTCTAATGAAGCCCTAATGGCATATTCAAAGTCCCTTCTGCCATGCAGGATAACATATTCCGTTTCTGAGGATTAGAGTGTGGACATCTTGCGGGGGGCGGCGGCTATTCGCCCTACCACTGTTTTCTTGGCAAATGTGCTTAACCATTAGAGTACATATATACTGACTTTCTCAACTCTAAGAATATCCAATTTAAAAAATTCCTAACCATGGAAAGCACACAGAACACTATAAAATTATCTATTACTATTATCCAGAATTAAGAAGAGTAGCATTTTAGCCAATATCCTTTAGCCTCTATGAATGTAAGATTTTTGACAAAAATGGGTTCAAAGCGTACATATCTTCACTTTCTTTTCACTTACCACTAAGCTATGAACTTGCAAAAACTTGGCTTAATTTTGGTGGCTACATAGCATTCTATCAAGTAGACAGAACTGATGTGATCTGTTTAATGAAGCCCTTCTTTTTGGACATTTCCACTGCTGCTAAACTCTCACTCTTAAGAGCAAACATTCTTGCACATACATTTGTACATAAATCGTTGGGCACATTCTTTAAGACCAGAATAACATAGTGACTGAAATCTTGGGGTTTAGAATCAGATTTTCTAGAAATGGAATTTTACCCTGCTTAGGGGCTCTTCCTCTCACTCCCAAGGTGAGGTAACAGAATCACCTGGAATAGTAGTGGAAATGCCAGGCCTTGGGCACTACCTAGATTTAATCAAACACTCCGTGAGGAAGGTAGAGGCTTTGCGTTTGTAAGCAAGCTTTCATGGTTGTGACACATACTCAGGATCTCTGGTGCCTCTCCCCAGTTTTCCTTTTCCTGAAATTTGTTGACATTGAAATGTTATAACTCCTCCTTAAATACTGTATCCCCTATAATAACCTTCCGGTAGGAGAAAAAGGAAAAAGCAAGGTGGAAAAGATGTGCATGAAAGATACAGGAGCCGATCTTTATGCTCTAGCCCCCAAATTTGTCCAGCATGTTGCTTAATAGAAAATTCTTCATATCCTCTCACCCTAAATCAGAGTGGATAGCCTTCAACTTTTTCTAACAAATATTAAAAATGCATGAACTAAAACTATGTGTGTATGTTGCTCATTCTGAAGGCTGATTAGATAGGAGCTAAATTTTATTGTGCAATACTAGCCAATAGGATTCAACAGTACATTAAAAAGATTATTCACCACGACCAAGTGGGATTTATTCCAGGGCTGCAAGGTTGGTTCAACATCCGCAAATCAGTCAATGTGATACAACACATCAATAAAAGAAAGAACAAGAACCATATGATACTTTCAATAGATGCTGAAAAAGCATTTGACAAAGTACAGCATCCCTTTCTGATCAAAACTCTTCAAAGTGTAGGGATAGAGGGCACATACCTCAATATCATCAAAGCCATCTATGAAAAACCCACCGCAAATATCATTCTCAATGGAGAAAAACTGAAAGCTTTTCCACTAAGGTCAGGAACACGGCAGGGATGTCCATTATCACCATTGCTATTCAACATAGTACTAGAGGTCCTAGCCTCAGCAATCAGACAACAAAAGGAAATTAAAGGCATCCAAATCGGCAAAGAAGAAGTCAAATTATCACTCTTCGCAGATGATATGATACTATATGTGGAAAACCCAAAAGACTCCACTCCAAAACTGCTAGAACTTATACAGGAATTCAGTAAAGTGTCAGGATATAAAATCAATGCACAGAAATCAGTTGCATTTCTCTACACCAACAGCGAGACAGAAGAAAGAGATATTAAGGAGTCAATCCCATTTACAATTGCATCCAAAACCATAAGATACCTAGGAATAAACCTAACCAAAGAGACACAGAATCTATACTCCGAAAACTATAAAGTACTCATGAAAGAAATTGAGGAAGACACAAAGAAATGGAAAAATGTTCCATGCTCCTGGATTGGAAGAATAAATATTGTGAAAATGTCTATGCTACCTAAAGCAATCTACACATTTAATGCAATTCCTATCAAAGTACCATCCATCTTTTTCAAAGAAATGGAACAAATAATGCTAAAATTTATATGGAACCAGAAAAGACCTCGAATAGCCAAAGGGATATTGAAAAAGAAAGCCAACGTTGGTGGCATCACAATTCCGGACTTCAAGCTCTATTACAAAGCTGTCATCATCAAGACAGCATGGTACTGGCACAAAAACAGACACATAGATCAATGGAACAGAATAGAGAGCCCAGAAATAGACCCTCAAATCTATGGTCAACTCATCTTCGACAAAGCAGGAAAGAATGTCCAATGGAAAAAAGACAGCCTCTTCAATAAATGGTGCTGGGAAAATTGGACAGCCACATGCAGAAAAATGAAATTGGACCATTTCCTTACACCACACACGAAAATAGACTCAAAATGGATGAAGGACCTCAATGTGCGAAAGGAATCCATCAAAATCCTTGAGGAGAACACAGGCAGCAACCTCTTCGACCTCTGCCGCAGCAACATCTTCCTAGGAACAACGCAAAAGGCAAGGGAAGCAAGGGAAAAAATGAACTATTGGGATTTCATCAAGATCAAAAGCTTTTGCACAGCAAAGGAAACAGTTAACAAAATCAAAAGACAACTGACAGAATGGGAGAAGATATTTGCAAACGACATATCAGATAAAGGACTAGTGTCCAGAATCTATAAAGAACTTATCAAACAAACTCAACACCCAAAGAACAAATAATCCAATCAAGAAATGGGCAGAGGACATGAACAGACATTTCTGCAAAGAAGACATCCAGATGGCCAACAGACACATGAAAAAGTGCTCCATATCACTCGGCATCAGGGAAATACAAATCAAAACCACAATGAGATATCACCTCACACCAGTCAGAATGGCTAAAATCAACAAGTCAGGAAATGACAGATGCTGGCGAGGATGTGGAGAAAGGGGAACCCTCCTACACTGTTGGTGGGAATGCAAGCTGGTGCAGCCACTCTGGAAAACAGCATGGAGGTTCCTCAGAATGTTGAAAATAGAACTGCCCTATGACCCAGCAATTGCACTATTGGGTATTTACCCTAAAGATACAAATGTAGTGATCCAAAGGGGCACATGCACCCGAATGTTTATAGCAGCAATGTCCACAATAGCCAAACTATGGAAAGAACCTAGATGTCCATCCACAGATGAATGGATCAAGAAGATGTGGTATATATACACAATGGAATACTATGCAGCCATCAAAAGAAATGAAATCTTGCCATTTGCGACAACATGGATGGAACTAGAGCGTATCATGCTTAGCGAAATAAGTCAAGCAGAGAAAGACAACTATCATATGATCTCCTTGATATGAGGAAGTGGTGATGCAACATGGAGGCTTAAGTGGGTAGGAGAAGAATAAATGAAACAAGATGGGATTGGGAGGGAGACAAACCATAAGTGACTCTTAATCTCACAAAACAAACTGAGGGTTGCTGGGGGGAGGGGATTTGAGAGAAGGGGGTGGGATTATGGACATTGGGGAGGGTATGTGCTTTGGTGAGTGCTGTGAAGGTAAACCTGGTGATTCACAGACCTGTACCCCTGGGGATAAAAATATATGTTTATAAAAAATAAAAAGTTAAAAAAAAATTTTATTGTGCATTTATGATGCACTAGGCCCTCCCTAAGTGAAATATCTATATATTTATTTCTCACCATGGCTCAAATACGTGTGTGTGCGTGTGTGTGTATGTACATACACACATTTATTTCTCACAATGGCCCTAAGAAGTAGCTATTCTCCCCTCTCTGCAGATGAGAAGACAAAGGCATAGGGGGTTAAGGGTTAAAAAAATGGTTCAAGGTTTCACCATTTGTAAGCCATGATGCCAGATAAAAACACGAGATGTGAGTCAAGACTCCATGCTTTCAGTCCATTCCTATCAGGTACCATTATAACTTTACTTCTGTATATATATTAATAAAATAATAAAATAACTAATAAGATAATAAGTAATGAAAACAGTAAGACCTACCACTTACAGCATGTTCTCTTGGTGCTCAGCACTATATCCACTCACATTTCATTTGATCTTCATACTGCATCTCTGAGGTATAGTTTATATTGTATCATTTAGGAAGCCAAGCTCAGAGACATGAACTAGTTTTTCCTGGGCTGTCCTGCCAGTAAGTGTCTTAGCTAAAGCTTGGCCTACACCTCCCTGACTGTGAAACCCCAAAGTCTTACACACAGCTTTATTCCAACATTAAAGAACATCCTACTAGATGAAAATGTCTTTGGGGAATCTGGTCTGTTAGACTACCATCAGTAAATATACTTGTTTCACTTAATAACATAGAGGGAATTAGCAAGAATGGCAGGCAGAGGTAATCCCAGAAGGAAACAGAAGGAAGGAATGAACAAACAAACAAACAAACAACAGCTACAGCTGAGGAGGTAAACTGAGATTTGCATAAACATTCCTGACATTGGCCTCCAGACCCCAGTTCCTCACTTTGAAGACACTGCTGAACTCTGGCTCTCCAATTCAACAAAGCTGCCGCCCTCAAACTCTGAAGACAGCTTCCATCCTTAAAATGTAGTTGCTGACATCTCGGTCAAGTCCTTGAAAATCCAGTTGTTTCCCCGAGGTGAACAGACCCTGTGAGTCAGTCCGGCCTGTGCCCTGGCGAGCAGGGAGCCTGGTGTGCATAATCAAAGCCCTTTAAGTGAAAGTTCAGCCACAGAGATGAAGGAACCAGATTCCAGGAATCTGCCGTTTATCATTGGGAAAAAAAAATGGTCCCAGGCACACTCTACTCTTCTCCTCAAAGCAAATGACAACTAAAAAATCAGGATTATTTAAAAATGCCTTATACAGTATAGATACTACAGAGTAGTAGTATCTACTGATTCAGGTTTTTGAGCTAAAACATCTACAAGAAAGGCAAAATGAGAACTGTGGCAAGAACTGAAGACGTTTTCAAAACAGAGCACTTATTATGATTAGGGGCACCTGGGTGGCTCAGTGGGTTAAGCCTCTGCCTTTGGCTCAGGTCATGATCCCAGGGTCCAAGGATGGAGCCCCTGCACAGGGCTCCCTGCTCAGTAGAGAGTCTGATTCTCTCTCTGCCCTAACCCCTGCTTGCGCGCACGCTCTCGCTCGCTCTCTCTCTCTCTCTCTGAAATATATAGAAGTCATGATTAAGGTAAAATGGAATTGAAAGGGGAAGGGGATATAGTGTATCATAAAGTCATAAAATTAATAACTATCACAAAGTGTGCTACCTTTTATGAGAGTAGAGGTCTTAAATAAGAACCCAAGGATGTCAGAGCAGAAACAGAGCTCTGGGGCCACCTAGAGGAGGTTCTTCGAACGTCATACCTTTCAGTTATGTGTTCTGTTCAGTCTATTTTTCACATAGTTTTCTGAGCAACATGCAATTAGTTGGATGAAGCTGCTTAAACCAAAGTGCTCAGAGAAATCCCAATTCTCCTACAGGTAAAATTTTCCTTGCTACGGAGTTTAGAGTTTAGAATGTTGGAAGAGTTTTCACAAAATCACACAAACAATGGCCATGTGGCTACTTGTGGTTTCGTGGTCTTCAATTTGGCCATCTCTGGGAAACCAAAAACCTCTGTGGCGTTTGGTTTGTATGATTTTGACCAAAACTGAATGATTCAAAATTTCCTCACAAACATCAGAGTTTTGCAAACCACCTTCTCCATTTTGCCAAGAAACGGAATAGTCTATAGATTAGTGTTAAGCAAATTTTTTCCAACATGGATGTCATATTGAATAAGAAAGTTGGGCCTAAATGATCTCATAGACCATTTGCTACCACAAAGCAAAATTTCATGAGAATTACTGAAAAGTATGGCATGGCTTGTGATAGAAATCCAGTGATTTGAAGTCTATTTTCAAAAATGGAATAATTAATCTTTCCAAAGTAAAATATAGATTCTTCACCTTGCAATTGATATTATTACAGAGGGAAGAATAAGCTAATGAAAAGAACAGGGGGTCCTGGGACCAGTTCTACAATCACATATTTGAAGAGTAGGTCCTTGATGGGGCAGCTTTAAGCTGTGCCAATTTATTGGACCTGGAACTGTACTTCCAATAATTCATTCCTCCAGGTTAGGGCTGGCCACAGGAGAAACTTCCCTGAGAGTTAGAAGGTGAAAGGGAAGCAATAGCCTCTGTGCTCTGAAGGGCACCACAGGTGCCATGCACGGCTGGCACACATATACGTTACTGTCTATCTGCTGCCTCGCCTTATGGGCACCAGGAATCACCAGACCTCAACTCCTCTAGCTCCTGCCATGCCTTACTCTTTAGTTTCTCCAAGCCTTGGACTAGGCACGTGTGTGGCTTAGGACACTGTCTCTTTCTCCACATTGCCTGTATCATCAAAGTTGGAGGCAGTGGGAAATAAACAGGAGTTCCAGTTTGCCAAGGCAGGTTCCAGCTGTTTATGAGAGTTCCAGTTTGTCCTCATGCCCCTCTACCTCAGGCCCAGCTTTACTTCCAGACTGCTGGTTCGGCTGATCTGCGGCGACTTCAGAGTCACCATCAGACATGGAAACAGTGGCTTTACATAGACTTCCCCACTAGCTTTCACGGTTGTCCAGGGGTCTAATCCATAACATAAATCCCTCATTCCATATTGCTCAAAAGCCTTCTGCCTCTTTGCGCAAACCCTAAATGATACAGTTAATGTTACAGAGCCTCAATCACTTCAGCTGCAAAGCAGAGCAAAGATGCTAGAAGTTATCTTAGTTTCCTTTCTCTATGAGATAACACAAATTTTACCTCCTGTTAAGAGTTCCTCTGATAGGTGTAAAAAAGGTAGAAGGCCTTCAAAACTTTATTAATTGAAGACAACACAAACAAATGGAAAGATATATCATGCCCATGGAATGGAAAAATTAACATTGCAAAAATACCCAACTACCTAAAACAATCTGCAGATTCAATGCAATCCCTATCAAAATACCTATAGTATTTTTTTCACAGAGCTAGAATAAGTAATCTTAAAATTTGTATACAACCACAAAAGACCCTGAATAGCCAAAACAATCTTGAGAAAGAAAAACGAACTCACATTTCAAGTTATATCATATCATATCATGTCATAAAGCTATACTAATCAAACCAGTACAGAACTGGCACAAAAACAGATAGATTAATGGAAAAGACTTGAAGGTACAGATATAAACCCACAAGTATACAATCAATCTATGACAAAGGAGGCAAAATATTCAATGGGAAAAAGATTATCTCTTCAATCAGTGGTGCTGGGAAAACTGTATGGCTACATGCCAAGGAAGGAGGGAAGAAGGAAGGAAGGAAGGAACTGTACTACTTGCTTACACTATCCACAAAAATAAACTCAAAATGGATTAAAGACCTAAATGTGAGACCTGAAACCATAAAAATTCTAAAAGAAACAGGCAGTAATCTCTTGGACATTAGACTCAGCAACATTTTTCTGGATATGCCTCATCAGGCAAGGGAAACAAAAGCAAAATAAGGGCGCCTGGGTAGGTCAGTCCTTGAGTGGCTGCCTTTGGCTCAGGTCGTGATCAGGTTGGTCCTGGGACTGAGCCCTGCATTGGGCTCCCTGCTCAGTGGGAAGCCTGCTTCTCTCTCTCCCACTCCCCCGGCCTGTGCTCCCTCTCTCGCTGTGTCTCTCTCTGTCAAATCAATCAATGAATAAAATCTTTTAAAAAAGCAAAATAAACTATTGGGACTACACCAAAATAAAAAGCTCTTGTACAATGAAGGAAACCAACAACAAAATGAAAGGCAACCTACTGAATGGGAGAGGATATCTGCGAATGATATCTCTGATAAGTTGCTAATAATCCAAAATATATAATTATATATATAAAATATATAAAGAATTCAACACACACACACACAAAAACAAATAATCCCATTTTTAAATGGGCAGATAAACTGAATAGGCATTTTTTTTCCAAAGACAACATACATATGGCAAACAGACACATGAAAAGATGCTCAACATCACTCATCATCAGGAAAAGGCAAAACAAAACTACCATAAGATATCACTTCACACTTGTTAGGATGACTATTATCAAAAAGACAACAAATATTGAGTGTAGATGAGGATGTAGAAAAAAAGGAACCCTTGTGCCCTGTTGGTGGAAATGTAAATTGGTGTAACCACAAGGGAAAATAGTATGGCAGTTTCTCAAAAAATTTAAAAAAGGAAATACCGTATGATCCAGTAATTCCACTATTGAGTATTTATCCCAAGAAAATGAAAACACTAAATTGAAAAGATATATGAACCCTTATGTCTATTGCAGCATTATTATAATAGCCAAGATATGGAAGCAATTTATGTCTGTTGATAGATGAATGGATAAAGATGTATATTCATTGTGTGTATATACAATGGAATATTACCCATAACAAAGAATGAGATCTTGCCATTTGCAAGAACATGAATGGACCTGGAGGATATTATATAAAGTGAAATAAATCAGACAGCGAAAGACAAATACTACTTTACTTCACTTGTATGTAGAATACAAAGCAAACGAACAAAGAGAAACAGACTCATAAACACAGAGAGCAAACTGGTAGTAGGCAGAGGTGAGGTGGGTGGGTGGGGGATGGGCAAAATAGGTGAAGGGGATTAAAAGGTGCAATTTTCCAGTCATAAAATAACTAAGTCACAGAGATAAAAAGTAGAGCATAAGGAATATAGTCATAATATCGTTAATAGAGATTATAGGGTGCATTTGTCATGATGAGCACGCCATGATATATGAAGGTGTTGAGTCACAATATTGTACACTTGAAACTAACACTAAGCTAACGACACTGGAATTTAAAATTAATTTTAAAATATTATACTGTAATAACACTGTATGGTGACAGATGATGACTACATTTATTGTGATGAACATTGAGGGGTGTAGAGAATTGTCAAATTGCTATATTGTACACCTGAAAGTAATATAGCACTGTACATCAACTATAATTCAATAACAACAAAAAAAGAACTTGGAGAGCAGGTTTTGTTTGCCAAAAAGTCTATCAAATTGTTATGGAATTCCTAATTATTATACACTGAGAATGAGTATTCATTAGATATTAATCTTCTTCTCATCACAGTAATAACTAACATTATTGAGTATTGAACATATGGCAGACACTGTGCTTTCAGACACAGATTAACCTCACTTAATCCTAACAAGATGGGTGATGCTCCATTTCAGAGATGAGAAAATTGAGAAGGGAGAAGTGAGTCAGTCAGTAAGTGGCAGAGCTCAGATCCGAATTCAAGAAGCATGATACAGAGCCCATGCTCTCATGCTATGTACAGAGAAAAACATGCCTGAAACTGTAGTCTCTGTCCTCAAGCAGCTTAGCTTGGGAAATAGAGTCAAATTATTGTAATTCAGTAATGTCACTGTAGTATAATGGAATACATAGCAGTCCATAAAAATCAGACACTGGAGCCTGATGGTTGGAGCCGAACCATGAAAGACAAAGTTGGATTTACTCTGGAGAAAAAGGAAGGAAGGATATTCCTGGCAGATAAAACTAGATGAACAAAGCTTGTAGATAGGAAGCAGCCTGTCACGTTACTTGAGGACGATCAGAGAGAGAGAGATATGAGGGTGTACAGGGAGAATGGGAGAGGCAAGGCCGGTGAAGGAAGAAGGAGCCCAATTCCTCTATGCTCATCTAAGAAGTTGAAACGTTGTCATCAATCTATGGGGATTCAAGCATTTTTCAAAGGTGGATGATATGGCCAGATATGCATTTTGTGAACCTTAAGATTTCTGGCAGCAGCTTAGAGGATAGTTTGGAGTTGGAGGCGACTGGATAGAGGAAAAACAGCAAACTAATAGCAAAGAATAAGGAAACATGATTGTGGACTCTTCTAAATTGATGGCCAGTGTCAGCCTGGAGATGATGAACTGTAGCAGTCTTGTCTCTTCTTAGTAGTTTGACCTTGGCTGCCATGCAGCCTATAGCTGCTGGCTGAGCCTTCCTTGTCCTGGGACCAAAAACTGCAAGGAGGTAGGCATCTTTTGACATTTCTTGAAAAAGACTGCCAATATCTAAACTGGTATGAGACATAATGACCTTGAATGTGGAGAAATGCTTGGTACACTGGCAGATTAGCCATGAGTATTTTCATTTCAAGCTTTCCCATGGAACATTAAGGATCTTAACTACGGAGAATCAGTCCTTAATATGAAAAGAGTAGTTTAGTGGAAAAGTACCACAGGAAAGTAGGCATGGCTCTGATTCCGAAGTCCACCATTCACTAGAGAGTAACACTGGTCAAGATACTTAACCTTGCTGAGTCTCAACGTTCTAATCCACAGAAAGCTTAATAAATCATATCCTATACCATTAGTGAAAGGATTAAATCAGCAACCACATACCACACACCGTGCTTGTTATCTCACACATTAGAAGCCATCAAAAAGTATTAGTCCTCCCCTGCCTTTCCTTCCTTTTCCTCCCATTCCTATGGCTCCCCACTCATATGTGGTGAATGATGCTTTATGTCAATATCATACAAACATAATGCGAGAAGGAACCTAAACTAATTAAATGCCGTGACTAAAATGGCACTAAGTATTTCACATTTATTATATCGATTTTTAGAAGGATTTGTGGCTGTTCTGATTTTCAAGAGAAATGAGAATACAGATGCAGTACCACCTGAATAAATGCCCCCATGCTTAGCCACAAAAACACTGAAATTGTAGCAAGACAAAAATCAGGACTTTTGGTCTAAGCTAAGAATGGCTTTGGATTTGAAAGTTAAAATTTCAGGATAATATACTGACATATGGAATCTATATTTTAGCTATAGGAATCATACTTAATCTTCTTTCTCTTTAAATATTCCTATAATGTTAAAATTAAGAGCTAGTTTTATAAAGTTATATTAAAAATATTTAGCTCACTCTGCCCTTCATGTAACAAATCCAAAGCCCTTTGGCCATGTTGGTCAGGACTAAAATTGACAGCTGAAGTCTGCTCAAGAGAGCAGTGGGGAGATTAATGTTACTTTGCATTTTGTCTAATCACAGCGTTTCTATTAGACTCATAATAATTGACCCTTGTGTGTGTATCCTCCACTTGGGAATCACTAAAGAATTAGTAGCTCATAAAATGGCACCTGCTCAATTGTCCCTTAACAACAAGTGTGATAAAAATTGCCCAAATTCATAAATGTGACTGGAAATGCTGCCATAATGATGATAATGGATCTCCTTAGGTCTATGGTATTTTATGTTTCCCTATGAGGGTTTTTTTTTTTTCCATCTTCCTTTCATTTCCTTAACTGAAAATATTTCAAAAGTCTGATGTAAAGCCATAAAATGAAGCCATTTGGTACTAAGTCAATCTTCCCTCTTAACCCACTCTACAGTGACTAGGCATTTTAATTAGTGCAAATCTCTTTTGTCCATGAGTAATTTTAATGAGTGTTTTTGGCTGTGCTGTTCTATATGGCTTTAAGCTTGCATATTTTTATCCTAAACTCTGCTTTCATCCCTAACTAAAATCCGGTTGATTTTTAAATGAGAACAGGAGTATCTTGGGGTCATTTTGCTAAGTGACTCCATGAGTTCGGGTTCCTGAGGGAAAGCACTGTGGTGGAGGGAGTTGTTTATGTTCAAAATACAATTAGTCCCATAGCAAGTTCCAAATAAGAAAAGCACCACGTTGGGGCACCTGGGTGGCTCAGTGGGTTAAAGCCTCTGCCTTCGACTCAGGTCATGATCTCAGAATCCTGGGATCAAGTCCCACATTAGGCTTTCTGCTCAGCAGGGAGCCTGCTTCCTCCTCTCTCTCTCTTCCTACTTGCGATTTCTGTCTGTCAAATAAATAAATAAAATCTTAAAAAAAAAAAAAAGCACCACGAGGTTATCTCTAAGGTGGGTAATTCTGCCTTAGTTCATAATTTTTCTTCTAATTACAGCAAGGAGGAGATAGGTCAAAAAGCAAGTGCACCCAAAGACACACACAAAAATGTACACGGTAGCACTATCTGTAACAACCCCCAAGTGGAGACTGCTCAATTACCATCAGTGGTAAAATGGGTAAATATTTCACAGTATTTTCGTGCAATGGAATACTAGAGAGTGGTGAGGATGAACCAACTGTAAATACTCACAAGCTCAAGGATAAATATTGCTAACAAAGTTGGGAGCAAAGGAAGCCTGACATGAAAGAATACATACTGAACTTTTTTTTTTTTCATTTCTACAAAGTTCAAATTGAGAGAAATTAATTGATGGTGTTAGAAGTCATGACACTGATCATACCAGGAAAGAAGATCGGAGCTACGTGGACATAAGTGAGACTTCTAGGTAATATTCTATATCTTGCTATGGGATGCTGGTTACACAGATACATTCACTTTTTGGACATTCCCTCTGATATATACTTAGATTTGTCTGCTTCTTTAAACATAATTTTCATCAACAAAAGTTTAGAACTGACAGTGCAGGAGCCGCTCATCCATTGGTTCAGATGTTTCTTGTTCATGTCACGTATGAGAAAGCCCAAGAAATTCCCAGCTAAGAATAATGACTAATGACTAATGAATATGGAAGCTGTTTGGGTTTACACTCAGGTACCAGAAAATGCATCAGCGAGAGTATAGAAGTGAGTTTAGTCATAAAAGTGAAAATACCCCTGGCTCAATGAACCAACAATTATACATGAATTGCCAAGTTTTTACTGCCCAGATCTGGTACCACCCAGTGCTCTATGGCAGCAAATAAGCATGTTAGAAAGGAATAAACTGCTGTCTGTTGGGCAGGGATCTTTACACACATTCCTTCAAAGAGGGTTCTGCCATCTGGTTAGAAGGTTTACAGCCTCTTCACTGTGTGAATGTCTATTAAAAGGACACATGAACAGGAGACAATGAGGAAGAATAAATACAAGAATCCTGTACTCACCTCACCAGAGTGTGAATCTCCTCAGCAAGTCCAGACCCTGCAGCCTGCCTCAGCCCATCACGCAGAAGTCCTAATGAAGATGAGTCCTAAGCAGAATGCACACAGCAAGGGGTAGAGTAAGGTTTGCTGCTCAAAGCATGTTTAGTCTCATATAAACTAGGCTAATAATCAGCCTGTTCTTAGATTATCTGTTGGAGGATTTTTTAAATGTGGATTTAAAATTAAACACTTTCAATAGCGATTCTTAATTTAAAAATTAAATTTGAATCAGTTGATTGTCTCGAAAGCTACAACTACACCTGTGGCTCCCAGGATGAGAAAAAAAACCCAACAACCAAGAAAACAATTCAAGACCTTGATTTTACCAAAGTGTCCTCTAATTATTTATACACATTCCCCCACTCCCATAGATTTCATGGGTGAAGTGAGGCTCTGCATAAAATACCGTGCCCTGCCAGTAAGACACTTAATCAGCATCTACACCTGTTACCTTCAGTGAGCTGGCTTGCGTATTACACTTTCTGGTACAGGAAAGGCTTTCGTAATACATGATACTATCCAAGCTTATCACAGCCCCTTAATACTGCTGCCACCAACTCCTAAGTGGTCATTCCCTGACTGATATTTCTCAAGAAATTCTTCTGTTGCTTCTAGAATTCTTGCTGCTTCAAGGAGAACTTCTATGCTCTCATCACAGGTGTGCTATCATACTTTAAATTTCTTTTAATCATGTGGTCAACAGTGAAGGATATTGTGCAAAACATTATGGCAAGTTATACAATGTATCCTGTAAGTACATCATTTATGTAAGTGTTTAAAGAGAAATGTAAAATGAAAAACCCCACTGCCATCTTCTTAAATGAAACTACTGATGCCATTGGTAACCACTCCAAAATAAGGTGCAAGCAATCTTAGACTGCACCTACTCAGCAAAGCATGTGGAAGGTGGCTGAAGACACTTAGCTTGATGAAAAGTTCCAAGTTCTTCATTTTCCTATAGCTTTCAAATATTTAGGATTTCTCGATTGGTATCACATTTTTTTTCTTCCCCAAAACACAACTTCTTAAAAACTACTTAAATGCACAGTGCTTCACATATGGTAGAATCTAATTTGAAGAATGACTGAACTCTTAAATGGATAAACAGGGTAAAAAGATGTATGTATGTATGTATGGATGGATGGATGGATGGATGGGTGGATGGATGGATGGATCAATGGATGAACTACCTACGCCTTGATAACTGAGTTCTTTCTGCAGGATTAAATTCATTTTGTACTATATCTTCACAAGCATGCTTTTGTAATTTATAGGAACAGAAAAAGTCTGGAAGTTTATACCCTCTGACCAACATCACCCCACTTTTCCTTCCTCCAAATCCCTAGCAACCACCACTCTATTCTCTGCTTTTGTAAATTCGCCTATTTTAGATTCCATATATAATTGAGGTCATGCAGTATTTGTGTCAAACTTACTTCAATTAGTATAGTGTTTGTCACTTTCATCCACATTGCTGTAAATGGCAGTATTTCCGTTTTCTTAAAGGTTGAATAATATTCATGTGCATGTATTTCAAAATGTTTTAGTTTTTCTAAATTCTAATAAAATGAAAATACAGTGTTATGTGTGGATGTTTTCCTTATCCATTCATCCACTGATACATATTTAGAATGTGTTGATGTCTTGACTATTATGGATAATGCAGTAATGAACTTGGGAGTGCATATTTGAGATACCAATTTCAATTCTTTTGGATATATACCTAGAAGAGGGATGACTGGATCATACGTTAGTTCTATTTTTAATTTTTTTTTATAAACCTCCATATTGTCTTCTGTAGCGGCTGCCCCATTTTACATTCCTATCAATAGTCTAAAAGGATTCCAATTTCTCTTTATCTTGGCCAAAACTTGTTATCTCTCTCTTTTTTTTTTCAATAATAGCCACCCTTAAATGTATGAGACAATATTTCATTGCACTCTTGATTTGCACTTCCCTTAAGATTAGTGATGCTGAACATTCATTCATACATTTGTTTGACCCTTTGTGCTCTTCTTGAAAAAAATAATTATTTCTGAGGTCTAAACCTCTTGAAACTACACGACTTCAGTTATGTTACCTATTAACACTTACACTTTTAGGAAAAGGAATCTGCCTAGTATTCATTAGAACAATCTTGAATAAGTAGGTCAACCACATCATCACTCATCTTAAAAATATTAGTTTTGAAAAGGAACACATGGCTGCTGTTTTTTACCTTTTTTGGCTGTTAACACTTCTACGTATTAAACCAGCCATGGATAATGGGTACATCATATAAGTACAAGTTAGCAAAGCTAGCATGTGAGGATCGTGGAAACCAGTACCAATACATCACAGTCCCATTTAGTTTGCCACAATAAGCATTTCTTTCTCATGCCTGTGTTTAACTCAATAGAATTCTTTTATTTTTATAAATGTGGGGGGTTGTACCATTGATTTTGACGAAGTGCTGTCATAAAGTTAGTTAAGAAGGATTTTGTGATTGGTGTTTCATCTCCAGATAAACAAGTCTATCTTCTGAAATGTCATATTTAATTGCTTTAGATTTTCCCCTTTGTTTTTCTTGCTGCTTCACAAATATTTCTGCAGTTCTAAGAAAAATCAATTACAATAGCCTCTAAGGTTTTCTCTTTTTGCTTTCACTAGGGAAAAGTTGATTGTTTACGATTTCAAAAAGTAGGTTCAACATTGATCTTCAAACCTTAATATAGTTATTTGTATTGATAAAAAAGTAAATGTAAAGCAATTCCAGGAGCCATAGAATACTTTTGCCACAAGGAATTCTTTTAACGAGAGATGGAGACCCAAGTGTAGAATGCATATGCATGATAATAATTACTAGGGATGCTTAGTTCCAGTGTATAATGCTTTCTTTGAAAAACCCGACCTCTCAATGGCCATCTTTGAACTTCAATGTGCTAAGCAGGTTGGGCAATGTATAATATGTAATAAGCTAAGAAAGATGTTGGCTACCATTAATGAGCAAACCAGAGTAAATGACTGACTACAATTAGACAAAAACCTGGCAAATAAAAGTAGTCATGTTTAATTCTGCTCCTTAAAAATTTTCCAGTCTTTAGTTTTAGGCAATTTGCAGGAAATTCAAATTCAGAGAACATAGGAATTATATTAGTTCTCCACACTTTCACTTCAAGAGCTAGAAAGAACTCAGCACAGTGTTTATATCCATAGGACCTTGATCAGTAAATTGATGACACAGGAAGTCATTTCATATTATTTTCTTTGAGATGGCCTGCCAAATCACAATTTCAAGTGATACTTTCTCTGCCAGTTGAAAATACAGAAGGGTTTTTTGCTCTGATTGTAGTTTGTTTTTTTATTATGAGCTCCATTCTGCCGTTCACCCATTATTAGTGCATGATGGATACTATTACATCGTTGATATGTGTGCACACATTTTCAGCAAGGACCAGCTCATAGACAGCAACCTGACACACCAATTCTATTAGGGTATTAATTTGTTGTTGGTTGGTATCTGCAAGATAGGAGAATAAAGAGCAGATACGTCTGGAGAGATATTAGTGCACTGCCTCCTTATATCATATATTCCTTTTTTTAAGATTTTATTTATTTATTTGACAGAGAGAAATCACAAGTAGATGGAGAGGCAGGCAGAGAGAGAGAGAGGGAAGCAGGCTCCCTGCTGAGCAGAGAGCCCGATGCGGGACTCGATCCCAGGACCCTGAGATCATGACCTGAGCCGAAGGCAGCAGCTTAACCCACTGAGCCACCCAGGTGCCCCATTATATCATATATTAAAAGAGATATATTATATATTATGCAAAGACCTTATCTATAAGATATTTGCGGGGTACAAGTATTAAACATATTAGGAGAGAATGTTTACTGGTTGTTTGTTGAATGCAGTGTCTGCTGAGTACTTTCATAAATGCCAAGCAACTCAGGCCTCGTGTTAAACCTAACAGATAGTTAATAACCGAATGTTTAAATATTCTATCAAAATAAAATTAAATGCAGGTAAACAAATATATTTTAATCACACATCACGAGGATTTTTCACGAAGTAAACACAACTGTGAATATAGCAGCCAGATCCAGAAAGAGAATGTGTGCAGCACTATAGAGACAAGCCTCCAGCTTCCTTTCCATCACAAACCCTCCCTCTTGAGAGTAACTGATACCCTTCCTTCCAACAGTGCACATTAGTTTGGCCAGTTTTAGTATTTTACATAAATAGAATCATAGGATATGTGCCCTCTGTTTGTCCTCTTTACTCGACTCCATGCCTGCGAGATTCATCCATGGTACTGAGTGCAGCTGTAAAGAGTTTGCTCTCATTGCTATACAGTTTTCCATTTTATGAACATGCCATGAGGCAGAGATAAGATTTCAGTATAAATCTAATTATGAAATCCATTCTCTACGTAATTTAGACTCTGACAATAGAAGAAATGTAACAGGCATTAAGCATTTGCCAGTTGGAGGAGAATGCTCCCCACATGGCATTTTCTAAAGCCTCAGCCGTTTTTGCCTTCTCTTTTAAATGTAGCAAGTAATAAATCAATACGACAATTAATCAATAAAAGAGACACAGAAAAATGGGGGGGGTAGTGTTTAATTTTTAGGACAAATACTTTATATAACCTAGTTTACACTAAAAATGAGGAACTGTTATACAAAGATAGAGCTCTGGTACAAACTTTGAACTCTGTGCCAATGGCAATGTGTTTATGTATATATACCTATATTTTTCAGGTAATATATCTCAATTACCACAATCCACTTCCGAGTCATATCTACCTACAGTAGATAAATTAACAGTTTCCTCATTACTTGCATATGCAAAGCTCTTTATTGGCTGACTGATTAAACTGATAATAAAGCAATAGAAAGTGGCCAATGAGTCCATTTAACAGTTAGCTGGATTTTTATCAAAATATTGCAGTATGCCTACTATATGCCAGGCACTTTAGCAGACGCAAACATGCCATAGCCAGTCATTTTCTTCCTTCAATCAACAGCTTCAATTGGGTGGGTGATTTGTGGAGAACTGTACACACACACACACACAATGAAAGACATGACAGGAAAAAAACCGTGTTTCTGCCTTAAACAAACTGAAAAGAACATGGAAATTATATGTATGTATATATGACAAGAAGGACAATATAAACTCAGTGTACTAAAAATACAGTGTTTTGAAACAGGGAGCCAAAGAGACTCAAATGAGACTGAGTTAATCAAAAGGAGGTCAAGAAGAAAAGCATATTTTGTGATAAATTATAAGAGCAAACATTTTGAGTAGTCTGGCATATGTTCAACATAGAGGTGGAAAGAGGTCATAAGCAGGAACCAGTGCCCCACAAAACATTTCCCTTCCCAAATTTCCCTAGTCTACAACAATTTTCCTTGTTCTTATTTCCTATAGCACTTGAATTCTGTACTACATAATTTAGAGCAGATCTGCATTGCTTGCTAATTGTGTTGAAAATCTTGATTCCTTAAAATAGATCATTATCTCCTTGAAGGCAGAAAACTTTCCACAACATTCTTTGGTATTTTTCAATATCTTTCACTGTGCTGTGATTCATCTATTTGAAAAACCAGATGTAAGAGGTCTTTAAGAGGCAGCTACACTGGTTTTGCAGAGCAAAGGAAACCATCAACAAAACAAAAAGGCAACCTATATGGAGGCATTTGCAAATGATATATCTGGTAACAGGTTTATATCCAAAATATATGAAGAACTTACATAAATCAACACCAAAAAAAAAACCACAAAACCCCAAATAGTCTGATTAAAAGGGGTAGATGACATAAACAGACTTTTTTTCCAAAGAAAACCTACAGATGGCCAACAGGCACATGAAAAGACACTCAAGATCACTTATCATCAGGAAAATGCAAATCAGAACCACAATGAGATATCACCTCACATCTGCAAGAATGGATAAAATCAAATCTCAAGAAACAACAAGTGTTGGTGAGGATGTAGAGAAAAAGGAACCCTCGTGCACTGTTGGTATGAAAGCTAAGTGGTAGAAATGTAAATTGGTGCAGCCACTGTGGAAAACAGTATGGAGGTTCCTCAAAACACTAAAAATAGAAGCACAATAGGATCCAGCAATTCCACTTCTGGGTATTTGCCCCAGGGCGGGGAAGAAACACAAAACACTAACCTAATCTGTGTGTCTGCTGATAGATGAATAGATAAAAAAGATGCATATTCATTGTATATACACACAGTGGAATATTATGCAGTCATAAAAAAGAATGAGATCTTGCCATTCATGACAACATGGATGGATCTAGAGGGTACTATGTTAAGGGAAATAAGCCAAAGAAACACAAATATTACATGACATCAATTGTAGGTGTAGTCTTTTTTTTTTTAAGTTTTATTTATTTGACAGACGGAGATCACAAGTAGGCAGAGAGGCAGGCAGAAAGACAGAAGGAAGCAGGCTCCCCGCTGCGCAGAGAGCCTGATGCCAGGCTCGATCCCAGGACCCTGCGATCGATCGTGACCTGAGCCAAAGGCAGAGCTTTAATCTACTGAGCCACCCAGGCGCCCCTAGGTGGTCTTTTAACAAAACAAACAGAAGAGAAACAGACCCTAAAATAGAGAAAACTAATAGTTGCCAAAAGAGAGGGGCTTTGAGGGATAAGTGAAATAGGTGAAGGAGAGTAAGAGGTACAAACTTCCAGTTATAAAAGAAATAAGTCATGGGGATGCAAGGTATAGCATAGGAAATGAAGTCAATAATACTGTAATGACTTTTTATGGTGACCGATGGTAACACGCTTATCATCATGAGCACTTCGTAACATATAATTTTTGGATCAGTACATTATATACTTGAAACTAATACTTCAATTAAATATCTTGAAAACTAGGGGTGCCTGGGTGTCTGACTCTTGGCTTCAGCTCAGGTCATGATCTCAGAATTGTGAGACTGAGCCCGGGGTAGGCTCCTTGCTCATCAGAGAGGATGCTTCCCCTCTCTCTTTGCCCCTCCTATGCTCATGCTCTCTCTCTCTCTTTCTAAAGCAAACAAATAAATCTTTTAAAAATCTTAAAAAATAAAGCCATGGTTAATCTTTTCAATAGAAGAGCACTGAAAATTGGGTCATGAATTGAGTTTTAAGCCTATCCCCCTCATGTGCATTTAGACCTTGAGCAAATTATTAACTTTTCTAAGATTCGGGTTTTTATCTGAAAGAATATATCTGCTGCCGTTATTCCATAGGATAATTATGAAAAACCACAAGAAATAATGTGTTTAAAACATTTTTAGAAATCTTAAACCAGTATATAAATATGAGGTTTTTTAAAAAAAAGTTTGGTTTTGTTCTTATCCCCACCTTTAGACTTTTCCAGCCAGGCATAAACCTGTTAACAATATTCTATTTTTGGAGGATACATTTGGGGTTATTTATGGGTTATAGGGAATCAACTTCCTATAGTGAGAAAGATATATTAATTAACAAAGTATAGAAATCATTACAAATATTCTAGTCTTTTATTAGTAACCAGTCATTCTTTACCTGTAATGTGGTTTTTTAAAATGTTATACTGAGAAAAAGTTGCCTCTTCACTGCTTTTTATTCAGTTGCACATATCATTTTATACTTTGAACTTGTTTATTGAGGAAATAAATGTAGCTTCACCAATTTAACAAAGTACACAAAGTCAAGTGACCTTGATTTTTCAGTTGCTGCCAGCAGTCTCTGAAAGATGAATGAGCAAAACATCACTAGGTCTGACTCTATTTAATGTATTATCTTTAATTGACAATGACAGTCTATAAAATAATTTTATGCTTTCATGATTTCCTGGGATTCTCTGAAAATGAAAAAACGAAGTGGCAATTGCTGCTCATAAAAGGGGAGACAGAGTTTGGAGTTCTAATTCAGGCAAGTTAACTGCACACTAAGTTAAAAATCAATACTCCTTAAAAGAACATAACAGAATCTAGAGTCTGTATATCCTATTATTCATCATGTCGGGGGGTACTAGATGTGAAGAGACAGAAAAACATGACCCAAACTCAAGAAGAGAAGAAGCAGTCAACACAGTGAGTACAAGACCAAATATTGTACTTACCAGGGATTTTAATCAGCTCTCTTGTTTAAAATCTGATTCGACAGGGGTACCTGGGTGCCTCAGTAGGTTAAGCGTCTGAGTCCATTTTTGCTCAGGTCATGATCTCAGGGTCATGAGTCTGAGCTGCGCATGGGGCTCTGTGCTCAGCGGGGAGTCCGCTTGAGATTTTCTCTCTCCCTCTCCCTCTGCCCTACCACCCCACGCTCTCTCTAAAATAAACAAATAAATCTTTAAAAATAAATAAATGAAATAAAGTCTGATTCAGTAATTCATCAGAATCTCCAAGCATTTTTGTTGTTCTCTTGTTTCCCAGACTCTTTCAGTCCATTATGCAGCTTCTTGGGAAAGCAGTTTAAGGTTTTCCTAAAGATAGGCAATTATGGAACATACAGTATTTCACTCTGAACTTGGTTTACATCCTTCTGGGATGCTTTTAAGATATTTTTTGGTCTCAGCAACTTGGAACTGCAGGGATTTTGAGGCTTCTTTGCCTGTGTCTGTACTTGAAGGCAAGCTATGATCTCTCTATGAAACCAAAGTTTAGGGAGCTTACATACAGGTGAAAGTCCCCAAGTGAAGAGGTAAACTTGTTCCTTTTTTAATGAAGTGCTACCAAAAGAGTTTCTAACTGCAGAGGACTAGCTTCCTCTGCAGGTGACCTACAGGCTTCACAAGTTTGTGTCAACAGTTTAATCTTCAGAGTGAATTCATGATATTCTTCAACCTGGGCAGAAAAATCTTTTGGCTGCCTCTTTTTTCTTCCTTTAAGTACCTTCTCTTTATCATAAAAAAAAAAAAAAAAAAAAAAAAAAAAAAAAAAAGCATCTACCAGAATCTCCTAGGGAAACCTAAAGATACAATGGAGCCTGACTCAAATATTTGGAAAACAGCATCACAGTACCATAGAGTTGCTCCAGGACCAGCTAGAAAGACATGTTTACAGACATCAGCCGGCCATCCTCAGGTCGAAAGGGCACTGCAGTTCTACCTCTGATTGCCGGTAGCCTGTGAGCCACATCTTACACACAGAATCTTGTGGATTGTTCTGATTCCAAGCCAAATAAGTGCCTGGCAAAGAGGAGGGGCTTGGGGGAAGGGAAGGCCTGCTAGATGCCGTAAAACAGTACTCAAATGCTCTAATTTGGCTCCGTTTGCTGCACAAATAGAAAGTGGCATTAGTTGTACAATGCATTTGGAGATGCGGAAAGGACTGATTACAGCCAGAGGAGGTCAGCCAATGAGCTCTGGCCAGACTATAAGCTCCACCTGGCCTTGCAACTAACCTGGGTCAGATCAGCCCCATACCAAAACGCCTTTGCTCGAGAGTATATCAGAGCATACTGGTGAGGCTTACCAAGGTCACAGGGATCATCTCCCTCACCAAAAGCTCCATCCCTCATTTGTCCTTGGTTAACACAGGGAGGCAGGCCGAGTAACAGAGAAAACAGTAACTCATCAAAAGTAGTAATTAAGAGACCTGATTTTCCATTGTAGGAATTTAGATGTCAATTGGAATTATCAGTATCTTAAAATTTCAAGGATTTTCTGTGGCGCCAAAATGTTCCTGTTCAATCCAATTGTCCTAAAGGGGCTTACTCTCCTCTCATTCTGACACAGTCATCCAGGCCCCTTCCCTCATGGAGCCCTGTTATCTGGAACATATGCTTCCCAAGCCTGCCCTAGGGACCATCCACCTGGTCACCTTCAGGAGTGTGGGCATCTTCTGAAGAAGGAGATTTCCCTTTTACCAGTTAAATTTGCCACCTCTATTTCTTTAAACTACATCTCACTCTCTTAGTATCTCTCTGGCAGGCTTAGACTCAGAGCCTCCTGGTCCAACACTCAGGACTACCATGGGTGACTCACCCCCCAATACTTTTACCATGAGGAAACCAAGAATTTGTTGGCCAAATCCCATCTGGAGGTCTTAGAGGGCACCAAGGTTTGTGCTGCATGTTCCCCCATGGATGTGGAAGGTACAGGTCTCTGACCAGGGGAGAAGGTGGCCAAATGCCTGATGAAGTGGTATTTTTTCTCCCTTTTCATATTTAATTTTTATTCCAAAAAAAACTTATTTTAGAGTTTGCAACCTATTTCAGAAAATAAAGAATTCGGCCACTGTGGGGATTAAAACACAACAACAACAGAGAATGGAGATGGTTCTAGACAGAACTCGTTAGGTTGCAAGTCACAGATACATAACTGGAAGCAGTTTAAGTCAAAATAAGGACTTGGGACACAATCACTGGAGGGGGACGCAGAATGGGAGAACTGCAAGGGTCATGGCATCCCTTGGAACCTCAAGTCAGAAGGGGGGACTCACCACTCCCAGGAGTCCCGCTGTCTCTTGTTTCTGATTCTTAAAAAAGAAAAAAAAAAAAAAGAAAAGAAAGAAAGAAAAAAGAAGAAAAAGGCCTCTGGGTATCTGTGGGCAGGCTCCACTTCTCGGGTTTCTCCATGGGGCAGGAACATAGAGAACAACTTCAGCAGACAAGGAATTTCAGTCAGCTACTACAGCTATGATGAAGGTCGGGGAGGTTCTCCAGAGGAGGCCACAACTATAGGAAGATGACAAGTACCTCTGCAATCACCTCTGTCTACCTGAGTTATGCCTTCTTGGAGGATCTGGGGTGCTCACAGGACTGCACCACCAGGAGAAGCTACAGAATTTACCAAAGGACCCTGCTGAAACCACCACCATGTGCAGTTCTATTTCCGGGAAGGGGTTATGCGGAGGGAAGTCTACGGCAGCTGCCCATGCTGTGACCTCTCAGCCAGAGTATGTCGATCTGGTAAGCCAGAAGCCGTGGTTCTCTAGAACACAGAGGGATTGCTAAGGCCATCTTGGGGTCAGCACATGTGAGGAGACCTTACCTCACATTTCTGGATTGCTTATCCCCGTATCTATAGTAAGTCTGTGTGGTGATTCTGTAGTAACGGATTGAGTAGTACATAAAGAAAATCCCAAGTAGAACCAATGTAGTTCACTGATAAGACACTGGAATAAGGAGCCTGCCTGAGCGGAGATTGCTAATATGTCAATGGAAACAGGCAGAGCCAGCCCAAGGGTTTGCTCTTGAAGATAAGAACAATTACTTTAGACTTAAAGCAGCTCACTGACCTGGGCATGTCCTTCATGCCACTGATTTGGGCATCTGTCAGACACATGATCAGATCTGGGATCAATGCAAACCTGTTAAATTTTCAGTAAATATTCCAAGAGGGTCTTGGATAACCTGTATTTAAGACAGTGCCTGGGGAATGGCAGACACTCACTATCTGTAGAACGAGGAAACAAACACTCTCGGGAATGCCATGTAAAGACTGTAAAGACATGTAAAGAATGATGCCAGCAATGGTAGTCCCATTTATCGGGTGCTTACTCTGTGCCAAACACGAGCTAAACAATTGCATGAATTATCTCAGTTAATTCTCCCAACACACCTATGAGCCTGCACCTATTTTTGTCCCCATTTAATATGAGGAAAGTGAGGTAGAGAGAATTTAAAGAGAGGTACAGTATGTAAGTGTGCACCCATTTGACAACTTGGTCAACTAGAGTTGAAAAAAAATCAAGATATACAGTTTAATCACTACGCCAAGAGTCATGCATGGGCACACACTCAAGACGGGACTTCCCAGATCACCATTCCACTAGGTAACACCGGCATCCCCTAAAATTATGCACAGACTGAAAATGAAATTCCCATGAAGAAAACACATGAACATACATTTTCCCTTTCTCCCCCCAAATGCTAAACCAGAAGACAAGCTAATATTACATGGCAGAGGTGACAGTTGCTGGGGGTGGGGTGCTCGTGAGATGCAAGGAATTTTTTTTAAATGCTGGCAGAAACTCCCATAAAGAATGCTTCTGAGGCAGAAACGAAATGACATGTTCCCACAAAGGCACTGGCAAGAACATAAACCAAACGGCTGAGTCACACACTGCAAATTCCAGCTGCAGCTCTGAATCAAAAGGCAGCTTTCTGGTGGAAAAACCAAAGAAATGTTGGGGAAAATACAAGGTCTTTTCTGTCACATCCAGTGGCAACTTCAGTCAGCAATAATGTCACAATTAGCCACGGAATCGAGTATAGAAAGTTAAACTGTCGCTGAGTGAGCGCCCAAGGTCTTTATGGGCACATTTTATAAACAGAAGGCAAACAGTGGAAGTGCGCTCAGTGACAGGAGAGCGAGCAGAGACCTGCAGTTATTTATTTGGACAGTCTGCACTACCAAGAGATGACAGTCACACACCTGCATGAGGAATTCGCACAGAAAGCTTCCTGTAGCAATAAATATGACCTTGGTACCCTTCTGCCTCTCATACCAGAAGGGCTCAGGAGGCCAGTGCAGTACAAATAGGAGGTAATCTTTATTCAAGTTTTGTCTGGTGGGGTTAGAGATTATTCGGAGCTTGTTCTCACACTAATTCCAGAGAATTCTGGTCTCCCTAATTTAGGAAAACTTCATAGTTTCATAGGTTAGTCTAAATCAAGGGCCAATGAATTTTTTTCTGTAAAGGGCTAGAGTAAATATTGCAGGCTTTGTGGGACACATAGTGTATGTCTTGCATATTCTCTGTTTCTATTTTTTTATAACCCTTAAAAATATTTTATAAAAACATTTTTAGCCCAAGGGCCACACAAAAACAGACTGCTGGCTGGATCTGGCTCTTGGCCCACACGTACTTCGCCATTTCCCTACAGAATCACTGAAAAAGTGGATGTGTGGGTAAGAAATGTACAATGTGATATGTACCTAATTTAATACACACACACTTTCATATACATGTTAAGTACATGAAATTATTCTTTCTCCCATTAGAAGATAAATTCTTCCTGTGCAGAAACTTCACTACTACTTTTCAGAATTCTCCAAAACAGTAAGAAATGAATTCTGCATGCAGTGGGTCTCAATAAATATGGACTGACAGACTATTAAAAGAATACAGCCTATGTTAAAAGACCATGACCAGGGAAAATTTTGGTTTTCCTTTTTCAGTAGAAGAAATGACAATTTTTCTTTGTAATAACATCTAGGAATATGTGACTTTTATTTTTTTTAAGTTCTTTTTTAAAAAAATATTTTATTTATTTATTTGCCAGAGAGAGAGAGAGAGAGAGAGCGTGCATAAGCAGGGGGAGTGGCAGGCAGAGGCAGAGGGAGAAGCAGGCTCCCTGCTGAGCAAGGAGCCCAATGTGGGACTCAAGCCCAGGACCCTGGGATCATGACCTGAGCCCAAGATAGTCACTTAACCGACTGAGTCACCCAGGCGTCCCAGAATATGTGACGCTATTATCATCAATGACATCAAAACTACTATTCTTTTACAATGTGACTATTTTAATGTCATGAATTATGACTTTCAAAACTTTCTATATAATACCATATTAGTACTGACATCAGAAATAGTGTGCATTTTAAGAAATACTAATTATTTTCACATTTAAAGAAAGCAAACAGATTTCAGAAACTCCAGATTTTCCTGATGCTAAAAATTAGCTAGAATAACAGCTCAAAATCTACCATTTATACACAAAATCTACTATTTAGAACAATAAAGAATTAGCAAAGAAATATTTAAAATGTTTATTTTTTTCTTTATCAGTATCAAAGTACTAATGTGACCAGGGAAAGGACTGAAGATTTCAGAGGAGGAAATAGATACACAACCTCAAATCTAACTTTCATTCTATGAATCATTATTTCTGGTCATATCTTGACTACAGAATCCAGTTGGGCTTTTCTGCCTCTGGGCTTAATTTATTTATTTATTATCAGTGCACTGAAGGGCTATGCATTCTCGTCATGCATTTTTTAAAACTACTGCTGAGGCATTTTCACATTCGGTGCTATAGTAAACATTTTATTATTGAACTCCAGTATGTTCTTCTTTCCTCTAAAGATACCTGAAGTTATGTATCACTATGAATAAAAATACAGTCTTCTCGGTACAGAAAGTTTTTATTTACTGCAGTTCAAAATGCCAGAATTATGAGATAAGCTATCATACAAGATGTTGACAATGAAAGTCAATATGTACCACCTAGTTTGGTCTCCTCGATTTTTTTGTGCTATTATTCACAGTTTGGGCATGTAGTTATCATACACTTTCCTTCAAATCGCCAGCTCATTCCACTTATGGCTTCAAAGACAATTTTGGAAATGAAAGGAATGAGACACAGAAAAACGGCAACTTTGTCCTACTGTCATTGTCTCTTTGTGCTGTTGTTGGCCTTGCTCTGGTGCCCACTTCACCAGTGCACCTTCTTACCCAGCTCTACAATCCAGAAATCCATCTGCAGTTTTTTCTCCCTTCCCTGGTCAAAGGCATATGGGGATTATGTTTGTAGTATATACTTAAAAGCCCTTCAACAAACTAGAAGCTCTCATCTGCTTCCAAAATTACATCCTAACACCTGTTCCGTGGTTTCAAGGTCTTTCATAATTTGATGTTTCTTACTAGCTAACTTAATACATCTCTATAAATAAACTCAGTAAATCTTGCAGAGCTCCCAGGTAAAGCTTATTTCCAGAGAGGAGTCTCACTATTTACTGCTGGTAATGGATATACACTGAGTTCAGAAGCTATTAGTAGAATAAAAACAAACAAAAGTCTTTTCCCATGGAGTCACCCATTTAATACATACGAGGTATATCTCAGATAAACATCTAGGAGGTCATACTCTCTGCTCTCTCTCCTTTTTCCCTTTCTAAAGATGGTTTAGATCAGAGCTTTGGGTCCATCCCAGGAGTTGTGACTTTTAGACTCATCAGAGTGAAACAGCCATAAGTTCTATCATACTTTTTTAAAGATTTATTTTAGCTGTTTGAGAGAGGAGGAGGAACGTGGGTGGGGGGACGGGCAGAGGGAGAGGCAGTGAGAATTTCAAGCAGACTCTGTGTTGAGCATGAATCCTGATGGAGGGCTCAATCTCATGACCCTGAGATCACGACCTGAGCGGAGTCCAAGAGTTGGACACTCAATCAACTGCACCACCCAGGTGCTCCCTATCATATTTTCCTCACCATGACAGATGATTATCACAGCTTCATTTTAATGTACTATTATGCTAACACAGTTGCTGTCTGTTTTCTCTGTCCAGCCAGTAAAGGGCAAAGAAGCTCTCCCTACATTTATGCCAAAACGATCTTTCTGTCTTGCTGCTATTGTCACCTCACTGATACCAAAAGACTCCAGGTTTACTCTTCATTCAGCAACTTGGTTCCTGTGTTTTTCTCCCCCAGAACTCTTCTTTTCCTGCACTTATTCTAGTTCTTTAGAACCTTGCTCCATATCAGTCCCCATGAAACCTTCTGTTCTAGTTAGCGGGCATTGCCAAATAACCCACTCCAAACTTAGCAGCGTCAGACATTTATTACAGATCTCATGGGTCAGGAATTCGGGCAAGGACAAGTAGTTTTCTTTTTTTTAAATTATGTTATGTTGGTCACCATACTACATCATTAGTTTTTGATGTAGTTTTCATTCTACGGTGACTGGGATCCTAGCTGGGTGGTCTGAATGGTTAGAGATGCCAGCAGTGGCTCATTTTAGGCCCTCTGTCTGAGGTCTCTGTTGCGGCTACTGGCTGTGCTTCCTTATTCTGGTTCACATCACATCTGCTGGAGCTGGAATATCTAAGCTAGCTTCTTCATTCACATGTTTGCTGTCTGCACTGGGATGGTTGGAGTGCTGAGACTAGTCAAACATCTGTCCATATAGTCTTTTCATGGGGTTACTTGGACTCCTTCACAACATGGAAGTCTTGGGATACTCAGGGGTCTTTCATGGTGGCTAGGTTTCCCCAGAGCATTAAGATGGTAGAAAGGCAATCAAAGTAGTGGCAGAAAATATTTCTACTACATATAAGGGACAAAAACTCTTCTCTTGAATGTAGTTTAAAAATCACTACAGATCATGAAGAAAAAGAGAGAGAAAATAGAAAAATGAGTGAGATAACTGAATGGGTCCTTCACAAAACAGGATTACATAATAGTGAACACAAATATAAAACAAATTAAGACTCACTAATCATCTGGGGACTGCAATGGATACATGATGCGGTATCACTGGTCACCCACCAGAGTGGCTAAAATGAAAAAGGCTGGTATCACCAAGAGAAGAAGAGGGTGTGCTGACACTCGGGCTCTCCAATTCTGCTGCGGATCAAATGACAACAGGCACTAGAGAAAACAGGCCGGCGCTGTCTACTCAGGGTGAGGGTGCATGTTTGAACATCCCGTGACCCAGCAATTCAACTCCTTGAAATAATAAAATAAAATAAAATAAAATAAACCCACAGCTACACACCCCAACATGGATGACCCTCACAGACATAATGCTGAGCATGAAATAAATGCCATACAATTCTAGTGGAAAAAAAAAAACTTTCAAACTGTGCTACAGTGTTTAGGAACTCTTATTAACAGACTCCCAAACAATGATGGACTACAAGGAAGTAATTACCATACAGGACAGGTGTTTGTTCTCTCTGGGAGAAAGCAAGCCAGCCCCAGGGAACGAGAATGAGGGTGATTTCTGGGATCTAGCAATGTTCCATGTCTTGGACTTAGGAGACAGTTACATGGAGGTTTGTTTTATGATCAGTCAATGGACAACATCCTCGTTCTGCACACTTTTCAGTGAGTACGCTACACTCTCTAAACTAAGAAAGAATTAAAATATAATAAAAATTATTATTGCTTTTTTTGTTTTTTTTTCTGATGTTTTGCCATTTTCCCTTCTTATTTTTACTGGCTTAGGAGTATGGTTATTCTGCTCACCTAACTGCAGGGGTCCCTGTAGGCAAGAAGGGGAGAGACAGCATTCACATACAGCTGGCTTTCACTGTGCCGTCCCTTTTATCCATGAAGGCAAGTTGCATCCTAAAAATGTGTCTTGTTTCCATGATTCTCTACGTAGCCTGAACTGCCTAATTTCTCTGAACTAACTGAATCTGGCAAGCTGTAGGGCCTGGGGAGGGGTGTGAGAGAGAATCCTGCCGCCACCTGGACCTCCCTTATTGTTCTATTTTATATGAAAAAGGAGCTTTGGCCCCTCAGCATGTGTTCCTCACTCCCAGTAAGTATATTTTTCCGGCCTGCAATTTCTGAGAAATGCAGTATATACTGTTACACTTGTATTGGAACATATACCTTATACACGAAAATCAGACCTGGTGGTAGATTGCGTCTTAGTTGTTCCCAGGTGAGGTATGTGTAATCCTTATTACAAGTCCTTCCCCGACCACTGAAAATGTATTTTCAGTTTTCATTTGCTTAATTCTTCTGTCACAGAGAGAATTTTTAAGCTACTTTGATAAATCTTCATCTAAGAAGAACAAAATCTAACATCAACTAATTACGAGCGTATTAGGAGTCAACCAAACAAATACCCATTTTCCCTTGCTTTGTATTGACTTGCAGGTTTCTTGTTGAAAAGAAGCTAAACTGACACATGGAAGAATTATTTTTAGAACACTTGGGGTTTTTTTCTTTATGAAGAAAAACACATTCTTCAAATCCTGTTGACAGGAAAATATCAGGTGCTAAAAAGGAGGAGTGACAAGTATTAAGATCTTGCTCTGCTTGGAGGACTTCTGGTTGCACATTATTGCCTATGTAGTCTAATCTGTTTCTACATGGACCCTAAAACAGAAAGAAATTGTAAGGTAAATACTAGACTCTGGACCATACCATCCTTTCGATTGAACATTCTGGGGCCTAATAAGCTATTAGAGATGACTATTTCTACAACTGAACATTTTCCATAACCAACGTCTTGTGGGAGAGCAGATACCTCCATGCTGGTAGGAGTGCTGGTTTCCTTTGCAGCGAAGCTGTGATGCTTCCACAAATGGTTTCAACCAAGAGTTTCTTTTTAACTTGCCTATTTGTGGACATTTTAACCTCTGTCCTCATTGGAAAAGAAAAAGAAAAAGAAAAAGAAAAAGAAAACCTATTTTCTGGACCATCAAGAGCAAGTATCAGTGCACGTATGTAACCTTTTACCATGGCATCTCACACATAGTATGTGCTTAGTAAACATTAACTCTTGTTATTCTGCCAAATATGGTGATTATTACAAGTCATTGATTTACTGTGATGATCAGGCCCAAAGAACAGTGCAAAATGACAGCCACTTAACCCAACATGGGTTGCTGGGCTAGAGGAGGGTCAAGGACTTTGAAGGGACTGAGATTTTACCCTGCACGTGCGAGTTCCTCCTGCTCCCTCCACGGCCTCCTGAGGGCAATGTGGAGCAGTGCCGGTGGGACCCCTGTTTGCGGGGGGACACTCTAGGCTTAGCAACTCCCGAGCTTTGAAATAGGGCATAAAGGTGTGCGCTGTGGTGATGAGCACTGGGTGTTATACCCAACTAATGAATCGTTGAATGCTACATCAAAAACTCATGATGTACTATATGCTGGCTAACTGAACACAAAAAAATAATTTTAAAAAAAGATGAAGACAGTTGAGAGCAAGCCTGCCCAAACTTTGCCCTGAGGAAGACCTTACCATTACTATTTTTTTAAAGATTTTATTTATTTATTTGACAGACAGAGATCACAAATAGGCAGAGAGACAGGCAGAGGGAGAGGGGGAAGCAGGCTCCCCGCTAAGCAAGGAGCCCAAAGTGGGGCTCAATCCCAGGACACTGAGATCATGACCTGAGCCGAAGGTAGAGGCTTCACCCACTGAGCCACCCAGATACCGCATCTTTACTATTTTTTAACAGCACAGGAAGCTTCCTTCTTCCCTAAAGAGAGATACCATCTCTTTCATCTAAGATAGTTGACTCTACAAACCCCCCAACAATGACTTTCTCAGAAGATGTACAGAAATGTGAGACATTGTCCCCTAAATAGAGGGAAACAGAATGGGTTTGGGGAAGAAATAGGTAAAAAGGACAGATGATGAATACTGTAGAATGAAGTTTTTTAATATTTTTTTAAACTCTTATTTGATATATAATAGGTATACTGGAAAGTGCCTACATCAGAATTATACAATTTGATAAACTTTCAAAACAGTGCAACCATGTCAACAGCGCCCAGATCAACAAAAGCCTGGTTTCCAGCTCCCAGAAGACGCCCTTGTTCTCTCCTTCCAGTCACTAAACCACTTCCCAAGGGTAACCACTACTGACAGGCAACCACTCGCCACAGATTAGCTGTGCCTGTTTTTGAAATTAATTTCAACGGCACCATAAAATATATACTCTTTCATGACCGGTTTCCTTCATGACTGGTTTCTTCTAGTCAACATTATGATGGTAAGATTTCTCTGTACCAGTGCAAATATTTTCCATGGTTTATTGGAATTGTCATGTGATATTCCATTATACGACAGTACTACATTTATGCATTCTACTGTTGATGAGCAGTTGGACAGGTCCTGGCTTTGGATTATAACAAATATCACTACTCTGAACATTCTAGCACACATCTTTTAGTGAATACATGTGTGCATTTCTGTTGGGTATGTACCTATAAGGAATAATTCTAGGCCTGAAAAGCAGTTTTGAAAGGGTTAAGATAGGCTAGTGCAAAGCCCTGCTTTAAAATAATAAGTTCTCTTGGTTCTCTATTAATTTTCCTCCAAAGAGTACATCTGCAGCAGCTTGAAACAACATGCCACTCTCCATCCATGATTAAAATAAAAGAGTTTGTAGAAGCCAGTCTAAATTAGACATTCTCATCAGCCTACATATGAACTCTTAATTAAAATACATTCACATTGAGACTCCATCACTCTAAGGTTGTTATTCACTTTTGCTGCAAAACAAGCAAGAAAGCAGAGATAGGCCTGAGGCATTTGCCGCACACACAAACCCAAAAGTAGAACAGACAAAGCAGAAATGAAAGCTAATATGGAAAGAAAATACCTGTGACAGAAAGTCCCAGTCATGCTAGAAGAGAAGCTTAAGAAGAAATTGGTATGAATATATTCCATATACTTGGAATACTCAGTTGGCTATGTAAGCAAATAAAATTGTGCAAAAAGAATGAATTTACTGGCTAGATTCACTGAGCCAAGAGAAAATAGCAGGTAAAAGCATTAATCCACAGAAGCAATTCCCCTCCAAAAGAAGATTCTATCTGCCAGAATAGTAAAAAAAAAAAAACAGAAGTACAAGAGATATAGCCAAATCTCAACAGCAATGTAGAGAGACACAAAAGGCAGATGACAACGTCATAAAGGGTAGAAACCAGGCCAGGTCTCTAAGGAGAACTTTTCAACAACAACAACAACAACAAAAACCCACAAACTACACACATTATTTTATAGGCCCAATGCAGGATACTAAAATTTGAGGCACAAAAGTATTGCCACCTGCAAAAGACACTGGAAAGTTCTAGAAAGACATTCTATAGTTACACCAGCTAGGAGACTCAGACTCCCTCCCTCACTACCCTCAAAAAGGAAAGAAAACTGGTAAGAATTCTTGAAATATCCAGAGCAAACAGATCACACTGACGGAACTGACCAGGGAATGCAAGCAATCTATCTATTCAGTGATTTTAAGTTTTAAAGCCTCACTGCCTCAACACGGTTTGGTTTCTTTTGAAAAAACATGGAGAGGAAAATTTTTTTTAAGATTTTATTTATTTGACAGACAGAGACCACAAATAGGCAGAAAGGCAGGCAGAGAGAGAGAGAGGAGGAAGCAGGTTCCTCGCTGAGCAGAGAGCCCGATTCAGGGCTCGATCCCAGGACCCTGGGATCATGACCTGAGCTGAAGGCAGATGCTTTATCCCGCTGAGCCACCCAGGTGCCCTGAGAGGAAATTTTTTTAAAACGGAAAAGAAATAATTTAAGCAGAGTGAATTTCAATCACGATGGCCAGTGATAAGGCCCTTCCAGATGCGGGAGGCTCTTTTAAGCTTAAAGTGGGCTGCTGGGGAGAACAGGGGCAGGACACATGACCATTCCCTCTGCAGCCATGGGTACAATTACAGTAGTCCGCTGTTATCTATGGGAGACCCACAGTGGGTGCCTGAAATCCTAGATAGTTCCAAACCCTGTGTATACTTTGTTTTCCCCTTCCCGTGCATACCTATGACAAGGTTTAATTGATAGATCAGGCACAGTAGGAGATTAGCAACTAATAATAAAATAGAACAATTTTAACAAGGTAGCAAAAGTTATGTTAATGTGTCTCTTTTTCTCAAAATATCCTAACGTATAATACTCACTGTTCTTATTCTTCTGATGTGAGATGACAAAACGCCTATGTGGTGGGGTGAATTGAGCCCAATGGTGCAGGCATTGTGACACGAGGCTACTGAAGACTTTCTGACGACTTGTTAGCACGATCACTTGCTTCAGGTCTGTGCTTGACCCCGGGGGGACCTGAAACACCAAGAAGAGAAACTGTGGATAAGGGGAGACGACTGTATTCCCGGTATTTCTTAGTGTCGTCCCAATGAGAACTCCTTAAGAATCATAGACTTTAATCTTTCATTTGTATATAATTTATAATTACTAATGGGTGGCTCAGTGTTGGACTCTTGATTTCGACTCCAATAATACATGATCTCAGGACTGTAAGACTGAGCCCTGCATTGGGCCTTAAGATTCCCTGTTTTCCTCTCCTTCTGCCCTTCCCCCACTCCGGCTCTAAAAGATAATTTAAAAAATAAAAGTACTTTAAGTATGCTGTAAAGCAATGGTTTTCAAAGTGTGGTCCCCAGACCAACAGTATTGACATCACTTGGGAATTTGTTAGAAATGCAAATTACTGGTTGGTGCCCAGCAATCAGCTTTAACAAGACCTCGGAGTGATTGTAATTCAAGCTAAAAATTGAGACTCTTGGCCCTGAAGCATTTGAAGAACTCAGAAGAATGAGTAAAAATGAAAGTCTCCACTCATCAATAACTCTTTGTCTGGAAATGAACTTGCTGCCTGATTTGAAGTATAATCGAAAGCTTTTTCTAGAAGTTACAAATATCCACATTCAAAACAGAGTGAGATATAAATTTTTTTACAAATAGATAAATTAGCAGATCTTTTTTGGTCATGTCAGCCTAAAATTGTCAGAAGGCAGTAATTAAGCAAAGTATTTATTTGGGGTGAAACGTGCAATTTGGGGTACACAGATTTGGGCAATAACCCACTAGGTATCCCACAGAGAGCAAAGTTCAGGGGTTCTTGAAGATAAAAAGGGAATGTTTGCATATGTTGGTTACAAAGCATTTTGATTGTGGCAGCTGAGAAATAATCTTGGCTAAACGAACTGGTTGCTAAGACCATCACTAAGCAAATGTCTTTTACTGTAGTAAGCTGCAGGTGTTTGTGCAAAGTCCTTGGAGTATTTGTGGTTTGGCCCAATTCAGAAGTTCATGGATCCACCTGGTAAGGACACGCATAAGAACCCCCCTCCATTTTAAAACCCCTTGACATAAGTGACCCCATTAATTCTACCTTTCACAGTCTTGGTATCTCTGGTGGGCCCCACCTTTCCTTTCATTCTGCTAGATATACTGTCTCATAAAAGGTAAGAAAAAGTTCTTTAAGAAAAAGTTCAGGGTTTTGTTCTTCGAATTCCAGAAGGCTAATTCTAGCAAAAACGAAAGACAACAGCTCAGAGCAAATCTTCTTTGACCCAAGCATACATTAGACAGCCTAAGCTGAGGGCAGAGCAGAACCACAGAGGAAGTGATAAAAGCTTATATGCTAGTAAGACACGAGAAAGGGTCCTGAGCCCTCATCTCCCACCCCAACCCTCAACCAAGCTCCTGATTCAGAGGCAGTAGTGCATAGAAGCCTCTGTTTTTTAGGTGAGGGTTGGGGGAAGGGAGACTAAAGAGCTGTCTCCATTCTTTGTCCATTCACTAGGCTTATGACAGGTTCATAACATTCCCTGTGCCATTCTGTGGTAGTGTGACAGCAGAGCTCATGGTCTTGAGTGGAGTACAGAAGCTGATTTCTCTAGAGTGGTATAGGATCTCAGAATATCCCCTATATGTAAGACAGTGGCATAGAAATAGGCAGATGCAAAAAGGAATCACCGTCAGGAATGAGGCAGGATGCACAAACCTAAGACACCTGGAACATATAAAGCCAAGAGAGAGTGTGTGGTGATGTATTGTGTAAGAACACCTGACATGAGATATATCCACTGGAAAATATGATTCCGCAATCCCACTTCAGGGTATTTAACCAAAAGAACTGATATTAGGATCTCAGAGAGAGAGCTACATGCCCATGTCCACTGCAGCATTACTCACATTAGCCAACATATTAAACAAAAAGTCCACTGACAGATGAATGCATAAAGAAATGTGGTGGGGCACCTGGGTGGCTCAGTGGGTTAAAGCCTCTGCCTTTGGCTCATGTCGTGATCCCAGGGTCCTGGGATCAAGCCCCGCATCGGGCTCTCTGCTCGGCAGGGAGCCTGCTTCCCGCTCTCTCTCTGCCTGCCTCTCTGCCTACTTGCGATGTCTCTCTCTCTCTCTGTCAAATAAAGAAATAAAATCTTTAAAAAAAAAAAAAAAGAAATGAGGTAAGTAGAATGAGTACAGACAAAAACATTGTGTTATAATTATGTAATGTGATAATATTGCAAAAATGGCAATCATATTACAATATAAAAATGTATCAGAGGAACACACTGTACACCTTAAACTTATATGTCAAAGATAATCCACAAAAAGTTCATTTAAAAATGAACAGAAATATTTGTGTGACACACCAAAAGTACATAATATGATATTATGATCATTAGTATGATTATTAATGAGTGGACAACTTTGGAATATTAAAGGCCTGGAAAAATGCGACATGAACATAGAAAAGAATACTACTCAGTCTTATAAACTACAGAAATTCTGCAAAGTGTGACACCAGGGATGATCCTTGAGGACATTATAGTAAGTGAAAGAAGCTAGTCACAGAGAGACAAATACTACATAATTCCACTTATACGGGGTAGCTAAAATAGTTAAATTCACAGACTCAGAGTGGGAGCGTGGTTGCCAGGAGCTGAGGGAAGGGGAAATCAGAAGTAGAAGAATATTTTAAATCTGGTAAGATAAATTCCACCCTCATTTTTTCCCCCAAATATCCTTTGGCCATTATGTTTTCAACTAATCCAAAGAACATGAAATTCAGTTTCTTATGCATTATTAAATATCTTTTTAAGATTTTTGTTTGGTACTGAATCCATGAATTAAATTTGATATATTTTGGATGTATGTTTGAAACATTTTTTAAATTTAATTTTATTTTTTCAGTGTTCCAAGATTGACATATAATATTCTATTAGTTTCAGGTATACAACATAATGATTTGATATTTGTATATACTGTGAAAGGCTCAGCATACTAAGTCTACTTAACATCCATCACCACACACACGTTACAATTTTTTCTTGTGATGAGAACTTTTAAGATCTACTCTTTCAGCAGCTTTCAAATATATAATACAGAATTATCGGCAAGAGTCACCATGCTGTACATCCTATTCCCAGGACTTATTTACAACTGGAATTTTATACCTTTTGATAACCTTTACCCATTTCTCCTACCCTCCACCCTCTGCTTATGGCAACCACCATTTGTTCTCTGTGCAATTTTATATACTTTTAATATTCATACTTAAATCCATCATCACAGTATGACTTTTTTAAAAAGTTTTTTTTTGATAAAGAGAGAGACAGACCATGTATGTGAGTGGGGGAGGGGCAGAGGGAGAGAAGCAGACTCCCTGCTGTGAGTGGAGCCTGAGGCTCCATCTCAGGACCCTGAGATCATGACCTGAGCCGAAATCAAGAGTCAGATGCTTAGCCGACTGAACCACCCAGGCACCCCAGTATGACTCTCAGATTTTCTTTTATGGCCTTCAGTACTCTTTCCTAAACTAGATCTTCCTTACACAGTTCTGTTTAAACTTTTTCACAGGCGATTTTTTAAAACTCATTTGTGTTGCTATTGTGAGTGGGTAATTCTTTTCAAAAACAATTTCTGTTGCATCCAAGAAATATTTATTGATAGGTGGAATGGGTCCCTTACATTTTAAGGTGGTTACTTCTGACGTATAGCAAAGCTTCAAGAATTTAGGTATTGTTATTGGGTATGGGGCCACCTTTATGAGTCTCCTAGTGAGTTTTATAATTTTTGTGGTAGGTTCTCTTAGATCCATATTGTCTGTAAATTAGCATATTTTTCTTTTCCTCTCTAATATTTTTTGGGTCTTCTTACATTTTTATGTCCTGTTACATTGGCTAAGCTTTCCAGAACATGGCTGTAGAGATAATTAGCATTCTCGTCTTGTTCCTACCAATAAGGAGAACGCTGTCCAAGTGACCCTGGTAACTGCTATACATTTCTGGTAGGTACTCTCAAGATAAGAAACTTATACTATTAGGATTACTAAGAGTTTTTATTAGGCATAGTTTTTGCATTTCATGAAATAATTTACTATCTAACAGAAGCAATATGATTTTTTTCTCTATTCTGTTAATGTGATTAATTATATTAATATATGTCTTAATATGAATCATCCTTGCATTCCTGGAATGAATCTTTAAATCTTTTCTAAAGGAATATTTATTTATTTATTTATTTAAGAGAGGGAGAGTGTGCAAGAAAGCACGAGCAAGGTGAGGGGCCCAGATCCCAGGACTCCAGGATCATGACCAGTCTGAAGACAGATGCTTAACAGACTGAGCCACCCGGGTGCCCTGAGTCTTTAATATTCCTATTCGTTAGTAATTTCTTTTGCAAAAATTTTATTTAGGATTTCCACATTTATTTTCATGAGATGAGCTTATAAGGTTTTATAAAATTTGGATATCAGGGCTATGCTAGTTTGGTAGAATATATTGGCAAGCTTTTCATCATTCCTTAGGCTCTCAAAAATTTGATACTTTGTGTTTTTTATGAGTTTGGTAGAACTGATCCATGAAAAGTAACTGGGCCTGCTACCTTTAGAAGGGTGACTATTTGTATAATTTTCTTAATACTTTAGAGCTATTTATCCATTCTATCTCTGCCTTTCTCAGTCAGGGTTGGTAATCTTCATTTCTCTAGGAAATCACCCATTTTATCTGAAGGGAGCAGGAACCTTGGATGAGAATCCTCATGATTTCCAGTATAATTAAGCATTTTTCTGGGGCTGAAACACTTTCAAAAGTTTTAGTCCTGGAGAGAAGTGGCTTTCATTTTCTTTCTTTCTCGACCTCACATTTTCCCTTGTTTTTGTTTGTTTTGTGTTGTTTAGGCCCGGAAGTTGGCAAGGCTCTGCTCTACTCCTTTCTCCAGCCACTGCTCACTCTTTATCAATTCTCTCCTCAACTGCTTGGGATTACCTTTACTCTTCTTTTCCCCTCTCAGGCATTGTTATAGAAATTCCTCCACATTTGGGACCACTTTTGTCATTCTTTTTTTTTTTTTTAAACCAGCACTGGAAACCAGTGCTCCTCAAACTCTAAGGTGCATACAAGCATTTGAAGTCTTATTAAAATGCAGATTTGGGGGCACCTGGGTGGCTCCGTGGGTTAAGCCTCTGCCTTCAGCTCAGGTCATGGTCCCAGGGTCCTGGGATCTATGCCATCGGGCTCTCTGCTCAGCAGGGAGCCTGCTTTTCCACCCCCCCTACGCCACCCCCACCCGGCCTGCCTCTCTGCCTACTTGTGATTTCTCTCTCTGCTAAATAAATAAATAAAATCTTAAAAAAAAAATAAAATGCAGATTTCGACAAAGAGAAGCTGGGGTGGTGGACCTGAGATTCTGCATTTCTAACAACTTTCAAGTGCTGCTGCCAGTCCTCAGACCACACTTTGAGGAGCTAGGCTGTGGATCACAGGCTGGCTGAGGGAATGGAGAAAAGCCCTGGAGGTTGCCTGATGCAAGGATCTCAATTAAGAATTGAACAAACAGGGGCGCCTGGGTGGCTCAGTGGGTTAAGCCTCTGCCTTCCGCTCAGTTCATGATCCCAGGGTGCTGGGATCGAGCCCCGCATTGGCGCTCTGCTCAGCGGGGAGCCTGCTTCCTCCTCTCTCTCTGCCTGCCTCTCTGCCTCCTTGTGATCTCTCTCTCTCTCCAATAATAAATAAAATCTTTAAAAAAAAAAAAAAAGAATTGAACAAACAGCGGCGCCTACATCGCTCAATTGCTTAAGCATCCACCAAGTTGGTTTCAGCTCAGGTCGTGATCTCAGGGTGATGAGATTGAACCCCACATCCGGCTCCCTGCTCAGCGCAAAGTTTGCTTGAGAATCTCTCTTCCCTTGCCCCCCACCTTCTCTCCGAAATAAATAAATTAGTCTTAAAAGGAAAAAAAAAGAACTGAACAAGCAGATTCAGTTGGGGTTGGGGTGGAGTTAAAAGCCACACATCTCTTTAGCTGTGGTTAGTCCAGGTCCTCCTTCATCTATCACACTGCTTCCCAGGCCATCATTTAGGTCCTTGTAAATAAAGTCGGTGAAATGAGAGTATACCCCATTCAGATGTAGGCCTTTTTAGTTCAACCATACAATGTGTATCTCAACAAAGGGAACAGTCTCGTTCAGCCAGTATCTCCGAAGAAAACAGCAGGTTTGCTCTTTGTGTTTCTACCCTGGCAAAGCTGAGAGGTCAGCTCACTGCAGAAGAAAGCAGTCTAGCTGGTGCTGCAAAGACCGACACTGCTATGGCCACCCTCCTGTCTTGGCCACCAGGCTCAGCCTAAGCCATGCACCACCACCACCCCTCATCCCCCCACCCCTCCGCTGCCAACAAATCCCTGTCTGTTTCTCCGCTCCAGCACAGAGCCTGCACCGTCACCTAGCTGTACACACTGTGGTGCCTACCAAAGAGTAGGAGCCAAGCATTTGTTGAAAGTTTAAGGGAAAACTTAAAAACGAAAATTTCCCTATTGCCCAAAGGAAAAGAGACCTCTTTCTCCTCTCCCTTCAGAGCCTTTCCCTGAGAAATTGAGTATTTGTGAATCCTTCTTTTGATATGTAGTCAAGTCTTTGCAAAGGCTGAGTAAGCCCACTGTCAGTTTTGCAACTCAGGAATGCTTTTCTTAAGCATCTGAGAAGCAACTCTTTGAAAAGTAGACATTAAGGATGATAGTGCCCCTATTTTTCTGTCACCTTGGGAGTCAGCCTAGTTGCCTTTCTCTGAGCTGTAAACTATTTGCTTCTCATAGAGATAAGAAAAATTTTTGTATTCTTTTGGATAAAAGCAATTAGCAAAAACATGGCTGCCACAATTACCAGGTGAACTTCGGATGAACTATAAAAGAATACATAGCAAGGGTACTGTCAAGTCCTCTTACAAGAAGACAAGTTACCACTAATGCAGAGAATCTGTACCAAATGAATTTCAATTACTCGGCTTTATAAAAAGGGTGGGATGTCTTTCTGTCTTTCTATTTTTATCTCATTTCCTAGGATGCACATTGTAATCTGCTTTAATGTTTTTTCAGCAAATCTATTTTCTTTCTTCTCTACATTTTGTGGAGAGGATTTTGGGGGTTGGCAGGATTTTAAATTTTCCACAAGAAAAAAAAGGAAGAAAAGTAAGGAGGGGAAGCAAAAATAAACCAGAATATGAAGTCAGTAAAGGAAAGAAGAAAGGGAGGAAGAAGGGGACATCTACATGGAAAAAAATTTTTTAATCTAGACACAGACCTTACACCCTTCAGAAAAATGACTCAAAATGATCACAGACCTAAATGTAAAATGCAAACTATAAAACTCCTAGAAGATAACACAGGAGAAAATGTAGGTGACCTTGTAGGTGATGATTTTTTAGATACAAAACCAAAAGCATGATCTATGAAAGGAATAATTGATGAGCTGGACTTCATTAAAATTAAAAACTTCTGCTCTATGAAAGATAATGTCAAGAGATTAAGAAGACAAGGCACAGACTGGGGAAAATCTTTATAAAAGGTAATGTCTAAAAAAGGGTTGTTATCTGAAATACATAACAAACTCTTAAAACTAAACAATAAGAAAATAAGCAACTCAAATAAATGAATGGTCAAAAGATCCCAACAGGCACTTTACCAAAGACGATACATAGATGGAAAGTAAGCATATGAAAAGATGTTCAACCTGATAGGTCATGAAGGATATGCAAATTAAAGCAAAGAAATAGTAACTACACACCAATTAGAATGACCAAAATCCAGAATACTGTCAACACTAAATGCTGATGAGGATCGAGACTGTCAGGAACTCTTAGTCACTGCAGGTGGGAATATGAAAGGGTGCGCCCACTTTGGAAGACAGTTTGACAGTTTCTTAAAAAAGTAAAACACACTTTTACCAGATGATACAGCAATCATTCTCCTTGATACTTACCCAAATGAATGGAAAAGATACCTACATAAAAACCTGCATGTGACTGTTTATAGCAGCTTTATTGTAACCGCCAAATCTTGGAAGGAACCAAGATGTCCTTCAGTAGGTGAATGAATAAATAAATTGCAGAAAATTCAGACAAAAAAAATTACTCCATGCTATAAAGAAATGAGCTCTAACACCATGTAAAGACAGGGAGAAACCTAAATGCACATTCCTAAGTGAAAGAAGCCAATTGGACAAGGTTACATACTGTGTGATTCCAACTATGTAACATTCTGAAAAAGGCAAAACTATGGAGATGGCAAAAATATTAGTGGTTACCAGAGATTGGAGAAGGGATGAACAGACAGAGCAAGGAGGATTTTTATGGTGAAAAACTTTCCTATATGATAATGTAACAGTAGATACATGTCATTTCACATTTGTTAGAACTCCTAGAATGTACAACACCAAGAATGAACCCTAGTATAAACTAAGAACTTCCGATCGCTTCTCGGCCTTTTGGCTAAGATCAAGTGTAGTATCTGTTCTTATCAGTTTAAACTAAGAACTTCGGGTGATTGTGTCAGTTAGGTTCATAAATTGCAATTATTTTAATGTTTTGCAAAAGAATAATAATAAAGCTTCCTGCTTTTCCTTTTCTCTTTTCTTGATTCCAAATAGGAGCGTAACTGTCTAGGGGCAACTGGGTGGCTCAGTCATTAAGCATCTGCCTTCGGCTCAGCTCATGATCCTAGAGTCCTGGGGTCGAGTCCTGCATCAGGCTCCCTGATCAGCAGGAAGCCTGCTTCCCGCCCCCCCCCCCCACTTTCCTGCTTGTATTCCCTCTCTCACTGTCTATTCCCTCTCTCACTGTCTCTCTCTGTCAAATAAATAAAATTGTGGAGGAAAAAAGGAATACAACAGTCTAATAGTCTATATGTATTACTGACCTCAATTTCTTTATTAAGACATAGAGATGTATGTTTCATGGGATTTTCAGTACAATGCTTTAAAAAGAAATGTATCATAAGCTGAAATAAACTTTCCAGTAAGGAATTATTTTGATGTTTGGAATACAAGTTCCATAAAGAACTCTGTAATTTGAGGAATTTGGGAGATAATTAGAAAGAACAGCCCATAATCTCTCATTTTTCTAGTAGTCAATTATCTAGTTATAAGTAGAAATATTTTTATTATTACACAAAGTGTTAAATTCCCAATCATGTCTTTAATGTTTTCTACAAATTTATGTCTTAGGGGTAGAAAGGAACCTCTTCTCTTGCTCATAAAAGACAAATAATCATCCATACTTATTATGCCTTCTCTTGAAAGTACTGGGAAGAAAGGGCCTACTGAGCTCTTTACACCTGGTGTGATGTAGAGATCAGAAATCTGATTAGAGAGATTCTGGATAAAGACCACAGCTCATATTTGGCCCTTCTTCTTGATTTCCCGAGAATATGCATGCTCAGAAGCAAAACACACTTGTCCTCAAGGCCAAGGCATATATCCGTTTCTGTCTTTTTTTTTCTCCCTTCTTTCCTGCCATGCAAGGCTTTACAATTTTAACTGGGTATTTGCTTATTGCCTTTCCCTGCCCTTTAAGAATGCAAACTTCCTGAAGGCAAAGATTGCACCATTCTTATTGACTGTTTACCACAGACACTAGATAAATTCTTTTTTCATACTACACAGACAGAGTACTTATCTATTGGATGCTAAATATAATCCTCTTATCCTACGCTTAGTTAATCTGCACTCTTGGCTATCCCTTAAATGTTCTCTGGGTTTTCCAACTGTTGGGTCTTTGTTACACTATTTCTTCATGTACGGCTCTTGCTCTTTACTTCCCACTCTTGGTCTCATTACTTTAATTTTGAAAACGTATTGATCCCTCCAGGTCTATTTCCTTCTCAAACATCCTCAGTGATTCCTCTCCTGATAAACTCAACCAAATCCGATCTACTCCTATAAACACACTTGTAACATTTCTCTTCTATTTTTCTGAAGGACTTTATCACTGTTTCAACTTACATTTTATTCAATCACATGCATGCTTTCTCCCTTCCCTTTGACTTCAATTTTTCTGAGAATAAGGATTGTGTTTTAGTTATCCTTCTATCTCCATAAACATCTGGAACCAAGGGGGTGCTTTATAAATACTTGCTGTACTCACATTGCCAGCATAACTATTATTTAAACTTATTGAATCTATGGAGTCAATTACAGATATAACTGAATATTTAAATTATAATTCGATTTACTTACATTACTAAACAATATGTATTGATGTTTACAAGTTAACTATAAGACTTATGTATTTAATACTTTATAAAATGTGACTTCTAGCATAGTAAATGTAGGTTCAGTTTTCCAAGTAAGGAAGCTGTCTAACAATTTTGTTATGACTACAGAGTGGCTGGTTTACTCTTCTGCATTACTGAGAGCTATCGTTTATCAATCTTTTTTTAAATTTCAAAACCTTTTTAAAAATATGTACTATCTACAATAAAAATGTGAAAGAATTATGAAGAAAAAGATTTTATTTTCTCATTTATGAGAACTTGGACTCTAGAAGGCATCTGGTAAATATAAAAATGATACTTTCAAAAGCTCCAAGAAGATGAGGATTCCTAATTGCCAGGGATTTTATTTTAATAAAACACACGCCAGGTAATGTAAGGAGAGTCTTTATCCTGCTTAAAGCCTAGGACATTTGGGGTGCCTGGGTGACTGAGTGGGTTAAGCCTCTGCCTTCGGCTCAGGTCATGATCCTAGGGTCCTGGGATCGAGCCCCATATTGGCCTCTCTGCTCAGCAGGGAGCCTGCTTCCCCCCCTCTCTCTGCCTGCCTCTCTGCCTACTTGTGAACTTTCTCTGTTAAATAAATAAAATCTTTAAAAAAAAAAAAAGCCTGGGATATTTGATTACCTGTATCCTGGCATCCTCCGCTCACACAGGTATGTTTCCCCAACACTGTAAAACTGCTCAGAGGATGGCCTACACTTGCCAAACCCTTCTGCAATCTTACTGTTTGCTGATCTGTGACAATTACACCCAGTCTTTCAATGTTAAGTCAACTTAAAATGCCAAAAACACAATGAATATTTGTGCACATGCCTTTCTACTTAGAAATGGGGTCCTTACTTCCACTAAACTATTCCTCCAGAAAATGATTGAGATGATTTAATAATGTTACAATTATATTGTAAAATTTCAATTGCATTTAGGATCTGTGTAATGTCTGAGGCTGCTCTTTAGGAGAAGTAATAATTCTACAAGCTGGTAAAATAGGGCATTTGTCTAAGCTGCCTGCGTGTTCTTTTACTCACCTTTTCCTACTTATAAATGGGGATCTATTTTCTCTCTTAAGGGTGGCACATATTTTATGCTTTATCTTTTGACCTTCATTAAAGGAAGTTTATTTTCCATATCACATAATGATATTTGTACACACAGCTTCTCCTATGCTGTGTGGATACTCCATTCGACAAAGCTTTGCTGTTCTCAGTTTTATCTTGTCATGTCAGGAAACATATGTCATGCCAAAATTAAAACAATTCATAAAAGGTGGAGACAGTTACTTAGTACAAAGGATTAGTTTGGGTATAGGGGACCCACAAGAGATAGGGCAATAACCTAAGGTTAGCAACAGTGGAGCTGTCACAACCACTAGGTCCTAAGAAACAAGGGAGAAGTTACTAAAACCCAGAACACGAGAAAGGTGTATAACGTCAGGTACCTCAAGAAGATAATTTGAGGGACAGAGCCAATCCAGTGCAACAGTAAGAAATGATCTTGAGAAATAAATACCCTTTTTCTCTCTCTCCTTCCCTTCAACCTCCAAAGCTCCCTACAGGTCAAATCCAATCAGAAACCAGAAAGTAGAAGAGCCCCACTAATTTGATCTGTAGAAATACCATGGCGAGGAGCAGGGAGGAGAAAGGATGAGAGTATATCTAGAGAGCAAAACAGCAGAAATACAATATGGCTCCTTACTACATGGGACACAGTGAACATCACATGTCCCTGACCTTCTAACCTTACTTATATGCAAGGCCTCAATGACATGTATAATAATGGGTAGGTAAGTACAAAAAGTTTTTAAAAACCTGGCTAACAACTTTTGTCAATGAATTGGCATAATTTTGCAGTGTTTAATTATTCCCACCTGTGCTCATTTGTAATTGGGTGCTACTTAACCACCTAAGAATTTCTGTTGAGGATTTTTGGTCTTCTTTGAGTCCATAGCTGTTGGAGAATTGTGGTTTTCATGTTACTACTGGGCTTTTTTTTTTTTTAAGATTTTATTTATTTATTCGACAGAGATCACAAGTAGGCAGAAAGGCAGTCAGGGAGAGGAGGAAGCAGGCTCCCCACTGAGCAGAGAGCCTGATGCGGGGCTCTATCCCAGGACCCTGAGATCATGACCTGAGCTGAAGGCAGAGGCTTTAACCCACTGAGCCACCCAGGCGCCCCTCTACTGGACTTTTTTTTAAGTGGAGCTCCACTAAATCTTGAATTCCAAGTCAAAGTCAAAAACACAGCCTGGGAACTAAAATTTTTAACACCCATCAGTTTAATTTTTTCACCTAGAATATGTCCTCTGTGTAAATTCAAGCCCACAAAGCTGAATAGAAGATTAGCACTGACTCTTGGGGATCACTGGAGGAACATGAGGAGACCTAGCACTCTGTGCAGTAGTCTTATATATATATATTTTAATAATTTTTTAAAATTTATTTTCAGCGTAACAGTATTCATTATTTTTGCATCATATCCAGTGCTCCATGCAATCCGTGCCCTCTCCAATACCCACCACCTGGTTCCCCAACCTCCCACCCCCCGCCCCTTCAAACCCCTCAGATTGTTTTTCAGAATCCATAGTCTCTCATGATTCACCCCCTCTTCCAATTTCCCCCAACCCCCTTCTCCTAACTCCCATTGTCCTCCATGATATTTGTTATGCTCCACAAATAAGTGAAACCATATGATAATTGACTCTCTCTGCTTGACTTATTTCACTCAGCATAATCTCTTCCAGTCCCATCCATGTTGCTACAAAAGTTGGGTATTCGTCCTTTCTGATGGAGGCATTATACTCCATAGTGTATATGGACCACATCTTCCTTATCCATTCGTCTGTTGAAAGGCATCTTTGTTCTTTCCACAGTTTGGTGACCGTGGCCATTGCTGCTATAAACGTTGGGGTACAGATGGCCCTTCTTTCACGACATCTGTATCCTTAGGGTAAATACCCAGGAGTGCAATTGCAGGGTCATAGGGAAGCTCTATTTTTAATTTCTTGAGGAATCTCCACACTGTTCTCCAAAGTGACTGCAGCAACTTGCATTCGCACCAACCGTGTAAGAGGGTTCCCCTTTCTGCACATCCCCTCCAACACATGTTGTTTCCTTTTATTTTTAACACCACTTTTGACTGTGCATGGAACCTTTCATGACCTGCTTTCCCTCATTCCCTGGCAATCTCCTTATAACCTTTTCCTTTCAGCCAAAAAATAGAAGGAAGTGCCAAGGTGATTAGCATGCCAGTGTGAGTCAAGGCTCTGCTGCCAAACCGATTCTTCATTTGAATTAATGAAAACATTGTCAGCTGCGTCAACAAAGGGGCTCTCAGCACTGAGAGGACACAACCCATGGCTGGAAGAAAATGGCCTAATACCACTTCCACAGGTGTATCACTGAAAAGCAACCTTCCTTAAGAAATGGACAGGGTTTGCCTTCTCATACCTGTCGGGTTCCTGGGGGGACAGGTAGCCGGGGGGGGCAAAGTCTTTTCTGATCACTCTGTTATAAGGTAATACCACAGAAAGGTGAGATGCCCTTGATCTATTCACTCAAGTCAATATGATTTACACTAATGGAGCATCTAATGGGTGCTAGGCTCTGTGCTAGGTGCTAGTGAAAACAAGATGAACATCCCACTGCTAATAAGGAGACTGATGCATAAACAGACAAACACACACAAATGATGGTGCCTGTGGAGCTCAGAAGGGAGAAAACAGAGTCTTCCCTGGAGACAGAACAGTTGTTTGGGCTGGATACTGAGCAATGAATGAATATGGCATGATTCCACAGAAGAAGAGAGGAGATGAACTTCCAAGCAGAAGGAATAACTACCACAAAGACTGCATTTACTAACACAGTGAAGATAGTACAAACATCATAAACCCAGTAACTTCAGTAGGTAATAAATTACCATGAATATATATTGATACACCAAGAACAGAAACTATATATATATATCCTATTTTCTTATTTTTACTTATACTTTTAATTTTTTTTGAATTTAATTTAATTTTTTTCATTGTTCCAAAATTCATTGTTTATGCACCACACCCAGTGGTCCATGCAATATGTGCCCTCCATAATACCCACCTCCAGGTTCACCCAACGCCCTACGCCCCGCCCCTCCAAAACCCTCAGTTTGTTTCTCAGAGTCCACACTCTCTCATGGTTTGTCTCCACCTCTGATTTCCCCCAACTCACTCTCTCCATCTCCCAATGTCCTCCATGTTATTTCTTATGCTCCACAAATAAGTGAAACCATATGATAATTGACTCTCTCTGCTTGACTTATTTCATTCAGCATAATCTCTTCCAGTCCTATCCATGCTGATAAAAAAGTTGAGTATTCATCCTTTCTGATGGGGCATTATACTCCATAGTATATATGGACCACCTCTTCCCTATCCATTCATCTGTTGAAGGGTATCTTGGTTCTTTCCACGGTTTGGCGACTTGGCCATTGTTGCTATGAACACTGTGGTATATTCAGATGGCCCTTCTTTTCACTACATCTGTATCGCTGGGGTAAATACCCAGTAGTGCAATTGCAGGGTTATAGGGTAACTCTATTTTTAATTTTTTAAGGAATCTCCACACTGTTTTCCAAAATGGCTGCACTAACTTGCATTCCCATCAACAGTGTAAGAGGGTTCCCCTTTCTCCACATCCTCTCCAACACACATTGTTTACTGTCTTATTAATTTTGGCCATTCTAACTGGTGTAAGGTGGTATTTCAATGTGGTTGGTTTTTTTTTTTTTAAAGATTTTATTTATTTATTTGACAGATGGAGATTACTAGTAGGCAGAGAGGCAGGCAGAGAGAGAGGGGGGAAGCAGACTCCCTTCTGAGCAGACAGCCTGAGGCGGGGCTTGATCCCAGGACCCTGAGATCATGACCTGGGCCAAAGGCAGAGGCTTAACCCACTGAGCCACCCAGGCGCCCCCTCAATATGGTTTTGATTTGAATCTCCCTGATGGCTAGTGATGATGAACATTCTTTCATGTGTTTGTTAGCCATTTGTATGCCTTCATTGGAGAAGTGTCAGTTCATTTCTTCTGCCCATTTTTTGACATGATTATATGTTCTCTGTGTGTTGAGTTTGAGGAGTTCTTTATAGATCTTGGATATCAGCCCTTTGTCTGTAGTGTCATTTGCAAATATCTTCTCCCATTCCGTGGGTTGCCTCTTTGCTTTGTTGACTGTTTCCCTTGCTGTGCAGAAGCTTTTGATCTTGATGAAGTCCCAAAAGTTCAGTTTTGCTTTTGTTTCCTTTGCCTTTGGAGACATGTCTTGAAAGAAGTTGGTGTGGCCGATGTCAAAGAGGTTACTGCCTGTGTTCTCCTCTAGGATTCTGATGGATTCTTGCCTCACATTGAGGTCTTTTATCCATTTTGAGTTTATCTTTGTGTATGGTCTAAGAGAATGGTCAAGTTTCATTCTTCTCCACATAGCTGTCCAATTTTCCCAGCACCATTTATTGAAGAGACTGTCTTTTTTCCACTGTACATTTTTTCCTGCTTTGTCAAAGATTAGTTGACCATAGAGTTGAGAGTCCATATCTGGGCTCTCCACTCTATTCCACTGGTCTATGTGTCTGTTTTTATGCCAGTACCATGCTGTCTTGGTGTCTTTGTAGTAAAGCTTGAAATCAGGCAACGTGATGCCCCCAGTTTTGTGTTTCTTTTTCAACATTTCCTTAGCAATTTGGGGTCACTTCTGATTCCATACAAATTTTAGGATTGTTTGCTCCAGCTCTTGGAAAAATGCCAGTGGAAATTTCATCGGAATGGCAGTGAAAGTATAGATGGCTCTAGGCAATATAGACATTTTAACAATGTTTATCCTTCTGATCCATGAACATGGAATGCTCTTCCATCTTTTTGTGTCTTCTTCAATTTCTTTCATGAGCGTTCTGGAGTTCTTCAAGTACAGAACCTTCACCTCTTTGGTTAGGTTTACTCCCAGGTTTCTTATGGTTCTTATTGCTATAGTAAATGGAATCGATTCTCTAATTTCCCTTTTTCATTGTTAGTGTATAAGAAAGCAACTGATAAAATCTCAGTGTCCAGCAGAGTAGACACTTAATAAATGTTGAAATGAATGGTCATTTAGTGTCTTGTAAAAAATGTTTTTTATTTCTTTTAAGACTGAATCACACGATATATGTTTTTAATTTAAAGTCAGTTAATTAACATAGACTGTATTATTAGCTTCAGAGGTAGAGTTCAGTAATTCACTGGTTGCATATAATACTCATTACTCATTACATCATGCACCCCACTTAATGCCCATCACACAGTTACCCCATTCCTCTACCCATCTCCTTTCCAGCAACCCTCAGTTTGTTTCAGAGTTAAGAGTCTCTTATGGTGGAGTGCCTAGGTGGCTCAGTTATTAAATGTTTGCCTTTGGCTCAGGTCATGATCCAGGAGTTCTGGGATTGAGTCCCACATCAGGCTCCCTGCTCAGCGGGAAGCCTGCTTCTCCCTCTCCCACTCCCCCTGGTTGTATTCCCTTTCTCACTTTTTCTGTTGAATAAATAAAATCTTTTAAAGTCTCTTGTGGTTTTCTTCCTCCTCTGATTTTGTCTTATTTTTGCCTTCCTTCACCTATGATCCTCTGTTTTGTTTCTTAAATTCCATTATGAATGAAATCATATGGTGTGTCTTATTCTGAGTGACTTATTTTGCCTGGCATAATACCCTCTATTTCCATCCACATTGTTGCAAATGGTAAGATTTCATTGTTTTTAATGGCTGAGTACTCTTCCATTATATACATATACCACATCTTCTTCCATTAATCTGTCAATGGACATCTGGGCTCTTTCTATAGCTTGGCTCTTGTGGACACTGCTGCTATAAAAATTGGGGGGGTGTGTTCCCCTTCAGATCACTATGTTTGTATCCTTTGGGTAAATACCTAGTAGTGCAATTGCTGGGTTATAGGGTAGCTCTATTTTCAACTTTTTGAGGAACCTCCATACTGTTTTCCAGAGTGGCTGCACCAGCTTGCATTCCTACCAACAGTGTAACAGGGTTCCCCTTTTCTCCACACCCTTGCTAACATCCACCATTTTCTGACTTATTAACTTTAGCCATTCCAACCAGTGTGAGGTGGTATCTTATTGTGGTTTTGATTTGTATTTCCCTGATGTCGAGTGATATCATGCATTTTTTCATGTATCTGCTGGCCATTACATGTGTTCTTTAGAGAAATGTCTGTGCATGTCTCTTGCCCATTTCTGGACTGGATTATTTGCTTTTTGGGTGTTGAGTTTGAGAAGATCTTTATAGATCTTGGATACTAGCCCTTTATCTGATAAGACATTTGCAAACATCATCTTCCATTCCATAGATTGTCTTTTGGTTTTGTTGACTGTTTCCATTGCTAGAAGCACACCATAAATTTTGACGTGACCAGTAAACCTTGCAATCTTTACTGAGCTGGACTAAGTAAGAAATATGCTAATTTACTTGATAGAGGAATACTGAAGAAACATAAGTGAGGATTTTTTGAGGTGAGAGTCTCACATTTTAAGTCTAAACATTGGGGATTGGAAAAGATCAAGTGATCTTTATATCCCTATATATTTTTTATTCAACCATCTCTTTCATATTAATCCACAAGTGTTTTAGGAGACCAGGCTGAGCTTACTCTGAGACTACCCTGAGTTCTCGCCACTATGCCTGAGGCCAGCAAAGGGAGAGATTATGAGAGCCCCTTGGCAGCTGTGACTGAGCTGCACTGTCCTTGTTCGAGAGCCTGCTGCATGTCTGAATATACCTGGTATCTCTTGATAAGCACAAGCATCCACCATGCAAACACCGGTTTGTTCACAGATGGTGTTATACTAGGTGGCTCTGTTTCTTCCTCTTGAGAAAGATGTCTTTGGGAATCATAGATGCTGAAGCTTAAGAGAAGGGCTAAAATGCTTCTCCATCTGACACAAATCTACCTTCCTGGCTGATAGTGCCGTCAATAAAACCTAAGACTTCCCTACAAAGGGAAAAAGGAGTGGCATATACAAAAAGAATATGCTATCAGCAATGCACTAAGGAAAGCAACAAGCTTGGTATGTTTCAGAGACTGAGTAATGAGAAGGCCACAGGAGCAAAATGAAAAGAGAACTGTTGGAAGAACGTTCAATAATGCATTTGCTCAGATCCACAGATTGGAAGCTCTCAAACACTATGGAGCAAATTAAAGATATGCCAAGCAAAGGAAATTAATTATTAACAAAGTCAAGGCAATACAGGAATCATAAGATTAGTGACTTCAATTTTAAAGTTAAAAATTACAAATAAACTATATCTATAATGTAAGAAGAGGAAGAAGTTATAATTTCACAGCTCCTACAATGCCACCCCACTGAGCACCCAAATTCCTCCAAATTGTCCTCCCGCTTTCCCCAAAAACCAAAAAGACTTTGTTGTCACTGTTTTGAAATCCTAAGTTTTTAACAGCAACTTCTGTATATGAAAGTTCAAGAAAAACCCTTTATGTGGACAAATAATAAACTCCCTTATCATCTGATAGCATAAAAAAAGAACACATAAGAATTCAGTTTATCATAGAAGGAATACATCAACATGATGTGGTTTGAACAAGAAGAATTTTAGGAATTACAGTACAGGTTCTTTAGCCACTAAGGCATGGGGAATGTGGAATCCCAAAGGGAACTGGAATCAAAAAGGAGGTACATCAACTACTCAGGAGTTTGCCTGAAGTAGGACAAGGAGACCTAACTATCTTGGCTTCCTCCCTTATATTATCTCCCAATCTCTTCTCAGTGCCTTCTACTGGCTGTCCCTAACCAGAAGCCAGGAGCCAAGGGGTACTGAGGGATGTAGTGGGCAGAACTAAGTTCCCTGGAATATAGGAAATATAGGTAAGAGGAATATAGGAATATAGGTAAGAGAAGGGAAAAAGCAAGACCTGGATCTGAACAAACAAGCAAATGACTAGAGGAGGGAAACTATAGTGGTTCTAAACCATATTGTTAAATCCTTTGGCATTCTTGAGTACCAAAAGTGGGAACTAATTGCACTCTTCCTGAATTTGGCCGGCCTTAATGTCTTGCTTCTAAGGAACAGAATGTAGCAACAAAGTGACTACATGAATTCATAAAATATACAGCTTCCTCCTTGTTCATTAGCCCTTGCCGCCCCCCGATCTCTCTCTCTCTCTCTCTCTCTCTCTCCATCCCTGGAACCCAAGTTCTTTGAGGTGTAATCCAACAGAGTGAATTTAATACAGGCAAATAATTCCAAACTGTAGTTTGTTTAAAGACTTGAAAATTAAATACAGGTTAGACTGTCTGGGGATTAGCAAGAGCCAAGCAGAGATGAGTAAAGGACCCATATAGATATTCTGATCACTGCCCCAAGTGACATTCCAGCTGACAAATGAAAGTGTGGACCTTTAGATGATTCCAAACTCAGCCTTCAAGTCACCCCTGCTCATACCACATGGAACAGGAACATACTGTCTCCACTGAGTGCTACCCAAATTGCAGGTCCATGAACAAAATAAATATCACTGTTTAAACTACTAAGTGTTGTGATGGGCCATTCCCTAGCATTAGATAACCCCAACAGGATCTGAGAGCAAACAAGCCAATGACTCGCACAACATCATTCTCATTTTCTCATTTCTGCTTCAGCTAACATCTGAAGGTCTCAGTCAGAGCCAACCACACTTAAATTTTATGGCCATTTTGGATATTTATTGGCCAGTGTTACTGTAAAAACAATGTTTCAACTCATTAATTCTGATTATACTTCCAAAGAATGAATGATTATTCATGGATTTATTTATTCCTCCATTTAGAAGCATTTCCATATGAAGTTGTTGACAGAGACCGGTCTCCTTAAGACTCTGAAACGTTAATTACACACATGAAATTCAAGTTAATTTACAATTATTTACTATTAATCTGAAATGAAGGTCAGTTCAATGACTAAAGGAATACTTATCTATCTGAAGGGTATTGTGTAAAAGATTAATTTGATAATTGTGGCATTTATTTTGTATGCTGCCCTTTTATGGTCATGGGGAAAGTTAGTGAAAAGGGAGATGGATGAGAGGGAGAAGAAATAGGGAAGAGAGTGGAAGAACAAGAAGCAAAGAGGGAGGAAAGGGTGGAAAGTGAGAGCCAAGGAAAGAGAGAAGCATGGTAGTGAAGAATAATTTGAAGACAGATCTACCTTCACAAGTATGCTGATTCAATGACCCTTTCCCTGGAAATGTTTTCTCAGTGAAAGAGAAGAAAACAAACAGAACTGATACATTTCTCAACATGTTTTTGAAGACAAAAGATTCAGGGTGGTTTGCTGGAAAACAGAGCAGATGGAGAGAGGGGACCAGACTGTGCCATTAACAAGTCATGACAGTGAGGTCACTTACTGTCTTCGTGGCTTAATTTCTTCATGCATAAAATGCATGGATTACACCAGATGATTTCTAAACTTTCTACGTTACAGCGTAAAATGCTAAGACTATTATTTATGGAAACTTTCATCTTGCCAGATACTGATGCTGTGCTTAATCCTAGAGCAAAAGAAATGTGAAACTGAGAAAAATGACACATAACAGTTTTTCCCAGCCTGATAACTTGCCACACACCTCACAGTGAGGTATTGAGTAGTAATTCTTTTTTTTTTTTTAAAGATTTTATTTATTCACATTTGACAAAGATCACAAGTACACAGAGAGGCAGGCAGAGAGAGGGGGGAAGCAGGCTCCCTGCTGAGCAGAGAGCCCGATGCGGGACTCGATCCCAGGACCCCGGGATCATGACCCGAGCCGAAGGCAGAGGCTTAACCCACTGAGCCACCCAGGTGCCCCTTGAGTAGTAATTCTGACACTGTTTCCACTGCATTTGTTTTGGTAGGTATTCACATGAGAAGTGGAGGAAAACTGCCTTCCATGTTTTTGTCCTGAACATTTAAAAAAAAAATAAGAGAAATGAAGAAACTAACTAACCATGCCCTGCTTCCATCCTATAATATTCTTACATATTTACTTACGAATAAAAACTAGTGAAATTATCTCATACAGTTTGGAATTCAAGACAAGGAGTTCCTTGCCTTGACACAGAGCTGCTACAAAGATGGAAGGAAGCACCAAGAACTCTTATAATCCATGTTCATTCTCCATAGATGAAAGAAAGGAAACTAGAACTGAATCACTTCCTGAAACTATTGTCTTCTAGTATCCCACAGTTTCTGATAAGAAGTATTTTATCATTATCATCTTTATATGTATGAAGTCTATTTTCCTTCAGCTAATTTAAAATTTTTCACTTTACCTTTTGTTTTGAGCCATTTGTCTATGATGTGTCTAATTATGGTTTTATTTTCATTCATCTTGTTTGGGATTTATTGAACTTCCTGAAATCTATGTATGAGTATTTACTCTTCAACTTTGGAAAGCTTAGAGCCACTTTTTTAAAAAGATTTTATTTATTTATTTGACAGACACAGTGAGAGAGGGAACACGAGCAGAGGGAGTGGGAGAGGGAGAAGCAGGCTTCCCGCCGATCAGGGAGCCTGATGCAGGGCTCGATTCCAGAACCATCATGACCTGAGCCCAGGGACCGAGGGCAGATGCCCAATGACTCAGCCACCCAGATGCCCCATGAGCCATTCACTTTTAATATATTTTTCCTGCCCTGTCTGTCCTTTCTCTTGTCTCCTTCTCAAGACCCAACTACATATATGTTAGTACACTTAATATTGTTCCGACTCCCTGGTGTTCTATTTTCTCATGATGGATGACTTTGGATCAGTTTTCTACCAAGAAGTTTCGAATTTGCTGTTCCTTTACTCTACTATGTCTAGTCATTTTTTTCACTTCATGTATTTTTTTAAAAAGATTTCATTTATCCATTTGAGAGAGAGAGTGAGAGGGAGCATGAGAGGGGAGAAGGTCAGAGAGAGAAGCAGACCCCCCGTGGAGCTGGGAGCCCGATACAGGACTTGATCCTGGGATTCCAGGATCATGACCTGAGCTGAAGGCAGTTGCTTAACCAACTGAGCCACCCAGGTGCCCTCATATATTTTGTTTTTGTGGCTCAAGGCTTTTTTATTTTGTTATTTTTAGAATTTTTAACTTTCTCTTGTATTCTCCCACCTCATCACCCATTTCCCCCCCACCTTTTCTTGGAAAGTATTTAACATATTATGGTTGTTTTAAAGTATTTATATGCTAATAACAAAATATGTGTCATCTGTGTGGCTGCTTCCATTAACGGTTGTTTTCTCTATTTCCTGATTATGGATCACATTTCTCTGCTTAATTTTATATTGCATGCCAAATTTTATATATAAAAAAGTATAGAAGACTGAATTATAATATTTTTTATGTGTTTTCTGTAGTCTTTTTCCTAGAAAGGGGAACTCATCTCATCTAAAAGGCAGACAGGATCAAAGGCTTATAATTCAGATTCTAAGAATTGAGTTGAGCTAGGGTAGGATGCAACTCTGATTTGATTTTACCTCTAGCTTCAAAATAAAATAAATCTCTTTTTGTTTCAGTTCTACCCTCAAAGATTAATCTCCTTGATATCATTAAGACTTGAACTGGCAGGGGGCGGGGGAGCTCTGGCTTGCAGCTTTAATTTTTTTATTGACCTCTGATTGATTTTTTATTGCTCTCCACCAGGACCCTAAAATCTCAACACCAAAACACTATACAAACTCTTTCTGTTCTCTGGTCTGAGCTCCACAGCAAACTCTACTACATTCTCTGCTGCTTACTCAGCAAAATGCTTATGGCATGAAATGGAAATTCTTTTAAGATAGTACCAAGTGATTTATTTTTCCATTTGGGGCTCTTCCAAATTCCAATCCATCATGCCAGCCATCTGTGTCACTAAAAGTTTAGATGTATTCCCTTTGTCCTTCAAAGTCTCTCATCTCTATCAGGACTACTCCTCTGACCACATACACTCTTCATAGACACCCACTTCCAAGTACAAGTGTGTGGCTCTTTGCTCAGCAGTGAAGAGCTCACCCCTCCCTAGAATTTAGTTCATTAAGATTTCTCAGCATCCATTGTTATTCAATAGCCTTATAGGTGTGTACAAGTATGGTTATTTTATTGTATCCACTTTGTAATAGTTTTTAACACATGGTTGTTCACATAACTTCTATATCCTGAACAGGATTAGCATACCTAAATAGATGTTGCCTATCTTTTAGAAGAGGCAATAGGCTGAGGGAAAAAAAGCAGCTGAAGGGTTGCAAAATCTAAAAATAAAGTGCTTTTCAGTACCAAAGTCAAAATGCATCCTTTAAAGGATAAATTTAAGAAGAATGCATCACAATGACTGAAGAATTACTTTTCCTGCCTTAATTTTTGGGATTCCATATGATGTTGAGAAAGAGGAAAGTCAGAAGGGAAACTGAAGAGTTTGATTCTAAGAGTGTCCCTGAATAAGGTCTAAGTCTGCTCTAATACAGTACACTCAAAAGAATCCCAGATGAGATGATAAACTCTCTAGACTACATGGAAACCTGAATATCAAGGAGACTAAAGCATAGTTCTCATGGAAAATTTCACCAATATTTGCCAAGGCTGGAAGAGTATTACAGCCATAGAGAAGAAATGGCAATAAGCTATACCTTGGCAGTTAGGACCTGAGACAAGCCAATGTGAGTCTCACCCAGATCTTGTAAGTTACATATTAAATACCCATCAGGGGCGCCTGGATGGCTCAGTGAGTTAAAGCCTCTGCCTTCAGCTCAGGTCATGATCCCAGGATCTTGGGATTGAGCCCCACATCCGGCTCTCTGCTCAGCAGGGAGCCTGCTTCCTCCTCTCTCTCTCTGCTTGCCTCTCTGCCTACTTGTGATCTCTGCCAGTCAAATAAATAAAAAAATAAATGTTTATAAATAAATAAATAAATAAATACCCATCAGAACATCTGTGTATACTCTGAGATGGGTGTGGAAATGAGAACAAGGAGATCACAGAATATATCAAGTTATGTATGTAAGAGACTGCTAGAGTTTATCAGTCAACACTCAAGTGATCCTTTACATTTTCCAGACTCTCTTGCAGTAAGTGTGGTTGTATGGCTAGTTCTGGAAGAGGCCATGAGCTAAAGTGATGCCAATCACTTCAAGACCAGGTGACTTAGTATTAGGTGTGCCTTACCACATTCTCTTCTGGTAGGATATTAGAGACTATGTAGTAAAGCAGAAGAGGAAAGGGAAATGGATTCTTTCATCACTATTTGAAAGAGAGCTACCCAGCAGTCCAGACCAGGAATAATCACAAGAGACTCTAAACAAGCAAAATATAAATTTTGTATTCTTGTAGGCCACTGAGGTTTCACATTTTATTTATTAATGAAGCAGAGCTTAGCCTAGTGTCACTCAAAATGTGGTCCATGTTAGTAAGTTCTAGTCTGCATATTGTTTGATATTTATGATGAAATTAAGTACAGAAATTGAAAGTTTTTAGAAATTTTATAGCAATTTGAAAGAGAAATTTTTTATCTGTTGGAGTTAATAAAAAACAAATCCAGGTTTGTATTTTGTTTTTCTTGGCTCTATTTTTTAAAATTTTCACTCTTCTGGTAACTTATCTATATTGTGTTTTCCAAAAGTACCGGTCTGTGACAGATTGAAAATAATAGAAACTGGTTCTTTACCACTGAGAGTTTGACAAATACTAGCTATTCTACCCTGACTAATATACCAAAGCAAAAACAGGAATATCTTAGAAGGATACCAAAACAAATTGAAGACTAAACACATATTTTGCTCTGAAGGAAGGATGGTAGGTAGATCCTTTGCAAATTAGATGCCTCCTACAAAGAGAGAGAGAGAAGGAAACTATGAATTAACTATTTTTAATCATGAAATAATTGTGTAAGCATTTTAAAAATTCTGTGCTCTACTTTAAAAGAACGTAACACTGTAAGAAGAAAATAAGTTCAGTCATAGATAAAACAAATAAAATGTCCATATCTCATCCTACCATTTGGCTTTAATATTGGAATAGTGGTAGAGACAGTGAAATATGACTTTCCTGAGGGGGTATTTCTTGATTAATAAGTTACTCAAGCCCCTCTTTCTCTCCCTTCTCCCAAAAGGCACCTCTCATTGTCTGACTGCAAAAGGAAGACAATGATCTTCCCCTGTTCGTTTTCATTACTGATGACTTCTTCTGATAAGGCAATTATAACACTGTGAAATCTCCTGGGGTTTTAAGCTGTGCATCCTCACAGCCCCTTATGATTAGGCAGTTATAACCTGTGATTCCTGAGAATGTGGATGCCCACCCTCAACTGTCTTTATGAATACTGAACACAGTTACAGTATTGTGTAATCTGGTAAACTTAAAGCTGCCCATCCTCACCTACCCTCAATGATGAGTGGAAGCAATCCATCAAGGAGGAGACTTCGTTGTGTTAGACTGGTGGTGTTCACCCTGCCATCACTGCTTCCTAGTCCCTGCGATGGCTGCAAATATGTTTCTTTCAATCTATAGACCAAGGCTAGAATTTACTATTGAAAGGAACTCCTGTGAAAATTGAAAGGTAAGAAATGAAACAGATGTCATTCGTCTCAATACATCATCACCGTCAGAGGGGCAGGTGTCTAGTTCCAGATCACTCTGTAAAATCCCACACTTTGTCATGGTAGACGTATCTTGCAATTCCCTAGGACTGGCAGCTTCTTCACCCACTCCAAGGCTTCAGCCTGATGTCAAAGTAACTCTTCTCTGCTCTTTCAACTGCATATTTCCAGACCTTCAGTCTTTCAATAGCTATCTTTTTTTTTTTTTTTTTTTTTAGGATTTTATTTATTTATTTAACAGAGAGAGAAAAAGCATGCGTGCGAGAGAGGGAATACAAGCTGGGGGAACAGGAGAGGGAGAAACAGGCTTCCTGGTGAGCAGGGAACTTGACATGGGGGTTGATCCCAGGACCCTGGGATCATGACCTGAGCCGAAGGCAGACTCTTAATGACTGAGCCACCCAGGCACCTCTCAATAGCTATCCTAAACCTCTTATTTTCTTAATTCTTACTGAGACTTTATTTTATTCCAAAACCACTGATAGAGATAGTCTCAAAATGTCTAAGCAATATCAACAAAAGAGGGAAACTGGACCCCTTCATTATACCACACATAAAAATAAACTCAAAATGGATTAAAGACCTAAATGTAGATCTGGAACCATAAAATCCCTAGGAGACATAGCCAGTAATCTCTTTGACATTAGTCATAAAAAAATTTTTCTAGATCTGTCTCCTTTGGCGAGGGAAACAAAATCAAAATTAAACTTTTGGGACTACATCAAAACAAAAACTTTTTGCAAGGCAAAGGAAACCATCAACAAAACAGAAGGACAACTTACCAAATGGGAGAAGACATTTGTAAATGTTATATCTAATTAAAAGGTTAATAAGCAAAATATGTAAGGAACTCACACAACTCAACACCAATAAAACAAATAATCTAAATTAAAAATGAGTGGAAGGCATGAATAGACATTTTTCCAAAGAAGATATACAGATGGTCTATAGACACAAGAAACATTCAACATCACTCTTCATCAGGGAAATGCAAATCAAAAGCACAATGAGGTACTATCACCTCATACCCGTCATAATGGCTAAAATCAACAACACAAGTGTTGCTGAGAATGTAGAAAAAAAAAAACAATCATGCACTGTTTGTGGGATGCAAGCTGGTGTGCCTGCTATGGAAAACAGTATGCAAGTTCCTCAGAAAGTAAAAAAATAGAACTACCTTAAGACCCAGTAATTCCACTGGGTATTTACCTGAAGAAAATGAAAACACTAATTTAAAAAGATATATGTACCCCTATTCTTACTACAGCATTGTTTACAGTAGTCAAGATATGGAAGCTGCCCAAGTGCCCATCGATAGATGAATGGATAATGAAGATATGTTATATATATAGACAATGGAATGTAACCCAGCCATCAAAAAGAATGAAATCTTGCCCTGTGCAATGACAGAGATGGAGTTAGAGGGTCTTATGCTAAGTGAAATAGCCCAGACAGAGAAACATGAACACCATCTGATTTCACATATATGCAGAATTTAAGAAGCAAAATGAAGGATAAAAGAAACAAAAAACCAGAACCTTAAATATAGAGAAATTGTGGTTGCTCCAGGGGAGGTGAGTGGGAGGAAGGGTAGAAGAAGTGAATGAGCACTGAGCAGTGTATAGAATTGGTGACTCATTAGACTGTACATGTGAAACTAATATAACACTGTATGTTAAAAATTTTTTAAATTTCCAAGCATTATCAACTGTTATCTCTACAGTTCTGAAATAAATTATGTCAACCGACCTAAAGGGTTTTGGTAAAAGTCCTTCCAAAAATGCATTCTGAACACCATCACTAATTATTAAGGTACCACAAATGTATTCAGATTCCCGCCACAGTTGTTACAATAGGCCAAAACACAAGTGACGCACACGAAGAAGGCATCCTAATAACTTTCTCCCAAATGGGAGCTTTGGTCAGATCGTGATCATCTGACAACAGATTACATAGCAGAGTTGAACCACATGATATCACTGATATGTTACAGTTTGGACCCACAGAAAGAGTAATGTCTTACAGTTTAACCTAAGGCTTTGATAACCTCTTCATTCTAATGGATTTTTTTTTTTTTTTTTTTTTGTGGAAAGTATACCATTTTTTCCCAGATGGGGAAAAACCTCTCTCCAAAGACTCTGTATTGTATAAGCCGAGAGTATTTGCTAAGGTAAGTTATAAGTCCCTGAATTCAGATGAGAAGTCTATATATTTGATCTCAAAGCAGCAGTGCCAATAAACATAGATGACGACACTCTTGAAATACACCTTAGTGCCCCAAAACTAATGATGCTAAAAAACACTATGCCTCAAAAACCCTAGGATTTCATCAGATGTCTTTGTTCTAGCTCAGGATTTCTATACCTCGGCACCATTGACATTTTGGCCCACAAAGTTCTTCTGGTGAGTCTGGGGCGGGGAAGGCGGCGGGCGGGCGGGAGCTCTCCTCCACGCGGTGGGATGTTTGGCCGCGTCTAGGCTTCCACCCACTAGATGGCAGTAGCACCTCCCACCTGTGACAAAAGAGCGTTTCCCAGGCATTGCCAAATGTTCCGGGGGGGGGGGGGGGGGGGCAAAATCATTCCTGGTTGAGAACCACTTTCTTAGATGAAACAGAAATATGATGTTGGCAAGAGCTTAAGGCCTCTTTGCTATCAGCTTGTATTTCATCCTTCTACTTGACATTTGGTTTTCCCTCAAGATAGAGTGAAATCCTCTCGACATCTCAGTAAGGAGACTAAAGGGTATCAAACTGGGCAAGATATGCCAAAGAAACTATTTTAAGTGCATCGGCTATAAAGAACCCAAGGCAAGGCCATGTTTAATTGCTGATGCATAGCGATTTAGAGTGAGTTCACGCTATATGATGATGATTTTTATTTTTCTTTTAAAGATTTTATTTTTTTTATTTATTTGACAGAAATAGACACAGTGAGAGAGGGAACACAAGCAGGGGGAGTGAGAGAGGGAGAAGCAGGCTTCGTGCTGAGCAGGGAGTCTGATGTAAGGCTTGATCCCAGGAACCTGGGATCATGACCTGAGCCAAAGGCAGATGCTTAACAACTGAGCCACCCAAGTGCCCCTATTTTTCTTTTAAATTAAATATTGTCTTCACCTCCAGAAGATTCTAGATTGGGTAACAGTAAAATAGACTATACAAGAAATGAGCATATATCCAACAAAACATCCCTTCATTTTCAAATTCACCTGTAAACTATTTTCACCTTGATTAACAGAAGCATAATTTACAGTCATTCGAATCAATCAAATTACCTAATATTGAATCACTGTGCTCCTAAAACGGCATAACTTCAACTTCTTTGTTCTCACTCCTCTCCTCCTAAACTTTGTCTTATTTGGGGATGAATTTCAGACTCACCACACACAACATACAGCACTAACGAACAGGGAGAGCAATCACCAACCTAGCAAGTGGACAGCAACACAGCCCTAAACTGACCCTTGTTTGTAGAGCAGTCCCTCAGCCTGGAGAAAGCAGGCCTGACGGGTTGGCTAACCTTCTCACTACAGCTGTCTCAAAAACGAATACTATTACCATAGCAGAATAGACTGTCAGTGGTTCATCTGGAATGTAGTTCAGTCTTTAATTCCATAAAGACCATATATACGGTCCTTACACAGATATAATCTATATTCTAATATTTCATTTCTTAGACATATGTCTTTCTAAAATATGAAGAAAATACAAAACAACACAAAAATCTAGCACATCCAAAAGTTCAGGCTACTTTACATAGAGGATATAATCCTTCTCATCGACTCATTGTTCTGATCACTGTGAGATCTAATCACTACTATACAATGCCATTATCATCATGATTTTGGCTCACCTGACTGGCTGATGAGGCTGAAAGTCATTACACCGATCAACAAAAGTAGTTTCCTACACACGCAAGTACATCTATGGAGGTTAGGTTTCCATGGATTTGACAGTTTTATCTGCTTAGGAATTCAGCCACAGGCATTTCCTTGTCCTTTCTCTTGAAACTCAATGCTAACCCTAACCCTAACATCCCTCCACACTTGTTGAAAAACAAACCAAAAAAAAAAAAAACCCAAAACCAAAACAAACAAAAAAACCCTTTTCTGTGGAAATGTCTAGGCTGACAGGAACTTATTTGTTTTGTTTATTCAACCAGGGAATAAACCATACTATGTACTATCCTAGCCTAAGTAAACATAGTCTAAGTAAACCTCTGGATCAACAATGAGAGAACAGTATTTCTAACTGATAAATGGATAAATGGAAAGATTAAGTAACTATTTAAGGTAAAAGATTCAGCAATACCAATAAATGTGCAAAAGCCTTATGAAATGGAGTGGGAGATTTTAACAACGAGAAAAATTAGTTTGTGGATGTTGTTAATATGAACACAATCACATGGCTAATGGGCAGGTGATGGAACCAAGGACATACACTTAGAAATTCTAGAAAAGAGTCTACGGCCATACCACCCTGAACGCGCCCGATCTCGTCTGATCTCAGAAATTCTAGAAAAGAGTCTAGTGCTATTTCCTCCATATTAAACAGCATAAAAATGAATGGAGAAGTATGGTGCTACTGAAAGATAAATAAAGACTGTACATAGCAGTAAGTGTTCATACAATTCACTTACCACAAAAGAGAAAGAAATATATCCTGTTTGGATTTCCAAGGGGCACTATCTGAAAGAAAACATCAATTTATGCTTGCTTTAGTAGAAAAGAAATAACTGCATTCATGTAAGTTTAATTCTTTAGAGTCTGACAGGGTATGAAGGTCATGAGTAGACCAAGAAGTCAAAAACACAGTGATAAGTGAGTCATCAAGGGTACAAACATACATCATTTTCTTACTCTATAAGGCAAATCTTAAAAAATCAGAATATTTTCCTTTGGAAAGAAATCCTGAGAACAAAAACAATTTGTAAACAAACTTGTTGGTACTCAGTTTTGGAATATTCTAAAAATCGAAACGCCAATAAACCTATGAACATTTAATACTACCCTCCTCCAACAAAAGAAGATGAAACCTACAGGAAATGGGGACACGAATAAGCACACAGCCCTACAGCCCTCTGTGAAAATACATAAAGTACCTGTTATCTGAAAGGGATCTCTTTCCAGATCACTGAGATTCTTTCAAGACCCAGACAAAACTGGTTTGTTGTTTACTTGAGGTTTAAAGGCACTCATAATAATCCTTTAAAGCACTAAAAATATGTTAACATAAAGGCCTTATGCTATTATTCAATGACAGATTGAGTTATCTGTGATCCTTGGTGATCCCTGCCCCACTCAGGAAACTAGAAAAGGGAGCATCTATATGTCAAAAAGGGGGGGGGGTGTTACAAAAAGAGCTAAGAAAAAATTTGGATTAAGAGGATTCATGGCAAAAAGATTACCTAATGATGCAAAACAAGGTTGTCCATGCCAAGACTATAAAAGATACCCCAGATTAATGGGATTGCAGGAAGTCTCTATGGAAAGCATTGACTAAATAGCGTAGAACCCTCAGAAAGCTTAGTCTTGCGTCTTACACTTCTACCGAGCACAGCCTCATACTGAAGTGGACAGTGAAGGGAAACACTGACAGACTGCACATCCAAGAATATGGGAACCTGGGGCGCCTGTGTGGCTCAGTGGGTTAAAGCCTCTGCCTTCAGCTTGGGTCATGGTCTCATGGTCCTGGGATTGAGCCCCGCATGGGGCTCTCTGCTCAGCAGGGAGCCTGCTTCCCTTTCTCTCTCTGCCTGCCTCTCTGCCTACTTGTGATCTCTGTCAAATAAATAAATAAAATCCTAAAAAAAAAAAAAAAAAGAATACGGGAACCTGGACTCCCTTTCCCAGGATACTCTAGAGATACAGCAAGCTTGAAGAGATTCAGAAATGTCTTCACTGGGTGTCTAGACAATTAGAACTGAAAGAGCCTTATTGAGGGAACTGTACCGGAGTGGAAAAGAACAAGATTTTCCCTGTATCCACAAATGGCACTGAAAGAGCCAAACTACAAGTGGCTTATAGTTGGGAGTGGAACTTGGCTATGACTCCTGGGGACCAATAAACAGATGGTAACAAGGACAACTTGGAAGATGCCAACATGCACAGATTACTCAGGCCAAAGTCCCTTTCCCATGCCTTAGTGGTATATAATCTCCCTGTAATTAGACTGAACTCTGAAGGAAAAGCAAGGATGGGAAAGAAACTGAATGAATTAATTTCTACTACCCACTAGACAAATAAATAGAAATAAATAAAAAGTTACTTTACCTTTCTCACACACCTGAATATGTGGATTCAGATTTCTACATGCCATACCAGCTCTATCACAAAACTGACTCGTTGCGTACAAACTGCAAAGCTGCAACCATCAGCTGCAAATACAGTCCTGTCCTCATTCCTAAGCCCAGAAAATAAGGGACTGCCATTAAATTAGGGATACTTTAGGGATAAAAAATCTTCCACAATAATTTTGAAAGTTAAGAATTTTATAGGTATAGTGCTGATGTATGTATAATTAACTTATAAAGTCTCCCTCTCTTAAATTATGTTGTAGATGAACAGGACTGGAGGAGATTATGCTGAGTGAAATAAGTCAAACAGAAAAAGTCAATTATCATATGGTTTCACTTATTTGTGGAACATAAGGAATAACATGGAGCACCTTAGGAGAAGGAAAGGAAAAGTGAATTGGGGGAAATCAGAGTGGGCGATGAACCATGAAAGACTGTGGACTCTGAGAAACAAACTGAGGGGTTTGCGGGGGTGGGGGTCGTGAGGGGAGGGCTGAGCATGGTGGTGGGTATTAAGGAGGGCACATATTACATGGAGCACTGGGTGTGGTGCATAGACAATGAATCTTGGAACACTTAAAAAATAAAATATAATAAATAAAATAAAATAAATTATGTTGTATCATAGCTTAAAGAAATGTACTATACTTGTTTGGTTTTCCTGGTCACGGATCCAAATTTTCACAAAGAAAGAGAATTTTTCAGTAGTTAAAGTGAAAAGAGACTTGCAGCTTCAGAAACAGGGTTATTACAAAAGCTTTGGCAGATATGATTCACTGAAAGACTGATTTAGGTAAGCATTCATTCCAGTTTGGAGTAGGATTTAGTATAGCCATATTCCAAGTACTAAGTTACTTCGCTGATCCCCCTTCTACATCTGCTTTCTTCATGGTACATGGCCATAAAAGTCTGCTTCCTTCCGTCGGAGTAATTATTCACTGAAGGTCTGCGCGCCATCTTAGGCTGCCATTCTGTTAAAGCAGAGGTTTAATACCTGATTGTGCTCACCCTAATTACTCCAAGTCTTCAATTAGTTAATATTTGCTAAATCAGTTAATATATTTAGAAACTATTCGTCTTACCAGTTTGCTTTTCAAATACAGACAGTCCCCAGCTTACGATGGTTCAACTTACAATTTTTCGACTTCATGAAGGTGCAAAAGCGCATTCAGTAGAAACCGTACTTTCATTTTTGAGTTCCAGATCTTTCCCCAGGCTCATGAGATGCAGTATGAATGATATTCTTTTGTAATGCTGAGCAGTGACATCGAGCAGCTCTGTGTCAGTCACCAATGACAAGGGTAAACAACCAATCCACTTGGAACCATTCTGTACCCATACAACCATTCTGTTTCTCACTTTCACTATAGTATTCAATAGATTGCATGAAATTGTCAACCCTTCGTCACAAAACGGGCTTTGTGTTAGATGATTTTGCCCAAGCGTAGGCTAATGGAAGTGTTCTGGGCGTGTTTAAGGCAAGCTGGGCTGAGCTGTGATGTTCGGTAGGTCAGGTGTAGTAGATGGATTTTCAGCTTCTGATAGTTTCAAGGAACAAAGGGTTTATAGGGCCACAGCTCCATCAGCAGTTGAGGAAGATTTGTATAGTACTTGGCAAGAAATCATTCTACCTCCACTTCTTCCCCCATTTTGTGCTCTTTTTTTCCTTTTGGGGGAACAGATGTAATGATACCAAACTAATTCCACATACCTTTTGTTTTTCTGCCTCTTTTCCTTTCTTCTGGGCTAAGAAGCCAGAATCACCCGAATAAGATGAATGTCTTGTGTCCCCGTCAATGCCAGTTCTAAGTCTCTGAAAGCATTTTCAGCTCTGATTGCTCTCTCAGGTGTCTTATTAATACAGCCATTTGGTGGTGGCACCTGTGATGGAGTTCTGAATTTTAATGGTCATCTCAAGGTTATGGGGCAGGGTACACACTCTACCACTTGTCTTAGAAAAGGATAAGAGACCCCCAGGGTCCAGATCTGATCTTAAAAATTACTCCTGTCTGGCTGGCTAATGAGAGAAGAACAAATCCATCCGTACCGATATACCATAACCTCTTTATGGTAGTGTATCTACAGAAATTGCTCCCAGAGTGAACTCCTTGCAATAATGCAGTGAAGGACGCTGTGACAGCACCTAGATGATGCTAAAAACTAACTTTGGTAAGTGAGAAACACACAGCAATACTCCAAAGAACCAAAGATGCAGTTATCTGATTTCCTAAATGTACTAATAACATGGAACTATCAGAGGACTTGGATCAAGGTGGTCAGTTCAGGCATAAAACAAAGCAAAGCAAAACAACACACACACACACACACACACACACACACACACACTCATTTGGCTGCTTCACTTTTCTTCCTTAATTGTCCAAATGCACCATGCGCACTGATGTTATATGACAATATTTATTCTAAAAGGTTTGCAATTATATTCTAAGCCTTCCTTGTCCTTTTCCTTTTAATGGAATTGCTCTACTGATTACTGAAATGATCAAAATGACTAGGTATTGTGGAAACTAACAGAAATATATACCTGTCCATATCAATTTCTAGCTCATCTATTCAGTTATATCTCTTTATATATGTACACTTAAATACGATCTCCCCAGAAAACACGTGTGATTTAATTACTAGTCCCAGGCCTTCCTTCCAATTATCTTCAGGCTGCTAAGGGTTCCATCAGGGATTTTTATGATCCCTGTGCGGACCATTTAGGGGACACAACTGTGGCCTTTTAAATAGCTCACTTCACTGCTAGCACTCTAGCAACGTTAGCAAGATGAAGCTTTGAAAGGCAACACCATCTTCATTCCAAGTGTTAATTTGATATCTGCATAATTTAATCTCCTGCATTCTAAATACCAAACCCTGTTTCCAGAAGTTAATTGGTTTTCTTTCTGTTTTTATTTTTTTAATTTAGATATATTAACAGATTTTGCTTGCATTTTAATTTTCTCAGTTTTGGCAAGGTCCACATTTCAGTTATAATTATTTGGGTTCACCACGGGATTTATATATTTTAAAGATTATATTAATTAGCTCTCAAGCAAAAAATAAATTTTATTCCTCATCAAGAGTATTATCAGCAAGCATATCCAAATGACTTTCAGACAGTTTCAGGGCATTTGTAATTCAGAGAACAGCCAAAACCATCGTGTTTTTTATTAAGAAGCCACTGCATTGGTGTTAATTTACTTAATTTGTAAAATCAAAGATGATTTAGACCCAAGTATAAATATATACAGCGTCGGGTACCTGGGTGGCTCAGTGGATTAAAGCCTCTACCTTCAGCTCGGGTCATGATCCCAGGGTTCTGGGATCGAGCCCCACACGGGGGGGGGGGTGTCTCTGCTCAGCAGGGAGCCTGCTTCCCCTCTCTCTCTCTGCCTGCCTCTCTGCCTACTTGTGATCTCTGTCTGTCAAATAAATAAAATCTTTACATATATACATACACATACACACACACACACACACACAGCATCTCCCTCCCTCCCTAAAACACACACACACACACACACACACTCTTTTACTCAGGGAGTAAGTAACATTGGCCCTAGCACTATAATGGCTATAAGCCATTGTTTTAATACTCAGCAGTATTTGAGATAAAAATGGGCTAACTCTAACCTGCTACCATTAAAAAAAGACAAACTTGAACCTTAACACTCTTATAAAGTCCTGACCCAATCATCTGGGGCCTTCTGGAGGGTCTCAGGAGTACTCATAGACATTAATGCAGCTTTCTCCATGACAACATAGGAATATTTTTTTCCCTGCGGTAACACCTGCTACCGAGACCTCCCAGAACACCTTTCTGTCCCTCGGCTGCAGCTGTTCTGCCTGTTGCCACCACCCTCCTGCTGCTAACAGTGACAGGCACGTCTTAATGCCCTTGCTCTGTACAGACTGTCACACATGATAATACACCACTAGCAGAATGGCAAAGCCAGGAGACCTAGGCTCAAAGGATAACCTGCTTTACGAGAGAGAAATTGTATAATATGCAAATTGTGTGTGTGCGTGTGTGTGCGCACGCGCGTGAGCACGCATGTGCTTGTATTTGTGCAACACATCAACATGAGAGGTAGCTACAGTGTGGTAGTTCAAAGCATGGATTCTAGAGCCAGACCATATGGACTTAGATCCTAGCTCTGTCACTTGCTAGCTCTGTGGTCCTAAACAAGCCACTTAGCCTCATGATTCTCAACTTTTGAAGTGTGAATAATAATAGCACCCTCTTCCCAGGGTTGTAATGAGATTAGACAAGCTAATCCATGTAAAGTGCTTAGAATAGTCCCTGGCACATAGTAAGTGCTGTGTAAGTGTTAGCGATGATAGTAATGGTCCTCTCTGAGTGGTGCAATTATCCATTCTGGCTCTTTAGGTGATGGAGATAGAGCTGTGACTAAAATAGATGATGACCTTGACCTATGGGGAGGGCATGACAATAAACAAATACACACACACACACACACAATCTCAGAAAGTAATAAAAGCAGCAAAACAAAAGCAAAAAAAAAAAGAAGAAGATAAAAGAACACTATGGGCTAAAGGGATAACTCTGAAGCCATACTCAGCAAGAGAGTCATATTTTGTTTTAAAACAATTAGTTTTGTTGCATGTTATCATGTTTTTAATCATATGAGTGAAAATATAGGTAACATACAGCAAAAGGGAAGTTTTAGCTTCACCAGGTCACTACCAGAAAATTATCAGTCTGGCAATCAAATCACTGTTTTGGTATATTTTAGATACCACAGAAAAAAAAAAACTCCATAGAAATGTTCATTGTGTTCTTAGAAAGTCTGGTATTTTTATATTTATTTTCTCTTTTACCTGTGTTTTCTTGAAAATGGTTCTGCTTCTACTGAAGATTCAAAACACAGTGCTAAAACCAGAAACCACCTACTCACACACTTAAACACTGGGAACTGGGACCATCCATCCCATATATGGCTTACAGTCTCCATTAGGGGGTCAGAAAATGATAGCCCACAGGCGAAATCTTGCTCCCTGCTTGTTCTTTATCTAAAATTTAGAACACAGCCATGGCCATACATCCGTACTCTCTCTGACTCCTTTTGCACTACCACAGAGTTGAGTAGTTCAACAATCATATGGCCCAGAGCCAAAAAATTTTTACCATCTGGCCCTTTACGGACATGTGTCTACACTGGAATTTCTTTCTTTTTGTTTTAATGTCACATATTTTTAAAATTTCTTTTCAGTGTACCAGAATTCATTGTTTATGCACCACACCCAGTGCTCCATGCAATCCATGCCCTCTCCAATACCCACCACCTGGTTCCCCCAACCTTCCACCCCCTGCCCCTTCAAAACCCTCAGATTGTTTTTCAGAGTCCTTAGTCTCTCATGGTTCACCTCCCCTTCTAATTTCCCTCAGCTCCCTTCTCCTCTCCATCTCCCCTTGTCCTCCATGTTATTTGTTTTGCTCCACAAATAAGTGAAACCATATGATAATTGACTCTGCTTGACTAATTTCACTCAGCATAATCTCCTCCGGTCCCGTCCATGTTGCTACAAAAGTTGGGTATTCATCCTTTCTGATGGAGGCATAATACTCCATAGTGTATATGGACCACATCTTCCTTATCCATTCGTCCGTTGAAGGGCATCTTGGTTCTTTCCAGTTTGGCGACTGTGGCCATTGCTGCTATGAACATTGGGGCACAGATGGCCCTTCTTTTCACTACATCTGTATCTTTGGGGTGGGATTTCTCACCCTGAGCATTGCTGACACACTGAATGAAAGAATTCTTCCCATGAATGTTGTCTTTTGCCGTGTAGGATGTTTAGCAGCATCTCTATCTAGAGACTAGATAAAAGTAGCACCACAGCCCTGACTCCCCTTGAAGCAACTGAAACCATCTGCAGACTTTGCCCAATGCCCCCTGGGAGGCAAAATAGTCACAGGTGAGAACCAATGACCTGGCTTCACTATTCAATTGTTCACATCAGTCTAACTTCATTATTCTAGAAGACTCTTGCCCAGGCAAATAACTGCTCATTACAGGACTTCCCAAAAGCCCTAATAGCTCTTCAGTAGAAAACATAAACAATTTGTACCCTCACCTTGCTGTGCCCCCAATCTGACACTAATATACCATGATCCTTACTCAATCACAATCAAACTTCCACATTGAAAGACCATCAGAAACCAACCTTAAAATTCTTCACAAAAAACACAACCTTGTCCTTCTCCCTCCGACACAAAAATAAACACTATGAAGGTGGAGATCTCCCTTAAAATAGTAAGCAGTACACATAGATCAGACTTATCAACAGGCTGTATTGCTGATATTTGGGGTCCCAGCATTCAGTATTATATAATAAGTATTAAAATTTCAATGCCTTGTATATATAAAAAGGACCTCTCTTAAAATACTTAATTTCTATTCAGACAATTATACTTGAGGCATCCTTTTCACTTACTAAACACTGTGTTGTGTCTAAACTATTTCTTTTACATTTTAGATGTATAATTACCTCTGGTCTCACTGCTTTTAGAAGATTTATAATGAATTTAGAAAAATACAGATGCCATATTTCCAAATGGAGTATTTTAATGTTATTGGGATTTCCCCAACTAAGTATAATAAAACATATTACAGAGAAAGTTATCTGTATATTGAATTGGCATCCACCCTAACAAGAGGGAATTGCTGAGATCTAGTCAAGAAAATTGCCTTCCCCTTGAGTAAATAAAAAAGGTAAGAAAGCCTTCCAGTAAAAACACAATTTAACTGAATAAAAAAAAAATAATGACTTGAACTGGTCATATTGGGTTAAAATAATGAGATTTTTTCCATCTATCTCAAGCTAAACAATCAGCATATTTGTGTTTCTAAGTTTTTCAATGGCTATTGTAGATGCAACTTTATGAAACTCATTCTTTGTTTTATTCACTGCTCAACCCTCAGAGTCAAGAAGTTTCTGGCACATAGTAGGTATTCAATAAATATTGGACAAATAAAACAATAAAGTAACTAATTTACTCTACATGTAAAAAGGAATATATTAAATCATATCTGAGAATCTGTCTACAGGGTACAGCCCTTATCTCAATTTCAAATGCACTAACATTTAAAATCAGGCTCTCCATGAAGAAAGCCTGAGTTGATGGGATAGTCTCAATGTCTTACTTTTTGAAATTTTCTTAGGCAGAAGGTGTCATCATCTCTGCAAAGCCATCTTAGCATGTAGTGAGAATTTTTTCATTAATAACTATTGAATTTTGTCAAATGATTTTTCATATGGTATGCATTTGGGCCTGTTAATATGATTAAAATACACTGGTTTTTGAATGTTGAACCAACTGTCTTCTTAGGATAAAGCCCATTTGGTCATGATGTAATATGTACTTTATATATTATGTAAATTGATTTGCTAATATTGTATTAATTTTTTTGCATTTATATGTAAATTCTTACATAGCAAGAAGTTTTCCTGTTCCTCTCCCAGAGGCAGATAGCTTTTGAATAGTATAACTTCCTCAACCTAATGAAGGGACTTTATAAACATATAGTTAACATCATACTTAATAGTAAATACTAAATTTTTCCCCTACAATTAGAAACAAATCAGGAGTGTCTATGCTCACCTCTTCAATTCAACATTAACTGGAGGTTCTAGACAGCACAATATGGCAAATCAAAAAAGAAGGGTATACATCAGAAAGGAAGAAGTAAAACTGCCTTTGTTATCATATGTCATGACTATCTATGAAGAATATCCTTAGGAATCTACCAAAAAATGACTAGAGTTAGTTCACCAAAGCCACAGGATAAAAGTCAATTTACAAAAATCAAATGTTTATTTATGAAAACCAAAGTTTTAAAATGCTACTTCACAGGCGTCTGAGTGGCTCAGTTGGTTAAGCACCTGCCTTCAGTTCAGGTCATGATCCCAGGGTCCTGGGAGCCAGTCCTGCATCGGGCTCCCTGCTCGGCAAGGAATCTGCTTCTCCCTTTGCCTGCTGCTCTGCCTACTTGTGCTCTCTATCTCTCTGTCAAATAAATAAATAGAATCTTTTAAAATTTAAAAAAAAAAATGCTACCTCCATAGCATCAAAAATACGAACCTTGGGGCACCTGGGTGCTCAGTTGGTTGAGCGTCCAACTCTTGATTTTGGCTCAGGTCATGATCTCAGGGTTGTGAAATGGAGCCCTACATTGGGCTATGAGCTCAGTGCAGTGTCTGCTTGAGATTCTCTCCCTCTCCCTCTGGCCCTCCCCCACCCCTCACTCACATGCACATGTGTGTGTGCGCTCTCTCAAATAAATAAAATCTAAAAAAAACTCTTAACAATACACTGTATAAAATACATGAAAGATGTGTACACTGAAAATAAAGCTCTTCTGACATAAATTAAAGTAGACCTAAATAAATGGAGATTCATGCTGTATTCAGGGATCAGAAAATTCATAACTGGCAAGGAGTCAGTTCTTTCCATGTGATCTTAAAATTCGGTGTAATCCTACCAAAATCATAGCAGAATTTCTAGAGAAACTGATCAACAATTTTAAAATTTATATTGAAATGCACAGACTCTAGAACAGCCAAAATATATTTGTGAAAGAAAACAAAATTCAAGTACGTATGCCTATAAAGCTATGCATCAGAGTTATACTGACATAAGGATAAACACATATATCAGTGGAACAGAACAGTACAGAAACAGACTCTCACATAAATGGCCAGTTAATTTTCAACACAGGGACAAAATGCAATGGGGAAAGTAATTTTAAAAATTGTGCTTGCTACACTTAAAATGTATCATGGGTCCACAAATAAGAGCTTAAACTATAAATCTTTTATAAGAAACATAGGAGACAATCTTTGTGACCTTGGGTTATCAAATATTCCTTTAGACAAGACAAAGAAATATGAACTATAAAGGGAAAAATGATAATGGGATTTATCAATTTTTTTTTAATTCTGTGCTTTGAGAGACAAGACACAGCCTGGGAGAAAATATTTGCAAACATGTATCTGGTAAAGGTCTTGCATCCAGAATGTATATAGAACCCTTGAGCTCAATAATAAAAGACAATGCACTCAATAAAAAAGGTAAGCAAAATATTTGACCAAACCCTTCCGTAAAGAAGCCAATAAGCAAATGCAAGGATGCTGAACATACTCAGTCAACATGGAAATGGGAATTAAAAACACAGTGAGACACCACTACATATTTACTAGAATGGCTAAAAATTTTTTTAAAGGGAAAAAAAAAAGAAAATAAGCATGGATAACATGGGAAAATGGTAACATTGCTCATTGGAATGCAAAATGATTCAGCCACTATGATCATTTCTTATAAAGTTAAAAATACATTTATCCTAAGACTCAACGATGCTACTCCTAGGTACTTACCCAAGAGAAATGGGAAAAAAAAAACCTATGTGGAAACAGTCCTAGAAGCTTAATTCATGATAGAACAAAAAACTGGAAACGACACAAATCTCATCAACTGGTGATCCGCTAAGCACCCTGTTTTTTTTTGTTTTTTTTTTTTAAAGATTTTATTTATTTATTTGTAAGAGAGAGAGCGAGCGAGAGCAAACACAGGCAGAGTCAGAGGGAGAAGCAGGCTCCCTGCAGAGCAAGGAGCCCGATGTGGGACTCCATCCCATGACGCTGGGATGATGACCTGAGCTGAAGGCAGCTGCTTAACCAACTGAGCCACCCAGGCGTCCCAGCACCCTGTTTTAAATTCAAACAATGTTACAGTACACAACAATAGAAAGGAACAATCTATACTCACACACGTGAGAGCATGGACAGCTTTCACATCATTAGGCTAAGTGGAAAAAGCCAGCCACATAAGACTACATTCTCTCTGATTCCATTTAAATGACCTTCTAATAAAGGAAAAAACACAAGGACAGAAAGCACAGCCATGGTTTCTAGAGAACTGGAGGTAAGAGGAGGCGTAAGGAAACTTTGGGGAATTATGAACATGCTCTATGTTTTGACTGCAGTCATGATTATATAAGTATATACTTTAAATGGGCAAATTTTACCACATAAAGTCATACTTCTATGAAAGTTGAAAAAATGTGATAGCACCCACTGTGGGCTACTAACAGTCAGCTTAGTCCTACTTGATTTTATGGGTACAAACAGTGAAGATATGAATTCCAGGTAAAGAGTTTAAGAATTTTTTTTCTTTCCAAGGTACAAAGAACACTTAGATAATACCACAAAATTATAACACTTTATACTGGAAGTGAATTTAGAGATTATCCAGGTGAATGAATACCTCAATTTACAGGTAAGGAAACTAAGACCTAAAGAAGCTGAATGACTCACCCAAGAAATCTCAAATCTAAAAGCTGGGGCAAATTGGCCTCAAAATAATCCTTCTGGATTTACCCTGCACTGTAGACAAGCACTCTAAATAAATCATGTCAAGACCTGATGTTACAGCTTCGATCTCACTAAGAAACAAAAAGACCATGACAGGCCTTTACAATATACTAAAGTATGACTGTGATTCTGCAGCATCGGGAGAGAAACCGTTGTATTTCAAGGAAAGGTGCTCTTAACAGATCAGAGAAATAAAGAATTCGAACTTTTCCTGTGATCAAATGGCTGACTCATTCTGCCAATGCACTTTGCCTAATCATTAGAATATTCTCATAACAAAATGGGGAAAGGTGAGGTCAATGACTATTGCACTGTCCACTTTGACAGGTCAGGAGATTCCGAACTTTTAGATTCAAGCCCTCTGAGGTCTGCAAGGTAAACATCAGCAGACGTGAACAGAAGCGAAGATGATGCTAGCAGCTAAGAGAGATATTTGTTAATCTTTGTCCTCCACTCCCCATCCTACGCCTGTTCATTCTCCATTCTTACCACCTAGAACTACTCATGTTGCCAGGTATGAACTCTTTCCCTTGTTACTAATAATTTACATATTTTGTACTTGTGTTTGCGACAGAAATCCAACTAACCAGGGATTCAAGCAATTTAGAAGGTGTGATAGTTAATTTATGTGTCAACTTATCTAGTTTACAGGGCCCAGTTGTAAACAGTAGTTTAGATGTTGCTGTGAAGTTTTTTTTTTTTAATGTGACTAGCATTTATAACGAGTAGACTTTAAATAAAGTAGATTGCCCTGCATAAAGTAGGTGTGGTCTCATCTAATCCACTGATGGTCTTAAGAGCTATGTTTCCTAAAGAAGAAATTCGGCATCAAGAACACAATAAAGAGGGGTGCCTGAGTAGCTCAGCGGTATAAGCCTCTGCCTTTGGCTCAGGTCATGATCCCAGGGTCCTGGTATCGAGCCCCACATCAGGCTCTCTGCTCAGCGGGGAGCCTGTTTCCTCCTCTCTCTGCCTGCCTCTCTGCCTACTTGTGATATCTCTTTCTCTGTCTCTCTCTCTCTCTGTGTCAATAAATAAATTTAAAAATCTTAAAAGAAAAAAGAAGAATGCAACAATGAAACTGCCTGAGTTTCCATCTGTTCACCTGCCCTGAAAATTTCAAACTTCTCAGGCCCACAAGCACATGAGAGCCAATTCCTTAAAATAAATCTCAACCTGTTTTTCTTGAAATCTGCATCTCTGTCTCTGTCTCTCTCTGCCTCTGTGTGTGTGTGTGTGTGTGTGTGTGTGTGTGTGTTCTAGTTCTCTGGAGAGTAACAATGAATACAGAAGGTTCTTATTTTCGTAAAACAAGAAGTCCAGAAATCATCATAATTCATGCCATCAGGGACTCTAGCTTCTTCTAGCTTTCTATTCCTCTGATCTTAGCTAGCACCTTTTGTCTATATGATCATGGTTGCAAGGTAGTAATTCCACCATCAACATCATAAATGTGTTCCAGAAAAGAGAAAAAGATGATGTAAGTCAGTTGAGTCTATCCTTTAAAATAAATTTCCCAGAGGTCCCATCCAGCAACTTTCACTTATATTTTATTAGCCTTTACTATGACACATGGTCATCCTTAGCTGCACGGACACCTGAGAAATGCAGTTCTTCTAGCTGGACACATTGCCTGAACACAGTTGGAGTTCTATTCTAATAGAAAAGATGACAATTAATATCAGATAAGCTACCAGCAGTGTCTGCTACATCCCTTCAATTCTGTGGATTGGTCCTTGAACATACTCTGGTTCTTAGGTTCACTGATCTTAATTTTAGTACTGTAGTGTTAGCTCCTCTTCCTCTTCGATACTGTTTTGGTCTTCCTCTATTCAAGGGTTATTCATCTTTTCCAGAGGTTACCATCACATCATCTTCCCACTCCCAACGTTCCCTCTACTTCATGACTCACTTCATGGAAGTGACCCTTTATTCAAAATGACTGGAAACATGGCAAATAACTAGTATTTCATGGTTAATGGGTCTACTAGAAAACAGATGCTCTTTTTAAAATAAAGATCTTATTTATTTATTTGACAGAGAGAGAGATCACAAGTAGGCAGAGGGGCAGGCAGAGAGAGGTGGGGAGGCAGGCTCCCCACTGAGCAGAGAGCCCAATGCGGGACTCGATCCCAGGACCCTGGGACCATGACCTGAGCTGAAGGCAGAGGCTTAACCCACTGAGCCACACAGGTGCCCCAAAAGCTGCTCTTTTAGCAGTAAAAGTTCAGGGTTGCAACTAATAATAATAATTAACTTGACTGGGAAACATATTTTCCAAAGAAAGAAGATATCTACATTTAGAGGACATATGAGTAACTACAAAATTCATCACCCAAAAGATCAACATGATGAGTTAGCTCAAGTCTATTAACTGCTTGAGATCACAGGAAATTAATACATAAGGCACAGTTGCTTATCTCTGGGTTATGGTACTACTGGGACTGATTTCTATCTGTCAGAAATAATCAGTAATTATGAAGTCAATACAAAATCAAACAAAGAAGTTTTTTAAAATTGCCCTAAAGAGGCATATGAAAGAGATGTAATTAACTTTTTTTACTATAAATGAAAGCCCATGTGGCAGAAAATTCTGTTAAATCTATTGTGTAAATCTCTATCCTCAATATTTTAGTATACATCTTTTTCTCTGAATCTCATTGCCACTCCTTCAGACCAAACCTTCCCCACGCCTACCAATACTCCTCATTTTGATCTTTTTAAATCCCCTACACCACTACTATTGTGATCTTCCTAAGTGTGAATGTGATCATTTCACTCTGATGCCTAAAACCTTCTATACATCCATGTAGCTTTCAAAATAAAGCCAAATGCTTCAGCTTAATATTCAGTGATGCTTGTGATCGATTTTCTACCAGCCTCTCTAGGCTTATCTCCCACTAACCCTACTTTTCTCACGCTCTAAACATATAAAAATAGTCTATTCATTTACTCATTCATTGAATAGCTATAAATCGAACATGTACTGTTTGTCAGCCATTGTACTAGGTACAGTATATCCAACAATGATTATGATAGGCCTGGGCCCTGCCATCCTGGAAATTATGGACTAGCAAAGGAATCAGTCAAGTCAACAGAAATGTTAGAAAACAGACCTAAGGCAGACACAAGGCAAAAAGATAACCAAGAAAGTTGTATTAGCTACTTATTGTTAGATAACAAACCATCCCCAACATTGGGTTAAAACATTAGCAAGCATTTAATACTATCATCTCCCATCGTTCTGAGTATGGACGGACTCAGCTAGGTAGTTCTTCAGAACTGCTCACCCACTTAGTCACTTCAGTACCTAAGGTTCCAGATCATCTCAAAGGTGTCCTTACTCATGTGTTTGGTCTGGGAAGTCTTGAGAAGCTCAGAGCTGGAACAGCTAGAACTTCTCAGGCATCTCCCCTATGGGTTTGCTTTGGCATAGTAGCTTCAGGGAGCCTGGACTTCTCACATGATGGCTCAGGACTTCAAAGGTACATTTTCAAGGGAGAAGTGGAGGAAGCTGCATCATCTTTTAGCACCTACCCTTGGAAGTCACAAAGTGTCATGTCTACTACACTTTATTAATAAGGCAATGCTCCAAAGCCTGCCCAGGTTCAAGAGGAAGGGATAGAGAATCTACCTTTTAATAGAAGAAAGGCAAGGTTCTGGAAAGCATGTGGGTCTGGAAACATTGTTGAAGATATTTTGAAAAACACAATCTGCCACAGAAATCTTTCCAGGAGAAGCATCTTGTTTTTTCACACTCCCGTGCTTTCATAAATGCTGTTCACACTTTCTCAAATGTCTCCTTCCCTCTCCTTGATTTAGCTTACTCATGGGGCACCTGAGTGGCTCAGTTGGTTAAGCATTTACCTTCGGCTCAGGTCATGATCCCAGGGTCCTGGGATCAAGCCCCATGTCTGCTTCCCCATCTCTGCTTGCCTCTCTGCCTACTTGTGATCTCTCTTTCTGTCAAACAAATAAAAATAAAATCTTTTTTTAAAAAAGAAATATTTGGTATACATTTTGCTAGAATTTTAGGTATTCTAGATACATGGTAGGAATAACAAATATAAAGGAAAGAAAGAAAGAGAGGAAGAAAGGGGGAAATAAAGGGAGGCGGGGAAGAAAGAAAAAATCTAACTTCTTTTTTTTTAAGATTTTATTTATTTATTTGAGAGAGAGAGGATGAGAGGAGAGAGGTCAGCAGGAAAAGCAGACTCCCTACTGAGCAGGGAGCCAGATGCTGGACTCAATCCCAGGACTCCAGGGTCATGACCTGAGCTGAAGGCAGTTGCTCAACAACTGAGCCATCCAGGCAACCCCCCTAAAAAATCTAACTTCTATATCAAAATTACATGTAATTATTCTAAGTTATGAGGAGATCATTTTACATGGAATCTACAGCTAGAACAAACAGGAATGCATTGGTCAAGTGTTATTTATTTCCTAGCCAGAAGGAGAAGAAAACAAACTTTACTGAATCTTTACTGTGGGTCTGGTAGTTGATGTGCACTCACATCAAAAATATAAGTTGGGGGACACCTGGGTGGCTCAGTTGGTTAAGCGGCTGCCTTCAGCTCAGGTCATGATCCCAGCATCCTGGGATCGAGTCCCACATCGGGCTCCTTACTTGGCGGGGAGCCTGCTTCTCCCTCTGCCTCTGCCTGCCACTCTGTCTGCCTGTGCTTTCTCTCGCTTCTCTCTCTATGACAAATAAATAAATAAAATCTTTAAAAAAAAATATGAGTTGGTATTACCTCTATTTTGCAGGTGGGGAAATTGAGACTCAGAGCATTCAAGTAATCAAGTTCTAAGACACAATAAACAATGCTGATTATTATGGTGGTACTACCTGTAAAGGATGAAACCAGTATATAAAATCATACCTGAGTGCAAAATTCATATTTTCTCCCATATTATCAAGTTTCCATAGCTGTTAATATCTAATCTCAATGAGGCTGGATCTTCGTGATGCCAAACATCGACCGATTCGTAGGTGCCCTTAGAGAACTTGTAAATTCTCTGAGAAAAGATAACTTCCATAGACGTACAGATCATGAGATTCTATCTCTTCTGTTTTTGTTCATTTGTTTGTTTATCCTTTCTCTTAAATATTTAGATGCTACAGTGGAAGACAAAATGCCTGGGTGGAGATGCTGAGAAAGATTTTATAACCTTCATTACAGATGAAGACTCTGACAATACAATTAGATGTGCAATTCCACTCTTTATCTAAAGTATTAACAAAGGCACTCTGGTTTAGTCTCATTGTCTTTCATCCATTTCTAATATCTCATACTTTTGAACAGGAATTTTAGAGATAACATATAAAGATAAAGCACCATTATCTTGGTTTTACTGATTCCTTGAAGGTAATACTACTAGGATAATTAAAGAACACTTATATACAGAAAATGTTAGAGAATTTATCATTAGGAGGCAGCTGCTTTAGTGTACGTGAAATTCAGTTATCATCTTCTCTCCAACTTATACTCTTTCTAAATTCTGCAAGATGAGGCCACAAAATGATTTAAGAGTGGAATGATTCATCATGTTTTACAATGGTTATAATCAAAACACTAAATAACAATTCCAAGTTGATGTCTCTAAATCATTAACACTGTTTATTAGCAATTTCTATATTTAGAAGAAAATGTAGAATAGGAAGTAACTTTTTAATTTTGTTGTTCTTTGCTGGCTGATGCCTAAGGAACTAAAATTTTTTTCACTATTTATATAAATCAAATCTAACTAGCCACATACAGTTGATGCAAACGATCATACGAATTATTCCTAAGATGAAAAATATGTTATCGCTATTATCTATGTAAGGTAGTCCTTGTATTCATTTCCATACAGTAACAAAGGTAACGAAGAGTGAAAATATTAAACCTCTTTCATCCTGCCATACTACCATCTTTTCTGGTGGAAAGATCATACTGAGTTGGCATATTCCATAGGAATAAATTATTTCAAGACCAAGAGATCTCATAACCCCTGGACACATTCAGTGAACTTATTTGGGAAAGGACAAAAATTATTCCAAAACTTGCAAGAGGATGTGAGGCTTGACTTTCAAAACCCAGAATGAGGGGTCCTGGGTGGCTCAGTGGGTTAAGCCTCTGCCTTCAGCTCAGGTCATGATCTCAGGGTCCTGGGATTGAGTCCCGCATTGGGCTCTCTGCTTGACAGGGAGCCTGCTTCCTCCTCTCTCCCTCTCTCTGCCTCTCTGCCTACTTCTGATCTCTGTCTGTCAAATAAATAAATAAAATCTTAACAGAAAAACCAGAATGATACTTAATAGCTAGTTATGTAGAAGAAGTTGGTAATCATCCATTGAGAACATAAAGAATCTTTTTTACAATATGAACCACTCCCTACTTTTAAATAAAGGAAAAATATTGCTGTTCTGAATTTTCCTAAATCAGGAATAGCCATTTAAATTTTTTTCTATTTTATTGAAGTACAATTAGAACACGGTGTCATATTTGTTTCAGGTGTACAGTATAATGACTCAACAATTCTATATATTACTCAGCACTCACCAAGGTAAGAGTAGTCTTAATCCTCTTCATCTATTTCACCCATCCATGGAACTAGCAATTACTTTTTAAAGAACACCATTGTCATTTGTTTTTAAACAGTATGAAGAATTCAACCCGTCTCATGAATAAACCAATTGCCTAAATTTCTTTCCTATTGTGAGCTTCTATTTCTTTATTTTTTCTTAAAGAAAACCATGAAATCGATGCACTAATTACCTTTCCAATACCCTTGTCTCTGAATTTTGTTCCACAAATGTAACTACATAAAAGACCAAAACAACCAGTCAATGAACTGATTACAGTTGAATGCCACACTTCCTAACTACTTATCACAATTCAATGTCTATTAAAATGAATAGAAATGGTTTTCTGGTTAAAAACATGATTCTTGACTCTATAATTTCATATCTACTGCTATATTTACATATTAAGTTACCTTCAGGTAACTGCAATTATTTAAAAACAAGCAATATTATTGAGAAACACCAATTAAGCTGAGTGTGTAGTAAAGACTTATTTGGATATAGTCCCAGATAATGTCCTTGGCTAATGGGAGGAAGGAAAATGAAGCATATTTCCAGTAAATAGGACTCTGTCCCGTAAAGTACCGTCAGCCAAAAATACTCCCTGAATATAGAGTAACCCAAAGCCAATGCCAGTGTTCAAAGTGCATAAAAATGTTTATGAGTGAGTGCATGTGAGTTTATGTGTCTGTCTGAAAATGCACAGAAAATTAAATCTTAGGTAAGATAAAGAAGTTCTTTTGGGGGGCCATAAATATTCAATTATCTTTAGAAGACAATGACTATTTAAAAAACTAATAAGTGTGGTTCTCACGTCTGACAAAAGTATCTGTTTTGTTAATAACATCAAACTTTCATTCAATGTTCGAATCAGAAACACAACAATAGTTGTCTTTGCGGAAGGGAGCATTATTTTCAATTAAATAATTTTTTACTGTTTAAACTTTTATATAGTATGCATATATTACTTTTCAACAAATTTTAAAATCGAATTTCAAAGAAATATCTTTTAAATTTTAACATTTTATTTATTATTATTATTAATTTTTAAGTAGGTTCCATACCCGGAGCAGAGCCCAATGCAGGGCTTGAACTCACAACTGTGAGATCAAGACTTGAGCCGAGATCAAGATGCTCAACAGACTAAACCACCAGTGCCCCTAAAATTCAATATTTTAAAACATAACTTTAAGATAATTTTTTTTGCTACAATGACTATTCTTTTTAAATGAATTCTTGGTGGATTTCAGAAAAAAGTGACTAGATCTGAGGCCATTTCTATAGGATGTGAAACTGGAACGGGTATGCCAGCTTGCTTCAGCTCCATGACCAGTTTATTCATTGAGAGGAAATTACATATAAACAAATTTCACATTTTAGGGTTTTCTGTAGCCCACAGAGTCAAAAAAGTGGGATGAGCAGGAATTTGTGAAGAATTGAGCAAGAAAACTTTCTCAAAATATCTCCTCCAGTGCCTGCTTTGGTTAATCTATTTTAAAGTGGTTTCCAGGTTTTGAGTCTTCTAATAGGATGTAAACACGAAGAATTCTGCAGCTCAAACAGGACAGTGCCTAGGACAGATGCCCTGAGGAGCACCAGTAAGAACAGAGAGACCCTGAAAGTATCAAAGCAAGATGACTAAGACATCAGAGCAAGCCCGAGTAAGCAAGTTGGCTATGAATCGCTTTGTTTCTCCTTACAACACCATCTCCTCTTTGTACCCATGACCTCATCTCTCCTTTCAGTTTCAGCAGGAGATTTACCCCCAGCCCTGAGCTCTTGAGAATTTATAATCCCATGATTTCTTCCTTTTCTGAAGTCTATCTTGCCTTCTTCACCAACAACATGTGCATCTTGGGGTGTCTGGGTGGCTCGGTCGTTAAGCATCTGCCTTTGACTCGGGTCATGATCCCAGAGTCCTGGGATTGAGCCTCGCATGGGATTCCCTGCTCTGCAGAAAGCCTGTTTCTCCGTCTCCCACTTCCCTTACTTGTGTTCCCTCTCTCACTGTGTCTCTGTCAAATAAATAAATAAGAACCTTAAAAAAATAACCAAACACAACAACATAGGTATCAATGGTTGCAGTGATTACCTGCCTTGTTATCAAAGCCCTGGACTCCTGACCCAGCCATAGTCCTTGCTGTGTTCAATGGGATAATAGCAAGTATAATACAAACCGAGACTTGAAAAGGGCTTCATTATTGGGGTTTGCCCTCTCTTGCTGCTCTTAGGAAAGTCTGTGACTACCACCATGTGAACAAACCCACTCTAGTCTGCTAGATGACAGACAAAGGAGCAAAATATCCCCCCTTCCCTGCTGAAAGACAGCCTCCTATCAGACATGTGAGTAAGACTATGGGGCATCAGCTAAGCATAAAATCATGTGTCAGCCCAGAAAACACTACATGCAACACCTACCTGCAAAGATAACCCAGCTGAACCCAAAGAACAAAGGAAGACTTTGCAGTGGTTGAAAAATCTTTACTTAACTATATAACCATCCTAGCTATTGCTCTAATAATTTTCTTCCATTTATTGCCAAGTATTCTATTTACTATCAAAAATTCACTTATTATGTGATAGTCACATAATAATATAAACATGCTATGTGACAGAAAGTGTGTTAAACAATAATGCATAGAATAACAACACACAAGCGACTATCTTTATGGGATGATAAAAATGATAGGTAAAATTTATTAAATGGTTTCTTTGTACCATTTATCATGCTAATCTTACACATTAACTCATCATGATCTTATTATTGACCACATTTTACAGATAAGAAAGAGAAGCCTGGAGAATTTTTAAATATTTGCTTAAGGTCACAATAAGTAGTAGAATTCCACTTTCTCTGGAGCCTGCATTCTAAGCCATTAGTCTTTATTCAAGGACAGTTATCAAGAAACCCAGGATTTAGTCTTGATTCTGGCAGTAACTTCAGCACCAACAAGAAGGCAAGTCACCTTTCTTTATCTTAATTTGTTACCCTTTTACCATGATCCAAAATTGTCTTTAACCTGACTCCAGCCCTTGCTATCTACACTTTGTTTAATGCCTTGTCCATCAGTATTCGTCCGCCTCTATGAGAAAACTGAACTCGTGAAGGTCACCACTGTCTCCCTTGCCAAATCAAACAGTGTAACAAACTTATTCATTCTGAGTTCTAGCTTGACACAACTGGCCATTCCTTTATCTTTAATTAGCCCTTCCACTTTTCTGATTTTAAAAATTACTTTCATCGCTTTTCTACATCTCTAATTCTTTAGTTTTTAAGTAGAGCTTTCTGGAAGTCAAACAGATTTATAGATTGGTTGAACCCATGGGAAGCAAAGCTATACATAAACGTGCATTTAGGGTATCCATACCTTTCATCAGTTCTCAAATCGTCTGAAACCTAAAACAGGTTTCTCACTCAGTCACTCACATTTATTGGAAGGATTCCATGTGCTAGGCCCTGTCCTGGGCACAGTTAAGAGAGCAATGATTATAAGACATCAAGTCTTTTTTCCGCAAGAAATTAATTCTATCTGGGGAGGCAGGAAAAAACCCAAACATAATTATAGGCCACATTGTCCAGTAGACAAAAGTGCTATGAAGAAAAAATAAGGCCAATTAAGGGAATAGAAATTGGACACGATTAGTATTTCACATAGGGTGGTCAGGCAGTCTTCCATGGTGGACCCGTACGTGAACAGAATCCCGCACGAAATGAGAAAGTTAAACCAAGTGCATAGGGATGCTGGTGGTAATTGCCAGACACAGGAACATGCTCTGTGCCTCCACGCAACACCCGGGGGTCATCATGGCTGACCAGAGTGAATGCCAGGCAAGTGTTGGGAAGGGAGGTTACAGAAGAGACCAGGTTAGGCAGTCCCAGTAGGCCATGGCTGGACCCTTAAGAGCACCCAGAGAGTATCCCTTGCTCTTTCGAAGTTTAGCACAGAAATCCTGTCAGGTTTCTTTGGTTAGACAAGATTGGTCTTTAGACTATCACACACCTGGACAACTACTGTGACATCTGGGCTCAGTGGGTTGAGCCGCTGACTTCAGCTCAGGTCATGATCTCAGGGTCCTGGGATCAAGTCCCACATCAGGCTGTCTGCTCAGCAGGGAGTCTGCTTCCCCCCCCCCCCCATCTGCCTGTCTCTGCCTACTTGTGATCTCTGTCGGTCAAAAAAAAAAAAAAAAGGAATGCAACTCTAGTAAAGGGACATTTTTCAGGCTTAGAAAAGAAAGCACGAATGTGAGGGCCCATGTTTTACATTCATCATGTCAACTTGCCTGCACCTTTAGAATGAGTTTATTCCCTTCACATTGTTACATATAGTCCAGTGCTTAACAAATATGCTTCAAAAGCTTATTTCTCCTATTATTTTTCAGGGCTTAAATCAGGGAGGGTCTTGTGAAAAAAAAATGTGCCTACAATAGACTTAGGTGCTGATACTCACGTTCACAGACTGCTGATAATATTAGAGTCCTTTCAAAGTGCGTATTGAGACACAGCCATCATGAACAAAAGCTCTGAAGAAGGCTCTTTACTGCTAATGCAATAGTTAAGTGTATTGTTTTGAAAATGAAAACTTATGATTTGCACAAAGTTCTCCAATCTGCACTTGTGTCACTTTTGAATTGCATAAAATAACAGAAAAATGATAGCAGGAGTCTTTCTTCCATGAGGTTATTTTTCTTTCTGGAATCCAATATGCATGTCTTTTTATTCACACTGAAGGGCCTCATTCGAAACACAGAGGCAAATGCATAATAATTCTCACCCAGGATAGGGTTTCATACAATTGAGTAATATCTCTGCTTTTCAGCACAAAGTTAATTTGCGTAATTTGTTACACTTTAAGATAAACTGATGTATGCACATATCTGCCATGCCTACACTCTTTTTAAAAACAAAATGTTCATCCTTGGCAGAACAATGTCCAATCACTTTAATTTCCCAGGGACGCATATGCTCGCATTGCAGCGCCATTATCGGTGCCATTAGCGCAGACCGTGGCTTCCTGCAGTGCGGTACAGAAAAGACAGACCACTTATGTCCTTTTTATCATCAGAAATTCTCAGAGACGTCCAAAAAATTCTGGACACTTTTTACAGACATAAGAGTTAAAGAAAAGAAATAAAGACGAACTCAAAGGCAAACAAGATCCTTAATGCTTTTCACTTCTAAGTTTCTTTTTATAATCTGTAGATCACTTAGATCAAAGGAAATGATTTCCTTTTGGTGTTGCTGAAATAATTCTACATTGTTTCAGCACCTGAGCTACCCCATGTTGCGTTTCCTCTTGAAATGTGATATTTCAATAAAGTAAAAAACATATTTTGTTTTTAAAGTTGGTCATAAAACCCTATTAAACAACTATCAGAGAGGATCTCATCCAAATGAGCACGATTTCCCATTTCTCACAATACCCTGAAGACTAGAGACAGATCCATTTGAAAGCTTCTAACAAGTATATAAGCAGGCAGTCTTTAGTTTTTCATACAATTATTTAGGATTTTTTAAAAACTATTTAGTATTTTTTTTAAAAGAAAACAATTTATCTATCACTTCTTTCACATATATGTCATTTTTATTATTTTGTTTTCTGTTCTGTTTCCTATGATGTTCTGGAAAGATTAAAAACTAAGATATAGGGGTGCCTGGGTGTCTCAGTCAGTTAAATATATCTGCCATCCGCTCGGGTCACGGTCCTGGGGTCCTGGGATGGAGCCCCACATCGGGCTCCCTGCTCAGTGGAGCGCTTGCTTCTCCCTCTCCTGCTGCTGCTCCCCCTGCTGTTTTCTCTATCTCTCACTGTCTCTCAAATAAATAAAATCTTATTAGTAAGTAAAAAATAAATTAATAAAAACTAAAATATGACCCCAGCTTTAAAGACCCAAGAAAGCCAAACAACATAAACTTAATAGTAATTGTTCCCAAAAGGTTGCTTTTCGAAATGTATCTTTACTATAAGAGTGAATTTTTAAAAACTCACCAGTGGTTTTGTCTCATGCCATTATTCACATTTTTACTTAGCCTGTAAGAACTCCTGGATTTTATTTCCTCATAGGTTTCTTTCCTGTGCCCCTGAGATAACTCTATAAAAATGTTTATCATATTACATTATTGGTAATTGAGTGACTGATTGTTTTTCTGCTCAATGATGGACAATCTGAGGTTCAGGACACTGTCTAACGATTACTGTAAACAGGTCCTGAATCACACCTCGCCCACAGTAAAGCATCCCCAAGTACGTGTTAAATAAATATTACCTAATAAAATCAAACCACAATTATTGCTGCCTTTTGATGCATTCTACCATCTGTCTTAACACATGAAAGTAGCCCCATTCCTTCCTAGTCTTAGAAATTTTGTTATTCTTTTGAAGTTTCCTTTGAAAAGTCCTTGCTAACATTTTTCCTATAAAGAGAGAAGTCAGTGAGAAAATACGTCACCTTTCTGGGGCACTGAAAAAAGTGAAGGAAGAATTTAATGATCATTTTCTCTTTCTTTAGCTTCATAGAGTAGCTTTCTATAAATTGAGGAGATAAGAGGGTATACAAGAGAGAAGCTATGCATCAGATCTGCTATTTAAAAGTCCTTTTCTGAGAAAGATGCATCATCATTATCCATACCACAGGAGTATTAATCAGGGAACTCTGAGAAGCCATGAAGTCTATGTAATTATCTTGAAAGCCACTGCCTGCCATTGGGAAATACATTATCAAGGGACTTTTTCAGTCAACTGGAAGTCAGGAGGCTAAGATGGTAATAATACTCACCCCCCCCCCATCTTCTCTCATACCTCCTGTTCTCTTCACTCTCCATCTCAGGGGGAACCAGAAACTGTCCAAGGGAAAGTAGCTTTTAAATAACAATGGCAAAGAATTCCCATGCTCTCCATCCTGTCTACCAAAAATATGATTCAGCGTCTCCAATTAACTTTTGGCCATGTGGATTAGTCAGGATTGCCCAGAGAATCGGAACCAATAGAATGTAGAAAATGTGAATAGATGGAGAAAGTGGAGAGCAGGAAGTGAGTGAGTGACTGACTTGAAGGAACTAGACCATAACCACTACGGAGGCTAGCAACTTCCAGATCGGTAGGGTGAGGCACCAGGCTGGAGACCCAGGGAAGAGCCAAGGCTGCAGTTCAAAACAGAAGGCAGTTTGCTGGCACAATTACTTCTTGCTCATGCTGGATGAGCCTTTTGTTCTATTTAGGCCTTCAGCTGACTGAACAAGACCCAGCTACGTTAGAGACAGCAATGTGTTTTTCTCAAAATCCATCAATTTAAATGTTAACATCATCCAGAAAATACCTTCACAGAACACAAAATAATGTTTGACCAAATATCTGGGCACCATGGCCCAGCAATGCTGACCCAAAAAATCAACCATCACACCACATAATAATTACTGGGCCTTGGTGCTCTTAACTTCCCCACTTCCAGTAGGCATGGACCGGGCATGCTGAAACCACAGGCCAAAATGCAGCTGGTCCAAGTAGGCAAAGAGAGGTCTGATACGCAGGACTATGCTACACTGGCATTGTGCATCTGGTTCTGTGGTTTATAGCTTTGTTCACTTTTGTATTTACAAACAAAAATGTCATGTTGGTTCAGAGTCTCCTACCTCTTCCCATCTCCAGTCAAAAAAAAAAAAAAAAAGGAAGAGAGAGAGAGAGAGAATAAATAGTACAAAAAATATTGAGGAACAACAATCATTGGAGTAAATCATCTCTAAGATTTCTCAAAACTCCAAAATTCTACAAAAGAGGAAAACATCAAGCCAGGGCAATTTGTCTCCAAAGCCTGTGTTTGGAGATATTAGTTCTTGTGATGGTGTCTGGATGGTGAGTGTGTGTGTGGAGTTGGGCAGGCAGGGCTGGAAAAAAGGTAAGCAAAGAATAAAAAGATCAGTAGTTGCTAAAGGTTCAAGGGACAGGACTGGTGGATGAACAGGTGAAACACGGAATGGATGTATGAGTAGTGAAGCTGTTCTGTGTGATACCATAATGGCAGAAACGTGACACTGTGCATTTGTCTAAATGCATAGGACTATCCAATGCAAACAGTGAACTCTAATGTAAATAATGGACTTTAGTTAACATTTATCAACATCGGTTCATCAACTGTAAGCAATGTGCCACAATAATGCAAGACCCTAATAATAGGGGAAGCTGGGGAGAGGGAAGAGGGAATATATGTGAACTCTGATCTTTTGCTCATTTTTCTGTCAAGCTGAAACTGCTCTAAAAACAGTCCATTGATTTTTTGAACAGTAAGAACAACTGAAATTATCTGAAATAAGAAAATAGTTGAAATATGTATAACTCTAAGATAAAATGTTTTGCAATAACAAAAAAAAAAAAAGTAATGGAAAAAAAAAAAAAAAACCAGGGGCGCCTAGGTGGCTCAGCTGTTGAAGCCTCTGCCTTCAGCTTGGGTCATGATCTCAGGGTCCTGGGATCAAGCCCCACATCACGCTCACTGCTCAGCGGGGAGTCTGCTTCCTCCTCTCTCTCTGCCTGCCTCTCTACCTACTTGTGCTCTCTGTCAAATAAATAAATAAAATCTTTAAAAATAAACAAATAAATAAACAAAGAAAGAATAAAAAGATCAGTAGTTGCTAAAGGTTCAGGGGGCAGGACCAGGTGATGAACAAGTGAAACACAGGGGATGTATGAGCAGTGAAGCTTTTCATACATAAACAAACTCCCAGCCTAAACCTGCAGGAACTCATTCAGGAAAGAGAGGGGGACAGCATCTGGAACTAACTGTTGTGTGAGGAGATTCACTCACTTGGGACAGAAAAAGAATCTAGGCAAAGAGCTAATGAATGTGTGCTTACAATACTCTAGTGAGTCATGGACCTGTGTCAGACCCGTGGCAATGGATTAGAAAGAAGTGAAAAGATTCCAAACACTGCAGAAGCAGAATGGACCGGACTTGGTGAAGAACTGGATGCATGGGTGCAGAGAAAGAGCGATGTCAAGGATGACTCTGAAATTCTTCCGCATTTCATTTTCTGAAGTAGTTAGAAATCAATGCTTTTTTTTTTTTTAAAGAATTTATTTATTTATTTGACAGACAGAGATCACAAGTAGGCAGAGAAGCAGGAAGAGAGAGGAGGAAGCAGGCTCCCTGCTGAGCAGAGAGCCCAACGTGGGGCTCGATCCCAGGGTCCTGGAATCATGACCTGAGCCCAAAGGCAGAGGCTTAACCCACTGAGCCACCCAGGTGCCCCAGAAATCGATTCTTTTAACAGCTTGTGAGCTGCCTAGGAAGCACTGATGTAGGAATTCAAAATATACTTACACCATCTCATAAACGTAGCCTGGACTAGAGAGAAGAATGTCATGGTCCTATGGATACAGATGGCACTGGAGGACCATGGGGTTAGATGAAGGAGGCATGATGACGAGAGATACAATAAGCCATTACTGTGCTAGAGGAGTAGGAGATAGCAAAGGAAATGACGAATGAGTGATAGAAAAGGAAGGGGAGGACCCTGAAACTGTGATGTCAGAGAAGCTCAGAGATTTCAGAGCAAGAGGTCACCCCATGGAGGCCTGGTACAGAGGTTGTGTTGTAGACTAAGTACGAGTTCCGACTCCAGAATTTGGTTTCTTGAAATCACAGACCAAATGATCTCCTTACTAGTTATGGAACCTTGAGAAAACCATCTGTCCTCACCGTGTTTCAGATTCTACATGCATAAATTTGGTAAGACTAGGGCGCCTGGGTGACTCAGTGGGTTGGGCCGCTGCCTTCGGCTCAGATCACGATCTCAGGGTCCTGGGATCGAGTCCCGCATCGGGCTCTCTGCTCAGCACGGAGCCTGCTTTCCTCTGCCTGCCTCTCTGTCTACTTGTGATCTTGCTCTGTCAAATAAATAAATAAAATCTTTAAGAAAAAAAAAAAGTTAAAAAAAAATTTGGTAAGACTATTACTTACTTCACTGGGTTTTTAAAAGAATTAAATGCAACACTTAAACTGCATGGAATAGTAGTACCTGGTAAGCAGTAAGCACTCAACAAATATTAAAATGTTTTTTTGACTTGGCAATAGGGAGGGTATCAGTGACATAGTAAGGGCAGGGGTAGCAGAACAGTAGAGGCAGAAAGTAGGTTGGAGTGGGTTAAAGATCAATTGCTCTGTGGATAAAATTATTCTGTTGGACAAACCCAGTCACAAAAAGATACACATTGCCACCAGAACCCACTCTTCCACTGGATATGTCTACATATGTAATAATGATCTGCCCCCTCACACTTATGACCCTATTGATCGTCATGCTTGGCTTTTCACTGGTCTTCTGAACTCTAAATTTAGAGGGCTCCTCCTTGTCCTGGGCCAGTATGGACCTTCTTTTTTTTTTTTTAAGATTTTATTTATTTGACAGACAGAGATCACAAGTAGGCAGAGAGGCAGGCAGAGATAGGAGGAAGCAGGCTCCATGCTGAGCAGAGAGCCCGATGTGGGGCTCAATCCCAGGACCCTGGGTTCATGACCTGAGCCGAAGGCAGAGGCTTTAACCCACTGAGCCACCCAGGCGCCCCCCGTATGGACCTTCTAAGAACTTTAATTCAGTGACCTTCTGTCATTTGGTGCCAAGGTACTACACAACCCTCAAGTATAATGAATATTTTGCTTCTTAAAATCTGTCTTTCAATTCTTTATATAAACTGTAGGCCTCCTTCGGGTCATCTATTTTCAAGGTTCTCAAAACTGCCCATCAGAATCACCTGGGATTAAAAAAAATTGATTCTGATTCTCAGGCCTATCAATCCAGAAATGTCCAGAGGTAGGGCCCAGGAATCTGTATTATAAACATTTCTTTGGAAAAGTCAACGTACAGGCAAGTAAAGGAACCACTGATCTATCGTCTACATGACAAAAACACTTTCCATGACCCATTTTCTCTCTCTCTCCTTTTTTTTTTAATTTGGAGACTCCAAAGTTACCAAATGTCACTTTAACTGGCACCTTCACTTTAATATTTGGCATTTCCAAACTGCAAACATGCTACAGTTTGCAGAGATACCAATGACTCCCAATCCATGATCACATAATAGCGAATTGCAATACACGGGCTGTGGGACTCAGGTGTCATATGGCTGGGCGTGCCCACTGAGCTACAAATCCTTCCAGTCACTGCATTTCTCTGCCAGATAGATGCTGTGTCTGGTTGGCAAAGGGTAGTGCCCAGGCAGTGCCCACTGTGCTTTGGCAATGTATGCAGGGTTCACCGTGAAATTAATTTTACTTCCCTACCACCAATTCATAGTTCTTGCACTGTGCTTTCTAGCTTTACCTAGCTCTTCCTCACCAGCAGCAAGGTGGTGGTAGAAGCTGGCAGTTCACTGAAAACCAAAGTCTAAGCTGATTTCACACTTTGAAATTGGCTTCCTGCTTTTCTTTATATAAGAAGAGAACTGCTATAAGCTACCTAGTCCTGTTCTTGCTGCTCTGGATATTTTCTCCATGGATACTCTGACAGTTTGGGCATGATCCCCAGCATCACAAAATAAGACTGAAAGCAAGGGAACCAACCCATTTCTTCTCGTATTGTGACTGGCTTTTACTTTTATTTATCATTTATGAATGAACTATACCACCACTGTCCCTTGCATCCGCCTCTCTCCTAACCTGGACCAGCTTTAAGTGCTAATTATTTTTTTCCCAGAAATGCTTTTCCTCTTAGCTACTGTTGTTTTGATCCCAGGATTTGCTTGTAACTTGCACTTTCATATGTTCTTTTCAGCAGGGCTCAGCATCTGGAAATCAGCTTTTTCAGTGTCCTCTCACTGGAACAACATGCACACCTGCAACTTCGTATACACAGCTCCAGAAAACATTTCAGGATGTTCCAGGATCCATCAAGAACAGTCTACAAGGGGCGCCTGGGTGGCTCAATGGGTTAAGCCGCTGCCTTCGGCTCAGGTCATGATCTCAGGGTCCTGGGATCGAGTCCCGCATCGGGCTCTCTGCTCAGCAGGGAGCCTGCTTCCTTCTCTCTCTCTCTCTGCCTGCCTCTCAGTGTACTTGTAATTTCTCTCTGTCAAATAAATAAATAAATAAATAAATAAAAGAACAGTCTACAAGAAGGTAGCTTATCCCCTGGGACAATTAAAACTACCATACCACACCAGGCCTTAGGCAAAGTCAAAATGAGTGGTTTCCTTACACCTCTCAGCCTTTGGGGAAAGGGGACCCTGAAAACACTGTTCTTTGAACTGACTTGTTTTCCATCTTCATTTTCAGATGGCTTTAAATTTCTAAGAGCTTGTCTTCACTCAAACACTAACTCTAGCTGCCTCGCTTTTAATTTGTACTTTCTGATGCCTCCTTTAAGTTCTTCCAGATTGAGTTTGATTTTAAAATGTCTTTTTGCTCCAATGTCTTCATTGTCAGGTTCAAGCATCTGTACTCACCTAACAAACTCTTTCACAGTGGAAACCTTTCAGGTCCCCAGAGTAACTGGCACTACATTTTACACATGGTAGGTGCTCAGTATTTATGCGTTCGCTCATTTATTTAGCAACTGTTTACTGAGTTCCAACTATGGCTAGGCACTGTTTTAAATTTGGTGATTTCAACAGTGAATGAAACAAGGTGCTTACTCTTACAGAGCATACACTGTAGTGGAAGAGACAGCCAATAAACAGAGCGGTAAATATATGTATCAAATGTGTGTATGACATACTAAGAAAAATAAAATAAGAGATGGTGAATACCAGGGCCCAAGATTGGCTGGGTTTTTTTTTAAGGTTTTATTTATTTATTTGAAAGAGAGAGAGAGGGTATGAGAAGGAAGATGGGCAGACATAGAGGGATAAGCAGACTTCTTGCTAAGCAGGGAGCCTGACAACAGGCTGATTTCAGGATCCCCAGATCATGGCAGAAGTTGAACCGACTGAGCCACCCAGGTGCTCCAAGTTTGGCTGTTTTAAACAGGCTGCTCGAGGGAATTCCTCACAAATGAAGGGGCGTTAGAGCAGAAACGCGAAGAAAGACAGAGGATGAGGTGTACAAATTTCTGGGGTAGTTTTCCAGGTAGAGGGAAAAGTAAAGGCCAAGGTGCCAATGGATGGACAGATGGATGAACAGATTAATAAACAATGAATACTGAATAAATACAAGAAGTGAAAGCCAGGGACAGATCCTCAGATGATTGCAATGTTCATAACCTGAATAATCTCCTCCCTTTGAATAAGGTGGGCAGACCCTGTAACTTGTTAACAAGTGAAGGGATTTTACTCCCTGATTACAGTATTCTATGTGTTATTATGTATATTACATATATAGTTGATCATTGAACACTGGTAGGGTGAGGTGTGCCAGCCCATGCAGTCAAAAATCCCCCCATCGCCTTTGGCACATATTTTGTATGTCATATGTATTATATACTATATTCTTGCAATGAAGTAAGCTAAAGAAAAGAAATGTAATTTAGAAAACCATACGGAAGAAAAAACACACTTGGAGCACGGTAAAAACTGTGTACAGGTCATTAGCCTGCCGTCCCACTGAACTGTCCCTTGCTTCAACAGTACTTGCACAGAACACACCAGGGACTCCCTTTTAGCTGGCTTCCTTCCACCCCCTCCCAACCTCTTATCCAGTCCCAACTTCCAGAACCATCTTCCCGGCCACCCTGTGCCTCCCAGGCCAGCCAACACCATTTTGTGAGCTTCGTCCCTTACGGCCAACCAACCACGCGCTCCCAGGTTGGTCATAATTACTCCCCTACCTCCCCAAGCCCCGAGGTGGAGGCTTGGTGAGCTGCCTGGTCAGCATGCGGCTGGGGGCCTCCGGCACCTACCCCTCTCCTGGCTTCCGTTGCCCCCGCAGGAGGTGGCTCCAGAGGCGTGGGCCGCTCGCCCGCAGGCCAAGCGGAAGCACGCGAGGGCGCCCTGCGTTCCCGAAGATGCAAGCTGGGGCGGCGCGCCCTCCTCCAGGACCCGCGGGAGCCCTCCCGAGCCCAGCCAGTAACCCCCGCAGCCCCCAGGGGCGCCGCCCGGAGGCCGCCCATGCCCCTCAACCGCGCCCTTTTGGACCTGCGCACTTGGCCCCAGCTCCGCGACTTCCGGGAGCAGCAGGTGTGCCCCATCGGCAAGCCGAGGGCTACCCGACTCCCCTCGCGGGCTCGACTGCCCTGGGCTGGGCGGGCAACTAGCTCGTCCCGAGCCTCGCCCTCTAGCCCCGCCAGGAGCCTCTGCAGCCCAGCAGCCGGCAACCGGCCCTCTCTGACACCCCCTGGTGTCCGGGTGTCTGGGTGAGCCTCCCCTGCAGCCACTAGGCAGCTTCTCAACCACTCCAGGTTTTGTTTTGTTTTGTTTTGTTTTAAGAAAAAAAAAGTCCACATACGGGTAGATATCTATAATCCATATGTAGATAGATGCGTGTGTACACATATATACATGTGCATACACTCATTATTATACATATATAATGTGATCGTGGGAGATCTATATATGTATCTGTCTCGCTAGCATTCACTAGAGACACGCTTCTACTGGCCTTGAAGAAGCAAGCTCCTTGGATGTGAGCTGCCTGTGGAGAGAGATGTGTGTCAGGGAAGAGCAGATGAGCTCTGGGAGCTGAGGGCCATAGCCCTCTATCCACAAGGAACTGAACTGTACCAACAACTACGTGAGCTCAGAAGAGGACCTGAGGCTCCAGATGAGAATACAGTCTGGCCAACACCATGACGGCAGCCTTGCAAGACCCTGACTAGAGGATCCAGTGAAGTTGTGCCCAGATTTCTGACTCACAGAAACTATGACATAAGAAATATGTGCTCTTAAGTTACTATGTTCTTAGGAATAGTCTATGCAGCATAGAAAACTAGGACAAGTAATACAGCTGAGTTAAGTAACCAGTACACAATTTCATATTACTAAAATATCTAACTCATCTTCTGCCCCAAACTTAAGAGTAGCTAATGCGTGGTATGGTTACTTTCGTGCTGTCCACCTTCCCCACACTTAGACCTGCCTAACCCTTCTGTCCAGGCTCGGTCTCAGTTCAATAGCTAAGACCACGTTTTGGGGGTTTTTAAGGAGATCTTATTTATTTATTTGACAGAGAGACCACAAGTAGGCAGAGAGGCAGACGGAGAGAAAGAGGAGGAAGCAGGCTCCCTGCTGAGCAGAGAGCCCGATGCGGGGCTCAATCCCAGGACGCTGAGATCATGACCTGAGCCAAAGGCAGAGGCTTAACCCGCTGAGCCACCCAGGTGCCCCTAGGACCACGTTTTATCTTGGGCAGTATTCTGTTGTTTACTACATAACAAGTCATCCCAAACCTTAGCAGTTTGAAAGAATAATGCATTATCGGTTCTCATGGTTCTGGGCTCAGCTAGGCAGTTCTCATGCAGTTGCAGTTCTAGAAATGGTGGCTAAGGCTGGAATCATCTCAAAGCTCAGGTGGCTAGCCAAGCCAACTCACTCTAACATGCAGTTGATGCTGGCTGTCAACAGGGAACTAGCTGGAACTGTCAGTTGTAGCACCTATATGTCACTTTTCCTGAGTGTCCCTAGGGTTCTTACAGCACACTGGATCTGTTCTGAGTTGGAGCATCCCAAGAGCAAACATTCCAGAAGGCTGTAAGTGGAAACTGCCAGGCCAGTTAAGGGCTGTATCTTTCATTGGAACAATATCACTTCTATACCATAGACTCCTCATTATGGGAGAGTGGCAAACTTACGGTACAGGAAACCATGTGGAATAGGAGATAAGGTTGCAGCCATCTTTAGAAAATGCTCTTTGGCCACTGTGATGATTGGGGGAAATCAAGCTCACATCTATGGTTATCCCTGAGTTATAATTGAAATCAGAGAGTCTTGAAATTGGTTTATGGCTCTGTTCCTCACTAGCTATATGATCTTGATCATTTAACTCCCTGGGACTCAGTCTCCCTATCTGTTAAATCAGATAAAAATGCCTACCTCACTAGGACTATAAATTGAAGGAAAAAATATGAAAAAAAGCATAGCAGAATTATTGGAACCTGATATATATATATAGAGAGAGAGATGATAGCTATCATCATTATTATTAGTTGTTGTTATTTCAGTCCTGGCTTTACTGATGGTTCTCATAACTGGAACTCTACTTTATTTTCATGACAGCTTGCACCCTTCAGATCATAAATAAATTGTTATGAGTCTCTGAACCAGTATCCTTCCCTATTCCATGACCATCTAGGCATGTCTTTCTGCCTTGGTTATGCCTATCCTATCTTTCCAAAAATGATAATATCACTCCAAACCCCAGCTAAGGGGTTAGATTCTTATTTTCTACTGGATGGATGTCACCTACCTACTTCTGAAAAGTTCTGCCTCATGCCCACTCTGCAATTCCCCGCTAGAGTGTTTCTTTTATCCCTCAGGATATCCTCAACAGGGTAACATCTGAATTCCCCCGCCTAGCTTCAAGTTGGAGCTTGGTCTTGGAGTTTATACTTGTCCCACTCCTGTGCATCAACCTAGTTTTAAATCCTGAACTCTTTTCCTCTGTCTCCTCCTGCTGGATGTAGTAGGACCATTTGGCTCACGTACCAGTGTGTGACTCTCAGGGTTCTAATTCTTCAGCCTCTCACTCGGTTCCCCTAAGTGTGATGTCTTCCATGCCCATCCACTCCTTTCTGCTTGCTGACCTGCTCACTCCCTCACTCTCTCCCTCCCTCCTTTTCTCTTTGGTCCCCACCCTGACCCCTTACCACATCTTTTCGGCAGGAGCTCTAAGAATGTCTCTGTGCTTTCCCAGCTTCCACGTCTACGCTGACCACCCAGGTGGCCCAGAACATCTACCCTTACACCTGAATCTAGAAACATCACTATATCTCCTCTCATAGACCTATACAGAGGTCACTGGGCTTTTTCATCCTCACGGGGTGAGCACAAAGCAAGAATCCGTCCTCATTTAATGGTATTTTAGTTCCAGGAAGACAGACACAGCCCTTGATCCTCAGCGATTTACCAAGAAGAGTGCTTTTCACTTCAGTCATCTCCAGGAAAAGACAATCCTCTAGCAAGTGTGGCAGGTTGATTTATTGCAAATTCGAAGGGACTGGTGAGCTACAGAGCCCTCATTGTGCCGGCACTGCTGGAGATTCAACGGGAAAGAATGAAAAGCGCTTTTTACCCCAACAGGGGGCCCAGTGGGCTTTTACCTCCCTAAAGTCTGGGATTTCCTCTCCTCTACTGGAGACTAATCAGCTTTTGGGTTTCAGGGCTCCAAAGGAGATGTTTTCATGTGGGTGGCAACAGGAGTCTATCTTAAAACAAGACTTTTGTGCTGAGAAGGCTTAGAGGCCCGTGGATGCAATTAAGCACTATCGTCTAAAAAGCAGTCAGAACAAATCATTGTGCTTAAAGAAGTTTCTTTTTAAACCAGTATTACATGTAAGTCCACAATAGAAACATAGGGAAAACAATGGAGTATTTCAGGTGCTGGAGCATAGGGGTAGAAGGCAGCCATCGTGCCTTCTCATATGGCGGGCAATGGTGAGGACCTGGTTAGGAAGGGTAGAGCCTAAGTCCACAGCCCAGGAAGCTGGGAGGGTGTGCCACTTCCAAGGTTAGCCAGGAGAGAATTCAGAAACACGTGTCCTTACAGGCTAAATGTTGCTCCCTTGAGAAGGGATGTGGGCCAGCTTCTCCAAGCCTGGAGAAAAACGGGCATGTGCCCGGGGTTGGGTTCCTGTAGCTGCAAATCACGACAATGTGAAATAACAGTGAAGACAAGACGTCATGGCCCTATCATGATAAGAATGAGACATATGGGAGACTGTCTCCTTGGGGCTATTTGTGCCCCTCGGGATGGTGAGACTGTGTCATTTCACCCTTCTGTGTTGGCCCAGAAACGGAAATCCTACAAACACATGTTTGGGGTCCCCTTGCCAAGCAGCTCTCCCGCTTACACAATTCCAACAGAAAGGGACTTGTGTGAGAGCACGTGAATGTCATAGAAGGAGGAGCCCTTATTTCTCCTCTACAAGTTGTAGACAAGGGCTGGGCTGAAGCAGGCAGGGCTTCTGACTCCTGCACATCCTCCAGGAATCTCCGCTTTGCTTCCCCACCCCCCCACCCCCCCACCCCCGAAACCTCAAGCAATCAGCAGCAGTCCCTCTGATCCCAGCTTTTTCTGCTTCCCTGATGTTGGCAGCACTGCACAGATTGTGGGAGCCTCCATTTCCCCCATATTAAATCCCTTTCAGCTAAAAATATCTAAAAATTCCTGTCTGAACTATGACTTAATAAAGGAGCTGAAGGGATGTTACCCCAGATAGGTGACATTGAACTTACAGTGGATCTGAGGCAACGTGGGGAAAATAATTACACGTAACATCATTCACGCTTCATAGGCTTTGGAGTAAATCATACGTGTTGCATAATCAAAGTGATATTTGTAGGAAATTTATTAAAGGAACTGAAAGATATAGGTGATAGTCAACCATGCCAATTCTAATACTAAACTTCTTTACAAATGTCCCCCTATTATGCAACGAACACCAATTACTGAGTTTTGTGGCCCAAGCAGAATTTCAGGGCTGCTGGAAGACAATGAATAGCATAAACAACAACACAGCAAAATCAAGTATGCTATCATCTTAGTCGCAACCATGTAGCGATTTAAAGAGAGAATTTAAATGTAGAGAATCGTTACCAATCTTCAGGTTATTCATCTTTTGACAGGTATCATTTTTTCAGTCCTTTTCAACTGTGATGGAATCTAGCCTAGCTCTCAGAATGCAAAGTGGATACTTTCAGAAACAATTGTTCCATTGTGTTTAAAATGAGGATTCCCTGTGATAGACCATTTTAGCTTTCCTTATTAGATTTTGCTATGGCAAAGTGTGGAGAAGTGGAATCAAGAAGGTTTTCTTGGGGTGCCTGGGTGGCTCAGTGGGATAAGCCTCTGCCGGTCATGATCTCAGAGTCCTGGGATCAAGCCCCACATTGGGCTCTCTGCTCAGCAGGGAGCCTGCTTCCTCCTCTCTCTCTCTCTGACTGCCACTCTGCCTACTTATGATCTCTCTCTCTGTCTCTGTGTGTGTGTCAAATAAATAAATTTTAAAAACTTAAAAAAATTTTTTTAAAAAGAAGCTTTTCTTTTTTTCAACCACAAGGAACATGCAAAAATCCCAAGAGGGTCTTGACTTGTTAAAAGAAATAAATGACGGGGCGCCTGGGTGGCTCAGTGGGTTAAGCCGCTGCCTTCGGCTCAGGTCATGATCCCAGGGTCCTGGGATCAAGCCCCGCATCGGGCTCTCTGCTCAGCAGGGAGCCTGCTTCCTCCTCTCTCTCTGCCTGCCTCTCTGCCTGCTTGTCATCTCTGTCAAATAAATAAATAAAATCTTTAAAAAAAATAAATAAATAAATGACGGGGCACCTGAGTGGCTCAGTGGGTTAAAGCCTCTGCCTTCGGCTCAGGTCATGATCCCAGGTCCTGGGATCAAGCCCCACATTGGGCTCTCTGCTCAGCCGGAGGCCTGCTTCCTCCTCTCTCTCTGCCTGCCTCTCTGCCTATTTGTGATCTCTGTCTGTCAAATAAACAAATAAAATCTTTTAAAAAAAAGAAAGAAAGAAAGAAATGTTTTAGTAAAGCTACTTAATGGATTTGCATTAAAAATTATGAATAATGTGAAAAATATCTGTAATGCATATCAGAATATATCCTGGTAGTACAGAATTTTGTAGTGCGAAAATATGCCATTAAAACTTCTAAGTAAAAAAAAACGGCACAGTCCACTAAAATCTCCCCAATTCTCCTACTAAGAAAGACAAATGTTTTCTGGTATATTCCAGGCACCAGTGAGCTTTCAAGCTGTCGAATGTAATTTAGCTGAAGTCAGCAACCTGCGCTGTGGCTGCAGCTGCCCGGAGAGATTTTCCCAAGGTAAGCATGTCATTCCCCACTGGAGGAACTATCTGTCATGGTAGAGTAGCTATTATGAATGCTCTTTGTGAAATAGAAAATCAAGGAAAAACTGATCTTCCAAATTAGCCTTTTAGCCAGTAAAATACAATGACTTGACCTAGCATGTTAGCCAAGTATTTACTGTCTTTTGTCCAGGTCCTGAGTATCTGACACTCTACTGAATTCAACTCAATAAATATTTCCAGAATTCAATGGATCATCACATTGATGGATAAGTTGAGCTACTTTGGAAATATATGGAAGCATTTTATACTTTAGACATTGAAGGAATTGTAGATGTTATTCAGCCTCACTAGGGAGACCCTATAATGGTCTCCAAAGTATTTTTTAAATTTATTTTAAGATTATTTATTTATTTGACAGAGGGAGAAAGGTAAGCAGAGAGGCAGGCGGGCGGGGGGGTGCAAGCTCCCTGCTGAGCAGAGAGCCCGATGCGGGGCTCGATCCCAGGACACTGAGATCATGACCTGAGTTGAAGGCAGAGGCTTAACTGACTGAGCCACCCAGGCGCCCTCCAAAATATTTTTTTATGGTGGCAAATGTTAGGTCAGAAGGCACATCTGGACAACAGGTGTCAAATTGGCACTGTTCCAGGCAAACCAAGATGGATGGTCAGCATCCCACTCGCTTTCACCAAGTCCACTGCTAAAATGCCAAACGTGACGATAAGAGAAAGCAGATTCACTTCTAACATGGTCTTATGTGTTACAAGATGACTGACCTGAAAAAGACCCTACCTCATGTATTTTGGGGGTCAGTCAGGAAGCAGACTTTGAAATGGAGCTAGGAGTGCCTGGGGTTTATGAGTAGGAGAAAGAGGAATGAGGAAAAGTGAAAAAGAAAAAAAGTGAAAAGAAAGAGTGAATGAGGAAGGAGGGAGGAAGAGAGAATGGGCAGGAAAGCTTTCAAACAGCATTTTGGATCTGACGCCCAAGAAAAGAGAGGAATCGGAATTGGGCAGGATGGTGGTCCGAGGCAGCTCTGACAAGTTCTCAGCCAATTCTACAGGGAACTCTGGAGCAAAGTCTGCCCAGTGAAGGAAAAATGGCTGGCTCTCAAGCCCCTGGCTGGGCCACCAGGTATTGTGTGCCTCGGATCAAAAGCTAAGGCAAATGGGAAAGGTGCGTCCCTGCAGGAGAGTAATGGCAACCGCGGCTGGGCATCTCCCATGGCTGCCGCCCAGCAGATCCGCCTAGTCTCGGGCAAAGGAAGCCACTGAAGTTCAAAGGGATCTTTAAGAAAACGACAGGAGCTAGAAGCTCCATTTCTTGACCTTAGGGCTACTGAATCACCACACTGATGTATATTCTTCACAGAAACTTTGGGGTAGCTAGACTTTCCGAGACCCCAAAATATTAAAACAATACTTGATCACATAGCAAGCTAGAAGCACAGCTTTTAACTAACTCCAAAGCCCATCCTTTTACTACTAAGCATGCAAGGTGGGAGGAAACCTGATATACGGAAAGAAAGGCCTTTTAAGGATAATGTCCAGACCTTAAATCCACTAAGATGCTGCTCACTTCCTCTTACTTTTTCAGTGGAGAACAGTCTAGGAGAGGAGTGGTAAAACACTTTTCTGGGGGCGCCTGGGTGGCTCAGTCGATTAAGTGTCTGCCTCCGGCTAGGCTCAGGTCATGATCCTGGGATCCTGGAGCCCTGAGTGGGGCTCCCTGCTCAGCGGGGAGTCTGTTTCTCCCTCTGCCTCTGCCCCTTCCCCAGCTCCTATCCTTGAGCCTGCACTCTCTCTCTCTCTCTCTCAAATAAATAAATATTTTAAAAACAAAACAAAATGGAAAAAAAAAAACCTTTTTGGATTGGTGGAGAGTAGAACTGTAAAATGCTGGGATATGAATATCTTTTCTCATACAAAGTGGTCTCTACCCTAAGAGGGGGAGATAGAGTCCGCCTGGTCTGCCTTGGGAGTACTTTAAACTAAGGGCCTGGTTTGGGTAACTCCTCAAACACTCACAGAGCCACCACTACAGATTTTTTCAGAGTTGCTAGAACGTGGGCAGGATGATTTCTCGAAGCTAATTGTGCCCTGGGTGAGGGAAGCCGTGGAGGACCTAAGAGTTAACTGTAATTTTCTCATTCAGCCTCTGCAGAGCTCATAGCCTGCTCAGCTGAGTGGATCGCAAGGGAACGTCAGTAATAAATATAGGGCAAGAAATGTATATGTAAGGAAGATGTACACTCGTGTGTGTGTGTGTGTGTGTGTGTACACAGTTTCTCACAGATTGGAAAGATTGGAAATAGGTTTCATCTTCAGTGCAAACTCCAACTTCTACTGATAAATAGTGACTTTCTAAAGCTCTGGATTGAGAAGAACTAAGAAGAAGAGGCTAAATTCAGGTTTAGCAGGAAACAGTGCTACACTTGCTTTGTCATGTCTCTGTAGAGACAGGAGGTGGGGTGACAGCATACCTGCCTTACATTAGCACCTGTCAGTGCTACCGGGATAAGAAGATGGTCTGCAAAACCGGCACAGTGTATTTAAGGCAAATTTGCTTTCTTTCAGAATGTTTCCATCAGTTTTAGTTTCGTCCAGGCTGAGTGGGTGGGGCTCTGAACACTGCTCTCAATTTAACCAGAAAAATTCACTTTTATTTATTCCAAGTCATGGGCCCTGCTAAAAATTTCACTTGGAAATTTAAAGAGGGAATTCCATTGCTTTGCGATTAAAATAAGAAGAAACATTTTGAAAATGCCTGAACTAGAAGAGCTGATGTCTCTTCTGGCTCTAAAATGTGAGAACATTCGGCAGTCTATCTGTAAAGCTGAGACAGGCCCCTGCCTTTTCCAGCTGACCCATTCAATATAAGAAACTAATTTCTGAATCTGAGGCAGTTGCAGAAGTATTACAGCAGGTGAAAAGCCGCTGACTCTCTCTCTCTCTCTCTCTCTCTGGGTAGGCTCAGGTCTGGGAGGAGAGAGAACAGGATTGAAGGTGCATTTGGAGTACGAGACCGTGCCGAATGGGGCCGTGGCTGCCCAAGCCGTGCGAGATAATGGAGCAGAACCGCTGAACGGCACTACAACTCATTTCCTGCCCTTCATTTTGCAGGTGCTGATACCTGAATATTGAATTTGGGGAGTCTGAATAGAAGACATTTTGTACCGATGTGATTTAACACAGAGGTTTGATACACAATTATAAAAAAAGCTGAGGAGACAGCTCTATTCATTTATCAACAACAAGCTTCTCAGCATAGTGCCTGGCATGCAGTAGGCAATAAATATTTCTAAGTGAATGAGAGAATAAAGGATGACCGTGTTCATTGTCATCCGGTACATCTAAATAGAAATTGCATTCATTTTTTACAGCTCGGCTATTTCCCTTGAAATGGTGCTTTCGGTTTGGGAGCAATGTACACATTAGAAAGGTGAAAAGAGGTTAGATTCACTTCGATTAGCGGAGGTGAGATTAGGGGCAGAAAACGTAGGTTGATGATCCAAGTACGAAATTAGTGGGCTCATGTTTTTACTCCTCCCTTCTTTTTGAGTCCGATTTCTGAGTTTGAACATGTGATATGCTGTGGCCAACGGGATGTTATCAGAGGCTTGGGAAAGCACTTGGTGTGTCGTGTCTGCATGTATTGTCTTAAAAGACATGGGTGTAGAGGTTTGCCTTTCCAGTCACTATAGCAAAGGCTGGAAGAAGGCTGTCCTCGATCACCGACTGTCAGCCTACCCCTAGACATGTGAGCAAGCCCAGCCAAGGTCAGTAGATCTGCCGAGCCAATCACCCCAGCTGATTCGGCCATAAAAGCTTGGTTTGACAGGCTACTAAGGTTCAGTGGTTGTCGGTTATACAGCACTGGTGTAGCAATGGATTACTGACACATTCCAGCTTCAAGATCACTACATGTGATATCTATTAAGCAAGCTTTTTACCTTCATGAGCCTTAGTTTATCCAGCTGTAAAATAGAGATATCTTCCCCACTTCAAGTTTGTGTTGCTTAGATCAAATTAGAGGATGTGATAATATAAGTGGAAGTTCTTTTCAAAAAGGTAAATGGTGCTCTCTAAATTTAGTTTATTTAGCCTGGCTTACTTTATTAGGTAGTAGCAATCATGTAGTCCTACCTCCTTCTCCATCCAGGGACTGTCAGAAGCTTCTCTTAATACCTGGTACACATTCTGGACATTTCCATCTCTTTTATCTGACAGGTGACAAATTGTGTAAGTATACTCTTTTAGCAGAAGCCAACCTCAGCCCTGGAGCTTTCCCAGCTTCTGAGAGTCAGTGCTATTTTACCATATATTGGATTTGTTGCACATATCAGACTGCGAATGGTGACCTGCTCATCAGACATTAGGACTGCACTAATTCCATCAGGATCCAATTTGACCAGAAGTCGTTTTTTTTCCATAAAGGACCCCTCTTAATATTTTTGAATGTCAAAGGCCCACTAATCCCAATCAGAGCTCCTGATCCACATGAGAGAATATGCTATCCCTGAATTAATAAGATTTCATCACCAAATGAAGAATATTAATGTTTCTATTAGTCTTTCAAGCACTTTCCTGGATAAAGGTGTCATTTTAATTAGTTTTTATAATAGTGAAATATATTAAAATATTTTTTTAAAACCTCAGGATCTCCATTACTACCTCTGCATAACTCCTCGGGGATTCTGAGTTTGGGATCCAGAGCTATAGACACAATTTTTCACTGTTCCCTTTTGGGATTACACAGGACTGTTCTTATACACAAGAAGAGTAAAATAAAATCACTGAGTTTTAGTCATACAGGGAATTTGAGAGCTCAGTCAGCACATAAACAGACTAAGATTCCAATTTGAGGAAATGGTAAGTTCACACAATCAGGGAGGGAACTAGTCCGTATTATAACTCTGGTCCTTTTCTTTCTTACCATTGTTTAATGCCACTTCAGAGGCACTACAGGTGAGCCTTGAGGCTCTTTCTAAAGTCTCTCTTAGCTGTTCTCTCATATTCTGTCACTTTAGAAATTCATTTGCTAAATTCTGATGTCTAATTCCTGGACAAATAAAAACAAAGACTTCTCACTGTAGACTCCGCTATCATTCCCCTCAGCAATGAACAAAAGCTCTGACTTCTGTAATTCTAAACAATCCTAATTTTCCAGATTTGATATTCTTCTCTTTAAATAGGATTGTTTTCCTTCGAGAGTTCTCATAAGCCAACTTCTCCCTGTCACTCCAGCAGCACACACATCAGCTTCTGTTTGTTTTTCTTTTTTTTTTTAAGACTTTATTTATTTATTTGACAGACAGAGATCACAAGTAGGTAGAGAGGCAGACAGAGAGAGAGGGTGAGGCAGGCTCCCTGCTGAGCAGAGAGCCCGACATGGGGCCCGATCCCAGGACCCTGGGACCGTGACCTGAGCGGAAGGCAGAGGCTTTAACCCACTGAGCCACCCAGATGCCCCCTGTTTGTTTTTCTGACTAGGCATTTTTCTTTCAACACCCCACCCATTCCCTTGTCCCCTCACTCCCCCTTCCCTGAGAAAATTCCTCATCAGCTTCCACTCTTGGGCAAGTAGGGCCCCCCCGTTTGCAACCACCCAGTCACTGAGCTCCATTTCCGACAAAGAACTCTTCACTCTCCAGTGTCTCTGATTTGAATTATGTGTAAGCTTTCAATAGTTGCTCTCTCCTGCCTTATACATCTGATCTGTTGAGAAATTCTTCTTTGGCCACAATCTGAACAGCTTGATTATCCCCTCAAAGCTAACTGGTCAAAAATTCTTACCTAATTTTGCTTGTTCTGCTCTCTCCCTCCTGTACTTGCTTTCACATTCGTTGTGGGTTTTTAAAAACTTTTTTATTTATTTATTTTTGAGGGAGAGAGAGAGAGAGTGAGAGTGAGTGCACAAGCAGGAAGAGAGGCAGAGGGAGAAGCAGACTCCCTGCTGAGCAAGGAGCTTGATGGGCACTTGATCCCAGGACCCTTCCATCATGACCTGAGCCTGAGCAGAAGGCAGCAGCTTAACTGACTGAACCAACCAGGTGCCCCTCCTTTCACATAAATCTTATGAAAACATTACATCATTTAACAACAACCCTCCCATGTTTACACTGAGACCTTACCTGTCTGTCTCTGTTTGTGAGTGGGGGGATGAATTAAGACCACACCATTTCGTGGCGCCCAACTTCTCTGCCATCTTGTTTACCACTGATTTCAAACACCTACTCCTTGCTTCCTGTAGCTTCTTAAAGGCCAGCCAACTATGATCCGCAGATTCAATCTAACCTGCCGCCTGTTTTTATAGGGCCCACTGGGAGGTTTTCGCCTTGCTGAATGGTTGAAAAATATCAAAAGAAGAATATTTTGTGGCTTGGTAAAAATGATAAGATGTTCAAATTTGGGCATTCATCAATTAAGTTTGATGATATCATCGTCCCACTCATTGGTTCAGCTATTGCCCACACTGCTTTAATGCCTTAGTGGTACAGATGAGTAGCTGTAACAGAGATTGTAATGGCCCCCAAAGCCCAAAATGTGTACTTTCTGGCCCTCTGCAGAAAAATCGTGCCCACCCCTTGTACGCACGCCATTCTCTGAAAATGCACCTCTGTGGCTGTACTCATGCCATTTATCCTTGTTAAGGAAAAGTATTCAAAACTTAGAAATAAGACGAAATAATGCCTGCTGGTCAATTTGATATCACAGTGAAGCATTACCCGATGGGCCTACTCCAGGAGGATTTAATTTCCTAGAGAATTTACCTCTGTCTCATTTACTCTTTATTACTGATCAGGACCCAGGCTCTGAAGTTAATGTTAACATGAAGATTTCTATGTAGGAGGAAAGACTACTCCAAAACATACAGTTTTGTTACCCTATATGATATTGATTTTGCATCAACCAGCAAATTCATTTCAGTGCTTCTTTGACTTACTGGGTATCTATATAGATCTCTGTTTTCTAAACACTCCATTGAACCATTTTTATCATCCTGCAGTTTCTCTCACTGATGAGTTAAATTTTTGACACATGCTCATTCTATATTTGTATGAGTGTCATGTTTTTAGCATTCTGAATACTATCCTCTGACTCTTTATAATTCCCTGTGCATATGTCGAAAGCTGGCTTTCGAGTCCTGTGCTAAATGGCACCTAATGTTGCTTTTAGTGATCACACTAGTTTGAACTGATAACTTGCACAGCGTATATCCAGTTAATGGACATACAATTTCTCTCATAGATGCTGCGATTCTTAAAGTCAGTACCTTTTTTAAGGCTGAATTTTCAAAAAGCCTTGCTCATTGTAAAAACTCCATAAATTTAAGCTCATTGAATGAGCTTAAAATGCATTTAACATAGAGATTGTTGTTTAAAGAAAAAAAGCCAAATTGTCATTCTTCATATTAGAAGGGAAAGAATAGAGAAAATAGTGCAAGGCAACAATCCAGAGCAATTTAAGTGTTTGCTTGGCTTAAGTAGAAAATTAGATAAAGAAGTGTCCCTAGTTGTAGTGATTCAAGACAATGATAAATTACCTGCATTTAGAGTATTCAGATTTCTCCTCTTAACTGTTAACGAGAGTCTTGCACACGATAGGGCAGGTCTCATCCATGTAAATATAATTACCAGCTTCTTGCCTACTGAACATTGATGAAACAGATTCCCAATCTGCATACAGCATTAAGGAATGAATTTGTTCTGCCCTCATTTTTCCTTTATTTAGAAGTCAATCACGGTAGAATGATTTCTTTGCCCTGATTGTCTTCTGAGTAAAAGAGAATTAAGGCCACGTCAAATCTATAATTCAAATATACTTTCTACTTAGTAGTTCTGGTTTAGATCTAAGATATTCTCATATTTACCTTATACCTAATGTATCCTACATGGTGTTTTTGCATGTTTCTAAAAATTTTTAACGGCACATATGGTTTTTGAAAAATGTGAAGGCATCAACAAACTTGCAGATAAAAGAAATTACCCATCATCCTACCTCTAAAGCTGTTGTGTTAATCTTCACTGACAAGCCATCGAAGTACTATCATCCTTATTTTGTTGATGATAAAACTGAGACTCGTAGAAGCTTCAGACTGCATTCAGCTTCTGTTCTAATGATTTCAGGATTAGGTGCTAGAATCATGATATTTGAGAAATTACATTAGAGCCAAATTCCAGCAAAGACAACATAATGTGATTTTGGCCAAGTTTGCTATCGGAACCTCCATCGTCCTTACTCTGCAATTGAGGGCCTTGTGATACGCATCTTCAAGAGGACCCACAATGAGCCCCATTTCCTAGCATTTACTTCCTGCGTAATCCCCTCCTTTTGGGTACGGGGTGGACATAATTACCAGCTTCTAACGAGTAATCCAGGAAAAATGATGGAATGTTACTTCCATGATTAGTTTCTAGAGGACTGTGACTTCCTGTTTTCTGGCAATTTCTGTCTCTCTTCCCACCCAAGTGATCTTGCTGTGATAAAGCCAAATGCCATGTTGGAAAGACCTGCATGGGAAGGAATTGAGGGAAACCTCCGTTCAATAGCCACTGAGGAACTGAGGACTCAGCACCGACGGTTAGGAACCCAATACCGCCAACAAACATGTGACTGAGCTAGGAAGCAGATTCTTCCTCAACTGAGCCTTCAGAGGAGACCCCAAACTTAGCAAACACATTCATTCTAATTTTGTGGGAGACCCTCAAACACTGCGGCCTGCTGTGCTCTTCCTAAGTGCCACAGAAACTAAGAAGTAATAAAGGCGTATTGTTTGAAGCCTCTAAGTCTTGAGGTAATTTTTAACGTTGTAATAGGAAGCTAATATATCCTCCTGATGCGCAAACTTGGCATTTCCATTCCTCTAAATGATACAGTTGGCATTCAGGCTCAGGTCCTTCTTTTCGTGAGCCATTTCATAAAACAATCTGATAGATTGCTTTAAGTCAAGGTGTTAATAACTGATGAAAGCCACCTTTACTTCACCGAAGGCATTTGTATTTAATGAGGTGGGGGTGGGGTCCTGTTTACTCACAGCCTCAGACTCAGCGTGTGGTAGAGCCACAAAATGGAAAAATCCCAACACCTAGGATTATGTCTCTCCTGACCAGAAGCACCTGCAGCAATAAAATTCTAGTGAGTTAGGCCCCTGGATATTTTTAAATTATTCCAGCATCTAGTATTACATAATCCACCTAGATATCTGTTATGTATCATATCAACATATATAAATTTAATAGTCACAAAACACTACAGGGTATTATCTCTTTCTGCAGATGAAAAAGCTGAGCCTCAAATAGATTAAAACTAACTTGACAAATGTCCATAAAAAAGTTGAGGAACTAGGATCAAAAATTATATTTCCCTGATTATAAAGCTCATATTATTTTCTTTATATCATGCCAGTTCTCATTTAAAATGTCAGAGAAAGAGAGGGAGGAGGGAAAGATATAACTAAGAGGAGGTAGAATTGAATTAGAGAAAAGGAAGATGGTTCTGTGTGTGAGGATACCAACTTAAAAGGTGTATTTTCAGCAGTGGAGTGTTCTAGAAAACCTGGATTGGGGTCTTAGGGGAATGTTCAGTAAACTGTAGGCTATTAAATAGACCTTATAATAAAGAGAAAGAGAGGTTATGAGTAAAGGACCATGAAGACCATCTTTTCACTCTAAAGGAATCCTTGTTCTAATTTACTCTTTAACCCGTAGCGAATAAGCATACCCATTTCCTAATCTCATGCCTTAACTAACACGTGGTGCATCACTTAATTAGTAACTACAAATTTATTTGCAATCGTTCATTTTCTTTCAAAAGTATTTCAAAATTTTAGTGAATTTCACTCTTTCTTGACTTGGGCAGTTTCCTCTGAAAAACATCCTGAGAGTGGATTACTCCCATAAGCCTCTACCTTCATTCTTTTATATTCATAATCCATATTTACTTTGAAAATCTTCCCCAGAATAAAATGACTGAGCCCAATTTCAAACAAAACACTGTATTTGATCTGTGTGAACACAGATTTGGGCCACTCTCCTTAATAGGTGTCTCAATTTGACTGCAATTGTATTCCATTTGGAATCTCTCTGGGCCACACGTGGCATTTTGTTAAGATTTCTGGCAGCACTGGTGCTTATAGTTCAGTTGATAATACATACTTCTTGATGGAGGAGTTCAGAGAGACTATTTAATTGTACTTTCTGCCGCTTGCCGCTGTGTACAAAAGAGCAAAGTGGAGAAGGTTCATCTTTTCCTCTCTGAGGTGTTGATTTGCATATTTAAACATTCTGTGCATTCTCTCCCGATTGCAGCTCAGTGGCTAATGTTTAAGCATATATTTGCATTTGAAAAAAAAAGTTGTGAAAAGAAGAAAATATACATTTGATCAAAGAAATGCTAATGAGAATTTAACAGCTTCAACTTTTCCGTTCTTGTTCAAAGTGTTGGTGTGACCTCTTGACTAGGAAACTATGTCTATGGTTTGTTCCCAGTTCTGGTGACTTCATGTAGGAAACAACTGAATTTTAGGTGTTTCAGAATCTTTATTTAGCTAGGGATTAAGCCCTGGGGACTTTGCTGATGGAGGTTTTGTATTTGCTCCTTACTAGTGACTTAATCCTCAAAATAAGGCCTCCCCTAGCTGTTCACTTTCTCCTCTCAGCCAAATAAGTGAGGTTTCACTATGATAGGAAAGAAATACTTACAGGAATGGGGAGAAGGAAAAGGGGATTTCCTGCCTGTATGTTTTGTTTTGTTTAAATTTGGAGGTAGTAATGAACCATCAGGATTGGACAGTTTGGGTTGGTTACCGAAGGCAGCCGTGGGCTTCCTGCCTTTCAAAGACACCCCTGCGGCAGCTCCATGAAGTGGGACCCTGTGTTGGGCTCTAAACAGAGGTCTCAGCGCTCACATCCAATCTCATTGGTTCTATGGCAGTCATTCTCCAAAGATGGCCTGTAAGAACCATGCCTTCTCGAATTCATGCCTTTGTGTGGTCCCCTTCCACAATCAATCACAATGTATCTGACTTGACTCACTTTAACCAACAGAATATACTAATGTGCAGGAATTCATGCTGACCCTTAAGTCTTGGCTGCCTTCACTTTTGGACTTTTGGGAAATCTGAGCTGCCATTTAAGAATTGTTGTACCTAGGGGCGCCTGGGTGGCTCAGTGGGCTAAGCTTCTGCCTTCCGCTCAGGTCATGATCCCAGGGTCCTGGGATCGAGCCCCGAATAGGGCTCTCTGCTCAGCAGGGAGCCTGCTTCCCCCGCCCCCCGCCTCTGCCTACTTGTGATCTCTCTCTCTCTGTCAAATCAGTAAATAAAATCTTAAAAAAACAAAAAAGAATTGTTGTACCTAGGTAGAAAGACCATACAGAGAGACCTTGTGGAGAAGCCCAGTGGAGCACAGAGGCCCTGAACTATACATAAAGAAAGAGAGAATGTCAACCATTCTACTGTTCTACCTCACTGTCTCTATGGCTCCATTCCTAGCTGTAATATGACCACAGCTGCATAAGAGATCCTAAATGAGACCAGCAAAACAGCAGGGAAGTTCAGAACAGCAGGGGAAAGAAAAACCACCAAAGACAGTGGGTGAGGTGGGCTGGGGTGGAGGAGTCCAGGTTAATTTTTGTCCTTTCTTTGACAGAGATTAAATAGAAAAAAGAGGAGGTCTATAGTGTTAATTTGGCCAAATTCTTAATTGAATCATAAGAAAAAAATCATGTGTGCCAATGTATTTGATTCAGTGATGTCAGATAAAACGGAGGGAGTGGTAAGACATAAGGGCCAACTCTACAGATTACTTGATTCATTTTTTTTTAAGATTTTATTTATTTATTTGACAGACAGAGATCACAAGTAGGCAGAGAGGCAGGCAGGGGGGGGGCGGTTGGGGCACTGAGCCACCCAGGCGCCACTTATTCATTGTTTTTATTGATCTAAATGCTGTTTGTCTTTTCCAAAGTATTCTCTATAATACTTTTTTGAGCAATTGTATCGACCCATTTGTGATTTGAGCATTTTCCCTGGTGTGACCTAATACAGTAATAACTACAAACGAGTATACAGATCCTCAAAATATGGAATAACTGTGTCTCATTAAGAAGTAGCTATACTTACCATGGGTATGGGGACATCTGTGATAAACCAGAAATTAGATTTTCATTTTAATGTTGTTGGCCTCTTGGAAGAAATACTTCACAAACTTAAAATTCTGTATTAGCCCAACAGTTTCTCCAGATGCCATAGTGCTTGCAGATATGATATCTTATGTCTAAAAAAATGTGATTCTTTCTTGGTTTTCTTGTTACCTTTGAAGAAGGCTCATTTTCAGTTTCTACATTTTTGTCTTACTTGGTAGGAGTTTATAGAACCTCCTTAAAACCAGTTATTGGATAATACTTTAAAAAGCATACATGAAAAATCATACATCTTATCTGGGCCTATTATCTTCTCAAATGATCTAGCCTCTCATTTTAATCTTCAAGAGACATTTTTAGCCTTGTAGATACTTCCTGGTCCCCAAACCAACTCACAATCATATTTCTCAATTTCAAAGCAGAGTATCTAACTAAATACATGTATATATATGAGATATATATTATCGTATTATAAATATTAACCAGCACACCATTTTCATAAAACTATTCTTTCTCATTAATCTTCTAACCTTTTTAGCTCAAGACAGACAGTCTACAAATAGAACTTTTAACAAATTCAAGAACTTTTGTCGTATATTAGTTCTGATGTCAGAGATATTTTATAAGTATAGGGTGCGATTAACTTGTCTTATTCTTAATTTTAAAAAACAAATATGATTTTTGACTGAAGCGTGGGGAATAAAAATTCTCCTAACAACATTTTTTATATTCTTCTTATATGTTTATACATCAAATGGCAAAACACAATTATAAATACTTCTAGAATTATACTCACAGAAATGGACCTTCACTATCGTTTTCGGGATCTACTGGCATTGATTAAAAGAAGTTTGCATACGCAACTTATTCACATTACTTTATTTTTGTTATTGTTGTTGGTATTATTCAGTTCACAAAAAAAAAGTATTTCAAGTCATCATATCCTTGCATTTAACCAGCAAAAGAGTAATCTGGAAAGAAAACATTTACAAACTGGACACATACCCTGTTTATTTTCTCTGAAAATTGCACTCCATAAAGCAAGTCCATTTTTAAACCTTTCCCAATATTATACAAAAATATTCTTATGCAAGTAATAAATTTATCTTTAAACATCCAACTTTTTGAAATTTAAAGCAGTCACACCAAAAGTTATCATTGTTAATTTTTCATCTAAACATAGAACACTTTGTGCTTATACAAACTGCTGTTATCATGTGCTCATATACTCATTACATGGATCTGGCAAATATACTTTGCCATTATGCATTAAGTTATGTAAAAAAGTATAATCAGTGCAGAACTTGCCTATTTTTAAACAATGTTCTTTAACCGTCCTCATCTATATTTACTTATATATATAATTTCTTTTTGGAAAAAATTTAAGGCAAGTGCAATCAAAATTACAAAATCACTATCTCTATTGCTAACATATGCAGCATTCATATTTAGTGAGTGATCTCCTTCCCTCTTAAAATGAAAGTACAAAATGCTAAGTATGTTATACTTGCTACAGTCAGTTATGTGACCTTACCTATAAAGCCATAGTTAAAATCTTTAGAGATATCAGCATAAATGTATCCTTCTCTAATGCTACACAAGCGGAAATCTCTGCTACCCTTTCCTATAATATCTTATCGCATGTCCAGTTTTCTCATGAAAATACACAGCACGTTATCCAAATGCCCATTTTGAAGATGACTGTGAATACGAGTTCACCTCGTGGCGCAGAATACGGAAAGTGCAGTACTCAGAAACTTGTCACTTGTAAATTTACTTAATTCTATTGTGTTTCGATCTCACTTCAGTGATGGCATGGATTCTGGAAAGTAAGAGAAAACTAAAAAAAATGTTTATCTGTAACTGTATTTCTCAAGTTAGGCTTTGCTGAAGACATGTTATTTGCTAAGGACATAATTTAAATGGAATCTGAAAAAAAAAATAAGTTATTTCACAGCCCTGAAAAAATAAAATCGACTAAAAGATAGGAAACCCATGGTAATAACTTTGATGCTTTCACAGGCTTTTCTTATGGTAGTTGCTGAGTGCAATACCTCCCCCATTTTTTTATAAATAAATAATTCAGCACTACCACGTAATGGAAAAATATGAAATGGAAACAATCACAGAATTTTTCTGCAAAAAAAGCAAGAATGAGCTGACTCTCTCCTTTAAGATAAAATGCGTGTCCTTCAAGAAAAGTTAGTTGAACAGAAACCGAGGTGTTTATATTTAGCCTGTGCAAAAATGATACTCTGAATAATTTCCTGATGGAAGGCATTATCTTGGGAACTCATAGAACTGTTTTTTTAATGTAGTGCCTATATTGATCAGGTTTGGTTAGTGTGTGTTTTTCATTAAAGTGTGAGGACATTATACATGCATTCACACATGTACATTAATTTAGCACACTAAATGCTTCATGTTTCCAAAGTTGACTGTTTTGAGCTGTTGTCCAGATTGCATTCTGAAAATAAAGCAAGCTCACTTGGTATACTGTCTCTTCCAGTTTTGCGTAGAAATTAAAAAAGGCTATGTTGCACTCAGTAGAATTCTACCACTGAATATTATTTTTTGGATGTTCTGGTTTTATAAAACCATAAATGGTACGAGGTCCCATAGTGGCTGTAGAAGTCACTAGGATATGGGTGGATAAAGTTAAAGGAGTTCTCTAGAAACTCTCTGATGTGGCTACTCCACAAGTAATGTATAAGAATATTTTCTCTTAACTAACAGGAGCTGTGTCCTTGACATATGCACTCAGGATCAGTGACACGATTAGTTCATAAGAATCAAACATCATCAGATAGGACATTCTTAAGAAACAGAAGCTACAAACGTCATCACTGGTTGTCAGTCCTGGTGTAACAAGGGACATAAACGTCAATATTAGCCCAGTGAGATAAATATATGTGGCTGAAAACACATTGTCAGTATGAATGGTTGTGGTGTGAAATTAAGGACCAACTGGTTTGTTATTGTCGTGTAGGTTGTCATTTTGCTGAAATAATGCAAGATGTTGTATTTAACTTATCATCTCACAAAGAATGAACTAAATTTATGGGCACTGCATGCATATAGTCTCGGACTTTTTACATTACTCAATAGAATAGGGTTCACCAAATAACATGATCATAAAAGTTTCCCAGGGTTCAATTGTTTTGGGGGTGAGCCAGTTATCGATGCTTTTAACAAAAGCTACGAGCGATTCTTATGCTAAAGAATGTTTGGAAAAGTCTTCATTAGAGTTCCTCTTTCAATGAACTCATTGTTAACACGAGGGAAAATAACTGTTAAGTCCAACTAATTTAACAAATTTGTTATCGATACCTTTATTTTCACAATCAGTATCTTTGGTATCCCTAATTTTTTTTTTCTTCCTTAACAGAAACAGAAATGACAAGAGACATAAATTCTCTAAGAATTTTATTTTTTAATTAAAACTTAACTATCTTTTAAATTAACACTTAAATATTAATTAGTCTACCTTTCTTCTCTGACGGGGCATTTTTAAAAAGTCATGTATTTCATGAAAAAGTTGGACTTAATTTTTACTAGTTCTTTTTCCTCCTCCTCCTTTTTAAGATATTCCCAAATGAGTATAATTTTCTATATATAGTTCAGTTTTTTTCCCTCAGGACATCTTCATTGAGTTCTGATGAACAAATTGGGAGAAATTGTTAAAAAAAAAAAGAAAAGGGGGGGGAGACCCAGTTTATGGCGACATTCATCCGCTGCAGACTTTAATCTTGTATTCCAAAGAGTGACAGCAGTTGTAATGACAGAAATAACAAATCCTACACCTGTGTTTCTCAAAGGGTTGTCTGTAGGCCTTCACATTAGAATCACCTGGGAAGCTTGTTCAATAAAGAGATTCTGGGCCCCACTCCAGCGCTATGAGACTTAAATCTGAATATCCATTTTTTAACAAGCTTTCCAGGCAATTCTTCCAAAGCGTTAAATTTGAGACCCAGGGGTTTGCCTCCTCTAGTTTTCACCTCTGATTTTTTTTTAAAAATAGAATCACCTGGAAAGTTTGTTAAAAACAAAACAAGATAAAACAAAAACAAAAACCCTAGTAACTGACAAGGGGGACAACCCCCCCTGATTGGTTTCATTTGAATCTCTGTGACTCTTTAAATTTTCCCAGGTGATTGTAATTGCACCCAAGTCTGAGAACTATGACAGCGGGCCCACTGGAAGAATGCTCTGAATGAAGGATTTCACCCTTCACCAGGCCTTTCTGTCACAGTTTCTAGCATACCAAAATAATAATTTCTATTCATACCTTATAACAACGTTTAGCAATCAATTTCACCTTTTACTTAGGAAAAGCATGCTGAGATCATTTAAGAAAGGATTTTTATTCCTATGTCAGTTTTCCTTTCAAGTTCATAATTGTTTAAATGGTTCTTTATTGCCAAGGACAATTAAAGAACTGAGATATTTCATCACTTAATTTAAACCAGCTATAGACTGTCCTAATCTTACAGTTCTGACGGTCACTTTTGTAGGTTTTTCGCATATTCTTCTGCTATTTTGGGGGATGTTTCACCTTTTATTAGTTTTTTCCCCCCAGAAGTTAGATATTTGACTATCTTAGCAGTTTTTCCTAATCCAGTCATTCATGAAGCATCTTGATGACTTTTGCCATTTATCTTCTTTCCTACGTTATTAATTACCTATGTTTTTATTTAAATCATGTAGTTATATATCATTTTGCCATATAAACAGAACTAGAAATAGTACCCATAAAGTCAAGTTTGATGTACTACATAAGTTTTTTCTTAAATCCTAACGTATGTTCAAATACTTAACTATTCCAATAAAAACCTTCCTCCCTGTACCATCGAAAACCAATTGACATCGCACTCTGATCAAAATTCCTAATTTCAGTAAACATTGGCTAAACTATTGGTCAGATTTAGATGTTCTCTATTCTTCAGAACTTCACCCCGCCCACACACCCAGACACACAACAGTATCACTGGGCATTAGACACTGATTGATCAAGGACTTAGTTTGAATTACTCTTATAGGTCATACATAAATGCTAAAAATCCCACAGCAGTCAGTGGGTCACGAAGATTTTAATTCTCTGAAATTTTGCCTCAGTCTCTGTTCCTATTTTTCCCATAAGTGTAGATCTGATATCAATTAGGAATCTTCTAGAAATAAGTTAAGATGTTTTATGGATATCAGTCTTTTAACCATTTGTTAATAGTATGGGTGAAACTGAAAATTCCTGAGAATTTAAATGTGTATGTGTAAGGTGCAAAAATAGTCCCAAATATTCTTCAACTATAGAGGTTTCTCCCCTGATACTTTTAATAATGGTCAGGTCCTAGGATTCACGATTTGAAATACAATATGGGAATTATACACTGAGTCATAATCCATATAACATTTTACTTCTTCAGTAGAAGTTATTTTTCACATTGAAAAACCCTACTGAGGTAGAAATGATTTTATGAAATTTTAAACATATTAATTACTTTAAAGTCCAACCTGAAATAACCTCACAGGGTTCTTATAAATATTACTTTCCGTTTTTGTAATGATTTATCTTGGCTTCATCTTTGATAAGTGTTTCTTAAAAGGCTGTCCTAAGATAGGAATTCTGCCTAAACAGCCCATTCATTCTAAGAGGCTTCTGGGTGTTCTCTTGTTAGGCTTGTGATGGAAAGATTTACCATCATTCCTCTCCCCCCAGATAAACAAATTTTAGGTTTACTTCTCTTTACCATAAAATGAAAAGTAAGGCCAAAAACATTTCTCTTTAGGAATGACTGTGCACTATAAGTAGGTGCAGACGAAGTAGAAAAATAAGATGATTAAAGATCTTGGTCACTTTAAAATATTACCTGAGGGGACTTTATTTTAAGGTCGTTATGTGAGTAGTACCTTAAAAAGAAAGGGATAAAATACCTGGGGAGCAAGAAGTAAAGAAGAGAAACAGCAAAGAAGACTCACGTGCTATAATTCCTTTCCTTTCTGTTTCTCCCAGAATGTTGCGAAATAGATGAAGGAATCGTGGAGAATTTAACCTTGAAACAATCATTGATGTGATAATGACTTTTAAGTGATCAAGTTTGTGATTCAAACCTCTCCATAATCCAGGAGTGAAGAACAGAAGAGGGATTGGAAATGAGCTTGATTTTTTAGCAAAGGTTTTCTTTATGTTCAGCCAATTGACCGTGGCCATTTCTTATATCCCTTCTTCATAATCATAATAGGAATTAAGTCTAAGAATTATATGCTTATAGAGACATAAACAGAGAGGGAAAGAAAAGTTTAACAACAGTTATCAAATTAACGAAGGTACTTACATCTGTTCCAACAACACATTATTTAATTTATTTTCATCTATAATCAGGTAGAAACCAGAAGAAACATTTGTAGCTTAATAAATAATTTAATTTCTTGAATTTCTATGTAACATATAAATTTATTTTTACAGGATATATAGAGAGCATACTCATAGAGAGCAACAGACTTATGAAACGACTATAAAACACAAATTATAATTCAAGTTTAAAATTTCTCATTTTTACACTTGTATTTGTCTATTTTCCTATTGCTAGTCAAAGCAAAACCAAATATATAATTGTAAGTATTCTAAGAAAAAAAAAAGAGCGCCTCCATCACCTACGCGTGAGTTACATACATTCTAGATTGTACAAAATCAAAGAGGGTAGGCAAAACTAAAGGGAAACACTATGTAAAATGCACTTTTTACTGACTGTTGAACATATCTGAAAGTGTCTGAGTTTAAAATTTGACTTGAACACCAGCAGAGGAAAATGACTAAATTCATTTTCCTACTTGGGTTCCCTCAAACTCTGAAAATGAAAAAGTTTTTACAATTCAATAGCAGATTATATGAACATATCTCCACTACTTTGGTGGAAAGAACACACTAAAAATTCTAGTTACCAGGAGCATATGCTGCAAGGAATTTGGACAACTGTCCATGTATCCTAACATAAAGATGTCTTCATCCCAGGTGAGAATTAACCTAAAACACTCACATCTGATCTCCCCAAATTTAGTCTCTCATTGACTAGTAAGGATAGATCCAAATTACTTCGCCACATGTTCATGCACTATGTAATATGTCATTTTACATTAAATCTTTTTTTTTAATGACCAGCATGCCCTTTGAAACTTAAGGTTATCTGGACTATGAAGATTGAAATTTATACAACATCAATATTACACATAAGAGTCTCAAGTTCATGTGCAGTTCTTCAATTTCTATTCATTTAGTAGTGGAGGGAACACAGTGTAATGATGTCAAGCGATTGCCTGTTTGTTAAGAAAGAGAATATTTTTCAGGCTCGTGGACCCTGGGGGATGCATCAATGACGCTAGTGAATGGTGGAAAAACAACAGTGCCCTAGTTTACTAAATTTAATGAAATGGGAGTTTGTCCGTGGACTCAGAGACTACTCAGAGGAATAGTTAGTTACTAGAGGGCAGGAGGAAAATTTTCTTTTTATGTATCTTGCATGTTTGTAATAGAGACATATTTTGTATTCTGAGCCTGGAAGAAAGAAAGGATACCTGATGGAGGATGAGAACCTTCTTCTTAGTCTGGGCATTCTCTATGGATGTGACCGAAGTTGGATGATGAAAAGACACATGAGATTAGGACAAGGATGCACTCATCATTGTCATCAACCTTCTTTTTACTTGAACTCAGTCAGGACTTACAGCTCCTTGTGACAGTATCTTAATTATTAACATAGCACAAACTTTCACCTAGTTGCCATCATGAATGAGTAAAAAATAAAACTAAATAGCCACCATCTCACTTCGGTCGATTTCTTAAAATTCTTCATATTGCTCCAAAGTCATATCATAAATCCTGAAACTGGCAAAAACACAATGGCCGAAAATCAAGCATACGATAACAAATCCTAAATCTTGACACAAAAAAATGAAGTCTCTCAGGAAAAACATGTCAAGTGGTTGTTTCTTTTACTCCTGTACTGGACTATTTCTTTAGTTTTGTGGTGGGAAGCGTGATTAAACCCAAATCATAAAGAAGTTTCATGAAATGAGGCGTCATGCCAAGTCAGACTTCACACTCTTCCAAAACTATCTTTTGAGTCAACTATGAAATGAGTGAACTAGCAGAGTAATAAGACTTGATTCCCATTTCTCTGGGCCTCAATGACTTGCCATCATACCAAATTTGCCCTCACTATAAACCAAGTCTCCCACAAAGTCCGGTCACGTCGGAAGAGGAATTGCCTCTGCTTGTTAAAAGACGATAATCATTCCCTGAATTTTCATGACTCTCGGGTAAGGAATCATAGGCTTAACAATGCTGACAAGATATGCGCTTTATGTAACTGTCAGCTTCTGAGAATATGACCTAAATCCAAACATCAATAGCTTTTCAGGTGATGGATGTCTTTGAGACTCACATCCAGGAAAATACAGTTTGGCACACATTCACAATTTGGTCTGGAATTTCAAGGACTTCATTATTTCCTTCAGTCCTTTTCATAGACTCAAAGTGTCCTTGAACCCAAGTTCCATTGTTCAGGATAATCAAAAATTGACTGTTAACGGCTTTCTTTGCTCAGAATAGTCAACGGGAAGGGTTCAGGAGAAGGCAAGGAATAGCTCTGCTTCCACCGACAAGCTCCTCCTCTTAGGGAAGTCAGTTGCAATATATCAGCTCTTAGTAATAACTGTGTATATTGTGAAAGAATGTGTTCAGTGATGGGGAATATGTGCCCGTAGGTAGGATTTCTGACACATTTAGTAATATTCCACCACTGTTGATCAACTACGACAATGATGGGGATAATGACCAAGCACATTCAGATCAGAGACAGTAAGGGATTTTCCTCTTCTGTGCCTGTGCATTCTCTTATTCCTTTCATTCGTGTCACTTTGGACACTAACAGTCTCCTTTTGAATCTCACTAAGCTTTCTTCTGAGACCAATGACACACGTAAGCTAAATAGAGAAGAGAAAGAAATGAAGCACAAGATAAAAAAAAATCTTCTTGGAAAAAGGAGAATTAGGGTATCATTCCAGTACCAGAGCATAATTTACAAATGTATGAATTCATGTTTTCCTAGAAATGGTGATCTTAATTTACATAAATGGTATCTGTCAAAGTTAATGACTATTCTAGGATAAACAAAGCTCACTTGGAGTTCAGGGGTTGGCTCTGAGTTAATATTTGCTCTTGTTACAAAATGCTAAGTAGTAATGAAATAAGGAAGAAGCCAGTGTCTAGATAATTAAGATTAAGCCGATAGGGTTCAAATACACAGATTATGAAGAAAGTAATAAACACAGAAGGGTTGAAGGCTTGAACAATCAGGTGTTCAGCTATGGAAATATAGCAGTTTCAGGTCTCTTAACTCATTGTGTTTGAGATTTATTTCACAGAATTGACCTAAACTTAAATCAGCTGGCTGCCTGAGATACAAATTTCTTCTCAGCTCATAGGAAACCTAAGCAGTGAATTACAAATTAAGTAGTTAAGGATTTGAGCACCAGTATACAGGATAGGACGCTCGTAGGCAGCAAGGAGTGGTTACGTTAAAGAACCAGATGGACTTTGAATCCATAACACGTCACTGGGAGCCCGAGCAGTGAATTATAAACAACAGACAATACCAAACATCGCATGTGTCCAAGTCCAGAAGCCCATTCTCTCCCTCAGCCTGGCTAACACAGTCCCATTTCCAACTGTGTTTCTACAGCTACAATAGTCTCATCCCCCACCGCCCCCACCGAAAAAAGAGAAGGATGAAACCTAAGCACTAGGGAAAATACATTTTTTCTTTTTTTATTGTGAGTTCTAACATAACTTTTATTAAACATAGAGCACGTGAACACATGACAGTTGCCTTCATTTGTTCTCACATGGAGCTGATAGAGGAATGCTTGGGAGGAATGTTTCTAAAGCCATAGAGAGCTTCTTCTCCATTTATTTTCTTTTTTAAAAAATATGACAAAGCATTAGAGGAAAAAAAAGTTCCTTAAGTTGTGAGAATATCAAATATTACCCATCAATCCCTGAATCATGCTATTCAAAGTGCTTAAATCTACACTAAAAATAGAACAAAAAATGTACTCCCAATGCAGCTAAATTAACACCTATGGATGCCTAAACTATGACTGTGGTCTGATTACTTCCTCTACACACTTCCATCGTGCACTTAAAAAAAAATAAATTAAACAAAACAAAATAAAACCAAACCAAAGAAATAAACCAGGCCATTGCCATGTTTACAGTTTTCTGAGCACTGGGGGAGTCTGGAATCCAGTCCAGTGAGGTTCGCTGCCACCAGTCCCTGACAGGTGTCCATAGTACAAAGTAAACAACGGCCTTCTTGGATTCTGAAAATAACCCAATGTGCAAAGCTGACAAAGTTTATGTGTCCTTGCAGCTTCAGTTCTGGTTTCTGAAAATGTGACACAGGTCCTGGGGGAGCATGGGAATAAAGAACAGATTGTAGAGAAGGACCCCGGGTGACTTGTCAGGGAAATAAACATTTTTTAAGCAAATAAAAATCACTGCACATCCCAAGGCTCCTTTACCTTGTCACACAAATACTGAGACCTTCGCATTGTTGCAAAGTTTTTATGCTCATCTCGGTACATTTGCAGTTCAATCTTACCCTCCCAAATGAACTCTTTTTGAAGTTTACACTTTTTGCGCGTGTTTGGCCAACTCACACGTTTAGTATTGTGACCCAAACTGTAGAATTGTTTTCTCATTATATGGTGGTAGGAATAAACCGAACATACAATAGTCACGACACGAGCCCACAGGCGAGGACTGGCATGGAAGTTCCTACAAGGAATCACTACAGGAATGTATAAGTTCTATATCAGTGTTTTCATCACATTGATTTCTTTTTAACTAAAAGCTACATAGGTAATATTTCCCTTTAACAATTCCACCCTCTGCAAGTTCCTTGATGACTGATTTTGCATCGTCTTCAACATGAATATGTATTAGCTGCTTATGCCATTGATTTCAAACATAAAGCTAAATGGTAAGGGTTGAATTTCCTGGGAGCATCAGCTTTCTGTTTCTGAAAGATAGAATTACACAGTTAAAATAAAACGAATTATTTATACAGTAAAATTATTTTAAACACTTTCTCATCTAATTTAAAAACTATTTTGTGTAAATAATGTTTATTTTGAAAATAGTGATTTCTGTTGGTACTCATATGTTTGACCTCCTGAGTTCTTATATAAACACTTTGATATTACTAAGTGTTGCTTATGTTCACAAACTGAAACCAAACACTTGATTCTGAATGTAGTTGAAAATTAAATACAGTGAATTAACATTTAAATACAAGGGGATCCCATAGTAAGTTTCACAGATTTGTTCTGACTCTTTAGAAAATAACATTTCGTATAATACAAGGTGACAAAACATATTTGATGACACATCCTGTCCTTCCCTTTGGTTTGGAAGCCTTCAATGTAAATTTCATTTAGACTTGTGTTGATTCACCCTTTTGAGTTAACCTGCCTGGCATTTGCACATAATCTCATTTGCAGAAAAATTATAGAGGGAAAAGAGGAAGTAGAATATTAAACAAAAACAGCCACAAACACATTCATGCCTTTCCAGGAAGTGATCAAATATAGGGCTTGATTTTTTTTGTGGTTTTTTTTTTTGTGTTTTTTTGTGTTTTTTTTTTTTGTTTTTTGTTTCTTTTGTTTTGTTGTGTGTGTGTTTTATATATATATATATATTTATATAAGGGTACATCAACTCATTTAAAAAACAGAAACAACACTCTCTCCCCCATTTTCAGGCCCTCGATCTTCTCTTCTTAGCACACTGTAGTGGTCACTGTCAAGTGACTAGCACACTTCTGGGTCTGGAGTGTATTCTGACGAGCAGTGAATTAAATGTTAAGACAGTTAGACCCACCCCCACCCCTGCTCAGAGTTTACACATCATGCCGCCATTAGAAGGGTAGAGGTGGGGAATGAGGTGGGACAAGGAAGAGATTCAGGGCTCTGATTGACGGGGCCCTCCTACGAACCAGTGTTCTTCTCATCTTTTTTTTTTCCTCCCAAATGGCAATGCTGGCATTCGTCGCACTGCTCTCTGAAGGCCCACGTGGCCCTGCTGATCCTAGGCAGAACCCAAGAGAGGATCCGGTGCTCCTTGTCCCATCGGATAGATTTGTCCAAGCACCCCAAGGAAATGTTAAAAGCAAAACAAAATCAAGAAAAGAAAATAAAACCCATTCTAAAACTGAACTAATGAAGCAAAAAAGGGTTTTCTATCTATACAGAAGTCTCTTCTTTAAAAAAAGGTAAATTTACAAATTCCAATGACATATAAAACAAAGTCAAAAAATGTAATGGTAAGAGACATGGTAAAACAGGAAGACACTGATGCTACAAAGAAATTGCCAAAAACATATGTACAAGACCCTGTTTTTCCTCGTGTTCTAGAGATTGTAATGCATGTTTTTAACAGCAGCAGTCGAGGATTTAGTTCCAGGCACTGGGCTGCACACTCCGCTCAAGCTCCCAGGGACGGGATGTCCCTTGCTTTTCTGTCACCAAATCACACTGGATATACTGGTCTCCCTTGGCAACAGCGGCAGGATGGCACTGTTTGTGTGGGCCTCGTCTGGATTCTGCTCCCTGCTCGATTTTGTCTGTGGCCGCTGCCCGTTGATGAGTGTCATAGGGATGTTACAATAGGTATGCTGATTTCCTATGGAGGTAAGAGGCAGGGTGCCGGTAGGAGGTACGTCGTACTCATAGCTTCGGTAGTAGTGTTTCTGACGCATTTGTGAATGGTACGTGTTGTGAAAGGTGGAACGGAGGTCTGGATGGGCAGTGGCTAGAGCTGTGGAGGTGGCCGCGGCCATGGAGATGGCCGAGACAGTCTGCAGCTCCCCAAAAGGCCCCTGCTCACTAACATCTAAAGCCTGCTCGTGCGTAATGGGTTCTATCCTCTTAAAAGGCATTTCATACTGTAAACGTTTCCAGAACTTAGAGTTCAACTTGTTGCATTTTGGTCCATGCCATTTAATAACCGTCAGGAGCTTGATGGTGTGCTTGAGGGCTTCCACCTCCTGGTAGTTCATAATGCCTCGGAGTTCGCTGCATTCAATGAGTATCACTTTAATTTCTCCAGTGACGAGCATGTTTCGAAGTCTGGTCTCCAGTTCAAAGATGCTCCAGCCCCTTCTGACTACATAATTTGGGGTCATGACAATAATCAGCCTCTTGCTTTGATCTACACACCTTGCCACATCTTCAATGTATGCTATAAAAGAGAAGAGAGCTTATCAGAATGACGGGATCAAACATCTGCTCCAGAAAGCCCCAGCAGCTTCTCTTCCACACATTACGTGAAAATTGTTGCTTGCTAGGTCATACCTCAGAAGATGAAAACAGCCAATGACCGCACCAAATAGAATACGGGCTTTGCTTTCCTCAGCGTTAGAAATACTTTTCCTAGGTACAAATCTCCCATTTGTTTTTTCAAACGTCAAGACTCATAAAAGGAGGTGCTTTACAGAATAGTGGAACTAGCTTCTCAGGGGCATCAGAAATTAAGTTTCATGTGAACATATAATGACATTTCTTTCTTGAGACACTGATACTATTTTTGATGTAGAGAACCACAAGTTAACATTCTGCCTAAAAAGAATGATGACACACAGACCGCCAAAAAGAGTATGCACACCTTCAAATGAAAACATTAACTTACTTCCAGTTGGGATTAAATCTCTATCTGGTATGAACAACTTATATCCATAATGTTTTTCAAGCATGTCAGGTAGGATTTCAAGAGCAAAGCGTTCTTCTTCCCCAGTCTCTTGATTCCACTGGTCAGGGTCCACTTTGGTGTATGATAAGTATGCATCATAATCTTTATTGTCTGTCAAAAAGATTACAGAGTAAAGTTGAAGTCACTGCTCGCCAAAGAAAACATTAGGACATGAAAACATTCAACTCTTTTAAAAAGACATCTCTAAATGCCCTACTTTGGGGAGACCAAAGAAAGGAGCTTCTACTAATTTTCAATAAGAATTCAATGATGTCAAATATTCTGGAATTCATTTGGAGGTATTTTTATTTGTTGGTTTTGTTGTTGTAAAGACAGTAGTAAGAAAATGAACAAAAAGAGCAATGGAATGTTAACTTTTAGCATTTTTGATGTATAGGTCATAGAGAATCTTGACTGCTTATAAAAGGCAGTTGGTTCGATAGTATGCTCTTACTCTAAGTAACTGTACATTCAACTAATCCTGTCCTTGGCCATTTAACTTTGTTGAAAAGAAAAAAGAAAGTGCACCTGGCTTGACCACAGAGGAATGGTATTTTGATTGTGGGCACTGTACTGATTTTTTAAATTTCTTTTTTATTGTGTTATGTTAGTCACCATAAAATACATCATTAGTTTATGATGCAGTGTTCCAAGATTCACTGTTTATGTACAATAGCCAGTGCTCCATGCAATACGTGCCCTCCTTCATACCCATCACCAGACTCTGCTGGGGAGAAAATAAAATCAAGCGTGGAATAATTAGTTATCTCCTGGGAACCAGTTCTTGGATTTGGGGACTTAGAATATTATTCCACTTGAATTATTTTAGAAAACCGTATTGTTTTGTTGATCTTCATTTATCTCACATGTAAAATACTGCCAGTATTTTTTATTATGTTTATCAGTTTGACCATGAGAATAAAACATTACAAAATAAATGAATGAAACTTTGTTCTAAAATCAGTTTCTGGGGCGCCTGGGTGGCTCAGTGGGTTAAAGCCTCTGCCTTCGGCTCAGGTCATGATCCCAGGGTCCTGGGATCGAGCCCCATGTAAGGCTCTCTCCTCGGCAGGGAACCTGCTTCCTCCTCTCTCTCTGCCTGCCTCTCTGTGTACTAGTGATCTCTGTCTGTCAAATAAATAAATAAAGTCTTTAAAAAAGTAAAATAAAATCTATTTCTTTCCTTCTTCTTTCCCCTTTTTACATGGAAACTCTTCAAATATTTGATGACTGCTGTCATGCATTATCTTGACCTTAATTTTTTTTTAACATTAAGCATCCCAAATTTCCTATTTGTGTTTCTCATTAAAATAAGTCATGTATCTTCTGGATAGTCTCTCATTCATCCATTGCCTTTACGGATTGAGATATCAGGATTCATAATTCACCTCAAATCTAAATGCTACCAATATACAGAGTTTACCAAATATCAATCCTTAGCCCTCTTTTGTACTTCCCGGATGATTGTCGGTGTATTACTGAATTATCAGATCAAGTTGAATTGAAACATCCCTAAATTTCAGAACAAAATGAGCTTTGTATTTGGCACAGAACATTTAAAACTTTGGAGTTATAAAACATCAGAAATAGAGGGATGTCCTTAATTGTTGCTCTGGGTGGCTTTGGGGAACTCCCTTTGACCTGGGGACACTAGAGTTCACTATCAGAGATCCATATAGGTGTGTTCATTTTAGTAGTCTGATAGTCCCCAGTCTTCTACAAGTTATTCTACAGTTAAAACTTGTTAGGGCAAACTCAGAAAACTGTTAACTCTATCTGAAGTTAACATAGGTATACAATAAACTAACAACTAAAAAAAAAGAAAACAAAAAAAGAATTCAAATTCAGATCTAAAAAAAAAAGAAAGAAACTAACAACTCTGTTATAGGCTGTCTGAAAGAAAACCTTTAGGTATAGTAGATTTTTTTTTTAAGATTTATTTATTTATCTGACCGACAGAGATCACAAACAGGCAGAGGGGCAAGTGGGGGGTGGGGGGGGAAGCAGGCTCCCTGATGAGCAGGAAGCCCGACTGGTGGTGGGGGGGCTTGATCCCAGGACCCTGAGATCATGACCTGAGCCGAAGGCAGAGGCTTTAAAACCCACTGAGCCACCCAGGTGCCCCAGTAGATTTTTTTTTAAACAGGTTTCAGATTAAAAAAAAAAAAAAAGTATAGAAAAATAGGAATCATCCCAAACATGCCATACTCTGATATTTGCTATATTCCTTATTCTTTAACCAGGAAATAGCTTTTTATAAATAAAAAGCTATTTTATAAAAAAAATATTTTATTTTATTTTATAAATAAAATTCGATTTTCACCAAAAACGATAATTGCATTTGCTACAGCAGGTCATGCAAATATGCCAGCAGTCAACAGTGGTACAATTTTGTTGATGTAAACACTTTAGTTGAATAAGAAATCATAGAAAATAGTACATAATAAAGCTAGGATGTAAGACCAGTTAATATTTAATTAAAGTGTCCATTCATTAGATATTCCCACATGCCATATCTGAGATATAAGACTTCCTTTACAATATCCGTCAGTAGCTACCAGTCTAGTAGGAGATGTAGACAAGTCAATAGGTTATTTCTAGGGGACAAACATGTTGCTAAGACTGTTATAGGGGTCATGGACCAAAGGGAGGACTCCTTAAAACAGAGTGGATTGTAGAATGATTTCATGCATATACTATTTTCTTTCTTGGAAGTTGTTTTCTCCCTGTTTGCTACACAGTACTATAACATGTTGAAGTTTGCCCAGATCTGGGAAATGTAAAAGCCAGATCCTCATTCTTAGACCTTTGTCTTCTCTAAGCTTAAAATATTTGAAAAGCAGATCAATATGAACACCAATAAGAACAGAGCTCATATGACTCAGAAGAGATGCAAACAACTGACCTACTGATACTGTTAAGTTTCAGCCTGATATCACCATTGCTTACATGACACTGTCTGTTCCTCTGCCTCTTCCGTGGAGGTCTCTCTTCCAACTCAAATGCTTTATTTCTCAAGATATTTTCTGTGCCTGCTTCACTTTTCTCTCAGCCCACTTTCCCTTAAAAATCTCCTCTTCTCCCATGACATTAATAATCACTTCTACGTAGCTAACCCCCTGATTTAGATGTGCAGTCCTGTCTTCCTTCTCATGAACTACCACCCATATCCCTCTTTTACCTGTAACCTGGGCCCCTTAATTTGGATGCTCAGTGTGCACCTCATATTCAACATTCTCACAACATAACAAGCTTTCCATCTCAAGCTCTGTTCTTCACCTTTTATTCCACTTTAATAGCATTATAATCTCACTTTTTTAGTCTCCAAATGTCAAATATATGTTCCACTTATCCTTTTTAATTACTGATAATCTCATAGGCATTCACTGGTAAAAGTCCTTTGGATTCTACTTCCATCCTGGGTCAGGCCCTACTCCTTTCTTAGCTGTTATATAAGTCTGTTTTAGTAGGTCTTCCTCTCTGTTTCTTTCCACTTCTGGCCCATTCCACATGGAGCTGTAAAATTTATCTTTCCAAATCTCACCACTGATTATATTTATGGTATCCTGGAAAATAATAATGTTTACTCATTGTCAAAAAGCCAGCAGGTAGATCTGTTTCATTGATTTCTTTTGATTTTGAGTCTGCTATCTTTGACTTGGACATAATCTCTTTTCCCATGTATGGTATTATTGTGCTCACATCTTATCTTTTTTATTTGACCACAATATCCTTGACTCAGATATCTCACCAGAGCTTGTAGATGATCAGATTTGTTGATTAAATAAATGGATAATCTTTCATTTGCATATCACACGACTTGTGTTTTACAGCCAGTGTGGGGATTTTCTCAAGACCTGGGATTATTTTCTAGGAGAAATGGCTTTGGAGATATACACTCCATGCTGCCTGGACTCCTCAAGGAATTACTAGAAGCTATGGGGTCAGTATTTATCACGTTTCCTTTGGAAGAGTCTTGAACTATAGTTTCTCACTATGAGTCAAAGGAAGGAAGACCTTACAGACCTTATAAACTCCTTTGAAAAAGTGGTTTCAGACTTGAGCATGAATGACAACAATTTGGAGGGATTGCTGAAATATAGATTGCTGGGCCCTACCTCCATAGTGTTCCATTCAATAGTTCTAGAGTAAGTTTTTGAATTGGCATTTTTAAAAGATTTGTTTCTTAGAGAGAGAGAGAGAGTGTGTGTGTGTGTGTGTGTATGTACCCAAGCAGGAGAGGCAGAGGGAGGGGGAGAGAGATTCTTAAGCAGACTCTGAGCTGAGCACGGAGCTCTACCTAGGTTTAATCTCATGACCCCAAGATCATGACCTGAGACGAAATCCAGAGTCAGACACTTAACCAACTGCACACCTATGACCTCCAACAATTTGCATCTATAACAAGGTCTCGGGTAAAGCTACTGCTGGTTCAGGGACTACACTTCCAGAAACTCTGCTCTAGGATAGGGTATAGGCATCCCGAGGGCTCAAGGGCATGAAAGAACTGCCTGCAGCTGCTGGTTAATTGGCCAGAGAATGACAAAACTAATCACTGCAGTGTCAGATCCATGATAAGTGGTGCTGATACTTACAGGGGATGTACTCTAAACAATCCACACTTTCACCAAAAAGGAAGTAGATTCTTGCCTAGAGTAATGTATACATTAACTATATTAAGCTTAAATGAACCTCAGGAATTGGTGCTAAGGCCTCAGTCAGTTTTTATATCATCTGGACAAATTTATAGAAGTAGTTAAGCTGATACCTCTTCGATAAAAAGAAGTTGCTCACATGCAGATTATCTTGGTAGTAAATGTGGCTCAAAAGCCCCTTGTGAGCATCTGCGGCAGCAGCCTCAAATCAATGGAACACTTGATTGATATCTAATTCCTCTCTTTCCCCAGGGTCTCTGTCAGAGCAGTAATGGGCTAGGCATTTATTTACTACCAGAAGGAAACTCCTGATTTAAAAGCTATCAGACTGCAAACATCATGCCAGATACCATACTAAATTCAGCAATGTTCTCTGACTCAAAGATCATATATCCAAGCTTTCTTCTATTTTCTCAATTCTCAGATAAATATGGATCTTGGGTAACATCTCTTTAATTTTGTTTAATATCTGTAAGTACTTATATTGGTTTAATATTTATAAGAACATATATTGACTTAATATCTTAATGTCTGAGTTTTATATGACTGGAGAAACTCTGAAAAATTGACATTTTTATAACCATAGAAAAAACAGAACTATGCTAAGGTTTTTAAAGAATAAGTCTGTGATCTTTTCAGTTCAACTTAAGTTTATAAACAGCTTAAAGGTGGTTAATCATAACAGGGTAGTACAAGAGTATATTTATTTTTTTTTTGTACTTTTTAAAAAGATTTTATTTATTTATTTATTTGAGAAAGAGAGGGATCACAAGTAGGCAGAGAGGCAGGCAGAGAGAGGGGAGAAGCAGGCTTCCCGCTGAGCAGAGAGCCAGATGCGGGGCTCCATCCCAGGACTCTGAGATCATGACCTGAGCCAAAGGCAGAGGTGTAGCCCACCGAGCCACCCAGGCACCCCAAGAGTATATTTCTTATTCTAAACTTTATTCTTTAAATTTTATTTTCTGTACTTTAAACCCTCAACTATAATTCTGTTCACTGAAGAGATAGAAAACAGCTGGTGTACATGCTCTTTGCAATAGTTTGCACAAATTCGAACATAGCCATTGGTTTACTCTTCCCATGACTTTCAAGTGATTCTGATTGCAATATTCAACAAAAAATGACAAATGGGAATGATGTCAGCAAAATGGCCAAAAATAAGACATCTGTGTCTAAATCCCTTCTGCCATGGTCCAGAGCAAGTCCCGCCCACCCAAGGTCCACACAGTGACCAGACAGACGCTTTCCCAGGGACCTGGTTGGAGCCATATCTGTCCACATACCTGGTGAAAGCCCACTGACTAAAGACCCAACTGTGGACCCTGAAATGTACAATTATACAGGCACTATCCTACTGAGCAAGGTACTAGAGGTAGGTCAATAGACCCAGGTACCAGAGGAGATCCTTGCCCATATGAGCCCCTGGTAACAAGTCTGCCAAACATGGACCTCACTACAGACCCAGAAATAGCTGCACAACTGGCTCAAACCCAGAATGACTGCAACTCTGTACGTAAACCCATTGGGAACAGACAGAAGGATTTTACCTGCTGAAATCATTCTATGAAGACTACAAGAGGTGTTTGTTCCTTCAAATGTACAGACATCAGTGCAAAGGTACACAGATCACGAAGAATCAGGCAAACATTATAATACCAAAGGAAACTAATGAAGTTCCAGTAACCAACCCCAAAGAAATGGAGATCTACAGTTTGTTTGACAGAGAACTCAAAATAATCATCTTAAACAAACCATAGAAACTCAACTATAGAAATCTTGCAGGCCAGGAGGGAATGGGATAAAACATTCACAGTGATGAAAAAAAAATGTCAACCAAGAATATAAGAATACTATACTCAGAAAAGAAGTCCTTCAAAATTAAGAAGAAATTAACTCATTCCTAGACAAACAATAGCTAAGGGAGTTTATCACCACTAGATCTGCCTTACAAGAAATGCTAAAGCAGAAAAAAAGAAAAAAAAAGATGTTAAAGGAAAATTTTCAAGTTGAAATGAAAGGACATTAAATAAAAACATGAAAACATAAAAATATAAAACTCAATGGTAAAGATAAATATATCATCAAATTCAGAATACCCTAATACTTCTATCTCTAGTATAAAAGTCCACAAAAATAATATTAAAAATAACTACAATTATTTGTGTTAGTTCTGTGATAATTACTATTGGTATTTTTTTAAAAAAGGTTTTATTTATTTATTTGACAGACAGAGATCACAAATAGGCGGAGAGGCAGGCAGAGAGAGAGCAAGGCAGAAGCAGGCTCCCTGATGAACAGAGAGCACAAGGCAGGGCTTGATGTGGGCTGGATGTGGGGCTCGATCCCAGGATCCTGGGATCGTGACCTGAACCAAAAGCAGAGGATTTAACCCACTGAGCCACCCATGCACCCCTAACTATTGGTATTTTGTGGAGATTACATTAATTCTATAGATTGCATTGGGTAATGTGGACATTTTATCAATATTTGTTCTTTCAGCCCATGAGCATAGAAGGTCTTTCTATTTGTTTGTGTTGTTTTTAACTTCTTTCATCAATCTTTTATTGTTTTCAGAGTACAAGTCTTTCACCTCCTTGGTTAAGTTTATTCCTAGGTATTTTAATATTTTTGATGTAGTAGTAAGTGGGACTGCTTTCTTAATTTCTCTTTCTGTTGCTTCATTACTGGTGTCTAGAAATGCAATAGAAAAATTATCTTAAAACTCGAATGGAACCACAAAATGCTTCCAAATAGCCAAAAGAATCTTGAAAAAGAAACAGAAGCTGAAGGTATTACAATTCCAGATATTAAGTTACACTACAAAGCTGTAGTAATTAAAACACTATGGTACTTACACAAAAATAGACACATAGATCAATGAACAGGATAAAAAGCCTAGAAACAAGCCCATTATATGATCAATCAATCTTTGACAAAAGAGGCAAGAATGTGCAATGGGAAAAAGACAATCTTTTCAACAAATGGTGCTAGAAAAACTGGACAGCTACATGCAAAAGAATGAAACTGGATAACTTTCTTACACCACACACAATAATAAATTCAAAATGGATTAAAGAGCTAAATGTGAGATCTGAAACCATAAAAATCCTGGTTAGAGAAAACGTGCAAGAATTTGACTGATTAAGCTGTAGCAACATTCTTCTACATAGGTCTCCTGAGGCAAGGGAAATAAAAGCAAAACTACACTATTGGGTCATTAAAATAAATGGCTTCTTCACAGAAGAGAAAACAATCAATAAAATGAAAAGACCACCTATAACCTATTGATTGAAAACAAGCAATAAAACTAAAAGACAAACTATAGTGAGTGCAAGAAGATATTTACAAATGACATATCTAATAGAGGGTTGGTATACAAAATACATAAAGAACTTATACAGCTCAACACCCACCAAAACAAATAATCCAATTAAAATATGAGCAGAAGACGTGAACAGACATTTCCCTGAAGAAGACACACTTATGGCCATCAGCATATGACAAGATGTACAACATCACTCATCAACAAGGAAATGCAAATCAAAAACATGATGAGATATCACCTCACACCTATCAGAATGGCTAAAATCAACAACACAAGAAACAACAAGTGTCGGGGAAGAAGTGGAGAAGAAGGAACCCTCGTGCACTGTTGGTGGGAATGTGGAATTGTGCAGCCATTGTGGAAAACAGTATGGAGGTTCCTAAAAAATGTATAGATAGAACTACCCTATGATCCAGTAATTACACTACTGTGTATTTACCCAAAGAACCCAGAAACACTAATTTGAAAGGATATATGCACCTCTACATTTACTGCAGCATTATTTACAATAATGAAATTATGGAAGCAGCTCAAGTGTCCATCGATAGATGAACAGATAAAGAAAACATGTATGTATATATAATGGACTATCCTTTAGCCATAAAAAAAGAATGAAATCTTGTCATTTGTAACACATGGATGGAGCTAGAGAATATAATGTTAAGTGAAATAAGTCAGAGAAAGACAAATACTCTCATATTTTGTTAAGAAACAAAACAAATGAACAAAGGGAAAAGAAAAGAGAGAGAAGAGAGACAAACCAAGAAATAGGCTCTTAACTATAGAGAACAAGTTGATGGTTACCAGAGGGACAGTGAGTGGGGGAATGGGTGAACTAGGTGATAGGGATTAAAGAATACACTTATGGTGAGCACTGAGTGACGTATAGAATTTTTGAACCAGGATACTGTATACCTGAAACTAATATAACACTGTATGTTAACCACACTGGAATAAATTAAAATTAAAAATAATAACTACAGCTACAATAATATCTTAATGGATACACAATATAAAAAGATGTAAATTATGACAATTGCATAAATTGTGGGAAGAGGAAAGTAAAACTATAGAATTCTTTATGCAATTGAAGGTAAGTTTCATCAACTTAATATAGTCTTTTATATCTATTAGATGTTTCATGTAAACCTCATGGTATCCACAAAGAAGAAACCTATAATAAACACACAGAGGTTAAAGAGAAGGATATTAAAGTATGCAAGTCAAAAAAAAAATCACAAAGGAGGACAAGAAGAGAGGAAGAAGGGGAAAAAGGGAAAAAAAAGCAAAAAAAAACCACCAGAAAATAACAAACGAAGTGACAATAGTACATACGTACCTATCAATAATCACTTTTCTTTTGTAAGATTTTGTTTATTTATTTGACAGGGAGAGACACAGTGAGAGAGGAAACACAAGCAGGGCGAGTGGGAAAGGGAGAAGAGGGCTTCCCAGGGGAGCCGCATGGGGGCTCGATCCCACAACAATGGGATTATGACCTGAGCAGAAGGCAGACACTTAATGACTGAGCCACCCAGGTGCCCCCTCAATAAGCTCTTCAAACGCAAATGAACTAAATTTTCCAAACAACAAAGAGTGGCTGATGAGATCAAAAACTAAGATTCAACAATATGCTGCTTACAAGAGATTCACTTTATCTTTAAAGACACACATAGACTGAAAGTGAAAGAATGGAAAAAGATATTCCTGCAGGTGGCAACTTAAAGAAAATAGGAGTGGCTATATTTATATCACATACAATAGATTTGCAGTGAAAATTGGTCACAAGGGACAAAGAAGCTCTCTCCATATTATTCATGATAAAGGGGTCAATTCATCAAGTGGATATAACAACTGTAAATAGATGTGCTCCCAATACAGGAGTACCTAAATGTGCAAATATTAACAGAACTGAGGGGAAAATAGAGAAAAATATAATGATATTAGCATGTTACAATACTAGATTTACTACACTAATAGATACTAGATCCACTTTCAATACTAGATAGATCATTGAGATAAAAAAAAATTGAAAAGGAAGAGTAGATTTAAAGAATATTACCTTATACCAGTTAGAATGGCAAATATTAACAAGGCAAGAAACAACAAATGTTGGAGAGGATGTGGAGAAAGGGGAACCCTCTTACACTGTTAGTAGGAATGCAAGTTGGTGCAGCCACTTTGGAAAACAGTGTGGAGGTTCTTCAAAAAATTAAAAAGAGAGGTACCCTATGACCCAGTAATTGCACTACTGGGTACTCATGACAAAGATAGAGACATAGTGAAAGGAAGGGCCAAATGCACCCCAATGTAGAAAGGATGACAATCCAACTTCTGCATTAACATGGATGGGACTGGAGGAGATTATGCTGAGTGAAATAAGTCAAGCAGAGAATGTCAATTATCATATGGTTTCACTTACTTGTGGAACATAAGGAATAGCATGGAGGACATTAGAAGAAGGAAGGGAAAAGTGAAGGGGGCATAAATCAGAGGAGGAGATGAACTATGAGAGACTGTGGACTCCAAGAAACTGAGTGTTTTAGAGGGGAAGGGGGGTGGGGGATATGTTGGCCCAGTGATAGGTATCAAGGAGGGCATGTATGTGTTATAAGTAAATGCATGGAGCACTGGGTGTTATACATAAACAACGAATCTTGGAACACTACATCAAAAACTAATGTACTGTATGGTGACTAATAAAACATTAAAAAACAAGAATACTATAGACCAAATCAACCTAACAGACATGTACAGAACATCCAGAAAAAAGTAGCAAAACACACGTTCTTCTCAAGCATGAATGAACATTCGTTAGGATAGATGGTATGTTGGACAACAAAATCATTATTAGTCTTCTTTTTCTGACCACAGTGGTTTGGGACACTATGGAAAGATTTACAAATATGTGGATATTACATGACACACTCTTGAACAAGTGATGGGTCAAAAACGAAAGCAAATGAGAAATCAGGAAATATCTTGAGAGAAACAAAAATGGAAACACAACACAATGAAAATTGAGATGAAACAAAGCAGTTCCAAGAGAAAAATTTATAGTGATAAATGCCCAAATCTGATAGAAAAGAAAGATCTCAAATAAGTATACCTCAAGGAATTAGAAAAAGAAAGATAATATGAGCCCCAAGTTAGTAGAAGGCAGAAATAATAAAGATTGAACAGAAATAAATGAAATGTAGAATACAGAGATAATAGAAAAAAATCAAAACATGAAAAGTTGGGTTTTTATTTTTTTATTTTTTAAAAGATTTTTTATTTATTTACTGGACAGAGAGAGAGATCACAATTAGGCAGAGAGGCAGGCAGAGAGAGGGGAGGAAGCAGGCTCCCCACTGAGCAGAGAGCCTGATGCGGGGCTCGATCCTAGCACCCTGGGATCACGACCTGAGCCGAAGGCAGAGACTTAACCCACTGAGCCACCCAGGTGCCCCCAAAAGTTGGGTTTTTAAAAAGATAAACAAAATTGACAACCTTTAGCTAGACTAACCGAGAAAGCAAGAAAAATTAAATAAACACAATTATAAATCAGAGAGGCAACATAACAACTGGCACCACAGAAATACAAAGGATCATAAGAGGCTACTATGAACAATTATATGCTAACAAATTAGATAACCTAGAAGAAACACAGAAACTCCTAGAAACAAATAACTTTCCAAGACTGAACTGTGAAGAAATAGAAAATCTGAACAGACCAATAACTACGGAAATTAGAGCATTAATCAAAAAACTGTCAACAAAGACAAGCCTATGCCCAGATGGTTTCTCTGGTGAATTCTACCAAATATTTAAAGAAGAAATAATGCCAAACCTTCAGGGGAAGCAGCAGGCAGAGAGAGGGAGAAGCAGGCCCCTCGCTGAACAAGGAACTTGATGTGGGGCTCGGTCCCAGGACCCTGGGATCATGACCTAAGCCGAGGGAAGACGTTTAACCAACTGAGCCACCCAAGTACTCCAAGCCAATACTTCTTATGAATATAGATACAAAAATTCTCAACAAAATACTAGCAAACCAAATTAAGTAGCACATTAAAAGGATAATACGGCATGGTCAGTGAGATTTATTCCTGGGATGCAAGGATAGAGCAACATATGCAAATCGATAAGCATGACATTCCACATTAATAGGATCATGGACACAAATCATAAAATTTATAAATAGATTAAAAAATTAGTTTGACAAAAATTTATAATTTCATTATAACAGTTCTCAGCAAATTGAGTGCAGAAGAACCATACCTCAACATAATAAAGGCCATATATGACAAACCCACAGCTAAGATTATACTCAATGAAAGCTGCAGGATTTCCTTCTAAATTCAAGAACAAGGTAAGGGTGCCCACTCTCTCCACTCCCATTCAACATAATAATGGCAGTTCTAGCTACAGCGATTAAGCAAACAAATAAAAGGCACTTAAGTAGGAAAGAAAGAAGTAAATTTTTTTCTTTGCAGATGACATGATTTCACATATAATAAAACCTAAAGATTCCACCAAACATCTGTTAGAGCTACTCAACAAACTCAATAAAGTTTCAGGATACAAAGCCAACATATAAAAATCTGTAGCATTTTTATACAATAACAACAAATAATCCATTTGGAAAAAAAAAAAGAAAATAAATCCATTTACAAAAGTGTCAAAAATAAAAAAATAATAAAATACTGAGGAATAAATTTAAATAAGAGGTAAAAGATCTATACATTGAAAACTAGAAGACATTAATTAAAGAAACTGAAGACATAAATGAAAAGGCATCCCATGCTCATGGGTCAGAATAATTAATATTACTAAAATGTCCATACTACTCAAAGCCACCTATAGATTCAATATAACCTCTATCAAAATTCCAAGGACATTTTTCAGAGATATAGAAGAAACCATCCTAAAATTCATATGGAACTAAAAAAGACCCTGAATACTAAAATTAACAAGTCAGAAAACAATAGATATTGGTGAGGATGTGGGGAAAGGGGAACCCTCTTACACTGTTGGTGGGAGTGCAAACTGGTACAGCCACTCTGGAAAATAGTATGGAGGTTTTTCAAAAAGTTAAAAATAGAGCTACCTTATGACCCAGCAATTGTATTACTATGTATTTACCCAAAGTGATTTGAAAGGGCATAAACCCCAATGTTTATAGCAGCATTGTCCACAATAGCCAAACTATGGAAAAAGCCCAGATGTCTGTCCATTGACAGATGAATGGATAAAGAAGATGTGGTATATATATATACACACATATATACACACAGATATATAATGGCATATTTCTCAGCCATCAAAAAGACTGACATCTTATCATTTGCCATGACATGGGTAGAACCAGAGGGTATTATGCTAAGTGACATAAGTCAGTCAGAGAAGGACAAATATCATATGATTTCACTCATACGTGGAATTTAAGAAACAAAACACATGAACATAGGAGAAGGGAGGGAAAATAAAAGAAGACAAAATCAGAAGGGGAGAAAAACCCTAAGAGGCTCTTAACTCTCTGAAACAAACTGAGGGTTGCTGGAGGGGAGGTGGGTGGGGGAATGGGGTAATTGGGTGATGGACATTAAGGAGGGGACTTGATGTAATGAGCACTGCATGTTATATGCAACTGATGAATCACTAAACTCTACCTCTGAAACTAAAAAAAAAGACCCTGAATAGCAAAAGTAATCTTGAAAGAGAGGAGCCCAGCTGGAGGCATCATACTTTCTGAATGCAAACTATACTACAAAATTATGTAAGAGAAAGCAGTATGGCGGTAGCATAAATACAGATACACAGACCATTAGAACAAAACTAAGAGTACAAAAATATACCCATGCATATACAGAAAACTAGTATTTGACAAGGGGGCCAAGAATAATCATTGGGAAAGGATAATATTTTTAATAAAAGGTGCTAGGGAAACTGGATATCTACATGAGAAAGAATAAAGTTGGACCTGTCTTATACCATTCACAAATTTTTTAAAGATTTTATTTACAAGATTCACAAGCAGGGAGAGGGGCAGAAGGAGAGGGAGAAGTAGGATCCCCGCTGAGACAAAGCAGAGGCCTAACTGACTGAGTCACCCAGGCACCCCTACCTACCATCCACAAATTTTAACTTGAAATGGATTTAAGACTTAAATGTAAGACCTGCAATCATAAATCTCCTACAATAAAACATACGGAAAAGCTCCTTGAGATTTTTCCAAAGACATACAAATGGCCAACATGTATGTGAAGAGATGCTCAACATCACTAACCATCAAGGAAATGCAAATCAAAACCATAATGAGATCTCACCTCACACCTGTTAGGATAGCTATTATCAAAAAACGAGAGATACCAAGTGTTGGCAAGGATGTAGAAAAAAAGAACTCTTGCACCCTGCTGGTGAGGATGTAAATTGGTACAGCTACTATGGAAAACAGTATGAAATTTCCTCAAAAAAAAAAAAAAATCAGAAATAGAACTACCATATGATCCAACAATTAAACTTCTGGGTATACGTCTAAAGGAAATAAAATCACTATCACAAAGGGGTATTTGTACCCCAGTGCTCCTTGCAGCATTATTCACAATAGCTAAGACATGGCAACAACCTAAGTGTCCATCAACGGACAAATGGATAAAGAAAACGTGGTTGATATATACAACAGAATACTATTCAGCCATAAAAATGAAGGGAATCTTGCCATCTGCAACAACTTAGATTTGAAGGCTTTATGCTAACTGCAATAAGTCAGACAAAGAAAGACGAATACTGTATGATCTCACTTACATGTGAAATAGAAACAGCTGAACTCAGAAACAGAGTAGAATGGGGTTGCTAGGTGCTGTGGAGTGGGGGAAAGAGAGTGATTTTGGTCAAGGGTATAAACTTTCAGCTATAAGATAAACAATTCTGGGGATATAACATATAGAATGGTGACTATAGTTAACAATACTATATTTTATATACTCAAGTTACCGAGAGATTAGCTCTTAAATGTTGCTACAAAAAATAGCAGTTATGTAGGTGATAGGTATGTTAACATTGTAGCAATCATTTCACAATATATACATCTCTCTATATATCTATATTTATAGCTATATCTATATCACACTGTGTACCTTAAACTTACATCATTTCTACTATAACTCAATAAATCTGGGGGAAGGGGAATAAACAAAAAAACCCCAGCAAGACCTATCAATCAGCTAGTTACCTTGTTACTTGAAGTCAACCATCTGGTCCAGTAGAATTTTCCCCTTCCATTGACTGAATTAACCACAATATTTTTATTAAAAAATACATTTGTCGGGGGAAAAGGAAGTTTGGACTCTGGAGAGTTAAGAAATAAAACTACGAATTTAAGATACCATTTAAGAAAACCTTGATGAGAAAAGGAAAATATGAAACTATCAGGAATGAAAAAGTAGTTTGGAAAAGTGATAAATATTTTTCTTTATGACATATGAGAGAACATTAGTCAATGCTCCTTAGGAGTACTGAGAAGCCAAAGGATTCATGGATTTTTTGAGAACAATGAAACTTAAGAAAATGTAGATTGGAGGGGTGCCTGGGTGGCTCAGTCAGTTAAGCATCTGACTCTGTTTTGACTCAGGTTGTGATCTTAGGGTTCTGATATTGAGCCCTGCCTCCAGCTCCACGCTAAGCATGGAGCCTGCTTGTGATTCTCTCTCTCCTCTCCCGCTACCCCTCCCCTTTGCTGATGTGTTCACATGCACTCTCTCTCACACACACTCCAATAAATAAATAAATAAATTCTTAAAAAAAAGAAAATTGTAGATTGGTGATTCTATTCTCAAGATGAAGGTGGTGGTTATATTGGATCTGGGCTAGGAAAAAGACTTACTAATAATATAAATGCCTTAAGATTGACATTTGGGTCTTTGGGAGTTTTCAACCTTTAAACACCTATTGAACAGCTGTGAGAGGTTATTGGTAGCTGGCCATTTAGAAAAATTGTTCCCAAATATTTTTAACTTTCGTATGTGAAACTGACTAGTGAAAGAGGTCATCATTCAGCAGATGGGTTACCAAAGGAGGCCTGTGGAGGGCTTAATGATGAATAATGTGTTTTAAGCCAAAAGGTGATTTTTGGGTTGCCTCGGTGGCTTGGTTGGTTAAGCATCTGACTCATGGTTTTAGCAGAGGTCATGATCTCAGGGTCATGGGATTCAGCCTTGCAACCAGCTCTGAGCTCAGTGTGGAGTCTGCTTGGGATTCTCTCCCTCTCGTCCCTCTCTAACCCTCCCCCCTACACATGCTCTCTCTCACACTCTCTCCAAAATAAATAAATAAACAAAATCTAAAAATCATTTTAAAAGATGACTTTCTATGTTTTCATATGGCATATTAGCATAGAAGTATGTGATCATTAAAAATTAGCATGATATAATTTGAATAAATAAGTTCTTTTAAAAATTAAGCCACATTTCTTTCTTGTGTCTCAGATTTGCCTTCCTATGATAGAAATTTTAAGTAAAAAAACTCTGTAGAATTGGATGATATATCATTTAATAAATAAACATTAGTCATACAATCTTAATATTTTGATTTTTGATTATCAAATATCATTGCTTTAATAAATTTCACTTTTCATTTCAATCCTGCCATGTCAACATCTGGCAATTGTATTCCAAAATAAATTAAAGCTGTTTTGAGTTTTACACATTGCAATTTTTGCAATATTATTCTAGTTTACTTGTTTTGTTACTTGGTACCTTCCTGGACTATTTGAACTCAAACACTGAAATGTGACAGTAATTAAAATATATATGTCATGATATAGTGAACCAAAAATAGCCCCAGCAGGTGAGGTCAAATCTTGACTACCACTACTTGTAATTTCACTCATTTGAGACTATGTTTGCTGATCTATAAAATAGCACATTTCTAAGGTAAACATCTAGCATGAAATGGGTCCCTGACATATAGCAAAGTTCCTGGCCCAAAGGAGGTCCTTGCATCCTTGAGGGGGAAGTGGGCAGTGTAGATGTTAGAAATCTTAAGAGGGTAAGAGTTAGCAGAGTGCTAAATAGGGAACAAAGTGTTGGAGATAAGAAGGCTTGTTTCCTACTAAACAGTTTATGACTTTGGGCAAATTGTATGCCAAATACAACTACAGGTCTCTCCTTCTGGAACGGAAAAACACATTCTAGATTGTTCATGTGTGTGCAAATTATCTAATCAGTACTAATCAACAAACCAATAACTAAACCAAACAAAAAAAAAAGCAAAAAGCCCCTACAGGATTTCTAAATGATTTAAAGAAGTACCGTTTCACTGATGGACATGAGACAATAGTTCCTGCAACTATTAATAGTCAGTAACCCTATAAATGAAGGAGAAAGAGAAAGAAAATCTATGACTTAAGATGACATAGATACCAATTTGTTTCATATGCATGAAATGGAACAGATGTTCACATTTTTCAAGGGTCAAGGGGTGGAGATTATAAAAGATTGTTCTAAGTCGTTTTGTCTAATACCTATAATAACTCCCAAAGTGGAACTAGAAGAGCTCTTTTTTCTTTTTCTTTTTTCTTTTAAGATTTTATTTACTTACTTGACAGAGAGAGAGAGATCACAAGCAGGCAGAGAGGGGGAGGCAGGCTCCCAGTTGAGCAGAGAGCCCAATGCGGGGCTCGATCCCAGGACCCTGGGACCATGACCTAAGCTGAAGGCCGAGGCTTTAACCCACTGAGCCACCCACGTGCTCTTTTTTCATCTTTAAAATAGTGATCACAGTGTTCTTATAAGCTTGCCCTGCTACGATTGTAAGCTTGCACCTCATACCCCAGTGTCAGGGGATAAAACCAATACAGAAACAGTTTGCACTTTGAGAAAAACAAACATAAAGTGACAAACATAAAGTGACAAGGTGAATCTTCACCTTGTCTAGCACTAGATCCTCCCCGCAAAATGAAACCTTAAGTTTGCTCACATAAGTTACTTCCTAGTGAAAACTTATGCACTACCTTACCAACATCTATCAATATGATAATCATCATGTAGGAGAGCTGGTGTTTCTTGTTTTCTCCTATTAATGGACTATCTATGACTTCACAACCTTGTTTTTCTTTATAAGTCTATTACAATTTTTATTTGCAGAGCCAGTTCCAAAATCTAGACAATTCTTCAAAAATTGAAGTAATAATTCTTTACTTCTTGACTTGGTTTTTGAGACTTCCTTTAACTGAAATAAGTTAAATGACAAGGAATCTTTTTTTTAAAGATTTTAATTTATTTCACTGATAGAAATCACAAGTAGGCAGAGAGGCAGGCAGAGAGAGAGGGAAGCAGGCTCCCCGCTGAGCAGAGAGCTGATGCTGAACTCGATCCCAGGACCCTGAGATCATGACCTGAGCCAAAGGCAAAGGCTTAACACACTGAGTCACCCAGGCGCCCCAATGACAAGGAATCTTGAAATCACAGTGCTCTACAAGTAGTAAGCATTCACTAGTGAGTTCCCATTACTCAAAAGCAAAAGGACTATTTAAGATGTGTCTAAAGTGCCATTTTTGTAAAGATGAAGGAGAAAATAATTGGACCTTGGGATGATAAAGGAAATCTTTAGAAGTTAGAGGGAAAATATGAACTGCGTACGAGAGAGACGGAGAGACCGGAAGAAAGAAAGGAAGGAAGAGATGAGGAAAAAAGAGTCGAAGGAAGGGAGGGCAGAAGCAAGGAAGGAAGAGAGGCGGGGCGGGGGGAGAGGGAGGAAGCAGGCAAGCAAGGTTATAACCTTTATATAAGCTTTAAACAAAGTGTAAGGGAAATCCCTGGCAGAGGCATGGAGAAGGGAAGGACTTGGGTGTTGTCATGATAACTGTATTTTCTTTGTACTTATCCTAGGACAGACATTGGTCTACTGTGCTAGTGTAAGTTCTGCTCTAGAGACAGCAGCTTACTTTATCAGGAAGGTCAGCTAGTATTTCATTAGAATAAGGCCACACCCCAGAGGAAGCCCCCACAAGTGCTTTGACTATCACTAGTTGTAATGAAAAGTAGACACTTTGTTAATTAGCACAGCGGATATTAGAAATCAGATTTGATTTCTAAAATTAGTGGCTTTTTACTAAATATAGTGGATCTTGGAAACCAGCTCTCCATGGTAAAATCAGTGCTATTCAAGACACTTGGATGACTTAACATAATATAGAGACACATCACTCCCCTGCAAGCATCTAGTGGGGCCATTGGCCATGCCCCCTTAGGGAAACTTTTCCAGACATGATTCCAAAATGGTCCTGTGTTCAGAGGAAGATTATTCTTAGATGTCATTACATAATGAGCCTAATCCTGCCACATGTACTTCAGGGGAAACTTTCCTGTAAGTTTTTAGGGGACACACACAGACACACACGTGCACAACAGACAGCCGGAATGTCTTCCAGTTTACAGGATGGGGTCTATGTTTGTTAATAAAGGCATATACAACAGAATTTGTCCAAATTTTCTTCCAGTATGTAATAGAACCAAGCTGGTGGGAGAGTAGTTAACCTTCTCCTGACCCTAATCATTACAGTTACCTCATTTACCTAAAAAGATCTTAGAGGGGCGCCTGGGTGGCTCAGTGGGTTAAAGCCTCTGCCTTTGGCTCAGGTCATGATCCCAGGCTCCTGGGATTGAGCCCTGCATTGGGCTCTCTGCTCCGTGGGGAGCCTGCTTCTTTCTCTCTCTCTGCCTGCCTCTCTGCCTACTTGTGATTTATCTCTGTCAAATCAATAAAATCTTAAGAAAAAATTTAAAACAAAATCTTAGAATTATGCCAACATCTCCTTCTAACTGAAACTCTGCATGGTCTGATTCCACAGAGGTGGCAAGGCAACAATTTAAGTTGGGTCACCCTGCAGCAGCAGTTGTTTCCTGAACTAAAAAGCCTGGACCTGCTCTGGCAGGAACATCCAGGCATTTTTTTTCCCTAACAATCACAGTAAATGTGTACTTAAAAAGAAAATTCTGGCTGAGTGTGGAGGATAAAACGCAAGGTTGGAGAATGAAGACCAAGAAGGTAGTGTAGGAGGCTTGGACAAGGAAGAGCAATTGAATGAGGAAGCAGTCTATTTTCAAGAGGTACAATTAGGTGATAAAAACTAAGAGAACTAGGAGAAGGACATTTAGACTTACGGGCTATTTACACACTAATGCAACTGAAGATAGGGTTGTTAAGTGTGATCCAAAAAAGTGGGTATTGTAGAATGAGAAGTGCTAAGACCTAGATCCAGAGGAAACAATAAAATGTAAAATTACGTAGAAGGGAACAAAGCGTGAGGCAAACAAATCAAGGCAACAAATCATCAATGTATTCTCTCTTGGAAAAACAGAATCTTTCTGACACAGAACTGATAAAGCCAGGGAATGCCTATCCTGATGACCCAAAAGGAATTGAATGGATGTGTTCCTGACACCAGCTACTCCATATCCCAGTCTGACACAAAGGCTGAAATTCGTGGAATTTGGAGTTATTTGGATCTGGGCTTAAATTCTGTCTTTCTAGCTGTGTAATTCTCTGAGTATCAACCAAGTAGCCAAGACAGCACTTGCTATTTAATAAATAGTCAACGAATCTATCATATCACCAGAGTGAGACATTGCTTCAAAATATTAACTAAACTTTCCCTATTCTTTTTCATACTCTTTGCCTTTCCTTATATCCAAGAGTATTTTATGTATTCCCCCTTTAGGGGAGCTGATGCTGTGGCCAAGAATCAAGAAGGCATCACTAAACTTTTGACTTCTGGGTTACATTTTTTAAGCCAAGTCAAGAATATGAAAAGCCAGGGGTCTCTTCTTAACAGTTATGTTTTCTTTGGAAGAAGAAAGGACTGTGGGAGACCTATGAAGAATGGGAATGCAATGATGTCAGAGAAATTTCCCACTAATGGAAGAGTAGATCATTATTCAACCATAATAATATGTGTAGAAAGATCTAAGGGGATGTGACTAAGGTTTAGAGGCAGGTAAACTATCCAGAATCTTCTACCATTCAGAACATGACAAAGAAAAACTGCACTGGATATAATAGTTTTGGGGAAATCATTCATTTCATTCAGAACACAAACTAAACACATTGCAAATAGGGTTAATAGATCAAGTGAGATGCTCAGCTAATCTGCTTTTTCAAACATCTCCTACTATGCAAACTGTACAAACAACATCAGATCTTTACATTATACTGAACAGACTAAATTTTTAAAAGGCATAAAACAGTAGGGACTCAGGATTCAATAAAATAGATATTTTGGATATAGACCTATTTTCAAATCCCATTTTGGCCACTTATAGTTATGCTCATGTTATCTTCATCAGTACATTATCTAACCTCTGGGAGCCCTAGTGGCCTTATCAGTAAAATGGAAATTGTAATACTGACCTCAGAAGTTTTTGAGCCTTAACAAGAATGATTTAAGAATGCCTAGCACTTTTTTTTGGTACTCATCCAACAATAGCCCTGCTGTTGACAATTTTCTCATATCTCTTTGAAGGAGTCGCCAAAAAATTTAATACTCCGCACATACAGGGAAGAAAGTTAGGAACAAGTACAAATCAGCACTGAAAAATGTAAAATGCCCCAGCCATGCTGCGGGCACGGACTTCACCCTCATGGGATGGGCAAAAGGTTGCACAGCCTATGTAAACTAGTCCTGTTCACAAGCCTGACCACCCACAATGCTACCTGTGGATTTAGTCCACAGGATCCTGGAAAGGTAGGAACACAGCCAATCCCTTCATTTTCCTTTGTACTGCTTAGTGCAGCAGCAGCAATCATGAAAAAGAAATGTATACGTATGATCAAGAAACTGTTACCATCTGGACTGTGTGTAGGAGTTTGCACATGCTTCCTCTACTGCAAATTTACCTATGTACAGATCACTCTCGAATAACCAAAACGGAAAAAAAAAAAAAAAGAAAACCTTAAGTTCTCGAATGGGTAGTTCATGGACCTCCATTTTAAGAACCCCCAAATTCCTCTTAGAGTGCGCACAGAGTCAAGACTGACCAGAAGGGGCAGATCTTTATTATGATTTCCATGAAAACAACATTTACTCGTCCAGTTCAAGGAAAAACAGTAGATGTATTCGTATGAAAACAATGTGCTTGGGCACTGTATTATCTGTTGGTCCACACTTGGAATAAAAATCCGTCTGTCTAAGTATAGTGATATAAACAGGCTTGGAAAGACTGCTATGAATTCTAAAATACTCAGCACAGTTTATTAGAGCTGGTCAGTCTAAGCAAGGGACAAACTGAGATTCACTTCAAACCGCGGGGCTAGGGAACACAATTAAAAGAGGGCCGACTCACCTATAGAAAAGTAAAGCCGGCCTTTCACTACTGATTACAAGGTGAGAGAAAAGGAACACTCTGATAGTTGCAATCAGCATTTGTAATTCCCAAGTGCTACTTGGCAGCGGATTCTAAAAAGGGTAGGTATTGCTTTACAATTGTCAGAGGAAATTACCTATTGGCTCCAAAGCATCACACGCACAGTTCTGTGTAAAAGATGAATTTACAACCACTGAACATGGAAAGATGGTAAGAGCTGCGGCCAGTAGTAAGGCAGGGAATTTTCTTGCCCCTCAATAAAACAAAGGCAGAAAACAAATAAGAATATTGAGACAGAACGTTAAAAAGAGGGAACTTCTCTTACCTCCATCCAGCTCCTCAGCCCCAAAATGATTCCTGTAGAAGAGCATAATTTCTATCTTGTAACACTTGTAGATGGTCACCAAGCAAACAAGAAGCAGAAGGATAGCACCAAGGCCTCCAGCAAGTTCAACTGTGTACATTAGCTCTAGGGGAAAAAAATCACAGAAGGGAATTAGATCATATTCACATCCCACACCACAAATTCAACTTGATTTCACAGTTTTGTGGATGACACCAGATGTAGGTAATGGATTAACACAACCCCTTCCCTTTCTGCAAGAGAATTTGACCTTCCTAGCTCTGTTTCCTTGGTAACCAGATAAGGTGGTTTGTGGTAACTGTGTTGCTAAGCGACATTGCTTATGGTAAAAATGGTAGATTGCAACTGGACTGAAGGAATTATAAAATACCTGTTTGGAAACTATGATTCTGAGCTTGCCTGAGTATAGTAACTCCTATAAGCATGTCCCTTGTGGGAATCCTACAAACTAGGCTTGAGGATATGAGGAGTTTAAGCTGGGACAGTTCCTGAATCTTGATACTTTCCACCGGAGCTGTCACTGAGGGGATAGGGCTGGGGCGGGGCGGTGAGGGGGGTGGCGCTGTAAAGGTTCAAAAACGCAGTTCCTGAAGGGCGGTGTGGACTGTTTAATAGCCGTTGGGTGAACCCCCTGAGGATTACAGTCCACTGCCTCCTGCCAGGAACAATGACTCCCGTTTCTACCTCTGAATAGTGACCCCAGGGTGGCTGGCCTATCACAGTACTGGAGGCTGAACACTTGGGCTTCAATAGCTGGACCCCTAGTGGATATCACACCCGGCTACATCTGTAGCATTTTCCTTTCCTAAGCAGTTTAGACATTTTTTTTTCATTTGTTTAGCCACCCCTCTACTAAATAGGTTGCTACATTTTATCCAAAAGAGGGATTTTTCTGGCCACTCACTGTATACAAGTTCTGTTTTTCCTATTGAATATCCATATTACATTAAAAATCATCAGGCACTTCTGGGGATAAAACATTTACTTTTTTCCTCCTTTAGAACTCATAGACATTGTGACAAAATCAAAGCTACTGGTTTTTAAACATTAAGTCAGAACTGGGGCGCCTGGGTGGCTTAGTCCGTTAAGCATCTGCCCTCAGTGCAGGTCATGATCCCATGGTCCTGGGATTGAGTCCTGCATTGGGCTCCCTGCTCAGTGGGGAGCCTGCTTCTCCCTCTGCCTCTCCCCCAGTTTGTGCTCAATCTCTCCCTGTCAAACAAAATAAATTAAATCTTCAAAATAAAAGAAAATAAACATTAAGTGAGCATGCACAGATTAAAATTTTTTTTTTTTTTAGAGAGAGCAAGAGCACGAGTGTGAGCGTGGAGGGAGAAGGAGAAAGAGAATCTCAAGCAGACTCCGTGCTCTGAGATCACAACTTGAGTCAAAGCCAAGAGTCCCTTGTTCAACTGACTGCGCCAGCCAAGCACCCCAGAATGCAGATTTTGAAGTTCACCTTAAGAGCCTATATATGCCTGCTGTCTTCTTGATCATGAAAACTGAAAACTTTAAAATAATCTATGGTTTTTCAATAACAACTACTGTTGTGTTAAAAGATCACTCCTGAGATCTCAAAAATGGGGTGAAATCATCATGGTATGATGCAGTATCAGTGACAAGTAATTTGAAAAGCATGGACATTATTGCCTCATTAGAACATTTGGTGTTTGTGCGTGGGTGTGTGTGTGTGTGTGTTTCCGTGTGATGTCACTTTTCCCGTGATAATTGTAGAGCAAAATTCAGCCATATTTTTCATTGTCTAGTACTTCATTTTTAATTCAACAGTTTTGGGGTTTTCTTGGTTTCAAAAAACATATATAACTACTGTTTAGTCAAGTGTATTTTATGCTCTTATTAAAATTAAATGGGAAATAGAAGAAAATCTTACATGCTTGGATTTTATGAATTTAAAAAAGAAAAATAAAATGAGTTATTAAATCTTTAAGAGTCTAAGAGAATTAATATGGAAAGTAAAATACAGAAAAGTACCTTCTGGAAATTTTCACATTTTGTATTAATAAATATCATATAGCATTTAACCGTTGAAACTTGTGAGGGCCTACACAAGATAGTATTACAAAAGTTCCAGGAATGAAATACAAGAAGCTCCTCAATATAATATTTTCCCATTCCTATGTGAATAGAAAGGATAAGTGGGTAGATAATTCTGTAAGATGCACTGGGCCGGGTTCTCTCAGCGTAAGAGTTAACTCCACCACACAGAGAAAACTGCGTAAAACTTATACCCATAGGCTAGTTTATACACCAAAATAATCTGATTTAAATTATACTGGATGTGGGGTGCCTAGGTGGCTCAGTTGTTAAGGGGCTGCTTTTGGTTCAGGTCATGATCCCAGGGTCCTGGGATGCAGCCTAGCATCAGGCTCCCAGCTCCACTGAAAGCCTACTTCTCCCTCTCCCACTCCCCCTGCTTGTGTTCCCTCTCTTGCTGTGTTTTTATTTATTTATTTATTTAAAATTATGATAGATAACTAAAGAAATAATACTGGACATGATGGGAGAGATAAACATCTGGACTGTGGTTTCTTTGCAGAGTCATTGGTTTTTCTAATTTAATGCATTGAACCCTTGCAATTTATTACCCTAAAGTTTCTTGCATGAGAAAAGAATTGGGGAAAAATGGACACTGCTTAATTTGTGCTCTTAAATGTTGTTAGTGGCAGAGCTCAATCATACCACTATAGTAGACAAATTGGGGTATTTTCTGATGAGGTTAACTATGAATCTACCTTATGACTAGCAACTGCATTCCTAAGTATTTATGCAAGGAAATAGAAGCAGATGTCCACAAGAAGACTTGCTCAAGAATGTTCAAAGTAGTCTTATTCACAGTAGCCACAACTGAAAACAACACGAATGTTCATTAACAGGAGATACTGAGCAAACTGCTGTATGTCCATATGACAGAATACACTCAGCAATAAAAAGAATAAACACTGGTGGGGGGCACCTGGGTGGCTCAGTGGGTTAAGCCTCTGCCTTTGGCTCAGGTCATGATCCCAGGGTTCCCAGATTGAGCCCCACCTGGGGCTCTCTGCTCAGCAGGGAGCCTGCTTTCCCACACCCCTCTCTGCCTGCCTCTCTGCCTGCTTGTGATCTCTATCTGTGAAATAAATAAATAAAATCTTAAAAAAAATAAAAGAATAAACTACTGGGGTGCCTCTGTGGCTTGGTTTGTTGGGCAGCTGCCTTCAGCTGTGGTCATGATCCCAGGGTCCTGGGATCAAGTCCCATGTCAGGCTCCTTGCTCAGTGGGGAGCCTGCTTCTCCCTCTCCCTCTTCCTGCTACTCTGTCTGCTTGTGCTCTCTCTTTGTCAAATAAATAAATAAAATTTAAAAATAGTAAACTACTGATATAAGCAACATGCATGAATCTCACAAAATTATGTTAGGTGAAGGAAGCCAGACACAAAGTAATGTCTTCTGTATAATTCTGTCTAAATGAAGTACAAAAACAGGCCGAAATAAACCATAGTGGTAGAAATCACAAAATGGATGTTTTGTGGATGAGTGATGGGAAAACTTACTGGAAAGGGGCAAGAGGAAACTTGCTGGGGTGAAAGAAATATTCTGTATCTTTTTCAGGTATGGATATACAAGTATATACATTGTCAAAACTCAACAAGCTGAATACTTATCATTTATGCATTTCACCTTATGTTAATCACACTTTAATTCTTTAAAATTTGAATTTAAAAAAATAGCCGCTATAAAATCTAACTCGAGGCTTCTGTGGGTAGAAGCTGCAAAGAAAGCTGGATTCAGGACAGCTCGTCTACTGCAGATACCTCCCCAGGCTGGGAATGGTTCTATGTTGGCTCCAAGCACGCCCCTGGATTCTGGAGACATGGCACCCGGCCTAGACAAGCATCCTTTCCGTGCCCATATCTAGTGGAAAAGCTTTTGAACCAATCCAAAACTGTGCCCAAGACATAATCCTATTAATGTAATAAGCTGAATTCTCATTTTCTTCAGATGGCATTTATAAGACTGTTCTCTATACATTTTTTTAAATTAAACACTGAATATGCAAAAGTTAGAGAAAAATGATATAAAAGTAAGTTCTTCTTATATTTAGAGAAGTCATTGCCCAAATGTGAATCATTCCTATTGCTAGAAGTCATGAGCCACTCAAATAATTATACACACTACCTCAAATACACTATAGAGTAGGCCAATCAATAGTACTGTCTGAAATATAATGAGACAGCGGGGTTGATGTAGCTTAGCAATTAGAGAAATAGTCTAGTGTCACATGAATATATCCTTCAAGGTACAAACATATGGAAAGCTATATATACCTAGACTATGGGCAATAAGCAAGAATAAGTCTTCCTGAGCCACGGGTTAGTCATTTACTAATAAGATGGAAACCAAGACTGGGTCCAAAGAAATGGCATTTTCAAGGAGCTAATTTATCCTGAGATCCAGAGAGTATCTCAAATTTCCCCCAGATACTTCTACAATATTACAGGTATTCTTAGAGTGTTCTTGGAAGTGAGAAAAGAAATGTCTTTTATCACAGTCCACATACCAGTACCTGCTCCACAGTTACTACATTACTTCTATGCAAGAGTAAGTTATGTGCCTTCATATTAGAAATGTGGGAGGTTAAAAAATTTCCCATGTAAGTTTTTCTCATTGGTTTATAGACCATGTGTAAGCTCTCCCAAAGAAAATGGTGTACTAGATTTAGTTTCCACATTCTTTTGCTCGAAGCTGGACAAATTCATTAATATGAGTGCTATCTGTTACTGCTTATACATTGGGTCAGGACAAAATTACTAGGGGTTAAATTCTGTTACACTTAAAAGAAATGATTCCAGTCCCACTGATGTATTTTATCTTTACATTACAATGTGAAAGGTGTTGCCCCAGCAAATGTCATTTTCTCTTTGAAATGGGATCTGCTTTTCAGCTCAAGTTCAGGTTGCCTGGAGTGACAGCATTTAAAAAATAAAAAGATTCCATTTCAGCACAATTCAGCATCAGAAGATGGAACGAGATAGTGCAGACCTTTTAAAAATCTGGTTAGCCTTTGTGTTATTTGGTTAAAATGATAGACTCTACCCCCTTTAAGGGACTGAGACTGAATATTGAAAATTGTAAAGCAAAATCGCTCAGCAAAACCCAAGGGAAATTGGCATTTGGTTAAACACAACAAATGAACAAGTGCCAAAGAGTTACATTTAAGGGCACCAGCAGTTATTTAGTCACCGCAATTAACAATAGTCTTTGGAAGCTCCAGTTTGGGCTAAGGGAAAACACATTGATTATTGCTGCGGTAGTAGACTGCTTTTGGAATAAATTGCTTCAATTTAAAACTAGATTTGCTACAAGCATTTTGAGCAATGACTACAATTTTTTCTTATCAAGACAGTTGGACCAAGCAACCCTTTAAAAGAAACAGCTAATTAAAATAAAGCGCGTGCCATCTCTTAGTATATTGGATTACATTGCAAATAATAAATGCATTTGGTTTACACTAATCTTGCTGCAATTACCTACTGTAGTTTGGGGTCCTATTTTTTTCTACCGGCCTGTACCTGGCCTTATTGTTGGAAAACTTTTTCTGCTAGATGTCTTTGAAGAAGTAAAGATGTTAGCAAAGTAAATCTTCACTAGGAGTTTTCATTTTGTTTCCCTATATGTATTTCTATACATAATCTTGTTTCAAATAGAACTGAAGATTTCAGGTGACTTTTTCTTATTTGGTTCAGCCTAAAATTGCCTCATTCATTATATAAAGTCCTTTGAAATGCTCTGCCCTGATTTATATGCAGTAAAGTGCAACTTTGTGGGGGAAATGCATGATAGACAATCTAATGATCCCAGTTTATTCATTAGCCTCACAAAGTACATTTCTCCTTCTCTCATTGTGTTATAAAGAGCTAAACTTTATAAGGATTTATCCATCCACATAAATTCATATGCATATTTATTTCTCTGGAGCGGTATAACTTATTTGTTCCTGGCAGGAGGATAATTATGCTCAGCCTACAAAGATATTCAACTCAATTCTACAATACATCAATGCAATTTAGAAGCAGTTATATATATATATATTTTTTTTTTGGTAACACATTAAGAAGTGAAATTGCTATTCATATAATAGCAAGAAAACGTTTTGGGAAGGTATAAACTAGTATGTAAAGATAGCAGCTTTGCTTTTGCAAAAGTGCTTTCTGGAACAAGGCAGGATATACAAAATAATAATATAATAATGATAACAATAATAATAAAAAGGAAAATGAAAATGCTCTCTGAATGTAGCAGCTTGATTTGTGCATCCAAACATCTGGGCAAAAGATTACCTTCAAAGTGGTATATTTTGTCATTTCGAAAGAGGCTTTCAGCAAAAGTATCGAATTAACTTTTACTTCTGCCAGTCAAGAATGCCAATATGGTCCGTGGCTAGGACCCATCATTAGGGTTTTAGTTAGCCTCAGCTCCCAGAAGCCATAGGAACTGAAGAGCTACATGTTAACAAGCTGTTAAAATTTTAAAAATAAAATGAAAGTCTAGAGGAAAAAATACATCATTCTTTCCATAGTTAGCTAGAGCCTACCCTTAAAACGTGCTTTTCTTCTTCCCAACCAGATAAGAAGGTTACTAAATTTGGTTTTGCTTTCTCCCATGAAGTGAAAGGAATATTCATAAGTGGTATGTAATAAAAGACAAGGTAAGATGAACAATGGCAGTAATCAAAAAAACATGATTCCACGCATTCATGTTAACAAACAAATACATTAAAAGGAAAGGTCTTCCTTAGCCAGAGCAGAAAGATGCCACTTGGTAAAAATAGAAGAAATGACAGAATTAGAAATCACCATGTTACAGCCATCCTAATAATAATTGATTCAGGTAAGAATTATCAACAGATGTTAAAATTATTGGGTGAAAGATCGATGTGGCAGGATATTCACACTGTTTTAAAGTACCTCCCCACTAATTATTTATTAAGGACTGAAGTAACAATGGACACCATTTCAAGGAAGTAACCGAAATTAACATCACCAGTAATGGGACAAATCGATATCATGCACCTCCTGATGGGATGCATGAACAAAGCACTATATCATTTATGTAGTATTCCAGCCAGAAACAGGTCAATACCCAAAAAAGGAGGACATATCAGGCAAACGCAAACCAAGAGACACTGTATAAAAAAAATAAAATCTGGCTTCTACTTTTTAGAAACGTCCAAGTCATTGTAGGGATCAAGAGCAGTTCCTTGGGCGTGAAGATGATTTTGAGTTAAAAGCAATCCACACCCAGCAGATGTGGTAAAAGCTCTTTGGGTTCTGCAACTGCCTAAATTTACATTGGAAAGGAAAGCCTGCCCAGGAAGAGAGTATTAACAGATCTTCACCTAAGAAAATTCTTTGCATAACAGGGCAATCTTTGTTTTTTAAACCCCTTTGTTTTCCAAACTTTGTTTCCCAAGCTCCTCCCCTTAGCGGCTCAGGAGGGTCAGATAAACCTCCTATTGCCGGACTGTGGATTCCTCCTACTAAATTCGACATTCTCCCGTTAATCTGTCTCATGCTTAGTTACAAGGACCTTGATGCGCAGAGAAAATTTCTTCCCAGCACCGTGAAAGACAGAGAAAGGCTGAGGAACTATTCCAGGTTTAAGGACAGTAGGAAGACTTGACAACTAAATGTAATCCTGGATGGGAAATACAGTATTAGGGGTTATTAATGGGATGACCTTTTAAAAGTGAATATAGGGGCGCCTGGGTGGCTCAGTGGGTTAAGCCACTGCCTTCAGCTCAGGTCACGATCTCAGGGTCCTGGAATCAAGCCCCATATCGGGCTCTTTGCTCAGCAGGGATCCTGCTTCCCTTTCTCTGCCTGCCTCTCTGCCTACTTGTGATCTTCCTCTGTCAAATAAATAAATAAAATCTTAAAAAAATTAAAAGAAATAAAATAAAAGTGAATATAGATGGTATATTAGATAATAGCATTCTACCATTTCCAGTTTTTGTGAATTTAATAAATATACTCTAGATAGGTAAGGAAACATCCCTGTTTTCAGAGGATTCACACCGAAAAGTTTAGCCATTGATGTCTGCAATTTACTCTCACACAACATCAATAATATGTTATGTGCTTGTATACATGGTGTCGTTCTATCTTTTTATTTACCTACCCACATTGAGACAGGTAAGGCAAGTGTGGCAAAATGTTAATAATTGGTCAATCTAGTTGAAGAGGATGTATAGAAATTTACTGTACTATTCTTGCATTATTTTCTGTAACGTCTCCAGGTTTCTTTTCAAAATAAAAAGTTAAAAAATGAAAGACAAGTCAAATGATAAGATCGTATTATTGCAAGTGCTATTGTAATTAGGGTGTGCTTTGTGTTGATTAGTCTTGACTTAAAATTTTATTATTTACAGTCATTCTGATGTAATCTGTCTAAAACCTTCAGGGTAATCTTCCAAAAACATGCTGTCCTTGCCTTGGAATTTTCTTCAGTAATTGTTAGCCGATCTACAATGCTAATGGAAGAAAGTCCAAAACCCTTATGTTGGCATTCACGGTCCTTCACTTCTTTAATTGAAGAAGCTAATTAACCTCTAGCCAGAATCATCTCTCCAATGTGAATTGAACTTGACATGTGTTTTCCCAATTCTAGACTGACGTAGAACTTCCCATTTTCATTTATCAAAACCCTACCAGGACTGTGAGGCAAGGCTACGACCCACACTTTCAATGAAGCTTTTCCAAAAGTGATTCATTTCATCAGAAAATGTACTTTCTGTAGCTTTCTTGGTAACTTACTACATTGCATTATGTCATTTACTTTTGTTTATGATTTTACATTATAGACAATTTTTCACCTTAAGACCTTTGCTGTGGCTGTTCCCTCTGACTGGAATATTTCTCCTCCAGATTACTGTATGCTTCCCTCTTTGCTGCTTTGTCTTTGCTCATATCACCTTCTCAATTTGGTCTGCCAAGCACTCATTTCTTTTTTTTTTTTAAGATTTTATTTATTTATTTGACAGAGAGAGATCACAAGTAGGCAGAGAGGCAGGCAGAGAGAGAGGAGGAAGCAGGCTCCTTGCTGAGCAGAGAGCCCGATGCGGGGCTCGATCCCAGGAGCCTGGGATCATGACCTGAGCCGAAGGAAGAGGCTTTAACCCACTGAGCCACGCAGGCGCCCCAGCAAGCACTCATTCCAAATCACAAACTTGTGGCTGCACTTGGCATCCATTTTTCTTTCTTTCTTTCTTTCTTTCTTTCTTTCTTTCTTTCTTTCTTTCTTTCTTTCTTTTTTTTTTGTTACAGCATTACATATGATATAACATAGTATTTAATTTGCTTATTAAATAAACAATGTATCATTGTTTATTATCTGTCTCCCACTGGAATTTAAATTCCATCAAGATTAGTGGACTTTTTGGGTCTATCTTGTCCATATTTTTTATTGATCTATCTCAAGTGCCTTGGAAACTATTAAACACATAGTAGGTGCTCTATGAATAGCTGTTGAATAGATCAATGGCTGGATGATTAAGAATAAGCTCAATTTTCTAATAAGAAGTTAGTTTTGTATGCATTCCCACTCTAAAACTCCCAGAATATCTCTGTAAGTCATCCTCCCAGCCAGCCAACGTGTCATGAGGTTTAAGCAACTGATGAGGTTTAATTATTAATATGCAGTCTGTTAATTTGGTAATAAAACATCATTTTATAGAAAATGGTCAACTTAACTCTACAAATATAGAAATGTTCTCTCATTCATAAATCAAATGACTATATAGTCTAGTATAGACTTACAGAACTAGGAAACTTTGTATCCATTTGGCATTTAGAAATCAATCATCTATTGTTTACATCTTTGGTAATGCTATTCAGTTTTTTCTTTTCACTTGATGAGGGAGCAGAAGGCAAGCTGAAGACAAAGCATAAGCTGACATCCTGCAACCTCCCCCTTCCCCCCCACTCCTGGGTGGGACATATGTGATATTCCTCCAAGAAGCTGCCAACTATCTTAACGTTATTGCTTTACTACACAGAAAAACAACTTTAACTTGACAATGGCAAGGACTCTGGTATCTTGTAGGTCCTCTTTAGCATATGAAAGTTCTTTTATTATTTTTAAAATTTTTTGTTCTTTCTTTTTATTTTTTTAAAAAGATTTTATTTATTTATTTGGGAGAGAGAATGAGAGAGAGAGAGAGAGAGAATGAGAAGAGGGAGGGTCAGAGGGAGAAGCAGACTCTGCCAAGTAGGGAACGCAATGCAGGACTCGATCTGGGAACTGAAGGACCATGACCCAAACTTAATGCACTGAGCCACCCAGGCGCCCAAAAGTTCTTTTAAAAACCTCCCTTTTTCCTTATCTCCTCCAACCCCACCGTATATAATCAACTGCTCCTTATAACCCTAGTGCAGCACTTTTTCCCAAAGGTCCTGTCCCCATGCTTTAATAAAACCACCTTTTTGCACCGAAGACATCTCCAGAATTCTTTCTCGGCTGTTGACTCCAGAACCCACCCCAACAAACCTCACCTATATTCCAAAAACCACATCATATCCCCCCTTAAATGTACTGGGTGTAGTACTTAGAGTTCTAGCAATAAAATGATGAATAAAACAAGCTTCCTACCTTAAAGGAATTCATGTCTAGTTGCAGAGTCTGGCATGTAAGTGGATTATTTAATGACACAGTAATGAAAGCCAATGTCTATTGTGCACTTAAGTTTCACTCTTATGTAAAAGAAATGGTTTACTCTAAGTATCATGACCACAGGTCAGGTGAGCAACTCACTCAGGGTGTTTGTGTTTCTACTAGAAGATTTTAGGGCTAGGGATCGGACACTGTGGCACAATCTGGGACGGTGCCTGCAAAGATTTTTGGGAAGTGGTTTGGTACGAAGTACAGAGAAAGCAAATGTATGGCGTGATGGATGGTGGTAGTCAACTAACTGTTCTGGTTTCTCAGTTAGGACATGTTGTTTGCTTACTTTTTTTTCTTTGTGAAGCAACTAGCTGCACCTTGTCAATAAGTATTTGCTTGAAGGATTTGTGCTATCAATTAAATGAGGCTTCTCAAAATTAGGTCAGAAAAATAGGACCTCCTTCCTGCAAAACTGACATATTGTCCAAAAGCACAATGTGGCATCACTAACACAGACAGCTTTATTGCTGAAAACATTTCCCCGTTGGATTATGAAAGCAGTGTTTGAAATCGGTCTCTCTAAAGACCATAAGGTAGAATGTACCCAGAACAATTACGTATTTGTACACACATACAAATATACAAACCATTTGGATGGGGACTCCTTCATCTTAGGTCTCATAAGATTGAATATGATGAGGAGAAACCAGACAATGAAGGAAGAGACTCTGCTCTAATGAAGAGCAAAATGGGCCTCAGGTGACCAGCTTAGAAGACTGGGCTACTGTTTATCAAGGTGTCAAATTTCACAAAAGCCTAAAAGAAAATCTCTTAGAAGAAAGAGTATTTGCTTTCCCTCTACTAGGAATTTCTTTCTCAACATGTCATACAAATAGACAGGCACAGATGGAATGTTAGAAAACGTCTCTTGAGAGAAAACTGTCACTGAAGGTGGCATTGCCATTTTACTCCTTTTTGTGAAGGGCTGCAGTGTTTATCCTGAAAGCAATCCTCCACCAGAGGATATACTGTCACAGTTAGAACAGTTTGGTCTTCCACTGGGAATGCTTTGGATTGGCCAAAGAACCAGACATCTGCACTGCTTAGATAACCAAAGGAAGGAGCCATGTTTTCTACAGAAACACTGAACCATTCTAAAAAAATTATGATTTGTAGTATATTTGACTGTTGGAGATTGATTTATAAAATATTGCATATATGTAAGAACTGATTGCATTGCAATACACAAAATGTGATGGTTTGATCAACTTCTGAGTTTTATGTTATTTATCACAATTTTCTCCCTTTAGGGTTTTAATATATTTCTTAATTATTGAAAGCATTAGAATAAAATGTGTTGGGCAAAAGCTGTTCCTTGATTCCTCTCATGAGACAAGTTTCACTCAAAATCTTGGTTATTCCACAGAGCTAGAGACTATTAAGGCAAAAACAACAATCAAACCATATGCTGGGTTATTTCTCTTAAAGGAAGTAACAGAAAATTCCATTTCTTATCTCTCTTGAATCTTTTTGATAGCTCTCTGCTTCCTGAAAACATAAGAGTGCTAAGACAAATAGTGGTAAGTTTGCCTTCCTTTCTCATTTCGTAAACAGAGAGTGTCAAGAATTTAACACTTGTTTACATCTTTTTCTTCTCTCATTAATACTCTCCAAAGAAATAGGCATGGTTTGGGAACTACTGGTAGCAGGATCTAGCATTCCTTGTTTCCTCCAAAGGGAACGGTGAACAGCTGCTTAAACCACTGACAAAGTTGAGAATAAAGTGGGTGGTTTGTATAGTTTAGTGGCCTGAGTAGTTGGGAGATAGAAAGGGCCTGTCCTTAGGAAAGCATTCTCTTCTACCAAAATGGCAATAACATGGACCTGCTTCACAAAGACCAAGGCAGTATCTTACAATCTTGCTCTATGTATTGATTTTTGGTGCATGAAAACCAGCAGTGGTTTGAGAAAAAAAATGTAGAAGTAAAGGTGTCCCCCCAAACGTAACATTTTCTAATACAGACAGATAAAACGGGAGTGAGAGAGTACATCAAAGCAAATAGGTTTTAATATACTTTTAAAATGTGTAAATAACTTGGTGTGATAGCAAAAAGATGAATGATAGGTATCCTATAAGCATGTTAAAATTTGTCCGTGACTGTACCAAAACAGATTTTTTTTCTCTTTTTATTTTCTGACTCTATGAAACATGCTCAGTGTGAAGACTTTGAAAATCATATAAGAATAATGAGAAGAAATGAAAGGTCACATGGGATCATACCACCCTGAGATAACCACTACTACTACTTCAGTTGAAAAAATTTATATGGGTCTTTTTCAAGTGTATTAGGTTTTCACATAACTGAAACATCTAAATGCTAATACTCCAAAGCAGCTTATATTTTGACTTTTACTCTAGACAGTTTAGAATGGAGTTGTCCAAGGTGGTTTATGATCTGTGTTCTACTAAGAGTCTTCATAGTAAACTCTTTTTTCATTTTTTAAAAAGATTTTATTTATTTGAAAGAAAAATATTTTATTTATTTGACAGATAGAGATTACAAGTAGGCAGAGAGAGAGATGAGGAAGCAGGCTCCCTGCCAAGCAGAGAGCCCGACGCAGGGATCGATCCCAGGAGCCTGAGATCATGACCTGAGCCAAAGGCAGAGGCTCAACCCACTGAGCCACCCAGGTGCCCCTGAATGACAAACTCTTAAGCCCAATTTTTTATTCACATAACTATTTATTCAACTATATTTTATAGATGCCCAGTTCAGCAAGGCAAGCCTGGCAAGAATTATTTAACAATACCATGGAGCTTTTCTTTATATAAATAATATTTTGGGCAGCAGTTTATAAATATTCAGTCAACAGTAGGTTAAAACACAGTCCCATAGGGGTGCCTGGGTGGCTCAGTGGGTTAAAGCCTCTGCCTTCGGCTCAGGTCATGATCTCAGGGTCCTGGGATCAAGCCCCGCATTGGGCTCTCTGCTCAGCAGGAAGCCTGCTTCCCTTCCTCTCTCTTGCCTGCATCTCTGTCTGCTTGTCATCTCTGTCAAATAAATAAATAAAATCCTTAAAAAAAAAAAAAGAAAACACAGTCCCATAGTAGAGAATATTTGGATTTGAAATTTCATTTACTCTAATTGCACTCTTCTAAAGATGAGAAAACTAAAACTGGTATGTCAATAGTTGACAGATGAAAATATATTTGGATAGTACCAATTTTTATGTGACTACTGAGTTGCCACTGATAGCAGTCTACACAAGAAGATAACCAATATGGAATTTTTTTATTGTGATATCTTTAAAGTAGTCCATTAAGCTATTTTCAATACTGACATATTCAAATAATATACACAAAATTGGTTCATCTGGGGAGAATTAGAAGTGTACTTCTAATTAACACAAGAGGAAGAGAGCATGCCACTGCATAATATGCCACATTGGCATGTGGATTATTTTGAGCTGAAGGCCATCAAGACCCAACAAACTCAGGAAAAAATTCTACCCCTCCCTTAACTGTCTAAAAGAATTTGAAATAGGGGGCCTAGCTCAGAAAGAGAGCTATTAGCAGAGATAATTTTTTCTTAAACTTTTTTTTTTAAAGATTTTATTTATTTATTTGACAGACAGAGATCACAAGTAGGCAGAGAGGCAGGCAGAGAGAAAGGAGGAAGCAGGCTCCCTGTGGAGCAGAGAGCCCGATGTGGGGCTCGATCCCAGGACCCTGAGATCATGACCTGAGCCTGAAGGCAGAGGCTTTAACCCACTGAGCCACCCAGACGCCCTTCTTAAACTTTTTTGGAAAGAGTTTTCATTTATTTATTTTTGAGAGAGAAAGAGAAAGAGAGAGAGAGAGTTAGTTGATGTGGAGCTTGCTCCCAGGGCCCAGAGACCATTATCTGAACTGAAGGCAGATGCTTAATGGACTGAGCCACCCAGGTGCCTCTAGAGAGAACTTTTTAACTGGAAGACTTAATAGGCATGACATGGCAAAGATCTGACTACCAAATATCAGCGCTTCTTCTCTCCCTGTGACCTGCCCTCCTCCCCCTTTGAGGTCCCAAGCCTGTATAGCATTCCTTAGCTCAGGATGGACAAAAGCTTCAAGCGACTGACTTTGGGTCTCATGCTTTTATGGGGCTATTATATGCACAAATTATTTTTCTCCTTTTAGCCCATTTTACATCAATTTAATTATTAGACCTGCCAGAGAACCTAGAAAGGAAGAGGGGAAATTTTTCTGATAGCAAAGCAGTTGTGAGTCATTACTCTGAAACTATGGGATGATACGAGTTTTTAAGTCATCTTCACTTTATATGACATACTAGAATTAGAATTCAAAACTGATTTAAGTGAGGCAATTGATGTGTCATTATTTTAGGCTTTGATAATAGCCTCTTCCATTTTAGTTTCCATGAATTTGGGAACCATTACTGGTCAGTACTCTGTACTGCAGCTGCATATCTTACCGAATTGTCATTTCTATTTTGCAGTTACAGGAACTTGTCATCTAAAGATACGAGTCAACTTCACAAACACTTAAAACTTTGAAAACATCCCTACAAAGACCAACCACTTAATTTCACTCTCAAGATTTGCAAAATGAGGTACAGTGACTCAAAACTCAGAGATTCTATAAAATCTGACAAATTGGCTAGTATATGCCATCAGCCCTACCCAGGGTTTTATATGTTCTTACAAGATTCCCACACAGGGGCTTAAGGGCAAGTAGTTTACAAACCATAAAAATGAAGAATAATGACACAAAGAGATGTGCTTTAGGTCACATACAAGTAAAGAGTCATAACTAAAACATTCTCAAGGAAGAGTGTTTCTTCATCACAGTTTACAATTTCTTTTCAGTAAACACTCATTCATACATTTCAATTCATGGTAATGATTCTTGGGTGGTTTAAAAAATGGTCTTTTTGTGCTTTCTTAAATATATCACTGGATTTTTTTGTTGGAAGTGAAGTCACCTTGGCATGAACATGATTTTGAGTTAAAAGCGTCCAAACCCAGCAGATTCAGGAAAAGATCTTTACCTCCCCCTCAGCTTGGTGCTGGTACCAGAGATTCCTCTTTAAGAAGTTTCTCTGTATAACTGGGCAACCTGTGTTTTCTAAACATCTCCTTTTACCTTGCTGCTAAAGGCCTTTCTTTCCTTTGTATCCTCTGACCCCCATCCTTCTCTTTAGCACATATAAATGTCATGTTGCTTCGCTGTCTTTGGAATTTCCATGTCTGTGTGGATTCCCCATATGTAGGCTATTAAATATTAAATTTGATTTTCTTTTATTAATCTGTCTCATGTCACTTTGATTGTTAGTCCAACTAGGACCTTAAAGGGTAGAGGAAATTCTTCTTCCTTAAAATAGCATTCAAATATCCATTTCTAATTTAGAGAGAAATCAACCTCCAGATACATTAATCTTCATAGAATACACACTAAAAATAGTGTATTTGCCCTAAAAGTAGAGACAAACAGCTAACGTATTTCTTATAGATGGTAAATGTAGTTCTTAACACTAAAATCTAATAAAAGTTTCCATTGTAATTTATTGGAAATCAACACATTTTTTCCTATTATATGACCTGAGAAAGTAGTTAGCATTTTCTATATGTCGTGTCTAATTTCTCACTTTACTGACCTGGTTGTCAAAGTTCGATATACAGGAATTGCTTATTAAAAGTTAAACCTTGCATTTTATAACCCAGTTTTGCCATTTCTCAACTGAGCGCAGGAATTCACAGCTATAACAATGCCCGGCTATCTCCCTCTTCCCAGCAGTGTTGCTTTTATTCCCCAGGATGGTGGCAGACATTCCTCTGGCAGCAGTGACTTAACTACTGAAGACAGCTAGCCTAGTACTTTGCCGATGCCTGGCATTTAATACATATTTGGTGAATGGGCATGATTTGTTCCTTCATATGGATCGTCTACAGTCTGCTGTAGAGTGAGATTTTGATCAGGATATGCAACATTGTCCTATCAAGGTAATTCTGGGAAAGAAGGGAGTGGTGTGTTGGTGGGTGGTAGTTGTGAAAATGTTATCCCTATTGTGATCTCTGATCACATATGTGAGATAGTGCTCTGTGTGTGTGTGTGTGTGCGCGTGTGCTAGATGATACTGTGGGCTTCTTGGGAATACCCTCAACGGAATTATTATTTTTTAAGCTGGCTGTTTGTGTGTCCTGTAAAAATTTTCTAACACAAAGATCTGCATTCTAGTGTATTACCCCTGCTCTGATCATAGGTTTACTTGTGATTTATAACTTCTGTTAGAAGATAGAGACAGGCCTGTTAAAATGAATCGAACTTTTGAACATGTAGGTACAGTTTACCCAGGTTGCATTACTGAGTTTTGTCTCTGTTTTGCAGTCCCTATCATTGACCAATCATATGTGGAGGTTCAATTCTTCTACTATGTCTGGCCTTCCTTACTACACATAATTGAGATTTAGCTGAATACAAGTGTTCAAAACAGGAAATTAGTGGTATTAATGCCCATCACATATCTTGTTCCTTCTTGGTAATTGTTATTTGCATAGACTGAGCACTGTATATAGCCTATTTGCACAGGCTGAAATACATATATATATATATATCCATATACATGTTTTTGAGACACATTCCTAAGTGGATTTCCTTTTTTAAAGAAGGGCTATATAAGAATTCTATCCAACAGTGACGGCCCTCCTGATTTAAGAGGTTAATTATTTAATACTCAAAGAGAGTGCCCTCTTAGACATCTCTCTGAGTAGCAAATGTGTTTTATAAAGCACAATTTCATTGAATACGTGAGGCAAGTAACCTCATTAAGGGTAGAGTGTGAGGGCAATGCACTAATGTTCAAATAGGTTCAAAGGTTTTGACCATGTAAGAAGAATGAGACAATTAGTTGGATTTAATCCCACTGACTGGCTATATTCCATTTTCATTTCTCTCTCATGGAAACAGTGAACTCAAGAGAGAGCTAGTTGCTGTTCACCTATTAAAAGCTACCAAGTTTATTAGAGGATCTATTGTCTAGGCAAAGACCTCGGTATGCAGTCCACAGACCAGCAGCATCAATATCAATAAGGCACTTGTTTGAAATTCAAACCTTGAGTTCACCCTGGACTAATGAATTCCAATCATTTTTTAACAAACTCCCTAGGTGATTTGTTTGCACTGTAAAGCCTGCAATTGTCAGCAAGCCTTTTTGCTCAACTGTCGACCCCAAAAGTTAAAGCCTAAAATAGACAAGACTGCTTGAGTCTGGCTTTACTGATGCCCTTTGTCCTTCTTTCTTTTTTTTTTTTTCCAAAGAGATTTGTTTATTTATTTGAGAGAGAGAGAGAGAGAGCGAGAGAGAGAGGAGCACGCACGTGTCCTGTGCCTACTGTGTGTGTCAGGGCGGGGAGGGGCAGAGGAAAAGAGAGAATCCTAAGCAGACTCCCTGTGAGCACGGAGCCCAATGCAAGGCTGAGTCTCCTAATCCTGAGATCATGACCTGAGCAGAAATCAAGAGTCAGACGCTCAACCGACTGAGCCACCTGGGCGCCGCAGCCTGTTGTTCTCATTATCAAACTTAACAGAGGCAATGATGAAGGTATTTTCCAATGATTGGAACATTGCAACCACCACACCAGAAAAGCCCTGAGAGCAAAGAAATGCAGGGAAGACCACAAACAAGAAGTCCTCTCCCCTGCCCATGATCATGGGGTGAACACATACGGAACCCCACCTATGATCATGTACTCTCTGCCTGCTTTCTTGTATACACCCCCACCCCCAAATTCTCCCTATAAAACTCTAGGTGTCCATCTTGCTGGTGGATAAGTCATTTGTTCAGGCTTGAGCCTGCCACCTCCCTCAACTGCCAGTACCTGAAATACATTTCTCCCTTTCTTTTTTCCTAAACCTTATCTCTTGAGTTACTTGCCATGAGTTTATCCGAGTTTGTTCCACAACAGTGTTGGCAAACTCAGCTGGGATCTATGCTTTCAATTGGTCCAGCCCCCTTGGGATTCCCCAGGATGGAACAGTTGGCCTGGGCACTGTCCCAGGGCTCACACATTCATTTCCTGAGTCAGTGGCTATGATAGATCAATTAATAACACAATAACAAAAAAAAAATGATTGTGAAGCCCTGTCTACAGACTTCTAGTTGACTCTCCAAGAGTGGAAACAGAAGGAACCTAATTTTGTGAATTGCAATGACGTAAGAAACACCCAACTGTTAGCTAGGATGCAATAGGAAGTCACTCAAATAAGAGAGCTAAAAGCTATTAGCCGAAGGGAGGAAAGGGGACAAAAGCAGGGAAGAAGTGTGTTTTGTTTTGTAAGGAGACACCCAATTAGATGTTTCACCTGATAATGCCTTGCCAGGTGTGTGTCCCCTGATGGCCCCTTATGTGAGCCAGTCTGAGCCAGACTCGAGCTGGGGACGTTTGCAGAAGCCCCTCTAAGTGGCCCTGAAGTTAACTGTAGCTCATTAAAATACTAAGATCTCCCTTTATGGGCAGTTTTTGGCCATTTTTTTGAACTTCAAACATACACTATATGCTCTATCATGTTGACATGCTAGGTATGCACAATTGAACCAAAGAGTGCCTATGGAAGCCTCCTGCCCCCATCCCCTAATACACCAAATAAAAGCTTTCTGTACTAACTCCTCCAGGAAGACAGTGCTTTGAGAGCTATCACCCTGTCTCTTGTAACAAGTAATAAAAAGTTGTTCAATTGTGCATACCTAGCATGTCAACATGATAGTGCATATAGTGTATGTTTGAAGTTCAAAAAAATGCTTTTCTTTCCTAACAAAGACGCTGCTTGGATAGTTTAGTTCACACTGAAGCAAACTGAATGACCAAAATGACTAAAAGGCAAAACTATGCTCATCAGGAAAACCAGGGATCAAGAGACTTTTGAAAAAAATATTCCAGGGTTAAGGCAAAGATAAGTTGAATTTAACCTCACTTTCATCATATACTTTACATCTAAGGAAAATAGCTCAAAAGGTTGGTTTTCATGCCTGTAATTCTGGTGGCAGTCAAACAACCTTGTTGAAATGTCCATATCATGAAACTCAAAGGTACAAAATTACTAGTATCAGACAATTTGTGCTCCTGGGGTAATAGCCACCGAGAGTATTTTTTGTTTTGCCATTAGTTTTCAAGAAAAAAAAAGGAAAGAATTGAGGTCAGCTGTTTAGAAGTCTTTCACAGATGAGGAGCAGAGAAGCAAGAAAAATGTTACAGGCTAGGAAACATTTTGACTGCAAAATGTCAGATATTATCCAAGGAGAGAATTTGTTAAACTTGGGGACTCTGATTTGGAGATGCTATGGCAACAAAATTAAAATTCCTTAATATTTGGGCATTGCACAGGTAATAAAAGGACTAGAACATACACCCCCAAACATGCTTTTTTTGGGCATATGGATTATTTTAAGCTTATTATTATTATTATTTAAATGTATTTATTTTTAAATATTTTAAAAAGATTTTATTTATTTATTCGAGAGAGAAAGTGTGAGAACATGAGCAAGGAGGGGAGGGAGAAGCAGCGTCCCTACGAGCAGGACCCTGGGATCAAGACCTGAGCTGAAGGCAGATGCTTAACCAACGGAGCCACCCAGGCACCCCAGAGGCTATTATTATTTTTTAAAATTTTTAGAAGATTTTATTTATTTATTTGTCAGAGAGAGAGAGAGGGCAAGAGCACAAGCAGGGAGAGTGGCAGGCAGAGGGAGAAACAGGCTCCCTATTCATCAAGGAGCCTGATGCAGGACTCATCCTAGGACCCTAGGATCATGACCTGAGCAGAAGGCAGATGCTTAACTGACTGAGACACTCAGGCACCCCAAGAGGCTGGCTGTTTTTAAGAATCTGCAGACATAGGAATAATTTTGAAAACCAAGAAGTTACCCTTTTGTGAGAGATATTTACATTTATAAGGGAAATCTCCATTTGTAAGGGTGTCTCCCTTTCTTAACCTGGAAGAGCCCAGGACTCTAAGTCTCTGAAAACTCTTACCAATGGAGAAAGCAACAACTTAAATCTGTGTAACAACCACACGCTTGATTACTGTGTTTCTCCTGGAAATCTCCCATAACTGGTTCTCCCACCCCAGTGTCTTCTTTCGTCTGTAGCTGGAGATGGTATTTAGGGTCGTTGCTTAGGCCATTTCAGGCAGTTACATCAATTTTTCTGGTTATCTCCCTGGCATACAGGAGGGTATGCAAGTTATTAAACTTGTTGGTTTTTTCCCATTAATCCGGTTTGTTATTACAGGGAGATCTCAGCCAAGAACCTAGAAGGGTAAAGGGAACATTTTTTTTTTCCTCCCGAGAGCAATAACTCAATAATGGTGGCACTTTAGTGAATGCCTGTTCAGTTTTTAATGAGTCATTGTCTTTCTAGAGAGATGCTACCACATAGAGAGGTAGGAGGTTTTGCTATCTGGGCAGTTTGGCTTCTCCATATTTTGAAGTCAGTGATCAAAGATGTCAGATATTGAGCCTGAGAGAGGCTTAAACAGTTCTGTGATCTTATATCTCTCCGTAAATAAATACACTAGATAAATACTAGTAAGGATAGGGGCATATACTCCCAAAATGATTCATTACAAAAAGGGATAAGGAGTCCACTAGGTCTAATTCATCTGGCTGTTTTTTTTTTTTTTTTTAAGATTTCTTTTTAGTGTATGTAGTCATCAGAGAGAGAGACACAGCGAGAGAGGGAACACCAGCAGGGGGAGTGGGAGAGGGAGAAGCAGGCTTGTGCTGAGCAGGGAGCCAGCTGCAGGGCTCGATCCCAGGACCCTGGGATCATGATCTAAGCTAAAGGCAGAAGCTTAATGACTGAGCCACCCAGGCACCCATCATCCAGCTTCAAAATAATGCATCCTAAATGATGTACACGTTAATTACATTACTAAAGATATTCTGGGGACTAGGGAGTTTATTGAGTAAGTCTAATTTCTATTGATTACATTTTCTGGAGGGAGAAAGTGTGTGTATGTGCAAGAAATAAAATGGGTTTGAGAGGGAAAAGAGAAAACCTAGATGTTTATCATTATTAACTAGTGCTGGTCTCTGAGATAGATACTTTGCTAGTTCCCAAACTACTTCATGATGAATGGATTGCCATATTATTGTAATCAATATATCTAAACATAACCATTCAGAACAGGATTGTTAACGAATATGCCCTTAATGTGACAGTTTCAAAGCTAAGCATTCCCTAGAAGCGCAATTCTATGTTAGGGATGCTTAATATCAATGCAATTTAAAAAGTAGATGGTGGCATTTCAAATTATATTGGTTTTTATTTCCTGTTCATTTAATTTTATGAGTGCCAGACACATAGTAGGTTCTTAATGATTATCATTAAATGCATGGATAAATGAATAAAGTCTCTTTTAGGACAGCATATTCAAAGTAAAGTAAATCTATCGTAAGGTAAAATATGGAATCAATAGCACTGGAGCTAAAGCTGGCCATTTTATTTTTATTTTTATTTTTAAAGATTTTATTGATTTTTTTTAAAGATTTTATTTATTTATTTATTTATTTATTTGACAGAGAGAAATCACAAGTAGATGGAGAGGCAGACAGAGAGAGACAGAGGGAAGCAGGCTCCCCGCTGGGCAGAGAGCCCGATGCGGGACTCGATTCCAGTACCCTGAGATCATGACCTGAGCCGAAGGCAGCGGCTTAAACCACTGAGCCACCCAGGTGCCCCAAGCTGGCCATTTTAAATACAAGATAAATTAGACTTAAAAATGAGATTTACAGGGGGCGCCTGGGTGGGTCAGTGGGTTAAGCCGCTGCCTTCGGCTCAGGTCATGATCTCAGGGTCCTGGGATCGAGTCCCACATCGGGCTCTCTGCTCAGCGGGGAGCCTGCTTCCTCCTCTCTCTCTCTGCCTACTTGGGATCTCTCTCTGTCAAATAAATAAATAAATAAAATCTAAAAAAAAAAAAAAAAAATGAGATTTACAGGGGCACCTGGGTGGCTCAGTGGGTTAAGCCTCTGCCTTTGACTCAGGTCAAGATCCTGGGATCAAGCCCCGCATGCAGGCTCTCTCGGGAGCCTGCTTCCCCCTCCTTCTCTGTCTGCCTCTCTGCCTACTTGTGATCTCTGTCAAATAAATAAATAAATAAATCTTTAGAAAAATGAGATTTGCAGGAGTTTAATTTTTTTTAATTTTAAGATTTTATTTACTTATTTGACAGAGAAAAAGTGTGTTTGAGAGGGAACACAAACAGGGGGAGTGGGAGAGGGAGAAGCAGGCTTCCAACTTAGCAGGGAGCCCAATGCAGGGCTCAATCCCAGGACCCTGGAATCATGACCCCAGCCGAAGGCAGATGCCCAATGTCTGCGCTGCCCAGGCATCCCCAGATTTGCAGGAGTTTTTAATAGAACACATTTATTATTGCCTCCTAAATTACCCAGAATATCATGTAGCTGGAGCAGAGAAATGTAATGGCTGCTAACATTTACTGGGTGATAAATATGTGTCAGACAAGGCGATACATATTGACACTAATTTAGTTTACTTAATCTTCATAGCTATTCTATCTGGTAGTTACTATTATTATTCCCATTTTATAGAAGAGATTGAGGGTCATAGAGATGAGGTGATTTGCTCAAGAGAGTGGGACAGGACACTTGGTTCCTGGACCTGTTTTGGAAAATATAAGCAGGACTATAGTTGGTATTAGTTGTAATTGTTAACTTAGCTCCACATTCTGTTTTGTTCCATACTCAATTATGTTTTATGCACCTCTTTTTTTTTTAAGATTTTATTTATTTATTTGACAGATAGAGATCACAAGTAGGCAGAGAGGCAGGCAGAGAGAGAGGAGGAAGCAGGCTCCCTGCTGAGCAGAGAGCCTGATGCGGGGCTCAATCCAAGGACCCTGGGATCATGACCTGAGCAGAGGCTTTAACCCACTGAGCCACCCAGGCGCCTCTTTTATGCACCTCTTAACCTCATACATGATCAATGATTCATTTTGCCTTTTTTATCCCCATTCTTTGATTGTGGAAATCTAATGTGGAATGGATGGCAACATTTATTTTGAGGTATCTGATCATAGCAGGTCCCAAATAGTGCCTCCCTGTCTGGAAGAATGCTGTCCCTTGGTTCAACAGGGCGAGGCAGCTTTGGGAATGATCCTGGCCTTCTTGATAGGCTCTCCTTCTGGTAATAAAGTTTTCTTCACTTCAAAATCAGTGTCTCAGACATTCACTTACTGCACAAACTACTTTAAATTTGGTAACAATAACACAGTCAGTACAAAGAGAGTTGGGTTTTGAATACACAGCATTGCTACAGAGTCCACACCCTTAACCATTAAGCTGCTTTGGTCCAGATAGTAAACATGTGCACCCTGGGAGGCCATCCAGAGTGAGAGTCTGGACAAAACACACAGTGAGGAAGAAATTTAGGTCTGCCTGATGGTTTTGCGAGTGGCGGTCCTGAGGCTAGAGCACATTGCTGCTGGGTATTGATCTGAAGACAGGGAAAACATAAAAAATGGAGGGAACAGGAAAGGTCAGGATTTTGGAGGGAAACTGAAGGTGAAAGTCAGTGTTGGATACATGCCAAGTCAGGCAGCAGAGAAACCTCAGCAAAAGCAAGGGTAAAAGATTCAGAGACGGAAACATGAAATTCAATGACATATGGGCAACAGTGGGAATGAGAAATAACACAGAAGTGAACGTGCTACCTCTGTGCTTTCGTTCTTTTCCAAGCAAGCTTCTCAGGTCAGGCACTAGAGTGAGGACTGTAAGCACCATGACCCTTGCGGGTTCATTTTGTATTTCCCGTTCACCACATAATCTAGTTCTCTGTAGGAGTATGTGAAATATATCTATGTTGCATATCTGACATGATCTTAACTATCCAAATCCGTTTCCTGGCTGCAGAAACCAACAATTTTGAAAAAATATATATATATATATTTCATATATATATATATTTTATTTTTTTTTTTGGACAGACAGATCACAAGCCGTCAGAGAGGCTGGCGCGGGTGGGGGTGGGGGGGAAGCAGGCTCCCTGCTGAGCAGAGAGCTCAATGCAGGGCTCAATACCCATCCCAGGGCCCTGGGTTCATGACCTGGGCCGAAGGCAGAGTCTTTAACCCACTGAGCCACCCAGGGGCCCCAATTTTCAATATTTTCATAGAAACTTTTTTCTTTTTTTAGAGACTTTATGTTTTTTAAGGTTAGGTTTGTTTGTTTTTTAAGATAAAAGCCTGGGGAAAAAAAAAGATAAAACCCTGGTCCAGAATCCAGCCTAATTCAATCCTAGCTGAATCACTGTATTATCCTCACAGCATTGAGGAAGACTCATTTAATACAAGTGAGTGATAGCTCAAAGAATCCATAAGAAGGGTAGCAGGTTTCGCCATCCCAAAATATGTCACTTGGGCTTGAGGATTATTTTGAGTTAAGGGCAATCAAGACATAGCTGACTCAAGAAAAACTTCTAGGTCTCCCTTAACTACCTAAATGAATTTAGATAGGGGGCCTGGCCCAGAAAGAAATCTATTACTTGAGATAACTTTACATCTGAAAGTCCTGACTATTCGATAGAACAAACCACTAATTACTCAACATGGGCTCTTTCTATTGCCTTGTGAATGGCCCACCTCTCCTTTGAAGCCCTAAGCCCCTTTGCCATTCCTCAGCTCAGGACAGCTTTTAAGCCTCAACTGCCTTACTTGTCTTTGGATCTCATATCTCTGGGACTCCCATATGTATGAAATTAAATTTTGTTTTTCTCCTGTTAATCTGTCTTATGTCAATTTAATTATTAGACCAGCCACAGAACCTAGAAAGGAAGAAAGAAAAGGTTTTCTACCCTGACACATAACACCCATTGGAAGGCTCGGACATCATTTTTATTACATCAATGATACTGAGTAAAAGGTTAACAGTAGAGGAAAAAATGCTTAAGAAACTTGCACAAAGGTGTGTCCTGGCAAGTTTACTTGTCAGAAGACCTGATGATTCTGGTTTGCAAGGTCTGTATGCATCAAATACTTTAACATAGGTCTTTTGGGAGGTTTTAAAAATGAAAGACTTTGAAGGCCTGTAAGGTAAGTTAAGGGATTTATGAATAAATGGCAGGAAATTATGAATACTGACATCTTCTAGTTCCTTCTCTGAGCTTTAGTCTTCTGAGTGACACAACAATTCATCTGATAATTACATAATTGCTACCATGACAATAACTTGACTCTTTCAGGAACACTGTGATCAAAGACCACAACTAGAAGCCTACCATGCGTTGTGTCTTGACCTTCTGAACCTCACAGGGCTGGGGAGCTTGCTGTTATCCCACCTGTTAACCAAAGTCCTTTCTTTTTTCCCAAGATGATCAGGATAGACCATTTCGCATGATTATAAGCATCTCAAGGGCAGGAGATTGCATGCCTTGCTTTTTTTGTGAGTTGATGACTCACTCTTTTCCCAAGGCTCTCTTTGAAGGAAGGCACACATTAACTTTATTTTTATTATTTTTTTTAGATTTTATTTATTTATTTGAGAGACAGCATGCATGAGAGGGAAGAGGGTCAGAGGGAGAAGCAGACTCCCCACTGAGCAGAGAGCTTGACAGGGGTCTCAGTGACCTGAGCTGAAAGCAGGTGCTTAACTGACTGAGCCATTCAGGGGCCCTGCACACACTAAGTTTAAAAGGGACTTCTGGAGTACATGACCTTGAAGAACACTTTTCGGCTTCTTTTTTTTTTTTAATTTTTTTTATTTTTTATAAACATGTATTTTTATCCCCAGGGGTACAGGTCTGTGAATCGCCAGGTTTACATACTTCACAGGACTCACCAAAGCACATACCCTCCCCAAGTCCATAACCCCACCCCCCTTCTCCCAACCCCCATCCCCCCAGCAACCCTTTTCGCTTCTTAATGCTTTTATTTTACTAAAAACAAAATGCTTTCTCAGTATAAATACATATTTGAAAATCGTTGTGGATTTTAGTGTTAAAGACTGCTCCAACACTGGCCACAGTTTTTTTCTTCATGTTTAGGGAATCCGACAGTATTGGGAAAGTTTTTCAAATAATTTCCTTGATTCTTCAATCATCTATTTTTGTAGTCTGAAAGCCTTTGTAGCTGTGGGCAACTTAACCTTGGGCCACACATGCTAAAAATAGCCTGGGGGTGTTTGACCCTTCCTGGCTGTGTGCTTATCCATAAGAACAGAGCGTTAATAGTTTATCCTCCTTAGAAACAATTCATTTTCCTTCTTTTCTCTTTATGATGGTGTAGGGGCCAAGGGCAGGCCACCACAAGACAGACCACTCTGGCATGAAGATTATTATAAGCTGAAGGCAACTGAGACCCTGAGGGCTCAAGAGAAACTTTTGCCCTTCCCTTAACTACATAGAAGACTAGAAATTGAGGGTCTTTTCCAGAATAAGGGTTATTAGCAGAAATAAGTTTTATCTGAGTGATCCATCTGTATGGCAGAGTAAATATCTAATTACCAAACATCTGTTCTTCTTATCATTTTGTGAATTACATTCCTTTCCTCTGAAGTCCCAGAGCCCTACCCCCTTCTTAGTTCAGGATAACAAATATGCTTCATTTTGCCCGTCTTTGGAATGTCCATGTCTGTAAGGATTTCCCATACGGACACTATTAAATTTGATTTTTTCCTGTTAATCTGTCTCATGTCAATTTGATTCTTAATTCAGCTAGAAGGACCCTTAAGAAGACAGGAATTCTTGGTCCCTGACAAGCAATTCTTTACTGTTACTCCTACTGAGTCCTAAAAAGAAATGCGTTGTCCAAGTGAACAGATTTTTATATGTGTCCTATATCTTCTCTCCACTCTTTCCCTTCTTGAGAAATAATTCGGACTCTTTAATTAGAGCATATTCAAGAGAGTGACCAAGATGGTGGAAGTACTGTATCATCAGAAAGGAAAAAGAAATAAAAGAAACTAAGCAAGTTGCATCAAGGGAAGTAAAGCCTTGGAAGGATCATGGCAAAGGTCAACAAACTTTTGATGGGCTGTTTTGGGGAACAGAGATTAAAAGTGTAGAACTGGGGTCAAGGGGTGGGCAGATAGTGAAATAGGGATGCTTTCTAATAGGTTTTTTCAGAGATAGAACTGGCTTCCTTGAGAGGGAATATGATCCAGTATAAAGTGACTGATCACTCAGCAATATGTTATGGAATGGTTCAATTAAATGTTGTTTCTGTCCTTTCATATGTATCATATTTCTACGCTCAACTCCTTTATTGACTATGTATGTTAAGCTACAGAAAAAAACAATCATTGCTACCTGTCCTTACTTTTCCCCTCTACTCACATCTCCCAAAGGTAGACTCTTTTAATATTGTAGTCTCCTGACAACAGAGGTGTCTGTTTTAATAGCTTTCAGTAGCATTGTTCAAAGAGAATCTATTGCCCAATAAAGTTGGAGGGGGGCAATCTTCAATGTTCTCTTTCTTTTTCAACCTCAAAGCGTCTAGGATTAAACTTGTGCTTTGAAATTAAAATCATTATAAATTTGCTGAGTAAGAGAATGCCAAGTATACTTGTTCCCAAAGCTGGAAACTTTTCACTTAGCATAATGTAGGAAAAAAACCACTTTTCTTTTGTATCGCACATGAAAAATTTCTGCAATGAAGGCAAAGCTCCAAGTTCACAACTGTTTTGTGAAAAAAAAAAAAAAAAAACAAAACACAAAAAACAAGCCCAAACTGGAGTCATTTGCTTCCCCTCCCCAATAGCAAACCAAGACTTAATTACAGTTTTGACCTATCTCAGGAGTGTGACATTTTAAAAGTCAATTTGAAATTTCCCCCCGATCAGCACCAGTGACTTCATCTGCATGATAAAAAAACAACAACAGTAACAACAAAAACCCCTGCCTGTCCCTGTACTCAGCCCCTAAAGAAAGTGTCCAGGCTTGAACCAAACCTTCCTTTCTTTCTCTCGTTAATAATTTCTTGCACCACCCTCCTTCCATTTTGAGCTACTGCTCAGAGCTTCCCTATTCACGAGTCATTTAATAAAGCCAATTAGATCTACAAATTTACTCAGTCGAATTTTGTTTTTTAATAGTCTCCAATTTGAACAATTTCAATATATATTTATACATATTTTAACCCTGTGCCTACTGTGTTGGGCTTGCTGTGGAATCAGATTTTAGTGCAGCAGATATGGTACTCAACCAAAATCTATCTTCCTTGAATTATCATTAATGAATAATAACTGAGCGTTAGTTTTTTAATGACTAATCAATTAATTACTGTTAATCTTGGGAAGATACTACACATGCTAAAGTTATCCAAGCCAGAAAAAACTGTCAAGAAGTACTGCAATGGGGAATCCCTCAGACATAATTCTTAACACTAAAGGAAGAACCTTCAAAGAAAGAACACAATCTTTGGGGCACCTGGGTGGCTCAGTGGGTTAAAGCCTCTGCCTTCAGCTTGGGTCATGATCTCAGGGTCCTGGGATCAAGCCCCACATGGGGCTCTCTCCTTGGCGGGGAGCCCGTTTCCTTCTTTCTCTCTGCCTGCCTCTCTGCCTACTTGTGATCTGTCTGTCAAATACGTAAATAAAATCTTAAAAACAACAACAACAACACAATCTTTGACTTAAAGTTTCCCATTATTTTTGATTGGTTTGTTAATTTCCAACAATAATAAATAGCATTTAACTTCCTATCTCCTGCATACAAGTTCTGTGCCAAGTTCTTCACATTTCTTGTCTTCTTTCATCCTTAGAACACACTAAAGAGTTGCCACCATTGTTTCCCCATTGGCTAGTATCAGGAAACTGAAGCTTAGGGATGTGATACGCCAACCCCAAGATTCTGGGTAAAGCCCAACAAGGGATTCATATTTGATTCTCTAGCCTGAGCTAGTCACGCATCCACTGTGTTATCCATTGCGATGGCCCTAATGCTATTGTGCTTATTTTGTTTAGGGTAAACTGATGTGGAAAAGCACAGTATATTTTTGGTTCCCAATTCTTTCCCTCACATTACAGGTTCAGGACTACTCAAGCTTAGAAGGTGACACTCACCCCGTTTGTGAAGGAGAACACTGGCGTGCCGACGTCCATTTCCATTTTCAACATAACAGGAGTAATTTCCCAAGTCACCTTCTTCTACAGAGTCCACAATTAATGAGATGGAAACTTCCTGTTCCCCGAGATGCTCCTTGAGAATTCTAAAATATAAAGGAAAACGAAACAAAAAACCCCACACAAACATACACAGACGTGAAAGAGAAAAAAAAAAATTAGATGAATCTAAATCTGAGGTGAAAATACCTACAGCATCTGTGCTTTAAATTTGGCTACGGTTGATGCTATCGTAATTAAATTATATTATGCGCTTTTCTTCTTCATTTCTAATGAGGAAGCTTGTTTTTGGAGATGCTAATGAAGTTGCAGTTAATTATATCTCTTAGCAGGACAATCACACTGTCATAATAAAGAGGCGAGAAAGACCTTAAGAAAACTTTACAAACTGCTTTCCTTTTAAGAAATATGATATAGTAAAGGTGAGAGAAAAAATTCTAATGTCTTAGGCTGGGAGACTAATTATATAGGTCAGTTTGGTTTAGATTTTTTTGTTTTTTTTTTTAAAAAAATAGAAGATTTTGGAGTTGTTTTGACATTTCACTTGAAAGTTCTCTAGCCTGGCTTTTTCCCTTTTTTCAAACGATACAAATCAATTGCCTATTTTAAAAGAATCATGAAATTATAAGCCCATAGACTTAATATTCTGAGGAGGTGCTTAATTCTAACATTAAAATGAATGGTAAACACTAACTTCACTGTCAAAGGGTTTCATAATCTTTTAGAGTGAATGGAAACCTCCAAGTGAGGCTCCCTTTCCCTGCGTGGAAGGTTTCCACCTCCACCCTCTCATCTGTTTGGTAACTCATATTGCACCATACTTCCTAATGTAGAATTACACCTTTCTAGACCCTTTCTTCAGCACCCACAAAAAGAGGGGGAAAGTTAGGAAGTTTATTGTTCTCTTTTAACGTTAACATCTTAAAGTATATGGTTAAAGGATAATAGCGAACTTATAAATGTGAAAAATGGTACAGGAATGTTATAGCACGTATTGGAGAATTGTCCATCTAGGTATTTCCGAGCCCAACTGGAGTGCAATATTCTTGTGTATTTGTTGCCAGGAAGAAGATCCCAATAAAAATAACCTTATATGACAGTTTTATATGTTTTTTATTTGCTATTGCAAAACTTTTTCACTTACACCTTTGATCAGGTTTTAAAGATCCTCACATTTAGGAAGAGGAACCTTAGCTTAAATGCTCATATATACCCAGAAGATGTGACCTTCAGATCGGTGAATGTTTACACACGATCAGCATTTTGATTCTGTTATAACTTAATTATTATTTATAATGCTTGCTTACTTATACTATGATTAAAGATGAGTATCTATGTCCAAGCATAAGTTTATTTATAATTGAATACCTCAATACTTAAAAGTAAATGCATAAATAAGTTTTTAAAAAGAAGTTTAAAGATTACACCCTCAAAATAGATGGTATTTTTTTTTAAAAAGATTTTATTTATTTACTTGTCAGATAGCACAAGCAGAGGGAGAAGCAGGCCCCCAATGAGCAGGGACCCCGACGTGGGACTTGATCCCAGGACTCTGGGATCATGACCTGAGCCGAAGGCAGAGACTCAACCAACTGAGCCATCCAGGCATCCAAATAGATGGTATTTTTTAATGGTCATTCTTTATCATTCCCACTATATTAATATTTAGAACTAAAGTAGGTCTAAAAAAGACAATGAAAACATTTTATGTATCCTTTATCATTCTTATCAAGTGCTTTATGGTCTACTTGATGGCTCAAATATGTAAAAACACATAAAAGGAAATGAAAGAGACTGTTTGGTTGAGTCCTTGTTAATATTTCTTCTTGACAATTTTCTAAAAAAGAGCTCATAAACAAAAGGCACAATATCACATTTTCCACATTTGATGGCATTTTGGTCTGTCTCATATTCAGTTTATTTCTTAGGGAAAAACTCTTTTCTATTTCCCTTAAGTTCTTTGCAAATGGCATTCATGTTTTGCAATTCTCCAGTCAGTCTCCACAGTGTTTTGCCTCTTGGCAATTCAATGTTGAGATATTTTTATTATAATAGTAACCCCTCCCAAACAAGGAAGACCCCTTTATTTTCCTTTAGCTCACTTTCTGTTCACTAACAGAGCAAATGTTAACTTTGACTGTACTAGTTAAAAGGAAAAAATATTTTTACCTAATGTCACTTTCCCAAACTCGATTTTCATCCAGATCTTCAATAAACTTCTCTCCTTTCATCCAGTAAATTAAAGGACTGACATCTCCACTGTACCCAAAGAAAGCTCTGCAGGTTAGATTAGCTGAGTCGCCTGCAGAGAGAAGTGATGGAAATGTGTTATAAAACTATTTGTACACTCTTCTTTTAGGCAAACTGGCAGGTAACATTTTAATCACCTCATTGATTTAATGAAACATTTACCTAAAATGTTTTTTCAGCTATTTTTAATCCTTGTCAAATTTACAGAATATGTGCTTTTGACAGCTTGTTTAATGAAATGGGAGTTACTTGTACGATTTTGAAGAAAACTGGTCAGCTATTTTAGAGAAGGTTCTTCCAGTTATGCTTGCCTCATGTTTTTACGTGATTAGATTTAAGTTATGAATTATTGGGAATGATACCACAGAGGTGATGTGCCCTTCTCAATGTATAGTATCAGAGGGTACAGAATGTTAGTAATGACAGGATTTCACAGGGCAGTTAGAAGGTGTTTCTTAGTCCTTAATGCAGGAAATGGAAAGGAAACAGAATTGATGTGAAAAAGAAGGAACTGTAAATCCAGGAGCACCTAAAAATTTTATTAACACGTTTTTGCTATTTATGGAGTAATGTTCTAATTAAGGAAACTAACATATGCTCAGGTAGAAATGTACATTTTAAAAAACAAACAAAGAACTCATGAGAGTAAATACTTGGGATTTTTATTAGATGTAAAATCAATGATGCTACTGTGGAGATTAGTTTCTTTTAACATGCTACTCAGGAGAAATCACTGTAATGATGAAGACAGATTGGTTGATTACTTAATAAGGTATGTGGAAGTCCCTGACTAAAAGGCAGAAGTGAATTTAATACCTGCGAAAGTAAGGTCTATTTCTGGACAGATTAGACCATTCTGCATATACTTGGTTCCCCCAAGCCTTGGCTGGCATCAGAGAACTGAAATATTCCTGTACATGGAAGTTTTAAGATCCTGGTGCCTCCAAGTCGAGTCAGAAAATGGGCAACAAGATGGGAAGCCATAAGGGCCTACTCCAGCTTGGACTGGGACAAAGAAACTCTTAGGGTATGTAGAGTGCCAAGAGTGAGTTGCCCCAAGATGGGCCGCTTTGGCATACTGATTATTTTAAATAAAAATTACTTAAGAGACAGCCCATACAAGAAGGACATTCCTCTGTGTCCAGCCCATACAAGAAGATCTTCCTCTGTGTTGGTGAAAGCACAACATGAATCTCCCAAGTGAAAGGTCCCCTTCCTGAACCAGAAAGTAAAGAAGACACCCTTATCGCCAGAGACCGAGTTAGAGCTGTAAGAACAACCCTCATTAACTTTTTACCTATGTTCAACTGAAGCCCAAATCTGTTTAGAATTCCTTACTAACTGAAGTTTTCAGAGTTAAATTTTCTTTGTCCTGTCAATTTCTCACAGATTTATTGGATCTTTGTCGAAAAATTATAAAAGCTACCTGCCTTGGTCATTTCTTTAGGAATCAATTTCATTATTGGGCCTCCATGAGCACATAATAAAACTGGGTATTTTTTCTCCTGTGAATCTGTCTCATACCAATTCCTAGTCCAGCAGGAAGACTTTTTGAGTGGTAGAGAAAGAATTTTTCCTTTCCCTCAGGTACTATAAGAGTGGATGAAAGCTGAGCACCAGTGACACCTTCGTTTGCATCTGAAGCAAGCAGATTTTCTCAATTTCATAGATTCTTGAAAAGATTCTCAAGGACACTGACAACTAAATGACCTTAAAGTGCAAAGAAGGAGAGTCCTAAAGACTGGAAACCTCAGAGCTAAGTTACAAGTTAATAGTGGACATCTCCTGAAATTGTGCTTATGAGTGACTGCATATCTGATAAAAAGTTACATCCAAAATATATAAAGAACTTACAATACTTAATACCTCCCCAAAATAATCCAATAAAAAATGGACAGTAGAGATGAACAGCCATTTCTCCAAAGAAGACATGTAGATGGCCAACAGACACATGAAAAGATGCTCACCATCACTGATCGTCAGGGAAATAGAAATCATGACTATAATGAAATATCACCTCACACTTGTCAGAATGGCTAAAATCCACAACACAAGAAACAAGAGGCATGGATGTGGAGAAAGGGGAATGCTCTTGTACTGCTGGTGGGAACGCAAACTGATATAGCCACTCTGGAAAACAGTATGGAGGTTCCTCAGAAAGTTAAAAATAGAAATACCAGCAACTGCACCATTAGGTATTTACCCAAAGAATACGAAATACTAACTCAAAGGGATATATGCACCCCAGTGTTTTCATTGACTGATGAATGGATAAAGAACATGCAGCATATATAAAAAACAGACTATTACTCAGCTTTAAAGAATGACAGCTTGTCATTTGCAATCACATGAACAGAGTTCGAGTATTATGTTAAGCAAAATAAGTCAGTCAGAGAAATACAAATACCATATGATTTCACTCATACGTGGAATTTAAGAAAGGAAACAATCATAGGGGAAAAAAAAGAGAGGCAAACCAAGAAACGGACTCAACTCTAGAGAACAAACTGCTGGTTACCAGAAGGGAGGTGGATGAGGGGATGCGTGAAACAGGTGATGTGGACTAAGGAGGGTGCTTGTGGTGAGCACCAGGTGATGTCTGGAGGTGTTGAATCACTATATTATACACCTGAAACTAATATTACACTGTAAGTTAACTAATTGGAATTCAAATAAAAACTTAAAAAAATAAATTCTATTCTTCAAGTTCTACAATAAGAACATTTTTATTGGATAAAATTCATATCATTATCGTGACTATGTCCATTGTATAAGAACGATTTGTAAATAAATTCTTGCTTATCTAATACTTCTAAGATGACGTGATAGAGCTTTCTCCTTTTATCTCTGTTTATGTCTGCATATTCTCCAAGTAAGTGATACCTCATGGATTTTTGAACCTATATACATTATGTGACAAGAAAATCCAGAAAACGTCTACAAGCTTTTAAGAGGCAAAACGGAGCTTCAAGTAGGTTACAAAATAGATAATTGAAGGTCAATCTTATTGACTGGAAATGAACTGTGGGTTTCTATGGGAAGTGTCAATCCAATGTTATAAAACAATTTAAAATCTAATATTCTTTGCTTCTGCCTTTTTATAAGAGGGCCAGCTTTTATGCAGCTGAACTACCTGTTACAGAGTCAAGATAGTCATGTATTCAACAGTAAATCTCAAAATACTACCTGGTGTGATGATTAACATCACATGTCAACAGAATCAACATATATTACAGAGTTTTCAATTTGTATATATATCAATAATTTACATAATCTGTCTTTCAAGAGATCAAGTTTTAGGGTTTTTTTTTACATTTTTAAAATATTTTATTTATTTTTATTTTTTAAAAGATTTTATTTATTTATTTGACAGAGAGAAAGATCACAAGTAGGCAGAGAGGCAGGCAGAGAAAGAGGGGGAAGCAGGCTCCCTGCTGAGCAGAGAGCCCGATACGGAACTCGATCCCAGGACCCTGAGATCATGACCTGAGCCGAAGGCAGGGGCTTAACCCACTGAGCCACCCAGGCGCCCCCCAATTTTTTTTTTAATTTAAGATTTTTTATTTATTTGTTTGACAGACAGAGATCACAAGTAGACAGAGAGGCAGGTAGAGGGAGAGGAGGAAGCAGGCTCCCCGCTGAGCAGAGAGCCAGATGTGGGACTAGATCCTACAGGACCCTGAGATCATGACCTGAGCCAAAGGCAGAGGCTTAACCCACTGAGCCACCCAGGTGCCCCAAGTTTTAGTTTTTAGATAGGAGTAAGTGACTGGAACTCATACATAGAAATCTCCAGAAACTGCCTAATTTCCCATTACAGTTTTACTAAATATGGAGGTTTATAAATAATGATCATGCCATTAGCAACTCAGCTTGATATTAGTTAGCAGAGAGGTGAACTGAATCTCTCAGTGAGATCAGAATTTGTCTTTCCTGTCACTATCCCACCTTCCCAGAGAAAGTGATTTTTCCATACCTAATTCTTTATGTCTCTCATTTGCAAACTTTGTGCTGCCACACCTAGGAAATGGCTACTGCACCCATCATGAGGAATGATTTGCTTTCTCAGTCATCTTTGCTCATCTGATCTTTCGCTACCTACCTTGCCTTGAGCGCTGGTACTGGAGTTATCTGCAGTGTTATAGGGACACCTAGGGGAAATCTAAGCAGACTTGGCCTGGGCTTGCTGTGGGTCAAATAGTGGAATTCATGGAAGGAATAAAAAAGAGGGTGGAAGGAAAAACAGAAAAGCACTCCAGGCTGAGAGAAAATAGCATGAATGAAAGAATACCAAAGAACTTTGGAGGAAATAAATAACTTTGGAAGGACTGAAGCTCAAGTGTATGTGGGGATGGGGATTGGAGCACTGACTAGACCAGAGCAGTGGCAGCCCTATCCAACTCCATGGAGGCCATGTTGAAGAGTTGGGCCTTCCATTTAAAGGCATAAAGATAAAAAATAGCTGGGTAAGCTGGGGAAAGGTTTCAAGTAGGAGACTGACATAATCACATCTGAATTCTAAGGAAATCACTCTTACTGTATTTGCAAAACTGGGATTGGATCATGTGATGTCCAAGTTTTCGTGTCCGAGAGACCACCAAGGAGCCAACACCGATGCAATCACACGAGGGTTGATTTTACAAGCTTAAGCTTGGGCCCAAGTATACCCGACTCTGCGGAGTAGGGACTTGGACCCTGAGGCTAGTTAAGGCAGGGTTTTTTTTTTGGGTCATTACAAGAGGCTTTTGCGGGAGGAGGAGGAGAAGTTTCAGACTTTTCTGCAGTAAGCTGATTAGCTGTTGCCTGGGTGTTGCAGGGTGGGGTACTTTCTAAACTAAAGTTTTCTGAACTAAAGCAGGGTGGGGGGGGGTCCCTGGAACTAAAGTAGAGTAGGGGAAAGTTCAGCCCTTGGGCCTGAGATGGCTGCCAAAGCTAAGATGGCTGTGCTTGTGCTAATGCTAAACTCGAGGTGGGATGGCCTTAATTTCCTTGGCCTCCACAGATCAGAGGGAAGAAAGAAGGATTTAGAATGTTACAATACTTCAGGATCACATAAGGAACAGTTTTCGCAAAGCTTGGATTATTTCCACATAATTTCTTAAAAGGTGATAGCAGTGACTATAGATCACTATGCTCTTTATCAATATGTTAGGACACCTTTCAAAGTAGAGATTAAATAGAAAGCCTGATAAGGTGGAAAAACATACTTTTTATTTTTTAAATTTACATGCATCAGTATGTGTGTAGGGGGAAGACAGAGAGAGAGAGAGGTAGACTGGGGCATTGCCAGCCGCTTCTCAGTGCAATCAGGACAGAAAGTCAACTTGAGCAGAGCTCTGTTCCGTGAATAGATTTTTGAGTGTGGTTTCTCTCAATTATACTTACTTGTGTGGCTGCACAAAAGGAGACCACCCTCCTTCTTAAGCACAGCTATGCTCACAGGAAAGGACAGTAGAAGCCAGTGAAGTCAGTCCTGAGAGAATGACTTCACTGTGCCAGGTAAAGTGCCAGGTAAAGTCCCGCTCACACCTGAGCCTACCCAAGTGCCTAAGTGTTGGGGAGGAAAGCTGTGTCCATCCAGTAAGTACTGTTCTTTTTAGAAGTGATGGCCAGGGTGCCTGGGTGGCTCAGTGGGTTAAGCCTTTGCCTTTGGCTCAGGTCATGATCTCAAGATCCTGGGATCAAGCCAGGGAGCCTGCTTCCCCCCCCTCTCTCTGCCTGCCTCTCTGCCTACTTGTGATTTCTCGATCAAATAAATAAAATCTTAAAAAAATAAGAAATGGTGGCTCATCACAGGAGTGTCAAGGAACTGTGACTTTGGGCCCCCAGTGTGTATTATCTATGTTTGAAAGTAGGAATAAAGGACTATCATCCCTTCTTGTCAGATCGAATAAGAACTGAGAGGTGATGGAAATTCCTGGAGCAAGGAGGGACCTGGGGAGAGATGATGTACTTCCACCCAATAAGGGCAGATGGGAAAATTAGGAAAATAGAATGGGGAGATTTTATTTAGGGTATTAGGCAGTTGGGAAATAGGAATTAAGAAATTCAAAATGACACCACTGTGTTTATATCTTAGGTTGAGGAAGCAGGACGTGTCTGTTATTTACAAGTTTTTAGCATCTGAGTTCTAGGAGCAGTCCATCAATGATTCATTTCACATTCTCATGCTTTTTAACATTATATTATTTGCTTTAAATTTGTCTCATTTCCATTTCTTCCAAAAGTATGACTTGGCTTTTCTAGAAATAGTCATTCTGTTTTTTCTCCTCCCATAGCCCTTAGGACATATCTGTATTTTATGATAATATATTCCTTCCAATATCTGGTTTGTTTGCATGCCTAACCCAGCAACTAGAGTATTTATTCCCCAGAGGCAGAAATTATATGTGTATTTACCTTTTTGTATTACTAGGACCCATTACAGTGTCTTGAATGTGTTAGAAACTTTGAAATTAATAACCTGCTTAATATCTCTTGCACTTGCATTTTCCCTTGGTTCCTTTCTTTCAAAGCTTCATTAATTAAAGGTTACATGTCTCCATCCTATCTCAACAGGCCTAGTCTGTCTTGTAAACTAGCCTCCAACATTGCAAATGCAGAGCCTCCTCATTCAGATGTTATTTCACTTGAGGGCTGGAGCTGCTTCATACCAGCTTGTAGGAACAGTTACTACAGTTTTCAGAAATTCTGTAAGTAGGTTGTTAAAAATCAAATGATGGAAACTTATAATGAGCTACACTGTATTTCTCTTTTAAAGATTTTATTTATTTGAGAGAGAGAGAGAGAGAGAGAGAGAGAGGGCATGAGCAGGGGGAGGATCAGAGGGAGAAGCAGACTGCAGGCTGAGCAGGGATCTGACTTGGCTCCATCCCAGGACCCTGGGATCATGACCTGAGCTGAAGGCAGATGCTTAACTGACTGTGCCACCCAGGTGCCCCTTAATTTTACTGAATTAAAAACAAAGGTCTATCATATGATCTCCCTGATATGAGGAAGTGGTGATGCAACATGGGGGCTTAAGTGGGTAGAAGAAGAATAAATGAAACAAGATGGGATTGGGAGGGAGCCAAACCATAAGTGACTCTTAATCTCACAAAACAAACTGAGGGTTGCTGGGGGGAGGGGGTTTGGGAGAAGGGGGTGGTATTATGGACATTGGGGAGGGTATGTGTTTTGGTGAGTGCTGTGAAGTGTGTAAACCTGGTGATTCACAGACCTGTACCCCTGGGGATAAAAATATATGTTTATAAAAAATAAAAAATTATATTAAAAAAAAAAAACAAAAAACAAAAAACAAAAAACAAAGGTCTTGGGGCGCCTGGGTGGGTCAGTGGGTTAAAGCCTCTGCCTTCAGCTCCGGTCGTGATCCCAGGGTCCTGGGATTGAGCCCCACATCCGGCTCTCTGCCCAGCAGGGAGCCTGCTTCCTTTCCTCTCTCTCTGCCTGCCTCTCTGCCTACTTGTGATCTCTGTCTGTCAAATAAATAGATAAAATCTAAAAAAAAAAAAAAAAAACCAAGGTCTTAGACATTCCAAACTCAAAAACTTAATTTTGTTGCTACAGTATTCATCTATAGTATTTGTATGGCAGAAATACTATATAATAGTTTGCCACTGCACATCTTTTCCCAACTGCATATTTAGTGACATTACATTGGTAGCTGGCTATCAGCCATGGTGGGAGTATTTACCCCATAAATCGCCAAATGGTACTAATCATCCTATGATTTATTGTTTTGTTGCCTGTCTATGCTTAAGACAACATGGAGAAAATGTTAATAATGTAGATTAAACTTCAAAGCATCATGTCTATAGCTGTTAGATTGGTAAAAGCACAAACACAAAAATTCCTCTAATATCCAAAAACTATAATCTGATTCAGCAAAACCCCCCCCCCAAAAAAAAACTTGCTTACATCGTTGATGAACAAATAAAGTTCTGACATATATCTCCAATATCTCCCTCTTATCTGCCAATGTAAATTAAAGTATCAAAACCACTTAGATGTCAGAATTACACTTGGAGAACCAATGGTTAAACATTTACCAGCACACCACTCTCTTTAAAACCGTTCTCTCAGAGTGCCTGGGTGGCTCAGTCGGTTAAGCATCAGACTCTTTGTTTTGGGGCCTTCCTCATATAGTAGTAGGGGACAGCATGTGGATGGGCCAAACAAAGAACAAAATGTACTGATTTTTGTATACTCTTTTAAAAATAATAAATTGGATACATTTAAGTTGGATAATGCCATGATTTTGTACACACACATATACACACATGTAGTGAGATGATTACTACAGTCTGGCTAATTAACATATCGTTTCCTCCTTTTCTTTTCTTTTAAAGATTTTATTTATTTATTTGACACAGAGAGAGACAGTGAGAGAGGGAATACCAGCAGGGGGAGTGGGAGAGGGAGAAGGCTTCCCACAGAGCAGGGAGCCTGATGTGGGTCTTAATCCCGGGACCCCGGGACCATGACTGGAGCCAAAAACAGACACTTAATGACTGAGCCACCCAAGTGTCCCTCACAGTTACTTTTCTATTTTTTTGTGGTGACAGCACCTGGAATCTACTCTCTTAGCATATGTCCAGCATTCAGTATAGTATTTTTAACTATATATATAGTTATACATATAACTATATATAATATTTTAAGTATAGTCATCATACTGTGCATTAGATCTCTAGACTTGTTCATCTTAAATAATGGCAACTTTGCAACCACTGTTCTACTCTTTCCTTTTATGTACATGGCTTTTTTACATTCCACATGTAAGTGAGATCATGCAGTTTTTTTATTTCTGTATCTGGCTTATTTCACTTAGTGTAATGTTTTCCAGGCTGATCCATGTGGCTGCAAATGGCAGGATCTCCTTTTTTTTTTAAGAGTTTTTTTATTTATTTGCCAGAGAGAAAGAGATCACAACTGGGCAGAGAGGCAGGAAGAAGGAGAGGGGGAAACAGGCTCCCCGCTGAGCAGAGAGCCCAACTCAGGGCTCTATCCCTGGACCCTGAGTTCATGACCTAAGCCAAAGGCAGAGGCTCAACTCACTGAGTCACCCAAGTGCTCCAGGATATCCTTTTTTTTTTTTTTTTTTAAGATTATTTATTTATTTGACAGAGATTACAAGTAGGCAGAGAGGCAGGCAGAGAGAGGAGGAAGCAGGCTTCCTGCTGAGCAGAGAGCCTGATGTGGGGCTCGATCCCAGGACCCCGGGATCATGACCTGAGCCGAAGGCAGAGGCTTTAACCCACTGAGCCACCCAGGTGCCCCCAGGATATCCTTTTTTAAAGCTGAATAAATTCCACTATGTGTAAGTACATATCTATATATCTGATTCAGCAAAAAACCTGAATATATATATACATATAGGTGTGTGTGTGTACATATACACACACACACACTCACAATTACTTAATCCATTCATCCATCAATGGGCACTTAGGTTGTTTCCACATCTTGGCTATTGTGAATGGCTAATAAGTATATGATTCCCTAATCATCAGGGAAATGCAAATCAAAACCACAACGAGATATTACCCCACAGCTTTTAGGATGGCTATTTGATATATATATATGTAAAAATAAATAACATATGTTGACAAGGATGGAGAGAAAAGGGAACTCTTTTTTACTCTGTTGGTGGGAATGTAAATTGGTACAGACATTATGGAAAAACAGTATGGAGTCTACTTAAGAAATCAAAAACAGAATTATCATCCAGCAATCCTTCTTCTGAATATATTCCCAAAGGAAATGAAATCACTACCTGGAAGAGATATCTGTACTCCTATGTTCATTGCAAAATGTACTTTAAAACAACAATAAAAGTAACATGATTTTTGTCCCTCTGGCAGAGACAGCACTTCGGAATTAATTATAATGCTCAGAAATCGTACCAGACTTAATGACAGGCAATGAGTTATCAGAATTGAATTATGGTCTGGAAACAAATATTAATTTCATGACACAACAAAAAATTGGGGTTTATTAAATAGTTAAATATTATTATAGAACAAATAAAAAGGAGAAAATTTATTATTTTATAAATCTGTGGAGGAAAAATAATTTCTTAGAATTAATCTAGAAATTACAAGCAGGTTCAAAATTGACTATTTGAATATATAATTTGTAAAATTTCAGTAGAATAGAAAAAAATCCAAAGAAAACTAAGACAACAGAGAATGATTATAAATTTTTCTTTATTGTGTTTGCTATCTAATGTGTGACTGAATATGTTTTCAATTAAAAACAAAAAACAATATAGAAGCTTTAACATAGTACCTATGAAGGTCATTAATAGAGTAATATTCCAGATCTTCAACTTGAAAACAATGATAGCCAGATTTTAACAGAATCTAGAGGAAAAGTTATTAGTGTTGCAACTCCTAATACTACCCTTAACCTTGTTTATTTTTGTAAATTTCCACTGAGTTTCATGCCAAGTTCTCTGTTATACTCCTAGATCTTCTATAATATCACTTCATTTAGACAAATATGTCTTCAGATTTTACATTTTTTTCTTACTTCAGTTAAGCCAGTAAGTTTCATACATTTCCCAAAAATCTTACCCGCCGCCCCCGCCACCAGATTTTGACTCAGCAACTGTGGAGGATTATGAGGATTTTCATTTTTAACAAGCACTCCCAGGTGATTGTTTTGCGAGTGGTTACAGCTAAGTGTCTGGAACAATTTCTTTTCACCTTGGACTTTGATTGAAGTAGAATTGGGGCTCAGAAAAGCAACAAGATTGAAAAACATTTAGGCAGGGTCTTCAAGCAGGGAGAGAGGACAGGGAGGCTAGGGAAGAGGAAAGATGGGTTCATAATAATGACAGTGGTGGGGAGAGGGGTAGCTGGTATAGACGACAAGTAGGAAGTACAACTGAGTCACTGACGACGGGATCCAAGGTACAGAAATACATTTTCTTCCCTAAGTACTGTAGGAAAAGATTTGTGTTTCAGTGGAAAACTACTCATTTATCTACTGTACACTTTCCTGGGTTATCAGATTCTAGTTCTTCACTGCCTTTCAGCTACTTTTCAACTCTGTAAATTGTTGGTAACGGATATGCAAATGCTCTCATGTCAGGTAGTGATTTAATTGACTTCATTTCCCCTCTGCTCTCCTAGTTCCTTTCTACCCCCAAACCAGGGAAAAATCAATTTTTTCTTTACTTGGAATTCATCTCAACATTCCTCTATTCTGCATAATCTGATGTTTTAAATTACCTTTGAACTGGTTACCACATCTGCTTGGCTTCTTTTTCATATCATATGAACAAAATTTCTCTAACATGTATGAAAGTTATGATTATATGTATTTCTGAAAGTTATCTGTCAACAGGAATACAATACATTGATTATCACTGCCATTAAAAGAATTGATGCATGATACAACTCTGACATTTCTCTGATTACTGAAGGATTTTTTTTTCAGGTTTTACTTATTTATTTGACAGAAAGAGACCACAAGTAGGCAGAAAGGCAGGCATTGAGAGAGAGAGAGGGAAGCAGGCTCCCTGCCAAGCAGAGAGCCCGATGCGAGACTCGATCCCAGGATCCTGAGATCATGACCTGAGCCGAAGGCAGCAGCTTAACCCACTGAGCCACCCAGGCGCCCCGATTACTGAAGGATTTCATGAACATTTTCCTTATCCTTTTTTTCCAATGTAAGAATCAGCAATGTAAATTTATCTTTACTCTGTGCAGACTATTTAACTTGTTATCAATAGAAACTCCATCTTTTCTGTCTTTTGGTCTCTAATTTGCTACTAATATAAAGTCTCTGGTAACACATTTCTAGCTCATGATTCAGAGACTCAAGCACCACAGTTCTTTCTTTCCCTCTTCCATTTAGATATTGAAAAAACACCTTCAGTCTCATCTCTGAAACCCAATTGATAGCGCTAATGCTATTTACTACACTTAGCCAGAAATAAAGGAAATTATCATCAGAATTTCCCAAGTTACAGAGAAGAGAGAGACACATTAATTTAATTTTCCTCTCAATTTTGTTACTTTGTTTTCCTTCAAATAATAAGAGAAAAATTTAAGCTATGGCCTAGGGAGTCACGCACATCAAATATCAGTCAGCCAGGGCTGGAATCCTGAAGATAATGGTATTCTTGCTGTCTCAAGTTAATATCTATAAAAGCTACAGTAAAATGCACTAAATGCTTTTGCTGCCTTTTTGGTAGAAAGGTGCACTGTCAGCCCAATCTTACTAGGTTCAGAAGGAAGCATTTGAAAATTGATCATAAAAAATCATTTGCTATCTAAAATGAGAACAATGCTTGTCATAGGACAGGCTTTCAAGCAGGCCAGTGTGAAGGGGCCTTAAAGGAAAAATAATACGTTTTCCCTTCAACCAGTGGATTCCGATAGGCAGCAGGGACACTTGTTATTCAGGGCAACCTTTCTAATTAGGTATCATTTGGCCACTTCTAATACTGCTGAGAACAAAGACTTTCTCTCCACTAGAGGACACCCTCTAACATCGAAAAATAAAAAACTCCTTTTAATTAAAAAGAAAATTTCTTTTCTAATTAAAAACATCAACACCCAGAGATCTTACTCAGAATTAGGAAATGGTGAGCATTTTCTTCTTTTTTTTTTCTTTGCCATGTGTCAAACACCATTTATTTTCTCATTTAATCATTAAAACACCTCTTGATTCCAGGGAAATTAATATATCCTAACTTAGTTGAGAGTGAACTGTTAAAGGTCTCCCATATTGACAGAAAATTCTGTGGAGGGGAATAAGAGATTTAGCTAATAAATTTCTCAAATTTTCTGGGAGGTGCATAGAACATAACCAGATATTCTTTTATATTTTATATACATAAAGTTGTGATCTGTGTGGGTTTTTGTTTGTTTTTGCTAGCCCAATGTCCCTTTTTCTGGTAAACAAAGTCCTATCCTCCTCACCTGAGAGAACTGCTTTCCCAAGCCTCAGGCAATCATAGTACCCTATCTTCTTGGTTATGGTGACTGATATTACTGTAGCTAGTGGCTGGCTACAGTGGTTGGTATGTGACCCAAATGCCAACAAAATTAGAATCTTTCCCTACTTCAATAGGAAGCCCAAGACCATTCCTTTAAAAAACAAGGTAAAACTGGTATATGGCTTTATATGTTTCAGGTTTTCATTATAATTGGACATCTGTATATACTACAAAGTGATCACCACCAGAAGTCGAGTCCATCACTGTGCAATGAATTCCCTTCACCCATTAAGCACATCCCCAACCTCCTTCCCCTCTGATGACCACCAATTTATTCTAAGTGTGCGTATTATTTTCTTTGTTCATTTGTTTTTCTTTTTTACATATCATATATGAGTGAAATGATATAGTATTTGCCTTTGTCCATCTGACTTAACTCACCTAGCCTATTACCCTCAAGGTTCATCTATGTTCTTGCAAATGGCAAGATTTCATTCATCTTTATAGTTAGTTGTTTAGTATTTTATTATATATGTATATGTCTGTATTTATACTTATTATATACATAACCCCTTTATCCATTCATTCATTGATGAACACCCATCTTCTTGAATTTGCCGAGAATTGTTTTGTGGCCTAACATGTGATCTATACTGGAAAATGTTCCATGTGCACTTCAGAAGACTTCGTATTCTACTGTCTTTGGATGGAATATTGTATTTAATGAATCCATCTGATGTAATGTGTCCTTTAAAGCCAATGTTTCCTCATTGATTTTCTGTTTAAATGATCTATCCAATGATATGACACAAGTGAGGTGTTAAAGTCCCCTCTTATTGTATTGCTGTCTGTATCTCCCATAAGGTACATTAATATTGCTTTAAATATTTTGGTGCTTCTATGTTGGGTGCACATATATTTACAGAGGTTATATTCTCTTCCTAGATTGGCCTTCTTTATCATTAGTAATAATCTTCTTTGTTTATTTTTAATCTTTGTTTTAAAGTCTATTTGTCTGATATGAATGTATCTATAGCACTCTCCTTATTGTTTTCATTTGTATGAAATACCTTTTTCCATCTCTTCCCTTTCAGTCAGTGTGTGTCCTTCTGAAGTGAGTCTCGTGTTGGCAGCATAGGGGTGGGTCTTGTTTTTTAAATTTATTTAGCTTCTCCATGTCTTTTGATTTGATTTGAATTCAGTTCATTCACATTTAAAGTAATTACTGATAGGTACGTAATTATTGCCATTTGGTTAATATTTTTTTCTGGCTGTTTTTATAGTTTCTCTCTGTTCCTTTATTCTCCCCTTCTCTCTTACCCTGTGGTGTGAGAGCTTTCTTTAGTGTTACATTTTAATTCCTTTCTCATTTTCTTTTGTGTTTTTACTATAAGTTTTAACTTTATGGTTGCTGTCACATTTTCATATAACATCCTATGTGTATATATTATGTATATAATGGTCAGTTTTAAGTTGATAAGAACTTAAAATTGAATATATTCTAAACTTTATATTTTTAACTCCCTACTTTTCACATATTTTTATTTTATGCACCCCTGAAATAATTATTATAGTCTTACTTTTACTGTTTTTGTCTTTTAATCCTCATACTTGTTTTATAAGTCATTGACTCACTATTTATACTATATATTTACCTTTTACAGTTAGAATTTTACATGTGCATTGTTCCTTGTTCTTAATTAGTGTCTTTTCTTTTCAGCTTAAAAAAGTCCCTTTAAGGGTACCTGGGTGGCTCAGATGGTTAAGTATCTGCCTTAGGCTCAGGTCATGGTCCCAGGGTTCTGGGATTGAGTCCAGCATCAGGATCCCTGCTTGGTGGGGAGTTTGCTTCTCTTTCTCTCTCTCTTCCAGCTTGTTCTCTGCCTTACTTTCTCTCCAAAAAATAAAATGAAATAAAATCTTAAAAAAAACCAACCCATCCCTTTCACATTTTTTGTAAGACCAGTTTAGGGGTGATGAAGTCCTTTAGGTTTTATCTGGAAAATGCTTTTTTTAAAGGTTGATTTTATTTATTTATTTATTTATCGAGAGAGTGTGAATGAGAGTAGGGGCAGAGAGAGAGAGAGAGAATCTTACACAGACTTTGCATTGAGCGGGTAGCCGGACATGGGGTTCCATCTCTTGACCCTGAGATCATGACCTGAGCTCAAATGAAGAGTCAGACAGTTAACCAATTCTTAACCCACTGAGCCACCCAGGCGCCCCAACAGTTAACCAATTCTTAATGGCCACCCAGTTGCCTCTATCTCGAAAACTCTTAATCTCCCCTTTAATTCTGAATAATAACCTTGCTGGGTAGAGAATTCTTGGTTGAAAGTTTTTTTTTTCTTTTAGCACTTGAAATATTTCATGTCACTTTTTTTTTTTCCTGGACTGCAAAGTTCTGCTGAAAAATCCACTGACAGCCTTATGGGATTTCCTTTGTACATAACAATTTATTCTCTTGCCACTTTTAAAATTCTCTCTTTAATGTCAGCATTTTAGTTATACTGTGTCTTGTTGTGGCTTTCTTTGGGTTCACATTTTTTGGAACTCTCCGGGCTTCCTGGACATGGATGTCTCTGTCCTTCCCCAGATGAGGGAAAATTTCAGCCATTATTTCCTCAAAGAACTTTTCTGGATCTTTCTCCTCTTTTCTCTTTTGGGGACACCTAAATGTGAATAATATTTTGCATGATGTTGCTCCAATGGTTCCTTTAAGCTAGCTTCACTTTTTAAAATTCTTTTTTGTTTTTCCTGCTCTGCCTGAGTGAATTCCATTGTTTTGTCTTCCAGCTTGATGATCCATTCTTCTGCTTCACCCAGACTGTGGTGAACCAGCTAGTGTATTTTTCAATTCAGTTATTGCATTCTTCAGTTCTGTAACTTCCATTTGGTACTTTGTTACATTTTCTATCTCTGTTGATGTTCTGTGTTCATCCAATCTCCTGAATTTGGTGAGCATTTTTATAACCATTACTTTGAACTCTTTATCAGATAGGATGCTTATCTCTGTTTCATTTAGGTCTTTTTCTTTGGTTTCTTTTCTTGATCTTTTATTTGGAATATATTCCTCTGCCTCCTCATTTTGCCTGCGCCTCTTTGTTTCTACGTATTATGCAAATCAGCTACCTCTCCTAGTCTTGAAGGAGTGGTCTTATGTAGGTGATGTCCCATGGCACAGAAGTGCTATCCTCCTTGGCCACCATAGCCAGGGGCTCAAGAGGTTTCCTCTGTGTGAGCTGCATGTGCCCACCTGCTGTGGTGAAGCTGTGGCTGTGGTGTAAGGGTGAAAGGGACTCTTGCTCAGCCCAGTGGTAACACATGACAGTGATTCAGGGGTGGGCTGGTCCCTCAATGGGGCATGACCTTTGCTAACAAGTCAGTGGGGAGAGTTTCAAAATGACACTTGGTAGCACCAGCATTAACAAGTTAGAAAGAGATCACAAAAATGATGCCCAGTGATCCAAAATGACATTTGCCAGTGTCTCGGTCTCTTGAGAGAATGCCATGAAGTTTCTTTCTTTTGGGCAGATACTTTAATATTAGTAAGTGGGTCTTCTTCACATATGGTCTAGGTACTTTTCAAGCTGGTATTTTTGCCTGGGTCCCATGGCAGGTGAGTCTATGTGTGAGCCCTTTTAGAGCAGATTTCCCACTCCTTAAAGTTCTATGATTTTCCTGAATGTAATCCCCATTGGTTTTCAAAGCCATGTGTTTTGGGGGCTCATCTCTCTTGTGCAAGATTTAGAATTTGGGGTGCCTGATAGAGGACAGACCCCTTGTTTCTCAGGAAAAATATTCCATATTTTGGAGATCTCTCCTGATTGTACATTGCTGTGCCTAGACTTTTTGTTTGTTTGTTTGTTTGTTTGTTTTATGATACCTAGTCTTTGCTCTTCCTATCTGTTTTGATGCTGCCCTCATCCTTTGTTGTGGAAGCTCTGTTTATATAGTTCTTAGTCTTTTTTGGAGGAAATTATTTTATATGTAGCTGTACATCTGTTGTACCCATGGGAGAAGGTGAGTTCAGGATCTTCCTATGCCACCATCTTGAACCCTCCTCTCATGAGCATTTTGTTCTTAAAAAAGATGTTAAATGGTAGGGGAATTTTAATTTCATTTGCACCAGTAATCATGAATATTGCATGGTTATGGTAAAGATAAGTGTTTTGCCAGATTTTCCATGTAAGATAAAAGCAAAGTAGTTTACAGATCATATTTAACTTTTGTCATTGGTTACACTGAATGGATCCTCTTCCAGAAAGCTATATTTAGAAATGCAGACTCTCCCTGACTGCTACTACCACATACATACATGCACATGCACACACACACACACACACACACACACACACACAAATAAAGAAAGTTCCTTTGGAACCTCCTCAAGACATTTTACCTACTTAAGTATTAGGACCTATGGTATATAATAGTTGTCAGTTATCTACCCACAAACACTTTTTTTGGAAATCAGATATTTCTCTAATGATTCCAAAAGAAAGGAAAGAAATGCAAGGGGTACATTATAACAAGATCGTAGTTGAGAGTGTTATTCCTATAAGATGTAACGATGCTCAAATTTTAAGAGAACAAAATCACAGAAAAACAAGCCATTCATTTCTAAATTTGCTAACCATATTTTAGCTGTAGTGTCAGGTTTCTTTATGAACATTTATTTTGTACTATCTTCCAACATAACATATTTCTGTAGGTTTTAAGAACAAAGCAACTTATCTGGCTGGCAATAGATCATGAGAGGATCTAAGTAACCACAAACAGTTTGAAATTAATTAATACACATCCATAGTACACATGTAAGTGAGTGCTCACAAAATGTTACCAATTATTATTATTACTAGTATAACTATTACTATGGGTCTTAACCTTTTCTATAAGCGATGACTTGCAGTTCATGCATCCGGTTAGATCAGATTATGACTTTCAGGAAGCTGAGGGCTATATGCAGGGATTCGGATAAATAGATGGGGGTACTTCCTAAACTAATGAGATGAAGAGGGACAGTAGCAAAACCCCTCCAGAATGGAGAGAAAAATCTCATGCATTTGAAAAGAAAGGGTGTACAAATGGGAAAATGATTACTGCATTTTGTTTTGATAGTTCACAGATGCTTATAAGGACTCAAACTATAGCTCCTGATGGCTGCCTTCTATTGGCACAATACAAACATTTATGGCATCTAGAACAATCTGTGGACACAGGCTGAAGAAAGGAATTCATTAAGCATCAGTTAACATCTGGTGCCCTCTGATGACCTCACCCCTGAGAAAGTGTGATGTTGCAACCAAGTGCTGAGAAGACAAGCACTAGAGAAATGAAGGAGGTGTCTGATGAACGCTCAGTGGAAAAAATGTTCAGCTGCCAGGAAATGGATGTGCTCAAAAAGATTATTCAGAAACTCCTAGTGATGATAAAGGAGAGGAGATAGGGCCATTTTTGGATATTTCAAAAATTGAATTAAATTATACATAATGTAAAATTTACCATCTTAGGCAATTTTAAGTGTACAAGGAAGTAGGGTCATTTCTGCCCATCAGTGGAAGAGTAGATAGAAGAGACTTGTGGCTTGCTTTCTGACAAAGACATTAGAATTGCTTATAATTCTGTGCATTTCTAAAATTGTTTTGAGTCATTCACAAAGTAGACTTTCTTTTTTTTCATAATACAGACATTTTTAGGTTTTTATTGCTGAGCCTTTTATCAATCTCAAATTTTGGGGATTGCATCTTGATTAGACAAGTCTTTTACTTTTGCTTCATTAACTACACAGTCACTATACTAAATTCTTCAGGACTTCTTTCAACTCTTGTTGTACTTTCCCATCCTTCTACAGTCTCACATTTTTATTTACTTATTTGACAGAGATCACAAGTAGGCAGAGAGGCAGGCAGAGAGAGAGAGAGATGAAGCAGGCTCCCTGCTGAGCAGAGAGCCTGATGTGGGGCTCCATCCCAGGACCCTGAGATCATGACCTGAGCTGAAGGCAGAGGCTTTAACCCACTGAGCCACGCAGGCGCCCCTACAGTCTCACATTTTTAAAGCAAATTATTCCATTTCCAGCTTCCATGTATACTTCAACCAGCCATTAACAAACATAGAGAAAGCACTTTTCTGTGGTCAGTGGTGAGCAAATTCTTTACACCTCAAGTATCACAAGTAGTTGACATAAGAAAAAAGGAAACAGAGGAGACTGTAGATTATGAATATGAAAAGAAGAACTGAGAGGGAAAGAAAAATGAAAAGGGGAGGAAGAAAGGGATATTAGTGGTGGTGGTGAAGGGTATTGAAATATCTCCAACAGTTTATTCAAATGTAACTGTTACATATAGGTTGCTGTTGTCCTCTTGAAGAGACCAGGTCCTGAAACTGCCTTTGTTTTTGGGTATTTATTTTTAATGTGATTAATCTATTTTTTTCAAAACCCTGGCTGATATCTACTAAGGTACAGATCACTTAGTGCCTCCCAGTGATTGTTATCCCTCTTCCTGTTAGTCATATAACCCCCACGGCTATAGATGACATTTCTACTCTTGCCTTCCAGGTTGATATGGCCATATGACTGAGACTGGGCTAATGAGATGCAGGGAGAAGTCATGTGTGGTTGTCTCCTTTATGATGAAGCCTCATGCCCTGGACTTTACTTTTCCCTTTCCTATAGGCTGTGTTGGGTTCTGTGGTTCGTGGGGAGTCTGCTTGAGATTCTCTCCCTCTTCCTCTGTGAAGTCCCCTTCCCATGGTGTGATCTCTCTCTCTCTCAAATAAAACAAATCTTAAAAAGGGAGGGGATTGTTTTGCTATTTCTTATGTGGACTGTGAAAGTTCCAATTCAAATTGCATTTTGCTGTCTCTGTTTTAGGGAAACAACCTCCCCCCACCAAGTATCCTAACACTTAAGGTATTTTTTATTTTTATTTATTTATTTATTTAAAGATTTTATTTATTTATTTGACAGAGAGAGATCATAAGTAGACAGAGCAGCAGGCAGAGAGAGAGGAGAAAGCAGGCTTCCTGCCAAGCAGAGAGCCTGATGCGGGACTCAATCCCAGGACCCTGAGACCATGACCTGAGCCGAAGGCAGAGGCTTTAACCCACTGAGCCACGCAGGCACCTTTAAGGTATTTTTAAAAAAATATTTATTCATTTATTAATAAGTAAAGCCTGATGCAGGGCTGGATCTCACTACCCTAAGATCATGACCTGAGCTAAAATTGAAAGTAAGATGCTTAACAGACTGAGCCACCCTGGCACCCCTGTAACACTCAAGGTCTTTTTTTTTTTTTAAAGATTTTATTTATTTACTTGACAGACAGAGATCACAAGTGGGCAGAGAGACAGGCAGAGAGAGAGGCAGAGAGAGGGGGCCTGATGCGGGGCTCGATCCCAGGACCCTGAGACCATGACCTGAGCTGAAGGCAGAGGCTTAACCCTCTGAGCCACCCTAACACTCAAGGTCTTAAAGGGATAATTTAGATATGCACAAAGCTTGCTTTTCTTATGTTTAAAAAATATAAACCATAATTCTTAGGTTTATATAGCTTTCAAGGTTAATGAAATATTCTTTAGGAAGCTTCATAAGCTTGTAAAACACGGCTTGTGTAGGGCATAATGATAGCTCATACATGATGTTTATTATTTAAAACGTGAATTAACATTCACTGAACCCACTGTTTGTGTTTTCTTCATTCCTGACTAGCAGGCATTTCATTAGTCAGCATTATATTAAAAGTATTCAGTGTAACTGCTGGTGTTTTCATACAGTGGTTTGCTCTGCTTGTCTTCCCCCATAGTAACTTAGCAAAATGCTTTAGAAAGCTTTTAAGCCTAAAATACACTATGAGTCTTGGTTTTTGGTCCACATTCCATAAAAGGAGAAAATGATAGCAGTTTGAAATGCCACAGAAACAGTTTAAATAATTGAAGCTGTAAAGGGGAGGGAATTTTCTGTGCTGAGGTGATCAGGGAGTTGCAGAAGTTAACAGCATTCATAGATATTTTCAATACTTAAGAAAAAATGCACTTTATTTTCATTTCTAGACTGTGACCAAAGCTACTTCTTTCAGTTATTTTCATTCTTGAAAAAGACAAGTTATTTCTCTTTAAAATCTGTATCTTCCTTTGCAATCCATTCTACAATTGGTATTTTTTTAAAATATTTTATTTATTCATTTGACAGAGATCACAAGCAGGCAGAGAGTTAGGCAGGGAGAGAGAAGGAAGCAGTCTCTCCGCTGAGCAGAGAGCCCGATGTGGGGCTCGATCCCAGGACCCTGAGACCATGACCGAAGCCGAAGGCAGAGGCCCAACCCACTGAGCCACCCAGGCGCCCCTACAATTGGTATTTTTAAAGTCACTTGAAAGTAACTCTGCTATTCAAAATTTCATCCCTCTTTCCTGATCATAGAACCTCACATTCAGGAGACACTCCCCCCCCCCCCAAACACGTTTAAAAGTATTTTTATTGACTTTAAACATGCAATATCTTGACAAGCTGTGACATTCTTCTTAATTTTTCCCCCCTTTTTTGGGATCCTGATCTCACTTCTATAATTTCATCCTTCCTCGGTATTATTTTTACTCTTGGCCTTTATACTAAACTGGAATCTTACTATAATGTACACACACAGACAATGTTGGTCTGGTTACTCTTTTGTGAGCTATTGGGGTTTTTCACATGGCTTTTAATCACAAGTGCCTTCTGCAAAGCTTATGAGACACTGATCTAGAAGGTTTATAACCCTTAAGATGTCTTTAATAAAAGGGATTGTAAAGTAGCATCTGAGACTTGTCAACATCTAATAAAGGTTATCACCTGAGAATCTCTACAGCTTTCTTATCTAAAGAAGGTATATGATTTTCTGAAGTCTATTTTTGTGCCCATCACTATTATAGCATGATTTTTAAATTTATGTTCTAATATTAGCAACCCTCTATGTGGAAAGTTGTAGAAGTAAATTAAAACAACTGAATCTTCTGGTCTATAGAAAAATGACCAATTATATCATTTCATAAAGATGAATGCCTTCTCTAACATATTTACAGAGTAATCTATATTACTAGTGTTCTATTTGTCATTATATTAATAAGCTTGCTTTTTCCCTTAACACTTAAATCTTGTGGACAATGCTCTTTATTATATCGAGTTGACACAGATAAAATATTGAAAGAGGTAAAACTCTGGGGATTTTCACAAAGTCCAAGGGAAAGGAAAGACTAAAGCCATTTGTTCACATCTGGATGATGTTTCACAGCATTTTAACTCCTTGATGCTGGCTGTTGGAATACCCTGCAATGGAAACCTAATGGCAAGCTTTGCTGACTAGATGTGCATTCTGAATCACTCTCACAGACTAATGAAAATACTCATTGATCTGATTAAGTTAATTGATCCAGTACTTTAATTTAGCATGACCACGTGCACCACATAGTAAAAAGATTGTGATAACAAAAATTAAGACAAAATTAATAGTTATTAGACATAAGTAGTTCTTATGAGCAGGAAATTGTGATTCTGAAACATTACTTCATTAGTACTTTTTTCTACCACTACTTAGTCAAATTTATGCTTCTTGACTTTCTCATTTGAAATAGGAAAGAGCCTCTTAAGATTCCATGGCTAAAGCCTTATTTTATTTATTTTTTAAAAAGATTATTTATTTATTTGACAGGGAGAGAGAGAGAGAGAGAGACAGCAAGAGAGGGAACACAAGTGGAGGGGTGGGTGGGAGAGGGAGAAGCCGGCTTCCTGCTGAGCAGGGAGCCTGACACAGGGCTCGACCCTAGGACCCCAGGACCATGACCTGAGCCGAAGGCAGGAACTCAATGACTGAGCCACCCAGGAGGCCCAGGGATAAAGCTTTAAAGCACTTTTTTTAAAATTTTTAATTTTTTCAGCATAACAGTATTATTTTTGCAACACACCCAGTGTTTAAAGCACTTTTTGACATATCTTGGTTCTTTCTTTCTTTCTTTTTAAAAAGATTTTACTCTTTTATTTGAGGAGGATAGAGAGAGTGAAAAAGTGAGAGCACAACAGCAGGAGGAGGGAGAAGCAGACTCCTCACTGAGCAGGGAGTCTGGTGGTGTCTGATCCCAGGACAATGCAGGGATTATGACCTGAGCTGAGGCAGCCGCCCAATTGACTGAGCCACCCAGGTGCCCCTTGGTTATTTCCTTCTTGTCTTTTTGATATCTGTCTTTATTTTCCTAAATTTATACAATGTGAACATACTGCTTTTATAATTTAAAAAAATATAAATTATAGCATTAAAACGTTACCATATATTCTATTTCAAGGTAGCACCACAGATCATGCACTATCTTAGTCAACAGTCATAGAGGGTTCTCTCAGTCAAGATCAGCTCTGTGACTCTAAATATGCTGGGAAAAATATCATTGTATATACTATTTTTTTAAAAGATTTTATTTATTTATTTGACAGAGAAATTACAAGTACACTGAGAGGCAGGCAGAGAGAGAGATAGAGAAGGAAGCAGGCTCCCTGCTGAGCAGAGAGCTCGATGCAGGACTCGATCCCAGGACCCTGAGATCATGACCTGAGCCAAAGGCAGCGGCTTAACCCACTGAGCCACCCAGGCACCCCATTGTATATACTATTGATTAGTGATACTAGTTTGAAACATTATTAACAAAATATAAGTATTAGAAGAGACATCTTCCTCATCCATAGTTAGGGACTGTGTGGGATTCCTCAACACAAATGAACATTTAAAATCAGCTCTATTGAATCTGGGCTTATTATTATTTTATTTTATTATTTTATTTCTATATATTTTTAAAATTTTTATTTATTTATTTGACAGAAAGAGAGAGATCATGAGTAGGCAGAGAGAGAGAGGTGGAAGGAGGCTCCCTGCCGAGCAGGGAGCCCGATGCGGGGCTTGATCCCAGGACCCTGAGATCATGACCTGAGCTGAAGGCAGAGGCTTAATCCACTGAGCCACCCAGGTGACCCTACTTCTATATTTTTTAAAGATTTCATTTATTTATTTGACAGAGAGACAGAAAGAGAGAGCACAAGTAAGCAGAGCAGCAGGCAGAGGGAGAGAGAGAGGGAGAAGCAGGCTCTCTGTTGAGCGGGGAGCCCAATGTCGGGCCCTGGGATCACGACCTGAGCTGAAGGGCCCTGGGATCATGACCTGAGCTGAAGGCAAATACTTCACCAACTAAGTTACCCAGGAGCCCAAATCTGTGCTTATTTTTAAACTAACTCCCATCAACATCTTTCTTTTCATCAACATCTTACTCCAAAAACAGGAGTTTGATACAGTATGAATGAAACCCTTCCACTTAGAGTTTTTCATGACAATAAATAAGGTTATATTCTATAGCAATATTTGCTCTTTTTGGAAAGCCAGAGAAGAGGTGTGAACAGTGTTCATGCTCTCACTTTTATTTAAGCCAACATAATCACTTCCATTTGTTCAACTACTCTTAAAGTTTTCAGAAAGCCTTCTATTCTCACTGTAATAATCAAGATTATTCATCTTAGAAAAACATTGAAAACAAGTTCAAATTGGACATTTCCTTTCGATATTAGGAATGACTGTTTGGGATGGGGGATAGTAGAGAGGCAAATTGAGTAAATTCATTATATACTAATTCCCTTGTTTATCTAATTTGTATACATACATGTGAACAATTCTCTTGGAACAGCTGTGAGGGTCCCGCCCTCTGGTTTCTACATTACTTCCTTCATTATCCCCCAAGTACCAGCATGTTCACAAAGCACAATGATTAGAGATCCCATACTCTAGCACCCACCAAGGCTTGCCATCTTTGAGATTGCACAATGTGATAGCTTCATAATGTGCCAATTTGGCTAACTAATTAGCCAAACTAAATGTAACTAACTTACATTTCCCAGAATTCCGTTTTCTTGTACGTGTCCTTCAGGGTAAGCTATGAGAGAGATTTTCTCATACTAGTGGAAAAATGGAAGGGAAGCAGCAGCCATTTTTGTGTGTGTGTGTGTGTGTGTGTGTGTGTGTGTGTGTGTATGTGTATATGCACGTACATGTGCACACACATTCTTCTGGTATGTCAACTCACTTTCTTGACATGAAGTCACACTTGGGCCTGAAATTGCTCTTTTTTCCCCTGTATCTTCTCTCAGTGTCTCTGACTTCTGGGCAGGACACGTGTATGTTTAGTTCTATGATGAAGGGCCTTGGCTTATTCTTGTTGGTAAGGTCCGAGGCAGCAAAAACTGACATGTGTTTGTCCATTCAGTGAAGTTCAAGCCTGCTCATAATCTTCCCACTTGACTGCATGTCCTGTAAACTGTGAGCCCAGTTCACACTCAAGGGCTTCTATCTGACTTATCATCTTCTCTCCCTGACAACACACCAGTGAAGTTTAGGCTTCAGCGTTAAACACAAAGATAGTCAAGTAGAGACTACTTAGTCCCCATAAGTGTGTGAATGAATTATCTGCAAATAAATAATTATTTATAAATATGTATATGTATATGTATTTTATGTTTGGCTGTTTTTCCTTTAACCCACTTCTCACACTACAGATACATGGATAGTTTCATATATATAAAGGACTTTAATGGCTTTACCATTCACATTCTACTGATCTCCAAATCTAAGTCTTTCACCTGGCCTTCTCTCCTGCATGGATGTCTCTGCTTGGATCTCCCATAAGCATTTCCTGCTTAACACGTCAGCAGTTTGACTAGACATCTGACTCTCAAAATTGTTCATCCTTCTGATTTCCCTATTTTAGCGAACGTGATCTAACATGTAGTAGGCATTCAGTAAATCCTTATTGGAAAGTTAGTGAATAAATAACCATGCTCAGGAAAGATATTTTGCCACTATTAGGTGCTGAGGATGAATAACAGGAGCCCAATTCACCCAACTAGCTCTTATTCAAATTATGGGAAAGGGACAGTTCAATAAGAAAGCCTCATTCCAGTAACCTCTAATTTCCTTCCTCTAAGTCAGCTTTAAATTTTTTGGCATTCCGGTCTCTTGAAAGAACTGATGAAAGAGAAGCCCTTCTCCTGTCATGAAAATATTTTCTGTGTTTACAATTTTAAAGCCCCTTGAAATTCATTCATCCACCCAAGAATCCTAGGTTAAGGATCTGTGATCTGCTTAAAATAGGATATTAGAAAACACTAATTGTTTTATATAGGAGTTATAATCTCACAGGAAGGTGGTGGGGGATTCATGCTGTTTTTAGTTATCTTTTTTGTCTATTTGAGTGACTAGAAATGAAAACCTACAGTTGTTTGTCAAAACAAACATGTTTGTCCTGCTGGGACCTTTGAAAAGAAATAACTGAAACACTAATGATTTATCAAGCGAAAATAAAGAAGCTAAAGGTTTAAAAAATAAGCTATTCTGTTTAAGATATTAAGATACCATTAGTGAGGCTTTATAATCATAATGTTTACCTGGAATTTCATAAATCCATCTTAAAATTGTTTTTATGTGCTAAAAATGTGAAAACTACTTCTGTATTAAAATGACTGGTACTGGTTATATCATCTAAATTTTCAACCATTCTTTCTCCAGTTAATGGACTTATTATAGACCTCTAGGAATATGACATAATTTTATAAACATTTGAATATTAACTGGTTCACCAGTTTGTGGGAAAGTCCAAAATGAATTTTTAAAGAATAGCTGCTTCTTCAAAATGTCCTTATTCTGAAAACAAAATGCAGTTCCGTAATGGAAGATGACATAAACAAAAGCAAACTACAGTCATAATAGAACACAAATGAGAAATTATCACCATAGCTGAAAATACAGACTTGAGACAAGAAATTTGACAATAAATTCACTGTGATTATAGTTTCTCCTACATTCCAGAGTAGGTAAGGCCACTGGGACAGTATTTATAACCTCTTTCTTAAATGTGTCTGTCTGTCAACAAATTAGCACCTAGGTTGATGCATTAAAGAGCAATTAATTGGCTGGCAGAGGCATATGGATAGCTATCACAGAAGGGAATCCCTCTGGCTGTGTCTACTCATGGAAAGCAAGATGGGAAAAGAGATTAGAAAAAAGGAATCATTGGAAACTTGTCACCTCAAGATTGCAAAATCAACGCCCCTGGATACTTTAAGAATATAATATTTTCCCTAAATGATGTTTCCTCTTGTATTCTTCAGCATAAGTGATGGAACTTTCTTTAAATATGTGTTTTACCTGTTTGTTTATATGTATGTATATAAAACAAGCAAAATTATATATGTGTTTATATATATACTTTTTAAATATAAATAAATTTTAGATAAACTAGGGGAATGTTCAACCTAGAACCTTAAATGGGTGACTGAAATCTTATATGTCCAGACGGTTTAAGGCAATGATGCACAGTTAACACTCTTCTCTATAAAAGTGCACATTCAAAGTCTCTGAAAACACAGAATGGAGGCTAACAAAGCAGATCCCCTGGCTGATTTTGTGCTCTGGACATCAATTTGTAATCCTTATTCTAAATCATCAGCATAGTGTTTGGAATCCAGGGCCCTAAGTCAGCTAAATCTATATCCAAATAAAACTCAGCCACATACTGTCTCCTTGTCTTTAACCAACTTATGTCACTTAACCTCTCTAATACTTTCTCAGTTGCAAAACCGACTCTAAGAATAGTTAACTCCTGGGTTTATTATGAGGATTAAATATGTGAATAAGGTATATAAAGCACATTAGCACATTGTAAATTAGCACAGAGGTGTTAAGTAGGGGGTGTTAGTAGTGGTAAAAATGACGATACACAGCCCTAACAAATCTAGTGCCTACTAGGTACCAAGATATACGTTATCTCTTGATAAAACAGAACTAGTTTTCTGCTACCAAGAGTTCCCCTACTTGATTTTCACATTGCCATGTTTTCTTTTCATTAACCCAGTGTTAATAGATCGTGCCATGTTTCCCTTCATTCTGTATTAGTCTCCATAAGCATTGAACTCAAAGTTAACCTATCCAAAGGATAAAAGAGCAAGTGCTGTCTGCTTGAGTGAAGGCTCTTCACTGCTGTGTTGTTCTGATGAATTTCAGAATGGGACACACCTTCTCTTGCCATCCTCCATTCTCAATTGTTTTCCCATCTCCAATCTCACTTGTAGTTGCTGTCTTACCTACCATTCCACAGCTGTCTTTTAGAACTTAGACTTGATCCAGCCTATCCAGAAAGCGTTTTTCAAATATTCCCATCAATTTCTCCCATGAACTTCCCAAGAGGCCATACAAGATCTTGCTATATTCTCTAGATACTGTCTAAATTCAATCCATTTCCTCAGGTACAATATGACTTTGCTTCTTTTTTTTTTAAAGATTTTTTAATTTATTCATTTGACAGACAGAGATCAAGTAGGCAGAGAGGCAGGCAGAGAGAGAGAGAGAGAGAGAGGAGAAAGCAGGCTCCCTGCCGAGCAGAGAGCCCGATGTGGGGCTCAATCCCAGGACCCTGGGATCATGACCTGAGCCGAAGGCAGAGGCTTTAACCCACTGAACCACCCAGGCGCCCCTTGACTTTGCTTCTTTACCAGACTGTAAACTTATTTGCAAACAAGGGTTGTGTCTAAATAAAAACTTATGAGTACACCCTCTCATTTTAGCTCCAAGGACTCTCAAAACATCATTATGATAGTGTAAAAGTTTCAGAGATTAAATCCATAAGGAAACATAAGGTATTTTTCCTTGTCTTGTGAGGATTCACTTTATGGTCATTCACAAACAAGCAAACAAGATAATAAATAAACAACAAACTTTCAGTTCCAGAGCACTATGAAATACTGTCCTATTTTCAGGAACTGCCCATAGTAACATTCTTCTCAATAATGAAAAAAGCAATTGCATACCTATGTGAGAGTCTAAGGCAGGTGAATTAGAGCCCAAATCCAGGCAATTACATTAAATCACATTTGAGTGGGAGTAGGAAATGTGTTACGCAGTCAAAGCCACAATATTATATTTAACATTTCTGGAACCTATGAACAACTATGCCTATCAGCATAAAAACTTATACATTGTTTTATGGACTATCTTCCGACATTGTATTTCAAATCTTTGAGTATGGGGTATGTGTAAAGTCATTTAACTATGGCTTTTATGTCTAGCAAGTCCTTTGAACTGGTATATATTTTTTAAAGATTTTGTTTATTTGTCAGAGACAGAGTGCACAAGCAGGGGGAACAGCAGGCAGAGGGAGAAGCAGGCTCCCTGCTGAGCAAGGAACCCAACATAGGACTCACTCCTAGGAACCCGGGATCATGACCTGAGTGGAAGGCAGACACTTAACTAACTTGAGTCACCAAGGTGTTCCTGAAATGGTATTAATAGTCATGCACAATCAGTGAAAAATTTCCCAAATCTTCCTTCACTACAGGTTAAAAGTCTCTTAAGATAAATTACATTGGCATTGTTTTCTCCCATGTAAACTCTAAGGCAACTGTAGAAGATTTTCATAGGCATTGCAACTCACACTAAATCAAACCATCCAACTCAAACCTTGTAAGTGAAGATTTTCATTTTAATCTGGGTCTCTTACTCATGGATAAGAGTATGTATAATGATCTTTTGAGTAGTTCTTAGTAACAGAAGTCCCCTTCCTAAAACCTATAAGAATATAACAATGTCCATCAATGACATCACCAGTACAGCCCTCTGAGTGAGATCTATCAGAGGAGGCTCATGGAGTCCTGAGCTTCAGAGCCTATGAGGAGGATTCTGGGACCAAAAGCTATATCTAGCATTTTGGGCTAAAAAGCCTCTCCGTGGATACTAGTCGTGACTCCCCTTCTGTCCCTAGTGATGGCCATTTGGGAAAGCAGGACATTCATCCTGAATCAAGAAAGAGTCTGGAAGCTTTTGATTTTGATGAAGATCAAAAGCTTCTGCACAGCAAAGGAAACCGTCAAGAAAACAAAGAGGCAACCCACGCAATGGGAGAAGATATTTGCAAATGATAGTACAGACAAAAGGTTGATATCCAGGATCTATAAAGAACTCCTCAAACTCAACACACACAAAACAGACAATCATATCAAAAAATGGGCAGAAGATATGAACAGACACTTCTCCAATGAAGACATACAAATGGCTATCAGACACACGAAAAAATGTTCATCATCACTAGCCCTCAGGGAGATTCAAATTAAAACCACATTGAGATATCAGCTTACACCAGTTAGAATGGCCAAAATTATCAAGACAGGAAACAACATGTGTTGGAGGGGATGTGGAGAAAGGGGAACCCTTTACACTGTTGGTGGGAATGCAAGTTGGTGCAGCCTCTTTGGAGAACAGTGTGGAGATTCCTCAAGAAATTAAAAATAGAACTTCCCTACGACCCCGCTATTGCACTCCTGGGTATTTACCCCAAAGACACAGATGTAGTGAAAAGAAGGGCCATCTGTACCCCAATGTTTATAGCAGCAATGGCCACAGTCACAAAACTGGAAAGAACCAAGATGCCCTTCAACGGACGAATGGATAAGGAAGATGTGGTCCATATACACTCTGGAGTATTATGCCTCCATCAGAAAGGATGAATACCCAACTTTTGTAGCAACATGGATGGGACTGGAAGAGATGATGCTGAGTGAAATAAGTCAAGCAGAGAGAGTCAGTTATCATATGGTTTCACTTATTTGTGGAGCATAACAAATAGCATGGAGGACATGGGGAATTAGAGAGGAGAAGGGAGTTGGGGGAAATTGGAAGGGGAGGTGAATCACGAGAGACTATGGACTCTGAAAAACAATCTGAGGGTTTTGAAGGGGTGGGGGGTGGGAGGTCAGGGTACCAGGTGGTGGGTATTATAGAGGGCACGGATTGCATGGAGTACTGGGTGTGGTGCAAAAATAATGAATACTGTTATGCTGAAAATAAATAAAAAAAAAAAAAAAGAAAGAGTCTGGAAACACAGGCCTTCAGGGAGCAGAGCAACAGAGGGAAATCTGGCCAAAGCAAAGGTTTGACTCTTACTCTGTTAGTGCCAGCATCCTTTATACTGCCCTTAATGAGGCAGTTTGAATAGTTCATGAGAAGGAAACTGGGAGTTAAAGAAATTGGAGATAGGTCACATATGAAAAGCGTGGTTACATGTGATGGGGTGTAGGGACGCCTCTGTGAGGAAGAAGGGAGGAGGCAACACTGGTGGTGCTCCAGGACACGGGACTCAGAAGCACTGAACCCAGAGAAGGGATTTCAGACCTGTCTGGGTATCAGCGTGGCCCAGATCAAGAATCTATTTATGTCACAAGCTTTTCTGATGACTTAGGTGCATAGCAGACTCAGGTACCTGTGGGTTTTACCTTTTGCCACAGGAGGAAATTTAGGCCTTCCGAAGGAGTGTCGGGGGGACCCCAGCTGGAATTTGGGCCTGCTTGAAGGGTTCAGAGGAGTCACGAGGGTTTGAAGGCTTGTAGGCCCAGAGATTGTGTCCTAGGCACTAAAACGTGAGCAGAATTTGGAGAGAACAACTGACTGGAATCCCAAGATGGCTAAAACAAGTTAAGTTGGGATGAAGCCTTGAAATCTCCGTGGTAGGGATTGGTAAATAATACAGTATGATTTGGTGATCCACATTTTGGAAAACAGCCATTTTCTCTGGAGGCTGCTGAAATGGTGTTAGCATAATTAAAAAAGATAATGCTGTTAGCGTCATCTTTTCCGGGGCAGAATGAGTTTGATGGAAGTAGTAGGAACTCTTACCTCACTTTAATGGCAGTTAGGTGTTGTGGAACCTCACCTTATTCCAGAGTAAGCCTGGCTGTATTCAAAAGGGTCTGCGCTCTTCCTACCCCAAGCGCTGCAGCCAGGCTGCGCACAGTTAGGAAATAGCGAGTAGTTAGAAAAGAGGGGGAGTGGGCTGGGCCTACATTTTGCAACTGCTGCTAATTTCTGGTATTTAGTTTCCATGGATGCTGCTGGTTTAAAGCTATGGCCTGGCTCCCAGTTACAAGTTTCCCAGCTGTGATTAGAGAAGCTGCTGCTCTTAGGTGGAAATGAGCTTAGCTGATAAGTGGAACAGACAGAGGCAAGGTAGAAATGAAAAGCAGAATTTCAGTGCTACGAAGTTATCTGGAGTTCGAAGTTTTCTCCATCTTTAACATTCTTATTCCTTAGTTATAGTAAAACTTCTTTAGAGACAGGTACTACCAGATAGTGTATACATAATATATACATACATATATATATACCGTATGTATATGTACACACGCATACATATAAGATGAATGACATGTGAGATCAGACAGTCATGGTAAAAAAATAAATTCAAACAATTAAGAAAGGTATAAGATGAAAAATAAAAAGCTTCTATCCGTATTCCGTGCTGTGGCTTCACTCCTCCACAGGTAACCATAGAAACAGTTCTTTCCATACATTTCTCAGCTAATATGCATATACAAACATATGCGTAGGTACATGTAAATGTATATATAAATATGCACACACACAGATATGCCTCACAGAGTACGAGTTAGATTACATCAGTACAAATAGCTCTATTTTGTCATTTTGATAGCTGTAGTTTGTTGTAATACGTGGATCCTTGCTTATTTCACCAATTCATACTCACGAACATTTTTATGTTTCCTTTTGTATTTATTATTACAGAAAGGGATGTACTAAACCTCTGTGAATAGATATCTTTACAGTAAAGTGTAATAGATCATATTTTGAAATGGATCATGGATAAAAATAGGAATTTTGAAGTGCAAATTTGACACCAGTGAGATAAATGAGAAGGATCAATCTGAAACATTGAAAGGCTGTCACAGACATGAAACTTAATGCCCAGATGCTTCCAGTCAGGAATAAACAGCAGTGAATCTCAACTGTATAGGCTACTCTTAGTTTCTTATTTGAAATACAATTTTTAATTTGGTGATGTAAATGAGCCTACATTTATTTTAGCATCTGGCTCATAAAAAAGCATGAAGCTATGCTCCATGAAACCATCATTCTTCATCGGCATTTTAAAATCAATCACACATACACATTTAGAAAAAAACTGAGCACTCTCTCTCTCTCTCTCTCTTTTTTTTTTTTTTTTTTTTTACAATTTTAAAAAGAAAACTCTGCCAAGTGGAGGAAAAGAAATGCAAACAAAAAAGTTCATCTTGGAAGCAGAATTTTGGAAGGTGATATTTCTTTTAAGAGAAAAATTGGTTGAAAACTTGGACTGTAAATATGCTAGAATCTGTTTTGAGCCAAAAGGGGTTGGCAAGCTGTAAAAAAATGTGCCTTTATTTACTGACATTAACAAGGGACATCTTTTAAAATGCTCAAAACCATTGTAGAACAACCAGTTGTTAGGTTCGGGTTACTTCTATTATTTATCTTATAGTTTTATTAAAGCTTAAATAAAGGACACTATCAAACCTTTAGGTGATCTGATGTTTGTCTTTGATTCTCAGTATTTTAAAAAGTGAGCCCCGTGAAGACCTCTGAACAATTGTTTGATGAAAAATAGTTGCTGAGGGTTTTTTCAAGAAAGCATTTTTTAGTGAGTGTGAAATTGATTGGAAAAGTAACTGGAAGGATATGTACACTGAAGTGGTCACATCACAGAAGACAGAGCTAAAGTATGGTAGCCTTCATTGGGACCACTTTTCACCCACAATTTCCTAGCTGCTGTATCATTTACAAAGGGCACTGTTTCAAAGAATCACTTTTTTCATTTTTTAAAAATTTATTTGTCAGAGAGAGAGAGCACACAGGCAGGCAGAGTGGCAGGCAGAGGCAGAGGGAGAAGCAGGCTCCCCGCTGAGCAAGGAGCCCCATGCAGGACTCGATCCCAGGACACTGGGCTCATGACCTGAGCCGAAGGCAGCTGCTTAACGAACTGAGCCACCCAGGCGTCCCTTTTTTCATTTTTTTAAGGAACTTAACACAGTGGTGAAAATCATACATTTTGTAAACAACTGTGGTTGAAATTTCCATTCTTTAGACATACTTGCATCAAAACCTTGCATTAAAAACCTTTTTATTGCATGTATTTATGAAATGTAGTGCAGGGAAGAATTTCCCAACTCCATGCAGAATTGTTAGTTGTTTTCATGGAGACAACAATAAACAAAACATGACTGTGGCAGAGACCAGCTAGTCATTCACCAAATGAATATTCCTTTCCTTCTAGGCAGACAGCCAAGTAACATTTCTAGCCTCCCTTGCAGTTAAATGCAGCCATATGACGGAGTTTTGGCCAATTGTGGGTAGGCAAAAATGATAAATGAAACTTCTAGGCCTGACCTATTAATTCTGTTCCTCCTCCCTAAAAAACTCACTAATTTCTCTATGTCCAGTCTGGATTTCAATACTCATGGTGATTTTGGCCATTTGTTGAATGTGAAGATTCTTTGTGTTCCTGGGTTCCTAAATGATTGCACGAACAGAACCCTCCACCAACAATCTGTGCCACCAATGGACTTCATTTCATGTGATCCCAAAATAAACTTCTATTATATTAAGCTCTTAAGAGTTTCTTTTTCCCATGCATTAGAACAGTTATCATTACCTTAACCAGCACAGTGAGAAACAGTAGACACCTGGATGAATTTTCCCCCCACACTGAGCCCCTTACCAATAACTGTAAGGTAGAGTTATAAATATTTTTATTATTCATAATAAGATCACTATAGTCAAAATAAATATTGAGTGCTGCATACAAAGTTCAGAGGGATTATGAGTTGTCTGGGTTTCTTACTTAACTGACAAATTCAAAATTATACCATTAGTTCTAAATATAGAACTCTTCCAGTCATTTTTTTCTTAATGATAAAGCCCTTTTATTCTTCCCTGAGACAATAAGGAAGACTAACCTGTGTATCAGAGACCATTCACATCCACCACTGGCCACAGGTGACTTGACCTCTTAAAAGAGGATGAACTTATAAAAACATCCACCAACAGCCTGAAAAATTTTGCTCTTTTTTACCTCATGGCATCATATTGGGTATCTATCTATGTTTAGAAATCTTTCTGACTGAGCTTAGACCATTTGAAAAACAAAACCAATCCCTTCCTATTTGTACCTTCATAGTTCTATAAATATCTGTTGAATCAAAATATCATGACACCTCCGGGCTCCTGGGTGGCTCAGTGGGTTAAAGCCTCTGCCTTCGGCTCAGGTCATGATCCCAGGGTCCTGGGATCGAGCCCCGCATTGGGCTCTCTGCTCAGTGGGGAGCCTGCTTCTTCCCCCCTCTGCCTGCCTCTCTGCCTACTTGTGATCTCTGTCTGTCAAATAAATAAATAAAATCTTAAAAAAAAATGTGAGGATTCCTTAAAAAAAAAAAAATCATGACACTTCATCAGAGAAGCCCTGAAATGTGTCCGCCCACTTCTGTTTTTAAATCAAGAGATTCAATGTAACTGGATCTCACTCATTAGCCAATGCAACAATAAGCATCAGATGATAGATTATTATTATTATTTAAAGATTTTATTTATTTATTTGACAGAGGAACACAGCGAGAGCGGGAACACAGGCAGGGGTAGTGGGAGAGAGAGAAGCAGACTTCCCACCAACCAGGGAGCTGGATTCGGAGCTCGATCCCAGGACCCTGGGATCATGACCTGAGCCAAAGGCAGATGCTTAAGGACTGAGCCACCCAGGTGCCCCTGATGGTAGATTATTATTTTTTTTTTTAAGATTTTTTTAATTTTTTATTTGACAGAGAGAGATCACAAGTAGGCAGAGAGGCAGGCAGAGAGAGAGAGGAGGAAGCAGGCTCCCTGTGGAGCAGAGAGCCCGATGCGGGACTCGATCCCAGGACCCTGAGATCATGACCTGAGCCGAAGGCAGTGGCCTAACCCACTGAGCCACCCAGGCACCCCGATGGTAGATTATTTTTAAAATAGTTTTAATGTTGGCTCCACCGTTAGGTGTGTTGGGCTGGAAAGTTCAATAGATACAGCCATAAGTATCTTTAGCACTATAAGTTTTTATGCACATAGTTCAACTTAAAATTTTTTCATAACATTAAATGCTTTATGTGAAACAGTTGAATGATATGAAAAATATATTTTTCTGAAAATTTATAATTTTCCTGTCCATATAATTTGAGGAGATAGTATGTCATGATTTTACTCTAGTAATTTTTATTTTTATGAATGGGAGTTGTGAGACTTGATTAGGCCATTTTAGTAGCTAAAAGATTAATAATTCCTTCCCTGTTTGTGCTAAAGCATTGTTAATAGATAAGTAAAATACAGATTATGGGAGAGCAACAATAATCATTGCAGAAAGGAAATTCTTATTCATTGATTAGGCTCAATTATATGCAGGGGATTCCACCTACACTAATGAGAAATATGTTTTCATAATTTTGCTTATGGCATACTCAACTAAAGATGTAAAATTAGAAATGCAAATCATCCAAAGAGCAAGTGTATAAAAATGAGATTTCAGTAAAGGCTTCATACAAATTTTATTTCATGGTTTGTATTTTTCATAAAGGCTCCGCAACACAATTACATTAGGAACTATAATTTTCAACTTAACTCTGGCTTCTAGGTCCTATTAGGTCCACTGTGTATTACATCTAACTCTTGCTTTTTTCCCTACCTAAAATTGTATCCTGGGAACAGTAACTATTACAAAATTATAGTGACTTGAGTGAGGAGTTGTAATCTAGATCTATTTTATTATTTTTGAGCACTTAACATATTCTATTATCATTAAGTGATAAGCACTGACTCCACCATCATCATTCTTCAAGATTTTCAATGAGTTAATATAAAATTCTGAATCAGTATCAATGATAGCTTTAACTAAATTGGGTAGTATTCAATGCCTAATGGAACCTTCTACCTTCCCCCCAAAGTTATTGCTGGTTTTCACCCTCTAATCACCTTCATTAAGAGAAATTGGATATGATCAAAACCTCTCGAGTGGAGAAAGCAGAACATGAGGCAAAACAAAACCACAGTATAAGAGGTTCTATAAACCAGAGATTAAAAGGATTACTGATTGCTTGTTTCCAGTCGGCATGCATAGGTAAATAATTAATTGCAGTGTTTTAGGAAGAAATAACAACATCCAAAACTTTGAAGAAAAAAATCTTCCCATGTTTTTGTTTTTGTTGCCAATGCAAAAAATGGTTTTGCTGTGAGCCACTTAGTTAAATCTGTAACTAAGCTTATCTCTTTTGGACATTTTATGACCTAAATCATGAGGATGTGATTGCTTCATGCTTAATTTTCCACGAAAAATTTTATTTAGAACTCTATGACAATGTAACTATTATTTCTTTAACACTGGTGTAATATTGAATACCAATGAATCACTAAATCCTTCCTCTGAAACTGATAATACAGTATATGTTGATTACATTTACTTTAAATAAAAAACTTGCTTAATACAGAATGTCACCATCCATCCTTAATGATATAAACATCAATCTTTTAAAATGCTAACAAGAATAATTTAAAACAAATATTACTTGTAAAAAATCATCTCCCCTAAATTAAAATATTGAACAAATCAATTGGCATTGTAGTATCTATTGTGAATGCTTGGCTTTTGATTGTTAAATGTTATAATTTTTTTCAGTGGTTAGGCATGCATTTAGCACTTTAGATATTTATTGAGTTACTTCTATGTGCCAGGCACTGCTCTTGGTGCTTGGGATATGTAAGAGAACAAAGCAAAACTTTCCACTCCCATGCGACTTACATCCTCGTGCAGGATGGTAGAGAATGGGCAAAAATGATACAGTATGTTCAAAGGCAAATAGATATATGGGAAAAGGCGAAAAAGTAGAAGCCAGGAACGCCAGCAGTTGGGTGAGTCTGCTATTTTAAATCGGGGGTCCAAATAGGGCCCACGGAAATGGTGACATTTGAGCAAAGGCTTGAAGGAAGCAGGGTGTCAGCCAGGTAGGTGTGTTACAGGGGAGTGTTGCAGGCAGAGGAGCAGCCAGTGCAAAGACCCAAGAAGCGAGAGTATGTGGTAATGTTAAAAAAACAGCAAGAAGGCCCAGGGGCTGGTATGGAGTAAGGCAGTCAGACAGGGGCAGCCGTGTGGTCATACCGGAGATGGAGAACTCACCTGGATAGGACTGTATAGACCACTGTAAGAATTGCTGCTCACAATGGGAAATCTGGAGCTTTTGAATGGTTGAGTAGTGAAAAGTTCGTCGTGCTACAGTAGTAACCATAGAGGAAGTGAGAAATGGTCAGATTATGAGTTGTTTTAACGTTAGAGCCATCAAAATTCCCTGACACGTTGGATGTGAAAAGTGAGAGGCGAAAAAGGTCAAGAATGGTCCTGGATTTTGGCCCGAGTAACTGAGGTAGGGAGCTAATACTCCTCCTGAGGTAGAGGAGGCTGTGGGTAGTATAGACGTGTAGGGAAAGATCAGGACTCCACTGTAAAGATGTGGGGTTTGTGGCATCCATTCCAGTGGAGAGGGTAGGTGCCCAGATATGCGACTTTAGAGAATGCCAGGACTGGGTATATACACTCAGGAGCCACTGGCATATAGATGGTATGAGATTATGCCTGGAAGGAGACCAGAGAAGACCTGGGGTTTTGCAATGTTAGGGGGTAAGGAGGAATAGGAGTAACCAGCAAAGCAAAGTGAGAGAAAGTGTCCAGAGAGGTGGGAGAGAGACCCAAGTGCCAGGTGTCATGGAAGCCAGGGAAAAAGGAACATCACAGTAGGGGGTGAGAGCTATTCTCAGGCCACAGTAGACAAGGATGGTGCACGGCCATTAAAATGAAGAACATGGAGGTCATTGGAAATCACATATTATGTATGACATGATACATGTTCTACATCATATATTCATACAGAAAATATACTAAAAGGGAATAAAAATAGACTTCGTCTCTAATGAATAGAATAACCTTGAATTGGGCATTAAATGTGTAGAACACTACTGTTGTCAATCATGAGATAAGGCATCGTTTTTAATATCCTTGAGCCTTTCTGAGCAATGTGTTTCTACTAGATTCCTGTAATTAGATGAGTGGCTAACCATGTTTCCGAAAAACTGGGGTGTCAGCTGAGGAACAGAAGGGATGGTTATTGTCCAGGCTTTCAATCCTATAACCCATCTTGCTTATTTAAATAAAGATAGAGGAATCTCATCAAAGTTGCAGAGTACAACGTGATTGAGTTCACAATGCAGTATTAACCTAGAACATGCTAGTAAAGCTTCCTCAGTTCAACCTTGCATCCAAGAACTGTCTTTACAGACACAAGCCAGTTTTTTAAAATTTTATTTTATTATTATTTTCAAAGATTTTATTTAGTTATTTGACAGAGACAGCTCACAAGTAGGCAGAAAGGCAGGCAGAGAGAGGGTGGGAAAGCAGAGAGCCTAATGCGGGGCTCGATCCCAGGACCCCGAGATCATGACCCGAGCTGAAAGCAGAGGCTTAACCCACTGAGCCACCCAGGTGTCCCCAGACACAAGCCAGTTTTAGAGCTCAAGTATAAAACATGCATTTTGATTTAGGTCATACCCCATGTCTCAGTATTATGGCAGAAGAATGATTCACGTTTTGAATTCATAGAAGGCTATAGTAAGAGGCTGAAATTTCCATTGACAAATGGCATTAAAAAAGCTGCTTTGGTCCAATATGAGCTAGAACAGTAGCCCTTTTTGTTTAAGATTTTATTTATTTATTGACAGACAGAGATCTCAAGTAGGTGGAGAGGCAGGCAGAGAGAGAGAGAGAGAGAGAGAGAGAGAGAGAGATGAGGAAGCAGACATCCCACCGAGCAGAGAGCCGGATGTGGGGCCTGATCCCAGGACTCTGGGACCATGACCTGAGCCAAAGGCAGAGGTTTTAACCCACTGAGCCACCCAGGTGCCTCTCGAACAGTAGTCTTAAGGGAACTTGAAAGTTTTCGAACAAGGGGAGTCCATAGGGCTCCTCCATGAGTATATGGAGAGCGAACGAGGCAGGGAACAAGTGCAATCTTAAATGATGGCAGGACAAAAAGGGATGGAGAGCAAGTCCACTACAATGACTTTTATGCTTTTTTCTAATGGCCAAATGTACTTCCCTCTCCTTGTTAAAAATGTAATAAAATTTTTCTCTTGGGTCTGGACTTTATATGTCAAGTTTCTGCCTGTAGCTAATTTTTATGACTGAATTGCAAAGCCCTGAAAGCAAGCATTTCAGCAGAAAATGCTGACAGCTCCACAGCTAGAGGAGTGCTAATGATAAGAACATGAACAGAAGGCTGTGCTCGGTAGCCAATGAATTCGTCTGTCCTAATAGGATGAACATTCTAAAACAAGGACCATAATCAGCTTCATTATATTAGGAAGACAAGGAACAGGAATGTAACGTTACAAGTTCAGCACATTAGGCTTCTACAAGGTGCGTGTGTTTAGCAACATTTAGGAAGGAGATGACAGAGAAGAAATACTTTGAAACATGAATAAATATGGGGCCCTACCTTACTGAAAATTTCATCTGACTTTTGTTCCAATATTTTAGTATCACCCGTTGATGTAGTTGATTTGAAAGTACTACAAAATGTTTCATGATTATTATTTCTCTCTCATCAGATCAGCAGATTCTATTGCCCAATTTCTCATACACAAATCTTCATACCATGGTAGTTTCCTTCAGGATCTAGTGATTTCAGTTTCTGAGGTAATGTAGGATAGTCCCATATGATTGTATCATATTCTTTTTTTTTAAAGATTTTTAAAAAATTTATTTATCAGAGAGAGAGAGAGGAAGAGAGAGTGAGCACAGGCAGACAGAATGGCAGGTAGAGGCAGAGGGAGAAGCAGGCTCCCTGCCGAGCAAGGAGCCCGATGGGGGACTCGATCCCAGGACGCTGGGATCATGACCTGAGCCGAAGGCAGCTGCTTAACCAACTGAGCCACCCAGGCGTCCCTGATTGTATCATATTCTTGAATCATGGTATAAGTTTACATTTATGTCACAGAATTAATATAATTTAATTTACATTAAAAATTAATGTTTAGAACTGTGCTAAGCATTCGTGTAGATCAGTGGTTAGCAAACTAGGGTCAGGGAGCTACATGCAGTTTGCTGTTTATTTTGGTAAACAAAATTTTACTGGAGCCACACCCATTCATTTACATACATCTAGGCCTGCTTTTGCAACACAAAGACAGACCTGAGAGGTTGTGGAGACACTGTGTGATACGGGCTGTACAGTCTCCAATATTTGCTCTCTGGTTTTTACAGAAAGTGCTTGTTGATACTTACTGTAGACTATTCTCTTCCCAACCCTTGATGTTCGTACTAGCCTTAGTTTGTGGAAGAAGGGTAACTGAAGTTTGGGGGAATTAAATAAATGGCCTGAGATTACAAGCTAGAAAATAACAGACCCGAAATTTGAATCCAGGACTAGTTCCCAAACTTATGATCCTAACCATAGCATGCAGTGTCTCCCAGAAATGTCTGAAAGTCATCATGTTAGCAGAAGTAATGTGAGTGTCACAGTGTAGAGAAAACTTGTGTTCAGAAAAACAGAATGATTGTAGATATACTTAGCAATGTTTCACTCTTCAGCTTCAAGGAAATGTGAAGGATACAGTCAGACTATTTCTTGGTAAGCAACTTCAGCTGCTCATAGAAAAATTAAGTCCACCTGCCATCAATGCTATGTAAATGGAACAATCTAGCATCAGTTCTGCTACACATGTGATGTATTAGTAGAGCACAGGTAACTTTTGCAAGGGTTCCCCTCTATGGAATCACTCATCTCTTACTGTACAGTATGGAGGTATTTCAGACCTGGAATCCCTGATGTTCAGATTACTTTACTGAGTCACCCAGCAACAGGTGCCACTGTAAATATTTGGACCCAGATCTCTTCCTACCCAACCACTGTTTTGTATATATAAAAAAGATAAAGTTATTCGAATGTGAAATTCTGATCAATAAATATTACTAATTATTTAATAACATGGACCAGCAATTTCGGAAGGTCAAGAATGAGACTGGAACAAAATTGAAGAGAAGGAAGCATGGCAAGAGTTTTAGCCAAAGGCAAAAGCAACTGCTGAAAGTCTTGTCACGGTAAAATCAGTGTTCTTTTTTTCTTCTGAAAGTCCAAACTCTGTCACGATAGAGCGGAATTCCCAGAAAATTCTTTTCTCAGCCCTCCGCTCATGACTCCAAAATAAGGCAGGCTCCCCGTGGCTCCACACATCCCCTATGACTTCTTTGTGGAATTCCATCAAGTCAGTGGCCTGACCCCTGACAGCTTCTCTGAGTGGTCTGTGCCTAGCCGATGAGCAGCTAACTCTCACTTTGTTCTGCCTTAGGTTGTGGACTGTCACAAGTATCCAACAACTGGAATTTTGGCAGCACCTCAAGAAACGCTCCAGATTCACAGGTCATTGACCCTGGAGAGTGTTACAGTCTGTGAAAAGAGGGGGGAGCTCAGATGTGAGAAGAGCCAAAGGGAGGTGCAAGGGAATGCCTGGAGAAGAAAGAAAGGAAGGTTATCTTTCACAGGAAAGTGGAGGAAATTAAAATGGAACTCATGGGGCGCCTGGATGGCTCAGTGGGTTAAGCCGCTGCCTTCGGCTCATGTCATGATCTCAGGGTCCTGGGATCGAGTCCCGCATCGGGCTCTCTGCTCAGCGGGGAGCCTGCTTCCCTCTCTCTCTCTCTGCCTGCCTCTCCGACTACTTGTAATTTCTCTCTGTCAAATAAATAAATAAAAATCTTTAAAAAATAAAAAAGAAGACTTTAAAATGGAACTCATGCAAGTATCTGGTTTTGAATGGTTGCTGACAAGCACTCAGCTCTGCCATTCACAATGACCCTGTTTGTAACCATAATTCATACTGAAATGTTAGTCACACAGTTTTAATAGTAGTTTCCAGGGTAAAGTTAGCCTTTTTATAAAACTAGTTTCCAAACAAGACAATAAAAGGTTTTGGGGGGGTATCTCTTTAAAAAAAAAAAAAAAACCCAAACCTCTTTCAACAAAAAGAGACATTTGGTGCTCTTTTATGATTCTTTTCAGTGAAGTTTAAAGAAAAGAATCAGGCACAGAATTTCCCATAAAAAGGGAAATTTGACAGAAGAAAATGTTGATTGAAAGCTTCAATTCACGCATAAAACTGCTAAATCAACTGATTTTACCAAGAAAGGAAATTTTTTTTATTCCAGTTAAAGCTTAACCTTTGACATAAAATGAAAATATGAAATATTTAGATGTTGTCATAAAATGAACATAATGATTCATTCACCTCTAGCTATTTGCTTGAATGTCTCATTTTATTATTCTTGCTTAGTTTGACTGGCATATTGCACATAGTTCTTCTAGAGACCATGCTTCATGGCCATTTCAAGGATTTCTTTTCAAATATCTCAACACAAAAACCCCAATAGCCTTGTGTTACATTATATGCGAAGCACAGAAAGGAACCTATCCTGGGATAAAAGGGAAACATTAATTATACAGGCTATTTAATTTTTCTTTTTCTGAAATGCTACCATAGGAAAAGGTAGCTATATTCTGAAATGAAAGTGTAGAGCAAAAAGATATGGCTACAAAGGGATGCAATAGTTCACTTTTCTTTCACATGAACATCTGTGTGCGTATGCTGTATCATACCAGGCTTTCCTTTTTAAGGCTTTAGAGGATGAGTTCAGGAAAGGAAGAGAAGTGGAGAGAATACCTGTCTTTCCATCTGCTCTATTATGAAGCGTATGGGTAAAATACTGGTGAGTCGACGGAGTTTTGAAAACTTCATTGTAGTAAAACTTAATTCTCTAAACTTATTATAGGCATATCGACCATTCCAGCTTTGCAATTGAAAGGAATAAAGTAAGCTCTTTGAAGAGGCAAATTACACTACAGAATGAAACTAAGAATGGTGTACTAATCTCATGTGCAAAGAGAAGCTCTTGGGCATGAAACTATTAATTTTACATTTTTTTAAAACTCTTATGGCACTTGTCATCTTGGATTCCAAGCTTGGCACGAAGCAATATAATAACACTCATCATACACAAATAGTATTAATCTTGCCAGAAAAATACTGCACAAAATTAGTTATTAATGGCTTGGGTCTTTGTAGTAACTACAAGCTATAAGAGAATGAGTTAAACAAAAAAAAGAAACTTGATCATTTCTAAATAAAAATAAACCTACTTCACAGTATTTCAAAAAGGGAAATAGCTGTTTTCAAGTAAATGTCTTCTCACTCTCCACACAGATGATACCATTTCAGAAAATACCCATGCATGCATCTCTCTATGGTATAGATTCATATGGAATATTATGAGAGTTTTTTTTTTATTTTTACAGTTTTACTTTTTACGTTCTCACACGGTGAAACTGACCTGTTTTCTCTTGGTGTACAGCGTTATATGTGTCAGCACATACAGAGATACATGTAACCACCTCCACAGTTAGGTTACGGAACAGTTTCCTTACTCCTCCAATCTCCCTTGTACTATTCTTTTGGAGTGTCATTCTTCCTCTTTTCCTAATTCCAGGCAACCTCTGTTCTGTCCTCATCACTAAAGTTTTAGCTTTTCCAGAATGTCATATAAATCGAATGAAATAGTATGAGACCATTTGAGACAGGATTCTTTCACTTAGTATAATGTGTTTAAAAATTTTTAAAAACCATTTTATTTATTTATTTGAGAGAGAGAGATAGTGACAGAGACAGGGAGACAGAGCACAGTGGGGAGGAGAGGCAGAAGCAGGCTTCCTGCCGAGGAGGGATTCCAATTCGGGACTCCGATCCCAGGACCTGGGATTATAACCCGAGCCAAAGGCTTTACTGACTGAGCCACCCAGGCACCACAGTATAATGTCTTTGACACCCATCCAAGTTATTTTGTAGTTTATTCCTTTTTACTATTGTATAGTATTCTATGGTATGGATGTACCACAGTTGATTTATCTGATCACTCAAGGAAGGCCATTTTTGGCTGCTTCCAGTTTGGAGCTATTATAAAGAATGCTGCTAGAAATATTTGTGTATATTTCTAGGTTTTTGTGTGAACACAAGGTTTCACTTTTCCATGGTAAATACTCCAGAGCAGGATTGCTGGGTCAAATGATAAGTGTACGTTTAACTCTATAAGAGACACTATATGATATTTTAAATATTAAATCAAAACACTGGTAAAATACCCAAAGGACAATCAAAACTTCTCGTCTGTAACTCATACATCTTAAAGCCATTTCTTAGAAGTAAAATTCTAGAAACTGACAGAGAACAACTTATTTACCTTTCATTCAGAGAAAAGAGAAAAATATTTCCCCTCATTATTTAGCTAATAAAAAGGATTATGATTAATCGTAGGTAATACAAAACCACAGATGGTTATTTCAGAGTTTTCCTCATGGTTAGAAAGACATCTGGGGTGCCTGGGTGGCTCAGTGGGTTAAAGCCTCTGCCTTTGGCTCAGGTCATGATCTTGGGGTCCTGGGATCGAGTCCCGCATCAGGCTCTCTGCTCACTGGGGAGCCTGCTTCCCCCTCCCCACCCCTGCCTGCCTCTCTGCCTACTTGTGATCTCTCTCTGTCAAATAAATAAATAAAATCTTAAAAAAAAAAAGAAAGAAAGACATCTGGAATCTCTTATGTCCTCATTAGCAATGTGAAAAGCCAAAGAATGAACTGGTAAAGAGGGAGTGAATTCCGACAACTGGTCACATTTTTCTTCATGTCAATGCCTCCAATTCTAGTCTTGCATCAGTGGCAAAATGAGGTCACAAGTACAACAAAAATAATCCTCCTAAATGCATATAAACACAATGGGGGAGAACTGAAGGGCAAATAGTTCACGAGCGCAGAAAGTAAAAGGCAGGAAAAATAAGGACAGCTTCTTGAGTTGTGCCTGGAAGGTAACAGAGGATGAAAGCTGCTAGAGAGGGGGGCGGGGGGAATGACTTTCTGGATTTGCTGGTTAGTTTCAGCTTCAAGCTGTGTAGAGCCCATTATTAGACAGAACATCCATGAGACACCTTGCTCTATACCTTCTGTGAGCTAGTACTCAGTCCCATATCTTCCTGTGGATATTATTCCCCAAGAAAGATGTTGATGCCTATTACCAGGCTTGGCCAATGATGGTAATTCTGACCGAGAAACTGTAATGAAATGGTTAAGTATTACTGTTTTTTTTTTGTTTGTTTTGTTTTTTTGACAATTTGCTAATAGTCCACAATGTGCTAGGCATTCTTCTAGGCACTGTGTCTACAGTGGTGATCAAAAATAGACAAAAATGCCTGTTCTCTTGGATCTGACATTCCCATATAAGTCAAAGTGATTCAGTGTTAGGCACTTGTGTGTTTTCCATGGCAGTCTGGTCTAAGCCTTAAACCAAAACTCTAAGGTATAGAACTTTATTCACAAATTATTAAAAACAGTTTTGCCATCTGTTTAAATAATTTCAAAAATCAGAGCTAACCTGGACTCACATTTATTACTGTAAGAACTCTCCAATTAGCTTATGTCTTACGTACTTTCTGGGTTAATGAATCAGATTCCTGAGATAAGAGTATGTGTGTCAACAGGCAAACACCTGCTTATTTACTTGTATCTAATGTCTTCTTAGTGATGAAAGTGATTATGTCCTTTTTCTGGCTTAATGTAATAATTTATTTTTTTCACTAGACTATTGTTGAAAATGCAGTGATTAAAAAGACACACTTCTGTGGTTCTTGTGTTTTGTATTTCTATTTTGAACATTCTACAGAATAGTCTGTCTTGGTGCTAATTTGTTCATAATTTGTCATCTCTCCCAGGGATAAATGAGATGGGATTCTGACCCTTCAGGATATGCTCACCAAGCGGTTCCATGCTGTTAGTGGTACAGCTGGGACTCGTTTTTAGATACTTGGTTTTAAAAACCATGTGTTAGAGTCAGTCTCCACTCATTTCACCCAAATTAAGAATGCAAGGCAGACGCAGGCCATACCTCTAGCACCCGTGCAGTCGCATTGACCTCCCAGCCTGTTCTGTTTCTGGAATATGACAACACCAACTGAACAACAAACAAACAAAACCAAACCCCTGTCTATATTAAGTCAGAAAAGTATAGTGCTATGGATAGCACAGATGTTAGAAACCTTCCGGCATTATTTGAGAACAAAGCTGGTGCTCTGGTTGTTGAAACAATTAAAAATCTCCCTCTGTGGTGATTTGGAAAGGCATCTGAGGTGCATGGAACAGGTTGCTTTGTGATTTGCCAAAGATATGGGTGTGCAATTATTTACTGTGATAATCTGTGGACTGGGATCACTTTGAGCAATTAAACCCCATTTATTTTTAACAAGAAGTATGGGGCTTTTTCTTCTTAGCTTAACTACATTGAAATAAGCTTCATTTTTTTTTTCTGATTAGCTACCCATTCCCTGTGTCAAATGTGTTGAGGTTTCCTGCTATTATTCTCCAAAATACTGGAAGGCAGAGTTGGGCCTTATTTACTTCTAGGTCATTCTGTCCAGTACACTGCGCTGTTTCTAGGAGGTGCTAAAACATATCTGGGCTGATCTGTTTAGTAGTTTGTTAGTGCAGGATTCTGACTCAGGAATCAGGAGTCGAAATATAAGGACCATTTATCATGAGTTGTCAGCCTACTCAGCTTCTCTGTGCTCTATTTATTTTATGTCTCTTTTACCCTATTTTCTCTCCTTTAACTGCCAGTTTCCAGGCCTGTTCACTCCTCTCTCTCTTACTCTTTTCTCCTACAGTGGGGACTCTAGGAGACCACAACCCTATTTCTCCTTCTCAAAGAGTGTTCCCTGTGGAGTTTACTCCTTACGTGCAATCTTCTCAGATGCAGAGCACACACTTCTTCATTTATGTGAAGGACCCTTGGGAACCTTTAAGAGGAGCCCCATCCTGAGGTCTGCAAATATTAGACTATCATTGTTACTATTTGATAAGGCATATTGGTGTTCATTTCTTGAATTGTGCAAAAGACAACATTTTCTTTTGGCAAACACACAGTATATCCAAATGACCTAGAGAGATAAGACATGCCCTAAAGAAACTTCAGACTGCCAAAAGACATCCCTCAAAGTTTTAAGTCTCCCTTTTGAGTAGTAGTGATAGCCAACAAGAAGAAATATAAAAGTAATATGTGGGGGTCCACTCCATGTGTAGTACTGTGCTGGGAATTACACCAGTCACTTAGTCTTCACAAAACCCCCATGATCCATATATAATAGTCCACAATGCACCATATATGTACATATTGACATTTTGACCAGCAAAGTTACATAACTTGTCCAAGTCATAGAGTTGCATAGCCAAAGTGGGCAGAACAGCTCTGTATTGGATTTGGTCAGTGTCTGCTTCCTCCATCTTTTCCCTCTTTCTTGAGCTAATAAAAGTGTCAGATCATACTCATATTCTTACTATCTGACCACATTTCCTTCAGTGCTTTCACAACAACCCCTTCTGGCCCTTTTCCAGGGAGAAGGGATTTAGGGGGAGCTAAACAATGAAATGGACAGACTTGAGGTCACGAATGGAAATACAGGGATATTTAGATGGCACGTTGTGATTGCCTCATGTAGACACCAAACTGGATTCCTAATGGCTGTGAGGGACAACGATTCTCCAGTTTTAGTGTGCATGTAAATCACCAGGACAGACTCCCATTCCCAGCTTCATCCTCAGAGACTCTGGCTTAATAAATCTGTAGCATGCTAGGGAATGAATGTTGGTAACAAGCATCTCAGAGAAGCTGATGGAGAAGGTTCTCAGATCACGTGATACTTGAGGTTGTACTGTCTTAAAGTCTGTAAGGTTTCCTTAAATGCATGCTTCATGAGGCACTTTGCCCACATTTCTGAAATCTCCAGTTTTCTGAATATCTAACCATTGTGAAATAATGATTCTATCATAAATGGGTTTCTAGAAATCACTGAGAGGAGCAACAAATAATAGAAAAGAACTGATCCAAGGCATTCACACCATGCAAACAAGCATTTGAGCAGGCAATTTTTTTTTTTAAACTTGGAATTTCAGAGCTGTGAGTATGTACGTGTTAGGGAAGAAGGGTGTGGTGAGTGTTGTAGCCATTGTGTCAACTGGTGAAAACAAATAAAAAACCCTTAAAATTGTGTTCTCTTTAAGAGAATGAAAAAAAAACTGAGAAGAATGTATTTTATCAGAAGATCCTGTTATATTTAAAATTCACCACCTTACGTCAAAGATAAATGCGTAAGTGAGATTTTTTTGGAGGGTGAAAATTTGTATCCACAAGATACTCATAGCACCTATCTTGGGATCTCTTTTGCTGTTCACGTTGTTGGAAGAGTCTTTGTAAATGCTTTTGTCAAAGTATATCAATAGCATATTGTGAATGAAGCAACAGAACTTACTGTTTAATAGAAGCTACAGGTGAAATGTGTGATCATCGGTTTTCAATCCGAATCTATAAATGCCTGGCAAGCAATCATTCCTTTTACCTAAGTACCTTCATTTTAAAACTTCTGTCGGCACTGTGATTTTACAAAGATCTTACTTCAAGGATCTCAAGAATGATAAAGTAGTTTGATGTGTTCTTGATAATGGAATAAATAAAGCATGAACTTTGGAAGAAAATTTGGAAATTCCACATTATTCATGTTAGGCAGCTGGAGAAGAGGGGAAGAATGGGGAAAGTCTTAGACTATATATACCATGAAGAATGCTTTTCTTATTTCAAAGAAGAGATTTAAACCATTTTAAAACATACCCTTTCCCATAAAAAAACAAACATTGATGAAATACTTCAATGCCTCTTGAAAATGGCAGAGAGAGCGAAGGTCTGCTGGTGGCGTGGGTGGGAGTGGATTCTTCCTGGCTCAGAATTTAGAATAGGGAACTGTCATTTAGGCAGTAGAAGACTAAGACAGGAGTAACCAAGGGTTTACCAGCCAAGGGGTAACTAATTCTAAAGAACCCACTCAAGTGAGGAAATCCAAAGGGGAATATGAGTATCAGGAACCTCCAACATGGAGATGAGACCAAACACACTCAACTGGGAGCAACTTAATGGGTGGAAGGAAACAGTGGTTCAGAACAATGACCTTTTAGGGCTGGAATTTGTGCCTCACTTTTATGAGATGTTTGGGTCATAGTATACAGGGAGATGGCCTTAACATAAAAGACTACCCTAAAGTGAAGGGCAGACTGGACAGGCGCTGAGGTAAGCTCTCAATATCTTTATCTCCCTATATCCATATTGACTTGTGAAAAGGAGATCTGTATAACAGGAGAGGCAGCTATCCTGATTAATGCTAAGTTGACAAGAAAACAACACAGACTCTAGAAACATCACCACCACAGTCTACCAGTGATGGATTTTCAGGCAGACCACCTGAGGACCAAATTGAACCACCCCAGTGAAAAGACAGTACACACTCATTGGTAGCCACATATGCTGAAGTAGAATTACCTGGTATTTATCTACATACTGCAAAAAAAAAAAAAAAAAAGACACAGCCGATCTGAAGGGCACTCTTTGGTGCTTTGTCAGTTAGTGGCACAGATCAGAGGAGCCACTAAGGTTCAGTCATATGGATTGGGTTACTTTTTTTTTTTTTTTTTTGGATTGGGTTACTTTTATCTTCCTAGTCTCCCAGCCCATTACTGTTCAAATCCCTTCTAGTGATACTTCATCATTGAAAGTAACCACGTGCAATTGTGGGGGTTTTGACCAAAGGGCTCTGGTGTTACCTAAATTAGTGAGAAAAAGATAGGATGCAAAGTAAGTGAATATCCTGCTCATGTTCCATGTTGTTACTTTTCCATTCCTTCTCCCACTATTTAAATTAGAAACTCTATTCTCTGGCCAATATGAGGTAGAACAAGAATTCTGATTTTGATAGTGACATCCATCTGAGATGAGTACTTTGTGATTAAGGCCCTGAATCTATTCTAACCTAATTTGAAGGTCTGAAATAATGCTGGACTGTGCTCTGTGGAGGCACATAGGAATCAATCCTAGGAAAGAAGCTCATTGGGGCAAAACGGTGAGATGATTGTTAGCTGGATCTGACAGTTAGTTACTCAGTCAGAAAAAGAAATGGTGAAAGATAATTGGCAGGCCATACATGCTTGGTGCTTGCTGAGGACTGATAAACCAACACTTGTTACAAAGTTCCTTATATAATGCAGGATATCTCTAGGTTTTGTGCTTAAAAGCTACCTAGGATGAGTAAATTGATGTCATGGATAACTGGGTTGAGTGGATAACCCATGATCTGAGAAGAGGAGAGAACACACTACTGACACTCTTTTGCTGACAGACCCAACTAGTAAAAGATTCAGTGCATGGCATGGATCCTTCTTCTAGCCTTTCTTGCCCAGATAGGAAGAAATTGGCAAGGAAGAAGAAATGTCAACTTGAATAACTTAGAAAAAGATTTAGATTTTAAATTATCACTAAATCAGGTATCTATGGAAAGGACAACAGAAAATGAAAGAAATCCCTTTGCTCTGGTTAAGCAAAAAGGTTTCCCTTCTCTGGTTAGGTGGGCTGAACTGGACTATGTGGGAATATGTGGCATTATCTTGCAAGGTGTGGGCATCACTGTCACTTAAGGCAAGAAACCATTGCCACCACACAGGAAAAATCTATAGTGCTGTAGAATTAAAAAGATAGTGTATCACTGTCTACCCTGCTTCAGAGGATTTCCTTGTCATTTGGGTGGCTCCGTTGTGTATCAAAATGGCTCTAGTTGATAGTGAATATGAGACTGTCATCTGTTCTCACTGGCTCAGAAAACATCTTTGAGGAAAACAGATCGTGACCCTCTTAAAGATGCCTACCTCTTAACCCCCAGTATTTGTGTTACCTCACACGGGAAAGGAGACTTTGCAGATGTAGTGAAGGTCATGGGCCTTGCAATGGGAGATTATCTCAGTGTGCCCTTTTTAATCACGTGAGTACCTAGTCCCAGCAGGGAGTCTTTTTTGCTGAGGTCACAGAGAGATGCCATGATGGGTGAAGGGTTAGTGAAATAATACCTTGCTGGCTTTGAATATAGATAAAGTGGGCCACCAGCCAAGGAATGTGGGCAACCTCCAGAAGCTGGGAAAGGCAAGGAAACAGAGTCTCTCCTAGAGTTTCTGGAAGAGAATTCAGCTCTGCTGACACTTAGATTTTATTCTGTGTCATGCTTCTGAACTACTGAACTGTAAGATGATAAATTGGTGTTGTTTTAAGCCACTAAGCTTGTGGTCATTTGTTACAGCAGCAAGAGGAATCTAATACAATCTGCGTGATGACAAATCTTCAGTCCAGATTTCTACTTTTCTGTTTGCACTTTCATCTTAATTAGAGAATATCAAGCTACAGAGATATCTTAGTAACTTCTCAGTTAAAAAGGATAATATAGGGACACCTGGGTGGCTCAATCAGTTAAGCCTCTGCCTTTGGCTTGGGTCATGATCTCAGGGTCCTGGGATCGAGCCCCATATCGGGATCCCTGCTCGGTGGAGAGCCTGCTCCTTCCTCTCCCTCTGCCTGCCACTCTGCCTACTTGTGCTCTCTATCTCTCTCTGTCAAATAAAAAAAATAAAGTCTTAAAAAAAAAAAGGATATCACAGCCATCCTGAGTGTGAGCTATGAGTTCTCATGGTTCAGTGTGGTTAACAGGACAGGTGGTGACAGGCAGAAAGCTGTCTCCTCTAACACATGTCCCTATCCATATTTTGCTGTAGAACACCAGAAAAAGGCAAGTTTTAAATTCAAACAGCCCACTTTCAGTCCTCTCTATTACATATCTCCTGTATCGTATGAGTTACAATATTTGTAAAACTCAGTTTTGTTGTCTGCAAAAATCAGTAATATCTTCTCTTTAGGATCTTCTTTATGATTAAGTTCTAACCATAATGAATAACTAAGGACTCTGAGATAGGGGCACCTACGTGGCTCAGTCAGAATCCTGGGATTGAGCCCCCACATCAGGCTACATATCAGAAGGGAGTCTGATTGTCCCTCTCTCGGCCCACCCCCTTCCCCCATGGCTTGAGCTCTCTCTTTCTCTCTCAAATAAGTAAAAAAAAAAAATCTTAAAAGAAAAAGAGTAAATGAGGCAACATATGCCAAGCACATAGCGGGGGATCCTGTACCTGTGTTTTATGCATAATAGTTTGTAACTATTTTGAAACAATGGCAGCTCTCAAGGATGAGGCAGACACTGAGGAAAATGGCTTGGAGACTGAGGCAGAATTGTAGAGATACAGACAGAAGGAGAGGCACAGTTTCTAAGAAGCACACTCACACAAAACCATAACTTGGTCCTAGGTTTGCCACTGATCAATGGGCACAGTCCAAAGTGAGGTAGTGGGTTCTGACCAGGTGAGTGAGACAGAGTGCTGGAAAAATCCTTGCTATGATTTCTGGAGAACCAGGCAAGGAGAAGGTGGTCATTAGAAGAGCAATTTAGCAAGTTGCGCCACCATCAGAACACAAGGAGGAGGGGCTCTGTCTGAAGAACATTATGAGGATTGCAAGTAAAAAATAATGCAGACACTGAAAGTAATCATTTAAAAATTCTTCTTTGCCTCCCTCTCATACTTTGCCTTATTCTTCTGTCTCTCTGTCACTGGCAATAGTCAGGTTACTTGACTTTGAATGATGTTTTACACCCTGTATCTTTCGCTCTTGTTATCCAATCTACCACCATGCTGTGTCCATTAAACATGCCAGATATCTTCTACCAGTCCTTTTCCAGAATTGTTCCTGACTGGCTACTTTCAAAGGCAGATTCTCCGAGTAGCTGTCATCTTGTCATTCACTCCTTCTTTATGTCACTACTGTGTTTTATTCCCACAGTAGTTTTCTATCACATTTCCATAATCAAGCCAAAGAAGCCACGCTAGTCTACTATGACCCTATTCATAATTCTCCAACTCTTTCGCTAGTACCCTCAATTGCATTTAGGATAGCTCATTTCTGCCAATGCAGCTTCTTCAAGACTATGCCAAGGAGACCCTCCTGTTCTATTTCTTTCCCCCAACTTCAACTAATGCAACGATTCTCAAATAGTTCATAGTAATTGGCAGATAAAATAGAGTTCTCACCCTGGTTATCCAGAGAAGAGCAGTTGCTATTGTACCCCTCCTTGACGTCAAACACATTTTACAGAAGGGAGTGGACTATAACAAGCTCATGTTACTACCCTGATTCTTGCTTGAGGTAGTCCAGTTCTGTGTAAGAGTTCTGTGATGAGACTCACAGCTTCTGCTGGAGGCTCATAGCTCACAAGTCTTGGCCCAGGGTTCCATGTCTCACCACAGCTTATGAAGCTGCATCTGGTGACTTTTTTATTTTGCTGTTTACGGAAGCATTTACCATCACCAGACCTTCTTCCAAGAAGCTTAAGGGCAGTGCCTGCCCTTCTTGACGTCTCCCTACAATAAGAGGTTGGAATGTGGGGCTATTGATGTTCAAATCTGTAGTAAGTAGTTGATATTCCATAACTCTAAAATGTCAGGGACATTTCTGGTTGCACATTAATCTCACAGTTATCAAATAATGTCCCTTGATGTATTTGAAGTGCGCTTTAGAATTCTGAAATGTATCTTAGTACTTAATATTGTTTTGTCACACTATAATTACTGCTTTAAAATTTTAGGTCAGATAAACTCCTGGGTGCTGGTGCACAGACTAAGGAATTACCATTTCAAAAGATAGTTTTCAAAACTTCCCTTGTCCTGTCCATCCTTTACTTAAAGTGGTGCTTGTTTTATGCTTTCCAAATGAATTATGTATCTATAGATGAAAGTCTAGAGAGGAAATAAAGGGGACATGGTTTGGGTAATTTGAAATTCCAGCAGATTGAGTAGAAATCTAGCCCATATTTTGCACTCTTGGGATGTTGGATGTTGAGAAAGTTACCAAACATGTATGTAGTCACACCCCTACAGTGTCTCCCTCATGGTGTTCTCCCATGAGAATTTAAAATTTCCAGTTAAGCATTCCTTTAGTTTGATGTTTTCAGAAAGTCATAGTAAGATATCAGTATGTTTCCAGGAAATGTAAATCATCAGTCATTTGGTATACACACACACACACACACACACACACACACACAATACTCTTTCCAGTTGGTTTCATGGCCCTGAATTGAACTCTAAACAAATGGAAGTCGAAGGTGAGCTTTCTGTTGTCTGTTCACTGGATGGGTGATCTATTCATCAATTCACTGAGTTAGTGGTTCAAAAAACTAACACTGCATGTGCGCCAACTGTGTGTCAGGCATTGGGCCAAGCATCAGAGCAGGGGGCCCAGCCAGAGAGGATGATGTTTGGGATTTACTATCGCCTGTTTCTGCCCCCTGCACAGGGTTGTCCCCTGTGTGCATGGAAGTGTGAGAGGCACTGATAAAAAGAAAGAGATGCGAGAGAAAGAGAGAGAGAGAGTGAGAGAGAGAGAGATGCCAAAAGATCGTGGAGGACAAATTAGGGATGGCAAATTGGACCAATTTCTTTTTTAAATTTTAGAAGGTCTCTTGGGAATCATTCTGGGTGGAGAAATTACAAGATGCTTAAAGTGTGGAGAACTGGAGATCATATTGCCTTTTTTATGATCCAGCTTTCTCAAGGTCAAATTAAATAAGATGAAAATTAAGCTTCCATGTGACACTATAGTTCAACTTGAGAGACAGTGACTAGTTCATTCAGTTCAAAAGTGATAGGATTGTACTTTGAGGAACTTCACTAGAAAAGAAAAAACAGTAGGTCACCAGGGATTTATTTTGTAGTAAATTCACTTCCTAATTGTCTGTCTATTCATGGCCAGCCACAGGCTCCTCTGAATAATAATTCAAAACCAGTTCACAGCATTTGTTGCAGCAGAGGTCATTCTACTAAATAAAGTTCAAAAACCTAATAAGCTATCTTAGTCAGGTATTTGGTTTCTTAAATAACACCTAAATTATAAAACTCCATGTCTTAAATACGCCTTAGTAGTGATTTACAATTTCATGAATGATTCTATTCAGGCACTTGATTGTGATCTTACAACACTGTAGAGAGATGCTGGATACATCTGAAATTGAGGGGAGGGTGCACTATTTTAAGAAGTCAAAATGCACCATTTGCTCTCTCAGTGCTTAAAATTCCAAGAATTGTTTCTAGAAAGTTCTCTGTGCACAAATATGTTCTCCAAAAGCTTATGTCCATGTTATTTGGTATTATAAAATATAGTTTCCATTTAAAAAGAAAAAGCACACAGAAGTCCAGGTTCCAAAGTCAGGAGCAAAAGTTTAGTTGAATATTCCACCTTATTAACTGAAATGGGTACAATTTCAAGAGTGTTATAATTTTCTTTTTTTTTGCCAATATATTTTACAATTGTGAATATGGTGAATAAGGGCATCGGCCTTGTTTTCACAGCATTCCAGGCTCCAATCCTGGGAAACTAGTCAGGGAACTTTAAAACATCCTTATAGGATTGCTGAGAGAATTCAAAGCAACAGTGAGTGTAAAACACTTAGCAGATTGCATGATGAATGAAAAATAATCAGTAATTGACAGCAGTGGCTGATGTTATTTTTAATAGCCACTATCCCATACACTTTCCCTTATCAATATCCCAAGAGTACAGACTATAGCAATGATTATAATAAGGCTCTTGCCAAAAGCACTGGTCAGATTTCAGACTTCTGTTGCAGAGATATCAAGAAGTCTGGTCCCTTCCATAAGTGATTGTTCATTTGTGAGAGCCTTCAATTAGTAGGAATTATTTCCTCAAGTTTGTCTGCCAAACATGTGCATGGGTTAAGTGTTTACAAAAATGAATCAACATCAGTGATAATGTTGTCAATGGTAATCATAATAGAGTAGAATATACCATTTGCTACATTCCTACTCTGTGTCAGATATTTCACAATGTACTTTACATACGCTCTGCCTTGCTTTATCTCACAGCACAGAAGATCTCATTCACTTCCTCCAAGTCTGCTCAAATGCCAATTTATCATAAAGGCTGTTTGATTCATAATAAATTAGCATTCATTTTAAAGACTTATTTATTTATTTATTTTGAGAGAGAGAGAGAGAGAGAGAGATCGGGGAGAGGGGCAGCGGGAGAGAAGCAGATGCCTTGCTGAGTGTGGAGCCTGACACTGGGCTCAATCCCATGATCCTGAGATCATAATGTGAATGGAAACGAAGAGTTGGATGCTTAACTGACTGAGGCAGCCAGGTGCCCCCAAATAGCATTCTTATAATTCTCTCTTGCCCTCTTATCCTGACTTACTTTATTTGTAAAACTCATAATCTCCAGATATTATAGTGCATATTTGCTGGTGGTCCTTGCTGTCCTGTGTGACTAGCTGAGGGCTCCATGACAGCAATGAATAAGCTTGTTTAGTGCTGTCCCCCTGGTCTTGCAGCAGTGCCACTCACATGGAGACAGTCAATAAATGTTTGTGGAATGAATGAATGAGTCATCCTGTGAGGTAAGGTTTTATTACTCACGTTTTGGGAATTTTGAATTGCAACTCAAACAAATCAGAATTTTCCAGAGTATCTTCCCCCCAAATGAGCTGGTAAGTGATATGGCCAACAAATGAACTTGAATCAAACTCCAAAGTAGAGTGCTTTCTATTAATTCTGGCCTAAAATGACACTCATACAAGGTCCAGTGCAGATCAGGGTCACTGTGTCATCAAAATACCTGCTATTTTGGGGTGCCTGGGTGGCTCAGTTGGGTAAGTGTCTGCCTTTGGCTCAGGTCAGCTCAGGTTATGATCCTGGGGTTCTGGGATTGAACCCCACATCGGGCTCCATGCTAAGTGGGGAACCTGCTTCTCCCTTCCCTTTGCTCTTCCCCTGTGTGGTCTCTCTCTCTCTCTCTGACAAATAATTAAATAAATACCTGCAATTTCTATATATTCTAAGCCCATATAATTACTTAAAATTGAAACGACAACAGTGCATGAACAGAAGTGGCCTCAAAGCAAACAGAGACATCTACTGAGCATTTATTTTATATGCAACATTATACTGAGCACGAGATTTCTTAATTACACTCAATATTGACATTATGTCCATACGAGTATCTTGCTTTAGTAAAGAACAGACCAAAGGATATATCTGAATTTGCCAGTATCGTTCATGCACACAATTTTTTAGCTAAAACCCTGCTGCTCCAGAGCACTCCTTTTCTAAAGAAAATACAATTTATACCACCAAGTCAGGAAAATTGACTATTTATCCTAAGTTATTATTTCCCTAGGAATCTGCCACTAAGAATGTAAACACGAAATCATTACCTCTTTTCTGTTTGTTTGCTTCATTGTGATTCTTGTGCTTCTGTTTTGTTCTGCATGGAATTTTCACATAGAACACAATAGAGGCTCTATAAACCAGTTTACTAATGCTGTTTGGTTTCCTGTGACATAGGGCTCCTTTGTTCTAAAAGGTTGAAAATAATCACACAGCCTTTCTCCCATGAGTTTTTGAACAGCACCAGTGGTATGAAATGCTTCACAAAGACTCAAGACTAGAAGGGGGAACAGGGGTAGTGTTGTGATCTGACCTAAGGCAATCTCATTGCACACAGCCATTATATCCTTTTCTGCAGATATCCATGGCTGCCACTGGCTGGATTTGGAGAAGGGGTGAGCCTCTTCCTTTAGGAGCTCTGCTCCTTGATTGTAATTTGAACCACCTAGGAGCAAAATCTCCTTTAGGCATTTATTAACAAGCAAGCACAAAACAGCCAGTCAACTCTATGAAGCCACAAATGTCTTAAAGTGAACCAACATCATTTTGCATGAAAACTTCACCCAAAGGCAAATATGATAATATTAGAGAAAGAATTCAGCTAATTGGGCTGGTAGGAGCCAGGCAATCAAGAAGTTTCCAGAATTAGGAATCAAATTTAGAACATCATTTCTCACATTAAAGGACAAAGCCTTACTAGATTTGTATACCCTGTTCATACAAGGGGCTGTCTCTACAATCCTTTAACCAGTACTCACATGGGAAAATCACTAATTACACCAATGAAAACTCTTACATTCTGCTGTTAATGCTAATTAACAAACCATTCTAACAACCCATTTAAATAGCAGTATGTGAAACAGTAAAACCTCTGGGGTAGCTCTGAGGAAGGAGAGCAAAAGTGTTCATGGGGTCCACCTTTGGAAATGAGTACTATGAGGGGAACTCACCATCTCTATCCTTCAGCTTACACTAATTAGTACGCAAAGCCTGTCATGTTGTTAATGCTGAAGTACTTGAAAATAAATTATAGGCATTCCAACAGGTGGGCAGAGCAAATACATCTGAGTAGCAATGCATACTTTATCCTTTTTGAAGATTCACAAAGCCAACTAACATATAAAAGCCTCTGAGATATCACACAGTAAAGAAACTAGCTTAATTTTGTTCAACTTTAAGAACTCTCAAACTTATTTGATACTAGACAATTCCTAAATCTAGTGCTATTCATATTTTAAGGCAGTGGTTTTCAAAGAGTGGTCCTTAAACCAGGAACATCGGCATCCACTGTAAACCCATTAGAAACATAAATTCTTTGTTTTTTAAAAAGATTATTTTATTTTATTTATTTGAGACAGAGCATGAGTAGGGGAAGAGGGGCAGAGGGAGAGGGCACCAAGCAAGGAGCCCGATATGGGACTTGATTCCAGGACTCTGGGATCATGACCTGTGCTGAAAGCAGATGCCCAAATAACTGAGCCACCCACGCACCCCTGAAATGTAAATTCTTAAGTCTAACCCCAGATTTGCTGAAGTAGAAGCTCTGAGTGTAAAGAACACCAATCTGTGTTTTAACAAGTCCTTCAGGTAATTCTCATGGATGCATACTAAAGTAAAAGTACCAGCATTCTGAAGGATACGATTTAGGACTTTACTATATAAACTCTATTTAGAGGAGTATCTTCTTCACTTATTCAGCTAAACTTTTTTCTAACGCGAGGTCCATTCCATAGTTTATAGAAGGTCCTACCTGACTTTAATCCGACTGTTAGTCCTTAAAATCACATTCATGTTTCACCAGTCTTATTTTGGGGGGCTAATGCCACGTAAGTAGTGGGATTTGTAATTTACTTCTGGCCTGCAGTCCAATACAATAAGACAGGAAAAGAGGTCACAATCTAATTAACTTTCTAATTAAAGGAACATGGTCGCTTTCTAATTACACTTACAAAGAATAAAACTTAGCCCGTAATTAGAAAGTTACTCTGCTCTATTTAAAATTTGCACTGTGTCAGCTATTCCATCATCATTATTATTGCTTAACATTTATTCTGAAATGCACAATCTATTTTCAAAGTGTCTTCGAAGAGGTTTTATTTATCTCTCACATTGAAATTGCAAAATAGGTCAGTATTTCACAGGCTGAAACAATGAGATGCAGAAAGTTTATGGCATTCACACCATATATCATTAACAGAGTTGGGATTTGAGTTCATGGTCTTTGGTAACTACATTTTTTACACTCAGTTCCGTGGATGACATTTCTTCTCTTACTCTCTCTCTCTCTCTCTCTCTCTGGCTCTTTCGGAGGATGCCAAGACTGTTTTTAGTATCCATATGTAGCCATAGCAAGCAACTGGCTGCACATCTGCCATAAAAAGCACTCAGCTATTAGAATCAGCTCTCTGGAGAGGCTATCAGAATGCAATGCATCCATCCCAGCACTCTGGGTTTCTCATTTTGATCTCACCAAGCAACCTGTGCAAACACAGAGCCAATAATAAATGTCGACCAACAGATATTGTTTCTAACATGCTCTACTGTTTCTGCTTCATAAGAAACCATGTGTACCTCCAATAAGATACAAAGACACTTTATGAAAGAAAGAGCATAATAAAATGAAAATCAGGCGCCTTTTTGTTTTACAACACAAAGCTGAAATTAAACATGTCATTGTTCACCAAAATATTGTTTCCCATTGCTGAAGAGAAGTGATGGGCCTGAGGGTCTCATGCATTACAAATCTCATGTGGTTTGGATAGCTAGTAAATCACTGTGTTTTGCCTATAGTACTTTCTGCCAAGCTCAGCGTTTATTGCTTACAGCTGAATACAGTCACCTAAGTCATCTATCACGTTTTTATAACCAACTGTAGCTTTCCTTCTTATACACCAAGGAATTGGCACATTTTCAGAATGAGAATAAGTGAGAGGTGACTTTACACACCCAAAAGTACCGTGCAAGCAATAAACAATACATGAATTTTATAAGGGAGGAAAATATAGTACATTCACTGATATCAAGAGCTAAGAGCTTTTGAAATCATCCACTCACATACCAACCTCATACCTGGTTTTCCATACAGCCATCTTCCCAAATGCTTAGATCATTTAATGTGCATTTCCATGCATGTATGCTTATTAGCGGACCAAGACTGAACATTTAATTTTTAAAAATTTTTTAAAAAATTTTTTAAAAATTAAAAACATTTTTTAAAAAAAGACTGAATATTTTATTTTTTTTAAAGATTTTTTATTTATTAATTTGACAGAGAGAAATCACAAGTAGATGGAGAGGCAGCCAGAAAGAGAGAGAGAGAGGGAAGCAGGCTCCCTGCTGAGCAGAGGGCCCAATGCGGGACTCGATCCCAGGACCCTGAGATCATGACCTGAGCTGAAGGCAGTGGCTTAACCCACTGAGCCACCCAGGCGCCCGTAGACTGAATATTTTAGATGCAGACCAGAAGATGGAATCTCCTGTCAGGGATTTAATAGCTAGGGAAGACTTTCTTCCTCCCTCAGCATACTTCTCTAGCTTTAGTTAGTTCAAGATGCTTTGGCAAATGGTCATTTTTAATATTATCAAATCCAACCTCTTCTTTGTTAAAAGATTTTATTTATTTGAGAGAGAGAGACAGAGAGAGCACGAGCAGGGGGAAGGTAAGAGGAAGAGGAGAGGCAGACTCCCCACTGAACAGAGAGTCCGGATTGGGACTTGATCTGAGGACCCCAAGATCATGACCTCAGCTGAACATAGATGCTTAACTGATTGAGCCACCCAGGTGCCCTACATCAGTCTCATTTTTAATGGTAAAGATATGAGGTCCTCCTTGCTTATTTAGGCTTTTATATTCCTGCAAATCTTACCAGGATCAGCTGGTTAGGTGACATTAGCTGAAGGTGGTATATATACCTCCTCTCAAATTCTTTGTTAAACTCTTCATTGGCTTCTCACTTCCAGATCTGTTGGGTGCATGGTTCACAATTGTGATGGCGTATTTGAACTGCCTGGGGAGTTTACTAAAAGACAGATACCTGAGTTCTACCTCCAGAGATTCAGATTTAATTTCTCTGGGTGAAGCTCAAGAATTGTGATTTTTAAAAAGTTCCCACAGATGATTTGAATATTGAGAACGTCTTCCTAGAATAAAGAGCGAGCAAAGGAAAATGGAAACAAGTCCCTTAAGTCTACAGTATTTCTTGTCCTTGTTTTTGCCTTATATCCTCAATGTATGAGTATAATACTCTTTTTTTATTCACTTAGAGGAATAATCTTTTCCACTCTTAAGGAAAAAAAAGTATTTTTGAGAGATCATTTCCAACCATTGTCACCTTAAAAATACAGCACTGGGTCCACAGTAACCCCTGAGATCTCTAGAAACCTTTAATAGAATGTTATTCTGAAAAAGCTCTAATCTTTTTTTGACTTTATTTTTTTAGAGCAGTTTTAGATTCACAGGAAAATTGAGAGGAAGGTACAGAGATTTCCCATGTACCTCTCATCCCCACAAAAAAGCTTTAATCTTTAATCACAGTTCATTACTTGCTTCTCTTCCTAGTCCTCTTCTTTGTACTGCTTTTAACTACAATATTTTTTTTGGACAGGAATTTAGAAAGAGTTTTAAAAAGAGATTTCCAAAAGCAAGTAAAAAAAAAAAAAAGAAGTGTTAAAATGAGACTCTGATTTTCTGCAAGTCATGTCACTTAACTCTCTGTGACTGCTTTGTACAATCCATAAACTATGCAACCAGACAATCATAGTTATTTACACGTTTTATTTACACTGGCATATTATAAACTCTTTTGGAATAAGAACAATGCATTGTTCCTTGGGTTACTTTATACAGCACTCTTTCTAGTAGGTTCAAAATTTAGCACCAACACTGAGGTTTGCATTTAACCTTGTACCATTTTTCAGTCCTCATCCCTCACATACTCATACTCTTATTTTTGTCCATTTATATTTTTTATTTATTTTTATTTTTAATTTTTTAGAGAGAGAGAGAGAAAGTGAAAGAGTGCAGGGCAAGGGGGTGGAGTAGAAGGAGAAGGAGAGAGAGAACCTTTAGCAGGCTCCCCACCCAGCATAGAGCCCCACACAGGGCTCAGTCTCATGATCCTGAAATTATGACCTGAGCCAAAATCAAGAGTTGGATGCTTAAGCAACTAAGTCACCCAGGCAGCCCAGCTTTTGTTCATTTTTACAAAAGATCTTTTATTTTACTCCTAAAGCTATTAAAAGTGCACTAAACAATAAAAAGAATTATATACCATGACCAAGTGGATTTATACCAGGTATGCAAAGCTGGTTCAATATTGAAAATCACCTGATGTAATCCATCACCTCATTAGGCTAAAAAAATCTACATGATCATGTCAATAGATGCAGAAAAAGCGCTCGACAAAATTTAATGCTCATTTGTGATAAAAACACTCAGTAAGCTAGGAATTAAAGGGAGCTTCCTTGGTTTGATAAAGATCAGCTACAAAGACCTACAGTTAACATTACACTTGATGGTATGAAACTCAAAGCTATCCTAATAAGATCAGGAACAGGAGAAGTATGTCTCCTGTTGCCACTGCTTTTCAACATGGTAGTTGAAATCTTAGCTAATGCAGTAAGTCAAGAAAAGGAAATAAATGATGTACATATCTGGAAAAAAGAAATAAAGCTGTTCTTGTTCACAGATGACATTTTACTTATATAGAAAATCTGAAAGAATTGACCCGAAGCCCCTGGAACTAGTAAGTGATTATAGCAAGTTTGCAGGATGCAAGGGTAGTAAACAGAAGCCAATCTATTTCCTATATACCAGTGTGACCATGCGGAATCTGAAATTTAGCATTTATATCAAACCACCAAAAATGAAATGCTTAGGTATAAGTGTAACAAAATACGTATAAGGCCCCATAGGAAAAAATTACAAAACTTTGATGAAAGAAATCAAAGGGCTAAATAAATAGATATTCCATTCCAACTATAGTCAACATGTCAGTTCTTCACAACTTGATCTATTGATTCAATATAATCCCAGTGAGAATTCCAGCAAGTTATTGCATAGCTATCAACAAAGTGCTTATAACGTTTATACATGTAGCTGCAAAAGACCTAGATTAGCCAACAAAATACAGAAGGAGAAGAACAAAGTTGGAGGATTAATACTGCCTGATATAAAGATTTACTATAAAGCTACAGTAATTAAGAGAGTATAGCACTGGAAAAATAATAGACAAATAGGTTGAAATAGTAGAACAGAGGACCTGGAAAGAGATCCACATAGGCATAGTCAACTGATCTTTGACAAAGGAGAAAAGGTAATACAATGGCGCTAGTATAGTCTTTGCAACAAATAGCACTGTAACAACTGGACACTGATATACAAAAAAATTAATTCTAGACACAGAGCTTAAACTAGTCTCAAAAATTAACTCAAAATGGATCATAGACCTAAATGTAAAACACAGAACTATAAAACTCCTAGAAGATAATACATGAAAGAATTTAGATGATTTGGACTTGGCTATGAGTTTTTAAATTTTTTAATTTTAATTAACTAATTAAGAGCACGAGCAGGGGGAGGGGCAGAGGGAGACAGAATCTCAAGCAGACTCTGTGCTGAGCGCCAAGCCTCAATTTCACGACCCTGAAATCACGACCCAAGCTGAAATTGAAAAATCCAATGCCTATCTGACTGAGCCACCCAGATGCTCCAGCAATGACTTTTTAGGTACAGTATCAGAGGCACAATCCATGAAAAAAAGAATTGATGAGCTAGAATTCATTGAAATTAAAAATTATAATTCATTAAAATTAAAAATAAAAATAAAAGTTAAAATTAAAAATTAAAAACTGTCAAGAGAATAAAAAGACAAGCCAAAAATAGGCAGGATGTATTTACAGATGATACATCTGATAAAAAACTCTTAAAGCTCAACAATAAGAAAACAAAACAACTCAACTAAAAAATGGGCCAAAGACCTTGATGACACCACACCGAGAAAGATACACAGGTGGCAAATAAGTGTATGAAAAGATGTTCCACATCATACGTCATCAGGGAAACACAAATTGAACAAAAATTAGATGTGCTACACATCTATGGGAATGGCCAAATTCCAGAGCAGTGACAACACCAAATGTTGAGGATATGGAGGTATAGGAACTCTCATTCATTGATGGTGGAAATACAAAATGGTACAGCCACTTTGGAAAACAGTTTTGGAGTTTCATACAAAACTAAATATACTCTTACCATATAATCCAGCAGTTATTTTCTTTGGCATTTACACGAAGGAGATGTAAATCCAAAAAACTGCACATGAATGTTTATTACAGCTTTATTCACAATTGCTCAAACTTGGAAACCACCAAGATGTCATTCAGTAGGTGAATAGATAGATAGTGGTACACCCAGACAATAGAATATTATTCATCATTAAAAAGAATTGTGCTATCAAGCCATAAAAACATTTGGAGGGAACTTAAATGCATACTACTAAGTGAAAGCAGCTAATTAGTAAGGGCTATATATTGCACAACTCTAACTATATGACATTATGGAAAAGGCAAAACTATGTAGACAGTAACAAGATTAGTGTTTGCCAGGGACTGGGGGGCCAAGGACGGATGAACTGGCAGGTCATAGAGGATTTTTAGGGCAGTGGAACTATTCTGTATGGTAATATAATGTTGACAGATGTTATTATACATTTCTCCAAACCCACAGAATGTACACCAAAAATGAACCCTGATGTAAACTATGGACTTGGGTAATTATGTGCCACTGTAAGTTCATCAACTGTTACAAGTCTATCACCCTAGTGGGTGATCTTAATAATGGGGAGAGGGGAGGCTATGGCTCTGGTTTGGGCTGAGAGCATATATGAACTCTCTGTATTTGCTGCCCAATTTTCCATAATTCTAAAACTGATCAAAAAGTAAAGTTTAGGGTAGCTTGGGTGGCTCAGTTTCTGGGCGTCTGCCTTTGACTCAGGTCATGATCATGGGGCACTGGGATTGACCCACACATCAGTCTCCCTGCTCAGTGGAAAGTCTGCTTCTCTCCCTCTCCCACTCCCCCTGCTTGTGTTCCCTCTCTCGGGGTCTCTCCATCTCTGTCAAATAAATAAAAATAAAATCTTTTCTAAAAAAGTTAAGTCTATTTTAAAAGTGCATCAAATGTATCTCACTTTTAAATATAAATTTTAGAAGATATTAAATGACACTTAAATATCTTTTTGAAGACCTTTTCTATATAAACATTTGATTCCAGCATTAGCATTCATTTCATCGGTAGTGTTTTAGAGTAAAAACAAATGGCAATTGTGCTCATTGCATATGGCATAGTTTTAGCTCTTTTAGAAACACTTCAAAATTTTTTTAAGCACAAATATTTTATCTCAACTTTTAACATGTGTGATAAATACCAATATAGGAAATCTTTTCTTACATGGAAATTATTTATGATAAAGCTGTACAGAAGTCATTCATGCTATCACAGCATTAGTTTCTAGGTGTTTCTCTTGCCAGTCTCAGATAAAGGGGAAAGGACTGCATTTAGAGGTATGTGCTTTTTTTTTTTTTTTTTTCTGAGAGAGAAGAAGAAAGAGTGTGAGATTGTGTGCAAGCTGTGGGGGAGGGCAGAGGGAGAAGGAGAGGGAATCTTAGGTAGGTTCCATGGAGCCTGATGTGGGACTGGATCTCATGACCCTGAGATGATGACCTGAGCCAAAATTGAGAGTTGAACGTTTAACTGACTGAGCCAACCAGGCACCTCTGCATTCAGCAGTATAATAGTAGGAGGACTCTGGTTAGCCTTGGTGATCTCCACGGCAAGTGCAGAAAAAATGCGTAGGAAGAAATAGTTTTAAGAAGCCTCTAGCTAGGGTACCTGGGTGGCTCAGTCGATTAAGCTTCTGCTTAAGGTCGCCATCCCAGGGTCCTGGGATTGAGCTCCACATCCGGCTTCCTGCTCAGCGGAGAGTCTGCTTCTCCCTCTACCCCTCTGATCTCCTCCTGATCTCTCTCTCTCTCTCTCACACTCTTGTTATTAAATAGTTTTTTTTTTTTAAAGCCTCTAGCTAAAAGAGAAAGAAAGGACAGGGTGGTAGATTGACCATGGGGAAGCAAGAGAAAGAGAGGGATCAGAAATGAATTCCAAAGTTCTAACTTGGGTGACTGTATGATGTCACCAAGTGAAAAAGAAAATATCAGAAGAGGAGAAACAGTTGAGTCTGTGACCCTGTCGTACCTCCCAGTTGAGATGGAAGTAGAGAGTAAAATCTGAGCTAGATGAGAAATTTAGAGAGCCAAGAGCACATAGTCAGTGGTGAGAGCCATTCTGGAATGAGACTGCTTTGAGAGAATTGAAAATGAGAAGGCAGGAGACCAAGCCTTGGGGAGCTCTAAGAGGTGAGTGGCCATTGCTTGGTTTGAGTAGCACAGATGTACAGAGAACCAAGGCAGCTACTTCATGATAGCTTATAAAAGGAAAGAGCTTTGGGGAAGGGTAAAGACATAGTGTCAAATGCAACAGAGAGGACAATGAGAATAGGGTGAAAAATATCTCCTTGGGAGTGAGAACATTTCAACTGAATTTTGATGGTTGAATTCAGACAGCTGTGGGCTGATGACCAAGTGGGATGTCATGCAGGAGTGGAACTAGGATGAGGCAAACAAGGCGCTTTGGGAACAAAATTTAAGGAAACCCTCATTCTTATGATCCTTCATGTTCTGGAGAGAAGAAGTAGATATAAACCCATTAGCCAAATGCCCAGGCAATGTCCAAGCTCCAGGTTAAGTAGTTAGCCCTAGGGAGGTCTGGAGGCACATAGACCTTAGAAACAAATTCATGGTGGGGAATGGCTGCTGCTCTAGGACAAAATGTCCAAGGTCAAGGTTAGCAGGGGGAGCAAATGAGTCACTGACCTAGGGCAGTAGATCCTAGATCAAGTCATCTTACATTACAGTGAACCACATGAAATTTCTGACATTTGGCCATTTCATATCTACAGAATGGCAATTTCATATGTTTCAGCATAATAACTTCTTTTTTCCACCAACACACATGTGGTGCTGGGACCTGAATGGAGTCCAAATTGAAAAGTAAGTGTTTAGAGGTACTAGCTGTGAATGCGAATGTATGATAATCAAGTGACCCTTATCATGCGCAAAACACTTTTTGGCATATTTTGTGTCATTTTTATCCACAGGATCCCAGTAGCATTTTTTTCTAACTAGACTGTAAATTCCTCTAGTAGAAGGGTATTTTTGGCACTCGTAGATTCAAAGCTTTAAAAAGCCACATTTGGAGCGCCAGTAGGTATACAATCAATTCTCGATAGATGGAAGATGAAGGAGGCATTACAAGATGTTCTCCATACATGAAAGCTAGATTTTCCTTGAAAGAGAGCAATAGCTTTTAGTATCTTTACATTGGTAATACTTTTAGTAATGGCTTGGATACAATATGATAGCTAGATAGCTAGCCAGACAGATAAATAGATAGGTGGATGGATAAATATGAGGATATAGACACAGAGATTTGGCTTACTTTTGCTATTTTTATTATGCATTGCCTTTCATGCTTTCAGTAGGTTTTAAACCTTTGAGGAAGTTTTTCCCTTGTGCCATTTGAAATGTGAAAGGTAGTTTAAATTTAGACATACTTATTTTATTAAAACTCATTGCTTTTCTTATCAGTGAACTCATGCCATGCAATTTTTGGGCAAAATTATTTCAAGTGAAGCTGAGAGGGGCTCCGGATTCAAGTATTCAATTCATTTTCTCTTTGCATAAAAATATCTCATTGCAGAGATAGGTTTCTAATTTCCAGCTGTGGTTTTCAAGTCTTTTTTCAATGATTTCTATGTTCGTATTGGGCCAGGCAAGCAATTTATATTAGTTCAAGTGGAGCTATTGGGATGCACTGCTAAATGCTGCTAAAAGAAGAATTATATAGAATAATAAATGCGATGTAATATATGTACATATATATGAATTTATTTGTGCTTTGTCTGTGATTATGTAATTCACAAATTCACAAATTATGCATCTTGATAAATGAAATGGTATCTAGGGCTGTTTCTATCCCTTAAGTGCAGTGTAGAAAGAGGAATGTGAATCTTTTACCAATTTCCTGGATACCCAAATTCCGCCTTAGATATACAATTCCTTATTTACAATTTGAAATTTCTAAAAGCTCTGAAAATGGGAAGTTTTTCGGTAATGTAACTCATTTGGTGGCAAAACTTTCCTTGAAGCTGGTAAAAGGCAGTTTATAGTCATTATTTATTGCTTAGTGTGAGTATTCATATGTTTTGTTGCAGATATTACTCTGGTTATGAGTTACTGCCCCTGAACTCTCTTGAGATGGTAGGTGATATACATGGTATAGATATACCATATGATATTACCACATTCTGAATAATTTTGAAGTCAGAACCACACCCTTAGAAGGAGCTGATGGACTTCACCCTGTCTCCTTCCCTCGGCAAAGTGCTCTCAGGATATCTGAACAGATACTAGAGGATCAAGGACTCTGGGCTTTACCTCAAGAGCCAAGTGAAAGGATTTAAGGGAGTAGATTGGAGTGTGTTGACCAGTATTCTCTAAAATCAAATCGAGGGCATGTGAAAAAAAGTATAATTGTTGTTGTCATCTTTTTTCCCAGCTTTATTGAGATATTATTGACATACAACATACGTTAAAGGTATATCATGGGATGACAGGATACACGTAAATATTGTGAGGTGATTACCACAATAAAGGTAGTTAACCCTTCCATCCCCTCACATAATTACCATCTTTTGTGGTGATAACTTTTAAAATCTACTCTCCTAAAAACTTTGAAATATATTATGTAATATTGTTAATTATAGAGACTATGGCATTAGATTTCCAGAATGTATTCACCTAATAGCTAGAAGTGTGCACCCTCGGAGCAACATCTCCCCATTTCTACCATCCAGTAGAAATCAGTTTATATGAGGTCAGCCTTTTTGATTCCACATATAAGTGAGAACATACAGTATTTGTTTTTCTCTATTTTATTTGACTTGATGCCTTCAAGATCCATCATGTTGTCACAAAAGGCAGGGTCTCCTTAATTTTGTGGCCGGACCGTATTCCACTGTGTGTATATACCATATTTTCTTTATCCATTCATCCACGGAGGGACAGTTAGGTTGTTTTCCTGTCTTGGCTATTGTGAATAATGCTGCAATGAACATGGAGGTGCAGAACGTTCTTTGAGATAGTGACTTCATTTCTTTCAGATACACACCTGGAAATAGGATTGCTGGATCATCTCATAGTTCTATTTTTAGTTTTTTGAGGAAACTTCATACTGTTTTCCACAGTGGCCATTCCAGTTTACATCCCCACCAACAGCACCAAGGGTTACCTTTTTTCCACAGCTTTGCTAACAGAATATAGTGTTTTTTTTTTTAAAGATTTTATTTATTTATTTGACAGAGAGAGATCACAAGTAGATGGAGAGGCAGGCAGGGAGAGAGAGAGGGAAGCAGGCTCCCCGCCGAGCAGAGAGCCCGATGTGGGACTCGATCCCAGGACCCTGAGATCATGACCTGAGCCGAAGGCAGCGGCTTAACCCACTGAGCCACCCAGGTGCCCCCAGAATATAGTTTTTTAAAAGAGGAAAGAAGTGTTTCCAAACCAGCACCAGAGTTCTTAATCTGGCATAGTGAAACTCTCCATGCATGTTAACACATGAATGGAAATTATGCCCGTTTTACCCATGTCGGTCACTTGCACCAAATTCCCCAAGAAATGACCCAGAAATGATTGAAAACTGCCTCATGAGATAGTGGCAGGAAGAAAATAATACTGATAGTGGGAAACTGAGGGACCCAGGTATTGTCTAAGGCAGTTAAAATAATAATAGTTATCACTTCCCGAACAATTCTATAGGGCATAGTACTATGTGCTATGATCTTCCAATTCACAAGGGGCCTAAATGAATAATAAAGTGGCTGTGGAAATAATTTAGTATTTTAACACTTGGGTATTCAAATGTGTGCTGAAAACAGAAATCTGGGCTAAGAAGATATAACTGCTTTAAGAGCTCATCTCCTGCCCTACCTCCATCCCCATACAGTTCCAGCATGAATTACCCTTGCAAAAAGGGGCTTTAAAAACTTAAATCTTAGGACTTTGCCTTCTCTCTAATGTCCTGGTATAAATAACCAATTCGTATGAGAAAGTTGAGTTGGCTTGCAGCCCCGCAACATTACACAGTCTTTAGCCAATATAGATACTCTAAACACGCCAAAAATAACTCTCAAATTCCCACTAGAAAAGTGTGACCTGAGGGAAAAAAGGAGTATATTTAAAGATAGAAGAATTAATCAATTAAACCTTCTTCTATCTTGCGTGTGCATGAATGTACATTTAGGTGCTGTATTTTTGTGCATGTACACAAACACACTAACTGGATTTCCATAGGTGAATTCTAGCAGATGCTTACTGCTTGTCTCATTAAACAATTACTGGGTAATAAACAGCCTCCTACACTAACATGGAAGGACACTCTTCTTAGAGGGAGAAATGCACTGGATGGAAATCTCTATACCAATCCTGTCTTCAGGATTCACTGGTTTGGATATACCAGACCCAAAACTCTTCTATTTCTTCACTGGGCATGGTGAAAGGTATATTTAAATTGTGTCTCAGTAGTAGCCATGAGTGTCTTCCACGTTTCTATGCAGATGGATTTTTTTTTTAAAGATTTTATTTATTTACTTGACAGAGAGAGATCACAGTAGACAGAGAGGCAGGCAGAGAGGGGGGGGGGGAAGCAGGCTCCCCGCTGAGCCGAGAGCCCGATGCGGGACTCGATCCCAGGACCCCGAGATCATGACCTGAGCCAAAGGCAGCGGCTTAACCCACTGAGCCACCCAGGCGCCCGCAGATGGATTTTTAAAAAAAGAGACATACAAATATCCACACCAAATAAGGAGGTACAATAAAGAAACAGGGCCTCTCATTTTATCTAATAGTTGCCACTTATTGCTTGATTACTTTGTGCCAGGGACTGTGTTAGCATTTTACACACAGCATTAATTTAATCATTACTGTAATACCAGGAAAGTATATTTCCACTGGATATGGGAGAAAATTAATCTAATGGCACAGAATTAAGTCATTCACCCAAAGCTAAGTTTAGTAAAAAGAAGGAGGGGGTGCTCAAAGGAGGCCATCTGATTTCAGAACCTGACCAGCCCACAATCCTGCTCCTGGGTGGCTTGCCAATTCTAATGACCAGGTGGCATAATATTGTTCCAATATTTCTGTACTTTGAGCTGACCCAAGACTGAGTTAAAATAAAAAAAAAAATCCTCTGAAACACTTTTTCCTAAAGTGGCTCTTCACTCATCAATACCTTTCCTATTTCATCTCAGAAAGCCCTGTCTCTAGGGTTAAATTCCCTCACATCTGTTCACTCCACCTCCATGCCCCTCAGCACTTAGGTGCTAGTATGTGCTATTCAAAGACAGCATAAAGTAAAAGCCAGAAGGAAGTCTTTGATAATGCCACATTCTTCTCCCTGTTGTAAGATGCTCAAGCCACTGAAAGACTGAAGAGTGTGTGAATAGAATCTTTCTCCTGGAAGTAAGTGGAAGAGACTGCTGTCACTAACTATAGAAGCGATTCAGGGCAATTTCTGTGAAGCCAGAAATTCATTTTTTATACCTCAAAAATTTGGAAGGAGGATGAGAAAAAATTAAAAAAAAAAAGTCACGTTAGATATAGCAAGATTTCTTTCCAGTATTTACATGGGACAGATGAAGAGTAAAAATAATTTTGTCATTGGGTTCAAACTATCTTCTTATTAACTGTTGACTTCTCAGTAATTAAAATACCAAAAATGATAGCACTTCTGAGTAAAATCAGATAATAGAAAAAGATATACAGCCAAGCACTCTAGAGCTAAAAATGGATTGCCAAAAGTTCAGGAATTGAAGGTTGTATACTATTTCTGCATGGTTCCTTTTACTAAGAATGCACTGTCAGGAACATACGGTTAACTGTGGACCAGCAATTGACGAGCGAATATGATCCAGTTGCTCCAAACATATTTAATCACTGAACGTGATGCCTACTGCCTTTTAATTGTCTTGGCTTTTCAAATTTGAGTGTTACCCAGAAAAATAAAGCAAAATACAGCAGCTACCTTGATCAGCTGTGGTTACATAGGGACAGGATTTTCGTGTATGTTTTTCATTTGTTTCATTTGTTTGCTTGTTCTTAGGTCTTTTATGTGTGCTGCTTGCCGTCTTCAGTTAGGGTCCAGCCATCATTTTCTCTGAACATGCCTGGGGCTGTTCTTACTGCAGCTTCCCAAGACCTCTTCAGTGGTGACGAGCAGACTTTTTCCCATCTCTCTTGGCAAAACCCCGTGTGCCCTAGAAGATCCAGGTCCAGCCTGAAAGCTACTTAATTCTTACACTCAGGCGTGTGATTGCCTCATTTTCTGGAACTGACTCTCTTATGTGATTTTCTAATTCTCTGCCATCGGTATTTGTACCATTTGTTCTTGTTGCTTGAACCTTCCTGTAAGCTTCTGCAGAAGACTGTCTTGCTCATTTCTGTTTCCTTTGGAGAGTTTTCTTGCTCTTGAAGAACTCAGAAAGTAGTTGCAAATTGATTGGGAAAAACTGTCACCTCCTGAAAATTACAGCTAATCAGCATTAGGCTGAAACTGACATGGTTATTCATCTGTTGAAATAACTCATTATAAAAAATGACTTAAAAAGGTGGCTGATAAGTTAAAGGTGCTTCTCAAATATCTCTACTGAATTCTTTCTAGTTTCTTTCTTAAAACCACAACAGGCTAAATGGTGTGAATGCAAAATAAACTCTGACCTAAATCTTTTTCCCAATGTTGGGGCTCTGCTGCCCCAAGACAAGGATGGTGGTGTGAATGGAGAAGGGAAAAGAGCCCGCTGACAGATAAGAACTGGCAGTGTCAGCTGCTGGACTCTCTGACGATAAGACCCCCAGAGTGGTGAGGAACAAGTTGCTGGAGCATCCTAAATTTGGAGGAATGCCCTTTAATGATCTTTCTTCCCTCCACTTCCTTGTACCAAGGATCCTTCTGATGTGCAATTTTGTCCTCCTCGATGAACTTATTCATTAAGAGGGAGTGCCCTCTTCAAATGATTGATGTGAGTTATCCTACTAGACTCATCTCCCGTTTCATTTAATGAATCAGCCTTCTGCTTTATAAATCAGTTTCTGGCAAGCTGGCTTGGCATTCTTCACTTCTTTACAGCTTGGTCACTCCTAAGTAAGCAGATTCATTTATGTTTTCATTGCTGTGAATCTGAGGACTGGACCCTGAACCTATGAGAAAAATTTCAAGAGCAGTCCTTGTGTGTTTATGAGTTGAGGCACACTGCTTATGCTAAAATATTTCAAGAGCCTGGCTCTGTTTTAAGAATAACTATGGACTCTGAAAAACAATCTGAGGGTTTTGAAGGGGCGGGGGGTGGGGGGTTGGGGGAACCAGGTGGTGGGTATTATAGAGGGCACGGATTGCATGGAGCACTGGGTGTGGTGCAAAAATAATGAATACTGTTATGCTGAAAATAAATAAAAAATAAATAAAAATTAAAAAAAGAATAACTTGTAATTCTGATTATTGCAGTCCATAATATCAAGTAGGCAGTCTATACATATTTTTTGAATTAAATGGAATCTTTTGCTAGCCACAAGCCACAGCCAACAATGGCTTCATATTATTATTATTATTATTTTCTTTACCAGAATTGTGGGGTTGGGGTGGGGCAAGAGAAAAGGAGGCTGAATTCACAAGAAAAGCAATGAGAAGAGAAAAGGACTCAGTTCCCATAGGTAGATGGGTGTCAGAGGGCGATCTATGTGCAGATCAAGGTATGACTGAGCTTGACTGGGTGGAGACAAGGTGGGGGAAATCTGGAGGGGTAAGGATGACAGAGAAGGCAAGGAATCTTATGACTTCCTTAAACAGGAAGCTATGGGGAGAGTAATGAATGATCTAAAGAAGGATTCTTTTTTTTTTTTTTTTTAAATTTGTTTAATTTAATTTTATTTTTTTTTAACTTTTTATTTTTTATAAACATATATTTTTATCCCCAGGGGTACAGGTCTGTGAATCACCAGGTTTACACACTTCACAGCACTCACCAAAGCACATACCCTCCCCAATGTCCATAATCCCACCCCCTTCTCCCAAACCCCCTCCCCCCAGCAACCCTCAGTTTGTTTTGTGAGATTAAGAGTCACTTATGGTTTGTCTCCCTCCCAATCCCATCTTGTTAAGAAGGATTCTTAAGAGAAATTTGGTATGATACAATAATCAAAATGCTCCATAAGTTCTCTTCTTAAGAGTCTATAATATTTCATTGGCTTTCTGGAATTGCAATTATGGCCTTTTGTTTTTGTGGGTGCATGAACAGACTTTTTAGGGGTAGTACTATCAAAATAGGTGATCTCTAGGACTACTTGTTCAGGATGGAGTAGCGAAGGTACCCAGTCACCACTTGGATAAACAACAGAGCTACTTGTGTATTTTCATCATGGCTGACTTAACTCATGGAGCTAAGATATAAAAAAACAAAATAAATCAGAGGTGGGTCCTGATGGTTTTGAAAACACAACCAGACAGATACAGAAATATGGTTCAAGATTATTTTAAAGGGAGAACTACTGAGAAATGACTAGGTGAAATTGTTCGAGATTTTTCTTCAGGCAACCTTCCCACCTTTTCCACAAGAAACTTCCCATCTTTTCCACAAGAAACAAATCCACAAGATTTGGTGGCCCATTTTCTTACTGACTTAAAGCAGGAAAGTGTAGAAATGGTCATAGATATTGGGACTCAGATATAAAATTCCAAACCTTATCTCAGAGAGAAGGAAAAGAAGAGGAAAGTTGTGCTAGAGTTGTAAATAATTGGAAAATGCTCATGAAGGGCTACCCAGGATGGCATAGTACACTGAGTTTGGAGGGCCAGAAGTCCCAGATTAAGTTTTTATGGGAGCAATGACTAAGAATTACCAAACAATCTTAGCCTTCATTGAATGAAGGAAGAGGGCTGCATTCTCATTGATGGCAAAGACTGAGAAAGAGAAAGAGGCTGCGGATTTGACTGCCAACTCTGTAGAAAAGCAGCTGGGCCTCAGCTGCTTGAAGCCCGAGGACCTCAAACCAGCACAGCTCCCATAAGCAGTGATCATGTGCATTCTCTCTGGAAGGTATATGTATTCCTGCCCTGCCCCGCTCAGTGGCCATCCATCTCGGGCCACTGTACAGACTCCAGCGAGGCAGAAGATGGTCCCCATCACCTTATTTGTGTCACTCTTACACAGTGAATCCTTATCCATTAATCACATTTTCTTGCTCTTTGAAAAGACCTTTGAGGGGCGCTGATTAAACCCGAATGAGATTAGGCACAGATAATTTTTTATGTGCTAGGTCCTAGGACTGATGGGCTGAATTTTGAAGTACATGATCATGCCTCATCTGGAAGCATCTCTAGAAGCCCTTGAAAAATCCAAAGGAGGAGGGCCACATGGCTGTGAATAACAAGTACTCCTGGATGTACAGATAACTATCGTGCCCCCTGGGCAGATGAATATAAATGTTTAGATAGAGAGTGTGCAGAATAATTTTACTTGCCTGAATTTTTATTTCTTTTTAAGATATTTCTTTCTTTCTTTTTCTTTTTCTCTTTCTTTCTTTGACAGAGAGAGAGAGAATGAGAGACAGAAAGAGAGAGAGAGAGAGAGAGAGAGAGAGAGAATACAAGCAGGGGAAGCAGCAGGCAGAGGGAGAGGGAGAAGCAGGCTCCCACTGAGCAGGGAGCCTGATGCAGGGCTCCATCAAGGGGCCCTGGGATCATGACCTGAGCCAAAGGCAGATGCTTAACTGACTGAGACACCCAGGTGTCCCTGAATTTTTGTTTATTTAAAGAGTGTGAGGGTTCTCATTGGAAGAGGAGGAGTAAAGAAGAAAAACTGTATTCCCAAGGGACTACACTCAGCAAGGCGGGCTGAGGGCAGGGGCTCTGAATGCCAAAGTGGAAGGTGTTAAAAAAGCAAGTACTAGAACAGTTTTCCTCTTGTTGGGAGAGAGAAAGAGAGAGAGAGATTAACTACTCAAGAGTAGAAAACTTTGAGGAGATGACGAGAAATCTACAGAGGAATTGGGGCAAAGTTTTCTGGGTAATATGGTGAGTAAACACTCCATGCCCCAATTCTGTCATGTTGAGGAAATGTTTTTGTTTGTTTGTTTGTTTGTTTTTTAAACAATCTGCTTATTTTCCCAGTGTCTTCCCTTTGTCCTGAGAATAAAAATGCTAACTCCTTGGCCTGGCTTGCAAGGCTTGTCCAATCTGCTGCTTCAACCTGATTGTCTGCTCCCTCCTCATTTCACTTCTGTCCAGTCCAGTACCCTCAAATTCCTCAAATTCCTCCATCTTGCCAAGCTCCTTCTGGCCCCTGCCTCCCACCCCCCCAACTCTGCCTGGAATGTTTATCTCCAAGAGCTTTAGATTGCTTGGTTGTCCTCAACTCACATGTCACCACTTCAGCGAGGTCTTCTCTCTCATCACTCTGTATGGAAGTGTCCCCTTCACCTATCACTTTGTATTCCATATTTAGGTTTCTTTTCTTTGTAACATTTATCAAGACCTGAGAAAATATTTGCTTAAAACACTGTATAGAGTCTATCTACTCCATTAAACACAAACGTTGAGGGGTACTGGTTTGTCTTGGTCACCGGGTATCTCAGCATCTCAAAGAGTTCCTGCCTCATATGACATCCCAGAAAATAGAGATTGTATAGTCAAGGCAATCTTTCAACTTTCTGGTATCAGAGACAGGCCTCAAGGCAGACTAGGAATATTCATTTACATTTTTCAAAGTTCAAGTCAAACATGAGAGGAGAATTTCAAATTGCATTTCTTACAACAATAAAAGCTCTTCCAGCAGCTTACCTCGTTTTTTTTTTTTTCCTTGCACTTATCCCCATGAGGTTGATAAAAACAAGTTTCATTGTTTCTTAGTTTTAAGATAGGAAAACTACAGGTGCATGATAAGTCAGCAGTGTATTTCAGATCAGAGCACAGCTCTTTTCACATTGGCCCTGTCTACATTCCATCCAAACTTCTATCAGACTTTATTGCTTCCCTTTGAAAAAATGGGCTAAACCATCAAAAACAAAATAATATTAAATATAAACAGGAACAGAATGACCTAGCTGCTTTGACTTTTATGTAAAGTCTGTATCACCTACATCCTATGTGTCACTATTTGAAACCCCTGAGAGAAGTAAGTCTGCACATGTCTCAAAAGGGTTATTCCTTTTCGACTGAAATAATGGACTACATTCTTGCTCTGTTTTGGAAAAGGAAAAAGAAGTCTCAAACTCACAGATGAGGTGATGCGTATTTTCCCACATAGTGCATAGCAAGTTTAGCCATAGAAGAGTAGGAAGGAATCAGTAGCATATATTAATCCCAGTGAAAATTCATGACAGAAAGTAATTAAACTGGAGATAACCCAAGAGGGGAAAAAAATTAGCCTACATAGATCTTATAAATTACCAGGCTGAGTCCACAATTTTCATTTACGAGAGTGATATTAGGTGTCATTCTCCTACAACCTACCTCATAGAGGCGTACATTCTCCTACAAGAGTCTCTGTTGCTGTTATTGTGACATTTTAAGTTTCACATTTTTTCAGTGAAACACGCATGAAAGTCTGAATTCTTCCATGGAAGAATTGTGTCTACTGGGTAAGAACATGCATCTGCTCTTCCTTTCCATTATATTAGATTATTTTGTTTGTTTCTTTATATTATTAACATATAATGTATTATTTGTTTCAGGGGTACAGGTCTGTGATTTATCAGTCTTATTTATTTACTTAAGAGATTTTATTTATTTATTTGACAGAGAGGGAGTGAGAAAGAGAGATCCAGCGAGCAAGCAAGAGACAGCACACAAGCAGGGGAGGGGGCAGAGGGAGAGGGAGAAGCAGGCTCCCCACTGAACAAGTAGAACAACGTGGGGCTGGATCCCAGGACCCTGGGATCATGACCTGAGCCGAAGGCAGATGCTAAACGACTGAGCCACCCACATGCCCCCTAAATTATTTTAAATACAAATATGTAGTATTTGAAAAGAATGAGCAGAATGGATCATATTTGCATCCCAACACTTCAAAATATATGAATTTGGCAATTTTTCTAAAACATTTTCTAAAACATTTTATTTGTATAGTAAACCATAAAATGAAAAAGCAGGGAGGAAGAAACCAAAAATGTCTGTACATCATAAGGGTTCTATTTCTATGTATAGGATAAAACGGTTAACTATGTCAAACCAAAGATAAAGCCTATTTAGATATCAAATTATAAGTGAAAAGACTGAATTATATTTTCTTTCAAGGTATTTAACTTTTTTCAGTGACAGACATTCACATTCAAAATAAAGAACATAAATAGTCTATGTAGTCCATGTATGAATTCTACGTATGAACTTCTATATGAATAAGTTAAGTTTTGATCACCTGTAGGTATCTAGATATATGGTTCGGGTAACATTGATGATATTTGGGGTGCCTGGGTGGCTCAATTGTTAAGCGTCTGCCTTTGGCTCAGGTCATGATCCCAGGGTCCTGGGATTGAGCCCCACATCAGGCTCCCTGCTCAGCAGGAAGCCTGTTTCTCCCTCTCCCACTCCCCCTGCTTGTGTTCCCTCTCTCACTGTGTCTCTCTCTATGAAAGAAATAAAATCTTTAAAAAAATTGATGCTATTTTAAAATTAAACATTTTCCACATTTTATACAGCCTAAAATGACAACGTGGTTATACTGCCTATGTTCACACACCTCCATTTAAATTTGAGGACCCTGAATTACAGTGAGGCTAAGTGACTTGTATGAAGTCATTCATCTCAATACTAACAAAGGCAGAACCAGGGTCCTGGCCTTCTGACGCCAGCCCTGGCATTCTTTGTCACTGCAACCATACTATGGTGACCACCTCTCCGAGGAAAATTTAGTGGGCTGTGGATATATTTGTTCTGGATTACAATAGCCCGTATTAAAGCAATGTTTCCTATAAGCATATTTCAAACTTATTGAGTCCAAAGAACGTGGATCATTCCTCTGCTTATGTTCCTATTTCTAGATTATTGTGGTCTACTCCAAGTATTACAGAGATTCTACATTGGAGTCAAATGAATTTAGCAGGTGCTTCCTTGAAAGAGGTGTGAAATGTTCTATTTTAAGTTAACAGTTGAGATTCCCAAATCAAGATTCAATTCACATTTGATGTTTAATTTCTCACAACTGAAATTTTCTTTTGTCATTTAGAAACATTTTAATTTGCATGTGAGATGAAAAACAAAACGAAGGAGTATGGGAGAATGAGTAGAGATGAAATCTATATGCGTCTTTTGTTCTTTTTCCTGCCCAGAGGGATGTAAGCTAAGATTCACTATATACATAACTATAAAAAGTATATAACACATATATGGAAGAGGATGGTTAATTTTACTTTCATTGATGGATATACAACATAAATATTTAAATTGTACATAGTAGAGGGAGAGATAAACATTAAATAAACAAGGCATCTCCTAATAAATTGGTTGTTTCTGTGCATTACTGATTTCCTTGAGAGGATCTTTCATAGTTTCAAAGCCATTAAAATATTTTCTCTCATTTTCCAAGACTTGACCTTTATTCCTTAACATACAGATATCTGCCTAGAAATAGAACTTTCTATCCCATTATAATTTTCTTACTTCTAGCATAGTTCTAACAACTATCAGCACATGTACTGCAAGTATTTTTTTAAAGCTTTTATTTACTAGGGGCAGGAGTGGCAGAGAGAACCTTAAGCAGACTCTGTGCTGAGCCCGGAGCCCAACACAGGGCTCGATCTCATGACCCTGAGATCATGATCTGAGCCAGTACTGACAGGTCGACGCTTAACTGACTGCAACACCCAGGCGCCCCTATTGCAAGTTAAAAAAAAAAAAAGATTTTATTTATTTATTTGACAGAGAGAGAGACACATCAAGAGAGGGAATAAGGGGAAAGGGAGAAGCAGGCTTCCCACTCAGCAGGGAGCCCGATGCAGGGCTTGATCCCAGGAATATCATGACCTGAGCTGAAGGCAGACGTCCAACAACTGAGCTACTCAGGCACCCCCCTATTGCAAGTTTTAATAAGCCATTAATTACTTTTTGAGTCTATTTCTTCTGCCACCCCTTGATAATATTTTATGGCTATCTGGAGTCAGAGAAAGCAGGGGCCAGCAGGGGAGATGAAACTTGAATTCACTCATTTTATTACTAGTTCACAGCTCTGGGGAGCTTACTTGGCTTTTAGAGTTGGCACAGGATTCCCATTCTGCAGTTTTTGGCCTCTGTTCTCACTGCTGGGCAGGGCAGGGTTATCTCATGTTTGCTTCAGACTATATCAGCGTTACTACTGATACACAGAACAGTGCTGCTCCAGAAGCTGAACACAACAGGTTTTTTATACGCAGACAAAGAAGGAAATAAATGCATGTGTGGTGGGTGTGGAGGGACCAATGTATCTTCTTAGTTCAGGCCACAGTTAACATCACTTAGAAATTTGATGGTTAAGTTATTGGAATATGCTAGAATCTTCTAGAATGTAACCCTCTTGTTTTGCGATTATAGTGAGTCATGTCACAATTACTTCCTTCTGGCAGTTAAAAACTGTCATGCACAAGAAAAATATTAAGTATTCAATACATAATTCTATGTTGTATAGGTCACAATTATACTAAGGTACTGATGAATAAAATCCAAAATCTCAGGACACCTGGGTGGCTCAGTTGGTGAAGTGTCTGCCTTCAGCTCGGGTCATGATCCCAGGGTCCTGGGATCGAGCCCCACATTGGGCTCCCTGCTCAATGGGGAGCCTGCTACTTCCTCTCCCTCTGCCAGTGACTCCTGTTGCTTGTGCTCTCTCTCTCTGACAAATAAGTAAGTAAAATCTTAAAAGAACAAAATAAATAAGTGAAACCATATGATAATTGACTCTCTCTGCTTGACTTATTTCACTCAGCATAATCTCTTCCAATCCTGTCCATGTTGCTACAAAAGTTGGGTATTTGTCCTTTCTGATGGAGGCATAATACTCCATAGTGTATATGGACCACATCTTCCTTACTATGGACTCTGAGAAACAATCTGAGGGTTTTGAAGGGGCGGGGGGTAGGAGGTTGGGGTACCAGGTGGTGGGTATTATAGAGGGCATGGATTGCATGGAGCACTAGGTGTGGTGCAAAAATACTAACATAAATATACTATAAGTAACCCCATAGACCTTATTTATTCTGATAACTAGTTAGGCATTTGTAATGAAATATGATAAACATATAAACTTGCAGATTTAACTGACAAGTTACAAATGAGCTCATGCCTAAATAAGTTGTAACAACATTAGCTATAATATATATAATAAACACAAATATATACAAAAAAATAATGAATACTGTTATGCTGAAAATAAATAAAAAATAAATTAAAAAAAAAAAGAACAAAATAAAATCCAAAATCTTTAATATGGCCCTACCACATCTGGTCTATATGATAGTTGTGAAATCATATTCCAACACACTTCTTTCTTGCTTTCTGGTTCTAGTCACACTGTCCTCCACCCCTTTTTGTTATTTGGATACAGTGGCCACAATTTATTGTACACTCTCCCTGTATTGCTTTTCCTTCAGTATCTGCATGGCTTGCTATCTCGTTTCAAACAGGTCTCTGCTCAAACATTGCCTGTATTAGTTTCCTAAGGCTGCTATAACAAATTATCACAAACTGGATGGCTCAAACAAACTTGTACTCTTTCACAGTTCTAGAGGCCAGCAATCCAGAATCAAGGTATCAGCAGGGTTAGTTTCTTCTGCAGGCTCACAGGAAGAATCTCATCTATGTCTGACTCCTGGCCTCTGGCTGTTGTTGGCAATCGTTGGTCCTCCTTGGCTTACAGAGGCATCACTGCAGTCTTTACCTGTATTCACATGGTCCTCCTTGGTATATCCACTCCCGTTCTGCATTTATAAGGAAACTTATCATTGCATTTTGGCCCCCTCTAAATCCAGGATGATCCTGTCTCAAGATCTTTGACCTACGTACATCTAGAAAGAAGATATTTCCATACAAGGTCACATTCACAAGCACCAGGAGTTTGGATTTGGACAGATTTTTTGTAGGCCACCATTCAACCCACTATATTACATCTTCAATGAGGTCATCACAGACCACATTCAGTGATTAAAATAGTAATACTCATAGTACATATACTATCACACTCTCCCATCTAACCCTACATTCTTTTTCTTCATAGTATCAAATAGTCCAAATGAGTCAAATATTAATTTGTCTGTTTCTCCTTCTAGAATATAATCTCCATGATGGCAAAGACTTTGGCTAACTGCTATTCCTCAGCATCTAGAACATTATAAGTTATATAGTAGGTGCTCAACAAATATTAACTAAATGGCCAAAATTTGGTTAAATACTACTGATTGGTATTGAGTAATTTATAGTATTTATGATTATATAAAACAAAGATATAGGGGTTGTGATAGACAGAATAATGGCCCTCCAGAGATGCCATATCTCAATCTACAGAACCTATGACTATGTTACCTTACACAGCAAAACAACTTTGCAGATGTCATTAAATTGGGGATCTTGAAGTGGAGAGATAATCTTGGATTATCTGGGTGGGCCCAGTGTGGTCCACAAGGATCTTTCTTATGGGAGGCAGTAGGGTCAGAGTCAAAGAAAGAGGTGTGATGATGGCATCAGAGGTTAGAGGGAGGGAGAAAGAGAGTATTAGGAGATTGGAAGGTGCTTTGCTGTAGACTCTTAGGCTGGAGGAAGTGGTCACAAGCCAAGGAATACAGGCAGCTTCCAGAAGCTGGAAAAGGCAAGGAAACGGATTCTCCCCTAGAGCCTCCAGAAAGGAGCAGTCTTGCCCACACCTTGATTTTAAATCTGTAAAGCCCATTTGGACTTCCAACCTCCACAACTCTTAAGATAATATATTTGTTTTGTTGTAAGCCATTAAGTTTGTGATCATTTGTTATACCACCAGCAGAATACAAATACAGGGGAGTAATTTTTTTCCCCCCCTCTCCAAGTCCTATACTATCCTCAACCAAGAAAATAATAAAAAAAGATAATCCTCAGGGGTGCCTGGGTGGCTCAGTGGGTTAAAGCCTCTGCCTTCGGCTCCGGTCATGATCCCAGGGTTCTGGGATCGAGCCCCGCATCGGGCTCTCTGCTCAGCGGGAGCCTGCTTCCTCCTCTCTCTCTCTCTGCCTACTTGTGATCTCTGTTTGTCAAATAAATAAATAAAACCTTAAAAAAAAGATAATCCTCTGCTTTTATGCTGTTTTTTTTCCCCCAGTTTTGAAACTCACTTAAACTGTACTAATAGTACCAACACAGTGGAAGATCAGCAAAATGTGCCTATCTTCTGATATATTTCTAACCTAAAGCAGAAACATCATCTGTACAATATTTTATAAGAAGTGGATTTCTACCGCACTGAGGCCCACACATATTATAATGGGAGTACACCCGAGCAGCTGAATCTCTCAAGTTGAGGCCTGGTGCTTGGAGTACATTGCACCAAGAGCATTAATAAGGCTAACATATTCCATCTTGTCTGTCAGTGAATGCACAGAGCTCATAAATCAGTACAAGCCATAATATTTATTGAAATAGAGGTTGTCCTCAAGCCCTCAGTAGAGAATTATCAGTATTTCACAGCAGCTGAATTCAACAGTGAGAAGCTAATACACAGCAATCTGTAGTGAAGTATTTATAAGCTTAACAGTTTTCATTTCTCTCCTAGTGAAATAGAGGGATGGTTCTACTTTAGATTGTACAGGTATAAAATCTGATAGACACGGAAGCATGTCTTGATCTGTTTGGGAAAAAGAAAGAGTATAATCCCACAGTTTATAGTTAGTGCAGTAAGTACTGGTGATAAAAATGACGTCTTGTGTCAATCACTTTTATATATGTACTATATTCTGAAATGTTATCTCTGAAGTTACATACTCCCCCCACCCCCAGGACAACATTAAACTCTCCATTATACTGTAACAGAGAACTTTGAACTATACGACTTCAAATGTGTCATGGTCAGAAACTGTGAAAATAAAACACTGAACTGAGAAAAATGTCCCGATATTTCAAGCTAGAACTACATCTTAACATAAACGAAGTAGACAATTGATGCAAAATGTTTTGAATTAACACAATCACTGCTTTAATCCTCTTTAGAAGATGATGCCTGTTCAGGGATGCCAGAATCATCTCAGGGCCTCAGGAATGTGGATTTGACACCCTGAGTAGTTTCAGTAGCGTTTGGGCTTCCTATCTCATGGAATTAAATCTTTTGGGTTATTTTTTTCATACTTCTAAGCTCTTTCTTGATATTTCCTCACCCTGAATTCATTTCTCTGCCAACTCTATCTGGACAGACCCTGTTCACCTGTGCAGAGAAGAGTTAACCTACCAAACCTGACACTGCTCTTCTTAGAAAGATCTGATGACAGGATCTTCTTTTAGCTGGCCTCTGTTAACTTAGATTTCCTATGATAAGAGTGGCTCACTGGGCACCTAAATGCCTTGTGCAAGCAACATGGTAATGCTGAACATCTGCTTTCCTTCTGGGAATCTGGGATTTTGGTTTGTGCTACACAGCGGGTACTTCTGTGGCCAGTCCCCAGTAAAATCCCTGGGTGCAGAGTCTCAAAAGAACTTCCCTGGTAGACATTTCACATGTGCCATCACAACTCCTCATGGAAAGGATTAAGTGCAACCTGTGTCACTTTTCTGGGAAGGGATTCTTGGAACCGTATGCCTTGTTTCATCTGGAATTCACCTCCTGCTCCTTCTCCTTTTGCTGATTTTGTTTTGTAGCCCCTTGCTATAATAAATCATAGCCATCAGTACAACTATATACTGGATCCTAGGAATTCTTCTGGAAAATCATTGAAACTGGGGATAGCCTCAGAGACCCCAGATACATCTCTCTGCCTTTTCAGCTCCAACATCACCTTCTCTGTGAAGCTCTTTCATTTCTCTCCCCGCAGAAGACTCACTCCCTTGATTCTTTTAAGCAATCCAATTAATACCACTTGTTAAGCTCATACAGGATGTATTACAGTTTCTGTGTATGTGTTGGTTTCCTCTAGGGATAGGGGTCATGATTTGTTCATCTTTGTAGCACTATATTCTAGCACAGTGAAGATCAACTAAATAATTGCTCAGTAAATACTGGTTCAGTTGAGCTGGTAGTGTTTCTGTTGGTCCCCTTGAAAAGATTTTACAACTGATGCTCATTTTTCACAGACTTTTCATCCATTTGAGTTAATCAGGTTGGAGAAAGAAATATATATATATGTCAACAAAGGTGGTTAACACCTGAAATCCTGTATGTGTGACTAATTTAACACAAAAATAAAATTATAATCTTTTCATCTCAGAAAGCTCTGAGAGCCAATCACTTTGGTTTCCAGCAGACAGACTAACTAAAATAGATTGATCAAAAATTTTAAAAAATATTAGATTATCATTGGGATAATAAAAAAGAGACTATTTTGGCACATGTACTATTACATTTTAAAACGTAGTTTTGTCCGCTATTAACATATGATTCCACTAAACCTTTGAATTCTTTTCCTCCCCTATCCTCTAAACAAACAATATCAAAGGACTGTCAAGTGCAACAATAGTTCTTTGTTTCAGTACATGCTGAATAAATAAATGTTCTTTATCTTTTTGGCTAAAAAGTCACCTAAGATCAGAGAATTTCTAATAGTACTGAAAGACCCAAGAAATGTACATACAAGATCTCTTTGCAGATTATAATGTTGTGCATTATTTTAATGATCTATAAAACAATATGTATATGATAAGTATATTTTGGTGAAATACACAAGTTGCATATTTCACAGAGTAAATATGACTAGTACAGTGAGTTATTGTGATTTTTTTAATGGATTTTCATTTATATGATCTTCAGGTCAAGGTACTTTAGTGTTATGTTTACTGACCAGTTTTTAATTATGCAGACTGTATTTGAATGTTCCAAGGAAGCCAATAGAATGATCTATTATCTACAGATCAATAGGAAAAAGCATGGGTGCACTTAAAAATTATGGAAGCTCATCTGCTCTATTGTGTCGGTGGCCTAGTTCCAAATTAAAGTTGTGAACATCCATGCATTAATATTGGAGCCAGATTTTAAAGACAATCAGGCCGAAGTTTTGTTCAATTTAAGGGCTCTTTTGATTATTTGCTTATAATGTCAACCTGACTTTATAATGTTTTAACTGCTTCAATGGCCATGATCAATACTTGGAAAACTCTGAAAATTTATGACCTCTTCTAGCCTATGACCCCAAATGCAATGCACTGACTGCACTGGCCTAGTTTTGTCTCTGACTAGTAGCTATAAGGAAACAAGAGGAACTGAATAAATGGCTCAATAAATGTTTAATTTTTATGGAAACATATTTACATACATGCATTCATTCATACAGAATTTTAGGAATATACTTCTTTGCAGAAGTTTATCCTCTACGTTAACACATAGCTTCAGCAGAGATTGACATGAATTTGTTAAGAAGAAGGAGGCACTAGCCTTGCCAGCTGAATACCGAACCATTCTAGAGGTCAGTGGGATGACATGTTGTTAACAGTCTGCTTTCCCATTTAAAAATACCTGTTTTGTACAACCAATAAACGAGTCTACATAGACATCTAAAAGAGAAAAGGAGCTCATATTTATCAAGTGCCTTCCATATGGCATGCAATTTACCCATTAATGTATATGCAATAGTTAATGTGAATCCCTCCCAAACCCTAGGAGATGATGCTGAAGCTGGGGCTGAGGGATTAAGAAGCTAGCCCATAGTTTCTTACATGTATACGTGCTGAATTTCTCCAGTAATGTCACCCAATTTGTTCACACCCCTTTGTATTTTCAGTTTTTGGTAGTACCCTTCACTCTCTCTGTGCCTGGTCATTAGACCTGTGGACCAACAGCAGAGACTTGAAAAATGCTTGCATGTTTGGACTCACCCTCTCATACTAATCTAGGAATCCCTGTAGCACCATCGTTTGACGAAGTTCAGCTTAGTCTGCTAGACAATGGAAGATAACATGACACAGAGACAAGCCATGCCAGCTGTGACTCCCCTAGACCACCTTCCCTACCCCACCCAACCTGGCAGTTCCTTGCAGATGCATATGTGAACCCCAGCTGAGATCAGGTGAGCCTGGCCTAGACTAGAAAAACCACCTGGGTGAGCCCAGGCCAAATTGCCTTCCTGCAGAATTATGAGGTAAATAAGTAGTTACTATTTTAAGCCACTGTTCTGGGGTTCTTTATGACACGATAAAAGCTAACCCATACAGGGTATTAGTAACTGTGGGGCCAGACTCTGTAGCCAGCCTATCTGAATTCAAAGGCCATGTTCATTTCCTAAGTAAAAAGAAAGAAGAGAAGAGAAATCAGTATTAGAGTTCTTGATTAAATTATGTGAAGTTAGCCCCCTTCAGGTCAGGTCCCAGAGCAAGTGGCACAAATCAGAGTTAAAGTCACAGCAGTGTGTTCCATGTGATCTGAATTGCCAAATAGATGTGCACAAATCCCAAATGCAGTTCTGTGCAAATGAACAATGGCAAAGATTTTATTATTCTCTTCCAATGGGCTTATGAAATAGGGACCCAAATTTATATGCATAAATATTTTCATTTCGGCTCCCAAGCATCTCTAAAAAAATACTTTTGATACTTGAGGAGAATCCAAGTTGGTAGAAATTAATAGCAGTCCCATTTTATGTGTTTCTATCATGGTGAAGTTTTTTCCATGCTGATCATCTCATTGTGCAATGTGAATTATTCAGAATATCAATCTGCTTTCTTTTTTCGCCTAAGAGACAATAAATTTAACAATGGAGATGGATTTGAAGTATAAATCATCCTAGAGACTTCATGAATATTCAGATTAAATCAGATCTGGTTCTGAACCTCACACTTCTGCTCACAGTGTAAATCAGTGTGTATGTTACTCAAGAAGTCACCCCAAACAGGCTTTAGGAATACTTTTTCCCTTGGAAAATGCAATTAATTACCATTGTTTGCCCATAAGGATTTCACTTCCACGTTGTTTATTTTCTGGTGTCACTGATGAGCTGACTGGGAAAATGAAATACTTCAGTTTAATCACCAGCTGCAATTATAGCCCGTGTAAAGGTACTTCATCTTATACTCTTTTCATAATTGTCTATTCTTATGATATAATATGCAGTTAGATTTGCTGCCTTTTAGAACACTAACAATGCCACACAATTTCCAAGGAAAAATTAACACAAGATGGCACTAATAGGATTTCAATTGGCTTGAAGATGTGAAACACAGTAGTGTGTTCTGTTTTGCCCAAAGCCCTTCACTTTCTTGGACTTTCCATTTAGAAGGATCGAGGAAAGGAGGTAAGAAATAGGTAGGAAAAAAGTTTAGTCAACCACTGTATTAAGGTTAGATTTTGTTTTAGGATAGAGATGATATAAAAGTAGAAAGAGTGTCTAGTCCAGATGTTGGCAAATGGGAGTTAACGTCCACCTTTTCTCCCTTACCCTCTGTGTAACTAAGGTCTTCTTACTTTCTCTGATTTTATTGCCCATTTGCTTAACCTTTCCAGTTGTACTTACAACATGGAGTAATGCCAGTTGCTAACTAATAGGACTGTTGTGAGGAGGGCTAAGGACAGTTGTTGGTGTTATCTGTCATAATTCCTGACACATAGCAGGGGCTCAAAAAACTTAAGTACTTTACTCAAACCTTCGCCTTCATTGTAATTCTTACAGACCGGGATGGCAAGTTACTCTGATAAAAACATGGGATCTGGAGCCAGACTTTCTGGGTCCAAATTCTGACCATATTACTACCATTTTGGAATCACTCTGGGCCTCAGTTTCCTTACCAGTGACACAGAGTAATAATAGAATCTGCCTGACCAGGGTCATTTTAAGACCTCAACAAACTAATTCTTATAAAAACGCAGAACTAGGTGCCTGGCATATCAAGTCGAAAAGCAATCAAGACAATCAATACCAAAACAGTGATATTTTTATTTTAAAAGTAAGAGAAACCTCTCAAGAAGCCCCCTATTTCACTTGCAGTTATAGTTTGGGGACTGAACGACTTTAATCCTAAAAACACAGGACACAAAATAAAATGCAAAAGGTTTGGAAAAGGATTGTGCATTCTTGTGTTTTATAATTTTTGCTTTGAAATAATAGATACAGCCTCTGGATTTTGCTTCTGGCCTGTTATTTACCGGGTACTACAATGTTTCTGAATGTTTGGCTAAGGGGCTGTAAAACAAGCACGAAATCCATATTACTGTCAAAATAGATCTGTGTCGTGTTATTACGTTTGCCACTTTGATATAAAGCTCTGAGACATGGACTTTGTGCAGCTGTCATAATAGGAAACGTGAATAGCTTTATATACATTGTTGACACAAGATAACCCAGCATATAAAATGGAAACATAAAATCCCCAATATACTGGTACATCAAAAATAAAATATGAGTGAAATTGTTCATCATAATGTCAACATAGTTTTACTTAACTAGTTATGTAGCCTGAAGGGTGGTTATTCACAACTGAAATCATTTCACATCGATAGATCTGTAACTCAAGGAATATTATATAATGTTCAATTGATTGGTGCAGGGCTATTCTGGAAGTCCATCCTCTGAGGGCACATGGAATCTGGACTTGAGTAGAACTAAAAGTGGTAACATTCCACTTTGTCTCACTAGAACATCACCTAAAGAAATACAAAGAAACAAATTCATGCTTGTTTCACAGCCTCTTGGCAGGGGCAGGCAGGGGTTAGGCGCTGTGCTGTGATATTTCCAGAAGTGGGTTTCCATTTAACAAATGTAAGCAGTTTTTGTGTCCACTGCACTGTTGTACTCCCAACTGGAGTCATCAAGATGCCCTAAGCCATGTCTATCCAGACATGTGAGAACACAAAATCTTCAAGGTAGAAACAATATGTGGTTGATCAGCAATGCCCTTTAAAAACAGAGTAAGAAATAAAAATGCAATTTTAAGCAAATTTTTGATGGCTATGGCAAACAATCTTTAGTAGTCAAATGACAAGATGATTTGCTTTTAGCACATGGAATTGCATATAGACATGAATTCAGAGAAACTTTTATGAAGTGTTCAAGCTTCATTTGTGACCCCAAAAGAAGGATTTTCCTATGGAATTTCTTTAAGCACAGAACATCTCTGTGCTTTATGGTCAAGGTGATGGGTAGAACGATAGTCATAGACCAAGCTACACTGTGCTGGAGGCTAGAGAGGATGCCACAGCTGGATGATTTCAGATTTAGGCAGATATTTAGAAAATATTCCTTAAAAGGGACATGACTGCTATATTCATATATTTGAGGGAATTTCATGGGGAAGAATTAGACTCAATCCCAATTGGCCAGTCCTATGTGCTACCCATGGCAGGCATCTCTAATAAATCACTGTGCTCTTTCGTAATGAGACTGAAAACACCTTAGAATCATTCCTAACACTTCAGCCAGCTATACTAATCAGAATTTTCTCAAAAGATGAAACCTATTTGTTTTCTCAGAAATATGTACAATTTCTGAGGTGAGTTCTAGGTAGAATAAACCCAAGTGTCCTAGAAGCAGACTTTATACAAAGTCTTTATTTTACAAATAAATTTCTAAGTTTTAAATGTGTTGAGAGTAGTATGTTCTCCCTAAAAGTCTCTGGGAAGTATTCAGGGACACCCTGAGAAAGTGTTCTAGAAGGGATTCAGGTAAGAAGGAGTGAAACTCTAAGGCCACTTCGAGTACTAGCAACTTGATGGCCGAGAACACAAGTGTGGGCCAAAATATACAGAACCTAAAAATAAAATTAGAAACCGGAACCCATTGTAAATATGATTAAAATCTGACAACCAGTTAAATAGAATTAGCATTTTTCCTGCCTCTTTAAACACAGCAAGAGAGAATATCTACCTATCATCCATCCATCCATCCACCCATCATTTTTTCCTGATTTAGACCACATATATATGTGTACATGCACACATCTATATAATCTGAAGATTATGGGTTTTTTTCTTATCATAAAAGGTAATTCTGGAAGAATTTATGGGCTTGAAATATTTTAAACTATAACAGTCTAATGGTTATTTTATATCTGAAGAGAATTTTAATAGGCCAAATACCGTAAATATACATTATTTTTCAGTATCTATACTTTAAACCAGTAACAGGGCAATTGTGGGTATTTTTCTTTTTGTATCCCATTTCATCAGCAACCATGACAACACGTATTAATCTTTGAGTTTCTCCCCCGCCATTTATTAATGAGTAACATCTTGTTCAATGTCACAGGTTTGAGCAGCATGCGGCAAACATTTGCGAGATTTCTTTATCCCTGACAGTGAACATCAAAGACAACAGATACTCATTACAGGAGGAGCAAGGGAGGACTTTAAACAATGAATGGATCTAGGAGTAAACTCTATACAACAATGTGTGTGTAAATGTGTGTGAGTGTGTGTATTGTGTGCACGTGCACTTGCATGCCAAAAAAAAAAAAAAAAACGACAGTGAGTTTTTACTGAAGAAATAAGAGAGGACAAAGCTTGTGGGATATTGAGTAGTGAATCTTGGCCCACTTAAGCACATTTCTCTTTTAGCAGTCAGTAAGTGGCAGGTGATATTTGCTACTCCTTTGATATGATAGTATGCTGCCTAACAAGTGATATTTTGTTTTATGCATGAAATGTTCAATTTCCTTTGTACTACAAAGTCAGGGATGTTCATAAAGCTTTCTCTTCCCATCTCTTGCTCTTTCTGCCTCTAATTCCCTACAGACACCCCAAATTTTGCTGGTGACTATTCCTTCTTTCTTCAAACTGAAAATAGAGCTTGTATTTTATGGTCTGGATGTGATGGGTAGGAAAAAAATAATCATGTGGGAATTGTTTTTCTTTATATAAAGATGCCAGGTGTTTTGGAATGGAGAGATAATATAGGCATGCGTAATATAGGCCATGCCTGATAGAGCCTGGCTTTAATTTCATCCCCTGTTGATCCTAGCCTTCTCAATGGCACTGATTCATGAAATCATTCACACCAAATGTACCTAGAATCTTTCTCTTTCTCTCTTTCTCTTTCTTTCTTTTCTTCCTTCCTTCCTTCCTCACTTCCTCACTCCATTCCTTCCTTCCTCTTTTTCTTTTCTTTTTCTTTCTTTCTTTCTTTCTTTCTTTTCTTTTCTTTTTTCTTTTTTTTTTTTTTTTTGCTGGTCAGTTTCTAATAATCGTTTGAGACTCTCTCCCAAATAACATTAAGTATCGTTTCCTGTAAGCAGAATTTCATGGGAGACTTAATAGCCTAGTGTTGGAAGGCAAGGACCACACCTTATTCACCTTTGTGTTACCAACACCTTATTCTTCCCTACTTAGTCTATCCTGGTGTCTGGTTTTCTCACATGAGCCCTTGACAGGGACACATACAAACACAAATGATCAATAGCATTTTTCCAGCCAACAGATATTTGTGTTCCAAGCATTATGCATGGAGAATACAGTAGTGAAGAGGACAAACAGGGTCATTGGTCTCTAGGGATATTGTCTCTACTTGTCCTTTTTATTTATGATTTATTTATTTTTAAAAAAGATTTTATTTATTTATTTGACAGAGAGATAGAGAGAACAAGTAAGCAGAGCAGCAGGCAGAGGGAGAGAGAGAAGCAGACTCTTTGCTAAGCAGGGAGCCCGATGCGGGGCTCGATCCCAGGACCCTGGAATCATGACCTGAGCTGAAGGCATCTGCTTAACCAACTGAGCCACCCAGATGCCCCTTGATTTCTAATTTAGAACCCTTGTATTTTACTCTTCCCTGGCTCTCAGGACCATTTCCAAGACACATCTTGTAAGTCCTGTTTCATACTGTCCTTGTTTTGAGGATCCATTTGGGTAGAGCCAGCTCTTCTAGCCTTGTGGCCTAAAACTCTTTTAAACATGATTTTTTTCTCTCTGCCACCATGGGACTAGAGATATGGGCAAAATGTACTCCCAACTCCTGCTCTTTGAGACCTGTGTTGATTGGGTCAGCCCCATTCAGCTATACCTTCAAAGGATCTGCAACATGGTAAATGGTGAGTCAATGTTTATTGAATGATGGGAAAACACAGAAATATATTCAAGAAAAAATATTATTTGAAATATTAGTACGATTGGGATAAAGTGTTGAATTTTATGGAAATTTGTATATGATCAGCTAATGGAGCTATGATGGACCTCATAATGACTTAGTGAAACTTTATCATTGTGGTTTATTCTCATTTATTATTTAAATGTGCCAACTATTCTATTTTAGCTTAAAGCAGGAAAGATCATTATTTCTTCTTCTAATTCTGGCTAATGTGTAAGAGGTTATGAAAGATATGCAAAGGTACAGGGACTTTTAATCCCCAAAATTTATTCACTGATTTAACAAACTTTAAATTCAGAATAATGAATTGAAATGTCAAATTCAAAATGAAATGTCAGAGGACTTCTGCAGTAAGCATTCCTGTACCAGATTATTTTCCACACATGAATCTCAAAAGAGAGCCAATTTAGCTTAAAAAGAACTTCACCTTTTAATGGGAGTTGAAGTTAAGTGACTAAACCTTTGTAATTTGTATTGAGGGAGGTAAAGTTTTTGAAAGTCCATTTCACTAATTCTATGCAACATGTTTGGGAACTGTAGCAAAGTACATTATTCTCAGAATAAGGATTAGACATGATCAATAAAAATTCTTCCAGATTAGATAGATGCGTATACAATTTTTGATACTTTCCAGATCGTGTTTTTTCCATTTATATTTTTGGTAGTTTTATGGTTTTATTAACACAGATATGATGGGCACATTAACAGTCTATTCGTGCAGCCTGGCATTGAGTTTGATGACTCTTGACAGCCAGCTGGGCTGCTCGTTCCACAATGGCTTTGTGGTTCTTGGAGGAGCCATTACGAGTAATCTTTGCACGGTAAGTTTTGCTGCACATCAGTGGCACTTCAAGCTCCTTGATGTGGATGAGAAACTTCTGGAAGCCACTGGGCAGCATGTGCTTTGTTTTCTTGTTGCTCCTGGAACCAGTGTTGGGCATCAAGATCTGGCCCTTGACTCTGGGTTTCATCCCCATATGGCATTTAATTTTGCCATAACCATGTTGTTTTATTCAGTTCTAACTATGACCCTATGAAACAGGACAAATACTACTAATTCCATTTTATAAATATACTCAGATATATTAGTGACTTGCCAAATTAATGAAACCTCAAATTGATGGACTTGGAATTTGAAGTCACATGCTTTTCCCACACTATCCATTCTTAAACTGTTACCGATGGTGACTTATGGATATTAAGTCTTTTCTAGACAAAAAGAAAATACCCAAAAGATTTCATCATCCTGTACATCATTGTAACTCTTATTCAGGTAGCATGTTTAGCACCTCCTGTGGTCGAGCACAGGGGTAGGTAGTGGGTTATGGAGATGAATAAACATGGCCTTTCACCCCAGGCCCTTACAGTATAAGAGAACAAGATATTTTTAATAATATGGAACATGTTATCTAGTTAGAAGAGAGAGTTTAAATTGAAACCTTGCACATTATGTGACATAAAAGGGACAAACTTATGATAGTGCCATGGAGGGTAAACTGATAAAAGCCAGAGGAACAAGAAAATACAGGCATATTTAAACCACTCTTTCCAACTTTTACAAATTTGACATATTTAATATTTTTAAAATTAAAGAACAAATAAAAGAAACTCAACGGCTATTTCTCTGAGAACAGAATAGCTAACATTTGAAACTCTGGGATTAATGATGGTATCATTTGATAAAATTTTCATAAATACTAATGATAAACACAGCTTTTTCAGATGTAGCAAACCTTCAAGTATCACAGCATCCTTAAAAGTCCCATTCCCATGGTAAACCTAAAGCCTGTGAAAGGTAGGAAAACTCTATCCAAATGAAATAGGATGTGTTGAAGCTCACTAGACCATAGACTTGGAACATTGTGTTAGGTAGTCAAGGGATAATGATAAACATAGTAAAGGTTTTATCAGGGGAAACCTACTTCCATCCTATTTCAAAAACAAATTTGCCATAGAAGTCATCTCTGTTATAACTCCAAAGAGTCTATATGGTATATTTGTATAGAATTTAATAATAAGCATATAACTATAAAGCAATTTAATTGTAGCAAGCCTGGAAAGTGTCCATTGAGGCTATATATCCTGGGATTTAGGGAAAAAAACAAACAAACTAACACAGAATCCTACGTGTCAAACAGGTACCTCCAAACTAACATGTCCAAAATGAAATTCTTGGTTTCCACTTCATATGCATGTCCAATCCTGATCCTCATTAGTCAGTTACTCGGACCTGAACCTTCCAATCATCTGGAATAGCTCTTTCTGTCACGAATCCCATCTGTCAGAAAATTGTGTTTGTCCCATCACTGAAATATGTTCAGAAACTATCAACATCTACCACCTCACTTTAGTCCTCGGCACTATTATCTCCTCCCTGGTTTGCTTCAAGTGTTTTTCAGCTTCTAATATTTTCCTCCCCAACTGTCTTTTCTCTAGTTATCAGAGTGACTCTATCAATATGTGAACCAAGTCACGTGTCTCCTCTTCTCAAATCTTTCAGTGTCTCCCTATCTCACTCAGAAAAACAAAGTACTTGACCAAGGCCTACTCTAGGCCTACGATCTTCCCCTTTGTTCCCTCTGACCTCACCCCTGATCCTCAGTCTCTTTGTATCTCATTCGCTTTCCTCTGGTCACAGTATCCTCCGTGATGTTCTCCCTGCCTCTGGGCCTTTGCATTTTTTTTTGTCTTTGTCTGGCATCATTTATTCCAGAGACTAATAAATGGTAGCTAAGATCAGTGGCAGGTCCAGGGTATATGTGGCCAGAGATTTATACAATTTGGGGGATCTATTAAAAATAAGAATATGGCACTTTGTGTACAAAATTCAATAGAGGGCCTCAGGAAGGTCCATATATATGAGGGACTGAACTTTTAGCTTCATTATCCTCATAATAAATCCACTTCTTATGTGACACTATATGCCATGCACTGCTCTAAATGCTTTAATATACCTAATTTATTTTTTAAGGATTTCATTTATTTATTTGAGAAAGAGAAAGAGGGAGAGAGATAGAACAAAGAGGGGGAGAGAGAGAAGCAGACTCCCTGCTGAGCAGAGAGCCTGATGTGGGACTCGATTCCAGGACCCCGAGAACATGACCTGAGCTGAAGGCAGAGGCTTAACCAACTGAGCCACCCAGGTGCCCCTACTATACTACCTAATTTAATTGTCATAATAATACTTCAGGGGAGATGTTATTATCTCCATTTTATAGACTGGGAATCTGAGGCACAGAATGGTTAAGTAATTTGTCCCATGTCAAATAAGTAGAAGAGTGCCAGTGGTAAGTTTTGAACTCTGGCCTGACTCCATGCTTTTTACCACAAACAGTGTTTTAATCTGCATTTCCTACTATTTCATTGCCTCCAAAGCCCTGATTGAATGTCATCTCTTCAGAGAGGACTTCTCTGGCCACTTTCATCCTTCCCTATTGTCCTCTCTTTAAGCTATGTAACCTCTCTTGATTTTGTTCATAGCACATATCACCACCTGATATGTTAGATGCCTATTTATTTTCTACTGTCTATCTTTTCCCATGGGGATGTAAACTCTACTTTGTCTCTGTTGTTAAGAGACAGATTTGACAAGGTCTAGAAGAGTGCTGACACTTAAGCAGGTTCTCAATAAAATTTTGTGGGATAATTCTTCCTTTGTATTTGGTGTCTAAAGTACAGCTCAATGACTAAGAGTACAAAAATGAATTATGCACAGCAGACAATATTTACTAGGAGTAAGCAGTACATTTTAGATCCGTGGTCTCAAAATGTGGCCATGGACAGGCAGCACCAGCATCTCCTGAGAGCCTGTTAGAAGGACAAAGGTGTCCAAGGAATCCACATTGGAGGAAAAAGGGCCTCAAGTTACCTTTTTAATGTTGGTAGTCCTCAGAAACACACTTCTTTATCACATTGTAGAACTTGGAAATATTTTCTGTGAACAAAACTGACAGCTGTAATTTTAGCTGAGAAAGCTCTTTCCCAAGTGGACTGAGCAAACAGGATTGCCTTTTGTGGATGGGAAAGGACTCCAGTACTTTTTTCTCAATATGTTTTTATTTACCCCTTTATTGTATAGATCTCCACCTACTTCCTGCTAGCTTTAAAAATAATTTCTATGTCCTGGTGATTGTGTTTGGCTCATTTTTCTATCTATTTTTCTCTCCCCCTCCATTCCCTCACTTCCTCCTATTAAGAAGAATACAGCTGGTAATATGGCCCCACCTTGTAAGAAAGAGGAATTCTAAAACAGAATGGAAAATCACAGGTGATGCAAATATCCTTTCCAGGTCATGCACTTAACCCTCTCATTTAATTTCCCCATTCACTGAGACATTTCCTTTTTTAAGACTGCAAACATAACCTGCACCTGCAATTACTTGTACAGAAATTAGTCTTGTGCTTTCCTCTGTCGGAACAAAGAAGTATTCAAATGTTTAGCTGACTAAATGCCAACATTTGTAGACATGGGTTTGAATTGGATGGGAACCCAAGTGTAATTAAGTGCATAAAAGGTACTACCCTTGGAAGTGATTTGTCTTCGGAAATATCTCAGCACACAGTATAAATTAGGTCATTTAACTTACAATACAACAGCTCAGGACTGACAGTGTAAAGCTGCACTTCTCAGTGTGGGATGACACTACTAAGTCTCTAGTTGGGTATGCCGTTTCTTTGACTTACGGGAAATATTTTCCTGGCTATCCATACTGCTTGTCTTTACTCATCAATAGACAATCAATAAAACAATTAATAGCACCTATTTAAGTCAGGACCCTGACCTCTAACACAAGTAAAGAGTGAGGGCTTAAATTCTGGTCACTCCAAGTAGGATCCCTGGAGCCCTTGCCTCAGAAGCACTTAGTGGGGCTTATCAAAATGCAGAGGCTCAGGCTTCCATACTATGGAATTGGAATCTCCAGTGAGTGCAGGAGCAGGAAAACATATTTGAAAACATCCTGTCTGGTGATATGCACTTTAAAGTTAAAGAACGAGTGGGAAGAATAAGAAGAACAGGCGCCTGGGAAGTGAGCAAGAGAAGGAAGGCTGGATGCACACACACATGAATGCAACACATTTTGCTGACATGAAAAGTGTGAGTGGAACTAGCTATCACAATGGAAGAAATATTTGCTATACTTCAGAGCAAGTGCTCTTCCGAAAAAATGCAAACACATATATGGAACTTAAATGACAATGAATGAAATCAAGTCCCTTAATTTTTATTTTCTTTATTTCTTTTAAAGATTTAATTTATTTATTTGACAGAGAGAGAGACACAGAGAGAGAGAGAGAGAGAGAGAGATCATAAGTAGGCAGAGCAGCAGGCAGAAAGAGAAGGCAGAGCAGCAGGCAGAGAGAGAAGCAAGCTCCCCACTGAGCAGAGAGCCTGACTCGGGGCTCGATTCCAGGACCCTGAGATCGTGACCTGAGCCGAAGACAGAGGTTTAACCCACTGAACCACTCAGGTGCCCCAAGTCCCTTAATTTTTAAATCTCAAATTTTATGTTAAAGCTTTGGAGACACAACATTTTTATCATTATTTGATATTAAATTCAACTGTGGAAATAACGTTTCCTAGGAAGCTGGAATGAACTTTTAAGATGTGGACCTTTAAAAAAGTGATGATTTCAGAGAAAGTCTTATTTGCCTCTCCCATTCCAATTTTCACTCCTTCAGGCACTGGTGTGAGCTATGAAATGAAAATAAGGTATATGGTTTTGGTTGCCCCAAAGTGAATATTTTCGCTTCCTTTAACAGAAATTGAGAAAGCTTCAACTTTTTGTGATAACTACCATCATTCTGAATATCATTTGCCAAAGTACACTATCAGTGTCAGAATTTATTCAGGTGTTGCTGTGCCTACAAGAATGGCCTATACATTTTGAGCTTGTTGTCACCATCTGATGAGCTTTCTTTACTCCTATGTGGTACAGAAATCAAAACAGTAGGTTTCATTAAATTGTGCTCAAAAGTTTAAATAGACTTTCAGTGAGGGCCCAAGATGGTCTCCACTTGACATTAGCAGAAGTTCATATTTACAACTGTATTCCAGTGTTTCCCATATTTTAGGAAGCCTAATATCCTTAAGAAGTGAGGGAGTGAGGTAGCTTCACATAAAAGTTGATATTTTATTTTTATTTTTTTAAAGCTTTTCTTTATTTAACAGACAGAGATCACAAGTAGGCAGAGAGGCAGGCAGAGAGAGAAGGGGGAAGCAGGCTCCCTGCTGAGCAGAGAGCCCGATGCAGGGCTCAATCCCAGGACCCTGGGATCATGACCAGAGCCGAAGGCAGAGGCTTTAACCCACTGAGCCACCCAGGCGCCCCAAAAGTTGCTATTTTAGAGTAAGAATGATTGCTGCAAACTTGAAACTTCTTCAAATCTCATATAAGAGTTAGAAGCATTTTGGAGTAATAGCCTCAGATGTAGGGATGCCATTTGGCTATTCAGGCTATTATTACCTTCCACATGAACATTAATCTTTCAGGGGATTTCCCGATTTTCATCTTCCACTGGGACAACCCATCCTGTACATCGCAGCTAGATTAATCTTCATGAAGCATGCTTCAGTCTTACCATGCTTATGCTCAGAACCTCCAGTAACTCCCAAATAAAGTTCAAACTTTTCAGCCTGCTTTCACATGAACATGCACAACCTTACTGAGTTTGTTTCCTTTACACAGAGACTATGTCCGGCCAAACTGGTGTATAGTTCATTCTTCAGATATGGATACTTTATTCTTTTCTGAGGCTGTGCCTTTGGCCATACCACTTCCTATCACCATATCCATCTATCAAATTCTTACCCACCTTTTAAAGTGGGTCACCAAGTCATAATATCTGCCCCGCCATGGAACTTCCTGTTCCTTCCACCCAAAGTTCTTCTGAGCTCTATAGTTATCAGAACAATTCTCCTCCTATAGTACAACGTTGTCATTATCTGTATGTGTAGTTCCCCAAAGCCAAGGAGACTGCCTTTACTCTTTCAACAAATATTTAGAGAACACCAATAGCTATTAAAACAATGTTTTAGACATTATGGAAACTGCCAAGTTGAATAAAATCCAATCTTTGCCTTCCCACTTTTGATACAATGACAAGTATGCTGTCAGTACTGAAAAAATATATGCAGAATACATAAGTGAGTACCTCATCTCACTTATGATAACAAAAATTCTGGTTTGTATCATCATAAACTAAATTAATAGGAAATTCTATTCAGAAAGAAGACTTTACCAAGTTAACTTTTAGAATATCTAAATGTTACATATGCAATTATAACAATGAAAACAAAATATTTTAAACCCAAAGACAAAAGAAATTTGAAAACTTTTAGTCTACTATATATAAATTGCAGATATATATATTTTTAATGTTAATAATTTCATGGTCTCCTATGATGCACATCTGGTAAACCTCCACTGTTAATTAATTCTATAGTTCTTTGTCATTAAAATATTCACATTCTGGCTACATGCAATATTTTCCACAAATATTTATCACATGCATTTTAATCGGAAAATTTTAGAGGCATTTATAATTAAATGTATTTTTTTGACAATCATGTGCACATGATTGTCAAATAAATTCACTGAGAAGTAGAACACTAGATTAAGTATTCAGATTGTTATTCTAAATGATGCCAAATATAAGACCAATCAATACAAGAAACTGAAATGCTAGATTGTATTTTCTGGCTTCCAGATGAGTGATTACAAGGCAGGAGTTAGGAGGTAACTAAGATAACTTTGTTTCACTTGGATACTTATATGTTGCACACTTATATTGCTGGAAGATTGGATGGCATATTCACCAGGCCCACAAAATAATTCAGATCAATGTCAACATACTCTCTCCAGAAAATGAAGTCCTGTCCAGAGCCATCCTATCTTTCATTGTAATTCAAAAGAAAGCTGGAGCACTAAGAATAAAATGTTTAAGGTATAGGATTATGTCTGCTCTGGTGTGGAAGAATGAGTAGCTTCAGATAATAAAAGTTTCCCATTTGAAATAGAAAGTCTTCATAGCTGTGTGAAAAGAGTTACACACATTTAAAAGTAATATTAATTTTCTAAATAGGTCTATTCCTGGCCATTTGAATAGGAAAAGCCTGAATCAAGACTCTCAAATGTGAGCCTGATGACATGGGTCATGTTATGATAGAAATTTTCATAAATAAATGGTATTTTTCGAGTGACCTGGGGAAAATAAACTAATGTTCAAAGTAAGGGTGTAACTTCAAAATCCATTTTCTGTGGTACTTGAGTCAGAGAGAAATGATTGGTTACTAATGGGGCAGTATCAGGTTGGTCACACTATTTGCCTGCATGAGTAAGAATTAAGATTTTTTTTTTCAGTTTCTGGAAGGTCACCGATTCACCATTTTAACTGCTAAATACTTAGGTCTGCAGGTATCACTAGACTTTTTTAGTCCTCTCCCAAAACTTCTATATTTTATATCATCTTCCCACCAAAGACAAACAAAAGCTTTGTGGTCTTCTCATCAATGTCACAATTAAGTGACAGTATGGAGCTCCATAGGTTCAAAGTTATATTTTAAAGGACGAGGTTGCCAGTTAGAATGGCTAAAATTGACATGACAAGAAACAACAAATGTCGGAGAAGTTGTGGAGAAAAGGGAACCCTCTTACACTGTTGGTAGGAATGTAAGTTGGCACAGGTACTCTGGAAATCTGCGGACATTCCTCAAAAAATTAAAAATAGAGCTTCCCTATGACCCAGCAATTGCACTCCTGGGTATTTACCCCAAAGATACAGATGTAGTGAAAGAAGGGCCATCTGTACCCCAATGTTCATAGCAGCAATGGCCACAGTCGCCAAACTGTGGAAAGAGCCAAGATGTCCTTCAACAGACAAATGGATAAAGAAGATATGGTCTATATATACAATAAAATATTATGCCTCCATCAGAAAGGATGAATACCCAACTTTGGTATCAACATGGATGGGACTGGAAGAGATTAGGCTGAGTGAAATAAGTCAAGCAGAGAAAGTCAATTATCATATGGATTCACTCATACATGGAACATAAGGAATAGCATGGAGGACATTAGAAGAAGGAATGGAAAAATGAAGGGGGAGCGGAAATTGAACGGGGGGAGATGAACCATGAGAGACTATGTACTCTGAGAAACAAACTGAGGGTTTTAGAGGGGAGGGAGGGTGGGGGGATGGGTTAGCCCAGGAGTGGGTATTAAGGAAGGCATGTATTGCATGGAGCACTGGGTGTTATACGCAAACACTCAATCATGGAACACTACATCAAAAACTAATGATGCACTGTATGGTGACTAGCATAATAGAATAAAAAAAAATAAAGGAACAGGTTTCCAAAGCAGTCTAAAAATTTAAGAATTTCAGCAGAGAAAACCAAATGAGTTGGCTAGAAATGATACTGGGGTATCAGTGGAAGATTACATAAGAACTGATTCAAAGCATGAGTTTCTAAGTCATACTTAGGCTCAAGCCTTGACTCTAATACTTACTTGCCTCTAAGACCTTGGAAAATTATAGAAACTCTCATCCTCACTCTCTCTGTGGGTAAAACAGAATGAATAATAGTACTTCTATTTCAGAACAAGTTAGAATGTGTACATGGAAATAATGCCTAGAGAATGCTTAGTACAGAGATTGGAATGTAGTAAATGATAGATTTTTGTTATTGATATTTGCTAGCTCCAGATAAAAAGGTTGAGATAATAAAGGCATTTTCAAGAGTACCAGATTTCTCTTCTATTTTCTCCTGTACTTTCCAATCCTCCTTTATTCTCCTCTGTGGCCTGAGAGTCTCTAGTCTGGGTATGGCCAATGGAAGACACAAGCAGAAGAGTGGGATAAAAGTGAATTCAAGATATTTATTCTCCCACCTCCTTGTTGAGTGCCCTCTAATTGGTTATGTCCTTCTGTCAAAGGCAACAGGTCAAGTTGGGCAGAATCCTCTTACAACTCCCTGATGTTCTCCCTCTTGGTGGTCCTGTTGAGTCTGTCACCTATTTCCTATCTGAATATTCCCTCATACATGAGAAGCTAGGTGTATATAGTTGGTACAGAAAGCCTAGTGTATTCTAGAGAAGCCCAGGTGTAAACCAGGAAAAGTGAAGGAGTGTGTACAACCTGAAGTAAAGGCATAAAATGCAACTCTAGGTGGCTAGAAATATGAGGAATGGGTTTCAGACAGTTTGTAGCTGGTTTGCCAAAGCAGCATCTGTGGCTGTGTCACCTCTTATGTGGTTTCTTATGTATACCATGGAGGCTAGTTTCTCTGCTTAAAGAAATTTAGCTTAATAGAACAAATAGCACAATCACTCCATTTCTGAACTCTACTCTGTTTTTATAGGCTTCATCAGCAGTGTTTTAGAGTGACATTAACATAACCTCTGTGGACTTCTCAGAACTGACTTAAAGCTAACTGTATGGTTTTAAACCTCAGGTCATGGAGCACATACACACATGTGTGCACACACATACTTTTCCTCCCACAAAAATGAGAGGAAAAGATCTCTAATGTCTTTACTCTAACAGCAGTGTTAACTTTATACAGCTATGGGAGCAGTAAAACAGGAGTGGGAACTTCCCATTAGGAAATCCCAAGGACCCTACAACATTCCTTCTATACAATAATCAGATGTCCTAAAAGGACTACAGGGACAGCCCAAAATACAGTTTGGAACTCAGGACACTTTCCATTACTCAGAAGAAGGGTCCTTCATTCCAGTTCTTGGCCACCCAAATTGTCCTCACAGGGAAGCTAAAATTGGTACAATTATGATGACATAGGAGGAAACATAAGGGTCCCAGGTTCTCTGGAACCTTATGAAAGATTCTAATAGTTTGGCAGATGTGCCTCAGGGGCCACTCAGGAGGTATGGGTGAGCTAAGAAGACCAGTTTTTAAACATGCCAGCTTTGCTTCATTCAAGAGCTCTGTATTTATCTGTGGCTCTGCATGTGGCTTCCTTGTAAGCTCTGGTTTAAAGAAAGGATTACACTTGCTAAAAATAGGAACATAAAAAAATTTCAAAGTCACTGTCCCCGGTTGTACATGCATCTACTAGAGGCAAATGTTCCAGTATAATACCAAATCCTAACCATTTCACTTCTTTCTTATGAGACACAACATTAGTGGTGATACTTAAATGAATAAATTATCCACATAGCAAGTAACAGCTTGTATTAATATTTTAACTGTATGGATGGGTATGTATAAAAGCCCCTTCATATTTGTCTAGATAGTCCTCATTTTCCTGTTTTGTCTGAAGGCAATTAAATGATGATGAGGCATTTTGATAGAAACCAGACCCAAAATATAACAGAATCATATCTTTAATAGTATTTTACAGGGATCTTTGGCCCAAATTTGATTAAGATCACATTTGTAAAAAAAAAATATTAACTAACCAAAAAAAAAATCACATGTGTACTGGAGAACATTTTTTTAAGTTTTAATTTTAATACCTTTTTAATTTTTCAAAAGATTTAATTTATTTATTTGAGAGAGAGAGAGAGAGCTTGGGTGCGAGTAAGCAAGCAGGGGAGAGGCAGAGGGAAAGGTAGAAGGAAAAAATCTCCCTTCTGAGCACAGAGTCCAATGTGGGGCTCAATGTCATTACCCTGAGATCATGACCTGAGTTGAAATCAAGAGTCATTGGCATACAATAGCCAAACTGTGGAAGAGCCAAAATGTCCTTTAGCAGATGAATGGATAAAGAAGATGTGGTCCATATATACTATGGAATATTACTCAGCCATCAGAAAGGTTGAATATACCCAATATTTGCATCAGCATCGATGGAACTGGGGAGATTATACCAAGTGAAAGAAGTCAAGCAGAGAAAGTCAGTTATCACATGGATTCACTCATATGTGGAACCTAAGGAATAGCATGGAGGATATTAGCAGAAGAAAGGGAAAAATGAAGGTGAGGGGGAATCAGAGGAGGAGATGAACTATGAGAGACTATGGACTCTGAGAAACACACTGAGGGTTTCAGAGGGGAGTAGTGGGGGAATGGGTCAGCCTGGTGATGGGTATTAAGGAGGGCACGGATTTCATGGAGCACTGGGTGTTATATGCAAACAGTGAATCATGGAACACTACATCAAAAACTAATGATGTACTGTATGGTGACTAGCATAACATACATACATACATACATAAGAATCATTGGTTTAACCAACTGAGCAGAGCCACCCAGGTGCCCCTTAATACCTTTTTAAATTTTATTTATTAGTTTGTTTATTTACTTAAGAGTGAGTGAACACACGAGTGGGAAGAGGGGCAGAGGGAGAGGGAGAAGCAGACTCCCCGCTGAGCAGACTTGGAGCTCCATCCCAGGAGCCTGGGATCATGACCTGAGCTGAAATCAGATGCTTAACCAACTGAGCCACCCAGGCGCCCCCCCAATACCTTTTTTAATTGAAGTATAGTTGACATACAATGTTATTGGATGCTTAATATTAGCAAAATAAGTGTCTTTTGAAAAATGATTGCTGGTTTTGTTTTTTTAAAGTAATGGAAACCCTTATATATGTCAATAGACTGCAGCAGAAACCCCAGCAGGAGTAGATGAGAGGCAAATGGAATAAAGCTGTGGTATTAAAGCAGTTGAGGAGTAATTCTAAACTAAAAATAATTTATCCTTTATTTGTTGGTAGGGAATAAATTTCCCTCCAGCTAACCTCTTTTGTCATCTGGTTCTTGTAGTCAGAAGTTATATTTTCTAAGAAATCTGTGTTTTCTTTAAAAAAATCAAATAAAAGAAGTACTGTCTGTTTACTATTTGACCATTAGCAGTTCAACTGTTATTGCTAAACAAAGTATCTTTAATTTAAATTTTCACTTCTTTGCTGTAATACAACCCTATTCATGCATGTTAATATTTTCAGACTGATTTCAGGTTCACTTTACATAAGACATAATTAACTGTTCTTTGTTCCATTAAGTTGCATTCAGTGTTTTAATGAGACTGACAGGTGGGCTCAAAATGGACTGCTGATCTGTGAAACTTGGAGTAGTTCAGGTGCTAGTTGTATATCCAACATTTTATTTCTATAAATGATGCTGTGCAGATTTAGGTGCAGCTGTCTCTGCTTAAACACTCAGAGTGTGATTCGTTGGTCTCCAGGGTTGATACTAGTTCAAATATTTGTGATGCTTACAATTTGAGCATTTTTCTAATTTGGTCTTTGGGAAACAACCAAAGGTTAGGGGATAAAATATGAGTAAATTCATATAATGAATTTTGATATTCTATATATTTTATTTTGCTGCCTTCAGCTACTAATGTGGTTTATGTTTTTTCACACAATCAAAGTTTTGGGGGTAGATAGTTCAGAGTTCGAATGATGCCACTGAGAGCCTAGCCTCCTTGCTCTACCATCCTTGACAAGATAGTTTTATTTTCCTGGTTTCCAGGCAGATACTCAACTTCCAAACACCATATCCAAATTTGACATTTATTCAGGAAAGGAAGCAGGCTTTAGTGACTTCTTTCCAAGTCTCATTGGCCAGAACTCTTCTCATGGCCAATCCAAGCTGCTACAGGGACTCTGAAATCAAGGACTTTACTTTCCAATCTCTATAGAATAGGAAAAAAGGGGTTTGAAAGGATGTTCAGTGGTTTAGTGAACCAAACTATGCTACCTGCTCACTAAGGAATTATATTAATTATTTTAGCCTGAGGTCAAAAGATGGGCAATTTCATTGTTTTCTTCTTTTTTCCTCAAGCTATGCTTTAGAAACACATGCTGGGGGCACCTGGGGGGCTCAGTGGGTTAAGCCTCTGCCTTGGGCTCAGGTCATGATCTCAGGGTCCTGGGATCCAGCCCCCCATCAGGCTCTCTGCTCAGCAGGGAGCCTGCTCCCCTCTCTCTCTGTCTGCCTCTCTGCCTACTTGTGATCTCTGTTTGCCAAATAAATTTTAAAAATCTTGGAAAAAAACCAGAAACGCATGTTGGGGGATGCCTGGGTGGCTCAGTTGGTTAAGAGGATGCCTTCGGCTCATATCATGATCTCAAGGTCCTGAGTCCCAATTGGTCCTGAGTCCAGTTGAGTACCAAATTGGACTCCTTGCTTGGCAGGGAACATGCTTCTCCCTCTGCCTTCTGCTCCCCCTGCTTGTGCTCTCTCTTTCTCTTTCTCTGTCCCCCTCTGGCAAATAAATAAATAAAATCTAAGAAAAGAAAAGAAACCCGGGGCACCTGGGTGGCTCAGTGGGTTAAGGCCTCTGCCTTCGGCTCAGGTCACGATCCCAGGGTCCTGGGAGCAAGTCCTGCGTCGGGCTCTCTGCTCAGCGGGGAGCCTGCCTCTCCCTTTCTCTTTGCCTGCCTCTCTGCCTACTTGGGATCTCTCTCTCTGTGTCAAATAAGTAAATAAAATCTTTAAAAAGAAAAAAAGAAAAGAAAAGAAAAGAAACCCACGTTGGTCATAGTGAGTTGGCTATAGGGTCTCTTATTTCCCTCTGTATCTTTTCAAGGTCCAATCATGATGATACAACCAGGTAGTAGAGATTATCTGTTACCTACACAGAATTCATTTCTCTACTTTTTAAAACTATTTGCACCCAAATTGTGATCTTGTATCTCCCCAAATCCAGGTAGCCATAGGTCTCAGGGGAAACTGAAATCATTCCAATTTCAGGAAGAAATTGCTTCAAGAGTAATCTTGTCTAGGACTGGTCTAGAACCAGCAGATGATCCCATTTTGACCTAAAGCATAATAAGAACTCTGCCAGAGTCTAAGCGGACATTTTCTTCCTTGTTTCTATGAGATAGCCATAGGAAGAGATAGATTCTCTTTGTCCCCTGGGCAGTACTGGGTATAGATACAATACATGGGACTGCTGGGCTCTCTTGCTACTATACTGAGGAGGAAGTCACACTTAGGATTATAGGACACAGGAAGGACACCCGGGCCCTTGATAACATTGCTGAATCCATGTGCCATGAAGCACACCCCATCTTTAAACTTCCAGTCAAGTGAGATCATTCATTCTTTACTATTTTAATCAGTTGGAGCCTGGACTTATGTTACTTGTAGTGAAAAACATCTTAATTCTTATGAATTGTTTGAGCTGGTTGTCCTCAAATGTTCTGAGAAGTTTGGGCTTACTCTATTGCTGTTATCTTTGCTGCTTGTAATTCAAGTTAAATGGGATTTCCCAGAGACATATCATTGCAGAAAAACACTACATGCATCAGTGCATTTAGCACCAACTTAGTACTAAGAGTAAGCTAAGAAATAACACTGTACTTCATGCTCCTTCCAGTTCTGGGTTTTGCCAACATGGGGAAATAAACCACAGGTGCAATGTAGATCAATTGGGAAACATTTCTACCAAACTAGTGAACAAGCAGAAATTCACCAGCCACATTATAGTGGGACAACTGAGAGATAAGTAATGTGAAATGCATTGCAATCTCCAAGGCTAACAGGCTGTGAAAACATACCACCAAAACAGCCAAAGCGACCCTTGTAACTGAACTCGATGTTGGGCTAATTGTACAGCAAACAGAAAAACAAAACAAGACAAAACAAACAAAAACCCTCCCTCCAAGTTAAAAGCTATTGTGCAAAGGCAAAGAGGAAGAAATAGACAACACGTTATTACCTCCCACATTTCCCAAACTATACTTGAGGTAGCATGTAGGAATTGGAATGCTTGATCAGGGCTTTAATTTTCTCCAACTAAAATTCGCCTCTTCTGAGATTCTCCTCTCTATGTATTTTCTATCTCTGTATATAGATAGATAGACAGGCAGATATAGAGATAGAGATAGATATAGATATTTCTCTATATATGTTATCTCTCTCTCTCTCTATATATATATACACACACACACACACACACACACATACATATATAGTCACTAGATATCTATATTGAGCGAATACAACATTCATGTTATCACGGTAACAAGAAGAATAAATGATATTAACATAAGTCTACTGTAGAACTTTTACAAAATGATATTTGATTATATCCTAAGACACCTGCTTAGTGTTAGACACAGCAAAAATCATGGAGAAGAAGCAAATGTCAGAGGAAATTAAATGCCATTTAAAAATGGTAAGTTTAAGAAAATGCGTCATTAATAACTGGAATACATATGAGTTAGCAAAATGCTAGAAAATAATAGCTCATATAAATAGAGTTCCAAACAGACTGATATTTTTCAAAACAAATAGATTTTTAAAGATTTTCTTGTTTTGGTTTTAGGTATTATTTACCATCCTACGTCACAATCTTGGCATTTGGTTAGTAGACGGGAGGGTGAAACAAAAAAGGTGTTAGTAGGTATTTGTTTGAAATGTATATTATACTGTCCACTTATAACTAATTTGAGGGACCTTTTCTAAGAAATTTATAGTAAAAGATACTGTCATTTCAAGCCTCAGTCTGAATTTTCACACTATTTTGATTATCTACAAAGAGAAGGTATGAAAGACATATGCCTATAAATAACCATTTAATGCTAATGTGAATTTCCTTTTTAATTGAAACTTTCTCCGATTATGCAGTTCTTGAGTAAAACATTATTGAGTCATTAACAATAGGGAACATGTTTTTCATACATTTAGTAGAAGGTAAGTATTAAGAAGGACTAATCATAACAATGACACACAGACAGCTAGGAGTCTAGAGGAATTTAAATACATGAAATGGTTCATCTCTTTCTTATTCAAAAGCCTGTCAGGTTTCAAGGTTAAAGCCATATTTATGTTTTTGGGGTTTTTTTCTCCTTATAATTGGTAAGGTTATATCTGTGAATATTACATCACCTAATTTCAAAAATTTCTAATAGGTTAAAAGGCAATTTATCATCACCTTTAAAACGGGATGTTAACAGCTTTATAGTTAAATTAGGCAATGAAAAATGGGTAAAGGTTGTCTATAGAAAAAAACGCTTTTTATGACAAAGATAATTGAACTTACAAAGAGGAAGGTGTAACCTGAAATGATTTAGAAAATTCATCATGAAAGTGTGTCATTATATTAATTTAGAAAGAAAATCACTTTTTTATTTACCCATCTCTAATGTATTCATCTCTCTGTTCAGACAGACTAGGGACCAGCAAAACATTAATGATGAACATGTCAAAAGTTGGAATATAACCTTGTCACATTCACCATAAAACTCTTAGCAGTTTTGAACAATTTTCTTGACGTGCTTGAAATCCTCTATGAGAGGATTCTTTTAAAAGCTTTCTCATTGAAAGATAGAAGAACAATTATTTGGGAAAGTTCCTTTTATTCATTTTCTAAAATATTTTTTTCTGAGAGAAATAATGCATATTCATAGAGAATTCAGAATATGAAGAAAAGCATAAAAAGAAAGAATAATTACCCACAATTCCAATCTCCAACATAACAACTGTTAATCTTTTGGTTTTTCTTCTATCCTTGAATCTTTATGAAATTAATGTGTAACCAGGTTGATTTAATGCTATCTTGTTTACTGAACATTATATCATGAGGCCCTCCCCATATGAATGTATATTCCATCATGTCTATTTCATCCTCTATGAACCTAACATCTACTGTTCAGTAGTTAAGCTGCTTCTAAACTTTTCTTCTTATCAGTGACATTGTAATTCACAAGACCGTGTATAATCTTTTGTTCATCTGGGGACTTGCTTAGAACAGATTCAGAATCATGAATTCCTTATGTCAAAGCGTTATTTTTTTCAACATAAAAAAGGTGAGAAAATACAACTAAAATCAACACTGAATTTACCATATAGAGGACGGGTCATTAAGATTCTGGTATCTATGTAACCAACTTTTTGAAAACCACTTTAGTGAAGTATAATTAACATACAAGTAACTACATAAAGCAAACAATTTGACAAGTTTTAATATATGGATACACCTCTGTAACCAGCTCCACAGTCAAAATAAGGAACATAGACATCACTTCCAAAAGTTTTCTTGTGTCTCTCAGTAATTTTGCCCTCCTTCCCATTCTTTCCTCGCATTCCCATATCCCATATACTGAGAAAATCACTGATGGATCTCTTGTCACTCATTGTATGTTAGACTACATTTCCGAGAAGTGTGGCACACTCATGTAGAAAAAAGACAGGCAGTAGATACCGTAAGTGAAAATCAGCAGAAAATATAGGTAGCAGATTCTAGAAACTCTTGGGATATTTTAATCATTAAAACTTAAACATAAAGAGATGAACCATGAGAAACTGTGGACTCTGAAAAACAATCTGTGTGTTTTGGGGGTGGGAGGTTGGGTGAGCCTGGTGGTGGGTATTGTGGAGGGCGCGTATTGCATGGAACATTGGGTGTGGTGCATAAACAATGAATTCTGGAACACTGAAAAGAAATTAAAAAAAGATAAAAATTAAAAAAAGAAAAAAACCCCAAATTAAACATAAAGTATGTTCAGTATGTTATAAAAAGAAAAAGAAGGGGTAATATATGAATAAGAAACAAGAGCCCAAGAAAATGACTAAGCAGATTCAAAACTTTAAAAACTATAACTTTTAGAAATAAAATATAATGAGTGAACATAATAATGGTTATAATTAAGCATTTAGATTGATGACTAATTAGATACACCTAAAAAAAATCAGTGATTTGAATTTAGATCTGAAGGTCTTATCCACAATGCAGGAGAAAACCAAAGAGATGGAAAGTATAAAACAGGGTTTGAGATAGGGAGAATAGAGTAAAAAGGTATCTTATTCTAAGTGAACGAGTTTCAAAGGGAGAGAAGAATGAAAGAATGTGGCTGATGTATCTTGAAAATCCTGAGAATTTTCCATAATTGGTGAAAGATACCAATTCCCACATTTATGAACACTAATGACTCTCAAAAAGGATAAACAAAAGGAAATCTACTCTGGGGTATGTATAATGAAAGTATATGGAATTAAAGACAAAGAGAAAACTTTTTATTTTATTTATTTATTTGACAGACAGAGATTACAAGTAGCCAGAGAGGCAGGCAGAGACAGAGGGGAAAGCAGGCTCCCCGCTGAGCAGAGAGCCTAATGCAGGGCTTGATCCCAGGACTCGATCCCAGGACCTGATCCCAGGACCCCAGGATCATGACCTGAGCCGAAGGCAGAGGCTTTAACCCATTGAGCCACTCAGGTGCCCCCAAAGGGAAAACTTAAAATAAAAGACAGAGCACCTTCAGGAGAATAACAATTATACTGATAAACAGCATAAAGATTTCTTTTTAAAAATTTTTTAATCTCCTTTAAAGATTTATTTATCTTAGAGAAAGTTTTTTAAAAAAAAGATTTATTAATTATTTAAAGATTTATTTATTTATCTTAGAGAGAGAAAGAGAGTGCAAAAGCGTACTTAAGGAAGGGCAGGGGCAGAGGGAGAGGGAGAAAGAGAATCTCCAGCAGACTTCCCACTGAGCACGGAACCTGATGCAGGACTCCATCTTACCCTAGATCATGACCTGAGCTGAAATCAAGAGTGGGACACTTAACTGACTGAGCCACCTAGGGGCCCCAACATTTTGACAACCAAAGTTTTAGAGGCAGTAGTGGAAGTCAAAAGTCAAAACATTTCACTGTTTTGAAAAGAATTCAGAATTAAATACTCATCAAAGTACCATTAATGAGTGAAAGCAAAATACAAATATTTCAGACAACAAACAGATTGTGTTTGGTACCGATAGACCCTCACTGAAGGAAACTATAAAGATTTAATCTTCATGCAGAAAGAAAATGAAGGCAGATGAATACCAGAAGGTAAGGGAGACAAAAAGTATTAAGTACTTGGGTATATTCAACTAACGGATTCAATAATTATTTATGAATTATGATGATTTGGAAGGCCCTGCTTTAAGTGCTTGACATAACAGCACTGAACAATGTACCTTATGTGAATTAAAAAAAAAGATGACTAAAATACTGGGCAGCAATGATATAAGTTTACAGGAATGGCAGAAATAAAGTCTTCTAAGGTTCTTCCTTTGTTCTGAAGGAAAATAAAAATATAGCTAAAAGGGAACCTTGATAAATTAAGCACATATGTGAATTTTCTAGGGTATAATGAAAAAAATTACATAGCAAGTATAAAACCTCTACACTCAATTAGTGTGAAAAAAGGCAAAAAAATTAGAGAACATGCTGCATGAAAAAAGTTAGGCAAACAGAAAGCACCAAATATCGTAGAGATGATTCCAAATACTACTTATTACAATTAAAGATGAACTAAAATCCTAGTTAATAAAGATTGCCTGACATGGAAAAATAAAATGCAACTAAATGTGTTCATAAAAGGAACATTTAAATTAAAAGTATATAGAATGGGATAAAAAATATTTATAAACACCAAATACGAACAAAATCAAGTTGGCTTAACTCTACTGATAATATATGAAATAGACTTTAAAGAACAGGTATTATTAGAGATAGGGCCAACATATAATTTTGGTAAATTTCACTTTATCAGGAAGATATTCCTAAGATAAATACTGAAATTATATAATTATGTATCTAAAAACATAGTGTCAAAATATATAAAGTAAAATTTGACAGATTGTGAAGAGAAATATATAGATAGAGCACCTCAGTGAATTCCTCCTACCAGCTGATAAAGCAGGCCAAAAGAACGAAAAGAAAAGAAAAATCAGTACAATATATAAAATTTGAGATATACAATGAACATGCTTGATCTAATGCACCAAATAATTTTGCAATACAAAAGCTTTTCAAACACACATGGAGCATTAATGGAAATTAATAACATACTGGGCCTTATTGAAGCTCTACAAATATAAAAATTTGGTATCTTTTTATCCTAATATAATATTTCTTTTATGTGTTATATTAATATTGTATGTGAGATATTTTTTAAAAAATCCTAATCCAAAAAAGGGATTGTCTGGTTACTGGAAAAGAGTAAATTGCCATGTTGTATATTGTTAAGGTGTCTGAATTTCTCATTGAATGGTCATGGCATAACTATTGTTTATGATTTGGGTAATTTACATTTTTTTCTACTATAAATACCACTGTCTCAAAGCTATCACATGAGTCTTTGTTAAGAGCCTAATTATTTTCTTGAGGATATATTCCCAGAATTTGATTTGTTAGATCAATCTTATGCATTATTAGACCTAAAATTCGCCATAGCTATTGCTAACCTGTCCTATAAAAAAAGTTTTACTAATCTTATTCTGACCAGCGGGGTATGAGGGTGTCTATTTTACATTCTTGACAAAACTCTAAGGAGAAAATATATAATCTTATTTTAATTGGTATTTCTTTGATTACCAGTTATTTGTGATGTTGAATGTTTCTATATCTTAGCCATTTTAGTTATTATTTCTTTAATCATTCAATCATGTGCTTAACTTCTCTTAAAAAATGGATTTAAAAAACAATTTTTATATTAGAAATTAAATCCCTTGAAAACACACACACACACACACACACACACACACACACACACACACACACACTGCATCTTTATCCACTTAACAGTCAATGGTCATTTAGGCTCTTTCCAAAGTTTGGCTATCATTGATAATTGCCATAAACATTGGGTGCATGTGTCCCTTCAAATCAGTATGTTTGTATCCTTTGGATAAATACCTAGTAGTGCAATTGCAGGGCTGTAGGGTAGCTCTATTTTTAGGGAACCTCCATACTATTTTCCAGAGTGGCTGCACCAGTTTGTATTTCCACCAACAGTGCACAAAGGCTCCCCTTTCTCTGCATCCTTGGCAGCATTTGTTATTTCCTGTGTTGTTAATTTTAGTCATTCTCACAGGTGTAAGGTGGCATCTCATCATGGTTTTGATTTGTATTTCCCTGATGATGGGTGATGTTGAGCAATTTTTCATGTCTGTTAGCCATTTGTATGTCTTCTTTGGAAAAGTATCTATTCATGTCTTCTGCACATTTATTTATTTTTTGGGTGTTGAATTTGATAAGTTCTTTATAGATTCTGGATATTAGCCCTTTATCCAATATGTAATTTGCAAATATCTTTTTCCATTCTCAGCTGTCTTTTGGTTTTGTCAACTGTTTCCTTTGCTGTGCAAAAGATTTTTATCTTCATGAAGTCCCAATAGTTCATTTTTGCCCTTGCTTCCCTTGCCTCCAGAGACGTATCTAGTAAGAAGTTGCTGGTCAAAGTTGCTGAGGTCAAAGAGGTTGCTGCCTGTGTTCTTCTCTGGGATTTTGATAGTTTCCTGTCTCACATTTAGGTCTTTCATCCAATTTGATTTTATTTTTTGTGTGTGGTATAAGAAAGTGGTCCAGTTTCATTCTTCTGCATGTTGCTGTCCAGTTCTCCCAAACCAATTGTTGAAGAGAACGTCTTTTTTTCTATTGGACATTCTTGCTTGCTTTGTTAAAGATTAGTTGACCCTATAGCTGTGGATCTATTTCTGGGTTCTCTATTCTGTTCCATTGATCTATGTGTCTGTTTTTGTGCCAGTACCATACTGTCTTGATGATTACAGATTTGTAATAGAGCTTGAAGTCTGGGATTGTGATGCTTTTCTTTCTCAACGTTACTTTGGCTATGTAGGATCTTTTCTGGTTCCATACAAACTTTAGGACTGTTTGTTCTAGTTCTATGAAAAATGTTGGTGTCATTTTGATAGGGAATGGGTAAATTGCTTTAGAGAGTATATACATTTTAACAATATTTGTTCTTCTAATTCATAAGCATGGAATGTTTTTTCATTTCTTTGTGTCATCTTTAATTTCTTTCATAAGTGTTCTATAGTCTTCAGTGTACATATCTTTTACCTCTTTGGTTAGGTTTATTCCTAGGGATCTTAGGGGTTTTGGTGCAAATGTAAATGGGACTGATTCCTTGATTTCTCTTTCTGCTGCTTCATTATTGGTATATAGAAAGGCAACAGACTTCCGTACATTGATTTTATATCCTGTGACTTTGCTGAATTCATGAATCAGTTCTAGTAATTTTTTGGTGGAGCCTTTTGGATTTTCTGTATAGAGTATCATGTCATCTCTGAAAAGTGAAAGTTTGACTTTTTCTTTGCCGATTTGGATGCCTTTGTTTCTTTTAGTTTTCTGATTGCTCAGGGTAGGACTTCCAGTACTATGTTGAAGAACAGTGGTGAAAGTGGACATCCTTGTTGTGTTCCTGACATTAGGAGGAAAACTCTCAGTTTTTCCCCATTGAGGGTGATATTAGCTGTGGGTCTTTTGTATATGGCCTTTTGGACACTGAGGTATGTTCTTTCTATGCCTACTTTCTTGAGAGTTTTTATTATGAAAGGATGTTGTATTTTGTCAATTTTTTCTGCATATATTGAGAGGATCATATGGTTCTTATTAAAAAGATACCATTTAGAAAATTTATATATAGATTCTTTTTCCAATGGGAAGAGACTTATGCATGCTTGACATGTGCCCAAAGTAAGTGGAATGTTTTTAGCATCATGCACTGCACTCTTGGCTTGACAATTTCCAAGCTAGTATGTGCATGTATGTGTGTGTACATGTGTGCCCACACATATATTTGTGTGTAACTATTTTAATGGGAAGCCTGTAAGATTTATACCAGTCCCAACTCACCTCCTAGAATGTGACCTTGGGAATTCTCCACTGATAAAATGTTTTAACATATTCCCTTTGTCAAAGCAGAATGGTGACTGACATGTTACACAAATGGAAGTGCATGTTTCACTGTGTAATAATGCAATGAATGTTAAATAATTTAATCTGTTCCCAAATCCTTCACTAAGTAATATTTTGTCATTTGGAGAATGACAATATATATATAAGTAGGAATATTCAAAACTCAAATCTCCAAATAAAAGATCATCTATTTAAATAATCTTCAGTTTACTACAATGGTTAAGGAAAATAATTGCCAGAATCTTACCAAGTTAATGAGACAAAAAAATTTCTATTTAATCTTTTATATCACAATAATGTTTAGAAAGTTAGCATAAGAAAGTTATTCAAACAATAATAGTAAATATTAATTTTTTTTTGAGAAAAGACAGACAATTCACACTGAAGTTTGGTCAAGCTCTTTGGTGAGGTAACCATTGATGAAGGCATTTCATGCTGAGCTTGAGCTTCCTCTTTGGTGAACCCCTAATACATTTATTTATTTTTTATTTTTAAAGATTTTTTAAATTTATTTATGACAGAGATAGCAAGAGAGGGAACATAAGCACAGGGAAGCTGGAGAGGGAGAAGCAGGCTCCCTGCTCACAGGGAGCCTGATATGGGGCTTGATCCCAGGATGCTGGGATCATGACCAGAACTGAAGGCCCACGCTTAACGACTGAGCCACCCAGGTGCCCCACCCCTAATACATTTAATTATGACACACAAGTTGGCCCATTGACTTATATGATCTTATTCTGCATTTTATATGTTTGTAACTCTTCTCCTTCCCCACAAAAAGAAACCCAGAATGCACATTTAAAACCTTGAGAATACAATTCAGGCTTTTAATGCATTTAAATGCATTAAATAATGCATTCCCCTGAAGGCTCATCTCAGGGTTCTAAAAACCAGTGAGTTCAAAAATAAAACAAAACAAAACAAACAGTGAATCCAAGGTAAATTTCACAAACCTTCTGTTATTGGTTTCTAATTTTGCATTAAAATATGTAATTATAAAAGTAAAAGTAGTATACTTTGGGGAAAATGTTATATAAGTCGTGACTGAAAAAACAGTGGAAATGAAAGTCAGGTTTTCTTATTCTCTCACATATTTTAAGAAATAAAATATACTTCAAATAAAAGATTCATATAAACCAATTCATTTCTGGTGTGCATTTGTCCTAAAACTAAAATAAAGCACATTAAAGTAGGAATTAAAAGACTTGGATTCAAGGTCAAGCTTTCCTATTTATTAGAGGTCACTGTTTAAAGTATTAAATTTTTTAGCCTCCTCTTGTCTTTATTCATCAGATCTTGACATTTAGAGTAATACTTATTGCTGACATGACTATGTAAACATAAACACAGACATGGGAACTTATGTGTCTGTGCCTATACTTTCTGGTCAGCCAGATAATACAGAAAAAAGTTGAATTATTTCAAAAATTATCATTAAAATTAAAACTAAATTTGTATACATGCCTGTGTATATATACAGAGATATATTATTTTTTTCTGTAGATATGTCATAATTCCCTGAAACTACACCTGTGTACCAAGTTTAATACACAGTGAGGTTGAGTAAATCTAAATTACATGTGGCGCTGGGACACCTGGGTGACTCAGTTGGTTTAGCAAACAACTCTTGGTCTTGGCTCAGGTCAATGATCTCAGGGTTCTGGGATCAAGCCCTATGTCAGGCTCTGCACTCAGTGGGGAGTCTGCTTGAGATTCTCTCTCACCCTCTCCCTCAGCCCCTCCCCTTGCTCACTCTCTATTTCTAAAATAAATAACTAAGTCTTTTTTAAAAATGTGGCCCAAAGAGCAGAACAGTCTTCAAATTGTTTTTATTGTTGTTCAATATAACATGCTACATAAAGTGAGGGTATATATTTAGTAACTTTTGTAGAAATTTGATAAATCTTATTTGAAGGAAATAACAAAAAATGGCTTATATTTGTGTATGCTATTGTTTTTAAAAATTATTATTTGCAGTTATTCATTCTTATGATATTTTGCCAAAGTTTTAGTCCCCGAGGGACTGGAAATTAGAGCAAACAGAATAAAACACCTGGTACTTAACCTCAGGCAGTTTCAGAAGCATTCATGTATTTTATTGCTATTAATGTTATTATAACTTTAAAAGCTAAATTAAAATATTTTTTCATTCTTATCTAAGAATCAAGCTGGGACATCATCAAGCTTGGTTTCTTAATCTGTTTCTCCGTCACAGTTTTTCTCTGATGAGTTTATTAGAAGCTCATTACTAGACATTTCCAGGCCTATTTTCTTTCAATGAAGCATATATGAAGCAAGCTATTCAAAGGAATGACACATAAATATGGCCAGTGGTCCGCATTAAATCAAACACAGACATACAAATCCATATACAAAAGAATATGCACATTTTTGGGATATTAATTCATAACATCTCTAAACAGTATTCATGATTATATAAATTTTTAATATTAAGATGTATTAAAAGTCATTAAATTCTTGAGTAATCTCCACACTGTTCTCCAAAGAGGCTGCAACAACTTGCATTCTCACCAACAGTGTTAGAGGGTTCCCCTTTCTCCACATCCCCTCCAACACATGTTGTGTCCTGTCTTGATAATTTTGGCCATTCTAACTGGTGTAAGCTGATATCTCAATGTGGTTTTAATTTGAATCTCCCTGAGGGCTAGTGATGATGAAAATTTTTTCATGTGTCTGATAGCCATTTGTATGTCTTCATTGGAGAAGTGTCTGTTCATATCTTCTGCCCATTTTTTGATATGATTGTCTGTTTTTTGTGTGTGTTGAGTTTGAGGAGTTCTTTATAGATCCTGGATATCAACCTTTTGTCTGTACTGTCATTTGCAAACTTCCCTATGACCCTGCAATTGCACTACTGGGTATTTACCCCAAAGATACAGATGTAGTGAAAAGAAGGTCCATCTGTACCCCAGTGTTTATAGCAGCAATGGCCATGGTCGCCAAACTGTGGAAAGAACCAAGATGCCCTTCAACGGACGAATGGATAAGGAAGATGTGGTCCATATACATTATGGAGTATTACGCCTCCATCAGAAAGGATGAATACCCAACTTCTGTAGCAACATGGATGGGACTGGAAGAGATTATGCTGAGTGAAATAAGTCAAGAAGAGAGAGTGAATTATCATATGGTTTCACTTATTTGTGGAGCATAACAAATAGCATGGAGGACATGGGGAGTTAGAGAGGAGAAGGGAGTTGGGGGAAATTGGAAGGGGAGGTGAACCATGAGAGACTATGGACTCTGAAAAACAATCTGAAGGGTTTGAAGTGGTGGGGGGGTGGGAGGTTGGGGTACCAGGTAGTGGGTATTATAGAGGGCACGGATTGTATGGAGCACTGAGTGTGGTGCAAAAATAATGAATACTGTTAATCTGAAAATAAATAAAAAATAAATTAAAAAAAGAATACAAAAAGAACAATAAATAAAAGAAAAAAGTCATTAAATTCCCTTTTCAATAGTTGAATTTTCTAAATACCTCCTTGATGCATTTTAATTCCAAATAGTAATTTAAACATGTTATGACATAAAAACTGAAAAGATACCAAACTGAGTATGTATCTTAAAACAATAACTAGGAAATCCTTTGACTTCTCTCCAAAACCAGTGAACAACATCACTATCCTACTTATAATAACAGTCAGTCACTGAACTATTTTTGATCAATCTTAGCTAAGGAGTCTACCATTTCCGGCCAACATCACACTCTCAACAGTTAAAACATTTCATAAATGGAATACTGGCACTTAGTAACATTTTGAAAAGCTGATAAAACTTAGAAGGATTATTTGAAAGAACCTCACACTGACACACTGTCATTTCTAAATGTCAGAGACTTCAAGCTTAGCTCATAAAAATGAAGCTCATGCTTGGAGACAACACTGCCTTTTGAGATAAATCTCTTTTTAAGTCTTATGGTTGTGGGAGTTGTAGTCTCAACCCTGGTGAAATGACCTCCAAAAGCATCAACTATTTTAAGGTCATGTGTACATTCCCGTAAGCAGATGGCACAGAAGGGCTTAACAGGTGTCCAGACATAGCTTTACACTTGTGCTGGTTCTGCCCTAAAAAACATGTCCTCCAAACATCTGTCTCAAAACACATGCAATATATTAGGGAAGATTTTCAGACCAAAGTTGTGTCAATATTTCCTATCCTGCCTTCTTTTTCAACAATCTGTACCTTTTAGATACACACAGTCTAGTGGGAAAAGAGATACAGCATTTTGTGTTAAAGAATCATGGAGAGATTAGAAAATACTTGGAAATATTTGCCTTGCTCAAATCTAAAAATAAAGCAGTTTATGTGTGCTTCTCTAAGTTTTAAACTAATATTCAGAGACTTTTTTTCCCAAATAAACTTTTTCAAATTAAATTTTAAATTAAAGGTCAGAGTATCTTACGACATTTAAGCATGACAAATATTAAGAAAAAATGTATTACTGATTTGGCAGGAGGAATTTCATTGCTGCTTTTGCACATATGTGTGACTTTTATGCATGTTTGTGTGTGTGTGTGTGTGTGTGTGTGTACATGCATTTGGAGTATCAGTCTCCTATAAGAAGGAAAGAAACACAATTAAAGATGGGTTAACTTCGTTGGAAGAAGTCATATGATAATTCAGGCTGAATAATGAAATCATGAAAATCCTGGAGGGGCAGTCTATGTTCATGCTGGCTAGTCCTAGATCAGGTATAAAGAGGGTCTGATGAGGAATAAGAGCTCTGTGTTAGTACAGGTAGCATCTAGTTTAGGGAGTGGTTGAGAGGACACTTGGTCTGGTGACTGTACCATGAAGTATTTGACCTAGATGGAGGTCATGACCTACTGCTGTTCAGAATGACGCTATAGAGAAGTGCTGATTAGGCCAGGAATCACAAACTATTGTTCAAGGTCAGGGCTGATATTTATGGAATTTCTTCTAGCTTCAGATTGCTTTGGTGCTTTTGATAAAAATTCAGTAAATGCCCTCTTTCTGCATATCAGTCCTTCATGGTTCTTTGAGGATCCTGGATGGAACTTAGGATATGACCTTTAAAACCCTTATGAACTGATTATGAAGTTGAGATGTACAATAGGTCTAGGCAACCAACTCTGATGGGAAAGGTATGTATTGTGTATTTAGGTTCCTCTTCTAGAAGGTCAATTATTTTAAGTAATATCCTATATGAGGCATTATTTTTCCTTGTTTAATATTTAATTTAATTCTATTTAAGAATTCTTAAAGTGTTCTTCTAATATCCCAGAAAACAATGCGTTCTAAAAATCTTTCCTCACAAATTAGCCTATACAGCATTGCCCAAGAGAAACTTCAGTGATGATGGAAATGTTCTATATCTTCAATGTTCAATATAGTAGCTACTAGCCACATATGGCTATCGAGCATTGGAAATGTAGCTAGTATGACTGAGGAACTAATATTATTTAATTTTGACTCTCTAAAATGTAAATTTAACTAGACACATTTTCTAAATGTATTATGCTCCCAGTCTAATTTTAAAATTAGAAAGTTGAACTGCTTGCAACACAATGCTCTCTATGTAACATGTTTCCCATATTCTCTGTTTAGTAAATAGATTAATTGGTTTAGCTAATCACAGTAAGACATCCTAATGAATTAAGGGGACCTAACAAAATTTCTTAGCATACAACAGTAGCAATTAATTTTTATATGTAAAGAAAATACTACAAAGAGCTAACTTTTTAAAAAGATTTTTATTTATTTATTTGACAGAGAGAGAGATCACAAGTAGGCAGAGAGGGAGGCAGAGAGAGGGGGAACAGGTTCCCCGCCGAGCAGAGAATCCAATGTGGGGCTCCATCCAAGGACCCTGAGATCATGACCTGAGCTGAAGGCAGAGGCTTAACCCACTGAACCACCCAGGTGCCCCTACTAAGAGCTACATTTCATAAGAGAAGTTTTAAAAGAGATTTTTAATCAAATATGCTTTTCAGTAAAGCTCTTATGGGGATTGAGTTCAGAAAATTATAATGAAATGCCTCATTTTACATTTTATAAAAATCTACAAAATGAGAAAAACAAATAGTAGCTCTGTTTCATTATTTTGCATCTAAATAATTCTAAATTAAGCAGCTAAAACAGAAGGTTACCTATATCAAAATGGGGGATTTCAGTATTACCCAAATTAAGTTTTTAAAAAAGATTTTTATTTATTTATTTGACAGAGAGAGAGTGCACAAGCAGGGGGAGCGACAGGCAGATGCAGAGGGAGAAGCAGGCTCCCTGCTGAGCAGGAGCCCAATGTGGGCTCCATCCCAGGACCTGGAGATCATGACCTGAGTTGAAGGCAGAGGCTTAACTGACTGGGCCACCCAGGCACCCTTCCCCAATTGAGTTTTTTATGGTGAAAATAAACACCTTTTCTGCTGTCACTGAAACTTTATCTTCCTACAAACAATGTCTAAAAAAGCAAATATATAAATGACCAGAAGAACCCCTATGTAAATCATCCTGACAACAATTATAAGGAATCATTACAACAATGGAAATGGGAGTCTGGAGGCCTACAACAGTTTTATCAAACAATTTCTGTGGTCTTATAAAGGGAAATCTCTTTTTAATCATTCTGAGTTTAATTAAGAAGTAAATAATCATATTCTAAAGAAGCCTTCCTCTCCCGGTCCACTTAGCTTTTTCAAAGGAGATGTCATACAGCATCCTAGTTATTCTCTATTTGATCAATCAGGTTGTGAGACTTCCTTTTGTGTGGAGCATTGTCATTTTAGTGCAGTTAAATTAGGTTTTATGGTTTAAAATTGCCCTATTAACTTGGTGCTTCCTGCATTTTCATTAACTCAAAACATATTTGATATCATGATAAGCTCTCCTGAAATGAAACTTCCCTTCTGGAATAAGTCATTCTATTATAGTAGATGCTTACCACGGAACTTGGTTTTGAACATTATACTGCTTTAATGTGCTTCCCTATGAATTGATGCTTTGGAGGAGGCTATACAACACTAGCATTTATAACCATATGCTGTGTTTTAGGCCAAGTCATTTCCTCTCTCCCCTACTGTAAAATTGTGAAGTGAACAATTCTTGAATTCCATGTTTTATTTCCTTTTCAGGAAGAATCTCTGCCAAGTATCTAGATATGCAATTACCCTGCTCGTATGCTAGGACAGTTGTTCTAAACTTCGGAGATTCATCAGCTGGTGGGTGCCTGGGTGGCTCAGTGGGTTAAGCCTCTACTTTTGGCTCAGATCATGATCTCAGTATCCTGGGATCGAGCCCCACATGCACTCTCTGCTCAGCAGGGAGCCTGTTTCCCACCCCCTTCTCTGCCTGCTTCTCTGCCTACTTGTGACCTCTCTCTCTCTCTGTCAAACAAATAAAATCTTAAAAAAAAAAAAAAAGCTCAGCCGGTGATTTTCAAGCACAATCAAGGTTAGGCATTGTCACATTGACACAGTACTACTTATGTTCTAGCACAAAGCTTGATCAAACAGATTTAGTTTCTGATTCTACAAGCCAGCAGTGAGAATTTGCATCTCTAACAGTTTCCTAGGTGGTGCTGATAATTCTGATGCAACAAATTGCACTTCCTCTCTCTGCTAAGGCATATAGAGTAGACCTGAGGAGAGGGGAGATGCTTGATTTTATGGAATTTACATTAATTCAGAAAAGAGGGACAATAAGCAACTAACTAACCAAGCAAGAATTTTTTAGCTCATGAAAAAAGCTCTAGAGAATAGAAGGCAGGTCAGGATGTAGAGACTTTCTGACCAGGGGTGTTTCTGAGCTCCTTGAGATGAGGTGGTAAGGATGTCCTTGCAATGGTGTGACATCTGACCTGAGACTTGTATATCAAAAAATCAAGACATGTGAATATCAAGGGGTCAGAGCTTTCTAGGCAGAGCGGGCAGTGAGTACAAAGGCTGTAAGGCTGGACTATGCTGGCTTTCCGTTTGGAACAGAAGAAATGTCTATGTGGCCAGAATGAGGAGGAAACTGGGAAGATCTGAGAGGCCAGAGAATGTGCGGGGTATCCATAGGCCACTGTTAGGGGTCTGGATTAATTCCACAAGTGCAGATAAGCCATAAGAGGGTTTTAATAAAGGGAGTGATATGATCTGCCTCCCCCTTCATTATCGTTCAGTTGCTATGTTGACCAGAGAAGCAGTGTCAGAGCAGAAGAAAGGCGAGCTAATAGGTGGAAGATGCTGAACTTTGGGTGAAAGTTGATGGAGGCTTAGACTGGAAGAATAGCAGCAGAGGCTCACAGAAAATGCTGACTAATGCATCAGCTGTGGGGCATAAGGGATAATGCCTCACAGGTGTTTGTGTTGTAATCATTAATTGTGATAGGGAGGAATGAATGGGAAGCCATTTGGGGTGTTGAGCAAGAAACCATTATTTGTGCTTTGAATATTATGGTTGAGTTGCTTGCCAGATTTTTAGGAGGAGTTTTCTAGTAGTCTTTGTTTCATATGAGTCTTTGCTCATATGAGTCTCACTTTCAAGAGTCTTTGTTTAGCAGACTTTGAGTAAGAAATAAAAATTTGTTAGTCATAGGTATGTAGGTAGTGGGAGACTCAGTGATTCCACCTGGGAAGCACTCAATCTCAGATTTATTCTGAACTTTCTACCTGCAAAGAGGTTTAATGGAAAGTTCTGTTGATTTCCAAAGCTCTTGTATAAAACTGATTATAGGAAAGCAGGAGATATAGGAATGTGAATGGAAATCCTCTTCCCAAGGTTGTAAAGGAGCTGATATACCCATGTAAAGCAAACCACTTGACTCATTCAACAAAGGGTTAACTGAAAGATAGAAAGCAAACTATTATTATTAAGGTATCTCTCCAGCAGGATAGAAAAGGGTCCCTAAAGCTTTACTTCTTAGTCTTCTTCTAGACCTAGCTTTTTAGGCAAGCACCAGAATTTTCCCAACGGCACTGTTCTCGGTCTTTGAACTTTCCTTTGGGAAAGAAATATGAGAACTCTCTGTCTCATCCAGGGAGTTCCTCTGTGGGAAAAGGCAGACATTTAACTTTCAAAGCTTTTTAAGAAATCAGTTGAGTTCAGACTTGGTCTCTTTCACCAGCCAAGACTTTTCTTAAATATGAGAAAATTATGTTCAGTCAATAGAGTTAATATTTGGAAGTGATCATTCCAGATACCTATAGAATTTACATTACTTGAGTATCAAAGAATTTACATGGTTGAAGTTTAATATAATTTAAATGAGACAAACAAGGGAATTGGCTCAGTGACTTCATTTTCTGTGATCACTACTCCTACAGTGATAGGTATGAGTAGAAATATATATGAAATAATATGTGTACAAGTCTATAAAATGTTACATATTTTATTTTATTTTTAAAAGATTTTATTTATTTAATTATTTGTCAGAGATAGAGAACACAAGGAGAGGGAGAAGCAGGCTCCCCGCTGAGCAGGGATTCCCGATGTGGGACTTGATCCCAGGACCCTGGGATCATGACCTGAGCCAAAGGCAGATGCCCAACCAACTGAGCCACCCAGGCGTCCCAAAACGTTACACATTTTAATCAGCATCTTCTTAGGGTAGATACAACATTACAGTGTAAATCTAATTAAAATGCTATTATGTTATAATATTTAAAAATCAATTTAAAAAGCTATTATGCTATAGGTGTGGTGAAATACCTTAAAGTATTTCATGAGGAATTATGTATTTGTAAATTTACTTTGATTTATACCTAAGATGGTTAGCATTTTAAGTCCCCCAATTAAAAATCCACAGTTCAAAACTGGTTAAGAATTTCAAGTATCATTACCAAAATCTATAGTAGAGGTTTTATGAATTCCAAAAGGAGCTTTCAAAATAATCATTCATTGATGAGATGAGTGGGGCTCAAGATATTCAGTTGGCCAGATAGATTTCATGGGTCTTAACCATGAATGAATCGTATAGGCTCAGCAAAGCCAGGAGATAAATGCATTAAAACTAGGTCTAAACTCCCTTTGGCTTGTCCTCTATTCTATTCCATGGAAGATTCTGTCCTCTGATCTGACCAGAAGTCTGGCTAATGTTCTCAGAATAAACCTATCTTGCAAGGAGATTTTGTAGAAGTTCCTATGGATTGAGAGTGATAATTTAAATGCCTAAGCTTGATAACTTTTTTTTAAATTTTTGTGCTTATATGCTACTAAATTTGGTACATCTCACAGAATTTGGCCTATTTGGTCTAAGACTTGTTTTAATTTTAGCATACCACCTGGTAGGTTGCCATGGATCATTCTACCTGTCTCTAACTGTAGGATTCTAAGTTGGCTCTAAGAATCTGAAAACTCTAAATGGCCAAACTGGCCTAGGTTAGGTTTTTTTAATTTTTTTAAAATTTTTTATTTTTTATAAACATATATTTTTATTCCCAGGGGTACAGGTCTGTGAATCGCCAGGTTTACACACTTCACAGCACTCACCAAAGCACATACCCTCCCCAATGTCCATAACCCCACCCCCTTCTCCCAAACCCCCTCCCCCCAGCAACCCTCAGTTTGTTTTGTGAGATTAAGAGTTTTACATGAGAAGTTTAAAACATTTAAAGCATTTACTGGGAGAAATAACAGATTGAGTGAAGTATGCTTTTTAAAAAAATTTATTTATTTATTTATTTGACAGACAGAGATCACAAGTAGGCAGAGAGGCAGGCAGAGAGAGGAGGAAGCAGGCTCCCTGCTGAGCAGAGAGCCCGATGCAGGCTCGATCCCAGGACCCTGAGATCATGACCTGAGCCGAAGAGAGACAGAGGCTTTAACCCACTGAGCCACCCAGGTGCCCTGAAGTATGCTTTTAAACTATTTTTTGAACACTTCATATTAAAGTTTTGATGATTTATTTATATACTCACCTTGAAAAATATCTTCTTTTAGTTTGATGTGACGTTTTGAATTTCATATATAAGTTGGATGAAGTTAATCCAATTCCACAAAAAGGGAAAAGGAATATAAAAAAGCATTGAAAAATGTTGTTTGAAAATGACATGACCTGAAGATATCATTCATAATGCACAGATGAATGCACTAAAAATAAAGACCGGGTGTTAAACTTATAATTACATTTGTAAAAGCAGAATGTTAATCCCTATTACTTCTTTTCTTTAGTCATTTAAATACACAGGCACAGACAAACATTAGCCCTATCCTCTCCTACTGCTAGCTAATCCACAGATTGGTGAGGAGAATTTCAATAGGACACAGCAGGTCCTCCTGGAGCAGTAGTTTCACATTATACGCATTTTAATGAGGATAGGATCTCATGCTATGGGAAAATACATAACCGGTCCAGGGCACAGCCTCTGATGCCCTGCTCCGCCCCCCCCCCATGCTTTTTAATGAAGTGTTTTGTGGAAATGTTGAGGGTGCATTTTAATTCCAACATTGTATTTATTCATTCAGTCACCAAATATTTATTGAGTGCCTCCTGAGAGTCAGAATCTGTGTATCATTCTTTTGGTCATGACTATTGTAATAAATATAACAAATGATAAGTATAGTAAGTGTAATAATGTAATAAGTATAATTGTGATCCTGATTGAGAATTTAAAAATATTAACAAAATACTAGGTCTTTTGATAGTGTCACAGCAGTTGTTAATTGTTATTGTGTTGCCAGGATCCCTGCGATTGATACCATGTTAACAAATTAATCAGGGGAATAGGTGAAAGGAAAGAAATTAAGTAAAAAAGAGAACCACTGAGAATGAATTCTCTGAAAAGAGGCTGAGTTGAAGAAAGAAATAGATGATCTCCTTCTAACCTTCTCAACCTGCTATGGCTTTGTGCATTCTGGCTCAACCTAATACTGAAAAATAAACACAATATAATGAAGAAACTCAGAACATGGATTGGCTTATTGGACACTGTATAAGACAGCAGTACCTTCTGTTTCACTCTTCTTTGAGTCAGTGCCCCTGAATGGATGATGGTGTGTAATTTCTCATCGAAGGAGGCAATGTGCATATGAGTATGCATATGTACACACATTCATGTCTGTGAATATATGTGTAGTGAAATACTATAAATATGAGTGGGATGAAATACATATAATAAAAATTGAATTCAATCTCTTAATTATTCACATAAAGATTGAAGATTGTGTCTAAATTTACAGTTAGTGGCAGACCCAGGAAGGGGACCATAACACTCCATTACATTCCTACCTGCCTTATAAGCAGATCAAGATCCTGAAGAGTTCTCACGCTCTAGGTGCTTCTTTCTGACTCTATCTTAGATTCCTGGCATTTTAATGTTTGCCCTTTTTCCTTCTCAAAACATTCTTTTAGATCTGATTCAGAACTTTAGCCGCTAAATGAGTTTTAGTATTATCTCTCCAGGAGCATTTCTATCTTAACATGGGTCAAATGTAAACTAAGGAAATAAAACTCTATACATAAGATTTCAGGCATAAAGGAGGTGGATGTAGAAGGAAGTGAATCAGTGCTTTCCAAAACCCTTGATATCATAGTACATGATCACTCGGTTGGCTGGTCTCCTTATTTGAAAGGCAGTCCCAGAATGATTTATGTAACTCAAGATCTGTTGAATATTTTACCAAAATTAAATTCTACTGGTAGGACAAGTGTTTCTAACAAGCAGAGAAGCCTGAGAACATGGAGTCAGTTTTAGGGGAGCCAATTCATGTAGAGTCAAGTAACTTAGCAGTTATACCAGATGACAATGTATGAGAATCAATGCTTCTAAAAAATCACTGTTCAATATATCCCCTGGATTTTGATACACTGATACACAGTCCATTCAGCACATCTCTAGGGAGCATGAACTATAATGCCAGATTCTGACCTAGGATCTGGGCTATGACACTGAGTAAGATAAGGGTCTTCCTCTCTTTAAACTTACAAGGGGATTGGGGAAGATTGAGATTTAGACAACAAAGAAGCAACCAAATAGCTTAATAAATAAATTTGGATGGTGCTAACTGCAATGAAATAACCACGCAGGCAGATATGCTAGAGAACACCTTGGAGCTACTTTGGGCAGGATGACTAGAGGCTTCTTTGGAGAGGTGATATCTGAACTTAGACCTGAGGGACAATAAGGGAGAAACCGTGAGGCAAAGGTGTTTTGGGGCAATTAAAGAAACAGCAAGAGCTGTTTAAGGTGTAAATGAGCTCCGTATGTGACTAGAAAGGGCCGTGATAGGAGACAAGATCAGAGAAGGAGGCAGGAGTCAGTTGATACAGGGACAAGGTGGCCATGATAAGGAGTTGACTTTTGATTACAGGAAGTCAGTGAGTACTTCTAAGTACAAGAGTGGTTCAGTCTGATTTACCTTTAAGAAGTGGCTTTTACTGTTGTGTGGAGAATAGAATATTGAGAGTCCAGGGAAGAAGGTTGAAATTGGAGGATGACAAAAGACTATGGACAGGTACAGCACCAATTCTGAAATATAACCAATAGGACTTGATGGCTTAGATGTCACAGGTGAGAGAAAAGGAAAAATGAAGGATGGCACCAAAGTTGTTGATTTTAAACATATTCACTATCTAAATTCTGGTTTGATGTTATTAGGTACACATAATGGACAAATAGAACTTAAAAAGCTACACAAAACAATCTTAACAAACCATAAGAGTGACTCTTAATCTCACAAAACAAACTGAGGGTTGCTGGGGGGAGGGGGGTTTGGAGAAGGGGGGTGGGGTTATGGACATTGGGGAGGGTATGTGCTATGGTGAGTGCTGTGAAGTGTGTAAACCTGGCGATTCACAGACCTGTACCCCTGAGGATAAAAATATATTATATGTTTATAAAAAATAAAAAATTAAAAAAAAAACAATCTTACTAAACAAGTGATGTAGCCATTGCTAAAAAGCTATATCATTACATTACAGTTTTAGTTATTTTGTTTTACCAGAGTTCTGACAATTTACATATATTGTTAAATTTAGTTACAGGCAAGATGTATGATTAAACTATAAAGATTCAAGACAATTTTTAGAAAGGATAATGGCATTAAGCACATATTTTATAGTTTGTAATAAGAACCATGAATGTTTGAGGCCTAGACTTTAAATAAGGAGAATCAAAGAGATGTTAAAAGGAAATAAACCTTCAAAAAGAAAAACAGGGAAAGGGCTGAAATGTTTTCTGAATATCACTAAGTATACTGCTGTAATTCATGGTGAATCCTAGTGGTAACTTTTCCAAAGAAGTCATGTAAATTCACTAAAACATTAAAAAACAACTTTATTTCCTTTAAAGAAACAGAAAGATACCAAATATATGGCAGTAATAAAATGTTTATGCTAATTGGATACTGCTTTAGCCTCATGAGCTATATACCAGAGAGAAAAATACCAGACGGAGGGAAAGTCATCAGGAGTATGAGACTTACAAATGTTAATTCAATGGCTCACAGATACAATCACTCTCCCCAAGTCACTAACTATCTCTCTTTTTATGATCAGAAAACCTTGCATAATGTTATTTTGGTCTTCAATACTGATTTTGATCTGAAAAGCTCAAATGCTTAATGGTATGTTTTCTTTTAGATTCTTACCCGGAGCTAGATAGCCAACCCCCAATCTTCAAGAACACCTTGAGATATTAAAAAAATCTCATGAAGGGAGATGGAAAATAAATGAAAGGGAATTTTTTTCAATAGTTTGCTGAAAGCCTAGACAAATTAGAAGAATCACTTATCTGATGTCAAATGCAAACTCTATTACTCTGGAGGAAATAAGTTGTTTCAGTTGTTGAAAAAGAAGTTTGTTTCACCTCAAACTATTGCCAGAAAGGTACCAAAGAAATTCAATTATTCCAAAGTTACCAATCACCCAAAGTGAGATTATCCTTTTCTTCTATTTTCCATTGTAGCTTGAAATAAAAAGAGGGAGTCTAAACATAAGATAAAGTTGATTAAAAGGCAGTCAACTCTAATAGACACTGGTATCATACATAGATTGCTTACTTGAATGAATTCAGGGTTCATAACTGGGAAGTTTGCCCATTGCCTAAAGGGATGATTGCCCTCAGCTTACTTTCTAACTCTTGTCATTTGGGGGAATTTTACTAAGTGACTTAGCTTTATGAAACTTTACTTCAGCAATTTCTCATAAGCTTTAATAAAAAGGAAACTTTAAGGTGGATTAAACCTCATGAGAATAGAATTTCTTTAAAACCAGCACCTACAGACACACACAAGATAATTTCTCCTTTGCATTCAATACTAGAAAGAGACATCAATTAGATCAAAACTCCTGTGAAAAAAACCCCTTTCAAAACAAAGCATAACAACTTTATGTTCCTGATTCACTGATCTAAGCACATGCATTAAAAGATAAATGATATACCAATAAAAAGCTACAGTAAACATATTCTGAATTGATTGATTACAAAATGAAATTATCTAAATTATTTTCTATTTTGTTTTCTTTGTCATTGTATGAACCAAAGGCAAGCCACCCCAAGATAGGCCACTTTGGCAAGAACATTATTTTGAGTTAAAAGCAATCCAAACCCAGCAGTTTCAGGAGAAGGTCTTTATCTCTCCCTTAACAGCCTGCCTGTACAAAAAGGGAGCTATTAAAAGAAATTCCTCTTTACCTAAGAAATTTATTTCATTAACAGGGCAACCTTTATTTTCTAAACAACTCTCACCTTTCAGCTAATGGTCTTCCTCCCTTTTTTTTTTTTTTAAGATTGATTTTTAAAATTAATTAATTAATTAATTAATTTGTCAGAGAGAGAGAGCGAGCACACAAGCAGGCAGAGACAGAGAGAGAAGCAGGCTCCCTGCTGAGCAAGGAGCCTGAGCCTGGACTCAATCCCAGGACCCTGGAATCATGACCTGAGCCAAAGGCAGTGGCTTCACCGACTGAGCCACCCAGGCGCCCCTTCCTCCCCTTTTTATTCTCAGATCCCTCCACCTACTCTTAGCTCAGGAGGTCAATAAACCTCATGTTGCCTGCCTGTGTTTGCAATTTCCTGTCTGTTTGGATTCCCCATAAGCATAAAACTAAATTTGATTTTCTCTTGTTAGTCTGACTCATGTCAGTTTGATTCTTAGTCCAGCCAGAAGAATCTTGAAAGGCAGAGAAAACTTCTTCTCCTTAACACCATAAACACAGTTATAGCAAGTTGATGAAGGAAAATGTAAAGACTGGTCATTATTTTAAGTTAATTTAGGGAGCCAAAATGTTAACATACTAAGCATGAATGTATCAGGGATTTCTCACAAAGATTGGCTTGACCGTTTAGGAATTGATGTCCACGAAAGCTTCAGTTCCGAATTTAAGATCAGGAGTTTTGGATTAGAGTAGGGCTAAGGTTGTTTTATGACCCTGATAAATACTGAAGCCAGAACCCAGGCATCCATCTTGTCAGTCCAGATGAAAGAACGAACACTAGAGGCTTTATCAACCCCAGGCATGGCTGGACAGGTCAAGCAACTGGTAGAAATGCAACCCCACTAGTTTACAAATAAAGATTTTTTTCCCAGATTCTAAGTCTCTTGACATGGAAAAGGCCTCCAGAGGACTAAACGAAGCAGCACCAGAGTAGCTGCTAACATGACTTCATGGGTGTCCAATCAGTGGTGTCCACCTTCTCAGGAGAGGCCTGCCCCAAATTTTGCCTTTAAAATCCTTACTTGCCAGCCACTGGAGAGTTTGGAACTCTTGAGCACCTTTCTCCTAGGTGGTGCCACACCAGTAAACAGCCTTTCTTTCTTCACAGCAAAAGCTCAGTGTTAGTTTTTATTGGCTTGATGTTCATTAGGCAGATGAACTCTCATTGGTTTGGCTAAATGTTGCTTTATTTTGTACATGCTCTATTTTTCCCCATAGAATGTATCTCCTTCTAGCATACTACATAGTTTTTTTTTTATTATATGTATTTTTTTTCTGTGTCCCCCCACTAGTATATCATATCTACAGAAATAGGAATCTTCATCTGCTTTGTTAACGGATATAGCCCAAGTGCCTAGAAGAGTGCCTGGCATATAGTAGGCACTCAATAAATATTTGTGGAATGAATAAATGTTCTTCAGTTCTGAATAAATCCAAAACCACTGCTTCACTGAATAATTTGTATATGTGTATGCATACACATATAAAATTTAAATCCTCCTTACTTCCAAAGCCTTTATTGCCTTTTGGTGATCAATCAGTGCATGATGATACATTTAATAAAATATCACAGAGTGACAAATATTGGGGAAGCTTTACTTATCTGTTTTAAATGAAGGCTTCATTAAAAATTGATATCACTGCTTTGGCAATCATGCCTTCTTGACTAAATAGATTTCAAAACAGTTTTTAATAGTCAATGTGACCCTTGGATTACTTGTATTATAAAACATAAAGATGCTGTCTTTTTAGACAATTCCAGCAAAATGCAGAAATAGAATTACATGTGATAACTAAAAAGATTAACTTATACTGAAAAACATAATAAAAACTTTGAGCATATGGAATAAAACCTGATTTTCTTATCTTAGCTCCAAATGTCGCAAACACCTATGCAAGGTCTTAATGGTAAAGAAACGGATGCATTCTTTACTTCCATCTGTCTATTATGCTCAAGATCCTGTATAATGCTAAAGTTGTCTTCAGGTTTGATCATCCCATAATTCCTAATATACTTTGTTCCTTCTTAACTAAGTAATAACTACTTCTAAAATGGGTAAGGGACTAGCTTCCTCTAATCGGTATGACAACAATAATACACGGTGAATAGAGAATTACAAAAGCCTTCTCAGTTGACAAAAATTTCCATGATATTGCAAAATATGTTGGCTTTAGATATTTAGATAGATTGTTTAGATTTGGGAAATCTAATTAACTTTGGGAAAGTTTAGTGTGCTTTTAAATTATATGGAATTCAGTATATGGGCATTATGCTAGGTATCTTACTGTGTCCTTCCAGATTCACTCTCCATGCTCTGAGTACTAGGTGATTGCGACCCCCACTCCCCACCTCCCACCCTCCTACTCCTTCAGGTCCAGGTTGGGTTTGGTGGGTGAGAATACTCTCCAGCCACCAGAATAACAAAAGGTCCTCCTGCCAGCTTTCTGTGGGTTCGCTGGATTCCTCTACTGAGGACCCTATCTCTTGTTGGGAGGCCTCTCCACAAAGCCATCCTAACTGCTTGTTCCCCTTGTCCCTTGTACTCTAGGGATAGTAATGACTCCCTAATGGTACTGGCCCTAGGGTCCAATACCACCCTTATTGTTCTTAACTCATTTCCCACAACTTTGTAACTCATCTCTCTCTCTTTCTCTTAACTGGTTTGGGAGTACCGTCTCTTTCCTTCTGAACCTCTGATTAGATACACATGTATCTCTCATGCTTTCTCCCAATGACACCCTGCCTTTTACACCTAGACTTCTACATCTCTGTAAATGGCATGGAACTCAAGCAAAGACTGATGAATTGCCTTGGTTGCTCCAATTCGCTCATTATCCCACGTCCTATTCCTTAGTGAGTCCTGTCAGGTCATCCTCTAAAATGTATTATGAAATTGTCCTCTCCTCATTATCTCTGTTGCCACCCCCCTAATTCAGGATCCTCTCATTTTGTCTCTGGGGGTATTGCAATAAGCTCCTAACTAGGCTGCCTGCTTTCTTTTTATGGCAATAGCTCCTTATGAGCTTATTCCCTACTTCTTGCTTTACTCTTACTTCAACCCACATATTAATATTAAACAAAAACATCTTTTAGAAACACAAATAGGTAATGTAACTCTAACTCAAAACTCCACAATGGCTTTCCATTTTACTTTGGTTAAAATGCAAATACCTTACAATGCTTGCAAGGCCCAACAAAAAGAGCCCTCTACCTGGCTCTACACACACATCACGCAAGTCTGCCCACATTTTAGACACACTGTCTGTCCTCCTTCTTGCTCCTCAAACTGAGCTCTTCTTCACCTTGGGGACTTTGCTCCTACCTGATACACTCTTCTCCAGGGATTCTCCAGAAACAGATATGTGCCAGCTTCCTGTTTGGCAAGCTCTTATTTCCCTTACAGCAGTAATCTGTAATCATTCTGTCAATTTGTTCCATGTTTACGGTATGTCTCAGCCTGCTGAAGCATAAATTAGATGAAGCCAGAGACTTCATCTCTATCCCCAGTGCCTAGAATGGTCTGGCTCATCATTCACACATTAATAACTACTTGGTTCTTGACTGAATGAATGAATGCCTCATCATTCAATCCTGCTTCCATTTCCACAAGGGACTTTTAGTTCTAAGCGCATGATGTTCCCACTGTGCCTTTCTTCTCTAGCTCTGTGGTCTGAGTACTTAGATCATCTTAAAGCAATTCAAAATTAAAGATCTTCACAATGCTCGGTTGGGGTTGATGGCATTTGTTCTAGGACACAAAGTATAGAGTATCCTCATTACGTCAGCTGTTTCCCCCCAGGATCAGGCAATCAGTGAGCTAATTTCTATCACAACAGCTTAGTTTTCATATAAAGGCCCATGCACTCTTTGATGTCCGGCTTCTTTGCTCAGCATAATGGTTTGAGATTCATCCATGTTCTTATGTGTATCAGTAGTTTATTGCTGAGTAGTTTATTGTTTATTTGTTCCTTATTGCTGAGCTGTTTTCCATTGCATGGTTGTATCACTGTGTGTTTGTTGATAGGCATTAGGTTTGTGTCCAATTTGGGGACACTATGAATGAAATTTTGTGAATAAGTAATAACATATTTTCATTTCTCTTGGGTAAATACTTAGAAGAATGTGCAGTCATAGGCACATAGATGTAGGTTTAGCTTTATAAGAAACTACTGAATTTTTGAAGTTTTCTGTATTTTTCATTTCCAACAGCACTGTTTAAGTACTCCTCTTGCTCCACATCCTAACAACACTTGGTATGATCAGTCTTTTAGATTTTAGTCTTTCTAATGGGTGTGTATGGGTATCTCATTGTGTTTTTAATTTAAAATTCCCTGCTGATTAATGATGCCGACTATCTTTTCATGTGTTTATTACCCATTTTTGTATCTTCATTTGGGAAATATCTGTTTTTATACTGAAAATAATTTCATTGAAACTTTGCTGCAATTATCTGCAAAATGGCTGAACTCTCAAGTATACAGCATATTTATCAACAAATTTTAGCTTTGATGAACTGATTACTTGATTGAATTGAAATATAGTAGCATTCATAGTATAATGTATTCTATTGCACATTTTATCCTGTTTTTAGGCTTTTTTCCAGTTTTTTTTTGAAAGGAACAAAGGCAGTCTGACTAGCACAACCTATCAATATCCTCATATTGAACTATTTTCGTTCTTTTAATTTAAAATTATAATCAAGATTAGAACATTTTATTCTCCCTAAGATACATGTAATTTGAAATTGGCACAGCAAGAGTTTGCCTCAAATGCAAGAGGAGATAGAGATGGCTCATTTGCTTTTAAAATGGATACGATGAATATAGCACATGTAGGGAAAAATTAACTAACTGGAACAAAATGTTTTTCACAACCATTCTTCTCAGCTGGAAACCCCACTATCACTTTTCTTTTTTTTAAGATAATAAGAAAGTCCATAAACTGAAAATGCCTCTGTTTTTAATCACTTAAATCCTATTTTAATTCTGAATTTTATAAAGTAGAATAGCTACTCATAATACTTCATACCTGCATATAGTTTTCAAAAATACAATCTGATTTTTTGTGCATCCTACAATGAAAAGACACCTGGATCTTTTTAACACCCCCAAAATGCTATCTTACTTTGAATACAGGATATATGCCTGTGTCTGAGGAGCCGATGCAAGGTGGGTATGCATCAGATTACACTATACTCAGATACTGCATTAGGGACTTACATAATGGGAAGTGCAGTGGGGAACCAAAGAACTAAAAGAGCCCAAGGTATGCTTCCATTTCAGGGATGGGATATCTTGTGAGATTAGACAATTGGAGTGTTTATCCATGTAAAAGCAGAATTACAGGAAAACTAAAATCACGAAGCAGGAAGACAAATGGTAACAGTGTGGTAAGAAAAAAAAGGACATGTAAATAAAATCCCGTTTCTACGTTATATGAAATGATTACATAGATTTTGACCAAATTTGGATGCTACATTTGGGATGGTATGACTTAAAATACAATACATGTGATATATACACTTTGGAAGGGCCTTAGGCAGCACTTAAAAGAAATAGGCTGTTACCCTCCTGAGCCCCTGCAGACTTCAACTGTATTCTGCACAGGGTAACTGTGGAGTTAATATGTGCACCAGGATGGCAACAACTTAGAATTTTAAAACAGATACTGGTTTATGATTTTTTAAAAAGAGTTATTTATTCCTAGTGTGCATGACAGCATACGGTCACTCACACTTTCAACATATTACTTCTAACAACAACAATAACAACACTGAACACCAAATAATATTTGGTTTAAATACCCAATTAATATTTGTGAGGAACAGAATCTTATGACAGAGTTTCTACATTTCTCAGGAACTGTTATTCGTGCCGGGAAAAATACTTCCCTTCCTAGTGACTATGATTTTGCATTTGGTATGAATTCTTTACTCTTGTTCAAGCTACATACCTCCAACTCATCTTGCCAATTGGAAAGATTTCTTCAAAGATAGCTTTCAGTTATTTCTCCTCAGATGCCTCCCTACTGCCACTTGCTTCAGATCTTGCTCACAGCCTCTCTCCTCGGCCAATCCTTAAAGCTTCCTAAGGAGCTCCTTGACCTGTCTGTTCCCATTGCTTTGTTCCCACAGCTAATCTCAACACCACACTGCTTTTGGAGTTGCCTTCCTAATTACAGCGACCCTCCTTTAAAAACATTACTACTTCCTGTTGTCTATCATAAAAATCTCCAGCTCTTTAAGAAGGAATAAAAAGCTTTTTCAGGGGACACCTGGGTACCTCAGTCAGTTAAGCATCTGACTCTTGACGTGATTTTTTTTTTTAAGATTTAATTATTCACTTGACAGACAGATCACAAGTAGGCAGAGAGGCAGGCAGAGAGAGAGGAGGAAGCAGGCTCCCCACTGAACAGAAAGCCTGATGTGGGGCTCGATCCCAGGACCCTGGGATCATGACCTGAGCCGAAGGCAGAGGCTTAACCCACTGAGCCACCCAGGTGTCCCTCTTGACGTGATTTTGGCTCACGTCATCATCTCACAGTTGTGAGATTAAGCCCCACATTGAGCTCTGTGCTGGGTGTGGAGCCTGCTTAAGATTCTCTCTCCCTCTGTCCCTTGGCCACTGCTTGCAAGTGTGTGCTCTCTTTCTCCCTCTAAAAAAAAAAAAGTCTTTTCAAATATCACTCTCAACCCATCTATCTTCCATGTCTTTCTTCACTATCCCCTATTTCCAACAGTCAGAAGATTTATAGATATAAAATCAACATTCACGTGTCCAGGTCTCTGCTTTTGCATTTTCCCTCCTTAGAATGTCCTTCCCTATTTCCACTGCCAGATGAAACCATACTTATTTTCTAAGAATCAACTCAATGACTGCTTCTGTGGAATCTTCACAGATCATCTCATGTAGAATTACTTCTGCCCAATTTTTCCATATAGTGTGTTCTTGCCTGTACTATAGCTCTAATCACATTTGATTTTAACTATTGCTATATTTTTATTCTGTATCCACCAGACTCTGCAATGGATAGAGGACTAGGGAACTTGTCCTGTTTATCTCACTAGCACGAGTTAGAAAAGGGGAGCTCTGTACTTCTGCCACAGAGTAGATTCTCAAATGACTCTTCACTTCAACATGTAATAAGTACACATCTAAAACCACTGGGAGATCCAAGAGCTGTGTCTACGTCTTCTTTTCTTTCTACTTTCCTACCTATAAGACATGAAACTTAATTTTTTTAAAGCTTCTGTTTATTTACTTGAGAGAGAGAGGGTGAGCACACATGAGCAGGGGAGCAGGGGGAGGAGGAGAAACAAAATCCCCACTGAGCATGGAGCCCCAACAAGAAGGGAAAGGCAACATGGAGCTGGATCCCAGATCATGACTTGAGCAGAAGGCAGCTGCTTAACTGACTGAGCCACCCAGGTGTCCCCAGCTGTTGCCTTTTAATATATGGACAATAAAACTATAAAAAAAAAAAAAGTACATTTGACAAGGGGCATAAAAACTTCAGAAGTTCAGGATTCTACACAAAAAAATGTTACTACTCTTCAACTATAATACTAAATCATTAATACTATATTATATTATATTATATATATTATATATAATAATTATACTTAATATAATAATTTAATAATTATATATAATTATAATTATATATAATTAATATAATTATATATTATTATATTATATATATTATAATAATATATAATATTATTATAATAATTATATTTAATATAATAATTTAATATAATAATTATATATAATATATAATATTATATATGATGTACATTATATATATTAATTATTAATACTATAATTACTAAAGTAATACTCTACTTTGTCACGAATTACAGGTTTTATTCAGGCAGAAGGGAAGGGGAGGCCCATACGATCTGGTTTGGGGGTTAACATTGCATTTCTTGATACACCTTGATGTTCTCCCTTTTGCACCCAGGCACTCATCACTTTTCTGCAGCATCATTCTCTTTTCCAATTAAGAAGATGCCTATTTTCCATGGACTAACTTTGGCTCATACTTTGGACCAAAGCAAACAAAGTAAACCAGTGACAACAAAATGAGAACTGCAAAGAAAATGTCTCAATGAATTGTTATTTTCTTGCCTGTTGGAACCTTTATGCGTTTTTTAAAGATTGCTGTTAGGTCACAGGCATAAGCACCCAACAGCTGGAAGTTATCAGCATGATTGCCAGGTAAAGAACTAGAAAAGAGGTCTGTTTGGCTCTTTACAAAATTTACAGGTACCAGAAAATTCTAGGCATCACCAGAGCTTCATTACGATTCTTTTAAAAAATGCCTAGTAACCATTTCAATTTTTTGAACATGCCATGGATTATTTAATTTACCCTTTGTTAAAATGTCAGCACCTGTTGTCAACTCTCAAAAGAAAATGCTGTTTGAGAATCTATAGCAATTAGTTCCTCACAGTCACTATGGAAACAAGATGGCACCACTGAAAATTGAGGGATCATGTAATAGTCAAGTAATATTCTTTAATATTATGATTTATAATGCTAACACTTCATAATCTATGATATGAAACTAATAGATAAGGAAGTGCTCTGCAGTCTGTGAGAGAATATTTAGGTGGTATTAAAAACAACAACAAAAATATGGATGTTGTAGAATCTTTAATGGTCTGAGCCTAATTAGGACAGCAATTATGTTACCTGATTTTCCCTTTATGCTCTCCACATCATAGTAACATGCTCTTACAACCTGTGTCAGGAAAAGCTTCCATTTGTTGCTCTCATAATGCTAATATGTGTCAGGGAAGTAAAAGGTTGAGAGTAGAAGGAGGAGAAGGGCCAGTGAGGAGTTCTACTTCTCATGAAAATATCTCCTTATTGCCCTGAAAACCCAAGAAGTTCTAGTAAATCCCCACAGATACATGTGGCCTCTGATTTGACAACATAATCTAATTAAATCTTTAGACCAACTAAATGTTTCAAGTATAATAAAACTTCCAGTGAATGTTAAGTAGTATGATAAAACCTCCAATGAATTTTAAGTATCTAATTTATGCAGATTAGATCATTTCTTTTTTTCATACTATTTTATACCACACTGGGGAAAAACTATTCTCTTCTACTTACTTTTAAAAATTTGTGCAACTTACACATGTGCATATGAACATACACACACACACACACATGCACACGGTAAAAGAAAGTTTCTGATTAGATGTGAAAGATGACAAAATAAAACAGATTCTAATTGCTATTTCTCTTTGGCATTGGAGTTGAGGGGATGTGTGCAGATGTTTAAAAATTTAAAAAAATTCAACCTAGCTAAAAATATATCTGTCATTATTAAAGTAGTAATATTGATTTTTGTTTTTTTTCTTGCTTTCTTTTTCTACATCTTTATATTTTTAGTCATAAAATTAAACTTAGGGAAGAAACACACTAATTCACCAGAGTTGTTCATCATCTGATATTCAGTGATGTTCAATAAAAGACATTCTCAATGTTTTCAGTATTATTTTCAAAATTTAATACTTACAAATTGAATAAATTTGCCCACAGGAAATAAAGATCACTATGAAACAGATGCACTATTTCCTTTCATTTTGACTGACTTTAATGAAACACTAAGTGAAATTTCATTAAGTGAAATTAAATATATTTTAAAGTTCAGTAAATTTTTAATGTTTTATATAAGGAATGCTACTATAATTTCAATAGCTAAGAGGGAACATGATCTATTTTAAAGAGCATGGATCTGGGAATAAAAAAATCTGGGTCCCAGCTGGTGCAGCATCAAAGTGGTTGTGTGATCTATGTAAGTCACTGAATATCTTTGGGCTTCAGAGTTTCATTGTGTGAAAAATGAGGCAACATATTATATATGAGGTTCCATTGAAGGTACCAGTATAAAGTTCTTACTCCAAGTATGTACCTCATTTAGATATTTTCAGCAATCTAAGTTCTTCCACCAAGTTGATAAATGTCCATCAATTTTATCATGTATAGCTTCAAACCATGACTGTTTTCAAAAGAATAAGCACTTGCTTAATATCTTCGTACTCAAAGTGTAGTCCATGGGCCAGCAGCATCAACATCACTTGGGGGCTTATAGATGCAGGGTCTCAAGATCCACTCCATCTACCCAATAAGAATTTGTATTTGAACAAGATTCCCATGTGTTTCATATAAACATTCAAGATTGGAAAGCAAGGCTTAATACTAGACTCCTTCCCCCAAATTATTCCTCCTTTATTCCTCCTATTCAATTTGGATTTTTTTTTTCCTTGTAACAGTGACTTTATTTTTTTGTTGTTGTTGATTTTTTAAAAAATTTTTTATTTTTTATAAACATATATTTTTATCCCCAGGGGTACAGGTCTGTGAATCACCAGGTTTACACACTTCACAGCACTCACCAAAGCACATACCCTCCCCAATGTCCATAATCCCACCCCCTTCTCCCAAACCCCCTCCCCCCAGCAACCCTCAGTTTGTTTTGTGAGATTAAGAGTCACTTATGGTTTGTCTCCCGAATTTTTAATATCATCCCATAGTCTGTATCTTACTATGGCAGCTACGTTTAGCTTACTATACTCACTTTTACGCTTTAAATATTTCTGGCTGAACCACATCTCAGTGCGTGGATTTCTGATTCCTTTGCTATTAGCACTAAAGGTATGAAAGTGAAGAGGCTAAAAACAACAACAACAACAACATAGAGATGAGGAGCATGGAATATTCCAATTGGTGGGTTTTCTGGCATTAAATAAGAGAGTAGTGACTCTGGGTAGTAGAGAACTGTAGGAGAGACAAATAGCTGAATGAGGGAGAAAGAAAGAGAAGAAGGGTATTCATTCACTCAAAGAAATATTTGTTGAGCACATACACATGCTGGGGACTCGGGGAGACTGGAGGACACAGCTGTGTTTGATCCCTGTCCTCATGGAGTTTGCATTCTAGTAGGGGAGACTCCAAATCTTGAAACATTACCTCAGAAGTGCTCTCATTCAGATCGAATACTTGACATTTTTGAATTATGACCTCAGACAGCACAGTCATCTTTTTTTTTAAAAAAAAGATTTTATTTATTTGCTTGACAGAGATCACAAGTAAGCAGAGAAGCAGGCAGAGAGAGGGAGAAGCAGGCTCCCTGCTGAGCAGAGAGCATGACGCGGGCCTTGATCCCAGGACCCTGGGATCATGATCCAAGCCGAAAGCAGTGACTTAATCCACTGAGCCACCCAGGTGTCCCGACAGCACAGTCATCTTAAAAGAATAATACTTCCGTCCCTCCCCCCCGACATTCCCTATTCGGGTATTCTGAGACTATGGTCTACATCGTAGTCTGGATGTGCAGTGTTTGCTTCTCATACTTTATGAAGGAAAACAAAAATCTGGATTTTTTTTATGTTGGCAAAGCATTATCAAATAACTCCCATGTTTGCATATTTTCAAACTATAGTGCAGATTAAGTAAAATATATATCTGAGCAACATGTGCTTACAGGACATAGTTTATTAGCCTCTGTAAAAAAATCTGTGATAGTGATACTAACATCTTTAAAAAAAATACATATCTCACTTATATTTCTTTCACACAAAGCATAATGGTACAAATAAAAACCCTCCATAAGGTCACCTTATATAATTCCTCTCATAAACATTGAATTAGAATAATGTACAGGAATATTCTAAGAATTGGAATAATGTGCAGGATTTTCACAGAAGTCATCTTTAAAGTAAAAAAAGATTAATATGAATAATGCAATTTGGTGGTATCAATTTTATTGAATATCTGGAAGAACACTTTTTAGTAAAAGCCTAACTTGCATTAGTATATACTTTAATGAAAGCTTTTTATAATTATTCTAATTGCTATTTCTATCATGTTTCAAGCCTTTGGAGGAAAAATGAGAAAAAGTTCAGGCTGTGCTAGTGATTTCTATTATCACTGATTTCTTTTGGATTTACTATGCCAGTATGTCTGGATTTGAAGTCACTGAAAATAAAGGGGGGAAATATCAGTATTGTCCAATTTGACATCCACCAGTTCAGAAATAATAAAATGAATCTTGTCTATTAATAAAGATGAGTATCTATATCAGTCAGCAAAAGTTACACAATCTCATACTAGCATAGATGAACGAAGACAAACTGGAACACAAAAGCTTCCCCCACTTAGATGAACATAAACAATTTTGCCCTTGTTTTCAAGGCACAGATCTTATACAATAATTAGGTTTAAATATAGTTCTGTTGCTTTTAAACAACAGATGGCCACCATCTTGTACGCTTCCATTTTTACAGAAATATTTTATTGCTGGATGAAAAGCCCAAAAGGATTTTGATTTGTTATTCTGCCTGCATGTCTTTCGATTTGCACAAAGAATTAGTTTAGGAAAAAAATAAGAGCTTGAATATGACAGGTGAAACCTTGGTAGTTCTTAATCCCTGGATTCATGTGTGTGATTAGTGTCAGGGTAAGAGGTCAGGCAATTCATAGGCCTGGTATGAGTCTTAAGACTCAATTAACAGTGGAGTAAACAATCGTGACCAAAGCCAAGAGCAAATTTTGGGTTTCATTATACCTGATCTCCAGTAAGTAATTAGTCAGTATTTGTTAAATGAATGAATTATATTCAATAACATCATGTCTGAAGTCATAAATGCTGTTTTTCTAAAGCAAGTCTTTAAAGAGCAAGCATTTAAAGACATTTACTCTAACACCAGAGACCAGCCATCAAGGAACTTAACTGTGGCTGCTAAAAATGTTCATTTTCTAAAAATGTGGCTGTTCAGTCTCATATAAAGTTTGAGTCTCCTTATCTGATGACATATGTTAAATCATTATCAACAACCAATATGCTGAGGATACCCACAGCTGATCAAGAAGAGATTATAAACCATAAAACAGTCTCAATTACTTTCTCCAAGTACCCTTTAACTATCTTCTCTTTTCCAGTCCTCTTTCCTCAGTTTCAGGAAGTCGCTAAAAGTCTGGAATGTAAACTTTCATTTCCAACTGTGGAAAATTACAAAAACAAGGTGTAAAAAGAACATAAAAACAAGAAAGACAAATCCCCTGACCTCATGGAATTTCAAATCTGGGTAGTTGGAGAGCAACTAAAGGACACATTACAATGTAAGGCAGAGTGAAGAAACACTGACGAGTGGGGGCCGGGGCATCTAAAAGTAATAGGATTATGAGGAGGAAGGCAAGATGGATTCCAAGTGTGCTGAGCAGAAAGCAAAGGACAGAACTGTGACTGGTAATAGGCTGGAAATACCAAGGAGGTGCATGTGGCCAGAATGTGAAGCCAGTAGCAGGAGATGAGGAAGGATCTGGATTACCGAAGAGAATGTACAGAGATGATGCTCTTTATTCTGCAGGCAGGGCTATGTTATTAAGTAGGTTCATGCTGAGAGTGTCCTTAATAAAGTCACAGTGAAAGTCAATTCTGGTGGAAATGAGATCTGAAGATAGGAAGAGAAAGAACTGTTGATTAAATGAACATGGTGATTAGAGTGAGGGGAAAAGGGGTGTAGGGGAGGTAGAGATGGTCGGGTTCAAAGTCACTGTCAGAGTTTTTGGCTTTGTCAGTGGGAGGCTGCTGATTTCATCCCATGAGTTAGTGAGGAGAAAAGGAAGAATAGCTCTTAATTGGTATATGCAAAGTACAAAATCCACTCTTCTTCTTATTACTTGCAATTCCCTCTACTGGGGACACTGTTCCTTTCCCTCAGCACATAAGTTAACTCCCACTCATCATTCAAATCTCAACTTAAAGATTATGTCCTCAGAGAAGTATTCTGTCAGCACTGAGATGGTAATAAGTGCCCTTATCATAGGTTCTCATTTTATGCTCTACTTTTTAGGACTTAACAGTTCTTTGCTTCTTTATTCCATGCCTGTTATCCCAGTAGACTGAAAGCTATAGGCAGGTCTTGTTTGTCATGAATGCTCTTCACCTAGGACACTGTATTCATACAAACTTATTCATTAAATATTCAGCAAGAGAATGAATACTTGACAAGTGTCTTTGTCAAAGGGGTGAGCAATGACATATGACCCTGGGTATGATTCTCTTTTGCTTCTTACAGGTAACGATTTCTACCTCAAGCACATCAGCACACAAAAGCACACCATTCCTCATCGTCTTCCTTTTCCTTTCTGCTTATCTAATCATGAGAGGAAATTTCTCTTCACCAGTTCTTTAACGGCCTTGTAAACTCCCAAACAACCCTGCTGATGAATAAATACAGGAATCATGAAAGTAACAACTAAGAAATAGAAAGCGAATTAGGATGTAATGACTGTCTCAAGCTCAAAGCCCTTGAAAATGCCCTAATTCTCTCTTTACATTTCCCACTGAAGTCTTCATCTGCCTTTTGTCTTTCCCTAATTAGATCTGATATCCTTAAGCATCAGGTTCAAGAAATAAAATAAAAATTCTACTCAATGATTTTGTCTTGGTTTCGATTACCTTTATTTTATAGCCCTCTATTATTTTCTTTTTCCCACTTCATTCAGAGACAGGGACAGAGGGAGAGGGAGAGGGATTGAGAGAATCTCAAGCAGGCTCCACAGCCAGCACAGATCCTAACACGGGGCTTGATCTCATGACTCTGAGATCATAACCTGAGTCAAAATCAAGAGTCAGACACTTAAACAACTGAGCCACCTGGGGAACCCCTACTTTATTTTTTAAAATTTTGTTTTATTGTGGTAAAATACTTAATTTGAGATCTACCTTGTTAAATTCTTACATACAATACTGTATTGTTGACCATTGGTTCAGTGTTGTACAGGAAATCTCCAGAACTTAATCATCTTGCATAGCTGAAACTTTATGCCCTTTGATTAGTGACTCCCCACTGCTCCCCCCAGTCCCTAGCAAATAACATTCCACTGCTTAAGCAGCAGAAATTTGTTTTATTACAGTTCTGGGGGCTGGAAGTCCAATATCAAGGTGCGGGTCAGGGTGAGATTCTGGTGAGGAGCCCTCTTCTGGCTTGCAGACAGCTACCTTCCCTCCTTTTGTGTGCCTTTCCTGTGTGTATGTATACGCAGGAAGAGATATCTGATGTCCCTTCCTCTTCTTAAAGGACACTAGTTCTATCTGATGAGGGCCCCGCCTTTATGACCTTATTTAACTTGACTTCCTTAAAGGCTATCCCTAAGTGCAATCACATTGTGGATCCATTCTATTCTGTGATTGTATGATGTTGACTAGAGATATCCCACATGAGTAGAATCATGTAGCATTTCTTTGTCTTTCTGTGACTGGCTATTATTTTCATTGAAAAGGCACATTGTTATAGTGCAACAAAAGTATGCTTAGCTGGAAATTCAACCATGAATTACAATACTAATTTTCAAACATCTTAAAATAATGGAAACAGGTTATTTCAAAGGCAAATGTTAATGAAGATCCAATTTAAAAACACATCAAAGTGTGAAGTCAGACTGTTGACTCCTAACAGTCTCCATGTCTTCCCAACACAGATACCTCACTAGTACTTGGTGGGGAAGTTTCAACCACATTATTTCTGTAGGAGTGCATTTCTAGTTCAAAATTACTGACACCAAAATTTACAATGAACCATTCTTTGCATATGGGGAAATTTTTAGATATAAAAAATTACATTCACTAACCTTATAAATTAAAATTATATCTAGAAGGAGAGAAGAATAAGCATTTGAATCCTTACCATGATGCTTGTGTATATTCTTAACTGTTTATTATTATTTAACATTGTTTATGAGAGAGACTTATTTAAGTCTTTCAAGTGTCAATCACTTCTTTTTTTTTTAAAGATTTTATTTATTATTTATTGGACAGGCAGAGATCACAAGTTGGCAGAGAGGCAAGCAGAGAGAGAGAGGAGGAAGCAGGCTCCCTGCTGAGCAGAGAGCCCGATGGGGGGCTCGATCCCAGGACCCTGGGATCATGACCTGAGCCGAAGGCAGAGGCTTTAACCCAGTGAGCCACCCAGGTACCCCAATCACTTCTTTTTTTAAAAATTAAATTAAAATCTTTTAAAGTTCCAAAATTCATTGTTTATGCACCACACTCAGTGCTCCATTGTAATATGTGCCCTCCTTTTCCCAGCTTTATTGAGATCTGACACAGCGTTGTGTGAGTTTAAGTTGTATAACTTGTTGATGTGATATACTTTTGTCACAGTAAGTTGTAATCACTTCTTTGTCTAATTAAATACAAAGTTCACCAAGCTCCCTAAACTGTTCTTTGAGAGAGACACTGTATATGTTCCTATTTCTGATGTTGTGAACATACTGACAAATGGAAAATCTTCACTGCTAATAATTATTTTATATGCACAGATCAGTCCCTAGCAGCCCTGCAAGCACAGTTCTTTCTTAGATCAAATCACCTTTAAAAAGCCCATTTTTCCTAAAAAGATTAGCAATTATTTACCTAACTAAGCCATTCTTTTGCTGTTATTTAAAGAGACAGAAAGGAAGGGAGGAAAGGAGAGAGAGGGAGAAGCGAAGAAGCAGAAATGGAGGGCGAGAAGAAGGCAGAAGGAATGAAAAGAAAAAACATACTACTGAAGGACTCCCATAAACAGGGGGTTCTCATATATGAAGACATATTACTAGACTGTTAGAGGTACTGTATATGTATATATATATGTGTGTGTATTGTGTTCTATATGTGTACACAGTATTGTGTATTCATGGATTATAAAAATGAGGAGATACAAGTATGTCTTCTTCTACCTCATCTACTTTATCATTCTAGCTCAGGCCTTATAGGTTTATTTTTAATTACATTATTTGCCCAGGCCTTAGCATAGGAAGACACATAGGAAGGCACACACACACACATTTATTAACCCAGATGAACTGCCAAGATGACTATGTAATCAGTAGCTTTTAACACTTTATGTAGATTAGCTCTGAAAGAAGTCACGTCTGCATTGTTATTTGCTATAGCTTGCACCTCTAAAAAAGCACTGATGTCCAAGGCAATGACAAGGATGAATTCAATGAGAGACAATTTAACAAGAACACATATGAGTCAAGCTATGCTGAATCAAAATATTAAATTTAAATTAAACTCTTTTTTATATAGTTGGTTTCTTAATTAAGTTATAAACTTTAATCCCTAAATCTAAATGCAATTATGCTAAAGCTACTACACAGTGATAGATAAAAGATCCTCACTACTAAACTCAAAGGCAAATCTCTGAACTACAGAAATATGTGGGTGCAGAGAAAGAGAAGCAATGGTGGTTCAGTAACCCAGTTCTTGAATGAGTAATGAAAGGCCAGGGTACTGCTTGGAATGAAGAAAAACAAAGCAGTGAAAACAAGGTTGAAGAGTCTTTGTCCATAGTGCCATCTCTGGCTGCATGTAGACAGCCAACTCAGAAAGGAAACAGTTACTTAGGGACAAACATTTGGGATGAAACTCATCACATTAAGTAGCCTTGGAATATGTCATCACAATTTCATTGAAGTTGCAGGTTTAGAGTTAATTGCATATTTACTAGCATCTTCCTCCACTAGGATTACTTCAAATTCCAACATTCTGAGCTGGAAAAAAAAGTTTTCCCCTTGTAATATTATCTACTGTCTTTCCTACACAATTGATTAAAACCTAGAAAAGGAATTAAATGGATAACCAGGGGTAAAGCTACTCTGCATTTATATTTTTGTTGCAGGCTCCCTTATTTACTTTTTAAAAAAAGATTTATTATTTTTTTAGAGAGTGCAGGGTGGGGGAAGGAGTAGAGGGAGAGAATCTTTAAGAAGACTCCCTGCTGAGCTAGATACTTTTTAAAGATTTATTTAGTTTATATTTTTTTAGAGAGAGAGAGAGCACAGGCAGAGGGATGTGTGGAAGGAGAGGGATAGAGAAACTCAAGCAGATTCCACACTCAGCACAAGCCTATGCACTTGATCCCACGATTCAGAGATCATCACCTGAGTCGAAATCAAGAGTCAGATGCCCAAAGGACTGTGCCACCCAGGCACCCCACTGCAGGATCCTTTAAATGAATCGATGAGGAAATGATAATAACAATGATCCACAGGGATTCCCAACAAATGGAGAAGAGTATTGCCTTCTCTCTATGACGGTGCTGGAAACGAAAAGTGGAAGGTGCCTACCTATCAAGGGCGAAAGCAAGAGGAGAGGAAACTAATTAGCACTTGCTTTTATTTTTTTATTTTTTTAAAGATTTTATTTATTTATTTGACAGAGAGAGATCACAAGTAGGCAGAGAGGCAGGCAGAGAGAGAGGAGGAAGCAGGCTCCCTGCTGAGCAGAGAGCCCGATGCGGGACTCGATCCCAGGACCCTGAGATCATGACCTGAGCCGAAGGCAGCAGCTTAATCCACTGAGCCACCCAGGCGCCCAGCACTTGCTTTTAGTACCAACCTCTTTCTTTCCACCCTTCACTCCAATGAACAATAGAAATTAACTTCTACCCACTGTCTTGTACAAAAAAACCATATCAAATCTGAACTTCAAATAAAACAAATAAACCAATACTGTTTGTTTGAATTCAGTATAAACCACAGTAATGAAGTTAAGGGCTTTCCTGCACATTGACTCTCACCATAGACCTCAGAACTTCAAATTAAAAGGTGAGAAGAAAGAAACCCTGGCACATACAGAAACACAAAGAAAAGTCATAAGTGGTTTGTAAGGGTGATACAACCATTAACGCATAATTTGAACATGTATCCCCTTTATAAATGAACAGATCCCGTCTCATCAGATTCTGTCACACTGTAACTATCTCTTCATAATTACATAATCAAATTGACAATAAATTAATTTTACATTTTGAAAGGCAGGGTTGAAATTTCTTCTCAGGGACAGAACAAAACAGTACTTCGACACTGTCTGAGTCAAAAGTGGTGTGCTGCATTTTTCTGTTAAAGATAGAGTTAGAGTTGATGGTAGAAGCAGAGAGATAAATAGCACAGGTTAAAGTGGTTTGCTCTCTACTATTTATTCAAACCATTATAGTTTCTTATGATTTTCCAAACATGAACCCAAACTCCTGAAGAGCAGGTGTGAAAAGAGACATTTGCTTTATTTTTCTTACACTTTCCCTCCTGTAATGGGAATTCAAACAACAGAGAAGCCCTACCAAGCATCTTATCTACTGCAAAGCCTTGACTGATTTCATGTGCAGATATGTTGTCAATGACAGGGTTTATTTATTTTTTTTAAGATTTTATTTATTTATTTTATTTGTCAGAGAGAGAGAGAGAGCGAGAGAACGAGTGAGCCCAAGCAGGCAGAGAGGCAGGCCGAGGCAGAGAGGGAAGCAGGCTCCCTGCCAAGTAAGGAGCCCAACACAGGACTCGATCCCAGGACCCTGGGATCATGACCTGAGCCAAAGGCAGAGGCTTTAACCCACTGAGCCATCCAGGCGCCCCTTGAGTTTTTTATTTTTAGTTCTGTCACTTATTAACTCTGACACTTATATGCCCTCACTTGTTCATTTGCGCTGTGTGGAGAACAATAGTACCTATCTCATAGGCTTAGGTTCATCAGGTAAATCACTTACAGCAGTGTCCAGCATATAGTGAGCATTCAATATGTAATCTACTATACAGTTTTATATTTGACAAAAGGTGTCTCCTATAAGGTTTCCTTATGTGGTATGTACTTTAGCTTTCTCATATCATTTGTTCCTTACACTGAAAAACAAATGGGAAGAAAGCATTTTGTTTTATTTTGATATGGGAATGGAGAAAGGCAGGAAGAAAGGGAAATGCACCAAATTTCAGCTTTAACCTCAGCAGTGGACCAAAATCTACTATTTGGTTTCATATTGGGTTTTGGAAGGCTGAATGTCCATAGGCCTCCATCATTTTTATTCCTGGAATCCCTCAAATTGTCATTCACCAGTGATTGTAGGGTTGTCATGCAACATAATAATGTCAGTCACACAAAGAGGCATGTTACTGAGTTTTATTGTTAAATACTAAATATCCACTTCCAAATATAGCCAAATATTATAGCTGTAACTTGAAGTGAAAAATCTCTTTATGTGCTTTATATATTTAAATTTTATCAGTCAAAATAGGAAAGTACCTTGATTGGGAAAGTAAAATGTGTAACCACTTTGAAAAATAGTTTTGCAGTTCCTCAAAAATATGACCCAGTAATTCCACTCACCGTGTATAACCAAGAAAATTGAAAACATGTGTCCACACCAAAAGATGTACATGAATGCTCATAGCAGCATTTTTCAGGGCAACCAAAAAGAAGAAAAAAACCCAAGTGTCTATCAATTAGATATAGAAAATGTGGGATAGCCATACAATGACATATTATTCAGCGATCAGAAGTGATCAAGTACTGACACATACTACCATATGGGTGGATGAACCCTGAAAATATTATCTTGAATGAGGAGGCCAAACACCAAAGGCCAAATATTGTATGATTCCATTTAGATGAAATGTCCATAGAGACAGAAAGCAGATTAGTGACTGCAGGTATGGGGGAATAGTGAGTGACTGCTAAAGTAGAGTGGGTTTCTTTTCACTGAGCTGGCACATAGATCAGCAGGAGGCCATATTGGACATGGTACTACAATAGATGGTGCGGGTCTGAGCAGCCATGGTCCTGTGAAGTGGTCTATAAACAGAAACACCTCCTAAAATTCAAACTAACTACTGAATTCACAACTGAATGAAATCTGTGTATGAAATCTTGCTCATGTTGTCCTTCAGAGTAACCAGTGTTCATAAAACACTTAAAGCAGTGGCTTTACCATACTAAGTGCTCTACATGAGTGTCAATGAAATAACACAAATCAGAAGTATACGCTAAAAAGAAAGGGTAAAAAAGAGAGTGAATGAAATACAATATAACTTTTCTCTTGGGTCTAGGAGGAAATAAAATGAACATGTGTCACGAGGAAAACATGATCATGAAACAGAAGCAGACATACAAAGACAGAGAACATTTTATATTCTACATATAGTTGATTTAAAAATCACCATTTCTCTGGTAAGGTAGTAGGCATGCACAATGGCCCAGCAGGCCTTCCACACACTTTTATGCATCTCACTGATCACCAGCGTCAAGTGTGCGATCTCTTAGACAGTCAATACTAATGGTGTAGCTAAAAAGGGGAGGGCACTGGGCCAACACTACAGCCTGGAGCTGTGCACTGTGCACTACAAAGAGAACAGAGCTCATTGTATGTTCAGTTTTGTTTGAAGAGGCAAAATAAAAAGTATTTCTATGAGCAGTTTTAGGTTATATGCAGCAATTTTCTTTCAGCTTAAAATGCATTTGGAAAAGCTTATTAAACAGAAGATTCATGAAGTTACAATCACCGTATCAAAAGTAATTTTTCATTTCTAGGTTATTGAATTCTAAAAGATCTATCATAAAACTTGTCATAATAATATAAAGAAATAAGTGTAATTTGTAAAGAGTTATAGTTAAACATTGTATACTATTTGGCTGGGGTCATGAAGTAGAAAAATAGAATTTTTAAAAACACTGAATGGAAGCATGGAAGGCTTGATAAATATAATGGAGGCTTTTAAAATTTATAACTATTAAACAGAATAAACTGAGCAGAGAGATTTGTCACATTTGTAATGATCTAATTCAAGCTGAAGAACCAAGCAAAGATGTGTTTCAAAAGCAGTGTTATTTGCCTCAATTCCCTTCTTAATTATTTCAATATTGCACAATAGTTTAAAAGATCAGACACAAGAAGTTTATGGGCATAGTTTTGATCAATGACAAATACGCATATTTATGAGCCATCATTATCTTATTGTCCTTGAAATTACACATACACTTATGTAAATGATTATTACTACAGTCAACATTAAGTCCTGTCCATTTTGGACAAGTGGTAGTGTATTATCCTCATAAACATCAAGACTTATATAAATTTCAGATAATGGCTGATTTCCTATATCATTTAGTTAGCAATTAACGCTAAACTGTCTTGTAACATATGCTACCTCTTTACTTCAAACTTTATTCAATTGTTATATTGATTTTCCCCATGTTTCCATTTCCTTTCACCATTTAGATCATAATTTCCTTTGGAATACTAATAACATTTCATACTTCCCTGCCTACTAGGATACCTTAATTAACAGCATTATTAAGGGCTAAGAGAATAGCTTGCTACATAGAAATTGAAACACCTTCCAAATGAGTAGGAAGAAATGTCCTATGGAATTATGGCTAAAAGAGAGAGAGAGAGGAGGTGAGGGAGAGAGTGAGACAGAGAGGCAGGGGCAGAGAGAGAAAGAGAGCACAAAAGTTAGCAATTGATTCTGGGTGATGTTCACTGTACTAGTCTTGCGACTTTTGGAAGCTTGAAATTTTCCCAAAAATGTTGGTGGAAACATGGGACTCTTTCAAAGCTTGCATTAATTTCTTCTCAAGGGACATTCTGGCTAGAGAAGTCAATGGCAGAAGGCAATGAAAAGTGGAAAAGGGACACATAGGCATAACAGACAAAATGAAACATTCACTTGATTCCAAATTGGTTTTAAAAAAATCACATATGAATATGAATATGTGATTGTATGAATAATCATTATACGAATAATCATTATATATTATATAATTATATAGTATATGAATATGTGACTATGAATATGCCCACAGTGAGCAAAATACACTCCTATTGATCATAGTTGCTGCTACGTGAAGTATCACAGGAACACACTATGTGTCTGCTATTAAACAGTTATATCTTAGGGGCAGTGCATATGCTAAGTCCATGCAGAAAGATGCCTCTGGGTATTACTAAACACACATACACAAAACCCATTATGCTCAGCCTAAGCGATTTTCAGAATATTTCTATATTAGCCAAATGGATATTAAACATGTAATTAAAAATGTATGGTTATTATTACTTTGCATTCAAGTTTACCGTTGAATATTTTAATAACTTCCCCACAAATAGCACATGGAATATTATGGGGAGCGAATTCATTTTGATTAGTCATATTATAAATTATAGTAGTGGCAATGCTCTAGTGGCCTAGTAGCTGGGAGAATAAAGCCTGTACATTCACATGTAAATAACTGGGGATGACAATTAAGGAGCTATTGATAAGCAAGCACTAACCGCAGTTAGGGACTTCATACTGAAAAGCAATTGAAAGCTGTTGTACCTGTTTAAAAAGGAAAACCACTATGAAGCCAAGGAAGAAAACTCTTCTTTCACTTGCCTGTTTTATCCCACTTGAGAACGAAGAATTTAATGAATGTAGCACAGAACCCACTACATGAAGCAAAGGAAACACAAAGGGTGATTTTTTTTCTCTTCACTGCCACTCGAACAAGCGGAGGCCTCATTTACAGCAATGGTAAATTTTCATTAGGTTCCAGTTGATATGTGCAGTGAGCTTTCCAGCAGAAGCTCTTGTCCTACTTTAGTATCTCACTCTACAGCAGGCTGTGAGTTCTGTTCACAGGCATGAGCTCATGGGCAGGGAAAGCAAATCCACTTACTGATGGCAAAAAGACTGTGAAACAGACTCCCTCATGGTGTGGGCCTCTGTGTGCTAAATAAATGTGTGCCCTTACCACGTGGTTCAGCCCAGAGCAGGAGCCTGCCTGCCAACATACACTTGCCGGGTCCCCCCACCCCGCCATGGAATACCATGTGACTTGGACAAAGAAAATGCATTAAAAAAATCTAGTCAAGAAAAAAATCAAAAAGAAAATGCATTAAAAAAATCTAGTCAAGAAAAAATCAAAAACCAAAAATGTGGCTCTGGTGCTTCCAACCTCCCTTTTTGGGTCCTCCAGCTGTAGCTCATGCTGAAGACTGGGAGACCCTCTACTTTACTGCTGCTCTTCCTTTAGAGGGATCCACAAAATGGTCTCTTGATATCAACAATTCATATCAAGAAAAGTGGCACATCACCAGAGTCACTGAATCTTACAATTTCCACCTTACTGCGAGCTGGAAATTCTCTTTCCTAGAAGACAGGCAGACAATGGCCCATGAGGGTCCTTCTTACAACCACTTGGGTGCCCATTACTCTCAGACCAAGATGAAGCTATTCTCTGCATATCCAATTCTCTGCCCCAGCTACCTCCAAGTCTTATCATTCACCATATACAAAAATGCAAGCACCAGTTGAAGATGTTAAGCACTTAAAAAAAAAAGATTTTATTTATTTATTTGAGAGAGAGAACATGAGCGAGGAGGTCAGAGGGAGAAGCAGACTCCCCGTGGAGCTGGAAGCCTGATGCAGGACTCAATCCTGGGACTCTGGGATCATGACCTGAGCCTAAGGCAGTCGTCTAACCAGTTGAGCCACCCAGGCATCCCTGTTAAGCACTTTTCAAAGTAACCTTGGTGTTTTAAGTCTGTGGCACAGTACATGCAGGCACAAGTTTCTCTCCAAAACTTGGGAATGTCAGTGAAAACCCCCGAATCTTCAAATGTGAAAAAAATCGGGGCCCCTGGGTGGCTCAGAGGGTAAAGCCGCTGCCTTCGGCTCAGGTCATGATTCCGTGGTTCTGGGATCCAGCCCCGCATCGGGCTCTCTGCTCAGTGGGGAGCCTGCTTCCCCCTCTCTCTCTGCCTGCCTCTCTGCCTTCTTGTGATCTCTGTCTCTCAAATAAATAAAATCTTTTAAAAAAATGTGAAAAAAAATCACGCAAAGAATGTTTTGATGCTACCAAAGTTTACATTTTAATTTGCTTTTTTTTTTAGCCTCATTCATAACAGGCATTGAGGACCTCTATATTTTAAAGCTATAATTTACGTAACTCAATCATTTTGATTGCAATGATAGAGTGGGAAGTTAGCTAGATGTGAGCAAACAAGGAGACTACATTACTGTTAAAAAAGAGGAAATTGGGGGCGCCTGGGTGGCTCAGCGGGTTAAGCCTCTGCCTTCAGCTCAGGTCATGATCCCAGGGTCCTGGGATCGAGCCCCGCATTGGGCTCTCTGCTCAGGGGAGAGCCTGCTTCCTCCTCTTCCTCTGCCTGCTTCTCTGCCTACTTGTGATCTCCGTCTGCCAAATAAATAAATAAAATCTTAAAAAAAATAAAAAGAGGAAATTGCCAACCACCTCTGGAATGCAAACAGCCCGTGGTTTTCCCCAGGGAACAAACACATAGGCGCCCCTCCCTATAATCCCTGCCTTAAAGTAACCAGTAGCTTCTTTGTAATATATTTAACCTAGTGGTTAATATCCCCTTGTGGGGGATGGCTTCCATGACAGTTTCCACTACTTAGGGCTAAGAATTCCCCCTCCTGACTGATAGGAAGAGCCCCTTAGATGCCTGGAGGCAACCTCAGCCACAGACCGCCCTACTTATGACCCAGAAGCCACGCAAGTCTAAAAAACAAGGGAACCCTGACCCCCAGCGCACTTGCTACCTCTTGGCCAGCCTGCTCTCCTGCCTTGAAAGTATACTTTTGCTTTGACCGCTATTAAATGGTTGCTTAAGAATTTGGCCCTAAATTCTTTCTTGGTGGAACTAAAGAACTGAGGCCAGGGAACAGGACTCGATGCTAACAGTAGGACTACTTTAAGTTTTCTATTTCCTTTTGTCATGTACTAAGGACACAAACTAAGAAATTTCTGTATTTCCCAACTAATGGCTACCAGAGGGGAGGAAGTGGGGTGATGGCTGAACCAGGAGATGAGGATTAAGGAGTGCATTTGTGATGAGCATCGGGGGATGGATGGAACCTCTGAATCCTTAAATTGTACACCTGAAACTAATATTACACTATGGTAACTAACTGGAATTTAAATTAAAAACTTGAAAAATAAATTTATGTATTTCTATTGAGAATTAATAATGCTTTATATAGTAGTAAACTTATTTCTCCATTTTTATTCCAATGTTTGTGTCAAGTTTACAATATATAGTATTATCTACTACTATTCTGAAGAAATGAAAATGGTGGCTTTTTTGATACTGCTTTCATTTTACAAAATGATAAATTCTCTTGATACCGTGTCCTGAGACGGATTTCAATGTAGCACACGTTAATTTTTTGTTTAATTCTGTCTGGGCTGAGTAGACTAGAAACTTATTATTGTCCTTTTAGTCCTCATATCAATAGACAGAGGTCAGAAATCATAGGTGGTGTTAAAAAGAAAACCAAAATGGTGTCACTTAGGCCAAGGCCCCAAACCTGGGTTTAACACTGAATACTGTTACAGTTTGAACCTCTCCCAGTAAGGTCTTAACAGGTGACTCAGGAATTTTCCCATCACTAATCCGTCACATGGACTCTCTCCCTCCCACAAAGGAAGATGAGGTAATCTGCATGATAAAACCCCTGCTCTTGAGCCTAAGGAAATGTGACTTTGCCTGGAACAAACATTTTCTCATCCCACCCTCCTTCCTAAAAAAAACCTTTCCCCTGTTCTTGCTAGATGGGATGCTGCCTGATTCATGAATCATTAAATAAAGCCAATTAAGTTTTCAAATTTACTTGGTTTAAATTTTTTTTAACAGTGGCAATTAAAATTTAACAGTGTCAACTCAAGCAACATTTAATGTTATAAATATAAATCACATGAATTTCATATATATATATAGATCACTGTTATTATGAGTGCTTTTATTTTGATTACATTAGACTATTCTAAGTTCAGTCATCTTTTATTTAAAAATATATAAAATCTTGCCATTTGCGACAACATGGATGGAACTAGAGCGTATCATGCTTAGTGAAATAAGTCAAGCAGAGAAAGACAACTATCATATGATCTCCCTGATATGAGGAAGTGGTGATGCAACATGGGGGCTTAAGTGGGTACGAAAAGAATCAATGAAACAAGATGGGATTGGGAGGGAGACAAACCATAAGTGACTCTTAATCTCACAAAACAAACTGAGGGTTGCTGGGGGGAGGGGGTTTGGGAGAAGGGGGTGGGATTATGGACATAGGGGAGGGTATGTGCTTTGGTGAGTGCTGTGAAGTGTGTAAACCTGGTGATTCACAGACCTGTACCCCTGGGGATAAAAATATATGTTTATAAAAAATAAAAAAATTAAAAAAATATATATATAAATACTATCACAATTAATTTCCAATTTTCTGCTTCTCTATTTCAATGGGAAAATCACAGAAAAGATGGATTCGTGCAATAAAAATAAAATTCAGAGTACTGTAGTCCTTAAAACAATATTTACATCTTTTATTTGCATAATTCATAATATGGTACAAATGATATTCAAGACTAATATAATCTTCAATGCCAAGAGAGGGTAAGAGGGACATTTGAAATCACCACAGAAAAGCCGAAAGGACAAAGATCACCGACCTCTGGTAAATAATTTATTTTATTAAAATGTTCTCTTACATTACTGTGATGGACCAATTAAGGCAGTTCAGAGAAAAGAGGGTTTTGCTTTTCAAAGAATCTTTTTCTCATCCCTTTAGGGTTTGGTCTTGAAGCTGAGCAATGACATACAGGTTATTTTTCTCAGTGAGATGCACTCCCTTGTGACAGTTTTTGACAAACATCAGGATAACTAGGTGTGCAGGAGTGACACTGAAGGATGATAATGTGTTCTGCGTAGCCTTCTGAGCAATTACCTGATCTCAATTAAATTGTGCTGGCACTGAATACCCAAAAAGGCAGGTCAGAAATTGACCTTCATTGTTCATCTTTATCTGGAAGTGAAACCCCTGCTCTCTCTGTTTCATAATTACCATCAAAGCAAAATCCTTATCAGTTACTAAGCTTCATACACGCTTCATTTTCCTAGATAGTGAGAAAATCAGAGAAAACTCTTCCTTTGTTTTGTTTACCACTATATTACAATATAATAACAAAGGGATATTAATTTCCAAATTTAATCATCTCCAACTTTATAGATTTTTTCTCTTCTTTTTTTGGCCATTTGAGGCTCATTTTTAAAATCATCTTTGATTTTCAATGACATATCTTCAAATATGCTTATGAATAGTATTTTTCTTTTGCGCAGATGAATCATCTCAAGAGTTTGGCTTCTGAAGAGTTTTTTTACTCGAATTCAAGGAGTAATTTTTCAAAACACATACATTTCATGGAAATGTTTTTGATAAGTTTTTCTTTCCTTTTATAAAATACCAAACTATTTGTCCTCAAAGACAGCTCGTGACAATAGAAGGAGACTTCAGTTTGCTTGAAGGAGCAGGGTTAGCATTTATAATATCATGGGAGCCTGGTTTCCCTTTTGTATCTCCAATGCATGCTGACTTGCATTTAAATGCAAGCCTAAATTCCAAGTAATTGTTTTGACCACTTGAAAAGTCATTGTTTTCAAAGCTTGGTAACAGATTCGGTCAATTTCAATTTGTTCCTCTAATTAATTATATATTTAGATTGCTCATTGATTTCCCATCAGCAGTATATTTGCTAATCAAGTGGAAGAAAAACACAAACAAGTCTTTGTGAAAGCAATTTCTTTTGTGCTCAAATATTATAGACAGGGAATGCTACTCTTTTTCTGGGGATTACATTGAATGCCTGACGAACTTCCTAAGTCGAACCGCTTGATACCCACATCTGAGAACGTATTACTGTAATTTGGGGGGAAACAGTTATAACAAAAATAAATTCAGGTTGTTAGATATTGTGTTTACTACTGAACTAGAAGATTAGCCATCAGTGAAACAGATATGAGAAAATTATGTACATGAAATTAAATACATAAAATTGACAGCTTGGGAAATAATAACAAACTTTTGGCTGGGAGTAGGTGGCATGGGCAGTGAGACTTGTGTGGTACTGGGCCATGTCCTAAGGGTTTCACATGCATTAATTATTTTATCCTCAAAATAAAATTTTCATTTGGCACCATCAGTATGCCTATTTCACAAATGGGACATAACTGGAGCACAGAGAGGTTAAATGATTTACCCAGAATTGCTCAGCTAACAAGTGGCTCTTGGCTTTCAAATGGGACAGCCTGGTTCTACAGCTGGGTTTTTTTTTTTTAAAGATTTATTTATTTATTTATTTATTTATATGACAGACAGAGATCACAAGTAGTCAGAGAGGCAGTCAGAGAGAGGAGGAAGCAGGCTCCCTGCTGAGCAGAGAGCCCTGGGATCATGACCTGAGCTGAAGGCAGAGGCTTTAACCCACTGAGCCACCCAGGTGCCCCCAGCTGGGTTTTTGATCAATACACAATAATGTTGATAATTATTTCTTTTAGAGTCAATAAGAATGAAGCCAAATCAAGGCTGGCCTGACACACAGAGGCTTGTTTACGTGGCCTGATTTGGGAAAGGCTTGCAAGGGGCTTATCACATAAATTGTCTTCACCTTTCATCTGAAATTCTACCTACAGAGAGATTTTTAGGGAAAAAGTTGCCTAACACCAACTGTAAGGGCCTATTTAGCCAGAGCGACTCCATCTTGGCTAAAAAAGCCATTTTGTTGTTTGTGCAGTAAAACTTAAACTGACCCTGCCCCCTCCCCCACCCCGGGGAAACTTACTTAGAAGCAAGTCTGGGAAACCAGTAAAATATGGTTGGCCAGTTCCTAATAACAGAGCCCAGGATACAAGGATGAGTCAGGCCAGATGGAAACATCCAATCAGTAAAGCACACATACTATCTCCCTAACCACCAAAAAATGTATACCCTGCCTTTTGCGCGCCAAACTTGAGCGCCCGTTCTGACCAGAGTAATAGGTTAGTTCAAACAGCTACTAAAGGGTAAATTGTAATTCAATTGGCCACCTGCATGTGGCCTAACATGACTATGCAATGTTACAGTCTCATTGGCCACCTACGTGTGGTCAGGGCTTTTACTCTATAAAAGTTAGTCTGTGAGGCTGGGAGGGGTCGCTCTCTTTGGAGGCAGCCATGGCAGGTCATTCTGACTTCTAATGCTTGGCCTAGAATAGAGCTTTGCATAGCTTTCACCTAGTCTCAGTCTCATTCCCCTGGCCGATCAGTCTAACTTCTAATACTTGTCATAAAATAAAGCTTTAAATAACTTTCGCCTTGTCTCAGTCTCGTTCCTTTGATAACAGACCCTAACACCAACAGCCTCTGATTTGTTTAACAGGCACAGAGTTTCAGTTTGGGAAGTTGCACTTAATGCCACCAAACTCTGTACTTTCAAATGGTTAGAATGGCCAATGTTGCATAGATTTTATGACACAGAACAACCACCGATTTCAATTTCAGACTGTGAGTTTTCATTCGAGACCCATTACTTATTAGCAATGCATATAGTATATGTGCTGCTGAAACGAGCACTAGCAATGCATATATATATATATATATATACACACACACACACACATATATATATTAATGCCCATATATATGTATATATATGCAGCTTCGTCTCAGTATTTTCTGTAGAGTGCGCTGAATGAAGGCAGCTACACGCCAGGGTTATTATAAGGACTGAATAAGAAACACATGTATATGGGGTGTCTGGGTGGCTCAGACATTAAGTGTCTGCCTTTGGCTCAAGTCATGATCTCAGGGTCCTGGGATCGAGCCTTGCATCTGGTTCCCTGCTCAGCAGGAAGCCTGCTTCTCCTTCTCCCTCTGCTGTGTCCGTCTCTGTCAAATAAATAAAATCTTTAAAAAAATACTCCTTTAAAAAAAGGGGGTGGTGGTGCCTGGGTGGGTTAAAGCCTCTGCCTTCGGCTCAGGTCATGATCCCAGGGTCCTGGGATTGAGCCCCACATTGGGCTCTCTGGTCAGCAGGGAGCCTGCTTCCTCCTCTCTCTCTGCCTGCCTCTCTGCCTACTTGTGATCTCTGTCTTTCAAATAAATAAACAAAATTTAAAAAAAAGAAAGACACGTATAGTTCATCATGACACCTGAGGTCATTGGTTTATAAATATTCTCACTCTCACTTTTAAAAACTGTATTATTGTCATTTTATTGTTAAGGATTCCACTTCTACGACTGTCATGAAGCCCAGGCTGGGTTAACAGTACTGAGTCTGGGGGGTAACTACACCCTACTCTCGACTTTCTGGTCATAAGCACTGTCTTCTCTATCTATCTCAGCTGGAAACGCAGACTCAGGAGGCCACACTCTCTCCCTCCCTTTTCCTGGAAGATGCCCAAACCAACCATGTTGGAGGCTTTGTCAGAGGAGAAGACAACCTTGCCTTCCCGGAAGACAAACCCTCTACTTTACTTTATGAGGCGGATAGCAACCCCAAACCACAGACAGGTTAGGACCTGCGCAGGCCTCAATTCACTCTTGGTCTTAAATGCAGTGTGCCTCAAGTCCTATTTATTTGGCACATAATAAGTGCTTTTGTAGAAAGGATGAATCATCACTATGTATTATTTTTTTATATTAGTTGACTTTAGTATGATAATCACACCTTGGTATACAAAGTCTGCCCGCACCTTTTTCTGGACAAGTGAAGGAGGAATAGCAGGAGAATACTGAACAAGGAAAGGCACTTGGAATGCATTTTTCTAACTGCCCCTACCTAGGACTGGCCAGGTGCCCAGGATGCCTCAAATTCTAACCATGGAGGACCCTAAATTAGTGTTTTCTCAATTTCTGTGAAATCACTTGGAGAGCTTGTGAAATATAGATTCTAGGATCCAATGACAGATACTCTGCTCAGCTGGGTCCCTGTTTCTGCATTTTTAAGTCACAGGTGAGTTTAATGGAGTTCCCCGGTAGACTTTTACAGAGTTAGACTTTTTACTTTGACTTGTAGATTCACAAGCAGTTGGAAGAAATAATACAAGGGATTCCATTCCATGTTTCTTTTACCTAGTTTCCCTCAATGGTAACTTCTTGCAAAACCATACTGTAAGAACCTAACTGGCATCCTGAAAGTGGCACAATCCACTCATATGAAGCAGACTGTATTTTGACAAGTAATCTGATAATCACTAGTGATCTGACTGCAGGTTAGAATCACCTGGAAGTTTTATTTAAAAAAAAAAAAAGTCCCATGGGGCGCCTGGGTGGCTCAGTCATTGAGTGTCTGCATTAGGCTCAGGTCATGATCCCAGGGTCCTGGGATCGGGCCCCGCATGGGGCTCCCTGCTCAGCAGGGAGTCTGCTTCTCCCTCTCCCACTCCGCCTGCTTGTGTTCCCTCTCTCACTGTGTCTCTGTCAAATAAATAAATAAAATCTTTAAAAAAATGTCCTGATCCCAGATCCAGACCAACCGAATCAGAAGAACTGAGAAGGCAGCGTGAGTACCCCGTCACTGTGATTCTAATCCGCAGCCCAGGTAAGAGCCACTGCTGCATGGTGACACTCAGGACCTTCCTTCCTAGTTTCAGAGGGGATGCCAGGCCTGCAAGCTGCAAGTCACCCCAAGTGCTAAGAGTGAAGGCAGTCCAGAAAGTCTTTGTCGGGGAAATTAATGCTTTGCCCATTTTCAAGATGTAGCAAGTGTGGCTAACTGGAAATCTAAAAACAGAGGCATATAAGTTGTTCCAGTGGTAAAAGAACTGGCCTATTACCCCTAGGGAAATGATAGATTTCCTATCAAACATTGTATAAAGACTATTGTGCTCAATATTAAGAGTCTAGCTATGATTTTGGCATAGCCTCTTTTGTAATTACATATCAAGTATTCTACTGCTGGGTGGAAAATAACCCTTTTTGAAAATATTTAAATGTCATAATCAAAAAAGTATTCCTCATTCCTTTTATATTTTAGGGAAATAAGCTCTTCTATTCATTGCACTACATATATCTCAAGCTGTGTGCCTAATATGGTACCCAGCATTTGCAATCAAGGAAATCAAGACATACAGTTAATAAAATACTATTTCTGCCATGACTTGTAGTAATTATATTGTTTTTCAAGTAGGAACTACTGCCAGTGTTTTTTTTTTCTTCTTTCAGTATTTTGCAATATCCCAATCATACACTGCATACCAAGTCAATATAGTGGCAATGTTGGTCTAATTAGATAATCCCAAGTGACCTCCAAAAAACCCAAATACGATGCGGTACAAGACACCTATGTGAGCCATTTGAGCATATGTTCTGTCAATAATAACCATTTCCAAAGGCAGTATTATCATTAACTGAGAAGGGTAATATTAAACCTTATGAAATGTCACAATTATTTTTTCAGGTTATATGTCATATATTGAAATCCCCAACAGCTTAAAAGACCTTACAACAACCACATATATTATCATTAAATTGCAGCTCTGATTAAAATGATAATGACAACAATTACACCTTTAGTGTCTGAAAGTAATATGAAGCAAGCTAGGTGGTTTTCTGAAATGCCACATTCTCAAAATAAGTTATGACCCACTGGAGCCTAATTAACTCTTCATGACATTAGTGTCCAATGCAATTATATTTCTTTACTGTCCTTTAGGTTTATCTTTGGTTTCTAGGGTTTAGTTGTTAAAATAACTCAAAGATGGACACTTTGTGCCTATTTACCCCAGAATACATTTCCAAGGCACAGGTAATTCTAAGACAGTTTAACCTTTGCATTATCACCAGAGGAAAACACTGTTGGTTTGCTCTTTCAATAAGTAATAGTAACTACAGTCAATACAATTATAGCAACTTTATATGGTGACAGGTGATAACTAGACTCATTTTGATAAGCATTTCCTAAAGTACATAAGTGTCAAATCACTGTGTTATATACCAGAGACTAATATAATACTGTATGCCAACTACACTTCAATAAAAATATAAGTGATGATAACTACTTCAGGACAGTTTGTTTTTCTGTAATCTAATAGGGAATATTTCACATTGTGCAAATGAATGAGAGATTTATATTTCTATTTTCAGTTTCTTCCTTCCTCATTCTCTCCTTCCCTCCCTCTTCTTCCCTTCTCTTCCCTTTTTTTAAGCCATATTTTGTAACAGAATTTACATATATTCTTTATAATTTTTTAAACTGGAGGACAGGTAAATCTTTGGACAGTGCTAAACTTAAACAACTTGCATTCATTTGGAAATGTCTTAAGAACACAATTAATCCTACCAGAGAAAAAGAAATAGTGATGAAATTAAATTTAAATTTTCAGCAACTACTTGGGACGCCTGGGTGGCTCGGTTGGTTAAGTGTCTGCCTTTGGCTCAGATTCTGAACCCAGAGTCCTGGGACTGAGTCACACATCGGGCTCCTTGCTGGGTGGGGAGCCCGCTTCTCGCTCTGCCTGTCGCTCCCTTTGCTTGTACTTGCTCTCTCTCTCTCTCTCACCAATAAATAAATAAAATCTTTATTTTATTTTATTTTATTTAAATATTTTATTTATTTGACAGAGAGTTAGAGAGCACAAGTAAGCAGAGTGTCAGGAAGAGGGGGAGAGAGAGAAGCAGGCTCTCTGCTGAGCAGGTAGCCTGATGTGGGGCTCGATCCCAGGACCCTGGAATCATGACCCAAGCTGAAGGCAGCTGCTCAACCAACTGAGCCACCTGCGCACCCCAATAAATAAAATCTTAAAAGAAATAAATTTTCAGCAATTCCTTCATCCTTGGTGGGAAAGTGTACATGATGAATAGCTCTAGATATTTGAGAAAGTGATAGGCAAAGAAAAGACCTAATAATACGTGATCCACTCTTTGGGGTTCTTAGTTCCATTTCTTCTACCACTTATTTTATTAATTGTTTTCTCATTCCTTTCTGTTATCTTGCACGATTACTCATGTTGAGAAAAGAAAAAACAGCTATTTCTGATCCTCTTCTTCCTCCTAATATAAGAAAACAACTTCAAAATGGAAAAGTTCATCATTAAAGAAACATTTCTTCAGAAGCTCTAGCTTTACCCACAAACACTGATACCGAACAATTTGGCCATTTGATGGGAATTATGGTATTTAAAAATTATGAACATACATTTTGGTGTATTTCTAATTGACTATCCATTTAATAACTTCGTAGTCAGGAAAATATATCTCTGTTCATTGATTTTATTGCTGTAATATTTTAAACAGTTGAAAGATTGGCTAGAAATGAATTGACTTTTTTAAAAAAAGCCATCTTTTTAAAATATGTATCATTTGAATTACAAAATATAGGAAAATAACTTGATAATTTCTCTTTAGGATTTGGTTTATGCTGTCTCAGCAGCCAGTCAAATGTTGCTTAGCCTTTGGGTGATCTGTCCTCATGATAGGACTTGCAATATAGGGAATTGAATAGAAGAAGGCTCATGAAGGAACAAAACGGGAAGAAATAACTCCCAGATTTCTTAGTACTTCCCACCAGTATATGAACCACTTAACAAAGACTAGGTTGTGATTCTGAGAAGAATAATTCTATTGCCATGGATGGAGAGTGTTGGAGTCAAATGAACCTGTAGCTTAAACTTCACCAAGACAATACAACCTTACCAGCCATGCCACTGCTTGTCTTTTAGCATTTTGCTTATATTTAAAAAAATATTATTTTATATAAGTTATATATTAATTTACTAGGGCTGCTTATAACAAAGTACCACAAACCGGGTGATTTAAAATAATAGAAATGTATTGTCTCAGAGTTCTGGAGGCTAGACATTCAAAATCAAGGCATTGGTAGAGCCATCCTCCCTCTGAAACCTCTAGGAGAGTTTTTCTCACCTCCTCCTAGTTTCTGGTGTCTTGCCAGCAATCCCTGGCATTAGTTGGCTTGTCCCTGCATAACTCCAATCTCTGCCTCCATCATCACATGGCATTTTATCTGGGTATCTCATCTTTTAAGGACAATAGTAATAATGGGTTAAGGGTTCATCCCACCCCAGTGTAATCTCACCTTAACTAATTACATCTGCAATGACCCTATTTCTAAATAAGGTCACACTCTGAGGTACTGAGGACTAGGATTTCAAGATATATTTTTGGCAGAAACAATTTAGCCTGTACAGTTTATAAGAGTAATATATACTTACTTAACACAATCCAAATGATACAGTAGTCCACAAAATAACAAATAAAGGTAACCACATTTCCCCCTTCCTCCAACTGCTGAAAATAATCATGTTAAAAATCCAATAGGTATCCTTTCTAATTTTTCCTACATACCAACATATACATGAACTAAGTATATATACTTTAAAAAACAAACAAACAAAAGGTAATTAAGGCCTGACATACTTTCTCCAACTTGGTTTTTTAACTTACTTATGTTCCATGGACATCTTTCCACGTTAGGACGGTAGGAAATGGTAATGACTGATACTAACTTAGGGTCCAGTATATGACAGATTTCTCTTAATTGCTTCCCCTGGATCATTTTATATTTGTAGCAGTCCTATGATCTATGTATGATTACTATCCCCATTTTACAGACTACTAAGTCAATGCACCGAGAGGTTAAGTAACTTGCCGAAGGCCATGCAGACAGCAAATAGCAGAGTTAGAATTCCGCACAGTCTGACGCTGATGCCTATGATCTTAACCACTACACTGTATTAGCAACATAGCATTTCATTTTATACTTGTCTCTCATTTGAAGTAGCTAAAAAATAATAGAGACAGACAAATCTCTCACTTACAGAAGATTGCCTTTTGTATCCTAACTAAAGTGAATGCAATGCTCAGATGTTAGATTGTTTGATGTTAAGTATCTCCAGGGGATACTATGTTTTCAGATAATTTCATGTACTTAATATTTGTAGTTTCATTTTTTTATACATTTATTATTTGACATTTAATAAATATTTTCTTTAGACTGACAACCTACCAGACACTGGAAAAATTAGTTATCATTCTTTTCTCAAAGTCCTGGTGAAGGAGAAAGGATGTAAACAAATAATTGAAGAATGATGTTACTGGTACAGTGGGAGAAAAAGAAGACAGTAATCAGCTTTGGGGTAGGTTGGTCAGGGAAATCTTCACTGAAGAACTGAAGTCTTGATAACTGAGATGAGACTCCACAAATTTGCATAGGTATTGTTAGGTGGATGGGAGTGGAGGAAACTGGGGCTGGAGGAGATGGTAGGCAGCATCTGACACTAAAGCTCCTAATAAGCCCTGATCTTTGTGTCTTTGTGTAATCTCCTCCCTTCAGTGTGGACTGAACCTAGTGACTGGTTTCTTTCCAATGGGATTTGGCAAAGGTGATAGGATGTCACATCTGTGACTAGGTTACATAAGATTGGGGCCCCCTTCCTCTTGGCTGGAATAAAGCAGCTGCTGTATTTCTGAAGGAGTAGATTAGAAGCAGGCCTATGAGCCAAGGAACTGAGGGAGGTCTCCAGGCAACAGCCAGTTAGAATCTGAGCCTCAAGGAATTAAATTCTGCTACAACCACAATTGAGCTTGGAAGCAGATCCTTCCCCACTTGACTCTTCAGATGAGACCCTACTCCTGACTGACAGACTGATTGTAGCTTTCAAGATACCCTGAAGCAGGGGACCCAGCAAGGCCTCATCTGGATTCCTAATCTACAGAAATTGTGAGAAAATAAATGCATGTTGTTTTAAACCACAGAGTTCATGGTGATTTGTTGCGTAGCGATAGAAAACTAATATAGTGAATTTTATAAGCAGAAAAAACTGTGTAAAACACACAACACACAGTGAGACACAACTATGAACAATCTGGCTATATGTTTTAGTACTCTACTATAGTTGTTCAATCCTAGAGCACAAAGGTGTTCAGGCTAAGAAGTGAGGCTTGCAAGGGAGACCAAGATCTGACCACGAAGCTACTCATGCCATGCAAATGAGGTTGGACTTCAGGCAGGGTAGTATTACTGAAGGCTAGAAATAACAAAATCAGTTAAGTGTTTTCAAAAACATACTGTGGAAGCCAGGATTAGAGATGTAAAAGAAGGCAGGCAGGGAGTGTTTTGGGATAGTGATGATAGACAGCTGATGGGAACACAAACTTGAGCACGGGGAAAAAACCTAGAAGACAACTGAGCAGTATTTGAGAGGTTGGCTTGCCAGATTTTAATGAATGAGAATGTGAGTGAGGACAAGATGGTCTACGATGATTCCTGGGAATTTTGCCATGTGACTGCATGAATTTTGGAGCCACATATTTGGAAAAGCCAGTTTGGGTGGAAGATAATGAGATTACTTTATCCAGGTTGAGTGTGAGTTATCAGTGGGAGATATCTCATGGTCTGTTGATAAATGGGCCTGGAGGTCTGGAAAGAGCTCTTTCCTGGAGAATGAATGGGGAGCAGTAAACATATAAAGGCATACAATTTTCCAGGGTAGTAAGTGAAATGACAGAGAATGTAACCCAAATCACTGCAATCAACAGCATTTACCAGATGAGCAGATTACAGAGGACCCCGAAGAAGACTAAGAAGGAATAAAGAAAAAGTTGGAGAATTAAGAGAGGATGAGAGGCAAGAAGCAGAACAGTTTTTTTTTTTTTAAGATTTTATTTACTTATTTGTCAGACAGAGGTAACAAGTAGGCAGAGAAGCAGGCAGAGAGAGAGGGGGAAGCAGGTCCCTGCTGAGCAGAGAGCCTGATGTGGGGCTCGATCGCAGGACCCCGAGATCATGACCTGAGCCGAAGGTAGAGGCTTAACACACTGAGCCACTCAGGCACCCCAAGAAGCAGAACAGTTTAAGAGAATGTGGTGAACACTGTTAAATGCTTTCAAGAAACCATTAAGTGATGAGAACTGCACAGTGTCTGTTGACGTCAGGGAGTTCAGCGAGTTTAGCTACCTTCTTACACATTTCCTTAAAGTTGCACAATTATTTCAGTGTGAGAAATGTACATGCCTTAGGATTGTGATAAGAGTGATCATTTTAAATGATTCTTTCCACCCCTGGTCAAGGATATTATTATTAGGCATTGGTTCTGGTACCAATCATTGGGCCTAGAATAAATAGCATCATTCCATGCTGGGAAATGGCCTTATTCTTCTGATAGCTTGACAAGTTTTTAATCAGCATTGCACCATGTAGAGCCGGAAATAATAATTTGATTTACATGTAATCTATAAGTGACATTAGATAACAAATAGTTCTCAGTGGGAGAGAAATATGGTAGTAGGCCTTTCGGTAGCTAAATATTATAGCTTGTCACACAAACGGCTATCCTTTTTTGAAATAATACTGCAAAAGTTGATTTTAGTAAATTATATCCCAAACTGGTTATTTGAAGAGAAAGGCAAGTCACTGAGATGGATTAAAGTCATTAAACATTGGGCGGGTGCATGCCTAGATCAGTTTCCCATGTCTCTGTAGGGCATGCTAATTATTTTCAGATGACATAAACTCAACTACATGTTTATTAGGAATGATGGCAAATAAACAATGAAGTGAGTGCCTCTGAGAAACACCTGCTTGAATGAGGTATTAATGGTGTCAAAATGATTCTATGTGTTCTTGACTGAGAATTAAAATAACTTTCATGATCCCCATGATTTTACTCACGAATTACTTTTAATTGTCTGAATGTGTTAGGAAGATTAAATCAATTTACCCAAAATTACTTGATTTTCAGTTAACCGTCCATCTACTCAACTATGTCACAAAACACACATTTCAATTTTAGACAATGTACCTTTCTTTCTAGAGGGTCTCATTTTATGAACTCCCAAACTTGCAGGCTCTATCTAGATCAGTGCTGCTAAGGGAAAATATATAGTGCTGCTTAAGGGAAAATATATTGGACCTGTTGATAGATTTGATTGTATACCCTAACTAATGTGTTTCAGGTCACTAGGTAAAGCTGTTTGATTTTCAGTTTATTTACCTAGGAACAGATTAAAGATGGCATCAATGTTTCATATTTAGAGTGGCAAATTTTATTCAGTGTCCTCTGTATTTTGCTAAACCAATTGGTGGAGCAACTGCAATTAATGTAAACTATCTAGAGATGTAAAATAATGTCTCAAGTGTGAATGGACCAAAGTTAGTCAGGGAAAGGTTGATTTAACATTCAAAGGAAACATAAACATTCATTCTCTCTCCTTCAAATATTCCCAAAGGAGCCCCAGTGAATGAGAAACTTATTTTAGAGAAGCAGATTTAATGACTTCCCTCAGGTAAACTTCTAATATTTAGCAAGTTTTAATATCATAACATTTTTGATATCCAATTCCAGTAATGCTTATTTACAATAAAAGCACATAAAAATATTTTAGATCTATGGAACAAGCTTATACACATACATTTAGATTCATATTCCATATTTTTAAAGCTACATGACCAAAAATAAAATCACTAGTTAGAAGGCTTTTTATTTCAAAGTATGTATTATTTTTACATTATTTTGAAATATATTTTCATCCTCAGTTATCATGGTAAATTTCATTACAGAGGATGAAACCCTAACATATTCTGGAACATATTTACCCTTATAGTTTTTCCATTTTTTTGGACAGAATATGAAAAATTGAGTAATGATAACCATCTATTTTATTTTAATAAAAGCCTGATAATTTATTTAATGCCTATCTCCTGAACAGACTGAAATACTTTAGAGGGGATTATGTCTAATTTGATTATAACAGTCTTAGCAGTTTCTGACTACATAGTAGGTTTTTAATTAGTGTTTGTTGAAATATTAACTAGAATCTAGTTTTAAATTCTTGTGTGCCCTGACATAATCCACATATTTATCTTCTATTTCTTTTTTTTTTAAGCTTTTATTTATTTGTTTGAGAGAGAGACAGCAAGAGAGAGCATGAACAAAGAGAAGGTCAGAGGGAGAAGCAGACTCCCCGTGGAGCCGGGATTCCGGGATCATGACCTGAGCTGAAGGCAGTCATCTAATCAACTGAGCCACCCAGACGCCCTATCTTCTATTTCTTAAAAATATATATATGTATACATACACACACACACATAGATAACTATGATTTTTAGAATGAATTGTGTGACTTTGCATATAGCAAAAAATAGAGATTACAGTTGAGTAGTTACTTCAATTCTTTTACTTTTCAATGAACACAGGACTTTCTGCTGGTTCAAAGTCCTAGTTTGAAAACTGAATCTAAGCATACCTATGATGCTAGTGACCTATTCTGGACAGCTTTTCTTTTGCTTTTTCTTGCCGAGTCACATGAGATAAATGACATTCACATATGCTTCGGTTTCAAGACCATAACTATCTAAGCTAGTCTGTGGCTCTAATTTCATCCTTCTTCCTTACAAAAAATGACAAATAATCAGACTGCCAATGCTTTAGGGTGATGTAATTCTAGGAATAAATTTAAATAGATTCTGTTTGGTAAAAAAAAAAAAAAGTAAATTCAATGGTTCACAAAAAATGAACTTCACTTATTTGTAGCAAAAATATGTGTCACGTGTCATTACAAATTTAGCTGTTATCAATACCCAATGAGAGAAAGACAATTGACTTAGTGAAATATGGTACAGTCTTTAGTGCAAAAAATGTAACCGTTTTGAGGCTCATACTCTTTTATTTCTTAGTGTGACCACTGATAATTATTTGTAATAACTGAGAAATGAGGATGTGAATAATTTTTCTCAAAATTTTATCCTAGTCATCCGTATTTTAACATATAGAATTCAAATATCTTTTGAGATGCAACCTATTATTATTACTATTTAATCTCAGTTACTTGTTTCCCAAACATTTGGATATAAAGCCATAGCCTTGCTTCCTGGCCAAAAAAAAAAAAAAAAAAAAAAAAAAATGGGGAAGAGGGCATATGATGCAAATATGAAAAACCTTATCTCTAAAACACTCACAATCTGCTTCTTGATGTGTCATATTCTTACGTTACTCAGCTTTTTTTTTTTTTTTTTTTAAAGAGAAAGCACATGTGAGACAGGGGCAGAGGGAGAGAGAAAAATCCCCAAGCAGACTCCCTGCTGAGCACAATCAGACATGGGGCTTGATCCCAGGACCCTGAGATCATGACCTGAACTGAAATCAAGAATCAGACATTTAACCAACTAAGCCACCCAGGTGCCAGCCCCAAAGCTTTTCCTAAAGCAGAAACATGGATAAGGGGGTTTCACCTTGGATGGAAAGTAGCAACAACTTCTCTAAGATAAAAAAAGATAATTTTGAAAGGAAATGACACTTTGTTTCTTGCACTTCCCAAGAGTGCATGGCAGTAATAAAATCAGAAAGGTAGCAGAGACAAGGATCATCATCAGTCTTTAGTAATCATGTCTTGATATGTTAAATTGTAAAATCGGACAGTAAAATATTCATGGAGTCTCTTAAGATTGGCCAAAACCAAACCAACCAACCAACCAAACAAACAAAAGAAGCCCCCCAAAAACCAACTCAAAAAGCTCTGTAGTACTATAGTCTGAAATGGTCTCATTTCTTTTGTAAGGTGACAAATTTGCCAAAGAAGTCAAATACGGACAGGAATGCTTATAATAAGTAACTAGACACATTTACTCTTTCAATGTCTTCTATATCATACAGAATAGCTTGAGAATTAATTTAATTTACTACCTTTTTCTTAAAGCCACTATTTCCACTTTCAAAAAGTGATATAAAAAGTAATAACTTTGTAGAAGTGCTTAAGACATTATTAGGAAAACCAAAGTGTTCCTGTATTTTTTATTTATTAATTTCTTTTTTCTTTTTTTTTTTTTTTTGGTTATTAAAGATTTTATTTATTTATTTGAGAGAATGAGTTGGCATGAGCCGAAGGTAGATCCTTAAACGACTGAGCCACCCATGTGTCCCTTTATCTATTCATTTCCACTTCCTAAAGATAATCTAAACTCCATGGGAGAAAGATGGCTTATGAAAAATCTTTTTACATGGAATTTGTGTTGAAATGAAGTCATTTCAGAGTGACTCCACTCTTAGTTTGTGAATCTTCCTAATGAGTTGGTACACTGCACAGGGGAGATAAATAAAAAACAGCTCACTGTGTTCAATAAGAACTCTCTAGGTAAATAAATATACATTACTCATGCCTTCATGGACAAGCCAATGGAATAACAGTAGTTTAAATTTCACTGGCACAGTATTTGAAATTTCCACTTAATTGGTATGAAACGTTATTACTACATAAAATGTTTGCACTCATGAAAGCAACATATTTATAATATCTGCTCCATGTCCAATTAGATGGTCTCTGCTCCAAAAATCCACAATGGAGTAAGAGCAAAAAGCCCATGGCCATCCGAGGAGCCCTGTGGTCAGAGCATCAAGCTGTTTGAGTCCCTTCATCCCCTTTCGAATCTGGAACAGCCACATAATTAGTCAGCAGCTTCCATCCTGAATCACCTCAATTCATTTCAGCCTTTGTGGATGGCGTCTAATGCTATGGCTATGTCAACAGTTATTTACTGAGGGCCTACTATGTTCCATGCAGTGCTAAGGTGCTTTGGCTATATCTGTGAACAAAAACAACCTGATAACTTATTGCTATTTACTTGAAAAAGAGTATTATGATTGATAAATAATAAGCTTTCTCTTGTACTCTCTGCTATTAAATGTTCATGAAGAAGCATTCAAGGTATTGCCAAATATCCTATAAAACTTCAAAGAAGCAGGGAGCATTTTTAGTAACCCATTAGCTTCTTTTCCTCACAGGTTTTGGATTCTTTTGCTCCACGTGTGCAGAGAAATATTCTTTTTACTGCAAAGAAATGATGACTCACCACAAAAGATTCATCAAATTAGGCTTATTATCAAATTTCTAAGTTCTTTTTTATTATTATAAAAAATTATTTCTCTAAATGGTAATGTTTTGCTAATGCATGAATATTTCAAAGTTCTCTCTGCACTGAACAAAAATTCCTTAAAAATATGTTATTATTATAATTTCCTAGAAAATTATTAGGATTTGAAGAATAGAATTTTAACAGTATGCAATTTGGAAATTTACATACTGCTACTTAGTTGTACAAGTACCAAAGTATGCTACCATTATTATTTTTTTTAACCTAGGAAACTCACACTATAAAAAGAGGGAAAGTAAATCAAGAAAGATAAATTTGTCCTTTGACATTGAGCTAATGTGATATAAAAGAACAGACTAGGAATTTTGATGTCCAAAAATAATGTGCATCATAATAATGATAGTGTGTTCATAGAAAGAATCCATGGAGAATGTGATAGCTTTACACCCAGAGAACGAAAGTAATCTGATGGTGACCTAAACCCAAGGTGGCATGGCAAAGAGCAGAGACATTTCCATCACAGGCATACATTTTACATAGGGTTTGCATTTCTCATCAGAAGTCAACTTTTAGGTATGGCCCTGTAGTAACACTAGTGAAGACCAAAGCCATTTAAAAATCCCAGAAGATAAAGACAGTTCACTTCTGTCCCTGCTACTCATTCTCAAAGAGGCACTATAATCCAACTAATAACATGCTTGCTGTCAGATGTCACTTGTGGAATCTCCTTTCTGACAATGATTTTGAGAGAATGAGAGGACTCTGAAAAAATGGAACTTGGAGAAATTAATTTAGTCTCAGCAGGTAGCCTTTTTTTTTAATTTTTTATTTTTTATAAACATATATTTTTATCCCCAGGGGTACAGGTCTGTGAATCACCAGGTTTACACACTTCACAGCACTCACCAAAGCACATGCCCTCCCCAATGTCCATAATCCCACCCCCTTCTCCCAAACCCCCTCCCCCCAGCAACCCTCAGTTTGTTTTGTGAGATTAAGAGTCACTTATGGTTTGTCTCCCTCCCAATCCCATCTTGTTTCATTTATTCTTCTCCTACCCACTTAAGCCTCCATGTTGCATCACCGCTATCTCATATAAGGGAGATCATATGATAGTTGTCTTTCTCTGCTTGACTTACTTCGCTAAGCATGATACGCTCTAGTTCCATCCATGTTGTTGCAAATGGCAAGATTTCATTTCTTTTGATGGCTGCATAGTATTCCATTTGTCCACAATAGCCAAACTATGGAAAGAACCCAGGTAGCCTTTTTGTTGCTTCATGATAGCACCCTCTCTATCATGAGGAGTTCTGTTCAGCCAAGAATACAACGTCAGATATGTACTCTCTGCTGTGAAGGTTTTCCAAAAGAAATGGATTCAAGACCATTATCTGTTTAGTGTCCTTCAGGTGAGTAGTGGAGTCATGGTGCTCTCATGTTGATATTACAGAAATAGAATCATACCTTATGGTAATGCTAATGTGGTGATTTCTGGCTTCCTTCCCCTATGAGAGATTTCCCCAACACCTTCTGATCTGTGTTTTTACAGGCATGCTGGTTTCCAGTAGGTAATCCCAACTTGCATTTTACATTTATTCTCTTGCATCTGTTTGCACCCTGTTGTCCTCATTTTCAAATTTATTTCCATCATAAATTATTTCATTCAAGGAATACTGTCAGATTTCAAAACTTAAGAAAAGTAAGTCATTTTTAATCACTCTGCAGCAAAAATAGAGCCCTGTGAACATGTGGAGGTAAAGCAGCTTTCATTATTATATAATTGAAATTACATAGATGATTAAGCTTTGCTGAATTAAAAAAAAATCTGCGTTGGTTAATTCAAGCAGTCTGACCAGAAACAGTGAAAAACTAAACAGCAAATCACATATACACTTTTTCTAGCTTCTTAGCGCAACATGATTTCATAGTGATAATTACCTAGAGAATATAAATATGAATCAAGGACTATTTTCTAAATTCCATAGTTACAACAAAGAAGATAATTAAGGTATTTGCTTTCCATGTGGACTAGAGTAGAAAAAAAAACAACTGTAAAAGGCTTAGAAGTATAGAGAGAGTAATGGCACAGATTTTTATTCTAAAATGCTAGTTTCATATCCATTCACAGCTGATCTTGGTAGGTCTTTTTTTTTTTTTTTTTCTGGAATGGGCTATTTAAAAGGTTTTAAGATTTTTTATTTTTTTGTATCAGACTTAGGAATGCTGTTCCAAGGCAAAAAAGAAACAATAGGAGTCAAACAAAACATCACCCTGAGTTTGCACTGGAAAGTGCACAGGGAGTGCTATTGCTTCCACAAGCTAATAGTCATACATTTTTTATAATTAATGGAAGGGTATGTCCCGGTTCAGGTTATTGCAAACAAACTCAATTGTTGGAAAAATCAATAATGCTGAACAGAAAAAAGTACTGAGGAAGTGATGGGGCTGTTTGATGAGAGGATGTATGGAACGTCTGTGCTAGCGATGTTGTTCTTTCAGTCATGCATTTGTAGTAATGAGAAAAGCTGTTACCCTCCAGAAAAAGAACTTAAGCACTGGTTCCATCCTCCTCAGTGAACTATTTGTATGTGTGTGCTTGTTGGCAATCTGTTTCAGTGGAAAATTAATGCTTACCTAATATAATAGCATGAAAGTCAAGCCAGATACTGTAAACAACGTCAAAAACAGAACAGAGAGATCATCTCATCAATGGCTTTATCTAAAGCAAATTACATAACTCGCAAGCAGTATTAAAGTTGCCTTTAGTCTAATAATTGCTTTTTATTAAGATTGAGAAGCTTTTAATCATAAAGTTCTCAGTAGAAATAATAACTGTAGTACTCTTCTATTATACATACATGGTTTGTAATGTGTATGGGGTTATAGAAGAGTACTTTAATTATACATATACTATTACATAATATATATATTTTACATAAATTTTAAATATACATGTATTTATGTTAGTACATAATACATTATATTAGATTAACACAGAACATATAAGTACTTTCATTATCTTAAATATTGTTGTATTACACATATATTATCTACATATGTCAAATATATATTTGTAAAATGATCATTTATAAAGTGCCATTTTTTCTATGCTTGCAGGTGAAGGGATAGGACTTGGAGAGATTAGTTGATTTGATCAAGGCCACACAGCTAGGAAAGGGCAGGACTGGAACTAAAACCTGTATCTGAGATTATCTAAGACCTCTGTTCTTCCTATTTGCCATGACCACTTTTACTGTCAAAACCTCCTCAAATAAAATAAAAGATGTAGGTTGATTTTATATATTAGTAACCCAGACTGGCTATTTATATGTGAAGTGTGATGACTGAATGTTGACTAACACTAATCATCAAAATACTAAAAATGTTGAAAAAAATACTAAAAATGTTGGTATTTTGGTAAGATGGCTTCTGGTCACTCTACTGAAACAGTCTGTATGTGTTGTTGGTTCAATGTGTGATTGTGATTTTTTTCTATTCTGCTTTGTTTTTCAGAAAGTTTTTTGCAACAAACAACCATTGTAAGGCATGTGTTTTGGTATTTAAGGGTTTTTTTTGGAGTAAGTAACCAGTCTTTTCTTCATCATACACCTTGTAACACAAAAGAGTTGACGAACTGGTTGTGGGAGTGGAAACTATGATCTTTGCCAGGTTTTTCTTCAGACCCAAATAGAATCTAACTCTGACCTTAGCTCCTTCTACACCACAGGTTGGCCACCAAGTCTATTAGCTAATATTTTCTTTGACAGTCTAAAGGTAAATTACTTGAAAAGAAACTCAATACTTACTCACCTACATTGCTGTTTCATTTTCTCTCATCATTACAAATCTGTTTACCTGAGTTTTCATTATATCTTAGGTTTAAGAAACATAAGATAAAACTGTCAGAGGCATCATTTCATCTCAATACACACTTGCTTTTTCTTCCCCAAAATAAGTTTACAGTCCTTATAGGAGGCTATTTTTCCTACTAGCTTCCTAATAATACACAAGCACCGGGATCTGTTTCATCTTTCAGGAATGAAAAGATGAAACAGAAATCTGTTTCATCTTTCTCTCTCTCTGGGAAAGACAAAATGATTTCAGAATCATGGACATGCAGTTTTTTAAGATGGCTGAAATGAGAACACTGTGCTAATTAAAAGACTGTATGTGGTCACCAAAGAGACATGGAGATTTTCTCTTTGGGCCTCTGACAGCAGATAGTCCGGAAGATGTGAGAACCTTCCAGAGTCACTCTCAGTTAAGAATCCTTCATTTGCAAGATTTATATGCCAGACTATTGGTCTCTGTTTTACTTTTATAATGGCTGAAGGCCAAAAAACCCTACTTAAATAAACCTGCCAATAATTGCTTAAAATGATGGACATGAGGCCAGCTGTATGTTCATGCAGTCTGTTGGTTGGATTGACAATGTTAGATGGGTCTCTCTCTAATTTCTAAATCAAAACTTTAAAAATGATTGTTGACCTAAACATGACTAAAATAGTCTTCTATGGAAAAACATGGAATTTTAATTTTAATTTTGGAAATCTATACAGACTCAAGCAGAATACTCAAAGAGATGTAAATGAGTTGTTTGAGATTGTCAAGCTTTACAAATTAAAACTAACATAAAAATCTATACTTTCTTATTTCAAGCAAAAGCTGCTCCAATAGCGATATAACACAGATATAAGAAGACTAATGTTTACAATATTTCTTTTTCTTTCTTTAGACTATTTCTGTGTATTATTTATTTTCCCTCCAAAGAGCCATAGAAGTCCTTGGGACAGAGGGTTGGCCTGTCATTACTCATTACAAACAACAAAAAATTCAGTGCTCTCAATGTGCAAGTCATAAGAATTGGAATGCTGGGGCGCCTGGGTGGCTCAGCCGCTGCCTTCGGCTCGGGTCATGATCTCGGGGTCCTGGGATCGAGTCCTGCATCAGGCTCTCTGCTCAGTGGGGAGCCTGCTTCCACCCCCCCCCTCTCTGCCTGCCTCTCCATCTACTTGTGATCTCTCTCTGTCAAATAAATAAATAAATAAATAAATAAATAAATAGAATCAGAATGCCAATGAGCATAGTATGTGGACAAAGAGTTTTGGTTCAGTTCCCATCACGTTGAAGAGCAATGAGGATGCAGGAGTGAGAGTTGAAAGCTGTAAGACCTTTTACATGGTGGTCCACCGAGGTCTGGTTTCGCACAAAATGCACATTTTTGAGGTGAGGGGGTCTACGCAAAATGTTTATTGAGAGAGATCAACGCTGGAGTAGTTAGGAAGTCAGGGAGAAGGAGGAGAGAGAGGACAAGAAAGATGTGTTGAGGCACTACAGTGTAGTCCCAGCAAGGTGCTGAGGAGAGCACTGGTAATGGAAACAGTAGCACAAACTCAGAATATTTTATAGAAGAAGAAAAACACGGCTAAAGCATGATGGAGGTCAAAACCCGAGTAACTAAAAGAATGATCAGACTGGAGATTTAAATAAGGAAATTCTCAAAGGACTTTAACTGAGGGGGAAAGAAATGAGTTTGGTTTTAGACATGTGGAAATGGAGGGGCCAGGGAGACATCCAGTTGGACATTTCCACCAGGAAACTAGAGATGAGGTGCCAGAGTTGTGGACAGTTGTCTGGGTCATAGAATCTGATTTAAGAATGCCTTTTACACAGGTGAAACATTAAATTCTGAGATTATATCAGATCTGCAAAGTAGCAAGTATTTATCGCATTGGGCTTTTGATGTGTGACGTGAACTGGGATGGGGGTATGATTTGATGCATGGTGTGCGTAAACCGACTAAAAATATTTTGCTATGGAATTAAAAAATATTTACAACTGGCATGGAGCAAGGTGCTCTAAATTCACAACATGTCATTTCTTAATCCCAGGATGCAGGGATGGTTGGCACTTTCCATAGCCATCACCACAGTGCTATGAGATATTTTAAAAGCCAGCACAACTGTGTTATTTTATCAACTAAATATTCACGTAAATAAATACACTCTGTATCAATTTATTGTAACTCGTGAGTAACTGCATTTAAAGAAGTACCACATGTTGTGTGACTGTTTCCATGGTGACTGTCGGTTAGAAGAAAGAGTTAGGACTTCGGCAGAGAAAATCAATCTTAAAGATTGTCATAGCCAAAGAAGAAAAATATTTAATGAAAAATATACTGAAGAAACAATATATGAAGCAAAGTTGTTTTACCAAAAATTATGATTAGCAAAAACTTCTGAACATTTTTCCATTATGGATGATAATAACCTGGAGATAAATGCCAATATCCTATATGTCTGATCTGTCTTTTATTCATTACTTGGGCAGAATTAATAACAGTAACACTATCGATGTAATAATCCATTCAGAAGGGACAGCATAATGTAGAAGAACTAAAAAGGAGTTAGGAGCCAGATGTGGGACTGAGCCTGGCACTTTATTATGTGGCCATTCAGCACATCAATTAACCTTTCAGAAATTTCCTTCCCTGGTCTATGAAGTGGGGAAATACTACCTAATTGAGTTTCTCTGATCTGTGAGGATGAAATCAGATAACGTGGAAGAACCCCATCAATGTTCAGGTTGGCTCTCACCGCTTTTGTGAGATTATCTGACCAAATCCTTTGCTCTGTGGTTCAATTCAAAACATTATCTGTAAAGCAAGTACAACTGTGATACGTCCTGGAAGAAACACCTGCAGCACCTTCTACGTTTCTCTCTCCATCCCAGCACAGAGATTGTGCCACTCTTCGTGTGAGCCCTGTTCAAATTCCCATGATTCCCTGCATTGGGAGCAAGAGCCGAAGGAAAATATTCATGGTAATAAAGTGACACAGACTCACAAGAACGGCTTGTAGGGTCACTCTGCCCCTGAATCCTTTAGAATAAGCTCAGCCTTTCCTGATGGCTTTAGTCAGGCATTACGAGCCTTTCCCATGCTCCACTGAGCAGCACAGAGGCTGCTGCAGTGGGTAGGTTTGCTAGTCCTGGGTCAGTGCACCTATTTAATGCAGATAAAAATCTTGTCTGGGAAGGTGAGCTTGGGGTGGGAGGAAGGAAAGAGGTTTTCTCTCCTCTGTGATCTGGAATTGATTCCCAAAGCAACTGGAAGAATGAAAAACATTAAACAAATGACGGGCCCATCAGAGAGTTTGCCTGGAAGTGCTAAAAATGAACAGAAAGTGGATCATACTCACTTTGAAATTGAAATCTCTTAGCTTCTGTGATCTTAAAGATAACCCTCTGAAGGATGCTTCTGTATTACGTTGGAACAGAAGTTATAAAAATCTCCTAAACTTTTAAAATAATCAATTGCCATAGGACGGAGCACTTTGTAGTTGAAATCCTTCAGTCATTTCCTACAAAATGCATATTTTTACTTTTTTTTTGAAAGAAGTAAATAAAAGAATAGCTGAATGTGAGAGCACTGTGTCCAGAAGGGAGACTCACTGGTTAGGAGATGGACTCATTAGAGGCCAGCTTCAGCAAAGTTACCAATTAATTGATTTTGTATGAAATTTGATTATTCAAGAGTTTAATGTTGAGGTGAATATGTTTCTGAGATGCTTTACAACTCTCAGTCATAGGAAGGAGTTATTTTGCCATAACCTTTGTAGCAGTTTATTTTCTAAGCATTGGAGACAATGTAGAAATTAAAAAAAAAAACTTTAAGGACTTTGCTGAAACCTTTATGGCTTCTTTTTATCAAAAATGTCATGGACTTTGCTTTAGGACAAAAGTACTACACAGAAGTCAGTATAAGACTTTGGATCTGGACAAACTCACGACTGTCCTGTGACCTACATTGGGGATCACCCTTTTTTGATGACCTGTTACACTTTTTTCCATGTCCAACCTTTTCATTGGTCTTTGTTGCCTCACTCCAAAAGTTCTGTCCTTTAGCACAGCAGTATATAATTGGATGACTCACCCTTATCCGTAACACAGATGTGAACACATGCTCTCAGAATATGTGTCTGTATTTATTTATAAAGTACAAACATGGACTATTTTACTAGGATATACAAATATAAAATATGCACTAAGTGGAAAATTAAACAGCTAAGAGGAAATAAATATTCATGGAAAATCATTTCATTCTTGTTGTACTCATTTAAAATACAAAAAATTTTCTGCTCCAAATTTAATGTTTTGATCAATTCTTTAAAATAGGGAGAAAGATTATCCTAGATTGTCTGAGTAGACCAAGCGTCTCTAGAAGAGGAAGGAGGCAGGAGACTCAGTGTCAGAGAGCTGCAGCATGAGAAACACTCAGGTAGCCATTGCTGGCTTTGAAAACAGGGGTCGTGAGTCAAGGAATGTGGGATGCCTGAAGGAGCTGAAAAAGGCAAGGAAGCCAGTCCTTCCCTAGGCCCTAAAGAAAGGAACACAGCCATGTCAATACCTTGATTTTAGCTTAGTGAGATCTATTCTAGACTTCTGACCTTCAGAACCATGAAAAAATAAATTGGTTTTGTTTTAAATCACTGAGTTTGTGGTAATTGTTACAGTGGCAATAGAAAACTAATACATATACCTTAGAAAAAAATATTCACTTGAGAAGAATGACTTAATTGTAAGGAATTTGGAACAAGAAAAAATAAGGATGTGATCTTAAGGAGGCTCCTAGTGAAAGGTTTAAGATAGGTGCTTTCCCCCAGGCCTCTGGGTGCCAAAAAAAAAAAAAAAAGTCATATTTATCACACAACCTTGGTTTTCCTTTCTTACATTACAATATTTTCTACTCTACCCTCTGAGTTTTGGTGCTGTAAGACCAAGGAAGAAGGAAATTAAAAAGCAGTGGTGGTTTGCCCCGATTTGGCTGAAACCAGTGTTATTTAGAGTGCACAGAACACTAAACTCAAAGGAGACATTTCCAAATGGTTAAGTCATGGATGAGATACCTTATCCAAAGAACTATGCATCTTTGAAAGAACTACAGTTATTGACTAGATTAGGAAGTAAACTTCCAGACACCATCCACTGCAGATATTTTCCTCTTTTTTTACTGAAACTCAGCATGGTAGCTTGGTGGCAAGGTGGGGAGCTGGAGCTAACTGAGCAGGTTGGTCTGAATAACATTCTCCTGGTGCCTGGTCACTTTTGGAAACTACTGTGACGCCATTACAACTTACTCAGAGAAAGCTCTGACCCATGAGTTTACATGTTTATGCATGTGAATGCATGTATATATAACACATATCTGTGTTAATTGGTAATTCACTTTTGGTGGTCCCTTTATTTAAATGACAACATGTCCATGACTGTCTGAAGAAACTGTCAAATCCTATTCTCCTAACCTGAAAAACAATGTGTAAGATTCTCCATTCTCCAGTTAACAATATCCTCTTCTTTCTTTCTGTACCTACAATTTCTCCAAATAACAGAGAGAGCACCTGAATCAATAATAATTTCTTCAGACTATTTTATTTCTATTTTAATGTTTCAAATGACATTTCAGACAATTGCCTTAGCAGTGGCCTGGAAGACCCAAATGAATAAGAATTCTGTGGTCAAGTCTGTTTCAACATGCAGAGAAAGTAAGTTTGTACCAACCCTGTACTCATTGGGAGATCCATATTGTAGAATTTCATCATCTATTAAAGACAATGAATATAATTAACTGTTATACTGATGTAACTGTTTTGCTATTAAATTCAAATAAATCCCTGGTATGTATCAATGTTGGTGTTTCTGCTTAAAGAAATAATCCAGAACAGAGATAATACAATGGCTTCTTAATTCCCATTTGGTGTATGGCATTATTTACAGGATGGTATCAACTTTGAGAAAAGATTGTCAGACTTTAATATTCACGAATGGATTTGCTTAATAAGAGCATATGCCATGAAGGAATAATTGTGTTTTGCGGTACCCCAATGGGATCTTATCCTATTTCATGGAGAGATTTTTAATTATGTTTAATATGATCTGATTTGTATTAAATAAAGCTGCAGGTTATTTGCTAGAAGTCAGTTGGAGGTAAGTACAATGAAAAATGTGACTGTGACTAGTCACATATAAAGTTCTGAAGGTCAGAAGTCTGATTCAGAGAGTGAGTCTAAATCTTGAACAGAACTCCAATTAGTTAAATCAATTTATGTAATTGGATTAAATCTTTGGTGCTACTTTTCAGCTATTGCTCTCTCAATAAACATATATTGAGCAGCTACTTGAGTCAGGAACTGAGCCAGAAGCTGGGACTACCAAGAAAAGTAAGAAGTAGCCCCCCTCTTTTTTTTTTTTTTTTTTTTGAAGATTTATTTATTTATTTACTTGAGAGAGAGAGAAAGAGAAAGAGCAAGCGCGAACATGTTGGGGGAGGAGAAGAGGGAGAGAATCTCCAGCAGACTCCCTGCTGAGCGCTGAGTGTGGAGTCCAGTGCAGGGCTCGATCCCACGACCCATGAGATCACGGCCTGAACATAAACCAACAGGCGGTTGCCCAGCTGACTGAGCCACCCAAGTGCTTTACAGGTAGCTCTTCTTTTTAAAGAATTTGCAGTCAGGTAGGAAAGAAAAAGTCCAAGAAAAGAAAGAATAGGCATGCAGTGATGTATTATAACCAAGAGTCCTTCAAAGTGCTAGGAGGGAAAAATTATTATTTTTTTCCAGGTGATGGAATCATAAATAAAGTAGCTGCTGGGTTTGAATTCCTTCCCTTCCTTTCCTCTCCTTCCATCTCTGGCCTCCTCGTTCCAGGAGGAAGTTCCACAAAATGATACATGAAAGGCAAGTTACCACATGTAACTTGTGTTACGCTCATAAAATATAACCAGGAATATATAAAATATAACCACGAATGAAGTTGGCAAAACTTATACTCTTGATTGCACTGGGCTCTAAATTTGGCTCTGAAAGTTTCAGGAACCACTGTGAAAGGGAAAACCTGGAAGATGTCACTAGTGTTGATAAGACAAATACAAACCCATTGTTTGGGAGAAGTAAAACTGCTCTGAACCAGAGACAGTCTCTAGGTATACTCATCAAGAAGATGTGGCAGAAAGCTAACATACAGAACAAGATTCTTGCACCAGGAGAAATAAATCAGTTGCAACTTACAGGACGAGTAACAGTTTATCAGGGTAGGAGGAGAAGAGATACACATTATACCAAAGAACAAACACATGCCACTATTCAAAGTTGATAGCATTTTTCAGTTCGTTTGGTAGAGTCACGTCATAGAGAGGTAGACAGAAGGGAAAGACTATGAGCTGATGCTTGAGAGGAAAACTGAGGTCACATTTTGAAGGAGCAGAAGCTACAGATGTGCTTGATCTTTATATTGCTGGCAAATTTTGAGGTTAGTACTGAAAACCAGTGAAGTTATACTGCTTGGTTCTAGCTACCATAAGATTTATAAGTGGGACAGGAGGGTGAGTGGACAAAAGCTGATGACAATTAACAAAATCCCTCCATCTATGACTTCCAAGAAACACTAACTCCTAATCTGTGTTTCCATCACACAGTAATGTTCTGTTAGCGGGATTTGTTATTTAGACCTAACTAGGCCATTTCTTGCTCCTTACTCTTCTAAGTTTGCCGGTCATTTTGAGGATAGCATATATCCATTTTCCTGAAGAATATGACACTCAGAAGAGTAAGGAAAACAAAGTTCCCCGATCTCAAGAGTCAGTACTAAACATACCTACTTTTGTGGTCAGGTAGCTGGCTGAAGGAGGTAAAGGAGCCTCTGCTGAGTAGGAGTAGAGAAGAAAGAATTTATGTCCCAGTTCTAGTGTTTGCAGATTCTCATTGAAGATCCTTTGAGGAAGTTCTTTTCTAGACACACCAAGGTTCCTTCCTCAGCCCTTGTTGTCTAGATGGGCTGCAGCTGCAGGAGAATCAAGCTCTGGTGTTCAGCTTCATGTTTCTCAAGCACGCTAAGGACTTGCAGAAGACAGGCTTCCCCTTCCCTTCCAGCTCCTAGCTGGGGGATGAAATCTTACTTCTGCTGTCAGAGCACATGACCAGTTCCTTATCTGAGACCCTCGCTTCCATGTAACAAAATGCCAACTCCGACATCTTTGCACGAGAAAAGTAAATTTACAAGATTGAACTGGATGGTCAAAGGCAGGGTTATCTCCCTTTCACTCTGTAGGATTTTCCTTCCTGGTAGCTTCCTAAGACCAGAGCCACTGTCTCTCAGACCCTGAGCAGGTGAATAATGGATTTCCTCATGAGATGTCCTTGACATAAGTCCTAACTAGAAGAATTTGTCATAGATTCTGCAGAGGGTTACACTGTACTGAGGCCCTTCCACATTGGATGGGCCTTCTCACGACTTGGTAGAGTGGGCAATATAATCTGCTACTTGCTGGGGTTCCAATCTTTGCTGAGGGGGGCAAATTTCCTCCATCAGCCATGCCTGGTCAGACTAAAGGGAGAGTTAAATGATGGCCAGCAGATCCCATCTTAATTCTGTTCCTTTTTATCTTTTAACCAAAAGGCATTCCTGTTGGCCTGGCAACATGGGCTCAACTTCTCAATGAGGACAGAGGGCAGGAATGTATGTGTTGGTAGCCAATGAACCAAGGACAAGGAAAGCTCTCTTGACCAAATGCAACCACCCTTTTAAGGAGATCTAGAAAATTAAAAATAGCTTTACAATGAAAGTAGAATAATTCACAGGGGCAAGTGTGGAGCAGAATTAAGTTTTCAGGCTATGGATAGACAAAGGCAGGAATTCTGATTAGAAGTAGAGCATTGTGAATGGTCACTGAACTAGGAGGAATCAGGAGGGTTGGATTACAGCCTCACTGTGCCATTGCAGATCTCTGAGAAGATGGCTTTATCTACCTGGGCCCCAGTTTCCTAATAAACAAGACAAGGTATTCCGATGAGGAAATCCCAGAGACTCTGCTAAGTGAATATGTAACAATTCTACCACTGGGAAGGCAGCGAATGCTCCGCTGATGTTTGTAGCAGAAGAACTATGACCACTGGCCTTAACCACTTTCTTGGCCCCGAGGACTATTATTCTCTTTTAGAAAATGTTCTCAGCTACTACAGCATCTTTGCTCAAAGAAGAAGGGTAGACCCTAAAAAGCCACACTTGATGTTTGCATCCTGTGCTAATGATCTGCAATTCAGGAATGTTCCAGGCAGTGACACAAGTTTTTGCAAGAGAGAGACATTGATAGTTTTTATTTGACATGGAAACCTGGGAGGAGTAAAAAACCAAGGTGTTTGTTTAAGAAACAGTCAGTCCTATAGTTTTTAGGAGAGTTTGGGGAGACAGGACAAGGAAGGCTGTTTGTGTGTTCAGCATCCAGAAGGTAAGGTTGGGAAGAGAAAGGAGTAGACAGCAAACACCAGATGTTTCTGAGCAAAGCTGACTAATGCGCTACTACTGTTCTGCTAGATTTTATCAGCATAGCTGCCCGCTATGGGTCTCACTCGCAAAAGCCCCATGAAGGAACCATGTCATTTTGACACATGTGAAAGGCTTGGCCAAATGCAGATAAAGTTCAAAATTATGACTGCTAGTTAGCTAAATCCCAGTGAAGCTTTGATTTTTCCCTAAAGAGACCTCAAGTGCATAAACTCTCCATTTGAATGTCACTGTGATTATGGAATCTTGATTCTCAAGGCCCCCTCTACCTGTCTTCAACTTCACCCCACTCTGAAACTTAACTCACAAAGGCAAAGTAGCTCAAGGTCTCATTGTGGCCCAAACATAAACCCTGTCAGCTAAGAGGCAGAAGCCAGCTATTGTTTCCTGACTTTATGGGTGCAAAGAGGGCAGACCTAAGACAGGTCATAAGTGAGGTGTCTGGGAAGCATATCTGCTGGTCCATGGAGTTTCATGAATACATTTCTGCCACAGAAATGGGAACTAATACAAGTCAGTCACTGTGCCAGGAGCTGGGACAAATATTGACAAAAATAAACATGAAAAGTTTTAGTAGGAGGAATACATTAGAGTTTGGGGGCAAAGGGGAGGGAAAGGGAGGAGTAAAGTACTCAATATAGTTGGAATGCTCCAGAATATGCGGCCTCCATTTGTTCTCCTGTCCTTTCTTTACATTAACTCTTCTTTGAATCTCTCTTCCATGTTTATGTGTAAATTCCCTCCTGTTGAGGCAGGGACTTGAAAAAATGGGATGAAGTTAGGATCAGTGAAGGAAGAGCAGGGTGACAAGAGGAGAAAGAATTCTCCCTACCCATTCCCTTAAGCATGCCACAGGTCTCTATTTGGACATCCTCAGAGGATCCTTCTCAAAGGATAGTTGGAGGAGGTAGATGATAGGAAAATAACTAGGGAAAAAAGTGGAAATTAAGCAACAGAATAAAGGTGGGTGCATTCAGAGGGAGGAATGGGTGAGAGGTGGGCTTTACTGCACTGTGAATAAATTTGAGCACTAAGCAGACCTAAATTCAAGTCCCAGATATTCACTGATGAGCCAAGCAGCCTCCATTCCTATGTAGAGAGTGGGAGTCTACGTCCCCTTTGGGTGATCTTTATGTTTCCACCCATAGAGAAAAAGTAATGACAGTGTGCCAGTTTCTGAGCCCAGCATTTAATATGCTGGCAAGTTCCATTTCTTGTCTTTTGGAACATGTATAGGGAATGCTAGTTACCATGTAACTGATTATGATGAGGCCACCGTGCTGGTAGGAATAATGTAGCCACACAGAGAGGCCATGCAGAGTGAGATGCCTGATCCGCTCTCAGGTGTTCTAGCTGAGGTACAGATAACGTGAGTGAAGATGCCTCCAGATGATTCCATCTCCCACTAACTGACAGTGGCCTCATGTGGGAACAATTCCACTGAGCCCAAACCACAGAAATGTGTTGTGATGATACAGCATTGCTTTTAGTCACATTTCAGGGATGTTTATTATGCAAAAATTCATAACTGGAAGAGAGATCTTAAGCAGCTTATTTCACCTCTCCTAGTTTTATTTCCTTATCTAGAAACTGGAGATCAGAGCAATGTCCAGCTTTGAGGGAAGCTGTGAGGCTTCAGTGAAACCAAGTGTGTTAAGACCAATCAGCACAAGATCTCACATAGCAGGCAGAAAAACGTATATATATTACGTGCTTCAATACTCAGTATTTTCTGTTCCAAAATGAAGAAGTGTTCATATTTTTGAAAAGTAGTAGCATGCATATTATATAAAGCCCTCAGTAGTGTCTGCAATAGCCCAATGGACAAATACACTGATATTCCTGCTATGAAGCATATGAATAGTCACATCAAGAGAGGTAAAGACAAATAAATAATTTGCAGTAGGTCAGCCAAGTTTCAGTCACCAAAACCATGCAAGGAAGGTTGAATGGGTTACCGCAAACACATCTGATTTTTCAGTCTTTTTTTTTTTTTTGAGGTAGAATTCATATGTGCAATTATATATTTTAGGTTCATTTTAATTTGATATCTGTATGTGCTACAAAATCATCGCCACCAAATTCTAGTTATTTTTGATTGTGTATATGGGATAGTAGACTCTTTTTATTTTCTAAATGCACTCACGACATGCTTCTGCCTTCATTTTTCTTTTTATTCCTATAAAAATGATAGAGGCTAGCTTTTAATACTGATTTTTATATTAAAAATATCACCAATATATTCAGTTTTTGAGAGCACAATTTTGCTAATTGCTTGTAAAGATCCTTTGCAACAGTCTTTTGGCTCTGGCAGGCGAAATTCACAGCCAGCTCTTTGTTTTCTTCAGATGAGTGTGTGAGAGAGAAATTTAGCACCGAGGGAAAGGTAGGGCCGGTCAAGGGAAATGCTATTAAGCAAGACATACTGTCTGCAAGTCAAGATTCATCTGGTTTTTCTCTTCTAGAGAATCTGTCTCACATTTTAATGACCCTATGGCATCCCAAAGCAGGGTAGTATCCCAGGTAACCAGGAATAAGGCTTGCAAGATCATCAAATAGATGTGTTAGGGGACTCTGTCATAGTTAATTCACTTTTGCTAAATCCTCCAAGTGCTAATTTACCCAAAGGGCTTTCTCCCTCCACATTTAAATGAAACACAGTAGGAAGATGCCTTCTTTTCCATATTCTTCAGAATTATGACCATTTGAAGCATCTGGTACTGTCTGTTTCATCTGCAGAATATGCTGAAGGTAACATTTCCCCCTGATGGAAAGCCCGACAGGAATTGCTATAGGGAAGAAGGAGTCAAACTTTTAAAGCTTATTTTCTTTTCCAATGTGAGCAGAGCTAAATCCTTAAATACATTTTTTTTTTCTAGAAGAAAAAGTAGACTCACACAAAACCCCATTATTATGAGACATTTTCTTTTGTCTGAAAGTAACCAAATATCTCATGGCCAAATTATAGAGCAGTGACAACAGTTATTCAGTTCTGAATAACTGAGTCTTGCAAGCACTGTGAATCCGAAGCTGCCGGGAGTGCAGTCACTGTCAGCGATGGTGTGTCTCCTTCCACAGCCAGTGCGAGGGCTCATCGCAACCTGGGCATTGGCTCGGTTTAACCTCAAAACATCAACCCACCCCTGAAGTCCTCCCTGTTGTTGTTTCCTTTCTCCCCCAACCCCCTGGGCTCACTCCCTTCTCAATGGATGTTTTTCTTTCTTTCTTTCTTATTTTAAGGATCTAAAAAACAATATTTAAAAGCTTTTCCTGATAAGTATCTGAGATCATTGTCTTGATCCCTTTGTTGTACTGGGTAAAGCACCACTTCTATCTTCAGTGCTACGTAAAAATGGCTGGAGGAAAAAAAGAAGAGATCATGCTAGTCTTACTATGTTCTTTGAAGTTTGCTCCAGAATCACTAGGAGAATTCCAGAGACCAGAGGAATTGATTAAGGACAAGTGTCATTTTACATTATAAATTCAGAAGCTAGATCAAAAGTTATTTCAAGAATACTTCTGGAATGGATTATTACCCAAACACACTCATCAGTGCTTTTTTTTTTCCTTTTGTGCTGTGGCTTCAGAATTCTGTGCATTTACACCAATACCATGTGCATGCTTAGTGGTCACAAACTTGCCATCAGGGAGAATGAAGAAAATCTCCCAATCATAAAGAGAGTACATACTGGTTATTTCTATTTGTTCCAAGTATCTGGTGAGGTGCTAGAGGGTCAAAAATGAGTGAGACACAATCTCTACTTTGTAATATTTCAGATATTACCTACCCTAGCTGGAGTGGAACAAGCTTTGCCATATATATTTTGTGACATAGTCTAATGTGTATTGATACAGATATGGATAAAGGTGGATATACACACTTGTGCGCACACACACACACACACACACACACACAGATCAACAGGAACAATGACTTCTTGTGGGATGCTGTCAAAGGGTTTGTTGTGGGCCTATGGTGGCAGAACTTGCTGGCCCATTGGAGAAGCCTGGACCACTTGCTGGACCACTTGCCAAAAGGTTGCACAGAAGCCACAGCAGAAGCACGGGGGGCTGGAGACATTGCGATCTAAGGGGAACCCAGGTGAGCCAGTTAGTAGAATGACACTGTGTTCTGCTAGCTGATAAGTTCATTAATGGCTAGAATAAAAGGGCTGTGGTTTCAGAACTTAAGGGACATGATATCCAAATTATCCTTGCAACCATACAGGCTTGGAGAAGCCTCCCCTTTACCCCATATATCTGACAACATCCTATCTGCAACAGGCAAATGAGATGAGTCTTCTCACCAATGAGAAATTGTGCCCTAAATAATAAGCTTAAACAAGAATGAGAATTTAGTTTTTCTCTAGTATATAACAGATGAGGGCTCATAAAGGGGACCAAATCAACTTATGATAAAATGAAGGAGTAACACTTTTTCAGCACTTCTTATACCAAAGGAATTAGCTGTGTCTCCAGCACATCCTACATAGTTATGGTATATATGTGTGTCTGCATGTCTGTGTGTACATATATATGTACACACACATATATGTATATATATATATATATATATATATATCTACAATAGACTATTTACCTCAGTTTCAATATAATATTTTCATCAAAATTAATTTTGAGTAAACTAGTTCTTGAGAATTTCATTTCACTTTGAATAAGTTTGTATTCTTTAAAAATAAACAATACTCATACTTTAAAACAAGTTGCCTATTAGCAAAGATAAAAATAGCAATATGTAACATCATGGCATTTTCCTAGGTACCAGGTATTAGGACCAAACCTGTATACATTTATAATCTCATTTATCATCAAAACAATCATATTCAGTAGGATCTCTAATTTTTCTGAGAAGAAGTGGAGGCTTAAGGAATTAAATAAATTGGTTTAATGGTGAAGTATTAAGACACGATAGAGCCAGGAGTTGAACTGAGGTCACACTCTAAAGTCTGAATAATTAATATTACATGGACTGCCTTACTGCATATTTATCTACATCCCCTTCTGAAAAATGGGTAGACAAGCATGTGAAGCAGGTAAATAAGATATTCTTGTATGATACTCATACTGATGAGGCAGAAGAAGGTTCAGTTTTACTCTCAGGAGTGTGCTGGTTTTGTACTTGTCAGTATATTGCTTTGTAATGATTCTAAAAGTCTGGGAAACTGGGTAAATTTGATCTCCCTTGATTTCATCTCCTGCAATTAGACTGGAAAGTCTAATTAGAGAGCTGGAAGAATAGCTTCAATTCATTTCTATTGATATCTGGTACACATGTAGCTTCAGAGATTTCCTGAGGGAGTGGTCAGTGGCCCTGAGACATCTGTCAGCGGAAAATTTGAACAAGGGTACAGTGAAAAGAATCAGGGGGCACAAGCAGTCATGTTTGATTTGTAACTCCTATCAATCCTAGGGAGGGTGTCATTCAAGCATGTCAATATTTTCACATTAATTAATAGTAAAGACATATTACATTGCTGTGTGACTCAACCTGAAACATCAACATAATGACAATGAAGCTTATTTACTTCATTATTTCCCACTTGGTAACTAATTTATCTGGGAAACATGAATTGTTTCATTTCAAACCACTTTGGCTTTCTAGAAACTGATGGCCAATCCTACCATTAATCACTGTAATGTATAAAAATTAAAGCTTTTATCAGAAGGAAATGAAATCACCATCTTAAAAAGATACTTGCATCCACATGTTCACTGCAGCATTATTTACAATAACAAAGACATGGATACAACCTAAGTGTCCACTGACAGATGAACAGGTAAAGAAAATGTGATTGATATATGCATAATTCAGTTATAAAAGGAAGGAACTCTTGCCATTTGTTACAACATGGATGAACCCTTAAAGTATTATGCTGAGTGGAAAAAGTCAGACAGAGAAAGACCAATACCATATGATCTCACTTGCATGTGGAATGTGAAAAAAAAAAAAAAAAAACAACTGAACTCATAGATAAAAAAAGAACAGATTGATGGGTGCCAGAGAAGGAGAGTTGGGGTGGGTAGATGAAATGGGTGAAGGTGATTCAATTTTAAAAATATAGATATAAAATGGAAAAGACCACATGGGCCTTAAAAATGCAAAAAGAAAAAAAAAAGAACACTCATCCTGAAAAAAATAAAAGTTGGGCTTAAAACAGAGATTGATTTTTTAAAATCTTAGATAAATATTCTAAGAACTCTAATTACAGACTCCTTTAAAGTATTATTATTCCAAAGGTATTTTTTAATTCTACACTTTGACCTGTTTTTAAGTAAACTCTGTTTTGACATTCTTCACATCTCAATATTCTCATGGTAAAATTGCTCCTGATTACCTGTAATTGTACTGTAGATTGAGATTTCTTTTATAATCAACATTTTCTACTAAAGATACTAGTATTGTGTCTTAAGAGTGAAATTAGACATAGATTAGGGGTTAAACTGGCTTTATCTCTTGATTCACTGAAACTCCTTTAACATGAAGTTCTCTTGTGGTGGTAGTGATGGTAATGGGGGTGGGGGTATCCATTATTGCCATTCGGCTTCCTTTAATTCTTTCTAACCAGTAACCATTTCTGGAAGCTTATAAGGTTTGTTTGTTTGTTTGTTTAAATGTGTACTAAATGGTTTTGTGCTATGAGTTGGCCAAGAAAACACTCAATGACAATTTAAAGAAAAGAGGACTCAGCATAACATCAACAAGTGTATTTAAAGGTCCCAAACTGTGCAGAGCTCTCTAGCCTATACTATAGTTTGTCAGGATATAGCTGCCCAGTCTTGGGAGCTGGAGGGACAAGAGGGATTCATATTCTTAATTTTTCTCACTGAGCTTGTTGCTATATATGAATTGTCTACATTCTGAACCTGGGTTGCTGTTGCTCCAAGAAATCAATTATTTGACATGATAATGGCATCAGGAATTATGGAAGACTTTCAGGGAAACTGGGTCTTATCACACGTTCATCAATTGTGGCTGCCTTCTCCTTGTCCACTTCATGAGACTCATGTCTTGATCTTAAACTCTCAGCTTCTAGGAATGGGCACTAAGGCTTCACCTGATCCATTACTCCAATCAAATATCTGACTTCTTTGGGCAGTTCTTGGATGGACAAATTAAATAGTTAATTTATTAATTTATTAAACATTCATGGCCCTGTTAAAACTGAAAGTTCATATAACTCTTTTGCTCAAATCCTCTAATGGCTTCTAATCTTATTTGAAGACCAAGCAGAACTTATTATTGAGCTTTCCAGGGTCACACATTATCTCCACTCCCACCCTGTTCTTTCTTTCAGGCCTCATTTCCTTTTATTCTTTCCCTTGTGTACTCTACTCTGGACCTAAAAACCTTCTCTGTTGTTCCTTGATCACAGAGCACATGCTCCTACTTCTAGGGTTTCATCTTTATCCTCCTTCTTAGACTTCTCTTCTTCCAAATATCTGCAGACTACTTCTTTCAGTTCCTTCAGTGGTTAATCAAATGTTACCTTCTCTATGAGGCTTTCCCTCTCCCTATCTAAAGTGTCAACTCTGCCCCAAACACTCAAGTCTCCTTTTCTAGCCTGTTTTAGACTTCAGTACTTCTCTGTATAGAATCTACCATATATCATCTCCATCAGTAAACTGGAAGCTCCTTAAAGGAAATAATTTTGGTTTGCTTTATTCATTATCCTATCTGCAACACCTAAAATAATAACTGTCACATAGTAGGCAGTCAATAAACAAATTTGGAGTGAATGAATGAAGTCATGGAGCACAACACACAGAAATGAATGTGACATAAAACCTGCTTTTGGTGGGCTCCTAATGTAGCACATTTGAAAAGGAGGTTTAAAAAAAAAAGGTATAACCATGTGCCACGTTCTAAAATAGAGGTATGCAGAAGCATTACAGTTATATGGAAAGAGAAGATTCACCTAAGTCTACCTAGAGAGAAAAGTAAAAGCTTGGTGGAGGAGGTGAACCAGAGGCTGACCCCCAGCCTTGTGCTCTGTTTTCATCCCCTGCTGGGGTTCACTCTCCCTCTATCTAGCCCTCCTCTGGTGAAGGTCAATTTCAGGAACGCCTCACGTGGCCCTAGCCTCCGGAGGGCTGTAAGAAATAGACATGGCAAATTGGAAACTGACTTTGAAATCATTTGGGGTTTGGTTTGGAAGCTCAAGTTCACATAAGAAGTTTAGACAAACCGTAGACTCTGCCAGTTCTCTCTTTTCTTCACTGACTATCACATTTTTGCTTTCTTTCCCCAAAATACATTAGGTAAAATCAAAATTCTATTTGTGTTACCAACTTGCAAAAACACAGACGTACTCTGAGTAGCCGTGTCTCATTAGCTGTTTTTCTATTTACAAGCTGTTGAAAGTGTCCTTAAGTTGTCTGGGAAAATATTCTTCTTTCACACAGTGTTTACTGCAAGAAAAGGTTAAGCCAACTTTGCCTCAAGGAGACAGAAGTCAGAATAAAGTGAGATAAGATTCTAGGTGCTCTTTTTAACTTGATTCTGCTAGGTCTATAGAATGGTCTAATTCTATCCACCTTCATTGCCTGAGCTGCCTTCACTCTCTTCACAGGGGGAGAGCTGCACAAAGGATCGTGGGAGGTGCACAGGTCACACAACCTCTCCTGGGGTCATAAATCTTTCCTTTGTTCATCTTTCAGAGAGAGAGGCAGAACTGGTCTGAGCATAGTGAGAAAACAACTCTTAACCATTTTATGTTTCCCTTTTTCTCCCCGCCACGAACTTCTTCTGAGAGTTTAAAGGCTATGCTGCAAAACTCAAGAAGGCAGTTGAAAATGTCTGCAAGAGTCTTCATTGCAGGCTTGTAAATTCTAGGTTTATTCAAATAATTTGGGTTAAAGAAGAGAGACAGCTTTTTAATAAGGTCTGTGGAATCCTTTCTTTATAACTTTGCGCTCTATCACTGACTGGTCATGTGAATTTGGGTAAGGACAGAAGAAAAGATGGCTACCTTGCTGGTTGGGAGGATTAGAGAGTAGGGCTGCCTATTAAGATTCCTAGGAAAGTAAATCAGAATTACAGAAGGTGGAACTTCATTTTATATTCTTGTAATGTACCTTTTATCAAAGGTTTCTTCTAAGATGCTAGTGTATCTACCATGAAATGGTGGGGACTAGGAAAAATATGTCCTGATGGCAGTCTTATTCAAAGTGGGCCTCTGCAATGTTTGATTGCATTCAAGTTTCAAGGAATCCCATGCCATCCTAACAGAAATAATCATAACCAAAAGATCTTACAAAATATCTGATTGAAGACACTGGTCAACAAAACTGATTATTTACTGGAAAAGTCACTTCTTTCTGACACGTTTTCCTTTTCCTTTTCAAAGACAATAGAAGCCTGGAGATCTATCTTACTTCTAGCAAATGTACTTATTACTTCCAAAGATTTACTAATTTAAAAAATTTATTGTAAATTATCTTTTAAAGATCATCATAGATATGACTTTCTGGAAGGCATGTTCCAAATCTACGTAAATTTCATTCATTTGGGGGTTTAACTCCCGTACTAGATGCTATACATCTCCTTACATCCTTTTACCTCAGTTACTGCTGTTAATGGCTCCAGCTGTTCCCTGTTAAAGAACCCCCTATATGCAAAGGAGTAATGGAACTAGGGAATGTGTAGAAAGGGCCAGCCACTCTTGCCTCAAGGTGGGATTAACTCTGTGGTGCAATTCATGCTGCAGAGGTCTCCGTGGGATCGAACTTAAGTACATCTCCAGCTGAGACCACAGCCTTGCTTGGCTTTTCTCTCCTACACTATCTTGCTTCCATAACTTCTTTGCTCCTGAGATGCTCTCTCAATAAACAACATGCACCCAAATTCATGTCAGACGCCCTGCTTCTGGCAAATCCCACCCAGGACAATGTCACACAGTACACTGGTCTGTACCTTGCATTCATGTAGGGAGATAAGGAAGAATCCAAAGAAAAGTGTATGGACTTGGTGAACATAAAAAAATGGTATGCAAGAAAATGGGAGAGTAAAATAACTAAACCCATGTTTTTCAAAAGTTCAAGTACTTGCTAAAGATACAAACTGGTGTGTCTCATTCAGACTCAATGAATCAGAATCTCCAGGGGGGAGGGGGTCTAAGAAGCTGGAGGTTTAAGAAGTACCCCAGGTTATTCTTATCACCAGTAAATGTGGAAAACACTGAACTATAACAGACTAGAGTAGGGGTCGGCAACCTCTTCCCATAAAGGGCTAGATAGTAAATATTTTAGGCTCTGTGGACCATCCATTCTCAATTGCACTACTCAACTCTGCCACTGTGGTGCAAAAACAGCCATAGACAGCATATGAGAAATGAGCATAGCTGTGTTCCAATGAAACTCTATTTGCAAAAATGAGTGGTAGGCCGGATGTAGCTCAACAGTTATTGTGCCGACCCTTAAGCTAGAACATAGGGGGCATAAAAGTAGTTTGTTGCTCTCCAATAATCTGGCTGCTGAAGTTTGGTGTTACTCTTTCTTTGGAAAATTGTTTACATAATGTTCATCAGGCAAAAGACTGTCCGTGAAGTGGAAAAACATTTCCATTTTTCTAACCTCATTCTCAATCTTTGAATGTCACTGGCCTTGCCATGAGGTAATTTATACACACATTTCAGAGGGGAGATAGTTTCTAGGGGCCAGGTCTGCTATTCTTTCGTGCTGATTCATAATATTGCCAGAGGCCATTCCATCAGGACCGATTTCAGCTAATGCAAGGAGAGATGCAGACCTATCTCACTTCTTTGTGTGTGTATGCTTGGGCTGCATCTCTGGCACTAAATATGGAAAACGAAACTTGTGAATTTCTGTAACATTTACTCTGGATAGGTATGAGGTTACTTGAGTCTTCCTTGTGTTGTCTTAACATTGTGTAATTAACTTTATGAAGACTTATTAATAGGCTGCCCTTTATTCATGAAGACTTTATATTCCTCCTTAAAAATCATACGCTGTTATTATCTCAATGAAAAATCTCAATGCTTGTCATGGATGTACTACAAAATAAACAATTTTACTTTCGAATCAGTTCTCTTTAATTAGGTTTTTGAATTGTATCACCACATGTTAGGACACACTGGGTAAAATTCTGTTCAATCCAGATAATTCACATTCATCTTTAGGTGACCCTGAGAGCAGCATAAAACAAATGCTCAACTCTCCAGCCAGATCATTTACTGTGAGGCTCTGACTTTGGCTACTTGGAATACATTTAATTCACATAAAATATAATAGCAACAGCTTTCTCATTAAATTGACTTTAGCCTCTGAACTCTGGTCCCACATATGTTTATTCTAAAGATTGCTTCTTGTTGGCAGATTTGTTACCTGCTGCACTGCTCCTCAGAGTCATTTCAACACGGTTTGGAACTCCTTCAAATCTGTCTACAGGATATATTATCAGGAAATCTCAGGTTTACCTTACATTTAGCACTTGTGATATTTGAGAAATTTGGTGCTTAAGAATAAACTCAATTAAAATTACTATTGGGTAGAATAGGACTGATGGTTGACTGGTGGGAAGCCAGTATATATTACTGACATGATCACGTGTCTTCTGGAACCGAGGTGTGTGTGTGTGTGTGTGTGTGTGTGTGTGTACTCTTCGTGCTGGATCCCCAAACTTGTTCTCCAAGCTACAACCTACTTTCTATGGCCCTGGGTTGAAATGGCAGAGGACTGCCTTTCCTTGAATCCATCTGTCCCCTGTACTGGATGCTGTGGTTCACTGCCCTGGTCTCTACTATAGGACCGAGGAATCTACTTCCCCAGAAGCTGAGAGAACTGGCTAATGATACCATATAGCTGGTTCCCTCTTTGAGCATTCCTCAGCTAAAGAAAGTTGCTTCTCCCAAAGTTATACCCCCCCAGTGGGCAGTCTGCTTCTGGCGAATTCTGGACATGTCTAGAACTCCTCATGGGTTAGCCTGATGCCTCACCCAGCCTCTCCATGTGCACAATTATGCTTCCCTCACTTCCTCATTGGTGAGTACAAGAATATGCCCCAATAAATCTTCTACCTAAAAATCTCCACCTGCCTTGAGAAGGGGAATGGTTTTCCCTGAGAAGGAAGGGATGAGACAAATAGCCTCCAAAGAAGCTCCTATTTGGACTAGATCAATTACCCTCAAAGTTTGTTATCCAGACCAAAAGCATCAGCATCATTGGGAACTTGTTAGAAATACAAATTCTCAGGCCCCATCACAGACCTACTCAATCAGAAACTCTAGGAGCTGAGCTCAGTCATCTGTGTTAACAAGTTTTCTGTGTGATTCAGTAGCAAGTTACATTTGAGAACCACTGGCCTAAGGCAATTCTCCAGAGAAGGGTGGTGGTGGTAATAGCTGTGAGTTATAACGTAATACTTCCAGCACATGGAGAATGGGTGGTCTTGCAGCTTAAGAGCACCTAGGTGAAGTACTAACAGCAACCACTACCATTGACGATCAAGTTATTTTCTAACATAATAGCCAACAACAACAACAAAAATATATTCACATAAATCCTTTAGATCACAAAGCAGAATGGCTCAACATGTGTGTGAATCAAATTGTGGTACTTAAAATGATCTAATACCTGTTTGGGTGGACAGGTAGTCAATGTCTGGGAAGATAGTGAGATTGGAGATTATGGAAAAAATTTCCTATAATTTTTTAAGGAAAGAGAGGGCAAGACTAAGAATCAAATCAGAGCTCTAGACTCCTAATGAATGAAGAACAGTTCTGATCACAAGTGGCATGGCAAGAATCTGATTATCAGACAGAAGTACACTGTAAGAAGACAAGCAACAAAACAAGATTGATTCAATGGCAACTCTTCCATTTGCAGAGGCAGTGATTCTATTTCCCTTGACCTCAAACGGAAATAATCCCTGAATATGAAGCACTCTGAACCTAAAATGGGTCTCTAACTAGCTTTAGCAATTGTGACTACAGAAAAAAAATCAGAAAGCCCAGCAGATCATTACTATATTCTTCCAAACCAATATACTAAAATATCTAAAATGTGCTACAGCTCAGATTCAAAGCACACTCTAAGAAACATGCCTACATAAATGGATTATTCTATCTTTGTTACAGGATTTACAAACCACTTTGCTGTAATTTAGGTCCAAAGTGATAAGCTGTTACAATATAATCACTTGCTGTTTGGGTCATATGAAGATGAGACTGAATTGGCTGTGATTTTTACTTCCCCAAACTTCCATCATCTCTTATAACCTGCCAAGCCTACCGAATAGAAGAGGAAGATAGGAGGTGAAGGAGCAATTTGTTAAAAGTGCGCAGCCCTGTCATTCTATTAGACAGCAAAAGAAAAGAAAATACACACCTACAAAAATGAAAACATTGGGAGAAGTTTAGTAACTGAGATGTAGATTCTGTTCTTAATGGAGTCCCTATCCCATATTAAGTTAAAAAAACAAGCCTGTTCTCTAGCTGATTAATCAGCAGTGGCAGACATATAGCTGTTGCTATCTGGCACTCTACTGCCTCAGCATATATTTACTAACTGGCTTGTAATTATTTTTTGGAACATTACCCAATACTCTTTAAGAGGAGGAGAGAATTCATTATCTGTGAAACAAAATATATAAGCCTTGTTGCTGGCATGCCACTACACCCAGCTCTAACATTTGAAATGGTAGAAGTGAAGTTAAAAGAAAAAAAAAAAACTATCAATAATTTTTTTTCCAAAGCAAGAATTTCAACACTGGCTATTTTAAGCACTCTCTAGGTTACACATTACATAAGTTAGCCAATAATTCACAGGGCCACCACAAGCCATGGGATCTCTGTAGCTTTTATTTCTACTGATGTGCAGTGACCATAAATTGCTTTCCAAATCACATCTTAACTCTACTTCACACCAGCAGTCTACATGAGTGGTTCTCAAATTGAGCATGAGTTATAGTCACCTGGAGGGCTTGTTAAACCACAGCTTGCCAGACCACCTCCCCTCCCCCCCAGAGGTTTTGATTAGGTAGGTCAGGAATGGGATGCAGGAATATGCATTTTTAAAAAGTACCCAGGTGATGGGGGCACCTGGGGGGGCCCAGCTGATTAAGTGTCCAACTCATGATTTCCGCTCAGGTCATGATCTCACGGTCATGTGATCCAGCCCTGTGTTGGGCTCCCCGCTCAGCAGGGAGTCTGCTTGAGATTTTTTTCTCTCCCTTTCCCTCAGCCCCTCTCCCTGCTCATGCTCTCTCTCTCTCTCTCTCTCTCAAATAAATGAATAAACTCTTTTAAAAAAATGGTTAATCAGAGAGCGAGACAAACCATGAGAGACTATGGACTCTGGGAAACAAATAAGGGTTTGAGAAGGGGGGGTCGGGGAATGGGGTAGCCAGGTGATGTTTATTAAAGGAGGGCATATGTTGTGATGAATATGCAACTAATCTTATATGCAACTTATCTTATATGCAACATATGTGCAAATAATGAATAATTGAACACTATATCAAAAACTAATATAGTGGCTGACTGAAATAATAAAAAAAATTAAAATAAGTGGCTCTCATATTTTAACATAACATGCCAGTGCAGAATCCACAAAGAATACTCTCTCTGTTGACTGGAAATGTCTTCAATCCATACAGACTAAATATCCATGAAATGTTTAAATTGACAAAGCTCACTTTTATATGGTCTCTCTCCATCAATTAGCTCCTAAAAACATTAATACATTTCACTCTGCATTTATGTAACAGAGTTACTGAAGCTGAGTGCACAATTTCCTATTTAGACTTGATAAATGCCTCCTCTATTAGACTTAACTCCTTTTTTTTTTTGAGAAAACTTGTCACAAGGCAAATTTTATTTTTTGACTCTGTATTTTAATCTATTAAAATATTTTTCATCTTGATACTATTCTCCAACATATAAGGTTTCTTGTCCTATTTTAAAAGTATTTATTATTAATAAAATCCTAGAATTTGTATGGAACCACTAAAGACCCTGAATAGCCAAAACTATCTTGAAAGAATAAAAAGAGAACAGAAGTGGAGGAATCACAATCCCAGATTTCAAGATATGCTACAGAGCAGTAGTAATCAAAACAGTATGATAATGGAACAGACACAGACATCTAGATCAATAGAATAGAATAGACAGCCCAGAAATAAACCCATGATTATATGGTCAATTAATCTTTGACAAAGCAGGAAAGACTATCTAATGAGAAAAGGATAGACAGTCTCTTCAACAAATGGTGTTGGTAAAACTGGACTGCTCCATGTAAGAGAATGAAACTGGATCACTTTCTTATACCATACACAGAAATCAACCCCAAATCGATTAAGGATCTAAATGAGAGACCTGAAAGTATCGAAATCCTAGAAGAGAGCACAGGCAGTAATCTCTCTGACATTGGCCATAGCAATATTTTTCTAGATCTGTCTCCTGAGGCAAGGGAAATAAAAGCAAAAATATGTCATTGGACTACATAAAATAAAAAGTTTCTGCATAGTGATACAAACAATCAACAAACTTAAATAGCATCCTATAGAATGGGAGAAGATATTTGCAAATGGTATATCTGATAAAGGGTCAGCATCCAAAATGTGTAAAGAACTTACAGAACCAACACCCCCAAACACAAATAAACCAATTTAAAAATGGCCAGAAGACACGAACACATATTTCTCCAAAGAAGACATCCAAATGGCCAAAAGATACATGAAAAGATGCTTGACATCCCTCATCAGGGAAATGCAAATTAAAACCACAACAAGATACCACCTCACATCTGTCAGGATGGATAAAATCAAAATCACAAGCAACAACAAGTGTTGGAAAGGACATGGAGGAAAAGGAATGCTCATACATTGTTGGTAGGGATGTAAACTGTGGAAATCTCCATGGAGGGTCCTCAAAAAGTTAAAAATAGAATTGCCAGAGGATCCGGTAATTCCAGTGGATATTTACTCAATGAATTTACAGTGGGTATTTACTCAATGAATATGAAAACACTAATTTGAAAAGATAGATGCACCTCTATGTTTTCTGCAGCATTGTTTACAATAGCCAAATTATGGAAGTGACCTGAGTGCCCATTTATAGATGAATGGATAAAGAAGATATGGTATGTATATTATATATATATATATATAATCATAAATATAGTTACATATATTATTATATATATAATGAATTATCACACAGCCATAAAAACTGAAATCTTGCTGTTTGCCACAATGTGGATGGACCTAGAAGGTTTTACACTAAGTGAAGTAATTCCGTCAGATAAAGACAAATACTGTATGATTTCACACACATATGGAATTTAAGAAAATACAAATGAACAAAGGAAAAAAAATATAAGCCAAAAAACTGACTCTAAAATATAGAGAACAAACTGATGGTTACTAAAGGGGAGGTGGGTGAGGAGATAGGTGAAATGAGTGAAGGGGATTAACAGTACACTTGTCATGATGAGCATTGAGAAATGTATAGAATTGTTGCACTATTGGGTATTTACCCTAAAGATACAAATGTAGTGATTCAAAGGGGCACGTGCACCCGAATGTTTATAGCAGCTATGTCCACAATAGCCAAACTATGGAAAGAACCTAGATGTCCATCAACAGATGAATGGATCAAGAAGATGTGGTATATATACACTATGGAATACTATGCAGCCATCAAAAGAAATGAAATCTTGCCATTTGCAACAACATGGATGGAACTAGAGCGTATCATGCTTAGCGAAATAAGTCAAGCAGAGAAAGACAACTATCATATGATCTCCCTGATATGAGGAAGTGGTGATGTAATATGGGGGCTTAAGTGGGTATGAGAAGAATAAATGAAAGAAGATGGGATTGGGAGGGAGACAAACCATAAGTGACTCTTAATCTCACAAAACAAACTGAGGGTTGCTGGGGGGAGGGGGTTTGGGAGAGGGGGGTTGGATTATGGACATTGGGGAGGGTATGTGCTTTGGTGAGTGCTGTGAAGTGTGTAAACCTGGTGATTCACAGACCTGTACCCCTGGGGATAAAAATATATGTATATAAAAAATAAAAAATTAAAAAAAAAAAGAATTGTTGAATCATTACACTGTACACCTGAAACTAATAAAACACTGTATGTTAATTATACTAAAATTAAAAAATACAAAATAATTAATATGCTAACTTTATATCGCTTCATTCCTTGGAACCTTGTATTTTCTTTATATATTCTTTATTGAAATATATATGTATATTTCAAAATATATACACTTTTAAGTCATGTTCATTCACTCAAGTTAGTATTTTCTCATATTATCTTAGTTTTTGTATAATATATTGATAAAAATAGAAGAAATGATTACATAGTTGATTTGGCAAGTCTAGGTATTACATGCTATGGAAATGATTAAATAAAAGGAGACAAAAGAAATATATACTTTATATTTTACTTTACTTAAATCTCCCTCCCCTTAAAAAACTTAAAAGAAAATTTGGAATCATTTTTCTCCTAAAAAAAACAATAATAAAAATAGTGCTTAAAACTTCCATGTTTGGGCACCTACGTGTCTCAGTTGGTTAAGCCACTGCCTTCGGCTCAGGTCATGATCTCAGAGTCCTGGGATGGAGTCCCATACTGGGCTTACCCTGCTCTGCAAGGAGCCTGCTTCTCCCTCTCCCTCTGCCTGCCACTCCCCCTGCTTGTGCTCCCTCTTTCTGTCAAATAAATAAATAAAATCTTTAAAACAAAACAAAACAACAACAACAAAAACTTCCATGTTTACTAGAAATTCTAGACTGATCCCCCCAAATATTGATCATTCCCAGTCCCCCAAAACTTACTGCATTTTATGTTTTTTCCAAAAAGCAAAAATTATTATCTCAAAACTGATTCAATGCTAGCAATATATATGATATAATACTTGATGAAATGAACTTCTATATTCCTCATTAATCAAAGACTGCATAGAATTAATAAAATGTCACAGTTCACTGAGCACTGCAGAAATCAGTAAACAGAACGATGACTTTATTTAGTGTTGAAGAATAGCAACTACTTTAAATAATTTAAGATCTAAACTTTTACCCTAGCAGGCAAAGAGAATAATTAAATAGAATCTCAGAAAATCATGGTATATCACTAAGCATAAAATATACCCATAATTTTGGCTAAAAATAATAAAAACCCCAAACCTTATCAATGTGTATTTGTTTCATAAGCATCATTTCATTTTGTCTTCAAAAGAGTCCTGAAATGTAGGCAAGAAAAATAATAATTTCAAATTCACAAATAACGAAACTTGGACCTGATTAACTGAGCAAAAAAAGTCTAAAATGTTTCTAAGAAAACAATATTATTAAAAGATATACCTAAGGCTGAAATTTTATATTTTATATGATTATATTTTATATGTTATATAATATATAACATATTTACATATGTATATATAACATACATAAAATATGTAACATATATAATATAAATAATAGGTATATATATATGTATATATATATAGTAATGGATAGGCAGACTCAAAATTGTAAAGATGATGATTCTTCAAATTCTTTTTTATTCCTTTTTTTAGAGAGGAGGTATTGGGGCAGAGGGAGAGAGAGAACCTTAAGCAGGCTCCACACCCAGCCAAGTCTGACACCGGGCTTGATCTCACAACCTTGAGATCACCACCTGAGCCAAAATCAAGACTCAGATGCTTAATCAACTGAGCCACCAAGGAACCCCATTTTCAAAATTATTCTATAAAATGGATTCAATTTAAAAATTTTTTGAAATTTTCAAGAAATTGATAAATGGTCTTAAAACTCGTATTTAATGACAAAGGTCAAGAAATTAAGAATACAAGCAAAGGGCAACTCTTTTGATATCTACCAGATATCAAGATTTACTATAAATGTTTTGAGCCTAGTGGTGGGTATTAAGGAGGGCATGTATTGCATGGAGCACTGGGTGTGGTGCTTAAACAATGAATCTTGGAACACTGAAAAAAATTAAATTAAAAAAAAAACTTTTTACAGGAAACTGTGGTAGTTAAGGTAGTAAGGTACACACATAAGAACAGATAAATGGACCAATAATATAAAATAGAAAAACCAGGATTGGATCCACAACTATATGGAAACTTATTAAGGGATAAAGGTGTCACAAAAAATAAGTAAAGAACACGAAAACTACTCAACAAAAGGCTCTGGGACAATTAACTATCTACATAAAAAATACAGAAGTATATTCCTAACTTCATACTAAATATAAAAATAAATCTAACATCGAAAAGGCTCAGAGTGAAAGAAAAAGCTTTTTAAGTTTTAAAATGTATATGAGTATATTTATGATTCTAAGAAATGAAAGTGTTTCTTAAAGAAAAAAACATAAAAATATAAATTTGATTATATTAACATTAATGATAGCAAAAGCCATCAGAATCTAAGTGAAAAAAAAATCCAAGGGGGAATAATAATATATGCAACTCATATAACCAACAAAGGTTTGTCCAGGATATTAAAGCAAAGGCGCTCATTATTATTACTTACCAATCTTATCATTCTTTACTCCTGTATCTTCTAAGATTGGTACTTCTAATAATGATTTACAAACTCATAATATATTTATTAAAATTGTATCATTCAATATTTGAAGGGTAGAATACTTTGCTCATTGAGTTGTAATAATGTTAAATTGCAATTATAGTTATAAGAAGATTTGGAGCAAAGCATTAGTTTTAGACAATGCAATATATGCTACAACAGTATTTAATATGTTTGAATAAAACTTCTGACATCTAATCTCTCTTACAGTACACTGAGGAAAAGTAAGTCTGACTTAGGTCAACCTGGTTGAAATTTGTATTCTTCTAAAGTAGGTTTTCTATTTATATCTTAAACATGTTAGTAGATTTTTCCAGTAGATAACATCAATATCTTATCCTTCAAGCACTAATTAATATATAATACATTTTATTAAAATGTAAAAAGAGGGGCATCTGGTGGCTGAGTCAGTTAGGTGTTGGACACGACACTTGATCTCAGATCAGGTCATGATCTTAGGGCCATGAGGTGGAGTCCCCCATTGGGCTATGCTTTGGGTATGGAGCCTGCTTAAGATTCCTTCTCTCCCAGTCCCTCTGCCCCTCCACCCCACACTTGCTGGCCCCTAGGCATACGCATGTGCACACTCTCTCTCTCTAAAAAATAAAAAAATAAAAAGAAAGAAAGAAAAGAAACTAAGAAGAAACGTTTAAGATAACTAAAATTAAAATTAAAAAGACAAAACTTGATATCATAAAAACTAGTAAGATTTTTTAAAGTCTGGTATTTAGAATTATTTCTGGAGATATTTTTTATGACAAAAATATTCATGACTCCTTCAAGATTTAGGCTTCTAGGTTCAATATTTGAAATATCTCAGAAGAAAGTATAGTAAATTTTGTTTCATGTTTCTGAAGTGAAAAATCCTTTATCCATAAGCAAATATATGAATTACATATTTCAAAACTCACTTAAACTAAAGTAAATAAAAATTTAATATTAAAATATATCTTCCATATGCAAGACTGTGCAAAACATCACCAATCATTACATATTTTTCAGTAGGTCTTATGTAAATCAATATCCCATTTTGGAATCTAACTTTCAAAAAGTGGAGAAAAAAAGTAATTAAAATTTCTAATACAGGGGTGCTGGGTGGCTCAGTCAGTTAAGCATCTGTCTTTATCTCAGGTCATGATCTCAAGGTCCTGAGATTGAGTCCCACATCAGGCTCTCTGCTCAGTGGGGAGTTAGCTTCCCCCTCTCACTTTCCATCTTTATTCTCTCTCTTTCTCAAATAAATAACATCTTTAAAAATGTGTTTAATGCAGTGTACATATGAAAAATCCAGGAGAAAGTTACACTTTTAATTTATACACTATATTTTCTTTTCTTTTTTTTTTTTTTTTAAAGATTTCATTTATTTATTTGACAGAGAGACAGAGATCACAAGTAGACAGAGAGGCAGACAGAGAGAGAGAGGGAGGCAGGCTCCCTGCCAAGCAGAGCACCCGATGTGGGGCACGATCCCAGGACCCTGAGATCATGACCTGAGCCAAAGGCAGCGGCTTAACCCACTGAGCCACCCAGGTGCCCCTACACTATATTTTCAACATATTCTAATAATCTGGAAATGGTGTCATGTCTTATTGACCTCTTTTGTATTCATTTAAAGTAGGAAGATGTTAAGGTTTTCCCCCTTCTTCCTTCTTTTTATGTTGGAAATTAATTCATTAAATGTGGTCATTTTTAATTCATGTCGTAGCTTCCAGCCTGAATAATCTAAGTATTTAGTTTATCAATGCCGTATTAGCATGACTCTTGCTATTTATTCATGTGCTCTGTAAATAAAGTTTATGACTGTTTTCTCTTTTGTTGTAACAAACCACCAGAACAGCATAAGCATTTCAAACCTAGGTAACTTTTGATTTCATTCCTTTTAAGAACTATTTCTAGTAGGGTAATTTCTCCTCCTACTGATTGAAAAGTCAGAAGTTCCCATGATTCTATGCTCTTAGGAAATGGATGGTCATACAGTCATTTTCAGTTATAAGTGTGGCCTCTCTGTACAGTCTGACATCACAGTCATAAATCATTCAATCTTCAGTCAAAGCTAAGAGCTCTCCTCCTGTCCTTCTGGAGATTACTTATAGTGGGTGACCTATGTGACCAGCTTTTATGCCTTTCTGATCATATCCACACCCCAAGACAAAGAAACAGGGAGGAATAAAGAGACATTAAGGGCAGAACTATTCTTATTTGGCTACTGACTGGCAAATATATAAAGATGAATCTTTGACTTCAGGGTATGTCTGTACATTTGTCATTGGTCCCTAGCTTGCACTAAGCTTTTGAGATGGTGAGAAGTCTTCTCTTTGGTTGGTTGCCTTCCCTTAGACAAAGCATTTCTTTCATTGGTCAGTTTTCCCTCAGACCAACTCATCTCTTCCTGGGCAGGGCTTAAAACCTCTCCAAATATGCTTTCTCTTCCATGTGGACCATATCTGCCTAATGGAAAATGCTAATGCCTTCTTACCCACCCCACCCTCCTGCCCCACAGAGGTTATCATTTTCTACTTCTCTGATCTCTCTCCCCCACCTCCACCAGCATACATGCTTTAACTTTCACAGATATGAATGAGGCATAAGTACCCAACTTAAGAAAACTCACATTAACCTCTTTGAGTAGTGTCAATAAAGCTTCCACTTTTTAGAATTGTGGTGAAGAAGGCAGCCTACACACTCCACCAGAGAGTGATGACACATCCCAGTAGCTCTCTAAAGAAATCTTGATCCCAACAAAAAAAGAAACCTTACCAAGATATGGAAGAAACCCAAGTGTCCATCCATAAATGAATGGATAAAGAAGACACACACACACACACACACACACACACACACACACACAGAGAGAGAGAGAGAATATTACCCAGCCATAAAAAAGAATGAAATCTTGCCATTTGCTGCAATATGGATGAATATAGAGGGTATAATGCTGAGTAAAAAAGAAGTCATTCCGAGAAAGACAAATCCCATATGACTCATTCATAAGAAACAAAGCAAATAAACAAAGAAAAAGGAGACAAACAATAACAAAAAACCCCAGACTCTTAAAAATAGAGAACAAATTGATGGTTGCCAGAGGGGTAGTGGGTAGGATGATGGGTGAAGGGGATTAATAGTACAATTATCATGATGAGCACTGAGTAATGTATAGAATTGTTAAATCACTATATTGTACACCTGAAACTAATATACCACTGTATGTTAATTATACTGGAATTTTAAAAAATAAATAACAATTAAAAAAAAAAATCTTGCGGGGCGCCTGGGTGGCTCAGTGGATTAAGCCACTGCCTTCGGCTCAGGTCATGATCTCAGTGTCCTGGGATCGAGCCCCGCATCGGGCTCTTTGCTCAGCGGGAGCCTGCTTCCTCCTCTCTCTCTGCCTGATTCTCCGCCTACTTGTGATCTTTCTCTCTGTCAAATAAATTAATAAAAAAAAAAAATCTTGCCAGCCCTTCTCTGTCTCTCTATTCTAGGTTTAAAAAAAAATATTCTGAAAGTGGGTGAAGGTTTCAAGAGTCATGCAAAGTTTTTTGATTTACCACTTTGAACACTTCTCCTGGGTATTCTGCTTCACACTCAACATTTCTCCTGGGTATTCTGTCTCACACTCAACTGGTAATTTACAATTACCATATATTGCACTTCAGCCAAAACTTCAATTTTCACATCCTATTAAATAATACTAATAATAGCAACAACAGTAAACAACAATACCAACATTTCTTGAAATGTTACTTGTTCCTGTCATGGTTCTTCCATCTTTATTTACATTAGCTTATTTTATCCTTTCAGCAATCCTATGAATTAAAGACGAATGTTACCAAAATTTTCAAGATGGATGAATTGATCTTCAGCAAGGTGTTCAGACACAATGTCAGTTTTTGAAATCAAGTAGTCTGGCTCAGAGCCCATCTTGTTCACCACCCTGATAATCTGTTTCTAGATGAACTGATGAATGGTTATTTTAAGTGGAAGATATATAAAAATGACTTATTCTAACAAAGGATTTAATATTTTGGTAGAATAATTTTATCATATGAAATTACAGATTCCCTTTCTTTTATTTTTTTCATAATCAATATTCCTGAACGTTTTTTGCTTCAACATACTCAACAGAGTTTTGATTATATCAAAATGTCATACTCTTTAATTTTTATTTTTTATAAACATATAGAGATAAACTTACATGTAGGCAAATCGTGCAACTTTCCAATTTGCTAAAAGTTCAGCTGTTTTTTAGACTAAAGTACAATGTCTTCTGATATGAATCTAAGAACTAATTTTCTTTGATATTTTTAAGTGAACACTTTTCAAATTGTAATTTTATGTAGTCAAACAATAATTGCAGATGGCTTAATCCCTTGGAACTCCTGATATGTCACAAAAAGAAAAACTGTCAACATATTCTTCCTTTACAAATATACTATAAAGAATACACTATATTCATATACTATATGAATAGTATATGAAATATACTATTGAGAATTTGTCAGTTCTTTTTCAATATAAACTTCTGCAAAGCTGTAATACTATTACACTGATGAGACTGAAAAAATAAATACAATTTTAGTAAAATACCTGTGAAAAACTTATTCAATGAAATAATGGTTAACAATTTTAAAGAGTATTCAAAGAGTGCAATACTCCATGACACTCATTTTTTCACATCAATTGATCACATAATGAGACAGGGAATAAGACCACAAGAGATAAATAATATCAAGAAAATACATTTAGCATTCACAAAAAATAGTGAAGCAAGGAGATTTTAATGTGAGAAGCTTTTGGAATGAGAAGTAAATGTATAATTTGAACCCCCTTTGTGTAAAGAAATGTCCTCTGATATAAAATACACACTCAGTGTGTCACACACACATACAAATATACAAAATGTTCTATACTTTCTGAATTAGTGTTAAACCAAGATTTTATGTTTTACATGATATGATACTGTGATTTCTAATAGACCCTAATGACATCAAACTACAAATTGTGTCATGTGGATTTTACCAAATAATAAAAAAGCAAACCCAACTTTTGTAGCAACATGGACGGGACTGGAAGAGATTATGCTGAGTGAAATAAGTCAAGCAGAGAGAGTCAATTATCATATGGTTTCACTTATTTGTGGAGCATAACAAATAGCATGGAGGACAAAGGGAGATGGAGAGGAGAAGGGAGTTGGGGGAAATTGGAAGGGGAGGTGAACCATGAGAGACTATGGACTCTGAAAAACAATCTGAGGGTTTTGAAGGGGCGGGGGGTGGGAGGTCAGGGTACCAGGTGGTGGGTATTATAGAGGGCACAGATTGCATGGAGACTGGGTGTGGTGCAAAAATAATGAATACTGTTATGCTGAAAATAAAAAATAAATTAAAAAAAGAAACAAAATGAAAAAAAAAAAACCCAAACAAACCAATCTTTGGCATCGAAGTTACTAAATTTTGGGGGCCTTATTTCATTAATTTCCTTTTTCATTCCATTTGGGAGTTTCTTAGAGATAATCTCATCCATGCCTTTCCTTTCAAAGAAGAGAAAACAGTTTACCAGCTGGTCAGCTGGATAACACAGAGTGAAATGTAGGGACAAGAAGCTTGTTTCTTGATTCTTCCATCTTGAACACTCTTTACCTCACCCACAGCCCCCAGTAGAAAGAAACAATGCAGCAAGTTGTGCCACCATCTTTCTATTTTAAAAAATCCACCTTAAAAAGAACAAGGCTGTCAGTATTCTGCTTTCATAAGGAGTGAAGTCATCCTTTCCTTTTGGGCCAGTCTAGATGTGGCCAATCACAATGAATCTGTTGAAAGCTATTTTAAAAATCACTAACATTTAGTCAACTTGAAAAGGTCAGACCAATCAAAACATGAGAAAAATGTCTTGATTAGGGAGTTAGTCACTTTTTACAGGGAACAGAAAGTTAAGACCTAATTTGCTGTGACAAGACTTATAAAGTAGAATTTCTGGATTGGGTTTCTAAAGAATACAGTCTTTGGAATAAAACTTTGAAAAAATTTCTACAATGAACTTCAGCAATCATTTTAATAATGTTTTTGAAGTCCAATAACTATCTCCCTGTGTGATTGTAAAAGCAAGGTCATTTGATAAATGACTGTTTTACAAGGAAGAAAAATATTTGAAAACGAAATCACTGTATAATAGAATCCAGCATACTAGAAGATATTTATAGCCATATATGTTATATTCACATGAGTTATGTAATAGTAAGTACCATTAAGGCAACTATTTAAAGGCTGACAAAAGCCAAAGCTGAGAATAACAAAGCAAAACAAAAGGACATGAAACTGTAAACCAATTCAGAAATCATTAAATCAAAATCAAATTATGGCATGCAACTGGAAACCCTGGAAGAGCTGGGTAGCTGGGGTTGAGACATCAACTTTTTATTATGCATGTCCTTCCATAACTTTTGAGTTACATTCCATCAAAGGACTTACCTATTCAAAAAGATGAATTATGAAAACTAAAAAACAAATTATATCCTTAATAATAAATTTGGCTATTTTTACAGGTTCTACATGTACCTATAATATTTGCTTTAACTCTATATTAAAAAACTAAAGCTGTTGGCCTATTTCTTAAAGTAATTTCAGTTACCAAGTTAGAAACGTTCATTGTATACAGGACTGCTGTCTACATGGAGAAAGTAGTAAAAATTAAAAAAAGAAGTTTAGAGTTAGACTACTCGTAAATTCTCTTCCTTCTTTCCTTCCTTTCCTCTCCTCCTTTTCTCCTTCCCCCTTCCTTCTTTCTTTCCTTTCTCCCCCTTCTCCCATCCTTCCTCCCCCTTTTTTCCTTCCTCACCTCCTTCTTCCCTTCCTTCCTCCCTCCCCCCCTTTCTCCCTTCCTTCTTCATTTTCCTTCCTTCCTTCTCCCCTTTTTTTCCTGGATCCATCCAACAATCTCTTACTGCATGCCAGTATGCTGAGCCCTGTGCTCTACTGGGAACAGACACTTAACAAATAACTCCAGAGTTACATGGTAACTGTTGTCGCAATAATAAGGAACAAGGTACTAAGAGAGTGAATACACAGGATTTGGGGAGAATCTGGGAGAATCAGGGAAAATTCCTAGAGGATATGACATTTAAGCATGGACCTGAATAATGAGTCAAATTGGCCAAATGAAGTCATGGGAAAGGGACATTCCAGGAATAGGAAACAAGTATGAAGGCTCTAGCTGGGAGCAATCTGATGCATGGTGGGGTGTGCATGGAGATTTGTGAGGAGGGAAAAAACAGTAGCCAAACAAGAGACTGGGGAGAGGAAGGTTATGGCAGACCTTATGCTCTTTGTTAAGAATTTGAAACTTTATGGGGTGCCTGGGTGGCTCAGTTGGTTAAGCATCTGACTCTTGATTTTAACTCAGGTCATGATCTCAAGGGTGGTGGGATTGAGCCTAGCATGGGATCCCTGCCCAGTGGGGAGTCTGCTCAAGATTCTCTCTGTGCCCCTCCCCGTCCTCCCTCAAATAAATAAATAAATACATAAATAAATACATAAATATTTAAATAAATGAATTTAGAATTTTGTCCCATGTTCAATGGGAAGTTGTGGAAGGGACTTAAGAAGAATGACGCCTTGATCCATTTTACATTTTACAAGGTCATTGTGGTTGCTTCGGGCCAAATTTGAAGGGGTCAAGAGTACGTGTGGAAAAACAATTAAAGAGCAACTGGAATACTCCTAATGAGATGCTGACGGGCTGATGTGCTCATGCTGGCTGTGAAGGAGAGGAGTGAGCAAGTTTGTGATATATTGAAAAGATGTCATCAAGAGAACCTGGTGATTCATGAGATGTGAGGAGTCAGATGTGCATCCTATTCCACTGGCTCCAGAACTGATCACTGCAGGGGGGTAGTTTCAAAATTCTTTTATTTTGAAAACAAACAAACAAACAAATAAATAAATACTTTGATTTGCATTTCTTACTTTGCAATTTTCTGGAGTATGTATGGAACATTTTAAAATTTGTTCCAGATATTTACAGACACTAATTTCATTTTATCACAGTTATTTCAGTTTTAGGTAATATACAATAGACAGACACACACACACACACACACACACACACACACACACACACACACATTTTGCCCAGAGATGGCAATATGTAATTTAAAAACAGCAGACAGGTCTTGTGTTAGCTCAGGGCCATTTAGAAAAAATTAAATATTACTATGCAGATATACAAACCTTGCTGTTAATTTTTTCTTTTAATTATTTGCATAGTTTTATGTAAGACACTATATGAACTAAACAAAATTTAAACTTTCAGATTAAGTTTGTTTTTAAAAGAGAAACAACCACATGTGCCCAGAAATATCTGGGAGGCGTACGCAGAACTGCTTACTCTTTAATTTTTAGAAAGAATTGACACTTTACCATGGTGACCTGTTAGGGTTTGACCAAGGAGAGATTATCTCCATAAAGGCTTTTCTTTTGGCAGCACAGTGATGAGTGGAAAGAGGTGGGCAGTTAAATATTTAGATTTATTATTTAGATGTCATATTAAAGACACCTATAACAAAATTCGAGACAGCAAAGGCTTTGAAATATGACATCATTCATACTTCTCTGTAAGTCTTTGGAAATCATTGCTATTTACGTCTCTACAGTTGAGGCATCCATAGTGTGAAATAATTTAAATCATTTTTATGTCTTTGAGGTCATTTGTTCTTAATCATTCATATAAGAAAAAAATTATAGCTAGACATAACAGCAGATATCCTTGTGGGTATTATGACTCTCTTCTCCCTACCAACTAAATAATGCTACTGCTATTATTCTGCCTACAAGAAAAATTCAGAATCAGAGCATTGGAAATAAAAAAAAAAACATTAGGTAAAATGTTCCACAAGAGCTTTCCTACTACTGTTCCTTTCTCAAATCAAGCCCATGCTGACCAACTGGGGCAAGCATCAATTTTGGAAAAAGTAACAGAGTTGTCATCTGAAGTCTTAGGTCCAGGCTCTTTTCCCTACTATATATATGATCTTGGACAAATCATAACCTTTCTTGTTATGCATTTGCACTGAAAAAATTGGGTTTATTCCACCTTTTTGACCTATCTTACTGATTTGTTATGGATGGTGAACACCTTTTAAATCACATGTTCTAGAGGTATTGTTTTAAACAGAAGATACCACCATAGGCAGCTATTACATGTGAAATATGGATTTGGGATTGGGAGTCCTGAGATCTATCAAATATCGGCCACCTTTGAGTTGTGTGACCTTCATTACAGTACTTCAAGTCCCTTCATGTGTAAACCTTGAGGGGAATCTCAGAGATTTTTCTAAGGCAGTGGTTTCTTAACCTTAGTGATGGGAGCTTTTTCAGCCTGCCGTAGTAGATGTATGTGGCAATATCTGCAGGCATTTTTGGTTATAGCAACTGGAGGAATGCTACTGGCATCTATGGGTGGAGTTCATGAATGCTCCCAAGAATCCTTGAGTACACACCCCCCCACCTCCAGGACAAAGAATTGTTTTGCCCAAAATGTCAATAGTGCTGAGGTTGAGAAACCTTGTTCTGAGGTCTGTGCTTGCTTTAAATTTTTATTCACAGGGAAAGGCATTTAATAAATTACCCACTTCACTAATAAGTATTTAAATTTACCAAAAGAAATGTTATTTACTTCTACTATGAAAAGAAGCATTGCTGTCTATAGTGAGGTTATCCACTAACATGTAAAGAGTGGTTATTATTTAGCACTAAGACAAGCAAGAGTTTAAACATCTTTGCCACCATCACCAACCACAATCCCGCATGCTATATGTCTTTGGGTGCCCCATATCCTTAAGATATATAGTTGGAGGCCAAAGAACAATTATAGTTGAAAGAGCAAGTATTTCAGTCGGTTGTTAGTGTAGCAATGAAAAACACGAGTCTTAGCATCAGATTGCTTGGGTTCAAGTCTCATTTTCACTACTAACTATGTGAACTTGGGAAACATATCTGTGCTTCAAACTCCTCATATATAAAATGTGACTAATAATATAGTTTGTGTTTTAAATGAGATCACTCAGGAAAAGCTCTTAGCATGGTGTCTGACACAAAAGAAATGCTGAATGTTAGTTATTGTTATAGTCAGACCTAAAGGTGAGTTTTTATTAATTATATTCCATGATACTTCTTTATTGTAGCCACTTAGATTTACTGCTACTCACAAGTCTCTGCTAATACTATTTTTTGGTTTGGGGCATGTTTCTCTACCTGGAGAAATTATACTCATCCTTTGAGTCTCAAAGCCAACACTGCCTCCCTGAAAGGGCTTTGGGTGGTCTCTCTGAGCAGACATGGTCTTCCCATCAATGGCATCCTTAAAAAAACTTACCCATAACATACCCTAAAGATCTCTATCCATATTCTTCACACTTCATTATTATTCACATATCCATATATACAGACATCAGCCTCCCTGGCTGGAGTGATATACTCCATGACTGACATCTCTATATACATAATAGGCATACTGAGCCCTCCATAAATGTGGAACCTGGATCAATAATGGAGCATCTTCTGCTCTAGGAATAAAGTATAAAATTGAATGCACAAGCTGAAATTAAATCTTAGAGTTGAGAAATTGAAGAGGAGGAAATTTTCATGTTTGACAGGATAAGATTATGGAGAAAAAGCAGAATTCAGCAGGATCCATTTATAGCTAGTTCTAGGGCATACTTTCTCCAAGTGTATACACATTGCCTGGGTTCTAAACAGATGATATGAGAGATTCTGGTATGATTCTACTGTCCATAATATGTATTAAAAATTTAGCAAGAAGAATCACTGCATATTATATCTGGTATATGGAGTTTCCTGAAATAAGGATAAATTACTCCACATGGTGGATTTTAGATACGACTAGTGCTGCTTAACAAATCTTACATGACAGTAATAAGCTTAGTCTCATGGTAGACAGTTAAGCTAAAAAGATATGAAAATGCTAAGCCAAATAAAAGTATCCCATCAATAATTCTGACCTACAAAGCATGGTTGACCTTCTCCACCAAACTAAAAAAAAAAAAAAAAAAAAAAAAAATAGAAAGAAAGAAAAAAAAGATTGGTTTCAGTACTTCCATGTTACAGATATTAAAAAGTGACCACTAATGGGATTTAGGTACATGATCATAACTATCCCCAGACTAATTAAAAATGACTGTCACTCACAATGTTCAGAGTATATCCACAGTAGCAAACATTACTAGGTTCACTTTAATTTGGAGTTGTGTCAGAGTAGCTAATAGAGAGGATCACAATTATTGCTCAAGTTCAAAAATCCTGTATGAAGCTTAGTGATAGTTTATTTTTGTGCCATTGTCTTATGAAATGTCAAGAACCAATTTCTTAAAGTCATATGCAGACTATTGGGTAATGATGGTGGATTGAGCACAGAAATAGTGTTTTTTTTTTTCCATCTGACAATGCACAGAAATATGAAGGGAGTTTTAATTAGGTACAAACTCATAATGACAAAAGAAATGGGAGGGGACTGCAACAGAATTTTTAAAACCAGAGAGTTAATAAACAAATAGTAATTCACTTAGAAGACCTGAAAAAGTGAACACTAATCTAACAGACAGTGATGCCAAGAAATGACATGATTATTGATATGGAACTTCCCAAAGGCTAAGGAATTGATCATGCTAGACATCTATGGAAGGAAGGATGAGAATGGGACAAAAATAAGAGAATTGTTCAAAAATCTTTTAAAAAAATCAATTAGGTATTGATTCCATTCTTCATTCTGGCAGAAACTGAAGTTTATTCTCTGGAAAAGGTGAAAGGGAGACTTAGCACAGCTGAAGGCATATTTTTATGATGAATATAACATTCTTTCTCAGTCATTTTTCAGAAGCCAACAGATAGGCAGATACTGGGGGGATTTTCCTCTGTGAATGTGACCAGCACACAACAAAAGGCCCAACAATATGGACAGCAGGTGTTTCCCAGCTAGCCAGACAACCAAACCATGAAGCCCATGATCAACAGACTGTGAAGAGTTTCCAAGAACCTTCTGACTGCCTAGCAGACAATCAAAGAGAGCAAATAAAGTGAAGGAAGCCTTGAATATGATGGAGACCCATACAAGCAAACAAATAGACAACAGGAACTTGGGGGAGAATAAAGGTTATGTGGAGAGAAAAGCAAGTTCCTAAAACAAAATAAAAGAACTCACTTAAGTGTTCTGAGAGGAGAGGTCAGTGCCTCTACATGGCAAAAATAGGCTGCTATAGAAAAAGATGGATGTATATAAGGAAGTAAAAAACATGTATCCAAAAAGGAAAAAAATCAGTAAGAGGGTTGGAAGATAAAGTTTAGGAAATCTCCCAGAAATTAAAGCAGAAAAGACAGAAAATTACTATATGGAATGGCAGTTTTGATTAGTGTTTCCATACTCACAAACAACCTGTGGATGGAGATGAAGCAAAGTCATCATACAGGAGGATGGGCAGATAAGACATCAGATAAGACATCCACAAATGTGGAGTAGGAGTGAGAATTTGAAAGAGAACTTTATTTATAATAACCGGAAGTCAGTAGATTAAATCAACAAAATGATTTCAATAAGGTAATAGGGAAATGAAATTGTGGTTCAAGCATGTTATTAAAGACATGGAAGTAAATAATGAAAGTCAGCCATAACAGATACAGGTGGTTGCCTCTGTTAAGTGAGATAATGCCATGGCGGGCAGTGGTGGGGGAAGACAGGAGTTGGTTCTCTTTTATATAAGATGGCTTTCACAACATGTCTCCTAAGTGTATGTACATGTAATTATGATGAAAGTAGCGGCATATGCAATGTATATGAAATACACAAACACAGATATCAATGAGGACATTCCATCCCCAAATACAGGAAAAATGTTAACTGTGCAGATTAATTAGTTTCCATTGTCAAATGTTTTATTTTAGTGTGGAAAAAACACACTATTATAGTTTTTCTTGGAAGCAGGGGATGATCAGTAACAGTTTTGGCATACTCTTACATAAAAATTTGGGGAAATGGAGAGGATAATACAGTGAGCTTTTAAAATAAATATAAAACTAAATGTATTCAATTCAATGACTGCCCTTTTCTTTGAGAAACCTAAGTTTTGGATTTCAAATAGCTCTTCTAAAAAATTACAGATTACATTGATAGTAGATGGTCACTTCTTTATTTTTTTAATAATATCATTTGGCAAACTAGATAAATTGACCACTTTATGATGACCCACTTCATTCGTTCGTTCATTTATTCGTTCATTCTAATAGTTCAACTGGTTCTTGAAATCTAAAAGTTTTGGAGCCAGTGTCTTAAATGGCACTCAAAATTGTCATTACTTTTACAGAAAAAAAATCTGCTAACTCTTTACTTTCTAACCTCAACAGCCCAGGATAAAAACCCCACACCTGCACACAAGTCCAATTCCTCTTTGTTTCAAATCACATTGCATTATATGGCCATTTGTGTACCATTTTTGTGACTTGCTGATGACCAACACAGCAGGATGCAATGCACTTAAATGAGCTGGAAAATGGAAGTCCCTCAAAGGCTCAGAAATCAATATAACATGGAAAGAAAGACAAAAGAAGAAGAAAACAATATAAAACCTCTAAGTGGTTAGCAGGTCACAGGAATTCAAATGTATATAGACACAGTTCCAAATCAATACCAATCAAATATGTGTCTGTCTCCATTTCTTTTAAAGAAATTACTGAAATTATTGAAATAATTGAGTCAATTAACTTTTCAAAAATTTCCCACCATATTCCATTTAAAATTTTGCCTAAATAATTCAGTTACTGAATATATTAACAACATATATATCTTTCTTCTCTGAACAAAAGGAGAAGAAAATGAAATAGTGAAAAGAAAAGGCACAATTCATGGAGCCTCTTCTTGAATATGAATCTAATAATGTATATTTGTGGATGACTGACTTTGAACGGATATAACTTAGTTGTGGAAATAATCAGTAGTTTTCTTAGTTACATCTTATAATTATGTTTTTGAATAATTAAATAAATTAAAAAACACTTGGCAACTTGAAAGGTGTTGTGATTGCAGCAAAACTCTTCAAAATCCTTTTAAAGGATATAATAGTAAATATAAAATAGTTGCCAATCTACTTGGCAAAACAAGATAATCTCAGAAACATTGTAATTAAACTTCAGTCACTTAATAAGAATTTATTGAATACAATCTATCAGTTGGTTATTCAGAGATAAATGCACTACATCTGTTCTCAAGAGGAAAATAAGACTTTTGGAAGCTTGTGTACTTAATGATTACAATAATAATTTGAGACAAATTGAAAAATAAGTTATCTCTCAGACCAGCAACTGCCTAACTTCAGCTCCAAGGGGATCTTTCAAAGGCTTGTCTGGTCTAAACGTCTCACCCAAGCTATGTTCACATTTCCAGTTGTGAGAGAGTCCGGCCAAAATGTGCCACTACAGTCCTGTATCCACAGTTTGATTCAACATATTTCCCTCAAATATTGCTTTTCTTTTTGGCATTCTTATTATTACTGACATCACCATTTTCCCAGTCAGCCATAAGTAACACCTATTTTCTTTGACTTCTCTGTTAACTTCCTTTCCTAAAAGTTGATACATCAATAAGATTTATATATCTGACTTCCTCCGAAAGATTATACACTCCCCACATCTGATCTTTTCAGATTCTTTTTTTTAAAGATTTTATTTATTTATTTGACAGAGAAAGATCACAAGCAGGCAGAGAGGCAGGCAGAGAGAGAAAAGGGGCAGGGGAGTAGGCTCCCTGCTGAGCAGAGAGCCAAATGTGGGACTCGATCCCAGGACCCTGAGATCATGACCTGAGCAGAAGGCAGAGGCTTAACCCACTGAGCCACCCAGGCACCCCGACCTCTTCAGGTTCTAATCTGTTACTTTTCACCTAAACAATCATTTTCCCTATTAGGTCTCTGGTTTCTGGTTTCTTTATTCTCTTACAGTCTACTATGAGACTACCTAACCATTTGGGCTCTCTTCCCTCCTTTTTTTTTTTTTTAAATTATTTATTATTTGAGAGAGAGAGAGTATAAATGAGAGGGAGGAGGAGCAGAGGGAGAAGCAGGCTTCCGCAGAGCAGGGAGTCTGATGCAGGGCTCAATTTCAGGACCTTGGGATCATGACCTAAGGTGAAGGCAGATGCTCAACTGAATGAACCACCCAGGAGCCCTTGCTTCCCTCTTTAGTGAAAATGTATCTTTATTATCCTTTTTCTGGCACTACTTTTTTTCAGCAGGTCAGCTGGCTGAACTACTTCAGTGGGCTGCATTGCTGCCCAGCTTCCAAAATCAACATGGGTTTTCTCATATCAGTGTGTCTCTCTTAACACTGGTCTTTCAGCAATGCCTTTCTACTTCATTTTCCTTGGCCTAATCCTACCCCTTCACTAAGGTATAGCTCACAGAACCCTTTTACAATGAGGACCTGCTTGATCCTCCTTTTAAAATCAGCTCTTCTTCGCTAAACTCAGAGTAGGTTCTTCTCGGTTTCACGTACATCTTTGCCTAATGCCATGTTGGACATAGGCAAAGTATTCAACAAATGCATTAGTGAATGAATAGTTTCTTATTAGTACCTTGAAATATTTTTTGCTGTAACTCTGCTAATGAATCATAAGACTTAGGATGCTGAACAATGTAAGTGACTATCTCCACAGTTTGAAAAAGTTATGCCTGTAATTGTTATGGCTAGATGCCAGGGTGTCTACAAATAGAGAAAGGCAGAATTCCTAAAAATTTTTTTCTGTGAAGACCAGGAAACCAGAAGAATGTCTAGAAGATCATCTTTTATTACTAGATAAAATCACCAATCCATTTATTAGTAGACATTATTTCTATTGCAGGTGGATCAACTTGCGCCAATTAGAAAAGAACACTCACCTGTGAAAAATTAAGACTGAACTTTCTTTGCTCTCTCAGCGCTAGCAGGACTATCATGTTTTTTTCTTCTAGGAAAAGGGATTAAAGGAACACTTCTCTCGGCTTCATTTATTGGACATTTTAAAACTCTTGTGGGGGACATGAATCATGAGAGACTGTGGACTCTGAGAAACAAGCTGAGGGTTTTGGAGGAGAGGGGGTGGGGGATTGGGTGAGCCTGGTGGTGGGTATTAAGGAGGGCATGTATTGTATGGAGTACTGGGTGTGGTGCATAAACAATGAATCTTGGAACACTGAGAAAATGAAATAAAACTTAAAAAAATAAATAAAACTCTTGTGCTATGGACAACTTGTAATGATTTCTTCCCCAAATGGTAACCTCAAGGGCCACCTGGAAAAACTATACTTCAGGTAAAAAGAAAAGACCGTGAAACACAACACACACACACACACACACACACACGCACACATGCACACTGTGTGTGCACACATATGGGGCAGACCTGATAATTACTGAATGAGGGCTCTTGTCAACACTTCACTGTTTATTCAGCTTGTGAACTTTTTTCTCAGTATCACAGTTTTTGTGAATGTGTTAGAATATGTGACAGATACTGTAGGGGGCTGAATGGTAGCTCCTAAAATATAGGTCCCATCTTAATCTCCAGAAGCTGTGAATATTACTTTATTGGGGAAAAAAGTTTTTGTAGATGCAATTAAATTCAGGGCCCTTGATATGAGGAGATCATTGTCGATTACCTGTGTTGACCCTAAATCCTATGACAAGTGTCTTATAAAAGAAAAGCAGAGGGATATCTGAGACTGACAGAAGAGATAAAAACACAAATGAGAGAAGTAGGGCAATGTTGACCATAGAGGCAGAGACTAGAGTGATGTGGCCAAAAGTCAGGGAATGCTGACAACCACCATATGCCATTAGGAGGTTAAGGTTCTTCCCTAGATTCTCCAGAGGCAGTGCAGTCCTTGATTTCAGACTGCTGGCCTCCAGAACTGTAAGAGAGTATATTTTTAGTGTTTTAAGACATCTAGTTTGTGGTAATTTGTTATAGCAGCCACAGGAAACAATAAAGATAGCACAGTAAGTTTTTAGTAAGTTAAGCATCACACACTGTTGCTAAATTTCTCCTATAATTTGAGAAGTGCCTTCTTTCTCCACTTGACCCCCTCTTCATTCCCCAGTACACAGCTCCCACTTGGAAAGGTATTCAGATCTCATTTGTACCCCCTGTGGCTGACTTATAGAATTTTGCTTTCTTGACAATAGCAGCTGATAGATGATGAGATAACCCAGATGTGTCTGTGTCTGTTCATTCCCTTGCTTGTACAGTGAAGAGCTCTGGAAAGTATAGAGATCATGATTATGGCTAAAAAAAATTAGACCTATCAGGTTAGAACAGATACAGACAGATATATAGATGTGGATATATGACTTTAAGATTTTTGTTTGCAGAGCTTACAAGTCCCAACAGTACAGAGAATAGTGATTCTTAGCCTCCATTCCAGATTTAATAAAGTAATATTTCAGATATAGGGGGAGGCAGGGGAGCTGGGAAACTAGGTGATGATGTTTTGTAAGTATTTATGATGTCTATTCCCAGTTAAAAATCATTGTCATAGACAGCTGGTGATGAAGATCTTCAAGCCACTGAGATTCTCACTTTATTAGTCAGTGGCTAGAATGACCCAATGGCTTGTGTCAATATACCACAATGCCAAGGACCTCTTCATTTGGAGGAAGAAAACAAATTAAAAGTGAAAATGCCAACTTATAATATTAAAATAATTAAAATACATGTGTTCTGAATTACCAAACTGAATACAAAATGGTCTTCTGTATTTGATTGAGTTGACCATTATTTCAATAATTTTGAGAATCTTAGTCATATCTCCCCATTGAGAAACTATTCTCACAAGGCAGAATAAAGTCAATTTCCATCTTGTTCTCAATGTATGCTATTGTAAAGATATAATAAATTAATGATTAGGTTCTTTTAGTTACTGCAGTTTAAAATAGAGTGTTCATGGAGCGCCTGGGTGGAGCAGTCAGTTAAGTGTTCAACTCCTGGTTTTGGCTTGGGTCCTGATCTCAGGGTGGTGAGGTCCCCCTCAGTGCTTGGGTTTTCCTCTCCCTCTCCCTCTGGCTCTCTTCCCCCATGCACACTCTCTCTCTCTAAAATAAGTAAATAGATCATTAAAAAAATAGAGTGTTCCTTAGTTACTATGCCACTTTCATTCTTATAATCATTTTCACAATTGGTGGAAGTTTTCTCACACTATTGCTTATGTGGCCTTGACTTAGTAAATGTCAGCCCAAAGGAAAAACTGCAAATTACCTTATCAGCTTAATGAAGCATACATTTACGTTATAAAAGCATTTCTATTTCTATAAGAACCTTAGCAAGTTCTTTAAAGTTAACATGGTTTTAGAAGCCACATGCAATATACATCGTAAATGTCATAAAAATACCTTGAGTCCAATTTAATTTCTTGGTTAACATTAATTTTGATCCAATTGTTACAGGTCTTCTAAATGGAAAATTTACTAAGGTCTACATAGTTTTTTACTTTAAATGCTCAATCAATCATTAGTTGGCTTCAGATGACTTTTCTATATATAGTCAGATAATTATATTCGGAAAGAAACTATAAATCCTAAATTAACAAAAGCCAAATTTGTGTGCAGGGACTTAATATTCACAGTAAATTGACAAATCAATTATTAGTTTCACTTTGTTCATTTTAAGAGGTGAAATGAGACCACTTGCTTTTTGCTTGCTATTTTTTTTTTAAATTTCTTTTCAGCATAACAGAATTCATTGTTTTTGCACCACACCCAGTGCTCCATGCAATATGTGCCCTCCTTAATACCCACCACCTGGCTGCCCCAACCTCCCATCCCTCCCGCCCCTTCAAAACCCTCAGATTGTTTTTCAGAGTCCATAGTCTCTCATGGTTCACCTTCCCTTCCAATTGCTTGCTATTTAAGAAAAGACTATAACTTGCTGCTTTTTAAAAAGTGAAAAAAATCTGATGAAGTAGCCACTCTTCTATCTGCTTTTCTCACATTAACTTTTGCAGCTCACGAGACCTTCTGTTCAGGAATGTTCTAAGTACTTCCATTTTCTTAAGTGCCTTGAAAAGAAATTTCATGCTTGAAGATCAGTGGAAGAAGAAAAGTGTCTATTAAAATATACTTGAAAGAACAAAAGTGCAAAAAAAATGGGAATGAGAAAATAGGAGGCAAAGATGAACAGAAGCAGATCCAGAAGACAAGCAACTGAATAAGAAAAAAACCAACAAAACCTGAGAAAAATTTCAAGGACAAATTCATATTCAAGCCTTATCACTATATGTTCTATTTGATAAGACAGGATTTGTTAACAGTGGGATAAAATGGAAATGAAGTAGTACATAAAGATGAGACAATTCTAAATACTACAGAAGGGTCACAATTAGAATTTAACAAAGGAACAAAGAAGGAAACAACAATCAATACACTATTGTGTAGAAATATACCAAGAAACACAGCATGTATCTGTAAAATGAAGGTACAATATAAACATAGTGGACTGTTGCAAAGGTGAAATGAGACAACATATGAAATGCCTTGCAAATATAAGACACTCCAAAAGCAAAAGAGAGATTATGATCATTAATCAAGGCAAGCTACACTTATAGGGCCTTGACTTTCTAGTTGATTAAAATGCTCATTTGAATGAGATCTGATGTTCAGTCGTAGCTGAAATCATAAACAAGGACACAAAGTCTTGGCCTCTTCATGAGGAACAAGAGTCATCTCTGAGGTTAACCAAGACTGTAATATTAAATCTTTGTAGACACGCTTCTGTCTGTCTGTCTGTCTGTCTACCTACCTGCCTACCTACCTAACTTCTTATCTGGATTTTAGCAGACTTTGTGCCTGCCAGACACTCAATAACTAAGTAGTAAATGGAACTAGTGAACTCATTTCTCATTCTGGATCCCTTAGATTATAAAGTCTATTTGACTAAACTTTAGAGATCTGCCTTAAATTCAAGATGTCAGTTAACCCTCTAACCAAGACCAGTTTCCTGGCTGAACTGTGATGTATAACTTTATTTTAACCCCTATTTCTTTCTCCAAATTCAACCTACTGCTCTGTGTTGACATTCAAAGGCCATCTGATTTTTCTTACTTTGTCTGATCAGGAATTGATTTATTACCAGGCTTCTCAGTTAGATCTTTATAGCTCAGCTCCTGGGCCCTTCTTTATCTGTCTCCCTCATCCATAAAGTAGGATCTTCAATCACAGCAGGCAATTAAATCAAAACTAACAGCTTTAGTGTGGTCTATTCTGTTGTCCTGTAGTATACGGCTACTGAAAAGGGTGAGTTATACCTGTTAGATTTTATTTATGAGATTTAAACCTGAGTAAATGCTCCATAAATTGTTCATTCATTTATCAGGTATTGACCTGCACTTTAAGGGTGTGAAGATGAAACACTGTAGTCCATTCTTTAAGAGTTCCAAGTGCAGTAAGGGAAATTGACATATGATGATATGTACAGAAAATGAGAGAAATGCTCTAACAAAAGTATGAGAAAGAGACTTGCTAGCACTTGAGATGTGTTATTTAATTCTGTCTAGTAGGAGTCAGGGAAGGCTTTATACAGTTGGCATTGACATGCATCTTAAAATTTGAGTAAATAAACACAGACACTAGAGGCAAGAGGGGGAATTCCATATGGGAGGCATTGGACATGCAAAGAGTGGAGTCATGGAAGTCCATGCCTGGTCCAAGGTGTAAGCTTAGTTGGATGATAAATGAAATGATGAAGATAAAATGGAATTAGATTGTGAAGGGACTGGCCTTTATCCTCAAGCCAAGGTGCAGCATGATACTTTTAAGCAGTAAATCTAGCATTATTTCAATTTCACAAAAGATAATTTTCTTACCAAAATAAACTATGAGTCTAACAAACTGACTTTATTTTAATTTTTGGTATTTTGAACTAAAACTTCATTTCCAATTATAGGATTTCTACTTTCCATTGCTTCCACTCTTGACCCTGATGATTATACACAGACATGATGATTGCATTAAACTCATGAAGGCCACTGCATGTAAGCTCTAATTAATAAGGCAAGAATAATCACAGATCCCATAGTCTTTTTCTTGGTATATATTTGCAAGTTAATTAGGTAATGTCTATTTTTTAAAAATTTTAAATCCTATTTATTTATTTAGAGTTTGAAATGGTTTTTATTTTTTAAGAATATTTTTATTAACATATAATGTATTATTTGCCACAGGGGTATACGAGTGTGAATTATCAGGTTTACACATTTCACAGCACTCACCATAGTCCATACCCTCCCCAATGTCCATAGCCCAACCACCCTATCCCTATCCCCCACCCCCCAGCAACCCTCAGTTTGTTTTGTGAGATTAAGAGTCTCTTATGGTTTGTCTCCCTCCCGATCCCATCTTATTTCATTTTTTCCTTCCCTACCCCTCAAAACCCCTGCCCTGCCTCTCAAATTCCTTATATCAGAGAGATCATATGATAATTGTCTTTAACTGACTGACTTATTTCACTTAGCATAATACCCTCTACTTCCATCCATGTCATTGCAAATGGCAAGATTTCATTTATTTTGATGACTGCATAGTATTCCATTGTATATATACACCACATCTTCTTTATCCATTCATCCGTTGATGGACATCTAGGTTCTTTCTCTAGGGTAATGTCCATTTTTAAGTATGGAATCTTAGAAGCAAAGTATATCCAGGGAAAATTTGTAGAGAAAGGAATAAGTAAAAATGTCTGTTGGGGTAGTTGATAGGTGTTTCTACTTTTGTTATCTGTGATAACAAAATAGGCATGATCACCTCTCTGTGGGGCCATATTGCTAAAGAGAATTTGCCTATATCCTATTCGATTCCTATATCACCTGATGGGCTGATTCTTCCTTTATAATTAATTGTGTTGCTCTAAACTCCTTGATTCCCTGATGATAGATCTTATTCTATTTGTAGTTCCAAACACATCACAAATAAGTCTATAACATGTTCCAACCTATAGCATGACAGTACAGATTCATATTCCATGAAAGTCTTTCTGAATCCAGATCCAATTGTAAACCTACATGATTTTTAGGGTGGCACCACAGTGCAACTGTATTTGGTGATATGAATACTGGATCTACCAACTGATGGACTAGATGAGAGACCATTAGAGTAAAACTATGTACCAGACATATCTTATTTGACCCATATGGTATACAAAAATGAATGCGAATTCCTTTAATGAGGACCTATGCTCCCTACTTTGCCATAGTCCCTATTGTCCTTTACTTCATCACACCTGGCGTTTCTCTACTTGCTTATATTACATGCACTTCACTTTATAACCCAAGCTGTAGCATTTCTATCTTTTCACGAACCATGCCTTTTACTTGAAAATGTCTTTAACAGCTGAGAAGCTGACATTTGGTTTTGGGTCAACATTAGGCTCAAGGTTGAGACATAACCTAACACACAGAAACAGTGGGGAGGCGATGCAGGTGGAGCTGAGAAGTATGCGCTTCAGACACAGAGAGGATGTCAGTACTGGTTGAGAGGAGAGGCAAGGAAGAGTTTTCAGCGTTAGAGAGACTGTGCTCCAAGGCATCTGTCTGACTAATTCTGCTCCTACTAAGCTAGTGAACAGACATAATAAGGATGACAGCTAAATTAATAGGATGTGGATTAACCAAAGACTTTAAAGATAACAAATACTGAATATGAAAACTTAGCCCCTGTAATAACTATTGCTTTGTCCTCTTCATCTGGTACAAGCCCATCCCCCCACCCCCTGACATTTATGTACTCACACCAACACACAGGCTTCCTCACCACAGGAGATACAGCATACAAGAAGCACTGAGTCAACATGTCTCACTTCTGACGTCATAGTAATCTGGTCAAAATTTAGATCTGTAACCTAAGCTAGGCCAATCAGAACTCCTTTTCAGAGAATCTTGAAATCCAGCTACAGTTCCAGACTCCACTTATCATCCGGGTTAGAACTTAGCAGAGTACTGCCCTCATCCTGTAAGCTGGTCCACCCCCTGCCATACTCCACCTCTAAAAAGGGTGACATGCAGAGAGAAGCAGATGAGAACAGAAAACCTGAGGTTTTTAGTCATCCTCTAGGCCAGCCCTGCTCCTGCCTTTTAAGTGGTTTGTCACTTGTGATCAGAGCCCTAGTGATGAACTATTAGAACCTGTGAGTCCTTAAATGTAAGTTGTCTAGGCACAGGATGCTGATCCAAAAAAAAAAAAAAAAAATCCCTCAAATTAACTCTTGCTTGAAATAGCCATCTATTTGAGACAAAAAGAAATGTTTTTGGATTATTTTCCCTATACATTGCTCATTTGCTTGTGTCAATTATCTATTTTATTTCATATACATATATAGTGACTGAAAAGAAAATAAAGGCCTGTCTACTCCAAATCTGTCAACAGTAGAATTCTCTATTGATTTGACATTTCTTTCATAGATAGTAACTGATGTTCTCTATGACACTTAACTTCACCTGCAACTACTAGCTCATGTATTCATCTAATCAAAGATTCACTTAATTTATTTATCACCCATTATATACAAATGTTATTTATACTCTCTAATAAGTAGCAAATCCTAATAAACAGCATTGGAGCGGAAATACATTATTCATGGGAAATAGAGAAGGGCTTTTTTTTCCTTCAAAATATAATCATTACAAATTACAATACAAATTTTATATCTAAAAAATCTTTGTATAAATTTTTCTATAAATCTGTGACATATAATTTTGAAGCAAATATCCATACTGCTCATAAACAAACTATACATAATAAGTAGAATGCATAATACCCTAATTGCATCTCAAGTAATTTTAGTCAAACTTAGGTACATTATTCAGAAAGCATTTAAAAAATGTAATCGATTAACTCAAAGATGCCAAGATAATTGACATTATCAAATAAGAAATATACACTCATCAAAAACACTGAAATGTTTCTTTTAAGAAGAGAAAACAAAAATACTTACTGAACTTTCCCTAAGCTCTTTCATTTAATGGTCTCTTACTGAAGATTTGTAGTAATAATCTCAAATTTTCCTAAAACTCATATTTTAAGTACCCTATTTCCAGTGATGGCTTGATGTGACAGGATGCATTCAACTTAATTTTTCCAGATAAGCATTGTATTTTCCTTTGTTCTCTTCCTACTCAAAGAGCTGCCAAGTTTCCATAAACACAATTCTTCAGCAAGCAAGTGTGAGATGGGTGCCCTGCTTTTATTAAACTAGAAACAAAAATTCTCTGAGACTGAGAAAGCTTGTAGTCTACTTCTAAGTTTGAGGAGACCATTGTGAGGAAGTCAGAAGGGAGAAGGAATACTGATTCTTCTGGAATTCTAAGGAGCTTTAAGTCTTTCTCTCATGCTTACTGTGGACCAGAAGGGGAAGTATAAGGTATCTGCTGACCAGACCACTGGTCCAAGATTTACCTCAATACAGTTGAATTTTGGAAAGTAAAAACTCTGATAAGGTTTTTCTTTGATTTTTAAAAATTATTCAATTGGACTCTATATACTATAACTAGATTTTAGAAACTTTAACTAGGAAAAATTTAAAAGTCCTAATTCTTTTTGAGAAATTAACATTGGCCTTGTGTATAGTGAATTGGAAAAGAGGCCTCTTCATGAGAATTTACTGTGAGGCTCAGGTTTTAAAGCCTTCTGGATATTCTATACATTAGGCTGATCTTCTGTGTTCTAGAACATATCATTTAAGCACATCCTAAAAGGTGGATGTTTAGGGATTCAGAAACTAATGAATCAAATTTCATTGTCTTTATTTTCATACTGAAGAGAAAAACCTTACTAAATACATATGGATGCATTAGGAAGAAAATTAAATGATCAGCAGAATGATGTAATGCAAAGGGCCATATGGTTCTGGAAGAATCAAAAAACAAAATGCTCCCTTTAAACTTGGAAATAAGAACCCTCACTACAATTAAAGATGTGGATAAACAAATTACACCACAAGCAGTCACTCTATTAGGGTGCATTTCAACAAAACCAAGGCATTCTGGTTCCTCAAATATTCTACCTACCACATCAATTTTGAAAAGAATTAGATTAAAATACAAATGCTGTTGATTCTGAAGCTGGCGAACAAAATTTAGTACTTCCTCAAAGAAGGCACAAAGTCTCAACGGGGACATCATTTTCTGCTGATGGACAAGGGGAAGCCATATGAAGTGAGGGGTGGCTGATTCTTTACCTGCATTAGTTAGAGATACCACTTGCAGTTTCACATTGATGAACTTCATCTTAGGAAATGTAGAAATTTACATTACCATGGAGAAAAATTATGGGGGCAATTATTCAATCACAAAAGGATTCTTAAATAAAATTATTCACCACAGAATTTCTTTAAATAGTGTATTTCCCTTGTGCATATAAATCTTTCATTGATCATTAGCTGCTTAAGAGAGATTGGGGGACAGAGCCTCTTAAAACTGACATGTTAAGCCACTGCTAATTAAAGATCAATCAAAAATGAAAGGAAAACTTCTCTGAAGTTATGATGATTCAATTTACCCACAAATCTGTAGGAACATATTAAGTTGGTAGAGTAAGGTGTGACTGGAATGCTAAGTGTTTTAACATTAAACCATAAAATACCGGTATCCTATTTTCATAATCATATTCAAACAGAAGTTATTTTTCATGAAGAGCCTGCATATAATTTAGGAATGCTCAGTTACTTAGCCAAAATTCAAGAGGAAATTTATGGATGAACATCTCTCTTTATATTCAAATTTTAAATGATGCAGGATTTTTTATAGTTTCTATTTTAATGAACATCAGTCATATGGTACATACTTTTATTCTGAAATCTCTTTCAATATGCTACACCATAATGTCTTTTGATAGGTTTATTTCTGATAAATTGGCATTTACTTAGCAAATTCTGAAGTTCTTGTTAACATGGGATACTCACTGCATGTTTCTATGCTGGTAAACTTCAGTCATTATGAAAGATTCAGAAAGTTTTATGATAGCAGTGTCTGTCAGAGGAAAAGCAGTATTTTTCTGTAAAGTGAATATGACTGTCACCAAAACCTTTAGGAGGAAACTGACAAGCATAATAGTTTGATGCTCTGTTTTGTAAAATTATTCTCATGTCCTTTGTATTAATAAATGTTATATCTGCATTTATTTAGTTTAGAAAAATAATGTTTTCCAATCTTACTTTCTTCTTGATAATCATTTACAAATTTGTATAGCATAGTGTCCATTACATGGTCATTTTTTTAAAGAATGGGAATAATTTTCTTCTGTCAGAGTTATGTACTTACTAATGCATTTGGGTAGACTTGTTGAAAAAGTAATTTAAACTAAATTAATTTCTTTAAGATAAAATATAATTTAAGTAGAAAAACTTAATGTGCATATTGTGTTCTTAGAGGGGAAGTAGAAATTAATTTTCTAAAATATTATCTATCTAATAATGAAGCCTATGTCTGCTACCATAGTATGCTACTCTAGTAAGAATATAAACCTGATCAAATAATCATTGATATTCAGAATGCATTTCAGGAACCTTCCATATATAGCATTAAATTATCTCAACTACTAGTGACAAGCATGTACTGACTGCTTAATATATATCAGGCGACATATTAATCTTTACATGCATTATCTCATTAAATACCCACATTAACTCCATAGAGGTAGGTCTTATTACAGTGCCCTTTTTATTGGTTAGGAAAATAGGGGCTGCTTGTTTAAGGTTATACTAGTAGTAAGTGGCAGAGCTGGATTGTCATTTAGATCTTATGACAGAATGACATGAACTGGGAACCAGTGCAATATGCTTCCTTTTAATAGAACCAAAATAACTGAATAATAGCAATACCAATACCAAGAAGAAGAAGGAGGAGGAGGAGGAGGAGGGAGAGTGGGGAAGGGATGGGGAAGGTGAGGCAGTGGAGAAGGGGAAAACCATGATGATGAGAACAAATTTGTTTTTGTAAAATTTGTGATATAAAAACATATATTAATTTTTGGTCTCTGTTTTTGCATCAGTTAAAGGAAAGATTTAATTTGATAACTATCAAAGCATCTCCACTTTCTAAAGTTCCTAAATTTAGAGCTGTGAAGAGTTATACATATCTAGTTGCTTAGTGGTCAACAACACATAAAATACACTCTTAGTTTTGTAACAAAAAAGTAATCTTCATTATTCGTGTCTGTGTCCAAAAAACTACAACAGAATTAGATACAAAGCTGGCAATTTCAATGGACTCTCTGCACTGGTTTTGTGACAACACTCTTAGACGTTTTCTTTCTTCCTCCTTTTAGCCCTTTTCCAAGATAAGAATAAGCAGGTGTACTTACATTGTCTATATTCCAGTTTTTAATGCATTTTAACAAGTGCCTCAACTGGCTTCCAGATTTTCAGATACCAGTGACCCATAGCCACTGCTCTAACCTCCATCTCCATCTTTCTTTGGGTTTCAAGCCTATCATAGATTTTTTTTTAAATTTTATTATTTATTTATTTTAATTTTTAAAAAATTTTTAATTTTTTCAGCCTAACAGTATTCATTATTTTTGCACCACACCTAGTGCTCCATCCAATCAGTGCCCTCTCCAATACCCACCACCTGAATGCCCCAACCTCCCACTGCCCGCCCCTTCAAAACCCTCAGATTGTTTTTCAGAGTCCATAGTCTCTCATGGTTCACGTCCCCTTCCAATTTCCCCCAACTCCCTTCTCCTCTCCATCTCCCCTTGTCCTCCATGATATTTGTTATGCTCCACAAATAAGTGAAACCATATGATAATTCACTCTCTCTGCTGGACTTATTTCACTCTTTCAGTCCTGTCCATGTTGCTACAAAAGTTGGGTATTCATCCTTTCTGATGGAGGCATAATACTCCATAGTGTATATGGACCATATCTTCCTTATCCATTCGTCCGTTGAAGGGCATCTTGGTTCTTTCCACAGTTTGGTGACCGTGGCCATTGCTGCTATGAGCATTGGGGTACAGATGGCCCTTCTTTTCACTACATCTGTATCTTTGGGGTAAATACCCAGTAGTGCAATGGCAGGGTCATAGGGAATCTCTATTTTTAATTTCTTGAGGAATCTCCACACTGTTCTCCAAAGTGGCTGCACCAACTTGCATTCCCACCAACAGTGTAAGAGGGTTCCCCTTTCTCCACATCCTCTCAGGAAACACAGGTTGTTTCCTGTCTTGCTAATTTTGGCCATTCTAACTGAAGTAAGATGGTATCTCAATGTGGTTTTAATTTGAAATCTCCCTGATAAGCCTATCATAGCTTTAGGCCTTTAGCATTTAACACTTACAAAGGAAGTTTGACTTCTGCTTAGATAGCAATTTTTAATGCAAATATACAAGTTGCATTTTCACATAGCCTGTTCCACCTCTCTAGTATGAAAAAAATTTTTTGATTTTGAAATCTGTGAGATTCATATAAGTTATGTATATAATGATCTAATAATACTAATACTAGTATCCATTTGTTGATTTCTCATTTGCTTTAGGATATAAAATATTAACTAAATACTCATATGAAAGATATTCCTCTTTGGGTTAGAATCATAATTTTTAAGGGGCTTTTGGTTTCAAAAATAAGATATCAGACCACAACAGCTGTCAAGAGTTATTACTTTCATTTATGATAGCATGATAAATTTGGATTAAGTAGAACTGAATGCCATCAGTTTATATAATTATAATACTAGCCTTTATTTGCTTTTACATGCTTTAATTATGATGTCTATTTGTCCAGAAGCTCCAATTTATGTCTAACAAGTTTCATGTCAGGCAATAGAGCTATGCTAATCTGCATATCTTTCTCAAGTGGGCAACAAGTACATAATTTTTCATCTAAAACTTGGACTTTGGATACACATGTTCTTATCCAGAATGAAAAGGAAGTTTTTATAGTTTTTTAGATGAGTTTGTCAGGGAAAACATGTCTTGCACTTTCCCTATGGGGCAGTAAAAACAGTCAACAACATTACATTTGCTCATGATAATCAGAAGAGTAGTTGTGAATGGTAAAACCCAGTCAACGTTGACTTCCTTACCTCCTGGAAAGCAAGGTAATATTTGCATCACTTGCATGACTTAGCAAAAAAGTATTTGTTTAGATCAACAGTATTATATGCCACTTTCAGAATCAGGTATCAAATTTACTCCCAAATTGTTCTGTTTTGAGAATATTGATATTATTTACCTCCTTGAAAAAGGAAACAAACAAGCTTCCCAATTTTAGTAAGAAAGGATAGTAACTATTCAGAGAAGGTATGTTTTGTTTCAAGCTATTAAAATATACACCTAGATAGCAAATGTTAGATAATAATTCCCTATGGAGTCTTCTTAGATTAAAAACTTAATTAGTATATTTGTAGTAAAACACATTCCAGGTACAATATATTTATATTCACAGCTCCAAGATATAAAAGGCTCCCAGTTATAGAGTGAATAAGTTAAATGGGAATAAAAGATAAAGTACAGATAATAGAGTCAATGGTATTGTAATAGCATCGTACAGTGACACATGATACTTACACTTGTGAGCATAGCATAATGTATTGAGTTGATGAATTACTATGCTGTATACATGGCACTAACATAATAGTATGTGTCAACTATCTTCAAAAAAAGCATGAAATAGAATATGTTTCAATAATCAATTATTTAAGCAACATAGTAAATTAAGTGTATAACTTACATAACAAGTAGTTTTCCTAGAAGGATATCAATTAGGATCTATTATATAAGATACAAATTTTTTCCCCAGGTCTACTTGAAATTTAAAATTCTGCGAGCTATAATATGGTATAACAGGGCATGATATGCTACTTAAGTTCTAGTGTGATATTTTATCTTAATTAGCCTGTAGCTAAATTGAATAAAGTTACATGTACATGTGTCCCTTTACTTGGACAGATGTCTAAAAATCTGAGGCTTCAAAACTGTCATCAACCACTTTCCTCTCCACGTTAACATAGATGAATCCTTGTTACTTGCTCAGATACAGGAGTGTTTGCTTTTTAACAAACTTAACAAACATATTAAATACCAAAGAAAAATAAAAGCACTACTGGGCAGTTTGTTTAGTTCAGTCTCATTTTTTTCCCTTGCAGAAAATTTGGAGATGTGTGCCCTTTGTGGCATGTGTACCTTGTCCTCAATTAGTATTTATTGGCATTTCCTGTGCACAGGGTACATCATGAAGTTACTGTGAACTGTATTAAGAAACACAGGATCTAGAGAAAGTACTCAGTTGAGTATTAGGATAAGCAAGAGAAGAAAATAGAGACTTTTAGACATTCAACTAGGTTTCCATATTTCATCAACTCTAGGCATTTACCTAAATGGACTAGATTTATTTGAAATCCTCCAAATGTGACTAATTCTGAAAAAAGAGAGGCCACTTATATGTAACGAGTAAAGAGTGAGAGAAAGAGGTAAGAGGGAAAAGGAAGAAGTAATTCTGATTTCAAAGGAAACTGACTTTTCCTTTGAAAGCACTATGTTGCAAAGATGTATCTTTTTTTAAAAAAGATTTTATTTATTTATTTATTTGACAGAGAGAGATCACAAGTAGGCAGAGAGGCAAGCAGAGAGAGAGAGGAGGAAGCAGGCTCCCTGCTGAGCAGAGAGCCTGATGTGGGACTCGATCCCAGGACCCTGAGATCATGACCTGAGACGAAGGCTGTGGCTTAACCCACTGAGCCACCCAGGTGCCCCTATCATTTTTTAAATCTTAACTCTAAAACCTGTTAGAATAAATGAATTCAGTAAAATTGCAGGATACAAAGTCAATACACAGAAATTTGTTGCATTTCTATATACTAATTATTAACTATCAGAAAGAGAAATTAAGAAAACAATCCCAAAGAATAAAATACCTAGGAATAAATTTAACCAAGCAGGTGAAAAACCTGTATATTGACACATGTAAGACATTAATGAAATAAATTAAAGACAAAAAAAGACAAATAAAAAGGTATTCCATGCTCATGGATGGAAGAATTAATATTATTAAAATCTGCAAACTACCCAAAGCAATATACAGATTTAATGAAACCCCTCTCAAAATTCAAAAGGTATTTTTCACATAAATAGAACAAACAATACTAAAGTTTTTGTGGAATCATATAAGACTACAAATAGCCAAAGTCATCTTTGAAGAACAAAGAACAAAGAAGAAAAAACCTGGGGGGATCATGCTCCCTAATTTCAAACTATATTACAAAGTTACAGTAATTAAAAAGTATGTATTGGCATTAAAAACAGCCATATAGATCAATGGAAAAGAACAGAGAGGCTTGAAATGACCTCACACATGCATTGTCAACCAATTTATGAAAAAGGAGCCAAGAATATGCAATGGGAAAAAGCCTCTTTAATAAATGGTGGGAAAACTGGAGAGTCACAAGCTAAAGAATGAAACTGGACTACTATCTGAAACCATATACAAATATTAACTCAAAATGGATTACCAAATTGAATGTAAGACTTGAAACCATAAAACTTCTAAAGGAAAACATAGGCCATAGTTTCCGGACATCAGTTTTGACATGGAATTTTTGGATTCGGCTCCAAATCAAAAGAAACAAAGACAAAAATATACAAATGGGATAACATCAAACTAAAAAGCTTCTGCAAGACAAAGGAAACCAACAACAAAATAAAAAGGCCACCTAATGAATCAGAGAAATATAATTACAGATCACTTATCTGAGGTGCTAATATTCAGAACATACAAATAACTCAAACAACTTAATAACAACAAAAATAACCTCCAATCTAATTTAAAAAATGGAGAGAAGATCTGAATAGTCATTTTTCAAAGAAGGCATACAAACGGTCAACAGGAACATTAAAGGATGCTAAATGTTATTAATCATCAGGGAAATGTGAAACAAAACCACCCTGAGATATCACCTCACACCTATCAGAATGGCTATTATCAAAAAGACAACAAATAATAAATGTTGGAGAGGACATGGAAAAAAGGAAACCCTGTGCACTGCAGGTGGAAACGTAAATTGTGGAAAACAGCATGGAGCTTCCTCAAAAAGTTAAAACTAAAGCTACATATGATTCAGCAATTCTACTTCTGGGAATTTATTTGAAGATAATAAGAACATTAATTTGCAAAGATATATATATCTATATGTTCATTACAGCCTTGTTTTTAATAGTCAAGATATGGAAACAACCTAAGCGTCCATCAGTGGATGAATCGATAAAGAAGATGTGTGTGTGTGTGTGAGTGTGTGTACACGTACATATACAGATATAGATAGGGATATAGATATCTATGATGGGATAATACTTAGGCATAAAAAAAAAGATTGAAATCTTGCAATTCGTGACAACCTAGATGGATCCTGAGGTATTAAGCTAAGTGAAATAAGTCAGACAGAGAAAAACAAACATCGTATTTTCTCTCTTACATGTAGAATCTAAGGGAAAAAAAACCAAAATGAAACAAAAAGCAAGTTTATAGATTCAGAGAACAGACTGTTGATTATAAGAGGCAGAGGACTGGAGAGTGGGAGAAATGGATGATTTTTTTTTTTTTTTTTAGTTTAAACAAGTTGAATTTAAACATTTTAAAATTTATTACAGCTATTATATGCTTCTGGTGAGAGTTTATGTTACTTCTTTGGTAGGAATTCTAAAAATATAGCAAGAAAATTTAATAAAATTATTTGATTTTACCTAGTATTTTTCCTTTTAGGAATTTGACCTGTTGAAATAATTATGAAGTCAAGGGAAAAAATGTATAAGTAAAGATCACTGCCTCATTATTTATGATGATAAAATTTGTAAAAAAAAAACCCCAAATTTCTAGAAATATATGTGAAATTACAGGACACTTATGTGGATATCATGTATCCATTAAATGGATATTTTCCAAGAACATTTAATAGAAGCAGATTCTTTCCTTTAATTCTCCAAAATTCCTACCATTAACCTGTACGATCATTTTCTAAGCAAAAAAACTAAAATTTAAATACAGTGATACCCAGGTCTAGATGAGTAATTAAAGGTAATTTTTCATCACTTTTAAGTTATAAAGTATAATGTATCTCACTAGGTTAATGGTGGGATTGATTTCTACTCTTTGAAAGTCTGTTAATAGTGAATAATAACATCCTTTGTTCTGGAAGTTTCTGAAAATGGGTTCCTGGCTATAACAAGAAGGCCACTTTGCTGACTGACACACCTCAGGGCTCAAGCTCAGCAAGATAATGGTGTCTGTCTTTTGATTCCCTTGACTACCATAGCCTGAAAGGACTAATCAGGCTCACATACTGAATTGACCTTTAGAATTGTACAGCATGATTTCTAGGATTTTACCCAAGCAAGTGCTGCCCAGACATTTGCTGATGTCTTCCAGTTAATTAAAAAGAACAAAGTTCTTTTTTTCACATTGTGAAGTAACACACTGATGCCACTTAAAATGGAAATGCTAGGCTGTAACCACATTAAAATTGATTAAAATTCAAACCTACCCATTTATATATTTTTTTACTATTTTATCTTTTGTCCTCAGTACTTTGCTTTCATACCTATTGCTTTCTACACTGGAATCATTTAAATGACTACTATCAATCTTTCCAGTTTTGAGAAGATGAAGGAACTGGGAGGAAAAGAAGCCACAAGGGAGGTGGAAAGCGAAAGGCATCAAATGGCAGATGAAGGAGGATATGGTGATGAAGACAAATCCATGATTTTATCTATGACATTATTAATCAGTTTTATATATTTACAAACTGGAGGACTAATGGGTTTATAGTTACCAAGATCAGATGGATGTGTGTATAACTTTGCCAGGATGTTCAAGTTAGGTCACCAGACATATACCAACTCAGCTTTGTGTAATTACTGATTATTGTTCTTATACTGTAGCTCATGTGCTAGTTTTATTATCCTCTGAGGTGACTTTTCAATTTAGGACAAGGTTGAGTCAGACACCTGAGCTCTTGATCAATGAAACTCTGTTGGAGATTCTCACTTTCTCATAAAAGTAGGTACCACTTAGAGGCTCTCCATCGCTGGTACTGGCCACCCTCCTGACCCCAACCACATGAAACTTCACTCAATCCCCCTTCCTGAGGATGTAACACATTTGACCCTGTTGAATTTGACAGCTTTTTTCAAGCCTAGAAAGGCAAAAATTAAATCCCCAGGAGGAGAAAAATCAAAGTACATATTGAAGAAAACAAATACATTTTAAGCATCTAGAGTCTTTTTGTTTGGTCCTTAATATTACTTTCTATTTTCACTGACCCTTTGTGATGGTCTGCTCACCTACTCCAATACTACTGCAGTAACAACAGTAACAGAGTAGTTTATTCAAATCAACTGTTGATCCAAAAATTCAAAAATTAAGGCTAAATTTCCCTAACTAGCAAATGATTTGTTCTATACAATGAGAATCAGAATCAGAAAATAAAATGAAACAAAAGTTGTTTAAAAGAATCCAAATCCTAGGTTGATGTCTCTAGTTTATTTGGTATTTAAAGAGAACTCATGCTCCTTTTGGTGGTGGTAATAAAGGAGTTATAGTACTTCTCAGAGCATCTTGCTAACACACAGGCCCATCTTTCTTCAAATGAATATGCAGTTGAAACTTCCAATTTGCATAAAAAATTTTCATACTTTCAAATTGATTTGATTAGTTTCCATGATTTTTGTTCAAGAAAAAATAATTTTTTAAAAAAGAAAGCTTTATGAATTATTTCATTCTGTATAACATTTTAGTATAATGTAGAGAACAATAGCTAATATAAGAAAACCCTCTGGGTAACCATCAATCATAGTATTCTTTTAATTATGTTGTCAAGTAAAGAAACACAATTTCATTTTCACTATGTTCATTACTGATAACTGGTACCATAAACCACTTCTTCTTTCCCAAGATCTATATATTGTTTTGTATAACTTTAGAAATACATCTTCCTACGAATATTGAAAGATGTGTATAAGTGTGGCCACTTAAAATTTACATTTCAAAATTTCCTCAGAAAGCAGCAATAAAAGCTAATATACTTTAATATACCATAACATGAGTAAAGAATATGGTGAAATTTTAATATATCTCTGTTTCATATAGAACATTACTTTAATGATGCCTATGGTCTTCTATCTCAAAATAGTGACAATTAGAATACTACTTGCATGTATATGGCATCAGCTCAAAGGCTTGGGTTTATTATCAAAGAAGCATATTGATGCCCTGACTTGAATAAATCTTGCTTAAGTTCATGCCTTAAAGTTAGTGAATATTACCAATGTTAAAAACCTGTTGACTATAATAATTTCATAGGTTCTAAGACTGTATCTTTTTGCACTATAAATTTGAATATGCTATTACTAAAGATGATCACATCTGTAATCTTCATTTTGAAGATGATTTACAATTTTAATCCAAATTCTCACTCCCAAAACAATAATAACGTCAATAACTTAAGGGAGGGTTATCAATTCCTTTTTAGTTGTATATAATAAAGTATTTCTACTGTCAAATGGTGAGTGTGGAAAAAAATTCCATATAAACATGAATATATGGTTAAAATTGTACGTAAAATCATACTGATTATAGATATGCCATATTTGGAAATTCCAGACTGAACTCTAAGATAACTATGTTAGAATTCTGATTTGTAGTCAACTGGATATTTTTACCAAAGCAATTCTGTCCATGTTCTTATGTCCTTTAACCAAAAGCTACTTGCTCACATTTTGTTAAAAATAAAATAGCATAATGTCCTCCACATTTGATTAGATAAAAATGATGTTTAAGAGCAACACTTATCTTAATGTATTTGTACCTTTTATCCTAATTTTCAAAAATTGTCTTTTAATGTACTAATGGTGTTAAGTCAAAGAGTTCCACACAGCCTGTAAAACCAAACTGAGCCTTATAAAAGACAATATAATGCCACCAATAAGACCTTTAGCCCATCTCATTTCCTAACAAGTATATGAAAAATACATGAGTCTTTATATCCATATGTCCAGCTTGGTATTAACGCACACACGGGGGAAATGGAATGGGCCATGTTTGCTGGGATTTCACAATTTTGCTCCCTTCAAATACACACACGTTTGGCTTAGAGGATGACATCAGGTTATAATCTAGGCTTATTAATTATTGGAATGTATTGAGAAAAGGGTATTAACCAGAATTAAGGAATTACTCACCCAGCTGAGTCTCCTGAATTGTCAGTTTACTTTCCATAGGATACAAAAGCTTGGGTGGCTTATCAGTCAGAGGAGCTGAAAAACAACAATAACAAAACAGACTTCTAGTAATGCTGCATGAGATGAATGATAAAACACAGTTTATTTTCCCAGGTATTTTTCATTCTCAGAGCAGTGTGTCAAAGCATTCTACCAAGTAATGACTTACATATTGCAGTAGTACCTTCAGGCGAGCTGAAAAGCTAGAAGATTGTACACGAGTCAAATATAACACTTCCAAATTGACAGTCACATGAGACCATTAAAGTCGGAATCATGACTGGCCAGTCCTTAAGAACATATGGCTACGATTCATCAAATATTTTCAATTTGCACCTTGTTTTCTATATTAAAGGGTACCCTACATTTTCTCTGTGTTAATTAAAGCTAAACATAGTATCTGTATTGTGCATTTTGATGATTTGGGGGACATAATGTTGTCTTATTCTCCTTAATTCCTTTCCAAGTTTCCATACCCTGGAGCGCACTGCCTCAAAGCCCCTAACTTAATAAATAGGTTAAGTATTTTTTGCACACATAATCACAACATGGGATAGCAGTTTGGTATTGGCATTCAATTAGTACAAGTGTAAGCTGCACACTCCAACATGTACATAAGTATTCACCAAGATAATATTTTAAATGATACTTGCCATTTACTCAAAACCTCTTATTACTATTATCCATTACATTTTGAAGCATTGATTGCTAATTTGCATAATATACTTGCTTTGATTTTTTCACCTTCCACATACTTCTGCTCTGCACTCCCATCAGTTTATCAGTCATCAGCCTACAGGTCTAGGAGTTTTACTATGATGCCTCTTAAAGACAAGTTTCCCATTGCAGACTTTATTCCTGTCCAGTGAGACTGTCTGGACTCCAGACAGTCAGTTCTCCTTCATTAATCCTACCTCCCACCTTCTCTGACTGAATCTCCCAGGTCCCTTGAAACTTGTCACAGCAACTTTCACTGTGTAACAAAGATAGAAATGATCAATTAAGGGTTGCTGAACTAAATGTTTTCACTTTGAGGGCTTTATTCCTTCCTTGCCAGGAGACCATGCCAGTTTGGGTGATAACTTGAACGCTGATCCACACAGCAGTGTCAGGACTTGGCCACATGTCCTCATCACCAGAGGACTGGAGAATTCAATCTGCCTCGGCAGCTCACCTTCATCTCTCTTCAACTGAAAACACAGTCTGTGCAAATGAATCACGATCCCCCAATGCAGAAAAACAGGGATGAGTTTTAAGAGTCCTGATTTGGGATACCAACCTCACAGAGGATCAATAGCTTTCATTTGCAACTAATTGAATACATTATTCATTCATCTTCGTTAGCATTTAATACAGGGATGGGAGTGAAGGGGAAAGGAAAGTTGAGATAATGGGTTGAAATAAATCACTCTGAAATTTTTCTTGAAGATTTGACATCTCTGATTAACCTTATTCTTCTTTCTTACCTACAGTGAGATTAAGAGATTTTTATTCTCCTACCAGCTAAATAAATAGATTATTCACTAAAGGTTGGTAAAAGGGTTCACCATTAACAGGTCAAAAAGCCACATTTCAAAAAATAAAAATAAAAAAAAGAAAGAAAAAGAAAAAAAAAGCCACATTTCTTAGGCTTGGATTCTCATATGATTTCAGTGAACTTCAAAAGCAACTATGGTATCAAAATAACTGGCTTATTCAGTAAATTAACTCAATTTATAAAATTTTGTGATTATGTAGTTACAAGTAGACAACTCAACAGTTTGTTACAGAAAGCACCTGACAGAAATGTTCTCAGTTCAAACACATCCCACACTGATTCCTAATAAGAAAACAAAACTGCAGGGAAAGACAATAAAATGCAAGTGTAGCACATTATTTCAGAAATATAAAATGGTTTTGTGGTTCTCCACCTCAATCCACCATCTGCCCTGTGGCATAATGTTCTATCTTTAAGACCTTTCATATTACTCTCTATGTGATAATTCCAAGTTAGCAGAGGAATCAAAGAACGTTGGAGCCAGAGAAAATTATATGCTTATTAAGTACTTTGATTTTTAAATTGTGTTCCCTAAAGCCTTGGATTTCCATAGTGCCCCTCTGGGCAGGTGAAGTGAAGATGGAGATAAAGAGTGGTCCATGTGACTTGATTTGTACCACTCACTCCTCTCTGGACAAAAGGAGCTTTGCTTTTATTCATCTTATACATCAGTATTTCACCTAAAATTTTTACCAAAAAAATTTCAATTCAATTCAACAGCTGTACATGGAACATTATAATGTACTAGGCATTGTGACAGGGACTTGGGATATCTCTGGTTTCTGCCCTGACATTTTATAATACTTAGAAGTTTAAAAATAATTTAAAATATGGACCAATTCAGCTTCTTTGTTTTAGAGATGCAGGATCTGAGGTGCAAAAAGAACAACGGCCTTGCCAAAGGCAACAGAACAAAGTGAAGCTAGAGCCCTTCCTAGATCTTTGCCTTTCAGTTCTTTGTTAACTGCTCCTTGAAAATTCTGTCAAGCATTTGTGCAGGTTTCTCCCCAAGGTGTAAGCAATCTGTTAAGAGAGCAAAAACGTGCAAGTAAGTAACCCTAACCTACAGCAGAACACTCTTACTATGTAGTCTGTCATGTTCTTTTTAAAGATTTATTTTTATTTTATTTATTTGAGACAGAGCATGAGCAAGTGAGCAGAGCTAGTGAGAGAGAACACAAATGGGGTGGGGCAGAGAGAGAGAGAAGTTGACTCCTCCACCCACTGAGCAGAGAGCCCAATGCAGGGCTCAATCGCAGGACTCTGAGATCAAGAACTGAGCAGAAGGCAGAACTTAACTGACTGAGCAACCCAGGTGCCCCTCTCATGTTGTGATATGCTCTGACACTTTTTATCAGTTAGGCATACTTCTCCTATGGTTCACTTAAAAGTGAATGGAGGAGGAGCAAAATGGCAGAGGAGTAGGAGACCTAAATATTGCTGCATCCCAGGAATTCAGCTGGATAGTTATCAGAACACTCTGAACACCTACAAACACAACAGGAGATAGAAGAGAAGAATAGCAGCAATTCTAGGAGCAGAAAAGCAACTGCTTATTGGAAGGTAGGATGTGCAGAGAAGTAAATCCAAGGTGACATGGAAAGCTAGACCATGGGGGAGGGGCTGGCTCCTGGCAAATGGTAGAGCAGCACAGCACAAAATCAGAACTTTTAGAAGTCTGCTCCACAGAGGATCGTTGCTCCAGAGGCCAAGCAGGAGGTGAAGACCTTGTGGAGACAGTGTGGTCTTAGAACCCAAGGGAACACAAAAAGATCATGGATGTCTGAGTGTGGTAGAGATCCCAGGTACTGGAGCAGGGAAGCCAGCTGCAAAGATGGAGCAGAGGAGTGGGCTCTCAGCTTGAGGTTAACTTGAACCATGATCCAAGGCACAGTTGGGCCATAGCTCTTTGAGCAAGGATCCCACCACAAGTGGCAGATCTGGGGAGACCTTCCCCCTTCCTCCTCCAGGAGGAATGGTGTGGGAGCACAGGCAGGAATCTGCTGGGTTTGGAAACTCTGAACAGGGCCCTGCATCAGAGATAGAAATGCTCAGTCACAGGATGGGTGAGCATGAAGCGCAGCCAGAGACCAGGGAAACAGGAGGGATTGACTGCTTTTCTCTAAGGGTACACTGAGGAGTGGGGCCCCAAGCTCTCAGCTCCTTTGGGTCAGAGATTGGGAGGCCACTATTTTAACTCCCACCCTCCAAAGCAATATGGAAAACTTTCAGGGAACAAAAGCTGCCCAGAACAAAACCAAGCAGATTGCTTACCCTGGTCCCTGGCAAGAGTGGCACAATTGTGCCTTGGGCAAAGACATTTGAGAATCACTGCAACAGGCCCCTCCCCCAGAAGATCAGCAAGAACATCAGGCAAGAACAAGTTCACCGATTGGTGAGAACCATGGAACTCCAGAGCTGGGGGAATGCAGTACATAGAATTCATGACTTTTCCCCCCATGATTCTTTAGTCTTTCAAAGACACTTTTTAAAAAAAATTTTATTTTTTCTTATACTATTTAAAAAATTTTTTCCTCTTTCCTATTTTAAACTTTTAAAACTATTTCATCTTACCAATACCTTTTTAAAAATCTTTTAAGATTTTCATTTTTTTAGTCATATTCTATCCCTTCACTGTATTTAACCATATTTTTTGTATACCTGTAAGTTTTCTTTCTTTAAAATTTTGGGATGCAGTTTCTTCTAACAGATCAAAATACATGCTAAGTCTGCATTGGTGGTATAGTGGTGAGCATAGCTGCCTTCCAAAATACATGCTAAATCTAGTATATGGCTTTGTTCTAGCCTCCAATCTGAGCATACTCTCCCCCCCCCTTTTTTTCAATGAACTTCTTAGCTTATCAATTCTTTTTTTAGAATCCTTTTTAATTTTCATCTTTAGAATCATATTCCATCCCTTCATTGGTTTACCATTATGTTTACATAAATATAGAAGTTTTATATATAAATATATGTTTATATATTTATATAAATATATAAGTTTACATATATTTATATGTAAATATATAAGTTTTCTTTCTTTAAAGTTTTGGGAGGCAGTTTCTTCTAAAAGAACAAATTATACCCCAAATCAAGTGTGTGGCTCTGTTCTATTCACCACTCTAAATCTATAGATCTATATACATATATACATATATGTATAGATACATATATGTATCTACATATAGCTATCTATATCTATAGATATAGATGTAGATAGATATACAGACAGCATATATATATGTATATACACAGACACACACACACACACATATATATATATATACATTTTTTTTTCCTTTCCCTCCTTTCTTCTCCTCCCAGTTTCAAGTCTCTCCTGATTTGGTTAGTGTCTATTTTTCTGGAATCATTGCTACACTTTTACTATTTTGTTCTCTCATTTATCTATTCTTATCTGGATAAAATGAAAAGGCAGAAAAATTAACCTCAAAAAAAAAAAAAGAACAAGAGGTATTACCAATGGCTAGGGACCTAATAATACAGACATTAGTAAGATGTCAGACCTAGAGTTCAGAATGACAATTATTGAGGTGCTAGCTGGGGTCAAAAAAATCATGGAAAATATAAGAGAATCCCTGTCTGGAGAAATAAAATCCCTTTCTGGAGAAATAAAAGAACCCAAACCTAATCAAGTTTAAATTAAAAAAGCTATTAATGAGGTGCAATAAAAAATGTAGGCTCTTACTGCTAGGATAAATGAGGCAGAAGAGAGAATTAGTGATATAGAAGACCAAATGATGGAGAATAAAGAAGCTGAGCAAGAGACAAACAACTACTGGACCACAAGGGGAGAATTAGATAAGTGATACCATAAGATGAAGCAATATTAGAATAATTGGGATCCCAGAAGAAGAAGAAAGACAGAGGGGGACAGAAGGTATATTAGAGCAAATTATAGCAGAGAACTTCCCTAATTTGGGGAAGGGAGCAAGCAGCAAAACCTAGGAGGCACAGAGAACCCTCCTCAAAATCAATAAAAATAGGTCCACACCCCATCATCTAATAGTAAAACTTACAAGTCTTAGTGAGAAAGAGAAAATCCTGAAAGCAGCTTGGGACAAGAAGTCTGTAACAGTCAATGGTAGAAATATTAGATTGGCAGCAGACTTATCCACAGAGACCTGGCAGGACAGAAAGAACTGGCATGATATATTCAGAGCAACTAAACGAGAAAAATATGCAGCCAAGAATACTATATTCAGCTAGGCTATCATTGAAAATAGAAGGAGAGATAAAACCTTCCAGGACAAACAAAAACTAAAAGGCCTACAGGAAATATTGAAAGGGGTCCTTTAAGCAAAGACATAGCCCAAAACTAGTAGACTGGAAAGGAACAGAGACAATATACAGTAACAGTCACTTTACAGGCAATACAATGGCACTAAATTCATATCTTTCAATGGGTACCCTGAATATAAATGGGCCAAATGCTCCAATCAAAAGGCACAGGGTATCAGAATGGATAAAAAAAAAAAAACAAGACCCATTGATATGCTGTCTACAAGAAACTCATTTTATACCCAAAGACACTTCCAGATTTAAAGTGAAGGGCAGAAAACAATTTACCATGCTAATGCACATCAAAAGAAAGCTGGGATGGCAATCCTTATATCAGATAAGTTAGATTTCAAGCCAAGGACTATAATAAGAGATGAGGAAGGATGCTATATCATACGTAAAGGGTCTATCCAACAAGAATATCTAACACTTTTAAATATCTATGCCCCTAACATGGGAATAAATCTACAGATATATACCTTTATATAGATATATAGATATAAAATCAATGCACAGAAATCAGTTGCAACTACATACCAACTACATACCAACAACAAGACAGAAGAAAGAGAATTTAAGGAATCCATCCCATTTATAATTGCACCCAAAAGCATAAGGTACCTAGGAATAAACCTAACCAAAGAAGCAAGGAATCTGTACTCAGAAAACTATAAAGTACTCATGAAAAAAATGGAGGAAGACACAAAGAAATGGAAAAACATTCCATTCTCATGGACTGGAAGAACAAATATTGTAAAAATGTCTATGCTACCTAGAGCAATCTACACATTTAATGCAATGCCTATCAAAATACCATCAAGTTTTTTCAAAGAAATAGATCAAATAATCCTAACATTTATATAGAATAGAAAAAAATGCCAAATAGCTAGAGGAATGTTGAAAAAGAAAACCAAAGTTGAGGGCATCACAATTCCAGACATCAAGCTCTATTATAAAGCTGCAATCATCAAGATAGTACGGTACTGGCACAAAAACAGACACATAGATCAATGGAATAGAATACACTCAGCATAATCTCTTAGTCCTGTCCATGTTGACACAAAATTTGGGTATTCATCCTTTCTAATGGAGGCATACTACTCCATTGTATATATGGACCATATCTTCTTATCCATTAGTCTGTTGAAAGGCATCTTCTTTCTTTCCACAGTTTGGTGACTGTAGCCATTGTGGCTATGAACATTGGGGAGACAAACCATGAGAGACTGTGCACTCTGAGAAACAAACTGAGGGTTTTGGAGGGGAGGGGGGCTACTGGGTGAGCCTGGTGGTGGGTATTATGGAGTGCATGTATTGCATGGAGCACTGGGTGTGGTGCATAAACAATGAATTGTGGAACACTGAAAAGAAAAGAAATAAAAAAAAAATAAAGGAATAGAATACAGAGCCCAGAAATGGACCCTCAACTCTATGGTCAACTAATCTTCAACAAAGCAGGAAAGAATGTCCAATGGAAAAAAGACAGTCTCTTCAACAAATGGTGGTGGGAAAATTGGACAGACACATGCAGAGGAATGAAACTGGACCATTTCCTTACACCACACACAAAAATATACTCAAAATGGATGTAAGACCTCATTGTGAGACAGAAATCCATCAAAATCCTAGAGGAGAACAAAGGAAGCAACCTCTTTGAGCTCAGCTGCAGCATCTTCTTCCTAGAAACATCGCCAAGGGCAAGGGAAGTAAGGGCAAAGATGAACTATAGTGATTTCATCAAGATCAAAATCTTGGGGCACGTGGGTGGCTCAGTGGATTAAAGCCTCTCTGCTTTCAGCTCAGGTTATGATCTCAGGGTCCTGGGATCGAGCCCCGCATCAGGCTCTCTGCTGCCAGGGAGCCTGCTTCCTCCTCTCTCTCTCTCTCTGCCTACTTGTGATCTCTCTCTCTGTCAAATAAATAAATAAAAAATCTTAAGAAAAAAATGTATCTTCATAAAAAAAAAAAAAGATCAAAATCTTTGGCCCAGCAAAGGAAACGGTCCACAAAACTAAAAGACAACTGACAGAATGAGAGAAGATATTTGCAAATGACATATCAGATAAAGGGCTAGTATGAAAAATCTAGAAAGGAGTTATCAAGCTCAACACCCAAAGAACAAATAATCCAATCAAGAAATGGGCAGAAGACATGAACAGACCTTTCTGCAAAGAAGACATCCAGATGGTCAACAGACACATGAAAAAGTGCTCCACATGACTCAGCATCAGGGAAATACAAATCAAAATCACAGTGAGATACCACCTCACACCAGTCAGAATGGCTAAAATTAACACTTCAATAAGTCAGGAAATGACAGATGCTGGAGAGGATGCAGAGAAAGGGGAACCCTCATACACTGTTGGTGGGAATGCAAGCTGGTACAGCCACTCTGGAAAACAGCATGGAGGTTCCTCAGAAAGTTGAAAATAAAACTACCCTATGACCCAGCAATCGTACTAGTGTATTTACCCTATAGATACAAATGTAGTGATCCAAAGTAGCATGTGCACCCAAATGTTCATAGGAGCAATGTCCACAATAACCAAACTATGGAAAGAACCTAGATGTCCATCCACAGATGAATAGATAAAGAATATGTATATATACAATGGAATATTATGCAGCCATTGTAAAATGAAATCTTGGCATTTGCAATAACGGGGACGGAATTAGAGTGTATTATGCTAAGTGAAATAAGTCAATCAGAGAAAGCCAATTATCATATGATCTCTCTGACATGAGGTATTTGAAAGGCAGTGTCGGGGGTCCTGGGAGGAAGGGAAGGAGAAATGAAACAGATGGGACCAGGGAGGGAGACAAACCACAGGAGACTCTTAATCTCACCAAACAAACTGAGGGTTGCCGGGGAGAGGAGGTTAGGAAGAGGGTAGTTGGTTTATGGACATTGGGGAGGGTATGTGCTATGGTGAGTGCTGGGAATTGTGCAAGACTGATAATTCACAGACTTGTACCCCTGAAATGATTAATACATTTTATGCTAGTAAAAAATAAATTAAAAAAAAGTGAATGGAGTCTTCCAGAAAGTACAGCAGCTGAACTATAGATCTGACACAATGGCAAAATGACTGTGAAAATAAGTGACCATTAGAAAGAAGATGTAGCTCAGCTCCATAGTCATTTGAGGGGGATCAGTTTTGCTACCACATATAAAGGACATATGCCCAATTATCCATTAATTTGGGTGTTTTTGACACTTCATGATGAATATTAGTTGAATCAAATCATCAAGAGGCAGAACTGGCAAACAAATGCAGGTATGTTAATATCCAAACAAAATGAACACACACAGAAACACAAAGCCTTCTTTATTTTCTTCATGAGCAAAGGGGGGACTGCAAGGAAACTCAGATTGCTCACAATAAAAAACCCAAACTTTGTGTATGGTGTAAGAGAATGGTTGAGTTTCATTCTTCTATACATAGCTGTCCAATTTTCCCAGCACCATTTATTGAAGAGACTCTCTTTTTTTCATTGGATATTTTTTCCTGCTTTGTCAAAGATTATTTGACTGCACAGTTGAGGGTCTATATCTGGGCTCTCCACTCTGCTCCTCTGGTCTCCATGTCTGTTTTGGGGCCAGTAACATGCTGTCTTGGTGATCACAGCTTTATAGTAAAGCTTGAAATCAGGCAATATGATACCCCCAGTTTTGTTTTCTTTTACAACATTTCCTTAGCAATTCGGATTCTTTTCTGGCTCCATACAAATTTTAGGATTGTTTGTTCCAAATCTTTGAAAAATGCCAGTGGAATTTTGATTGGGATGGCATTAAAAGTATAGATTGTGCTAGGCAGTATAGACATTTTAACAATGTTTATTCTTCTAATCTATGAGCATTAAATGGTCTTCCATCTTTTTGTGTCTTCTTCAGTTTCTTTCATGAGTGTTCTGTAGTTCCTCGAGTATAGATCCTTTACCTCTTTGGTTAGGATTATTTACAGGTATCTTATGGTTCATGGTGCTATAGTAAATGGAGTCAGATTCTCTAATTTTCCTTTCTGTATTTTCATTGTTAGTGTATAAGAAAGCAACTGATTTCTGTACATTGATTTTGTATCTTGCCACATTACTGAATTGCTGTATGAGTTCCAGTAGTTTGGGGGTAGAGTCTTTTGGGTTTTCCATATAAAGTATCATGTCATCTGTGAAGAGAGAGAGTTTGACTTCTTCTTTGCCAATTTGAATACTTTTATTTCTTTTTGTTGTCTGATTACTGTTGCTAGGACTTCTAGTACTATGTTGAACAACAGTGACAAGAGTGGATATCCTTGTGGTGTTCCTGATATCAAAGGGAGGGCTGTCAGCTTCTCCCCATTGAGAATGTTATTTGTTGTGGGTTTTCATAGATAGATTTTATGAAGCTGAGGAATGTTCCCTCTTATCCTTATACTCTGAAGCCTTTTAATCAGGAATGGATGCTGTATCTTTTCAAATGTTTTTTCTGCATCAATTGAGAGGACCATGCGGTTCTTCTCTCTTCTCTTATTGATTTGTTCTATCACATTGATTTGTGAATGCTGAACCACTCTTGCATCCCATGGATAAATCCCACCTGGTCATGGTGGATAATCTTTTTAATGTACTGTTGGATTCTATTAACTAGGACCTTGTTGAGAATCTTGGCATCCATATTCATCAGGGATATTGGTCTGAAATTCTCCTTTTTGGTGGGTTCTTTGCCTGGTTTGGGGATCATGGTAATGCTGGCTTCATAAAAAGAGTGTGTAAGTTTTCCTTATGTTTCTATTTCTTGAAACAGCTTCAGGAGAATAGGTATTATTTCCTCTTTGAATGTTTAGTATAATTCTCCAGGGAATCCGTCAAGTCCTGGGCTCTTGTTTTTTGGGAGGTTTTTGATCACTGCTTCAATCTCTTTACTAGATATTGGTCTATTAAGGTTGTGAATTTCTTCATGATTCAGTTTTGGAAGTTTATATGTTTTCAGGAATGTGACCATTCTCTTACACCATATGCAAAGATAAACTCTAAATGGATAAAAGACCTCAACATGAGCCAGGAATCTATCAAAATCCTAGAGAAGAACATAGACAATAACCTCCTCAACACTGGCCATAGCAACTTCTTTCAAGAAATGGCCCCAAAGTCTAAGTAAACAAAAGTGAAAATGAACATTTGGGACATCATCAAGATCAAAAGTTTCTGTACAGCGAAGGAAAGAGTCAACAAAACAAAGAGGCAACCCACGGAATGGGAGAAGATATTAAAAAATGACACTACAGACAAAGGGCTGATATCCAAGATCTATAAAGAACTTCTCAAACTCAACACACACAAAACACATAATAACATCAAAAAAATGGGAAGAAGACATGAACAGACACTTCTCTAAAGAAGACATACAAATGGCTAACAGAGAGATGAAAAAATGTTCATCATTATTAGCCATTAGGGAGATTCAAATCAAAACCACATTGAGATACCACCTTATACCAGTTAGAATGGCCAAAATCAAAAAGACAGTAAACAACAAGTGTTGGAGAGGATGTGGAGAAAGGGGAACCCTCTTACCCTGGTTTTAAAAAAAAATTTTTTTAAATTTATTTTCAGCGTAACAGTATTCATTGTTTTTTTGTACCACACCCAGTGCTCCATGCAATCCGTGCCCTCTCTAATACCCACCACCTGGTTCCCCAAACCTCCCACCCCCCCGCCCCTTCAAACCCCTGATTTTAAAAATCATTTCATTTATTCATTTGACAAACAGAGATCACAAGTAGGCAGAGAGGGAGGCATAAAGAGAGAGGGGGAAGCAGGCTCCCTGTTGGGCAGAGCGCCTGATGCAGGGCACTTGATCCCAGGACCCTGAGATCATGACCTGAGCCGCGGCAGAGGCTTAACCCACTGAGCCACCCACACACCCCACTCTCTTACATTGTTGGTAGGAATGAAAGTTGGTGCAGCCATTTTGGACAACAGTGTGGAGACTGCTTAAGAAATTAAAAATAGAGCTACCCTATGACCCTGCAATTGCACCACTGGGTATTTACCCCAAAGGTACAGATGTAATGAAAAGAAGGGCCATCTGTACCCCAATGTTCATAGCAGCAATGGCCACAGTCGCCAAACTGTGGAAAGAACCAAGATGCCCTTCAAAAGATGAATGGATAAGGAAGATGTGGTCCCTATATACTTTGGAATATTATGCCTTCATCAGAAAGGGTGAATACCCAACTTTTGTATCAACATGGATGGGGCTGGAAGAGATTATGCTGAGTGAAATAAGTCAAGCAGAGAAAGTCAATTATCATATGATTTCATTTACTTGTGGAGCGTAAGGAATAACACAGAAGACACTGGGAGATGGAGTGAAGAAGCAAGTAGGGGGAAACCACAGGGGGAGACAAACCATGAGAGACTGCACTCTGAGAAACAAACTGATGGTTTTGGAGGGGATGGGGGTGGGGGGTTGGGTGCGCCTCATGGTGGGTATCATCGAGGGCATGTATTACATGGAGCACTGGGTGAGGTGCATAAACAATGAATTTTGGAACACTTAAAAAAATTAAATTAAAAAGAAAAAGGCAGGGAGAAAAAAAACCCAAACTAATTAACATCAGACCATGGTTAGAGCAACTGACATTTTATTGTCAAGAAAACAACTTGCCTTTTGGGACATTCTCTTTCCTTCTCTTTCTCCTCTCTCTCTCTCTCTCTCTCTCTCTCTCTCTCTCACACACACACACACACACACACACACACACACAAAGACACACTCACTAAACTGAAATCATTGAAAATCTAAAGTCTGACAGTAGTGACATGAAGCACAGGTTGATTTTAAGTCCTAATCATATTTTATTTACCTAAAAAAACCCCACAACAATTAAAGTAGAAATGTTTTTCTGCTAACTGTGTATTATAATGCTTTTATACATCTACCACCAGAAGTATTTTCAAGCTCTTGGTTTATTCTTCAGAACATCCTACTTACAATAGTAAAGCAGATACAGTTATTTAAAATAAAACCACACCTGTCTTACAGGTCTGTCCCAACTATTCAGATGCTGCAATTGACAAAAGTGTTCCACAGAGTAGAAGGGGAATTTTAAGGACATTTATTTTTTTAGCAGCTGCCAGTTAGAGAAACATCTAGAATTCAGCATATATGAAGCTGTGTACAGGATTGATTCTTTATCTATGTTAAGTTCCCTAATTAATCATGAAGGGACACAGTCTCTTCTTTTCTTCCCCACTCCATGTACATTTGGGTTATCAAACACTGAAAAATAGTATCCTGACTTCCAAAAACAAAAGTAATAACAAACCAGGGGCATGAGGCCAGTATTCTTGAATGTTTCTAGTGCTCTTACAAAGGAGAGAAATGTTAAGATATTTAGGGTGAGCATACCTTTCTCTGTTCTCTATTCACCTAAAATATAATTTTACTCCCTCAAATACTATTGAGAATAGTCAATTCTTCTTATCTATAATAATCCTAGGACAAAATTTGTACTTTTAAAATCATAGACAATTTCCAAAATATACTTTAATTGGTGCCTTCAATGTTTTGTTTCTTAGAAGTATTATGGTGGAGGAAGAAAGATAATACACTTAGCTTTCAGGGAAATATGGGTCTAATAATTCCTGACTCTACCTTGCTGATTTGGAAAGTTGGAGATGTTTTTTAAGCTCTCTGAGTCTCAGTCTCCTTATATATAGAATGTTACATAAATAATTTTCCTTTATGACTTCATGTGAAGATTAAATAAGATAACAGATTAAGTGCTGGAATATAGCAGATGGAAAATAAATCTGCTCTAACAATACCCATCAAAGACTGAGACAATAGCATTTGACATTCTATATATTCTAATAAGAATATTAGTGTTTGTAAAAGAATACAGATGCTTAGCTAAGGGTTCAAAAGGCATTAAGATCCTGAATTTATGAATCTTTAATATTTCCTATATTTGTTTCCATAACAGAACTGATCTGTCTTTAAGAACACAATTCAACAAAAGCATTTTGAAGACTTTTATTTATGCAAAAAATGTACTGAAATTGCAAAAACAAACAAACAAAAAACAACTCTGAAAGGTAATCAAAACAGCTTTTAACCCTCAGAGAGCTTTCAACCCAGATAAATAATCATACTGTAACTTTGTTACTCAATTTTAAGAGTATTTATGAAGTACTTACTAATAGTAAGACTATATTAGAAAGAAAGAGATCAATAAGACATAGAATCATTTATGTATGAGATGAGAGCATATATATGGTACACTATGCTAAGTGCTATACTCAGAGGTGAATTCTTTTTGACCCCACTTAGATCTGCTAACTGAATCTGGTCACAAAACAATATTCACAGCTTTATAGGGCTGATGACAAAACATGCTTTGTGGCAATCCCACCAACATGCCACATTTTATAATGGTTTTTGTTTGCTTGTTGTCTGCAAATATATTTTTTAACTTAAAAGAGATGACAAACAACTGCCTATTTTCCTAGCAATGTAGATTAACTACAGAGTTTCAATGACTCAGAATGGGATTTTAGTACTCCTTTCTTTGGCCTGGATTTTTTAAAAAGATTTTATTTATTTACTCACTTATTTAGTATGTGAGTTGGGGGGAGGGAGAGGGAGAAGGAGAGGAAGAGGAAGAGAGAGAGAGAATCTCACACAGACTTTACCCTAGTATGGAGCCCAATACAGGGTTCGATCTCACGGCTCTGAGATCATGACCTAAGATGAAATCAAGAGTGGGATGCCCGATGGACTGAGCCACACAGGTGCCCTTAGCCTGGAATGTTTTAACAGTGGTTTCTAACAGTGGGGGCATAGAGTTTGTGAGAGCTATGGTAAGTAAACACAATCCCATGTTCCTTAGGGGAAAGAAATGAATGGACAGGAGAAAATATTAACATATACCAGGATAAAGTCATTTGGAGGAAAGTGGGTGCTTTCTTTTTCATTTGTCTCTAATGCACTGGGGTTGGAAAAATTTCTCCTTTCTGTTGTAAACAATTATGGTGGTCACAATAGAGTCATGGAGCCTCAGAAGCTTTAAAGCAAAAGGAGTGGCAAAGCAATGGAGCAGAAAATTGCAGGGAGAGCAGTTTCTGAGCAAACACCATGTACAAGGCAACCTTGATCAGAGTCATGTCAAAGTGATAGAGCAAATACTTTCAAGGACATAACTCTTAAGACAGCTATCAAAATGCATGTATTCAGGAAAATCAAGAAATTCATTTGACTGGCTATGATAATATTTTATTCATATGGTTCAATCAATGTCACTTATAATGCAAATAAAACAAATATGTTCAATCATTCATTCAACAAATATTTTTAAAACCTCTGCTCTTTGCCAGATACTTTCCTAGTTACTAGAAGGTATAACAGTGAACCAGACAGACAAAATTCCTTGCTTTCAAGGAGCTTGCATTCTAGAGAGGGAGATGGAAAATACACATGTAAATGAATACATGAATAATATAATATTGGGTGGTTATAAGTATTATTAAAAAATAAAGCAGCTGAGGGGAAAGAGACTAACATAGGAGCTATTTTAGGGAGGAATGACAGGAAAGTTTGCAATGAAGATCTTTTGAAAGAAATCTGCGTGAAGGGAGGAAATCACCCACTTGCATACCTAGAGGAACATTATGGCAGACAGAGGGAAGAACAAGTACAAAGTTCCTGAGATGAGAGTGTGCTTGTCATGTGTGAGGGATAGCAAGATCATTACAGCCATATTGACCTATGGAAAGAGTGGCAGTGAGGTCAGAGACAGCCATGGGCTGGTCAGGACCTTGTAGAACATGGAAAAGACTTGGGTTTTATTCTAAACATAGTGAGAATGCCCTGAAGAATTTTAGAGAGAGCCCATTCTTATTTTTAATTTATATTTTATATATTTATATGCCAGAACTATCACTGTGATGCCTTGCTGTTTGAGTCCAGGAGAATGGAGTAGTATAAAGGTGATAAGGCAGAATGGAGGCAGGCAAACCAGTAAGAAAGGCATTGAAGCAGTCCACAGGAAGGTGATGCAACATTGGTATTGGTGGTGAAAATGGTAGGATTTTTTCCTTTAAGTACCTACTTGGTAGGTAGAACTAGCCAAATTTACTGATGGTCTTGATATGGGACCCAGAGATCCCTAGTTATGGGCTTGAGTTAATATGTTAATCTCAATGCTATTTAATGATATGGCAGATAGTTTCATGGGGGTAATAGGAATCAAGAGACAAGTTTTTATAAATCAATTCAGTCACCTCCCCTTATCCACAGAGGTGAGGAAATTTTACTATTGATTGTCCATTTATATTTTGAAAAATTAATCACTGACTAATAGCTCATCTTCTCTTTCTGGCCCCCCAAAGACAGAGGAAATGGCCTAAAAAAGTTCCATACTTCAGGCAAATGCCATCAATTTGGGTGTAGTTGATGCTAAAGCAAAACACAATCATGAGATAAACTCTGGGTAGCCTCTACCCCCTTTTGCTTTAACCTCATGCATAATATAAAAAATGTATGTCCCCGAATTTGTTTTTGATTACTAGAATCAGAGCCATGTTAGGCAAGATATTAAAAACAGTTCTCCAGTACTCCCTTGGTGCAATGATATGTGGAACATATTCAACTGGCAAATTTAATATCATCAAGTTTAATTTAGTTTTTCTTATTTAAAAAATATTTATTATAAAGTACTATTCTAATATAGGAGTGATGGAATTTATGTTCAATCACTTTTCCAATCTCTACATAAACCTCCCAGGAAACATAAACAATGAAGAGATTATATTCATTGAATAACTGTTTATAAAATAGAACCACTCAAGAATGTCATAGAAAAAGTTAATTAACATGAAGCTAGTATTAGGGCACAGATTTTTTATTAATATGCAGCCTTCTGCGATGGTCTCTTAAGCCCCAGCTTCCAGTATGAGCAACCCACTTGCCAAACCCAGACTCATGCTGACCTCAGATTTCATTTGGCCACTGACTGCAACATCATGAGCTGAGCCACCCTCATGAGCTGAACAAATAGGCTGAGAAAAATATGGAGGGCAAGCAACATGGGTAGATGGAATTAAGGTGGTTTAATATTTTTAAGAATTAAAAAAAAACAGTTGCTATGGTGGATTTTGCATAAATGTTGTGGGGATGAATTTTAACTGAGAGCATGACCAATTTCAACCATTTTAAATAAATTTGGGTGTAGTTGATGCTAAAGCAAAACACAATCATGAGAAAACAGAAACAATACATAATTATCCAGAGGATTATGATGAACACTAGATAAAGGATGCTGATTGATGTAACAACTATAATCAGGGTGGTGAGCATGCCAACTACTCTTTTGACTTAACAGGAAAGAAAAAATTAACAGTCACCAATTAGCTTATAGGGATAACAGTTGATTCCAAAAAATTGTCTGTCCTGTGAGGGAAAGTATCTCTTCCTTAGCAATGAGAAAGTAAACAAAATTATCATAGCATATCATTTTCTTCTTTTTCTATTAGTAGATAAGCAGTCTTTAAGAAATGAAAATTATAAATCATAGGATATCTGGAAATGCTTATTAAAGAAAAAATTATGGAAAAGACAAAAGGCATCATGTTACCATTGAAAATCAGAAAATTTTTAATTATTTTGGCCTGGACTATCACAATAGGACATTACATTTCCAGAGAATAGTGTAATACAATTTAATGACCTTCCAGACTATATTAGGTTGGTTTATATACACAATACTGCAATGCAGAAGATATGTGTGTTTCTTGGATTTTTCTTCATGATACAGAATCTTGCGCATTTACTCAGTGGTATGGCCCTCTGAAAGTGGTTCTCAACTGGGGTTGTCACAGCTGGTGGGAGGGAGTGCTGCTTGACAAGGGATGCTGTTCATCTTCCTACAAAGTACAGGAAAGATGCCTACAAGACTTATCCTATCTCAGCTACAGAGAGTGTTAAGGCTGAGAAAATGTTCTATATAATAACCATATATTAAGAGTGGTCTTATTATATTTAAAGCCTAAATTGGACATGAGATTTCAATTTTATGGAGAACAAAAAGCTATTAGAAACATGGGGACTGGAAAGGAAGATATATGGTGGAGAAGTAGCAGACTGAAATATCATTAGGACCCAGGAGTTCAGCTAGATACTTATCAAACTATTCCAAACACCTACAAACTCAACAGGAGATAGAAGAGAAGAAGAGCAGCAATCCTAGGAACAGAAAATCAACCACTTTCTGGAAGGTAGGAGGTACGGAGATGTGAATCCCAAATGATGGGAAGAGACACCATGGAGGGAGGGCCCAGCTTCCAGCAAGCAGTGGAGCAATGGAGCACAAAATCATAACTTTTAGAAGTCTGTTCCACTGAGGAATATTGCTCCAGAGGCTAAGCAGGGGCTGAGGCCTCATTGGGACAGTGTGGTCTCAGGTCCCATGGGGTCACAGAAAGACCGGGGATGTCTGAGTGTGGCAGAGCTGCCAGGTATCAGAGAGGGAAATCTATCTACAAGAAGGAGCCAAGGAGTGAGATCTCAGCTCAGGGTTACTTTAAACTGTGATCCAAGGCACGCTCAGGCCTCTGCTCTTTGAGCAGGGATCCCCCAAGTGGCAGCTCTGGAGAGACCCCTCTTTCTTCCTCTGGGAGAAGGGGCATGGGAGCACATGGCAGGAATCTGCTGGGTTTGGAGACTCAAAATGTGGTTGTGTGTTAGAGATAGAAATGCTTGGTCACAGGCCTGGTGAGCTTGGAGTGCAGCCAGAGACCAGGGAGATGGGAGAGATTAAGTCCTTTTCTCTGAGGGTGCACTAAGGAGTGGGGCCTGAGCTTTCAGATCCTATGGGCCTGGAGATTAAGGAGCTGCCATTTTCATTCCCATCTTCTAGAGCTCTAAGGAAAGATTTCAGGGAACAAAAGCTATCTAGAGCAAACCTGAGCAGTTTACTTAGCCTGGCCCCTGGCAAGGGTGGTGCAATTCTGCCTTGGGCAAAGACATTTGAGAATAATGGCAACAGGCCACTCCCCTAGAAGATCAGCAAGAACATCCAGCCCAGACCAAGTTTACTGATCAATGAGAATTACAGAACTCCAGAACTAGAGGAAAGCAACACACAGAATTCATGGCTTTATTCCCATGATCCTTTAGTCTTGAAAAGTTAATTTTTTAAATTTTATTTTTTTTCTTATTTTATTTTTCAAACTTCTCCTATTTTAACGTTTCTTAAGTAGTTTATCTTAACAATACCTTTCTTAAAACAATCTTTTAAAATTTTCATTGTTATACTCATATTTTATCCCTTCATTGTATTTAACCTTATTTTTTGTATACATGTAAGTTTTTTTTTCTTTAAAATTTTGGGATACAATTTCTTCTAATAGATCAAAACATACCCTAAATCTAGCACACAGCTTTGTTCTAGTCTCCAGCCTAATAACATTCTCTCCTTTTTTTTCTTTCTCCAACCAACTTATCTTATCAATTCTTTTTTTAATCTTTTAAAAATTTTCTTCTTTATAGTAATGTTCAATCCCTTCATCATGTTTACCCATATATATATATATATATATATATATATATATATATATATTTTATTTCTTTAAGATTTTGGGAGTTAGTTTCTTGTAAGAGACCAGAATACACCCAAAGTCAAGTGGGTGGCTCTGTTCTATTCACCAGTCTAGTGTGTGTGTGTGTGTGTGTGTGTGTATATATATATATATATTTTTTTTTTTTCCCTCCCTTTCCTTTGCCCCCGGTTTCAGGTCTCATCTGATTTAGTTAGTGGATATTTATCTGGGGTCTTTACCACCCTTTTAGTATTTTATTCTCTTGTTCATATATTCTATTCTGGATAAAATGACAAGGTGGAAAACTCACCACAAAGAAAATAATAAGAGGCAGTACCGATGGATAGGGACCTAATCAATACAGACATTGGTAATATGTCAGAACGACAGATCAGAATGAAAATAATCAAGGTGCTAGCTGTGCTTGAAAAAGTCATGGAAGGGATGCCTGGGTTACTCAGTGGGTTAAGCCTCTGCCTTTGGCTCAGGTCATGATCTCAGAGTCCTGGGATTGAGTCCCACATAGGGCTCTCTGCTTGGCAGGGAGCCTGCTTCCTCCTCTCTCTCTCTGCCTGCCTCTCTGCCTACTTGTGATCTCTGTGAAATAAATATGAAATCTAAAAAAAAAAAAAAAAAAAGAAAAAGTCATGGAAAATATTAGAGAATCCCTGACTGGAGAAATAAAATCCCTTTCTGGAGAAATAAAAGAACTAAAATCTAACCAAGATAAAATAAAAAAGCTATTAATGAGGTGTAATAAAAAATGTAGGCTCTTACTGCTAGGATAAATGAGGCAGAAGAGAGAACTAGTGATAATGAAGAACAAATGATGGCGAATAAAGAAGCTGAGCAAGAGACAAACAACTACTGGACCACAAGGGGAGAATTTGATAAGTGATACCATAAGATGAAGCAAAATTAAAATAATTGGGATCCCAGAAGAAGAAGAAAGACAGAGGGGGACAGAAGGTATATTAGAGCAAATTATAGCAGAGAACTTCCCTAATTTGGGGAAGGGAGCAAGCAGAAAAATCCAGGAGGTACAGAGAACTCCCCTCAAAATCAATAAAAATAGGTCCACACCCCATCATCTAATAGTAAAACTTACAAGTCTTAGTGAGAAAGAGAAAATCCTGAAAGCAGCTTGGGACAAGAAGTCTGTAACAGTCAATGGTAGAAATATTAGATTGGCAGCAGACTTATCCACAGAGACCTGGCAGGACAGAAAGAACTGGCATGATATATTCAGAGCACTAAATGAGAAAAATATGCAGCCAAGAATACTATATCCAGCTAGGCTATAATTGAAAACAGAAGGAGAAGCACACTTGGGTGGCTCAGTCAGTTAAGCAGCTGCCTTTGGCTCAGGTCCTGGTCCTGGTCCTGGGATCGAGTCCCACATCAGGCTATTTGCTCAGAAGGGAGCCTGCTTCTCTCCCTGCCTGTGCCTGAAATTCTGCCTGCTTATGTGAATGCTCTCTCTCTCCCCCTCTGACAAATAAATAAATGAGTAAATAAATAAAATCTCTTAAAAAAATAGAAGGAGAGAAAAAAAAAACTTCCAGGAGAAACAAAAATTAAAAGAATTTGCAAACACCAAAACAACCCTATAGGAAATATTAAAGGGTTCCTCTAAGCAAGGAGAGAGCCTAAAACTAGTAAACCAGAAAGGAACAGAGACAATATACAGTAAGAAACAGTTACCTTACAGGCAATACAATGGTGCTAAACTCATATCTTTCAATAGTTACCCTGAATGTAAATGGGCTAAATGCCCCAATCAAAAGGCACAGGGTACCAGAATGGATAAAAAACAAGACCCATCTATATGATGTCTACAAGAAACTCATTTTAGACCTGAAGACACCTCCAGATTTAAAGTGAGGGGGTGGAAAACAATTTAACATGCTAATGTACAAAGAAAACTGGGGTGGCAATCCTTATATCAGATGAATTAGATTTAAGGACTATAGACATTATATCATATTTAAAGCATCTGTCCAACAAGAGGATCTAGCAATTTAAAATATCTATGTTCCTAACACAGGAGCAGCCAACTATATAATCAATTAGAACAAAACCAAAGAAACACATTGACAATAATACAATAATAGTAGGGGACATTAACACTACCCTCACTGAAATGGACAGATCAGTCAAGCAAAAGATCAACAAGGAAATAAAGGCTTTAAATGACACACTGGACCAGATGGACATTATAGATATATTCAGAACATTCCATTCCAAAGCAACAGAATACACATTCTTCTCTAGTGCACATGGAACATTTTCCAGAATAGATCACATCCTGTGTCACATATCAGGTCTCAACTGGAACCAAAAGATTGAGATCATTCCCTGCATATTTTCAGACCATAATGCTCTGAAGCTAGAACTCAGTCACAAGAAGAAAGTTGGAAAGAACTCAAATACATGGAGGTTAAAGAGCATCCTACTAAAGAATTAATGAGTCAACCAGGAAATTAAAGAATAATTCAAAAAAATTCATGGAAACAAATGAAACTGAAAACACAACTGTTCAAAATCTTTGGGATGCAGCAAAGGCAGTCCTTAAAGTATATAGCAATACAAGTCTTTCTCAAGAAACAAGAAAGGTCTCAAATACACAACCTAGCCCTACACTTATAGAAGCTGGAGAAAGAACAGGAAAGAAAGCCTAACCCTAGCAGGAGAATAGAAATAATAAATATCAGAACAGACATCAATGAAATGGAAACCAACCAAACAAACAAACAAAAAACAGTAGAAGAAATCAATGAAGCTGGGAGCTGGTTCTCTGAAAGAATTAATAAGTTTGATAAACCTCTGGCCAGACTTATCAAAAAGAAAAGAGAAAGGACCTACATAAATAAAATCATGAATGAAAGAGGAGAGATCACAACCAACACCAATGAAATACAAACAATCATAAGAACATATTATGAGCAACTATACACCAGCAAATTTGACAATCTGGAAGCAATGGATGCATTCCTAAAGACCTATAAACCATCAAAAGTGAACCAGGAAGAAATAGAAAACCTGAACACACACATAGCCAGTAGATTGAAGTAGTCATCAAAAATCTCCCAACAAACAAGAGCCCAGGGCCAGATGGCTTCCCAGTGGAATTCTACCAAACATTTAAAAAATAATTAATACCTATTCTCTTGAAACTGTTCCAAAAAATAGAAGTGGAAGGAAAACTTCCAAACTCATTTTATAAGGCCAGCATTACCTTGAGCCCAAAACCAGACAAAGACTCCATCAAAAAAGTGAATTACAGACCAATATCCTTGATGAACACAGATGTGAAAATTCTTACCAAAATACTAGCCAATAGGATACAACAGTACATTAAAAGGATTATTCACCATGACCAAGTGGGATTTATTCCTGGGCTGCAAGTCTGGTTCAACATCTGCAAATCAATCAATGTGATACAATATATTAATAAAGAAGGAACAAGAATATGATACTCTCAATAGATGCTGAAAAAGCATTTGACAAAGTACAGCATCCTTTCTTGATCAAAACTCTTCACAGTGTAGGGATAGAGAGCACATATTGCAATATCATCATAAAATACCATCTATAAAATACCCACAGTGAATATCATTCTTAATGGGTAAAAACTGAGAGCTTTTCCCCGAAGGTCAGGAACACGGCAGAGATGTCCACTATCACCACTGCTATGCAACAAAGTACTAGAAGTCCTAGCTGCAGCAATCAGACAACAGAAAGAAATAAAAGGAATCCAAATCAGCAAAGAAGAACTCAAGCTATCACTCTTTGCAGATGGTATGATACTTTACGTGGAAAGCCCAAAAGACTCAACTCTAAAACCTCTAGAACTCATACAGGAATTTAGTAAAGTGTCAGGATATGAAATCAATGTGCAGAAATCAGTTGCATTTCTATATACCAACAGCAAGACAGAAGACATAGAAATTAAGGAGTCTATCCCATTTATGATTGAGTCCAAAACCATAAAGTACCTTGGAATAAACCTAACCAAAGAGGCAAGGAATCTATACTCAGAAAACTATAATGTACTCCAGAAGGAAATTGAGGAAGATCCAAAGAAATGGAAAAACATTCCATGCTCATGGATTCAAAAAACAAATATTATGAAAATGTCTATGCCACCTAAAGCAATCTGCATATTTAATGCAATCCCTATGAAATACCATCAATTTTTTCAAAGAAATGGATCAAATAATTCTGAAATTTATATGGAACCAGAAAAGACCCCAAATAGCCAGAGGAATGTTGAAAACGAAAACCAAAGTTGAGGGCATCACAATTCCAGACTTCAAGCTCTATTATAAAGCTGTCATCATCAAGACAGTATGGTACTGGCACAAAACAGACACATAGATCAATGGAATAGAATACAGAGCCGAGAAATGAACACTCAGCTCTATGGTCAACTAATCTTTGACAAAGCAGGGAAGAATGTCCAATGGAAAAAAGATAGTCTCTTCAACAAATGGTGTTGGGAAAATTGGACAGACACATGCAGAAGAATGACACTGGACCATTTCCTTACACCACACACAAAAATAGACTCAAAATCGATGAAAGACCTCAATTTGAGAGAGGTCTCCATCAAAATAATTGAGGAGAACACAGGCAGCAACCTCTTTGACCTCAGCTATAGCAACTTCTTCCTAGAAACATCACCAAAGGCAAGGGAAGCAAGGGCAAAAATGAACTGTTGGGACTTCATCAAGATCAAAAGCTTTTGCCCAGCAAAGGAAATAGTCAACAAAACTGAAAGACAACTGACAGAATGTGGGAAGATATTCACAATTGACATATCAGATACAGGGCTAGTATGCAAAATCTATAAAGGAGTTATCAAACTCAACACCCAAAGAACAAATAATCCAATCAAGAAATGGGCAGAGGACATGAACAGACATTTCTGCAAAGAAGACATCCAGATGGCCAACAGACACATGAAAAAGTGTTCCACATGACTCAGCATCAGGGAAATACAAATCAAATCCACAGTGAGATACCACCTCACACTCATCAGAATGGCTAAAATTAACAAGTCAGGAAATGACAGATGTTGGTGAGAATGCAGAGAAAGGGGAACCCCCTTACATATTGGTAGGAATGCAAGCTGGTACAGCCACTCTGGAAAACAGCATGGAGGTTCCTCAAAAAGTTGAAAACAGAGCTACCCTACGACCCAGCAATTGCACTACTGGTTATTTATTCTAAAGATACAAATGTAGCTATCTGAAGGGGTACCTGCACCAAAATGTTTATAGCCACAATGTCCACAATAGTCAAACTAGAGAAGGCACCTAGATGTTCATCAGAAGATGAAAGGATAAAGAAGATGTGGTATATGTACAATGAAATAATATGCAGCCATAAAAAATGAAGTCTTGTGCTTTGCAACATCATAGATGGAACTAGAGGGTATTAAGCTGAGCAAAATAAGTCAGTCAGAGAAAAACAATTATCGTATGATCTCTCTGATATGAGGAATCTGAGAAGCAGGGTGGGGGTTTGTGGGTTAGGGAAGGAAAAAATTAAACAAGATGGGATCAGGAGGTAGACAAACTGTAAGAGACTCTTAATATTATGAAACAAACTGAGGGTTGCTGGGGGACGGAGGGGTAGGGAGAGTGTGGTTATGGACATTTGGGAGGGTATGTACTATGATGAGTGCTGTGAAATGTAGAAGCCAACGATTCACAGACCTGTAACCCTGAGGCAAATAATACATTATATGTTAATAAAAGATAATTTTAAAAAAAGAAAAAAAGAAATATGGGCTGATGAAACTGGAGGACACTGCAGTCTGGGTTACCTCAGAGTGGACCATGGCCAAGAAGGAAACCATGGGGGTGTATGTGAATGTGCCCGCTTAGAACCCAGAAAGAGCAGATATGACAGGGTATGGGGGAGAGCTGAAAGGCCACAGGGGGAGAGCTAAGAGGCCACATGAGAGGAATTAAGACTCTGTGGAAAGAAAGAATAACTTTCTCTTTCTTCTTCTAAAGGTTCATGGAAGGAAGAATGACCACAACCAAGGCCTCTTGCCCCAACCTTAACAACTAAAAATTTAGAGTTCTTCTCTAGGGATGCCTGGGTGGCTCAGTCATTTGAGCATCTGACTCTTGGTTTCAGGTCAAGTCATGATTTCAGGGTCATGGAATGAGCCCCACAATGGGCTCTTTGCCCAGCTGGGGGTCCTATGGAGATTCTCTCTCTACCTCTCCCTCTGCTCCCCCTCACTCACTCTCTCACTCTTTCTCAAAATAAATAAATAAATAATTTTTAAAAAGAGGTTCTTCTCTGAAGACAAAGGATAAACCATTTAATGACGAATAGCAGAGGCATTCTAGAACTGCAGAAATAATTCCAATGTATCATAAAACATTTAACTGTTGAAAATTAGAGAATTATTATACATCAGAAGCTTCCTAATACTATTTTATTTCAGCTAATACGGAAGTTGTCTGCAATCACTGAACTCATGTTTACTGAAGGAAAAATCCTAAAAATAATCTTTTTTGGTAAGTGGCAATAAGTATTCAAGGGAGCTAGCTAGGAATTGAAAACAAAGTAGTCTATGGTTTACCTCCATTTATCATTAAAAGTTAACACAGTACACTCTGTTTAACTTTAGTCACAAACTGTTAAGTTGGCCTGTTGTTAGCTGGAACTCTCAGCATAAATTTAAGGCTTTTAAGACATAATAATATAAACATAAGATTGAAAATAAACATATATATATGTATATATACATATATATACACACAAATTTATGAATATGAATATAAAATTTTAAATTTAGTAATTGTATAAAATATTAGGGGTGTCCTTTAGAGTGACATTTTATAATAGCCCAAATCCTATAAAAATCACATCATTTTTGCTTAAAATGTATAAACTTAATTCTACTGTTACTACATTGCACTCTTCTAGATGAATTAAATTTTCATTGATGCTCAGTTTCTTATGGTACAATAATCAGGTTTGTCAAGTCTTTATATATTTAACTTTGGCACTTGCTTTAACATTTTTCACATATATCAACAATGAGGCTACACTAGGAGATAGCACAGCTCCTTGGATAGTCCATGAATCTAAGCTAACTTCTGTATATGTAGTTGGAACTCTGAAATTCCAATAAAATAGTAAGATATATCTATCTATCTATATAAAATATTAAATTACAGGTTGTCTGTCATAGTTAACAGCATTACTGCTTAAGGAAATATACCTCCAAAAAATTAGTCTCTCTCCCTCCCTCCGTCCCTTTTTGCTTTCTTTCCTCTCTCCTTCCCATTTTCTTTTCCCTCCTCCCTTCTTTTTGCCTTCTCCTCTCCCTCCCTCCTTTCACTTCATACTTCCTTCCTTCCTTACCCAAAAATATATCTGGAAGGCGGACCAAAGAAATAGCATTTAATTTTCTCTATTCTGGGTAGAGTGAAAAACAGAACCCTAAATTTCCATTCATTCATTCATTCAACAAATGGAGCAGCTGTGACTTACTACATCATCACCATGTTTTGCTGTTTAAATTATTTGTTATCATCATCCAAGCAATGCTGTTGTGGATTATGTTTTTTGAAGAAGTCATTTTATAAAAACTATTATTTAACAAATAATAAACTCCTACCTAAATGGATTTTAAGCAGCTTCAACAATGTCTAAAATCCTACTAAAAAGTTCCTATGGCAGTTTTCTATTGTTTCATAAAAAGAAAGTCTATCGCAAGTCATTAAAAACGTGATTACTACCGAAAACAAAAAACAAGAAAGAAAAGCATGCCTATGAGCAATAAGATCAGGCACTCTTTAAATAAAACTTGCTATTCAAATCTAATTATGCTATGAATGCTGTTATATTACTTTTGCTATCAGTGCATAGCCAAGAGTTACTTGGCAACAAACAGAGGTTAGTCATTTTAAAAATTTTCGTTTCAGCAAAGCAGGAAAAAACTGCAAATTTGTTCTTAGTTGCACTGAACACCACTCATATCCTCAAAAGGAAAGGAAATAAAAGAATTTACAAATAGGAACATACACCAAATGTCAATAACTACTGAAGCTGAGTGATAGCTGCATAGAATTTCATGATGCTATTCTATTTTTGTGTTTGTTATGCTTGAAATTGTCCAAAATAAAAATATTTTTTAAAATATTATGGATATGGAAACTTTAGGATTTCATAACTTTTTTGAGTGTTATATATAGCATGAATATGTGAATACATCTACATATGTCCATATAGTGAAGTACACATTATAAATTTCCAGCCAAGTATATAACAAGAAATGAAATCAAATTGAATTGCATCTATGCCAGCTCAAAGCAATACCAGAGCTCGCTTTGCTCAGCAAAATTTGTTTCTATTACATCTTCACATTTCTTTGTTTGTAATAAATATAGCAAAGGCATTTTACTTTAGGAAAAAAAGTTGAAGAACACTAACAAAATTTATTGGTTAAATATACTGAGTTATAAATTACCCTAAATCTTAGTAGCTTAAAATAGTGGCCATTTATTATTTCTAAGTCTATGAGATGGCTGGGAAGTTCAACTGGTGTAGCCCAGGCCAGAAAGATCTTTGCTGGTGTACCTGTGGTCAACTACAGGTTAAATATGTGGTTTTGCTCATCTGGTCTGGGTTTGCTTATATTTCTTACACTTCAGCAAGCTAAGTGTATCAGTAACTGATACAGGATCAATGAAAGCAGGGAAATAACATGATCTGATGTGATTTTTTAAAATTCTCATTTAAACTTTAGAACTAGCCTCAGGCTGTTGTGTATCAAGCACAGTGAATATTCCACCCTTTCCCTAGTTCACCATTGTCTTGGATTCTTTTGGAATGCCACATAATTCTTTACATCCTAACTCATCTTCCATAACCACCAAAGATATCAATTCTTTTTTTTTTAAGATTTTATTTATTTATTTATTTGAGAGAGAGACAGTGAGAGAGAACATGAGCGAGGAGAATGTCAGAGGGAGAAGCAGACTCCCCATGGAGCTGGGAGCCCGATGTGGGACTCAATCCCGGGACTCCAGGATCATGACCTGAGCTGATGGCAGTCGTCCAACCAACTGAGCCACCCAGGTGCCCCAAAGATATCAATTCTTAATTAAACTTTCCTGAGTCCTGATGGAACCCCCAAATGGAGCAACATCCTTACCTCTGTCCAGCCGTTAAGGAGTTGGGTTGTAACTTTTCCTTCCATACATCAGACTCCCCTTTGAAAATATAAACTATAAACTAAGAATAGAGAGTATGGTCGTTTATTTATTTATTTAATTTTCAGTGATTCATTATTTGCATAAAACACCCAGTGCTCATCACAACATGTGTCCTTCTTAATATCCATCACCTGGTTACTTCTTCCCCCACCCCGATCCCTTCTGTAACACTCAGTTTGATTCCTGTAGTCCAGAGTATGGTGGGTTAAAAAAAATTTTTAACCTTCAGGTCGCTAATGGTTTTAGTATTTTCCATAACAGGTAGAACATAGTGAATGCTCAAAAAAATTCTTTGAATGACTAGTCAAGGAAAGATTTCATTACATTTCATGCATTCTTTTTTAAAAGACTGTAATTGTATGCTCCTTTTTCCTAAAGATTTGCATTAAACACTGTTCATTAAAAATACATTTATGGTCAATGAGATAAGCTTCAGTTACTTTAAAAAAACCACCCATCTAGAAAATAGACTACATGAATCCAGAAAATAACTACTAATATCCTTTCAAAAATATTAAGTACCAGCTATTTGTATAGTTCTATGAGAAATATGTCATCCTTTAAGTGATTTATGACCATAAGTTAGTGTATTCAGCTATGCTACTCATCTCTGGGGAATAACTTTTAACTTTTTCATTTCTCTTTTTGTCTAACATATAGCTGAAGATAATCACTCACTCAGTCAGATGTATGTAAGAACTGCCAGTGACTGGCCTAGCCTTTGGGCTGATGCCATAGGCAAGGCCAAATAAGGACAAAATGAGATATCCACACATAAGTAATTTGCATTCTGGTTGAAAAGGCATATGAATAATTGAACAATGAATGAAAGATACTTTTTAACAGTAAGGTGAACTATGTAGTCCTGGCTGGGTGATGTTGTGGTTATAAGGGATGGAAAAGTTAAGATATGAATTAGAGAGATATTCAAGAGTGAAGGACATGTAATAGGTGCTGAAGATAACTGTACCTAGACCAGGCTGCCCATGAAGGACAAAGACTTTCCCTGTCTACCATGCTCTCTCTCACACACTTGGCAAATAATTGGTTTTATTGGTATGGGGATACACCATAAGGTAGGAAGACAACAGCACAATGAAGATAGGACTTGGAAATCAAGAAGCCAAACAAGCAAGCCATAAAACCACAAAGTATGTTCCAAGTGAGTACAAGGTTACTAGTTAACAGACTCCTTTGGTAGACTCCTTTAATAGGTCTCTTCGTCTCCTTTATCTGCAATGGAAAAATCAAAAGTTTTAAGTTCAGGAAATCTGACTTGTAAACCTTGAGCCTGGTTCATTACATAATTGTTTTATGCGAAGTGATTCACAAATTTGAAACTCAGTTTCTTCATCTGTAAAGTAGGTTAAATATATTTCTTGAAAAAAAAAAACAACCAGATTTCTAAAATTGTGAAGTTTAAATGAACATAAGGGTGTCTGGTATTATGCCTAGCACAAAAAAAATGCACTCCATAAACGTTAATGTGTATTGATACCCATACTGGAGATTTAAATACCTTCAGAAACAAGGTTAAGCTATCCCTGAGAAGAAAGGAGGGATGGGTCATTCCAAAAAGAGGGAATGGCATGAATATAGAAAGCAAGCTGGACTAGATATAAGCAGAGAGATTAATGAGGCAGTGGGACGCGAGGGATCAGAGTCATTTTGAGAACATTTTATTGAAAGAATTAACAAATGTAGGAATCATGAGGTGAAGGCCAGATACTACTCACTTCCTAGGAATAATTTATAAATAAACACTAGGTTGCCTGAACTGTTTCTTCTTGTTGTAAACTGGAATTATGTTGTGAATTTTGATTCATAAATCTACATATTCCAGAATGCTCTTGCTTGGATGAAACAATGCTTCAAAGATAATGGCTGCAAGCAATAGCTAATTCTATACTGATTAACCTAGCATCAGAAGCATCGCTAAACACAGATCACTGTGTTTGGTGCTCAATCACAATCAGTGACTGTCACATAATTTAAGATGGTGCAGTGGGTAGTAAACACCACATTGTCTGTAGGACCCAAAGGCAAATTAGTAGATTGCTTCAGGCCCCATTAGAAGAACAGTGTAGATACCACAATTCACCTAAACTCAATAAGGTAAGTCCTGCAGGTGTGACTTTGAAGTTACTTTCAGGCAGCCGCACTGTTGTTTGCACATTATCAAACAAAAAGAAGACAAAAGAGAAAGAGAACACAGCTTGACTCAGCCAGCAAGTATCCAACTATGTTAGCCATATTAAAAGATGAGGTCTACTTTGATGCCTGTATTCTTAAGTTAGTGCTCTTTAATTTATTTGTGTCTGCTGATCTATGAGTTGCTAACACTTCAAATTAATATCTGTTGAGCTTGATAAACTGCTTAATTGTGCTTATTTTTCATCTTTGGTTCCTAATAGATTTTATCAATTTTTAAAATTCATTTATGAGTGAGAGAGAGAAGAAGGAGGAGTAGGAAAGGAGAAGGGGGAGAAAAAAGAGGACAAGCGGACCCTGTGCTGAGCACAGTGCCTGACATGGGGCTTGATTCCACTACCCTGAGATCTGGACCTGAGCCAAAACCAAGAGCTGGACACCCAACTGACTGAGCTAAGCAGGTCCCCCTACATAGTTCAGAGTTTAATCTCTAGCTGCACTATCCAGTGTGGTAGCTGCTAGTCTAAGTCACACTAGCCACATTTCAAGAATTCAATAACTATGTGTGTCCTGTGATTACATTATTAGACAGGCAGATCTGGAACATTTCAATTAGTACAGAAAGTTCTATGAGGCAGTGTTGGACTTGAGTTACCCTCAATCTTTCTAATGCCCTGAGACATTTGGAAATTATATTTGTAGGGCACTTTGGGGTAAACAATCTTGTGGTCAGAAGTCATTGGTAAGTACACGTGTTGTCATAAGCATTTTTGTGATGCATATAATTGTTGAATCACTGTATTGTACACCTGAAACTAATATAGCAGAATATGTCAACTGTACATCAATGAACAAAAAGAACTGATTGGTCTAGGGGGTCCAGCTGCCCTTGAGAGCATAGAGGAGTTGTTATTTTAGCACATCTGCAATCTGTCTAGGGTACAGGAATATGTCACTGTATATCTGATGAAAAGCTGTGCTTTAGTTGAAATCCAGTCCAATATCATCAGAGAAATACAGTGGCTTGTCCTTTTGAAAAACAACTGCTAATCAGGTTTGTATTTCTAATTAAAAACAGGCAATCGTAATGTCAAAGATATTTGAAGAAGGCTAAAACGCACACTAAAAACTATCATTGATTGTATACCACAGGCAAGGCCTTTGCTGGGTATCATGACAAACACTGATAATGAATTTCATGGTTCCAGCTCCCCAAAGAACCGGCAAACTCACTGGCAACATCAAAGAAAACTGCCCTCTCACTTTCGAACTAAATCAAAAAACCAAATTTCAGAAATGTTAGGAAAGGTTTAAGACCAGAGAAGAATAAGATGTCTTTAAAACAAAAAGGAGGAAGAAAATGCAAGGTGAATTGGTGGTGGTAGATGCAGAAGATGAGGTAGACATTGTACTTATTTGACAAGCAAATGGCAAGTCCAGGAAATTCTATGCACTGATGTATTTGTGAACTTTCAAGCTTTGCCCCCTAGATATGGGAAATACCTTTTCTTTATAATGATTTTCTAAAATCGCAAAATTCTTTATTATCCAGGCACTATCGCTATGGCAGTAAGTGCTAGCCCATCCAAGGAATGTAAGACCTTTTCACATCCCCTGTTTCTAGAAGCACGTGTTTCATGGACTAGTCAAGTCAGAGATGGGGAAATGAGCTCTGTGAGGTCTTGGATTTTAATGGATTTTTCTACTGAAGAGCTAAAGATACCCCAGAGCTATTCTCATGAAAATTAAAAAGGAATCAGGTAGTCTAAGTCCTACTTTACAACTGGTGTGGATAGAGGTAGAAGATTTATGTTGGTATGCTTTCCACAGTGACTTGCTAAAGACTCCTATTCACCAGGCACTGTTTGTAGGGCTAGAGGACTGGCAGCGAACAAAACAAAGGCTCCCTGTAGGGGTCATGGAGGCCAATAAGGAAACACAGCAAGATAAGAGAACATTGAAAACAGAGCTCTATTAAGGCTGGTGATGGGGAGATCTTACTGATAAGGAGACATTTCAGGGAAACCTAAAGGAAGTGAGAAAATGGGACATGCCAGTACGTAGGAAAAGAACATTCTGGGCAAAGAGAAGAGCAAGTTCAAAAACAGTTAGGTGGGACCAAGCTTGGAATACTTGAGGAGCCGCGAAGAGGCCACTATATACAAATGAATGAATTGAGGAAATGAGCTAAGGAAAAAGTAGAAAAGTACAAAGTTTGACAAATATCAGAGAGCCAGAGCACTTACAACTTTGCACATTTGGTTTGGACCTCGGGTTTAAAAGTCACTGGTGATTTCTGAAGGGAGAATTACATGATCTCATTTGCATTTTAGGATTAACTTTTGTTGCTGTGGGAAAATAGAGGAGGCAGGGGGAAGCAGGAAGACGGCGAAAGAAGGCTGGTGTGTTAGAAGGCAGTTAACAGTCCAGGTGAGATTTGCTGTTGGCTTGGATTAAGGTAGCAGTCACAGTGGCTGAGAAGTGTTCATGTACTAAATCTCCTTGCAAGGTGGTGCCTTGAGATGTGGGACCTGCGCTGAAGGGAGGGGTCAAGGATGACTGCAAAGTTTTGGCTGGCGCAACCACAAGCAGGGCAATGCCATTTACTGCTCTGGGAAGATGGTGGGAGGAGTAGTTGGGGGTGTATATGGGGAGACAGATCAGGAGTTCGGTTTTCTTCAATTTAAGTGTGAGATACCTCTTAGGCATCACATCTATGCTCTTGGGTAGGCAGCAAGATATATACATCTATGATTTAGGGATGACATCAGGACCAGAGATATAAACTTGGGAGTCATTAGCAACACAGGGAGTATTTAAAAACACTGGGCTAGATGAGAACACTGAGGAGCAAGGGCCCCACTATGAGTCTGAACCTCCCTCCTCTTGGTTGCTGACAAAGACACAAATCTGGAAAAGAGCAAGCGATTACTGCTGGGCTGCCACCCAGCAAGACCAGGCAGCTGCGATGTCCCTTGCGAAATACCCAAAGTAGCTAGTACTTAGCATTTTTTTTTTTCAGAAATATTTCAAGAATCAATCTTTCTGACAGCCATAGAAATACACAGCAAGGCAGCCTTCCCATGAGTACAAATCATGCACGCACTGGCTGGTAACATACTGGCAGTCTCCATCGTGCCAGCCGTAGCCACACCGAGGCCTCTTCAGCTTCATTTCTTCTCATTGAGCAGCTGGGTGAGACATCTAGAGTGGGCCGAAAAGATGCCAGGGTCTGAGCAGATTTTCCAAAATGCTTCTGATACCTGAATGCTTAACAGTTTGCTCCTAAGAGCCTGCAGAATGCCAGCAACCTATGATACAGCTCCTGCCTTAAAACCCTGGCCGCCTCAAATGCATAGCTCATCCTTCAGGCATAAGATAACTACATTTTAGCCAGACGAACTGTCTTTATGGGGCAGCTCTGACAACATGAGTAAGTAACTGAACGGCCAGTCCCTATAGTATAGGGGGGTAAAGGGAATGAAATCAGCTTGCTTTTCTGTTCATCCCAAGGTGCATGTGCCGTGCCTCATGCTGCCAAGTCATCAAGAGTTTCCCAAGGCTGTTCCTGCCCTTCTTAACTACAGAAGCATCAAAGCCATGCAGGATTGTAGATTTCAACTCAGGGATTTTTAAAATGCTAATTATGATGAAAAGATCACTCTGAAAAGTCACTGCTATCATCAGCACATCTTTTGTGTGTATGTGTGAGAGTACCTGAAAATTGCTAGGCACACATAATTGTGAGACACATCACACAGTGCATAGAGTCTGACGATCACAGCAAATAACTTGCTAAGGAAACACACTGTGTACAAAGTCCTGTGTCAAAGGCAAGCTGGGTAATGATGGAGGGGTAACTGCAGTGGGGCATGTCAGGTTCTATGTCTGAAACAGCAGTGAAAACTGGAAACAAAAGGAGAATCTCAGAGAAATTAAGAAAAGTACTCCTAAAAACCCTATCTCATTTTCAAGAATAAAGGCACCCTTCTAGTATAAGTGGCAGGCAAAGAAGTCATTTTAAAAGCCACCATTAAAACCCAAATTTAGCATTTTATGTATGTATGAGCATGGGCACTTGTTTTCACTTACTAACAGCTCTTTTGATAAAAGATAAACCAGCATAACATATTTAATAAATTCTCATTGGAGCCAAATGAATTCACATATGTACTTATATATCCACCATATGTATTTGCAAAAGTATTCATTTGCGAGTTGGGCATTGTTCAACTGAACAAACTCTGATAACTTTGAAAATTTAAAAACATATGTTTTATTTATGAGAGTGGTAAAACTGAAACCATGAAACTGGAAATAAAAAAAATGCAAAGCAAATGCCGTATTGTATTCAGGCTTTGCTTAATGGCTTGACTCAAAGAGCCACAGGTAACTGACATTCTGCTGCAGACCCAGTAGATGTTAAAAAATTATTAATTGGTTTTGACAGGCAGAAGTTAACATTACTATTGTGGCAAATAGGGCCAAAGTGACACCAAGGAGTAACAGAGAAAAATGCCGCATTTCATTCCAAAGGGCAGAACTCAGCATTAGGACAAAGAACAGATATTTATGAGAGAGAAAAGAAACTGGAACAAGTCCTTCTAACGACTATGCTAGACGAGGTTTGCTTTGATGATTAAGGTCTGGAGAATCTTCAACAGGCTAAGTAACATATAAACACATAAACATAAACCACTCTATTTTCACTTTTATTAGCGATTCATTCCAGAACACGTTAATAGCATTTGGCACAAAACACAGGTCCACTGTGCAAAGAAAAGTTTGAAAAAGTTGAAAATTTAAAATGTTTCAGTCACCTACCAAGAGGCAAGAGTTTCTATATAAACCATCCTATTCTTTCTGTATTTCATTTAATAAAGTCTTATCAGATGTTGCCTGTGTATCAGATATCTGGGCCGTGTGTTGTGGTGGGATACAAAAAAGAACAAGGCACTATTATTGCAATCTGCAGTGACAGAGATAATGTTTGACTAAAAGAGACCAAAGAAATGCTTCATGGAAAAGGTATCATTTTCATTTTGAGAAATAAAAGTCACTAAAAAAACCCAAAGCCAAATACTTTTTAAATATGCTTATCCCTCTTCTGGTCCAGATTTACCAACTTTAACCTCTGTCATATTTGCTTCAAACTATTTTTAAAACAATAAGACATGACTAATATAGCTTGATTCCCTTTAAACCATGACTAGAACTCCCTTCCCCAATTGCCAGAAGCAACTGCTATTATAATTTGGGGGCGTATTTTTCTATTCCATTTTTATAACTAAACTTGTATCAATCATCAAGTAATACAAGAAAGTTTTCCTTAATTGATGAACTTAATTTTCAATATTTAAAGGGTTCATATATTTATCTTATTATTTAGTATTCTGTGTTATATATTTTAGCTATGGAGTTCCCTTTTGACAGATTGTTCTTAAATTTTTGCTGTTATAAAGTAAGGGGTGCCTGGGTGGCTCAGTTGTTAAGTATCTGCCTTCGGCTCAGGTCACGATCCCAGGGTTCTGGGATCGAGCCCCACATCGGGCTCGCTGCTTAATGGGAAGCCTGCTTCTCCCTCTCTCTGCTGCTCCCCTGCTTGTGTTCCCTCTCTCGCTGTGTCTCTCTCTGTAAAATAAATAAATAAAATCTTTGAAAAAAAGCTATACACATATAGCACATATGGACAAGTAGTTATCTATAGTCTATACACAAAATGGGTCAAATGCGGTGTGAGGTTATAACTAGATGGCCTGGGATAATCCGTTTACAGATTTGTTCTAGCATAAAATTTTTAAAAAGAATTTTACTTATTTATTTGAGATAGAGAGATAGTGAGAGAGAGCTTGAGCAGGGAGGAGAGGGGTAAGCAGCCTCCCCATTGAGCTGGGAGCCTGACACAGGGCTAAATCCCGGGACCCTGGTATTATGACCTGAGACAAAGACAGACACTTACCAGACTGAGCCACCCAGGTGCCCCTGTTATGGCATAAAATTTAACAGCATCTCATTTCAAGATCAAAGGGGCTTCAAATTGAACAATATATTATGTATTCATCCTAATAATAAGACATAGTTTTCTAATTTTATGGGCTACTGCTGAATAGTTCCCCAAAATAGTTGCATGAATTGATACTTATACCACAAACTGAGCGTACAGTTTTTTCCCCACATCTTTCTTAACATTTGATAAACAAATTTGATATTTTATTGTATTTTGTATCTTACTGACTTGGAATTCTTTTTTAAAAAGATTTTATTTATTTATTTATTTGAGAGAGACAGAGGCAGTTACAGAGAGCACAAGCAGGGAGGAGAGGGAGAAGCAGGGTCCCTGCTGAGGAGGGAGCCCCATGTGGGGCTCCATCCCAGGACCCTGGGCTCATGACCTGAGCTGAAGGCAGACATCTAACCAACTGAGCCACCCAGGAATCTCTTGACTTGAAATCCTTTACAGATTTTTATTTATTTATTTATTTAAAAGATTTTATTCATTTGACAGACAGAGATCACAAGTAGGCAGAGAGGCAGGCAGAGAGAGAGAGGGGAGGAAGCAGGCTCCCTGCCGAGCAGAGACCCCGACGCGGGGCTTGATCCCAGGACCCCGGGACCATGTCCTGAGCTAAAGGCAGAGGCTTTAATCCACTGAGCCACCCAGGTGCCCTACTTTACAGATTTTTACATATAATTTTTAAAAATCACGATATCTACTAGAAATACAATTTTTCACTCTGTCATTTACGTCCTAAACCTGTTTGTAATTTATTTATTTACTTATTTTTGCTTTACAAAAGTTTAAAATTATAATGTGATCAGATTTTAACTTCTATTTTTATGGCTATATTTTGTGTGTGCTAAGAAAACTTTCCTTAACCAAGGACATATAGATATAATCCTGTATTCTGGGGGAGATGATATCTTGAGTTGGGTCTTTCAAGGAATAGTGTACTAACAATGATGGATGGAGAAAGGGCATATCAGTTGTGGAAATAGGAAAGCAGAAATACACACCAGGTATTCAGAGACCTTGAGTGGTTTGTTTTTCTGAGAGTGTTCCATCTCTATGTATATCATCTACATTTCCTATTGGCTTATTCCACTGAAAATTATTTTCTTCTATGTTTTCATTTTTCTCTTTTATTACTTATAAGCCATGTATTTTTCTGAAGAGGCTTTCTTTCCCCTCCCCTTTCTAATCAATGTTTATCTTGTTTTCTAGTTCTCAACCATTCTTTGTTGGCATACTCATTCATTTTGATAAAATACAATCTCTAGGACCTTCTTGTGAAAGGGTATATTATAAACATATTTTTGAGACCTTGAAGTTCTGAAAACTCTACATGTCCACTGACACAGGCTGACCAATTAATTAATTGTCTGGATACAGAATTATAGGTAGAAAGCAATTATTAATTTTTCTTCAAAATTTTAAAGACATAACTTTGTTGACTTTTGGCTTCAAATGTTGCCCTTGAGAAGTCTGATGCTATTCTGATGTTGTGTATGACCTATCTTTACCCCTTTTGAGAAGTTTGTAGAATGTTTACCTTTGGTGCCCTAAAATTTCTGCCTGACATGCTTTGGTATGAATCTTCTTGAACTCCTTTTGCCGGTCACCCGTTGAACCCTTTAAATATGGAAAATCAAGTTCATCAATTAAGGAAAACTTTCTTGTATTACTTGATAATTTCCTCTTCTCTATTTTTTCTTGCATTTTTATAGCTCTTTACAATTCCAATTAGACCTCTTGTATTGATCCCCTTTTGAAAAAATCTTCTCATCCCTTTGATAATTTGTTCTATGTTCTGGGAGATTTGTGCTATAATATTTTATTCTTTCAAGAGTTCTTATGAGTTCCCTGAATGCCCATTTTTATAGCACCTTAGATGCTATAGATTGCTTCTTTAATGAATTTGAGAATATTCATTATATTTTTTGAACTTTTCATTTCCCTAAACAGTCTTTGTTTCAGTATAGTCCTTTTTATTTGAATGCTTCTTTAAAAAAAAAAACTTTTACACTGTGAGCTTTCCGTGAATATCTTGTAATCCTTAGCTGACCACTGCTATGTAAATACGAGGTATTGAAAAGTTGAATGAAAGCTCTGTGTGCACAGTGGGATGACTGAAAATTGGACACCAGTATATGTGATCGGAGAAGTATCAGTCTTTTCATTTGGAGACAACCCTGACAAAGGCAGGTCTTTTCTCTTGGGTTGCAGTGTTTTCCCCAAAGAAGAATCTTCCAGTTTCCTGACTAGAGAAGTAGGCCAACTGCCAGTGTGCTCATAGATGAGCATAGAGGGGTGGTAGGAAGGTGTCTACACTATTCAAAATATAGACTATTTCTTAATTCCTTTCTTTCAACACAGTGCCTTATCCCTTCCCTCATCAATTTCTCATGTCCACAAATCCAGAGCCACTTTGATTCTTTTTTGGTGTGTGTTTATTTTTCGTTTTCTTTCTGTCTAGGTATGGGATGACTGGTCAACTGGATGCCCAGGGTGGGAAAGGCTATCTGGGGCTTTGGCTCTTTTATTTTTTAAGATTTTATTTATTTATTTGACAGACAGAGAGCACAAGTCAGCAGAGAGGCAGGCAGAGAGAGAGGAGGAAGCAGGCTCCCTGCTGAGCAGAGAGCCCGATGGGGGCCTTGATCCCAGGACCCTGAGATCATGACCTGAGCCGAAGGCAGAGGCTTTAACCCATTGAGCCACCCAGGTGCCCTGGCTTTGGCTCTTTTATACAGACTTTCAACCAAAGTTATTATTTTCAGCCCCACTCCCTACCCTCACCCTCATCTGGAAGTACTTGGTATCTCCAAATCTTGATCCTGTTTGGAATTGCTTCAATTTTAATTTCCTGTATCCTGCTAAACACTCACCTTCCATCTTCTGAAATCTTAAAAATATACCCTATGTTTCCTACTTTTGTCATATTTTTCCTTCGTGTAGTATTTTTATATTTGTTAGTATGATTTCTGGGGGTTTTGGGGAGGAATACTACAGTAGATTGAATGGTGTCCCGCCCAAACATACGACCACCAAGGACCTATAAATATGACTTACTTAGAAAAAAAAATGATCTTTGCAGATGTAATAAAGTTAAACATCTCAATTACCCAGGTGGGCCCTTAATTCAATGGCCAGTATCCTTGTCAGAAACAAAGAGAAGAAATATGGAGGGAAAATCATATGAAGAAGAAAGTAGAGTTTGGAGTGACGTGTCTATATGTCAAGGAATAGTAAGGATTGCCAACAGGCACCAGAAGCTGGGAGAGACACATGGAACAGATTCTCTCTTAGGTTCTCCAAAAGAAAATAACTCTGCCAACACCCTGATTTGAGACTTCTGGCTTTCTGTACTGTGAGAGAGTGAAGTTCTGTTGTTTTAAGCCACCGCCCAGTTTGTGGTAATTTGTTACAAGAGCCCTAGGAAATTAACACAAGGACAAATAAGCACTTGACTCAATTTGCCATATTTAACCTCAAAACTTTTTCAGAATTTTGTTTTCTTACTGAAGTATAATATATATAATGCTTATACATATATGTAAGCACACAAATCATAAGTGTATATCCTGATGAATCTTCACAAACTGAACATATCCATGTAACCAGAAACCTAATAGAGAAATAGAACATTTTATCAACATCCCAGAAGTCTTCCTCATGATCCCTTGCCATCACTTCTCTCCTTAGCAAAGGTAACCACTAAAAAATGACTTTTTTTCATAAGATCAAATCAGAAAATTAACATTGTGAGTCATGAAAATAGGAAGGTTATTTATGATATGCTTTTCCAATTAATACATTTAATTTAATAATTTAATTTAATAAACAAATTTCAGAGATTGTTCAACTTAGAAAGGGCAACAAACTTTTTTTTTTTAAAGATTTTATTTTTTATTTATTTATTTGGCAGAGAGAAATCACAAGTAGATTGAGAGGCAGGCAGAGAGAGAGAGGGAAGCAGGCTCCCTGCCGAGCAGAGAGCCCGATGCGGGACTTGATCCCAGGACCCTGAGATCATGACCTGAGCCGAAGGCAGCGGCTTAACCACTGAGCCACCCAAACTTTTTTAATGTTTCCTGATTGCTGGAAACATTAACTAATTTTGTTCTTTCTAAAATTTAAATAAAGGAAATCATACTATTCTGGTCTGACATCTTTCACTTAATATTATGTTTATGAGATTCATTCATATAATTTTGTATAATGAAAGTTCATTTACTTTTTTGATATAGATTATTTTATTAGATGACTACACTACAATTTATTTATTCCTTCTACTGTTCACAGACCTTTAGGTAGCTTTCAAATAGGGGCCACTACCAATAGTACTGCTATGAATATTCCTCTACATGTTTTGTATATTTCTGTTGGATATATACCTAGGAGGGGAAAGGACAGGTTGTAGGTATTTAGCTTTGGTAGGTACTAGCAGTTTAAAAAAATTATTGCATTTAATATACAATCCTGTTATGACTATTGGGGTTATTCAGAAAGGTTTAGGTATCTCTCTGGTGCCATCATTAAGAATGGGTATCATACAGCAGTCAAATATTTGTGGCATGGGATTGACCAACATGAAATCATTAGTTCCTTATATATCCATTCAATACTGCATCACTACAGAGGTTTGGGAAAGCCTGAAAAAACGACATGATTTCCTTTCTATACCTGCAACTTTTACCCATATAAAGCTCATATTTGTTGTAGTGGCCATGAGGCCCCTGTTTGTCTAGATGTTTGTCATAGATGACAAAGCCAATATATAACATCATAGGCATAACCTAAAGAATGCTACTTCAAATCCACTGGACCTCATTATCACCAGAGTAATAGCATTCTTATGATCCCATGAACATGAATAACTTTAATTTTTAAGTACATTTTTTTCAAGTGCTTACACACCAAGAATGCATCTCCGTAGGGCACTGAATTCAATAAAATAAGTTAGATATTTTATTAAAAATTACAACCAAAACTATATCGGCCTTATCTTTAAGTTTCTGAAAGGCTTCATAAACTCACGGCTCCATTTTGAAATGGAATGAAAGGATTAGGCAAAGTAAGTTAAGACAGTGCCTAATATTTTTGTCACATTAATTAATACCTGGAAGTTCACTTGACAAAGTTTAAAATGTCTTGGGAAGATCAAGGGCAGTACTCTCTGACCTGTCACACTAACCTTTATTCCTTTTTGTATGCTTTAGTTTTGTACCAAATATTACTTGAATAGAGTTTTATGATTGTGTGTGTGATTGTCAATGATAATTACATTGGATTATTTTAACTGAATAACTGGTATCTGGCATGTCCTTTCAAATAGGTATAAAATTGTTTTGCAAACAAATTAGTAGTCACATACATTAGCCCCAAGATAACTTAGAACTACAAGAAGTGTTTGCTTAGTTAAAGGTTACAATCGGATGCTTCCATTTACTTGTATTATTTTTGTCATAATAAATTCTTAGCATAAGAACATATGTTTGGGAGCGCCTGGGTGGCTCAGTGGGTTAAAACCTCTGCTTTCGGCTCAGGTCATGATCCCACAGTCCTGGGATCGAGCCCCACATCAGGCTCTCTGCTCAGCAAGGAGCCTGCTTCCTCCTCTCTCTCTGCCTGCCTCTCTGCCTACTTGTGATCTCTGTCAAATAATAAAATCTTTAAAAAAAATAAAATTAAATTAAAAAAGAGTACATATGTTTCATAGTTGGCCACCTATGATTCAACTATTTAAATTTACAATGTATAATTTCAGCATACTCTTAACATTTTAAATACTCAAAGTGTAAACTGAATAACAAGTCAGAAAATATAGAAAGTCTAAATATTTAAATCTGGTATCCATTTAAATAATATCTGGAGACTTTCTATGTACTGTTAAATTGTTCATTTCAAATAAGAGAGCAGTAGTTAGACACGTATATTAGTGATTCTTAAGATTTCTGAGTAAAGTAGCACAAATTTATGTAAGTTTCCCAAATGATATTATTTTGTTTGGACTTTTTTTCATAAGATCAAATCAGAAAATCAACATTGTGAGTCATGAAAATAGGAAGGTTATTTATGATATGATTTTCCAATTAATACATTTAATTTAATAATTTAATTTAATAAACAAATTTCAGAGATTGTTCAACTTACAAAGGGCAACAAACTTTTTTAAACCTTACGATGGACCCTCTTAGCATTCAAATATCATGTTATCAACTAAATAGGAATGCTCTCTGATGGATAATCACTATATAGCTTTAAAAAAAAGATTTGTTTATTTATTTATGACACAAAGAGAGATACAGAAAGACAGAGAGAGCAGAAGTAGGGAGAGTGGCAAGCAGAGGGAGAAGCAGGCTCCACACTGAGCAGGGAGCCTAATACGGGACTTGATCCCATGACCCCGGGATCATGACCTGAGCTGAAGGCAGGCACTTAACCAACTGAGCCACCCAGGCATCCCCATTCTATAGCTCTTAACTTCAGACAACACTCTAAGTAAAAAACACTAAAGTTGAATTATAGAATAACAAGACAATTATAATAAATTCTTTCCCAATAAATTCAAATCACCATTTCCCCAAATAACCTGAATTAATGCAGTTCTTCTGTACAATCACTTAAGTATATTTAGATTCTTTTTTTAAGTAAAAAGCTAGAAAATCTCCTCAATACATTCAATGTTAATGAATGCCAACAGGGTTGAATGTGCATCAGCTGAACACCTCAGGCCACTAGGAAAAGAAGAAGCAGAAATGACTTTGCAATAGCCACCAAGCTAGGAAGGGATTTGATCTCCTTTTGTAAAATGAAATAAAAATTAGTAGTGGTTAGAGAACTAAAAGAGAGAACATTTGTTCATAAATGGATAGGAAAACAAATAGGATTAACATAGAGGTTATCACGGAAGAATAAGAACTAAATGCATTTCTTTAGAAGGCTAACTGATGAGCTATGTAACATATGACTACATACTTTTCTAAACTAAAATAACACTTGTGTGTTGTAATTTTGATTCCAGTTTTCTAAATGCAATACATTTCTGTATTTACAGTATTACTGTGGAATAATTTTGAGATTTCAATATTTTTTTCATATCAATTAGGAAGAGTCAATTGTAAAATATCCCAAAATATATAATTTGTAGTCCCTTCTATGTTATTACATTCATATTTCACAAAACTTTTCATATAATCTATAATAATTTTAGTACAATTTGGCTGGTGAGTTTTGGTTAATTAAAAAAATACTTCGGGGCACCTGGGTGGCTCAGGGGTTTGGGCTGCTGCCTTCGGCTCGGGTCATGATCTCAGGGTCCTGGGATCGAGCCCCACATCGGGCTCTCTGCTCCGCAGGAAGCCTGCTTCCCTCTCTCTCTCTCTCTCTCTCTCTGCCTGCCTCTCTGCCTACTTGTGATCTCTGTCAAATAAATAAATAAAATCTTAAAAAAAATACTTCTAAAGATAAAAGGTGCATACCTTCAATTTTACTACATTTTAATACCCTTCATATCCTCAGTGTTGATCCTGTAGAATTTTTTGTTTTTCCATTGCCAAATTAACATCTTTTTTAGGAATTGTATTACAAAGGAAAAATTAGTAATTAAAATTTTATCTCATTTCTATCAAGGAGTTATCTGATTCAAGATAGTTTGTTAGGATATAGGATGTTTCACTTGTTTTACTCAGAAATATGTGCTAGGTCCAGGAAATAACTTTTCTTTGCTCCTAAGGACTTACAAAAGTGTACCTTCTAGAGCTTTCTTAAAGGCATCGATTATTTAATAAAAATTTAAAAAGAGTTTCCTCGGTCCTGGGCTGTTTTCTCCTAAGCTTCTCTGAATAAGGTACAATACAGAGTTATTTTAGTAGGCCAACTTCTACCCAGAACACTTCCCTAGAAGAAAATCAGTCTTGGACATCTAGTAATCCAAAGGTTCTCAGACTTATTTCCTTCTCTTTATATCTCTTTTAGAATATTAAACCATAACAACACAGCTTTGAGAGTCTGAGAATAATACAGCAAGTATGAATTGAGCCCTTCCTTCTAAAGCCCTTGATTATCAAGAATGATAATAACAATACAATAATAACAACAACAAAAAGCAAAGTGAAAAGTATCACCATGGAAATGTGCTCTGGGGTCACAGAGGAGGATCTTAATAATTATTTTAGGGTGTCACACATATAAGTATATACATGGATTCTCACATGTGTCCTAAAATCACTTTCCTTCTCATCAGTAAGGTGCACAGTACTTGGGGAATTCTTAATCTCACACACCTAGCACTCGTTAGACTCTACCTGACTGTACACTGAGGGGCATTCAAAATTTCTTATCTGGGCAGACTATGCATCAGGTTTTTCGTAGTACATCATCAGTAATGCCAGGGGTCATGACTGCCACCCATGAGCTCAGTGATGCTTAGATGTAAGTCAAGAGAACACATGTTAGGAAGAAACTATTTCCCTCATAGCCATTTAACGTGTTGTTCATCTTTTATGCGTGAATTGTTACAATTAGATTCAGCAAATTTTGATCTTTGCTCAAAGCTACTGATTTTTAAGAGCAGTGGTTAAATCTGGGTTTCTGAACAAGTATATTTTCTTTAACAACAACAACAATAACAAAAGCAACAAAAAAATCTGTGCCAACCTAAGGATTCAGGTTCACTTAAGAAAGGCAGCCTTATCAGTTTTACCTCTAGGGATGAGTCACAGTAGTTAGTTCCAGTACCATTTTGTTCCCTGTAAAGACAACAGATAAGCAATGCCATGGCAACTAAAAGTACAGTTCTTTGTGTACACAGTTAAATAGTTCTTGCATCCGTTAGAAACCTGGAGAAACCACAAAGTAAATTTTTTTTCCACTTACATACTGGTCACCCTTTGTTAGAATATTACTGAAAAGTTACAGCAGCATTGGCTGCGGTTTAAGAACAGAGGGATGCTAGCCCAAGACAGCACGTCATGCAGCTCCCCTTTGTCTACCTTACTAAAGACGGTGTCATTTCCATTCTTGAGGGAAATGAACATTTCCATGGATTTGGTTTCACTTGTCTCTGTGGGATCTGACTTGGATAAGATAGAACTGAGAAGAGCCTGGGATAATGTGCTAGGATACTACCCCAGTCATGCTGCTCTAAGCGGAATTCACCAATCCATTAACCAATCTATGGTGAGACCATGAATATGCCTGAAATGAATCTTTTTTTTTGTCCTGAATGTAGAGAGTTTACTGAATAAGCTGATGGTACAAATACCATTGCATACTACTTGCCTTTCTTGAATAATAGTAAGGAACTAGAGGTTTTTAATTTTTTGAGAAATAAATTTGAAACAGAAACAAAAATGTTCTTCCTACATAAGAGCAAAATATAGTTATCAGAAAAAAGAAATGATTATTTTAGTCTCTAAATAAGAAATGGCTTTGTGGGGAAAAAAAACCCTTTGATTATTAACACCAGAATTTGCTGAATTTGCCATGGGGCCTTCATATTTGTTGTTTCCTGTACCTGGCTTCCTGGGCCTTATGCTTCATAGTATTTTCCAAAGCCTATTTTTTGTGATTATTTGGTTAATAGATCTCTCCCCCAATAGACTAGGCACTCACTTATGCATTTGTTTACTTCTGCCTACCTAATACCGTTGTCTGGCTCATAGGTGTCACTCAAAAATTATTTTTTGAAAAAAAAATATATAACTATATACAAACATACACACACTTTGTGGTCTCCTTCCCTGGTAACTATCTCTTAATTCTGTTTAATAATTTAGCACCAATAAGAGCATTTATGTAGGCATTATATTTAATTCTGTATTTTATAGAATGTAGAGCATGAAAGACATTTTCCAATTAGTTCTTCTGGCTCTAAGTTATGGAAACCTGTTTGAACTAGTCTTAGCAAAAGGGAGTTTATGAAACACAGATGTGGTTACCTCACACAACTCAAGGGCAGGGATTCAGCTGGGTGATGGGGTGAACTGACACCTGACCCAGAGACTGGAGAGAAACCAGAAGTTGCTCTTCATATCTCAACTCTGCCTCTCTTCATATATTTGTTTCATTTCCCCCCTGCACCACCCCTGTGGCTTTTCTAATTCTAAAACCCCATGTCAAAAAATAGCTACTGCCCAAGTTTGCATCATTTCCATTTAAGAGATCAGAGTTTCCTGGGCGATCATTTCCCAGTTCCAACACTAAAAACCCAGGAATGGACTCAGATTAGCTCTGCCTTGGCCAGGAGCCAACCCATGGCTTCACCTCCACAGATGAGGTGGGGTCACCTTGTAAAACTGTGGCTACCTCCACAGAAGCATTCAAAAGGAAGAGGCAGAAGGAAGAGCCAGTTCCCAGAGATAGAAGTGTGCTTAGAGGATGAAACCCTGCAGAGAGGTTTATGAAGAATGGACTTTTTATGAAGATTGGATTTTTGCCTGCTTCTTGCATTGACACCATTTCAGTGACCTCTTATTATGAGCTAATAAAATAGCAGGCATTGAAGACTTGGTGAGGGGGAAAATAGTTGTATCTCAATATGAGTAATTTCTGCATCTTGGTGTGGGAGAATAATGGAAGCACTGGAAACGGAAATTTAGCATTTGGGAAGCAGCTGCATGACCCAATTCACTCTTCTCTATACTTTAAAACTATTTTTTCCTTATTCACAATAATATGATGAGATGGGATGTGAGAGGACTTTCTGATTATTCCCTTTATGACTATGTCAACTCTATGATAAATTTAAAATGGGAGTAGGCCTGGTTATATCCTGGGCACTTGGGCATAATATTCACTAATCTCTTTAAAATATGGCAATAAAAGCAGGTTGCCTTCTTACATAGCGGTTACAAAGGGGACATCTCACAAATTAGGAGTGGTATGGCCAGAAAAAGCTGCCCCTCTGCCCTTTCAAATCAGATATGAGGGTAATCACAGAGATAATGATCTCAGCCTTGCAATGATAAGCAAGTCATCCTGTAATCATTCTATTACTGATTAACTTTCACTGGTTTTGACTTTAAAAGACTTTTTTCATACAGAAACTAGAAGTGACTTTCAAAGAGAACAAGATCTCTTGGAGAAATGACATTCTCAATGAAAGAATTTAAAAAGAATTCTATAAACCAAGACATTGTTCCTATTGGCAAATGACAAGACACCAATAGCAATAAAGAATTACATAGTTTAAAGATACCTTATGGAAATCATGACCAATCCTTTATTCTAAGGACATGAAGCCTAAAGTCCAATGATGAGACAATTCTCCAAGGCTTGAGTACATTCCAGAGAAAACAATATAAAAAAATTACTGTGTAAATATCTTTGTAACAACTAGTCTAGTGACAAGAACAAGTAAATTTATATCAATACATTTATAATCAAAATTTTTTCAGATTAATTTATGTTTTCTTTCACTGCTCTTTAAAGATATATGCAGCAATACAACAGATTTTTACTAAAATTTTCTAATTCTTAACATTTGACTACATCAGTGTATTTCTAGGGCAGGGGTTAGCAATCTACGACTTGTGCTTGTATTTGTAAAAAAAAAAGTTTTATTGGAAATAGCCATGCCTGTTCTGCTTTTGTACTATGAAGGCAAAGTTGAGTAGTTGCGACTGAAACTGTATACCCCACAAGACTAAAATAAAATACATATTATCTGGTCCTTTGCGAAAAAATCTGTGGATCCCCACCTTAAGACATGTTTCCAAAAGTTTAGAGCCATCTTGTACCACTCATGTTTATTTCATAAATATCAATTGATGCACCTTCTCAATTGTGCATTCTAAATTAATGCATTCTTCTAAAATTCTTCCATAATCTAATGGGATATTGCATGTGACATGATTTTAAGTATCTCATAATAAAAATAGCAAGATTTTCTAGTCATAAACAAGATTCCAGTTTCCTATACATTTTTTAATGCTGATTTACTCACACTTCTCACACAAGGAAAAAATCTGGCAGACCTCCCTTGAAACAATGGTTGCCACTGTAAAATGTGGATGCCACTGGCAGTTACCAATGTCCTGATGATCTTCAGGACTGTAACAGCACATTTGAAACATTAACAAAAATACTTTAGAAGTCACTTTCCCTAAAAAATGCTTTAGCTTATATCTTAGCTCTGAAGGAACATATAAAGCAAGGATAAAGCCCCATGTATCTATCTAGTTGAAAAAACAATGGGATAAAATCCTTCATTATTCAAAGGATGCAGGTTTGAAAATTAATGACTTACATCCCAATCCATGAATATTCTTCTTGATCTTCTACTGTGAGGCAAGCTCCAGCTAACCACTGGGGTTATAAAAAGGATAAGACATTATCTCTGCTTTCGAAGCACTGACAATTTCTTATATTTCACATTTTCTAAAAACTTCTGAGACATTAACTAGCACAGTTCTTTTAGTTCACAAAAGCTGTAGTTCAGATGCAATGCTGCAATGCTGAATTCCTCTCTAATGAATTCATGTTTGTAGGATGCCAATATTTTCTAGCAAACCAGATGTTTGTTTTCTCACAAAATTATTTCCTGGCACCCAAAACACATAAAATCTTAACATGTTAAAGAATTAAAAATATTGATAGCCCTAATCTGAAGAGTTTAGGATGGGAAACTGTTTTTACTGAAACTTTACTGTCAAGAAACAAAAAGGCAAAAGAGTTGCTATATTTTCAAATATGTCAAATGGCCCATCAAGGTCAAATAAGACTGTGAAATTGATCCTATGTGTATAATATTGCACATAACCAAGAAGAGAACAAACATCTTTAAAACCACAGGATGCTAGATATGGATGAAATCTTACAAGCCATTTTATACCATAAGAGGATTAAGTCAGTTGACCTGAGGTCAGAGCCAGTTCCATAGTATTTGGGGAAGGAAGATGGGCAATGTACTCCTTGGCTCAAATTCAATAATTTAAATTTAGAGTTAATATCATTTACAAATGAATTTATGTAGTCACTCCAAAAGCTAATGATAGAATTGAAAAAAAAGCTATTCAAGATCCCGATTTGGTATATCGTTATTGTTCCTTATGTTGTAGAAAAAAAGTGGTTTTGGGTTACCTAAGTGCTGAGGAGCCATGAGGGAAATGACATGCTAAGGTGACATAGCCATGAAGGAATAGGGTTGGAAGTGAAGTCCCAGATCCAGAACCAATCTAGCACATAGTTCCTACATTTATGTGCAATGGTCTTCCAGCCCAAATGAAATTATACTCTGGCTGAAGATACTGTATCATGTATCTACACCTATGCATTCCTCCAGTACAATATAACACACAGCAGGTGTGTGTTTTCTTCATTCACATTATAATTGGCATCCACAATAATTTGGAATGAGAACAAGTTAAAAATCAATCAAACTCACAGAAACAGAGTAAAATGGTTGCCAGGGATTGGGGGGTGGGGGGAAAGGGGAGATGTTGGTCAAAAGGTACAAACTTCCAATTATAAGAAGAATAAGGGGGAGAGAGTCAAGATGGTGGAGGAGCAGCAGACTGATATGATATCAGGTCCCAGGAGTTCAGGTAGATAGTTATCAAACCATTCCAAACACCATATCAAACACAACTCCAAAGAGAAGAGGAGCAGAAATTCTAGGAACAGAAAATCAACCACTTTCTGAAAGGTAGGACATGTGGAGAAGTGAATCCAAAGCGATGGGAAGATAGAATGTGGTGGGAGGGGCCAGCTCCAGGCAAGCGGTGGAGAAGTGGAGCACAAAATCAGAACTTTTAGAAGTCTGCTCCACAGAGGGATATCACTCCAGAGGCTAAGTGGAGGTGTATCCCTCATAGAGACAGTGTGGTCTCAGGTCCTGCGGGGTCACAGAAAGATTGGGGGTGTCTGAGTGTGGCAGAACTGCCAGGTATCAGAGCAGGAAAGCTGACTACAGAGACAGAGCCAAAGAGTGAGCTTTCAGATCGGGGTTTTCTTAAACCGTGATCCAAGGCACAGTTGGACCACTAATATTCGGGCAGGGACCCCACAAATGGCAGATCTGGGGAGACTCACCTTCCTCCTACAGGAGAAGCAGCATAGCAGGAATCTGCTGGGTTTGGAGACTCCAAATGGGGCATGCACCAGAGATGGAAATTCTTGGTCACAGGCAGGGTGAGCTTGGAATGAGGCCAGAGACCAGGGAAACAGGAGTGATTGACTACTTATCTGAGGGCATACTGAGGAGTGGGGCCCCAAGCTCTCAGCTCCTCTATGCCAGAGTTTGGGAAACTGTCATTTTCATTCCTGTCTTCCAAAGTGGCATAGAAAGTGTTCAGGGAAAAAAGCTCTAAGAGTGAACCCAAGCAGATTACTTAGCCTGGTCCCTGCCAAGGGCGGTACAATTCTGGCTCGGGCAAAGACATTTGAGAATCATTGCAACAGACCCCTCCCACAGAAGATTAGCAGAAACATCCAGCCAAGACGAAGCTTACCAATCAAGAACAGTGGAACTCCAGAGATAGGGGAAAGCAATGCATAGAATTCATGGCTTTTTCCCCATGATCCTTTAGTCTTGCAAAGTTAAATTTAAAAAAAAAATTTCTTATTCTATTTTTTTAACTTTTCCTCTTTCCATTTTAAACGTTTTTTGGTTAGTGTATCTTAACAATACCATTCTAAAAAAATCCTTTTAAACATTAATTGTTATGGTCATATTTTATCCCTTCATTGTACTTAACCTTATTTTTTATATACATATAGGTTTATTTTTTTTTTAAATTTTGGGGTACAATTTCTTTTAATAGATCAAAATGTACCCTAATCGAGCATATGGCTTTGTTCTACACTCCAGCCTGAACACATTCCCTCCTCCTTTTTATTCTTTTTCCAACCAACTTATCAATTGCTTTTTTAGAATCTTTTTAAAATTTTCATTTTTACAGTCATATTCCATCACTTCATCATGTTTACCCTTATTTTTTTGTATATATATATATATATATTTTTTTTTTTCTTTCTTTAAAATTTTGGGAGGTAGTTTCTTCTAAGAGACCAAAATACACCCAAAATCAAGAGGGTGGTTTTGGCTCTGTTCTATTCATCAGTATAATGTGTGTGTGTGTGTGTGTGTGTGTGTGTGTATAATTTTTTTCTTTTTATTTATTTCTCCCCCCCCCTTTATTATACCCCCAGCTTCAGGTCTCTTCTGATTTGCTTAGTGTACAATTTTCTGGGATCTTTGCCACCCTTATAGTATTTTATTTGCTTGTTCATATATTCTTATCTGGATAAAATGACAAGGTGGAAAAACTCACCACAAAAAAAAAAAACCTCACAAAACAAACAAACAAACAAACAAAAAAAAACAAAATAAAAAAACAAGAGGCAGTACCGATGGCTAGGGACCTAACCACCACAGACATTGGTAATATGTCAGAACTTGATTTCAGAATGACGATTCTCAAGGTGCTAGGTGGGCTTGAAAAAGACATGGACGATATTAGAGAAACCCTTTTTGGAGAAATAAAATCCCTTTCTGGAGGAATGAAATAATTAAAATCTAATAAAGTTGAAATAAAAAAAGCTATTAATGGGGTGCAATAAAAAATGGAGGCTCTTGCGGCTAGGATAAATGATGCAGAAGAGAGAATTAGTGATATAGAAAACAAAATGAAGGAGAGAGAGACAAACAAGTATTGGACCATGAGGGGAGAATTCAAAAGATAAGTGCTACTATAAGATGAAACCATATTAGAATAATTGGGATTCCAGAAGAAGAAGAGAAAGGGGGACAGAAGGTATATTGGTGTGAATTATTGTAGAGAATTTCCCTAATATGGCAAAGGGAACAAGTACCAAAATCAAGGAGACACAGACAACCCCTCTCAAAATCAATAAAAATAGGTCCACACCCCGTCATTTAATAGTAAAACTTACAAGTCTTAGTGACAAAATCCTGACAGCAGCTCAGGACAAGAAGTCTGTAACATACAATGGTAGAAATATTAGATTGGCAGCAGACTTATCCACAGAAACCTGGCAGGACAGAAAGAACTGGCATGACTTATTCAGAGCACTAAATGAAAAAAAATATGCAGCCAAGAATACTATATCCAACTAGGCTGTTATTGAAAATAGAAAGAGAAATAAAAACTTTACAGGACACACAAAAATTAAAAGAATTTGCAAACATCAAACCAGCACTAAAGGAAATATTGAAAGGGGTCCTCTAAGCAAAGAGAGAGCCTAAAACAAGTAGACCAGAAAGGAACAGAGACAATAAACAGTAACAGTCACCTTGCAGCCAATACAATGGCACTAAATTCATATCTTTCAATAGTTACCCTGAATGTTAATGGGATAAATGCCCCAATCAAAAGGCACAGGGTATCAGAATGGGTAAAAAAACAAAACCCATCAATATGCTGTTCTACAAGAAATTCATTCTAGACCTAAAGACACTTCCAGATTTAAAATGAGGGGGTTGGAAAAAAAATAAAATGAGGGGGTTGGAAACAATTTAGGTTGCTAATGGACATCAAAAGAAAGCTGGGGTAGCAATCCTTATATCAGATAAATTAGATTTTAAGCCAAAAACTATAATAAGAGATGAAGAAGGACTCTATATCATACATAAAGGGTCTGTCCAACAAGAAGATCTAACAATTTTGAATATCTATGCCCCTAACATGGAAACAGCCAACTGTATAAAGCAAGTAATAACAAAATCAAAGAAACTCATTGATAATAAAACAATAATACTAGGGGTCTTTAAACCCCCCTCACTGAAATGCACAGATCATCCAAGCAAAAGACCAACAAGGAAATAAAGGCCTTAAATGACACACTGGATTAGATGGACATCACAGATATATTCAGAACATTCCATTCCAAAGCAACAGAGTACACATTCTTCTCTAGTGCACATGGAACAACTCCAGAATAGATCATATCCTGGGTCATAAATCAGGTCTCAACTAGAAGCAAAAGACTGAAATCATTCACTGTATATTTTCAGACCATATTGCTCTGAAGCTAGAACTCAATTACAAGAGGAAAGTTGGAAAGAACTCAAATACCTGCAGGATAAAGAGCATCTTACTAAAGAATGAATGGGTCAACCAGGAAATTAAAGAAGAATTAAACAAATTCATGGAAACAAATGATAATGAAAACACAACTGTTCAAAATCTGTGGGACACAGCAAAGGCAGTTCTTAGAGGAATGTATATAGCGATACCAGACTTTCTTAAGAAACAAGAAAGGTCTCAAGTATACAACCTAACCCTATACCTAAAGGAGCTAGAAAAGAAGAGCAAATAAAGCCTGAACCCAGCAGGATAAGAGAAATAATAAAAACCAGAACAGAAACCAATGAAATAGAAAGCAAAAGAACAGTAGAAGAGATCAACAAATCTAGGGGTTGGTTCTTTGAAAGAATTAATAAGATTGATAAACCCCTGGCCAGACTTATCAGAAAGAAAAGAGAAAGGGCCCAAATTAATGACATCATGAATGAAAGAGAAGAGATCACAACCAACACCAAAGAAATACAAACAATTATAAGAACATATTATGAGCAACTATATGCCAGCAAATTTGACAATCTGGAAGAAATGGATGTATTCCTTGAGACTTATAAACTACCAACACTGAACCAAGAAGAAATAGAAAACCTGAACAGACCCATAACCAGTAAGGAGATTGAAGTAGTCATCAAAAATCTCCCAACAGGGGCACCTAGGTGGCTCAGTGGGTTAAAGCCTCTGCCTTTTGGCTCGGGTCATGATCCCGGGGTCCTGGGATCGAGCCCCACATCGGGCTCTCTGCTCCGAGAGGAGCCTGCTTTCTCCTCTCTCTCTGCCTGCCTCTCTGCCTGCTTGCGATCTCTGTCAAATAAATAAATAAAATCTTTAAAAAAAATCTCCCAACAAACAAGAGCCAGGGCCAGACGGCTTCCCAGGGGAATTCTACCAGACATTTAAAGAATAATTAATTAATACCTATTCTCTCAAAACTGTTCCAAAAAATAGAAGTGGAAGTAAAACTTCCAAACTCATTTTATGAGGCTAGCATTACCTTGATCCCCAAACCAGACAAAGACTACATCAAAAAAGTGAATTATAGACCAATATCCTTGATGAACACAGATGTGAAAATTCTCACCGAAGTACTAGCCAATGGGATCCAACAGCACATTAAAAGGATTATTCATGAGGCACCTGGGTGGCTCAGTGTGTTAAAGCCTCTGCCTTCAGCTTGGGTCATGATCCCAGGGTCCTGGGATCGAGCCCCACATTGGGCTCTCTGCTCAGCGGGAAGCCTCCTTCCACCTCTCTCTCTCTGCCTGCCTCTCTGTGTACTTGTGATCTCTGTCTGTCAAATAAATAAATAAAATCTTAAAAAAGGGATTATTCACCATGACCAAGTGGGATTTATTCCTGGGCTGCAAGTCTGGTTCAACATCTGCAAATCAATCAATGTGATACAATACATTAATAAAGAAGGAACAAGAATATGATACTCTCAATAGATGCTGAAAAAGTATTTGATAAAGTACAGCATCCTTTCTTGATAAAAAATTTTCACAGTGTAGGGATAGAGGGTACATACTGCAATATCATCAAAGCCATCTATAAAATACCCACAGCGAATAACATTCTCAATGGGGAAAAACTGAGAGCTTTTCCCCTGAGGTCAGGAACACGGCAGGGATGTCCACTATCACCACTGCTATTCAACATAGTACTAGAAGTCCTAGCTGCAGCATTCAGACAATAAAAAGAAATAAAAGGCATCCAAATCAGCAAAGAAGAACTCAAACTACCACTCTTTGTAGATGGTATAATACTTTATGTGGAAAACCCAAAAGACTCAACTCCAAAACTGCTAGAACTCATATAGGAATTTAGTAAAGTGTCAGGATATAAAATCAATGTGCAGAAATCAGTTGCATTTCTATATACCAACAGCAAGACAGAAGACATAGAAATTAAGGAGTCTATCCCATTTATGATTGTGTCCAAAACAATAAGATACCTAGGAATAAACCTAACCAAAGAGGCAAGGAGTCTATACTCAGAAAACTATAACGTACTCCAGAAGGAAACTGAGGAAGATCCAAAGAAATAGAAAAACATTCCATGCTCATGGATTGGAAGAACAAATATTGTGAAAATATCTATGCCACCTAAAGCAATCTGCATATTTAATGCAATCCCTATGAAATACCAACAATTTTTTCAAAGAAATGGATCAAATAATCCTAACATTTGTATGGAACCAGAAAGGACTCCAAATAGCCAGAGGAATGTTGAAAAAGAAAACCAAAGTTGAGGGCATCACAATTCCAGACTTTAAGCTCTATTATAAAGCTGTCATCATCAAGACAGTATGGTACTGGCACAAAAACAGACACATATATCAATGGAACAGAATAGAGAGCCCAGAAATAGACCTTCAACTCTATGGTCAACTAATCTTCGACAAAGCAGGAAAGAATGTCCAATGGAAAAAAGACAGTCTGTTCAACAAATGGTGTTGGGGAAGTTGGACAGCCACATGCAGGAAAATGAATCTGGACCATTTCCTTACATACACAAAACAGACTCACAAAAATAGACTGAAATGTATGAACAACATCAATGTGAGACAGGAATCCATCAAAATCATTGAGGAGAATATAGGCAGCAACCTCTTTGACCTCAGTTGCATCAACTTCTTCCTAGAAATATCTCTAAAGGCAAGGGAAGCAGGGGAAAAAATAAACTATTGGGGCTTCATCAAGATTAAAAGTTTTTGTACAGCAAAGGAAACAGTCAACAAAACTGAAAGGCAACGGACAGAATAGGAGAAGATATTTGCAAATGACATATCAGAAAAAGGGCTAGTATCTAAAATCTATAAGGAACTTATCAAACTCAATACCCAAAGAACAAATAATCCAATCAAGAAATGAGCAGAGGACATGAACAGACATTTCTGCAAAGAAGACATCCAGATGGCCAACAGACACATGAAAAAGTGCTCCATATCACTTGGCATCAGGGAAGTACAAATCAAAAGCACACTGAGATACCCCCTCACACCTGTCAGAATGGCTAAAATTAAAAAGTCAGGAAATGACAGAAGTTGGAGAGGATGCAGAGAAAGGGGAACCCTTCTACACTGTTGGTTGGAATGCAAGGTGGTGCAGCCACTCTGGAAAACAGCATGGAGGTTCCTCAGAAAGTTGAAAATAGAGCTACCCTATGACCCAGCAATTGCACAACTGGGTATTTACCCTAAAGATACAAATGTAGTGATCCGAAGGGGTACGTGCACCCGAATGTTTATAGTAGCAATGTCAACAATAGCCAAACTACGGAAGGCTGCTAGATGTCTATCCACAGAGGAATGGATAAAGAAGTGGTATATACATACAATGGAGTACTATGCAGTTATGAAAAGAAATTAAATCTTGTCATTTGCGATGATGTCAATGGAAATAGAGGGCATTAAGTTGAGTGAAATAAGTCAATCAGAGAAAGACAATTATCATATGATATCCCTGATATGAGGAATTTGAGGGGCAAAGAGGGGGGTTGGGGGGTAGCGAAGGAAAAAAATGAAACAAGATGGGATCAGATGGGAGATAAACCATTAGAGATTCTTATATCACAAAACAAACTAAGGGTTGTTGGGGAGGGGTTTATGGAGAGGGTGGTTATGTTATGGACATTGGGGACGGTATGTGATATGGTGAGGGCTGTGAAGTGTGTAAGCCTGACAATTCACAGACCTGTACCCCTGGGGCAAATATTACTTTAAATGTTGACAAAAATAATTAAAATAAATAAATAAGAAAAATAAGGTCTGGGGATCTACTATTCATCATGGTTACTATAGTTAACAATATTGTATTAAATACTTAAGTGTTGCTTATAGAGTAATTGCAAATGTTTTCACTGAACACAAAAACATTGTAATAATGTGAAGCACTGGATATGTTAACTATACCTTATTATGACTCTCAATTTGCAAATTATCATATTGCATACCTTAATCTTACACCATGTTATATGTGAATTATATCTCAATAAAGTCAGGGAAAATAAAACGAGAATAAAACACATAAATTCAGAAGAAATAATGAATCACCAGAGGTAAATCATCCAAGCCATAGAAATTTGATCCACAGGTGCCATACTCAAAGCTGAGAAACACAAGAACACATTTAGGTCTGTGCTTTATATTACCTCAAGTGGAGAGCTCTTATTATTCACTTAACTGAGGTCAACTTAGGTCTCTAATCCTACTTCTAATGCTGTTCTTGCATAGGAATGAACTATCAAAAATAAAATAAACCAGAAGAATGCACTTCAATCATAATCATGGGAAGCACATATAAGAACTTTCTTTTTTTTTTTTTTGGATAGTTATTTTAATTTTCACTACCATCTAGATAGGATAGACCCAGCCTCACTCTCAAATACAGAAAAATGAGGAAAAATACTTAATGCATTCATATATAAAATGTGAATCCCATTGGAAAGTGGAAAATATTTATATAAGAGGGGATTCAAATGACCCCCAAACATGAAAAATTTCTACCTCATTTCTAATTAATAAAATGCAAATTAAAATAAAACAAGATTTCATTCACATTACTTTTTCATTTTACTTAGAATTGACAGGGATATGGAGAAACAGTAACTCTTATGCAGTGCTCTTACATATATAAAGATTTTTTTAATTTATTCATTTGAGCAAGAGAAAGGGGGAGCTCAGAGGGAGAGTGAGAAGCAGAACTCCTCCCCTTTGCTGAGCAGAGAGCCAAACACTACACTCAGTCCTAGGACCCTGAGATATTGATTGGAGCCAAAGGCAGAAGTTTACCAGCCTGAGCCACCCAGGTGACCCCTGTTGCACATATAAATCAGAACTATTTTGGAGAGCAAGTTGTAAATATATATAAAGTTGAAGATGTGCAAATTTTGTTTCACATTTCCACTTTTATTTAGAGCCCCTAGTGCAGTGCTTATTCTTGAGCAAAAAGATGCATGTACTTGAATGTCCATTATGGTATTAATCATCATGGTCACAACAATAATAACAATATCTAAATTATCAATCACAGTAAATTGATTAATAAAAAATGAGGACTACTTATACAATGGGCTTCTACAGAGCACTTAAAATGGATAAACAAGGTACAGGAGGAAAATCTGGTTAATAACAAGACATATTGATGAACCAAAAAAAAAAAAAAAAGAGAGAGAGAGAGAGAGAGACAAGTTGCAGAAAAATAGATGAGCATAATACATTTATAAAAACATAAAAATATGCAAAATTATGCTATACATTTTTATGGATACAGCTATAAGAAGTTATAACTGTTAAGCATGCATGAAAAGAAACATCAAACTTAAAATAACAGTTACTTCTGAAGCAAAAATAGGAAAAGGGAAAAGAGAGCATGGAGAACTTGGAATTTATCCAATGTTTTCTTTTTATTATGGCAAAATGTTAACATCTTATAAAGCTGAATCAATGGTGGATACATAAATGTTCATAGTATGACTGTTTTTCAATCTGTGGAATGACATCAAAATTGTGGGTGTGAAATCACTTTAAAAGGCTGTGGCTAATATTTTTAAGAATAGAATAAAGTAGAACAAAATGGGAAAGTCACTGTAAGCTGCAGTACATTTAAGCCATGTTTTGTGGATAGTTTGCTTTAGTTATTTGTATATTTTAGTTATTTGTATTTGTATGTATGTATGTATGTATGTATGCATGTGAATGTGGTCTAAATTGTGAATGTGTTTTTGCTTACTCTGAATTTTGGGTAAAAATGTTTTAGAGATACTACATTGTATTATTCTGTACTATTGTTATCTGTTTGAATACTTAATATTTTTAAAGTTAAAAAGGAGATAATTGAAAGTATAGGGAATTATTAAATTAGTTTTTTAAAAAGCTATATCTTTAAAATCACAGAAAGAATTAAGTCTATGTAAACAGTTATAATGTTAAATATATTTTTCAAAATATTGATATCTAAAAAGGACCAGATGAATCAATGAACATGGAATCTGAACTCAAAGTCTCTGAATTACAAGTTAATGCTTACTTCTCTGAGTCAAATTGCTCTCTATGACATCAAAGTTTTTTCTGAGAAAATCTTAGTCCTATTCAAATACATTTATGTTACATATTTGAATTAAGGCTTTACTATACACCGTGTTTTTTAAGTTAGTCATCATTTAGGTTTGTTGGAGATGTAATGAGAAATCCTGACATGATGCATAACCATCAAAAACTAGATTAGCAGATTAGCTCTTAATCTCACAAAACAAACTGAGGGTTGCTGGGGGGAGGGGGTTTGGGAGAAGGGGGTGGGATTATGGACATTGGGGAGGGTATGTGCTTTGGTGAGTGCTGTGAAGTGTGCAAACCTGGTGATTCACAGACCTGTACCCCTGGGGATAAAAATATATGTTTGTAAAAAATAAAAAATTAATAAAAAAAAGGATAAAAAAAACTAGATTAGCAGAAAAAATGAAGAAGCAGACTGCTGATTTTTAACCCATATATTTAAATTTTTAAAACAATTTTTCTACTAGGTGAGGGTTTCAAAGCTTCCATAATAGCCAGTATAACTGGCCTCTTATACACACAAATCATTTAGTCCATATATGTATCATTTATACCACATATTATGTTCAGTTCTAATAAACTAAATGTGAGCTGGGGGGTGAGGAGGGGAACTTGTAATAGGTCCAAAATGAAGCCCTTTTCTCATGGAAATCTTTCAGAAAATATACCTATGATTTCAAAAGTATTTATAGGTCTCTTTAAAGCAGGAAGTATTAACAAAAACAGCTCACACACATTTCCATTTTAAATTTTACTAGTGCTGTTGATACCAATTGTAAATTGTTAAAACTGGAAGGTACTGAATGAAATCAAGAAAGCTACGGGCTATAATGACATTAATTAGCGTATCCTCGACATCTGAAGTTATCTATCTATGTATTCTAATAAGCTATGTAATGCACAGAAACACAATTTTGAAATGCTTCTGCAGTAACAAAAGGTATTTGTGGCTGAATTTATGCCTTTGGCACTCAAAAAAGATGCAGACAGGCCATAATTCATAGGGTCCATACATCTTCCAACTTTATTTTGTTTGCTTTATTTATGTCTGCTGCTTTCAAGAATGATTTTGAGGTAGATTACAATTAAAGGCTTGCAATAGGCTTGTTAAAATGAAGACAAATTGTTGAAAGTAAAGTAGTAAGGGGAAGAAGAAATGCTTGTTGAGAGTGGGTTAAAGAACATATAATTAGTAAAAATACTAGCTAAGAATAGTTAATTATATAGTGAATTTAGCCTGTACTTCCTGGAAACCAAGACTAATTTTTTTAAAAAATCAGGATGAGTTGTATAACTCTAGCTGTATATTAGCTTGTGAGGATAGAGAAATTCAAGTTGTAAATCTTGAGACACAGATTTTTAAACACTCAATGACATAACAGTTGAGAATACTCAATTGGATTTTGGAGAAGTCACTGAAACATTCTTCAGTTGATGATTTTATATGTCAAGCAGTGATAAAAAGCAAACAGGGATTCTGTTTGCTGTAGCTCAATCCATATATTACAGATCTACAATGATTCCAACTGCAAAGTTTGGTGGCCAACCTTGAGAAGATAAATTATTTGAAACAACCATGGTACACCAAAGGGCTGGATTTTATGAGAAGATGGACTTCAGATTAGAATACCTAATCTCTTAGTTACCTAATGTGGTACACTAAATAACAGACCTCAAAAATATCCAGGTCCTAATCTCTGGACCCTGTGAATCTCCCTCTATATGGCAAAAGGAACTTTGCAGATATAAATGAATTAAGGGTTGGGAGATGGGCAGGTTATCCTGGATTATCCAGGAGGCTCTAAATTTTTTTAAAGATTTTATTTATTTATCAGAGATCACAAGTAGGCAGAGAGGCAGAGAGATGGGGAAGCAGGCTTTCTGCTGAGCAGAGAGCCGGATGTGGGGCTCAATCCCAGGACCCTGGGATCATGACCTGAGCTGAAGGCAGAGGCTTTAACCCACTGAGCCACCCAGGCGCCCCAGGAGGCTCTAAATTTAATCACAAATCTCCTTTGAAGAGGGAATCTAAGAGAGCTATGACAACAGAGACAGAAACCAATGGGATTACAGAAGCAAAATGCTATGATGCTGTTTTTGAAGATGAAAGAAGGGGCTATGGAATGCAAGGAATGTAACTCTGGACTTGGAAAAGGCAAGACACTGATTTTCCCCTAGAGCCTCCAGATAAAGGACAGCCCTGTTACACTTTGCCTTTGTTCCAGTGGAACTGATTCTGGACTTCCAACTTCCAGAACTGAAAGTGACAAAATGTGCATTACTTTAAGTTACCAAGTTTGTAGTAATTCATTACAGTAGTCACAAAAAACTAACTTACCTAAGACAACTGGAAAAAATATTTTCCTTACCAAAAGTAAAATATTTTAAAGTACCATGTGCTACAGGATACTTACCCAGTGCCGTGATCTGAGTATTTGTGTCCTCCCAGAATTCCTATGTTGAAACCTTAATGCCTAATGTGATGATAGTAGGAGATGGGATTTTGGGTGTTGATTAGGTCATGAGGGCAGAACTCTCATGAATGAGATTAACGCCTTGATTAAAAACAAACAAACAAAGAAACAAAAAACAGGCTCAAGAGAATTCCCCTATCCTTTCCGTCAGGTGAGGACACAGCAAGAGGTCTGCAAGGGGGAAGAGGGCCCTCATACTGATGCCCTGATCTAGGACTTACAGCCTCCAGAACTGTAAGAAATAAATTTCTGCAGTTTATAGTCAACTGCATCTATGGTATTTTAAAATCCAGTATGCAGGGAAATCAATTGCTGATAGCTTAGGTTGGTGGTGGGCGGGGGGAGGAGAGGAGTGGAAAATTTTCAGGACAATCAGCATTTTAAAAAATCTAATGTTAAAATTAAGTAAATGGCTGACTCTAGAACATGAGACCCAATGGGAAAATAGGGACTCTTTTTGGGTAGAAAGAGTAGGTCTCATTTGTAATTTGCAAAATCTGTGCTTTGCAGTGCCGCTGATAGCAGGCAACACCATTCTTATATGAAAACTCATTTCCTTTAGTCAAACCTCAATGTTAGGAGTGGTAAAATAAGCAAGAAGCACCAGTTCTTAAACTGAACATACTATGTTAGGGGAATCTAGGGGGTGAAGTGGATAACCTGGAATATTCTTCCTTAAAATACGGATGCAAACAACTCTAGGAACTCTGTAGAAATAAACCCACTAGTGCATAATCCTGGAACATCCTGGCCTGTTTTTCAAAAGATTGAAGCAGACTTGTCCAATGCAGACATATGAGCTTTAGTTTTAAAAAATAATGATGGAGCCAGCAAGATGAACTCAGAAAGTTTGATGTATCAAGCCTCTAGTGAAAGTTTCTTTGGTGGCCGGCTTTGAAATGCAGGAATTCAAGCTTCCCAGTTGGGTTTCCTAGTGGATATTGACTGCTTGCTAATGTATAATAACTAACAGATTCTGACCTAAAGGACGTGCTCCATTGACTGCTAGAGATTTCTATCTTTAGGGACCTTGCTGCCTCTGTATTCCCAAAGGACTCCACATCTAGCTGTGACATTTTTTCATATTGCACTGAAGTTATTCATTTATCTATCTTCTCCACATGTATCTTGACTCATTTATTTTTATGCCTCTAGCACACACATAGTGCCTAGTATTCAGCATAAGCTGAATAAATGTTTCCTCTATGAATGAATGGAAGGAAACTTTGAGTGATTGAGTTTATAGAGTTATGCAACCATTGTCCAGAACTTTTAAATTCTAGGAATCCTTAGGTTGTTGGAGGATTTTTACAATGCAAGAATTGGGTTCTGAATCCGTTGATAAATCTTGGCATCACTAAAAACGTGATAATCAGGGTGCCTGGGTGGCTCAGTGGGTTAAGCCTCTGCCTTTGACTCAGGTCATGATCTCAGGGTCTCTCTCCAATCCGTGAGGAGCCTGCTCCCCCAACCCCCTGCCTGCCTCTCTGCCTACTTGTGATCTCTCTCTCTCTGTCAAATAAATAAATAAATAAAATATTTTTAAAAAGTGATAATCAAACACTAGAAAGTCACTGCTCCATGCAACTGTCTATACAATGGCAGTTCTCCCACTTCATTAGGGTTGCTTAAACTGGCAGCTCTATGAGGACAGGCACTTGCTCTTACTCACATATTGTAGTATCAGGAGAATATAGAAAAGTGCCTGATACATAGGTGATCAGTGAATGGTTATCCAATGAATGAGTAATCTTAGAGGACAGAGTTGCAAAGGAAGAGACAGATGAAAACAGTTCAGGTATAACTGACAAAAGCAATGGGTCTCATATCCATTCAAATAATTTTCCACCTAATACCTGATTTGGACTTTGCCACCCTCAACAGAATTCCTTAGCATTGCCTCCTTTGGCGAGCACACCCTTTAGGGGTTCTGGATTGGCTTTTCCTACTACATATCTACTTCCTTTGTCAGGCTTCCCTGAAAAATCTCTCCTAGATCTTCTAGCTGTGCCCATTCATTCTGTCCCTACAAATCAAGACTCTGATGGGCCTCTAGTGACCCTCAATTAGCATAACATAACACAGTGCACCACTAACATTGCTAGCTATATTAGAGTTTAGAAATAAACCAGATTTTTTTTAAACCAGAAATTTAGAAGATTCTTTGTTCTTCTTGTCCATCTCATAAACTTACAAAAGAACTATCTCTGAAAATTTATTTTGGACTTGCCTTCATCTCACAGCAATGATGACACCCTGACCACTATGGCCTCACTTACAAAGATGAGTTTTCTCAATTGCTTTAAGCCCACAGCGGTTCTTTTGAAGGGACTCGTTTTCCATTCCTACTAGAACTGAGTGTGTGGTCTCCAGCAGTTATTGATCTCTGCAAACTCCGATGAACCTTACGAGCTGGAGGGGCCCCCTTAATATCCATCCATTCAACTCACACCACTCACAGCCCATGACCTAGCAGTGAGAACAAATGCAGAGATAGGATGTTGGAACAATATATTTCTAGGCTCCCACACCCTATCTCTACTTCAAGAAACCTCCCAAAACCTTCCTCTCTATACTTTCAGCCCCAAGTAGTGCTCTGACTATGAGGCAGCAAGGAAAGTAGATGTGTGTCATTTTTGTATGATTAAAATGCTATGCTACATAACACTGTGTATATAGTATCTATAATATTTATTCATTTGATTTTCCTCAACTTCATTCAGAATGGAACACTTTCCGATTCATAAGATTAATAAGTAGTATGTATTTTTGGAAATGGTGGTCTGTTAGAGTAACTCATTGGGTAAGTCATAATATCAAGGAAGGCCACACTACATTTTTTACCATGCTCTGGCAGGAAAATTAAGTTGACAGTCAGATTGCTATTCCTATTTTCTCCCTTGTACAAATACTCCCATTCCGAGCAGCTATACAATATATGATTTTGTAAACACACCTATTTTTTTTTACCACTCATTTAAAAAAATTAACCATTAGTCTTAGTCTTTAGATGTTTGGAGGTAGTCATTAACACAGTCCACAGCACTTTCATGTGTATGTGTTCATCTAAATGTGCATATTCCAATGAGTATTTTGGAATTCTGAGAACTTCTGAAAATGATATTATTGTACAGAATATTCTTAAGAAAATATTTCCTTTGTTTTCTAAAAAAAAATCCATTGGCTTAAATAAGAGACATAATCTATTCTGGTTTATTCTTTCTTAGAATAATTATTTTTGCTGTGCAGACATCATTCTTTGCTCAGAAGAATACCACAATTTGTTCAGACAGCTTTCAAAGGAAAGAATGCAGTTTTTTGTTCCTTTCCTAGTTGCATGGGAGACCTTGCCAACATACTAATATTAACTTCATGCGTAAATAAAAGGAGAAGGTGAGTCTATTTTATGTTTGACTTTTTTTTTTAACTAAAGAAAGAAAGTGTGACTCACTGTCTTTATCTCAGTCAATTAGTAAGTATTTCCTATTCAGAATCTGCAGAAGAATTTTGGGTTAAATAGTACTCAGAATTTTATTCAGTTCTTTAAACTCTAAATACTATAAAACAAATCGTTTTAGAATAATGGGTTTTTAGATAGTCAAAACTATTTTTCGAAAATCTTGAAATCTTTCATCCTTATTTCTACTTCACTGGGTCATAGAAGCACCAAGGGAGCCGTCACAATAGGGGTTTGTACACACCAGAGTCTCAACTGGTTCACAGATACTACCTTGAGAATCCAACAGTCTGCCTAAGAGTTGGAAGTTTGAACACATAAGGTAAGTGTGTGAATTTGTCAGCTGGTGTCATTATTTGAGGTAAGTTAAATCTCTTAACAAGATCCTTGGCCCTAATTTTGAGTATAGCAAATGACAAATACGTATTCAGTAACACACTAACATAGTATTTTAAAAAATCAATCTTTCCTGACTGTCATGTCCTTCCACATCCAAACTTTCACTGACACAGCCCACTATCCCTTTCAGTACTATCATTTAGAGGAAACTTTTGTTTTTGTTGTTGAGTTTACAAAACTTCGTTGCTTTCCCTGGCAGATAGTTCATGGTAAGAATCTTGTTTTCCTTTCTGTGATTTTTTTTGTTGTTGTTACAAATAAGGATGCAGTTAAGCAGTTTGGAGAGGGAGAGAGAAGAGAGAATAGGTTTTCAAATTTTAGGACATAATGCAAGGAACCAAAGAGACTTATAAGAAATGCTGAGAGTCACTTATGGTTTGTCTCACAAAACAAACTGAGGGTTGCTGGGGGGAGGGGGGTTGGGAGAATGGGGGTGGGGTTATGGACATTGGGGAGGGTATGTGCTTTGGTGAGTGCTGTGAAGTGTGTAAACTGGGCAATTCACAGACCTGTACCCCTGGGGATAAAAATATATTATATGTTTATAATAAATAAAAAATTAAAAAAAAAAAAGAAATGCTGAGAGACTGAAGTCCTCAGAGGAAGAGCAAGGAGATCCAGTTGAACACTGTGGGCCTGATCTAACGAATCAGGTAGTTACTAGCCACATGTGGCTTTCAAGTCCTGCAAATATTGTACTGATTTTGAAGACTCAGTACAAAAAGGACTATAAAATAAATCATCAGTAAATTTGTATGATGATTACATGTTGAAATGACAATATTTTGGAACTACTTGGTTGGACAAAATGTATTATTAAAGTGAATTTCACCTGTTTTTAATTTTATTTTAATGTGACTACAAGTATACTTAAAATCATACATTATGGCGGCAGTTTATTTCATTTGATAGTGCTGATTTAGAAGATCCACTACAGAAGAAATGAAGAACAGAAATTTTAAGCCAGTTAACTAGAGACTTAAAATAGTCAGATTAAAGGAGGTATTTGGTGAATTTAAAAGCCAGTAAACTGGGGCACCTGGGTGGCTCAGTGGGTTAAAGCTTCTGCCTTCAGCTCAGATCATGATCCCAGGGTCCTGGGATTGAGCCCCACATTGGGCCCTCTGCTCAGCAGGGAGCCTGCTTCCTCCTCTCACTCTCTCTGCCTGCCTCTCTGCCTACTTGTGATCTCTGACAAATAAATAAATAAAATCTTTAAAAAAATTAAAAGCCAGTAAACTAAGAATACCCATTCCCTGAGGGCAGGTACCTAGTGTGTCTTATTCATCTGCATATTTTCAGTACCTAGCACAGTTTCTGGCATACACTGAGTTCTCAGTACATAAATGGATGCATAATGAACAGTGAATCACTCAAACTAGAATTACAAAATAAGCAGAGAGGAAGTGTTAGGTTGTGTGTCACCAAACATTTTTTAAAACCCGGTATTAAAGTCTCTTCAATAAACAATCATGAGATACTGAACAGCCACATGCATAAGAATGAAACCACCACTATCTTTTGCCATACACAAAAAAAACTCAAAGTGGATTCAAGATTTGAAAGTAGGACCTAAAACCATAAAAACCCTAGAAGAAAGCAGTAAGTCAGATAAAAACAAATACTGTATGATTTCACTTATATGTATAATATAAAAATAAAACAAAACAAACATATAAAACCTAACCAAGCACTTAGATACCCAAAACAGATGTGGTTGCCAGAGGGAAGTGTTGGGGTAAGCAAAATGGGTCAAGGAGATCAAGACGTACAAACTTCCAGCTACAAAATAAATAAGCCATAAGGATATAATGTACAACATGGGGACTATAGTCAATAATACTGTATTGCATATAATACTGTGGTATATAAACAATGAATTCTGGAACACTGAAAAGAAAAAAAAGAATAAAATAAAAAAGTAATGCCATTATTGATAAAAAAATATTGTCTTGCCAATTTAAAATTTGCTAAGAAAGCAAAACTTGAAAGTTTTCATCACAAGAAAAAAATCTGTAACTTTTGTATAGTGACAGATGGGAAAGAGACTTGTGATATTTCATAATGTATACAAACATCAAATTATTATGTTGTACACCTGAAACTAATGTAATGTGTGTCAATTATAGAAAGGTGTAATTATACTAAAGTCCCTAGTACTTCTGATTCAAAAATAAATTCTTCATTAAAAAAAATAAGGATCCCTATTGGCAAAGTATACAACTGAATTATGAATAAGTCTCAGAAACCTACTAGAGACTTTTTTCCAACACATACTACAGAAGGGAGAGGGGTGGAGAAGTGACAGAGTCTGGGATCTGCATCCTGGTTCCATTTTAGTGACATTTGCTGCTATATAACATAAGGATGGAACCAAGTATTGGCTAGGAGATAACTTAGAGAAATCTGACCAAAAGTAAAAAGTGCATATTCCCACGAAAGATAGTTTTCACTTATCCTGTGGTCTTTTAAAAAAAATTAATTTTTTTCAGTGTTCCAAAATTCATTGTTTATGCACCCCACACAGTGCTCCATGCAATATGTGCCCTTCTTAAAACCCACCATCAGGCTCACCCAACCTCCCCACTCTTTTCCCCTCCAAAACTCTCAGTTCTCAGAGTCTAATACACTTTTTCACAGCTTTTTTTTTTTTTTTTTTTTTTTTTTTAACAAAAAGGTCCTAGATCTGACATCCATAGATGTGCTTCAGGGACACATAAATACTCTAAAATTGTAGCAATCTATAGTAATGTATGTTTTAGGGAAAGAATACCATGCCTGTCATCAGTATCTCAAAGGGAACCATTGACTAAAACATATTACTTAGCCACTGCTCTGCTGCAACATTAAATAGGATTGGAGTGACAGAATCTTGCTCTGGTTTCAGCATTATGGAGAGGTATCCTTTGGCTGGAAAGCACTGGATCCTTTTCTGTTTTTCACACATTATCCAAGAGTCTTGATTTCATAGAACTTTTCTTAGAGACCTCAGAAAGTACAGTTAGCATTTAAAAAATAAAATAGTAAAATAGTCTAAAAAAGAAAAAAATAATTTAACCCTTATAAAAATGTTTGAAATGCCAATGTATTGTTTACAGGAAATAAAGTATTTGGGGAAGTGATTCTGGCCATGATGAAAATTTTAAAAAGAGTTTCCAAATGTCTATTAAATTGTTCCTCTGCCCCCACCTCCAACCATCCTAACCAAATCAATGTCAGTATTCTTACTGGCGTTAAGATCCCTTGGTTTCTAAAGTCAGCTCTATCACTGTCAGCTCTGAATATATTTAATAGATATATATCATGTGATTTGATACAAAGGAGGAATTAGATGCTTGCCTAGCATTTACTTCCCTCTTCTCTGGTAACAGCTTCCCACAGCTGTTTTGCAGAATTACCTCTTACTACATAAAGTCTTTTTTTTTTTTTTTTTTTTTTTTTTTTTTTTTTTTTTTTACTACATAAAGTCTTAATGCGAAGTCAATCAAGTTCACTTCAGATTCACCCCTACATACTTCAAGACAACAGCATACATGGTTCACACTGTGGCAATCAGACTCTTTCTTCAAATTTAACTCTTCTAAACAGAGGAGACTGGAGATTCTTAGTACCTGGATCCTAGTGCTATTGCTCTATATCTGAATCTTTCTTAAACCAGGCTCTTATGCTTTTTCTTTGATTTACAATAAATTCAGTGGCAAACAGTGGGTCTTTACAAAGTGGACACATAATCTTAGACTAGTAATTCATTTACTCCTCAAAAATTAAAAAAAAGGTAAATATTCTCCATCAATTACTGAGGGCTCACAATATTGTTCTGTCTTGGAAGATATGATTATCTGAGACCTGTGAAACTAAAAAGTAGTAAGTTGATTTAGACTAAATTGACTAAGAGGAACACGGATGACTGGGAGGATCATCAAGGGCTGGGGTAGTCCAGACAGATGAAAGATGGGACTTAAACCAAAACTCAGAAAAATGGTAGATTTTGAGAAAATTGATGGGAAGAAGAACAATTCAGGTGGGGAACTGCTTGACCAATTACAAGGAGGAAACCTGTCCTGTTGGCTACCAGGACAAGTTTGTGTCTGAGAGAGCCAGGAATCAAGTTGTAGCAGCAGTTGGAGGGCACTTAATGTCATGCTAAAATGATTGGACTAGCTCAGGAAGGCAATAGAATCCACATAATTACTTTAATGTGTAAACTAGCTTGACTTGGGGCAAGACTGGATCCAAGGTGGGCAATTATGAGATTTCTATAGTGCCTACGATTTGAGGTAGAAAGGAGATGGAGCAGGAAAATGGTGAAGAAAATGGAAACTGACTACTTGATGGTAGAAAACACACAAAGGGAGACTCTGTAAGATCTGACTTAATTCAAATGACTGAATTAATATGGACAGAGAGGGTTAAATCAATCAAACCATGTTTCCAAGGATATGAGCATAAATTATAGAAAAGTAATAATATTTTGAACTTGGTATTCCAAGAAAGAAAGAGTTTTGGTAATTATAATGTGTATGTACTTTCTCTTTGTGTCCTTTTTGACAGTTAGAAGTGGGATTGCTGAAAAGCAGCTCTCACTTCAAACACTAAAATTAACTAATACACCATAGTATATCAGTGATTCTTACTGCTGAATATTTGTTCATCTTATTTTAAGAAGTTGACTGAATATTATTTTTCTTCCTTCCTTCCTTTCAAAACATCTTTTGATGGTGGGAATGGCTACTCTAAAACTTATTAGGAATATTTTTATAGGTACATGCATTTGGCTAAAGCAGACTTCCCTGATTTGCACTAATTCTAGGCCCAGCCCTCAATAGGCCTGGAAACTTCTATCTTGCCTTTTTGGAACCCAACAGCCATGTTATAAGGAATCCATAGCTATCTACTGAAGAAAGAGGAAGAGATACTATGTAGGAAGGGGAGGCATCTGAGGCCTTCTACCCCAGACCAGCCTCCAGCTTTTAAGCAGCTGTATGACCCTGAAGCCCATACCAGGTGGAACAAAAAACAAACAAACAAACAAACAAACAAAAAAACAAACAAAAACACCACCCAGCCAATGCATAGAATTCTAAAATATTATAGATCTTCACTGTTTTAGGTACTATATTTATGAAACAATAGAAAACTGAAACAGAAAGGTTGAACTTGAGGTGTCCCTGAAACAGTCAGAGATCTCCAGCTATTAGCAGCTATGCAGTTCTTATAGAAAAACTGGAGACAGAGATTTTGAAGCTATTCACTTTCCGGTGGTGACTGAAGTCAAGATCATGTGTGGGAATATCTATGACAAGAATATAAAATGAGACGAGGAAGGAATCTAGGCTATAGTCATGACAAACTTTCACATGGAAAGAATCTCAAGACAAATATGAGCCAGCAATGGAGACAAAGAAAAGTCAGAAAAACAGAAAAAGTGTTGATTCACCAAGATCCAGAGGTGTGCCACAGAGAAACATGTACCCCTGTGATGGATGTTGCCAAGAAGCACTATGACAGGGTACAGCTTACAAACAGAATAAAAAAATCCCTCCAAGAAGGCTTAACATTATTACTAACATCACCTGGAGAATTAATTTCTTCAGGTAAGATATATTTGATGTTATGTCAGTAACCTATTCTTGTCATCTTCCACCAAGTATTTGCTTATTCATACTTGATCCTGAATACAATCATTTCAAGACAGAAAATGAAGCAGCAGAGAGACTTACAGTTTCAATTTAATTGCAGATGCATGGCTAATTGAAAGATTTTCTATATATTGTGAAGCCCATTGTGATCACCTTGCTTGTTCCCAAACTGATCTGTGGAGACTGGAAAATTGTAGCACTGGCTTATTTGATGTTTAATTATCATTACTTCCATGATAATTAAGCATAACTCATGCCATAGCAGTGTCTACGTTACATGGAAGGGAGAGTAAGTAGGGTATTTGATCCCTAAAGTGCATCATATTTTAATACCCCTTTCTTCTCTCTGATAAAACTGGTTTCAGTAAAAATCATGTAATAATAACTAAGAGTCACTATTTTTTGGATTTGTTCCTTTGTTTCAAAACAATGAAAAAGGAAATTACAATTTTAAAGATATTTTTCAAATTCAGTAACATATTTCATGCATAAGAGATGTACTTTTTCCCAACAAAAATATTATTCCCTGTAGGTCACCCTCTGCTTCACCATTTTGAACACAAATAAAAACTCCAAGGGGTCACATACAATGTCAATATTGAAGTAATTCAAGTTCTATTTATTCATCTTTACCATCACTGTACCATCATTGTTTATATAAAATTGCCTGTTTAAATAAAAAAAAAAATACCAAGTATCATTGGGTTGGAGGCAGTAACTTTTTTCAAAGTTTCGAAAGTTGTAACTTCCCAAAGGCAGTAACTTCTTCCAAATCATTATCCAAACCAGCTCAGATGATTCCAAACTATTATGAATTTACTCTATAAATAAATGCATTGTAGCTGAGACTGTATGCTGGGGATCTGAGGTGTAATTGGGAGGTCTTTGAGTTAACTGCTATGCAGAATTAAATGTTTTTTCAATGATAATTAATAAAAATGTGTTAATTTGAAGCTTACGTAAGTATGAAACTCAAAAGTAGACATGTGAATTGTTTAGGAATTAGGCCAATGAAATACTTGGGGAGAAGAGATATTTTATCATAAGCATTGTTTGGAATTGCTGATGCATGGTGACAATAAAAAGCAAACCAAATTCTAGTCAGCTTTTTTATTGTTTTAAAATTATTCTACAGACATTTCACCCCGACTGCCTGCCTGTTAGAAAAACTTCTCTCCATTACTACGCGCTCTATGCATCACTGATATGAATTGAATTACCTTTTTTTTTCATTGTTAGCCTTGACCCTGAAATCCCATCCTGCTATGCGAATGAAATTTGATAAGAAATTCAAAATTCTGTAGGTGCATTTCTAGGCATAATGCATGGTGGAAAACCTTCAAAACTCTTTTGCAATATTTTTTTCTAAATACGCAAGAAAAGATATATTGGGTGGATAGACTTCATGGAAAATTAAGAGGGGAAAGAGGTGATCATTTAGATGTTGGATGACTTATGAAAATATAGAAAATGGAATTGGGTTATAATTTATGTTTCATCTGTCCTCTAAATCCATTTATTTATTCATTTAACAAAGTTTTAACTACATCTTCCATACCTTTCTCTGTGGTAGGTGTTGGGGGAAAAGTAACTTGCCAATCAAAATTCTACATAAATTTTCCCTTCAAACAACACTTTTTGCATTTTAAGATTTTTTTGGATGAAAGTCTTTGTAACATATAAACTTCCCAGTCTGTATATAGAAAGGATAATTTAACTTTTCTCTTGATGTCTCAAAGTCATCAAAATGAGCATCCATTCTGAGTATTTTGGTGTAATTCTGTGTCTCCCAGGTCTTTGCCTTTTTAGTCTCACCTTCCTTTACAGGTAGCCTGTCAGCTTTGACATCTCCTGCTGTCATCTGCTTGTCTTTAATAGTCTCTTACCTGACATTAATCTTAACATTTCCTGGTTTGAAAGTTCTATGTGTGGGAAAACTAGACAAGCAGACTTGTCTGTTATCTGGCAGCAGGTTATAAATTACAAGAAAAAGAAAACTCCAATTCGACTACTTAAAAGGTAAGAGGAAGTTATTAACACGTAATTATCAGTCCAGTCTGCCATCTTTGGCTTTATTCACCTGTTAGTTTGCCTCCCAGATGCAGGATAACTATCACATTTTTGAGTGTCATATCCTTCGGACAGCATACAAAAGAGTAAAAGAGACCTTTCTCTCCCCTGTATATGCATGTTTTCCATGACTTAATAAAGTTTTGTACAGGTGCATCCTTCCCCAAAAGTTTATGTCTCTCAGCTTATTGGCCAGCTTATAATATGTACCCATTCCAAAATGTATCACAGACATGGGGAATGAGTTTTCCATGGTTGGCTTAGATCAATATAGCCTATGTGGGGAGACAAGTATGTTTGTCCTCACAGTACCTGGTCAATCAGAAGAAGATGGATTTTGAATAAACTAAAGTTTGTGTTAAGAAGAACAAAGCTGGGAGAATATGGTAGTCAACCAGTGACATCTTTTATAGGAAACCTTGTGACTTTGTATGTTCAAAGGCACTTTCCATTTTCATTCTCAGTTTGGGTTTATGGCCTAGAGTGTTTATGTTGCTGGAATATTAAAAAATGACTTAAATGCTGTACATTTCTACTGCAATAGAAACTCTTATAATTTGTCACCACCATAAAGTGACAATTGAGCTTACAAAAGTAATAATTTATTCCACTGACTTCTGAAAATGAAGCACACAAACCAATCTATTGGAATGTAAAAAAAAGTATTAGACATGTTCTTTTTATTTTTATTCATTTTTATTAAAAAAAATTTAAAGCCTTGTGGTGGCTGGGTGGCTCTGTCAGTTAAGCATCCAACTCTTTTTTAAAAAAGATTTTATTTATTTATTTGACAGAGAAAGAGAGAGAGAGCACAAGCAGGGGGAGCAGGAGAGAGAGAGGAAGAAGCAGGCTCCCCATGGAGAAGGGAGCCCGATATGGGACTCAATCCAAGGACCCTGGGATCATGGCCTGAGCTGAAAGCAGAGGCTTAACCATCTGAGCCACCCAGGTGCCCAGCATCCAACTCTTGAATTCAGCTCAGGTGGGATCTCAGGATACTGAAATGAAGTCCCATGTGGGGCGCCATGCTCAGTGGGGAATCTGCTGGAGACTCTTTCTCTCTCCCTCTGCCCCTCCCCCTGTTCTTTTTCTCTCTCATGAATAAACAAATCTTTCAAAAAAATTTAAAGCCTTAATATTTCACATATAGATTGACCTTGATCTTCACTCAGCCCATATCAGACACTTATGAGACGACACTCACATCACATTACCTACCCAGAGAGGAAAGTAGAAGTCTGAAAGAGGGAAAGGGTTGACAGTGGCATCCTCAATCATTTGTATATCTTTAACATATTTTTTAGATATTGTCCAGGTAAGAGGATTTATGGATTTCATTATTTTAATAGTAAAATCTTTACAATACCCTGCAATGAAATGAAGAGTGATCATGAAACTCCCTTAGGCTCTAGGGAAGTTTATTGGTTATTTCACGGCAACGTACTTCAAAGAGTTGTCAAATTTACACATAAATTATGTATTTTTAATGAAAAAAAGAGAATTCAAAACTCACCACCTTGTCTGTCAGTAATCTATTTCCTAGACGATTTTTAATCAGTTAGTGGCATACAGTTTGTCTATTCAAAGTAGAGGTTTCACTTGAAGAATGAGACTGTAACTTTCAAAAAATACTTTACTATAGAGAGAACATTTTGCAAATGGCATGTTTGAAAACATTTCCTTTTTATGTGATTTTTTGCCAAAAATAATCAGTGTCATCTCTTAAAACTCCTATATGTACACCTATTAAAAATTGGAAACAGAACTCTTGAGCTCTAAACTTAATTTCCCTACAAAAGATTTCAAGGTTTTGTGGAAATCTAAAAATCAAACAACTGATTAGATTGTAAGAATAATTTGTTGACTTCAAGGAAAATGGAAATTAACTAGTCAAACTTCAATAAAACGAATTACATGTTGGAAAATGTGCTTGAAACCTATCATGGTTTCTCAAGTCCAGCTAACAATGCACTTACTAGCTAAAGACATTTATTTAGAATAAAGTTCCAAGCAAAATAAAGTTCCTTATAAATAACAATTTTAAACATATCATACTAATTATAAAGATTTCATAAACAATCTTATATAAGTAATTAACTATGATATCTAAATTTGATTATAATCATTGTACTAAATTATCAGAAACCTTATCATTCTCATTCATTCACAAATGATTACATGGCAGATGTGAAGTCAGACGAGTCCTTAAAACTACTAAGTAGAGCCTCTTTTGATTTGATAGTTATGACGCTCATCAATAGTAACAAAACAAATAAACCTAGTTGTTTCCATAACAACTCTTTCCATAAGGCAAAAGAACAAATCTTTGGAATTCCCAGGAACCCTCTGGGAAATCTTAAGTACAGAAGATACTGTGCAGGTTTCCTATTTTTTATTCCATTTTTTTTTCCAGTGAGAATTTGATTTGAGGAAGGCAAAAATAAGTTTGCCAGGTCATTTGAGCACTTCAGATGGGATCACAGGTACCTGAGAACATGAATGGCTGTGACTTGGCTACCTATTTAAGTGACAACATGATATGTATATAAACAAAATCCTTAACACTTTCAGAAATAAAGAACATTTGTTGTTTGTTTTATTTTAAGGAGAATAATCAAGGGCATGGTAAAGTCAGAAAGACAGTATAGAATGTCATTCTGGTAGGATATAGAACCTCTGCTATGGGGCAAATTAGTCCCTAAGGTGAACAGCAAATTTTTATAACCTCTTACTAAGAGCAGAAAAGTAAGGAAAGTTTGTTATTTTCACAGATAGGAAACCAAATTCTAGGTGTGTGTGACTAAAATATTTGATCCTAAAGGAGCCATAGCTCTTTTTTTTTTTTTAAATCTTGCAAATATTGCCATCCAAAGTGGACCAGGTTTGGCAAAATTTTAACACAAATATATTCTCCTTTTCAGATTCTATTTCTACGAATGTTCTACAGATCTCAGTGTTGTCCTTCACCATGCTCTTTCTTATTCTGGAACAAAAGTCATTTTACTTCAAGACAGAAGCATTCTCTTTTTTTTTTTCCCCTTTACCAAAATATGCCTTATTATCCTGATACTCCTAGTAGTCACAAGTCATATATTAATTATAACTTTTATGCAAAGTCAATTTTATTTCACAAGGAGAACAAGATGGTGATAATTGTGAATAATCTGTCATTTCTGCGGGACTAGCACAGCTCAGAAAACTCATACTCCAGCTTTGTACAGCAGCACAGTTCCCTCATACAATTCTGAACATGGCAGAGAAGAACGTGCTCAATGACAAACCCAAAGATGAAGCTTTCTGTAGCATACACAAGGAAGGAGCAAAAGTATATAAACTTAAAGTTTTGCTAAACAGTATTCTATCTGACATATAAATGATCTAGGTATCCAAAGAATGTCTATACATTAACTCAATATATTATCTGTCCAAGGGTTATTTAAACACCTTGGAAATTCTCGTTAAGCTGACATATTCCTAAACATAATTACTATGGAAATAAAACACTGTCAGAAAAATGATTCAGTTTGGCCAAAGATTTATGTTTTTCATAATGTTAAACAATACCTAGAAGTAAAGCTAGTTTATGTGATCAGTTAACCTGTATACTTTTAGGAAAAACATACCCAAGTAGGAAAAAAAAAGTATTGTACGATACTGGATACTATGATACCACCAACTAATTGGAGGAGATATAATGCTTTTATTAAACACTAAAGATTAAACTTATTTGTCAACTATTTTACCTAAATTACATTAAATTCATAAAATGGTTCTGGGTTGGTTTTTTAGAGAATATATGTTTTTTAAACCAGTACATTTAAAGGATCAGTAGTTTAACTTCCTGATTTTCAGGGAATTTTAAGAAAATCAAATTTATATAAGCAAGTATTTCAATATGCCAATCAGAGTTCATTCCCCTAACTTACCAAACTTCACAAGCTAATAGATTAATACCACCTGGAAGTCAGAAAACATTGTACACTCAAACAATTAGAGGCAAGGATATTTCTGAACTACAGATACATAGACACACGGGCACAGGAAAATAGAGCTTATAACTTCAAAACTACAATTTCAGCAATGGGACAAGAAGAGTCAACAGCAGAACAGAAAAACTGGCCCAAATGAAAGAGATCTTCTCTTCCAAGACAGTATGACATTCTCCATTGATTTGAGCTCAAAAACAGACAAAAAGACTAACAAACCAGATTATTTGTTGTCTCTCACTCAATAGTGATTAGAGTTCTATAAACCATTAATCCATTTAGCGGAATCTCCAAATTGTCAGACCTTAAAATCAAGTTCCCAACCACTGCTGCCAAAAATGGGTAATAACTTATTGGCTGTAAATGAACCAAAATAAAACAAAGACACAAAATTAGTAGAGAGGAAAATTAAAACTAGAAAAACAGAGTCAACAATGTTCTCTTGGTGCTTTAGATTCACCTAATGAGAGCCCAGAAAAGCACCTCTGGGGTTCAACCCCACATGAAGTGCACGTCCCTGGCATAGAAGTTTACCTGGCTCTGTCAAATTAATCTATTGGATATCTTGCTGTAATTTCCAAACAGTTAAAACATATTTTCCAAACAGGATAATGTCAGGATGCTCACATAGGCATGAAATGAATACCCATTAAAAGATTCTTATTCAACTTGCGAGTGATTGGACAGGTATCATAACTGGTTTAAAAAAGAATTCAAAGAATATACATTGGAATGTGGATAAGGAGTAGTGAAATGATTAAGTAAATGAGATAAACCTGGTTTGATTACAACAGGAGAGGGAATAATTGAACCTCTCCTGGACATTGAACGTGCCTACCAGGGACCTACAACTAACAAAGTGATGTAAACGAGCTCAAAGAAAATAAGGTTAGAATCAGAGAATCTACAGCACTGGCCTCTAGACAAGGTAAAGTTTTCTACTGAGACTTGTATTAATTTTTCTGTAATGTTAAAGTCAAATAGAAATTTAGAGTTCCGTCACAAAGAGGGTCCAGCCATTGGGGCGACCATGTTCCTACCTCAAATACTTACATGCCCAGGCCTGGTCAGGACTCAGTGACACCAGCGACATCACTAAGTTTAGGAGTCACAAGAGCAGCTCCCCAGGGGACTGGAGAATGGGGTTAAGTGGGTGGGAACGAGCACTGGCACTGGTATCTTTCGATGCCAGGCCAACAGGAAAACCAAGTAGCACCCATATGAGCAAAATATCACAAACACGATACCTGGGAAAGCAACAATGGGATCCTCTAGTCATAGTCTTATCTAGTCATGAAGCTTCCACTCTTCAAGAAGCAAGCTGCAGTCCCCTGGAAGCTGTGTGCATCACCTTCTACAGAAAGAACACTATTTCCAGTATCCATGAAGGATTAGAAGGTATTACCACTGTGGGGTATGTGATTTACTGACTTCCGAGAGGAGCGGTTTCAAATGGTGACAGTGTAGTGAATGGCCCCAGTGGAAGGAGATAGCTTGGGTGGCATAGAGAGAAGACTTGCTCATTGGCTCTGAGGAACTTAAGTTCTTGTGAGATTAGGATGTTGGTGTGGCATCCTCCTGGCCTGTTGAAATCTCAGAATGATTATGGTGGTTGTGGTGGAGCTGAACACCCCAACTGAAGCACCAAAGGCTTTATTCATGATGGGCACCATCTAAAGGTCAAAAGGTGGAGGCAATGAGGGTGGAGGAGGAGAGGGTAGCACAGCAGCTTACATGAACTTAATGGAGCAGAGCCTTTTACAGAAAGACTGAGGAAGGATAGGGGAAACCACAAAGAAAGAGAGAAAAATAGGAATTACAGCCAAGTTAGGTTCATGTATTATTTATTCTCTGCCTCATTCCAAAAAAGGACTTGAGGCAGGGATTATTGGCTGCTTCCTCTGAGCAGCACTATCCTCATGTGTGAAATGGGGATAGTAAGAGTTCCTCCATCCTTAGCTTTTCCCACAGATAAATCAACACATGGCTGTAAACTGCTGCATAACACAGTGCCCGGCACAGAGTACATCCATAATAAATAGCTGCATGTCTCTCCCTACCTCTGTAGGCCAGAAGCTTAGAGGGGCTTCCCCAAGCACCTCTGGGCCTGGCTCTCCCGTGATGGTGGGGTGCCTGGGCCTCTGACTGTGGAAGCACAGCCTGCTGCACCCTGTGGGGAGACAGAAGAGTGCCACGGAGAGGAAGAAGCCAGAGGTGCACACCCGGGAACCAGATAGGCCTCTTTCCAATTTCCTCTCTGCTCCCCTTTACCTGGTGACTCTCTTCCCTCTGCCTCCCTCACAATTTGTGTAAGCAGGAGTGTTGGGCCCCAAGAGGCTAAGATGGCGCCGGGTGGCCTTCTCTTCCGGATCGGGAACCCACATGGCCGACCACAAAGGCGCCAAAGTGGCGGTTTCGGTTTCCCATCAGTTCTGTTTCCCGCGAGCCTCCACCCCCTGCAGGGCGTGTCTCTCCCAACTCCCACCGACAGGGCACATCCCCATTGGCCCCCACTTTGCTGACCTCACTTCCCTTCCCTCACCCCATATAAGTAGCTGCCCTGCTCAATAAAGCGAGATCCTGCTTCGACAGACCTCCCGAGTCTGGTGTGGTTCGTTAATGCGCCTGGACTCGCGACACTCGCCATCCCGCTCAGCCCCAAGGGGAGCTACCGGCTGGCCCGGATGCTCTCCTCGTGCTTGTCGGCCCGCAAAACCTACCGGAGTCCGACACAGGAGGACATGACTTGGCCTTCAGCTAATTCACAGGAGTGTCCTAAGAGTGAAGGAAATACTGCTGGGGTTGTACTGGAGCTCAGTGGAATATGTGTTTGTATAAATTCAAGAAAACTTTCTTGCCTTGTAATGCCCATTAAATCTCATATTTACAGTGACCTCACTGTGAAGATGTTTACCCTACAGATTTGAGATTTGTTATAGAGAGGTAGGAACCTATAGAGACCTAGCCTTTGCCAAGCTCAATTCTTACTCTTCTGTCATTTGAGTAGCCAGCAGACCTTTCCCCAGCAACTGCAGATGAAGAGTTACCTTTACCTAATCACAGGATAGCTGTATTATCACCTCTCTTCCCCACTCCTCTCCTTCCCCAAAGTAAAAGTATCTCCTGGGCTAGAGCTTTCTTATATTCCAGTGTCCTCCAGCCTATAGTGAATGCCTCTAGGGTGTGTAATGCCAGAAAACCAATCATTATATGAAGACTTGACATGTTACTTAAATAGCTGATTTTTAAAAACTGTTTATTTTGGGGCCCCTGGGTGGCTCAGCGGGTTAAGGCCTCTGCCTTCGGCCCAGGTCGTGATCCCAGAGTCCAGGGATCGAGCCCCGCATCGGGCTCTCTGCTCAATGCAGAGCCTGCTTCTCTCTCTCTCTCTCTCTCTCTGCCTACTTGTGTTCTCTGTCAAATAAATAAATAAAATCTTTAAAAAAAAACTGTTTATTTTGGCTTATGGTTGTGATTGTTGTAGTGCAAAACACAGTCTGCCCCTCCCCCTGCTTGTGTGCTCATGCTCTGTCTCTCAAATAAATAAACCTTTTTTTAGATTTTTATTTATTTATTTGATGGAGAGAGATCACAAGCAGGCAGAGAGGCAGTCAGAGAGAGAAGAGGAAGCAGGCTCCCCGCTGAGCAGAGAGCCCGACACGTGGCTCGATCCCAGGATCCTGGGATCATGACCTGAGCTGAAGGCAGAGGCTTTAACCCACTGAGCCACCCAGGTGCCCTCAAATAAATAAAATATTTAAAAAAAAAGAAAAGCACAGCCTTAGCTGTGCTTGTTGATTTCACAGGAGACGTGGGGGGCATGGCTGGCATAGCATGGGTGTAAATGCAGCACCCTGCCAAGTCCCCCTCCTACACATGCACAGGAATCCTACACTCAGGAGAGGAAGACAGGCAGAGAGTGAGAATCACTGCCTTTGGGAAAGCATCAACCCACTCAAGTTAACACCTTTTTGTACATTTCTAAAAAGGTAAGTAATTTCATTATATGTAATAGAGGCTTCACTGGATTTAATGAGCTATCCTCAAAGAACTTCATGCTGTTTTCCATATAAGCTCTAATAGTAACAGCTAGAGTTACTCTTCCTCCAATTTATTGAGTCTCTTAGGCCAGATACTCTACTAGACATTTAATATATGTAATTCTCTTTCATTCTACGAACTGACCCTTAATACTACAGTTGAGGAAACTGAATCAGAGAGATCAAGAAACCTTCCCAAAACCACACAGCTAGTAAGTCATAGCACATCCAGGACTCTGTCAGACTCAAAACACTCTCCTCTTTCAACCTCACTTTAATAAGCTTCATGTTGTCCTGCTGCATAACATTTTATACCAACAACCAGGAGCAATGGTCTGAAACCCAAAAGAACATCTGAAAATAGGGCTTCCATGGAAAATTCACTAAAATAAAAGCTTCATGAATCCAGGGACATGACTTGTTGGAATCCCTCCTCTGTCCCCAGTACCCAGAGCAGTGACCAACACAGAAGATATTGAATAACTTTGAATACATTAAATTAATGAATGAAAGGATAAGTGAATCAACTTAAAGACTTGCTGCAAACCAAGAAAACACAATTAACCCGGAGAACTCTATTCACTAAGTTAAGAAGAAAGGTACTATATTTTTAAAAGATTTTATTTATTTATTTGTCAGAGAGAGAGAGAGATGTACAAGCAGGAGGAGCAGCAGGCAGAGGGAGAAGTAAGTTCCCCAATGAGCAGGGAGCCTGATGTGGGACTCTATCCCAGGACCCTGGGATCATAACCTGAGTCAAAGGCAGATAATTAAAGGAATGAGCCACCCAGGCATCCCAGAAATGTACTGGTTGATATAAAACCAATGGCTTGGGGAATGCAATCTATAAGGAAAGCTAAAAGAGAGCCAATTTACTAGACCTATGTTTCTCAAACTTCAGTGTTCTTCCAAAACACCTAGAGATTGTGTCATAATGCAGATTTTGATTCAGTATGGGTGGGACATAGAATTCTACATCCTTAGCAAGAACCAGGCTGCAGATTCAAAGATCATCCTTTGAGTAGCAAGGATGGATTCTTGCTACTGGATGGCATAAATTATTCTCAGGGTATTTCTCCCTTAGGAACTGGAGCACAGGCACCCTGGCTTGCTCAGAACAACAGTCAATGCAATTAGCATAAACAATCACACCTGATGTTACAGATTAGCGTATACAAGCACTCAACTGAATTATTTGTTTTTCCCTCAGCTGGTGGCTGGTTTTACTTAAAGATAATTCACCAAACATTAGCAAATTTTGAACATCTGCCAGAGCTTCCTCCAGATGATCTCCAGGCCCCTACTATTAGAAAAAATCAGAGGCCAAGCCTGTATTTATCACTCTACCAATTTTCTCCTTATTCTTCTCTTCCATTTTTTCATATTCTTATCTTAGTGTGACCACCCCTCAGGACATGTTCTCTGCTGAGAAATCATATGCTCCAAAATTACATTCCTTCTTTCAATCACACTCTTCCCATGCTACTGATGATGATATGGTGATAATGATGCTGAACACCTGAAGCAGATTTTAGACTGTTTAAGTAGTTAAGAGTACTTCACTCTAAGTTGCCTATGACCACAGCTGCCATTCACTCTTAGCACTACATCTCCACTACAGCACTATACACAAATATGACCATGTTCCTTGTTGCCCAATTCACTGTAATTTTGGTTCATTAACAAACAAACAAAAAAAAAGGTCTAACCCATTATACAGTAAATTCATAGGGACAGAGGCCTTACCTATTGTTGCTTACCATTGGCTCCCCAATGCCAAGCAGAGTCTCTGACACCTAATACAGGATCAGTAAATATTTGCTGAATGAATACATGGTTGCACATTAAAAGAGATCTATATGTTTATGCTAGTAGACCTTTAGGGTGGTATTTCTTAAACTGAGTTTTAAGAGGTCATGAGAGACGTTTAAAAATATTGTATTTTCATTTTGGAGATAATCCAGAAAGATTAATTATGGTATAAGGAAGAATTTCTACAAGATATCAGTGCTGAAGATGTATTTGTGTGAATGGTTGAATCAGAGTCAAATAGCAGTACTGAGAGGATAAAACAAAACAAAAATGTACAAGTGAAGTTTCTTCAGTAGTCCAAATACAGAAAAGTAGAGGGACAATGTTGTAATTTGGCCTTCAGTGGTGTATATATTCACGACTCAAGAACACTATTGCATCAGCAGATTGTGAGCAGAAGACATTTTCGAGTGGAAGCCCATTGGTATCATTTACCCATATCAAATATATGGCATCTTATTTTACCTTTGATATCAGTTTCTCCAGGGAAGGTCAATAGCAACAGGGGGAGCCCAGTGGCTTCTTTCTATTGGACCAGTTTACAAAACTGAAGGTTTTGCTAAACATCATTTTTCAGGAAGGAGGGAAAATTGGAACTGGCTCTAAACAGGACTCTCCCACATCCCTTTTACTCCACTAGTTATGAGACTGGCACTCAAGATATGAGTTGCAGTAACACATGAAAGAACAACAGAGTAAACCCTCTTGCTCCTTCTAATTCAAATGGCACCTCTCACCAGCACCAGCTCCACATAAAAACTACCTCCATTTTAGTGCACAGCTAATTATACCCGCAGACTAAATTGCATGGTATCAAATTTTGAGTATTATTCAGAAATTCCCCTTACATGTAACTTGGGATTGGCCCATTATCAATTTTAGTATAATAAGATGATGATCAATAGTAATGAGCCCTGGATGTTACACGCAACTGATGAATCACTAAATTCTATCTCTGAAACTAATAAAAAATGATCAGTTAATAATACTGAAAACTGATACTGACATATTTTCCTTTGCTAAGCAACTATGGGAGGGTGTATATTTTTCTGGTTTTATACTAAAAATTCTGGAATCAGATAAATATAAATTCATTATATGTTCCAAGAAATACTTCCTCCTGAACAAGAAAACTGTGAACCAAGCAAATACTTTATTCAACAAGACCAACACCTTGTTCATTAATAATCATATAAAGATCCTTATACTGTGTGTCCACTCATCCAAAACTATCATGATGTAAACTCAGTCCAATCCCAACCATCTCCCCACTTCATAAGACCCAGCTGGGCTCAAAATCCCTAAAATATCCCCTTTAATACACTACCAAGACTCCATCCAGATGGTGCTCTCATTTTACAACAGTAAATCTAATAAATTTAGTTTTGCTCAATCAACAGGTTATTCTGGTCATTTTTGTGGGGAAGTCAACAGTCAATAGCATTAAACAGTCAAAACTGCATTAATCTCCCTGACAGAGTATAAATGAGTGAGAGATATATGTCCTACCCATAAAACCTTTATCCCCATGACAAAATAGATAAGTGCTACAAGAATTCAAAGATGAGAAACATCAGTGTCAACTACAGGATTCTAGGGAAAGTTTCAGAAGGACATGCTTTCAGCATTGAAGTGCCTTCAAGACTACTTTAGGATTTAAAACACGCTTTACAAAGCCTCCAAAATAATAAGAGTCTAAGACACAACTGTGTCTCATTTTTCTTTCTGCAAACTGCTGGCATTTTGTCCCAGCAAGAGCCTGGGAAGTATGGAAACAAGGTAGAAAAAAGCATCCTGAGTAGTCAGGAGAGTTGGATTTCATTTCCAGCTTTTCATTAACTCACAATCTAACTTCCAAGGAGCCACTTGACATATCTCAGTTGTACTTAATCTGACAAATGTGGGAGTTGGATTACATAATCTCTAGAATCACTTACAGTGTCAATGGTTTAGAACTCTAGTTCACATCCCTTATTTACATAGAAAATATTTGTAGTTTGCTTTATAAATCAGCAAAATCCAAAGACAACAAAGCAGTCTGAAAGTGTATATTGTGTCAATATCTTTGCTCTGTTTGCATTTATAGATGTATACTGTGTGATATATACAACTCATATAAATGCTAAAAGAATACATGACATAATGTATGTGCAGAAAGCTATAATGCAGACCTGCTCTGCTTGCTCAGGGAAAGCCATCTCATTTAACCTATTTTGGACTATACTGAAATGGAACATGTTTTATTTCCATAATATGAAGTTATTTCAGACTTAGATTAAGAAGGAATGAGTCATATGTGAATTCCATAAATTGATGAAGAAGGTTCAAATTCACAAATGGCATGGAGAATTCAATAGTAAAGGAAAATAGAATTGCTTGTCTAAGTCAATAAGGCATTCTTGCATGTTGTTTCCCATCTTCACATTTTTTATATTGAGACATGAAGTTGTCTGCATTCATACTGGCCAAGAGAAAAACTGTGATGTCAGAGCCATCCACCTAAAACACATGATGCTCAAAAACCTAGAATGGGTTCAAGGGTGAGAAGAGACACATGGCAATGACCTAGACCTAGCCTATATCTTGGAGTCTAAATGCAGCGGTGCCCAGTCTAGACGAGCCAATCCCCACAGGTCCACAGAAGCTTGGATGAGAATTAGGGATTGTTATTTGAAGCCACAGAATTTTGGATGGTTTGGAGTAATGAGGAAGTGGTTAATTAACAGATGAAGGAAAGATTATAAGGGAATAAAAATAAATAGTTCTGCTTGAGCCAGTAATGCAGACTATTTCCATTTGGCAGACCTAGGTCTCCATGTAGAAACAGACATAGATACAGGGCTAGTAAAATGTACCCAAGTTTGAAGCAGGGAGAGAAGAAAAAGTAATTTCTTAAAACCACATTTTAAGTAATGACGGTAAATAATAGCAATATAAATCAAAAAGCACTGGTGTAAGTGGTATTGGATATTTCCAAGCTAATATTACATGATTTTACTCAGGAAAATATACTATTTTTAAAGTACTTAAAGAAGGTACATCCAAGTGAAAAGAAAGACTTTCTAGGTAAAACACCACGAAGAAAAAAAAAAGGCCATTTCGCTTTGGCAAAATCATTGTGAATATGAAATCAGACAAGGAAAACAGCAACATCTACCTTTGTCTGACTTTACTTCACAGTCTAGTGGCCTATATAAAATAGTTATATAAAAGCAAAGCAATTTAATATTATATTCATGAGAGAAAATCATGAACAAAAAAGTCTATAAAATTTTGTGAAAAACAAAATCAGAAAAACAAAAAAAAATTTGGAGAAGAATTCTATATAGATTCAATACACAAATAAAGAAAATGGCTAAGTGATACTGTATCTTTTTTATTCTCCTAAGTTTCTCTCAGATTCTCTTAAGATGTTACATGGATGGAAGAGTCAAGATGGGGGAGTTGCAGACTGAGATGACATCAGTCACAGGAGTTCAGCTAGATAGTTATCAAACCATTCTGAACACCTACAAACCCAACAGGAGATCAAAGAGAAGAAGAGCAGCAATTCTAGAAACAGAAAATCGACCACTTTCTGAAAGGTAGGACGTGCAGAGAAGTGAATCCAAAGCAACAGGAAGATAGACTGCAGTGGGAGGGGCTGGCTCCTGGCAAGCAGTGGAGCACTGGAGCACAAAATCAGAACTTTTAAAAAGTCTGCTCCACTGAGGGACATTACTCCAGAGGCTAAGCGGGGGTGGAGACCTCACAGGGACAGTGTGGTCTCAGGTTCCACGGGGTCACAGAAGGATCTGGGGTGTCTGAGTGTAGCAGAGCTCGCAGGTATTAGAGTAGGGAAGCCGGCTACAGAAACGGATCTGAGGAGGGAGCTCTCAGCTTGAGGTTACCTTAAACTGTGATCTGTGGAACAGTTGGGCCACTGCTTTTTGAGCAGAGAACCTACAAGTGGCAGACCAGGGGAGACTCACCTTCCTTCTCTGGAGCCAGGAATCTGCTGGATTTGGAGACCAAATGGGACTGTGTGCCAGAGACAGAAATGCTTGGTCACAGAACAGGTGAGCTCAGAGTGTGGCCAGAGACCAGGGGAGAAGGGAGTGATTGAGCACTTTTCTCCGAAGGCGCACTGAGGAGTGGGGACCTGAGCTCTCGGCTTCTCCAGGCTGGAGACTGGGAAGATGCCATTTTCATTCCCACCCTCCAGAGCTTTACGGAAACTGTTCAGGGAACAAAAGCTCCCAAGAGTGAACCCAAGAGGATTACTTAGCCCAGCCCCTGGCAAAGGAGGCACAACTCTGTCTCAGGCAAAGACATCTGAGAAGCACTGCAACAGGCCCCTTCACCAGAAGATCAGAAAGAATATCCAGCAAAGACCAAGCTCACTGATCAAGGAGAACAGTGGAATTCCAGAGGAGGGCAAAGAAAAGCATGGAATTCATGGCTTTCTCCCCATGATTCTTTAGTCTTGCAAAGTTTATCAAATTTTTAAATTTTTTTTTCTTATTCTAATTTTTTAAACTTTTCCTCTTTCCTCTTTTAAGATTGTCAAACTAGTTTATCTTAACAATAACTTCCTAAAAATCTTTTTAAACCTTCATTATTACAGTCATATTTTATCCTTCATTATATCTAACTTTGTTTTTTGTATACATATATGGTTTTTTCTTCTAAAAAAATTTGGGATACAATTTATTCTAATAGATCAAAATATACCCTAAATCTAGCACAGGGCTTTGTTCTAGCCTCTAGCCTGAGCAAATTCTCTACACTTTCTGTTTCTTTCTTTTTCCAACCAACTTACCTTATCAATTCCTTTTTTAGAAATTTTTAAAATTTTTCATCTTTACAGTCATATTCCAATACTTCATTGTGTTTACCCATCTATATATATATATATCTAGATAGATAGATAGATAGATAGATAGATACATGTATAGATATAAGATTTTCTTTCTTTAAAATTTGGGGAGGTAGTTTCTTTTAAGAGATCAAAATACACCCAAAATCAAGTGGGTGGCTCTGTTCTATTCACCAGTCTATGTGTGTGTGTGTGTGTGTGTGTGTGTGTGTGTGTGTGTGTGTGTGTGTGTATTTTAATTTAAAAAAATTTAATCTTCATTTTATACCCTTTCTTCTCCTCCTGATTTAGGGTCTCTTAGAATTTGGTTAGCATACATTTTTCTGATATCTTTGCCACCCTTATAGTATTTTATTCTCTCATTCATATATTCTTATCTCGATAAAATGACAACATGGAAGAACTCACCACAAAAAAAGAACAAGAGGCTTTACTGAAGGCTAGGGACCTAATCAATATGGATATTGGTAATATGTCAGATCCGGAGTTCAAAATTATGATTCTCAAGGTGCTAGCTGGGCTCGGAAAAGGCATGGAAGATATTAGAGAAATCTGTTTGGAGAAATAAAAGCCTTTTCTGGAGAAATGAACTAAAATCTAATGAAGCTGAAATCAAAAAAGCTATTAATAAGGTGCAATAAAAAACGGAGGCTCTTACTGCTAGGATAAATGAGACACAAGAGAGAATTAGTGATATAGAAGACCAAATGATGGAGAATAAAGAAGCTGAGCAAAAGAGAGACAAACAACTACTGGACCATGAGGGGAGAATACAAGAGATACCATAAGACAAAACAATATTAGAATAATAGGGATTCCAGAAGAAGAAAGAGAGAAGGAAGCTGAAGGTATATTGGAGCAAATTATAGTAGAGAGCTTCCCTAATTTGGGGAAGAGAGCAAGCAGCACAATTCAGAAGGCATAGAGAACCCCCCTCAAAATCAATAAAAATAGGTCCATACCCCGTCATCTAATAGTAAAACTTAGAAGTCCTAGTGACAAAGAGAAAATCCTGAAAGCAGCTCAGGACAAGAAGTCTGTAACAGACAATGGTAGAAATATTAGATTGGCAGCAGACTTATCCACAGAAACCTGTCAGGACAGAAAGAACTGGCATGATATAGTCAGAGCACTAAATGAGAAAAATATGTGGCCAAGAATACCATACCCAGCTAGGCTATCATTGAAAATAGAAGGAGAGATAAAAAGCTTCCAGGACACACAAAAGTTAAAAGAATCTGCAAACACCAAACCAGCTCTATAGGAAATATTGAAAGGGGTCCTCTAAGCAAAGACAGAGCTTAAACTAGTAGACCAGAAAGGAACAGAGATAATATACAGTAAGAAACAGTCACTTTACAGACAATACAATGGCACTAAAGTCATATCTTTCAATAGTTACCCTAACCATAAATGGGCTAAATGCCCCAATCAAAAGGCACAGGGTATCAGAATGGATCAAAAACAAGACCCATCAATATGCTATCTACAAGAAACTCATTTTAGACCCAAAGACACCTCTGGATTTAAAGTGAGGAGGTGGAAAAAATGTATGATGCTAATGGATATGAAATGAAAGCTGTCCTTATATCAGATAAATTAGATTTTAAGCCAAAGACTATAATAAGAGATGAGGAAGGACACTATATCATACTGAAAGGGTCTGTACAACAAGAAGATCTAACAATTTTAAATATCTATGCCCTTAACATGGGAACAGCCAACTATATAATCAATTAAGAACAAAATCAAAGAAACGTCGACAATAATACAGTAACAGTAGGGGACTTTAAATCCTCCTCACTGAAATGGACAGATCATACAAGCAAAGATCAACAAGGGAATAAAGGCCTTAAATGACACAATGGACCAGATGGACATCACAGACAGAATACACATTCTTCTCTAGTGCACATGGAACATTCTCCAGAATAGATCACATCCTGGGTCACAAATCAGGTCTCAACTGGAAGCAAAAGATTGGGATCATTCCCTGCATATTTTTAGAACACAATGCTCTGAAGTTAGAATTCAATCACAAGAGGAAATTTGGAAAGAACCCAATAATATGGAGGCTAAAGAGCATTCTACTAAGTAATAAGTGGGTTCACCAAGAAATTAAGGAATAATTGAAAAAATTTATGTAAACAAATGATAATGAAAACACAACTGTTCAAAATTTGTGGGATACAGCAAAGGCAGTCTTGAAAGAAAAATATATAGCAATACAAGCCTTTCTCAAGAAACAAGAAAGGTCTCAAGTACACAACCTAACCCTATACCAAAAGGAGTTAGAGAAAGAAGAGCAAAGAAAACCTGAACCCAGGAAGAGAAGAGAAATAATAAAGATCAGAGCAGAAATCAATGAAAAAATAACCAAAAGAACAGTAGAAGAAGATGGGATTGGGAGGGAGACAAACCATAAGTGACTCTTAATCTCACAAAACAAACTGAGGGTTGCTGGGGGGAGGGGGTTTGGGAGAAGAGGGTGGGATTATGGACATTGGGGAGGGTATGTGCTTTGGTGAGTGCTGTGAAGTGTGTAAACCTGGTGATTCACAGACCTGTACCCCTGGGGATAAAAATATATGTTTATAAAAAATAAAAAGTTAAAAAAACAAAAAAGAACAGTAGAAGAGATCAAAAAAACTAGGGGCTGGTTCTTTGAAAGAATTAATAAGATTGATAAACCCCTGGCCAGATTATCAAAAACAAAAGAGAAAAGACCCAAATAAATAAAATCATGAATGAAAGAGGACAAAGGGTGTTAGAGAGGAGAAGGGAGTTGGGGTAAATTGAAAGGGGAGGTGAATCATGAGAGACTATGGACTCTGAAAAACAATCTGAGGGGTTTGAAGTGGCGGGGGGGTGGGTGGGAGGTTGGGGTACCAGGTGGTGGGTATTATAGAGGGCACAGATTGCATGGAGCACTGGGTGTGGTGAAAAAATAATGAATACTGTTTTTCTGAAAATAAATAAATCAATTTAATAAAAAAAAAATAAAAATAAAGAAAAAATGATAAATAATTTCAAATATAAAAAAAAAGAAAGGAGAATCACAACCAACACCAAAGAAATACAAAGAATTATAAGAACAAATTATGAGCAACTATACGCCAGCAAATTTGACAATCTGGAAGAAATGGATGCATTCCTAAAGAGATATAAACCACCAAAACTGAACCAGGAAGAAATGGAAAACCTCAACAATCCCATAACCAGTAAGAAGATTGAAGCAGTCATCAGAAATCTCCCAACAAATAAGAGCCCATGGCCAGACGGCTTCCCAGGGGGATTCTACCAAACATTTAAAGAAGAATTAGTACCTACTCTCCTGAAACTATTCCAAAAAATAGAAATGGAAGGAAAACTTCCAAACTCATTTTATGAGGCCAGTATTACTTTGATCCCAAAACCAAAGACCCCACTAAAAAGAGAATTACAGACCAATATCCTTGATGAACACAGATGTGAAAATTCTCACCAAAATACTAGCCAATAGGATCCAACAGTATATTAAAAGGATTATTCACCATGACCAATTGGGATTTATTCCAGGGCTCCAAGTTTGGTTCAACATCTGCAAATCAATCGATGTGATACAATACCTTAATAAAAGAAAGAACAAGAACCATATGATACTCCCAATAGATGCTGAAAAAGCTTTTGAAAAGTACAGCACCCTTTCTTGATCAAAACTCTACAAAGTGTAGGGATTGAGGATACATACCTCAATATAATCAAACCCATGTATGAAAAACCCACAGCGAATATCATTCTCAATGGGGAAAAATAGAGTTTTTCCCTTAAGTTCACGAACACGACAAGGAGGTCCACTATCACCACTACTATTCAATATAGTACTAAAAGTCCTAGCCTCAGCAATCAGACAACAACAACAACAAAGTAAAAAGCATCCAAATCAGCAAAGAGGAACTCAAACTATCACTCTTTGCAGATGGTATGATACTTTATGTGGAAAAGCCAAAAGACTCGACTCCAAAACTGCTATAACTCATACAGGAATTCAGTGAATTGTCACTATATAAAATCAATGCACAGAAATTAGTTGCATTTATACACATCAAAAGCAAGATAGAAGAAAGAGAAACTAAGGAGTCAACTCAATTTATGATTGCACCCAAAACCATAAGATACCTAGGAATAAACCTAACCAAGGAGGCAAAGAATCTGCACTCAGAAAACTATAAAGGGCTCATGAAAGAAATTGAGGAAGACACAAAGAAATGGAAAACTGTTCCATGCTCATGGATTGGAAGAACAAATATTGTGAAAATGTCTATGCTACATAGGGCAATCCCTATCAAAATACCATCCATTTTTTTAAAGAAATGGAACAAATAATTCTAAAATTTATATGGACCAGAAAAGACCTCGAATAGCCAGAGGAATGCTGAAAAAGAAAGCCAATATTGGTGGCATTTCAATTCCAGACTTCGTGCTCGCTTCGGCAGCACATATACTAAAATTGGAACAATTCCAGACTTCAAGCTATATTACAAAGCTGTCATCATCAAGACAGTATGGTACTGGCATAAAAACAGACATATAGATGAATGGAACAGAATAGAGAGCCCAGAAATAGACCCTCAACTCTATGGTCAACTAATGTTTGAAAAACAGGAAAGAATGTCCAAGGGAAAAAATACAGTCTCTTCAACAAATGGTGTTGGGAAAATTGGACAGCCACATGCAGAAAAATGAAAGTGGACCACTTCCTTACACCACACACAAAAATAGACTCAAAATGGACTAAATAGCTCAGCGTGAGACAGGAATCCATCAAAATCCTTGAGAACACAGGCAGTCACCTCTTTGATCAACCACAGCAACTTCTTCCTAGAAACATCACCAAAGCCAAGGGAGGGAAGGGCAGAAATGAACTATTGGGACTTCAGCAAGAAAAAAAGCTTTTGCACAGCAAAGGAAACAGTCAATAAAACCAAAAGACAACTGAAAGAATGGGAGAAGATATTTGCAAATGACATATCAGATAAAGGGTTAGTATCCAAAATCTGTAAGGAACTTATCAAACTCAACACCCAAAGAACAATGAAGATATGGGCAGAGTACATGAACAGAAATTTATGCAAAGAAGGCATCCAGATGGCCAACAGATACATGAGAAAGTGCTCCACATCACTTGGCATCAGGGAAATACAAATCAAAACCACAATGAGATACCACCTCACACCAGTCAGAATGGCTAAAATTAATAAGTCAGGAAATGACAGATGCTGGCAAGGATGTGGAGAAAGGGGAACCCTTGTACACTGTTGGTGGGAATGCAAGCTGGTGCAGCCACTCTGGAAAACAGCATGGAGGTTCCTCAGAAAGTTGACAATAGAACTACCCTATGACCCAGCAAGTGCACTAGTGCATTTACCCTAAAGATACAAACGTAGTGATTCAATGGGGCATGTGCACCCGAATGTTCATAGCAGCAATGTCCACAATAGCCAAACTGTGGAAAGAACCTAGATGTCCAAATGGGTAAAGAACATGTGGTGCATATATATATATATATATATATATATATATATATATATATATATATGATGCAGCCATGAAAAGAAATGAAACCTTGCCATTTGCAAAGACATGGATGGAAGTAGAGGCTATTATGCTGGATGAAATGAGTCAATGAGTCAATCAGAGAAAGACAATTATCATATGATCTGCCTGTTAAGAGGAATTTGAGAGGCAAAGTGGGGGGCTTAGGGGGTAGGGAAGTAAAAAATGAAACAAGATAGGATTGGGAGGGAGACAAACCATAAGAGACTCTTAATCTCACAAAACAAACTGAAGGTTGCCAGGTGGAAGTGGTTAGGAAGAGGGTAGTTGGGTTATGGACACTGGGGAGGGTATGTGCTATGGTGAGTGCTGTGAAATGTGTAAGCCTGATGATTCACACCCCTGTACCCCTGGGGCTAATAATACATTATATGTTACTAAAAATAAAAATAAAAAAAAAGATGTTAGATGTTAGATGTTACATGGACTTTGGTCTCAGCCTAGATTTATTTTGGTTTCAAAACTTAATAAACTTCTTTGGAGTTGAGATTAGAGGAATATCCTTTCGAACATATATTATTTATACATTTTATTAGTCTTCTAAAAGTTCATGAAGAAATTAACTGAGAAATAGAATATCTAACTGGTCATTTGAGTCCTTAATGAGTTTTAAAATAAACCTGCCCCGCAAAGAAAATGGTTATAGGAAAAAATAAAAAAGCAATTTCAGAAAGGGAACACAGTTTGGGGTCTGCTGTAAGAGAATATATAGCTAATACCCTGCAGTCCTTTGCCACCTTTGGCTTTCCTATTATAGTGCATCAAAGTTCAATTCTTATAATAACTGAGATTTCAGCTTTAACTTAAATCCTCTGTCCCTCACCATGCTTGCCCAGTGATTTGTCAAATCCTATCTCTGCTATGCAATTTATATGTTCCATGCCATCACCCTCACTCTGACGTCATTTCTTCCCATTGGCTCTATTACAACAGACTATTGTGAAAGATGACAAAAAATGGCCACAGTACTTGGCAGTTAACTCCCATCAAAAGTGGAGGTCATTTCTCTAACCCTTGAATATACACTAGCCATGTGATCTCCTTTGACCAAAAGAATGTGGTAGAAATGGTGTACTGTTGGTTCTGAGCCTTAAACTCAAGACCTTCCATTCTTCCACTACAGGAAATTGCCACCATCATGTAAACATGACTAGCCTAATGTGTTAGACAATGAGAGACACATGGCTCTGTCATCGCTATCACTCAAGCCATAGCTAGCTAACCCCAAAATAAAGAACTGTTCTAATGACCAACAGCTGATACAGGTGCATGAGAGAGCCCAGCAAACAACCACGTAGCAGACCACAGGCCAAATTGCCAACTCTAAGTATAATGAGGCAAAAGCAAAAACAGTTGTTTCCAGTCACAAAATAGTTATGATCTGTTCTTTTTTTTTTTAAGATTTTATTTTCTTATTTGACAGACAGAGATCACAAGTAGGCAGAGAGGCAGACAGAGAGAGAGAGAGGAGGAAGCAGGCTCCCTGCTGAGCAGAGAGCCTGATGTGGGGCTCGATCCCAGGACCCTGGGATCATGACCTGAGCCAAAGGCAGAGGGTTTAACCCATTGAGCCACCCAGGTGCCCCTAGTTATTATCTGTTCTGAAGTAGTTTGCTACACAGCAAGGTCCAAATTAATATAGCTACTAATTCATCCACTCATATTAGCACATTACTTCCAATCTGTTGAAAGTATCATGGAACTGAAGGTCTAAGAATCTTAAAAAACAAGAAATATCTACTGGGTATTTACCCCAAAGATACAGATGTAGTAAAAAGAAGGGCCATCTGTACCCCAATGTTTATAGCAGCAATGGCCATGGTTGCCAAACTGTGGAAAGAACCAAGATGTCCTTCAACGGACGAGTGGATAAGGAAGATGTGGTTCATATACACTATGGAGTATTATGCCTCCATCAGAAAGGATGAATACACAGCTTTTGTAGCAACATGGACGGGACTGGAAGAGATAATGCAAGTGAAATAAGTCAAGCAGAGAGAGTCAATTATCATATGGTTTCACTTATTTGTGGAGCATAACAAATAGCATGGTGGACATGGGGATATAAAGAGGAGAAGGGAGTTGGGGTAAATTGGAAGGGGAGGTGAACCATGAGAGACTATGGACTCTGAAAAACAATCTGTGGGGTTTGAAGGGGCGGGGGGTGGGAGGTTGGGGGAGCCAGGTAGTGGGTATTAGGGAGGGCACGTATTGCATGGAGCACTGGGTATGGTGCATAAATAATGAATTCTGTTACGCTGAAAAGAAATTAAAAAAAAAAGTGACTAGAAGTTGCTCTACATTAAAAGAAATGAAAGCCTCGTGGTGGGTATCAAGGAGGGCACATATTGCATGGAACACTGGGTATGGTACATAAACAATGAATCTTGGAACATTGAAAAATAAAATAAAATAATAAATTGAAATAAATGTATATTTCATTACTTAAAAAAAGAAATGGAAGTGACATTACAAACAAATTCATTGTCAATTTTAGTGGAGTCCTGGTTCAGATAAATAGCTATCCATGACATTTTGGAGGCAATTAGGATAATTTGAATATGTATCAGACATTGAAAGTTATTATAAAATTTTTGTTAATTTTCTTGGGTATAGTAATAGTATTGTGGTTATATAGAGAACATTCCTTGAATTCTCAAATATTTGTTGAAGAAGGATTGAAGAATGAAGTGTCATGATGTCTACCACTGAGTATCATATGTTTTAGCAAGCAAATGTATCCATGTGTGGAAATAAATTGAGAAAAGTGTTTTAATGTGGCACTATGTTAACAATTGTTGACTCTTGTTGGAGAATCTGAGTGTTTATTGTGTCATTTTTCCAAATTCTCTATATGTTTAAAATGGTAAATAAAAGGTGTCAGAAAAGTAAAAAACAAACAAACAAACAAACAAAACGAGAAATAGCAGGATATAAAGATAACAAGAAATTCTTGGGAGATGAGAGTGAAATCAAGGTCATAGAAAAATAAAGGAAATAGTTGAAAAATACCAAGACCATTCTCAGAAACTTCTGATTTCCATTTCCCTAGCTCTTGCATGTTCTTCCTTTCCTCTCCCTAGAATGGAAACCAACTGTTTATTGAAAGAAGACAATGTATTGGTCTGATATTTCTGAGCTCGTCATCATAGTTAGCACAAATGTGTAGAATATGTTCATTATGTGTCCAACATAAGGCTAAGGGCTTTGTGCTAATGATTTCCTTTAATCCTTGCAACAAACTTAAGAGAGAGTATAATGATCATCTTCATTTTACTAATAAGAAAACAGAAGCACAAAGAATCACTTGCTCCAGCTCATACAGTAAAGGGCATAAAGTGCTTTAACCCCAGGGGATCAGTCACTGTAGCCTGCCCTCTTCATCAAACTTCTTCCCTCCCTTGAACACTTGGTTGGAACTCAGGAGCCACTACCTTTGGGTTTCAGGTCTCATAGGCCTGACCATTCCCATTTTTTCTTATGTGCGTCTTAATGTAACTCTTTGCCCTCTAGAGGCATATGACATACTCTGTATTCCTCATCCTTGTTTAGAGTAGTGGTTCTGGGGCCTTAAATACACTAATGCCTACATTCCACCCCCAGAGAATCCAATTTAATTTGTTTAAAATATGGCCTGGACATCAGCATTTAAATCAGCATTTAATCTAATGTATAGCCAAGGTTGACAATAACTGGTGCAAAGGGATGAGAGATTATTCATTCCCCACCCACCCTCCAACCTGAAGAAGGGTACTTACAAGAAGTAGCTTATAGATAAAAAATCAGATCAGGTTAGAGTAGAATCAGCAATGCTTGAAGGCAGAAAAGGAGGCCACCTCCCTGACATGATTTTATGATCCTGGCCAAAAATGCCTTTCTCAAAAAAAAAAAAAAAATGCCTTTCTCTATGCCATAGTATCTGAAATTCTACCAAGGGGGAAGAGTTAAAGCTTATATCACTGTATTCTTCCACCATCACCTTTTAAAATACAAAATCCCCACAGTGAGGATAAACTTGTTCATGTAATTCTTACAGTTATGCCTGTTCATTTTCCAGATCACTCTTCCTAAGACAGTAAGTTCAGATTGGGGTATTGAGAGAGTACGAAGTTTGATTGTTAAAGATGAACTTGTTTTTGAATCATGGGTCACTACTCTTGGGAGTTTCAGCCAAGCTAGGAAACAGAGGAAAGACATCTGAGGACTTCTGACAGTGTGTGAGAGAGAAGGGGATGACTGAAGCTAGCAGGCTGGAGTGAGGGGCAGGAAGATATGGAGGATGGGGGAGTGTTGCTTTTACTTGCGCCTGGAGTCTGAAGACAGTATTTGTTCCTTTTTTCTTTTTCTTGTAACATCTATTTGTTAACTTATTTAAGAAATGTGCATAAAGTATCTGCAGTATAAAAAATACAATTGAAAATACAAAGATGTCAAAGACATATGCCCCCCAGGAATATAAAATCTTAAACAACTTTCAACAACATTGTGATAAAACAGAGGAAATAAGATTGAATCTCATTCAGTTTTCTTAAATTCAAGAGCCTAAAATAAATGCTTAACTTTGGGTGGACTGCATTACTATCTAATGATCTTTTGTAATTTACAATAATTTTCTTTTTGACTGATAATCTTAAATTCTGAAATGTAACTAAATCACTGAGAAACACTTCTCATTTTGAATTAAAGCAGGGCCTTAGAAGTAGAAGAATTTACTGAAGACTTTATTTCTCTTTGTAACCAACAAAATCTTTAGAAAATATAAACCAATATTAGAGAATAAAATTAAATTCAAAGCTCTAGAAACTTAACCTAGTCTAGTGGAAGGCTTGACAACTTCAGCAGAACTAAGGGAATTTTTCCTTCATCTCAATTATATATGAAACTAATTTGTCCTAAAGTGAGTGAAAGTATTGATTTTCATTTGTTTGGTGGGACCTCATATAATCTCTGACCTTCTAGCAAGAGTCACTACTTTATAGTCAAAGCAACAGTAAAAATGGTGATAGCATGTTGAAAAAGAGACAAACAGCTCAAAAAGAATTATCATATGGAAAAAAGAAGCCATATGTTTTAATAATCATAAGGATCATAGAGGACCAAGAACTTGAAAAATGTGGATAATTACAATAAACTGTCGAGAGGTTCCTCAAAATCTAAATGAACTAGAAAAGATTTTTCCTTTCCAGTCTGTTACCATTTTTGAAACTTATAGTTACTAACTCCTTTGATAGTCTTCTGAAGAAACAAACATTTTAATTGCATGAAAAACTATATAGAATGAGGGGAATGAATCATTTGAATTGTAAGGTGATATAGGGCTGGAATTAGAAATAATGTAGTGTCTTGTCCAGCTATGTACCCACACATTATAGGTAGGAGGAGTTGGATAAAGATTGCAGGGCCACAACTTGAAAGATTCTAGTTTAACTGTTCCATGTTGGCACGTGGAAATCTGTACTCTAGTTGATTATTTTGAGAGTTATCTGAGTTCTACAATGGAAAAACCCTTCTTCTTTGTATTTTATAAATGATGACATAGAGGGTAAGAATGAAAACTGCATATTTGGAGAGTAGAGAAAAACCTTTGTAATACCTTTCAGGGGTTCCTCTTAGATTCAACCAAATATACAGACTTGCAAGACTATGACAGTTCACATTTGCCCTAAGTCTACTCAGAACATATGGGTCAGGGGACAGAGGTCCCTTCCAAGAGAATCTGTGCAGCAGTTAATCTGTAGGACAGTTCACACAGCTTTAGGAGATATCCTCTCCCCAGGTGACACAGTTCAAGTTAAAGGAGACAGTTCCAAATCAGGCAGCTGGGTGACTGACCTGAATTAGAACACATATCACTCCTCACAGATACCAATACCACTTGGAACAACTCTACTGGCAAAGTTTCCAAAGTCCTCCAAGGCACCTGCTCCATATCAAGAGTCCCTGTACACAAGTAAGCCAAAAGCTATGACTTTAGCTCATGAACTCATGGTTCTTACCAGTCTAGATCCATTTTACTCATTAGGAGACATTTTTACCTAGTAAAATAGTTGACACATAATCATCTTACCTGGTTTCTAGCATAGCAAAGTTAGCCATAAGTCACTTTCTTCAGCAACATAGGTTTTGTTAACACATCCACAGTCATAAGTACCATCCCCAAAATTACATTTTTTATGTGGTTCTACCTGAAGGGCTATTGCTATCTCATCTCATTTTTACAAAAGAATGCCAGGGATGGGAGAATGAAGTAATATAAAAAAGGACTTATTATTATTATTTTTTAATAGTAACTTTCACAAATCTCAGTGCAAGTCTCTATGTGGTCTAGAAGGTGCCTCGGGAGATTTGCCTCCTCTTTCCCTCATTTTATGAGCTAGAAGTCTCACTCCACAAGAAAAAACAAGTTTTCAACTTGGACAAGTTAATTGTATTTCCTAGTTTCTTTTTCAAAATTTTCCTAAACTCACACCTAAATTTAACTAAAGGGGAGGTATTTACATATGCATACATCTGGAATATGTTATCATTTGACAAAAATCTAAAGACCATGTAAAACACTTCTTAGTAGTCTTTTCTAAATACTAATGAATGAAGTTTCACATAGTTCTTATTTTTCTGAAAGGAGTCAGATAAAGATAACCAAGATCCATTACTCTAAGATTCTTCTAATATAGAAATGTGCACTATAAATGTCTAAGGGGGGGATTAAGCATGCAGCATTCTCTAAACTTGCTTGACCATGGAATCCTTTATGAACAGAACAGTCACTTGACATATAATGTGAAAAATACTAGAACATGAATTTTCTTTGCAGTACCTCTGAACATTGAGTACTTTTGGAAAAGCCTTTGTTTCAATTTAATTGTGTGAATGTGCCAAGAATTCCTGAATTAGAAAAAAATGCCTGCAAACCTCGCACAACACCAATTCTCTGGTTGGGAACTTAAAGAAACTATAATCACCCAGGGCTATTTATTCTACATATTAAGATGGTCTCCATTAATCAGAAAAATACTTTGGACAGTATCTAATACAAACTATGTGAAACTCTGCTGACTTCAACTTCCAATAAAATGCTTTACTTCCTAGAACAGGTTTTAGGGTGAACAGCTACACATTTGTGATAAACAGTTAATCATTTTTACTCATGACTGTAAGGACTGTAAGAAATTACAATAGTCTTGAGATGAAAAGCTACATATTGGACAAAAACAAAATCTCTTGGTCTCAGACTAGTTTAAGAATAAAAATAAACAAAATCAGAAACACCAAAGACAAAAAAAAAAAACCAACTTTGTCATGATACAACTCTTAACCTTTATGATACCCTGCTGTGAACTGAAAATCTTTGATATCAAAGAAAATAATTATTATTGTGAGGGTTTTTTTTTTTTTAATCTACTCGTAAGAGAAAGGCACTATGAGGGGACTTAATGGGTTTTGCCAGATTTTACAATAAAGAACACTACTTGGAACACAGTTGCCTAATAATTATTCATTGACCTAAACCAGGGAACAGAAAAGGTCATCATTAAACTTTAAGACCTCCAGGGACTCTTAATTCTGAGACAAGCATTACAGAGAATGGTGGCGTTGGAGGAAAAAGAGATAAAAATGCTAAGATCATGTGGCAGTAAAATATCCATACTTTCACTCTTTTCCTTTCCTTCTTCCCAGAAACTTTGCAGGCCACAAATCAGTTATTGAAATGCAACTAAGTCTCCTTTGCAGTTATATCTATGTCTCTGTGTACATTATATACTTCATATATGGGAGAGGAAGTATACAAGAGAATAAAAGAGAAGAGACAATACCTAGAGATTGTAAAAATGAGATTGGAAGGGCACCTACTAGAAGAACAAGGGAAAGCAATCTAACAGGAAGTAAACTACTATATTTTCCTTGGTATCAAATGTTCCTGAGTCTCTTAACGTACTTAATTGATAAATAGGACCTACTAGGAACTAATCTTATTTTAGTGGATTCTTGGCTTGGTAAAAGGGCATTGGGGTTAAGCTCTCATATAATTCAGTAGAATTTGAGGATGCCTGTCTTATAGTGCAGTAATTTTAGAATAGTTAGGGACTTAAAAGCAACATTACAACATAAAGAGCACATTCAACAGTAACTGTTTAGATAAATGATTTAAAATATATCTATTGGACAAAATATAAGATACATAATCTTTCTTCGTGTATTTTCTTCTGCTTTCATTTATACAAGTACAATAAACCAATTCAATATGATTAGAAGCTCTTATCACAACTGTTTGTGGGCAAGGGATTGTGCAATGTAGTACAACTCACTGTCATTTGTCAGGAGAGGCTTAAGTGGCTCAGGAATGGAATCCCCTTTTGGTATTCTGTGTTACTCATCTATCTTTTTTGTTCAAGCCTGTGATCTTAGGCAGACTTAGTATTAAACCAGTCCAGTATTTAGTAAATAAGGCGGGAATTTTGAACAGTTTCATGCCTATTAATGTCCTCTTTGTAACTGAGAGCTAGGATGAAGGAAACCAACTAAGGCTACAATATAAGTCTTAACAACTGTGTCCAAATTCTCAAAAACTCCTTACACTTAAGTAGTAATGTATGGACAGAGAAAATATGGGAAAATCATCAGTAGAATAAGTAATAGCAGAGCTAAAGTTAAATTGTTATCTTTTTAATTTCCGATGTTTTTTTAAGAGAACAGCTAATACCCACTGATATTTAAAAAATTGGTTTTGAATACATTGGAAATATTTTTGTTTTGTTTGATTTGTCATTTAGATTATTTTTTGCTGTTTTAGAAGGAATCTTGAAATTAAGAAACACCAATATATGTATATGTACACAAAAATAGTTGGCTATTTTTGGGTAATAAAAATCCATTTGATCAGGAATTTTCTGATTATGTGTTTATGGGCTCTTTCTAAAACATAAAGCTTACAGATCAGGTAACATACTTTTTAAGGGTCCAATCTAATCAATACTACACCTGTCTGATGAGGCAAATAATGGCCATTCTGTTGTTTGATAGAATAGTGACAATGTTATATCCTCACTAAACCCTGAAAATGCCTTCACACATTTCCATATGATGGATCACACGAAAATGTTAGTTTCGTGTCCTACCATATTTATAGTAATGCACATAGGTTTATCAGAATAACGGGTTCTAAATTAGAAACCTGTGTTTGGTGGGGATAATTCTAGCCAAGATCAATAGTTTAACACTTTACAGGGAATACATGAATTAGGCAAATGCTAATTTTAAAATTAGGACATATTTTTATTTATACTATACTGATAAACATTTTAATATAAATTGTTCCAAGGTGATTATGGATTTTCTTTTTACATAATATGCTTTCTAATTATTAAATATAAAATGGAAAAAGATGGCATCTCTCATGATTTTGGCATTGTATGTATGGTCAGGACTAAATAACAAGAAAATTAATTGTCCCATGTGTTCACACCGACCTAGCAGTGTAATGTTAAGGTCATATGATAAAGTGAGGAGAGTTAGGCTTTGAATTAAGAATTATTTTTCTCTTCTGAACTTTATATGAATATGCTCAAGAGGTAAGGGATTTCTTATTTACAACCCCAAAATGAGCCTTGATGGTTATACACCCTGAGTGGGTCATATTCTAGCCATGTCTCTTCGGCAAGTTCCTTAAATGGTCTGAGATAGGAGTTAGGATCATATTATAAGAGATACATGAGAAGAACAGGCTACAAGTAAGAGAAAAAGAACTCAGTTACATTTTGTTTTCAATCAAACTGTGGTCAGAATGTTTATATCATTATAAGATATTATGTATCATTTTCATGGCTCCATCCCAAAGCCTGTAAGGAAGAAAGATTCAATGATTGGGATCACCTAACTGGAAAATAAAAGGTGATTAACTACTAGAATGTAGATGGATAAGGCAGATTTCTGGACTATCTAGTAAACAATTATCCTCAGTTTTGATGAAGAAGGGAGGACAGAAGTTGCATCAGAAGAGATTCAAAGTGGCTGGCAAGTCTCAGTGACAACAAAATCTATGGTTTCTCAAAGTCAGTTGCAAGTTGTCTCCATAGACATTCCCAAGGGCTACTGCATCTCTAATTTTAAAGTGATACAGGCATGAATATATATTCTTTAAGACTTCCCTAACTCTTTTCTTTTTTTGTAAAACCAAAATCTTGTTTCTGAAGGGCCATAAAACTGTTGGTTATGGCAACCAACTTCTAGCTTTCTCTTTTCAAACCTGTTAAATCATCACAGTTGAAAATATTAGTGCTAAATGCTATTTGTCTTAATAACCCATTCCATGTTATATATAATCCATGGCTCAAAATTAATAGGCCCAATGAAGAGATCATTTGAGCTCTGTAATTTAGTTTGAAACAGTACAGAGAGTTTACCTAGAAAATCACTATTTTAATAATGCTGAAAGAACAATAAATTACCTTACATTTATATAGAACTTAACAGTGTTCAAAGGAACATAAAATGCATTATTTTTTCCTGAAAAACCTCCTGATACACAATTGTTATACTCCTTGGCTCATGACATTTTAACATCACTGACCCATACATGGTTCTCTTTTATTCTATTTCATACACTTACATTCACCTGCATTTTCTATCAGATTAATAATTGAACAGGAAATCCATTATTCTTGATCTTTAAAATAAGTTTCATAGACTGGAAGTGCAAGATTATTATTACTGCAACATATAGTTGCTTAGTGCTCATATACCATGCACTGTATTTCCTTTTAAAATTTGAAGCAGATCACCATGGAATTAGGGGCAATTCCATTCCCCTTCAGTGTGCACTTATATAAAAATAATGATAAGTGTCAATGTAACCAGTTGCTGCTTCTGTGCACTACTTTCCCCTCACAAGTCCCTTTGAAACCTCCACAACTCTCCCATCTTTAAAACATGGAAGTCGTCTGCCAAACAAAACTTCAAATGAGAGACAATCTTGGTAACTTGTGCACAAATAGAGCAGCTGTATACTTATCAAGATAATCAGCCCTTACTTTTTAGTTATGAAGGGAAAGTTACATGTCACTTTTATATCATTTTCTGTGACAGCCTGCATTAGGGTCAAAAACTGCCAATTACCATGTAGTGCCAGGAACTGGATCAATGCATCAGTCAAATTTTTGGCTTATTCTTAACTTTTCACAGTTTTATCAAGAGTAAACTTTTCAAAGAAGAATATGAATGTTTTCTTGACTTCACTTGTTTTCCAAAGAAAAAATACTAAAAATTTGATTGACTGTTAAGCAGAAGTTTTGTCTTCTTTGAGAGATGAGGGAGGAAAAATATGCGTTGTTACTTGAATCCATTCTGGCCATTTGTCCTCTTTTTATTTCTTGCTTTAGAAGCCTCCCACCTCTTCAGTGAATTAATGGGCAGAAAATTAAATGTCAAAGTCCTTCAGTGTCAGAAATTATATTTTACCTTCCTTGCAATAGTTTAGCTAGGCATAGAATTTGAGGCTGACTGATTTTTACTTTCATGATTTCATCTGCTTTCATGAAATCTACTGTTTTCTGGCATTTATCCTTGCATATGAGAGCTTGCTGACATTCTAATTGTCTTTCCTTTTGTTCCTGGTACATAGTCTAACTTTTGTTTCTAGTATCTCAGATGCTCTCCTTTACCTCTGATATCTGGGTATGGATTTACTTGTATTGGTCCTATTGGACATTCAACAGACACTTTTAATCAGTGGACTCATTTTCGGTTCTTGAAAATTCTGACATTATCACTTCAAATATTGATTCCTGGACATTTCTTTATTCATTTCCTATGAAATGAATGATGTTGGAACTTTATAAGCTATGTTCTTTGTCTCCTAATTATTCTTTTATATGTCTGTTTTGAATCTCTTTTCCTTTTATTCTGCTTTTGATATAAATTCCTCTGCTAATTTTCATGTATGCTCTGTGCTTTCTGAAGTTAATCTGTTGAGCTTTTTTAAAATATTTTTTTTCTGGTAAAATCATCCCCCCAAATATTTATAAATTTTAAAAGCACACAAAATAATTAAAAATAACAAACATCTACAGTGCCAGCTCCAGAATTATATACTTTTGGTGATTTGGCTTACTCTTGAACACCTTTCTTCCTACACAGATACTTTACACACTACTGAAAACATGAATATGGGCATTTTTTTAACAAAAATAATTAGAAACATCACTCATAAAGTTAAAGTCCTCTTCAATCACCACCTCCATTGTTGATCTACTCCTCTACTATACTGAAGTAAATACTATTAAATAAGTAACCATGCAAGTTCTCAAGTATTATTTTATGTGTTAATATACATAAACATTTCATTTTATGCCAATTATATCAAGTATTGACTAATGTTTTTGAAATTTTCCCACATACTGAAACACATAAATGTATTTGTTTAATTTCAGTACACTATTTCATAATATGTTTTGCCACATTTTATTAATTTATTCTTCTTTTGATAGCTTATGCCTGTTTATTTTGGTGTCAATTTTTCTCTATTATAAACAGTACTAAAAATAAACAATACCCTTATGCATGTCTTTTATATGTGTTTGTGACTATTTCTCTAGGGGAAATATCAAAGTCAAATTTCTGGGTGATGAGGTGTAGACATTTCATCAGTCTTACAAGTGTCAAACAGTATTTAAAATTTTATCAATCTGATCAGTACAACGTAGTACGTATGTGTAACTGGCATTTTCATGATTACTAATGAAGCTGAGAAAATCTCTGTGTGTTTATTGGCTTCTTTGATTATCTGTTTAAGTGTTTTCAGTATTTGTTAATTAGTTTGTTTCTTGTTAAGTAGGAAATATGTGCATATTCAGAATAGTGATAATTTGTTATGTGTATTATGAAAAGTTTCTTCAATAATGAAATTTATTTTATATGTCCACTAGTTTTGTTCTTTTGGTTATTTTTAGGACCCCCTTTTTGTCTGTTTTACTCTTCTTTATAAGATTTTATTTATTTGAGAGAGAAAGAGAGCATGGAAGAGACAGCAGTAGGACGTTGGTAGTGGGGGAGAAGGAGGGGAGGGAGAAGCAGGATCCCCACTGAGCCAGAAGCCCAAGGCAGAGGCAGGGCTTGAACCCAGGACCCAAGAGATCATGACCTGAACTGAAGGCAGATGCTTAACCAGCTGAGCCACCCAGATGCCCCCAGACCTCTTTTTGTAATGGTTTATAATCATCCCTTGGTAATTGTAATTACTTAGTAATTGTTCTCTTTGGGTCACAGCTATCTCTTCATCTCTTTGAAAATCATAAATATAATTATTTTTGTAATTTCTGCCCCTTATTTTCAGTTCATCCAGAGTAATTTTAGAACCTAGGTTGATTTACAGTCTGTTTTTTTAATCTTTTATTTGTTGTCATTTTTGATATAAATGGAAGTAACCATTATTTTTTAAAATATGATTGAATAGTTTCACTAAGTCATGTTACAGACATTGCTCTTTCACTAAATGTAAATGAGGATCAGGTAACAAAGGAGACAAGGTGGTGTGGCAAAGGTTTAGCAGATTTAGTGAATGAGGTGATGATCCTATGTGGCTGCTTTGAAGAGTGAAGCAGGGGCCACAGGGCAAGAAATGCAGCTGGTTTTTTAGAAACTGGATAAGGCCCGGAAACATGGTCTTCTGAAGCCTCCAGAGGGGATGCAGTCATGCCTGTACCTTGATTTAGCCCACTGAGACACCATGGTGGACTTCCGGCTTATCAGAACTGTGAGATACTTGATTTGCATTGTTTTAAGTCACTTAGTTGTGATAACATATTATTACAGCAACAATAGGAAACTAATACAGTAGCTTCCCAGCTCTAGCCTCCTAAAAGGTAGAGCCTGCTGATAGAAGCTTCCTTCAATCAGTCTCCCCCTCACTCATTACTTTGTACAGTAATCCTACTTCCAGTTACAACCCTCATGAAAAGCAATCAATGTTAGGCCTGTACATCCACAGGACATAAATTTCAGAATACATTTTCCTACTTCCAGACCTTGATCCCAGCCTGCTATATCCCCTCAGATCTGCCTGCCACACTGTGCACCTTTTGTTTCTGTTTTGTGTTTGGTCTGGAAACATTTATTTTGTTGGGATATGTCTTTTATCTATTTTTGTATTTTATCTATCATTACTATTAGAACAGTAATGATACATTGACTTTTTGGTAGAGACAGTTATGTAAAGTAATTCTTGAGGCTGCCCCACTATTCTAATAGCAATCAATGCACATGTTTATAATTTCGTGTCCTTTTATCTTCTGCTTTTATGCTCCCCTCTATTCCTGGATCTTCCTCTCACATTCACGAAGCCTTCCAAAGATAAGATTTTATTTTCCCTCCATTTAAACTCTGGAAAAAGGAAAATGCAGAGAACATGCAGAAGTGGCAATGTCTTGAACCAACTACTCTCTGCAATCTCCTCCCAATTTGGTGAATCTGTTTACTATGGTTGTATTTCCAGAGGGTATCTAGATGCAAGAGTGACTATAAAAGATGAAATTCAAAAGGAGGAATTTAATCCAAAATCTCCCATTTCAAAAGTTTTATAAATGAAATACATTTTTAAAAATACATCCAGGTGAAAATTTTGTTTAGCAGAAAATATGTCCTCATTGTTCAGGCCAAGCATTATAGGGAAATAGAACTTGCAGAACAGAATTATAAACCAAGTAATCAAAATATTAAAATATCAGTAATCTGATATATTGCAAATCTGAGTTGGTATAAGAATCCATGAATACCATTTTCTAGTGTGCAGGGAGCAGGACTTACAGATCCTGTTGAACCCCTCAAATCCAGTATCATCTGTTATTTTTATTTTTTCCTTTTAAAAAATACTTTTATTTTTGATGGCTGCATAGTAATCAGCAGTGGCAATAGTAGTAGAAGGAAAGCAAGCATGCTGCAATTTATCAGAATCATAAAAGTCAGGGGATGCCTTCCTCTGAGAGGAGATGAATCTGAGAGCTCCAGATGTACTAAACGTGGTGCCCACACCACTTTCTGCCCAGTCTCACCAGGAAGCTGCTAAAACAACTGCCTGTCACCCTCCATTTCCCATGGGCCTTGAAAGCCAACCACCATTAACACAATTGTGGCTCTTCTCCCTGTAGCTAGAAAGAGCCCCAAACATCTCACTTAATACGTGAAATGGTAATGTTAACTCTGTTCTGGCTTTTTCAACTGTTAAGTTCATAAAAGACTGGGCCTACATTATTCATTCATTTGCCTCTAAACCCAAAGACTTGATTTTTACTTTTTTTTTTTTTTGGCTAGTTTTTGAGTCAAGTTCTGAGTCTTGCCCACAGCATCTTCCTGTTTTGTTTGTTTGTTTGTTTGTTTTCCCTTAATTGCTCTCATCAGAGCCAGGGAAGACAATTGGCCTATTATACATTTCGACATTCAGACAGCAGTGCACACTCTTTTACTCAATCTAGTAATATTTTGCAGTCACTCTGCTTATTTGCTACTTCCACTGCCCCGAGTCTTGAAATGACCTTTCATTGTCACATAGTCTTAAAATCATAAAGTGGAAATCAACTGGTCAGCTGAGTCACCTTTGAGGGTGCTGTCCATAAGCTCTAGGATTCTCATTTTCCTGCTGTGCTCAAAAGATAAACTGTCTTTTCTTCATAGTTCTCACAGGTTAACTCAGATTAGTTTAAAATAGACAAACTCCTAATTAAGATTAATTCTTAAAAGAAAGTATTTAAGGAAAGCCATGATCTTCCCATATATTTTATAAATATAATTGTCTATGGCAGTAAAGAAACCCCTCCTCAAGGTAAGAGACAAGACAAAATCCAAATCATGATTTGCAATAATCCAGGTATATGACTACTCTACCTCATCCTCCTTTTGAAATCCCCTTTATTGCTCCTAGGATACTTGCATTAGATATAAGATTGGCATATAAGATTGGCAGTTTCACTGCCAATCCATCAACAATGCCAGCACTATAGGCAAGTATGTTGACAATGATTCTAAATAAGGTGGCCAGTTTGGAGCTAAAGCTTATGTGAGAAGTGATAAAAACAAACCAAGAGCCAAGAGCTTGGAGCTGACGCTCCACTTCTTTGTGCTCAGACATCTCATAAAAATAACTTGCGCTTAAGGGGAACTCTCACAAGCCAGCATTTAATCATTAACTGCAATTTATGTCATATTTGAAAAACTATGTTTCATGATGAGTATGTTAACTGTAGTGACCAGTACAAGGTTTGCATGATCGAAAAGTTGGAAATGATTGTCTTAAACTTCTTAACAGCTGCTGCCTAAATTTGACTTACAGATCACTAAGAAGATACACACTATTTCTGGGAAAGTTGGTATGTCATCTTTGAAGAATTCTATTAATATAGAATTTTTAAAAGCCAGCTCTGAATAACAGCTTTGATTTAGTTCTGTTGTTGACATTTGAGTGAGATCAGAATTAACTTACTTAGAACTGGAATGACCCAAATATAAAAGTCTATGTAGGTTCTTACTTAGAGGGCAGAGTTGTAATAAAAACAATACACAAGAATATTAAATAATCACATAAAACGTATTATCTATCTCTCTCTGTTATACTTCATCTCTGTATCTCTGTTTTCAGTTTATATGGATAGCTTAATACTTCTGTAAATGTTTATCATCATGTCAGGTTTCTTAAGTTTTGTAGCAACTTAAATAGCAGTAACTTTAAAAAAAGTAAGGTCATTCACTTTGGCATTGTTATCTGATCCATACTGACTGATAATGTCATTTCAGTTACCATATGGCAAACTGTAACTGATGTGATGGTCATGTCCTGTCTGTCATGTTCTATCTTTCCAATAGTACCAAGTACATTGTCCTTGCCACTCCCAAAAATGAATGCCCTTCCATCTGCTTTTCTGATTGCCATTAACTACAAAAGTGAGATTTATAGAGCAGCACAGACTTTGGGAGATTTGGTGACAGAAAGAATCTCAGTAGGAAACCAAATATCCACAAGGAGACATTTTACCCTTCTAATTCTCGAGTTATCAATACAAACAGGTACAAATACTCTCTGACAACATGTAAATGTAAATACTCACATATGAGTAATAGCTCTATTTTCTCGAAACTCACCTTTTGGTCTTTATTACCAAAATTTACATCCCATTAATGCTTATGTGTTAATAACAACCTCATTCTTGATACTATGTCGTCAATTCACTGTGATCATGATTTTATTTTTCCCCTTGTTTCCAGGTCAAACACCATCTGCTCCACACGACAGACTTGTGAAGCACTACAAAATAGCCATCCTTTTTTTGCCTCTCTTCCTACCAGAGAACCCTCTACTATTTTCTCAGGAGCTTACTATTCATCAATGATCTATGACCCCCTTCTTTCAAACCCCTCTTTCAGAAAAAAACCCTCACACTTAACCTTTCACCTTGGTATTTAGGTAAATGTAACTATCTGTCCTAGAGGTAGCTGCATTGTAAACCATGCCATTAAAGAAGGTGAAAGCCTTGTTGCTTTCTCAAACACTTCACTCATTGGATACTATCATTTTGTGGGGTTCCTTATAAGAGGAACATCTTTCCAAATACCTCAAAAATCAGACAGGCAGCAATTTATTTGCCACAAATTAGTTTGTATGAAGAAGGTCCACACAGGGGCGTCTGGGTGGCTCAGTGGGTTAGGCCTCTGCCTTCGGCTCAGGTCATGATCTCAGAGTCCTGGGATCGAGTCCCGCATTGGGCTCTCTGGTCAGCGGGGAGCCTGCTTCCCTCTCTCTCTCTCTCTCTCTGCCTGCCTCTCTGTCTCCTTGTGATCTCTCCCTGTCAAATAAATAAATAAAATCTTTAAAAAAAAAAAAAAAGAAGGTCCACACATACAAAACACATCTTCTTTGGATTTTATTTGCCACTTAGGGGGAAATTACTATATACATATTTAAAATAAAGGGCTGAAAAGATTAGAAATTGTTTTCTAATTGATTCTGAATTTCTTGGTAGCCCTGGATTAGTGGTATTCAGCCCTATATCAAGAGGCATTAAAAAATGCCTCACTTTTCTCCAGACCAAATGAATTAGAAACAGGGGTTATGCTCAGGTATTTATCTGTATTAATTGAAATCTCCACAAGCAATTGTGATGCACAAATTGAACTGAAAAGCACTATTCAAAGGAATACTAAGTACATTTCCTCATGAAAAAAAATTATTATTAATTAAGCCATTAAAAATACCTAGCATGCCCTTCACCTAGTAGTTCCCATACCACAGACTCATATCACAACATATATTCAGCTTTGATATTACCCTATGAATCTTAAGAGTTTATCACATACAATTAACCTACTTAAATATGTAACTTTTGTTTTCTTTCCAACAGACACCATATAGAGATAAAGAGAAACTCAGCTGTGCTTTCCAGTGTGCCCTGCATTACGACTCACAACAGAGGTGGAAGACCATGTTCTGGAGAGTATCAGGGGAGGAGAAGCTTTTCAAGTAGGTGACTAACGCAGAAGGTGAACAAATTATGGAAATAAATACAGAGAGTGGACCTGCTATTCCTTTGCAAAAAAGCAAGGCCTTTGATAGAAGGCAGGCAGGCATTGGACTTACTAACCTTGCTTATTTAGGCCATATTCCCGCCTCTGTGATGGCTAAGTTACATCCCCACCTCCCAGCCCATAACACACACTTTACCCTTACTACATACATGTCCTTAAGGAGAGCCAAAATGTGACATACATATGGGCCATTCAGTTGTTTAGTTACTCATTGAATAATTCCATTGAATAATCCCATCAAATATCAATTATGTGTTGGGTTTAATACCAGACCTCTGAGAAATGCAGAAATAACTCATTATAGACTCAATCTTGTTATGTTCTCATGCCACTGTAGGCATTGAAAAAAACAAACATGCACACAAGTTAGGTTACAGCATTATAAGGACTATATTCAAGTTTGAAGAACATTTGAGGTATCACAGAAGAAATGGCTAGCTATTTTCTCAAGATTCAAGGAGAACGTGGCAAGAATGGTACTGAGCATGCACAAGAATTATGCAGGCAAAACTTGAATAATTGTCCTTCCCCCTTTTTCTAACTTTGGACAAGGAAAGAAAATTCTCTGTCTTGAAAGAGGTATACTAGTGGGACACGAGAAGCCCTATATTCAGGGTGTTTCAAGCTTATAGTTTATAACTATCTGAAAATGGTTTCTTCATAGCCCGTTTCCTTCACCTAGAGCCATACAAAAAGCATTATAGGCCAAATATAAACTGGGGTAGAAAATTTGGAATGATGCTATAACATCTTCTGAAAGTACATAAAAAATGCAGGCATATGGTTTTAATGGCATTATTTCTAATCCAAATGCTTTATAACATGCCTCATTTAGGATCAGATTCATGCCTGGCATGAATTAATGCAAAAAGCTGTTTCTGAATTATCCAAGTATAACAGGTGGTCTGGAAGTCTCAATGATGGGGGTTTCTCAGTGTCATTGCCAGAGGGGTGACCTCTGGGTAGATTTCCAAGCCCACCTGGACTCCCCAATATCTGTAGCAAAAAGTAATCTTAATGGATGTTTTAGAAAACATTAAAAGCCACTGATTGAGAGGAGAGAGAAACACTATGGAAAATAATGGACAGCGAATAGTTAAGTACCATTGTGTATGTGTGTTTGTGTACATAAATATATGCATGGTTTGCTCTCAGTACAGTTTTATGATAAATGCAGAACTAGAATTTACATGATTGATTTTTGAGAACACCTTTGAAGAAAGCCCAAGGCACCATTATGTATCAACTGTGTATTAGAAGACAAAGCTAATGCTGTCTAAAGGTTAAAACTTGTGCCTTTAGGAGACTTGAATAGATCCTAGGGTAGAACTTAAAACTGTATAACAAGTGGGTGAATAAACGTGCATTGCCTGAGAGAATACACTGCAAAGTATTATCTCAGATGGGTTGAAGGATGGGCTAGTAGTCAGTCTGAAGTAATCTTTCTTTCTTTTTTTTTAAGATTTTATTTATTTACTTGACAGAGACAGAGAGATCACAAGTAGTCAGAGAGGCAGGCAGAGAGGAGGAAGCAGGCTCCCTGCTGAGCAGAGAGCCCGATACCGGGCTCAATCCCAGGACCCTGAGATCATGACCTGAGCTGAAGGCAGAGGCCTTAACGAACTGAGCCACCCAGGTGCTCCTGAAGTAATCTTTCTAATGAAGTCCTCCAAGGCTGATGAGTTTCCCTTGACTGAGAACAGATTCAGTCACTGTGGAAATTAGCTAAAGAGGTGTTAGAATTGACATCGTATGAAAAATACTGAGGGTCCCACCCACTATCTTACTCAGACTGAAGAAATGTCATTTGTGGGTGTATCATGTATCATGTATCATAATTTTGAACCCTTTCCCCCAAAAGTTCACAAGGGAAGGTGAAGTATTTATTTTTAGTAACAGAGACTGTCCCTTGCGTAATGAACATTGTCTTCTCTACTCAGAATTGGCTGGCCAGATTAATGGTAAGGTTCTGTTGTTTAATAGCTCTTGTTAGCTTTATGGTATCCTACTCTGCTAGTTAGTTGTTCAAAAGACCACCCAAGAACTCCAACACTCCCACCTTTAAAAAAGCTGAAGAAACTGAAAATCAGTGACTTTTCCCGGACCCATCAGAGAACTGAGGTCACAGAGCCTATTTCCACCATGAAATCTGGAGAGACAGTCAAATCCAGAGAGTCACAGCTGATACATGTTTATCTGAAAATGAAGCTTCTGGAGCCCTAACACTTAAATGGTGCACTCAGATGGCAATTTTCGAAAATTGCTAGAAGTTGTATGCAGACTAGCAGGAAAGTCAGAGATTCCTGGGAGCATCCACAGTTGATGGATTTTACCTCCAGAAACCCCAGCACCTCTTCTCATAGTAAGGGGGAGGAAGGGAAGAGTAAAAACTATGAAATAGGCCAGACTGTTCTCTATAACAAAGGTTTTACTCCCCAGAGACAGAAAGCTTCACCTGAGCCTTATTACACCTGGGAAGAAGAAGGATATTTTCACAACTCCAGTCCCCCCACCCCCAGCCTTCCTCTCTAACACAAGATGGAAAATAAAAAACCTAAGAAACAGTTGTGAATGTCACAGTCCAGGGACACAAGCTCATTAAAAAAGAGATTTAATATAAGATTATAGACTCTCTTCCATACTTTACCACAAAATCCACAGGGTTCCAGCAGAATAACTGAATTATGTCTGAAACAACTGAAAAGACCCACAGTCTAACCGAGAAGTTCTTAGGGAAGACCAAAGAAAACTGAGGAGATAAAAACAAGAACACTAGAAGAACCTGAGGCCCATGGTACCTGAAGCTATAGCAAACATTAAATGCAGCCCAACTCCCAGCCATATTAATCCTCACAGTAATGGATTATTTACCTAAATTCTTATGATCCAGTACAAAATGTATGGCTTTCAGCAAAAATTATAATGCATGCCAAAAATCATATCAAACACAGTCTGAAGAGATAAAACAAACATCAGAACTGAACTTAGATATAATACAGCTGGTGAGAGTACCAGAAGGGAAATTTAAAATAACTATGATTAATAAGTTAAGGGGTCTATTTCTGAGTGAAATAATGCTGAGTGAAATAAGTCAAGCAGAGAGAGTCAATTATCATACTGTTTCACTTACTTGTGGAGCATAAGGAATAACAAGGAGGACACTGGGAGATGGAGAGGAGAAGTGAGTTGGGGGAAATCAGAGGGGGAGACAAACCATGAGAGACTGTGGACTCTGAGAAACATACTGAGGGTTTTGGGGGGTTGTGGGGGGTTGGGGGAGCCTGGTGGTGGGTATTAAATAGGGCACATATTGCATGGAGCACTGGGTGTGATGCATAAACAATGAATCTTGGAACACTGAAAAATTAAATTAAAAAAAAGGCCATGGTGAAGAACAATTTACTTTTAATAATATGAATAAATTTTCAAAAGTTCAAAAAATTAAAAATAAAAAAACTCAAGAAAAAGAAGTTAAGGGGTCTAATGGAAAAAGTATAATACATTCAAGAATAGATGAGAAATCTAAGCAGAGAGATGGAAACTCTAAAAAATAATCAAAAGGGGTGTCTGGTTGGCTCAGGCAGTTGAGCCACAGACTCTTTTTTCTTTTTTTAAGATTTATTTGAGTCTCCTCAGGAGACTGGCAACTGAGGCTGCACAGGAGGCAGCAGTAGCTCGAGGTGCAGCAGCTGACGGGGAGGAGTCAAGATGGCAGAGAAGTAGCAGGCTGAGGCTACATCAGGTGGCAGGAGAACAGCTAGATAGCTTATCTAAACATTGCAAACACCTACAAATCCAACGGGAGATCAAAGAGAAGAACAGCAATTCTAGAAACAGAAAATCAACCACTTTCTGAAAGGTAGGACTGGTGGAGAAGTGAATCCAAAGTGATAGGAAGATAGACCCTGGGGGGAGGGGCCGGCTCCCGGCAAGTGGCGGAACAACGGAGCACAAAATCAGGACTTTTAAAAGTCTGTTCTGCTGAGGGACATCGCTCCAGAGGCTAAATTGGGGTGAAGCCCACACGGGGTCAGCGTGGCCCCAGGTCCCACAGGGTCACAGAAGGATCGGGGGTGTCTGAGTGTCACAGAGCTTCCAGGTATTAGAACGGGGAAGCTGGCTACAGAGAGAGAGCCGAGAAGTGAGCTCCCAGCTCGGGGTTACCTTGAAGCGCGGCCGGAGGCCAGGGAGACGGGAGTAATTGGGTGCGGTTCTCTGAGGGCGCACTGAGGAGTGGGGCCCTGAGCTCTCGGCTCCTCCGGCCGGAGACCGGGAGGCCACCATATTCATTCCCGTCCTCCGGAACTCTACGGAAAGTGCTCAGGGAACAAAAGCTCCTGAAAGCAAACCCTAGCGGATTACTCAGCCCGGCTCCTGGTAAGGGCACTGCAATTCCGCCTGGGGCAAAGACACTTGAGAATCACTACAACAGGCCCCTCCCCCAGAAGATCAACAAGAAATCCAGCCAGGACCAAGTTCACCTACCAAGGAGTGCAGGTTCAATACCAAGGAGAGCAGTGGAATTCCAGAGGAAGAGAAAGCAAAGCACTGAACTCATGGCTTTCTCCCCATGATTCATTAGTCTTCCAGATAATTTAATTTTTTTTTTCAATTTTTTTTCTTCTGCTAAATTTTTTTTAAATTTTACCCTTTTCTTTTTTAACATTTTTAAACTAGTTTATCTAATATATATATTTTTCTTTTTTATATTTTTTCTTTATTTGTTTTCTTTTTATAATTGTTTCTTTTTTTTTTTTTCTGAACCTCTTTTTATCCCCTTTCTCCCCCCCCCCCCATGATTTGGGGTCTCTTCTGATTTGGTTAAAGCGTATTTTACTGGGGCCTTTGCCACCTTTTTAGTATTTTATTTGCTCCTTTATATACTCTTATCTGGACAAAATGACAAGGCAGAAAAATTCACCACAAGAAAAAGAACAAGAGGCAGTACTGAAGGCTAGGGACCTAATCAACACAGACATTGGTAATATATCAGATATAGAGTTCAGAACGAAGATTCTCAAGGTTCTAGCTGGGCTCAAAAAAGGCATGGAAGATATTAGAGAAACCCTCCCAGGAGATATAAAAGCCCTTTCTGGAGAAATAAAAGAACTAAAATCTAACCAAGTTGAAATCAAAAAAGCTATTAATGAGGTGCAATAAAAAATGGAGGCTCTCACTGCTAGGATAAATGAGACAGAAGAAAGAATTTGCAATATAGAAGACCAAATGACAGAATAAAGAATCTGAGCAAAAGAGGGACAAACAGCTACTGGACCATGAGGTGAGAATTTGAGAGATAAGTGACACCATAAGACGAAACAACATTAGAATAATTGGGATTCCAGAAGAAGAAGAAAGAGAGAGGGGAGCAGAAGGTATATTGGAGAGAATTATTGGAGAGAATTTCCCTAATATGGCAAAGGGAAGAAGCATCAAAATCCAGGAGGTGCAGAAAACCCCCCTCAAAATCAACAAGAATAGGTCCACACCCCATCACCTAATAAAAAAATTTACAAGTCTTAGTGACAATGAAAATCCTGAAAGCAGCCTGGGAAAAGAAGTCTGTAACATACAATGGTAAAAATATTAGATTTGCAGCAGACTTATCCACAGAGACCTGGCAGGCCAGAAAAAGCTGGCATGATATATTCAGAGCACTAAATGAGAAAAACATGCAGCCAAGAATACTATATGCAGCTAGGCTATCATTGAAAATAGAAGGAGAGATAAAAAGCTTCCAGGACAAACAAAAACTGAAAGAATTTGCAAACACCAAACCAGCTCTACAGGAAATATTGAAAGGGGTCCTCTAAGCAAAGAGAGAGCCTACAAGTGGTAGATCAGAAAGGAACAGAGACAATATACAGTAACAGTCACCTTACAGGCAATACAATGGCACTAAAGTCATATCTCTCAATAGTTGCCCTGAATGTTAATGGGCTAAATGCCCCAATCAAAAGACACAGGGAATCAGAATGGATAAAAAAACAAAATATCTATGTGTTGCCTACAAGAAACTCATTTCAGACCTGAAGACACCTCCAGATTTAAAGTGAGGGGTTGGAAAACAATTTACATGTTAATGGACATCAGAAGAAAGCAGGGGTGGCAATCCTTATATCATATCAATTAGATTTTAAGCCAAAGACTATAATAAGGGATGAGGATGGACACTATATCATACTCAAAGGGTCTTTACAACAAGAAGATCTAACATTTTTAAATATCTATGCCCCTAATGTGGGAGCAGCCACCTATATAAACCAATTAAATACCAAAATCAAAAACATCAACAATAATACAGTACTAGTAGGGGACTTTAACACTCCCCTCACTGAAATAGACAGATTATCTAAGCAAAAGATCAACAAGGAAATAAAGGCCTTAAATGACACACTGGACCACATGGACATCACAGATATATTCAGAACATTTCATCCCAAAGCAACAGAATACACATTCTTCTCTGGTGCACATGGAACATTCTCCAGAATAGATCACATCACGGGTCCTAAATCAGGTCTCAACCAGTATCAAAAGATTGGGATTATTCCCTGCGTATTTTCAGACCGCAATGCTCTGAAGCTAGAACTCAATCACAAGAGGAAATTTGGAAAGAACCCAAATACATGGAGACTACACAGCATCCTTATAAAGAATGAATGGGTCAACCAAGAAATTAAAGAAGAATTGAAAAAATTCATAGAAACAAATGATAATGAAAACACAATGGTTCAAAATCTGTGGGACACAGCAAAGGCAGTCCTGAGAGGAAAATATATAGCGATACAAGCCTTTCTCAAGAAACAAGAAAGGTCCCAAGTATATAACCTAATCCTATACCTAAAGGAGCTAGAGAAAGAACAAGAAAGAAACCCTAATAAAGAAATAATAAAGATCAGAGCAGAAATCAATGAAATAGAAACCAAAAAAAGCAATAGAACAAATCAACGAAAATAGGAGCTGGTTCTTTGAAAGAATTAATAAGATTGATAAACCCCTGGCCAGACTTATCAAAAAGAAAAGAGAAAAGACCCAAATAAATAAAATCATGAATGAAAGAGGAGAGATCATAACTAACACCAAAGAAATACAAACAATGATAAGAACATACTAGGAGCAACTCTACTCAAACAAATTTGACAATCTGGAAGAAATGGATGCATTTCTAGAAACATATAAAGTACCACAACTGAACCAGGAAGAAATAGAAAACCTGAACAGACCCATAACCAGTAAGGAGATTGAAACAGTCATCAAAAATCTCCAAACAAACAAAAGCCCAGGGCCAGATGGCTTCCCAGGGGAATTCTACCAAACGTTTAAAGAACTAATACCTATTCTCCTGAAGCTGTCCCAAAAAATGGAAGGAAAACTTCCAAACTCATTTTATGAGGCCAGCATCACCTTGATCCCAAAACCAGAGAAGGATCCCATCAAAAAAGAGAACTACAGACCCATATCCTTGATGAACACAGATGTGAAAATTCTCACCAAAATACTAGCCAATAGGATTCAACAGTACATTACAAGGATTATTCACCACGACCAAGTGGGATTTATTCCAGGGCTGCAAGGTTGGTTCAACATCTGTATATCAATCAATGTGATACAATAAATTAATAAAAGAAAGAACATGAACCATATGATACTCTCAATAGATGCTGAAAAAGCATTTGACAAAGTACAGCATCCCTTCTTGATCAAAACTCTTCAAAGTGTAGGGATAGAGGGCACATACCTCAATATTATCAAAGCCATCTATGAAAAACCCACCACAAATATCATTCTCTTTTTTTTTTTAAGATTTTATTTCTTTATTTATTTGACAGACAGAGATCACAAGCAGGTAGAGAGGCAGGCAGAGAGAGAGAGAAGAGGAAGCAGGCTCCCTGCTGAGCAGAGAGCCCGATGTGGGACTCGATCCCAGGACCCTGAGATCATGACCTGAGCCGCAGGCAGAGGCTTAACCCTCTGAGCCACCCAGGCAGCCACAAATATCATTCTCAATGGAGAAAAACTGAAAGCTTTTCTGCTAAGGTCAGGAACACAGCAGGGATGTCCATTATCACCACTGCTATTCAACATAGTACTAGAGGTCCTAGCCTCAGCAATCAGAACACAAAAGGAAATTAAAGGCATCCAAATGGACAAAGAAGAAGTCAAACTATCACTCTTCGCAGATGATATGATACTATATGTGGAAAACCCAAAAGACTCCACTCCAAAACTGCTAGAACTTATACAGGAATTCAGTAAAGTGTAAGAATATAAATCAATGCACAGAAATCAGTTGCATTTCTTTACACCAACAACGAGACAGAAGAAAGAGAAATTAAGGAGTCAATCCCATTTACAGTTGCACCCAAAACCATAAGATACCTAGGAATAAACCTAACCAAAGAGGCCCTAGGAATAAACCTAACCAAAGAGGCCAAGCATCTATACTCAGAAAACTATAAAGTACTCATGAAACAAATTGAGGAAGACACAAGGAAATGGAAAAACGTTCCATACTCCTGGATTGGAAGAATAAATATTGTGAAAATGTCTATGCTACCTAAAGCAATCTACATATTGAATGCAATCCCTATCAAAATCCTATTCATTTTTTTTCAAAGAAATGGAACAAATAATCCTAAAATTTATATGGAACCAAAGAAGATCTCAAATAACCAAAGGAATATTGAAAAAGAAAGCCAAAGTTGGTGGCATAACATTTCCAGAATTCACACTCTATTACAAAGCTGTCATCTCAAGACAGTATGGTAGAGGCACAAAAACAGACACATAGATCAATGGAACAGAATCAAGAGCCCAGAAATACACCCTCAACTCTATGGTCAACTAATCTTCGACAAAGCAGGAAAGAATGTCCAATGGAAGATAAACAGTGTTGGGAAAATTGGTCAGCCACATGCAGAAAAATTAAAGTGGACCATTTCCTTACACCACACACAAAAATAGACTCAAAATGGATAAAGGACCTCAATGTGAGAAAGGAATCCATGAAAATCCTTGAGGAGAACACAGGAAGCAACCTCTTTGACCTCAGCCGCAGCAACATCTTCCTAGGAACATCGCCAAAGGCAAGGGAAATAAGGACAAAAATGAACTATTGGGATTTCATCAAGATTAAAAGCTTTTGGGGGCACCTGGGTGGCTCAGTGGGTTAAAGCCTCTGCCTTTGCTCAGGTCATGGTCCCAGGGTCCTGGGATCAAGCCCCACCTTGGGCTCTCTGCTCAGTGGGGAGCCTGCTTCCTCCTCTCTCTCTGCCTGCCTTTCTGCCTACTTGTGATCTCTCTCTGTCTAATAAATAAATAAAAATCTAAAAACAAAAGATCAAAATCTTTTGCACAGCAACGGAAACAGTTAACAAAACCGAAAGACAACCGACAGAATGGGAGAAGATATTTGCAAACGACATATCAGATAAAGGGCTAGTGTCCAAAATATATAAAGAACTTAGCAAACTCAACACCCAAAGAAAAAATAATCCAATCAAGAAATGGGCAGAAGACATGAACAGACATTTCTGCAAAGAGGACATCCAGATGGCCAACAGACACATGAAAAAGTACTCCACATCACTCAGCATCAGGGAAATACAAATCAAAACCACAATGAGATACCACCTCACACCAGTCAGAATGGCTGAAATTAACAAGTCAGGAAATGACAGATGCTGGCAAGGATGTGGAGAAAGGTGAACCCTTGTACACTGTTGGTGGGAATGCAAGCTGGTGCAACCACTCTGGAAAACTGCTTGGAGGTTCCTCAAAAAGTTGAAAATAGAGCTAACCTACAACCCAGCAATTGCACTACTGGGTATTTACCCTAAGGATACAAACGTAGTGATCTGAAGGGGCACGTGCACCCAAATGTTTATAGCAGCAATGTTTACAATAGCCAAACTATGGAAAGAATCCAGATGTCCATCAACAAATGAATGGCTAAAGAAGATGTGGTATATATATAAAATGGAATACTATACAGCCATCAAAAGAAATGAAATCTTGCCATTTGCGACGATGTGCACGGAACTAGAGGGTATCATGCTTAGCAAAATAAGTCAATTGGAGAAAGACAACTATAATATGATCTCCCTGATATGAGGAAGTGAAGATGCAACATAGTGGGTTAAGGGGGTAGAAGAAGAATGAATGAAACAAGATGGGATTGGGAGGGCGACAAACCAAAAGTGACTCTTAATCTCACAAAACAAACTGAGGGTTGCTGGGGGGAGGGGGTTTTGGCAAAGGGGGGTGGGGTTATGGACATTGGGGAGGGTATGGGCTATGGTGAGCACTGTGATGTATGTAAACCTGGCGATTCACAGACCTGTCCCCTGGGGATAAAAATACATTATATGTTCATAAAAATTAAAAAAAAAAGATTTTATTTATTTATTTGACAGATCACAAGTAGGCAGAGAGGCAGCAGAGAGAGAGGAGGAAGCAGGCTCCCTGCTGAACAGAGAGCCCAATGTGGGGCTCAATCCGAGTACCCGGGGATCACGTCCTGAGCCAAAGGCAGGGGCTTTAACCCACTGAGCCACCCAAGTGCCCCAAGCCACAGACTCTTGATACTGGCTCAGGTATTGATCTCAGGGTCATGGGATTGAGGCTCTCATCTTCCCTTTCTGTATCTCCTAGCCCCACTCACATGAATGCACACTCTTTTCCCTTCTCTCATATAAATAAATAAAATTCTTAAAAATCTAAAAAAAAATAATTAAAAGGAAATGCTCGAAATCAAAAACACTGTACAGAAATGAAGAATGCCTCTAATGGGCTCATCAGCAGACTTGACACAGCCGTGAAAAGCCTGCTGACTCTCAGTCAACAAAAACTTCCTGAACTGAAATTCAAAGAATAAAAAGAATGAAAAAAAAAAAAAGGTAAACTTAGTACACCAGGACTTTAAATTTAAAATAGTTTGCTAAAGGATTTCATTATGCAATAAGTACAGATTTAGAACATTTTCCAAAAGGACGATTAGAATATCAGAAAAAAGATTCATTACAACAAATTAATATATTCCTGCCAGTAAGCAAACATTATTTGATCGTATAATGTGAGTGAAACTGTTGCACAACAATATGCATGTACTTAATGTCACAAAACTATACACTTAAAAATGGCTAAAATGATACATTTTATGTTATTTATATTTGAACAGAGTAAAAAATGATCTGATTTGGTTTTAAAAATATCAGTAAAATCATGGTATATGCATAGTTGTCCAATTTAGTGGAATCATCACTAGAACATACATATACACATACAAATAAACAAATGTGTGTTTCTGGAAAAAGGCATTAAAGCAAATCTGAAACTGCAGGAAAAAATAAGCCCACTAAAATTAATATGACATGGGATTAACAGACATTTATAGCAGTCCTTAAAAGTCCCTTTCCTAGATTACTTTATAAAATATATTTATTGGCTTTCTATTATGTGATAATAATTTTCCTGAGAGTTCATCATGTGATATTCAGAAGAAAACACTTTTTAATTGTACTGTATATTTTCAGAAAGCCTTTCTAAAAAATTTCTTCTTCACCTTTCATATCTAATCCATCACCCTGTGACAAAATATGTCTCAAATCTGCCCACTTCTTTTTTTTCCAAAGTGTAATTAAAATCTGTTATATTAGTTTCAGGTGTACAACTTATTGATTTGACAATTCTGCGCATTACTCAATGTGGTTGTAAGGATGGGCAAAATAGATAAAGGGGATTAGGAGATATAAACTTCCAGGTATAAAATAAATAATTCCTAGAAAGGAAAAGTACAGCATGGGGAATATAGTCAGTAATATTGTAATGATACCATAGGGTGACAGATGGTGCCTACTTGTCTTTTTCTTCTTTTCTAACATCCAAATCAAAGTGGTAATGCTCTTTTGCCTTGACTGCTGAGATGGCTCCTACTCTTTACTGACCCACCTGCATCAGTTCTACACTGTTATGAGAATTTTCTAATTGGTGTTATTTAGTTAAGAGAAAATAAGGTCTAGAGAAGGAAAAAGTTACGAACTTTTTAAAGAAATCTTTGTGTTTATTAGTAAAAAACTAAGAATATGCTTATCATTTTTAATAGGGCAGAGATCTGGAATACATATATTTTACTTGAATTGAGAATTTTAGATGTTATATTACTGATACTTTTATATACAGTGAAATGTACTAAAGTAAAAGAAGTTATAAAATTATAACTTGGTATGTTGAGAAGGATTCTATACATCAAATTAGTTGCTAATAGTAAGCATTTGTAGACACTGAAATATATTACCTAAAAATGCTGTAAAATTATAGCTTGGGATGAATGTCTTTAAAGTAAGAGCAATATCTTGATGGTTTCTAGAAGGAATTACTGTATAACACATGATTGATTCTGGATATAATGATATTAAAATTGTGAGCCTGAATATTTTAAAGACTTGATTAGCTAAAAGATGGAGTTGTAATACTGTTTGCCTTACTCAATAGGCACAGTAAAAATTAAAAGATAAAGCCAATTTTAAAAAATTTAAAGCATGAAGTCAAGCCAAATATATTTGAAATTGCTCAAAAAGCATTCTTTCTGCATAGAAGGACAGACACATGTGTAACAAAAGTACGTTTTCCATTATTACAGGTTATAATTTGTTCTGCTTTCCTATTATTAAAATTTTTCTAATCAAAAAGGATGTTCCCATTTCTCTGTACAATATATGCATAGAAAAACCTACAAATAAATAACTTACTGGTTTACTTTCCTGCCAAAAATTCCAATAGATGGTTCCAGGGCTATAACAGTCTATTCATTTTAGAGTTTTCATCAGTGATGTGATTTATTGAAAATAAGAACTTGCAAATAATATTTTGGAAATTCCTTTAAGAATGAAGACAACCAGTTTACTGCCTTCAATGTCCACAGACTTTATTTCTCACTGGACTTTCATTGTCACCTTATCTGCATAGTAATAATCTTTTCTATTCCTATTGAAATAAATCACCATAGAAGTTCAGTTATATAATTTATCCAAAGAATCCTCTTTGATTTGCTTCAAAATAAAAAGAGTGGATTTATTTTACAACCAGGGGATTATTTTTGAGAACTTTAATGGACAAAATAAAATCACTAAAATCAATACCTATTTATCCATTTAAGTTTTTAAAGTAGGCTCCATGCCTACCATGGAGCCTAGTGTGGGGCTTGAGCTCATGATGGTGGGATAAAGATCTGAGCTGAGATCCAAGAGTGGGCTGCTTTTTTTTTTTTTTAAGATTTCATTTATTTATTTGACAGATAGAGATCACAAGTAGGCAGAGAGGCAGACAGGGAGGGAGGGGAAGCAGGCTCCCTCCTGAGCAGAGAGGCTGATGTGGGACTTGATCCCAGGACCCTGAGATCATGACCTGAGTTGAAGGCAGAGGCTTAACCCACTGAGCCACTCAGGTACCCCAAGAGTGGGCTGCTTAATAAACTGAGCCACTCAGGTGTCCCTAAAATCAATACTCATTAAATGGGTGCTAAATGAGTAAAAACTTCATGCTGATAAATATAGATCATAGAGGCTTTCATTTTCCATTTTTAAATAATAATATATATTAGTTATAGAAATATTCACATTGTTAGCACAGCACAATGGGAGAGTCATAAGGCATAAACTAAATGTTGACTTTACCAGTACATTAAATAGATGAATTTTTAATCTATCTATTGAAGTTATTCAGACATCTAACTGTAAACCCACCCTGGACCTGATGGGGAAGTGTAAACCTATGCAACTTCTAAATGATCTCAACATACAAAGAAAAAGATAACATTGAAAACCTTGCCAGTAATAGAAAAGCTAAAACCAAATTATCAAAACTAGTTTCATATGCATTGACTCTTCCTTATCACCATAAAACCCAAGACATCATATGAGAGGTAAAACATGTAAAGCGCTTTAACTGTTCTCTCCATTTGCATAAGCCAGGAATAAGTTAGGGTCAAAGGACAGGTGTTTAGTTTCAGATCTCATTTGCCAGAGCTGCAACACTAATGAAATAACAGTGTCGTTTGACTTGAAATGGAACAAGGATATCACTTGTAGAGCCAAAGACTGTACAAGGTAAAGGTGGGGGTGAAGTCTTATTAAAAAATAGAGAAGGTGGGGCGCCTGGGTGGCTCAGTGGGTTAAGCCGCTGCCTTCGGCTCAGGTCATGATCTCAGGGTCCTGGGATCGAGTCCCGCATCGGGCTCTCTGCTCAGCAGGAAGCCTGCTTCCCTCTCTCTCTCTGGCTGCCTCTCCATCTACTTGTGATTTCTCTCTGTCAAATACATAAATAAAATCTTTAAAAAAAAAATAGAGAAGGAAATGAGCATGAATATGATTAGTGATAATATCCTTTTTTTAATCCTGAAATTTTGCTGCATTTATTTTGAAATTTTCTTTAGAAGGTCACACATAGTGACTGCAAATATGGATCTGATCTTGATTCTCTTGTATTTAAGGACAACTTAAGTCATACTTTCTTTCTCGAATTAAAAGCAAATGTTCCTTACCCAAATCACTGATCACAATTCAAAATAATGGCTATCAGAATTCACATTAGGCTTGCTTTGTTTCATAGTCAGACTTGTAAGGAACAATTCACTCAATGCTCTTTACTGAAATGTAAATTGTCTATAAGATAGCAATATAATGGTGGTCTTAACAAAGAGAAGATAATGTTGAGGAATCTTTTTGGATTCTTCAGGTAGAAGATTAAAACCATAGATTCAAGGGGAAGGTTTAATAGAGGATCTTTTATGATACTATGAAACATTCAAATCTGTTCCTCTGTATTACTTTTAATTTCAGACTAGAACGAGAAATATTACTGAATAGTTTGACACTGCATTGTCATTTTCCAAAGTGAATTCCATTGAATTTTAGTTTACAAGATATTATTAGATGTTAGATGGAAAAGGTATCTTACAGTCTTATACATTTAAGAAATAATGCACATTTAATTTTTTTAAGGAACCTGCATACTATTTTCCATAGGAACCGTACCATTTTCCATTACTACCCATAGTGTACAAGAGTTCGATTTATCACCACATTTTCAGCAACCCTTAGGATCTTTGCTTTTTCTTATAGCCATCCTAACAGATGTAAGGTGCTATCTTAGTGTGGTTTTGATTTGCATTTCTATAATGATTAGTGATGTTTTCTTATGCTTGTGGCCATCTCTATGTCTCCTTTGAGGAAATGCCTGTTCAGGTTGTTTTCCCATTTTGTTTTTGTTTTTGTTTTGGGGCTATTGAATCATAGGAGTTCCTAAAACATTTTGGATCTCAACACCTTGTTACATGTATGTTTTTCAAATATTTATTCCCTTTGCACAGGCTACTTTTTAATTCTGATGTTTTCTTTGTTGTACAGAACCTTTTTAGTTTGTTTTGTTTAGCTTGTTTGTTTAGTCCTGCTGGTCTATTTTTGCTTTTGTTGGTTATGCTTCTGGTGTTATATCCAAGAAACTACTGCCAAGACCATTGTCATGAAGTTTTTACCCTATGTTTTCTTCTGGGAGTTTTATAGTATCAGGTTGAATAGTATGAATATCATTTGAATCTTTAATCTTTTTTGAGTTGATTTTTTATGTATGGTATAAAGTAAGGTTCAATTTCATTCATTTGCATGTGGATATGCAAGTTTCCTATGACATTTATTCAAGTAACTGTCATTTTCCCATTGTGTATTCTTGGCATTCCTGTCAAAGATCAGTTGACCAAATGTGAATGGGTTTATCTCTGGACTCTCTCTTCTGTTTTAGTGGTCTATATTTTTGTTGTTATGCCAGTACACTGAAACAGTATGCTGTTTTAACTAATGTAACTTTGTGAAATATTTCAAAATCAGGAAATGCAATGCTTCTACTTTGTTCTTCTTTCTTAGGATTGCTGTAGCTGTTCAGGGTCAAATCCAGCAACTGCACTACTAGGTATTTACCTAAAGGATATAAAAATACAGATTTGAAGGGGTACAAGTACCCCGATGTTTATAACACCATTATCAACAATAGCCAATTTCTGGAAAGAGCCCAAATGTCCATTGACTGATGAATAGATAAGGAAGATGAGGTGTACACACACACACACACACACACACACACACACACACACACACATATACTGGATTATCACTCAGCTATCTAAAGGAATGAAATCTTGCCATTTGCAATGATGTGGATGGAGCTAAAGTATATTATGCTCAGCAAAGTAAGTCAGAGAAAGACAAATACCATATGATTTCACTCATATGTGTCATTTAAGCAACAAAACAGATGAACATATGAGAAGGTGGAAAAAATAGATGGAAACAAATGATAAGAGACTCTTAATGATAAAGAACAAACTGAGGTTTGCTGGAGGGAGGTAGAGGGGATGGGCTAGATGGGTGATGGGTATTAAAGAAGGCACTTGCTGTGATGAGCACTGGGTGTTTTATGTAAGTGATTAATCACTAACTTCTACTCCTGAAATCACTAACTAGAATTTAAATAAAATTTTGAAAAAGAAAAAAAAATAAAATTAAGGAACCATAGAGCTAAGATATACTGATATTTAAGTTACATAAGAACTAACCCACAAAAGTTTGTTAGCATGTTAAAGGCTGAAGAGACAGAATTATTTATCACAACTTTTAAATTTAAGAAGTGATTGTGTAGCAACATGGACGGGACTGGAAGAGATTATGCTGAGTGAAATAAGTCAAGCAGAGAGAGTCAATTATCATATGGTTTCACTTATTTGTGGAGCATAACAAATAGCATGGAGGACATGGGAAGTTGGAGAGGAGAAGGGAGTTGGGGGAAATTGGAAGGGGAGATGAACCATGAGAGACTATGGACTCTGAAAAACAATCTGAGGGTTTTGAAGGGGTGGGGGGTTGAAAGGTTGGCGTACAAGGTGGTGGGTATTATAGAGGGCACGGATTGCATGGAGCACTGGGTGTGGTGCAAAAATAATGAATACTGTTATGCTGAAAATAAATAAAATAAAAAATAAATTAAAAAAAGAAGTGATTGTGTAGTATTGAAATGGTTCACATTCAAATTTAGTACTTTTAATTATCTCTGTTTTTTCAATTTTTGAAAGTGAAGAGGGTAAATGGTAACTTTTTGGCTTTTAGTGTCAGGCACCAACTACTTAGCTATCAGCCCAAAATATTGCATGTCACAGCTTAAATCCCAGAGCCACTGAACACCATTCCCCCATTTCAACATCACTGAAATATATGAAGGCAATAATATCAGGTGGAAACTCTATGCCTATTTGGGGACCTAAGTAATCACCTCTGTTGGATTTGTAGGAAGATGGATGAAGCAAAGTCAGCAAAATGTGAAAGTTAAGGTATAGCCCTTAAGCTCAGTTTTCAGAAGCAGAAGTGTAAATTGACAGGAATATGGGAGAGGAGAAGGCTTAAACTCATGATAATGGAAATAACATGCTCTTTTTCTTCTTTTGAGTATTTCTGGTAACTAAAGAGAACATAATGTACCTTCAGTTACTTTGAAGTTAGAAGAGGTTACCTGGGAAAATAATGAGTGACATGCAGTCATGGAAATGAACTGATTATGGTTTCAGAGATTAGGCAAATGACAGGAGGGACTTCAAGCTGCACGCGTTTTGAAATGGAACAAGTACTTATGGCATAGGTGTTTTCTGGCTCTAAATAGAGGCATTTGCAAATAAATATAATTTTTTTTTTCTTGCAGAGAAAGCAGTATCGCAAGCTTAAAGGGAAGACATACTTTATCCCTTTTCTAGAAATGTTTATTGACAAAGTTAAGCTTCAGAGTCGAGTTCATTTGAGTCAGACCATATAGGTGTTGAGAGTTAATACCCCAAATAAAACAAGGAAGGAGATGCTATTTCTATTTTCCTTAGGAGTTAAAAACAAAAAGCAAACAAACAAACAAACAAAAAACAAAAGAACATGAGAAGGAATCTGGGGGTTGGTCAAATAATAAAAAATGGTTTTGATACCTAAAAGTTAAAAATACAAAATTAGGGGTGCCTGGGTCACTCAGTTGGTTAAGAGACTGACTCTTGGTTTTGGCTCAGGTCATGATCTTAGGGTGGTGAGGTCAAGCCTCCTATGGAGATTGTGCTCAGCATGGCATCTGCTTCCCCTCTCCCTCTCCCTCTGCCCCTTCCCCCACTTTCATACTCTCTCTCAAATAAGTAAGTCACTTAAAAAATACAAAATTAAACCCTGTCGATCTAGATCTGGGGTTTCTCAACAGCAGAACTACTGACATGTGGAGCAGAATAATTCTTTGTTGTTGGGGTCTGTCCTGTGCGTTGTACAGTATGCAACAATCCTAGATTACTACTCACAAGATGCCTGTAGCAATCCCCTCAGTTGTGACAATTGACAGACTCCCAACTCTAGAGAACAAACTGATGGTTATCAGAGGGGAGGTGGGTGGGGAAATGAGTAAAAGAGGTGATGGGGATTAAGGAGAACACTTGTTATGATGAGCACAGGGTGATGTATAGAAGTGATGAATTACTTTATTGTATACCTGAAATTAATATTACAATTAGTATTACATTGTATGTTAACTGGAATTTAAATACAACTTAAAAAACATCTCCAGACATTGCCAAATATTCCCTAGGGGACAAGGTCATCCCCAGTTCAGAAACATTAGAAAACTGTTGTGAAGAGAATAAAAGGCAATACTCAGAAGGTAGAAAAATAGTGGCTTTATAGTATGACTAACATTAAAATGGAGACATTTTAGAGAATTTCTATATACTTTTCAACCTTTCCCCCAAAATGAGTGCTTATGTCTATTCAAACAAGTGTCCATCAATAGATGAATAGCTAAATAAGATGTCTCTCTCTCTCTCTCTCTCTCTCTCTCACACACACACACACACACACACACACACACACACACACACACACTATTCTCCATAAAAATGGTTAAGATACTGTCATCTGTGACAACATGGATGGATCTGGAGGATATTATGCCAAGTGAACTAACTCTGACAGAGAAAGACAAATACCAAGTGACTTTACTAAGTATGGACTCTAAAATACAAAACAAATGAAGAATCAGACCTATAAATACAGAAAAGAAACTGATGGTTGCCAGAGGAGAGAGGTTTCAGGGGTTGACAAAATGGATGAAGGAAGTGGGATATAGAGGCTTCCACTTATGGAATGAAGGATTCATAGGAATAAAAGGTATAGCACAGGTAATATAAGCAATGGTATTGTAAGAATGTTGCATGGTAGCACAATGCATAGAGTTTTTGAACGGCAATGTTGTACACTTGAAACTAATGTAACTAATTGTGTGTCAAATATAATCAAATTTTTTTAAAAAATTAGGGGCTCCTGGGTTGTTCAGTCAGTTAAATGTCTGACTCTTAATTTCAGTACAACTCATGATCTCAGGGTGTGAGATGAAGACTTTAGGGGGCCCTGCACTCAGTGGTGAGTCTGCTTGAGATTATTTCCCTCTGCCCTTCCCCCTGCTTATGTGTGCTCTCTCTCTTGAAAACAAATAAATCTTTTAAAAAATGTAAAAAAATTAGAAATTATAAAAAAATTTCAGTTTATCAATTAAAAATTAGTTACAAGAATGTTCATAGCAATTTGCTTCATAAATATGAAAAAAACCCCACCCAAATTGTCAACACTAAAATAGATAAATAAATTGGAGTATATTCATATAGTGGAGTGCTACTCAGAAATGGAAATAATAAACAAATGAATTAATTAACACAAAACAGCATGGGTAGATTTCACACACAATGTTATGTGATGTTAACACATGATGTTATGTGAAAGAAACCATAACCAAGAGTAATGTGTGAATTTCATTTATAAAAAGTTCAAGGTATATATAATACTAGAAGTCACAAGTGGTTATTCTAATGGAAAGGCCTGGTTGTTGACCTGGATGGGAATTAGTGATTTCTAGGAAACTGAAAATGTTCTAAGTCTTGATGTGGGTGGTAGATTAATGAATGTGTACATATGTACAAATTCATTGGGATATACATTTAAGATTTGTGTTCTTTATGCTTTTTAAGTTACTAGTCAATAAAAACGTAAAAATAATTTTTTATTTTTAACCTTTCTTTAACTTTGTTTCTAGTTTTCTTTAACTATATACTCTAGGCAGTGGATGATAAAAAAATGATTCAGGAAAACCCAGCATATTATTATCATTCTATTTTAATATGACCATTTGTTGACCTGCTTTAAATAGATAGATAGATCCATCCATCCATCCATCCATCCATCCAATTAGTTTCGTAGGGCTGCCAAACAAAGTACTGCAGACTGGGTGGCTTAAACAATGGAAATGATTTCTCCCAGTTTTGGAAGCTAGAAGCCTGATACCAAAGTGTCCAAAGGTTTTGTTTCTTCTGAGCGCACTCCTTGGCTTACAGATGGCTGCTTTCTCCTTGTGTCTTCAAATGGTCTTTCTTCTACGTGAGAGGCCCTGGGATTGAGGTATCTTAACATTCTTTTCTTACAAAAATACCAGTCAGGTCAGATTAGGGCCCACCCATGACTTTATTTTAAGTTAATTACCTCTTTAAAGGCCTTCTCTCTAAATACTGTCACATTCTGAGTTTAGGGTTTCCACATGTGACTTTATATAGCAGGGTGGACACAATTCAGCTCATAATATATATATAATATCACCTCCACATTTGAAAATGCTAGTAAGTCTAGCAAATGTGCTCCGATGCCAGGAAGAGTTCCAGGCAGTTAAAACATAATGTTTTAATTTTAATAATATCCCTGAAAATTAATTATTCTTATTAATATCCACTGCAGATAGGAAAAGAGATCGAGAGCAAAATGTAACTGTTCAATAATACTGGGCTTTCTGTTGTCTAAACTAAGACTGAATCTTGGGTCTCTTTACCTTAACAACTACTACATCATGTTACCTTTTCTATGATACATAAACACAAATATATATATATGAAATATGGGTATTAGTATGTGAATCCTAAATAGCATAGTTACTTTTTTATAGCACTGGGCAACTTTTGATCATTTGCAAATTCAATTGACGAGACTAAACCAATATGGAGGGAGTGGGTACAAAAATACTGCAAGTTCAGTATTTTGATTCTGTGTTTTTCCACTAACTAAAACTAGGTGCCATAGCAACAGAGCTGGTTTAAACCAAATTCCCATGTAAGAAAACTGTTTGACAGGAATAGATTTTAGAATTTTTCTGCATGTCCAGAGAGGAAACAAAGTGCTGGGTGACAAGCTAAAATACATAAAATTAGCCAACTCCCTGAACCTTCGCTATAAGGAGGCATTTGGGTAAAAATATCTATGTGACTATAAGACTCAGAATTTTTTGAATGTTGCAATTGTATAGGCATATATATGACATAAACAAAGAATCAATTTTTGAAATCCTCTTTTAGTGTACATTTTGAATCCTAATATTAATTATTTTACACTTCATTTCCCTTTGAGATCAGCACTAAGTTCTACAGATTCCTGTCACAACTCACTGGCATGGACTTCTCACATAGTTTTCCCTTTATTTTCCCATTGCTATCTCCCCACTAGGTTATGATAACTATCTTTTTCCTGATTTCCCTAACATATGTCAGTATACATGGATATATGTAGAAGGGCTTTGGAATAATATGGCAGGGGCCTAAATTTTAATGCACTTAGGAAATAGGTACAGAGAAGTAATTATAGGCATTATAGAGATGAGAAAATTGAGGAACTGAGAAAGTTAAATGACTATTGAATTTAATTGGTAAAGACATCTTTTGTTTAAAAAAGATATTAAATGCCACTCCAAAATGATTCAGGGAACTACTCATATTCCATGCTGTAAGGTCATGTGTATCAATTTTCATAGTTGTACAGGGAGAGAGCTTTGATTAGATTTAATCTCCAATATGTACTATTTGTTTTCCTAATGTCTTAGGACATTAGACAATCAAAAAATGGAGGGCCACTTTTTTTTTTTTAACAGGAAAGGATATCTTTTATGACCCAGTAAGTAATTTAAACTTTCATCTATGTATCCATCTATTCTTCCAACACATATTTTAAATGCCTCTTAAGTACTAGGCATCATGTACAGCATCAATAATATTATAGTGAAGAGAAGACAGTTGCTGGACAGCATAATGGACCCATAGGCTCAGAAAAATAGAGTAATATATGCTAAGATACTTTAATGGGAAAAGTACTAAAAAAATAAATGTACAGGTTACTATGTGCAAACAAAATGATCCATTTACCAACTAGAGGACATAGCTAGATTAAAGACAGATTGACCTATGTTTGAAAATAGGAGCTCTGAAGCCTGGTTTCCAGACCATCCTATTGAGTTATTATTTATTTATTTACCATAAGTCATTACCATAAATATTTACAACAACACTAGTTTCCTTCTAAGTATGTTTTGGTTTGAGTCATTCAAACCTAAATATTAAGGTAATACAGAGAAGCCTAGAAATATTATGTAAGAGATGTGAGGTTGTGTTTTATTTGTCTATTGGTTTACTTATTTTTAAAGATTTATTTATTTATTTATTTATTTATTTGAGAGAGAGAGAGGGAGAGAGCACATAAAGGGGAGAGGCAGAGAGAGAATCTCAAGCAGACTGTGTGCTGAGTGGGAAGCCACATGTGGAGCTTGATACCAAGACCTTGAGATCATGACCTGAGCTGAAATCAAGAATTGAATGGTCAACCAACTGAGCCAACCATGTACTCCTGTCTATTTGTTGATTTTTAACTGAAAACACCTCTCCATCACAAGTCTAAGTCTTAAATCAAATAATTAAAAACAAGTATTAATTAAACAGGTATCAAATATGCTCAGCACTGTGGTAGTAATGGATAAAGATTAGGACATATTATTGCACTCAGGGAATTTATAGTTCAGATGTGGAGATGAAATTATCTTGTAGGAAACAATTAAAGAATGACTGCTAAGCTGTATGTCACTCTCCATTCAGATTTAGAGAACAAGAAAGTTCTTGGTGGACTGCATATTATCAAGTATGACTGGATATAAAAAGGTAAGTAGAAATGGCATTTCTGGGATGGGAACCATAGGAGAAACAATATGAACTTCCTTGAATGTCAAATGAGTGCACAAGAGGGATGAATAAATAAATGAAACAAGATGGGATTGGGAGGGAGATAAAACATAAGTGACTCTTAATCTCACAAAACAAACTGAGGGTTGCTGGGGGGAGGGGGTTTGGGAGAAGGGGGTGGGATTATGGACATTGGGGAGGGTATGTGCTTTGGTGAGTGCTGTGAAGTGTGTAAACCTGGTGATTCACAGACCTGTACCCCTGGGGATAAAAATATATGTTTATAAAAAATAAAAAATTATATAAAAAAAAATCCCACTGGAAGGGAGGAATCAAGATGGTGGAGAAGTAGCACGCTGAGACTACATCAGGTAGCAGGAGATCAGCTAGATAGCTTATCAATTCATTGCAAACACCTACAAATCCAACAGCAGATAGAAGAGAAGAAGAGCAGCAATTCTAGAAACAGAAAATCCACCCCCTCCTGAAAGGTAGGACTTCGGAGACGTGAATCCAAAGGAACAGGAAAATAGACCACGGGGGGAGAGGCCGGCTCCCGGCAAGTGGTGGAGCAACGGAGCACAAAATCAGGACTTTCAAAAGTCTGCTTCACTGAGTCACATTGATCCAGAGGCTAAACTGGGGAGAAGCCCACGTGTGGTCAGCATGGCCCCAGGTCCAGCAGGGTCACAGAAGGATCAGGGGTATCTGAGTTTCGAAGAGCTCCCAGGTATTAGAGCGGGGAAGCCAGCTACAGAGACAGAGCCAAGGAGTAAGCTCTCAGCTCGGGGTTACCTTGAACCGGTTCCCGTCCTCCGGAACTCTACAGAAAGCATTCAGGGTACAAAAGCTCCCCAAAGCGAACCCGAGCGGATTACTCAGCCCGGCCCCTGGTAAGGGCGCTGCAATTCTGTCTGGGGCAAAGACACTTGAGAATCACTACAACAGGCTCCTCCCTCAGAAGATCAACAAGAAATCCAGCCAGGACTAAGTTCATTTACCAAGGAGAACAGCGGAATTCCAGAGGAAGAGAAAGCAAAGCATGAAATTCATGGTTTTCTCCCCATGATTCTTTATTCTTGCAGTTAATTTAATTTTTTTTAATTTACTTTTTTCCTTCTTCTAAATTTTTTTTTAACTTTTACCTTCTTCTCTTTTAACATTTTTAACTAGTTTATCTTAACAATAGCTTTTATAAAAAAATAATCTTTTTGAACCTTCATTATTATAGTCATATTTTATACTTCATTGTATCTAACTTTTTTTTTGTATACACATAGGGTGTTTTCTTCTAAAAAAATTGGGGGTGCAACTTCTAATAGATCAAAATATACCCTAAATCTAGCTCCGGGCTTGTTCTAGTCTCCAGCCTGAGCAAAATCTCCACACTTTCTTTTTCCTTATTCTCACAACCAACTTACTTTATCAACTCCTTTTTTAGAAATTAAAAAAAATTTTTTTTCATCTTTATAGGCATATTCTATCCCTTCATTGTGTTTACCCTTATATATGTTTTCATTCTTTAAGATTTTGGGAGGTAGTTTCTTCTAAGAGACAAAAATACTCCCAAAATTAAGTGGGTGACCCTGTTCTAGTCACCAGTTGAATATATATATTTTTTTCTTTTTTATAATTTTTAAATTTGTTTTCTTTTTAAAAATTTTTTTCCTGAACTTCTTTTTATCCCCTTTCTCCCCCTCCCCCATAATATGGGGTCTCTTCTGATTTGGTTAAAGCATATTTTCCTGGGGACTTTGCCACCCTTTTGGTATTTTATTTGCTCCTTCCTATATTCTTATCTGGACAAAATGACAAGGCAGAAAAACTCACCACAAAAAAAAAAAAAAAAAAAGAACAAGAGGCAATACTGAAGGCTAGTGACCTAATCAATATGGACATTGGTAATATGTCAGACCTAGAGTTCAGAATGACAATTCTCAAGGTTCTAGCTGGGCTCTAAAAAGGCATGGAAGATATTAGGGAAAATCTCTCTGGAGAGATAAAAGACCTTTCTGGAGAAAAAAAAGAACTGAACTCAAGCCAAGTTGAAATCAAAAAAAGCTATTAATGAGGTGCAATAAAAAAATGGAGGCTCTTACTGCTAGGATAAATGACACAGAAGAAAGAATTAGTGATATAGAAGACCAAATGACAAAGAATAAAGAAGCTGAGCAAAAGAGAGACAAACAAATACTGGACTATGAGGGGAGAATTCGAGAGATAAGTGACACCATAAGACAAAACAACATTAGAATAATCGGGATTCCAGAAGAAGAAGAAAGAGAGAGGGGAGCAGAAGGTATATTGGAGAGAATTTGTAGAGAATTTCCCTAAAATGAAAAAGGGAACAAGTATCAAAATCCAGGAGGTGCAGAGAACCCCCCTCAAAATCAATAAGAATAGGTCCACACCCTGTCACCTTAGTAAAATTTACAAATCTTAGTGACAAAGAGAAAATCCTGAAAGCAGCCTGGGAAAAGAAGTCTGTAACATATAATGGTTCAAATATTAGATTTGCAGTAGACTTATCCACAGAGACCTGGCAGGCCAGAAAGAACTGGCATGATATATTCAGAGCACTAAAAGAGAAAATCATGCAGCCAAGAATATTATACCCAGCTAGGCTATCATTGAAAATAGAAGGAGAGATAAAAAGCTTCCAGGACAAACAAAAACTGAAAGAATTTGCAAACACCAAACCAGTGCTACAGGAAATATTGAAAGGGGTCCTCTAAGCAAATAAAGACCCTAAAAGTAGTAGATCAGAAAGGAACAGACAATATTCAGTAACAGTCACCTTACAGGCAATACAATGGCACTAAAGTCATATCTCTCAATAGTTACTCTGAATGTTAATGGGATAAATGCCCCAATCAAAAGACATAGGATATCAGAATGGATTAAAAAAAAACATCAATATGCTGCCTACAAGAAACTCATTTTAGACCTGAAGACACCTCCAGATTTAAAGTGAGGGGGTGGAAAACAATTTACCATGATAATGGACATCAGAAGAAAACTGGGGTGGCAATCCTTAGATCAATTAGATTTTAAGCCAAATACTATAAGGAAGGACACTATATCATACTCAAAGGGTCTGTACAATAAGAAGATCTAACAATTTTAAATACCTATGCCCCTAACATGGGAGCAGTCAACTATATAAACCAATTAGTAACAACATCAAAGAAACACATCGGCAATAATACAATAATAGTAGGGAACTTTTACACTCTCCTCACTGAAATGGACAGATCATCCAAGCAAAAGACCAACAAGGAAATAAAGACCTTAAATTACACACTAGACCAGATGGACATAACAGATATATTCAGAACATTTCATCCCAAAGCAACAGAATACATATTCTTCTCTAGTGCACATGGAACATTCTCCAGAATAGATCACATCCTGGGTGACAAAACAGGTCTCAACGAGTATCAAAATATGGGGATCATTCCCTGCATATTTTCAGACCACCTGCTCTGAAGCTAGAACTCAAACACAAGAGGAAAGTTGGAAAGAGCCCAAATACATGGAGACTACACACCATCCTTCTAAAGAATGAATAAGTCAACCAAGAAATTAAAGAAGAATTGAAAAAATTCATAGAAACAAATGATAATGAAAACACAATGGTTCAAAATCTGTGGGACACAGCAAAGGCAGTCCTGAGAGGAAAATATATAGCAGTACAAGCTTTTCTCAAGAAACAAGAAAGGTCTCAAGTACACAACCTAATCCTTTACCTAAAGGAGCTAGAGAAAGAACAAGAAAGAAACCCTAAATAAAGATCAGGGAAATAATAAAGATCAGCGCAGAAATCAATGAAATAGAAACCAAAAAAAGCAATAGAACAAATCAACGAAAATAGGAGCTGGTTCTTTGAAAGAATTAATAAGATTGATAAACCCCTGGCCAGACTTATCAAAAAGAAAAGAGAAAAGACCCAAATAAATAAAATCATGAATGAAAGAGGAGAGATCACAACTAACACTAAAGAAATACAAACAATGATAAGAAGATACTATGAGCAACTCTACTCAAACAAATTTGACAATCTGGAAGAAATGGATGCATTTCTAGAGACATATAAACTACCACAACTAAATCAGGAAGAAATAGAAAACCTGAACAGACCCATAACCAGTAAGGAGATTGAAACAGTCATCAAAAATCTCCAAACAAACAAAGGCTCAGGGCCAGATGGCTTCCCAGGGGAATTCTACCAAACGTTTAAAGAAGAACTAATACCTATTCTCCTGAAGCTGTTCCTGAAGCTCATTTTATGAGTCCAGCACCACCTTGATCCCAAAACCAGACAAGGATCCCATCAAAAAAGAGAACTACAGACCCATATCCTTGATGAACACAGATGTGAAAATTCTCACCAAAATACTAGCCAATAGGATTCAACAGTACATTACAAGGATTATTCACCACGACCAAGTGGGATTTATTCCAGGGCTGCAGGATTGGTTCAACATCTGTATATCAATCAATGTGATACAATAAATTAATAAAAAAAAGAACAAGAACCATATGATACTCTCAATAGATGCTGAAAAAGCATTAGACAAAGTACAGCATCCCTTCCTGATCATAACTCTTCAAAGTGTAGGGATAGAGGGCACACACCTCAATATTATCAAAGCCATCTATGAAAAACCCACCACAAATATCATTCTCAATGGCGAAAAATGGAAAGTTTTTCCGCTAAGGTCAGGAACACGGCAGGGATGTCCATTATCACCACTGTTATTTAACATAGTACTAGAAGTCCTAGCCTCAGCAATCAGAACACAAAAGGAAATTAAAGGCATCCAAATGGGCAAAGAAAAAGTCAAACTATCACTCTTCGCAGATGATATGCTACTATATGTGGAAAACCCAAAAGACTCCACTCCAAAACTGCTAGAACTTATACAGGAATTCAGTAAAGTGTCAGTATATAAAATCAATGCACAGAAATCAGTTGCATTTCTTTACACCAACAACGAGACAGAAGAAAGAGAAATTAAGGAGTCAATCCCATTTACAGTTGCACCCAAAACCATAGGATACCTAGGAATAAACCTAACCAAAGAGGCCAAGCATCTATACTCAGAAAACTATAAAGTACTCATGAAACAAATTGAGGAAGACACAAGGAAATGGAAAAACGTTCCATACTCCTGGATTGGAAGAATAAATATTGTGAAAATGTCTATGCTACCTAAAGCAATCTACATATTGAATGCAATCCCTATCAAAATACTATCCATTTTTTTTTCAAAGAAATGGAACAAATAATCCTAAAATTTATATGCAACCAAAGAAGACCTCGAATAGCCAAAGGAATATTGAAAAAGAAAGCCAAAGTTGGTGGCATAACATTTCCAGAATTCACACTCTATTACAAAGCTGTCATCTCAAGACAGTATGGTACTGGCACAAAAACAGACACATAGATCAATGGAACAGAATCAAGAGCCCAGAAATAGACCCTCAACTCTATGGTCAACTAATCTTCAACAAAGCAGGAAAGAATGTCCAATGGAAAAAAGACACCCTCTTCAATAAATGCTGTTGGGAAAACTGGACAGCCACGTGCAGAAAAATTAAAGTGGACCATTTCCTTACACCACACACAAAAATAGACTCAAAATGGATGAAGGACCTCAATATGAGACAGGAAACCATCAAAATCCTTGAGGAGAACACAGGCAGTAGCCTCTTTGATTTAAGCCGCATCAACTTCTTCCTGGGAACATCGCCAAAGGCAAGGGAAGCAAGGGCAAAAATGAACTATTGGGATTTCATCAAGATCAAAAGCCTTTGCACAGCAAAGGAAGCAGTTAACAAAACCAAAAGACAACTGACAGAATGGGAGAAGATATTTGCAAACGACATATTAGATAAAGGGCTAGTATCCAAAATCTATAAAGAGCTTAGCAAACTCAACACCCAAAGAACAAATAATCCAATCAAGAAATGGGCAGAAGACATGAACAGACATTTATGTAAAGAGGACATCCAGATTGCCAACAGACACATGAAAAAGTGCTCCACATCACTCGGCATCAGGGAAATACAAATCAAAACCACAGTGAGATACCACCTCACACCAGTCAAAATGGCTGAAATTAACAAGTCAGGAAATGACAGATGCTGGCAAGGATGTGGAGAAAGGTGAACCCTTGTACACTGTTGGTGGGAATGCAAGCTGGTGCAACTACTCTAAAAAACAGCTTGGAGGTTCCTCAAAAAGTTGAAAATAGAGCTACCCTACGACCCAGCAATTGCACTACTGGGTATTTACCCTAAAGATACAAACGTAGTGATCTGAAGGGGCACGTGCACCCAAATGTTTATAGCAGCAATGTCTACAATAGCTAAACTATGGAAAGAACCTAGATGTCCATCAACAGATGAATGGCTAAAGAAGATGTGGTATATATATACAATGGAGTACTATATAGCCATCAAAAGAAATGAAATCTTGTCATTTGCAATGACATGGATGGAACTAGAGGGTATTATGCTTAGTGAAATAAGTCAATTGGAGAAAGACAACTATCATATGATCTCCCTGAGATGGGGAAGTGTAGATGCAACATGAGAGGTTTGGGGGGTAGGAAAAGAATGAATGAAACAAGATGGGATTGGGAGGGAGACAAACCATAAGTGACTCTTAATCTCACAAAACACACTGAGGGTGGCTGGGAGTGCGGGATAGGGAGATGGTGGTTGGGTTATGGACATTGGGGAGCGTATGTGCTATGGTGAGTGCTGTGAAGTGTGTAAACATGGTAATTCACAGACCCGTACCCCTGGGGATAAAAATACATTATATGTTTATAAAAAAAATAAAAAAATAAAAAAAATATTCAGACAAAAAAGGAAATAAAAAAATAAAATCCCACTGGAATGAAGTGTTCTGAGATGCTAGAAGGAAATAAGTGAGCATTACAGTGCATCTAATACTATCGGAAATATGGAAGCCAGGGTCTAGGAAGATAGCTATTGAGTCCCTAATTAAGATAACTGATAAGAATCAGAGAAGTTGGATCAAACAAAAAAAAAATTCTATAAACATTTCAAGAACACATTAATTTTAACTGAATACAATTTATCACACAAGCCCATTGGTCCAAACATAAGGTTTGTGTTATATATTTTTGGATAATTGACTTGAAGCAGTTGCAGCAAAGTGGATGCCTATTGAAAGTGAAAAACTCATACTTAGCACTCCATGTTATAATGATAGGCTGCATGATTTGCTAACAGTGACTTGATGGGAAAACAAGAAATGAAAGTAAATGAAGCAGAGCAAGCTGGCCAGCCTGATGGAAGAAGATATCCCTGATTGGAGTCTCACCATTTGGACTAATTTTGTTGGTGAATAAAAAGCATGTAGAATATCTGATTTGTTTATTTACCTTTAAAATATTTTATTTATTTATTTGAGAGAGAGCATGAGTAAGGGGAGCTGCAGGTAGAGGGAGAAGAAGACTCCCCACTGAGCAGGGAGACCTATCTGGGACTTGGCTCCAGGACCCCAGGATCATGACCTGAGCTGAAGGCAGATGCTTAACCAACTGAGCCACCCAGGAGCCCTGAGAATAGCTGATGCAAACTAGGCTTTCTGTCTATAATAAATTTTGGTTAGAAAACATCCAGATAATTGTAGATTAATGTTTTTTAAATGGGTTTTTAAGAAACTAATGTTTTCTGTTATATACTCTTATCCAAACCAGTAAGTATACTGTGTTTCAAAACTTTACCAGAGATCATTGCTTACTTCTTTCCATATCTAGTAAAATAAAATACATTCAATTTTCAGACCTTTGAAAAGCAAAAGGAGTTCATAAAATCTGAAGAACAGTGAAAATGAGAGGCAGAGATTTGGGTTGAACTTCATCCCACAATGACCTATATCTTGCCAGTAAGGTATCTTGTGCTTTTGATCTACATTCTTTTATGTTAGAGCTATATGGGTTAACTGGATTTTTTTAAACCACAGTTAAAAAGCCTTGAAATAAGTTTTTTTCCCCCAAAAAGCACAGGTAAAGTTTATATACCAAGATAATAAGAATAGTGGTAATTTGGGAGGTTATGAAATTGTTTTGAATAAAACTTTTTAAGGTTATATACAATAGACATTTTGATATATTATAAATCAAAGTTACTGCAGTTGTGTGTTTTTTTAATGACCTTACATAGTGCTGTACTGATTTTCAAGTTAATTTTAGTAATTGAGTTTTTCTTGGTATGGCTTGTTATTTTATAAAATAATTTATTTTCAATATTAAAAAGATCAAATGATATTAAAAACTAGAGGTAAAAAATACTAGAAGCAAACATCAGGAAACTGTCATCCCAGCTATCTCTCTAAAATGTATATACAGATAAAGATAGGTATGATTTTATAAAATGGGGTTATATGAAAGATGGCCATATCTTTTGAGTGAAATATAGTTAATGCAACTTTATTTGCAAAAAAATGAAGGAATTATATGTAGTTAAATAATTATTAGTTTCTTAATGATCCATCTAGGTATTTTAGAAATTAGAAAAAATTAACCTGAAACAGCATTAAGGGGTCAGCTTCACTGTAATTATGTTGTAAAACAAATATTTCAATTTTAAGCCAGACTGATATATTTCCTGTGTGAAAGAAGAAAATATATTTCTTGCCTGTCTTCTTGTTCCACTTTTATATTAATTTGTTTTTCTAAGTTTACATTATTTATGTTTTATTCTACAAATATGACTCATACTCTTTATTTCCAATTCTATATTTACTTGTATTTAAAGAGCTGCACCAGTTATTTTACCACCCATTCAATAATCCAAACATTCTTTTTTTGTTTTGTTTTTTTTATCTTGATTGGATTTTATCATCAATTGGCCCTCTTGCTCCCATTAAAGTGAGTGTTAAAGAACTTTTATGCTTAATTGTCTTTATATTATCTTCTTATCTTCTAAATTTATTGCTTCCTTACCCAGTTCCAAATTATAAAGGGCAAAATAAAATCACTTCCCCAGACATTTATCTTCTGAAGTCCTCCCTCCTTTTTTTTTTTTTTTTTAAATTCGGTCAGATGACTTACTAGAAGAACCTTCTAAATAGCCATAATCATGAAACTTCTCTTCACTGCTCTCTTCTTTTTTGGTTTACTCTCTATATCTGATGGATAACATCCTTACATAATATTCTAAGAAAGGGTGAAATATATTCTATGTTTTTGCACGTCTGAAAATATGTCTTTATTCAGTACTCACACAGGAAAGTGTGAAGACAATATATTTGGATTTGTTTTTAAATCTCTGCCCACATTTCTAGTCTATTTAAAAAACCGGAAAACAACCTCATTATCTTTGTGATTGAGGTAAAGTAATAAAGCAGTTTTAGAAAAAAATATATTGTACTACAAATGCCAGTTTTACAATGTGTATGCAATTACTTTTAAAACATAGTTATTTGTATTAAGGAGGGCATGTGTTGTGATCTGCACTGGGTGTTATACATCTAATGAATCATTGAATACTACATCAAAAACTAATGATGTACTATATGCTGACTAACTGAACAAAATAGAAAAATAAAGTTATTTGAATGGTATGTGTTATATATCTCTTCTGCTTACTCCTAATTTCTACCAATCTACTCAAACCTTTTCCTAAACCCTTATATCAAATACATACACACATGCATGTATTTAAACCTCAGTCGTTCAGTCTTGCAAACTATTTTCACACTTGAGAACTACTTCCTTTCTTTATCACTCTAAGAAACTCAGAAAAACATTAGTTTTAGAATTGCTCAGGTCAAAACACGTTTAGAGATTCAAAACAAAAAAGTATCAATTTCTTTTTTCCTCTATTTTTCAGTTTATATTTTAATTCAAGTATAGTTAACATACAGTGTCATATTAGTTTTAGGTGTACAATACAGTGATTCAACACTTCCATATACCAGCTGGTGTTCATCACAAGTACACTCCTTAATCCCCATCACCTGTTTCACCCATTCCCCCCACCCACCTCCCCTCTGGTAACCATAAGTTTGTTCTCTAGAGTTAACAGTCTGTTTCTTGGTTTATTGGGCTGTGGCATACAGTCCTGTACTATAAAATATTAATTTGCTCCCCTCAATGATATAATGGGAATTTATCCTACAAAAGTTTTTTTTTAATATCCTAACCACTAACATTTTTCTTTTGTCATCATTTTATTAAAAATTACTGCACGGGGGCACCTGGGTGGCTCAGTGGGTTAAAGCCTCTGCCTTCAGCTCAGGTCATGATCCCAGGGTCCTGGGATCGAGCCCCCCATGCTCTGCTCAGCATGGAGCCTGCTTCCTCCTCTCTCTCTGCCTGCCTCTCTGCCTACTAGTGATCTCTGTCTGTCAAATAAATAAATAAAATCTTTAAAAAATGGATCAATTTTGAGTAGACATGCCAAGAATATATTTTTCTTGTCCATATCTCTTTTGTAAAATCCAAGTGGATACCATTTCTGAATATTCCCTTTCTGAAATACTGATTATTTGTAAACCATTAAACCATTAATGCTTCCTTGAGGTGATCTTCATTCTCATTTATTTTAATGACTCTTTGTACTACACCATAAACAGCAGATTTCCTTTATTTCTTTTTAAAAGTTTGCTCTCCTAAATTCCCAAAAGGCAAGGACTGAATCTATTTAACCATCATTGTAAAGCCCTTAGCACAATGCATAATCAAAAAGGCTTTACTGCTTAGGTTAATGATAATGTTGTACTCTTACATAATTATCAGAGCCAAAGAGGCTCTGGGAAGCCACTGAGTTAGTTATTTTGCTCCATAAGGACTGCAATGTATTGAAACCAGCCCAGAAAAGTTGTTATATACATGTAAAGTCTTCCCAGAAAGCAAGTTCACAGTTTTTTTTTTTCTGGGTAAATAGCCCATTCCTACATTTTCAGATCATGACAACCCATTCATTTCTAATGTAAATTCCTGATAGTTGAAGGGAATTTTCTATTTTTCTTGTTTTTAGCTTGATATAACTATTCTTTCTCACATACCATGTTCTATTTAAATATGTTATCAAGTTTCTCCTTCCTGCACATGTTTTGTGTCCTACAGAAGCCAATGGTGAGATGAGGATTTGTGTAGAAGTGATTCATAAACAAACAAACAAACAAACAAAAACTTTCAGGGAAAACCAGTAAGGGGGTGGGGAAAGCAGGATAGAAAAGTGTTTTATTAGTGGGAAAATATCTAAAATTTCAGGGAAAATTCCCAAGCTTTGAGCTCTCCTGCCTAGGATGGAAGGGATGGTCTCCAGTCATCTGAGGGCAGTCTTCCAAAAACAATGGATTGATTAGTGTGAAAGCACAGAAAATGGGAAGAGGGTAGACAACAAAAATATTCAAAAGATATCTGTGAAGATCTGGGCAGAGCTACACAAAACAACTGTTCTTAACCTTTGTAAATTTTTATATTTTAGCTATTTTTAAGATAGTCTCTTTTCCCCTACTTTAACCCGTGAAAAGGTAGACAATAAGCTTGTCATCTGGAGATGTTTGCTCATCTGAGAGCTGAGAATAAAAGCACCTAGTCAGTGGGGTTATCATAGAAATTAAGAAGGTGAATATATGTAAATATATGTCAAACAACACCTGGTAGAAATATATGAAGACTTCAATATAGGTTATCTATTATTATTTTTGTTGTTGTTGTCTTGTTGGTGATGTGATTATTGTCATAAGTCAAATAACTGGTGTGAAAGTCTTCACAGTTGTCTAGCACAGGACTGTAGTGAGATTGTTTCACATTACTCTATGTTCTATCTCTCAGGTCAGATACATGATTTATTACATATATGCCATTTTGCCAACTCTAGGGATAAAGCCATACTAAGCTCTTTTGTTCTAACTGTTGTCATTTTAACTGAATGTTCAATATCACTGCTTTTGTCATTTTAGAAATCTAGAAGAGGCCTCATAAATCTGAGAAGAATAGAGTAAGTACAAACTATTTTGGATGTTCTAAAGAAAAATGATAAAGAAGCTATAAAATATGCTGAAATAGTATGAAACAGTCACTTCATACCCACTAGAGTGGACATAATAAAAAAGACAGACAAAAACTAGTGCTAGTGAAGATATGAAAAAGTAGAAACTCTCACACATAGTTAGTGGGGATGTAAAGTGGTATAGTCATTTCAGAAAAGCCGGCCAATTTTTTAAAAGTTAAACAAAGTTACTATATGACTTGGCAATTCCACTCCTAGGTATAAAATGAAGAAATGGTAATATATGACCACATAAAAATTGTGCACAAGCTTTCATAGTATTATTTGTGGGAAAAGTTAAAATAACTCAAATGCCTATCAACTGATGGATGGATAAATAAAATGTGATCTACCCATGCAATGGAATATCATTTGGAAATAAAAAGAAATGAAATTCTCATACTTGCTGATTATCACTGTAAGACTAAAGAAAATATTATATTAAGAAGCCAGTCCCAAAAGTCCTGGAGTGTATGGTTTTATTTACATGAAATGCCCCCCAAAAGGCAAATCTACAGAGACAGAAAGTAAGTTAGTGTTTGTCTGTGGCTGGAAGGAGGGAAAATTAGGTAGTGACAGCTATTGCGTATGGGTTGCTTAGGAAATATTCTAAAATTAGGTTGTGATGTTTCCCGAACAGTCAATACACTCAAAAACACTGAATTGTGTACTCTGAGTGAATGGTATGGTGTGTGAATTATATTTCAGTTAAGCACTTTAAAACAATACATTTTAGAAAATATTAAAGGATGGGTTCTCACAAGTTTTCCCAGGTTTTGAATGGACTGCAATTTATCTGTTGGATGTTTATACAACATTAAGAAATCCTTGGGGGGTCAAAGGTATCCAATAGCATGGCTTACTTTGAAGAGGGTTGTTGGTATGATGTGTTTCTGCAGCTCTAACCGTCCTCTCCTTTTTTCTGTTTACCACTTCTTGGGACTCAACAAGGTAGGGAAGAGGGGTGCTTCACCTTACTATGAGCTCAGTGAGAGAACATCCATAAGAGACCACCTCTATTTGGAGACCTTAGAATGTATTTCCTGGTTATTGAGGGCCATAAGGTCCAGTTATCTAATTGACTCTTGAAAATTCAAGACCAAGTATCTAGGACTGGAGTTTTACTTTTCAATACTTGAAGAAAAAAAACCAGACCCAGATTTGTGGGACAAGGATAGATTCATGAATTTATTGTGGGTGTTGTCAACCTTGGAGAAGGATGCTGGGTCCATTTCAAGAGAGGTTCTACCCAAGATGCCTTCCTGGAAGGTACAGAGATCTCAGCTGAGGAGTGGAGTGAGATACCAAGGGTCTGAGGATTTGGTTGTTGGTGATGGAGGCACTGTATACATAAATTTAACTCTAAGTGAGAGATACCTAGAATTGAGGGCTGAATTTCTTAAAAATCAAGAAAAATAACCCAGAAATAATCAGAATTTGGTATTTGCTGCCTCGGAGGACACCAAAGTCAAAATAATTCTACCAGTCAAAAGAACTTTCTTTGTCCTTTTCTCTCTTCTCTTCTCCAAATATCAGCACCTTCACCCTCTCCACCTTTCCCAGTCTTGGAAGAGACAGCAATACCACTGACAGTTGGAGAGGAGGAAAGAGAGAGCAAGATGGAGAGCTAAGGAAGACAGCATCAGGGTCATTTTCACTCCAGTGTAAGCTTTCATGCATAAAGCAGTCCTGGACTGAGGAGGGAAAGTTATTCATATTGGAGAATATGCAGGGTTTGATTATTTAGGGGCTTAAATTATAACTATCCATGTATTATGGGTTGAATTATGTTCCCACTCTCTCCAAATTGAAGTTGAAGTCCTAACCTCCAAAACCTCAGAATGTGGCCTTATCTGGAAAGAGGGTGTTGCCCTAATTAAGATGAGGACATGAATAGATACTTTTCCAAAGAAGACAGAGATGGTCAACAAACACACGAAAATATGCTCTACATCACTCATCATTAGGGAAATGCAAACCAAAACCACAGTGAAGTATCACATCAGTCAGAATGGCTAAAATCAACAACATGAGAAAAAACAAGTGTGAGGGAATGGAAAGAAAGGAACTGTTGGTAGGAATTCAAACTGGTGCAGCTACTCTGGAAAACACTATGGATGGAGTCCTCAGTGGAATGATCCAGTCATTCCACTGCTGGATTATTTGTCCCAAGAAAGTGAAAACAGTAATTTAAACAGATACATGCATCCTTATGTTTACTGCGGCATTATTTATTACAGCCAAGATATGAAAACAACCCAAGTGTCCATTGATAGATGAATGGATAAAGAAGTTATGGCTTATATAAACAATAGAATATTATCCATAAAAAAGAATGACATCTTGCTATACGTAACAACTTGTATGGATCTAGAGGATATAATGTCAAGTGAGATAAGTCTGTCAAAGAAAGACAAAACCATAGGATTTTACTCCTATGTGGAATTTAAGAAACAAAACAAATGAACAAAGAAAAAAAGAGAAAAACAAAATACACAGGCTTTTAAATATAAAGACCCAGAGGTTGCCATAAGGGTGGTTGGTGGGGGCATGGATGAAACAGGTGAAGGGGATTAAGAGCACACTTGATGAGCAATCAATATATATCATGATGAGCAATCAGTAATGTATAGAATCGAATCATTAAACTATGCACTTGAAACTATGTAACACTGTATATTCATTACATTTGAATTAAAACAAAAGACCAAAAATGAGGTCATATTATAGTGGGGTGGGCATTTGATCCAAAATGCCTGGTGTCCTTATAAGATGATCATGTAAAGACACAAAGCCATAAGGAGAATGGAGGCATAACATGCAGTGATGTAGCTACAAGTTGAGGAGTGTCAAGGATTGCTGGCAACCACCAGAACATAGCAAGAGGCAAGAAAGGATTATTCTCAGGAGCCTTCAGAGGAAACATGGTCTTGCCAATACTTTGATTTTGGACTTCTAGCCTCCAGAATTGTGAGTGAATACTTTTTTATTCTTGTAAGCTGCCTAGTTTGTTATGGCAGCCATAGGAAACCAGTATGAGACCGGTAACCTGTGGGGTTGGCCTTAAGTTTCATTCATGGGGGTGAAGGACAAGCCTTTACAATAGATTTGAAAGGGTAGTATAAGAAGAAATAGGTGGTTTTCTGCTTGTACCCAACTAAATCCAGCTCATGAAATTAACCAGTTAAACTGTGACATGCATCAATGTCTGAAGCATGCTGCATATGGCTAATCCAGTCCTCCTAATGTTTATTTTTCCCTTTATTTGCCACTTGCAACTTGTGTTTTTGAAGGTGTTTGAGCTTCATTATTTGATTACAATCTCTTTGACTTTCCTATGTATTTTTCAATGTCACTTTCCTAAGTAACTGATTGTCATTTTCAAGAACAGATGGCAAATAGGAGTCCCTGTAGTCCTGAGTCTTCAATGACTATAAACAATTCTGTTTTGTTGGAGCCAAGGTACACATTAACCTAACAGACTGGGGTGCATCTTAGAGTTCAAGATAAGAATAATCATCTCTAACAGACTGATTAAAAATGGAAAGAAATGATAACTGTAAGGGATGCAAATATAATAAGTAAAACTAACCTTGCTGAGCATTTTCTAGAGCCAAGCTTTCAAATGCATGATCTATTTAATTTTAAAGCAATTATAGGAGAACACACTATTATTGTCCCTATTTTACAGATGATAAAACCAAGGTTTTGAAAACATAACTCATCCAAGGTTGTGCAGCTAGTAGATGGAAGAAATAATAATTCATTTCTGCCTGCTCCTACAAAGAGGGTTAAGGTGAAAACCTCCTTGTGATTATGGCTGCATGCACTCTGAATGAAGGCTGAAATACCAGGGCAACTGATTCAGCCACATTGTACTTCAGCAAGGCAGCAGATGCTACGAGGTGTTCATCAGCAACCCCTTCACATTCATCATTCTGTACACATGTAGTCCTGTCTCTTAAACTTCAGCTCTTACAAGTGGTTGTTTAAGGAATTTGGTGGGATACTGGGGAAGTCTGGAGTGTCTAGATTGAATTAATATGCCCCAGAAGCCCTCAATCAATGTCTTTGAGTCAGTGTACCAATACCCCAACACCTTCCCTCCTTGGACACTGTATTACAATGTCTCCCAGACTTCCCCAATGGGATTAAGGTCCGGTTTCCCTTGGTTGACAATGCACCCTGTACTAGATGTCTTCTCTCCCTGTTTAATTTCACCCACACTTACTATCTCCTGGTATCCCCTTCCAAATAATGTTGCTCTTGAATCCTTATCTCAGAATCTAGAGTCTGATACTGGGGGACCCAAAGCCCAAACTCAATTAATGCGCTGAATTTGTTGGAATTCTGGACACCAGTTGATCTACACATTTTTATTACAATTGAAATTGTTTTAGACTTTTAATGAGGCATGCTATGTATTCTTTGCTAATAGTTTGCCTAGTTTTCTCATGCAGTTGGTATGCTATGGTACACTCTGCCTGAATTCAACAAAACACTTAAGGTAGTGGCAATAAATATGTTCTGTTTACTGGATACAAATTTTAAACAAGAATTAGCTAACAGCAGTGATGGTATTATGAATTGCCATTTATTGGGAACTTAGTATATGCAGCTGGGCCCTGTGCTAAGATTTTTAAAAAATATTTATATCTTTATTTTAGAGAGAGACAGAGTGTGAAAAAGGAAGGGCCAGAGGGAGAGAGACAGAGAAGCAGACTCCCTTCTGAGCATGGAGCCCAGCATAGGGCTCGATCTCAAGCACGGAGATCATGACCTGAGCTGATATCAAGAGTTGGATGCTTGGACTTCTAATACTATGTTGAACAAGAGTGGTGAGAATGGGCATCCTTGTTGTGTTCCTGATCTCAACGGGAAGGCTGCAAACTTTTTCCCATTGAGGATGATATTTGATTGGGTCTTTCATAGATAGTTTTGATGAAGTTCAGGAATGTTCCCTCTATCCCTATACTTTGAAGCGTTTTAATCAGGAACGGATGCTGGATTTTGTCAAATGCTTTTTCTGCATCGATTGAGAGGACCATGTGGTTCTTCTCTCTTCTCATATTAATTTGTTCTATCACATTGATTGATTTGCGAATGTTGAACCATCCTTGTAGCCCAGGGATGAATCCCACCTGGTCATGGTGGATAATCTTTTTAATGTGCTGTTGGATCCTGTTTGCTAGGATCTTGTTGAGAATCTTAGCATCCATATTCATCAGTGATATTGGTCTGAAATTCTCCTTTTTGGTAGGGATAATCTTTTTAATGTGCTGTTGGATCCTGTTTGCTAGGATCTTGTTGAGAATCTTAGCATCCATATTCATCAGTGATATTGGTCTGAAATTCTCCTTTTTGGTAGGGTCTTTGCCTGGTTTGGGGATCAGGGTAATTTTGGCTTCATAGAAAGAGTCTGGAAGTTTCCCTTCTGCTTCATTTTTTTGAAACAGCTTCAGGAGAATAGATGTTATTTCTTCTTTGAAAGTTTGGTAGAATTCCCCAGGGAATCCGTCAGGTCCTGGGCTCTTGTTTTTTGGGAGGTTTTTGATCACTGCTTCAATCTTGTTATTAGATATCGGTCTATTCAGGTTGTCGATTTCTTCCTGGTTCAATTTTGGGAGTTTATAGTTTTCCAGGAATGCATCCATTTCATCTAGGTTGCTTAGCTTATTGGCATATAACTGTTGATAATAACTTCTGATGATTGTTTCTACTTCCTTGGTGTTAGTTGTGATCTCTTCCTTTTCATTCATAGTTTTATGAATTTGGGCTTTCTCTCTTTTCTTTTGGATTAGTGTGGCCAATGGTTTATCGATCTTATTGATTCTTTCAAAAAACCAGCTTCTAGCTTCATTGATACATTCTATTGTATCTCTTGTTTCTACCTCATTGATCTCAGCTCTAATCTTGATGATTTCCCTTCGTATGTGTGGAGTTGGTTTGATTTGTTGTTGATTCTCCAGTTCTTTAAGGTGTAGAGACAGCTGCTGTGTTCTGGATTTTTCAATTTTTTTGAGAGAGGCTTGGATGGCTATGTATTTTCCCCCTAGGATGGCTTTTGCTGTATCCCATAGGTTTTGGACCGAAGTGTCTTCATTCTCATTGGTTTTCATGAATTGTTTCAGTTCTTCTTTGATCTCCTGGTTGATCCAAGCATTCTTAAGCAAGGCGGTCTTTAGCTTCCAGGTGATTGAGTTCCTTTGGAACTTTTCCTTGTGATTGAGCTCCAGTTTCAAGGCATTGTGATCTGAGAATATGCAGGGAATAATCTTAGTATTTTGGTATTGGTTGAGTCCTGATTTGTGACCCAGTATGTGGTCTATTCTTGAGAAGGTTCCATGTGCACTTGAGAAGAATGAGTATTCTGTTGTTTTAGGGTGGAATGTTCTGTATATATCTATGAGGTCCATCTGGTCCAATGTGTCATTCAATGCTCTTGTTTCTTTATTGATTTTCTGCTTCGATGATCTGTCTATTTCTGAGAGAGGCATGTTAAGATCTCCTACTATTAATGTATTCACTTCAATATAATTTTTTATCTTGATTAACAGTTTTCTTATGTAATTGGCTGCTCCCATATTGGCAGCATAGATATTTACAATTGTTAGATCATCTTGGTGGATAGTCCCTTTAAGAATGATGTAGTAGCAACAGCAATCAGACAACAAAGAGAAACAAAAGGTATCCACATTGGCAATGAAGAAATTAAACTATCTCTCTTCGCAGATGACATGATTCTATATATGGAAAACCCAAAATACTCCACCCCCAAACTACTAGCACTCATACAGCAATTCAGCAATGTGTCAGGATACAGAAAGAAATCAGTGGCTTTCTTATACACTAACAATGAAAATACAGAAAGGGAAATTAGAGAATTGATTCCATTTACTATAGCACCAAGAACCATAAGATACCTGGGAATAAACCTAACCAAAGAGGTAAAGGATCTATACTTGAGGAACTACAGAACACTCATGAAAGAAATTGAAGAAGACACAAAAAGATGGAAGACCATTCCATGCTCTTGGATTGGAAGAATAAACATTGTTAAAATGTCTATACTGCCTAGAGCACTCTATACTTTTAATGCCATTCCAATCAAAATTCCACTGGTATTTTTTAACGAGCTGGAGCAAATAATCCAAAAATTTGTATGGAATCAGAAGAGACCCCAAATCGCTAAGGAAATGCTGATAAACAAAAATAAAACAGGGGGTATCACGCTACCTGATTTCAAGCTTTACTACAAAGCTGTGATCATTAAGACAGCATGGTTTTATGCCTCTGGCATAAAAACAGACACATAGACCAGTGGAAGAGAGTAGAGAGCCCAGATATGGACCCTCAACTCTATGGTCAAATAATCTTCGACAAAACAGGAAAAAATATACAGCGGAAAAAAGGCGGTCTCTTCAATAAATGGTGCTGGGAAAACTGGGCAGCTATATGTAGAAGAATGAAACTTGACCATTCTCTCTCTTACACCGTACACAAAGATAAACTCAAAATGGATAAAAGACCTCAACGTGAGACAGGAATCCATCAGAATCCTAGAGGAGAACATAGGCAGTGATCTCTTCGATATCAGCCACAGCAACTTCTTTCAAGATATGTCTCCAAAGGCAAAGGAAATAAAAGCAAAAATGAACTTTTGGGACTTCATCAAAATCAAAAGCTTCTGCACAGCAAAGGAAACAGTCAAGAAAACAAAGAGGCAACCCATGGAATGGGAGAAGATATTTGTAAATGACAGTACAGACAAAAGGTTGATATCCAGGATCTATAAAGAACTCCTCAAACTCAACACACACAAAACAGACAAGCCTATCAAAAAATGAGCAGAAGATATGGACAGACACTTCTCTAATGGAGACATACAAATGGGTATCAGACACATGAAAAAATGTTCATCATCACTAGCCCTCAGGGAGATTCAAATTAAAACCACATTGAGATATCACCTTACACCAGGTAGAATGGCCAAAATTAGAAAGACAGGAAACAACATGTGTTGGAGGGGATGTGGAGAAAGGGGAACCATCTTACACTGTTGGTGGGAATGCAAGTTGGTGCAGCCTCTTTGGAGAACAGTGTGGAGATTCCTCAAGAAATTAAAAATAGAACTTCCCTATGACCTTTCCATTGCACTACTAGGCATTTACCCCAAAGATACAGATTTAGTGAAAAGAAGGGCCATCTGTACCCCAGTGTTTATAGCAGTAATGGCCACGGTCGCCAAACTGTGGAAAGAACCAAGATGCCCTTCAACGGACGAATGGATAAGGAATATGTGGTCCATATACACTATGGAGTATTATGCCTCCATCAGAAAGGACGAATACCCAACTTTTGTAGCAACATGGATGGGACTAGAAGAGATTATGCTGAGTGAAATAAGTCAAGCAGAAAGAATCAATTATCATATGGTTTCAATTATTTGTGGAGCATAACAAATAGCATGGAGGACATGGGGAGTTAGAGAGGAGAAGGGAGTTGGGGAAAATTAGAAGGGGAGGTGAACCACGAGGCTATGGACTCTGAAAAACAATCTGAGGGTTTTGATGGGGTGGGGGGTGGGAGGTTGGGGTACCAGGTGGTGGGTATTATAGAGGGCACAGATTGCATGGAGCACTGGGTGTGGTGCAAAAATAATGAATACTGTTATGCTGAAAATAAATAAAAATAAATAAAAAAAAGAGTTGGATGCTTAGCTTACTAAGTCACCCAGGCTCCCCAGTGTTAAGATGTTTAAATACAATTCAGCATTTATTTGTTTGGCTTTTGTTATATTAATTTTAAATTTTGAAATACTTTCAAAATTACAGGAAAGGTACAGGAATGGTAATTCAAAGAACAACTTAACCAGGACTCACCAATTTTTTTTTTTTTTTTTAAGAGAAAGGTCTGCCCAGCTGGGGCTAATAAGGCGCACTCCTTTTTCTTTTTTTAAGATTTTTATTTATTTATTTGATAGAGAGAGACCACAAGTAGGCAGAGAGGCAGGCAGAGAGAGAGGGGAAAGCAGGCACCCCGCTGAGCAGAGAGCCCGACGTGGGGCTCGATCCCAGGACCCTGAGATCATGACCCGAGCCGAAGGCAGAGGCTTAAACCACTGAGCCACCCAGGCACCCCAGGACTCACCAATTTTTAACATTTTGCCACATTTGATTTGCCATTCTTTTTCGCTTATCTTTCTCCATTCACACATATACACAGACACACACATATACACACACATGCACGTATGCACACATATTATTTTTTTCTGAACCATTTGAGAGTAGCCTGTATATATCATGTTCTTTTACTCCTTATACTTCAATGTGTATTACCTGAGAACAGAATATTCTCTTATATAACCACAATACAGTGATCAAAATCAGGAAATCTCATAAGGATATAACACTTTAATCTGTAGTTCATATTCTAATTGTGTTAATTGTTCAAATAATGTTCTTTATACTAACATCTTTTTTCCATTCCAGAACTCAATCTAGAATTATGCACTGCCTTTTGTTGTCATATCTCTTTAGTCTTTCTTAATCTGGGATAACTTTTCATTGTTCCTTGGTGTCTCATGACCTTTATTTATGTATTTGTTTATTTAGAGAAAGAGCATGAGAATGGGGAGAAGTGGCAAAGGGAGGGGAGAGAATCTTAAGCAGGCTCACACTCGGCATGGGGCTCAATGTCACGGCCCTGAGATCACGACCTGAGCTGAAATTAAGAGTCAGATGCTTAATCAAGTGAGCCACCCAGGCACTCCTACCATTAAAAAAATAAATAAATAAATAAATAAATATATATATATATATATATATATATATATATATATATATACTAATTAAATTATAAAATGCACCTCAACTTGGGTTTGCATGTTTTCTTATGATGAAATTCAGGTTAAGCAGCTTGGATGGGAATAATATGTAAGTGGTGTAATACCATTTTAAGCGGTGTTGTACCTATTTCAGGGTATTGTATCTGGGGGCAGCAGTTGTATGTATGAACATTTTCCGTGATTTTATTCATGGTAGGCCCAATTCTAAGAAGATCCCAAGATTTCCACCCCTAATGTGTATACCCTGTACAATCCCCTCTCTATGAGTGGGGGTGAAACTGTGGATTTCACTCCTGTGATTGGGTTATGTTAAATGACAAAGATAAAGGGATTCTGCAGACATAAATGAAGTAGGAAACCAGTTGACTTTGAGTTAATCAAAAGAGAGAGTATCGTGAGTGGGGCTTCTTGACCTAGGCAGGTGAGCACTTCAAAGGGCCTAGAGTCTTTCTGAGGTCAGAAATTCCAAAGGTGAGAGGGCTTATGGAGGGGGTCATGTGGTGAGGAACTGAGAGACAATCCACTTATGCTGTGCCCACATGCCTGAGCTATAGAAACTGAGAACATAAACAGGTATTTTGTAGAGCTATTAATATTTGTGTCAGTTTGTTACACAGCAATAGAAAACTAATGTGTTAATTTAAATACCTGCATTTAGTGACATCCAGTTTCTTATTTCCTTTACTTTTTTTTTACAAAGAGGTAGATACCAGAGAGTTTGTCTTTCACTTAGAATTGACTTATATAAGTTTACTGATATATTCCCATTATGTTATAGTCACCTATTACTTTACTATGTAATAGTCCATCCCAGGACCCCGAGATCATGACCTGACCTGACAGCAGATGCTTAACTGACTGAGCTACCCAGGTGTCCCATGTTTTTGCCCACTTTTAAATAGGACTTATCTTTCCCACACAATACTTAAAAGTGCACTATATGCACTATAGTATATTCAACTAATATTCTAGGTTTGGCAATTTAGGCAGATTCCGATATTTTCCAGCTACAAATAATGCTGCAATGAAGAACTCTGTGGATATTATATTTTCTTTGCTGAAGGCACATCTTCAGGCTAATTCCTAGAAATAAAATTTCTAGGGCAAAGTGTAATTGTGAATGTACTTTTATTAGATAATGCCAACTTCCCCTCTGCTTTTGTGGATTATTTCACAATTTCAACAACAATGTATGAGAGTGACTGTTTCCCTACAGCATCCTTGACAGAGTATATTGTTAAGCTTTTGGATTTTTGCCAGTCTGATGAATGAGAACAGTACCTCAGTGTAATTTTATGTTTCTCTTAGTGTTAATGAAAGCAATCATCTTTTCATATAATTAAGGATCAGTTTTATATTTTTGGTAAATTGTTTATATTTTTGCCCACCTTTTTTTAAAAGATTTTTTAAAAAAAAAGATTTTTCTTTATTCACTTGAGAGAGACAGAGAGAGAGATCGCACACAAGCAGGAGAAGAGTCAGAGGGACAAGCAGACTTCCTGCTGAGCTGGGAGCCCAGCTTGGGTCTCCATCCCAGGACCCCGAGATCATGACCTGAGCTGACAACAGATGCTTAACTGACTAAGCCACCAAGGTGTCTCATGTTTTTGCCCACTTTTAAATAGGACTTATCTTTCCCACTCAATACTTAAAAAGTTTTTTTATATTAGGAATATTAAACCCCTACCTATGGTATATGTCACTATTTTTGCCCCAGTTTTCATTTCTTTTATTTTTCCTTGTCAAAGTTTTTATGTGTATATGTGTAGTCAAATTTATTACTTCTTCATTTGTGGTATCTGAATTTTGAGTTATAGTTAGAAAGTCTTTCCCTATGCCCACATTACAAAGGAATTCACCAGTATTTTCTTCCATTACTTGTAGAGTTCTATTTTGCACACTTTGTTTTCTGATTAATTTTGGGTTTATTCTTATGTATGGACTGAGGAAGAGATCTGATTTCCTCTTTTTACCAACACTATTTATTATAAAAATCATCTTTGCCTCAGTGATTTGAGATGTTACTTTTATTTATTTTTTATTTTTTTTATTTTTTTTTGCAATTTATTTTAATTTTTTATTTTTTATAAACATATATTTTTATCCCCAGGGGTACAGGTCTGTGAATCACCAGGTTTACACACTTCACAGCACTCACCAAAGCACATACCCTCCCCAATGTCCATAATCCCACCCCCTTCTCCCAAACCCCCTCCCCCCAGCAACCCTCAGTTTGTTTTGTGAGATTAAGAGTCACTTATGGTTTGTCTCCCTCCCAATCTCATCTTGTTTCATTGATTCTTCTCCTACCCACTTAAGCCCCCATGTTACATCACCACTTCCTCATATCAGGGAGATCATATGATAGTTGTCTTTCTCTGCTTGACTTATTTCGCTAAGCATGATACGCTCTAGTTCCATCCATGTTGTCGCAAATGGCAAGATTTCATTTCTTTTGATGGCTGCATAGTATTCCATTGTGTATATATACCACATCTTCTTGATCCATTCATCTGTTGATGGACATCTAGGTTCTTTCCATAGTTTAGCTATTGTGGACATTGCTGCTATAAACATTCGGGTGCATGTGCCCCTTTGGATCACTACATTTGTATCTTTAGGGTAAATACCCAATAGTGCAATTGCTGGGTCATAGGGCAGTTCTATTTTCAACATTTTGAGGAACCTCCATGCTGTTTTCCAGAGTGGCTGCACCAGCTTGCATTCCCACCAACAGTGTAGGAGGGTTCCCCTTTCTCCGCATCCTCGCCAGCATCTGTCATTTCCTGACTTGTTGATTTTAGCCATTCTGACTGGTGTAAGGTGATATCTCATTGTGGTTTTGATTTGTATTTCCCTGATGCCGAGTGATATGGAGCACTTTTTCATGTGTCTGTTGGCCATCTGGATGTCTTCTTTGCAGAAATGTCTGTTCATGTCCTCTGCCCATTTCTTGATTGGATTATTTGTTCTTTGGGTGTTGAGTTTGCTAAGTTCTTTATAGATTCTGGACACTAGTCCTTTATCCGATATGTCGTTTGCAAATATCTTCTCCCATTCTGTCAGTTGTCTTTTGATTTTGTTAACTGTTTCCTTTGCTGTGCAAAAGCTTTTGATCTTGATGAAATCCCAATAGTTCATTTTTTCCCTTGCTTCCCTTGCCTTTTGCGTTGTTCCTAGGAAGATGTTGCTGCGGCAGAGGTCGAAGAGGTTGCTGCCTGTGTTCTCCTCAAGGATTTTGATGGATTCCTTTCGCACATTGAGGTCCTTCATCCATTTTGAGTCTATTTTTGTGTGTGGTGTAAGGAAATGGTCCAATTTCATTTTTCTGCATGTGGCTGTCCAATTTTCCCAGCACCATTTATTGAAGAGGCTGTCTTTTTTCCATTGGACATTCTTTCCTGCTTTGTCGAAGATTAGTTGACCATAGATTTGAGGGTCTATTTCTGGGCTCTCTATTCTGATCCATTGATCTATGTGTCTGTTTTTGTGCCAGTACCATGCTGTCTTGATGATGACAGCTTTGTAATAGAGCTTGAAGTCCGGAATTGTGATGCCACCAACGTTGGCTTTCTTTTTCAGATCAGAGCAGAAATCAATGAAACAGAAACCAAAAAAACAATAGAACAAATCAACGAAACTAGGAGCTGGTTCTTTGAAAGAATTAATAAAATTGATAAACCCCTGGCCCGACTTATCAAAAAGAAAAGAGAAAGGACCCAAATAAATAAAATCATGAATGAAAGAGGAGAGATCACAACTAACACCAAAGAAATACAAACTATTATAAGAACATACTATGAGCAACTCTACGCCAATAAATTTGACAATCTGGAAGAAATGGATGCATTCCTAGAAACATGTAAACTACCACAACTGAACCAGGAAGAAATAGAAAGCCTGAACAGACCCATAACCAGTAAGGAGATTGAAACAGTCATTAAAAATCTCCAAACAAACAAAAGCCCAGGGCCAGATGGCTTCCCGGGGGAATTCTACCAAACATTTAAAGAAGAACTAATTCCTATTCTCCTGAAACTGTTCCAAAAAATAGAAATGGAAGGAAAACTTCCAAACTCATTTTATGAGGCCAGCATCACCTTGATCCCAAAACCAGACAAGGATCCCATCAAAAAAGAGAGCTATAGACCGATATCCTTGATGAACACAGATGCGAAAATACTCAACAAAATACTAGCCAATAGGATTCAACAGTACATTAAAAAGATTATTCACCACGACCAAGTGGGATTTATTCCAGGGCTGCAAGGTTGGTTCAACAACCGCAAATCAGTCAATGTGATACAACACATCAATAAAAGAAAGAACAAGAACCATATGATACTTTCAATAGATGCTGAAAAAGCATTTGACAAAGTACAGCATCCCTTCCTGATCAAAACTCTTCAAAGTGTAGGGATAGAGGGCACATACCTCAATATCATCAAAGCCATCTATGAAAAACCCACCGCAAATATAATTCTCCATGGAGAAAAACTGAAAGCTTTTCCGCTAAGGTCAGGAACACGGCAGGGATGTCCATTATCACCATTGCTATTCAACATAGTACTAGAGGTCCTAGCCTCAGCAATCAGACAACAAAAGGAAATTAAAGGCATCCAAATCGGCAAAGAAGAAGTCAAACTATCACTCTTCGCAGATGATATGATACTATATGTGGAAAACCCAAAAGACTCCACTTCAAAACTGCTAGAACTTATACAGGAATTCAGTAAAGTGTCAGGATATAAAATCAATGCACAGAAATCAGTTGCATTTCTCTACACCAACAGCAAGACAGAAGAAAGAGAAATTAAGGAGTCAATCCCATTTACAATTGCATCCAAAACCACAAGATACCTAGGAATAAACCTAACCAAAGAGACACAGAATCTATACTCAGAAAACTATAAAGTACTCATGAAAGAAATTGAGGAAGACACAAAGAAATGGAAAAATGTTCCATGCTCCTGTATTGGAAGAATAAATATTGTGAAAATGTCTATGCTACCTAAAGCAATCTACACATTTAATGCAATTCCTATCAAAGTACCATCCATCTTTTTCAAAGAAATGGAACAAATAATTCTAAAATTTATATGGAACCAGAAAAGACCTCGAATAGCCAAAGGGATATTGAAAAAGAGATGGTACTTTTATTAATGTTACAATTTTATCTGCACTTGGGTCTATTTCTGAACTTTATTTATTTATGATTTTATTTCATTGGTCTATCTATTCAATGCCATTGACACTCTGTAAATTATTGAGACATTTTAGTGTGTTTTAATATCATGTAGGCTAGTCGCTCTCATATCTTTTTTCTCAGTGTTTTCCCAGATATTTTGTACATCTACTCCTCTACATAAACCTTTCAATTCGTTTAGCTTCATATAACAAAGTGTGTTGGTATTTTTAGTGTGACCACATTAAATTTATAAATTAATTTAGGAATAACTGACATGTTAATGATGTTGAGATGCCTTATCAGAGAACAAGGTTTATCTTTTTGTTCAAGTGTACTTGTTAGTGTCTTTCAGAAAGATTTTATAGCTTTTTCTTACAGGTTTTACACATTTCTGTTAACGTTTATTCCTACTTTATCTTTTATGATGCTTTTGTCATAAGATTTTCAAACTCATTCCAACATATTCTCAACTCTTCTTATTGGTTACTATTCTTTACATATGATAGCTATCAATGTTTGCTTGTCAGTTTTATATATTGTCAACTTGAATTATTTTACTGAATGTGTTAGGAATGCCAGTTATTTTCAAGGGTTTTTCAGGTATACTATCATATCATCTGCAAAGAGAGGGGATTTTACTTTATCTTTTCTAAATCTGATGTATCTAGTTAGTTTATCTTATCTAATTTCATTCCTATCTTGTTCCCAATTTTGGCATCTATGAAGTAAGCATTACAGTGGTGAAGTATATCAATAGGTTTTCTAATGTTAACCTTCTCCTTGCAAACCCACTGGTCACAGTGAATTAGTTTCATTATGTGGCATTGGATTCTATTCAATTCTATTTTATTTTGGATGATTTATAGATGCAATATATTTTAAACCCTCAATGATATGATGAAAACATGCCAAAGGAAAGTCCGATGAACTTATAAACAATGAGGAAAATATAAAGAATAACTAACTCAATTTTACTAATTCCTTGTCAGTGGTCCCACTTCTATCATTTTTTTTCTTTCACCTTGTTCTGGGAAAAGTCATTTAGTATTTCTCTCATTCATCAGATTCCTTTACACCCAGCACTTCTTTTATATCCATGTATTATATACTGACACCCTCAACTCCATTCCCTGCCCAGACTGCAGACTTCCACACAACTCTGCTGAAGATGATGTTGAGCTAGACACATGATGGCATGGTTCCGTCATTCCCATTCATCCCCTGTGAAAAAAGGCCAGGATCAGCCAAGGGGTCAAGGCTTTCTGTATGGGTTAATAGTTAAATAATCTACAAGCCAACTGTCAAAAGAGACCTTTATTTCAACTATTCCACAACATCTTCCTTGCCTACATCTTTCTCCAGCTCCAATCCTCTGGATGGAGTCTTCCATTCCACATTAATGCTGCAAGTTCCCTACAAGGGAAAAACTCATTAGTTTTCTCTAGTGAGCTACCATGTCCTTGCAATGTTTTAAAGGTTGAGTACTTGGCTGACCATGACATGACACTCTGCCTCTGGTTCCTATGGCTCTTTGGACAGAATCCGCTTTCCCCAGAACTTCTGGGGATTTCTGATGAAATCCTTCTACCCATCACCTTCTTTGGAAATACAAAAAATGATGCCATTTGAAATTTTTGAATTTTCAAATCTTTAGCTCAGCTTTCTTTTTTTTTTTTAACTTTTTATTTTTTATAAACATATATTTTTATCCCCAGGGGTACAGGTCTGTGAATCACCAGGTTTACACACTTCACAGCACTCACCAAAGCACATACCCTCCCCAATGTCCATAATCCCACCCCCTTCTCCCAAACCCCCTCCCCCCAGCAACCCTCAGTTTGTTTTGTGAGATTAAGAGTCACTTATGGTTTGTCTCCCTCCCAATCTCATCTTGTTTCATTGATTCTTCTCCTACCCACTTAAGCCTCCATGTTGCATCACCACTTCCTCATATCAGGGAGATCATATGATAGTTGTCTTTCTCTGCTTGACTTATTTCGCTAAGCATGATACGCTCTAGTTCCATCCATGTTGTCGCAAATGGCAAGATTTCATTTCTTTTGATGGCTGCATAGTATTCCATTGTGTATATATACCACATCTTCTTGATCCATTCATCTGTGGATGGACATCTAGGTTCTTTCCATAGTTTGGCTATTGTGGACATTGCTGCTATAAACATTCGGGTGCATGTGCCCCTTTGGATCACTACATTTGTATCTTTAGGGTAAATACCCAATAGTGCAATTGCTGGGTCATAGGGCAGTTCTATTTTCAACATTCTGAGGAACCTCCATGCTGTTTTCCAGAGTGGCTGCACCAGCTTGCATTCCCACCAACAGTGTAGGAGGGTTCCCCTTTCTCCACATCCTCGCCAGCATCTGTCATTTCCTGACTTGTTGATTTTAGCCATTCTGACTGGTGTGAGGTGATATCTCATTGTGGTTTTGATTTGTATTTCCCTGATGCCGAGTGATATGGAGCACTTTTTCATGTGTCTGTTGGCCATCTGGATGTCTTCTTTGCAGAAATGTCTGTTCATGTCCTCTGCCCATTTCTTGATTGGATTATTTGTTCTTTGGGTGTTGAGTTTGCTAAGTTCTTTATAGATTCTGGACACTAGTCCTTTATCTGATATGTCGTTTGCAAATATCTTCTCCCATTCTGTCAGTTGTCTTTTGATTTTGTTAACTGTTTCCTTTACTGTGCAAAAGCTTTTGATCTTGATGAAATCCCAATAGTTCATTTTTTCCCTTGCTTCCCTTGCCTTTTGCGTTGTTCCTAGGAAGATGTTGCTGCGGCAGAGGTCGAAGAGGTTGCTGCCTGTGTTCTCCTCAAGGATTTTTGATGGATTCCTTTCGCACATTGAGGTCCTTCATCCATTTAGCTCAGCTTTCTTAATAGTCTTAATGGTTGGGCGCCTGGGTGGCTCAGTGGGTTGGGCCTCTGCCTTTAGCTCAGGACATGATCTCAGGCTCCTGGGATCGAGTCCCAAGTTGGGCTCTCTGGCTGAGAGCCTGCTTCCCCCTCTCTGGCTGAGAGCCTGCTTCCCCCTCTCTGCCTACTTGTGATTTCTCTCTCTGTGTGTCAAATAAATAAGATCTTAAAAAAAAAATAGTCTCAATGGTTGAATAGTCCTCATTCTTCTAAGAACTGCTTTGAACTTTAGAAAACAATTCATTGAGAATCAGATTCAGTAAGAGAGTAAGTGGTGTATTGGGCAATACGACTTTTGGCCAAAAATAAGGTTTTAATCATAAAGAAATGAGTCTTCATTTTCTGGTTCATAAGTTGGCTTGTGAAAGCATTTCTAAAAGGAAGACTTGTAGTGTTATTTGGGCTAATGAATTAATGAAATAAAGGAGTGGCTTCTTTGAGAGGACCCTACTGATCTGGATGCATATTTTTAGCTTGAACCACTTATTTAAAAAAAGTAATACTAATAATGTCATTTATCAGTTTACAGTAGAGGCCAAAAATGAAACACTGCTCTCAGACTTTAATGTTTCTGGGCTTATACTGGAATCTTTGTAAATGCACAGAAAGCTAGCTACAATGGCAATGATACTCATCACAGAAAACACACAAATTGAAAAGCAGAATTCTGCTTTTAATGGCCACTTTAAGAGATACATTGATATCTTCTCATTCAGTATTAAACAGCTTCTTTACAGAGCTCTAGTGTAATGAATTAGAGAGTAAAGTTATGATTATGATGACTTTGAATAGGATACAAATTTTAATATATATTTTTAAAGTTTGAAGATACTATAAGCAGTCAACAGTATGTGAAATTCTGTTTGCTCATGTACACTTCTTTTCAATTTTCTTTTACACCATGTAGAAAAATGACAGTTAATTAACAATCTAGCCCAAGAGAAGTATTTCTAGTGATAATAAACAAAAGCTATTGTCAAAGAATCTAAAATTTACTATGACCAGAAAAAAGAGAATTACAGAGACAAATTACAGGGAAATCTTACAATTAAAATACTTAGGTTGACATACAGATGTAAGTGAAATTTATATTATATATAATTTAAATCAAAGATGAAAAATCCATAGTATATATGTTTCTGGAAATTTAATAAACATGTGTGTATGCATGTGTGTGTCTCTTGTTATGTAATAAAGAGTTCTTAAAAAATAGAGTTCCCACCTATTGCATGGCTTGATTAGCTCATGTAAATGTGACTCGGGAAATGTTTTAAGAAGACCATAAGAGCAGATGCTTTAAGTATGCAAAATGGAAACTTAATTAAATTAGCAAGAATATATTTAAAGCATTGTCCAGCAACAAAAATCTGGAAAAGTTCAGAAAACTATACATCTTAATGACAACTTCCTCATCACAGTAAACTACAAGGTATTATTCTATTCTAAAAGAAGATCATTCTTTTGGATTTGTAGACTCATTTTTGTTTCCAATGGGTTAAAAGGCAGAAAGGAAGGCAGTAATGTCTTGATGAAATAAGATATAAACAAATACTAAAAGAAATGGAGAAGAGTTAGGAAGTACTTTCTTCCCACCGTGGACTTGAAATAACTTTACCAAAGTAACAAAGAATAACTGTTCTTTATAATGTGCACAGTTGAAAGAACCAAAGCAGCTAGTAAATTAAACTGTCATAGGGAATCAACCGGAATGTTAAAAATGCATGTAACTTAACTAATGGCTGAGAAAAAATAATACATTCTGGGTAACCTAAAGATTAAGTACTGGTCAGATAATTGAAAACTCCCATTCAGATGTGATTTCCTCTGTGGCACTTCAGTCTCCCTTGGATTTCATTTTCTACCTCATGTGCAGGAGACAGTGTCTCCTTAAAACAAAGATAATGGATGAAATCTATGTTCAATGTCTTTTTTTAACACATCATTTAGGATGGCCTAATTTTTTCAGTAATCAATGTATTTCATTTTATTTATCCTTTTACTATTTAAAAATTCATTTTATTCTCAAATTCAGCCTGAAATGACTTGTCCAATTTTGAAAATAATCTAAATTTAAATGCTTTGGCTCAAGGTTTACATCATCCCAATATTTTCCAGATAAAATGCATGCTTGAGAAAGTAGATGGTGTTCCTGGAAACTGAAGAAATGTTGGAAGATATTTTCTTCATCTGATTTTACACTGAGAATGCAAAATCAATAACAAAACATATGCTGAATTACTGAAAACCTGTCTCATTTTAAAAAAAGAATATGCCATAGTCTTCTGAAAACCCAAGTTCACTTAGTTTTTTTTTTTATTTTTATTCAAAAAGAAGCACATTTTAGGGAATCTAAAGCTTAAATTATGATACCATAACAAAACATGAAGTCATAAATTCCCTTAGAAGTAGCTTATAAGGCTATAGCTTATGAAACAGTAATTAGAATGTGTTTGTAGAATTAAAAACCCTAATTGTATAAACATTAGAAGGGGCTGTTTCTAACAAGTGCAAATTAGGTATTTATAATGAACAGTTATAGATAACTTCCAAAAGTAAAAAAAAAAAAGAATATGTTATTTTTTTCTGAACTAAATGATCAGATTCTAAAACTTTCTCAATACAAAGGCCTGCAGCATCAACTAAAATTTTGACAGCTGCTCAGTATGTGTATGTGTGCCAGCATGGATACAGACGAATAGCTAAAACTTACTTGGTCATTTGGGTTATCAAAATCTTAAGGGCACTTTAAATGGAATTTACACATTTACAATAAATGCCAGGAATTCAGTCCAGTAAGTACACACTCTCAGGAAAATGGACAGTAAAAAATGCAAAAGCCTCTGATTCCCTTTCAGTATGATTGGTTCCTTTGAGGGGATTATAAATAGTGAACAGAGAACTGTTTGATTGAAAATGGATTCTTCACGGATAAGTGTAAGTAACTCCACTGGGCAATAAAAATTAACACTTAATATTGATCTGTTTTAACAATGATCTGAGGGTCTCAGAATATAGGGAGACAACAGCTCTGCCTATGACAGAGCATTAATTTGTCATGGTGGTAGTTTTGGATTGCCTGTAGTGTGGACTGCAAGTCTAAATGAATGATCAAATCAGTCTAAATTCCACAAAGAAAGATAAACGCTATACATACAGAACAGAGCTATAAGCAGGCACTGGTGATATTAGCAAACTGTTGGTGGAGCCTCCTCTTTCTTGCAAAAGGAATAAAGATACATAAAACACACAAGACATCACAGAAAAAGTAAATTTGCAGAAAGAGAGACAAGAGAACCCAGAACAGAGTAATAAAAGACTCTTTTGAGAAGAGGAATGGGGGGAAAGTACATTTTCCCCTCTTTCCTCTGGTGAGGCTGTGAGGAGTGCATAGCAGAATTTAACGTGTTATTGGGAAACAAAATTATGGCCTAGGACTTTAATTGGGTTGAACTCTTGGGGTCCTGGAAGTACTGAAGATGACAGGTATCATACAAACCCCAGAAATGTCCTAGCCAGACCAGAGCATCATGCATCACAGCAAGACCAGGACAGAGTGCAAGGGCGTCTGCCTTTTTGGCAAGTACAGTGATCAGAATGCATGAGAGGGGGCTTCCAGCAACATGAACACTTGCAGTTTTACCTGTTGGGCACAGGCTAATATGTGTTTTTAGGCACTTACATTTTCTGAGAACCTTTTGGTAAGAACAGGAGGACTGAGGCACTAATAAAGAAGTACAGGTGGTGGTGAGACTGCATACAACAAATAATTAGAGAACTAATTTAGATATATGGAACACATCAGTGTTAAAGAGAGGGAAAAAGTGAGGGTTTGTCTTAGTGCTTAAGAATGACTCCAGGAGGGGCGCCTGGGTGGCTCAGTGGGTTAAGCCTCTGTCTTCAGCTTGGGTCATGGTCTCAGGGTCCTGGGATTGGGCCCCACGTCGGGCTCTCTGCTCAGCGGGGAGCCTGCTTCTCCCCTCTCTCTGCCTGCCTCCTCTCTGCCTACTTGAGATTTCTCTCTCTGTCAAATAAAAAAAAAAGAATGACTCTAGAAGGGGCAACTGGGTAGCTCAGTGGGTTAAAGCCTCTGCCTTCAGTTCGGGTCATGATCCCAGGGTCTTGGGATTGAGCCCTGCATCGGGCTCTCTGCTCAGCAGGGATCCTGCTTCTTCCTCTCTCTCTGCCTGCCTCTCCGCCTATTTGTGATCTCTGTCTGTTAAATAAATAAAATATTAAAAAAAAAAGAATGACTCTAGGAGTAAGAGGGGAGCTCTGTGGTCTACAAACACGGAAAATTTTAGTCACAATGCCCAGACACTGAGGATAAGCACATGCAGAAATTCTGCTTAAAATTTAAATGAAAATATTTCATTGCATTTGTTTACACTGGCATTGGATGAGGCACTCAAGAAATATGGGAAATGTTTCCAAACAAATCTTTGTGTATTTGAACATATCACAAGTACTGTCTTAGTTGACAGTTGATAGCACTTTCTTTCTGGTCACTTTTTAATGTGCGGTTTGTATCCTTTCTTATCAGTTTATTTTTAATATACATAGTTTCTAGACCATGGAGTGCATTACCAGCCAGGAGAACAACACAAAGCAGTTTCCACAGGGTAATGCACATGCAAATAAACCCAGGTATTGCCACCTTGCAAAGATTGTCCTCTCTCTCTTTTCATGGCAAAATTCTACTTGTCAAGACCTAGATTAACTACCACAACCCAGTGACTAAAGCAGACACATTGCCGGCAAGAAAAAAAAGTGCATTTAAAGGAGATATCCTCCTCTCTCTCTGCCTGCCTCTCTGCCTTCTTGTGGTCTTTCTCTGTCAAATAAATAAATAAAATCTTAAAAAAAAAGAAGGAGATAGATTCAAGAAGCAAACAAATAAAATTTCATGAACCTAAATAAGAATCAATAAAGATAATAGTGAAAAAAGCCTTCTGTTGTTTAAAAACAGCTTCACACTAAGTTCCAGAAAACACTAACATGAAAGTAGACCCAGAGAGCTGGGGGGGGGGGGGTAAACTATGGCTTACATTTTGACAGAAGGGTAAGAGAGACTCATTAATTTTAACAGAATATTAGCTCGTTATTTGTAGTCACTCTTAAAAATAGAAATTTATATGTTTCTTAAAGATCTACAGAAAATCATTAAAAAATAGAATTTAATAGTTTCAAACCTTATAGAAAAAAAAAGAATAGGAAAAATTGAATCAAAGAGAAAGCAACAGACAGTATGGATACAGCTCAAAATCATAAATTTGAGTGAAAAAGCAAGTTACATATCAAATGTAGAAAATTATGGAATTTAGTAAACGTCAAATACCATATACACACACACAACACAGACTGAAACCACACACACCAAATTCTTAAGAATTCTTGCTTCCGGAAAGGTAGAAAAAGGAATGCGATTGGTTAACAGCAGTTGACAAACAGCAAGTTATCTGTATCCTATCAAAAATGCATTTGCCTAGGGGCGCCTGGGTGGCTCAGTCCTTAAGCATCTGCCTTTGGCTTGGTCATAATCCTGGGGTTCCGTGCACTTGGTCATGATCTTGGGGTCCCGGGATCAAGCCCCACATTGGGCTCCCTGCTCAGCGGGGAGCCTATTTCTCCCTCTCACTCTCCCACTGCTTGAGTTCTCTCTCTCGCTGTGTCTCTCTCTGTCAAGTAAATAAAATCTTTAAAAAAAATGCATTTGCCTAAAATAAACAACAACTACTATTATTAGTTAGTGATCATTAAAGAAAGTTGCAATCATTCATTGTTCTGGCAAATATTTATTCACTATTTGCCAGGCACTACCGTACAAATTAGAATTATTCTGGATAGACCAATTAAGCACGTTTTACATTGTCACTTCTCTCAGGTTAGCCAGAGATATGCACTTGGGTGAAAATAGTCTCTTTGGAAGGCAATCCCAAGAAGCAAAGCATAATGTAAAAGGTAAAGTAGGGATGCAAGGAAAGCCAATAAATGATATTAATGAGTGGGTTATTGCTGTGAGCAACTAGAGCTCAGCCCTGCTGGGGACCTCTGAGAAACCATATAGAACATTCTTCATAGTTTTCCCACTGGGGGATAAGGAATAATATTCATATTCCCACTTTCCTTCCTTTCTAATACTGAAAAACACAGATTTCTTCACTGTGGATACTGGATCAGTTACTACATGGTTTTCTTTCCTCTATTAGAGCCATAACACAAGTTTTCTTTCCTCTATTAGAGCCATAACACAAGTGATTCAGGAAGCATCGGGCCACATTCAGATGAGCATGGTACTCTAGAGCATATGGAAACCTGCCAAGTACTGACTTAAAGGCATCTGTCTACAGTGGGCCAACAAAGCAACGAAAAAGATAAACAGTCAATTCCATTTTCCTGCCTAAAAATATTTCTGACTTGCTCTGATTAAGTGCATAAGCGGTTTGTGACTGGTGTGGATTGTCTTACCCCTGAAGCAGGTGAACAGTGTAGCCTCTGGAGCCAGACAGATAATATCTTGAGTTTCTGCTCCGCCATTTGGCAGATGAGTCAATTAGTTATATTCTCTGACCATGGATCTCCAATTATAAAATGAGAATAACAGAAGAATGGCAGAGGATTATTACGGGAATTCTATAAGAGAAGAAATTTTTTATCTCCAGTGCTGTTCTTGTCTCCTCAACTTCAGGTTCTCAGGTGTAGTTGTTTACTCCACATCTCCACTGGGAAGTCAGCTTGGCACCCCTGAGACTCATCACAACACGTACATAGACTGAACTTCCGGTGCGCTCCTGAAAACCCAGCCCTGTCCCATATCCCTTGAAGGCACCTCCACCCTTCAAGAAACTCAGGCCCAAAACCATGCAGTCATCCTTGCCTCCTTTCTTTCTCTCACATCCTACATCTAAGATGTCAAAGAGTTTTCTTAGCTCTACTTTCAAAATTTATTTTGAACATGACCATTTCTCCTCATCTCTTTCACTATAACCTTAGCCAGAGATGGAATGTATTCTTTAGACTCCTAACTGGCCTCACTGCTTCCACCCTGATCCTTCAATTTTCTGTTGCCTACTCAGCAGTAAGAGTGATCTTCTAAAGATATAAGTAAAAGTATGTCACTCCCTGCTCAGAACTCTGGAATGGGTCCCCTTCTCCATAAAACCCAAAGCGCTTATAATGCTCTTGAAGGCCCTACAAGGACTGCTCCCCACCCAAGGTTTCTCAAGTCTGATTTACTACCACTGTCCTTGCTCATTCTACTCCATCCACACTGGCCATATTATCAGGCATGTTCCCATATAAGGCCTCTTCACTGGCTGGTTTTATTTCCCTATATAAGAATAAAGCTAAAATCTCTCATCTTCTTCATATCTTTGCCCAATTGTCACCTTGTTAATAAGGCTCACCTTAGTCATTATATCTAAAATCGTAGCCAGTTTCCCTCATATTCTCTACTCTTTATCCCCCTGCCACCATTTACCATACAGTCCTTGTTACTCCAACTGTGTTCCCAAACTAGCAGCCCTGGCAAAGGAACTTGCTAGACATGCAAAATCTCACTCAAGACTTACAGTGACATTCTGCACTGTAACAGAATCCCCAGGTGATTCACATGCACATGAAAATCCAAGATGCAGAGTCATATGCTATTTTCTATAGAGCTTATAAACTTTCATATATCTGTAAGCAGTACTATTATAATCTTTGCTTAAGTTCTACAGGATGAGGATTTTTGTATGTCTGTTTTGTCTACTGCTTGATCCAAATTTCTAGAACATAACATGGCACAAAGGAAAATATTTGTTGAATGAATGACTGAATGCATGAATGAGGAATATCTTAGTTAATATGACTAGAACATGGCCTAACCCAAATCACAGTTCATAGTCAGGGCTCTGGCATTTAAATGAGTAAAATACTTTGCCAGAAACCAACAAGCAAAAGCTCATAAAACACAGGGTGTGGTGCAAAAATAATGAATATTGTTATGCTACAAATAAATAAAAAATAAATTAAACAAACAAACAAAACCACAGAATTTCTGTTTCATCACTTTGAAAATATAAATGAACAATCTTCTAATCTATTCTTTCTCACCAACTGCCCAATGATTACTGTATTTATTGAAAAAAGAGACAAACACATTAGCACTAATGGAAGGAGCTTTAAAAAAGTAAAATTGGATCTGCACATGATTAGTAAAATGAAATGCACTGAATGTGTTCTATTATTTCATGGGACATTTAAGTTAGAATCAATTGTCTGAAGAACAATAAATCATGAGCATGACAATGTCTCAAAAAATTAAAAATCCCATAGATTCTCTCAAGCCACTGAATAAAATCTGTGTCTGTCAAAGAATAAATTCAAAGACAAATAGATGAAGATTTGCCACTATCACCTCTTCTGCAAAGTAGAAGTGTTTTTAAGAACTACCTAAAGTAATAAAGTAAGGAAAAGGTAGCTTATGCATGATAAGGCAGATAACTCAAGTTTAAAATTAAGTTGAAATCTTAAAATAAGCTTTGGTACAGATACACACACACATACACACATACATATATATGCATGCATATATATGTATATATATATATATCTGTGTGCATGTATGTGTATACAAAAGCACACATTTTATGTGTATGTGTATATCCTAATAATTTTTAGATAAGTAAATATTAACACTCAAGATAAACAACATGATTCTGATAAGTATTTTGTTGATATGAAACTTGAGGCTAGAAACCCCAGTAAAAACAAAACTCAAAAAGATTTCCAAATTGTAAACCAGAAAGAAAAGGTATAATAAATATTCTTAGATTAAAATTTAGAACTGGCTTTGATCATAGGTACTGTAAGAAGACTAAAAAGATAAGCCAAAACCTGAGAGAAGATATTTTTAGTACATATTACTGGCAAAGATCTAGTAACCAGAATATGTAAATTCCTCCTTTGAATCAGCGTTAAGACAAATAACGTAAAAGTAAAGTGGGCAGGCGACAGTCAAGGGCTTGATTACAGTTGTGGTTGAACATACTTATGGGTGTGTAAACTGGTATAACTCATATGAAGAACAATTTCACATTACCTAATATAATTCAAAATATACACAGAGGCCCAGCAGCTGAAATCCTCAGTATACACATGCCCTGGAGACATTTTTCCATATGTACACCAGGACACAAATATAGGAATAGTCATAGAAGCATTGTTAATAATTGCAAAAAACTGAAAATGGTCCTACGTCCATCATCAGTAAAATGAACAAATTAAATTCTAATATATTCACAAAATTACATATTATACAACACAAATGAAAAAATGCTGATACTGCCACCATTATGATACTATCTAAAGCAGAACTGAAAAAATAAGCCCCAGAAGAATGAATGTGTACAAATGAATGCAATCATATAACAAATTTAACAAGACTATATATTTTTAGTTAACATATAATATATGGTAAAACTATAAAGCAAAGGGGGAAAAAGTACCATAAAATTTAGGACAGCACTTACATATGAAGTAGTTACATCTGAAGGGAGAATGGAGGATGAGATCCAGGAGGCCATGGGTTTTATAAGGTGTGGTATCATACTGCCTTATTTTAAAAACGGGTGGCTGAGGTAAAAGAGTTCATGTTTGTTTTTATTCTTTAAACTGTTTCTATATGATATATTTATTCTTCTGTATCAATAACATACTTAATATTCCTTTAAAAGTATAGATTGGTAAATGAAAGGCATTACAGTAAGTCAACAGGAAAAATTTCCATAATTCATTAAATAATATCACTACATTTTCTAGTAAGCATTATTTCATATGCAAAGTAAACAGCTAAAGAAGTATTTTCCTACAGCCCAATTTAGACAGAGCCATTATAGAGATCTCTATTATGCTTTCTGCTATACCTACCATGGAACTAACTAACATAAAAAAACTGAAGTCTGTTCATAAATCACTTGAAATCAGAAGGGCCACGAGGGAATCAAATCACCCCTGAATGTAAAATTAATTGATTTAGTTATTCCCAAAACGCATCTTTGAGATAGATATTCAGTAGAGACTACTACTTCTTGAGTTTGTAGTTCTATCACTTGCTTTGAATTGAGAGAACTTTCTCAGTTCTTCATACAAAACATCCTTGTCACCACTTAAGATATTTCTCTTTCTCTGTAGGCCATACATTTGTTTCATAAATCCAAAAAAAAAAAAAACCCCACATGTGCACATTCATTGCTTAATATATTTCGGCAGAAAGGTTTTTGAGAACATTAAAATATAACTGCAACAGTTTAACCCCTCTTTCCCCTATGTAGCAATCAGTCTGGAAATTAAAAAAAAAATCATGCACATACACATTATACTCAGATTGCATAAAATGTCTTAATAAAGATAAATGGGGAATGGGATTTTTAAAATGATTTAATTGGGGCACCTGGGTGGCTCAGTGGTTAAAGCCTCTGCCTTTGGCTCAGGTCATAATCCCAGGGTCCTGGGATGGGGCCTCGCATCGGGCTCTCTGCTCGGCAGGGAGCCTGCCTCCTCCTCCTCTCTCTCTCTCTCTCTCACTCTCTGCCTGCCTCTCTGCCTACTTGTGATGTGTCAAATAAACAAATAAAAATCTTAAAATGATTTAATTTAAAAAGAGACACTATCTTCTGGAGTAAAGGGAATTGCATGTCTTCTCTTGTCAAAATGAGTACACTAGTTCTTTTCATCAAAAACAATCATCAGGATATCCAAAGTCACTGAATACTCTGCTTTTGGAAGTGGTACAATATAAAACTTCTGTAGGAAAAGCTTTTAGAATATCAGTCATTTAACCCATAAAATCCACCAAGAGGAGAAAACATTTAGCCCAAAGATGTGCTACTCTAATTACTTAAATTTTATATTAAGCATTCCTTTAGTAATGTTAACATTATTTTTACAATAGTATCATTAAATTCGCAATGGCAAGATATGACAGTATAGGAAAATATTTGTCAAAGATCATGAATGTTCAGGCAAAATTAATGAGTGTATCTGAACAACAATTTTGTTGCTTCTACTTAATTACTTGCACATCTTCACCCAGGAAAAATTGACTGAGAATCACTGTGGATCAGTATGAGTCAATGAGAATTTTAATCATTAGCAAAGTAACTGACACTGCCTATAGTGGCAATGAGGTTACAGTCCCTGCTACAATGGCATGGAGTTTGCACAAAGAAACAAAAAGAGAGTACATACTATGTTTCAAGAGAAATGCTGAACATCAAGGTCATGGCATTAAAGAAATTTGGTTAAGTTTAACTGACTTGACTGATTTCATTATAATTCTTAGAATTAACAAATCAATTTTGATTTTTAAAAAAATCAGTTGCAGTGTGCTATTACTAAACATGTGCATTAAGATAAATAAGGCTGCATTTGACAGTGAATTTGAGTGTTTGCATGCTTATTTTTTAAGTAAAAAATGAAAACTCAGCACTTAATCTTATTGTCAGTTAAAATTGTGTTATATGAAGGTGTTTCATTTAAAACAAAGTCTGAAAAATGTGTGAAAATAGTTTAAAGTCATTTATTTTGGGATACATAGTTTATGGTATTCAGAAACATCTGTGACAGATATTGTATATTTAAGTAGATGGTTTCTAACTATCTAATTTTCATAATTTTCTGACATCAAATCAAATCTTTTAAATACTATGCATAGTTCCTGCTATATAATGAAAGCATGGTCATTAATATTTCTTATAATTGTGTTTGCTTAAAACTGTGCTATTATTATGGACCAGTATAACCTTAAAAATCACCTGTTGTCTTCAGAGATATAAAAATAAATACAGATATATTAAGTTTTAGGTCAAACCAGTTAAGATATATAGCATTTTAAAGAACTTTTCAGAAATTATGGAAGATTATATTCACTCTACAGAAGTTTGGTCAACTTTAGCCATTGTTTTTATAAATCTTGTTGATTCTTTTAAAATAAAACTTAGCTAAAAATATATATTCTTACATTAGCTAAGGATATGAGTAAGTTTTTGATCCTTTTAGTGAGGTAGGCTGTGTTTCACAAATGAACCAAGGAACAGATTCAACTATTTTAAAATAGCAACTTGAATAGTAGTTGTATTCAATCCTATTGTAGCTGAGGAATAGTACTTGTATTCAATCCTATTGTTATTTTAAAATATAAATCAAGGTTTTAACATGAGTTTTTAAACTCTTCAAGTTTCCAGCAGAATTCATTAAAAAATTATCCTAGCTAACCATTTCTTTCACTACAACAATGACCTAATTCTACAATTTTAAGTAGAGAATACATGACGGGGTGTTTTGAATATATATAAAATAAACATGTACTCCTCATACAGAACCAGACTCAGAATTTTATGTTTAAAAAAGATACCAAGCTTTTTACTTTCATCAATAGATTAAAATCAACTTAAATGCCCATCAGTAGGACATTGATTAAATAAATTCTTTGTGATAAGAAAACACAGATTTTAAAACTAACATTTTCTGCTAAAATGAGATAGTAAGATTGGTAACTGAAACAGAATTAAGACAAAAGGGCAAAATTACTTGTCTAGAAATACAGACCATTAATTCAAATAGACCAACTAGTGATTTAATGCCATTATTTATTTTATTATGTTAACGTTTTCACTTTTAGTTTACATTTTCATGAGTCATTAAGTCAGACAATATGGGATTTATAACAGATGTAAATCATTCAAAGAGAATGGGACTGTTTGTAAAAAATATCATGAATGCTTGGTTTTACTACAGTTTATAAGACAGTGTTTATATTCTGACAAAATGTGGTTACCTTCTTGATCCATGAAGTGTGGCATCATTTATTCTTTCAAAGATATAATGCTAAATACTTGATCACAGGGAGAGAATCAGTAACAAATGGCAGGCTCTAAGGCTTATGCAATTATTTAATGACATTAATAACACAAGCTTATATAATTGTCTGTAAATTTACTGGTTTAACGATCTAAACTGTCTTTAAGATTTTCCCAAACAAAAAATTAAACAGCCTCAGAAATACATATCACTGAAGGAGTTTTAAGAAGTTTTAACAAATACAGAAACTTTAGAGAGCACTGATCATTTTATTCACTGAAAGTAATGTTTATCAGTAGATTGTTTCATATTATTCCTAATATTTTTCAGAATATACATATATTTTTTCCTAGTGGTGGGGAAAGGCAGAGGGAGAGGGTGAGAGAATCTTAAGCAGCTTCCATGCTCAGTGTGGAGCTTGATGGAGGGGTCAATCTCACAGCTTTGAGGTCATTAACCGGGCCAAAACCAAAAGTTGGAAGCTCAACTGAGTAAGCCATCTGGACACCCCAGAGTATATTTTATTCAAGAATTAAGTTATAATGTTTTTGCAAATTTTCTTGGAGTCTTTTGCTCAATTTCAGGAACTGTAGTCAAGTAATTATCAAGTTAAATGGAATGAGAGAGAATACGCATAATAAAGACAATTATTTCAATATGCATGTGTTATATACTCCCCAAGGTATCATATGATTACACTAAGCATGCTATATTTCCATTATCATCCATTTCTTTTGAATAAGGCATGCCATTTATTATATTCCTATCATTAATCTCACCTTACCAAGTTTTATTTATGTGATAGGAACTAGGTAAATAGATATTCCTATATACATGTAGTATATGATAATGCAACATAAAAATATCTAACATACAGTAATATAGTACAAGTATATAGTAATAAAGTAAAATAGTATAGGTTAATTGACCCATTTTGAGAGAAAGAGAGAGAGAGGGTTCTAATGGCAGGTCTCCAAACTTTCCCATTGAATATTTTAAGTCAGTGATGTGGATAAAGCCATAGAAGGAATAGTTATGCGATTTACCAGTAATGCAAATATGGATGGGTTATTGAATATGGGATGACAGAATCAAAATCCAAAATGATCTCCATGAAGGGAATTATAGGCCTAATATAACAGCATAAATTTAACAAGAATAAAACATATTTTATACTTGGATTCCCAAGCCACAGATGTTACCAAAAAAAGGTAAGGAAGACACAGTTTGGGGTCAAAATAAGAATAAGAATAAAAATAGGTAGTAGTAGCAGTAGCAGTTGTTGTAGCTATAATAGTAATGGTAATAGTTTTGTTTCAGTTTAATTGAGTATAAGCACAATTGCTGTCAGCAGAATGATGAACCAATACAATATTGGTAAGTGTGAACACAGGCTGCCTTTCTAGAAAAAAGAGTAACTTTACTATAGTCAGTGTAGACCACTGTGGCTTATAAAGGTCAGACTATATACGTGTATTCCCAGGGAGGCACACAGAAAAAACGTGGTTCATACAGAGAAGAGTGGGTAGGAGAGTGAAAGAACTCAAACACAGGTTGTATTTAAAAAATTACTTTTACCATGTACAACATGCCTATCATTGTGTTAGGCATTGGAGAATACAGAACTATTCCTAATATAAAGAAGTGTTCAGTCTAGTGTCAAGGATGGCAAGACTAAAGAAGAAATGAGTGGCTATACTGAGGCAGGTCTTACTGCAGCACAAGAACTTTCTACTTTCCAAAACTGTTCAAAGACTGTACCTCATTGGGAAATAATGCGTTCTCCTTTGCCAGAGGTTTTCAAACATAATCTCCAAAAACACAGAATATTGGGCTTGACTGTAATAGAAGGGATTCAAGCTCTTTCAGATTTGATTTCTTATCTGAGTTCTGTGGAAGGAGAGATCAGGCTAGAAGAAATTTCATATGATCTGGTCTTGTACATGGAGAGGATTCAGGGATGTGATGAGGAAGAAGGAAGATATGAGGCCGAAGGTGTCAGCAGAGATCTGGGTCTGGGAATGTATATGATACACTGGGATGATACCAAGTAGCCCAGTAGGACTAGAAGATGTTTGTGTTGGAAAGCAATAGGGTATAAGCATGTTATGCTGATTTGGGATCTAGAAAGAAGTTTCTTATAGTCTATGAGCAATATCTCATGCTCGACAAAGACTTGGTATAAGGAAAGTGATAGGGAAGATGTCTTACTTGCTACATGAGACTTTATAAAAAAAGGCAAGAAAAGTTGGGATACTATTAGAGAACATGTTCAGTCTAATTGGGAATTTTTCTGATATCTGAACAAAAGTAAAATAATAAAATTTTGAAACAAGCCATGCACAAATGATTTAAACTTTAAGGCTAAGTTAATGTGTTATTGGAACACGTGAAGCTGTAGAACAAATGCCACCTTTCATAAGGTTTTTTGGTGATTGTACCTCTGTTTTTGCTCTTTTTCTCTCTCCTTGTCTTTTACCCAGAACTCTGTGGGGAGCCGATGGTCTCCACCTACTCTCTCCTATTTTTCAGAGTAAATACATATTTCCCGAGGTGGACGAAATTCTGAACATTAACAGAAAAATAAAATGTATCAAAAACTCTATCAGTAATAATAGAATAATAAATACTTCCTTACCTGCCATTGTCTAATCTATGTGCTGTGTTGAAATGACTGCTTTACAAACTTTTGCCACTCATTCATTCATTAATCAAATAAGCATAAATCCAATAAATTAAATCCATTACTGTACAGATTCACATTTGTATTTCACTTACTACCTGATTCTGATAATGTTAGAAATCACACTGTTTTCTTCAGTTTAAACTGACAGTAATAACTATGAGTGATCCCATTGTCTTTTATAGTTTATTCTTGGCATTTTATTTCAGTTTTATTAAATGATTATTTACCATCACATTATTTCTAAGATTACTCTAATTTATAATAAACAGATCATTTTTCATGGCTCCAAAAAGAATGAAATTAATTAAACCGAATTAATGAAAATATTAGCCAATTTCCACAATAGGAATAGGAATTCAAAAGAGCTGATTCACCTCTGATGTCTTGATCCTTCAAGTTTAAAAGGCTCAGCATTCTCAGAGGAATTTAAAATCATGTTGGACTTTTTCAACATTCCATACAGACAATATGATGTATGTAGCATTAATTTTTTTAAATTTAGGTGTCTCCTTGAACATTGTTTTAAGTTTTAATTTTAATTCCAGTTAATTAACATACAGTGTTATATTAGTTTCAGGTGTACAATATAGTGATTCAACACTTCTGTACATCACCCTGAGCTCATCACAAGTGCCCTCCTTAATTCCCATCACCTGTTTCACCCATCCCCCTGCCTACCTCCCCTCAGTCTGTTCTCTACAATTAGGAGTCTGGTTCTTGGTTTCTCTCTTTCTCTTTCTTCTTTTTTCCCCTTTGCTCACTTATTTTGTTTCTTAAATTCCATATATGAATGAAATCATATGGTATATAGTTTTTGTCCTTCTCTGACTTATTTCATTTAGCATTATACTCTGTAGCTCTATATATGTAATTGCAAATGGCAAGATTTCATTCTTTTTATGGATGAATAATATTCCAGTGTGTGTGTATATGTTTGTAACACACACATATATAGCATGTGCATGCATGTGCACACACACGTTATAGATATAGATATAGATATAGATATAGATATAGATATAGATATGGCACATCCTCTTTACCCACTCATCAATCAGTGAAACTCAGAACTTGGGAACTGGGGCTGCTTCCATATCTTGGCTATTATAGATAATGTTGCTATAAATAGGTGCGTTTGAATTGGTATTTTTGTATTTGTTTTGGTATTCTTTGGGTAAATTCCCAGTAGTGCAATTGCTGGATCATAAGGTATTTGTAACTTTTTGAGAAACCTCCATACTGTTTTCCAGAGTGGCCATACCAGGTTGCATTCCCACCAACAGCGCCCAAGTGTTCCTTTTTTTTTCTTCCCCTTTTTTTTGAGTATTCCACGGTTTTCACATCTTCGTCAACACCTCTTGTTTCTTATGTTGCTGATTTTAACCATTCTGGAAGGTGTGACATGATATTTTATTGTAGTTCTGATTTGTATTTCCTTGATGATGAATGATGTTCAGCATCTTTTCATGTGTCTGTTGGCCATCTGTGTCTTTGGAGAAATGTTTGTTTATGCCCCCTGCCCAGTTTTTAATTGGATTATTCATTTTTTGAGTGTTAAATTTTATAAGTTCTTTACAGATTTTGGATATTAACTTTTTAAAACATATTGTATTTATTTATTTGACAGAGAGAGAGAGATCACAAGTAGGCAGAACAGTAGGCAGAGAGAGAGGGGGAAGCAGGCTCCCTGCTGAGCAAAGCATCCAATGTGGGCTTGATCCCAGGACCTTGAGATCATGACCTGAGCAGAAGGCTAAGGCTTAACCCACTGAGCCACCCAGGCGCCCCGGATATTAACTTTTTATTAGGTATGTCATTTGCAAATATCTTCTCCCATTCTGTAGGCTGGGTTTTAATTTTGTTGTTTCCTTCACTGTGTACAGCCTTTTTATTTTGATATAATTCTTAATAGTTTATTTTTGCTTTTCTTTCCCCTGCCTTGGGAGACAAATCTAGTAAGAAGTTGCTATGACCAATGACTAAGAGGTGTACTGCCTGTGCCTCTAGGATTTTATTTTATTTTATTTTATAGATCTTATTTATTTATTTATTTGACAGAGAGAGAGAGAGACAGGGAGAGAGAGAACAGAAGCAGGGGGAGTGGGGGAAGGAGAAGCAGGCTACCCTCTGAGCAGGGAGCCCAATGTGGGGCTCAATCCCAGGACCCCTGGGATCATGACTTGAGCAGAAGGCAGCCGATTAACTGACTGTGCTACCCAGGCTCCCCTGTGCCTCTAGGATTTTAATGGTTTCATGTCTCATACTTAGGTCCTTAATCCATTCTGAATTTATTTTTCTGTTTGGTGTTTTCAGGTTTAATGGTGGATACTTGGGTTCAGTGCATTTGAGTTGGGGTCAAAAATACAATAATTTACATGTGTCTTATGTGCATTCTTGGTTAACAATAACAAGTGCCCCTGACTTATATAGGACAGAGATATAACCCAGATAACTATTTTTAAAAGCTAAAAAAGTAAAAAAATAAAATAAAATAAACAAGGAGAGAGGAGACTGCTTGCAGAATAAAGAAAAGATTTATGCCATGAAACTTGTTATCTGTGGGAAAACGAGTTTCCCAGTCTCAATCTTACAGCATTTCTAAGGAAACATATTCTCTCCAAGAATACCTTGTGGGGTTTACACTGATCTTGGGCCAACTAACCTCCAAATGGTTCCTGGCCAAAGAAGCAAAACTTTAGGACAAATCAATGAAATTTACAAAATAATTTTCAACATTTTTTTTCTATAAAGTTTTAAAGTTTTTAGGTGACATCACTATTGAAACAGTTATGGTAAAAGCCTTCTTTTATATAAAATACCACATCTAGAAATTTTGGCTTAAAATGATCAGTAAAGGAACCAACAACAAATTAGGTGGCTTGTTGAACATATATTGTTACCATTGAGATTGGAAGCTTTTGAGCTTTTGAGTCCTTCTATGAGTATTATACATGTAGTTTTCATAAGAGTAAACAGGAAAAATTATAATCCAGTAGGCATAGCAGAAAGAAAACCTTGTTGGTTTATTCAATGCAGGTTTTTAAATGAGCTACAGGCATACTTTGGAGATATTGTTGGTTTTGTTCCAGACCACTGCAATAAAATGACTATTGCAATAAAGTGAGTCAAAAGAATTTTTTGTTTTCCTAGTGCACCTAAAAGTTATGTTTACATGATACAGTAGCTTATTATGTGTGCAGTAGCACTGTGTCTAAAAAACCAATGTACGTAGCTTAATTTAAAATATTTTGTTGCTAAAAATGATGACTTTCAACAAATGATGAGCTTTCAACAAATCATAATATTTGCTGGTGGTGGGTCTGCCTCCATGGTGATGGCTGCTAACTGATCAGGGCAGTGGTTACTGAAGGTTGGGGTGGCTGTGGCAATTTCTTAAGGTAAGACAACAGTGAAGTTGGCCATATTGATTTTCACAAATGGTTTCTCAGTATTTGTTACTGTTTGATAGCATTTTATCTATAGTACAACTTTCAGAATTGGAGTCAACCCTCTCAAATTCTGCCACTGCTTCATCAACTAAGTTAATGTAAGAGTCTAAATCCTTTGCTGTTATTTCAACAGTCTTCACAGCATCTTCACCAGGAGTAGATTCAATCTCAGGGAACTACTTTCTTTGCTCATCCAAAAGAAGCAACTCCTCATCCATTCAAGTTTTATCATGACACTGCAGCCACTGAGTCATATCTTCTGGCTCCAGTTCTTATTCTAGTTTTCTTGCTAGTTCCACCCACATCTGCAATTACTCCTCCACTAAAGTCTTAAAACCCTCAGAGCCATCCATGAGGGCTAGAATCGACTTTTTTAAAACTCCTGTCAGTGTTGATAATTATGACCTCTCCCCATGAATTATGAATGTCCTTAATGGCACCTAGAATGGCGAATCCTTTCCAAAAGGCTGATCTATCAGTGGAATCACTATCTAGGGCAGCTACAGCCTTACAAAATGTATTTATTAGATAATTCAACTTAAAAGTCAAAATTATTCCTTGATCCATGGGCTGCAGAATGGGTGCTACGTTTATAGGCATGAAAACAACATTAATTTCATCATACACCTGCATCAGAACTCTTAAGTGACTAAGAGCATTGTCAGTGAGCAGTAATATTTTCTTCTGAACAGTAAGTCTCAACAGGAAACTTAGGACATTCAGTAAACAATGCAGTAAACAGATGTGCTGTCATCCAGGCTTTGTTGTTCCATTTAGAGTGCAGGAAGATCTAACATAATCCTTAAGGTTCCTAGGATTTTTGGAATGGGAAATGAGCAATGGCTTCAATTTAAAGTTACCAGCTGCATTAGCCCATAACAAGAGAGTCAGACTGTCCTTTTTAAATTTTTTCACATTTTATTTTTTTAATTTAAATTCAATTATCCAACATATAGTATATCATTAGTTTTAGATGTAGTGTTCAATGATTCATCAGTTGTGTATAACACTTAGTGCTCATCACATCATGTGCCTCGCTTAATGCCCATCACCCAGTTACCTCATCCCCCCACCCACCTCCTCTTCTGCAACCTTCACTTTGTTTCCCAGAACCAAGAGTCTTTCTTGGTTTGTAGCCCTCTCTGGTTTCTTCTCATTCAGTTTTCTCTCCCCTTTCCTTATGATCCTCTGTGCTTATTTCTTATGCTCCATATACGAGTGAAACAATATAATTGTCTTTCTCTAATTGACTTATTTCACTTAGCATAATACCTTCCAGTTCCATTCATGTTGATGCAAATGATAGGTATTGATCATTTTTGATGGCTGTATAAAATTCCATTGTAGATATGAACCACATCTTCTTTAGCCATTCAACAGTTGATGGACATCTCAGGTCTATACAATCTTTTTTTAATGATTTTTTATTATGCTATGTTAGTCATCATACAGTACATTATTTTTTTTAAAATTTAATTTTAGTTTTTCAGTGTTCCAAGATTCATTGTTTATGCCTCACACCCTGTGCCCTATTTAATACCCACCACCAGGCTCACCCATCTCCCTCCCCTCCTCCCCTCCAAAACCCTCAGTTTTTTTCTCAGAGTCCACAGTCTCTCATGCTTTGTCTCCCCCTCTGATTTTCCCCAATTCACTTTTCCTTTTCTTCTCCTAATGTCTTCCATGTTATTCCTTATGCTCCATAAGTAAGTGAAACTGTATAATAATTGACTCTCTCTTATTTCACTTATTTCACTCAGCATAATCTCCTCCAGTCCCATCCCTGTTGATACAAAACTTGGGTATTCATCCTTTCTGATGGAGGCATAATATTCCATTGTATATATGGACCATATCTTTATCCATTCATCTCTTGAAGGCTATCTTGGCTCTTTCCACAGTTTGGTGATTGTGACTATTGTTGCTATGTACATTGGGGTACATATGATCCTTCTTTTCACTATATCTGTATCTTTCGGGTAAATACCCAGTAGTGAGATTGCAGGATCAGAGGGTAGCTCTATTTTTAATTTCTTAAGGAATCTCCATGATGTTTTCTAAAATGGCTGCATCAACTTGCATTCCCACCAACAGTGGAAGAGGGTTCCCCTTTCTCCACATGCTGTCCGACACTTGTTGTTTACTGTCTTGTTATTTTGGGCCATTCTAATTCACGTAAGATGGTATCTCAATGTGGTTTAGATTTGCATCTCCATGATGGCTAAGGGTGATAAACATTTTTTCATGTGTCTGTTAGCCATTTGTATGTCTTCTTCTTTTTTTTTTTAAAGATTTTATTTATTAATTTGACAGAAAGAAATCACAAGTAGATGGAGAGGCAGCCAGAGAGAGAGAGAGAGAGGGAAGCAGGCTCTTTGCCGAGCAGAGAGCCCGACGCGGGACTCGATCCCAGGACTCTGAGATCATGACCTGAGCCGAAGGCAGCGGCTTAACCCACTGAGCCACCCAGGCGCCCCATTTGTATGTCTTCTTTGGAGAAGTGTCTGTTCATGTCTTCTGCCAATTTTTTGATATGATCATCTGTTTTTTGAGTATTGAGTTTGAGGAGTTCTTTATAGATCTTGGATTAGTTTTTGATATAGTGTTCCATGATTCATTGTTTGTGTATAACACCCAGTGCTCCATGCAATATGTGCTCTCCTTAATACCTATCACTGGGCTTACCCATCTCCTCAATCACCTTTCCTCTAAAACCTCAATTTAATTCCTGGAGTCCACCATTTCTCATGGTTTTTCTTCTCCTCTAACTCCCCTCCTTCATTTTTCTCTTCCTTCTCTTAATGTCCTCCATGCTATTCCTTATGTTCCACAAATAAGTGAAACCATATGATAACTGACTTTCTCTGCTTGACTTATTTCTCTTGGCATAATATCCTCCAGTTCCATCCATGTTGATGCAAATGGTGAGTATTCATCCTTTCTTATGGCTGAATAATATTCCATTGTATATACGGACCACATTGTCTTTATCCATTCATCTGTTGAAGGGCATCTGGGGTTCATATGTCCCTTCTTTTCACTACGTCTGTATCTTTGGGGTAAATAGCCAGTAACACAATAGCTGGGTCATAGGGTAGCTCTATTTTCTTTTTGAGGAACCGCCACACTGTTTTCCAAAGTGTCTGTTCCAACCTGCATTCCCAACAACACTGTAAGAGGGTTTCCCTTTCTCCATAACCTCTCAAACATTTGTTGTTTCATGCCTTGTCAATTTTTGCCATTCTAACTGGTGTACGGTGGTATCTCAATGTGGGTTTGATTTGAATTTTCCTGAGGGCTAGTGAGGTTGAACAATTTTTCATGTGTCCTCAGCCTGGCCTTTGAACTTTTGAAGCTAAGCATTTACTTCTCGTCTCTAGCTACGAAAGTCCTGGGTACCCTCTTCCAAAAGAAGGTTGTTTCATCTACACTAAAAATGTAGGTCAGTGTAGCCATCTTTATGAATTATCTTAGCTAGACCTTCTGGATAACTTGGTGCTGCTTCTCCATCAGCACTACTGCTTCACCTTGCACTTTGAAGTTATGATGACAGCTTCTTTCCTTAAACTTTATGATCCAAACTCTGTGGCTTTAAACTTTTCTTCTGCAGCCTTCTCACTGCTCTAAGAATTGAGAATTGAGTTAGGGCCTTGCTCTGGATTAGGCTTTGGCTTAAGGGGATGTTGTAGCTGGTTTGATCTTCTATCTAGACCACTGATGCTTTCTCCATACCACCAAGAAGGCTGTTCTCCTTTCCTATAAACAGTGTATTCACTGGATTAGCACTTGTGATTTCCTTCAGGAACTTTTCCTTTGTATTCACATCTTGGCTGTTGGGCACAAGAGTCCTGCCTTTTGGCCTTTTTAAGCTTTCAGCATGCCTTCCTCACTAAATTTAATCATTTCTAGCTCGTGATTTAAAGTGAGAGTCAAGTGACTCTTTTTTCACTGGAACACTTAGAAGTCATTGTAAGGTTATGAATTGGCTTAATTTCAATATTGTTGTGTCTCAGGGAACGGGGGAGCCTGAGGAGAGGGAGAGAGATAGGGGAATGGCCAGTCGGAGGAGCAGTCAGAAAACATGACATGTATTCACATTAAGCTCAGGATGTTATATGGAACATCAAAAAACATTTCAATAGGAACATCAAAGATCAATGATCACAGATCTACCTAACAAATACAATAATAATGAAAAAGTTTGAAATATTGTGGGAATTAGCAAAAAGTAACGCAGAGACACAAAGTAAGTAAATGTTGTTGGAAAAATCATGGCAATAGACTTGCCATGCAGGGTTGCTACAAATTTTCAATTTGTGAAAAAACACAGTACTTGTGAAGCACAGTAAAGTGAAGTGAATTAATATGAGACATTCCTGTCCTTAGTTTGAGGAAGAAAACAGAGCCCTGACCCAACACAGTTTGGGGGGATAGTTATTCTAGGATTATAGGATTAATTATATTAAGGCTTCCACTGTTAAATGAGAATGATAAATGGACTTACTTATATATTTGCATTTGTGTTATATATTTGTTATTTGACCTATAACCTAAAGCTGTGTGTCCTGCAATGAATGTCATCTGATATGTATGTAATAGCAGAAAAAGTCAGTTCTAGGAGGGGATCCAAAATGAATAAAACATAAACATTATCCTCAATGAATTCACTAGGCTGAAATAGATGTTATACTAAAACTTTTTGAATAATAATTTTTAAAAATTGTGGAAAAAAAACTCATCAGAGCCAGACTATGCTACCAACATTTGGATCTGTTAACTGCGAATCTATGACTGGATTGGTTTTATTTGCTAAGCACGGTTCCTTGGTATAATGTTCCATTTCTTTTTTTTTTTTAATATAATTTTTTATTTTTTATAAACATATATTTTTATCCCCAGGGGTACAGGTCTGTGAATCACCAGGTTTACATACTTCACAGCACTCACCAAAGCACATACCCTCCCCAATGTCCATAATCCCACCCCCTTCTCCCAAACCCCCTCCCCCCAGCAACCCTTAGTTTGTTTTGTGAGATTAAGAGTCACTTATGGTTTGTCTCCCTCCCAATCCCATCTTGTTCCATTTCTTGATTAAACATGTCATAAGACTTGGCAACACAAAGACCATATTTAAATTTCCCCAGATTCTATTTGAGACTATTTATACAGTTATACATTATATAACAAATTTATAACATAAAATTCCATTAACAGTGACACTTTCAGAACCATATTTTTGGATCTCCAGTGTTATTTTTAGTAATTCTTATTTAGAATGCTTTACAAAATAATAGAATTATTTTGTCTAAATTTACTCACTGTTTGAGTCAATAAAGAGCCCTTGGAGTTCAATTCTCACAAAGTTTTGAATTCTTAATTTATTACTGATTCTCAACTGTTTATCATGCATTTCTGTATATTCAATAAAATTTGATATTTTTTCTTAGTGACATTAAACTTTTCCTCAAGAGAATATTTGGCATTTAATGATATTCTTAATGTCAAAATACATCATATAGGCATATGCAGAGTGAATCTTAAAAGATGGGGTTATGTAAGGAAGGAAGTACATAAACAGATAAGTAACAGAATGCTTATTCCAAAATTTATGGGAAAGGAACTTACAGTGTTAATCAATATAAACAGTGTAAGACAATGAATTCTTTAATAAAATATTCAGTATTTGTGCAGTCAACCTGAGGTATATTACACCTGGACTAAATTTTTAAATGATGGAAACTAAAGTTGAAAGTAAGAACAATGAAGTTAAGGTCATTTTTAAAAATGGGACAAAAAATGAAAGAAAGCTTTAAGAATGACAAAAGAAGGGGGCTAGGCTTAACTAATGGAATACAGAAACAAATAAAATAAGATGAAAAGAAGAAAACAAGGAAGGAAAATAAGAGACAAATGGAAGGACAGCAAAAGGAAATGAGGTAAAAATGATGCAGGGATGGGGGATGTTATAGGCAAAGTCAATGGAAAGCTTTCACAGGAATTATGCCCCCACTCACCATATGCAATCACCCTGAGTGTAGAAGGATTGAACTTGAGAGAGAGACTGAAGGAGCCTCATCTCTCAAAGCAAAGGAAATGTGAACTGACAGAAAAATCGTGACTGTCAAAGGGGAAATAAGAGAGGAACTCCATCTTTAATGATATAAGTGACCATTTCTTGGTTGAACATGTCACTATGGTTAGTGCCATTGGCAAGGGCAACCTTATTGCCTGCCAAGTAGCTAGTAAGAAATCGTCCAGTGACTTCTCACTAAACTGTTTTGGTCTTGAGGAAAGGCTCACATCAGAAGATTCTAGCAATTGTTAGCTCTAGCCTTGATAACTCAAACATTTTGCTCTATTAAATTATGGAAAAATCACCAAATTTAAGGTGATCCCAAAAAACACTTGAGATAGCATAAAAATAAAAGTGGTTGTACAATACATTCCACCAAAAAGCATACCGTATCTTCTTAAATTATTACATTTTTCACAGAGTCAGTAGGGAATGATACACAGTTTTTATTTGGAAAGAAATTACTCAGACAGTTATCTATTTTTCATATGGAAAATAACATAAGCAGTTTTTTAAGATTTTTTTTTTATTTGACAGAGAGAGATCACAAGTAGGCAGAGAGAGAGAGGAGGAAGCAGGCTCCCTGCTGAGCAGAGAGCCCGATGCGGGACTCGATCCCAGGACCCTGAGATCATGACCTGAGCCGAAGGCAGCGGCTCAACCCACTGAGCCACCCAGGCACCCCGGAAAATAACATAAGCAATTTGAAGAAAAACAAAAAGCTGCATAAACAGACACTGAAAATGAATTCAGTTTATGAATAAATTAATAGCTACATCAATGTCAGAAAACTGACAATGCTGAAAAATAATATAGAGAAATATTTTTAACAAAATAATGATGGAAAAAAATCCCTTGAAAAATAATTAGTTGCTATGTAGCTGCTTCATGCAAGAAAATTAATTACTGTCAACACCTATTCTTCCCTCAGTCTTCTTATTAAGTTAGGAAGTAGCAACTCTGAATGAGCAAAATAAACTTAAATGGTGTTTTAAAGATTTTAGAAATTCTTGAATGATATGATATAGGCTAAACCAGAAATGTCTATAAGCCTAAGAGTTAAAAAAATTAAACAAGACAAAAATAGATAAACAGGAAAAGCAAGTATGAAATCCCAAAAAAGCTTTGTCAAATTTCAGTGTTATTCTATATTTGATCCAGTGTTAATCTATATTTGATGATGCATGCCTAATCTATTTCTTATTATATTCTTCTTCATGTTTTTCCTATTTACTTTAGTGATATTGCCAAAATTATAGAAATATGTTATAGTTCCTTTCCAAAATTTTATATTCCGAATATGAGAAAGACCCAGGCTGCTTCCAAAATTTGCCCAATTGTAATCTGTAACAGTAAGATAGCAAAAGGTATATGGAATAATTGATGATGAAGTATAGCAAGGGTTGCCTGGGTGGCTCAGTTGAGCATCTGACTTTTGGTTTTGGTTTGGTTTCAGCTCAGGTCATGATCTCATGGGTCCTGGAATCTAGCCCTGCATCAGGCTCCATACTCTGCAGGGAATCTGCTTGAACAGTCTCTCCTTCTGCTCCTCCCCTGACTGGTAAGCATGTTTTCTCTCAAATAAAATAAATCTTAAAAAAAGAGTAACACATGCAAGGGAAAATTTAAAAATCTAATGTGATAAATGAACATTGCAAATTAGAACTAAAATAAAATTAAGATAGGATAAAAATTAAAGGTAGTTTTTTTTGAAACAAAAACACCGAAAGTTACATTAGTACTTCCCTGGAACCTAAGTTAATGTGGCAGGTGGTGGGTATTATAGAGGGCACGGATTGCATGGAGCACTGGGTGTGGTGCAAAAATAATGAATACTGTTATGCTGAAAATAAAAAATAAATTAAAAAAAAGATTGGGTAACAAAAACAAACAAACAAACAAACAAAACAAAACCAATAAAGACCAAGTATTAAAGTGAAAGACTTTATATTCGAGGAAAGGTATTATTTAGCACACATCTCTTAAAAATGGGAAATAGAGAAATATACTCATGTGGTAGGTAAGTTTTAGGCATAAGGGGCTCCAAGTGTGAGAATCACATTACTATGAAAAGTTGTGACAAAATGACTATCGTTAACAAGAAATATTAAGGAAACATCCACTTTAAATGTTTTTTAATGCATTATAGCAATCAAAATCCAGGATATTCTACACCTAATTGGTTGCGAATAAGTCAGAGAGAGGCCTCAAAGTTTTTTTCTGAAAACTATGAAGAAACTGCATAATGAAATTATGAAATATATGATCATAATATATTATCAATCAGGATTATGTTGTTTCTGCCCTATGAGCCTGGGATATTGGAGGGTTTGCTGTTGAAAAGTAAAAATATTTCTCAAGCCTTATAAAACTAGATTTCATTTTCAAATGTAATATTATTTGCATTTCCAGTCACTGAGAAGTTAGGAGAATTGTTTATGTCCTGTCTGTTTCGTGCATTAGATTATAAGCTTCCAGAGGATTGGGACTTTATACTAGTGCATCCTCCTTTCCGTGGTCATATCAGTGAAAATTTCATTTGGCATTTTCTCATAAAATTTTCAAGAATGAATTAATAAAAATAGATACAGTTGCACTAAAATGAATGAGAACTAAGTGTTAGTTTAAACTATGTGATTTATTTTTATCAAAATATGGAGATTTTAATCAGATAAATATACTTTTAGTTTAGCAAATTTTAATATTCTACATGTAGGAAGCTACTTTATATATAGGAAAATGGTAAATTAAGAAACAGTGAATGGACTTTTTCTTATATCAACAATAAATACATGAAAATATTATCCACAATATAGTATATGAAAAAATAGTTTCCAATAAAAGTCAAATAAAGATTATGCATGGTCACAGCTTGGGTAAAATCAACTGCTAAGCTCACTGGGTATTCACTGATACAAGGTGTTCTGATCTGCTTAGTTAGGGCCTGCAGAAAAAAGAAACTTCATTTATTACAAAGATCAGACCTGGAATCAAGGGCCAGGCTGTTCAGGCAGAAAAAGAGTGAGGGGGATGGGAGGGGGATGTAGGTGGAAAGGGAGACAGAGAAAGGGAAGGAGTGAGGGAGAAGGGAGATGGGCGTGAGTGCAATAGTGTATCTTTCAATTTAAATGATTTAACCAAGCAAGAGCTAGAATCCAAACCATGCTTGACTTTAGGCAATGACTGGTGAATTTGAGAACCTGGAACAAGGCTCTAAATCAGAACTAAGAACACAAGTCTGAAAACATGCCAAAAGTGAGAGGAAATAGGGAACGGTAACCACCAGGCTAGTGTCCTGCCATGCTTTCTCTCTAATACACCACAATCACTATTTTGTGGTCAGTAAAAGAGAACTGGTCATGGATGATGGAGACAGCAACTGTGCCTGGGTTTGGAGCCCTGGACTGGGAAAGTGAATCAGTGTAAAGTCCCATTAGCCTAGAGACGGGATTAGGAGATAGATGTGAGACTGATAAACCCTTTCGACTTCTGTGTCCCTTTTCTACTTTCTTTGCCCTACTCTGTGCTATGACCTGAATTTATATGCCTTCTGAATTAACAACAAAAAATTAGTTTTGTCTGTGCCTGAGCATTCACCTCTTATTTCACCTAAAGGTATACACAGGACCACTTAATATTCATCTTCTATAAATGATGGTAAACCTTAATCATATTTTCAAAAAGAATTAGGAAATGTCATGATCAGGTCAAAAAGAACAACCACTGAAACAGGATACAAAGAGAAATAGCAAGGCACTTGAAAAATGACATCATTATCAGACTGGTAGATTTAACATATGGGAATTTGGAATTGAAATTCAATGATTATAAAGTAAGAACCATGTTTATGTCTTGTAGTGTACCCCAGCCCCCCAGAAGCCTCAGAAGACCTAAATTTTTCTTCTAGAAACCTGAATACTTTGATGAGTCTTTGAGCACTTCTGAATTTTCACAGGTTAGAAAACATTTCATTAGTGAATTGAGACGCTGGAAGTCAAGCAATAGGACAGAAGCAAAATTAAATGGAAATTGAGGCTTAATGAAGCATAGTCCAAATAAAGACAGTATAAAATAAGCATTTAAATGAAAGTTAATCAACAAAATGAAGATTGTTTTCCTAAGAACGAAAGAAGCGAAACAAAGTTAAATTTTCTGCATGTAGTAAGTTTAGAGCCATATGGCTATCTTAAGCCCATCTATAGGGATTTCACTGAAGAGACATAATACAGATACTCGCCTTAAGGTACTAGTTAGATTAGATATTGAGAAGAACAGGTTTAGGAAATTCATTAAGTTTCTCTTGTATAGGAATCGTCACACATAAAAGCATTAGAAAAACCAGGTATATCAATGTGCTTAATTTTAACAGTCCATCAACCAGCTTGGTGCTGTCTTTGTGACAAAAGGAAAAGTATTAATGTAACATACATTTCAAAATAGATTGACTAAAACTTAAGAGAGTCCAACCTTTTGCTGTATTTTGAAAAATTATTTTACCCTTTAAGTACACACATACTCTGTGTCCTCAGGTTACTCAAGAAGCATCCACAGGTAATTTTCTTCTGGGTGGACTATTAAAATAAAAGAACTATATATTTTTCATCCTGATCTATTTAACAAAACATACAAAGCATGTAAGAGAGGGGGAAAAAGTTAAATATTGAAAGATAGGGTAGAGATATTCCTTAAATGTATAACTATAAGGGTGTCACTGTTTAAAGAATGCCAGAATAAATCAATCATACATACATTTTAATTATCTATCCAAGCAATGTATGAATATTAAGTATGAATTAATAAATTAACATTCATAATTCTATGAATATTAAATCAAATGCTATAAATTTCTAAAAGCTCCCTAATCTACTCCAGTGGTATCATCAACATTAGTTAATGGAAGTTGCCTTAGAGATGGGGGCTTTTTACTCACAAGATAAAATGAATCCTCTAGTAATTCTTATGTGTAACTGGGAAACCTGGCTCAAAGGAAGAATCCCCCAGTTAGCAAAAGCAGAGTTCTTAGTCCTGAATTGATACAAATTTAGCTAGACTCTCAGTCTTTCCCTACAAAATCAACAGAACTGGCTATTCAATGTTGCATTGCAACATTGTTAAAGCAAAAAGTTAAAAAAAATGTTCCACCATCTATCTGTCCTTATTAAAAATAATTAATGAGGAAACAACAGATGAAAGCTAGGGCCAGAAATGAAGTTTGGTTCTGTTTAAACTTTCTCCAATATTAGTAAATAATGACTATGATGTTTGATTTCATAAATGTAACATCACATTTTACAACGTGCAGCTTGCTTACCCATAGGAAGCACTCAACTCATTAGACAGACTGAATGGTTAAAGACCAGGTGGAGAAAGTGCTATAATGGCCCTGCCAAAAATGTCCACACATTCATATCTGGAACCTGTGAAGATATTATCTTATGAAGCCAAATGGACTTTGCAGATGTGATTAAGGTTTGTAGACTTTAAGTTGGGGAGGTTATCTTGAAAATACAGGTGGACTGAATCTTATCACCCCAGTCCTTAAATAGAAGCTTTCCTGGCTGCAAATAGAAATGTGACAATGGAAAAAGGGTCAAGTGGTTTGTGAAGGACTCAACTGATCATTGCTGGCTTTGAAGATAGAAAAATGGGACACAGGCCAAGAATATGGGAAGCATCTTGAGGGTGGAAGAGGCAGGGTAACATCTGACCCTAGAGCCTCCCAAAAGAAAGAAAGCCCTACCAACATCTGGATTTTAGTCTACTAAGTCTCGGGTAGGAATTCTGACCCACAGAACTAGAAGATAATAAATATGTTTTGTTTAAGTCACTAAGTTTGTGGCAATATATAATGGCAGCAATAAAATCCATTACACTTTTCAAAAGACTAGGAGCAGGTAAATCATTTAGAAAGTATATCAGAAATAAAAGACACATGTATAAACAATGAATCTTGGAACACTGAAAAAATAAAATAAAATAAAATAAATAAAATAAAATAATTGATTTTTAAAAAGACACATGTAAATATTAGTTGTGAATAACATTTCATCAACTGTTAGAAGATAACTCAAAAGTGATGTGATCATTTCATCTAATATTCTTGTCTCCTGGTAGAATTTACATTAAAGTCAGAATGAGAACTCGATTAAGAAAGTATGAACTAGACTCAGTGTAACTGCACATCTGTCGTTCCACACATATCTGACATTGGCCAATGCATTTACACAAAGTTAGAGCTAGAAACAGAAAGCCGATTTACTATAGAAGTTTGGAATGCAAGATTAAATACTCTATGGTTTTAGAGTGGCACGTCTAGAAAATAATAAAGTTATTAGCCAACTGGACTTATTAAAATAATGGTTATGACCACAACTGAAAGGTAAGATGATAAACAGGATACACTTATCTAGAATGCTCCCATGTGGTCATCTTTAGTAGGAAATCTGATTTTTTTTTCATTGCAACTGAAACTCTTGAATGGTTTTGCTTAGAGAAGGAATAATAAGTGATTACAATCTAAATTTATTTGTCATTCAACATCGTAAAAAAGGAATGTGCTCTTATTCTAGCAATAGAAACAATGCAATTAAACACTGCAAGATGAGATGCAATTGTCTTATAATAAGAAATTAAGAACTTAAATGCAGATATTACCTGTGTAATTATAGGCAAATGAGCACTGTATGTATAATATTTACTTGTTCTGTACAATGAGCCTCTCTTCTTGAATTATTTTCATTCATCAGTGAGGCATCATTTGAAGCTAATCAAATGCAAGGGCTTTCCTATTTTTCTAAAAAAAATATAGTGACATCTACTGAAGTAGAGGCTTGTTATTAAAGGCAGAGATTTTAACATAGCTTTTGTAGAAATAAATCAGCTACTTCATGTTTCACTTATGTGAGGAATAACTTTTATCAAAAAAGCTTCAATACAATTAATTCACCTTTGCCAAAGAGCAGTGTTGTATTTATAGCTTGTGATAGTACATTTGAATAGCAGACAATTTTGATTTGCTTCTCTTCAATATGGGATGAGTTAGAATACTCAGTAAGTCATTTCAAATTGCTAAAGGCATTCAGATAAGCAGATATGTATACTGAAATTAGAATTTAATTAGAACATTGAGGTGAACATTCAAAAGTATATTTGAAAGCATTGTGTTTTTAATGTAATGGTTCTGACTTAATTTCTTCATTATAAAATGCTTGTTGCCCACAGGGAATTTACAACCTAATGATGGAGATATAACTACCACATACTTATTTATAAACAATGACAATAATGATAAGTACATAAAAATGACTGCAAATGGTTATAAACACATTTATTTAAAATTATAGCTACAAAACATACATACATCTATATACATGTGTGGAGGTGTGTGTTTGTTTGTGTGTGTAAATACACACAAAATAACAAAAAAAAAATAAATTTGCTATGTGTAGGAAGGACTCAAGATTAAAAACAGTGAAAAAATAATGAATACTGTTTTTCTGAAAATAAATAAATTAATTTAAAAAACTATTAAGGGAATGTTGATATGTGTAAAGTAATAAAAGAAAAATGTTTGCAAGAAAAGAAAAAATAAAGGAAAATGCCTTACCTATTTTGCATTTTGAAATACAAAATCACACTACTTATATTATTCAAAGTATGTGTTATACAAAAAAAGTGTACTTCCATTTTTTTCACATTATCTTTTTAAGATTTGTTTTTTAAATATTTAATTTTTACTTTAATATATCTGTGGTATATTCATTCATTTTTCTCCATGAATTTTTATTTGAGGTGCTATTTAACATGTCTGGAACTATTCTCGACATTTGGAGTACACCCATTGACAAATGATAGAAGTATCTTGCCCTCTTGAAATTGGGAGAGCCAGAAAAACAATTAAACAGAAACGAACCTACCATACCATATCAGAGACAAATAAGTGCGATAATGAGGATTAAATGAGGTGATCTTTGAACTTCTTTAACTTTGGAAGTCAGGGAAGGTCTCTCTAATGAAGTGAGAAACTGATAACTGGATGACAGTGACATCGAAGAGAACAGCATTATCCTGCCAAATAGACTATACTGTTCGCTTTACTTATCTTCAAAGCTGTAACTTTTATACGAAAAAACCAAAGGCCTAGTGAAATCATCTCCTTCTAATGCAATGTATAGTTTAAAGTATATTCTAGCAAATATCTCTGCAACCACCATTTTATTTGTTCTTTTAACTATGAAATGTTTTAGTAGCAGACATCAGAATAAAAAAAATCAGATGATACAAGATAAAGCCCTTTATAAATACAATTATAATGATGTAATAAAGGTGAATTGTAAATTAAAATAAAACAGTACCTTTTTGTAACAAATTACTCTTTAAGGAAAATAAAATGAATGTAGTACTTGTACAGTGGATCAAAATAAAGTAAATGCCAAAGATATAATTTTGTAAAATCACTAAAAGATGGGTTAATGGCTAATTTTTAAAAATATATTTGTCTAGATTTTTCAAATGCCCTTCCCTTTTTTCCTATCTAGCATGTTAGAGCTATTCAAGCCAAACATTTGATGTAGTAAAAACTTCATTCATCCTTGTCTTGGATTTTGGCTTCTACACATGTGCCTCCATCAGTAAGCCTGATTCTCTGATGTATGACTCAGTAAAAGATGGCTGTCTCTGAATTGTGCAGTATAGATGCAGGCCTAGGAAGGGACTTGGCTACTATCTATACATCTTTGTGAATAAACTGGGAAGCCCTTGGGAATACTAAAAGTACACATACACACACACACACACACACACACACACACACACACACACACAGTTTCATAAAGAGAAACCAAAAAACAATGGGTAAAGGCACATAAGAGGAAGAATATACCAGAAAGATGAAAAGGTTTACACAGCATTCGGTATCAGGTGTGTAGGCCATGCTTTAGCCAAGGGGTGGTGGGGGCTGAAATCCAGCCCATATCTCACTCAGTGAGGCTTATCTACCCAGAAGAAAGGGTTCCTTTTCCTAATTTGCCCCAAATCATCCTTCACTTTTTTCCCCAGCTTCATTGGGATATAATTGACATAAAACATTGTGTAAGCTTTAATATACTCATTTGACACAACCATTGTGAAATGTTTACCACAATAAGGTTAGTTACTACCTCTACTACCTCACTTAGAACTGATATTTTGTGTATGTGGTAAGAACAGTTAAGGTGTCTCTTAGCAACTTCTAAGTATATCATACAATATTCTAACTGTAATCACCATGCTATACATTATATGCTCAGAATTTACTCATTTTATATCTAGAAGTTTATATTTTTTGACCATCTCCCCATTTCCTCTAGCTTGCAGCTCCTGGCAACCACAATTCTATTCTCTGTTTCTATGAGTTCAGCTTTTTTAGTTTCTACATAAAAGTGACATCATACAGTATTATCTTTCTCAGTATAACTTATTCTACCTAGCATAATATTCTCAAGGTCCATCACACACACACACACACATACACACACACACATTTCTTATTTATTCATTCATCCATAGATGGAATCTTAGGTTGTGCTGCAGTGAACATTGGAGTGCAAATATCTCTTCAATTTATTATTGTCTCAAGATACTTTCTAATCACTTTTGATTTCTTTGACCTACTGGTTTTTCTGGGGTGTGCTGTTTAATTTCCACATAATTATGGATTTTCCAAATTTCAACCCTGTTATTGATTTCTACTTTCATACCACTGTGGCTGGAAAAGATACCTGGAAAAGATAATTTGCTAAGACTCATTTTAAACCTATGATAGGATCTATCCTGTGTGTGCTTGAGAAGAATGTGTATTCTGCTCCTGCTTGATGGGAAGTTCTCTATATGTGTGCTGTTGTTACATCCATTTAGCTTAAGGTATAGTCCCAGTCCAATATTCCTTTATTGATTTTCAGTCTGAATGATCTATCCATTGTGAAAGTGAAAGTGGGCTATTGAAGTCCCCTGCTACTATTGCAACATTGTCTATTGACCCTCCAGATTTGTTTGTATTATTATTATTATTATTATTACTTATTTGAGAGAAAGAGAGAGCACAAGTGGGGAGCAGGGGAGACAAACAGAGGGAGAGGGAGAAGCAGACTCCCTGCTGAACAGGAAGCCCAGTGCAGGGCTGGATCCCAGGACTGCAGCATCATGACCTGAGTTGAGGGCAGACAGGTGTACCTGTCTGTGTTTTTTTTCAATTAAATATTATTTCATATTTTATTTAATGGCAAATTAATAAATATTCATTTTAGCAAATTAGGTCATTGTTTTTTTATTTTCTTTTTTTGTCTGTTTGTATTTTAATGTAGGTGCTCTCATGTTCAGATGTATTTATAATTGTTATATACTCTTGATGAATTGACCCCTTCATCGTCATATAATGACCTTGTCTGGTGTTACCATTTTTGGCTTAAAGCCAATTTTCTGATATAAATATAGCTATCCCTGCTCTCTTCTCCTTTACATTTTCATGGAATATCTTTTTTCATCCTTTTGCTTTGAGCTTATGTGTGTCTTAAAATCTGAAGTTAATCTCTTGCAGGCAGCATATTTTTTATCTTTGTTTTTATTCATTCAGCCACTCAATGTTTTTTGATTGGAGAACTGAATTAATTTGCATTTAGAGTAATTGTTGACAGGCAAGGACTTACAATACCATCTTTTGAGTTGTTTTCAGTCTGTTTTGCACTTCCCTTGATCCTTTCTTCCTCTCTTACTGCCTCTGTTTGTGAAGTGGTGATTTTCTGTAGCAGTATGCTTGATTCCCTTCTCTTTATCTTTTGAGAATCTATTGTAGTTTTGTAGTTACTATGAAGCTTATTTAAAACATCTTATAAATATAAGTGTATTTTATGTTGCTAACAACTTCAATTACATACAAAAACTCTACCCTCTTAATTCCTTTCCTCTTTTATGGCTTTTTAAATACAGATTTTATTTATTTATTTAACAGAGAGAGAGTACAAGCAAGGGGAGTGGCAAGCAGAAGGAGAGGCAGACTCCACACTGAGCAGTGAGCCTGACACGGGGTTTGATCTCAGGACCCCAGGATCATGACCTGAGCTGAAAGCAGATGGTTAGCTGACTGAGCCACCAAAAACCCCATCTTTTATGTTTTTGATGTCTTGGTTTATCTTTTTATATTGTATATTCCTTCAGAAATCATTATAGCTATAGTTGTGCTTTTTTAAGATTATTTATTTATTTATTGAGATATGGAGAGAAAGAGCAAGAGAGAGGGAGCGGGGGAGTAGAGGGAGAGGGTAAAGCAGGCTCCCCACTGGGTAGGGAACCTAATGTGGGACTCAATCCCAGGACCCTGGGAGTATGACCTGAGCTGAAGGCAGATGCTTAACTAACTGAGTTACCCAGGCACCCTTTTAACCATGTTTAATACTGCTGTCCTTTATCCTTTATACTAAAGTGGTTAACGCATAGCTATATTGCATTATTGAAGTATACTGAATTTGACTATACACTAACATTTACCAGTGTTACATACTGTCATGTTTTCATGTTACTAATTAGCATGGTTTCATTTCAGCTTGAAGAAACTCTTTCCCTGTTTCTGTAAAGCCTATGTTGTGGTGATGAACTCCCTTAGTTTTTTCTTTCCCCTCTCTGGGAAAGTCTTTACCTTACTTTCATTTCTGAAAGATAGTTTTTCTGGATAGAGTATTCTTGGTTGGCAGTTTTATTTTCCTTTCACTACTTTTAATACATCATCTCACTCTCTTCTGACCTGGAAGATTTCTGCTAAAAACTCCACTAATAGTATTAAGAGGGTTCCCAGATAAGTTATAAATTCATTTCTCTTGCTGCTTTCAAGATTCTCTGATTGTTTGCAGTTTATTATAATGTGTGTTGGAGAGGATAACTTTAAGTTGTATCTGTTTGGTGACCTATGAGTTTCATGAACTTGAATGATCAAATCCATCTCCAGATTTGGGGATTCTTCAGCCATTATTTCTTTACATAAGCTTTTGCCCTCCTTTTTACTCTCTTGTCCTTAAATTTCAACAATTTACAGATTGTTTCTTTTTTTTTTATGGTATCCTATAGATCAGGTAGGCTTTCTTCACTCTTTCTCATTCTTTTTTTCTTTGTTCTCCTCTGACTGGAGAATTTCAAATTTCCTGTCTTCAACTCACAAATTATTTCTTCTACTTGATCCATTCTGCTGTTGATATTCATGATTGTGGCTTTCATTTTACTTACTGTATTCTTCAGCTCCAGATTTTTTTTCCCCACAATTTTCATCTCTTTGTTAATCTTCTATTTTTATTCATGTATTGTTTTCTTTTCCTTTTTATAAAATTTTATTTTATTTTTTCAGTGTTCCAAGATTCATTGTTTATGCACCACACCCAGTGATCCATGCATTATGTGCCCTCCTCAATACCCATGACCAGGCTCACCTAACCCCCCACTCCCCCGCCCCTCCAAAACCCTCAGTTTGTTTCTCATGTATTGTTTTCTGAGTTTTGTTGAATTTTCTTTTTATGTTTTCTTGTATCTCACTGTGTTTCCTTAAAAAAACCTATTTTGAATTCTTTATCAGATAAGTCCCAGATCTCCATGTCTTTGGGATCAAGTACAAGAAAATTACTGTGATCCTTTGGTGACATAGTGTTTCTTTGATTTTTCACTATCTTTGAAGTCTTATATCACGGTCTTTCCATTTGAAGTAGCTGTCATTTCCAGTGTTTATTAACTGCCTCTGGGAGAGAAAGATCTTCCATTAGATAGTGATCTTGAGGCTTTTCCAGACCTTCTATGGATATATATGCTCCATGCTTCTTGGTCCCTGTGGCAGAATTCTTATGCTTACTTGCCTTCTCTTGATCCTATAACACACTAGGCAAGGTGTTATTTATTTATTTTTTTAATCCCAAAGTGGGGGCTGAAGCTCAAGTCTATTATTTCTCCTTGGCTGACAAGTTTGAGCTGGCTTTCTGCAAGTGTTCACTAGTTGTATGCCAAAGCCTCTCTCTGCTGTTGCCATGTGGGAGTGCACAGACTGCTGGCCACAGGATGGAGTATGTGTGTGGGTGAAGCATTTGGAATTGGCAATCCCTGGGGGTCAGTTAGGGGGGGAATCATGGGTAAGGTATCCCTAGGGGATCATGATCAATCTTCTTCTTTTTTATTTTTTAAGATTTTATTTATTTTATTGACAGAGAGAAATCACAACTAGATGGAGAGGCAGGCAGAGAGAGAGAGAGAGGGAAGCAGGCTCCCTGCTGAGCAGAGAGCCCAATGCGGGACTCGATCCCAGGACCCCGAGATCATGACCCAAGCCGAAGGCAGCGGCTTAACCCACTGAGCCACCCAGGCGCCCCATGAGCAATCTTCTTGATGGAATCTATGACCTAGTAGGATTCTAATCCCTTTAATGCCCTCTAAGAATCTTATCTGCTGCTTTCCTACACTCTTCCTGCACCCCATCCCCAGTCATCCAAAGAGTCATGTTACTCTTTTTAAAAAAATTTTATTTATTCATTTATCCATTTATTTTTATTCAAGATACTATTAATATACAGTGTTATAATAGTTTTAGGTGTATATTATGATTCAACAATTCTATGTGCTCATTATAAGTGTGTTTTTAATCCCCTTCACTTATTTCACCCATCTCCGCTCACCTCTCCTCTGACAACTATCAACTTATTCTCTACATTTATGAGTCTTTTTCTTTCTCTTTTTGTCTTTGTTCATTTGCTTTGTTTCCTAAATTGCACATATGAGTGAAATCCTATGGTATCTGTGTTTCTCTGACCAACTTATTCCACTCAGTGTTACACCCTCTAGGTCCAACCACATTGGTGCAAATGGCAAGATCTCTTTTTAATGAATACTGATGAATTTTGATGAATACTGAATACTGATAAATTTCAATGAATACTGAATACTATTCCATTGTATGTGTGTGTGCACATGTGTGTGCATGTGTGTATCTACCTATCTATCTCACATCTTCATTCATCTATTGATGAACACTTGGGTTGCTTTCGTATGTTGGCTATTGTAAATAAGGCTGCAATAAACATAAGGGTGCCCATATCTTTTTGAATTAGTGTTTTTTACTTCCTTGGGCCAAATACTCATAGTGGAATTACTAGAGTCTCTGGTAATTCTATTTTTAATTTTTTTGATGAATCTTCATACTGTTTTCCACAGTGGCTAGCCTGGCTTGCATTCTCACTAGTGCATAAGGGTTTATTTTTCTCCACATCCTCAACCAAACTTGTTATTTCTTGTTGGTTTTCGCTATTCTGACAGGTGTGTGGTTTTGATTTGCTTTTTCCTGATATTTAGTGTTGTTGAGCATCTTCTCATGTGTCTGTTGGCCATCTGTATGTCTTCTTGGGAAAAATGTCTATTCATGTCTTCTGCTCATTTTTAAATTGGAATATTTACCTTTCTGGTGTTGAGTTGTCTATGTTCTTTATATATTTTGTATAGTAATGCCCTATATTGGACACATAAGTTGCAAACATTTTCTCTCATTCAGTAATTTTTTTTGTTTTGTTGATGGTGTCCTTCACTGTGCAAAGCTTTTTATTTTGGTATAGTCCCCATAATTTAGTTTTGTGTCTGTATTCTTTGGCAAAGGAGACATATCTAGAAAAATGTTTCTAGGGGCACCTGGGTGGCTCAGTGGGTTGAGGCCTCTGCCTTCAGCTCAGGTCATGATCTCGGGGTCCTGGGATCAAGCCCCACATCAGGCTCTCTGCTCAGCAGGGAGCCTGCTTCCTCCTCTCTCTCTGCTTGCCTCTTTGCCTACTTTTGATCTGTCTGTCAAATAAATGAATAAAATCTTTTTTAAAAAAAAAAGAAAAATGTTTCTATGACTCAATGTCAAAGAGATTACTGCCTGATATATAACTGTTCGTGATATGAACGCTGACATTAAAACTCTAAAAAACAATAGCTTAGAGAAGTAAAGCTGGACACATGTACATAAAAACATGCTCTATTATATATAAACAAAAAGGCAAAGGCACAGGTCATATGGGTGCTATACAGAAAAGGCAATAAAGATTATAAGAGTAGAAAAATGTTCAGAGAAGTTTCATGAATATTAATGCAGGTATGATTCATTAATCACACTGGCATTTGCAAAATAACAGGCCTGATTACTGTATGTTCTAGCCCCTTATTACTCAAAATGTGGTCCAGAGATGAGCAGTGACCATTATCTGGGAGCTTGTTGTAAATGCAGAACCTCAGCCTCCATTCCAGATTTACTGAATCAGAATTTGCAATTTAGCAAGATCCCCAAATGGTTCATAGGCTCATTAAAATTTGAGGAGCACAATTTTGGAGATTCTGAACCGTCATAATAGATACCCCACTTCTGTAGAATTTCAAGTGGTGTTTCTTTTTCATAGATTGACCCCAATGTATCTCAGCACCTTTTCACCTAACATCTTGAACAAATGAAAAGCTATATTCTTGATGATACCTGAAAACCTCTGGTTACATGTTCATTATTATGGGTCAGAGAATAGCTTCATCCAACCCTTAGATACACCTTAAATGTTCAAGAAAATATAATACAAGACATAACAAAATTGTAACCCTATATTTTTGTAGCACCTACAAATTCTCAAAGTATCTACTTTCACATTCACTTGTTCATACCAACAATCGTCCAAGGAGAATAGAGAGATTATGATTTTCCTTTTTATGTATTTTTTTAGATGTGGTTATAGAATCAGAGACATTCTATGTCATGCCGGAGGGCTCTAGTAGCAGTTAACAAGAGCAGACACTGACCAAAAGAATTACAGGGAATAAATTGGAAGGGTTAATTTTAAAAAGGCTTTAGGGTACAGATTGCATGGAGAACTGGGTGTGGTACAAAAACAATGAATACTGTTATGCTGAAAATAAATTTAAAAAATTTAAAAAAAGCTTTAGGGTAGAAAGCAGATTTACTGATATATTTGTTCACTTGTTTATTATTTGTCTTTCTTAATATCAAGCAAGATTTAGGAGAAGAGACATATGTTTCTTTTATTCTCAGCTAGAACAGTACCTGTTACAAGGTAGGTGCTTAATAAATATTTTAATAAATGAATTAATGTAATACCCTCTGCTAAGACCACAACAATACTTATATTCTATGTCATAAGAACAAATACAATGTATATCTACTTTAACATCTATCAGTTATAGCTTCACAGTTGTAATATGATGGGGGGAGCTAATTTTCCTCTTAGACTTTTGACTTTTTCTGTGTGGTACTAAATATACCACAATAATTTCAAAGAAACACGTCTGTCTGGAAAAGTGCATCTCAAAAATTTTGGCTTTGGCCCTAATATGGTAGCACATGGAAATCACTGACATATTTTTCATACTGTCTACCTGCATACCATAATTTCTAGGTTAGATGGTGAAATGAATCCATCTGGAAGAGCATACCTACTTCTGTAAGTTCACTTAAGATTTTACCCATGATAATTCAGTTCAGTAACTCTCCACTGAGTTCTGGACACTTTCTATCATTTGTGAAATGAAATTTCAGACTCTAAACATATGAGCTTCCAAAATATGTCAGTAGAGAACAAGAGGATTTCAATTACACTGACTAAAATAGCTCTGAAATATGTCACTATATTTAGGAATATTGTGTTTTATCCCCCTGGCATCTCCTCAATTATTCTGTTTTCTTGTCTGATATATGAGAGGAAACAAGATATAGTGAAGAATGTTCATTGAAGCTGAATAAGGGGAACTGACCATTTTAAGTTTGGCAAGAGAAAAAAGCTAGTATCCTGAGGATATTGTTTCTTTCTAGTGTAAGCAAGCACAGAAACCTAATACTATTTTCTTAAGACATGGAGGTTTCTTCACTTTAAGACAAAGTATTATTTCAGTTTTATCAGAACTGATGGTTTAAAACGAGTATTTAAAATGTACTGCCACGAATCTCCATGTATTGATAATTATTATAACTGAGGTTTCACTATACTGTTTGATCTTCCTATGTTTGTAAACTCCCATAATAAAAGTTAAAATGCCTCATAAGCAAAAAATGAAATTATATAAATGTCTGAAAATAGGGTACTATACTATATCCATATGATTAACTTCCATGCATCTTTAAAAAGGTAATACCACAAATACGTATTTATTGATGAATAATGTTTATTTTATATTCTTAAGTGAAGGAAGGATGTTTCAAAGTGTATGTATATATCTTATGTACATCTGATGATTTGATTCTTCGTTTTAAATGTAATAAGTACATGTAATAATACTAAATTCATGCATATTATGTGCCAAGCACATTCTAAGTTCTTTAGAAAGCTGAAATCTATGTAAATAGCTTCATAACAATCCATTGTTTGTAGATAGTGGTATCATACCACATGTATAATAAGGCACAGAGGTTAAGAAATTTGGCCAGTGTCACATAGCTAGTAAGGGGTGATTGGGGAGGGAATGCTGCAGCTTGAACTCGAAGAGTTTAGCTCCTGAGCCTTGCTCTTTAATTATTATGTGATGCTGCCTCTGCTAATTGCATAAGTGTAATCAGACATAGTTGTCTATATTGAAAAGAAAAATTTATATTCCATGTAAACACTGGTTAATGATGAATGAAAGGAACATGGATGGTAATTTAAAACTAATTTTTGTTTATATTTATTTCCAATTTTTCCAAATTGATCATGTATTACTTGTATAATAGGGAAAATTAAAATTTTTTAAATATAGAAAATGAATGTTAAACAAGTTCTTGGTTAAATTTCTTTGAAAGGCAAAATGTATACATGTAAACAGATTTTCCCCTTCCTCCTTCTTCTCTTGGTAATCCCTGTGTCCCAGAAGTCTACTGCTTTCTTGAATCAATTTGTCTGACAATATTAGAGAACATGATACAATAACTCACAAGGATTTTTCATCCAATTATCTACTGTCATGTGAAAAAATCACTTCAAGAATCATCATCTTAAAACATCTCATTTCATTTTGCTTATGATTTTATGGGTGAGTAATTCAAGAAGAGCTCAACTGGATCATCAATAACTAGATCATCAATATCTGATCTATGGTGTCAACTAAAGCAGCTGGGGGCTGGGGTGAGTATTCACTCCAAGGTGGCTTCTTCACATACTTTTGTTGCCTATGTGCTCCTTAGTATCTCTTTCCACATGGTGTCTTATCATGTAGGTAGAGTTTCTCACATCAGGTAATTTTTAAAAAATATTTTATTTACTTACTTGAGACAGTATGAGCATGGGGGGGTTAGGGGACAGAAGGAGAAGGGAAAGAAGAGTCTCCACTGAGCAGGAGGCCTGACATGGGGTTCCACCCCAGGACCCCAATATCATGACTTGGGCTGAAGGCAAATGCTTAACCGACTGAGCACCCAGGCGCCCTGGGAATTTGTACTTCTTAAAGGGTGGTTGACTTCTGGGAAACAGAAAATAGGAAGCAGGAAGCAGAAAGCAGGAGTTACCAGGCCAGTGAACGGTTATGCCTGGAAAGCAGGGCTTCTTTTCCCACAGAAGGAATGAGATGGGGAGGCAAGAGCCTCTTTATGAACATCACATCTCCCTGCAAAGGTCACCAGATAGAGCTATCTATCTGGTCTTCCTCTTGATAGCAGGCTGTGCAGGGATATAGGGCTAAATGCAGGTTCTCCAGACCAGCACCTTTGTGTTTGCTAATCAGGCAACTGCTATTGGTTCTTTGACATAAGAATAATTTTAGTACTTTGACTTTCGAATATGGGTCTTTGCTAAAATTAGTGAAAAAGCCTCTTTGTCACAAGGACAGTTTGGGCCGTGGGACACCTAGGTAGCTTAGTCGGTCAAGCATCTGACTCTTGGTTTCAGTTCAGGTCTTGGTCTCAGAGTCCTGAGATCAAGCCCCGCATAAGGCTCCATGCTCAGTGCAGACAGAGTCTGCTTGAGATTCTCTCTCTCCCTCTCTCTGCCTCTGCCCCCACTCATGCTCTCTCTACCTCTCTCTAAAATAAATAAGTCTTTTAAACAAAAAGGAATGTATGGATTGTCAGTGTCTTGGAATATTGTGTGTTGCTGCTTTTTTGAAGTGATTGAACTTTTTTATGTGATTTTTTAAGAAAGTGTAGTGTCTAAATTTATCATACTGATGCAGTTAATATAAAAAACATTAGTATATGCATCCCTTTTGTCAATATATCTTCTACTTAAGCTGCAAAGGTTATTGACAAATAGCTATCATTTTATCTAGTTACTAAAGATGTATTTACTTTAGCCAAATGAAGCAGAGAGGTTAAAAAAATTGATTCCTGAATATTTTAGCTTGTTATATATCAACAAATATCTAATCATTCAACATCAACAAAACTTGAAAGTGGATCATGTATAAAATAGACTGAGTCACTATGTATGATTTGTTTTAAGGACAGATGCTATAAACATTTCCTTCTGTGATAATGAAAATACAACTAAGAAAGCCACTGGAACAAGTGAATGTCTTTTTAAAAATTAAAAATGGTATTAAAAGAAGGAATGATATTTTCATTCACCGTGAAATACTATGAAAGTATATATTTAATAGCCAACTGTTACATTAATAATATTAGCTATTATGTATTGTTTTAAAAATAAAGTAATAAAAGAATTTAAAAAATAAAATAAATCAAGTAGTAAAATAGTAAGATTCTATTAAAGGAAAGAAGAAAGAAGGGGTGAATATACATGAAACTGTTAATAGGTATTGCCTGAAAACAAGATTCTAACTTATTTAGAAATTTGTTTCTTTGTGTTTACTATTATACATAAAATATAGTTTATCCTTATTACAAACATTCCAACCCTCCCCCACAAAGAATAAGCAGTTCTTAAAAGATCAAAAATTTAACACATGTATTATTATGGTTGGAATTATAGCCATCAAAGGCAAAAGTGTCAACATAATATTATATTAAGTGATATAATGAGATGGACTTTATCATTCTTTTCAATTTTATTCCTTTTAATTAGAATGGGTATAGAAGTATATTACAAGAAAAGTAGTAGACCAGACCAGATTGACATGTTCCTTTGATTAAAACTGATTTTATCTATCCAGATTCTACTTGTGGTATATTTATATCCACATATAAAAACATACCTGCATACAGACAGGCATGCTTCAATTAACTACATAGTAAACATAGTAGTTTATATATTGCCCCCTCCAAAAAAAGTACATAGTGGAACCAATAGTACTAAATGAAATTTCAAGGCCAGAAAGAAAGGGGACAAAAATGAAGCCATTGAATTTGGACAACAAGATGTCACTGAACATTTGTTAGTGATCCAGGGAGAGTGGCAGACCAGAGAAAGATTGATTTCTGCAAAGTAGTTGGCTTGTAGCTAAGCAAGAGGAAGGTAAGAGGTCACTCAGACAGCACCTATAGAACAAATAATAAAATCACTTTCAGAACTTAAAGACAAAAGGGATTGCCCTTAGGGTAGAGAGTTGGAATGAATGAACAATACCAGGAAACTATGAGTGCCTAAAACTAGACATGAGGAAAATAATGTGGCAAAAGCAGAGTGTTCAGAGAAGGGAAGAGAAAGGGGAGCCTATGGGAGGAAATGACAGTATACATGTTATTTCTTTTCTTTTTTAAAGATTTTATTTATTTATTTGGGAGAGAGAATGAGAAAGAGAGAGAGAGAGAGAGAGAGAGAGAGAGAGAGAAAGCACGCATGAGAGAAGAGACATCAGAGGGAGAAGCACACTCCCTGCTGAGCAGGGAGCCTGATGTGGGACTAGATCCCAGGACTCCAGGATCACGACCTAAGCTGAAGTTAGTCACTTAACCAAATGAGCCACCCAGGTGCCCATGTATACATGTTATTTCTGCAGATGACTTTTTTAAGAAAAAAAAAAAATCAGAGACTTGAGGCAAGATGGTGGAGGAAGCAGGCTGAAATGACATCAGATCCCAGGAGTTCAGCTAGATAGGTGAAACCATTCCAAACACCTACAAACCCAAGAGAAGATCAAAGAGAAGAAGAGCAGCAATTCTAGGAACAGAAAATCGACCCCTTTCAGAAGGGTAGTGAAAGGGGTCGGAGAAGTGAATCTGAAACAACAGGAAGATAGACTGGGGGGGAGGGGCAAACTCCAGGCAAGTGGCAGAGCAGTGGAGCACAAAATCAGAACATTTAGAAGTCGGCTCTACTGAAAGACATTGCTCCAGAGGCTAAGCAATGGTTGAGCCCTCACGGGGACAGTGTGGTCTCAGGTCTCAAAGGGTCACAGAAAGATCAGGGGTGTCTGAGGGTGGCAGAGCTGCTAGGTATCAGAGTGGGGAAGCAGAATAAAGAGACAGAGCCGAAGAGTGAGCTTTCAGATTGGGGTTATCCTAAACCGTGATCCAAGGCACAGTTGGGCCACTGCTCTTCAGGCAGGGACCCCACAAGTGGCAGATCCGGGGAGACTCACCTTCCTCCTACAGGAGAAGCAGTGTGGCAGGAATCTGCTGTGTTTGGAGACTCCAAATGTGGCTGTGCACCAGAGAGAGAAACACTTGGTCACAGGCCACGTGAGCTTGGAGTGTGGCCAGAGACCAGGGAGACAGAAATGATTAACTACTTATCTCTGAGGGTGCACTGAAGAGTGGAGCCCCAAACTCTCGGCTCCTCTGGGCCAAAGACTGAGAGGCTGCCATTTTCATTCCCATCCCCCAAAGCAGTACAGAAAGCATTTAGGGAACAAAAGCTCTGACAGTGAAACTGAGAAGATTATTTAGCCTGGTCCTTGGCAAGGGTGGTACAATTCTGCCTCAGGCAAAGACATTTGAGAATCACTACAACAGGTGCATCCTGCAGAAGACCAGCAAGAACATCCAGCCAAGACCAAGCTTACTGATCAAGGAGAATGGCAGAACTTCAGAGATAGGGGAAAGCAAAGCCTAGAATTCATGGTTTTTCCCCCATGATCCTTTAGTCTAAGTTAAATTCTTTTTATTTTTTTCTTATTTTATTTTTCTAACTTTTCCTCTTTCCTCTTTTAACATTTTTTAACCAGTTTATCTTAACACTACCTTTCTAAAAAAATTCTTTTAAACATTCATTGTTATAGTCATATATTATCCCTTCATTGTATTTAACCTTATTTTTTGTGTGCATATAGTTTTTTTTCCTAAAAAATTTTGGGCACAAATTCTTCTAATAGATCAAAATATACCCTACTCTAGCACATGGCTTTGTTCTAGTCTCCAGCCTGACCAAATTCCCTCTTCTTTTTTTATCTTTTTCCAACCAACTTATCTTATCAATTCCTTTTTAAGAATTTTTAAAGATTTTCATCTTTACAGTCATTTCCTATCACTTCATCGTGTTTACCCTTATTTTTTGTGTGTGTGTGTGTGTGTGTATGTTTTTCTTTCTTTAAAATTTTGGGAGGTAGTGTCTTCTAAGAGACTAAAATACACCCAAAATAAAGTGGGTGGCTCTGCTCTATTCACCAAAGTTCTAAAATATATATATATATATATATATATATAATATATATATATATATATATAATTTATTTATTTATTTATATTTCTTTTATCTCTCTTTCTTCTCCCCCTGGATTTGGGTCTCTTCTGATTTGGTTAGTGTACATTTTTCTGGGCTCTTTGCCACCCTTTTAGTATTTTATTCTCCCATTCATGTATTCTTATCTTGATAAAATGACAAGGCAGAAAAACTCACCACAAAACAAAGAACAAGAGGCAGTACTGATGGCTAGGGACCTAATCAATACAGACATTGGTAATATGTCAGAACTAGAGTTTGGAACGATTCTCAATGTGTTATCTGAGCTTGGAAAAGGCATGGAAGATATTGGAGAAACACTTTGTGGAGAAATAGAAGCCCTTTCTGGAGAAATAAAATAACTAAAATATAACCAAGCTGAAATCAGAAAAGCTATTAATGAGCAATAAAAAAAAAATGGAGTCTCTTACTGCTACGAAAATGAGGCAGAAGAAAGAATTAGTGATATAGAAGACCAAATGATGGAGAATAAAGAAGCTGAGCAAAAGAGAGACAAACAACTACTGGACCACGAGGGGAGAATTTGAGAGATAAGTGAAATACAAGATGAAACAATATCAGAATAATTGGGATTCCAGAAGAAGAAAAAAGAGGGAGAGGGGAAGAAGGTATACTGGAGTTAATTATAGTAGAGAATTTTCCCAATATGGCAAAGGGAACAAACATCAAAATCCAGGAGGCCCAGAGAACCCCTCTCAAAATCAACAAAAATAGCTCCACACCCCATCATCTAATAGTAAAACTTAAAAGTCTTAGTAAAAAAGAGAAAATCCTGAAAGCAGCTCAGGACAAGAAGTCTACAACAGACGATGGTAGAAATATTAGATTGGCAGCAGACATATCCAAAAAGACCTGGCAGGAAAGAGAGAAATGGCATGACAAATTTAGAACACTAAATGAGAAAAATATGCAGCCAAGAATACTATATCCAGCTAGGATATCATTGAAAATAAAAGGAGAAATAAAAAGCTTCCAGGACAAACAAAAATTAAAAGAATTTGCAAACACAAAACCCGCCCTACAGGAAATATTGAAAGGGGTCCTCTAAGCAAAGAGAAAGCATAAAACTAGCAGACCAGAAAAGAACAGTGACAATATACAGTAACAGTCACCTTGCAGACAATACAATGGCACTAAATTCATATCTTTCTGAATTCAATGGGATAAATGTAAATGGGATAAATGCCTCAATCAAAAGACACAGGGTATCAGAATGGATAAAAAACCAAAACCCATCAATATGCTGTCTACAAGAAACTCATTTTAGACCCAAAGACCCCTGCAGATTTAAAGTCAGAGGGTGGAAAATAATTTTCCATGCTAATTGACATCAAAAGAAAGCTGGGATGGCAATCCTTATATCAGATAAATTAGATTTTAAGCCAAAAACTATAATAAGAGATTAGGAAGGACACTGTATCATACTCAAAGGATCTGTACAACAAGAAGATCTAACAATTTTAAATATCTATGCCCCTAACATGGGAGTGGCCAATTATATAGACCAATTAATAACAAAATAAAAGAAACACATCAACAGTATTACAATAATAATAGGATACTTTACCACCCCCTCACTGAAATGGAGAAATCATCTAAGCAAAAGATCAACACAGAGATAAAGACCTTAAATGACACACTGGACCATATGGGCATCACAGATATATTCAGAACATTCCATCTCAAAGCAACAGAATACATTTTCTTCTCTAGTGCACATGGAACTTTCCCCAGAGTAGAACATATCCTGGGTCATAAATCAGGTCTCAACTGGTACCAAAAGATTGGGATCATTCCCTGTATATTTTCAGACCACAATGGTCTGAAGCTAGAACTCAATCACAAGAGGAAAGTTGGAAAGAACTAAAATACATGGAGGCTAAAGCCTCCTACTAAAGAATGAATCAGTCAACAATGGAAATTAAAGAAGAATTGAAAAAATTCATGGAAACAAACAAAAATAAATGAAAACACAACTGTTCAAAATCTCTGGGACACAGCAAAGGCAGTCCTGAGAGAAAAGTATATAGCGATATAAGTCTTTCTCAAAAAATAAGAAAGGTCTCAAGTACACAACCTAACCATACACCTAAAATAGCTGGAGAAAGAATAGCAAAGAAAGCCTAAACCCAGCATGAGAAGAGAAATAATAAAGATCAGAGCATAAATAAATGAAATAGGAACCAAAAGAATAGTAGACCAGATCAACAAAACTAGGGGCTGGTTCTTTGAAAGAATAAGTAAGATTGATAAACCTCTGGCCAGACTTATCAAAATGAAAAGAGAAATGATCCAAATAAATAAAATCATGAATGAAAGAGGAGAGATCACAACCAACACCAAAGAAATAAAAATAATTATAAGAACATATTATGAGCAACTATACACCAGCAAATTTGACAATCTGAAAGAAATGGATGCATTCCTAGAGACATATAAACTACCAAAACTGAACCAGGAAGAAACAGAAATATTTGAACAGAACCATCACCAGTAAGGTAATTGAGGCAGTCATCAAAATCTCCTAATAAACAAGAGCCCAGGGCCAGACGGCTTCCCAGAGGAATTTTACCAAACATTTAAAGAAGAATTAATACCTACTCTCCTGAAACTATTCCAAAAAATAGAAATGGAAGGAAAACTTCCAAACTTATTTTATGAAGCCAGCATTACCTTGATCCAAAAACCAGACAAAGACCCCACCAAAAGGAGAATTATAGACCAATAACCTTGATGAACACAGATGTGAAAATTCTTACCAAAATACTAGCCAATAGGATCCAACAGTATATTAAAAGGATTATTCAGCATGACCAAGTGGGATTTATCCCTGGGCTGCAAGGTTGGTTCAACATCCGCAAATCAGTCAATGTGATACAACACATTAATAAAAGAAAGAACAAGAACCATATGATACTCTCAATAGATGCTGAAAAAGCACTTGACAAAGTACAGCATTCTTTCTTCATCAAAACTCTACAAATTGTAGGGACTGAGGGTACATACCTCAATATAATCAAACCCATGTATGAAAAACCCACAGCAAATATCATTCTCAATGGGGAAAAACAGAGCTTTTCCCCTAAGTTGACAAACACGGCACGGAAGTCCACAATCACCACTGCTATTCAATATAGTACTAGAAGTCCTAGCCTCAGCAATCAGACGACAAAAAGAAATAAAAGGCATCCAAATCAGCAAAGAGGAACTCAAACTATTACTCTTTGCAGATGGTATGATACTTTATGTGGAAAAACCAAAAGACTTGACTCCAAAACTGCTAGAACTCATACAAGATTTCAGTGAAGTGTCACAATATAAAATTAATGCACAGAAATTAGTTGCATTTCTACACATCAACAGCAAGATAGAAAAAAGAGAAACTAAGGAGTCAACCCCATTTATGATTGCACCCAAAACCATAAGACACCAAGGAATAAACCTAACCAAGGAGGCAAAGAATCTGTATTCAGAAAACTATAAAGTGCTCATGAAAGAAATTGAGGAAGACACAAAGAAGTAGAAAACTGTTCCATGCTCATGGATTGGAAGAACAAATATTGTGAAAATGTCTATGCTACCTAAAGCAATCTACATGTTTAATGCAATCCCTATCAAAATACCATCCATTTTTTTAAAGAAATGGAACAAATAATTCTAAAATTTATATGGACCAGAAAAGACCTTGAATAGCCAGAGTAATGTTGAAAAAGAAAGCCAGGGATGCCTGGGAGGCTCAGTTGGTTAAGCAGCTGCCTTCGGCTCAGGTCATGATCCCAGTGTCCTGGGATCGAGTCCCACATCGGGCTCCTTGCTCCGCAGGGAGCCTGCTTCTCCCTCTTACTCTGCCTTCCACTCTGTCTGCCTGTGCTTGCTCTCGCTCTCTCTCTCTCTCTGACAAATAAATAAATAAAATCTTTAAAAAAAAAAAAAAAAGAAAAAGAAAGCCAAATTGGTGGCATCACAATTCCAGACTTCAGGCTCTATTACAAAACTTTAATCATCAAGACAGTATGGTACTGGAACAAAAAGAGATACATAGATCAATGGAACAGAATAGAGAGCCCAGAAACAGACCATCAGCTCTATGGCCAAGTAATATTCGACAAAGCAGGGAAGAATGTCCAGTGGAAAAAAGACAGTCTCGTCAATAAATGGTGTTGGGAACATTGGACAGACACACACAGAAGAATGAAACTGGACCATTTCCTTACACCACACACAAAAATAGACTCAAAATGAGTGAAAGACCTCAATATGAGACAGGAATGCATCAAAGTCATTGAGGAGAACACAGGGAGCAACCTCTTCCACCTCAGCCTCTGCTACTTCTTCCTAGAAACACCACCAAAGGCAAGGGTTGGGAGGGCAAAAATGAACCATTGGGACTTCATCAAGATCAAAAGCTTTTGCACAACAAAGGAAACAGTCAACAAAACCAAAAGACAACCAACAGAATGGGGGAAGATATTTGCAAACAACACATCAGATAAAGGGCTAGTATCCAAAATCTATAAAGAATTTATCAAACTCAACACCCAAAGAACAAATAATCCAATGAGGAAATAGGCAGAGGACATGACCAGACATTTCTGTAAAGAGGACATCCAGATGGCCAACAGATACGTGAAAAAATGCTCAATATCCCTCAGCATCAGGAAAATACAAATCAAAAGCACAATGACCTCACACCAGTCAGAATGGATAAAATTAACAAGTCAGGAAACAACAGATGCTGGTGGGGATTCAGAGAAATGGGAACCCTCCTACACTGTTGATGAGAATGCAAGCTGGTGCAGCCAATCTGGAAAACAGCATGGTGGTTCCTCAAAAAGTTGAAAATAGAGCTACCCTAAGACCAAGCAATCACACTCCTGGGTATTTACCCTAGTGATCCGAAGGGGTACATGCATTTGAATGTTTATAGCAGAAATGTCCACAATTACCAAACTATGGAAAGAACCTAGATGTCCATCAACAGAGGAATGGATAATAAAGAAGTGGTATGTATATACAATGGAGTACTATGCAGCCATCAAAAGAAATGAACTCCTTCCATTTGCAACAACGTGGATGGAACTAGAGGGTATTAAGCTGAGTAAAATAAGTCAATCAGGGAAAGACAACTGTCATATGCTCTCCCTGATATGAGTAATTTGAGAGGCAGAGTGGGGGGATCAGGGGGTAGGGAAGGAAAAAATGAAACAAGATGGGATTGGGAGGGAGACAGACCATAAGAGACTCTTAATCTCATGAAACAAACTGAGGGCTGCTGGGGGGAAGGGAGGGTTTGGAGAGGGTGGTTGGGTTATGGACACTGGGGAGGGTATGTGATATGGTGAGTGCTGTGAAGTGTGTAAGCCTGATGATTCACATACCTGTACCCCTGGGGCAAATAATACATTATATTTTTCTAAAAATAGTTAATAAGAAAAAAATTTTAAAAAGCTAAAAAAAATACATCATAGGGATCTTTTTATAACGGCACACAGAAACCTCCTTTTCTTTTGAATGCTGATGCATTATATTCTATGTAACAAATAACTATTTATTCTCTATATACATTGTTACCTCCAGAAAATAATGCTGAAATGACTAACTGGGTCTTTCATCTTCCAGCTATTGTTTACTTTGTTTTTTTTTTTATAATTTTTTATTTTTTATAAACATATATTTTTATCCCCAGGGGTACAGGTCTGGAATAATTGAGTCAAAGGTTATATGCATTTTAAATTGTCGTAGATAGTACCAAATAATCTTCTAAGAAGGTTGTGAAAATTTAATCTCTTAAACATTTTCCAATATTTGTGATGCTGAATATTCTTTTGTTCATTTAAAAGATATTACTACATGGTAAGTGTGGACACTCAGAATACATTAATTGAGGGAGAAATAAAACCTGCCCTCAAATCTCATTCATAGTCAATGATGGGTGAGGAAGCAGGGAACAAACAAATTAACAATTTACATATATAAAATAACAGGAAGGATGAAGTAAAATAATTTAAGAAAAGGCAGACTGAGAGTGAAGAGCATGGGCACAATATATTGTCTTATACAGAGAGATTATTGAAGTATTAACTACAGTCATTTGCGTTGTTTTCACTGTAGTGAGATCAGCACTTTATATATAGACCAAGTACTAGTCAAGTGCCATGTGACACAGAAATGTTTGCAGGATAGAGTATGTTTATGAAGGTATAGAGATGAGGGGGAGAAATGTAAATATACCAAACAACAGCATTAGCTTTCTATATTCTGGCCCTCTGAATTTTACAACCTGATTTATGCCCACTGTTGAATGAGATGGTAATGGCAGCAATAACAGTCATAATAGCAAATATATCTTAAGCTTTTACTCTATGCCAGATGCTAGGCCAAGCATGCTTCAAGCATTGTTTCATTTAATCTTCACAAAGCATTCTAGGAGATCAGTCCTATCTTTTCCATTTTATAAATGAAGACATAGTTTCAGTGAAAGTGCAGCTGAAATATACCATGTAGGAATTGCATACTATGTATTAGTTAAAGCATAGGTCAAAAGTAAATGAGTAAATATATGTAAAGTAACTAGAACAATGTATGGCAAATAGTAGGTGCTATAGGCATGAAAGCTACTATTATATTTATTAGTTGGTTTCTCCAGAAAGTGGGTACGAATGCCTCCTATGTGGCAGGTAAAGTGTTAAGTTTAGGTATGTGGCCCTCTGGCCTTCCCTCCACCCCTGCCAGGGGTTTGATTTAATATAGCGCTTTACCTCTTGGAACTTACAGTGGACTGTAAAAATCAGTTAATGTTAAGGCATCAAATGCTTTGATAAAATGATCTTTCTAAGCTTTTGTTTGCTATTGATCTGGTATGATACTTCTAATTTATTAGTTCATTTATCTAATTGAATATTGACACATGGTACAAGGTACTCTACATGGTCCTACAAAGAACACATGAACTGGACTTACAACAAATTCATGTAAAACACACAACAACAACATAGAAAATGCGTTGAAAGAAGCATTTATTTGTAATAGAAATACAGAGAAAAATGCTTACAGTTATCATAAAAAATGGGATGATGTTATTCACAAAATGTTCTTGCAATCACCATAAGTATTGCAATTTTGGACCCACATATTATTTTTTATCGTGTGGTAACATTTCCTTCTATGTGATTTTCAACTTCATGGCTCTCTTGTCTCTTGATTGTGGAATTGCATAACATGTGAGTGCCTTGAGAAATCTTGTTTGATCTCTGACCTTCAGTCAGGTGGGTAGCTAATCCATCCAGATCACGTAATGACCTTAGTATCTACTCTCATGTTTTACTCTATCTTGGTTGCTACATTATGCAAGACACAAATGCCCTTAGGAGTCCTAAAATGCTTTGATATTTGGTTATAATAACTCTAAAATAATCATTCCTTAAATCCATCCTTTAATTCATTTTTATCTCATGAAACAGAAATATAGTCGTGCTAAGTTTCCAAAAGAAAAATCTATAATATGTAGTTGTCCATCATCAGATGTATACTGAGGGAAAAACTCAAAGGAACCTATTATGTAAAACAACATTTCAGAATGTGTGATAAATTATTATAGGCAACATATAGCTAGTGGTAAGGACATAACACTTCCATGGCAGAAATAAACAGTTTGTTTTCATCATCATGTTAATTGAAAGACCAAATGAAGAATATATCCATTTGTGGTAGAAACTCATATAAAACTTGTTCAAAAACAACCATTTTAAAATAATGTCAACATTTTAATAAAAAATACATTATGTAATATTTTATGATTTAGAGAGTTTCAGTTCAGAGAGAACATTAATGATATTAAATTCATTGGTGCTTTCCTATCATATTTAAGCAGAAGGATTATAGTAAAAGAAATCATTTTTCCATGCCTTATCTATAGGCACACAGGGAAAAGGCAATGGCAGATGTAATTGCATTCACAATGAAGTGAGAGGGGAGTGGTGCAGAGGTGAAATTTTCATTAAAACAATTACTCATATCTTTATATGTTAATTCACACATAGATGCTAAAAAGCAGGAGTACCTCAAGTTATAAAATATATATCATTGTATTGGACTACTAATGAACATCTTGCATACTTGTCTCAAGTTGGAATGTGTTCAAAGAATTCATCTTGTTGACAAATCAAGACCCAAATTAAATTTAAAGTGTAATGTTTGCCAGACCTGCAGTGCAGTATGACAAGCAACTGGGAAAACAGGCATAAAAAACTGCACATAAAACAACAGAAGCAACTCTTTCCTGAGCATCTGTCCTGTGCCAAGCCTTAAGGATGCAAAGGTGACAAAAGAAACTTTCTCATAACGTGGGTAGAAGGTAAAGCATGTCCTTCTAGCAGGTGAGATATCAATGCTCCTACTCCTACAAATCTTCTTCTGTCCCTCCTCTTCCTACTGCAACTACGTAACACTTAGCTGGTGCTTACCACCTAATAGACACAAGTATGAACTCATTTACTCTTTACAGTAACTCTATAAGGTAAATCCTATGAGTTTGTTAGGCAATTTACTCCAGGTTGCATAGCTGGAATAGTGTAAAAGTGTACAAGCTGGAATTCCAATGTTGGCACTCCAGTTTTAGTTAGAAATTTCATATTCAATTGCAGTTTAGAAAACGAAATTGTATATGTCTCTCAGAAAGTGAAAATGTACACACATATATGAACATATTGGCCATTAACTGTGTGTTCAAGATTCCAGAGGATTAAAAAAATGGGCTCGTTACTCTTAGAAATCACCTTTAATATAACCATCAGTCCACATTATGAATACCTAACAAAGAAGAACCTTTCAGACAATTTCTCTATCTTGGGAATAGATGACCTGATGAAAAATTTGTCCTTTCTCAGATTTTCCTTCCAGCAAAGGATGCAGTCAAGTGAAAAGATAACAAGGTGCATGCAATATCATCAGAGGGAGTGAGTTGTTAAAAAACAGGGAAAAAATTACTGTGTATAATGAATAGCAAGGATCTTGATTTGTCAAAATAATACTTTAGTAATGCTTGGCTTTAAGAAATATTGATTCAGTTCCTATTATTTGCTTACAAGGATCTGCAGTACGAAGGGAGGACAAACCTTTTAGACAGAGTGAAACAGGCATTACTGGGAAAAAAAGGACATACAATGAACGGGTACTTAGAAATCAAGATGAAGGGGCACCTGGGTGGCTCAGTGGGTTAAAGCCTCTGCCTTCAGCTCACGTCATGATCCCAGGTCCTGGGATCGAGCCCTGCATCCAGCTCCCTGCTCAGCAGGGAGCCTGCTTCCTGCCCCCCCGCCTCTCTCTCTGCCTGCCTCTCTGCCTACTTGTGATGTCTGTCAAATAAATAAATAAATAAAATCTTTAAAAAAAGAAAGAAATTGAGATGAATGCTTTAGGGGTAACATTCTTTGACAGATTCATAATCCAACTGACCTAGCACAGAGGATAAGAAAATTCTTCACTGAGAAAATGGTCTTGACTTGAAATCTGCATGATGAACAGAAATAAGCCAGACAAAATAGCTTTAGGATGAGGAAAATGGAATGAGGAGAGTTTGAGATCAAGGAAATATCTTTCAGCAAGGGTGCTAAAAAAGGGAAAATATTGTGGCCCACTTAAAAGAGGTGAGAGTACAGATGACAAAAAGAGAGGCTGAGAAAGCACAGAGTATGTATGTCACTGGAGAAGGAGGAGACTGACTAGATATTACGGGTTGAATTGTGCACCCTTCTAAGGATATGTTGAAGTCCTAACCCCTGATATGTCCAGATATGACCTAATTTGCGCATGTGACTAGTTAAAACAAAGTCATGCTGGAGTAGGGTGGGCCCCTAATCCAATAGCCTGGTATCCTTATCAAAAGGGAAAATTTAGGCAAAGAGATATATACAGAGGGAGGACAATGTGCAGAGATAAAGCAAGAAATTGGCCCTCTGCAAGCCAAGGAAAGAGGCCTTGAACAGATCCTTTCTTTGCAGCCCTCACGACAAAAATCTACCAACATTTTGATCTTAGACTTCAGGGCTCTAGAACTGTGAGCAAATAAACTGTGGTTTAAGCTACCTAGTATATAACACTTTCTTTTAAAAAAAGATTTTATTTATTTGTTTGACAGAGAGAGAAAGAGATCACAAGTAGGCAGAGAGGCAGGCAGAGAGAAGGGGGAAGCAGGTTCCCTGCTGAGCAGAGAGCCCGATGTGGGGCTTGATCCCAGGACTCTGAGATCATGACCTGAGCAGAAGGCAGAGGCTTAACCCACTGAGCCACCTAGGCACCCTTGTATGGTACTTTCTTTTATAAATTTTTTTTTAAGATTTTATTTATTTATTTGACAAAGATCACAAGTAGGAAGAGAGGCAGACAGAGAGAGAGAGGAGGAAGCAGGCTCCCTTCCGAGCAGAGAGCCCGATGCGGGACTCGATCCCAGGACCCCGAGATCATGACCTGAGCCGAAGGCAGCGGCTTAACCCACTGAGCCACCCAGGCGCCCCTGTATGGTACTTTCTTAAAGCAGCCCTAGGAAGCTAATATATCAGGCCAGCCTTTATAAGTAAAATAGTAGAAAGGTGTGTGTGTGTGTGTGTGTGTGTGCGCGCATGTGCACATGTGTGTGTTGGGGGTGTGTCCCCATTTCTTGGAGAGATTTAAATATGGTCATATCTGTGTTTTGAAAAGATTATTTCTGCCAAAGTATGGTAAGCAGTTTGGAGGACACCAAGGAGTCTAAGCAAGTCATGATAGGAGTTTGTAATGATAGGGTGAGAAATATTTTAATTATTTTAATTTTAATTTTAAATTTTAATTATTTTAATCAAATTTGAGAACTACGCAGGGAGAAAAGGATTAGACCAGGATTAGATACTTCACGTTTTAATCTAAATGTTTTAATCTAAAGGATTAGATCAGAGAAAAAACAGTGAACATTTAAAATTCCTCTTTTGTGTCAGACATAATTATAAAAACTTTAATGTATTTAAACTCATGTAGTATTCAACAACTTTGGGGAGTACTCATTTTACTGATGATGTTATACACATATGAAGGTTTTGACTTCTCTGTTCTCACATAGGTAGTGTGTGTAGAACTTGAAGGTAAACCCAGACAGCCCGTCTCCAAAGCTGTTAACTACTCCATTATGATCCTTTAGGAAAATTCATTATTTTGTACCTTGCCAAGCAAGGTGAATAGTGAAAGTCATTCACTAAAAAAATAAAAAACAAAAATGACTCCATATGCAGGGAAGGTAATGATTCTGCCCTTTACTAAAGGAACATTTAAACAGCCAAGTATGCCAGCAAAAATATAGATGTATAACCAAGAAATCTAACTCAGAAACATAAATTTGTAGTGAAATGTAATCATTAAGACAGTAAGGTACTGGCACAAAAACAGACACATAGATCAATGGAACAAAATAGATAGCCCAGAAATGGACCCTCAACTCTATGGTCAACTAAAATTTGACAAGGCAGGAAAGAATGTCCAATGAAAAAAGACAGCCTCTTCGACAATGTTGGGAACATTGGACAGACACATGCAGAAGAATAAAACTGGACCATTTCCTTACACCACACACAAAAATAGACTCAAAATGAGTGAAAGACCTCAATGTGAGACAGGAATCCGTCAAAATCCTTGAGGAGAACACAGGCAGCAACCTCTTCAACCCCAGCTACGGCAACTTCTTCCTAGAAACTTCACCAAAGGCAAGGGAAGCAAGGGCAAAAATGAACTATTGGGACTTCATCAAGATCAAAAGCTTTTGCACAACAAAGGAAAAAGCCAACAAAACCAAAAGACAACCAACAGAATGGGAGAAGATATTTGCAAATGACATATCAGATAAAAGGCTAGTACCCAAAATCTATAAAGTACTTATCAGATTCGGCACTCGAAGAACAAATAATCCAATGAGGAAATAGGCAGAAGACATGGACAGACATTTCTGCAAAGAAGACATCCAAATGACTAATAGACACATGAAAAAGTGCTCAGCACCACTTGGCACCAAGGAAATACAAATCAAAACCTCAATGAGATATCACCTCACAGTAGTCAGAATGGCTAAAATTAACTAGTCAGGAAATGACAGGTGTTGGCGAGGATGCGGAGAAAGGGGAACCCTTCTATAATATAATATAATATAATATAATATAATATAATATAATATAATATAATATTCTCACCAACAATATAATATTGGTGAGAATGCAAGCTGGTTCAGCCACTCTGGAAAACAGTATGGAGGTGCCTCAAAAAGTTGAAAATAAAGCTACACTACAGCCCAGCATTTGCACTACTGGGTTTTTACCCTAAAGATACAAATCTAGTGATTTGAAGGGGCACATGCACCCCCATGTTTATAGCATCAATGTCCCACAAGAGCCAAACTATGGAAAGAACCTAGATGTCCAACAACAGATGAATGGATAAAGATGTGATACACATATATATATAGCAGCCATCAAGGCCCACTCCCCCAAAATCTTGTCATTTGGAATGACATGGATGGAACTAGAAGGTATTATGCTAAGTGAAATAAGTCAATCAGAGAAAGACAAATATCATATGATCTCACTAATATGAGGAATTTGAGAAATAAGACAGAAGATCATAGAGGAAGGGAGGGAAAAATGAAACAAGATGAAACCAGAGAGGAAGACAAACCATAAGAGACTCTCAATCTCAGGAAACAAACTGCGGGTTGCTGGAGGGGAGGGGAGTGGGAGAGATGGAGTGTCTGGGTGATGGACACTGGGGAGGATATGTGCTGTGGTGAGTGCTGTGAATTGTGTAAGACTGATGAATCACAGACCTGTACCCCGAAACAAATAATACATCATATCTAAATAAATAAATAAATAAATAAATAAATAAATAAAATAATGAGAAAAAAAAGTTCATAGATAATTACTGAAAGCATAGATGAAGGTCACATTGCCTAGGAAGAGACTTTTGAATGAGAGGCCAAGGATTAAGTTTTGAGTAAATCCCACACTTAATGGCCAAGGACAAAAGCTGAGTTGCAAAAGAGAAGAGCCATGGGGAAAGAGGAAAAACCGTGAGAGGGTAGTGTCATATATGTCAAGGGTAAAGGTGTCACAGTCTACAATGTCAACTGTGCCTATGAGATGGGGCAAGCTGTACTGAATAATGGTTTTGATTTGCTGGCACGGACATCACTGGTGACACCAGAGAGGGCCTTTTTAGGTGAACAGAATCAAATTGAAATGGGCTGAGGAGTGAATAGGAAATGAGGAAATTAAGACAGTGCAGGAAGAAAACCATCAAGATGGTTGGCCATGCAGCATTATTCAAAATAGCTCCCAAATTGAAACATTGTCAACTTCCATAAACTGATAAATACATAAATGAAATGTGGCCTAAATATATAAAAAATATTATTCAGTTATAAAAGGGAATGATGCATTCACACATGCTATAACACGTATGGGCTATGAAAACTTCATGATGGGTGAAAGAAGCCCAACACAAAGAGCCACATATTGCCTGTTTCCACCTATATAAAATGTATAGAAGAGGTAAATTCATAGGAAAAGGAAGGTGAGTGGTTTCCAGGGGGCTGGGTGGGAGGGAGAATACAAAATGATGCTAATGTGTACAAAACTTCTTTTGGGAATGATGAAATATTCTGAAATTTGATAAGGTGGTATTTGCATAACTTTGTGAATATACTAAAAATCTGTGAATTGTGCACTTTACAATGGTGTATTTCAAGGTATGTGAATTTTATCTCGACTCTAAGGAATCTGTAAAAATCTGATATTTGCTTGTGAAGGAGATGAGACGTATCAGGTGGGGGTTGGAGAGGTATATGGAATGGAGAGATCACTTATTATGGTTCAAAACTGTCGAGAAAAACAGGTTACATGAGCTAGAACCAACCATTCCTTCCATGTTTCTTTCTTCCACCAGTGTGTAATATACCACCAACAGGGGGCTCTGGCAAGCCAGGAATACAAAGCCTTTTACTAGGTCATGAATGTAGAACTCAAAGCAACACATGGGATCAAACCAATAAAAGATCACGGAGACCTATGAGGGTAAGTAAGGCCCTTCTTTAACAAGATGCTGGTGAAATAAGTGGCCACAGTAATGTGAGGTGTTCTCTTTCACTTTACAAAACTAGTCAAGAGGGAGGGTCCTATAGGGATATGTCTTCTCAAAGAGGAGGAAAACTGTCATTGGACAGATTGCAATTCATCAGAGCAGTATATTCTTGGCACTTCAGTAAAACTTTGATGGTGGTGCCCCTCTGAAAGGCAAAATAGGTATTAATTCCCATAAATTGAACAAAAATTGCCCCCAGAGAGCTAAGGAAGCAACAATTTTCTTGCAGTGAAAATTAGTTTTATATTCTTCATTGAGTAGTCTCCATATCATTAACTATATTATTGTTATAGAATGAAGCCACCTCAGAGTTTCACTACATTAAAAGAAAGTCACATCATTGAGGGAACTGAGAGATGGCAGACATCTTCTGATTAATGCCAAATGAACTAACCCTCTTCAATAAGGCAAGGATACCAGGAAGGGATTCTGCTAAGATCTCAAGAGAGCAGAGAGCACACTATGTTTGGCCCCATAACAACTCCTAGTACTTCAATTATATTACGTCAAGATCAGCACTGTATTTTCCAAGTAGAGTTTTGGAAACTGTCATCCATTCAGAGATATGTTGGTACTTCAGAGGCAATTGTGTTTAGGGTAGAGATGCTAGGAAAAGGAACACCTGGGGAATAGAAAGACAGCAATAAAATAAAACTTAAAAGCAGATTTTTTATGGTAGCTATATAAAGCTTCATCTTTTTTCTTGTAAAAGCAAATGAAATATTGCACAAAATGTATTTGGCCCCCAGCTACAATATACATGTACAGTTGTCCTCGTTTCACTTAATATGGCGGCTGCACTGACCTATACAACTCTACTTCATTAGTGCCAACCGGTCCTCTTAGTTCACCCAGCAAAACCAAATTGATGATGCAGCATATTATATGGCCTATTAAACAAACAGATTTGCCATTTTGCTAAACTGCTAAGGTGTACCATCATACCATTAAGCGGAATATGAATACGAAATGTTTTAGGTCTCCTAATAAACAGGATCTTCCCACCAAGGACATGAGTAGATTCAGGCAGATAGGAAGAGGAAATCTGGTACCAGACTAGAGAGAAAGACACTTTTTTTTTCCTACCACAAGGGCATGGCTGAGATATGCATAGTGTTGATGACACATGTCATTATCTTTTCAGACAGAGTTTTCTCTCCTTTTTTTTCTCTTCCTCCCCCCACCTTTTTTGGGGAGGTTCCAATGGTACATGGCTTACAAATATTCTGCTACATAGAGGTACCTGGTAACCAGTAAAAGTCTTTTTGTGCAAACATTTCTGGGAAACCCTGATGCAAGCTTAGGGAAGTCCATTTAAGCTGAGCAGTTCATGTTAGGAAAATTACAAGAAAGAAAAATTGAGACACTGCAACTTGGCTAAATTATTTCTGGACATGAGGGGAACCACAAATAGGCCCATCTTAATCAAGCATTCTGGCTATGGAACAGCCCATTATTAATCTTGATTTTAAAAATCACCCTGTGATTAATTGACTTTAGCTCAATAGACACATATAGTGATTTCATACTATCTGTAAAGCAGACCAGACAAGATAAGATGAATTAAAGGTCACTGTGATGAGCCAAGACAGCAGAGTAAAGAAGTGAAAGAATTATGACTCTTAGGCCTACAAGGATTGTTTTCCCTAAAACATCTAGAATCAGTGCCATACCTTTGTTGATATAATAAAGAAGGGTGAATTAATATTTGAGAATTACAGGAGTATCTCACCCAAACATTAATATAAATATTAATATACTCAGATAAGGGTTTAGCTTGCATTTTTCCTTCAGTTCACATGTTTGCATATTCCCCCCTCCTGCTTTGAAAAAAGTCACCAACACTCTTTATTAGTTGCAAGTCTGCTTCCTAAAAAGTAAAATACTTCTGTCACAAACACAAAATTTCATGTTTTTAATAGCTACCCAATAAAAGAAAATGAAACTTTATAAAAATTAATCACTTTAAAGTTAACGGATAAGTTAAAGACAAAAGAAGTGACCAGTTGACAGTCTCTATGATGAGGTTTCAAACACTCTTCCTAGGACACTGTTCTCAAAATTATTTTTTACATATGAAATACTGAGGAGATAGATATTAGAGCTCTAGTCCAAGCTATCCAAGTATTTTGTTGTATTGTTACAGATTTCACCTCTTACAAATTTAGCTTCTTCAGGTGAGCAATGGAAGGATTAAACTAGATAAAATCAAAGGTACCTTCCAGGTAATATATGGTTCCTTGGGACATTTCTTCCTAGAGTGTCCTTATGAAAATGCAAATCCTTGAGACAGGTGATAACTAACCTCATTTTCAGGAAGAGATTTAGTAGAACCTAGCTAACAGTCAGCAAGCCAAGTAGGTACAAAGGGAAGGAGATAGATAAGGACAAACCTAGGAGTTTTGAAAAGTGAGAAAGTAGAAAACTAGTCAAAATGGTCTCCTCCAAAAACTTTCTTAGGGTTAGACATTTTTTTGAATCAAGTACTGTAGTTTTCCTTATAAAAGACTTTTATCTGACAACAAAAACAACACACATTTTTTTTTGAAGTGAACATCTTTTTCCCTTTTATTTATTTTTTTTGAATTATTAATTTTTTATTTTTTATAAACAATTTGGTGAGTGCTGTGAAGTGTGTAAACCTGGTGATTCACAGACCTGTACCCCTGGGGATAAAAATATATGTTTAAAACACACATTTTTAATAAAAGTTTCATAATTTAGAAACAATCAAAAGATAACCTGTAATTTCTCTATCCAGATACAATAGTGACATTAACAACAACAATAAAAATCATGAGTATATCTAACTGTACCAAGGGTTTTCTGTGGGTTTTTTATTTTATTTAAAATTTTCAACTTAATTAATTTTTTTTTCTTTGAGAGAGAGAGAGAGAGAGAGAAAGCACACAAGTGGGAAGTGCGGGGGGGAGGGGCAGACGGAGAGAGAATCCTAAGCAGGGTCCATGCCCAGTGTGGAGCCCAATGTGGGGCTCCATCTCATGATGCTGAAATCAGGACATGAGCCAAAATCAAGAGTTAACACTTAATAAACTGTGCCACCCAGGAGCCCCTCTATAGGTTTTTTAAAACTAACCCTGACACTTGGTTTTGGCTCAGGTTATGATCTTATGGTCTTGAGACTGCGCCAACCCCCACCCCCATCAGGCTCAGGACTCAGCATGGAGTCTGCTTGAGATTTCTCTCTCCCTCTCCTGCTGTCCCTCCTGTTCATATTCTCTCTGTCTCTCTTTCAAACAAATAAATTAATTAATCTTTTAAAAAATAAAAAATAAAAGCCCACTTACCTAATAACCCTATGAGTATGCAGAATGATTACTGCTGTTTTAAAGACAAAGAAAACTTTTAACATCTTTAAGCAAATCCTATTTTCACTTATTATAAAAATCTTGCCATGTTACAAAATCATTCAAGAACTTATTTCCACGTTCTCCCTATTATAAATAGTTCAAGAATTCCCCTTTAAATATTTAGAGAGAATTGATATCCTAACACATGTCTTTGGGTAAATTCATGCAGTCAACGATTTTTCTTCCATTGGCTGAGACCCTGCCAAGGAGAGTATAAGCATTTTTATTTTGCAGTTTCTATTTTTTAAAATTTCATTTAATTTTTTAAACTAACATAGAATGTATTATTTGTTTCAGGGGTACAGGTTTGTGAATCATCATTTGTACACAATTCACAACACTCACCATAGCACAAACCCTCCCCAGTGTCCATCACCCAGCCAGTCTATCCCTCCCCCTCCAGAAACCCTCAGTTTATTTCCTGAGACTAAGAGTCTCTTATGGTTTGTCTCCCTCTCTGGTTTCGTCTTGTTTCACTTTTCCCTCCCTTCATTTTGACAGTGACAAAGCGTCTGACTTCTCTAAGGATAAGGCACTTCTAGTAAGGCACAACTTGCCAGTAAAAGACCCTCACATGTGGGATTCATTATTTCACTCTAGTCTTTATTAGTTTATTTTGAAATATCTACTGCACACTTACGATGTGTCCAAGTAGCATGACAACATCCCTGACATCACAGAGTTTATCACCCAGTAGGGAAAGAGAAACCTGAAATTTAATAAGTAAGTATTATAAGAGCAACATTTAAGTTAGGATCCTGGACAGGGCAGGAAGCACAGGCAGAGATCTGGAAGGATCTTTTATTCAGATGAAATTTGAACATTACTATCATAAATAAAAAGCTATTAGGACCTTCTATAATTAATTAATGAATTTGGAAATAACTAAATAAACATACAGATAAAAATATGTGCTTTTATACTTTTAGCTTTGAATCCAGCTCTCCTTAAATTCATATATTTTTTTTCCAATTTTTAAGTTAGGTTTGTATGTGGAGACCATGTAAAGTAATGCAAATCCTACTACCAGTATCCTCAGAAGACCTGGATTGAAATTCTTCTCTCTCATTCTCTCCCTCTTTTTTAAAGATTTTATTTACTTGTGAGAGAGAGAGAGAGAGCAAGAGAGAACATTAGCAGGAGGAGGGGTGGAGACTGAAGGAGAAGAGGGGTCCATTCCAGGACCTCGGGATCAGGACCTGAGCCAAAGGCAGATGTTTAATACCTGAGCCACCCAGAAGTCCCTGGAGGGCTTGTTAAACACAAATCGCTCATAATGCTGATGCTGCTGATCTGAGGACCACATTCTGACTAGGACTGCCCTTGGATGAAGCAATCTGAGTCGTAGCCTCCTTATTTATAGAATGGACGTCATAATAACTTCCTTCCATACTTCACAGCATGGTTGAAAAGAACAAATGAGAAAATAAGCTTGGGAAATGTAAGCCCTTGCCAAACGTGAGCTTATATATGCCAGCAAGCTCTGTGTGACTCTGAGGGAACTGCTATCATTACAAATGGGACAGAGGAATCTCTAAGTTTAGCGCTTGGCTGCTAAGGCTATGAAGTTCTGCCAGTGACACGAACTCCAGCATTAATCTTTTTGCACTTGTATAATTACATGAAAATATTTGAAAAACGGTCTAAGTAATAGCAACTGAAACCCACAAGGTTTGGTTAGTTTATTTGCTTTTAAGTCAGTTTCATCACCTCACCTTAGTCATTTTCTGTTGCCAACACATTTAACATTCATTAATGAGGGAAAAGGGTTTCAGTTCCTTCCTCTCTCCTACATCTGTTCACTGCTTTTACTCAACAATTAATAGTTAAGCTGCAGATGAACACAACTCAAACTAGCATTATGGGACAGAATGGTCGGCCTCTGGCAGTTAGGGGAAAATGAGAGTATCTTGAAAGTGAATGGAACTCAGTAGCATAATGGCTGTCTTTTGCCTAAAATCTACTGTGTCTAGGGTTGCCAGATAAAATACAGATGCCCCCAAAATTTGAATTCTAATTTAAAAAGAGATATTTTAAAATAGAAGTATGTTACAAATACTGCATTAGACATACTTCTACTAAAAAAATATTTCTTATTTACCTGAAATCTAAATTTATCCAGGAATAATATCCAGATATTTTTCTTTGTTGAATCTGGCAATCTAATCTGTGTCCTAGAGCAATGTTGTTGTAAATATGACTGAGAAACATATGTATGCAGAGAGCATTATGCTAAATCGTATTTACCCAGGGAGCATTTTCAAAAGTATCAAAATGCAGGCACCACAGGAGCAAATAACCAGAATCTCTGGAAATGAAATCAAGTCACTGGAAATGGAATCCAGTGACTGATAGTTTCAGAAGTCATTCAGATGTTTCTAAAACACGGTTGAGGGTGAGAACTATGGAATTAAAAGGAGTAACTTTTATCAGTGGATCTTAGGTGTGACTTCTCATAACAATAGCAGGGTGACTATTAAAATCCCATTGCTCAAGCTATAACTCACATGCACTAAATCATATTCTCTAGGGACAGGACCTAGCCAACAACTGGTTGATAACGCTGCTCAGGTGATTTCAATGTATAGCCAAGGATGGAACCGTTACTTTAAAGTTGGTAACTTAGCGTGTTCTCATGAGATACACTGAAGTGTCTAAGAGTGTTAGAAGAACATCAAATACATTTAGAAATTATTGTATACAGTGTAATATAAAATTTTGATTTTCAAAATTAAAAAATATATTTCTGGTTACTTTAACATTCTAGATTTCTTTTTTTTATTAATTTTTTATTTCTTTTTTAATTTTGTCAACAACAAGGCAGTGTAAAGAAGGTTGAGAAAGTATAAAAATAGTATTTCTTGTCACTCTCATGTAGCAATCTCTGAGATACTACCAGTAAAATAATGTTTACTGCTAAAATAACTATTTATGCATTACCTTCTCAGTGATACCTCACTCTGCAACTCAAGGGGGCACCATTTACATAGAATATCATGTGAATGGTGTCCTCCACAATTTTGATACTTGGCTACTGTGCATCTACTCCACTAATAAGTTTATCTAAGGCAAAGACTGTCATTCTGATATCTTAAGTATCAAGGTAAATATGTTGAACAAGTGTCCATAATAGCAATTTAATCATTATTTGAACAGAGGCATGAAGAACTGAATATTCAAAGCAAATATATAACTAATTCCAACATTAGAGAGTGATAGCAGTGTTACTACCAAAAAGATATTATATCAAAAAGTTGAAAATAGAGCTAACCTACAACCTAGCAATTGCACTACTGGGTATTTACCCTAAAGATACAAATGTAGTGATCCGAAGGGTCACCTGCACCCTAATGTTAATAGCAGCAGTGTCCACAATAGCCAAACTATGGAAAGAGCCCGTATGTCCATTAACAGATGAATGGATAAAGAGGATGTGGTATAGATGTACAATGGAATATTATGCAGGTATCAAAAATGAAATCTTGCCATTTGGAATGACGTGGATGGAATTAGAGGGTATTACACTAAGGAAAATAAGTCAATTAGAGAAAGGCAATTATCATATGATCTCTCTGATATGTGGAATTTGAGAAACATGGCAGAGGATCATAGGAGAAGAGAGGAAAAAAATGAAACAAGATGAAATCATAGAGGGAGACAACCCATAAGAGACTCTTAATCATAGGAAACAAACTGAGGGTTGCTGGAGGGGAGGGGGCTTGAAGGATGGCATCCTGGGTGATGGACACTGGGGAGGCTATGAGTTGAAATGAGCACTGGGTGTTATGTAAAACTGATGAATTACAGATCTGTACCCCTGCAACAAATAATATATTATATATTAATTATTTGAATTTAAATTAAAAAAGAAAAAAGAAAAAATGTATATTTTTGTTATTTTGAACATAATTATGTAAAATATATGCAGAAAGGAAAAAATACTATTTTGTTAGAAAGATAAGATCGTGGATTACTTTCTGTATTTTCTAAATATTTTTAACACTAAAATAAAAATTACAATTGCTCCATCCTAAACATATAAGAAATTAGCAAAATTTTCTGGGATTAGGATGTGGGACAGAAGTGTCTGGGTAGTTGTCAACTTGGCACTTATCATGGGATTGTAGTAAAACATTAGGTAGGGCTATATTTAGGTGAAAGCTAGACTGGTCTGGATATCCAAGATGACCCACTCATAGGGCCGGCAGTTAATGCTGGCTGTTGGTGGGTGCTATCAGCTGGACAGCTGCTTACTGTGGCCTCTCTAACATGATGTTCTCAGGGTAGTTCTATGCATAGTGACTGATTTCCCCCAATGTAATCATGCCAAGAGAACCAGATTGAAATGAAATGGGCTTTTCTAACCTGGCCTTAGAAGTTATAGAGCACCACTTCAGCCTTTTTCTATTGAATGGAGCAACCACAAGACTGCTCAAACTCCATATCTTGAAGGAAGGTGTGTCAAACATTTTTGGTGCCATAATTATAATTAACACTAATATTTAATTAAAGTCTTTCATTCAATTCAGTCAAAATTTCATCCAGAATGGGGAAATTAAGTTATTCTCAGGCACATCCATTTTTAAAGCCCTAAGGAAGTCCACGAACGAAAACCCAAAACAAATCTCCCAAACTGACCTATTTGAAACCTACAGATACTGGACTTGGTTGTCCCTAATTGGGTTTGCTTCTGTCAGCACTTTCATGGGTACTCAAGTAAGTATAGCAGAAACTGAGAAATGAGAAAGTTAAACTATTCTATCGCTTTCCAAAGACATTTCTTTTTTTGGATTTCACCAATATTTCACAAGAAATTTTCTTTTTTTTCCTGAATCAACATTATCCAATATTCTATACATTACAAAGGCTATTTGCTTTTCCCTCTTTGTACTGATAGTGTGTTTCTTTTCAAAAAGCACATGCCATTCCTTTAGGAGTTCTTTTGTGAATCTCTCTAAGTGTTTGTCAAGAAATAATGTAGAAAATGAATGTTTATTTGATTTGCCTCTAAAATATCGATTTTTCTAAGCACAGGCCAAAGCTCTAGTTCAAGTTCCTAATATTACCAAAATGAAGCTCATTTCTAAAATACTACCTTAAGCCACATGGCTGCCCATTTTATTTCATGCAGGTCATCAACAATAAACTGAGGTGCCAAACTTTAATATTAAATGTCAAGTTCCAAAACCACATTCTTTTTATACTCAAGGGGAAGACCTTTAATTTGTCTGGGGACTGTTAAGTCAACTGTTGCCCAAATACCAATGGACATATATACACGTGGCTGTAGAGAAACTATTCATTTTCTCTGTTCTGGAGAAACCCGTGTGAGAGGATTCAAGTCCATCTATCACATTGTTAAGGAAGAGTTTGGAGGTCAGACTAAGTAGAAAAAGATAAACCAAAGAATGGCAGTCAATACCCACCATGGCTGGTCTCCACCAGCTGAGTGTGCTTCAGTTGGCTTGGAATTGTCAACCCAAAGGGCTGTGACTGACCTTGCTAGAGGCTGTGGCTCTCTGGAGGCACAGAGGAGAGAAGGAATAATGCATGCTCATGGTGGTTTCTACAAACAGGAGGAATAATTATGAAGTATTCATGCTGTCACAGACCACAGTGCTAGGGGTCCCAGGAGGATTGTAAGATTAAAATCATAAGACTTTGGAATGAAAATAGTTCAGTAAGAGTTCATGTCAGGTTCTCATTAAAATTTTTATAAGAGAGGAGGAAAAGCACATGCCTTTATCACAGAGCAATTATAACTTATAAGCTAGTGAGAATGCTGGTGACAAGTGGAATGAAAGAACTCCCCAAGCAATATTTTATTTCACAAAGCTGCTTTTTTCCTTCAAAGCTATGAATATAGTTTCAGTATAAAAAGTTCTATTTTGTTGGTCATAAACAGAACCATACAATTTTGCAATATGCATGGCTGCCAAAAAAGATGCTTTACTTATATGTACTAATTCTTTTATGTGTCTATTTTCCATCTTAGATATTCAAAAAATCCTTGCGATAAAATTTTATCAACTTTTTTATAAAAAAAATAATCTTCTCAATTAAAATACATCCTTCTATGACAATATTCTACAGTTTTTTAAACACCTCTTCTCAAGTATAATTTATATACAATAAAATTTACCCCTTTTATGTGTTCAGTTCAATGGGTTTTAGTAAATTTATACATTTGTGCAGCCATCACCACAGCCAAGTTTTAGAACTTTTCCACCAACCCAAAACCTACTTCATGCCCATGTGTAGTCAAGCCTTGCCTCTTAACCTGACCCAAGGCATAGGTAGTCCTTGTGAACAGATTCTTTCACTCAGCATAATGCCTTAGAGATTCATCTGTGTTATTGCATTAGAGAGCAGCATATTCTTTTTTAATGGAACACACTTCCATTATATAAATATATTATATTATAATACATATATATACACACACACCATATTTTATTTATCCATTTGCTGTTCATTGCATCATGTGTTACTAATCTGGTTTACTGCAATCTTCATCTCTGGTTCTTTTTTAACTCCTTTCTTTCTGTTGTAAGGTTCTCACTGATGTCTTCCATTCTTTTCCCAAGCCCAGGGAGTATCCTTATAATCATTGCTTTAAATTCTCCATTAGGTATGTTACATACATCTTCTTTCACTTAGATCTCTGTCCATGGCCTTATCCTATTCTTTCAGTTAGGGTACATTCCTCTGTCTTCACATTTTATCTAAATCTCTGCTTTCTCCTCTGTGTTGGAAAATCCAGCTGTGTCTCCTTCTCCTGAAAGAAAAGGCTTTATAAAGAAGAGGCCATGTAGTGCCCAGGGCCTGGCACTTCAGGGAGTGTCTCCCATGAGTGTTGTGTGTGTTCTGCTGTTGTGTTCTGACTGCTCTGTCTCTCAGACCAGCAGTTGTTCTATCTATCTTCTATCTATCTATCTATCTCTCTATCTATCTATCTATCTATCTATCTATCATCTATTATGTTCAATTAGCCAGCATGTAGTACATCATACATTTTGATGAAGTATTCAATGATTCATCAATTGCATGTAACACCCAGTGCTAATCACAACACGTGCCCTCCATAATACCCATCACCCTGTTACCCCATTCCCTCCACCCCCTCCCTTCTGTAACCCTCAGTTTGGTTCCCAGAGTCCAGAATCTCTCATGGTTTTTCTTCCTTACTGGTTTCTTCCCATTCAGTTTTACCTCCCTTCCCCTATGTTTCTCCATGCTATTCCTTATGTTCTAGATATGAGTGAAACCGTATGAAAAATGTCTTTCTCTGCCTGACTTACTTCACTTAGCATAATCCTCACCAGTTCCATCCATGTCAATGCAAATGGTGGGTATTCATCTTTTCTGATGGCTCAGTAATATTCCATTGTACATATGAACCACATCTTCTTTATCCATTCATCTGCTGATGGGCATCTTGGTTCCTTCCACCATTTGGACATTGTGGACATTACTGCCATGAACACTGGGATGCATGTGCCTCTTCTTTTCACTACATCTGTATCTTTGGGGTAAATACCTGATAACACAATTGCTGGGTCATACGGAAGCTCTATTTTTAATTTTTTGAGGAACCTCCATACTGTTTTCCAGATTGGCTTTACCAGCTTGCTTTCCCACCAACAGTGTAAGAGGGTCTCCCTTTCTCCACATCCTCCCCAACACTTGTTTCCTGTCTTGTTAATTTTGGCCATTCTAACTGGTGTAAGGTGGTATCTCATTTTGGTTTTGATTTGTATTTCTCTGATGGCTAGTGATGTTGAACATTTTTTCATGTGTCCATTAGCCATTTGTATGTCTTCTTTAGAGAAGTGTTTGTTCAAGTCTTCTGCCCATGTATTGACTGGATTATTTGCTTTTTGGGTATTGAGTTTGATAAGTTTTTTATAGATCTTGGATACCATCAGCCTTTTACCTGTTTGTCATTTGCAAATATCTTCTCCCATTCCGTGGGTCGCCTCTTCATTTTGTTGACTGTTTCCTTTGTGGTGCAAAAGTTTTTGATCTTGATGAAGTCCCAAAGTTTGTTTTTGCTTTTGTTTCCTTTGCCTTTGGAGACATGTCTTGAAAGAGGTCACTGTAGCCAGTGTCTAAGAGGTTATTGCCTATGTTCTCCTCTAGGATTTTGATGGATTCCTCTCTCACATTTAGGTCTATCATCCATTTTGAGTTTATCTTTGTGTATGATGTAAGAGAATGGTCCAGTTTCATTCTTCTGCATGGGGCTATCCAATTTTCACAGCACCATTTATTGAAGAGACTTTTTCTTCTTCCACTGGATATTCTTCCCTGATGTATTGAAGATTAGTTGATCATAGAGTTGGTGGTTCTTATCCATTCACTTGTTGATAGACATTTGGAGAGTTTCCAGTTTGGGAATACTCTAAATATAGATTTTAGTCTGAATATTTTACTACAAGCATTTGTATATGCAGGTTTTATTTCTCTTGAGTAGGTATCTCTGTGTGAAGCTGCTTGGTTTTATAAGTGTATGTTTCATGCAAAAAATGAAACTACAAAGGTAGTTTCCAAAGTGGCTAAGCCAATTTACATTGACATTGGCAATATGTAAGGGTTTTATTTTCTCTACCTCTTGGCCAGTATTTAGAACTGTTACCCTTTTGGATTTTAGCCATTATAGCGGGTACCATGTGGTATTTCTATGTGTGTGTGGTTTTTTTTTAATTGTGTTAATTGTGTTATGTTGGTCACCATAAAATACATTATTAGTTTTTGCTGCAGTGTTCTAAGATTCATTGCTTATGTACAACACCCAGTGCTCCATGCAATACATGCCCTCCTTAATACCTGCCACCAGCCTGACCCAGCCCCCCCACCCACCTCCCCTCTAAGACCCTCAGATTGTTTCTCAGAGTCCACAGTCTCTCATAGTTTTAATTTGTATTTCCTTAGTGGCTACTGATGTTGAACATTTTTTTCATGTGTTTATTGGCCATTTGTATATCTTCTTTGGTGAAGTGTGTATTCTAACATTTGTCTAAGATTCATTGTTTATTTACAACATGTAAATGGGATTCTCTTATTATTATTGAGCTGTACACACTTTTTGTGCTCTGGATAAAAGTCCTTTATCCAATAATATAATTTGCACATACTTTGTCCAAGTCTGTGGCTTAGTTTTTCATTGTCTTTTTTAAAATATATTTATTTATTTTAGAGAGAGGAATGCATGAGCAGGGGCAGGGGATGAGGCAGAAGGTGAGAGAGAATCTTAAGCAGACTCTGAGCTGAGGGCAGAGTCTGATGCAGGCTTAATCCCATGACCCTGAGAGCATGACGTGATCCAGGACCAAGAGTTGGACACTTAATTGATTCAGCCACCCAGGACCCCCTCTTAATGATATCTTTTGAACAAAAGTGTTCAATTTTGATGATATTTAATTTATTAATATTTTATTTTATTATTTATGCTCCTGCTATCATATTTAAGTAATTTTGGCCTGCCCTAAGATCACAGATATCATCTTCATTTTTTCCTTCTAGACATTTCATAGTTTAACCTCTTATCTGTAGTATCTTTATAAATATTTGTCACAAGAAGGGATGATATTTCTAGCTGGTAGGAAAGCAGTTATTTATGTTTGGTGACTACTTTGATGGGTTGGTGACTAGGCAATATCAGCTGTAAACTATGCTGAATATAATTTCAAATCATATGTTGTCTTTTAAAAAATATTTTATTTATTTATTTGTCAAAGAGAAAGAGAACAAGGACAAGCAGGCAGAGTGGCAGGCAGAGGCAGAAAGAGAAGCAGGCTCCCCACAGAGCAAGGAACCCTATGTGGGACTCAATCCCAGGATTCTGGGATCATGACCTGAGCTGAAGGCAGCAGCTTAACCAACTGAGCCACCCAGGTGTCCCCATATGTAGTCTTTTACAGACAAATCACACACTTGAATTAGTGTTTTATATATGTGTATATATATGTATATTCATATATGTATGTATGTATATATATCATGTATATGTGTGTGTGTGAACACCTAAATATCTGTAATTCTTACGCTACAGTTTTAAAAACAAGCTAAAGAATGGATTCAGGTCTGCAGTAAGGGTAGCTGCTTACAGGAGGCTAGAATAAGCAGAAATGGGACATGATATTTGTTTGATGTCATGTGACATAATGGCTGAAAGGGGAATTTGCCCAACCACAGACAGACAGTTATGAATCAATATGAAGGGTCATTCCAGTACTACCCAGAAAGTAGGAAAATCTCTAGTGAGAGTTGAAACCAAGAGATATAAGGTCCAAGATGCAATAGGCTCCAGGTGAAAAGTTATGAACTAATGTTAGGGGAGCTGATTCTACTCCTTGAAAATCCCTAGAGGCAACCATTGCAGGAGAGCAAAGCCTGAAGCACTGGGACTCAGGAATGTAAGCAGGATTTTGTCTCCAGGAAAGAACGTACTAAGAAGACAGGATTCATAAGACAGTGGTTTTCCTGAATAGTTCGCTGGAAGCAGGAATAGGGCAGACCCAGTTAAAGGGAATGCTGTATAGGGTAGGAATAAGGCTTGGGAACAATTTAGGTTCCCAGTAGATAATCATTAATATGTTACACAATTCACTTCAACAACTCCTTACTTCCAAATTGTCTTGCCGCACTATGTGGGGCCCGCTTTACCTTCCTTCTAGGCTATTTATAATAATCTTCTAATCTATCTCTTTTTCCACAGTCTTTCACTTCTCTCATGTATTTGACACACCATTCCTAGGTTGACTATCTTTAGGTGTAGTTTTTATAAAATCCACCAGCAATATAAAATATTTAATGGCTTACCATCACTTATAAAATTAGGTTTAAATTCCTTACTCATTCTGGCACCGAAAACTCTCAAAAATGAACAAACTTGTACTCATATCTCATCTAAAATTATTCCTCCACACAGAAGCCACATTTTGTCATAACAGTATGCTTAACATTCATAACAATTCTGCTTAAACTCTGCACATTCCTTCTACCAAGAAATCACAGTCTCAGCTCACCAAAATTTTCCCAGCCTTCAAGCATGCCTCAAATGCTATGCCTTCAATGAAATACTTTTCCATTTCCCTATGTTAAGAACACATCTTCCTCTTCTCAACTTTTATGTTGTCTACATTAGTGGTGGACAAATTATATGGCCTACAGGCCAAATCTCTCCTATTGTATCTTATTAGAACACAGCCATTCTCATTCATGTACTTATTACTTGTGGTTGCTTTCACACTACACTGGGTTGAAGCGGAGTAGTTGTGACAGAGACCACATGGCCCACAAAGTAAAAATCATTTACTATCTAGCCCTTTACATAAAAAGTTTTCTGATCTCTAATCTAGATAATGCTGATTAGGGAAAGACACATTTTTTTTTTTATTTCATACCTTGACTGTTTATTGCACCAAGTGAACCACATTTTATATTCCCTTAGTCATATTCAATTATACTGTTTCTGCAAACACATTCACATTTATCAAGTAACATATTAATCACACATATGTACAGGGAAAGACACATTTTTACAACTAACTATCCTAATAAAATATTTGAAGTATATATTTTTATAATTTCACCATCATATAATCACCAACTATTGTTCAATTTAGTGTTATCTGATGTGGTTCAAAGATCTATTTGAATACTCTGTGTGTGGGTGTGTGTAATTTGATTACCCAAGGAGTACAACCCCTTTTGTGCACATTCTTACATCAATTTGGCAATGATCCATACTTTAGGATGTTGAATTAATTATTCAAATGTGTTACCTAACTTATTGCAATAAAATATTTATGGTGTATGACTGAACTTTTTAGAACAGAGGCAGATAAAAGCTGGTATAAATTGCATAATAAAATTTTATTTTAATGGAATGGTTTGGGCTCAAGATTCCTCTATAAAACAGTTTTCTAATACAACTTCAAATGTTATTAGAAAAATATTTTACCCTATGTAAATAATGATAAAAATGTGCATTATATATTTGTTAATTAAAAGGGGTCAATGAAAAGTCAACAAAAATACTTGGTATTAAAGCGTTGGAAACTCTGGGGACCTCCATAAGAGATAAGACCCTTTCCAATCTCTGCCAGTCATGAGTCTCATGTTGTTGGTTATTTTTGCTCCTATATCTTCTGCATCTAGCATAGTTTATAGGACTTAATAGTGGTTCAATACATTTTTTAAAATAAATGATTTATTTATCTATTTTCCTACCCTATGACTTTGGAAAATTCCTGGCAGAATACTTGCAAGTAAACAATGTTCCTTTAACCAAAGCCTTAGTCTATATCCAATTACATGTGACCAAGTGAGAGGCATCAATTTAAGGTGACTAGCAGGTAGCCATGACTACTAGTGTCACCATTTCCCTGCATTCCTACCCCAGTAAGTTTTCCCTGACTTGGGAAATTATTATAATTTCAATGCCATTTATTCTTTTATTTCCTAAAGCTGGAACTTAAAGATGTTGAATCACTTCAAAAATGTGCAACAATACATGTTAATGAAATTCAAGTTAGAAGAGAAGATATTGTAAGATGTTTTAACTCCAGGTTTACAAGAAAACATTTTCTTCTCTTTTTAGGGTGGATGTGGGCTTCCACACATAAAACATTTTATTTTCACAATTTAAAAAAGTTGTCAAAAATGAAAGAAATACTTCAGTTGTTTGTTTTCTGTTGATTTCCTCAAAGCAAGTTAATTCTAATTTTCAGTCTTCAACTAACTTTAAAGGGGATAAATACATTTCATTTAATGTCTGATCCATAATTTTGCAAAGGCTTGTTATCACCCAGTGAGTGGCATTAGTGTTTTGTTCTAGACAGGCATTCATCAATGATGTGAATAATTTGAGAAGGAAAGAGTGATAACTAAGGATTTTCTTCAATTTTTTTCTCTCACAATTTTTGCATTTTTAATTAAAGGGAGAAATTAAAGTACTTTAAAATTGAAAATTAAACAAAGAACCCCATGGGTATGCACTGGAAATGTGTTTTTTTCTTAATTAAAAAGACAAATGCCACGCAATATGAAAATGTAAGGCCTCGAGTGTGAACTCACGCATCTGTGATAACACTTCGGATAGCTACTTAATTAAATTAGTATTTTGTTATATTTTATTTTTATTAACCTTTATCCAGATTTCTGGGATAGGAGCAATTCAAAATATGCTCCCCTAAAGACCATAGTACTTTTACATTTATTGTGATGCTCAGAAGTAAGGCCTTTAAAGGTAAAATATTCCTTTGCTTCAACACTTTCATATAACCAAAAATTAACACTCTATTTCTTTTCCTTTTGAAAAAGTCATTGAAGTGTATATTATAATCTGAGTTAAAAAAAAATTGTTCTCTTTCAAAATTTCAAGTAGCGTTTAAAGCTTCAGAGACGATTTTAGTCATTGAAGAGGTAACTGTTGGGGTTCTCTTTGGGTTAAAACACAAATCAAGAACATTAAACAAAAGGGGAAAGTCTGTAAAGGTTGTTATTAAATTAAAATTAAAATTTATTTTATTCAATTCAATATTAGATTTCAATGACAAGAAATCTGTAAAAAATTCATTAGTAGTGGTCAATATCTTTCGCAAATGTCATCTATATTTGGACTTTATAGTTTTTTATTGAACAGAAGTAACTTTTCTGTGCATTAATTGTACTTCAGATGTCAGGATCCCTCTTTACTGGCTTCCACTTCAACAATAGAAAATTCAAGTACCAATTGTCTGCTTTTGCCTTACAATGCTTTCAAAGCAAAACGTGATAAAGATTTTTGAGTGGGAGACAGGAGCCTCGCTATTATCACCTACTTGGTGATGGCATCTTTCATTGATTTTCAGATTGTGTTTATCATAATCTTGCATTCACAAGATTATGGTTTTGTTGTAGTTTTGGTTTTGTTGTGTTGAACAACTCTGCTACTTGATTATCTCATCTTCTCCTACCCTTCACATTTTTTTCCTACTGAAGAGTGGCTGCTTTTCTGGTTTCTCACCCACTCTGGCACTTTTGCTAGCGTGAAGGTATTCATGTGTATGATTGCTACTTATCTGTTTAGGTTTAAAAGTCTCCTATTTTGTTTTGGCATGTGGTGCACACATGTTCCCCATTCAAATATGCTCACCTCACCTCTGATCAACAAATCTATTTGTTGCCCAGTTCTGAGATTCAGCCAGAGATTGGCCAATTCTCAAACCTATCCCTTAGTCTGTTCCCCATATTACCAGCTCCAAGTCTAATCCAGCTACCTTCCCAACAGGGTAGAAATACTAAAACATGAAGACTTTTTAGAGAGCACAAAGACATGGATATATTTAAGGGAATTCTTTCTTATATCTTCAGCTCTGAGATATATCTAAAGTTGATCTGATAATGTACCTGTGATCAGCCTCACCTCTTTCCTAATCATGCTTTTCTGATTAAAAAAAAAAAAAGTCTCCAGCAATAAGCCCATGCATATACAGTCAACTAATATTTGACAAGGGAGCCAAGAATACTCAATGTAGAAAAGATAGTTTTTTCAAGAAACTGTGATAGTAAAACTGCATATTCACATGACAAAGAAAGAAATCAAATCCCTACCTTATGGATTGCTCAAAAAGTTAACTGAAAATGGATTAAACACTTAAATGTAAGGCTTGAAATCATAGGGAAAAAGCTCCTTGATGTTGGTCTTGGCAATAATTTTTTAAATATGACACCAAAAGCACAAGTAAAAATAAACTAGTGGGAATACATCAAACTAAAAAGCATCCTCACAGTAAAAGAAACAATCAAACAGAACAAAGAAGCAATCTACACAATGGGAGAAAATATTTGGAAACTTACATAATATAAGGGGGTTAATATTCAAAATACAAGAGACTCAGACAACACAACAGCAAAATAAAATAAAATACCAACTAACGTGATTTAAAAATGGAGAGGGGACCTGCATATACATTTTTCAAAGAAGACATCAAAATTGCCAATAGGAACATGAAAAGATGCTGAAGGTCACTAATCATTGGGGAAATGCCAATCAAAACAACAATGAGTTATCACCTCACACCTGGTAGAATGGCCATCATCAAAAAGACAGATAACAAGTGTTGGTGAGGATGTGGAAAAAGGGAACCCTCTGTACACTGTTGTTGGGAATGTCAATTGATATAGCCGCTATGTAAACCAGTATGTATATTCTTCAAAAATCTAAAAATAGAACTTCTAGTATTCCCAATCCTGGGTGTGTATTTGGAAATGAATTCAGATCTCAAAAAGATATATACACCCCTATGTTTATTGAAACATTGTTCACAATAGCCAAATCTATGGACCTCAGTGTCCATACATGGATGAATGGATGAAGAAATGTAGTATATACATACAACAGGATGTTACCCAAGAGAAAGAAGGAAAGTCTACCATTTGTGACAACATGGATGAACCCTGAGAGCATTATTCTAAGTGAAATAAGTCAAACGGAGAAAGACAAACACTGTATTATAGGACTTATATGAAGAATCTTTAAAAAAAAAATAAGCCAAACTCATAGAAAGAGTAGAATGGTAGTTGCCAGGGGTTAGGGTATGGGGAACCTGGGAAAATACTTATCAAAGGGTACAAATTTCCAGTTATAAGATAAATAAGTCTGGGGATGTACAACATGGTGATTCTAGTTAACAATATAGTGTTTATATACTCGAAAGTTGCTAAGAGAGTAAATTGTAAATGTTCTCACTACCCACATACAAAATCAATTATGTGAGGTGATGGGGGTATTAATTAAATTTATTGGGGTAAGCATTTCACAATATATATGTGTATCAAATCATCAAATTGTATACCTTAAACTTACACAATGTTATGCTAATTATGTCTCAGAAAAATGTTATATATTTGTTATACCTCAATAAAGCCGTAATTTTTTTCAAGTTATGCCTCACTAAGGCAAATATTATTAAAACACATTGGTCCAGGGGGTAAAATCCTCTGGGGGATCAAACAAAAGAATTATTAGGGAATTCACTGGTCCTTTGGGAGAGTCCCTTGAGAGCATCTCTTAAAGATTAAAAAGGACAAACCTTTATTTCATCTGAGGAACAAACTCTGGCAAAGGCTCTGTTTTCATCTCAGGTTACCTTAGTTTAGGGCACTTTCCATGAAACAAGCGATTTAAATATTCAACTTCAAAGTTTTAAAAAGTATGTATTCATGTCACATATGATACAAGGGAGCTTATATTCATTGCAACTGTTTAAATATATGATGAAATGTTTTATATTTCAAACGCAGGAGAAATGACATAGTTTTTCCAAATTCCTCTAGAGTTCTTTGAGGAAAGCAATTTGAAGACCACCAGACCTTCTCAACCATAATTACACAGTAGAATTACTTGAGTTGCTTAGAAAAAAAAAAAAAACAGATATCCACGTACCACTGGGTAATTTCTGAAGGTAGGATTTGGGTCTGATAAGAAAATTTTCTAAAAGCTCAAGGTGATGTCCCTTTGCAGCCTGCAGAGTGCAGGGCTGAGAGCCACTGCACTCTGATCTGCTGAAGAGATCTTACCATCATTTCAAAGTCAACAATCTTAATATTTCTCCCTATAAAATGCTGTGGTTATAGAACTTGGTTACAATCATTTTCCTGGTAACTTCTTACTAGCACTGAAACCGGATTATAAACTATGATAACCCAAAAAACCAACTATTTATGCTTCTTGGGGTTTTCTTCTTAGTTAATGGCATCCTGGAGTATAAACATACAGTCATATATAGTATAAAACAAAAATATATTTTATTGCACATAGAGGCATGTGAAGTCAAAGTATCACTTATCCTCTCTTTACGTCATAGCTGGGGTATCTAGCTAGCTCAGTCCATTAAGCGTTTGTTTCTTGATTTTGGCTCAGGTCACGATCTCATTGTCCTGGGATGGAGCTCCTCATTGAGCTCCACACTCAGCGGGGAGTCAGCTTGGGATTCTCTTTCTTCTCCCTTTGCTCCTGCCCCCTCACTCTTTCTTTCTCTCTCAAATAAATAAATCTTAAAAAAGTAAAGTAGTAGCTCTAAAGACAACATTAAGGGTTAACCTTACTGCATTCATATCACACTGAACTTTTCATTATGTGGGGGAAGAAACAGCTGTGTAAACTCTCAAAGGGACACACGCCACAGCTTTATAAGGGTGAATTCTGAGACCCATTGTGGGGAATGACAGAGTAACTCTTTATTTAAAATTGCTCCTTCCACTTTAGTAAACACTCACTGAGTATCTATCATGGCTTCGTCCTACGTTTTTACAGGCAATACAAAGCTTAATCCTTCCGTTGAAAAATATTTATTGAGCATCTACTCTGGGCCTGTAGGAGGTTATGACACAGCTAATAATGAAACAGACAATAAGAATTCCTGTCCTCATCGATCTAGAGAAGGTGATCCCTACCTTTAAGTATCTTCAAACAAAACACTAAGAAAGCTAGACTACCCATGGAAATAAAGCATGTCATGTTTCGTATTACTAGTAGGATTTCTGGAGTTGACTGGTAAGTTACAAAAATCTTCCCAGACTCCCACCTCATTGTCTCCTAAATAATTAAAGACAGGCATACTCCCTGGCATTAGCTTCAAGGGAACTTCCATTCCAAAGAGGTATTTTTCCCAATATCTGGTTGCAATATATTTTGCACATGTGTAATAATTGACCTCATTGGAGTGGGCACATTTTCCACATCAACAATTTATTGCCTAGATCTGAGGGAGAATCAGCTCTGGAAATTCCATACCTAAAACTCATACTGCACTGTATGTTAACTAACATTAATTAATTAATTAATTAATTTTGAAAGAAAAAGCATACAGAAATTTAAAAAAATAAAAAATATCAAAAATAGCTCTAAAAAATAATGAATACTGTTATGCTGAAAATAAATAAATGTAATTTAGAAAGAATCAACTCTGGAAAGTAAATCTAAAACATACAGAGAAATAATTGTATAAGAGAGGCAACTTTTTTTGAAGAGAGGTAACTTCTTAAGTGAAGCAAATTACACACATACCCTAAAATTTAACATTTAGAATAGTAAATATAACACTGCTTTATTTACAACGATATTTTGCCATCTTAGAGATGAGGGATTTTAAACACTTGAGATCAATTTGTCAACTTGTTTTCAAAACTCCCAAGTTATATTTAACTACTTGATATTTCTTATTTTATCATATTGATTTTGACTAACTGCATAACTTTTTCTTGACAAGTGCTTCTCTTTAAAAAAAGATTTTATTTATTTACTTGAGAGAGAGAGAGAGAGAAAGAGAGAACAGGCATGAGAGAGGGAGAGGGGGAGAGAGAAGACAAGTGGACTCTGTGTGGAGCAAGGAGCCCAACACCAGCCAATCCCAGGAACCTGAGATCATGACCCTAGCCCAAATGAAGAGTCCAACGCCCAATGCCCAATGGACTGAGCCATCCACGTGGCCCGGTTTCTCTTAATAAACATTAACTCCATATCCTGGTATGCATAAAAAGTCTTAGAACAAAGCTGCATTCAAAGCTGTATTCCATCCTTATTAAATTATAGAACAAATTGAAAATGTCACATTTATTAAGTTTATTTTCCTCCTCAACTTTAAATTTCTTTTCTTTTTTGCTTAAGCACCAAATACCCTTTTGATCAGCATGAAAAACAAAAATGGAAACTGATGCTAATCTGGGCCAATGTTTTCACAAATTTTTTTTAATGACAATGTATTCCAGAATTGATGGAACAATATCTATAGAAAGCTGCATAAAAGCTCAGATACAGACAGAGATGATATAGATATAGATAAAGGTAGAAAGAAACAGAGAGAACCAGTCAAAATTCCTAAAGAACAAATGACTCCTTAGAGATTAATCCATATAACAATACCATTAAGCATCCTGGATCATGGTAAAATTACAATTACAATGTTTTTTAAAAAATCTACTACAGTCTCCCCCATTATTTTTAATCTATCAGGCACAAGGAGAGGCAGCCATTTTCCTTTTTGTATGTGGAAAATTTCCCCTATCCTTTTCCACTTGCTTCCTGTGAGCTTGACGGTTTCTTACCAATTATCAATTTCATTGTGACTCCTTAATATAAATAGCACCACCCACTACCTAATTCGCTATTGTACACAAATATTGGCAACTTAATCATGTAAGGAAGTGGTAAATAAATATCCTGAAATTATTTTACCAGTTGATTTGACAGCACTCAGGAGATACTTTATGAGAATTGTTCACAGATTCTATTTAAGGCACTGACAAGCATGAATATATTTAAGGCAGTTTTGAATATGAAGATGCCACTTCATTTTAATGACTTTCAGTTGAATTAAACATTAATATAAAATAGTTGTTTTAGAAAAAGTTAATATATAGAAATGTTAATTTTAAAAGAGAGAGGTTGAATGATTTGATATACATTTAGCTATTTGAGATTAAAGTTATACACACATATTTCTACTTTAAGCTATCCCTCTATATATAATATACAAATGTATATTTTTATAGTATATCAAGAGTCAACAAACTATGGCCTGTAGGCAAAATCTAGCTCCTTTCTTATTCTTGTAAATAAAGTTTTATTGGAATACAGCCATGCTAATTTGATGATGTATGATTGTCTGTAGGTGGTTTCATGCTACAACAGCAGAGATGAGTAATTGTGACAGTGACCATCTGGCTTGCAAATCCTAAAATATTTACTCTCCGGTCTTTTGCAGAAAAAGTTTGTCCACCACCACTCTACTGGGCAGTTGAAAATCTATGTGTGTGTGCATGTGTGTTTCCTCTCCTGGTATATTTTTAAATCTATTTTATCCTGCCAGCACACTGCAGCCATTTCAGCATTTATTAGATTGTAAGTTATGGAAAAAATTTTCTCTATCATTAGCTAAATGTTCCTAATTGATAACATATCTTTCCATTATGGTAAAATAGATTTAGATTTGTCAACTTAAGCCCTCATTGGAAAGCAAAAAATTGGGGAATTTCCCCGTCTACCTTGACACTTTCTAACCAGTTTGCATTTCCCAAGTCGTTAAGTTTATGAGAGTAAAGTTGCTGATATTGTCAAGAAAGGAGAATTAGAAAAGCTAAAAAGAATGTCAACTGTCAAGAGAATTCCCTTAATGTAGTTTTCTTCCCCTGACTATATTCTCCTTTCATTTTTTTTTTGTTGTTTTTTTCCTTTCTTTATCATTTGTGTCAATTAAATGTGTTCCTCTTTTCAACAGTAAGAACACTGGTACATAACTGAAGTGTTTTATAAAATAAGATTATTTTATTCCTCCTTAAATTCTGTGTGTGTGTGTGTGTGTGTGTGTGTGTGTGTGTGTGTGTGTATGCATAAGTTACTCATTTAAACCACCCTTTCTTTACTGGTCAATATTGTAAAATATTTCTTCACTCTTAAGGGGAGATTCCTGTAAGAAAAGGGATACATTACCGGTAGCACTTTGCTCATGGAGCCCAATTTAGATTTAGTAAGATGTGTTTCATTATCCAGATTTACTATTAGAAGAGCTGTGGGAATTTGCAAAATGACTACCTGGTGTGCATGCTTAAAAGACTCAGATTAAAATTGCCCCTTTTAGTTATACCTCTAGAACAACACACCCATACCTTATAGTGAAAATGATAAATTACTCTTATTTTTCTTTACGCTTTCTCCCTCTCTCTGTCACTCTCAGATACAGTCACATTCCTACTTACACATTATTGCTACTGCAGTATTATTAAACGGCAAATACTCTATGCTTTGAGCCAGAGAATAGGTTAAAAGTATCATTCATAGTAACCTAGGTTCAAATCCTTAGTTTCCCAACTCCTCAATCACATAAGCCAGTAATCTTTGGCAAGTAATTTATCCATCTCTGTTTATGCTTCCTTATCTACAAAATGGGAAGAATAGTACTTCTCTCTAGATTGTTGTATATATAAATTAAGATAATACCTGTTGTTAGTGACTGAATGTTTGTACCCCCCAATTCATATGCTGAAGTCCTAACTTCCAGTATGGTAGTGTTTGGAGGTGGGGTCTTTGGGAGATAATTTGGTTTAGATGTGGTCATAAGTACTGGGCCCTTGTGATGGGCTTAGTGACCATATAAGAAAAGGAGGAGACATCAGAGCTCTCCCTCTCTGCCAATGTGAAGACAGTAAGAAGGTGGCCCATCTGAAAGCTGGGAAGTAGATCCTACCCCTGAACCAACCCTGCCAGCACCTTGGCCTTGCACTTTCCTGCTTCCTGGAACAGTGAGAAATAAATGTTGTTTAAGTCACCCAGTCAATGGAATTTTAAAATTTTATATTTTTATTATTTTTATTGAGATACAATTTATGTATAATATCATGTTTAGGGTATACAATGTATTGGTTTGATACCTTTATATATTGCTTTAGCTAACACTTCCATCATGTCACACAGCTATTATTTCCTTTTCGTAGCGAGAACTTCTAAGATCTTGTCTCTTAGCAATATGATACAGTATTATTAACTAGAATCACTATGCTATGCATTAGGTTTCCAGGACTTATTTACCTTAAAATTGGAAGCTTGAGCCTTTTAATATTTCCCCACTCCTCACCCCCAGTAACCACCACTGTAGTGTGTTTCTACAATTTTGGCTTTCTTAGATTCCACATATAAATGATATTTTATAACATTTGTTTTTCTTTGGCTTATCTCACTAAGCATAATGCCCTCAAGATTCATCCATGTAGTCACAAATGGCAGAATTTTCTTCTTTCATATGACTGAATAGTAAATATATAACATATCACCCTGTTAGAAAGGTTGTCATCAGGAAAACAAGAGATAAGTAGGGTGAGAATGTGGAAAAAAGAGAACCATTGTGCATTTTTGGTGAGAATGTAAATTGGTTCACCTACTATGAAAAAAAGTATGGAAATTCTTTGAAAAAAGTAAGACTAAAACTACCATATTATCCACCAATCCCACTTGTGGATATATATTCAAAGGAAATTGAAACAGAATACAAAAATATATCATTACTACTATATTTAGTACAACATTATTCACAATAGTCAAGATATGTAAACAGCCAGAGCATCTGTCAATGGATAAAGAAGATGTGGTATACACATACTATATGGTATTTTGTTCTAGCAGCCTGAACTGGCTAAGACACCAGCAAATGACAAGTTCTAGACCCAATATATAGTATTGCTTGGCTATTAGATATTGACTGTTAGATATTATTAATTCCTTCTGAGAAATGACATACTTGAAATTTTTTTTGTATTTTCAACCATCTACTTCATATTTTACTTCTGTTTTGCCTTTATTTTAATAATTCTGCCCCTTTTTAAAATTTGTTAAGGAGTCTTAGTAAATATTAGTGTGTGCATTTGTGTGTGTTCTGCATGGGTGTGCATATCATTTGTGACTACATAGATGGATCTTGAGGGCGTTATGCTTAATGTGATAAGCCAAAGAAAGACAAATGTTTATATATATGTCTAAAATGATTTTGAATCCAATTTTTCATGTTTTTGACTGTTCCAATCAATAGATTAATAGATTTGTATTGATTGGTTAGTGATAAAGCTGAGTCTTTACTATATTCAACCTCTGTAATATGGACACAGAATTTAGAAGTATTACTTTTTTATCTAGGAAAAAAGTCTAAAACAATTCAGTATTAAAGAAAATTTTGCCTTATAATTATTTATAGATTTGGGCATGGAGAATGAGGACACATTTAAATAACAGTGAATTTCATAGCATTAACAGTCTAATAGTTCAGATTTTCTCACTTTTCTTCATCTGTAATTTCACTCTGTCACAATCTATTTTAAAGGAATCTTTCTGAATTAAATGCATAAGCAAAATCTCAGTGGTTCCCCATAACCAAGAGGATAAGCTTTCAAGCTCCCCCATGATCTGTGTTACTCCAATTCTCCACTCAATCTCCAGAATTAACATGTATGAATCTTGCCTCCAACCAAACTGGCTTATTACTGAACTTTAAATGCACTGAAGCAAACTTGCCCATGCAAAGTGCCCAGGCCACTTTGCTATCCTTTCCACATATAAATTCAATGTTCATGGAAGTCCTATTAATGAAATGGAGTCTTCCCTCACTATTCAAGTATAAGCTGGATATTCCCTTTTATTAATGAATAAATTTCTTATTTATACCAACAATCTTTGTCCTTAAAATTCACTCATTTATTCTTCACATGAGTGATGGGTGACTTCTGTATGCCAGAGACCCAATCTCTTACAGCAACATATAATATATACTATGTATGTTTTCTACCATCAAGGAGTTGACAGATGAGTTAGTCAACAATTGTATTACAGAGAGGTATCTCTTATAAAAAAATTGTGTTATTGGAGCTCAAAAGAAGAGCTTATTTTAGACAAAGTATTCTAAGATTGAATATTTTAAGTGAAATAATGTCATAAGAGCTCTTGCTAATAATCACTATAATAAAGTCCAGGAGATGATACACCTGTCTTTCATTGAGTCTTACAGTAAAGTGAAATAAATAATACTAAAGCAAAGCTCTGCAACTTATAACTATTGTTTGCTCATTAATATCAATGCTTCAGATACCAAATCACCCTGGATAATCACAAAGATACATTCTTATGAAAACTGCCTCTTGGATAATTACAATACATGCAGAAACTATAAACTTTATGGATAAACACTGAGGAAGTAAATTATTTTTCTTTGAGAAAGTAAAATATTTTGCTTCTTTTTGGAAGGAAAGCAAACTTTTTCTTTTTTTAATATGAGGCTCACATAACTGTCTCAGTATGAAACTAGAGAAGGCAGCTTTACAATGAAAACTAACTAACTGGAAATTTTGTTTTTATAGGAAAGATGAAGCAGTCTCTCTTTGGAAGAGTAAGAAGGTCTCCACTAGATATTCAAACCACATATACATAAATGGAGACTCTAACAAGGCAATAGAGTTTGATATAATAGGAAAAATGTGTAAGTACATGTGGATCATGGTTTTCAGGATAAATGGGTTTTTTTAAATGCTCAGTTGGTTTTTATAACTTAGGAAACTGAGGGTCCACAATAAGAACAATTAAAAGGTGAGTATTCATTCCAATTTTCATCATGTAAAATCTGTTTTAAAACTATATAGTTTAAAATTCAGTGGTGTGCTGATGGATGTTTAACAACAGTTTTGTGGCAGAGAGGAGTGTGATTTGTAGTATTTGTTACGCTGTTGTGAGTTGGTACAAGTTGGCTCCACTGTATCACTGGTTTAAATGTTCTGAGACCATTTCAAATGACACTTGGTATTCACTTTTGTGAAAATGGCAATATTATATTCTCTGAGAGCATACTCCATGTATAACTACTTGTATGTTGCTAAATGAGTATTAGTATGTTCACTGCTGTGGACTGTCAGGTGCACTGTTAACTCTTAAGAAGCATTCTTTCTTTTATTCTTCTCGTACCCACTTAAGCCCCCATTAAGTACTGTCTTACAGAAAGAAAACAGTTACCTGAGATCAGTTGTTCCTTTCACCAGGTTATATATGGTTTAATAAAGTCTTGGTAATGATCAGAACTATAATTGTTTCTTAGTTTTAGAGGATTAATAATACAGCACTTATTAGTACTCTTTACTCTTTTTTAAAAAAAGATTTTATTTATTTGAGAGAGGGACAGCATGAGCAGGGGAGGGAAAAGAGAGAGAGGGAGAAGCTGACACCCTGCTGAGCAGGGAGCCTGTCAGGGGGCTCAGTCCCAGGACTCCAAGATAATGGCCTGAACAGAAGGCAGTGGCTTAACCACTGAGATACCCAGGCACCTCAAGGATCCGAAAATGGTTCACTGACTGAGCTACCCAGGCCCCCCAGTACTAATTACCTCTTAATTATTTTTTTAACTTTTTAAGCAGAATAACCTAAGTATTGTCTGATATAACCTAAATTAGGAGTCAGAATATGTTACATGACTCATTAAAAAAAAAAGTATTAAAGTGCCTGTCAAAGTTGTTTGCTTGCTGTGTTTCTAATCACATATAAAATAAAATGAAGTACACACATAAAATGAAGCCACACTTAGGGAGGCTTTTAACAGTTCATGACTCTTCAACATTTAAACCATACTGCTTTTTGCTTGGTTTTCAAGCTATGCCTTTGTTCTGAGGGATCAAAATTTCAAAGAGAGTTTTCTAAATAAAAAGTTATGACAGAAAATATATCTTGAGAACCATTTGATACTATATTATAAATTTCAGATAATTTTACTGCTTTCAACTATTATCTTGAACTAAAAGTATTACTTAAGCAGTAGTTATTTCTAGTTCAACCTTCTCTCATTTGAAACCATTTTCTTAGTATTAGTGTATTGGAATTATTAAGATATTTAAGTAGTTTCAAAATTGATTTTGGAATTAATAAATGATACTTGAAAAACAGCAACTTTATTACAGGAATTATATCATTGTAAATGTTTATTTTCCCCATTTAAACCAAACCCTTTCAATCCTTTGGTTTAAACTCTAAGCCTTAGGCCACTTGTTTTTCCAGGGCCCGTATGTCTAACTAGGACAGGGAGCAAAGTGACTCATTCAGATGAACTTAAATAGCTATATTAAACACTTGAAACCACTGCAATAATTTTATAGAGACTATAATGTAAATGTAGCCATAAAACGGATAGGGTAGAGGTCAATTATAGTCTACTTCATTGCAGGTTTTCTTTGATAACAGCTAACTGTATGATAAACAAACACATTTGTAGATGCAATTCCATTTTTAAAAACAAAGGCATTTATGTAAAATGCATAAAACTTCTAACTCAGAAGTAGTGAAGGTCTGACCCTGTTTGTGAAAGGCAGCTAATGGCTAAGCCAGCAGGGTTCCAAAAGAGATAATGGTATCCTACCGGTAAGTAAAACTTAATGCAGACCCAGAAAGTTAGCTATTGATTTTCTGCTCACTAGCGGGATCTCTTCTCTCCTTAAGAGTGAATCTAAGACAGTGGAGATTGGAGTGCTCACTTTATAATAGTATATTAAGCCTTTCAGAACCAAGGTGTACCTTTTAGTGTGCAAAGAGAGGTATAACATCCTGTTGACCTCACAGTGAACTCTGTTTCATGGATGTGTCCAATTCTAACATTTATATCTCAAGAATATTCCAGAAAACAGAGGTTCACATGACTAGGTATAAATGGATTGTCTATTTTTATACAGTGACACATTAGCACCTGGAGATTTACTGTTTCTGTTTCCCCACTATAAAAGCATGGAGCAGGCAATACCAGTGCAAACTTCAAGCTAAACCAATAAATGTGCTTCAGCTTCAATGCATGAGGGCAACAATAAAAAAAGGAAAGCTGGAATAAATTATCTTTTTTGCCAGTACTGCCTCAAATTAGTGTTAATTGTGATGGTGTTTTTGTCTTTTTGTTTTTTCTCCTATGTGGGTTCTTTTACCCCAGGAAGTATTACATGTCTTTAATTTGCCTGCACTACAGAATAGCATCAGGAAACATGATTTACAGTCAGGGCTATCTAGTCTTACTTAGATTATAACCAAAGGATTGACTGTATATAGATTGTGCATTTTTTACTTATATACTTCCCCCAAACTATTTCATGACTCTTTTGTTGAGATCATCGTAATTAATAAAACAAACATTATCAATATAAATGAAGTATGGCACCATTCTGGGGCTGTCCATTCATAAACCTGACTGGGAAAATATTTCTTCACATTTCCGTTTGTCCTTAAATGTTATTATATTCTATACCTTCACACCCATTTTCCAAGATGAGTATGATAGATAAAAAGACCACAAATTCTTCCATCTCTGCATGATGTCCCTTTTCAGTGTAATGGTACAACTTCTAACATGAGGTAACATCTATGTCGCCATGCCTTGTACCTGGGCTTGGCCATATAACTTGTTTTGGTTGATGAGACATTAGCAAAAGAGACAGAAGGACAGATATGAAAAGTACCTTTGTATTGGTGCTTGTATTGTCTTGCTGCTCTTAGGACACCTGTTGTCAATATATGAATTAGGATGGGCTAGCCTTTTGGACATGCAGAAGCACTTAAGGAGAAAAGCTCAGTCACTCCCCTGAGGTCCCAGACATAGCAATAAGCCCAGATGACCTCACACAAAGCAGAGACAAACCATCTTAGCAGAGTCCAGCCCAAACTGATGACCCCACAGAACTGTGAGCAAATGATTATTGTATTTTGGAGGCTGGCTGTCATATAGCAGTTAGTTTGGTTAAGTAAGTTTAAGGACTTAAAATAATGGGGTAGGAAGCATCCACACACCAGCCAACATATGTGGCCTGACTCCCCCAAACCTCTAACCCAAAACAAGTTGGATTCAGCAAAGTTTTCATCTGAATTTAAACAGAGTCAGAAAGGGGAATTTTCAAGTTATGATGAATAACAGAGCTGAAAGATGATAATTTATTTTGACTATGGTGGCCATTATGTGGTCATTTGTAAGGAGAAGAAAAGGTGTGAATGAGAGAAGAACACAAAATATATACAGAGAAATGAAAAAAAATCCTCTTGAGGGTGGAGTAAGACAACCTGTGATCACTGAGACTGAAAGAGAGAGACAGGGATGGACATACGGACAGAGACCCCTAGTTCCTAACAATTTTCCAGGTCCAGGTCCAACTTTGAATAAGACACATTACACTTTGATCCCTGTGCACAGATTTCTGTATGATTCTCCTAAAGGTTCTTACTCTTTAGGCTGTCAAAAACAAAGCCCCAAAGATGTTTGATTACATAAGGGTAGAGGTTGTTCATAATAGAAAGAGTGAACTAAGATAAATATTAATTATATAAGTGAAACATAACATGTAAATTTTTTTGAAATTGGGAATAAAATGAAGAAATTGTATTAGTGTCTTTTATTATTTTACTTATCAATATTAAGATCAACCACTGCAACTAAGTCCTTTATCTCTTTGTTTTAAATTAAGTAGAAATGAAACTCTGAATAAATATAGTCAATACACTAAAAGTTGAACATTACACTTTACCAAATGGGACTAATATGTAGATTCGTTAATGGTGTTGAATAAATGTCAATTTCTTGATTTTTATAATTTTACTATGATTATGTAAGTTGTTAAAATTTGGGGAAGGTGGATAAAAGGTACACAAGAACTCTCTATGCTATTTTCAGAAGTTTTTTCCAAGTTGAAAACTGTTTCATAATAAAAATGTTAAAATAGGTAAGATACCGAACAAAGAACATTTGTTTATCTTTCATTCTCAGTGAAATCCCACTGAATGACAAGGACTGGATGAAGAAGAGTCCATTCTCACACTAAAATAAAATGATGGATGTCATCAGCTAACTGGAATATTTGCAGATAATTTTATGGGTAAAAGTAAGCAGGTGGGATCACTTGTCTGAAGAACCAAAGCAAAGAAAATTTCATCCAAAATACAGGCAGGAGGGTTCTACTTTTCAGGAAAAGAGCTATTCTTCCCAACATATCCCTGGAGAGTCTCCAAAATTAGCAACAATGAGTTCTAAGACATAATTCATGAAGTAATAATCATGCCAACTCATTAAACAGGACTTCCCACACATTTCTGCATCCCAGCATATACAGATGATTACATTCATGTGGAATGGTAAAATGACACAGGAAGGGTGCTTCAGGTAGATTTATTTGATGGAGGCTTGTATGACATATGCAGAGTGGAATTATCTGTAGACAAGAGTGTTCTACATGATAATATAATAATATAGGCCAAGATTGCAGACAGATTTCATACTGTGCCAATGAGACTGTACTGATTTTGACTTTCTGAGACACTACTGAATTTTAAAGTCATGTTGAGGAACATGAGGAGAGGACGTCAAGATCAAATAAAATGTCTGCCAAGGACCATATGTCATGTGCATTCCTTTTTTGGCTTAGGCATGAGGCAGTAAGTATTTGAATCAGCAGGTGGGATCAGTGTAACCATGAAGCAGGAAAGAATTAGGACCATTAGGATAATTAATAATAAAATGTTAACACTCTCGAAACCAGTCACAGATGTCAATTTCTTTTTCTCAGTTGGGTCTGATACCAAATGAGATTTGGAGTTAAAGGACAGGCAAGTATCAAAAATAATGGACACTTCTGACATTGGTGACAGAATTAACGGATGGCAAATTTAGAGATGATGAGGTGACTTGTGTTGCTTAATAAGAAGGAAGAGAATAGTAAACAGAAGATGAGAAATAAAAGAGGGGAGACTTGGGGGCCACATGGAGATGTCCCAGTGAAACTTTCTAATAAGTAGCTGACTATATGGGATTTGTTCTTTGGAAGGAAATACAAGGTCATTGTTAAAGCTGTAAAAGTAGATGATCATGAAGGAAAAAAGGAGATGAGGCAAATGAACGGTGAAAGAAGATGAGAAAGGAGAGCCATGAAGCAGACATCACTAGATAAGAATATATCAACTGCAGCAACAGCACACACTCACATCCAGTGCTGAACTCTTTACATTTTGTCTATTTGTATATTACAAAGAATAAGAAGTCATTGCAGAAGGGAAAATAGAAGAAAAAATAGCAACTTTAAAGTTTGTTTAATACCAATATTTCAATGATGTCTTTTTCATACAACTGATAAAATTCAAAGAGCAATAAGCATATTCTAAAATATTTCCTTCATTCCTTCATTTTCTAGTAAAATTTGTTTCTTTTTATTTGACATATACCAGAAAGGCTCTAATAGAATTCTAGTTCTGCTGCCTTTATTTTGTTCTCATAATTGTGTTTCAAATATTCACATGAATGCCTGCAAACACAAATACTTTTAAAACATGTCTCTAAATTTTGCTTGATCTTGACCTAAGAATACTGATAATGAGGTTGTCCCTGTCTTCTGGGTTAAAGGTTTTAATTAAAACCAATCTGACAAGGACTGACTGCAAATCATCACTGGCTTGTTATGTGTTTAATTGTCTGTTAATTTGTTGGTGGTCCCAGATCTATTCTTGGATAATAAATGTCCATTTCATTAAAACTCCTACCTCAGCTGCAGCAAATTAGTATCCTGAATAGACTCTGAGAAACCATTTCCTTTATTCTTCACTGGTAAGAAAAGTTCTCTGTCACTCTACAAGTACATGAAATAGGTGTTACATGCCTATTCTAGATTTAAATTAAGAATTCTATCCCCAGAGCTTTCTTTGTTGTATTTTTAATGACGATTGTGTCTCTTCAAATAAAATTCAAATTGTGACCTGGAAAACGCTGGACATATATTATCCTATAGGATTCTGTGATGACCAACTGAAAGATACCAAATAGTCTGTAAATTTCTAATTCATTAAAAAAAAAAAAAACTTTTGAAGCTTTCCAAAAACAAAGGCCAAGTGCAAATGTTTTCACACACACACACACACACACACACACACACACACACACACACGTCAAACTGATACAGATGAACTCTATTTTAAGTCATTGTATCTAGCTTAGCGGTGCAAGCTTACAAAGGATTCTCTCCAAAAATCCTCCCAACCAAATACTTACCTATAGTTCCAAACCAAAAGAATAAGAGAATATAGGCTGTATTTAAAAATAAACTGCCTTTAAAAAAATAAAAATAAACTGCTTTTGAGGTAGTATGAAGTATACTCTGATGTACTTTCTCATTAGTTTACGAAAGCTATTTTATTCAAATTCTCCAAAACACAATCTGCAAGACTTAATTGTATGTCAAGGGGATGTCTCTAATAATTTAAAAATATTCCCACATTTTCATGTGAAGGGCTTTCATTTTTCTGACCCCTGTGTAAAACAGTAAATAATACAGATTCAGAAAGTAAGTCATAGGTGTTTTGGAACATTGCTTCCAATTCTTCACTCCCATACTGTAATAGGATTATTCATCTGTATATTTTGCTCTATGGTTTTGTGGTGCTTCCTCCTGGAATAGGAGGAATATATCCTTTTAACACAATTGCTTTAGTCATTGATGTGACTTCCTCTGGACAAGAGAAAATGGATGAAAGTGGCACTGTGTTTATTATTAGCTGAACCTTTGAGAGGTAGTCCAGATTTCTGCCAGTTCTCCGGAGCTTCCACTCTTTGCCATGCAAATAATATACTCTAGGGAGCTACTGTTCCTTCAGCATGGATCTCAAAATTAATATATAAGAAATAACTTGAATCCATCCCAAAACCTTGAATTCAGCATAATTCAGTAAAGCTCAAGCAAGAACAGACAAGATCAGTTAAAATACAGCCAAGCTGTAGACCTCTGACAATGAAATAAGTAATTGGTGTGGCAAACTGAGCTTTTGGGTTGTTATACAGCATTATCACTGTAGCCTTCCTAGTCAAATTCCATGGCAGGGTGCCATTTTCAGCTATTTGCCTTTGTCTTGGAAATTTTAACAGATGAAAACAGATGACAGAAATAAGTGTACTAGTACAGCAGGTCTATGAAATCCAACAAACCCTTACTAAGAACCAACTATAGGGTTATATTCTTCAAGAACTAGATATTTAAATCTACTGACTTGGTAGAGCATCATCAATCAATGGCATGTACTCATCAACTATAGAATAATTCACACAGAGCATCAGAAAACCTATTCTTTTTCTTAAATTTTTAAAACTTTTTATTAACATAAAATGTATTATTAGACCCAGGGGTACAGGTCTGTGAATTGCCAGGAGAAAACCTATTCTTTTTAAGTTCCCATAGACATATATCAATATTGACCATATCTTGAAACATAAGACAAACATTGGCAAATTTAAAAGAACTGAAGTCATACAAAGTGTGTTCTCTGACCACCATGGAAACAACCTAAAAGCAAGTAACAGAAAGATAAAGGAAAATCTCTTATCATTTGGAAACTACATAATACACTACTAAATAATCCATAGATCAAATAAAGAGTCTCAATGAGTATCAAAAATACATTGAAGCAGAGAGGGGTATGGGTTAAATAGGTGATGGGTATTAAGGAGTGCAACTGTTGTGATGAACAGAGAGTGATGTATGGAAGTGTTGAATCACTATATTGTACACCTAAAATTAATATCATGCTATATGTTAAATAACTAGAATTTAAATAAAAACTTTTAAAGATCCATTGAACTAAATAAAAATGGAAACACAACCTGTAAAAATGTATGGGATGAAGCCAAACCAGTTTTAAGAGGAAAGCTGAAAGCACTAAATGCATATGTTAGAAAAGAGGAGAAACCCCAAATCATAATATAAGTTCCTGCCTGAAGAATCTAGAAAAATACCAAAATAAACCTGAAGGAAGCTGAATGAAGAAAACAATAAAGACAAAAACAAATATCAAAGAAATTGAAACAGAAAAGTGACTGAGAAAATCAGTGTTCTATGGAAAGTGCAATAAAACTGTCAAACCTCTAGCAAGACTGAAAAATGCAAAAGAAGACAGACATTATTAATATTAAGAATGAAAAAATCACAATTACTACAAATCCTGCAAACATCAAAAAGATAATAAGAGGGAGGAGTCAAGATGGTGGAGGAGTAACAGACAGAGATGACATCAGGTTGCAGGAGTTCAGCTAGATAGTTAACAAACCATTCCGAACACCTACAATCCCAACAGGAAATCAAAGAGAAAAAGAGCAGCAATTCTAGAAACATAAAATCAACCACTTTCTGAAAGGTGGGAGGTACAGAGAAGTGAATCCAAAGTGATGGGAAGATAGACCACGGTGGGAGGGGCTGGCCCCCGGTAAGCAGTGGAGCAATGGAGCACAAAATCAGAACTTTTAAAAATCTGCTCCACTGAGGGACATCATCACTCCAGAGGCTAAGCAGAGGTGGAGCCCTCATGGAGACAGTGTGGTCTCAGGTCCCGTGAGGTCATAGAAGGATCGTGGGTGTCTGAGTGTAGCAGAGCTCTCAGGTATTAGAGTGGGGAAGCCGGCTACAGAGATGGAGCTGAAGAGGGAGCTCTCAGCTTGGGGTTACCTTAAACTCTGATCCATGGCACAGTCAGGCTACTGCTCTTTGAGCAGACAACCCACAAGTGGCAGATCCAGGGAGACTCACCTTCCTTCTCTGGAAGCAGGGATCTGCTGGGTTTGGAGACTGAATGGGACTGTATGCCAGAGACAGAAATGCTTGGTCACAGGCTGGGTGAGCTTGGAGCACTGCCGGAGACCAGGGAGACAGGAGTGACTGACGGCCTTTCTCCTAGGGCACACTGAGGAGTGGGGAACCAAGCTCCCGGCTCCTCTGGGCCAGAGACTGGGAGGCCGCCATTTACATTCATGTCCTCCAGAGCTCTACAGAAAGTGTTCAGGGAACAAAAGCTCCCGAGAGTGAACCTGAGCAGATTATTTAGTCCAACCCCTGGCAAAGGTGGCACAATTATGCCTTGGGAAAAGACATCTGAGAAACACTGCAACAGGCCCCTTCACCAGAAGATCATCAAGAACATCCAGCAAAGACCAAGTTCACTGAATCAAGGAGAACAGTGGAATTTCAGAGGAGGGGAAAGCAAAGCGTGGAATTCATGGCTTTCTCCCCATGATTCTTTAGTCTTGCAAAGTTTTTTTTTTATTTTATTTTTTCTTGTTCTAATTTTTTCTAAATTCTCCTCTTTCCTCTTTTAACGTTTTTTAACTAGTTTATCTGAACAATAAATTTCTAACAAAATCTTTTTAAACCTTCATTATTATAGTCATATTTTATATTTCATTGTATCTAACTTTGCTTTTTGCATACATAAAAGGTTTTTTCTTCTAAAAAATTTTTGGGATACAATTTCTTCTAATAGATCAAAATATACCATAAATCCAGCACAGGGCTTTGTTCTAGTCTCCAGCCTGAGAAAATTCTCTCCACTTTCTTTTCTTTCTTTTTCCAACCAACTTAGTTTATCAATTACTTTTTTTAGAATTTTTAAAAAATTTACATCCTTACAGTCATATTCCATTTCTTCTTTGTATTTACCCTTATTTTTGTATATATATAAGTGTGGAATTTAAATAAAAACTTTTAAAGATCCATTGAACTAAATAAAATATTTATTTTAAAAATATTAGGTGGTAGTTTCTTTTAAGAGACCAAAATACACTCAAAATCAATTGGATAGCTCTGTTCTGTTCACCAGCCTAATATATATATATGTATACTTTTTAAACTTTTAAAACTTCTTTTTATCCCCTTTCCTCTCCCATTGATTTTGGGTCTCTTCTGATTTGGTTAGTGTACATTTTTCTGGGGTCTTTGCCACCTTTTTAGTATTTTATTCCCTTGTTCATATATTCTTATCTGGATAAAATGACAAGGTGGAAAAACTCACTCACACACACACACACACACACACACAAAGAACAAGAGGCAGTACTGAAGGCTAGGGACCTAATCAATATGGATATTGGTAAAATGTCAGATCTGGAGGTCAGAATGACAATTCTCAAGGTGCTAGGTGGGCTCAAAAAAGGCATGGAAACTATTAGAGAAACCCTGTCTGGAGAAATAGAAACCCTTTCTGGAGAAATAAAATAACTAAAATCTAATTAAGCTGAAATTAAAAAAGTGATTAATGAGGTGCAATAAAAAATGGAGGCTCTTACTGCTAGGATAGATGAGGCAGAAGAGAGAATTAGTGACATAGAAAACCAAATGATGAAGAATAAAGAAGCTGAGCAAAAGAGAGACATACAACTACTGGACCAAGAGGGGAGAATTTGAGAGATAAGCAATACCATAAGATGAAACAATATTAGAATAATTGGGATTCCAGAAGAAAAAGAGAGAGGAGGACAAAAGGTATATCGGTGTGAATTATTGTAGAGAATTTCCCTAAAATGGCAAAGGGGAGTCACAGAGAACTCCCCTCAAAATCAATAAAAACAGCTCCACACCCCATCATCTAATAATAAAACTTACAAGTCTCAGTAACAGAAAATCCTAAAAGCAGCTCGGGACAAGTGGTCTCTAAGATACAATGGTAGAAATATTAGACTGGCAGAAGACCTATCCACAGAGTCCTGGCAGGACAGAAAAAACTGGCATGATATATTTAGAACACTAAATGAGAAAACTATACATCCAGGAATAGTATATCCAATTAGGCTACCATTGAAAATAGTAGGAGAGTTTTAAAATGTTTCCAGGATATTAAGAGTCACTTATGGTTTGTCTCCCTCCCAATTCCATCTTGTTTCATTGATTCTTCTTCTACCCACTTAAGCCCCCATGTTGCATCACCACTTCCTCATATCAGGATAATCAAAAATTAATAGAATTTATAAACACCAAAGCAGCCCTACAGGAAATATTGAAAGGGGTCCTCTAATCAAAGAGAGAGCCCCAAACTAGTAGGCCAGAAAGGAACAGTGACAATATATAGTAACAGTCACCTTAAAGGCAATACAATAGCACTAAATGCATATCTTTCAATACTTACCCTGAATGTAAATGGGATAAATGCCCCAATCAAAAGACACAGTGTATAAGAATGGTTAAAAAACCAAAACCCATCAATATGCTGTCTAGAAGAAACTCATTTTAGACTTAAAGACCCCTCCAGATTTAAGTTGATGGGGTGGAAAACAGTTCACCATGCTAATGGACATCAAAAGAAACCTGGGGTGGCAATCTTTATATCAGATAAATTATATTTTACACCAAAGACAAAAATAAGAGATCAGGAAGGACACTATATCATACTCAAAGTGGCTTTCCAACAAGAAGATCTAACAATTTTAAATATCCAGGCCCCTAACATGAGAGCAGCCAACTATATAAACCAATTAATAACAAAATCAAAGAAACACATCAACAATAATGGATAATAGTAGGGGACTTTAACACCCCCCTCACTGAAATGGACAGATCATCAAAGCAAAAGATCAACAAGGAAATAAAGGCCTTAAATGACACACTGGGCCAGATGGACATCACAGATATATTCAGAATATTCCATCCCAAAGCAACAGAATACACATTCTTCTCTAGTGCACATGGAACATTCTCCAGAATAGATCACATCCTGGGTCACAAATAAGGTCTCAACCAGTACCAAAAGACTGGGATCATTCCCTGCATATTTTCAGACCACAATGCTCTGAAGCTAGAATTCAATCACAGGAGAAAAGTTGTAAAAAACTCAAATACATGGAGGCTAAAGAGTATCCTACTAAAGAATGAATGGGTCAACCCAGAAATTAAAGAAGATTTGAAAAAATTCATGGAAAAAATTAAATGAAAACACAACTGTTCAAAATCTGGGGGAAGCAGCAAAGGCAGTCCTGAGAGGAAAGTTTATAGTGATATAAGCCTTTCTCAGGAAACAAGAAAGATCTCAAGTATACAACCTAACCCTACACCTATAGGAGCTAAAGAAAGAACAGCAAAGAAAGCCTGAACCCAGCAGGAGAAGAGAAATAATAAAGATCAGAGCAGAAATCAATGAAATAGAAACCAAAAGAATAGTAGAACAAATCAACGAAACTAGGAGCTGGTTCTTTGAAAGAATAAATAATATTGATAAACCCTTGGCCAGACTTATCAAAAAGAAAAGAGAGAGGACTCAAATTAATAAAATCATGAATGAATGAGGAGAAATCACAAAAAACACAAAAGAAATATAAATATAAGAACATATTATGAGCAACTATACACCAGCAAATTTGACAATCTGGAAGAAATGAAAGCATTCCTAGAGACTATAAACTACCAAAATTGAACTAGGAAGAAATAGAAAACTTGGACAGACCCATAACCAGCAAGGAGATTGAAACAGTCATCAAAAATCTCCCAACAAACAAGAGCCCAAGGCCAGGCGGCTTCCCAGGGGAATTCTACCAAACATTTAAAGAAGAACTAATACCTATTCTCCTAACACTGTTCCAAAAAAGAGATATGGAAGGAAACTTCCAAACTCATTTTATGAGGCCAGCATTACCTTGATCCAAAAACAAGACAAAGACTCCATCAAAAAAGACAATTACAGACCAATAAACCTTGATGAATACAGATGCAACAATTCTCAACAAAATACTAGCCAATACGATCCAAAGGTACATTAAAAGGATTATTCACCATGACCAAGTGGGATTTATTCCTGGGCTGCAAGTTTGGTTCAACATTCACCAATCAATCAATGTGATACAATACATTAGTAAAAGAAAGAACTAGAACCATATGATACTCTCAGTAGATGCTGAAAAAGCATTTGGCAAAGTACAGCATCCTTCCTTGATCAAAACCCTTCAAAGTGTAGGGATTGAAAGTACATACTTCAATATCATTATATCCATCTATGAAAAACCCACAGCAAATATCATTCTCAATGGAGAAAAACTGAGAGCTTTTCCTCTAAGGTCAGGAACATGGCAGGGATATCTACTATCACCACTGCTATTCAACATAGTACTAGAAGTCCTAGCTTCAGCAATGAAAACAACAGAGAGAAATTAAAGGCATCCAAATCAGCAATGAAGAAGTCAAACTATCACTCTTTGCAGATGATATGATACTTTACGTGGAAAACCCAAAAGACTCCACTCAAAATCTGCTAGAACTCATACAGGAATTGACTAAAGTGTCAGGTTATAAAATCAATGCACAGAAATCAGTTGCCTTTCTACAAACCAACAGCAAGACAGAAGAAGCAAGACAGAAGAAATTAAGGAGCTATTCCCATTTACAACTGCACCCAGGATACCTAGGAATGAACCTAACCAAAGAGGCAAAGGATCTGTACCCAGAAAACTATATAGTACTCATGAAAGAAATTGAGGAAGACACAAAAAAATGGAAAAACGTTGCATGCTCTTGGATTGGAAGAACAAATATTGTTATGCTACCTAAAGCAACCTACACGTTTAATACAATTTCTATGAAAATACCATCAATTTTTTTCAAAGAAATGGATCAAATAATCCTAAAATTTATATGGAACCAGAAAAGACCTCGAATAGCCAGAGGAATGTTGAAAAAGGAAGCCAAAGTTGGTGGCATAACATTTCCAGACTTCATGCTCTACTACAAAGTTGTCATCATCAATACAGTATGGTATTGGCACAAAAACAGACACATAGATCAATGGAACAGAATAGAGAGCCCAGAAATAGACCCTCAACTCTATGGTCAACTAATCTTTGACAAAGCAGGAAAGAATGTCCAGTGGAAAAAAGACAGTCTCTTCAATAAATGTTGTTGGGAGAATTAGGAAGTCACAAGCAGAAAAAATGAAACTGGACCATTTCCTTATACCACACACAAAAATAGACTCAGAATGGATGAAAGACCTCAATGTGAGAAAGGAATCCATCAAAATCCTTGAGGAGAACACAGGCAACAACCTCTTTCACTTCAATAAGCTATGACAACTTATTTCTAGAAACATTTCCAAAGGCAAGGAAAACAAGGGCAAAAATGAACTATTGGGACTTCATCAAGATCAAAAGCTTTTGCCCAGCAAAGGAAACAGTCAGCAAAACCAAAAGACAACTGACAGAATGGGTGATGATATTTGCAAATTACATATCAGATAAAGGGATAGTATCCAAAATCTATAAGAAACTTATCAAACTCAACACCCAAAGAACAAATAATCCAATAAAGAAATGGGCAGAGGACATGAACAGACATTTATGCAAAGAAGGCATCAAGATGGCCAACAGACACATGAGAAAGTGCTTCACATCCCTTGGCATCAGGGAAATATAAATCAAAACCACAATGAGATACCACCTCACACCAGTCAGAATGGCTAAAATTAACAAGTCAGGACATGACAGATGTTGGCAAGGATGTAGAAAAAGGGGAACCTTCCTACACTGTTGGTGGGAATGCAAGCTGGATCAACCACCACTCTAAAAAACAGCATGGAGGTTCCTCAAAAAGTTGAAATTAAAGCTACCCTAAGACCTAGCAATTGCACTACTGGGTGTTTACCCTAAAGATATAAATGTAGTGACCCAAAGGGGCATGTGCACTCAAACATTTATGGAGCAATGTCCACAATAGACATACTATTGAAAGAATCTAGATGTCCCTCAACAGATGAATGGAAAAAGAAGATGTGCTATATATACAATGGAATAATACTATGCAGCAATCAATAGAAACGAAGTCTTGCCATTTACAATGATGTGGATGGAACTAGAGGGTATTACGCTGACTGAAGTAAGTCAATCAGAGAAAGACGACTATTATATGATCTCTCTGATATGAGGAATTTGAGAGGAAAAGTGGGGGGCTTGGGGAGTAGGGAATGAAAAAATGAAACAAGATAGGATCAGGAAGGAGACAAACCAGAAGAGACTGTTAATCTCACAAAACAAACTGAGGGTTGCTGGGGGTGGGAAGGGTAGGAATAGGGTGGCCGGGGTTAGGGACCCTGGGGAGGGTGTGTGCTATAGTGAGTGCTGTCAAATGCGTAAGCCTGATGATTCACAGACCTGTACCCTTGGGGCAAATAACACATTATATGTTAATAAAAAAATAAGTTAAAAAAACATGCTAAGTGAAAGAAGGCAGTCACAAAAGACCACCTCTTGTATTATTCTATTTGAATAGACAAATCCATCAGGCAGGAAGTAGACTAGTGATTGGCAGAAAATAGGAGTAGGATGGAAATGGGAGGTATAGGGTTTATTTTTGGAGTAATGGATATGTTCTGGAATTTGACAATGATTATATTTGCATGACATTGTGAATATAGTCGTTTCCTTCTCCCAACCTCTTCTCTGCAGTTTCATTTTTGGGGGTCTCTTTTACCCACATTCTCAGTTACCCCTGGTCATGTGTGTTCTGGAAGCAGTTGATTTTCTTGACATATTGTCAGAAGGTCACTAGTAGAACAATGCTACATCACAGTGCTTATATCAACCACCTCACTTCAACTCCTCACGTAGGCATTTCATTATCTCACATCATCACAAGATGTAGTGTGACTACAGTATATTTTGAGAGATGATACACATTCCTTTATTACAGTGTATTATTATTATATTTTTCCTATTATTATTGTTAGTCTTATGCTGTGCCTCCATTATAAATTAAACTTTATCAAAGATATGTATTTATAGGAAGAAACAGTATATATAAGGTTTGGTACTATCCACAGTTTTATATATCCATGTAGTATATTGGAATGTATCCCCGATGGATAAGAGGGGGACTAATGTATACTAAAATCCACTAAATTATACTATAATCTGGTTAAAATAGTGAAATTTATGTTATGTGATTCTGAGTAAAAGTTCAAATGCATTCATGGACCCAACATATAAATTAAAATAATAATTAATGAGTATCTCTCAAATCTTCCCCTACCCACCATTTCCTGGCAACCACTAACCAATTTTCTGTCTCTATGGATTTGCCAATTCTGGATAGTTCATATTAGTGGCATCATTCAACAGCTGGTCTTTCATGAATTCCTTTTTTCACTTGGCATGTTTTTAATGTTTATCTATGGTGTAGCACACAGCAGTACTCCACTCCCTGTAAGGTTTAATGAAATACCATCATATTACAAAGATAATTCTCAAAAAAAAGTCATTAAAACCAAAGGACAATTACTGACTTCCATCTTTCTTTCCAGATATGGAATATTATATACAAAATGTTGGGGAAACATCAGAATTTATATGAGCAGAGAATTAAACTGTATCAATAACTGTCATGAGTAAATTTGGAGAAATGGGTAATAGTTGGCACAAAAAAATGTGCCCACTATGAAAATAGTTACTGCTTCACATGACCAGCCCCTAAAAATAATTTAAAGGAGCCTAACTAGAACCACAGGAATGTACACATTAATAGAGATAACAGTGAAAAAATTAAGTATGTCAGTTCAAAGTCTACAGAATAAAAGTGATTAGGGAGTGAAAGGAATTGAGAAATCTCTAAGTTTCAGTATGAAAAAATACATTAGAATGTTTGAGTTCTCCTTAAATATAAAAAAAAATCTTACTTGTGATAATGAAAGATATGCAATTACTTTAAATACCATTTTCTGAACACCTCTGCATAAAATTATTATAAAATATATTTTAAGAATCATAACACATATGAAAAATAAACTCACATACATTAATGTATCTATGGTCATCATAGACTTCATATATACATAAGAGTAAATATAGAAGGAAGCAGAATCATTTGTGAAATGAAAGGGCACAGAGCCCTACAGAGTTTCCACAATCACCACTGTAAAAATACTATTACATTATTAAAAATGTAATAATAATTACAAATTACAAATATTTAAATTATTACAAATGGTGATTATATCCTGGGTGGTATGTTTAATAAGGAATAAAAAAGAAAATAAAAACTTGCTGAATGTTACAAGATCAGGGAAATCTCTTCAGTACTACAGTTGGGGCGCTTGGGTGGCTCAGTTGGTTGAGTGTCTGACTCTTGGTTTCAGCTCGGGTCATGATCTCACAGTCATGAGATGAAGCCCTGCATCAGGCTCCCTGCTCAGTGGGGAGTCTGTTTCTCTCCTCCCTCCCCTTCTCCCTCTGCCCCTCTCCTCCCTATTTCTCTCTCTCTCTCAAATAAATAAATGCATCTTTTAAAAATACAGATAGTCAATATTCTCACTGAAAAACTCAATTCAATTAGTTATTAAGAATACTGGGGGTTCACTTTGTCTTCATAAATTTTTCCAAGATTAAAAAACAAATGGTAATACTCAGTATTGTAAATAGGTTTCCTCATGCAAAATATGAAGGAATATAAATTGGTAAAGATTTTTTGAAAAACAGTTTGGAAATCTTATTTTAAAAATTAAATAGACATGACTTTTTATCCAGAAATTATATTTCAAGAAATTATTTCTAATGATATCACATCAGGCACTTCCATGTTTTGTAGATAACAAGGTGAAAAGTGAGAAAACACTACACAAGAAAAGCACAAAAGAACTCCCCATTTGCATTCTGTAGCTTATGTCTTCCCCAAGTGTTATTTTAATTTTACAAAATGGAAGTATATATTTAAGTTTAAAACTGGCAAATGGAAGATATGTATACACATAAAACTGTGAGCTTAGAAAATTAGAAATTCAATTACTTACCTTACATGATAGCCTATTTTCATACATTTAAATATGGAGAGAAACAAAGTCTGAATTTTTACAAATAAATGTTATAGATAGATGTGTTCCCTGACCCAAATAACAATTTGGGGTAATTTTTTTGGAAGGAGGAGTGGTATAACAATAGTTTACTATATGAGCAAGACAATATATTCTGTCTTTAAATATAAAGCATTTATCTACTATTTCCTTATGATATATATAATGCAAGTTCTACATATAATTCTAGTCTTATTTTCTGCAACCATCTAATTTATTATGCCCAAATTAAAGGAATGTTGTAAACCTAGGATACATTATAAGGATAAGTTATCTTTACACACTTTCATAGTAGTTTGGTTGATTTAGGCATCCTGGTACCATGTGTGTGTTTTGTTTGCCTTGTATTTATATTTTTCTACATAAAGTTATCATATGAAATTTTCTACAAAAAATCACATCAAATGTGCAAATATGAAATGACAGGATATTCATCATAGCATTATTTAAAATACAAAATAGAAAAAGAAGTTATATTACAGGAAATTGAATTAATTAAAGAAAGTAAGGTATATACTTAATAAAAAGGATGATGTCTATTTATATTAATATGGAAATATGCCCATATTATGTTATTAAAGTATATGAATGGATAAAAGAAAGCATATAAAATATTGTTAGCAAGATATATGAAAGGATATTTGTCTAAATGTAAATAACAGTAACCTCTGTGGTGTGGGATTTTAGGTGATTTTTATTTTGTGCTTTAATCTATTTAGTTTCAGTGGGCACTATCATTCCATGAGTGCAGAAATTAGTTCCTGAGGGTCAAACAAATCCTGGCTATTATAATAGTTTATGTTATTCCAAAAGCCACCATATATAAACAGATATACTACATATCCATGGTTTAAAATCTCATGGGGGGAGGTGGTGATTAAAATCTGATCCTTTTTAAAGAGGATGGGGAACATCTTGCTTTAAACTATAGTTTCTAGTGTTTTAATTTTCCACATGTACAGTTTTGCTTAATCTCACACACACACACACACACACACAATTATTTTCACTTTGAGAAATGAAGTTTTTTTGAGAAAGAATAAAAGGCTTATGATATTTTATGAATATTTTCACCATATATGACAAAAGTAGGCAAAAACTGCAGTATGGCTTAAAAAGTTAAGGCCTAGTATTTCAGGTAGATAAGGTATTTCTATGTCTTAGAATATTCATTAAAATCTTTAAAAAATTTATTTACATTGATCCAGATTCCTTTCCCATAAGCTTGAGGTCTAAATAATTTCCTAGAAAAACTGTCCCAGACAGAATTAAACAGGCAAGGAAGAGTTTATGAAAGGCAATTGCATCAGTGGAGAGAGACAGAACTTAACTCCACCAAAACAGAAGATGAGAGTTATTTTAAGTGGTGGGATGAGGAGGGTGGTGCAGAGGTAAAGGGAGAGAGAATCTCAGGCAGGCTCCATATTGAGCAGGGAGCCTGACTTGGGACTTGATCTCATGGCCCTGAGATCATGACCTGAGCTGAAATCAAGTCAGATGCTTAACTGACTGAGCCACCCACATGTCCCAACTACTCTTTCTAATTAAGATAAAAATAGCAAAAGGGGTGTAACATTTGTAAAAGAAAGAAAATTGCAGAGAATTTGAGAGTGTTTAAGAGATTTTCTATTGAATAATCAAATATGTAATTTATAATTTTATTAATGCTTTTGACATATGCTTACCTGATGTGAAACAAAGTACCAAAAGACAAGGAATGATATTTTCTTGATTGCAAGTAGATAAGTGAATAATTGTGTGCTGATAATTATGGGCTGATATCTTTAATATCTTTACCACTGAGAACCATGGGAAGTGTGAAGTACCTTTTCTTTTATGTGTGTGCTGCAGCAAAATTAAATCTACTGGACAAAATAATCATTAGCATATCTTGAAGGCTCGTGGGGTTGTATTTAGTTTTTAGCTCATGATAGCTATTTATTTGCAATAATCTATATGCTTTTTAAAAATTAATATGGCCTTAAATTGAGAAGAGCAAAATGTGAATATTTTGAAGTTACTGTGGAGAAGTACATTCAAGTCAGACTTCACACACTGTAAAATCTGAATACTCAAATGCAAAATTGCTGAAAACAGCATCCCAAGGCTACAGGACAGTTCATTATGGTAGGCTCTGCTGCCAATGTGATCTTGAAGGCCATAGAAAAAGTGCATTGTGTTATATTTTAAGACTGCATCATAATTGTGTGCTACTGCTGTGTTTGTGGCTTCCAGAAAAGTTATTAATAGCACTCTGTCAGATAATTAGAAACATAGATCATGCAGATATTTCTTTTAATTTGCTAGAATTCATACCCTAGTATAATTGTTCTATTTTCTTTATATTCAAGGAAGGCATTTTTTTTTTAAAGATTTTATTTATTTATTTGACAGAGAGAAATCACAAGTAGGCAGAGAGGCAGGCAGAGAGAGAGAGAGGGAAGCAGGCTCCCCGCTGAGCAGAGAGCCCGATGCGGGACTCGATCCCAGGACCCTGAGATCATGACCTGAGCTGAAGGCAGCGGCTTAACCCACTGAGCCACCCAGGCGCCCCATGGAAGGCATTTTTATTAGAAATCTATGTCTAACATCTTGTTAGTGAACAAATCTACGCATTTACCAAGAGTTTCTCTTCTGATCTCTTTCAAGCCTTAGTTGTGAAGAAATGAAAAAATAGAGTATATACAGATGCATGTATACATGAAATGCAAACATGTAAGGTATGAATTAGATATATATACAAATACACATTTTACTTAATATATAGATATACACTATATCTTATACACACACACACACACATACAGAGCGAGAGAGCGAGTGAGAACTCTGTAAGTCATACCGCAAATTTTATATAGAAATCCAGATTATGTCCTAGTAGAAAAGTCTATCTGTGATTTCCTAAAACCACAGATGTCTGAGGTTTCTGAGTACACAGTATCTCCAAAACACAATGTTTTTCTTGTTGGTTTTTGTCTGCTTGAAAACATATCTATTCCTAATGGAGAAGGGCCTGTACTCCCAAAAGACTATCCACCTGGTAGGAGAATTAATAACTCATAAAATGTTCTCACTGCTTTCCTCTTTTGCTACAGTGACTGCTCTCAACATTGCTTACTTTTCGTGTTTGAGATAGGGTTGAACATATGGGTGGTAAGGGGATGACAGGGAGCTTGTGGTATTTTCATTATTCCATGTTCACAATATATCCAACTGAAAATATTTGAAACAAAATGACTAAGTGTGTATCTCCCTCAAGCCCTAGATAAGTATGCACTTAAAGATATGACTTAAAACACAGTCAAATATTTACTTAGATGCTAAAAGACAAAGTGTAAATAAATGACTGATACAAGGTTCATTTCCATTTCTGAGGAACATACAGACAACAGTTTTGAGCATTATAACACTAAAGTGGGGTCTAGGTATATGTTTGGGATTCTTTGATAAATAGTCTGATTAGGTCCAAGGAGGTTAGATTTGGAGAAACAACAAAGTAACTAAACTGATATCTGAAGAAGAGAACAGAGGTTCATTTTTCTTCATCTCTCTTCCCTGGCTTCCTTTGCTTTTTATTTTCAGAAGTGCTATCATTGAAAATGCCTCCAGGGTGTAAAAGGAATAGAGGAAAAGGAAGGGATTGGGTAGAAATTCCAGATACCAGTGAACTTTGAGGCAAAGAGACAGAAAGAACAGATGGAAATACCAAGATACAGAAGGAGGGAAGGAAGTTAACAAAGTTCTTCTCAAATGGTTATTTGTAAGCACTGCTTGTATTTTAAAATGAAAATGTTATATTGTCAAGATTCTATCACATTTGAAATTCATTCAGTGGCTGTGAATTCAGGACCTGCTGTGTGTCAGGCTCGGAGGATCCTGTCCTCAGGTCCATATAGGCACACAGACTCTACGTCCTTGCTACTCGGTATGTGCTCTGGGGACTGCACCATTGGCTTAACCATGACTCAGAATTGGCATTTTTACAAGATCTCCTTTTAATTCGTATGCACACTGAACATCTGAGACACACTACTTTAAATATATGACTATAAAAGCTTATGAAACAGACGTGCCTTGACACCATGAGAACACAAAAAGGGGAGCCACTTATTTTGAGGACTAAATAAAGACTTCATCTGGAAGGTATACATTAGACCTGAAGAATGCACTGGGGTTAATTAAGTGAATGTCTATGGTGAGGGTAGACAGTGATCTGGGCAGAAGGAATACTCCTAGGTATATAATCGAGAAAACTTAGTTTGGCTGGATGATAAAGAAGCATGCAACAAACAGATGGATGATGGGAGGGAGGGGTGTGAGGTGAGTGAGGACTAATGATTGATGGGTTGACAAACCAACTAAAGATTTGGGTTTATCCTTTGAGTGATGTGGAGTGAGTTACTGAAGGTTTTTAAGCATCTGTTTTTCACAATATGGAGAATAGTTTTGAGACAGGAGAGGTGGCAGCAGAAAGATGCCCTGATCTTAGCACACAGGACACAGTTCTTCAGGCCTGAGGTTGTATAAATTGTATCTTAGCTATTTCTTTGTTTCAGAAATACAGAAGACATTAGTGTAGTCGTTAAAGAGTCTTAGATTATTTTTACTCATTTTCTGTTCAAGAATGGAAATATTTTCTTTTCAAAAAAGCAAAAATTGGTAGTTGTGTGATCGTTTTTCTAGTCTCTTTGGACTGGAGAGAGGACACTATTTGCTCTTTTATGCTCAGCTTCAAGGCAACAAGAGACAAAAGTCATAGCTACACAGAGGACATAGTGGAGCTCCTAAATGAATTTAGTTTAATCCTTTAGATTTTAAAATGTTTAATTCTCTGAGATATGTTTCTTACTGATGGAGATCAAAATCTGAGCATTAGAACATCTGCCAGGCTACCTGTTGCATGATCTTCATCATTCTGAGAAGTAAAATAATTTAAAACAATAAGGCTTATGTTTGGGATTGTGAGTGCATGAATATGAGTCTGTATGTGTATTCATGTGTATTTATCAAAGTGTCATTGGATAACTGAGGACTTGTTGATGGACAAATGAGACGGGAGGGTATGTGTGTGTAGAACAGACTAATCAGTTCTGAACAGTGATAGAATGGTTTCACTATAGACCTTTATAACTATGAAGATTTCTATACTTGAACTGAACTCAGAACAAAATGAAATAAAATAATATTTAAAATCATTTTCCATACAATTTTCACAATATCTTATGCAATCCCTGTTGCAAACCTTTAAACTCAGCCTGAATCATTTACACACACATACTTTCGAGAGCATAAAGTTGTCACAAACTCTAAGAGCCCTGTGCTGAGGCAAGTGGGCACTACTACCAATACTCAGATGCACCCCAAACCTCAGTAACTTTTACTTCAAACTAGATTTGAATTTCTAGGAAGGAGTCTTGTTTTTGTACCTTAGTCCTTTCCCTATTACTTCTTTTGTGACCTGTTGGATCTCTAATACCAGTTCACACTTATCAACTTATATTTTAGACAGGAAAACTCAGGCTCTATTCAGGCTTCTTGGAGCCCAACCACCATAGGGAGCAAGTGAGTCAAGGCAGTGATAATATCTCCATGTTCCATACAAATGGGAAATATGAGGAAATGTTTCTTACATTTTAGTGATCCTGATTCTTCCTACAAGGGCAATGATATGCAAATTCTTTACTTATTTCATTATAAAAGATTATTTTTTAAAGAGCAGTTTAAAGTTCACAATGAAACTGAGGGGAAGATACAGAGATTTCTTATATCTCCCTCCTCCCCCATATGTACAGATCCCCCCATCATCAACATCCCCCACAAGAGTTACACACTTCATATGGATGATAAATCTACATTGACACATCACAATCACCCGAAGTCCATAGTGATTTTAGGGTTCACTCAGTGTTATACATTCTGAGTTTGGACAAATATATGACATAGAATTGTACAAAGTGTATTCACTGCCCTAAAACTCCTGTGCTCTGTTTATTCATCTCATTCTCCCACCCTTAATCCTGGCAACTACTGTTTTTTTCTCTGTCTCCATAGTTTGCTTTTTCTGAAGTGTCATATAGATGGAATCATACAGTATGTATCCTTTTCAGACTGGCTTCTTTCACTTACTAATAAGCATTTAATTTTCCTCCATGTCTTTTTGTGGCTTGATAGCTCATTTCTTTCTAGAACTGAGTAACATTCCATTGTCTGATTGTACCACAGTTTATTTATGCATTCATCTACTGAAGGATGTCTTGGTTGTTTCTGATTTTTGGCAATTATGAATAAGGCTGGTATAAGATCTGTGTGTATCTGTGTGTAGGTTTTTATATGGAAAAAAGTTTTCAACTCCTCTGGGTAAATACCAAGGAGAACAATTGCTGGATCATATGATAAGAATATGTTTAGTTTTTTAAGAAACCATTGCTACTAGGTATTTATCCTAAAGACACAGATGTAGTGAAAAGAAGGGGCACATGTACCCCAATGTTCATAGCAGCAATGTCCATAATAGCCAAATTGTGGAAGGAGTTGAAATGCCCTTTAACAGATGAATGGATAAAGATGTGGTACATATATACAATGGAATATTACTCAGACATCAGAAATGATGAATATCCACCATTTGCATCAACATGGATGGAACTGGAAGGTATTATGTTAAGTGAAGTCAAGCAGAGAAAGACAACTATCATATGGTTCCACTCACATGTGCAACATAAGCAATAGCATGGAGAATCATAGGGGAAGGGAAGGAAATCCAAAAAGGGGGAAATCAGAGAGGGAGGTGAAACATGAGAGACTATGAACTGTGGGAAATAATCTGTGGGTTTCAAAGTGGAGGGGGATAAGTGAAGGGGGTTCCAGGGTGATGGATATCAAGGAGGGAACATGCTATGGTGACGACTGGGTGTTATACTTAACTAATGAATCACTGAACACTACATCAAAAACTATGTACTATACAGTGGCTAACTGAACATAATTAAAAAAGAAAGAAAGAAAGAAAGAAAGAAAGAAAGAAAGAAAGAAAGAAAGAAAGAAAAATAAACCTTCAGTTGTCTTCCAAAGTAGCTCTACCATTTTGCACCTGATCCTAGCAGCAATCAATGAGAGTTCTAGTGCCTCCATACCCTTGCCAGCACTTGATGTTAGTGTTCTGGATTTTGGCCATTCTGATAACTATGTAGTGGTATTTCACTGTCCTTTTTAATTTGAATTTCCTTGATGACTTTTAGGTGGTATGTTTTTTCATATGCTTATTTGTCATCTGTACATCTTCTCTGGTAAAGTGTCTATTAAAATCTTGGGTCCATTTTTAACCAGGTTGTTTATCTTCTTATTGTTGAATTTAAGGAGTTCTTTGTATATTTAGGATAACATTTCTTTATTAGATATGTCTTTTGCAAATATTTTCCCTGGTTTGTGATTTGTCTTCTTATTCTCTTAACATTATTCTTCTGAGAGGAGAATTTTTATTTTAATTATGTCTAGCTTATAAATTCTTTCTTTTCATGGATCATACCTCTGGTGTTTAGCTGAAAGGTCATCACCAAATCCAAGGTCATCTAGATTTTCTCTAATGTTATCCTCTAGGATTTTTACAGTTTTAAAATTTACATATGTTCTTGTAATACTTTTTAAGTTAATTTTTGTGAAGGATTTAAGGCCTGTGTCTAGATTTATCTTCGCCTGTGGATGTCTAGTTGTTCTTGGAGCATCTGTCGAAAGGACTAACTTTATTCCATTGTATTGTTTTTGTTCCTTTGTCAAAGATCAGTTGACTCTATCTATCTGGGTTTATTTTTGGGATCTCTATTCTGTTCTATTCTTCTATTTGTCTTTTCTTTTACCAATACCACAATGTATTAATTACTGTAGTTTATAATAAGTATCGAAGTCCTGTATTATCAGTTCTTTAGTTTTGTTCTTCCTCTTCAATATTATGTTGACTCTTTTAATCCTATTTTTTTTAAGTTTCCCAAAACCCAGTTGTCAAAGATGCCATCCTATCCTTTTATATCAAATACAATTTTTATTTTAGGAGTTCAGAGAAGTTTAAAGATAGACACAAAAGAGTTTTCCCAATTGATGTTTTACAAAACTACATGTGAATTCAATTTTGAGTAAATTAATGCTCCTAGTTCTCTGCAGTTTTATTTTTCTCTGTTGTTTTATTTAGATTAAACTGCTAGAAGAGTATGGTGGTGCAAAGAATATATACACATATATGATCAGTCTTAATGCTGGAGCACAAAAAGTCATACTGAGATACTGAGTTTGGCTATTCATTTTGAGTTTTTAAGAAAGAGAGCATGGTTTCACTATCATCTCAATTATTATGTTCAATAACTACAGCTAACATATAAAAATAGTGGCTAAGTAGGTCTTTTAAATACCCTACACATATTAATTGATTTAATCTTCACAATGATCCTATGATAAAGATAGGATTGCCCTCACTTTTCAGATTAATCAACAAAGTCACAGTGTAGTTAAATAATTTACCCAAGGTTACATTGCTATTAGGTAGCAGAGCTGTTATTGATCAGCCTTGAAAATGTGAGTGATTGATTCAGAGTGGAAAGTTTTAGGAGATTTTTTTTAAATTAAAAAAAAATTTTTTTTTATTTTTTCAGCGTAACAGTATTCATTATTTTTGCACCACACCCAGTGCTCCATGCAATCCGTGCCCTCCCTAATACCCACCCCCTGGATCCCCCAACCTCCCACCCCCCGCCCCTTCAAAACCCTCAGGTTGTTTTTCAGAGTCCATAGTCTCTCATGGTTCACCTCCCCTTCCAATTTCCCCCAACTCCCTTCTCCTCTCTAACTCCCCTTGTCCTCCATGCTATTTGTTATGCTCCACAAATAAGTGAAACCATATGATAATTGACTCTCTCTGCTTGACTTATTTCACTCAGCATAATCTCTTCCAGTCCCGTCCATGTTGCTATAAAAATTGGGTATTCGTCCTTTCTGATGGAGGCATAATACTCCATAGTGTATATGAACCACATCTTCCTTATCCAAAATTAGCAAGACAGGAGATTTTTAAAATTAAGGAGGTCTGGGCTCAAAACTGGGCTTTAAGGATTTAGTACAAACTCTTGGGCATAGTGATTAAATTCTGTTAACTTCAGTTTGTTCACCCATAAAGTAGAAACCATATCATCCCCCACTAATATGTTCCTGGGAAGATGGAAAGAGGTAAGGATGTGAATGTGCTTACCATTGGTACAGAGGTACAGAATGGACTCAAGGGAGGTTAACTGCTTTTATTATCACATTACATTTCCAATAAAATCTCTGTTGGCTGTAGCAATCAGCATTGCTACATAAACTATGCTGTCTAGCTGAACTTCAATTCTTTACATGTTAAATGAGTAACAATATTTTCTGTAAAAATTTCAACCATGTATTATGTACACTCTACTCTGGCTCATTAGACTGAATGTACTGAATCACAAGGTAATTATTAGGAAAAACAATGGTGGTTATGAACAGTAGAAATAAATGTAAACATAGCTGATTAAGGGAAGGTGAGTTGAAAGCCTGTTGGATTCAGCAACTGTCCTTAGCTCTAGAAGGGTAAATTGTACTAGTGGGGATGGCTGAGTATAACTCAAAAATGTTCTTAAAGACTAAAGTGACAGGCATTTTCCACCTACTGCTCATACCTTAAGGACTGCCATACTTTCATTCATGGCAGAATGAAGCCTGGAAACATGGGCCTACAAAGATGACAATATTAAGTTGACCCATTCCCACACAAAAAGAAATCACACAAAGCAGTGGGCTTCCCTTCTGCCCTGACTGGTTGAGTTTTTTGGTTCTTACTTTCTACACCCAGAACTTTCCCTATTAGCTGTCATTTTCTTTTGCACAGTTCCACTGGCTGCTGCTATTGCCAGTGCACCACAACTGAACTCAGATTTTTTTTTTTTCGAGTTTTCTATGTTCTTCTTTCTTCTGTGTCCCACAATTTCTCTTATGTGTATTTGTTGAGTCAATTATTTTTGGAAAGTAGAAATTCACTGTATGTCCCCTCTCCCTTGTTTCAGCAGTTTTAAGCCCTCTCTCTCTCTCTGGGTTAAAGGAACAGTTTGAAGGAATGAAAAGAGGTTGGGCCAGCTACTTGGAGACATGGGCTTTATGCCTCCCAGACCCAGCTGTACATCTTACTAGCTGTGTGACAAAGCTACTTACCCTCTGAGGAGTTTAAATTCCTTGTCTATAAAATGGGGGAATAATTGTACCTGTATCATTGGATGGTTGTGAAGATTATTTAAAAGAGTTAACAGATGTAAGCTGTTTGGAATACAGCCTGGCACTCAGAAAGCTGATATTATTATTAGTGTAATCTTTCTTCAAAATCTTCACATCCTGACTAAATGAAACTCCTCTCATGAACACCTCACTCATCAAGAGTCCTCACTGGTTTTTTCTTTTTATTCCCACAGCACTGATAATGTTGAACTTCACCCAAGCCCTATTATCCTAGAAAACAGCAAAGTTTAAGAAATTCCCCCTCTCTTTTATTGTTCCAGGTAACAGCTTACTGTAAAAATCCACCCTGCCCCTTATAACTTAGATAAAACTCATGGATGCTCATTGGTTTACCTATGACGAGGCCAGGTGCAGACCCTCCAAATTCCTATATTTGCTTCATAAAGGATTAGCTACACTGCTATCCTCACTGATCAACCAGAACAAAATGCTTAGTAGCCATAATTCGTATAAGATTCTCTTCCTCCTTCAGACCCCCAACTTCAACATACCCTCATCCTGAGCCAGCATAGAGCTGCTCTTTAATAGGCCTTCCACAGAAAGGGCTGGCCTCAGGATAGAACTTTCTCTGATGTGTTGTCCTATGATGCCACTTCTGTTCACTACGTCCCCACACTCTGTTCTTGCTAGCTTTGTTTTCTTCTCCCTATAAAAGAAAAACTCCTTTTGTATACATCCTGAGATGTTTGCAGATCTTATACTCAGAATATCCTTGCTGTTGCAAAGTCTTCCTCATATTGCAATAGTCTCCCTCTTTGCAATAACCCATCTAAATAAAGTCCTTAAAACTTTAGTTAAAAAAAAATTTTTTTTGACATCTCCATGTCCAAATTCCTGCTTTCCTTGAAAGAGGACTTCAAATTCCATGTGTGCCAGAAACTTTTCACGTTGGTGGAAAATTTACTGCCTCCATTTATGATCCATGTTTTATACTAAACTTGTTATTTTGCATCCTATTATGTGAATAATTTATCTCTTCTGCTCAATAATAACTGCCCCAGGAGATCTCTGCTTAATTCATTCTTTGATTTATCACAGTGCTTAGCACCTTACACAAATAAGAACTTGTTTTTTTATAAAGTGAATGAAGAATGGACTTAGTACATCTACAGAATCTATCAAATGGCAATAGATGATGAAATGCAGCCAACAAATAAGGGGCTCTAAGCTATTATGTCATCTATAATACAGTTGAAATCAGGTATTATATACAAAGCATTAGGAATGATGTACGCAGTAGGCATTCAATACATGCTAGTTTTCATCATCATCAACATCATCATCATTACAATCCTCTTTTATTTTTATTTGCATTAAAGAGATGTTCTCTTAATAGAGAGCATCCAACTTACATGATTACTATGGCTGAAACTGACCAGGGAATATTAATTGCTTTTTTCTTTTTTATATAATATTTTTTGAAATATAATTTTACTATTGTTTGTATCAGAGTAAAGAAAACTGACTGTGGCAGTTCTGGTGTCAAACAACCCTATGATACAAAGATAGACACGTAGCTAATGTATATTGTTGCTTTTTCATTTTGGTGTTCCTTTATATGCCAGAGGGAGGAAACAAGATTTTCTTGAGAGTCTATTACATGCTATGTCCTGTACCAGGTGCCTAAATATAATTCCACTCTCATTATAATTTTATGTGAGCCAAAGAAAGTCACCCTGGGAAGTTAATTTGGCCATGGTATCATTTTAGGGTAAAAGAAAAAAATCCTGGTTTAGATTAGTATCTGCACATTTAATAAGCATTTCTTGAAATAATGGATAATGGTTTATTGGTTTTTGGAGAGTTTGCTCTTTCAAGAAGAGCTGGCTGCCCTCTCCCACACTATGAAGAGATATACCATTCAGAAAACTTGCTAAAATCAGAAAAGTGTCCAGCTTTAATATTTTATTGCATTAGAAAGTTTTATCCCTGGAAGGACCCACAGGGTTCCCTGGGATACAAGTTACTATTAGGACATTTGTTTAACCCAGGTTGGAAAAAGAACCAAAACTTGAAGTCACCTCACTCTAATCCACACTCTTTCTACTATATGACACTCCCTCACAAAAGTTATAAAATCCTTTCCTTATCATTTTCTGGACATTAGTTGTTTCAAGTATTGTACCATTACAGATAATACTGCAGAGACAGCTTAAAAATAATTGTTTTCCTCCCTCTCTCTCTCTAAGATTAATGCTTAGGAAACAATTCCTCCTAAAAGAGACCAAGGACAGTTTTCCTTTTCATGTTGTCTCTCCCCTTTCTGCCTCCTTTGACTTTTTTATCCACCATCTATCTATATCTGTCTATCTATCTATCTATAATTCTTTTCTTTTTGGGGTGTGTGTGTGTGTCTTCGCTTAGCATTAGTCTTCCAAGTTGTCTCACTATTCTATTTTTTCACATTGTAGTACTTTGTTCATCATCACTAGCCATCAGGGAGATTCAAATTAAAACCACATTGAGATACCACCTTACACCAGTTAGAATGGCCAAAATTAGCAAGACAAGAAACTACATGTGTTGGAGAGGATGTGGAGAAAAGGGAAACCTCTTACACTGTTGGTGGGAATGCATGGTACAGCCACTTTGGAGAGCAGTGTGGAGATTCCTCAAGAAATTACAAATAGAGCTTCCCTATGACCCTGCAATTGCACTACTGGGTATTTACCCCAAAGATACAGATGTAGTGAAAAGAAGGGCCATCTCTACCCGAATGTTTATAGCAACAATGGCCACGGTTGCCAAACTGTGGAAAGAACCAAGATGCCCTTCAACAGACGAATGGATAAGAAAGATGTTGTCCATATACACTATGGAGAATTATGCCTCCATCAGAAAGGATGAATACCCAACTTTTGTAGCAACATGGATGGGACTGGAAGAGATTATGCTGAGTGAAATAAGTCAAGCAGAGAGAGTCAATTATCATATGGTTTCACTTATTTGTGGAGCATAACATATAGCATGGAGGACATGGGGAGTTAGAGAGGAGAAGGGAGTTGAGGGAAATTGGAAGGGGGAGGTGAACCATGAGAGATTATGGACTCTGAAAAACAATCTGAGGGTTTTGAAGGGGCGGGGGTGGGAGGTTGGGGGAACCAGGTGGTGGGTATTAGAGAGGGCAAGGATTGCATGGAGCACTGGGTGTGGTGCAAAAACAATGATTACTGTTACGCTGAAAAGAAATAAAAAATTAAAAAAAAAAAAGAAAAGCTTTCTCAAATTTCAAAATCCTTTCTAAGGAAAAACCTTCAACAAATTGGGTATAGAAGGGAATGAATCAACATAATAAAAGCCATATACAACAAAGCCACATCTAACATTATGTATATACACACACACACACACACACACACACACATATATATATATACACACACACATATATATATATACAACAAAGCCACACCTAATATTATGTGGAGATATATATAGATATAGATATAGATATAGATATAGACATATGTATCTTTTAAGATCAGGAACAAAACAAGTTTGCCCATACTCCCCATTCTTATTCAATAATATAGGTGAAGTCCTGGTTAGAGCATTTAGGCAAGACAAAGAAACAAAAGACAATCAAATTTTAAAGTAAGAAGTAAATTACTTCTTGATGAAATGATGGTGTACAGAGTAAATCCTAAAGACTCAATAACAAACTGAGGGTTTTGGAGGGGAGGGGAGTGGGAGGTTGGGTGAGCCTGGTGGTGGGTATTAAGGAGGGCACGTATTGCATGGAGCACTGGGTGTGGTGCATAAACAATGGATCTTGGAACACTGAAAAAATAAAATAAAATTAAAATAAAAAAAGAAAAGAAGTTTTGATATATAATATACAATGGATTATTACTTAGCCATGAAAAAGAATGAAACCGAGGGTTGCTGGAGGGGAGGCAGACAGATGGGCTAAATGGATGATGGGTATTAAGAAGGGCACTTGTTATGATGAACACTGGATATTGTATTGAAGTGATGAATCACTAAATTCTACTCTGAAATTAATATTACACTATATGTTGACTAACCAGAATTTAAATAAAATTTAAATTTAAAATTTAAAAAAAATTTAAAAATTTAAATTTAAAATTTTAAAAAGTTTTTAAAAAATATAAATGAATCACCAGACTATACAAACTTTTAAAAACACTTCAGTTGACCCTGTATAAGGAAAATTATGTTGTGCTGACTTTAAAATAATGTCATTTGAATTACTGTGAAGAAATAACAGTTATTATAGCTCATTAGGATTATTATACATTAATTTGATTGTAATCAATATACAAAGAATTTTAAACGAAATGGCTAATTTTAAATTATTTTATGCATCAGCTGAAAGCCCTAAAATAATTACTTATATCACAGGTTTATGGTTAAGGCTAAAATAACATTTATCTGAGTTATTTATAATAGAATACATTCCTACAATACATACCCAATTTAGCTTTTGTTTATTCAACATTTCAAATGATTAATCATCGTCTACTATGTGCTAAATAATGTAGATTTACTGATAAAATCAAAATAGACAAGATGATGTTTTACTTCAAGTTAAGTTAGAAGCCACTGAAAAAGAATGTCAATAAATCTCAATAGCCAAATAAGCACAGAAAAAACAATGCCAGAAGCAATGTGACCTCTAGGGAAGAAGGGACTGCTCTGATCCTGGAGGAAAGCACTGAAGGCTGACAGGTGGAGATGGGGCTTTGAGCCGCATCTTGAAAGACAGGTAGACTGAATAAGCAGAGGTTTGGTGGGTTTGTAAAGCAGAGGGGTAGAGGGGAAGTATACGAAGAAGCATTCTGACAGAAAAGTGGGAGGTGTCTAGTTTAGCAGTTTCCCTTTGAGGTCTTTCATGACTTGACTGTAAACATCTCTTTTACTCAGATGACTCTGCATCAGCAAAATGTGCCTGTGTTACTTAGGATAAGGCTAGCTGCTACGAAAATAAACCTCATGATTTCAGTGGTTTAACTTACAGGACAGTCACTTCTCACTCCCAGAAGCATGCAATGAGTGTCCTTCTGGTCAGTAATCAGCTTTCCCCCATGAAGTGATTTAGAGACCAGAGCTCCTTCTCTCCACTGGAGCCTAAGTATTCTCTGCCTCTAAGCAATTACTGGGGGAAGAATAGGAGAAAAAAATACTCATTTCCTCATTATTTTGGCTCAGAAGCGACAGTTCCTTCTTTTCTTTGCATTTATTGGTGAGAACTAGTCATGTGGCTCTACCAGAAGCAATAGGGGTTAGGAGATACACAGCTGACCTTTGAACAACACAGATTTGTACTGCACATGTCTACTTACATGCACAGTTTTTACAGTCAAGTAGTATAAGTATACTTTTTCTCCCTTGTGATTTTAATATTTTTTTCTCAAGCTTACTGTATTATAAGAATATAGTATATAATACTTATAGCATACAAAATATGTGCTAATTGACACTTTATGTTACTGGTAAGGCTTTTGGTCAACAGTAGGCTGTTACTGGTTAAGTTTCTGGGGAGTAAAAAATTACCTGCAAATTTTTGACTGTATAGGAGGTCAACCTACTGAATGGAAGAAGATATCTGCAAATCATATATCTGATAAGGAGTTAATATTTAAGATCTATAAAGAACTTACATAACTCAACACCAAAAATACAAATAATTCAGTTAAAAATGGGCAGAGGACCTGACTAGACATTTTTTCCAAAGAAGACATAAAGAAGGCCAATAGATACATGGTAAGATGCTCAACATCACCAGTTCAACAGAAACACAAATCAAAACCACACTGAGATATCACCTTACACTCGTCAGAATAGTTAAAGTCAAAAACACACACACACACAAACTGCAACAAAACAAGTGTTGGTGAGAATGTGCAAAAAGGGAAACCTCACACACATAAATTGGTGCAGCCATTGTGGAAAGTAGTATGGAGGTTAATTATCTTTAAAAATTAAGAAGATAATTGCCATATGATGCAATAATTCCACTATTGGATATTTACCTAAACAAAACAAAAACACTAATTCAACACTTATTCAAAAAGATATACATATCTCTATGATTACTGCAGCATTATTTACAATAGCCAAGATATGGAAGCAGCCCAAGTATCCATCTAAAAATGAATGGATAAAACAGATGTAGTATACATATACGATGGGATAGTACTCATCCATAAACAGAATGAAATCTTGTCTTTGAAACAATGTGGCTAGATCTACAGGGTATAATGCTAAGTGAAATAAGTTAGAGAAAGACAAATACCATATAACTCAATTCATGTGAAAGTTAAGGAAAAAACAAGAAAGAAAACAAGAGATGAACAAAAAAGCCAAACTCATAAATATAGAGAACAAACGTGTGGTTGCCAGAGAGGAAGTGGGTGGGGATGGATAAAACAAATGAAGGGGATTAAGAGCACACTTATCATGATGAACAGTGAGTAATGCATAGGAGTGTTGAATCATGTATTGTACACCTTAAACAAATATAACTCTGTAGGTTAATATATTGAAAAAAAAAAGAAAGCAATAAAAGGGAAATCCTTGACTCCAGGTTGTTTTTACCAAAGAAATACAATTAAAAAACTCCACAAACATTACAGGCAAATTTGTGACTATGCAGGAGGCCAGCCCCCCTAATGCCTGTGCTGTTCAAGAAGTAACTCAGTTCCAGGCTGAGCAGCTGCCGCCCAGCAAAAGCTGTATATTACACTAAGGAAAGAAGAGTCTATTCTGCCACACCCACCCTTTAGTGAACTGTGTGGCAAAGTACAGAAAGTACAGCAACACATATATGAAAACATATTTGCAATTCCAATTAAGAGTACAGTTGACATGTTGATATCGCAGAGCTTCACCTATATTGGTAACTATGATTCCAAGAGCTGGAGTGAAGTGGAAACCTTAACTACAACTAGAGGGGAAGTGCTGAAATACTCTGTCATTATCCTCTAAGACTCTGGTTATACACCAGAAAAAAGCACAAATCAAAAATAAATTGCCAGATTAAATTTGACTTTATCAATGCCCAGAAGTTATTTGAATAAGAATAATGTCATTATAGATGTTTCTAAATTAAACAAATGAACAAAAAACATGTCAATGTTAGGATTCTTATGAATTGGAAATGTAGGGTCCAAGCTGAACTCCCAAATAGGAAAATTCTGCCAAAACAAATCTGTATTCTGGAATTTAACTGTGTTTCACAAATAAAAATTGTCTCTCTGGCTTTTATTTTATCTCTCCTGAAAATCACCTTTTCTTAACATCTTTGTTATCCTTAAAGCATTATGTCCTTTGTACACCTCACACTCTATACCTTGCCCCTGAATAATCCCATTCATTGTTATAGGTTCAAGTATCACCTGTGTGCAGATTAATCTCAAATACTTTAACATCTTCAGGCCTATATTTCCAATCGCATCCTGAAACCCTCCAACAGAAAAAGCCAACATTATCAAACCTTAAATGCCACTTCCTGGGGATACAATATAGTAGTCCACCTAAAATCCATTCCCCAACTGCCGCTTCCTAGCCATCTTTGCTGTCTTGATATTCTTTACCCTACTTCAGGTCCTCATGTGCTTCATGGGGAGGCTGAGGGCTGACCGTGAATTGTCAAAGCCAGTCACACTGATGGTGAATGGTTTATTCATGGGCAATTTTAAACAATGGGATGGTGGCTGAAAGTCTGCTCTGAGACCTTCTGGGAAAACTGCCCTTGCTCTTGTTTAGGGAATACAATATGAGCCAATTCTTTTTCTGTTTATAAACATAGGGGTCTTCACATGATGCCATCTGAGAAGCAAGCCTAAGAGATCAAGTCATTTGCTGAGAACAGCAGAGTCAAGGCAAAACTGAAAAAAAAAAATGTCCTTGATAATGTCATGGTAGCTGCTGAATTACACATCCCTGGCCTTATCTACTTCTGGAATTCTTGTTAGAAAACACATTATGGGTCTTTGTTACTTAAGTCATTAGTTAGTTGGACTAAAACAAAGAAAAGACAACTAATGTACTCTTCAAAGAGGTTCATCTTGAAATCCCTCAAAAGTCAAATCCAAACAAAAACTGGGCCCCATTCCATGAATCCTCCCATGTAACTAATCATCTCATTATTTTGTCCTATTACCGTTGTATATCTCAAATCTGTTACCTCTTCTTCAAACTTACTGGCTTATCTTTGTTTCAGCCTCTTGTCTGCCACAAAAAACAGTGGGGTAAAGCACCTCTTTACTCTGTTATTTGCAATCTATGCTTTGAATAGTACCCATGTAGAAATTACCTATAACTTCTTCACTTCATTTAAAATAATAAATGCAAATCTTAAACTATAGAGCACATACATTTATACATTTATAAGTAGCTTACGCAAGTTTACAAGTGTTGCTCTAAATGTAATTCTTTATCTTACAAAATGTTTATCAAATAATTTTGTTGAATAAAAAAAGTAAAAAAAAAAAAGGCAGGTCAGCACTATTGAGTTTATTTAAGTCATGGAGAAATTAGATTAATAAAAAGGATCTAATTATATACCCTAAGTAGAAAACACCATCAAAACTATTTCATTATATTTGTACTAAGCTATTTTGCTTGAATCTAATTTTAGCAATGTCATAGCCAACCAGTAAATAGTAAATAGCCTACTACCTCTTTGCCGCCCCCGTAACATATTGCTTTCACATTAATGGATATTTTTCACATCTCTGCTACTTCACTCCTTTCATGTTTGGTGTTGACAAGTGTTACTGGTTTCATTATTCTGAAAGGGTTATATGATTAACGAGCCAAATAGCACCATAGCAACAATATCTAAGTAGAAACATTGTTTTCAGGTTAAATTTTTAATCGGGGACTCATAAGAGTTGATGCATAGAAGAAACATGACATGTTTGTGACATTCAGAAGCCATGATTTCCCTTAAAAAAGTTTGAAATGCATTTTTGCTTTTTTTTTTTAAAGGACATATGTTTCAGTGTCATTCTTTCAACCTTAATTTGACAGAGTAAACCTCAATTTAAAAAAAAAGCTCAGCATGTGCTTTGTGATGATAAGTGATATATTGAAAACCTAACATTTTAAATAAATATTAGAAATCACAACACTTAGAGTCAGGGCATAGAGATAGCAGCATTTATATTCATGTTTAGAGAATGTGTCATAGTTTAATGAATAAAGCAAATGTGTCCTTCAAAGGACGGCAGCGTGGAAACAGCATAATTTTCTAACGGAACATCAATAATAAGTGCTTTTAAACGTTCCAAATTTTCTGTTGACACCATAGCACAGCAGTGACAATACTTCTATATTTAAAATAATACCTTATAAGTGCTATTGTGTATTTTTTTACTTCCTTAATAAACACATCATGCAGTATCTTTTGAAATAAAGTCTATGATATTCATAATGAATCTTTGATACTTTTTATATTCCAATAAGTCCTGGTTGATACACTGGAGTATAGCCCTATCCTAACCCAACAGATGATTAAGAAATAAGTAATGAGATCTTCGAGTTAAGGCATAGAGTAAGCTCTTCCTTTATATCTTACATAGAATTCATAAAATGTCTTTAATTTCATATTCATGTTGAACTGTCCATTTATAATTCACTGGATTTTTTAGGTCGTCCAGATGGAACAACAGATGCTAACATAGTGACTAAAAGCTTTGGTCAAGCATTTTAAGAAATGAAAACACTAATTCTTCTTATGCAAAAGCCATATATTTTGACATGAATAAAACTAACTCTATTTCCATGCAGTTTTTTCATAGGTAGTTTTTAAAAATTCTTCTAAACATGTTATTATACAGTGTCTGCATCAATTAGAAGTTACTTTGCAAGAGTTACCTCTTGATTTTATCAAAGAAGATTTCAAAATTGCAGGAAAGACAAGTTAAAACCCTGGCATACTGTAAACCTAGTAGACCTGTTCATAGTGCAAAAATAATAAAAGCTCTTCTAAATAGTTAAAATGTTTTTGAAAATATACATTCATCATTCAAAATTTTATTAAGCTTATATGAAGTTGTCATATCAAACTATAATATTTTTATTTTCTCAACTGCTTCCTCTTTTTTAAACTATAAAATGTCTTTGAAAGATATGAGTATTAACATAATTAGCAATGAAAAATCACTGGGAGTCTCCATGACCATTCTCCGCATTGTCTATGCCTAAACATACCTTAGAGGGGAATCTATTGATTTTTTTTGTAATTCCTTTGTTTTAATTTAAATTTTTATTTTTTAAAAGATTTTATTTAAATTTAAGTTAGTTAACATATATTGTATTCTTAGTTTCAGGGATAGAATTTAGTGATTCATCACTGGCATGTAACACCCAGTGCTCATTACAACAATTGTCATCCCCCTGCTCACCTCCCTACTCACCTCCTACTCACCTCCCCTGCAATAACCTTCAGTTTGTCCCTTACAGTTATGAGAGTTTAAAAGCCTTCAGAGAAGATAGCACCAGCGATCTCTCCCAGTATTGAGCAATGAGTTTTCCAGGAATCACTGTCAAATGCTAAACTCAGAAAGCTATAAATGTAATCTTCTCACTTGACCAGAAAGGAAGATAAGATGAGGAGAAAGTAAACATTCTGCCATGTATGCAATAAACAGTTAAAAAAAAACCAACAACAATGAAAACAAATCCACCTAAATCATTATGAAACCTTTACTTGAGGTATTTTTAGTGCAGCAACTTCTAGTTGCTCATCCATTATTCTGAATTTTCCCAATTCTTAACATCTGACTATAACATATCATAGCTTTTTTCAATCGAAATAATATTAATATTCTCAGTCCCTTGAACCTTTCCTATTTTCTCCATCTTTAAACATTAGTGTGCTTTCTTCCACAGTCTCCACAAGATCTTACTGTCCTTCTTAATTTGATGTCTAGGAAAGAAGAAACATAAACTTGGGACTTCATTAAGAACAACACACAAAGTGAGTATGACTGGAAATTGGCCAGTGTTTTAATTTTTTTCCCCAGTTCTGTACACATTAAGCTGACAGAGTACAGTTTATTAACGAAAACACCCATAGGGAAGTAGCAGCATGATCATACTGTGTTTGCAACAATTCAACTGTAGGTACTATGTGTTATTATTCATTTTTAAGATAAGAATTTATTTAAACTAATATTGGGATGATATAATATCATTAAGTCTTGGAGGAACGTACTGTTTATACAAATCAACTTAGTTTTATTTATGCTAATAAATTTCTTGCCACTACAAAAGCAACAATAAAATTAGGAACATGGGAGCTATGTATAAAATAGGCTTGATAATTCTCTAAAAGAAAAATATATAGGTAAACACATACATATAGATTTTATCACACTAAAACACCTAATTAAGTCACTGAACCATTAGGAAATTTATCTTGCCCAATATCTTGCCCAATATCACAAAAGTTTTAGTATTGACATTATATACTAAGTTCAGTCTTCATATTTTAAAGAGAGTGCATGGAGCAAGGTATGAACTGCAATTTAGCATTGAGGGTATAACCATCTTTATTCATAGTGCTCAGAGACTTGACTGCAATCAAATATGTTGGAATCCTTCCTCAAGATCCTAGATCCTATTATATTTTATGCTTAAAGTTTTTTTTTTATGCTTAAAGTTTTTAATTTAGAAATATAATCATCTATTTGCATCATCCTAGGGTTCATTTGCAATCTCTGATTTGATAATACTGGGAGGGTGGAGAACAGTGAGCAATAGAGGTGTCAGCTTGTCCTCAAAACCATTCACACCAGAGCTTCTGTATGGAAACAGGTGCGATATTGAATTCTCAGTCAATTTTGGTGACGTCAAAACTAAAAGCAGTTATAAAATGCCAAAATAATGGCTTGTGTTTCACAAGTTTTATAGAAAACCAATGTCTGTCAAACTAGAGAGCCAACATGAAGTGGGAAAGGGATCCTCTTTAAAAAAAATTCGATCTGATAAAAAGAACCTTTAAAATGCACTCCAATCTACTAAGAATGAGCATTTATATAAAATGGACAGTTCGTGGTAAACTATACATAAGATTTATTTTATCAGTCATTTTAGGTGTACAATTTGGCTGGGATTTAGTACATTCAAAATGTACAATCATCACTATTATCCATTTTCAGAGCCTTTTCATTATCCCAAGTTGAAACCCTGTACCGACTAACAGTCCTTCCATTCCCCCTGCTACCAGCCTTTCTATGTTTTGTCTTCATGAATTTGCTTATTCTAAGTATCTCATATAAGTGGAATCATACTCAAAAGGGTTTTTAAAATGTGACCCACAAAGAAGGAACCAGGTTGTAAAAAAGAAGTGACATTAATAAGTCAAAGTTACACACACACACACACAGAGACACACACACACATACACACAAAATCAGATCAAGAGCAGAAATGCAAGACATGCATATATTCATTATTTACACCCCTTACAGACACTGGACTACAGTTGTTAGCAGATTGTATAGAGGTAAGATTTTCTGAGATTTCTCCACACATATAAACCATTACTTAGAGTTACTCAATGATGTGTATTGATGATAATCAATGTCCTTTGAAAGACCAGGTTAAGATTATAAATATTAACATTCCATTAAGTAAAACTAGCCCAGGTAAAGAGTCACAGATCAGACCAAACCATAACAGTGGACACTTCCATTTGCACATTTCTTTATAGCCTGATTTCACATGCCTGAGCTAATTTACTCCTTTCCACAGCCCTGAGAGTGGGTATTCACAGTGGACATATTTTGCATTATTTTGTCATACCAAGTCTTTGCAATCTTGCATGTATTTTATACTTACATCACATTTAAATCCAGTCTAGTCACATTTCAAGTGCTCAGTAGGCACATACTTTCATTGTCTACTATATCGGACAGCACAGTTCCAGATGTGTACTTGTTTCTCTAATTAACTAATCATTCTATCAAAGAATATTTATTGGTCAGCTCTCCAATCTCAAAATTGAGTTTGTTGAATAAAGCATATGAGAATCAGAGGCAGGAGAGTGCAAATAAATGAATGGAACTTCATTAAAAATGATGATGATTTGTATTTAAAATTACAAATTCATGCTCACACTGTACTTTGAATTTCATCCTTGGTAAAATATAGATAATAATACTTACAAATCCTTTTGCACAGTGCCTGCCATATGGTTAGCAGTCAAAGGAAAAGTTGCTGTCTCTCTAACAATGAGGTAGGTATGAGTTGGGTTAGTTGTGTGCAAGGCTAGAAGCAGTACAGCTCTCACAACAGGGTTAGACATGAAGGATTACCAGGACAGGAAGACTTTATCATTTCTCAGAGGTAGGCAGTCTGAAGGACTGCACTGGTAGGGTTATCGTAATGAAAACATTCTAGTACAAATCAAATCCAATGCTGTCAAACTCAGCAAGAAATTAAAGGCTAACTCTTGCTGATAAAACATGTTAGGCAACAATATAATACCAAAAAGTATGTCATAGAATTCAATCACATCAAAAACAATAGATCTGGAGTAGGGAGTACTGCTGACCAAGTGCTCTTCTTAATATGTATGCTCTCACACAGCACCAAAAATGGCATCATTCTTTTTAAGATTTTAAGATATCACTCATCATTTTAGGCATAGCTACTTTATAGCCTGTATCTATGGATTCTAGTATATAACATTCTGAAGGTTAATATAGGTTTGTTTTTATTTTGGGTTTTGTTTTTGTTTTTAATGCCACCTTGACCCAGGATCATTTTTTTTTTTTTTACCTTGCTGTTTTCTTTTCTTTTTTTTTTTTTTTTAATTTTTTATTTTTTATAAACATATATTTTTATCCCCAGGGGTACAGGTCTGTGAATCACCAGGTTTACACACTTCACAGCACTCACCAAAGCACATACCCTCCCCAATGTCCATAATCCCACCCCCTTCTCCCAAACCCCCTCCCCCCAGCAACCCTCAGTTTGTTTTGTGAGATTAAGAGTCACTTATGGTTTGTCTCCCTCCCAATCCCATCTTGTTTCATTTATTCTTCTCCTACCCACTTAAGCCTCCATGTTGCATCACCACTTCCTCATATCAGGGAGATCATATGATAGTTGTCTTTCTCTGCTTGACTTATTTCGCTAAGCATGATACACTCTAGTTCCATCCATGTTGTCGCAAATGGCAAGATTTCATTTCTTTTGATGGCTGCATAGTATTCCATTGTGTATATATACCACATCTTCTTGATCCATTCATCTGTTGATGGACATCTAGGTTCTTTCCACAGTTTGGCTATTGTGGACATTGCTGCTATAAACATTCGGGTGCATGTGCCCCTTTGGATCACTACATTTGTATCTTTAGGGTAAATACCCAATAGTGCAATTGCTGGGTCATAGGGCAGTTCTATTTTCAACATTCTGAGGAACCTCCATGCTGTTTTCCAGAGTGGCTGCACCAGCTTGCATTCCCACCAACAGTGTAGGAGGGTTCCCCTTTCTCCACATCCTCGCCAGCATCTGTCATTTCCTGACTTGTTGATTTTAGCCATTCTGACTGGTGTGAGGTGATACCTCATTGTGGTTTTGATTTGTATTTCCCTGATGCCGAGTGATATGGAGCACTTTTTCATGTGTCTGTTCGCCATCTGGATGTCTTCTTTGCAGAAACGTCTGTTCATGTCCTCTGCCCATTTCTTGATTGGATTATTTGTTCTTTGGGTGTTGAGTTTGCTAAGTTCTTTATAGATTCTGGACACTAGTCCTTTATCTGATATGTCGTTTGCAAATATCTTCTCCCATTCTGTCAGTTGTCTTTTGATTTTGTTAACTGTTTCCTTTGCTGTGCAAAAGCTTTTGATCTTGATGAAATCCCAATAGTTCATTTTTTCCCTTGCTTCCCTTGCCTTTTGCGTTGTTCCTAGGAAGATGTTGCTGCGGCAGAGGTCGAAGAGGTTGCTGCCTGTGTTCTCCTCAAGGATTTTGATGGATTCCTTTCGCACATTGAGGTCCTTCATCCATTTTGAGTCTATTTTTGTGTGTGGTGTAAGGAAATGGTCCAATTTCATTTTTCTGCATGTGGCTGTCCAATTTTCCCAGCACCATTTATTGAAGAGGCTGTCTTTTTTCCATTGGACATTCTTTCCTGCTTTGTCGAAGATTAGTTGACCATAGATTTGAGTGACCCAGGATCATTTAAGGCCCTTGCTGGGGGCCAGTTAGTGGGCAAGGAAAAATGGATTATTTTCTAGCGAAATTTATAAAATCTAGAAGAATACCTGGTACATAGAAAGCACCTGAAATGTTTTAAAGGGTGAGTAAATTGAGGTTATGTGGATTAAGTGTGTGATTATAAATAAGAACTTAGAACAGATCCCAGCACATAATAAATAGTAAATATTAACTATTCTCATTATCAATGCTTTTTATTGCTAATATTGATGGAAATTATCCAAAGGAATAATGCCTTCTTTTCCCCGAGGCCAGAAAAGGCACATCCCAACCCTGCTACTGATATATTCTGAAATATTCTATGACATTTTCTACTTAAGAATAAAACATAATGTTTATTATTTAGTTATCATGCCTTGACAATAAACATTTGCTTAATTAATACAGTTTGGCAATTCATTCAATATATTGAGAGATTAATATTTTATTATTTATTTTTATTATTTTAAATTATTTTTATTTTAACCATTTAAAATTATTTAAATTATTAAATTATTTAAATTGTTTTATTAATTAATAAATTAAGTTAATTAGTATCAGGAGAGTTATTATTAGAAAATACTCATAAGAGAGGTCTTTAGCTCTATGGACTGGATTCCAAATCAAGATTGGACAGACAAAATGACTAAATTCAGTTTCACTATTTGATCAGCTTTAATCTCTTTCAATTCAAAAGTTTGAATCAAAATGATTTTTGAGTTTCAAAATATGACATATGTTTACTCATAAAAACAGCTAAGACTACCTGTGACATGCTCCATTTTATAAAAAATAATATATGTAATGGTTGTTTTGGGCATTAGTTCTAGCACGTTACTAAACATACAAAGTCAATTCTGGAATTTATCAATTTTTTTTTTCAATTTCATCAGTTCTTATTAGGTTACAGTCAGTAAAGCTCTTGACTCTAAAAAATGTCAATAAAAATAGTATTTTAAAAGTGAAGATAAAAGATACCATTTTTAAAGAAAAAAAATAATAACTGGACCCACAGGCTAAGCTACAAATGCACCATTTAATTACATCAGTGGCAGAATTAAAGGTCTCATAGTAAAATGTGTTTCAATTGAGCTTAAATGATAAATCATTCATAGTGATCACCAGAGCTAATATGAAAAATACAATGCCTTCCTATTAATTATGAAGCAGAGTAAATCATAAACTGAAGTTCAGGAAATTAAGTTTTATTCCTAAATTTGTCACCATGATGCTTTGTGAGAAAGCCACTTGACCTTTTTTTGCTCAGCTTCTTGACCATAAAAAGAGGAGGAAGATGTACTTTTTTAAACATTTTATTTATTTATTTGATAGAGATCACACGTAGGCAGAGAGGCAGGCAGAGAGAGGGGAAGAAGCAGACTCCCTGCTGAACAGAGAGCTTGATGCAGGGCTCGATCCAAGGACCCTGGGATCATGACCTGAGCCAAAGGCAGATGCTTTAACCCTCTGAGCCACCCAGGCGCTGCACCCCACCCCCCCAAGATGTACTTTTTGAGAGCATATTTTCAACCTCTGGTTGATTGGGAAGTAGTTTAAATATATTGCTACATTAACTCTGTTAAAAATGTTACAGCAAGTATAAAAATGCTATTAAAACCATCACCTTGTAGCAACCACTTCATTCTTTTTGCTTTTTTCAAGTCAGTTTTGTTTTCTTCACTTCTTCATTGTTCTTGCTAATGCCTGCATTTTATTGGTAATTTTTTTTTCCTGATCTAACATTTTCACAATCTGTTTTCTTACCATTACTGAAATTCTATGATTTAGCCCTAGAAATTAAGTGGCTTTTCAAGAGGTGTGACTCATTTTAAATTTTTTGATGGAAATATGGTGTTATTTTGTTTTCAATCTTTAAGAATTACAGAAAAATGTTTTGCCAGACGGAAAAAAATATTAACGAGATGAAAGTGAATATCATATAATTTAATCAATTTTCCTAGAAAAGATCCATATTGTGTGTATTTTTTTCCTTAAATGTAACAAATCCAAAAATAGGTAGCATATTTTTTATCTAAATAGAGTGTATTGTGGAGAGAAAAAGCCAAGCTGGTCTAATTTATTTTGGAATTAGTAGGTCTTTTGTGGACCAACTCTGGACATGACATCTTTTCCATACCCACAGATAATCTGCAGATTAGTATTAAAGCTATAGTTTGATGATGTGATGGGTATTAAGGAGGGCACGTGTTGTGATGAGCATTGGGTGTTATATACAACTAATGAATCATTGGACACTACTTCAGAAACTAATGATATACTATATGGTGGCTAACTGAACATAATAAAAAATAATAAAATTCACAGAAGAAAAAATAAAGCTATAATTTGAGTATGAGTTTGAGTTTAGTTTAAGATATCCTAGAATATGACAGTTTATACAAAAATGAGTATTTTCATATTTTTATTTAGCAATACTGAAGTACAGAAAATTGTTATACTAGTCACAACAGAATTTTATGAATATGAAAACTCATTTTATAATTTTTAAGAAATCATACTGTTTACAAATAGTGGACAACTCCTGTTTATATTCCTTGAACATTTTTCACCTTCTTCTGCCACCTCAACTTTCCTTTGGAGTACTACTCCCCTCTTTCACTCATTTCATTTAGTTGGAGTAAGCCCATTACCCAAAGCATCCCAAACAATATCTAATAAATTTAAAAATATACATGCTTTGAAAAAGCAAATCCACTCTCAGGTAAAAGTCCTACATAAATGCTAACTATTATTGTACAATGAAAAATTTATGTGTGTTTGTTTATGCTTACAAGAAAGATGATTATGGCAATATTACTTACATTAACAAAAAATGAAAACCCCAAATGTCTATCAATAAATTGGGAGATATTCATATAACAGAATACTATTTATAAAAGTAATGAATAAATGTCAGATAAATGAAGTAACATGGATGACTTTTCAAAAAAAATTTTAAAAGTTTTTATTTTAATTCCAGTTAGTTAACATATAGCATTATATAAATTTTAAATGTACAATGTAGTAAGTCAACAGATTCCTACATTACCCTGTGCTCATCATGACAAGTGCACTCCTTAATTTGTATCACCTATTTAGCTCATCCTCCTCCCTGCTCCCCTCTAGTAATCAGTTTGTTCTCTATAATTAAGAGTCTGGGGTGCTTGGGTGGCTTAGTCAGTTAAGCATCTGCCTTGGGCTCAGGTCATGATCCTGGGTTCTTAGGATTGAGTCCCTCACTGGGCTCCCTGCTCAGCAGGGACTCTGCTTCTCCCTCTCTCTCTCCCCCTGCTTGTGTTCTCTCAGATCAACAAATAAAATATTTTTTAAAAATCTGTTTCTTGCTTTGCCTCTCTCTCCCCTCCCTATTTCTTCCCTTTGCTTTTTTTGTTTTTGCTTATTTCTTAATTTCACATACAAATGAAATCATATGGTATTTGTCTTTCTCTAAGTTATTTTGCTTAGCAATACACTTTTTAGCTCCATCCATGTCAATGCAAATGACAGGATTTCATTCTTTTTTATAGTTGAATAATAGTTTTTATAGTTGAATAATACTCTACTGCAGATATATATATATATATCACATATATATCACATATATCACATATTTCTCCATTCCTCAAGTGAGGGACAGTTAGGCTGCTTCCATAATTTGGCTATTGTAAATAATGCTGCTATAAACATATGGGTTCATGTATCCCTTTGAAATAGTTTTCTTGTATTCTTTGGGTAAATAGCTGGTAGTGCGACTGCACGGGGATGGATTTTTAAAATAAAAGCTGAAGTTGAAAAAGCCAAACACAATAGAATATACAATGTGTAGGCCCAAATATAAGTTTCAAAAACAAATAAAATTTTAGGTATATTGTTTAGGCATGCACTATTAGCTAGGATAGCTTAAAAGACAAGAAAACAAATATCCTAAAAATCACAATGACACTAACATAATCAGTGCCATGAAAGAAAGGGTTTATATTTAGAAGACTATACAGAGGACTTCTGGGATGCCTGTAAGTTTCAGTTTCTACACCTAGGTGGGTTCATTTGATAGCATGCTAATTAGCTAGCTGCATGTTTGTATTTTGTGCACTTAGTTATATTTCACTAATAAAGAAAAAAAAGTCAAGAAAGCTGGACTGGATTCTGGATTTTTTAGTAAGATAAAAAAAAACTGTACATAAGCACAAATAAATTATATATTTTAAAAAGTAAAAAAATGGGGCGCCTGGGTGGTTCAGTGGGTTAAGCTGCTGCCTTCGGCTCAGGTCATGATATCAGGGTCCTGGGATTGAGCCCCGCATCGGGCTCTCTGCTCAGCAGGGAGTCTGCTTCCTCCACTCTCTCTGCCTGCCTCTCTGCCTGCTTGTCATCTCTCTCTGTCAAATAAATAAATAAAATCTTTAAAAAAAAGTAGAAAAGTACATAATAGAATGTATACAGCTTCATATAGGGTCTTTTGCATATTATATTTCAAATAATGATTGAAATCAAAACACATTTTTTTAAAATTTTTTATTTTTTATAAACATATATTTTTATCCCCAGGGGTACAGGTCTGTGAATCATCAGGTTTACACACTTCACAGCACTCACCAAAGCACATACCCTCCCCAATGTCCATAATCCCACCCCCTTCTCCCAAACCCCCTCCCCCCAGCAACTCTCAGTTTGTTTTGTGAGATTAAGAGTCATTTATGGTTTGTCTCCCTCCCAATCCCATCTTGTTTCATTTATTCTTCTCCTACCCACTTAAGCCCCCATGTTGCATCACCACTTCCTCATATCAGGGAGATCTATGATAGTTAGCAGACATTTTTTTTTTAAAAAAAGGTATTTTCCAACAAAGACTTATTCATTTTTGTCCAGAAAAAGTAGCTAATATATGGAATATGGAATTAAGAATAAAATAAACCTTAGATAGAGACATGTTAAAAGCTATTAATGAAGAAATCTTAGTAGAAAAATTCAGTCCTTTATTTTTATCTTTAAGCTTCTACATGTAAATAGCTTGTAGCCATCATTCTCATTACTACAACAAGAAAAAGATGGGGAAAAAAACTGGAAACCAAAAAACTCTTCTTGAAACTCTGAAACAACTGAAGTTTCAGAGCAAACAAACATACCCAAATTTGGAAAAACAGGTGAATCAAGAGAATCACATAAATAAAAAGATTTTTATTTGGAGCAGCAGACACTGGAGCCAAGAACTCCATCAACAACCGTCAGAACCAAACTCAGATAGATAATGATGTAGATAATGACATTTTCATACAGGGAATTTAAAATAACTATGTTTAATATGCTAAGTGCTCCAATGGAAAAATAGATAACATGAGAAAACAGATAGGTAATATAAAGACAGAGATGGAAATTCTAAATAAGAATCAAAAGGAAATACTAGGAATTAAAACACTGTAACACAAATGAAGAATTCTTTTATGGGCTTGTCATTATACTGGACACAGTGAAAGAAAGAATTAGCTTAAAAGAAGGTCAACAGAAACTTCATAAACTGAAATGCAAAAAGATAAAAAGAATGAAAAAAATTGAATAGAATATCCAAGAACTGTGGGATAATTTCAAAAGGCCTAATATATGAAGAACAGGAATACTGGTAAGAGAAAAATGAGAGAATGGACCAGAAGAAATATTTGGGATAATAATGGCCATGGATTTTGCAAAATTAAAGACAGACACCAAACTAGAAATTTATGAAGCTAAAACAATACCAAGTGGGAAAAATGCCAAAATTACTATACCCAAACACATCAACTTAAGGTGCAGGAAAAGTTTTTCTAAAAACATGTAAGTGAAATAAGTCAAGCAGAGAGAGTCAACTATCATATGGTTTCACTTATTTGTGGAGCATAACAAATAGCATGGAGGACATGGGGAGTTAGAGAGGAGAAGGGAGTTGGGGGAAATTGGAAGGGGAGGTGAACCATGAGAGACTATGGACTCTGAAAAACAATCTGAGGATTTTGAAGGGGTGGGGGGTGGGAGTTTGGGGTACTAGGTGGTGGGTATTATAAAGGGCACGAATTGCATGGAGCACTGGGTGTGGTGAAAAATAATGAATACTGTTATGCTGAAAATAAAAAATAAATTAAAAAAAAAAACATGTAAATAAAAAGAGAATGGAGTGGAATATTTAAAGTCGTAGAGAAAAAGCAGCAATCTAGAATCCAAGGACGGGACTAAAAGAGATTATGCTGAGTGAAATAAGTCAAGCAGAGAGAGCCAATTATCATATGGTTTTGTTTATTTGTAGAGCATAAGGAATAACAGGGAGGACATGGGGAGATGGAGAGAAGTGAGTTGGGGGAAATTGGAGAGGGAGACAAACGATGAGAGACTGTGGACTCAGAAACAAACTGAGGGTTTTGGAGGGGAGAGGGATGGGGGGTTAGGTGAGCCTGGTGGTGGGTTTTAAGGAGGGCATGGAGCAGTGGGTGTGATGCATAAACAATGTATTTTGGAACACTGAAAAAAAACATGTAAGTAAAGAGAGTGAAGTGGAATATTTAAAGTAGTGGGGGAAAAGCAATCTAGAATCCAAGTAAAATTTTCCTTCAAAAGCGAAAGAGAAATAAAGGCATTCTTTGAAAAACAAAAACGAGAAAATTCACCACAACTACCAAACCTTCATTGCAGGAGATGTTAAAACAACTCACTGAGGCAGAAGGAAAATATATAGGTTAGGAACTTGGATCTACATAAAGAAAATAAGAGTGTCAGAAGGAATAAATGACAGTAAAATAAGATATTTTATTTATCTTGGTATAAGTTGATCTGTAACTATTTAAAACAATAACAATAATTTATTGAGCGATTATAGCATATAAATACATGAAATAAATGACAACAATGTTATAAAGGATAAGACAGAGGAACTGGGAATATTCTGTAATAAGATACCTGTAGTACATACAAAGTTATAGAATATTTTTTAAAGGATTTTATTTATTTATTCGACAGAAAGAGAGACAGTGAGAGAGGGAATACAAGCAAGGGGAGTGGAAGAGGGAGAAGTATTCCTCCCCCTGAGCAAGGAGCTCCATGCTGCTGATCCCAGGACCCTGGGATCATGACCTGTGCTGAAGGCAGACGTTTAACGACTGAGCCACACAGATGTTCCATTATAGAGTATTTTTTGATAACAGTCTAAGACTGGTTAAAATTACATATTGGGATATCCAGGGCAACCTCTGAAAGTAATTTTTATAGTAAAATTGACATTAATAAAGGAGAGATAAAAGGAAACCATACAAAATGTTCAATTAAAACCAGAGAAAGCAGAAAAGATAGGGGGAAAGAAACATAGAATAAGTTCAACAAATTGAAAACACAGAGAAACAATGACATACATTAATCTAACAATTTTAATAATCACCTTATATGTAAGAATCCAAATATACCAGTTAAAAAAAAAGAGAATGCCAAAGTGGAAAATAAAAATAAAAATCCAACTGTACATTGTCTACAAGAAACCTACTTTAAATATAAAGAGCTAATAGGTTAAAATTGAAATGAAGAGATAAACTGTGCAAATACTAATCACAAGAAAGCTAGGTATATCCATTTCAGACAAAGCCAACTTCAAAACAGGCCAAATAATCATCAACAGAGACATTACATAGTGACAAAAAGATCGATTCTCCAAGTAGACATGATAATCCTAAACACACATGCTCTTAAGAGCAGAGCATCAAAATTATGAGGCAAAAGCCTTTAGAATTGAAAGAATAAACAGATAAATTCATTACCATAGTTGGGGATTTTAACACTTTACTTTCAGTAATTGAGATATCAAATAAGTAGAAAATCAAAGATATAGTTGACTTTAATAACACTATACATAAACTTGCTTTAATTGATATTTATAGAATATTCAATTCAACAATAGCAAAATATGCATTCATCTTATGCATTCACGAGACACCAAGAAAAATCATATGCTCCATCATAACATATACTTTAACAAATTTTTAAAAAATTTGATTTATTTGATATAAATCACATAGAATATGTGCTCAAATCACAATGGAAATAAACTAGAAATCAGTGACAAAAAATTCCTTGAGAAAATCGCCAAATATTTAGAAATTAATACATTTCTAAATAACACATGGATCAAAGAAGATTTTTCAACATAAATTAACAATTATTTTGTACTAATGAAAAGGCAACTTGTGAAAATTTGTAGGATGCAGCAAAATAGTGTTTAGAAGAAATGTGTAGAACTAAGTTTGTATACAAGAATTCAAAAAAGAAAAGAAGAAAACTGAAATAAAAATCTAAACCTATGCTCTTTGAAAATCATTGTTAAGAAAATCAAGACAAGCTACAGACTGGGAGAAAATATTTGCAAGACATATATCTAATTAAATACTTATATCAAAAATATACAAAGAATTCTTAAAACTGAGCACTAAAAATGCAAACATCCCAAGGAAAAATGGCTAAGATACCTGAACAGCCACTAGACCAAAGAAGATACAAAAAAGGTCAAATAGTCATATAAAAGTATGTTCAAAATCATTTATCATTAGGGAATTGGGAATTAAAACAATGATGAATGCTACTACAGATCCACTGGAAAGGTAAAATCCAAACAGCAGCTCCTTACAAAGCTAAATATAATCTTTCCATACACTCCAGGAATTACATCCCTAAGCATTTCCTCAGCTAATTTGGAAATATATGTCCACACAAAAACATGTATAAAAATTATATTATAGGCTTTATTTATTATCTCCCAAATATGGAAGCACCCAAGATGTACCATTCAATAGATGAATGGACAAACCATGGTGAAACCAGAGAAAAACTACTGAGTGTTAGAAAGAAATGGGCTATCACTGGTGAACCCTGAAGGCCTTAACTATACCAAGTGAAATAAGCCATGTAAACAAGGACAAATAGTGCATAATGCCACTTATTTGAGGGACCTAGAATGGTCAGTTTCATAGTTACAGAAGATAGAGTGATGGTTGCCAGAGGCTGGGGGATGGGAGTGGGTGGGAAGGAATGGAGACTTACTGTTTATTGGGTACAGGGTTTCAGTTTGGAAAGATAAAAAAAGTTCTAGAGACAGATGGTGGTGATTGTCCCACAAAAATGAGAATGAACTTAATTCCACTAAACTGTGCACTTAAATATGGTTAAATGGTAAATTTTAATAGCTATTTTTTTTTACCACAAAAGCCAAAAGATCCTCTGAGCCCAATATCCAAAATCCTCAATTTGCTGACCTCAAAATTCAGAAACTAGGTTTCTAATCTGTTCCAATCATTAACTTTTGTTTTTCTCATGTTTCCATAGAAATGCCTCTTATTTAACACCTAACTGCTTACACGAAATAGGCCTAATTTTGGGAGTTCATCTGCAACACCACCTCCTGAAATAAGACACAACTCTTAAACTGAACTACCCTATTCTCAGGACTAAGACTGGCTCATTAAGGCATGGAGCAACATCCTAACTCAGCTTCTGGGACTTTGAAACTTCTCAGGTAAGTTTCAAAGGTGGGAATACATGGTAACAGGATATGCCACCTCAAAATTTGTCTGTTAGCACTAAGGATTATTTTGAGAAACTGCACACATGGAACCTGTGAAAACAAAGTAGGAGTTACCTTTTTGTATGGGAAATTTACATTTATAAGGGAAATATCCACTGGTAAAGATGTCTCTCTGTACCAAGAAAAGAAGGATAACTCTAAATGTCCAGAAAATCTTGTCATTGGAGAAGTAAGGCACAGACTAAGACTAACTATTTTTAACCAGGCTTTTCCTGGTAACCTCCTATGAATGTCCCCCATCCAACCTTTTGTTTTTAGCTGAACACGGTATTTGAGGGGGTGGTGTGGGCCATCTCAGGGAGGTGTTCAGTTTCTTTGGGTATCTTCCATGTATGCATTAGGTAGTCATGATAATAAATTTCCATTTGTTTTCTCTTGTTAATCTTTTATTACAGGGACTCTCAGACAAAAACCCAAAGGGGTAGAGGGAAAACTATTTCTCTTCCCCTACAAACTTCAATGTATGAAAAATTTTAAAGACATCAATTAGGAGGATGGAAGATCTGAGTATGGAACGCAGAATGGGATAAAACAACCAAATTATATCACAAATGTTTGACACAGCTGCAATGAAGTGGTTGCGGGGTGGGGGAATGGTGGTGACCTAAGTAACTTTGCAAATGAATATATTCTGTAAGACTCAAGGCAAAATAAATTGTACATAACCATTATACCCTATTTTATAAAGTTGCTTCTCACAGGAGTAGAGGTCAGTATATATTATACATTATACATCTATACTGGAAGTGAACAGTTAAGTTAATGAATGAAAGATGGTGGGAAACAGGTTTCTCACTATTAGGGAGGCTATAGAGAAGCAAGGGGAAGAGGCTAGAATGATCCCTATGGTAATATCTATGGCAATATTGAGATATCTCAAGTATGAATTCATGTTTAGTTTAATATAGATACAGATGTTACATATAGTAGCATTTATAGATGTGTAAATACCTGGATTAGAACACACATATCTCCTTACTCTGTCAACTGAGAGGTCTTAGAAGTAGCTATACTCTAGTAGCAATGAGTACCTCTGATGCCCAGATCTTAGTTTCTAGCACTATTCTCCAATAAAAGCAGCAAGTGTTCTTTGGAAGAAATAACTGATTCTAGGACATAAGCAGGAAATACACAAGATAGTCCTGGAACACCTTGTAGGACCCAAGAATAAGGAAGTGCTCTCTCTATCTCTCTTTCTTTCTCTCTCTTACACACACACACACAAACACACGTACATACACACAGTACGTGAATGTCAGAGGGACATGAAGTCCACTAAAAGAGTTCCTAAGGGTCACAGCTGCAACAATTTGAGCCACAAAAATAAATAATGTGATGTTGGATTATAAACCAAAGTATAAAATAAATACCCAGGAGTCCATACTAATATAGATAAATAAGTGACTAAGTAGATAAAGGTGGAGGTATAGAAAAATTCCAAATAATTTATGTAGATAATTAGCCTCCAGAGAGGTGAGGGCCTAACTCCCCATTCCTTAAATGTGAACTGCAGATCATGACTTCTTTCCAAAGACTGAAGTGTGGAAAGGAGGGGCAGCAACTAACCTTGCAGCAGCAAAAGCTCACTACTGAGATGATTAAAGTGATTAAAAAAAAAAAAAAGTTGCTGCAGGTGATTAAAGGTCGGCATCAGTGGCAATAAATCACACCGAAGGAATGCTAAGTTGTGATTTGACCTCTGTGATCTTCTAAGAACATATAACCTAAGTCTAATAATGAGAAACATATTGAACAAATCACACTTGAAGGACAATCTACAATATATATGTCAAGTACTCCTTGAAATTATCAAAATCATCAAAAATGGGAGAAATCAGAAATAGTCACAGCCAAAAGAAGCCTAAAGAGACATGACAATTAAATGTAATGCACTATCCTGGATGGGTGTCCTAGAACAAAAAAGGACTATTAGGCATAAAACTAAGGAAATCTGAATAGAATATGGACTGTAGTTGATAATCTGTTGATATTGATTCATTAATGGTAATAAATGTGCCATACTAACATTAGGCACTAATAACAGGGGAAACTGGATGTGGGGTATATGGGATCTCTCTCTACTGTCTTTGCAAGTTTTCTGTAAATGTAAAACTGGTCTAAAATAAAATGATTATTAAAAAGAAGACATTCCTCTCACTGAAAGTAGCTCATATTCTCGTGGAAGGACAGGAGCATCAACAGTGACAATGCAATGTGGTAGATGCCACAAAGGGTATTACAAAATTCTCCATGCTACAAAGGCATGAAGCACCACATGCCTCCAAACAAAGGGAACATTTTAGCTATTCCTTGAAGGAAGAGTAAGAATCAGCCTTGTGACAATGCACAAGGAAAAGCATTCCAGAAGAAGCACCCCAGGAGTAAGGGCCCAGAGGGAGGATATTTGGAAAACGGTAATACCTTCAGTGTTTAGAGAAGAGGGTGGAGGCTACAGGTGATGCTGAAACATCTTAAATTGTTGAAAGTATACCAACAGTGATGAGCAGGTTTATTATTTTTTCACTGTGATCTGTTTCCTTTCATTTAATTTAAAAAAATTATATGAGAAAGAGAGGGAGTGAGACAGAGAGAGAGAGAGAGAGAGAGAGAGAGAGAAGATAGAGAAAAAGAGCAGGGGGAGAGGCAGAGGGAGACAGACAAGCAGACTCCCCACTTAGCAGGGATCCCAAGACTCTAGGAGCCAAAATCTGACACTTAACCAACTGATCCACCCAGTCACCCTTAGTAGTGTTTTCCTAAACCACTACTTCACTTAAGTAGACACACAAACTTTTAGTAAGTGAAAGATCTCCCATAAAAGCTCACAATACTGCCTGCACATTTAGCCAATTTATCTACAAATTTCCTTTTCTCTTCATATATGGAATTATTTATTTTAAAGAAACACATTCTAACACATCTTAAAACATTTATCATCAGCTATTGCACATCCACTGAAATGAAATGACACCATACCTTGCATAATATTTACATTAAATATAATATGATCATGGTATGCAGAAAATTAAGATAAAAAACACTGGTTAATTATCATCCAGAGAACTTCCCACCTTTGCAGCTTTAGTAAGATACAATTTGGATTCTAAGAGTTGTTGTCTCAATTGGCTATGGGCCACATTTATAGTCACACTAGAGCAAGGTTATGAAAAAAGAGGTCTTTCTAATAGGCTTGTTAATACTTAAAATATATTCTAATACATAACATTTTAAATTATTGGTCATGGAGTTCTCCCATTCACCCAAAATTTCATATATGTATGAAACTTGGCTTCGTAACTTAGATGCCCAAATTAATGTCACCAGTAAGGCTGCTTGAATTAGAAAGGTATTCAGGATAATCATTTGAACGAAAATTTTCATTAAAACTTACACCTACTTCCTCCTAGATAATACAGAATAGTTTTTCCCTCTTTTCAAGTAAAGAAAAAGAGATATTTAAAAGATATTTCTTAAAAAGAAATTAAGTTAGGAAAATATAGTAGCCCTGGGTAGCATTTAGAAGAAAACAATTCTATTATTGGTTATATAAATTAGCCCCATTTAAGTCATTTCATCATTGGGGACCTAGTTTCTAGTCTCTGTAAGATTTTTTCATCACCTCTTAATAGACAGTGGTTTATATTTTTAAATATTTTATTTATTTATTTGACAAAGTGAAAGAGACAGCAAGAGAGACACACAAGAGTGGGAGAGGGAGAAGCAGGCTTTCTGCTGAGCAGGGAGCCCGGTACGGAACTTTGGACTCAATCCCAGAACCCTTAGATCATGACCCGAGATGAAGGCAGAAGCTTAATGGCTGAGCCACCCAGGTGCTCCTAGATAGCAGTTTAGTATCCTAATGTTTCTAGAAAAGGAAGAGATGTGCTTATCAAGGATTAGCTTTATATCCCAAAGAATAAAGACTAGAAATATATTCTATATTCTTTATGCAATAGATTTTTTCAATGTATTCTTAAATTCCTTCATCTCTATACCTACTCTTGGAAAAATGTACTTCAGTATAGATTGAAAGCAAAAAATTAATAATAAAAACCTAAATATTTATTGTAAAGAGAACTCAAGTATAAACAGCTATATTTTTCACTGTTTCATGAAAAAGACAGGGAGGTAGAGTGATAAAGTTTTAAATGTAATTTTCTATACAGAAACCTATTAAACACAGCAAAACTGAAAACCAAACTACTTATAAATACACAAATGCATACTATATGTACACAATGTAAGGCTGAAAGTATGTTTAATATTTAAATATATCATATATTGCAAGTGGCAATTATTTACTGGGGCTAATATTTATCAAAGTCATTACCAAAGAGTACCAAATTTTAACTGAATTTTCTTTAGATCAGAATAATTATAATTCATCAAATAGATTTCTTTTTTTTAAATAGATTTCTTGAAATTATAGTTTTTAAATCTAAATATATCATAATTTCCAAGCTTGAAAGAAAGACAATTATTATAAGATGAAGGTGACTACCACAAAACACTTTTCATATATAGGAAAATTATATAAAGTGAATCAATGAACAAATGGAAATCTCTTTGCAGTATATGGTATCCTTTGTCAACTTATTTGTATATATTTTGTAAATATTATTGTGCAAAAAGTCACTTAGAAGAATCTCAGTAAGATGAGAAAAATGTCTCTAACTCCCTAATATTGCTCTTATTTATCCCCCTTTTTCCTCTTGTTACCACTTTTAGAGATTCAAACCATAAAGCAAAAAAAGGGTATGAAAACAATAAGTTACAAGACATAAAATGACCATAATGTACCTTTGGCTATAACCTGGTATTATACAAACTGATTTCATTCAGCTTATATTACTTCATTAGATCCTTGCAAAACTCCTATGAACTATACAAGACAAATTTTACCATCGCATTTTAAACATGAAGAAACTGATATTGTGAAGGTTGTGCTAAGTCCAGCAAGGTCATGTGACTAGTGAGCTGTAAATTCATGATTATATACAGAGTTCTGAATCTTCTTCTCATGCCCTTCTACCTTAGCAACCAGAGACAGGAATGACACCATTCACTGCATCTCATGCAATTATTCAATTATTGCCCCTGCAATTATGTTGTTTTCAAGTTCATGAGAACTCATATGTCAGATTTATAGAAAGGAAAATCAATAAAATAGTAATTTTTCTATTTTTTGGGACAAAACAGGAAGACAGAGGTAGATGTCATACATTCTATTTTAACACCTTAGAAAACGTTCCCCAAAATGACATTACAAAATATAAGCATAATTTTCTAAAAATGTGAACTCATTATTTCAAGTACTTTCAAAAGCTAGCATTTCTATAATTCCCTAAGCATATTTTCTTTAAACTTTCAAATGCATTTCAGCACAAGATGATTTAAAAGCAAGGAGAAATAAATTTAACCTTATAGGAATCCACTCAGCTATTTGGTTAAGTACTTTTTCATTGCATAGATTTGAAAAAATCAATGTACAGCACAAAAAGTCAACTTAAAATGGTAGTTTTGTTACTTGCAAATGAAATACTGAAGACTATGATTACCTGTAACAGTTAATTCAGTAGTTCGTCTCACAACAAAGCCTCCATATTTTAATTCGCAGGTGTAATTTCCGATGTCATCTTCTCTGACTTCTCTTATAAGCAACGTATCTCTTTTGAAGACAATACTTGGCCTCCATGTTTTTGTCCTACATTCCTGCATGAAAAACACAGAATTTCTGTAGTAAGTACAATAACTGAGAAACAGAGAAGAGTATTTTAAATAAATAGCCCCAAAGCTTCTAAATTTATTTTTTTAAAGATTTCATGTATTTATTGATAGAGAGCATGAGAGAAAAGAGATCAGTGGGAGAAGCAGACTCCTTGCTGAGCAGGGAGCCTGATGTGGGACTCGATCCCAGGACTCCAGAATCATGACCTGAGCTGAAGGCAGTTGCCTAACCAACTGAGCCACCCAGACGCCCACCCCAAAGCTTCTAAATTTATATTTTAAAGGGCTAAAGAGTTTGAGATTAATTCTAAAAATTTTCATACTTCTCCACATCTCATGGAGATCAGGTACCTCAGTTTGAAAAGAGGGTTTTTTAGTAAGAGTCATTTCTTTTAAGAGAGAGAGCGCAGGTGCTTGTGTTGGGGAGGGGCAAAGGAAGAGGGGGAGAAGGGAGAAAGAATCCTAAGGAGGCTTTACATGAGGCTCCACACTGGGCTTAATCTCAGGACCATTAGATCATGACCTGAGCCAAATGCTTAACCAACTGAGCCACTCAAGTGTCCCTAGCAAGAGTCAATTTATTGACTTCTAAGATTAGTGTGTCTAAATCAGATATACATTGATTTCTTACACTGTTGGTGGGAATGCAAGTTGGTGCAGCCAACTTCTTAAGGAATCTTAATGAAGCCAATTTCTTAAGGAATTTCCTTAAGGAGGAGGAATTCCTTAAGAAGGAGATTCCTTAAGAAATTAAAAATAGAGGGGCACCTGGGTGGCTCAGTGGGTTGAGCCGCTGCCTTCGGCTCAGGTCATGATCTCAGGGTCCTGGGATGGAGTCCCGCATCTGGCTCTCTGCTCAGCAGGGAGCCTGCTTCCTCCACTCTCTCTACTTGTGATCTCTCTCTGTCAAATAAATAAATAAAAATCTTTTAAAAAAATAATAAAAAATAAAAAAATATATATAAAAAAAAGAAATTAAAAATAGAGTTACCCTATGACCCTGCAATTGCACCACTGGGTATTTATCCCAAAGACACAGATGTAGTGAAAAGAAGGGCCATCTGTACCCCAATGTTCATAGCAACAATGGCCACAGTCACCGAACTGTGGAAAGAGCCAAGATGTTCTTCAGTGGACGAACGGATAAAGAAGATATGGTCTATATACACTATGGAGTATTATGCCTCTATCAGAAAGGATGAATACCCAACTTTTGTATCAACATGGATGGGACTGGAAAAGATTATGCTGAATAAAATAAGTCAAGCAGAGAGAGTCAATTATCATATGGTTTCACTTATTTGTGGAGCATAAGGAATAACACAGAAGACATTGGGAGATAGAGAGCGGAAGTGAGTGGGGGGAAATTGGAGGGGGAGACAAACCATGAAAGACTGTGTACTCTGAAAAACCAGCTGAGGGTTTTGGAGGGGAGAGGGGCTGGGGTTTGGTGAGTCTGGTAGTAAGTATTATGAAGGGCATGTATCACATGGAGCATTGGGTGTGGTGCATAAACAATGAATTTTGGAACACTGAAAAACTAAAATTAAATAAAATTTTTAAAAAAGAAGATATAAGAAAAAGGACTCTTGTTAAGATTACTCCTAACATCATTTTTAGAAGCAAATACTCCAAATTTGTTGACTGTGAAATTAACCATCTTGACACTTGATACTGAAAGCATAAAATATAAAATATTTTTTAGGTATAAAATAGAAAAATTAATTCTGTAGCAGAAAATGTTTCTATTTTAGTATTTAAATCTTTTAAGAATACATTTAGAACAAAGTTCTTTCCCTTTATAGCATGCACATTCTACAATTTGTGAAAGAAATGGCCAACATGTCTTTATGGTCTTTACAGTACCATAAACATCTATTTTCATTGTTGATGGGTCTAACAAATTATGGTCTCTAAATTAAGCTTTAGATTTTAATGACGTTGGCTCAGAAGCTTTCTCTTTTTGCCAGAACAGAAGTCTATTTCCTTTAGCCAGATTTGAAATCAATGCAATGAGGATAAAATAGCTTTAAGCCCTCTGACACGGTTCAGAGGTATTATTTCTAAAAAAAATTTTGCCAAATCAAATTTTTCCGGACTATTATTTTGATTATGTGGTTCAATGTCTTCATATACATGGAAGAGAGTTATCTGGTTATTTCAGACCAAAAAATACATCTTATATATCTCATATTAGTTGCATAAACTGTCATAATTGCAAAAGCTTTTTTTATATATATATACACACACACATATATATATGTGTGTACATATATACATATATATGTGTACACGTCTACATATATGTATACATTATACTATACACAAATGTATATCATTATGTATATTTGTGTGAGAATGTATATATATGTATATATATGTATACATATATATGTATATGTATATGTGTATATCTATATGTGTGTGTATATATGTATATATGTACATATATATATAGAATGTGTGTGTATATATATGTATACATGTATATATATATATTTATACACACACACATTCTCACACAAATATATATAATGAATACAGAATATATATCATCTTAACTATGGAAAAACATTTGGATTGTTGCAAGGCTTTCAAGTTCCATACATACTGCATTTCGACCCATCACTCCACTAGTGACAGTCTTTATAGCTTAAGTTCACAATGACTGGGTTGATGGTGGAAACATGACTAAAGGAGCAATGTGAGGCCAGCCATTTTAAATATTGAGAGAGAGAGAGTGTGTGTGTGTGTAGAAGACAAATATACATACATGACTACTAGATAAACATCTGTTCTTAGATACTTTGAGTTAAACTCCCCTAATACCTCTTGTCTTTGAGGCAATCATCAGGGTTTGCTAAGAATCTACTTGTGGAAAGCAGCCAAACCACTGAGAATTGGGGTGAGACATACACAATTTTAAAAAGGAGGAAAAGTAAAATTCATCTGTGCAGAAACAGAGATTAGTAGGGCTAATGCTTGAGGGCTGTTTGACAGTGTCTAGGATAGAAATTCAATGGAAAAGTAGAAAAATATTTCAGTAGTCCCCTTGACATTTTGAATCCTCCATTGCTTGTTATCAAGAATCAAAATTAAGTCTTACTCAGAGAAGGGCATTGCTAATTATAGCAAATCCTTTAAAAATAAAGATTTGGGGCACCTGGGTGGCTAAGTAAGTTAAATCCTTTGCCTTTGGCCCAGGTCATGATCCCAGGGTCCTGGGATCGAGCCCCAAATCGGGCTCTCTGCTCAGCGGGGAGCCTGCTCCCTCCTCTCTCTCTCTCAGCCTGTCTCTCCGCCTACTTGTGATCCCTGTGTGTCAAATAAATAAATAAAATCTTTTTAAAAATTTTTAAAGATTTGTTTCTTTTTAAATTTCTCATAAGTTTTGAACTCATGACATAGTGGTATCGGTGGATCTAGTTACTAAGAGGTCATGCTTCCTACATCCCTATTTCTGGGGAGTCGAACAAAGCAAATTTTCTACTAGTACTCTTTAAATCATGGATATAATATTCCAGAAAAATATTCATAGCAGCTATATTGTATTTCTTGATATACTCAATAACAAAAATTTCTTTGATGGTATAAATAAGCTGAAGGGTATGTTCTCATATTAAAATTCAGAAAAAGTCAATTATATGATAGGAAGGACAAGGGTTGGATTATTCTCCTTAAGTCTGAAGTTTCTTTTGTTTTTTGAGAAAAAGTTATCTAGCACTATTTTTATAATGTTATGAATTTCCCTCGGGTTTTTAAAAATATATATGCCTTTATATGAAAAGGATTGGAATATACACAAATATACTTCCATTAAACAGAACATTTCAATAAAGCCAATTTACCATTTTTTCATAGAAGTAAATCAATCCTTTCCTTGTTTGAAAACATTAGGAGTGTTTATATGAAGAGCTCTGAAAGGAATGCTTAATGTATTCTAATTCTGAATTACCAACCACAGATTATAATGGACTTGAAAGAACAGTATAAATGAGCTATGAACATAAACACAACAGCTTATTGCAGGGATCACCAATACAAATACCAACTAGCATTTATCAAAGATATTGCTTTGAAATCTTATAATGACCAGCACAACCTTCTGTAGTATTTCAGGAAGATAGAGCTTAACTTCATCATACCCATAAAACTTTTTTATCCAGCTAGTTCAAGAACAAGATACACATTAATCTATTTATAAGGAAGAAAATCATGCACAATACATACCTTATACCATAGGATTTCAGGTTCTCTGGTTGGTAGTAAAAAATCTTCGATGTCACGGCATGAAATTTCCTTGCTTTTGCTAAGTTCAGCTTTGTCAAAGTATTTCATTTTGGAATTGTAGCAGAGTCCGGTGTCATTTTCACCCACTGTCAGCGAGATGGATACTTTCATACAGTAAGTGGAGTTTCTGTAATGAAGCAGAATAAAGAGGTGGTCTGGTGTGAACAAAAAGTAAGTGCCACCAAGCAGTACGTGTACTTCACTAAAAGAGAGAGACACAGAGAGAGGCAGAGAGAGAAAGGAGGAGAGGGAGAGAGAAAAGAAAAAAAACTCCATTGATTAATTAATGTTAAGGTGTCATGGCTTAGTCCACAGGGATCTTTTTTGTCAGAAAGCTAAACAATGCCTAGTTCTACAAAGCCATTTGTGTATTATTCATTTCTTAGAAAATTGTTTCATATTATATACAAGTGTGGTTTGAAAAAATGTTTCATAGGGATTTCTGTAACTAGAAAAGTAGAAAAAAATAAAGGAAGATTTAGGTCAGGAAGTAAGTCAACCTTGGGTTTATGCTAAACTTGGCAAACTCAACAGAGAAGTAGAAAAATGTAATGGATCAATTAAGCATAATACAAGGAGAAGAATGAGGCTGCTCAATTCTTACAGAAATGGCTGTCTTGATAATTGGAGAGCTTATCGATGAATATGGGAAGAAAACAGTCTTAGATTAAAAATATACTGCAAGTTTTCTTATAAACTGTACTATTTCTGTTTGCTATTTATGTCTCTGGACATTCAGTGAATACTGCTATGGGTCAAGCATAGTGATGTAGGCAGTGAGAATAAAGAGAAGCACAAATATTCAAATTCAAAGTTTTGGTCAGAATGTCTTACTTGGTAAGTGCCCAACGCCTCATTTGTATACTTAGCCATCAAAGTCCTGGAATTGAATTTTTTTTAAGATTTCATTTATTTATTTATTTGACAGAGAGAGAGATCACAAGTAGGCATAGAGACAGTCGGAGAGAGAGGGGCAAGCAGGCTCCCTGCAGAGCAGAAGGCAGAGGCTTTATCCCACTGAGCCACCCAGGTGACCTTGGAATTGAATTTTACTGCTTACTATTTCTGTAACTTCAGGCAACTCATTTAATCCCTTGGGACCTTAGATGTGCAGTGGGACAACATGTGTCTGAGTATTAAATGCGATAGTGAATCAAAATCTGTTTGGCCTGTCACCGGTGCTCAGTAATGATGGCTCTTCTCACTCCATACTGGTGTATCAAGATCACAGCCCCCAAACCCTCCTCCTTATTCAGCCAAGATGTTTGACTTTTAAGCAGCTCCTTGATTTAAATTCTTGCTTTTTTTTTTTTTTTCAAATGACTATACAACATGATGAGAATCACCAGAAAATAGTTAGGTTGGTTATGGTATAATAAAAAAATGTAGTTGGTCTTGGATCCTGGCACAGATTTCCTGAAAATCTTAGAAATCACTGAGTTATAGGAGTGTCTTTTGCTATTCAAAGGGAACTCCATTTAATCACCCTTGAGTTTATGTTAACCCTTGGGATGACCTCCCTAGAAAGCCTTGGGATGGGGCTTGTAACCAGAAAGACCAAGTGTGCAGAAGGTTGAAAGTTTTAACTGTATCCACTGACCTTCTGACAAGGGAGCAGTAATTTCAGGTTAAGTTCTGTAAAAACCATGGAACCAAAAAGATTTGATGAGTTTGGGTTAATGAACACATGGAGGTGCTCAGAGGATGGCACGCCTGGAGATGGCACAGAAGTTCTCTGCCTCTTCCTCTACCCTTTGCCACACACATCTCTTTCATCTGACCCAATTATTTCTGTCCTTTGAAATATCCAACAGTAGTAAGTAAACTGTTTTCCTGAGTTGTGTGAGCTGTTCTAGCAAATGATTGAATCCAAGGAGTGGATTGTGAGAACCTCTGATTTATAGTCAGTCTGTCACAAGCACAGGTGACAATCTGGACTTGCATTTGGTGTCTGAATATGAGGCAGGGGGCAGTCTTGTGGGATTGAGTCCTTAACCTGTGGGGTGTGATATTATCTCCAAGTAAATAGTATCAGAGTAGATGTGAACTGTAGCGTATCTGGCTGGTGTTGCAAAATTGCTTGGTGTGGGGGAAAAAAACCCCACATACCTGGTGTCAGAAGTACTGAGAATAGGGAAGAAAAGTAGAGTTTTCCTTTATAGTTATTTATTCAGCTTTATATTGGATAGCAAAGAAAATTGCCACAAAATTATTATGTAGACTTATTAAATGTGGATGTCTCTACCTTCATATAATAGCCTACAAGCAGATCTAAAATACTTTATAGGTTGGGGGTGTTCAGGTGTCATAGTTGGTTAAGCATCTGACTCTTGATTTCAGCTCTGGTCATGATCTCAGGGTTGTGAAATTGAGCCCATCGTTGGGCTCCACACTGGGTGTGGAACTTGCTTAAGAGTCTCTCTTTCTTGTCCTCTGCCCCTCCCCATCCTCTCTCTCTCTCTCTCTTCCCCTTTAAAAATAAAATAAAAAAAATTAAAATATTTCAGAGGTGAAACCCTTCACCTTTAAACAAAGTCAATCAGTAAAAAGGTCCTGGAAGAATGTGTTCAGAGATTTTGTTTGTATGATAAAATATATTCCCTGCACTCAGCTCCTCACAATCCAGAAGTGATGCACAATAGCTGAATTTCAATGTGATAAGCACTACAAAGAGCTACTGTGTGCTACCACAGCAGCATAAGAGAAAGAAACAAGACCTCAAAATTTGTGATTCCTGGTTATCTTAAGGAACTAGTAAGAATATGGCAATTTTAACAAAGGCTACTTCAGGAACAGTATACACAAATGCTTGAAGACATTCAACAACTTGATGTGGTTGGAGGAATTGCAAATAATTTAGTGTGGCAGAATTCATTATAAAGGAACAGCAGGAACTGAGGCTGGAGGTCTGTGCAGAAGCTTGAAAGAGCAGCATGTAAGCCAGAGCAGAATGTGGACTTTATACTAGCAAGTGAAAACATTTGGATTTTGGAAAGATGTTTCCGCTCAAAGTGAGAAAAATGATTTGGAGAGAAGAGAGGACTAAGTACAGTGAGACAATAAGAAATCAACATCATTCATTCAGGAGAAAAATGGCCGCTCCAAAGGCAATGACCATTGATACAGAGAGGAGGAATCATGTTCAAATTATATTTAAGATAGGAGCAAAGGAAAGAGAGGTATCCAAGATGATAAAGAACTTCTCTCAGATGAGTATTTGAAACATAGAGCCAATCTCTCAGCATGGAAAATACAGAAAAAAGAAACAGCTTTGAGAGAAAAGAAAGTGCTAAATTTTAACTTGAGCTTCACACCCAAGTAGAAAAAATAGCCACTTTGGTTTTGCCAGAAATATTGCTCATGCATTATTTATTAATTTTACACCAGCACAGACTAGAGCATGCTCTTCATGGGTTCATTTTAAGATAATATTTTCAGGAAAAATAATTACCTATGTTAAAGCAATTAACTATCATAAGACACATTCCAATGTGTAGTAAGAAAATATGCATGTTTTAGAACAATCCTGATATTTGTACACATTAGAATTCTTAAAGAACAGACTTTTCTAAGAAGTCAGTCAGTGAATTCTAAATGAACACTCCACACTAATCTATTAAACTCATGAGTCTTAGGTTTTTCTTCTCCTCAATTTACTGGTGTTTTTTTTTTTTTCCTATACCCTCTTTAATCAAATGCCAGACATGTTTCATACAGATAGGGTTAAGAGCAAGATCTCTAAAACCCAGCTGTAAGAGGTTCAGATTCTAGCTGGATCACTCATTGCTTTTGAAAATCAGGGAAACTTACTTGACTCCTTGGGCTTCCATCTCTTCATGTATGTAAGGAGAAAATCATAACAAAGAACTCAGAGGCTGGTGTGGGAGTGAAGCACGTTAAAACCTGGAAAGAGCTTAGGACAGGGCCAGTCCTCCAGGAGCACTCAGGAAGTGTTAAAAGTCAATACAGGGCACTGAAGTGCTCCACAGGTTTCTTAGAAGTTTACCACCTCAACATGGACAAGGGTTCTAAACTGGCATGCATGGTAATTATCACAGATTTAAAACTTCATCTTTTACAGGATGACCACATTGTACAACTATAGATTGAGGTGCAGAAATGTGGGTGGTCCAGACAGGAGGGAAGAAAGAAAATGAGGTACAAGAAGGCAACATTTGGGTATTACCTGATTATCTAATAAAGTATGATAAAAAGCCCGTGATCTCACACCAAAGAGTAGTACAGTTACAGTTACTCTATAATCATACCTGCTATGCCTGATACTACATAGTGCTGAATATCTCTTTCCTACTTGAACAGAATTACCAGTAGCATGATTGTTAAATAGATCCTTTAAAAGCATCACTAAACCCTTGACCTGTCTGTTAATTCTCGGGTCCCTGGGGAAAATAATAACATTGCCATAAAAGTTGGAAATTTTTTCCCACATTATGAAGTGCTGACCTTGATCAACAAGGAATTTGATCAACATTTTAAAAAAAATTAAGTTATTCTCTGCTTCTCTATATTACATGGCCTACTCTAAAATTCATTGGTCATTTTTAAGGTCATATGCCTTTGCACAGAGATGTTTTGTAAAAATAAGAGCATGCAGTATTTTTAAAGTGTTGCAAATATTTGGGCATGAAAAGACAGCAGATCTGAAGGTTCCATCTGTGCAGACCTGAGCAGAACTCAACTGTCTGGAAGGTGGTTCTCTGGCCGCAAATTTACCCATAGTGTCTAAGCATTGTTGTTAAAAATAAAATGTTAGTAACAAACTATAGAAATGGTCCCTGAAAGTATAAAAAATAAAAAATTTAAAAAAATGTTAGGAATCAAAAATGTAAGGGTTAGATTGTGGAGATAAAAAAAAATCTTAGTTTAGGGTGCCTGAGTGGCTCAGTGGGTTAAGCCGCTGCCTTCGGCTCAGGTCATGATCTCAGGGTCCTGGGATCGAGTCCCGCATCGGGCTCTCTGCTCAGCAGGGAGCCTGCTTCCTCCTCTCTCTCTCTGCCTGCCTCTCTGCCTACTTGTGATCTCTGCCAGATAAATAAATAAAATCTTTAAAAAAAAAATCTTAGTTTGTTCAACCTTAAATATTCTTTGTTAGTTTATTTCTAATCTTAAAGCCTTCCATTTAATTATTTTCTCTCCGTGCTTATGGTGATGCCTGAAGCTACACATGTGGCCCCTCTGTCATATCTTATCTTTCTTACACATATCATGCTTAGAGCTACTGGCACTGTATGTGAAATGTGTTTGGATTAGGTTTTCTTTTGAGAAGAGCTCTGGAGGACCTATTGCTTTAACTGTGCTTGAAATCAGCCCTTGTAAAAAGATTACAGGGAGACCACTGAGCAAGCGATAAGACTATAAATGCCAGTTTATTGCCTTCTCATTTAAAATTCTGTTTCCCAAACATTTAACTGGTAAACTGAACTTTATCTACAGTCTTCTGCTAGCTATATATTCAAAATAATTGTCTTTGTCTTTTTGGTGACAAGTCATTAATATAATTTTGCCATCTCTGTTTTTCTTGCCTAAGATTCCTGAAACTTTAGAGTTGAGAAGATATCAATGTATGGGATTCTAGTCCAGTATTTCTCTGCCTGAGTTATTCTTGGGCACGAGGACTTTTGAACTTCACAACTAGACCACATGGTCTCCTTCCTGACCTCTTCTTAAGGGAGGAAGAAAGAAGGAGATAGGCAAAGAAAACTAAAACCTGCCCCTAAAGAAAACTGAGGCCCAGGATGTGGTTTCAAGGTCACATAAATTACAAATAGTTTCTTCAGGAAATCCTGCCCATCTTATCCCTTTATTTTCCTCAAAACAATCTAAATCTGTAATCACTTATTTCCACTGCTATTTGCTGCCTCCCCTGTTAATATGTATTCTCATAGTAAATAAAATAAGGGAGTTATCTGTATGTGGTTTGGGTTCTTGGAGGCCTATTTTTTTTAAGCAGGTAAACTGCATACAACATAAACTTAACCATTAATCATTTAAACATGTACAATTAAGTGTCATTCAGTACATTCATAATGCTGTGCAACCTCTATCTAGTTCTATGACATTTTCATCATCCCAAAAAGAAACTCATAACTATTAGCAAGTACCCCCTATTTCCCCATTTCCACAGCCTCTAGCAACCATCAGTCTGCTTTCTGTCTTCACAGATTTGGTTATTAGGACAATTTCATATAAAGGGAATCACATAGAGTGTGGATTGTGTGTGTGTGTGTGTGTGTGTGTGTGTGTGTGTGTGTGTGTCTGGCTTCTTTCACTTAGCATAATGTGCTCAAGGCTTACCCATATTGTAGTATGCATCTGTACTTCATTCTCTTTTATGACAAATAGCCCAGTGTACAGATATAATAATATAGTTCATTTGTACATGAGCAGATAGACTTTTGAGTTTGTTTCCACATTCTGGACACTGAAAATAATGCTGCTATGAGCGTTCATGTTAAAGTATTTGTTTGAGTACCTTATTTCAATACTTTTGGAAATATACTTCGGGGTGCAAATGTTGGCCATATGGCTATTCCATGTTTAATTTTCTGACAAACCAAGCACTTCCTTTTTAATCTCAAGCTCTTTCTACCCTTCTGAATACCAATTTCTGCTGGCACAGGGAGACTAAGGCATTAGACAAATGTGTTCACTGACTTTTGTGGTTAAATACTTATAAGGCCCAATGATTTTTTAAGTTAAGTGCCTAGTACAGTGTCAGGCATAGAGCAGACACTCTCAATAAATATTTGTGAAATGAGTAAAAAAAATTAATTCTTTGTTAAGGTCTATATAGTTCTGATTACACTTCTTTGCTCAATCCCTTTAAACAACTCTCATCTACACCTTTCCAAATGAGTTTTTATCCCTTTTTGTTTTATGTTTCTCTGAAATAGCTCACATTTCTTGATAGTGGATGCAGCAAGAAAATGTGTCTTTCAGGTACAGCAAAAAATTAAAATGAAGCTGTAAAGATTTCTTCAAATTCAATAACTATCTGCAATCACCTGATTATATCATTCTCTCATCACGTATGCAACAGACTTTCTTCTAACTGTAGTTGATCTTCTTGATTTGAAAGATAATAAAAAGGGAAAATAAATATATGAGCCACATTTGGATCAGTTGTAAATCACTTTTTTTTCTCGCCAAGAATAACCCAGGAAGCTTTTTTCTATAGTGAGCGTAATAGTGCTTATGTTATTAAGTCTTCCTTCCAGGTTGTTGTAGAGAAGAGGTGACTGAGGATTCATACGTTGAGCTAATCCGACACCTTACCTCCTCACTTTACAATGAAATTCCAGGAAAAGTTATAACAGAGTAAAATAAAATCTCTATTAATCTTTAAAGAAGACAGAGAACTACCAGAGATTGTTGTAATTTTACCCATTCACAAAGACATTTTTCAGAGTTAGATTAATAACATATAAACATATGAAAACATGATTTCTCCCTGCTGTATAGAAACTAAATATGGACAATGTCAGGAAACAGAACTTTTAATCAGTGGGGTTTCTTTCTTTTGCAAATACTTCTTTAAATATTTTCTAGATGTCATAGCAGCATATACATTATTCAGTTTTACTTTGTAGGTCAATATATTTGTAGTCAGAGATACAGAAGGACACTATATCATTCTTAAAGGGTTTATCCAGCAAGAAGATCTAAAAATTGTAAATATCTACACCCCCAACATGGGAGCAGTCAACTACATAAGCTAACTGTTAATCAAAATAAAGAGACATACTGATAATAATACATTAATTGTAGGTGGCCTTAACACTCTGCTCTTAGCAATAGACAGATCATCTGAGAAGAGATCTACAAAGAAACAAGAGCTTTGAATGACACACTGGACCAGATGGACCTCACAGATATACACAGAACATTCCACCTTAAAACAACAAAACACTCATTCTTCTCAAATGCACATGGAACTTTCTCCAGAATAGACCACATACTGGGTCACAAATCAGGTCTCAACTTATACCAAAAGACTGAGAGTATTCCCTGCATATTCTCAGACCACAATGCTTTGAAACTGGAACTCAATCATGAGAGAAAGTTTGGAAGAAATTCAAACACTTTAAAGTGAAGACCACCCTGTTCAATAATGTTTGGATCAACCAGGAAATCAAAGAAGAACTTAAAAAATTCATGGAAACTGATGAGAATGAAAACACATCAGTCCAAAACCTATGGGATACGGCAAAGGCAGTCCTAAGGGGGAAATATAAAGCCATCCAAGCCTCACTCAACAAAATAGAAAAACCACAAATATAAACACTATCTTTATACCTTAAAGAACTAGAGCATCAACAACAAATTAAGCCTAACCCATGCACAAGAAGAGAAATAATATTAGAGCAGAGATCAATGAATTAGAAACCAGAAGTATAGTAGGACACATCAATAAAACTAGAAACTGGTTCTTTGAAATAATTAACAAGATTGATAAACCACTGGCCAGACTTACCCAAAAGAAAAGAGAAAGGGCCCAAACTAATAAAATTATGAATGAGAGGGGAGAGATCATGACTAACACCAAGGAAATAGAAATATTCACCAGAAATTATTATTGGGAGAGGGAGGAGCAAGAGGGTAGAGGAGTAAGAGACCTAAAGATCATCTGGTCCCAGGAGTTCAGCTAGATAGTCATCAAACTATTCCAAACAACTACAAACTCAACAGGAGATTGAAGAGAAGAAGAGCAGCAACTCTACAAACAGAAAAGTGACCACTTTCTGGAAGTTAGTACATGCAGAGAAGTGAATCTGAGGTGACATATGTTACCATGCTAATGGATATTAAAAGAAAGCTGGAGTGGTAATCCTTATATCACACAAATTGGATTTTAAGCCAAAAACTATAATAAGAGATGAGGAAGGACACTATATCACACTTAAAGGGCATGTCCAATAAGAAGAACTAACAATTTTAAATATCTATGTCTCTAACATAGAAGCAGCCAATGATAGAAACCAATTAATAACAAAATCAAGGAAACACATCAACAATAATGCAATAATAGTAGGGGACTTTAACACCCCCTCACTGAAATGGACAGATCACCTAAGCAAAAGATAAACATGGAAATAAAGGCCTTAAATGACACACTGGACCAGATGGACATCACAGATATATTCAGAACATTCCATCCCAAAGCAACAGAATACACCGTCTTTTCTAATGCACATAGAACATTCTCCAGAGAAGATCATATCCTGGGTCACAAATCAGGTTTCAACTGGTACCAAAGGATGGGGATCCTTCCCTGAATATTTTCAGACCACAATGCTCTGAAGTTAGAACTCAATCACAAGAGGAAAGTTGGAAAGAACTCAAATACATGAAGGCTAAAGAGTATCCTACTAAAGAATGAATGGGTCAACCATGAAATTAAACAAGAATTTTTAAAAATCATGGAAACAAGTGAAAATGAAAACACAACTGTTTAAAATCTGTGGGACACAGCAAAGGAAGTCATGAGAGGAAAGTATATAGCAATACAAGCCTATCTCAAGAGACAAGAATGATCTCAAGTACACAACCTAACCCTAAATCTATAGAAGCTGTAGAAAGAACAGCAAAGAAAGCCTAAACCCAGCAGGAGAAGAGGAATAATAAAGATCAGAGCAAAAATCAATGAAATAGAGACCAAAAGAATAGTAGAACAGATTAACAAAACTAGGGGCTGGTTCTTTGAAAGAATTAATAAGATTGATAAACCCCTGGATAGACTTATCAAAAAGAAAAAGGACCCAAATAAATTAAATTATGAAAGAAAGAGGAGAGTTCAAGACCAACAGCAAAGAATTACAAACAATTATAAGATATTATGAGCAACTATACACCAGCAAATTTGACAATATGGAAGAAATGGATGCATTCCTAGAGACTATAAACTACCAAAACTGAACTAGGAAGAAATAAAAAACCTGAACAGATCCATAACCAGTAAGGAAATTGAAGCAGTTATCAAAAATCTCCCAAAAACCAAGAACCCAGGGCCAGACGGCTTCCCAGGGGAATTCTACCAAACATTTAAAGAAGAACTAATACCTATTCTCCTGACACTGTTCCAAAAAAGAGATTTGGAAGGAAAACTTCCAAACTCATTTCATGAGGCCAGCATTACCTTGATCCCAAAACCAGACAAAGAACTTATCAAAAAGAATTATAGACCATATCCTTGATGAGCACAGATGCAAAAATTCTCACGAAAATAGTAGCCAATAGGATCCAACAATACCTTAAAAGGATTATTTACCACGACCAAGTGGGATTTATTCTCAGGCTCTAAGTTTGGTTCAACATCTGCAAATCAATCAATGTGATACAATACATTAATAAAAGAAAGAACAAGAGCCAGATGATACTCTCAGCAGATGCTGAAAAAGCATTTGACAAAGTACAGCATACTTTCTTGATCAAAACTCTTCAATGTGTAGGGGTAAAGGGTACATACCTCAATATCATCAAAGTCATCTATAAAAACCCACAGTGAATATCATTCTCAATGGGGAAAAACTGAGAGCTTTTCCCCTAGGGTCAGCAACATGGCAGGGCTGTCCACTACCATACGGCTATTCAATATAGTACTAGAAGTCCTAGCCTCAGCAATCAGACAAGAGAAAGAAATTAAAGGCATCCAAATCAGCAAAGAAGAAGTCAAACTATCACTCTTTGCATGTTATATGATACTTTATGTGGAAAACCACTCCAAAACCACTGTAACTCATACAGGAAACCAATAAAGTGTCAGGATATAAAATCAGTACACAAAAATCAGTTGCATTTTTACACATCAACAGCAAGACAGAAGAAAGAGAAATTAAGGAGTCCATTCCATTTAGGATTGCACCCAAAACTATAAGATACACAGGAATAAACCTAACTAAAGAGGCAAAGAATCTGTACTCAGAAAACAAAGGTACTCATGAAAAAAATGGAGGAAGACACAAAGAAATGGAAAAATGTTCCATGCCCATTAACTGGAAGAACAAGTATTGTGAAAATGTCTTGCTACCTAAAGCAATCTACACATTTAACACAATCCCTATGAAAATGCCATCAATTTTTTTCAAAGAAATGGAACAAATAATCCTAAAATTTATATGGAACCAGAAAAGACCCTGAATAGACACAGGAATGTTGAAAAGGAAAAGCAAAGTTGGCAGCATCACAATTCCAGACTTCAAGCTCTATTTCAAAGCTGTCATCATCAAGACAGTGTGGTATTGGCACAAAAACAGACACATAGATCAATGGAACAGAATAGAGAGCCCAGAAATGGACACTCAACTCTATGGTCAACTAAAATTTGACAAGGCAGGAAAGAATGTCCAATGGAAAAAGACCATCTCTTCAACAAATGGTGTTGAGAAAATTGGATAGCCACATAGAGAAAAATGAAACTGGACCATTTTCTTATACCACACACAAAAATAGACTCAAAATGGATGTAATACCTCAATGTGAGACAGAAACACATAAAAATTCTTGAGGATAATACAGCAGCAATATCTTTGACCTCAGATGCAGCAAATTCTTCTTAAAAACATTGCCAATGGCATGGGAAGCAAGGGCAAAAATGAACGACTGGGACTTCATCAAGATCAAAAGCTTTTGCCCAGCAAAGGAAACAGTCAACAACACCAAAAGACAACTAACAGAATGAGAGAAGGTATCTGCAAATGATGTATCTGATAAAGGGCTAGTATCCAAAAATCTATAAAGAACCTAACAAAATCAACACTGAATGAACAAATAATCTAATCAAGGAATGGACAGAATATGTGAACAGACATTTCGGCCAAGAAGCCATCCAAGTGGCAAACAGACACGTGACAAAATGTTCAACATTCCTCAGCATCAGGGAAATACAAATCAAAGCTACAGTGAGATACCACCTCACACCAATCAGAATGGATAAAATTAACAAGTCAGGAAATAACAGGGGAACTTTCCTACACTGTTGGTGGAAATGCAAGCTGATGCAGCCAGTCTGGAAAACAGCAGGGAGGGTCCTCAAGAAGTTGAAAATAGAGCTACCCTATGACCCAGCAATCTCACTACTGGATATTTACCCTAACGATACAAATGTAGTGATCTGAAGGGGTACGTGCACCCAAATATTTATAACAGCAATGTCTACAACAGCCAAACTATGGAAAGAACCTAGATGTCCATCAACAGATGAATAGATAAAGAAGAAGTGGTATACACACACACACACACACACACACACACACACACACACACAATGGAATACTATGAAGCCATCAAAACAATGGAAATCTTGCCATTTGCAACAATGTGGATGGAACTAGAGGGTATTATGCTAAGCAAAATAAGTCAGTCAGAGAAAGACAATTATCATATAATCCCTCTCATATAAGGAATTTGAGAGGCAGGGTTGTGGCTCGTGGAGGGTAGGGAGGGAAAAATCGAGGCAGGATGGGATCAGGGAGGGAGAAAAATCATAAGAGACTCTTAATCTCAGGAAACAAACTGAGGGTTGCTGGGGGGGGAGGGGAGGGATAGGGTGGCTGGATTATTGACATTGGGGAGGATATTTGCTATGTGGAGTGCTGTGAATTGTGTGAGACTGATTATTTACATACCTATACCCCTGAATAATAATACATATATGTTAATAATATGTTAACAATAACATATATGTTAACAATAATAATACATTATATGTTAATTAAAAAATTCAAAGTACAGTTTCTTCTGAATGAGTATCACCTTGGCACATTGTAAAGTCAAAAAATCATAAATCAGGGCACCTGGGTGGCTCAGTGGGTTAAGCCACTGCCTTCAGCTCAGGTCACGATCTCAGGGTCCTGGGATCGAGTCCCACATCGGGCTCTCTGCTCAGCAGGGACCCTGCTTCCCTCTGTCTCTCTCTCTGCCTGCCTCTCCATCTACTTGTGATCACTCTCTGTCAAATAAATAAATAAAATCTTTAAAAAAATCATAAATCAGACCATCATAAGTTAAGGACCATCCGTAATTAAAAAAGGCGGTTCATATGGAATCAGTAAAATTAATTGAAGAATAATCACATACCAGATCTCCAATAATGCCCAATGAGACATAAATGATACCTGGGAAATGAGTATTTTAATCATCAGGAAGGCAGACTTTTCGAATAATCTGGGTAAAATTTTCTATAGCCCTCTCCAATTTTTATACGTCATTTTAATTTTTAAAAACAGTTTGTTTTCCTATTCTGTTTGCTTGGTATCTTGATGATATAAGGGCTTCCACAAATAACAGAAAATATGTTTCTGTCATTTGAAAAAGAGTAACTCTCATTGTTAATTACCTATTCTGGTTCTTTTTGTTGTTGTTGTTCTTAAATTATTCCTTATTTTATTAAAAAAAACTGATTAGTTTGAATTAGTGTCAGGATTTATTAATCCCATGGTATACTCATAAAAGTTTGTTTTTAAATCTGAAAAATAAAGATCTTGATCCTGTAATAAATAAATAAATAAAATAGAAATTATTGTCAACAGCTATATGCCAATAAGTAAAGCAATCTAAAAGAAATGGATGCATTCCTGGAAACCTATAAACTTCCAAGACTGAAACAGGAGGAAACTGACAACTTGAATAGACCAATAAGTAGTAATGAGATTGAAGGAGTGATCAAAAACCTCCCATAAAACAAGAGTCTAGGATCTAACAGATTCTTTGGAGAATTCTACCAGACATTCAAAGAAGAAATAATACCTGTTCTCCTGAAGCTGTTTCAAAAAATGCAAACACGAGGAAAACTTCCAGACTCTTTCTGTGAGGCCAGCATTACCCTGATCTCAAATCCAGGCAAAGACCCAATCAAAATGCAGAATTTCAGACCAATATTTTTTTGATAATAGCTTTGCTTTCCTTAACTTCAGAAGAAAAATACAATAAATAAAATTAACCATGGAGATGGTAAATAATCTTAATTATTAAGGGAATTTATATTATATTTCTAATTACATGTATAAGACAAAAACCAAACCTACTCCATAAAATTAATAAGGTACATATTTCCAGACTCTACATACTGGTGTCATCTTAAACATATAATGCTTACCAAAATTCATGATCAGAGTTTCATACAAAGAGTAACCACTCTGAACTCCGCATATATAAAAACTAGCGTAATTTCTGCAAAGACAAAGGGGACAAAACAGCACACCTGTATCCACAAAAACTCTTCCTTACCCAAGAGAATTTTGGAGGTAAAGTAAATGGAAGACAGAAAGTCTATCTGAAAAGGAGACTGCAGCTACCACCCTTGAGACTAATATGTTCATACCACCAGCTTGGTGCTCAAATGTGAATGTAAACACGTGAGCTCTTGCCTGCTTTTTCCACAACATTCTAATTTTACTTTTGAACTCTTTCACTGACTTTTCTCCTTAATGGTTTGAGATAGTTTCTTTCTATGTAAACTCAGTATATTTCCTCTAACCCTTCCCAGAGCAAAGCCATGCCATTTGATAAAAATAAAACAAAACCATTAAGCCCAGCAGGGAACACACAACCTAACCTAGGCATAAATGTATAACATCATTTTATTAAATGAGTGAATTGTTGCTTATCAAGCATTTAAAATTCATTAATTCAGTCAATACATATTTGTTGAGCAGAGTAAATGTCTGGCCCAGCTGGGGATAAAGCAGCGAACAAGCAAAGTGATTGCTTTTATGGAGCTTATATTTTAATGAGAGGAAATGGTAGAGGGAGGAGTATTATACAAAAAGCTTTGTACAATACCACTTCACAGACACTAGAATTGTTATTATAAAAAATGGAAAACAACAAGTTTTGGCAAAGATGTGGAAAAAATGGAACCATAGAGCATCACTAGTAGGTGTATAAAATGGTGCAGCTGCAATGGAAAACCAGCTTAGCAGTTCCTCAAAAAGTTAAAACACAGAGCTGCCATATGATCTAGCAGTTCCACTCCTAGGGATATACCTAAAAGAACTGAAAGCAAGGCCTTAAAGAGATACTTATGTATCAATGTTCATAGTAGCTTTACTTGCAATTCCAAAACATAAAAAGAACTCACAAATCTATCAGAATATGAATGGATAAACAAAAGAGACAAAAGCAAAAGAGAAGTTACCTGAGCTAGGGAAAAGAGAGGAATGGGAAGTTGCTGTTTAATGCATACAGAATTTGTCAGGAATGACAAAAAATTTCTGGAAAATGGATAGTGGGGATGGTTGCACCACACTGTGAATGTACGTAATGCCACTAAAGCATATGATCAGAAATGGTTAAAATGGTAAATTTTATGTTACGCATATTTTACTACAATAAAAAACAATGAGTTATACACTTTAAATGCATCAAACTATATGGCATGTGGATTAAATCTTAGTAAAGGCATTATTTTAAAAAAAGCTTTTATGCATTCTCTCATCTAATCTCCCTCTATGTAATCATATTTAACCCTCTTACTTTAATATCATCTCTGTATTTTGTCTCCTGTGCTTGTATCTCCAGCTCTGACCTCTCTCTGAATTCTAAACTTACATATCTAGTTGCCTATTTATCATACCTATTTGAAATCTAAAAAGTTACTTGAGACCTAAGATGCCCCACAAATAAATCTTTACTTTAGCTGCTCAAGCTAAATAGCTAGAATTTTTTTCAGAAGTTAAAGCCTCATCCCAACAAAACTAGCAGGAGGTGAATGAGAGGGTATCAGAAACTCAATAATTAAGATAAATAATATTTTAATACAATGTTTAAAAAATCAAATACAAAAAAATCTATGAGAACAATAAAGGTTCATAATTTTTTAACACTCAGCTTTATATTTATCCTATCAATGATCACTAATCGATATTTTCTTAATTTTTATTTGTATATAGGTATATATTTTGTCTTCCGTACAGTGGAAGTGCCACAAGAACAGGAGTTTCAACTGCCTTGTTCACCACTCTATCCCATTAATATGTCTGTCTTTCACCAGGCTCTCCTGCTAGCTGATGTCAAGGTTAAATTTCTCCAAGAGAGGATCTGTCGTTTGCGGTTCTGGAGTCGGGTATTCCACTTCCTCCTTCTCTTTTCCCACTCCACAGAGGGCTGGCTGTGGCTTCCTGCTGTTGCTGACCCCTGGAATGCGTCATGCCATTTCAGCTCTTCTACCATATTTATAACTTATTTTGAATATTAAATTTCCCCTATTGAAATACTTGGAATGAATTTTCTTTAACTGACTAGCTCCTGGTCAATACGGTAGTTTAGGAAACAAGTAGCTAAATGTTTTATCTACATTATACATAAATTCCTCAAAGTCTCCCATGAGGTAAAATAAAGAAGTACACAAATTATATAATTATATGCTTGCAAGTAGTACAAATAACACTGTATAAACATGGCACATTAATAAATTAATAAATTAAGACACTTTTGGATTTTCCTATCTCGGATGAAAGGTCTTTTATTGATATTCTAAAAGAAAAAAACAAAACAACAACAACAACCCAGAATTAATCAGTGAGTTAGTTTAACTTAAAGGCAGAATTACAGAGCTCCTGGGTGGCTCAGTTGGTTAAGCAACTGACCCTTGGTTTCAACCCCAAGTTGGGTTCCATGATCAATGAGCAGTCTGCTTGAAAATTCCCTCTGTCTCCCTTTGTCCCAACCCCCACTCCCATGTGCTCTCTTCCTCCCCCTCAAACAAACAAATAAATCTTAAAATATGAAGTCAGAATTAGACATTTTTGGGGAGAGAGTTTTTTATTCTATATGACATGCATATTTCACAGTTGGTTTCTTTTCAATCCATTTACATAATTTTAGTATCAATTCCAACGAAAAGTAATTTTTAAAATTTTCTGACTAGAAAGAAGAGCCATTAATCTGAGTCACCTACCATTCACTAAAAGAGAAAATGATTTAAATGCCAGCAATCTGATAACTTTCCTTGGTAAAAAAAAAAAAAAAAAAAGGCCACTTTTAGAAAAAAAAGTCTAATAATTTGTATTTCTTTATAATGTGACAATTACATTAAACATTTTGTCAACAAAAAATATAGGAATAAACTCCTTTACTCTTTGACTGCCAGAATATAATGTCACAGAGTAATGTTAGAGATATGGTTAAAAGTGTCAAAAACAGGGGCGCCTGGGTGGCTCAGTGGGTTGGGCTGCTGCCTTCGGCTCGGGTCATGATCTCAGGGTCCTGGGATTGAGCCCCGCATCAGGCTCTCTGCTCCGCAGGGAGCCTGCTTCCCTCTCTCTCTCTCTCTCTCTCTCTCTCTGCCCGCCTCTCTGCCTACTTGTGATTTCTGTCTGTCAAATAAATAAATAAAATCTTTAAAAAAAAAGTGTCAAAAACAAAACACAAATGTGTCTAATCTTTACCCAAATATGATAAAGAATACAAGAAGGAGGAGGGCAGTTGCATGGGCAGAACTCACTAATAGACTGTGTGATTATGAAGGAGTAACTAGTCTTCCTTGAACTTCAGTTACCTGATCATAAAATTATAAGGATACTTAAATTCCTAGCCTTGTGTGAAAAGCAAATAACATCCTAATGTAAACAAACTTTATAATGGACAAACAGCTATTTAACACGGACCACTGCTGTTACTATGATGTGTAGTTATGGCTTAACCCCTAGATGACTATCAGCTTGACTACAACACTTGAATCCTCTCACTCCCATTGCTATTTCACATACTCTTCATTGTTCATAATATTTCTGGCTAAATATGGAATTTATATCAAGGTCACCACTTTTTAAAAGCTTAATCTCCTTTGCAGCAGCACCTCATAAAGAGATAAATCACACAACCCTTAATATTTAATCTCCTTTTCCTACTGTGAATGTAGTCCTCCTCCATTTATGTTTTCCAGATCCAACTTTTCATTTTTATAAAAAAATTTCAATATAAATAGAACACCCTTTCTGGGAGTGAAGTCCCATACAGCTGAAATTCAGTTAAACTTGTCTCATATTATTGCCAGGAAAAGCTGCAGTTGCCATGAGACATAAAGTGGAAGGCATCCCTAGATGCAGTATCAGGGAGAGAAATAAATAAATAAAGCAGCATGAATGAGGGCTTGCCCATTATTAGCTTTGCTCTACTCTTAGTTTTTGATGGAAGAATCACCAGTGGGACTCTAGAACTAGATGGATAAATATTTGCAGATGTCAATAGCTATGTACATGGAACGATATTTTGAAATTCAGTATTTTCAGAAGTATAGGTCATATGAAAAACACTTATCCCTAGCCAGAGGATCCTCTAGAGTCATCTGTCAAACCTACTTTGCTATCAGTACTGTAAGGTTATCTCTCATATTCTTCTCATATGAAACAACTATTACAAAGAAATGAAAATAGCTTTATTGTATACATGAATTCTAGTTAAAATATCTGCTTCTTCCTTAAAAATCCATTATGATGCGGGGTGCCTGGGTAGCTCAGTGGGTTAAAGCCTCTGCCTTCAGCTCAGGTCATGATCCCAGGGTCCTGGGATCAAGTCCCACATCGGGCTCTCTGCTCCGTGGGGAGCGTGCTTCCTCCTCTCTCTCTGCCTGCCTCTCTGCCTACTTGTGATCTCTGTCTGTCAAATAAATAAATAAAATCTTTTTAAAAAATCCATTATGATGGTAGCCAGACAAATAAAACTCTTATGGAATGGAGGAGTTCAATCCCATTATATTCAGTTTTATCAAGATGCAGGGCCTTCCCAAATTATTCTTCATACACACAGGAACAATATCATAACAATTAACTGGATATCTTTTACTTAAGTGTTTTCTTGAAGCTACAATTTATACAACAGCACTGTAATCATTCCCACTCTCAAAACCCTTCCACTCACTAGTCTATTAAATACAATTGTAATTGACTACCTTGGTGGCTAATTTGAAAAAGCTGTTACATTGCTTCTGGCTCCTGGTTTTCTTTACTAATATGGATTTATATCAAATCCAAATTATATGAAGTATTGCTGCCTATTTTGACATTGAAGTTACTGATGTCTTTATTTACCATTTATTATGTCTATAATGTATAAAGCACATAACATGAATAAGTCATTAATTTAAATTGTGACTTTGGGTGTGTTAGTTTCTCATTTGTCAAATAAAAGTCTACATGAAGGCTTACATCCTTTTCTGAAATTCCAAAATAGCATTACTGATAATATCATTATGCATGTTATATTTACCTGACCCATTTAGTGCATTATTAAGAGATTTTAGAGAGGCAGTCTTGGTGTGCACATTTGTGTACTGTACGTCTACCTATAACTTACCTCTTCACCTGCACTAATACAAATCTTTCAGTGGCATTTTAAACTATTCTCATTTTTTCAACACAAGTTCATCTCTTTCTCTACTATGGCTTGAATTTTCTCTCCATTATGTCTCAAAAAATGTTACTAGTGTTACCAAAAATCTCTTGGCTTTCAATCATTATCTGGCTTGAGTACAATATGACATTGAAGACTATTTATGTCCAGTCATCTTGAGATTTTATTAGAAGGTCTTTTCCTATTTTTCCTTTTGTGCCACTATTCACTCAGTTCTTTGCAGTTAAATGCCAGAATTTCCCTAGATTTTTGTCCTTGCTATTCATTTCCTCTTGAGTGCTCTTATGTTGCAAAGTGCAATGTCGCACTTAAAAAATTTAAAATTAAGTTCATTTTTAATGAGCATATACTAATAGTGGAAAATTTCTACCTATGAGCCTCAGTCACCCTGAAGTTAAATCTTGGGGCAAACCCTATTACCAGGTTCTTTGTTATCCATAGGATTTGGTCCAATTAACACCCTCAACAGTAAGGGTTGTCTGTTTCCCCACACCATTAGCTAACAAGATAAGCTATAAAGTATGTTCATCTTTGGTAATGAAATAGGTAAAAATAGGACTTTTATTAAAATAAAAAATTCTTAACTTATAATTCTCTTATTTGTGAGGTTGAATGTCTTTTCATATACTTAAGTAGTATTTGTATTCCTTCTTTTGTGAACTGTCATTTTGACCCCCCCCCCTTTTTTTCCTCTTAGGTTAGTGATCTTATTTTTATTAATTTGTAGACAGCCTTGAGGCCAAATTTTGAGGTGGCAAATACTGAGAAACAATTTGAGGACAGGTAGATTAGACCATAGTTACTGAGGTATCAAAAGAAAGGAGCACAGAAAGAGCACAGGACCAGAGGTGGTCAACCCTTCTTGGGAAGAGAGTGAGATACCTTTGAGAGGAAATGTTTCCTTTGAAGACTTAATGGTGAAGGTGAGGGAGGAAGCTGACTATAAATAAAGGGCTCTAGTGAACCAAGATTGGGTCAAAGAATCAGAAGAAACCAGACTTGTGAAAAAGTGTTCCATTTGTTAAAAACTACCACCACCACAAACAACAACAATAAAAATAATAAGATCCACATGTCATGACAGCGAAAAAGGTCGTCTTGAAATATGGAATCAGGTAACCATGGGATCTCCCGGTTCTACTCAGTTCAAAGTATCTTCTATTGCTTGTTCAGGGGTAAAAGCCAGAAAAATGATAATCAGTTCAGCAAATAACAGTTGTAAAACACATGTGCACATATGCACATCCACACTCACACAAAGCAGAGGAAAATTTCACCTTGACACCCCAACAGGAATTTTATATGTAAACAAGTGATTGTGCATCATAGTTCCAGACTTCAAGTTATATTACAGAGCTGTAGTAATCAAAACAGTATGGTATTGGCACAAAAACAGACACAAAGACCAATAGAACAGAATAGAAAACACAAACAATCCAGAAATGAACCCAAAACTATATGGTCAATTAATCTTTAACAAAACAGGAAATAATGTCCAATAGAAAAAAGGGTCTTTTCAACAAGTGGTGTTGGAAAAACTGGAAAGCAGCAAGCAAAATAATAAAATTAGACCACTTTCTTACACCATACACAAAAATAATCCAAAATGGATTAAAGGCCTAAATGTGAGACCTGAAACCATTGAAATCCTAGAAGAGAACACAGCAGTAACTGTTTTGCCATTGGCTATAGAAACTTCTTTCTAGTATGTCTCCTGAGGCAAAGGAAACAAACACAAAAATAAATTATTGGGACTATATTAAAATAAAAAGCTTCTGCATAGTGACTGAAACAATCAATACAACCAAAAGGCAACCCACTGAAGGAGAAAAGATATTTGTAAATGATATATCTGATAAGGTGTTAGTAATCAAAATACATCAAGAACTTAGATAAATTGACACCACCCAAAACAAATAATCTAATTTAAAAATGGACAGAAGAAATGAACATACATTTCTCCAAAAACAATATCCAGATGGCCAACAGACACATGAAAAGATGCTCAATATCACTCATCATCAGGGAAATGCAAATCAAAACTACAATGAGGGGGCACCTGGGTGGCTCAGTGGGTTAAGGCCTCTGCCTTCGGCTCAGGTCATGATCCCAGGGTCCTGGGACCAAGCCCCACATTAAGGTCTCTGCTCAGTGGGGAGCCTGGTTTCCCCTCTCTCTCTGCCTGGCTCTCTGCCTTTTTGTGATCTCTGTCTGTCAAATAAATAAATAAAATCTTAAAAAAAAAAAACTACAATGAGAGATTACCTCTCACACCTGTCAGAAGGGCTAGAATCAAAAACACAAGAAACAACAGGTGTTGATGAGGATGTGGAGAATGAGGAACCCTCTTGTACTGTTGGTGGAAATGCAAATAGGTGCAGCCACTGTGAAAAGCAGTAAAGAGGTTTCGTAAAAAGTTAAAAACAGAACTACCTTAGGATCCAGTAATTGCACTACTGGGTTTTTACCGCCCCTCCCCAAAATACAAAACTACTAATTCAAAAGGATACATGGACCCGTATGTTTTTAGCAGCATTACACACACACACACACACACACATACACACACGTATATATACACATATACATATATATACACACACACGCACAATGGAACATATATACAGACACACACACACACACAGTGGAATATTATTTGACCATAAAAAAGAATGAAATCTTGTCATTTAAAATGACATGGAAGAAGCTGGAGACTATAATGCTAAGTAAATAAGTCAGGCAGAGAAAGACAAATACTATATGATTTCACTTATTTGGAGAATTTAAGAAACAAAACAAATGAGCAAGGCGAAGAGAGAGTGAGATAAGTCAAGAAACAGATTCTTAATTATAGAGGACAATTTAATGGTTATTAGAGGGGAGAGAAGTGGGAGGATGGGTTGAAAAGTTGATGGGCATTAAGGAGGCCACTTGTTATGATGACCACTGGGTGATGTATGGAATGGTTGAATCACTATATTGTACACCTGGAACTAATATAACACTGTATGTTAACTGTATCAAAAATAAAATAAAATGAAGTAAAATAAAATTAAAAATATAATCCCTCCAAACTTCCAGAGAAGGCCAAGTCACTTACAAAAAAGAAAACACAAAGCACAACAGAGTAACATTCCCAAGAATCTAAAGGAAAGGACAGAATATGAGCCAAGATTTTATTACCAGCAAAATTTTAAGCATTAGAAAAAGAATCTCAGGAAACATCGTATACATAAATGCTTCCTAAAAATAGAGAATGAAAAACTTTTACAATGTAAGAATGGAGAAAGATTTAGAGAAATTTTGGTAGTGAGCATACATAATTGATGATCTGGTACTAAAATAAAGGAAGTATTAAGTATTACAGTTATAAGAATAATATGTAAACATTATTTTCTCCGAAGAAGTAGAGATAACATAACTAAAAAATGCAAAGAGAAGAGAGAAAGGAATATAGAGTAACCTGATTCATTAACATATACATGAGAATTAAAATATTGTAAACTGACATCATAGAAAAATCAAAGTAAGGAAAGAAGAATACTAAGATGATTGATTACATAAAGGCATAAGTATAAAGACAACTGGTGGAAACAACAAAAATGACCCCAAAATATAAAACAGTATGGCAGAGCTGCAGGATTTTCTTATAGGAAGGATATTGGTTGGTTTTGAATTCTATTTCAAATATTTTCTGTCAGTTTGCCATTTATCATTTAATTTTATCTTGATTGACATGGAGAGAGTTTTTTTTTATTTCTCTCTAATAATTACATCAATCCTTTTATACCCTCTGGATTTGGGGACTTTTAGAAAGTCTTTCTGTACTCTGTAATTATATTCATTTTAAAATTTTTCACTATTTTCTTCCAGTAGTTTTATAGTTTCATCATTGATTAATTTATTTTTACAGAAATGTTAAGACAGAAAAAAGTATTTTTTTCAGTTTCCTTTTTTACAAACAAGACTGAGTGAAAACATTATCTTTTCTCCACTGACATGTGATGCCACATTTACTGTGTGTCAAACTCCTGCATATTTTGGGAATTACATCTTAGATATCGAACTGTTCAACTTACTTCTCTTGATATTTATACAACAAACACACTGTTTAATACAATATAACATCTGGTAAGGCAAATCTCTTGCCATTACTTATTTTTTTAATTAAGTATTTTATTTTAATTCCAGTATAATCAACATAAAGTGTTATATCATTTTCCAGTGTACAATATAGTGATTCAACAATTCTATACATTCACTGCTCAGGGCTCATCATAAATGTACTCTTTAATTTCCATCACCTGTTTCACTCATCCCCTGACACATTTCCAAAACAACTTCTTCACCATTCTTGTGTATTTATTTTTCCATGACTGGTTCTAATGGGGCATCTTCATGAGTTGTCAATTTTGTTTCAAAATAAGTAATTTAATGTTTTACATTTGTAAAAACAAAAACAAAAACAAAAAAACCCCACAAAATTTGCATATAAGATGATGTCCAGATGGGCAACTACAACCAAAATTTCTGTCAATGTTTTTAGATGCTCCTGTTTTTAATGTTAGTTTCATGAAAAAAGTGGAAAGAGGTTAAGCTTCACAGTCAGGGATTTGGATTTGTATCCCGCCTCAACTGCTTACCATTTTATAACCTTGAGCCTATTACTTCAGTTGGTTGAATGTCATTTGAAAAAAAAAAAAATGTCTGCTTGGTAAAGTTCCTGGAGCATTAGATAAATTTTATTTTGAGTAGCTTTTTAAGATGAATGACTCATGGTGGGAACTCTTTGGAAAATAATTTCAAATGGGTAACATTCTCATCTGCAGCTCTAGTCTAGATTTCTCTCCTTACTTCAGAAAATCCATGACTTGAATCCTTTTGTCTGATAACTTTCTATTCATTCTTTAAGAAAGCTCAGCTATCATCTCCTTTAGGAATAGTTTTTTTTTTTTTTTTTCCACTTCTCCATGTTTAGAACTTCTTTTATCACTCTGCCCACAAGTCTATAAATTGTGGTGTATTCTATTTATCTGATTATCTGTTTGCCTCACCAGGGCAATTGTTAACTCCTACATGGCAAGTCACTTGTCACTGATACTATTGTCTCAATTCTAGCATATTAGTTTCCTCATAATTCATTCTCAAAGTAGCTGTTGGTTGAACACACATTTTCTATGCGGAAAGGAGAGCACATAGGATATATTTTTATTTGTAATTTTTTTTTACTCTTTATGAGAACAAAGGAGGGAAAGGATGGCACTGAATCACTTTCTATAAAAGGTTGTTGTTATTATCCTGTTAAACTGCACTGACTGGACACAGACGTCTTGCCCTACTTCCAACAGGAAGTGCAGGCACCACAACAGGAAGTACAGACCACTGAAAACCACACCGCCAAGGAGGCAGAAGGTGCAGCCTGAGGTAGCGCGCAAGCGCACAGAAGCCTCTATAGTTTGACCCCTTCGCATTGACTTCCGGCTTAACCAAGGGCAACGACGGAAGGCGAGGTGAGGCAAGGCCCAGCGCAGTGGTGGCAGCCTGTATAGATACAGGTATTTTTCAGAGACTTGCAAGAATTCTGTGTATTGCTTTCTTGTTAGTGGGTTTCTTGGTGTCAATTTTGAAGTTAAGCTGGTGGTTCCACTGTGGAGTTGCGGAGCTTTCAAGACTATATTGACCCGAAGGGCGGGGCTTTTTTCCTACTCTGCCAGGCATTTGCATTTTCTCTTCTTTGGGGGCCCCTTTTGTACCACGATGCAACAGGCTTTAGAACGAGCTTTGGACCGTGCAGACTATGTCATCGCAGGTGCCCAGCAGAGGCCTCCTAAAAGGAAAGTCTCGTCGAGTGGGGAAGCCTCTCTCTATGAGAAGCTTTACGACATCTATGTGGAAGAATGTGGGAGAGAGCCTGAGGCTCCGGAGGAGCTAAGAAGCAACGTGAACTTGCTAGAGAAGCTCGTGAGGAGAGAGTCGTTGCCGTGTTTAGTGGTCAACCTATACCCAGGAAAAGAGGGATATTCGCTGATGCTCGAAGAGAAACATGGAGCGTGTTCAGAGACTATTCGGCTGCCTTATGAAGAAGGGGAATTTCTTGAATATCTGGATGCTGAAGAATTACCTCCTGTTCTGCTGGACCTCCTGGAAAAATCTGAGGTGAACTTCTTCCACTGCGGGTGTGTCATAGCGCAGGTGCGGGACTACAGGCAGTGCAGCGGTGGGGAACCTCCGGGCTACCAGAGCAGGCACATTCTCCTGCGCCCGACCATGCAGACGTTAGCCTGCGATGTGCAGTCCATAACCAGCGATGGCCAGGAATGGACCCAGGAAGACAAACTGTCGCTTGAGAGCCAGCTGATCTTGGCTACTGCTGAGCCCCTGTGTCTGGATCCTTCTATATCCGTAGCCTGCACTGCAAATAGGCTGCTCTATAACAAGCAAAAGATGAACACTCGGCCGATGAAAAGGAGCTTCAAGAGGTACTCTGCACCCTCTCTGAATCAGCACTGGGAGCTGTCTCATTCTCCACCTCCTCCTGAGCTGACAGTATTGACTTCTTGCAAAAAAAGCAAAGAAAGTAAAACAAGTGAGAATTCTGACTTCTTAATTCCTAAAGCAGCAGATTATGTAGATATGTGGAAACAGAGACCCTGTGACTTGGCTTTACCTTCTGAAGTGGATGTGCAGAAATATGCTAAATGGGAGAATTTTGTCAAATATGATGGCTCACAACCAACAGTGTGGCCATCCCATGAGATAAAAGATGATTCTGTATTTGGATATGAAGGTGGTGATGAGTCTCAGACAAAGCTGACCTTGATGCAGTCACTTAAGGATCCACTTATCTCTGGAAAAAGAAGACGACGTAAAAAAGTCAGATATGAGAGACAGATGTCTTCTCCACACCCCTCCACAGATGACCATTCAAATAGTGTCCTGCCTGGGTCAAAGACTGATGCTGGTGTGGTAGTCACTGAGCCAGAGGTGGTAGTCCCGCACCAGGCCAAATGTCCAGTCACCACTTCACATAGTTCCAGCGACTCAGCCAACTTCAGCCAGCTGCCTCCTGGGAAAGAAACTGAACAGCCTAAGATCCTTTTAGGTCAGTCTTCAGTCCTTGGGAAGGGATTCACACATCCATCTCCAACCATCAAACTTCCCTTAAGCTCAGAAAAGACTTCATCAGGTAACAGTTTAACTCCATGGCAAGGAAACAGCTTTCTTAAATCTCCATCTCCTGTTCTTGCTTCTAAGCCACCAAGTCTTTCTCAGAAACCCACTGTGGGTGTGAATCCAGTTAGCACATTTCCTGCAGCCACCATGTCTACTACAAGCTCATCACAAAGAATCCTGGCCACCGAGGGCATGGCCAACTCCCAGAAATCCTCTGGGGAAGTGAATCGAGTTAGCACACTTCGTGCAGCCACTGTGTCTACCACCAGCTCAATCCAAAAAATCCTGGCCACCCCTGCAATGGCCAATTCTCAGAAATCCTCTGCAGAAGTGATTCGAGTTTGCATGCTTCCTCCAGCCACCCTGTCAACTACCAGCTCAACACAAAGAACCCTGGCCACCCAGGTAATGTCCAATTCCCAGAAATCGTCTGCGGAAGTGAATCAAATTAGCATGCTTCCTCCAGCCACCATGTCCACTGCCAGCTCATCACAAAGAACCCTGGCCACCCCAGTCACAGCCAACTCTCAGAAATCCTCTGCGGAAGTGAATCAAATTAGCATGCTTCCTTCAGCCACCCTGTCGACTACCAGCTCATCAGAAAGAACCCTGGCCACTCAGGTCATGGCCAGCTCCCAGAAACCCTCTGTGGAAGTGATTCGAGTTAGCATGCTTCCTCCAATCACTTTATCTACTACCAGCTCATGTCCAAGAACCCTAGCCACCCAGGTCATGGCCCCCTCTCAGAAATCCTCTGTAGAAGTTAATCAGGCTAACACCCTTCCTGCAGCAAGCATGTCCACTACTAACTCATTAAAAAGAACTCTGGCTACCCCAGTCATTACCAACTCTCAGAAACCCTCTACGGAAGTGATTCGAGTTAGCATGTTTCCTCCAGCTGCTTTGTCCACTACCAGCTCATCACAAACAACCCTGGCCACCCAGGTCAGTGCCAACTCCCAGAAATCCTCCATGGAAGTGAATCAAATTAGCATCCTTCCTGCAGCTACTGTGTCCACTACTAACTCATTACAAAGAACCTTGTCTACCCCAGTCACTACCAACTCCCAGAAACCCTCTATGGAAGTGATTCGAGTTAGAATGTTTCCTCCAGCCACTTTGTCCACTATCAGCTCATCACAAAGAGCCCTGGCCACCCCAGTCATGGCCAACTCCCAGAAATCCTCTGCAGAAGTGATACAAGTTAGCATGCTTCCTCCAGCTACCCTGTCAACTACCGGCTCATCACAAAGAACCCTGGCCACCCAGGTCATGGCCAACTCCCAGAAATCCTCTGCAGAAGTGATACAAGTTAGCATGCTTCCTCCAGCCACCCTGTCGACTACCGGCTCATCACAAAGAACCTTGACCTCCTCGGTCATGGCCAACTCCCAGAAATCCTCTGCAGAAGTGATTCAAATTAGCATGCTTCCTCCAGCCACGCTGTCAACTACCAGCTCATCACAAAGAACCCTGACCACCCCAGTCATGGCCAACTCCCAGAAATCCTCTGCGGAAGTGATTCGAGTTAGCATGCTTCCCCCAGCCACCCTGTCGACTACCAGCTCATCACAAAGAACCCTGGCCACACAGGTCATGGCCAACTCCCAGAAATCCTCTGCTGAAGTGATTCGATTTACCATGCTTCCTCCAGCCACCCTGTCAACTACCGGCTCATCACAAAGAACCCTGACGTCCTCGGTCATGGCCAACTCCCAGAAATCCTCTGCAGAAGTGATACAAGTTAGCATGCTTCCTCCAGCCACGCTGTCGACTACCAGCCCATCACAAAGAACCCTGACCACCCCGGTCATGGCCAACTCCCAGAAATCCTCTGCGGAGGTGATACAAATTAGCATGCTTCCTCCAGCCACCCTGTCGACTACCAGCCCATCACAAAGAACCCTGACCACCCCAGTCATGGCCAACTCCCAGAAATCCTCTGCAGAAGTGATACAAGTTAGCATGCTTTCTCCAGCCACCCTGTCGACTACCGGCTCATCACAAAGAACCCTGACCTCCTCGGTCATGGCCAACTCGCAGAAATCCTCTGCGGAAGTGATACAAGTTAGCATCCTTCCTCCAGCCACCCTGTCGACTACCAGCTCATCACAAAGAACCCTGGCCACACAGGTCATGGCCAACTCCCAGAAATCCTCTGCTGAAGTCATTCGATTTAGCATGCTTCCTCCAGCCACCCTGTCAACTACTGGCTCATCACAAAGAACCCTGACCTCCTCGGTCATGGCCAACTCCCAGAAATCCTCTGCGGAAGTGATTCAAATTAGCATGCTTCCTCCAGCCACGCTGTCGACTACCAGCCCATCACAAAGAACCCTGACAACCCCAGTCATGGCCAACTCCCAGAAATCCTCTGAAGAAGTGATACAAGTTAGCATGCTTTCTCCAGCCACCCTGTCGACTACCGGCTCATCACAAAGAACCCTGACCTCCTCGGTCATGGCCAACTCGCAGAAATCCTCTGCGGAAGTGATACAAGTTAGCATCCTTCCTCCAGCCACCCTGTCGACTACCAGCTCATCACAAAGAACCCTGACCACCCCGGTCATGGCCAACTCCCAAAAATCCTCTGCTGAAGTCATTCGATTTAGCATGCTTCCTCCAGCCACCCTGTCAACTACCGGCTCATCACAAAGAACCCTGGCCACACAGGTCATGACCAACTCCCAGAAATCCTCTGCTGAAGTCATTCGATTTAGCATGCTTCCTCCAGCCACCCTGTCAACTACCAGCTCATCACAAAGAACCCTGGCCACCCCGGTCATGGCTAACTCCCAGAAATCCTCTGCAGAAGGGATACAAGTTAGTATGCTTCCTCCAGCCACCCTGTCAACTACCGGCTCATCACAAAGAACCCTGGCCACCCCGGTCATGGCCAACTCCCAGAAATCCTCTGCGGAAGTGATTAGAGTTAGCATGCTTCCTCCAGCCACCCTGTCAACTACCGGCTCATCACAAAGAACCCTGGCCACCCCAGTCATGACCAACTCCCAGAAATCCTCTGCAGAAGTGATACAAGTTAGCATCCTTCCTCCAGCCACCCTGTCAACTACCAGCTCATCACAAAGAACTCTGGCCACCCCGGTCATGGCTAACTCCCAGAAATCCTCTGCGGAAGTGATACAAGTTAGCATGCTTCCTCCAGCCACCCTGTCAACTACCAGCTCATCACAAAGAACTCTGGCCACCCCGGTCATGGCTAACTCCCAGAAATCCTCTGCGGAAGTGATACAAGTTAGCATGCTTCCTCCAGCCACCCTGTCAACTACCAGCTCATCACAAAGAACTCTGGCCACCCCGGTCATGGCTAACTCCCAGAAATCCTCTGCGGAAGTGATACAAGTTAGCATGCTTCCTCCAGCCACCCTGTCAACTACCAGCTCATCACAAAGAACTCTGGCCACCCCGGTCATGGCTAACTCCCAGAAATCCTCTGCGGAAGTGATACAAGTTAGCATCCTTCCTCCAGCCACCCTGTCAACTACCAGCTCATCACAAAGAACTCTGGCCACCCCGGTCATGGCCAACTCCCAGAAATCCTCTGCAGAAGTGATACAAGTTAGTATGCTTCCTCCAGCCACCCTGTCAACTACCGGGTCATCACAAAGAACCCTGGCCACCCCAGTCATGGCCAAATCCCAGAAACCCTCTGCGGAAGTGATTCGAGTTAGCATGCTTTCTCCAGCCACCCTGTCAACTACCAGCTCATCACAAAGAACCCTGGCCACCCCGGTCATGGCCAACTCCCAGAAATCCTCTGCAGAAGTGATACAAGTTAGCATGCTTTCTCCAGCCACCCTGTCAACTACCGGCTCATCACAAAGAACAGTGGCCACCCGGGTCATAGCCCCTTCCCAGAAATCCTCTGCAGAAGTGGTTAGAGTTACCATGCTACCTCCAGCGACCCTGTCGACTACCAGCTCATCACAAAGAACCCTGGCCACCCAGGTCATGGCCAACTCCCAGAAATCCTCTGTAGAAGTGAATCAAGTGAGCAATCTTCCTGCAGCCACCCTGTCTACTGCCAGCTCATCACAAAGAAGCCTGGCCACCCCAGTCATGTCCAACTCTGCAGGCCACGGCATCATCAAAGTGGTGGGCCCTGGTTGTGGAGCCCAGGCTTTGGGGAGGGGTTCCAGTTGCAGGAAGGGCTCTACCTCTGGGACCACAGCTCCTGTGGATATCAAGTCTAGCACCCCGTCCTCAGGAGCTCGGCCACCAAATGTAGTGCCTGCTGCATCACAGGCTCCTCAAATAGGTGTTCAATTTATTTTAAAAAATGCCTCCAGTATCAGTCCAGTAACTCTACTGGAGCTTCCACAAGGTTCACTCCTTTTGAACACCCAGCAGCAGCCTCAGCAGCAGTGGCTCTACCAGTTTATTCCACAACCACAACTCCAACAGCCCACAACTACTGGTCCTCAGGAGCCAGTGCCACAGAGTTCAAATGCACAAGGTTCAATCAGTCAGAGAACAGTCTCATCTGCTCAACAAGCCATTGTCCTTAACCTTCCTGGAGCAGGAAGTTTTCTGCAGCCCCAGCCGGCGGTGTTGGCTCCGCTTGACTCTGCAGAGAGAGAAAGAAGACCCCAGCAGAGCCGACCTCATCCCCAGCACACACTGCAGCAGGCCCCTGCCTTGCAGGAGCAGCCGCAGCAGCAGGTACAACAGTTGAGAATCTTGCAGGGCCCCATGGCCCTGACAACAGTAGTCGCCCAGAGAGCTGGGCCGCCTCCACCTAGTGTTCAGACAGCAAACCAGCCAAAAGGTAAAATGAAGAAAGGCACATCAAGTACTCCAAAATCCTAGGTCTTGCGTTACTTCTCTCTCTCTCTCTCTCTCTCTTTTTTTCTCTCTCTCTCTCTAAACAGGGAAGCATGAACAAAACAAAAGAAAAAAACACTGAAGCAGAGAGTTTGAATATTTATTTCATCTTTGTCTTTAATGTCTCAGTATTTTACATTGCTAGGTATACAAACCAGAGAAGCAGAACGCAGTGCTTTTTATATAAAAACGGAAAGGTTCTAATGAAAGAAAAAGAATGGACTTTGGTATTATCTACCATCAAGTCAATATCCTAGCTCTGCAATTTACTAACCTTAAGCCTATTTCCTAAATTCACTGAGTCTGCACTCCCCTACCTGTAAAATATAAATAGGAATATTCACTTCTTAAGTTTATTGTCAAGGTTAATGTAAGATATATTAAATACAGAAATTTAAAGTTAAATTAATTTTAATTAATATAAATACTAAATATTTGAAAGAAATAAACATTTAAGCTTAAAATAAACTACAGTAATAATATTAGTGCATATAATAGTTTTATTATACTACATAAAAGCCAATCAACAGCAAATAAGCCACAGGAACTTAATTCTTAAAAAAAAAAACATGCTGGATTTTTAAATGTTATACACACACACACACACAACAACAACAACAACAACAGACATGTTTTAGATTTTCAAATTACAGAGATACAGGTACAGCTATAGACATACAGATACAGATATAAATACAGAGATTTTAATCTTCTATTAAATAAGCAGTAGCCCTCTTACTCTACCTAGATGCCCTACATGGTGAATTCTCTCTCTTTCTTATAAAACTGGATGCATTAGCGCTTGTAATTTGTTCTTCAGTAATTGAGGGATGATTTGGATATATGACTCAATATCATTTGCCAGACAATTTTCTTCAAATGCATTATTCATGTAGTGCTTATTATTTTGTAAACATTTCAAAATATACAAATGCACCTGCTGTCTGCCTCTTGCTCCTCTATTTTGTCTCAATTATTTTGTCCCCACCAGACAAGATAATAATAATAAGAGAGAAAAGGTAAAAGTTTCTTGACTTACAATAGTCAAGTGAATGAAAAATGATAAGTTTAAATAAACCGATGAAACAAATGACAACAGGGAATTATAGGGAAAAGAATAAATAATTGTGGTATGAAAATATCTTTAAAGATAGCTGTGAATTAAAAATGATTTTTGCAGCTCCTAAACAATGTATTTTATGATAGAATTTTATAGTAAGAAACTAAATGACTACATTAAGATCCTCTCCCTCCCAATTTAAGTAAATTCATAAGTGTGGATAATACTTTCAAAATACTTATATGTAGGGGAACCTGAGTGGCTCAGTCGGTTAAGCATCTAACTCTTGCTCACAGCTCAGTACTGAGACTGAACCCCACTTCCGGCTTCCCATTCAACAGGGAGCCTACTTTTCTCCCTCTCCCTTTGTCCCTCTCCCCTCAAATAAATAAATCTTAAAAAAGTATAATAAAATAATTACATGTAACTATTAAGATTTATATCACTCAAAAATGTCACCTTCCTGAGTTTTTGGAATTGAAGTTTGCTTGAAAAGAATGAACTACTGAAAACATAAAACTATATTTGTTAAATAGTTATTTTTTGTTAAAAGACTTTATTTTATTGTTATATTTGCTATTTCTACTATCTACTTGGATGATGGTAAGCATCTTTCATTTTACATGTCCTCCAAGTATGATGGCATTCATCATTTATTTCTCTGAGCCTGCCAGTGCATTTAGTGTTTGGTGTTAGAATGATTCACAAAGTAACAGAATTAATTACCAAGTAGTTTTAAATACTTTACAAAACAAAATATATCTGCATAGCCATATGCCTAACAACTTCTACTCTAACTTGTAGGCTTTGAGGGATTCTTAGAGAAATTCTCAGACTTCCTTCCTTTTTTTTTAAAAATTTTATTTTTATCTCAATTCAATTAATTAACATATAGTATATTACTAGTTTCAGAAGTGGAGTCACACTTCTTCTCAACAGCTGAACCAACAACCCAATGTAAGGTAATGGTATGAAAAAGTGGGGGCAGAATGAATCCTGACACTAGTAAATAGATTTCTGATAAAACATTTTCATCCATGACATTTCATCATGTATCATGATGCATTGCCAAATACCATTTCCTGCATGTGCATACTCTGTGGAATCAAATTCAAACTATTATTTGGCTATGTGAGCCTGGGTTTGGCCTCTCTTCCCCATTTCCTAACATGTCCCCATTCAAAGTTGTGACTTTGGCAGTAAAACTACTGGTGCTCCTGATGGCCTGGGTTGTTCCTCACTTGTGTGTTTTGGTTGAATCCCTTGATCAGGAACTTGTTTCTATTCTGTGCTCCTAGTGCAGTGCTTAGCCTAAGTACCATCACTCTGGAATCTGAGCCTATTTCTGTTTCATCTCTTATTAACAGCTGCCCTCAGCCTATTTCACAAGATTATTTGTGGATCAAATATAGTAGTAAATATAAAGAAACCTAAGAATTGAAAATGTACATTGATTAAGTATCCTTTTCAGATTTTTGAGTTTTTTTTTCAAACAGAGATTGTATAACTGTGCATGAATTTTATAACATTAGCATTTTTATTTAATTGGTTAAAATTTGTTCTATATATAACCATAAATATATGTAATACAGATTTATATTCTCTATACTGAATGTCACAATTTTCTTTTTAAAACATCAAGAGTACTAAATGGGAACTATTACTGTAAAAAATCAGATATATATGTAATAGTATTTTTATCAGTATTTAAATGTAATTTCTCTTCAAGCAGAGGCTAAAAATCATATACAAGAAACAAGAAATTAAATACAGCTTTTTTCTTCTTGGTTTTTAAACCAAGATAATGTTCCTAAAGTTATGATTCACTCATAGGTCATTCTGATGAATTTTAACAGAAAAGTTTTCTTTTATAAAATTTTAAGGCCAAATTGAGGAACAAGAAGAAGACAAATCAGTAAGACTGTCCTTTTTATTATTTCAACTTATCCCATTTCTTATGCACTTATGTTTCTTAAAGGTTTTGAGTTCTGCGCATATACTTATCTATGCAAATAAAACAGTGTTTTCCTGTCTCTGTTTAGTTTTTATTACAGCATGTGATAGTAGTCTGATGGAATGTTATTAGATTGGGGTGCTATGTTTGGGATGATAGGAATTCAAAGCCAATGTTGTATAAAAATGGGGAATTACTGCTCAATGCGAAATTTTCAGTTTTACAAGATGAAAAAGTTCTAGAGGTTTGATATACAACAGTGTGAACACACCTAATACTACTGAAATGTATACATGAAAATGGGTAAGGTGGTAAGCTGTATGTTGTGAGTTTTTAACCACAATTAAAATTTTTAAACAACAACCAAACGACATGGCATACAAAATACTTCATTTTCAGGGGCCTTAGGAAAGCCTCCCCTAGGCACTCATAGCACAGTGGTTAAGCGTACAAGCCTCCAGAGCCTCACTGTCTAATATCAAAACCTGGCTCTGCTACTTGCTAGTTGTAGGGCTGTAGGTAAGTCACTTCACTTCATCTGCAAAATGGAGTCAGTGAAAGGGAACTTCTTTTTATACAGTTGTGATAAGTATTAAAGAAGATAGTATTTATAAGCTGCTTAGTCCATAAAATTAATTCTCCAGAATAACTGAAATATAGGGGTTATTCTCACCAAATATAAAGGAAATGCTTTGGATTATCTAACAATATAGGCAACCTAGAAAACATGAAATAGTTCTGGTAACAGGGACACTTGGAAGTGGTGCTCATTCTCTAATGCAAATAAATGAGTTACGTGTTATCATTGGTTTATAAAATGATGTGAGATCAGTTTTCTGATGCTATGGACACAGAAAACAAATGGTAGTTTCTAATCTAAGCCCCAAATCAAACATTCAAATGTGAAACTCCCTGATTGACAAAAGAAGTTGCCTTATACATGCCCCATTCCACATAGCCTACTTCACCATAGGTGGCTGAAGGACTTTACACGTTTAATGACTGATGATTCCCAGAGGCAAAGCGGAAGACCAATCAAAACCAACAGCATCCAGCCATTCACCTAAAGTTCATAACAGTGACTATGAGGGAGTCGCCCTACCTTGCATTTATTCAGTCATCTATTCACAGACATTTATTGAGCAACTATTATAGGACAGACTATTTCAAAGCCCTTAAGACACAAAAGTAAATGAGACATAATGTCTTTCAAAAGCTTACAGTCTAGTACCTTAAGAACAAATAAATATTAACAAAGTAGAGAAAACTAGTTTGGCTTTCAGATCAAATTATATTTATGCAGCACAATTTATGCATTAACCTTTTAATTTTTTATTGTATTTTAGTGTATGCAATGATAATTTTAAGAAACATTGCAATTTAGGGTTTAAAATGGAAAGAGCAACATATATCCAGATGTAGTGTTACATAATATCACTTTTTTAGCATTTGCCCTCATTTCAGCTTAATAAGCTCTCTTGGCTCTCATCTTTCAATGTTTAATCCAAAGCAATTAAACTGATATGCAAACGCCATCTCCATTGCTTTAAGAATGACACTTGACACACAATTTCATTATAATAGGCAACTGGAATGTTTGTAGAATGATCAGCTCACTTTTATTTTTAAAATATATGCTTTTCTTGCAATGTATGCTTGTATATAAAATGTCCACACACACAAATTTTATTTGATAAATGCCATGTGGATAGTATTTGTCTTATTTTGAACACAAAGTTCATTCCATGTGGTATTTCAATTAAAAACCTGCTATTCTTTTGTTAGTATCTACAGAAATAAATACTTTAGCTAACAAATTACATTAGGAAAAAGTATAAGATAAGCAGAAAATGAACAAAGTGTGTGTATATGTGTGTGTGCGTGCACATGTGCACATGTATGTGTGTTTAAGAGAGATTCTTTTAAGGGGCACCTGGGTGGCTCAGTGGGTTAAGCCGCTGCCTTCGGCTCAGGTCAGGATCTCAGGGTCCTGGGGTCGAGTCCCGCATCAGGCTCTCTGCTCAGCAGCGAGCCTGCTTCCCCTCTCTCTCTCTGTCTGCCTCTCCATCTACTTGTGATTTCTCTCTATCAAATAAATAAATAAATTCTTTAAAAAAAAAGAGAGAGAGATTCTTTTAAGATTCAGTTTCAAATAAGGGATCAGAAGGTTATAGTGGAAATGCCAGACATATTTTATGAGAACAGATTCATTTACTTAGGTTTACAGAGTAGGTTGGTTGTATTAATAGCCCCAGTTTTTCACTCCTGCCTATATCTATACCCTTTGCCATGTAACCTCCATTCTGAGTCTCAGTTGGCTATGTGACCTGCATGGGCCAATGGGATGTTATAAATCATGAAGCAGGGGCTTCAATCAGTACTCACACATCTCTTCTTCCTCTGTTATACTTCTGCTGTTGACATGAAAACATGCCTGAGCTAGCTTCTGGACAATGAAAGTCTCATAGAGCTCAATTCTAGCATTCCTAGTTACTCCATCTTAAGGCATCTGAAATCAGTCAACAAGTAGTTAACTTCTAAAGAGGAGGTCAGCTGTATCTGGCTATGTTTAAGAGATCTCTTATTCTGAGAGTTATTTAATCATTGTCAGTTAGGAAAACACATTGTGTGGTATAGTACATGTCAGTGTCTTAAGATTTAATAGATTTTCTGTTAAGCATTAATGACATATATTCAATAACACACTTAAGCACTCAGATGTTTTAGAAAGATACACTATTAAAAAGAAAGACATATCAAGATATGAGCATTTCTTCAAAAAGGAAATATTTTCCTTGGTCTAGTAGCTGATAAAACATTTAAAGCACAAATCAATATTAATAATACATGTATATTTATCCTACAATTCACTCAATAAATATTTGTTGAGAAACTGCTATGTGCCAGTCATTGTTCAAATTTATGGGAAACAAAAGAGATAGGGTTTTGGATTTTGATTGAAGTGCTTTGCCTGGCAAACTCAAAAAAAAATCCTTAATTCAATCAGATACTATAAACCCAACATGAAAATTAGCACTAAAAATTTATTTTGACAGAAATAAAAAGTTAAAAATAATGTTTGTGTTTATGCAGAAAAATGAAACAAAAATAGAAAAGACTGAAATATGTGAGCTATAATTAATATGGGCTTAACATTATTTTAATTTTGACTCCTATAATTAATTCCTGACGAATTCATCTGTGCTCCAATACTTATATGGCTAAGAACTATCTAAATGAATCTAAAAACTTACAGTTTTAGCATGGTCCTAAGACAAAGAGTTGGCCAATTTATTAAACCCTGAATCATGGAAACCCCTATCACCTGTAGGAAGTGTTTAAGGGTTTGGAGCATGGTGCTAAGGTGAAGTAGATGGGATTTAAATCCAACTTCCATCCTTTAGAAGTTGCCTGACCTCGAGTAAGTTATTTAATCTCTAACTTATAAACATTTTTTAAAATTCCAGAGTTGTAGTATACTAAATATGACTTTTTAATTTTGGAATTATTAAGAGTAGACATGGTTTTTTCCTTCTGATTCTATGGCTCCATGTAATCTTTTCTTACCTATAGCAAGAATCTAAAATGAAAAAAGCATGGGCGCCTGGGTGGCTCAGTGGGTTAAGCCGCTGCCTTCGGCTTAGGTCATGATCTCAGGGTCCTAGGATTGAGTCCCGCGTCGGGCTCTCTGCTTGGCAGGGAGCCTGCTTCCCTCTCTCTCTTTCTCTGCCTGCCTCTCCGTCTACTTGTGATTTCTCTCTATCAAATGAATAAATAAAATCTTTAAAAAAAATAAAATAAAATGAAAAAAGCAAAAAGAATTCTAGCCAATTAGCATAAGTTTACCTCAATCACATGATGTGATGAGCACTGGTGTTAGACACAACTGATAAATTATTGAACATTACATCTAAAACTAATGATGTACTATAGGTTGGCTACTTGGATTTAAATTTAAAAAGAAAAAAGTAAAGATAATGTTTTTTTTCCCTGAAAATAAAATATTTCATAAGATTCCTAGGCCAGAAGCTAAGTAAAACTAGAACATAAAGAGTTAAGTGGAAAACTGAGGATATTTCCTTGAGAGCATTAACTGGACCTTGTATTCCCAGTTGCCATACCTAAATTTAATGGTGACAAAGGACTGGAAGAGCCAGGGGCTCGGTTAAATACCACACTGGAGAGAAACCCCATCCAGTAAAGCTAAGGGCTACACCCTCAAGATAATAATGAAACATACTGAACTTGACCTTTCCTAAATCCTTACACATTGTTAAGATAGATTTATAGATTAAGAGTCACTTATGGTTTGTCTCCCTCCCAATCCCATCTTGTTTCATTTATTCTTCTCCTACCCACTTAAGCCCCCCATGTTGCATCACCACTTCCTCATATCAGGGAGATCATATGATAGTTCTTTCTCTGCTTGACTTATTTCGCTAAGCATAAAAAAAAAAGATAGATTTATAGAACAAATTCATATCACTGAGTCCCTCAAAAACCTCAAGCCATGAATTTAATTTAATTTATAGTGATCCCAGAGTATCATATATTATTAGACAACTGACAAAGCAAATGGAAATCCTTTCTAGAAGAGTTCTCCTTCATCCTAAACTCCAGAGAATCCACAAAAATAATATTCTAAGGGATATGATCAGCTCATTGAAAACAAACAAACAAACAAAAAGCAACTAAGAACAAAAGGAAATAAGGGGCCTTGAGCAAAAATCAAGAAAAAGAACAGAGAGCAGCTCTCTCTCTCCTCTCTATGGTGAAAATCCAGATTTTTAGGGTATCAACCAGCACATTTAAAACAAAGAAATAGTCACTTATGGTTTGTCTCCCTCCCAATCCCATCTTGTTTCATTTTATTCTTCTCCTACCCACTTAAGCCCCCATGTTGCATCACCACTTCCTCATATCAGGGAGATCATATGATAGTTGTCTTTCTCCGCTTGACTTATTTATCTCACAAAACAAACTGAGGGTTGCTGGGGGGAGGGGGTTTGGGAGAAGGGGGTAGTATTATGGACATTGGGGAGGGTATGTGTTTTGGTGAGTGCTGTGAAGTGTGTAAACCTGGTGATTCACAGACCTGTACCCCTGGGGATAAAAATATATGTTTATAAAAAATAAAAATTATATTAAAACAAAGAAATAAAAGACAAGCATAAAGTATATATAGATATTTCTATACTTGTTTACAAAATTTATCTAACCAACTTGGAATAAAGCAATTTTTTTGAAACTCCTGAAAATGAAAAATATAAGGTGTGCACTTGTGTTGAGCACCAGGTATTGTATGAAGGTGTTCAATCACTATATTGTACACCTGAAACTAATGTAATTCTGTATGTTAACTAACTATAATTTAAATAAAAATTTGAAACTCCTGAAAATGAAAAATATAAGGTGTGCACTTGTGTTGAGCACCAGGTATTGTATGAAGGTGTTCAATCACTATATTGTACACCTGAAACTAATGTAATTCTGTATGTTAACTAACTATAATTTAAATAAAAACTTTTAAAAATTAAAACCTCAAGGGATAGGTTTAATATCACATTAAGTGCAGCTAATGAGAAAATAGCACTAAAGCATACATTGTGGGGGGAAGGGGGAAAGTCACTAAAATAGGAAAGTGCTCACCATCTCTCGAACATCCTTTTTTCAGGGTGAGCCATGACAAATGGCATCCTTGCCGTTGATCACCCTTAAAATGAATGTTTCACTGCTTATATAAAGGATAGAAAGATGGTAGAGCAAATCAAAATCCACTTTCGGGGAAAAACAAAGAAACAAACAAACAGAATTCTGCCCATATATATTAGAAGCTTCTTCCCAAATATTTAATTGTATATTTTTTCAATGTCAAACTGAATGCAAAGAGCATAAAAATGTGATGTTTTTGTTCTGTAATCAGACTTCCAGAGAGAAATAATAACCAAGCACTTATGTACCAAATAAGGTACTAAGGGTTTTATACACATTACTGCCTCAAGTCTCACAATATCCTTGGAAGAAGAAATTAATATCCTCCTTTGATACCAAAGGAAACAGATTCAGAGAGAAGAATAAATTGTAAATAATCAACCAGGATTTGAACTCAGGTCTGCTGGCTCAAGAGCCCAAGCTCTTAACACCAAAAATAGTGTTGTTGTTGTTGTTGTTGTTGTTTTTTAAGTAAACTCTACCCAAGGTGGAGCTTGAATTCATGATACCCAGATCAAGAGTTTCAATCTCCACCCACTGAGTACTGTGCCAGTCAGGTGCCCCTAACCCCACCCCCTGCAAAAAAAAAAAAAAAATATATATATATATGTATGTATATATATATACACATATATATGTGTGTGTGTGTGTGTGTATGGTGTTTATATATATGATATATACATATGTGATATGTATATATTATATATGTATATATTTTAGTGATATATATGTACACACACACACACACACACATATGTGTAAGTAAATATGGTTAAAACATCAGTGTCATCTAATTTTAAAAGCACTTTTTATATCCATACCATTTCAATGAAGTTCCATCCAAATTCCTTCCCAGATCTTTGACAACTTAATATTAAGCTGGAAAAATACTGCTAGGCAAAAGGACTCTACACTAAATATAAGTTGCTTACCATTCTACATGGTAAACAATGTCCTAAATGGAAATGTAGAAGAGAACCTGATAAATATGACCAATTTGGGATCAAAAAGATCATGCAGTTTAATGGTCAACTACAATAGGGCAAAATGTAACATCAATGAAGAGAAGAGTCTCCCTTTGGTTATGTAGCCAGCTGCAAAAGATTTAACAGCTTCCACAACAGTGGCGGCATGTGACTATGAGCCACCTGGGTGATGTATCTAAACTAATTTTAGCTTAAAAAAATCACAATATTTAGACCAAGAGAGGGGCTAGTCTTTTTCTTCTCCATATGTTAGACCAAAGGAGAATGAGAATGAGAATGATGCGACTGGAAGCTCTATCAAATGTATCACTCTGAGAACAAGAGATGTTTAGTCTATAAAAGATAAAAAATCATAGGAGCATAAGAGGTGGGAGGGGTGACAGGGGAAGACATGTGTCTCCAGGTATCTGTCCATAGGGAGACCCTAATGATTTCCTGTTCAGGGTGGCTTTAAATTCAATTAAGTGTGTTAGATTTATTGAGCTTAGAACCCCTTCAAATTTTGTTTTCTGTTTTCTGTGTGTTTATTAGTAGCTGGGAAACTCTAGCAAGGATTTGAGCCAAAGAAGCCATAAAGATATTACATCGCCTCTGAGCCCCATTTACACTCCCAGCATTACTGGAAGAGTAGGCTAAACAGGGACATTTAACTTTCTAAAATTATCAGAAGAGCTTTTGTAAGAATGAAGAACTGCAGTTGCTCTAAGGTAGGTCCCAATATACAGAGCTTGGCTCAAAAGGAAGGAACTCTGATGAACCCAGAATAATGAAGAAATTTCTAACTGGATGTTGCAAACAGAAATGCCTGCCTCAGGATATCATGGACTTAAAGTTCAAATATAGGTTTGATGACCATGTGGCAGATACGGGTAAGAGAACATAAAAAATTAAGTGAGCTAAAAAATTAAAAACTAAATGAGCTAAAAAGTCCCCACTCCAATCCCATGATTGTTTTAGACTAAAATTCCCAAACCTCTTTCTCTTTTACTCTTCCTGGCTCTTCCCATCTCTTTTCCAAGTACTGGTTTGAAACAATCATCCTCAACATTCTTCTAGTATCTTAAATCCATTCAGTTAAAGAACAGAATATATCATCTGCCAATTTCATGTTTCTTTTTTGATACCACATTATCCTAGTCATCCAAGCAAGAAACCAGTCATTATGGGCCCCTCCCTTTCCTCCTTAATCAGTTGTGAAATTATGTGGATTCTGCTTTACAAAACGTTTCTCATATCCACCTCCTCCTTTCCAGTTCTTTCCCACTCTCCTAGTCCAAACCTTCACTATTTCTCACATAGGCCATTTGATAATGAACTGTTAACTATTATCCCTCCATCTGATTTCACCTCCATTCTATTTATCTAATATATGATAGCCAAATCATTTTTTCTCAAAAGTAGGCTGGATGACACATTCCCCCCTTTTCAAAATTCATTACCTCCTGCAGAATTAAGTACAACCCCCTCACAATGGGATGTGATCTGAAAGCTACACTGAATTTTTCCATTCGCTCTCTTACTGTGATCATAGGTGCAATACCCTTCATTTCCGCCAAAGCTTTTGACTTTACATCCTTAGATTTTCTATCTATCTTAAGTGACATTAAGACTTTGCCTATCCCTGCCTGGCAGGGCAGCCTGCTTCTCCTTCTCCCACTCTTCCTGCTTGTGTTCTCTCTCTCATTATTTCTCTCTCTGTGTCAAATAAATAAATGAAATCTTAAAAAAAAAGACTTTGCCTAGAGTGCCTCTATAATTTTCACCTTTGTAGTCAAAACTCATTTCAAACATTACCTACACTAAGACATCTTTACATGAGTGATTCCAGTCATTTATAATCCTTTAGAGACCTTTATTTACATTTTCTTTAGGTCACAATGTAGTCCACTTTGTATCATACGTATTTGCATACTCAGTAGAATTCACCCTATTATATCAAAAGCCTAGAGCAAGAGTCACACTGATGCTCTCCAGCATCAGGCACAGTGTAAGTGTTCAATAAATAAATGCGACAAATTAGTACTGCTGCTTTTCATTGTATGCATATCATTCTTTAGTTGGTATTCTTATAAAAATATGACAAGTGTATTGTCCATACACAATCATCACCACCACTGGATAAACCTGCCAATGTGCATTTCCTCCTGATAGTCAACAGTAAAGGTTTAATAAACCCCAGGAAAAGTAGTTCATCCATCAGCTCTCTCACTTAAGAAGATATAGGTGTACAAAACAATTCTCTGCTTAAAACTCCCTTCCTTGTGGGCATTATATTTTTGGCTTTATTTAACAAGTAAAATATATAGATACACATATCTTACTATGCTCAGGCACTGTTCTAACTGCTTCACAAAATAGAACTCATTTAATTTATCATGCAGTTTGACATGTAAAATCCTTCAATTCAGGGATAATGTTAAAAGTATCTTTTATGATGCCTGCTTAGCCACATACCCTTTTAAGTGAAACTTCTCCCTTTTAAGCATAAACGTAGGCCATATACCCTTTTAAGCACAAACTTAGGCTCAGCTGAAGGCAATGAAGCATACTCCCAGCTCCTATACCACTCCCTTCACTCACACAAACCTCTACAATAAGGACAAGTGACTTGGAACAGTGACAAACAGGAGGACAGGATACCAACCCTCCAAAGAGGTTCACATCCTAATCTCCAGAACTTTTGAATAAATTACCTTACTTGACAAAAGAGACATTACTAATGGGATTAAATTAAGGCTCAAGAAATGGTAAGATTAGCTGGGATTATTCATGCGGGCCCAATCTAATCACAAGAAACCTCATAAGGAAAAAGAGGTAGGCATTACTTTAATACTGACTACATCTATGTAAAGATTTCGACACAAGTACAAAAAAAGAGAATAAATGGGTCTATTCTTTTTTTTTCACCTTTAGAATTTGTGCATGCCTTTATCAAAGCAAAGAAGTGGACTAGAACTTCTGCTCCCAAATGCCCTTCTTTTAATATTTTTCTCCAGTTCACAATGTCCGTGTAGTTCTTCTTTTAAAAATGTGTACAATGTATCATTACTTCATATATCTGTTCAAGGACTACATATTTATAATACTTCAAATGGATTATGAATGGAAGGGAGAGAGAAAAAATTCATCCATGTTTGTATAATCCAAATTATTACAATTAATAATAGTAGAGGTAGTTATTACTATTAGTCTAGTTTTTTCTTTTTTTAAGATTTTATTTACTTATTGGATAAAGAGTGAGAGAGAGGGAGCACACAAGTCAGGAAAGGGGTAGATAAGGTCTTAATTCTTCTTTTTGATAGGTTCTTTTCCTGGGTTGGGGATCAAGGTAATGCTGGCCTCATAAAATGAGTATGGAAGTTTTTCCTCCTTTTCTATTTTTTGGAACATAGAATTCCCTTGGGAAGCTGTATGACCCTGGGCTCTTGTTTGTTGGGAGATTTCTGATGACCACTTCAATCTCCTTACCAGTTACAGGTCTTTTCAGGTTTTCTATTTCTTCCTGGTCCAGTTTTAGTAGTTTATGCCTCTCTAAGAATGCATCCATTTCTTCCAGATTGTCAAATTTGCTGGTGTATAGTTGCTCATAATATGTTCTTATAATTGTTTGTATTTCTTTGGTACTGGTTGTAATGTCTCCTCTTTTATTCATGATTTTATTAACTTGGGTCCTTTCTCTTTTCTTATTGATAAGTCTGGCCAGGAGTTTATCAATCTTATTAATTCTTTCAAAGAACCAGCCCTTAGTTTTGTTGATTTGTTCTACTGTTCTTTTGGTCTCTATTTCATTGATTTCTGCTCTGATCTTATTATTCCTCTTCTCCTGCTGGGTTTAGGCTTTCTTTGCTGTTCTTTCTTTAGCTCCTATAGGTGTAGGGCTAGGTTGTGTATTTGAGACCTTTCTTGTTTCTTGAGAAAGGCTTGTATTGCTATATACTTTCCTCTCAGGACCACCTTTGCTGCATCCCAAAGATTTTGAACAGTTGAGTTTTCATTTTCATTTGTTTCCATGAATTTTTAAATTCTTGGTTAGTTTCCTGGTTGACTCATTCATTCTTTAGTAGTGTGCTCTTTAGCCTCCATGTACTTGAGTTCTTTCCAACTTTCCTCCTGTGATTGAGTTCCAGCTTCAGAGCATTGTGGTCTGAAAATATGCAGGGAAGGATCCCCATCCTTTGGTACCAGTTGAGACCAGATTTGTGACCCAGCATGTGATCTGTTCTGGAGAATGTTCCATGTGCACTAGAGAAGAATGTGTATTCTGTTGCTTTGTGATGGAATGTTCTGAATATATCTGTGATCTCCATCTGTTCCAGTGTGTCATTTAAAGCTTTTATCTCCTTGTTGATCTTTTGCTTGGATGATCTGTCCATTTCAGTGAGGGGGGTGTTAAAGTCCCCTACTATTATTGCATTATTGTTGAGGTATTTCTTCGATTTTGTTATTAATTGGTTTATATATTTGGCTGCTCCCATGTTAGGGGCATAGATATTTAAAACTGTTAGATCTTCTTGTTGGACAAACCCTTTAAGTATGATATAGTGTCCTTCCTGATCTCTTATAGTCTTTGGCTTAAAATCTAATTTGTCTATTATAAGGATTACCACCCCAGCTTTCTTTTGATATCCATTAGCATGGTAAATTGTTTTCAACTCCTTCCCCTTAAATCTGGAGGTGTCTTTGGGTCTAAAATGAGTTTCTTGCAGCCAGCATGTGGATGGGTCTTGTTTTTTTTTATCCATTCTGATACACTGTGTCTTTTTATTGGGGCATTTAGCTTGAAATGGGTCTATTCTTATTCTTTGGGGGATTATCTATTTTATTTGCATATAATTGACACACAATGTTACATTAGTTTCAAGTACACAATGCAACAAATGCTACATCTCTTTGTTATGCTCTGCTCACCACAATTGTAGCTACCATCTGTCATCATACAGTGCTATTGCAGTATCACTGACTATTCCTTGTTATCCCTTTTATTCCCATGATATATTTATTCCATAATCCACAGTTTGAAGCCTGTACTCTCACTCCTCTTTACCTATTTGCACATTCCCCACACCCTCCCCTCTGGCAACCATCAGTTTGTTCTGCCCTTATAGGTCTGATTCTGCTTTTTGCTTGTTTGTTTGTTTATATTTTGTTTTTTCATATTCCACATATGAGAGGAATCATAAGGTATTTGTCTGTCTGACTTATTTTACTTAGCATAATACACACTAGGTCCATTCCTTATTCTTTTAAAGTCAAAACAAAGAACAGAGTTGGCCTTAATATATAAGAAGGATTATATTCTGGTGATTACCCAAAAAGAAAGCAGCATTCCCATTTTAGAGGAAATATTAAAAAGTACAGGAAAAGAAATATAAAACTTTTGCAAACTGCCCAATTAACTGAGTTAATAATATTCCATTTTTTGATTTGTAATGTGACTTAATAATTCAAAGAAACTTTCATGTATTATGCATGTACACACATGTATACATACATGTTCATATATTCATCAATTTATATTATACACCATTCACAAAATAAATCCTAGATTGCTAATACATCAAAATTCTTCTTTAAAAAAGCTATAAATATACCTGACTTCAGATTCTGACACTGAGATCAGGAAGGCTGGAAGGCTTTCTTAAATAACACACCCCAAAGGCAGGGGGAAATATGAAAGACCAGATTGATACATTAAACGTATAAAATTTAAAAACTTTTCAATCCTAAGCAAAGTAAAAACAACATACTCTGAGAAAATATCTGCAATGTATAAAATTTTAAAAAAGATTAAAAAGAACAATTTACAAAATATTATCTATGAATCAATGAGAAAATAAAACAATATAAATATGGTCAATGTTGATAACTAGGCATCTCAAAAAGAAGAAAGAAAAAATAACCAGTACATCCATTAAAACTTAAATTCATGACCGATGAGGGAAATATACATTAAAAGACATTGATAGCATCTTCTCTTTTCATTGCTTCTAAAAGATAGGGGGCCTTTGAATCATGGAACACTGCATCAAAAACTAATGATGTACTTGTATGGTGACTAACATAACATAATTTAAAAGGGGGGGAAAAAGATGGGGGTCTATGAATTCTTATACCTGCTGGTGGGAAAGTAAATTAGTACTGACATTTGGAGGGCAATTTCACAGTCACTATTAAAATTAATGATGCCTGTACCCATGACTGTCATTTCTGCTTCTTAGTATGTATCCCAAAGAAATACTTGCTTATGTGTTCAATAAGGTATAACTATGGATTAGAACTAAAGGCATTGTTTGTAATGGTGTAACATTTGGAGAATCCTAAACAACTACCCATAGGGAAACAATAAAGTTTTCGTGTTGTATAACCATGAAACACTCTTCATCAGTTAAAAAGGATGAGTTGAGCTTGACATGGGGAAACCTCCAACATGCATTAAAATAATCTGCAAAACAATTCATACAATTTCAATAAAAACCATCTGATTGCTTGTATTCTATTCTTTTTTTTTAAAGATTTTATTTATTTATTTGACAGAGAGAGATCACAAGTAGGCAGAGAGGCAGGCAGAGAGAGAGAGGAGGAAACAGGCTCCCTGCTGAGCAGAGAGCCCGATGCGGGACTCCCAGGATCCTGAGATCATGACCTGAGCCGAAGGCAGTGGCTTAACCCACTGAGCCACCCAGGCGCCCCGCTTGTATTCTATTCTGAAAATGTGGTTACCTTTAGAGAAATCAGAGAGTAGAATTGAGTAGTGGCCAAGAAAAACTACAGTGTTCCATGTGCATTAAAAAAAAATTTTTTTGTAAGAATAGATTTGCTTTGTCTCATTTAAAATACATGAAGATTATAAATACTGTAAAAAAAAAAGGAAAGTGAATCAAGGCAAATGTCTATGTAAACTAAGCAGCTAGATGAGTAAATAGATGAATGAGGCTGTTTAAATTTCCCTTTTCTGTGAACATAAATATATTTCATGTTTATGATGATACAATTTAATTCCATAGATGAAAATATGAATTTGAGTATGGAAAAAAAAGCCCCTAAAATGAATAGTTAATTTTAGTTTTTTTTTTTTTAAATTTCAAAGATATATGATCTTCTATTTCTATTCATTCTTACTTATTTCCATTGAATTACTTTTCTGGTTGAAATGAAACGATCATGTCAACCGCAAAAGATTAAGTTAAATCCCAGATCGCTGAAACTTTTTGAGCAGATTTACAACTTGCATTTGGGAACAATGGAAAGCAATGCATGTTACTGAATAATGAAAACATGGGCATAAAAATGGAATATCTCATATGCATGGCAAAGCTTTGAAACTATCTCCATGCAAAGTTTCTAATACATGTCAATTTTCAGGTACCTGGTACTCTGCTCATTTACATTAACCTACTTTTGAAATATCCCTAAAACAGAATTTTCTCCCTTGTTCTCCTACCTACACACCTACACCTGTGTGTGTGTGTGTGTGTGTGTGTGTGTGTGTGTGTGTGTATCTAATGTGGAGAAAGAATGAAAGCTTAAATGATGAGTGCTGTGAAATGTGTAAGCTTGATGATTCATAGACCTGTACACCTAGGACAAATGATACATTATATATTAATAAAAATAATTAAAAAAAGAATGAGAGCTTAATTTTAAAAAAGGTTTTCAGTGATGTTTGTTGGGAAAGTTTGGTCCTTAATTCAATGAATTATATAATATACACACACAAATGCACACACATATATGGATGTTCTGATGTAAAACAGTACAAATCCATCTTTTCTTACAGAATGTCCTAATGCTGGCTAGTACTTGGGGGAGTGTTTCCTTCACTTGAAATTCATCATAGTTTGCTTTTTGCCATATCTCTATCAGATAAAGCTATTTTATACCTTCAGAAAATTAGACATTTATTAAAATCAATGAGGTATTCTTTTTCTTGAGTTTCTACTATGTGCTTAGTTTATGGAATAATATAATTTATACTATTATATATATAATACACATATTATATATATAATATATATAATATAATTTATATTATATAATAATATAAACTAAGCAGGTAGCAGGTAGCCACAGTTTTAGAGGTTCTTTGGGAGCAAAAGAAAATATTCACCTTAACCTCCAGAAAAGGGAAAAGCACTAGCTAGAATATCTATACTACTTCCGTACCCCAACTCTATTCATGAGCCATTTGGTCTCCCCTTTGGTAGCTCAGTTTCTCCTTAACAGACTGGAAAGAAAAATATGGAAAATAAATAGAAAAAAGCAAAAATTACCTGAAATCCCACCATGGGAGAAAACCATTTTTAATAATATGGGCATTTACTGTATTTTCCCAATGAGTTAGTTGTGTTTTTTTTCATCATCCAGAAAAAAGCTATTTTCATTTTTTTAAAGATTTATTTATTTATTTATTTATTTATTTATTTATTTGAGAGAGAGAGAAAGCATGAGCAAGCACATGAGCACCACAGGCTGAGGGAGAATCTTAAGCAGACTCCATGCTGAGCATGGAACCCAACACAGGGTTTGATCTCAGGACCCTGATATCCGGACCTGAGCTGACACCAAGAGTCAGATGCTCAATGGACTGTGCCACTCAGGCACCCCAAAGGTATTTTCATTTTAAATGATAAATGAAGGGATGGAAATCAATAAGTATATAGTTTTGACTACCTAAGTAGTTAGCACTTGTTGGCAGACAGTTTAGGAATTGTCATCTCCATCAGGCACTGATAAGAAAGACCTCCAGAAGTAATGATGCTGAGCTGTCTATGGGACCTTTTCCAGTGTTAATCTGTTTGAAAATCTATTCTATAAAAAAAGGGGGGGCTTCATTTTCTGTTAACATTGGGACCTGTGATGCAGTTTTTGTGACCTATTAACCTGCTTCTTTGACAATGTATACTCCATTTGCTTTGTGCTTTTATAGTGTTTACTTGACCTTAAAGAGAAATGTATTATCACCATCATTATTTTAAGCTGCATTTTAGCATAATAGGCAATTCAGGTGGTACTAGCCTATGTTCTAAGTCATGTTTACATTTTTTTTAAGATTTTATTTATTTATTTGACAGGCAGAGATCACAAGTAGGCATAGAAGCAGGCGGAGAAAGAGAGGGCGAAGCAGGCTCCCCGCTGAGCAGAGAGCCTAATGCGGGCCTCAATCCCAGGACCCTGAGACCATGACCCAAGCCAAAGGCAGAGGCTTAACCACTGAGCCACCCAGGCGCTCCAGTCATGTTTACATTTTAAAACTGATATATAATTAGAAAATAGACTAAATTACTCTTCATATTGTGATGTATGTCTGCCTTTTTTTTTTTGTCTTCTGCTAATGTCCATCCTTTGTTGTGACTAAGGCAAAGCTGCCCAAATGCATCACTAATGGCCAGATGCAAGGGTGTTTGTTGAATGATTTATGTTCAAAAAAAGCTTACGTTCTCCATAACCTGGGTGTCTCAATTGGTTAAGCATCTGCCTTCATCTCAGGTCTAGATCCAGGGACCCCAGATTGAGGCCTCCATAGATTCCCAGGATTGAGTCCTGCATGAAGCCCCCATAGGGCTCTTTGCTCAGCAGGGAGTCTGCTTATCCTTCTCCCTCTGCCCATGCTCTTTCTCTTTTGCTCATTTGCTCATTCTTTCTTTCTCAAATAAATAAAATCTTTAAGAAAAAGTACACTCTTGACCTTTCTCTTCTAATCACACCTATCTTCATTTTATTCTGTGGTCTTACTACTGCATGAGATTAAAAATGGGGAAAATATGACACTGTTATCTTCTGTTCAGATATATACTTATTTGTTTACTGTTTACTTCTAGAACCTAAGACAAATGGAGGCAAAAGTCACATTTTTTTAATTCCCAATTTAATCTCTGATGCCTAGCGGAGTCCAGAAACACAGTAGGTTCTCAATAAATGCATCTGAAAGAATGACTTATTTTGGTCCTCAGGTTTAAGCTCATATCACTTACCTGTGTCAGAAAGTTTATCCTAAAGCAACCATCAAAAAACAAAAATCAAAACAATTATGGTGCATCAGTACACATTTTTCCATTTCCCTTTATAATTTTTAACTTATTTTCACCTCTAACATTATTCTCACTGTTCTCACAATTTTCATTTGAATATTAGCATGCTCCATGTTCTAGTGCTTATTCATGTAATTGAAATTTTTGTCTTATCAAAATAACATTTTCCCCTTTGCCCCAATTCAACTTCTCTTCCCAAAACCATCATTAGATTTTCACTATCTTTCTGATTCTATTGTTTCACCTTGGCCTTCAACTATAGTCATCATTATTCCAAGCTCTCTTCATAGTTCTAACATACAATTGTTTGCTTGATTATACTCAAACATATATCCTATTTTGCCTCCCACACATTCTGTGCCTCTTATACATTAAATAAGTGTTCTACATAGCTTTCTATATCTGTACCCATTCATCATATATTTTTAACAAAAGAAAAATAAAAAAGAAGTAAATTTAACAGATTATACAGTATATAAATAATAGTACTTCCTTCTCTCTTAGTGGATGTCAGCATACACAAAGAGCCTCCTCACCTTCCAGTCAGGGCTGCAGAGGTGCCACTGACATCTGGAGTCTCTTTCCTAAAAGCAGGGGACACATATGAAGTCTCTATAAGTATGCTGATACCTAACTCACCTCCATTTTTAGACATAACTTTCTAGCCTTTTTCTGTCTGCCATACTAGGTGAAGAGAAACAGTTTAGGTTAAGGATGACAGTGTGAAAACAATGATTTAAGCAGACATTTTAAAATTCTCTTACCTAGGTTAAGTTCATAATTACAATAAACTCATCAGTCAGGAAATTTCTCTAACTTTAACTGGCTCTCTACCACATAGTAGGATATGTATTATAATACCAATAGTTTTAAGTATAGTAGGTGCTCATTTATTTTTCATGTAAAGCAGCCCTGACTACAGATTACAGATCCAGTATAGCAGCTGCATTATGTCCTCAGAGACACCAGCTCCTTCCTGCTTTCTATTCTATTATCTTTGTGTTATGTTCCTTAGATCTAGAGCTCTCACTGTATTGACTCTGTTTCAGGAAGGAAGAAGGGAAAGGGAAAATCGCCAAAAGGGTGCTTACCAGCTGAACCAGAACCCTGTAGGGAAATTGCCTGGAAACACTCTCCAAGAATTCCTAGACTTCACTGGCCAGACTAATGCCACATAACCACACCCAGGAACAAGGATGGGAGGAAAATGCAATTTTCTTTTAGGCTGGGCACATTACTAACCTGAATAATATTAGGTTTGTGCCATAAAAAGGAAGGCGGTACTGATAAATGCTAAAATGTGAATGGAGCGCCATAACATTATGGTAAGGGAAAGGATCCCAAAACAGAAATTCACATATTGTATGAATCCCTTTATATTTAATATCAAGAAATAGTAAATCAAGAGAGACAGTCCAGATTGGTAGCTGTCAGGAGCTGGGGAAAAGGAAATTGGGACATTTTCTTTTGGAAATGTTTGAAATGTTTTAGAACTAGATAGAGGTGGTGGTTGAAAACTTTGTGAATGTGCTAAATGACACTGAACTGTTCACTTTAAAACAGTTAATTTTATGTTATATGAATTTCAGAAGTTCACAATAAATAAATAAATAAATAAATAAATAAATAAGAGAGATAAAGTAGGATCTTGCAAGGAAGAAGGGAAAGAAGAACAGTGGATGGGCAACCAATAGCCTCAGCTACTGTGTGCATATTTTCAATTGGCAACTATCTATTTTGCACCTACTGTGTGATAGTGGGTAAAGCTACAATGGTGAAAGTGATGGACAAGTTCCTGACCGTATAGTGGGCCCAGAAATATCTGATGAGAAAAACATTAAGAAATCCAGTTGAAGACATTTTACAAAATACCTGCTCAGTACTACTCAAAAATTTCAAGGTCATTATCAAAAGCAAGGAAATATAATAAACTACCACAATGAAGAAGAACCTCAGACATGATGATTAAATGTCATGTGGTATGCTAGGTGGGATCTTTGCCAAAAAGAGAGCACAAGCAGAGGGAGCAGGCAGAAGGAGAGATAGACTCTCTGCTAAGCAAGGTGGCTGATACAGGGCTTGATCCCAAGATCCTAAGATCATAAACTGAGCTGAAGGCAGACACTTAATTGACTTAGCCACCCAGGCATCCTCTAGATGGGATCTCTGAACAGTAAAAGGATATTAGGGAAAAAACAGAAGAAATCTAAATAAAGTATTAACTATAGTAGTAGTAATTGTAGTAGAAGTAGTAGTAGTAATATATCAGCATTGATTTACTGTGACAAATGTACCATAGCACTATAAATAGTTAAAAATAGGTGAGACTGGATGTGAGGTACACAGGAATTCTCTGAATTTTTATAATTCTGCATATCTGAAACAGCTACAAAATAAAAATTTTATTTTTATAAATAGGGTATGTATGATATTTCTCCAAATTTTGCACCCATTTGCACTCTTGAATTCCCTTTTCTAAATCCTAAAGCACTTTTGCCAAAAGGTAAGAGATCAATAGTATTGTGTGATGACACAGCCTAAATCACTGTTGTACACCTGAAACTTATGTATCATTTTTTGTCAATGAAACTCAAAAATTTAAAAAGGGTAAGTTATGATATATCTAATATATATAAATGTGTGTATACATATATATACACATACATGCACATATATATGAATGTCTAATATGTACTTTATACTAGATTAGGTTTTTGATATCATATCATTTAGGCTCCATCACAATCTTTTTTAAAAAAGATTTTATTTATTTATTTGAGTGAGAGAGCATGACAGGGTAAAAGGTCAGAGGGAGAAGCAGACTCCCCATGGAGCTGGAAGCCCAATGCAGGACTCAACTCTGGGACTCTGGAATCATGACCTGAGTCAAAGGTAGCTGCTTAACCAGCTGAACCACCCAGCATCCTCTTCATTACAATCTTGTGCTTTATCCCCAGTTAACAGTCAGGGAATGGAAACTCAGAAAAATTATGTAACTTAGCTAACAGCACATTGCCAAAAGAGAAAGGAGTCAAAATGATCTGGTTCCTATATCTTTGCAGTACACTGACTTGCCTTTCTTATAATAGAGTTGTCCCATTTTTCTCAGAGAGCCATTACCACAGTGATATGAGATATTTAAGTGTGCATGTGTTCTATCTATGTTTGCATTTGCCAGTATATGCTTGGGAGAACAGAGCGTATGATTCTCAGTCTATGTGGCTCAGGTGCTCGAGCCTATCCCTGGCTTTGGGTAGGCATATGACCCTGAACTGACCAATCAGAGTACTACATCTCCTTGGCCACTAGGGTTGGTTCAAGCATGGGCATATAATCAAAGCATGAATTCAAAGCCATACCAAACAAAAACCTACCGTTTTCTGAAATGAGGCAGGGGGAACCAGGGATCATAATAAGCCTGAGGCTGTCAGGGGCCATTTTCATTACTAGAAGGATATAGCCTGACTGAGAATGTAGCCAACAGACACATGGGAGAGAGAATAGTCAGGAGATGGAGAAATGGAGACAGAGACAGGGACAGGACACAGAAAGGAGCAGGAAGAAGAGGAAGAGGGACCCAGTACCGATAACAATTGACCTCCTGCTTCACCTGTATCTGTAGAGACAGTCTGATTCCTGGAGTGCTCCGTTCCTAGGTCAATATATTTCTTTTGGACTATTTTGAGTTATATTACTGACACTAGTTCTTCACAGAGGAATACAGAGTATGTGTGTGAGAGAGCACTATTTTAAATAATAACACAAGCTTTTCTTGCGAGCAAACTGTTGTCTGAAACCAAACCCAAATATTTAACAACCTTGTCAACCAAAGTTTTACTGGTATCTACAAAACTTCCTGAAAATGTAAAGAATCAAAACCCATAATTTAGAGGTGCCTCAAAATGTTGAAAATAGAACTGCCCTGTGACCCAGCAATTGCACTACTGGTATTTACCCTAAAGATACAAACGTAGTGATCCAAAGGGGCATGTACACCTGAATGTTTATAGCATCAATGTCCACAATAGCCAACTATGGAAAGAACCTAGATGTCCATCAACAGATGAATGGATCAAGAAGATGTGGTATATATACACAATGGAATACTATGCAGCCATCAAAAGAAATAAAATCTTGCCATTTGCGACAACATGGATGGAATTAGAGCATATCATGCTTAGCGAAATAAGTCAAGCAGAGAAAGACAACTATCATATGATCTCCCTGATATGAGGAAGTGGTGATGCAACATGGGGGCTTAAGTGGGTAGGAGAAGAATAAATGAAACAAGATAGGATTGGGAGGGAGACAAACCATAAGTGACTCTTAATCTCACAAAACAAACTGAGGGTTGCTGGGGGAAAGAGAGTTGGGAGAAGGGGGGGTGGAGTTATGGACATTGGGGAGGTTATGTGCTTTGGTGAGTGTTGTGAAGTGTGTAAACCTGGTGATTCACAGACCTGTACCCCTGGGGATAAAAATATATGTTTATAAAAAATAAAAAATTTAAAAAAACACCCCCCCCATAATTTAACACTTTTAGACTAATTATTTAAATACAGATTTCTGTGTTAAATGCATTTGGCTTATATACGTATCTCCCATACAATACTAGAAGTAAACATCTCCTAAAAAATTTACATTCATATACCTCTCATGCAGTTTTTAGTTAACTCAGCCAACAATTTATTCATTCACTCAGTGAGTCATTTAGTCAAATTTTAAGGACAGAAATCATGCTAACCACTGAAGCTGAAATAAAATTATTAAGATATTAAGATATAGTCTCTCTGTCCTTAAGAACCTCAATCCAGAGAAAGTGGTATAGTAATAATGCTTAAAAAATTAATTTTAGTATGAGACATAATAATTACAATAATCAGTATCTATAAATTATTTTGTCAGACACCATTTAATTAAGCCCTTTGTATCATCTTTTTTTTAATTGTGAAAAAAATCCTATAATACATATATCATTATCATAACTTGCATGTTTCAGATGAGGACACTGAGGATAACTGAGGTTAAGTTACCTTCCCAAGGTCACATGTCATGAGCATAAATTCAATGGTCATGAACTGCAAGGCATCTCTTTTAGCCAGTACTATATTCCCTTACTGCTATTGATTTTCACTTAAGTTGAGAATACTAATTATTTTTCCTTTGTATATAAGTCATTTTATAAATACATACTCTTTTATTTCTTTGACGATGCTTTAGGTAAAATAATCCATAGCTTAAAATTAAAGACTGATAAGGCTTAACCAAATTTTAAACTTCAAAAAACTATGGTCATCTATATTCGATAGAAATATTCAAAATATATATAATTATTTACACATATATTTTTATTTTATTTTTTTGCAAATCTTTTATCTTGTTTACTTTTTTTACCATTAACCTATTTTCTTTTCTTTTTTAAGTTTAATTTAATTTTTTTTTCAGTGTTGCAAGATTCATTGTTTATGCACTGAGTGTTCTAAGCAATATATGCCCTCCTTAATACTCACCACCAGGCTCACACAATAATCCCCTCCCCTCCAAAACCTTCAGTTTGTTTCTGAGTTCACAGTCTCTCATGGCTCATCTACCCCTCCGATTTTCCCCAACTCACTTCTCTCCTTCTCCCAATGTCATCCATGTTATTCCTTATGCTCTACAAGTAAGTGAAACCATATGATAATTGACTCTTTCTGCTTGACTTATTTCACTCAGCATAATCTCCTCTGGTCCCATCTAGGTTGATGAAAAAGTTGGGTATTCAGGGGCACCTGGGTGGCTCAGTGGGTTGAGCCGCTGCCTTCGGCTCAGGTCATGATCTCAGGGTCCTGGGATCGAGCCCCGCATCAGGCTCTCTGCTCAGCAGGGAGCCTGCTTCCCTCTCTCTCTCCCTCTCTGCCTGCCTCTCCGTCTACTTGTGATTTCTCTCTGTAAAATAAATAAATAAAATCTTTTTAAAAAAAAGTTGGGTATTCATCCTTTCTGATAGAGGCATAATACTCCATTGTATATATGCACCATATTTTCTTTATCCATTCATCTGTTGAAGGGCATCTTGGTTCTTTCCACAGTTTGGCAACTGTGGCATTGCTGCTATGGACATTGGGGTAGACATGGCCTTTCTTTTCACTACATCTGTGTTTTGGGGGTAAATGCCCAGTAGTGCAATTGCAGGATCATAGGGTAGCTCTATCTTTAATTTCTTAAGGAATCTCCACATTGTTTTCCAAAGTGGCTGCACAAACTTGCATTCCCACCAAGAGTGTAAGAGGGCTCCCCTTTCTCCACATGAACTCCAACACTTGTTGTTTCCTGTCGTGTTAATTTTGGCCATTCTAACTTGTGTAAGGTGGTATCTCAATGTGGTTTTGATTTGAATCTCCCTGATGGCTAATGATGATGAACATTTTTTCATGTGTCTGTTAGCCATTTGTATGTTTTCTTTGCAGAAGTGTCTGTTCATGCCTTCTGCTCATTTTTTGATGTGATTATCTGTTTTGTGTATGTTGAGTTTGAGGAGCTCTTTATATATCTAGGATATCAGCCCTTTGTAGTGTCATTTGCAAATATCTTCTCCCATTCTGTGGGTTGCCTTTTTGTTTTGTTGACTGTTTCCTTTGCTGTGCAGAAGCTTTTGATCTTGATGTTTATATTTTTAAACCTAGACAGGTATTCTCACTTATCTTTTAAGGTAATGGAATAAATTTTCTAAAGCCATTTTATAATAAAAGCATATACTTGTACCTAGTGATTTACTATTTGTACTACTGATATTCTTAGTATCTCTCTCAGAACAAAACACAGTTATTCACAGGTAAAGCCAGGAAGAAGAACGATTTGGGTATATAAATTTTTAATACAGGTAATTGGCTCTGGAGCTTAGGTTTATTTAAAAAAAAAGTAACAGATGTAATTCAGATAAATTTTCATAAAGATGCAAAAAGTCTGTAGCTATCCTATGCTTTTGGAACTATTTACATACACATGTGTATCTAATTTTTATTTAAGTTTTTATTTTAATTCCAGTTAGTTAATAAGCAGCATTATATTTGTTTCAGGTATATAGTATATTAATTCAACATTCCATACATCATCCTATGCTCATCATTACAAGTGCCTCCTTAATCCCCATCACCTGTTTCACTCATCCCCCCATGCCCCTTGCCCTCTGGTAACTATCAGTTTGTTCCCTGTAATTAAGAGTCTGTTTCTTGATTTTTCTTTCTCTTTATTATTTTTTTTCCCTTTGCATGTTTGTTTCTTAGACTCCACATGAGTGAAATCATATAGTATTTGTTTTTCTCTGACTGAATTATTTCATTTAGCATTATACTCTCTAGCTCCAGCCATGTCATTGTAAATAGCAAGATTTCATCATTTTTATGGCTGAATAATATTCCATTATATATATATATACATATATATATATACATATATACCACTTCTTTATCCATTCATCAATCAATAGATACTTGGGTTGCTTCCATATCTTGTCTATTCTAAATAATACTGCTATAAACACCAGGATGCATGTATACCTTTCATTCTGTAACAGAGTGGCTGAACCAGTCTGCATTCCCACCAACAGTGAATGATGCTCCTTTTTCTCGACATCCTTGACATCATCTGCTGATTCTTGTGTTGTTGGTTTTAGCCATTCTGAGAGTTTTGAGGTCATATCTCATTGTGGTTTTGATTTGCATTTCCCTGATGATAAGTGATGATGAGCATTTTTTCATGTGTCTATTAGCTATCTGGATGTCTTCTTTGGAGAAATATTTATGTTTTCTGCCTATTTTTAACTGGATTATTTACATATGTGTATCTTTAAACAAAACAGAATCAAGAGTACTTCAAAAAAATATATAGCTACATGCAAAGAATGAATCCTGGAGCACTATATCAAAACCTAATGATGTATTTATGGTGACTAACATAACATAAAAAAATTATATATCCTATTGATTACCTGGCATTTTTTAAAAGATCAATTACCAATGACACTTTTCTATAAGCTCAACATCTATAATTTGTATATACTTTCATAGAGACGGAAAAAATAAAAGAGAAAAATAGCTGTCACAAAGTCTTTGCCCTTTGCTCTGTAAAAAGTGAGCCAACGAGACCTGAAGCTTTGTCTATTGGTTTAGAATAACACATAAAATCAAGCATTATGTTTGGCTTATTTTCTCTGTTAAGCTGTGGACCTGCCAGATTTCAGACTTGGAACCTCTGGATCTGTGAAAGAATAAATTCCTGTGTTTTAAGACAGAAAGTTTGTGGTAAAAGAGTAATATTATGGTTCAATATACTTTGTGAAGTTATGTAGTAGTTAAAGAGTTACCTAATTTCATTCATCCAATATTAAGAGTACTTTTATAAGCCAGACTTATCCTTTAAATCTATGCAGATATTTTTGTGATTTTGTGGTTGAGTAATTCTCAACTGCATGTCTTGCTTGTAAAGACCTTAGAATGGTATTCTGAAAAATAGCTTGTAGTATTTCATGCCATTTGGTTTAATTATTTCTTTTTTTTTATTCTATGAATTGTTTACTACAGATCTTAATAACAACCATAGTAATAATAAGTTAACATGTTGCACACCAAACCATAAGTACTGTGTTCATTTCTTTACATATAAAATCTCTTACAATTATGATAATAGCCTCGTGAAGTAGGAACTATTATTATCCTCATTTTTCAGAGGACAAAGTTAAGCCTTCAGGAAGTTAAGTCACTTTCCTAAAGTTATAATCTAATAATCTTGATTTTTTTTTTTATGTCAAAGGCTGTGCCGTACTTAACCACGAAATAACCTCTTTCAACACTACATTTCAAAAATAACTTGAACATTTGTGTGGACAAAAAAAAAGAATATATATGAAACAAGATGTTAAAACTGAAGTTGGAACTAGGCACCAAGTTACAACAGATGTGAAATACTAGTGTGAGTTACAAATCACTAAATAGAGATTTTCAGCGGAAATGGGTAAGCATCTGCTCCTCACTCTTGAATTCTGCTGACTTTCAGATTACAAGTGGTTTACAAAAGCACAGAGGTAAGATTTTTATGTAGATACTTCTTCAGAAAGAGCTACTATGTGCCTCCTTGGGGAAGAATTGGGGGTTATGACCCATCATTTCCATTTTTATGGGACCTATTAAAAAATCTATGGAAGTTGAACTGGGGATAAATAAGTAATAGAGTTCACCTCATACCTGACAGGGGCAAAGCAACTGCCAAAGGGGATAGATGAGACTGTGTCCCAAAACTTTGGGGGCAAATGATGTGTACTGGTCTCTGTAAGACTTACCAGCCCAGAACAGTCTCATCTTAAGTCCACTGTTCCACATTAGGTATTAATAGTTTTCCCTTTTACTCACAAAAGTAGCTCAGTTTGGACAATTATATGGTCTTTCTAAGGTAGGAACACACATCAGACAGCCAACATGGGGGATTAACTTAGGTTCTGTCCAGTAGCCATCTAAAGGAATGGAGGAATGTCGACAGCAAGAACCTGGAGGAGAAGTCTAGAATTTTCAGAAGGATAGAGTCATCAGTCTTCTTTACAAAGAATAGGGAAGGATCCACCTGTGTCAAGGAAACTGCAGGAGATGGTGGGGTGGGGAGGAAGGAGAGAGGGAGGAGGAGAGGGAAAGAGAGAGAGGAGAGGAAAGAGTGAAACACATGTTTAAATAGCCATTAGGCCCAGCAATCTCTTTATAACAACACCTTTTTCTGCCCCTCTCCTACTCTGACCCTGAAACAGTCAGAATGTGCTGGAAACCTGTGGGCAGGAGAGGAGAAAGCCAAGGGAGAAAAGTAAAGATGCCTGCCATGCCTTCATTTTTTGCTGTAATCTTCCTATCTGGAGAAGCTTAAGATGGGGAACGGGATAAAATATAATGCCAACTCAAGTTCAGAGTTTTGGAGGCTACCTTGGACTAGACATTCTAGTTAATTAATTAAAACTTATGAGTAGAATGGCCCTATAGTTCTCTACTAATTAAACGTGAGTAAAGAAAAGATCACACCTACTAAGTAAATCTTTATGGATGGCATTTGAGTATGTCCCAAATGGTGCTTGTTCAAAATCTCGATTGTATAAAATTTTAAAAAATAGTATCAAGATCTAATTCATATAACATATCATTCAAGTGCGTAATTCAATGGTTCTTAGTATATGCATAGGATTGTGCAACCATCACCACAAAATAATTTTAAAACATTACATCTCTCTAAAAGAAACCCCATATGCACTAATAGTCACTCTCCTACCCCCTTCCCACATTTTAGTAAAGAGCCCTTTATTCAGAAAATAAATAATAAATAGTATTATCCAGCTAAAACTTTAATTTAATGTACAAATTAGAAAACAAAAGAAAATAGTCTCAGAGAGAAAACTGCTTAAGGTTAAAAAGTTAGTAAATTAAACTAGCTGCAACGAATCAGGGGCAAAAACTGAAGTTAAGGGATATAGTAAGTACATATATTTCAAAGACCAGGTGCCAGAGTAATGATGATATTCATTTAAGAACTGGGAGGTGAACTGATCTCCATCGTTGAGAGTAAATAATATAAATCAACTTTCATTTCTTTATTTGCCTTTTTCATTTCATAGATTACAATGGGAGAGAGACTGTGAGAAGACAGTAACTATAGCAGTCATTCTCAATTAGGCTACACGTTAAATCACTGAGGTGGCTTGTAAAAATACCAACATCTTAGTACCCAGGAGAATTAAATCTGAGTTGTAGAGATTCAATTTTGGAGCCAGCATTCAATCATTGCTATATAATGTAGTAATTCTTATGAGGATCGTGGCTATGGAGGCTGCTAGGGTTTGGGAGGGAAGTGTAATAGCAAATTTAGATTATATACACTACTTTCCTCTTTTTCTGTAGAAATATTGTGTAAAATAATGAAAGTGTACTGCCCATGTGGAAATATGGCAGCAGAATGATACTGAAAACCATTACTATACAGGAAAGAACAGAAATTCTCAAACTCTGTGAAGCTGGTACAGATTCTAACCCCAATACAACAATGGGAAGTCACATAAATTCTTTAAGCCTTGAATTTTCAACTGGGCAATGGAAATAATAATAATCCACTTATTTGCCAGGGCACTGTGAGGACAAGAAAAAAACTGTTCTCAAAGCTACTAGTACCAAGGTGTAACACATGGTGGCTATGTTTCCTCAAATAAGTCAGCGTACATAGTTAACATAAATTAAATACTTATCTCTTTTTCAGGCTTTTCATTTAATGAAGTAGTGAGGTTTGACCCTTTGAGAAAATGTATTCTCAATACAACTGATAAAGTACAGCAAAGGAAACAGTCAAAAAAACAAAGAGGCAACCCACGGAATGGGAGAAGATATTTGCAAATGACAGTACAGACAAAAGGTTGATATCCAGGATTTATAATGAACTCCTCAAACTCAACACACATGAAACAGGCAAACATATCAAAAAATGGGCAGAAGATATGAACAGACACTTCTCCAATCAAGACATACAAATGGCTATCAGACACATGAAAAAATCTTCAGCATCACTAGCCCTCAGGGTGATTCAAATTAAAACCACATTGAGATATCACCTTACACCAGTTAGAATGGCCAAAATTAACAAAACAGGAAACAACATGTGTTGGAGAGGATGTGGAGAAAGGGGAACCCTCTTCCACTGTTGGAGGGAATGCAAGTTGGTGCAGCCTCTTTGGAGAACAGTGTGGAAATTCCTCAAGAAATTAAAAATAGAGCTTCCCTATGACCCTGTAATTGCACTCCTGGATATTTACCCCAAGGATACAGATGTCGTGAAAAGAAGGGCCATCTGTACCCCAATGTTTATAGCAGCAATGGCCACGGTTGCCAAACTATGGAAAGAACCAAGATGCCCTTCAACTGATGAATGGATAAGGAAGATGTGGTCCATATACACTATGGAGTATTATGCCTCCATCAGAAAGGATGAATACCCAACTTTTGTAGCAACATGGACAGGACCGGAAGAGATTATGCTGAGTGCAATAAGTCGAGCAGAGAGAGTCAATTATCATATGGTTTCACTTATTTGTGGAGCATAACAAATATCATGGAGGACAAGGGGTGTTAGAGAGAAGAAGGGAGTTGGGGTAAATTGGAAGGGGAGGTGAATCACGAGAGACTATGGACTCTGAAAAACAATCTGAGGTGTTTGAAGTGGCAGGGGGGGTGAGAGGTTGGGGTACCAGGTGGTGGGTATTATAGAGAGCACGGATTGCATGGCGCACTGGGTGTGGTGAAAAAATAATGAATACTGTTTTTCTGAAAATAAATAAATTGAAAAAATTAAAAAAAAATAAATAACAAGAACTCAGAAAAAAACGTATCAGTAAAAGTACATTTACAAGATCAACACAGATGTAAGCAGTAAACGGCAGCATTACATTATATACAGCACACATACATACATACATTATATAACTGTATATACTTGAGAGTGGAGTGGTTGCAAAGTATTTTGCCTCTATCTGGTATAAGTTCAAACTCAACAATAAACTTCCTGTTTGGACAAAGATTGACAGTCTCTGGCAAGGCATACCAATGAGGTAGAGAGATACTATCCTTAACTAGATCTAAAGTCATAAATATGCCTTTACATACAAACCAATTAATCATCAATAAGAAAAGAAGGTGCAGAGCAGTTTGTTCAAAGACAAATGTCAATGAATTGACAAAATGCCTTGAATGAAACCAGGTGTAACTTTCTCTTATTTTAACCTCCACAAAATAAAAGAGAAAGAACTGCTTTGATTTTTCTCTATAGCTACATATATAAGGCTTTTAAAGAGATGCCAATATTTTTATATGAAAATATATAGATAATTAGGCACTTAAATGACCAGGAACATAACAATAGGAATCATTCCTTGTGAAATATATCAACTCATTGAAATGATCTATGATTATATATGTATCTGATTTTTAAAAATTTTCAACTAAATAGAAAGAATACAGATGACAAAATAATAAAGTTTAGAATTGAAAACAAATATGGACTCTGAAAAACAATCTGAGTGTTTTGAAGGGGCGGGGGGTGGGAGGTTGGGGTACCAGGTGGGGGGTATTATAGAGGGCATGGATTGCATGGAGCACTGGGTGTGGTGAAAAAATAATGAATACTGTTATGCTGAAAATAAAAAATAAATTAAAAAAGAAAACAAATATGAGAAAAGGACAATAGCAATTCTTGCCTATTAATTTTAAATACCTGCATATGGAAGGATGTGGAATGTAAATGAACAAAAATGTGAAAAACTTCATCTATCTTCTACAAGTATATTCCTGGGTGACTTTTGATAGCTTTATTAAATTAAAAGATGTTTATCTAGAGCTTACTATGTGACAGGTTCTATGCTAAGTGCTTTAGGTTCAAATGTGGTTAATAAATGCATACTTTTCTCCTACAAAGGATCAGCTGGGTGACCGAGACATACATACATCATACTTTATTGTTCTTAACTGTCTATATGAAAATATTTCAAGGATATTCATAGTGACCATAATATCAATAAATTAATCTAAATATCTGTCAGAATGGAGGAATTACTGATTTTAAATATAAAAGCAAAGAACCAAGAAATAATCAACAGATACTCCACACAGAGCTATATATAAAAAGGTTAATAACCAATAAAAGCCACTTTGAAAGAATATTAATTAAATCATTTCATAAACTAAAAAAATACAGAATAGCTGGTTCTTACTGGCAAATTTCACAAATTTAAAATATCACTGAATAATAATAATAATATAAAACTGCATATTATATGAACCACCATTGTGTAAGTGTAAAGCAGTGATGTAGAATTGTTCATGTTATCATATAAGAATTTATGAGGAAACAAATTAATATACTTTAAAATGCAGGAGACTCTTCAAAATCTAAAAATTCTATTCTTTTGTAAATGACTGTATGTGTGTTCAGTTATGTGAAACTGTGTGTGCTTTTGCAGTAAGAAAGACTAGAAAACACAAGAAAAAATATTTGACCCAGGGTGTGGTGATAAGAATGAAAGAGAGGAGATAGAACAAGAGGAAACAGTTGGCAAAATGTGCAAGGTTGGGTGACTGAGGATATAGAGAACTAGAATGACTCTTCTGTTTCTTTTTTTGTTTGTTTGGTTTTTTGTTTTTTTGTTTTTTCCCTAAATTTTCTTTATTTTTAATTTAATTTTTTAAATTTTTCTTTTAATTAAGTTAATTTATTTATTTTCAGAAAAACAGTATTCATTATTTTTTCACCACACCCAGTGCTCCATGCAATCCGTGCCCTCCATAATACCCACCACCTGGTACCCCAACCTCCCATGACTCTTCTGTTTCTAACTGAAGTGATACTTAGAATGCTGTACCAGTGTGCACCCGAATGTTTATAGTAGCCATGTCCACAATAGCAAAACTATGCAAAAAGCCTAGATGTCCATCAACAGATAAATGGAGAAAGAAGATGTGATACACACACACACACACACACACACACACACACACACACACAGGAATACTATGCAGCCATAACCACCCCCCCCGAAATCCTGCCATTTGCAATAATATGGAAGGAACTAGAGAGTATTATGCTAAGCAATATAAGTAAATCAGAGAAAGGCAATTATCATATGATCTCTCTGATATGAGGAATTTGAGAGGCAAGGCAGGAGGTCATGGAGGGAAGGGTGGAAAAAAATGAAACAAGATGAAACGAGAGAGGGAGACAAACTATAAGAGACTTAATCTCAGGAAACAAACTGAGGGTTTCTGGAGTGGAGGGAGGTGGGAGGGATAGGGTGGCTGGGTGATGGACACTGGGGAGGGCATGTATATGGTAAGTGCTGTGACTTGTGTACGACTGATGATTCACTAAACTATACCCCTGAAACAAGTAATACATTATATGCTCATTTAAAAAAATGCCATGCTAGAAGGTGACTGTTAAGACTTAGTATGAGTTTGGACATGGTAAGTTTGGTGTACCTGTGGAACCACTAAAGAGAAACATCAGAAGGAAAAGCAAAGGCTGGGAGAAGGCCTGGGGCACTAAGAGGATATACAGAATGAGAGGAGGAAAGGACTGGGGATGGAAGCACGCAACCTCTACATCTACAAGGGGACCAGAGGAAGAGGAGCTCATGGAGAAATACTGCTAAAGGGTTCACAGAAGAATAAGAACAGAGGATGGTGTCACAGGAAGCAAGTGTGTTGAGATTTTTTAGGACAGAGTAATCAATAGGGTTAAGTGCAAAACAAAGACCTGGTAAAGATCACCTAGCACATATTCACTAGATTTACCAATACAAAAGTTGTCATTCATCATAAAAATAATAGTTTGTGCACAGTGATGGGCAGAGTATGGACTGCAGTGGATTTGGAAGAAACAGAATGTTAGGCCATGGAGACAGAGAACTGAGACTACTCCCTTGGGAAGTTGGGCTCAGAAAAGGAGAAAAGAAAAACATGGCAGTTCCATGATACAGAAGAAAAGATGAAGATGACAATAGAATTGAGAGAGAAAAGGAAGAGACAAGAATCAAGGATGCATGTGAAATAATCTCTCAAGTGGAAGATGAGACCCTCATCCCTTGAGACAGGAAAAAAAAAGTATGAATTTTTTGTGTTCATGAATACATTTGTAATTAGGATATAGAGAAAGCACGAACATTCATAGCGATACAATTAATAGTCTCAAATGTTTAACAATTTATGGGCAGGATACTGGATAAGGGAAGAGGAAAGAGAAAAAGGCTCAGAGGGGACTTGAGAAAAACAACTGAGTTTTGACATTGTCTTTCAGGGGAATAATAAAGACATCTGAGCTCCAACAAGTGTAAAACTGTTAAATAGCTCTCACCAATGTGTGAGACTACAATTCATAAGCACATCTGGAGAAAATAACTCCATGAACTCAGCTTCTGTTAATATTTTTTCCTTTTATATAGACTCATTATTTAAATTTATTTTATTTTATAATGTTATTGCAAAATTAAAGATGTTTTTCAAGTATGGATTGTTATTATAAGATTTAAGTTTCACAACAGTGAATATCACTCAGAAACGAAGCTTAAAGGTTGGAACATTAATAAGAAAACCTCATTTAACCATAAGTAATTAAAATTGACTTACATTGTTTATATTTAATTTATACCTCTGTATACATTTGTTCCTTCTGTTTGTAGGCACATATCTGTCCTATAAGTCACATAAGTATCCTTTCCATGACTTTCCAGGAAATGTGCACATAGAGTAATTGCCTAGTAAAATATAGAGTGGCATCCCATATAGGACTCTGGATTATTAAATGAAGCCCAATGTGAAATGTGTAAGCCTGATGAATCACAAACTTGTACCCCTGGTGCAAATAATAAATTATATGTTAATAAAAATAATTAAATAAGAAATCAAGCCCAAATTTAGAGAATTATTGTGTCTGTCTTTACTACTCTTTTCAAAAGGAGAAAGGTGATATAATCCAACTTGCCTTTAGGAAGTCTTTTGATGAAACAGATGAATGGATCAAGAAGATGTGGTATATATACACAACGGAATACTATGCAGCCATCAAAAGAAATGAAATCTTGCCATTTGCGACAACATGGATGGAACTAGAGCATATCATGCTTAGCGAAATAAGTCAAGCAGAGAAAGACAACTATCATATGATCTCCCTGATATGAGGAAGTGGTGATGCAACATGGGGGCTTAAGTGGGTAGGAGAAGAATCAATGAAACAAGATAGGATTGGGAGGGAGACAAACCATAAGTGACTCTTAATCTCACAAAACAAACTGAGGGTTGCTGGGGGGAGGGGGGTTGGGAGAAGGGGGGTGGGGTTATGGACATTGGGGAGGTTATGTGCTTTGGTGACTGCTGTGAAGTGTGTAAACCTGGCGATTCACAGACCTGTACCCCTGGGGATAAAAATATATGTTTATAAAAAATAAAAAATTAAAAAATAAATAAATAAAAAACCCCGTGATTATTTGGAAAAAAAAAAGAAGTCTTTTGATGATTCTAAATTATATGACTTAAAAGAAAATATCACTGCATGACTCCACAGAGACACACACAGACACACACACCCCACATATTGTATATACTTATATGCATGTTCGTATTTTTCAAAAATATAAAAAGTAATCATTATAATGAATTATTGGTGTTTCTGTTCCTGTTTACAAATATCCACCAATGTACTTCAAGAGGCTCATTTTTTTTTCAAAATGAAGGTGACTAACATAACAGGAAAAAAAAAGATCATTAAAGACATACATGTTGCTAAAAAATAAAAAAATTAAAAAATAAAATGTAGCTTTCATTTTAGCAACTATAAACTGGTTCAAAGTGATAGCAGCACTCTAGCAAGAGGTAAGCTGCTACTGTTGGCTCTGTCCGGAAACAGCATGGAATTAATTCATCTTACAGGACCTCTATCACATCTCCTGGACCACTTGTTAGAACACATTCTCTTCTTGTCTGTGGCCAAAATTCTCTGTGTTCTATTGCATGTGTTGTGATGAGCACTGGGTGTTATAAATAACTAAGGAGTCATTGAATACTATATCAAAAACTAATGATATACTATATGTTGGTTAACTGAGCATAATAAAAAAAAAAGAAATACACTGTATTTTGTGTCAGTGACAGCATGTATTGGTCAAAAGAATGTAGATTTTCTTCATTTAGCCTTTATCACTCTTCTTAATTCTCTACATCCTGAGTATAATCAAAACCTCTTAGAAATTCTTGTCTTTCACATTAAATTATTAAAAAAGCTTAGAACTTTGTTGCTTTAAACTAATATTTGAGAAAAGTCATTGTGCATAAGGCCAGTATCACTGTGTTTGTAGTGATCATGTAGTTTTGGTCATGAAAAACATATTCGACTCAATTTTTACAAAAATAGGAATTTGCACCTGTTTTATGAGCCGAGATGCCTTTCAGCAGATGAATGGGTAAAGACGATGTGGCCCATATATACAATGGAATATTACTCAGCTATGAGAAATGATGAATACCCAACTTTTACATCAACATGGATGGGACTGGAAGAAAGTATGCTGAGTGAAATAAGTCAAGCAGAGAAAGTCAATTATCAAATGGTTTCACTTGTGGAACATAAGGAATAGTATGGAGGACATTAGAAGAAGGAAAAGAAAAATGAAGGGGAGGGGGAACCAGAGAGGGAGATGAATCATGAAAGACTGTGGACTCCAATAAACAAAATGAGAGTTTTAGAGGAGATGGGGGGTGGGGGTATGGGTTGTCTCAGTGATGGGTATTAAGGAAGGCATGGATTGCATAGAGCACTGGGTGTTATATGCGAACAATGAATCATGGAACACTACATCAAAAACGAATGACGTACTGTATGGTGACTAACATAACATATAAAAAAAAGGGAAAAAAATAAAAATAGGGGGGCACCTGGGTGGCTCAGTGGTTTAAGCCGCTGCCTTCAGCTCAGGTCATGATCTCAGGTTCCTGGGATCGAGTCCCACATTGGGCTCTCTGCTCAGCAGAGAGCCTGCTTCCCTCTCTCTCTCTCTGCCTGCCTCTCTGTCTACTTGTGATCTCTCTCTCTGTCAAATAAATAAATAAATAAATAAAATCTTTAAAAAAATAAAAAACAAATAAAAATAGGGATTTGTCTAAAATTTTTGATGATGATAATGAGTTTTTGAACATAAAACATCATACTGATTTCATCTTTCCATGTCTATGAGAACTTAAACATGCTTGAAAAATTCATGGAAACCAATGAGAATGAAGACACTTCAGTCCAAAACCTATGGGATACAGCAAAGGCGGTCCTAAGGGGGAAATACATAGCCATCCAAGCCTCCCTCAAAAAAATTGAAAAATCCAGAACACAGCAGCTGTCTCTACACCTTAAAGAACTGGAGAATCAACAACAAATCAAACTAACTCCACACATAAGAAGGGAAATCATCAAGATTAGAGCTGAGATCAATGAGGTAGAAACCAGAGATACAGTAGAACGTATCAATGAAACTGGAAGCTGGTCTTTTGAAAGAATCAGATCGATAAACCATTGGCCACACTAATCCAGAAGAAAAGAGAGAAGGCTCAAATTCATAAAATTATGAATGAAAAGGGAGAGATCACAACTAACACCAAGGAAGTAGAAACAATCATCAGAAGTTATTATCAACAGTTATATGCCAATAAGCTAAGCAATCTAGATGAAATGGATGCATTCCTGGAAAACTATAAACTCCCAAAATTGAACCAGGAAGAAATCGACAACCTGAATAGACCGATATCTAGTAACAAGATTGAAGCAGTGATCAAAAACCTCCCAAAAAACAAGAGCCCAGGACCGGACGGATTCCCTGGGGAATTCTACCAAACTTTCAATGAAGAAATAACACCTATTCTCCTGAAGCTGTTTCAAAAAATTGAAGCAGAAGGAAAACTTCCAGACTCTTTCTATGAAGCCAGCATTACCCTGATCCTCAAACCAGGCAAAGACCCTACTAAAAAGGAGAATTTCAGACCAATATCACTGATGAATATGGATGCTAAGATACTCAACAAGACCCTAGCAAACAGTATCCAACAGCACATTAAAAAGATTATCCACCATGACCAGGTGGGATTCCTCCCTGGGCTACAAGGATGGTTCAACATTCACAAATCAATCAATGTGATAGAACGAATTAATAAGAAAAGAGAAAAGGGGGCGCCTGGGTGGCTCAGTGGGTTAAGCCGCTGCCTTCGGCTCAGGTCAAGATCTCAGGGTCCTGGGATCGAGTCCCACATCGGGCTCTCTGCTCGGCTGCTTGGCAGGGAGCCTGTTTCCCTCTCTCTCTCTCTCTGCCAGCCTCTCTATCTACCTGTGATCTCTCTCTGTCAAATAAATAAATAAAATCTTTAAAAAAAAAAAAAAGAAAAGAGAAAAGAACCACATGGTCCTCTCAATTGATGCAGAAAAAGCATTTGACAAAATCCAGCATCCATTCCTGATTACAACGCTTCAAAGTATAGGGATAGAGGGAACATTCCTGAACTTCATCAAAACTATCTATGAAAGACCCACAGCAAATATCATCCTCAATGGGAAAAAGCTTGCAGCCTTCCCGTTGAGATCAGGAACACGACAAGGATGCCCACTCTCACCACTCTTGTTCAACATAGTTTTAGAAGTCCTAGCAACAGCAATCAGACAACAAAGAGAAATAAAAGGTATCCAAATTGGCAATGAAGAAGTCAAACTCTCTCTCTTCGCAGATGACATGATTCTTTATATGGAAAACTCAAAAGACTCCACCCCCAAACTGCTAGAACTCATACAGCAATTCAGTAACATGGCAGGATACAAAGTCAATGTACAGAAATCAGTGGCTTTCTTATACACTGACAATGAAAATACAGAAAGGGAGATTAGAGAATTGATTCCATTTACTATAGCACCAAGAACCATAAGATACCTGAGAATAAACCTAACCAAAGAGGTAAAGGATCTGTACTCAAGACCATTGTTTAATCTTAAATTTAATCAAAAATATCATCTTCTCTCTCATAATGTTATTTTGGATTGTAATTGGTTAAGATTCTTTTATGTGATTTCCTATATACACCAAAGTGAAATTCACTGATTAAAGTCCTTATGATAGACCCTTTTCTCTGGAAATGTGTCTTTTTCCATTTGGACCTGAATATAATTAACACAGACAGCAGTGATCCTGAATATATTTTTCAGTCTTAAATGCCAAGGAAAATCTGATAAAAGTTATTTAGTCTTTCCCCATAAAAATAATAAATGCACAGGGCGCCTGGGTGGCTCAGTGGGTTAAAGCCTCTGCCTTCAGCTCAGGTCATGATCCCAGTGTCCTGGGCTAGAGCCCCGCATTAGGCTCTCTGCTCAGCGGGGAGCCTGCTTCCTCCTCTCTCACTGCCTGCCTCTCTGCCTACATGTGATCTGTCAAATAAATAAATAAAATTTTTAAAAAAATAATAATAAATGCACATAAAATCTGAACCAATTTCAGGACATTTGGGAAAACTCTGAATGCTATATGGGTCCCTGAATAGAGGTTCAGGTCTTTAACACAGCTTTGGAACTCCTGTTAAAGTATTCAAAGTAAATGCATTTATTTATGTCCCGTGTTAGTAAGATGCTCTATTCCTCACCAAAACACAAACAAACAAACCATGCCTAATTCCTTCCTTCTGCAGCCTTCCCCTCTGCCACATATCCTCTGTTGCCTGCAGTCCTGGGGCTATATACACACATTTTTTTTCTTTTTATTGAATCTTCCCAGTGGAAGGGTATTTTTTTTTATTTTTATTTATTTGACAGAGAGAAATCACAAGTAGATGGAGAGGCAGGCAGAGAGAGAGAGAGAGAGAGAGGAGGAAGCAGGCTCCCTGCCGAGCAGAGAGCCCAACGCGGGACTCGATCCCAGGACCCTGAGATCATGACCCGAGCTAAAGGCAGCGGCTTAACCCACTGAGCCACCCAGGCGCCCCGGAAGGGTATTCTTTAAAAAAAGATTTTATTTATTTGAGACAGAAAGAAAGAGAGAGGGGGAGTGTACAAGTGGGGGAGGGGCAGAGATTGAGGTGGGAGAAGCAGGCACCCTGCTAAGTAGGGATCCTGAAATCCCAGCACCTTGAAATCAGGGCCTGAGTCTAAGGCAGATGCATAACCAACTGAGCCACCCAGGCGCCCCAGGAAGGGGACTTTTAAGAAAGCATTTGTTGTCTAGCCCCAAGACAACTACATTAGAAAATTAATATTAATTGAGCTAAATAAAATATCTCATGAACTTTGTGAGACCTATTAGAATCAGTAATGAAATGAAGAATGTTTCCATTGACCTGTTTCTTCACCAGGAGCCAGAAAATGATACAGCATGCAAATGGCATTCATAGCAACTTCATATGTGATGAATAGAAACCAGTGAGGTGTATGCTAAAGTCCTTAGTTTGTCATTACATATTTTACTCATTATCAATAAGAGGCACACTTGCTGAAAAAATGAAAGAGGCAACATTTATAAAACCAATATTTAAATTTATATAAATGGGAAAATGTAAAGAAGTATTTTATTATCACTTAAGAGTTTATACTCATTCTTTTTCATTTGCCTTAAATGATGACACAAATTCTAAGAAGGGATTAATCTAAAAACAATTGAGCTATAAAAATAATGGCTACTCCATAATGGTGAATATTTCCCTGAAAATATTTTTTAAAGTGGCAAAAATCTTGAACATGTTTTACTGGCTCTCTGAGAGTTTTATCTTTGCATATTTTGCCACCAAATTTAGAAAAAGTGAGCAGCATAACATTATCACTTATGGTATCACAGTTATTCTTGTCATATTATGATTAGTCCTGATTGAAATGACATTTCCAACATGTACCAAATTTGTGAAAATGGTAATTACATTCTGCATTTACATAAGGTTATTCTTTTAGCCTGCCAATTGGTTATACAAGTTTCATAGGCATCTTTCTTTGAAATAAAACAAACATTGAACTCAAAGCATGATTAGATCATTGTTCCTTTGCAACAGTTCCCTTTTACTTTATGCCCACCAATAATTATTAGAGAAAGGCAGATTTATACTAATAGAAACAAGGGGGAAAACCCTATCAAATTTATGTGGGACAGTTTTATATTAAAATGTTTTGCTTCTTTCTAAATAATGCCCAGCATGCATGACTACCGGCTCTTGAATCCTATGTAATGGTGTCCTTTTCCCATATCAGTGAGATGGTTCAAATTAGTCAAGTAATCTCTTCCTGATAATATTCGGCTAGGAAAAAACCTCTTCTGGAATATAATAATCCACAGATTCAAAAGAAAACTGAAACTCCTTGCAGTAGTTATATGATGTTCCTATACAAATTATGAATTAAAGTTGAGATATTTATTAAACATTTTCTATGATTCAAGCACAGTACAAAGTTAAAACAGTATCAGTTCTATCTCAAATAGTTGGCTGCTAGTTGCTAGGTCATTTAACCTAGTTTGAGTGTCTTTTTCTCATTATTTATACGGAGATAAGATTCATAATATGTATTTCTCAAGCTTATTGTCTCAAAATACAAGTCAAAGGGTTTGGTTAAGAGTACTGTATAGATTTCACCCAACATAAAGACTATTTGGCAGCCTCTTGTTCTTCAGGAAGGGGAAATAGTTGTGAATATTGTGGGGGAGTGGAGTTGTTCAGTCCTCCTTTAAAACTAGCCTTTTCCTGAATACAAGCTTTTTATTCTCAGTCAGCTGAGTGTAGCTCTGTGTCAGGGTGGACTGTAAATTTTGTTCCAATAAATCTGTCTCTACTTTTCAGAAATGAGAACTAAGACTGAACTTTTTTTTTATAATGTTATGGTAACAATTAAGATAGAAAGTTAAAAAGAAAAAGGAAAAAAAGGAAGAAAATGGAAGTGAAATGTTAAGCAAAAAGCAGTCATGAAGTAATTAATAAGAAAAAAATACTTCAAGGGTGCCTGGGTGGCTCAGTGGGTTAAGTCTCTGCCTTCGGCTCAGGTCATGATCTCAGGGTTCTGGGACTGAGCCCCACATTGGGCTCTCTGCTCACTGGGGAGCCTGCTTCCCCCTCTCTCTCTGCCTGCCTCTCTGCCTACTTGTGATCTCTCTGTCAAATAAAATAAAAAATAATAATAATAAAATAAATTTAAAAAAATAAAAAATACTTCACATGTAAAAAAGTATTGTATATATTATTGTTATCTCACAGGATTATTGCAGGACAAAAGGAAGAGATTATATGAGAAATAAAGCGAAAATATCTTTAACATCTCATGCAGATGGAAGGCAGTATTTTTATTATTGCATAAATGTACACAAGCACACACACAGGCACACAAACGTGAATGCTGCTAAGGTTGAAAAATTTCTTGATCTCCCCAGAAGACATATTGTATTTAATGTGCAATCATGTCCTCTTTTACTTAAATATTCACTACTGATCCCTCAGGGAATGAAACAAATGAACAAATATAGAGCATGGAATCAGAAGCATAAATTTTGGTAAATTTTATAAAGCTACTTAAGGTTTTTCTTTCTGATTGAATCTGCTGTCACAGCTACAACAATTTTTATCCTTCTGTCATGCATCAGTAGATGTTATCCTAAACAAGCCATTAGGTATAAAAATGTTTTCCAGCAAATAGTTATCTATGAATAATATTCTTCAAAATAAAATAAAATAAGGAAATGACAGTACTCATGAACTAAGTACCTCTGATGAACATTTTAAAAGCCAAAGGTGGTGAATTTCATAGATGAATTACTAGAAAACATTGATGTTCTGACCTTTGAGGGATAAAAAATATAAACTTGCTTTCACTGTCATGCTAACACTGCTGTTTTTGACAGTCATTTTGCATATTTTCTAGCATTTTTCTTGACACCAGTAAAAAGCTGTCGGCCACGTTATCCTTCTCCTAAACCTGTAGTCAGGATTTCAGCATCTGTGACACAAGATCCCAAAATATTTGGGGAGGATTAGAAAACTTCTAGAATTATGACTTAGTCCCACAAAAAAAAAACCACAAGAATTGATCCTGCCTAGTTAGTATTCTGACTTATAATTCTATATCACAAGTAAAAAATAGGTACTTTTAGCTTTTCAGTCTGCCTTTAACTTTCATTTTTCAGAATTTGCCCAAGGGCCTATGGCAGTGGAGCAGGAAGTAAGTTTTAATGACCTTGAGGTCATCTAGGAAACCTACCATATTTTTTAAAAATTTTGTATTTTTTAAATTTTAAATGTCCACTATCCTCAGTCTTAACCTATGTTACCAATCTCACTAGGAATATCTGAAGAGCCTCTTTCCTTTCCTTCTTTGAAACTAAGCTCTAGATAAGCAGGAATAACCAAAAATTTACTCTGCCCCATTTTATCCTCTCTGCTGCTAGAATTACCTCCTAACAAGGAGTCAAGAGAGGTTTGCCAGTGGAGCCATCCCATGATTTATCATCCCATGATTTATCATGGGATGGCTCCACTGGCAAACCTTTTTTGACTCCTTGTTTCCAGTTTTATGTTCATGGACCTTATGGCTATTCCTTCAGTGACTCTTACTGAGCTTCTGACTAGGACTTTTGGGCTGTAATCCTTTAGTGCAGGAAGTTTTCTGTCCTGTCCATACATTAGAATAACCAGGAGAGCACTAAAGAAACAAGCAGAACACACACACACACACACACACACACACACACTAAAAAATACAGGATTCCAGGCTCCACCCCAAATCAATGAAATCAGTCAGTCTCTGGGACGTTTGAATAAGGTTATTTTTTTTTAATATTTTATTTATTTATATGTCAGAGAGAGAGGGAGAGAGAGCAAGCACAGGCAGACAGAGAGGCAGGCAGAGACAGAGGGAGAAGCAGACTCCCTGCCAAGCAAGGAGCCCGATGTGGGACTCGATCCCAGGACGCTGGGATCATGACCTGAGCCGAAGGCAGCTGCTTAACCAACTGAGCCACCCAGGCGTCCCTGAATAAGGTTATGAATAAGGACAAATATAAGTCCTTCAGCATGACTCTACTGTATAAAAATATGTGATAACCACCAGACTTTGTAAAATAGAAGCCCAGTTCCTTACTATGATATAAAAAACCCTTGACTCTCCAGCTGGAATCAACTTATGTTTATTGAAAACACAGATTATTGTTCTATAGAAGTCTATTACTTATTAAACTCTTTTATACAAACAAATATCCTTCTGTTCCGCCCAAACTTTTACCTAGAATCATACTTTCTCTTCATATCTGGAAGTTGGCATGAAAATCAATAGCTCCTAGCTTATGTATATACTTTTCACTTAGTATGGAATGATCTGACATTGGAATGATCTGACCCTTGGGTGTCTCATGGATTACTACTCATCCTTCAAGGACCAAGTCAAACATCCACTTCACAAGACCATGTTTTTCAGACCTATATAAATCTCCTGGGCTGCTGTGGCATTGCATTCCTATCTTTCCTAGAGCACTATCTGTGTCACAGGGTAACATATCTATTAGCATAAAAGTTATTTAAGCTCATGGAATTTTCATCCCTGTGTCCCCCAAACACAGCAAGACACACCATACATCATATAGTATTTTAGTGGATATTTTGGAATGAGTGACTGAAATAATTAATTGCTACATTATAAAAAGTTTATTAAGAAAAGAAGAAATTTTACAGCTATTGTACTTTTACCAAGTGACAGACATTCTACTAAGGGCTTTATACATATTATCACACTCAGCTATTAAAACCAAAAGAAAAAGGTATCACTGGTATCCCCAATTTACAACTTAGCAAACCTAAAGAGGTTGCCTCCCAAAGAGAGTTTAATTTTTGAGGCTCCCCACATCAGCATGACTTTACTCTTTCAGGAAATCTTTTTCAGAGATAATTCTGTAACCTAGTAGACAGCTTCATTAGTGGCTTCAGGAAAATCCTGAAAATGCACTTATCTGAACAATATAGTGATCAACCAACTCTGTCTCAAGATAGTGTTGTTTACCTGAGGAACCCCTCCACCTTCATTTAGGACAACAGATTGTTCAACCAGATGAACCCTCTTACTTAACGACAGATTTTTACTCAATAAGACTTACTTCCAAGCCCTGGACTCACTGGGCCTACCAATCTTTTTCTATTATATCTTGGAGTTGCGTAATTATAATCTGATCTCTCTATCAAAGACATGCTTTAATCTACTTGAACCCAGAACGCCCCAAATTTTATATATATGGTTGCTCTCAACCTGTCCTCGGAGAATCTACTAAGACCCTGTTATAGTATTGTCCTTCTTTACTGTACAAAGTAATAAACTCAGCTTTGCTTGATGCATGTGTTATACTGGTGGTTATTTGGGGAAGCTGACACCAATTAATGGCACTCAATGGAATGAATCCTTTACTAGATCTGGGTTTGTGATAACTACCCTATACTGTCATCTGTTAATAAAATGAAATTAGTTTGTAGAACTTCAATCATTCTTACAGTATTTGTTTCTTAAAAATATTTATAGAAATGTTTCCCAACATATTTTTTAGGATAAAAGAAGACCTACAAGATGTACATTGATATGTGAAAGTTTTGATATAGATAAACTTCATTCCTTGAAACTATAAAGTATGTAGAAACTCTAAAGTATGTAAGCTCAGGGCAAAGTGGGAGGAATAGATCAGTCTTGTTAGGAGTGGTGAATTCCTAAAAACATTTAAATGATTTCAAAGATTTGCTTTACTTATGTATGTTTGCTATACTTTGTGTTTCTTCCCTAATCTTACAGCATGCCTCGTTCTTAGGCTTTCTGAACAGGGAAACATATCCTAAAATAACTGCTAACATGGACTGGTTGTTGACTGTGTGCTACATTCTAGTCTAAGATGTTTAGTTCTTAGGTTGGAGGACTAAACTTGGAGGACAACTTACAGAGAATTTTAAACTAATGGATATGAAATTTCTCTTGAAATAAATTCAGAGAATTCTTGGAAGAGTTTAATATGGAGGGGTTATTGATAAGATTCACATTTTAGAACATCCCTTACATTGCTGAGAATGGATTATTACACACCAAAAAAGAGGATGCAGGGAGATCAGTTGGAAGTTTGCTGAAATTGGGAAAAGACAGAGAATGTGAATGTGCTTGTCTGTGCATGTGTATCTATATTTTACTGAGAACGAAATGAAAGAAGGCCTACCTCTGTTCTCAGGTCAGAATTTTGAGGGTTATTTCAAGATCACTGTAAGTTATGTACAAAAACTCCAGTGTATGCTGGACTGTGAATGGGTAGGGTTAGAGGGACTGCTTGGGGGTGGCAGAAAGGAAGTAAAAAATACTTAGGGAGACATTATCCCCAAACCAACCTATAAAAAGTGAAATAACCCTTTTGACTTAAGGGTATAAAAAAGCAGCCCACAGGATCTGACTTAAGGGTATAAAAAAGCAACCCACAGTGTCTTGAGCATATATCATGACACAAGCTCTAAGCTTAAATAGTATAGGTTAAGTGGCAAGCTCTGGCAAAGGGAGTCAGAGAAATAAAAAATGAAAAAGGCCCTTCTTTTTTTCACTTGTCTTCCAGTCTCTTTCCGAAAAGTTTCTCATGACAATCTTGATTACAAGTATGCCTTATTTTATTATTTCACTTAACTGCACTTCACAGACACTGCATTTTTTTTAAATAAATGGAAGGTTTGTGGTAACCCCATATCAAACAACTCTATAGGCACCTTTTTTCTTCCCAACAGCATTTGCTCACTTCACATTTCTTTGTCACATTTTGGTAATTCTTGCAATATTTCAAACTTTTTCATTATTATTATATTTGTTACGGTGATCTGTGATCAATGATCATGACTCACTGAAAGCCCAGATAATGGTTAACATTTCTTAGCAATGAAGCATTTTAATTATGCATGTACATTAGTTTTCTTTTAGACATAATGCTATTATATACTTCAGAGACTACAACATAGTTTATACATAACTTTTACATGCAATGGGAAACAAACAAACAAACAAAAAACTCATTTAACTCACTTCATTGCAATATCAGCTTGATTCCAGTAGCCTGGAACAAAACCCTCAATAACTTTGAGGTAGGCCTTCCCATCTCTGTATTCCCATAGCCCCGTGTTTCTTAGAATTTATCAGACTGCATGTCTTTATTTATTAATCTGCCTCTCCTATCAGCAAGAGCTTAAAGAATGAACAAGACTGTATCGCAACAGTGCCCAGTACATAGCCCAATAGATGTCAGTTGAGTGAATACATACATGAAAGAGCAAATAAAACAGGCAATAATGTATATCTTTAGGGTAAATACCCAATAGTGCAATTGCTGGGTCATAGGGCAGTTCTATTTTCAACATTCTGAGGAACCTCCATGCTGTTTTCCAGAGTGGCTGCACCAGCTTGCATTCCCACCAACAGTAGTGATCCAAAGGGGCACATGCACCCGAATGTTTATAGCAGCAATGTCCACAATAGCCAAACTATGGAAAGAACCTAGATGTCCATCCACAGATGAATGGATCAAGAAGATGTGGTATATATACACAATGGAATACTATGCAGCCATCAAAATAAATGAAATCTTGCCATTTGCGACAACATGGATGGAACTAGAGCGTATCATGCTTAGCGAAATAAGTCAAGCAGAGAAAGACAACTATCATATGATCTCCCTGATATGAGGAAGTGGTGATGCAACATGGAGGCTTAAGTGGGTAGGAGAAGAATAAATGAAACAAGATGGGATTGGGAGGGAGACAAACCATAAGTGACTCTTAATCTCACAAAACAAACTGAGGGTTGCTGGGGGGAGGGGGTTTGGGAGAAGGGGGTGGGATTATGGACATTGCGGAGGGTATGTGCTTTGGTGAGTGCTGTGAAGTGTGTAAACCTGGTGATTCACAGACCTGTACCCCTGGGGATAAAAATATATGTTTATAAAAAAAAAAAAAAAAAGAAAGGACCAATACCCAACTTTTGTAGCAACATGGACGGGACTGGAAGAGATTATTATGCTGAGTGAAATAAGTCAAGCAGAGAGAGTCAATTATCATATGGTTTCACTTATTTGTGGAGCATAACAAATAGCATGGAGGACATGGGGAGTTAGAGAGGAGAAGGGAGTTGGGGGAAATTGGAAGGGGAGGTGAACCATGAGAGACTATGGACTCTGAAAAACAATCTGAGGGTTTTGAAGGGGTGGGGGTTGGGAGGTTGGGGTACTAGGTGGTGGGTATTATAAAGGGCACGAATTGCATGGAGCACTGGGTGTGGTGAAAAATAATGAATACTGTTATGCTGAAAATAAAAAATAAATTAAAAAAAAATGTATAAATGACCCTGAACATCTTACTCTTTTTTACTTTGGATTTTAAAAGCATGCCCTAATGTTTCATTCAGGAGTAAAATAAGGATTTTTGTTCAACTGAATTTGGAAACTACTAGGTTAAGCAAAGCTTTTTTTTAAACAAAAAGTTTAAACATTTTTTCTTTATTCTTGAAGAACATATCAAAAAAGACTGTGGAAAGAGCCAAGATGCCCTTCAGCGGACGAATGGATAAGGAAGATGTGGTCCATATACACTATGGAGTATTATGCCTCCATCAGAAAGGATGAATACCCAACTTTTGTAGCAACATGGACGGGACTGGAAGAGATTATGCGGAGTGAAATAAGTCAAGCAGAGAGAGTCAATTATCATATGGTTTCACTTATTTGTGGAGCATAACAAATAGCATGGAGGACAAGAGGAGTTAGAGAGGAGAAGGGAGTTGAGGGAAATTGGAAGGGGAGGTGAACCATGAGGACTATGGACTCTGAAAAACAATCTGAGGGGTTTGAAGGGGTGGGGGGTGGGAGGTTGAGGGAACCAGGTGGTGGGTATTAGAGAGGGCACAGATTGCATGGAGCACTGGGTGTGGTGCAAAAACAACGTATACTGTTACGCTGAAAATAAATTTAAAAAATTAAAAAAAATTGTGTTGTTCAGCGTGGTAGCCACTAACAACATTTGGCTATCTAAATTAATTTATATGAAACAAAAATAAGAACTCAGCTATTCAGTTACACTAGCAGTATCTCAAATATTTAATAGCTACATGTGGCTATTGGTTACTGTATTGGACAGCACAGATGTAGAATATTACCTTCATTATACAAATTCTATTGGATAGTGCTAACTGCATTGACCTGGAGATACTATTATTCCTGAAAACAATGTCTGGAAAGTCCTACTCCTGCAATATCTTTATTGTAGGAATTTTTAGGCTATACACTGTAATGCTACTCTGCCAAATTCTTTACTATTTTGATTCATGCTGATTACATTTAGAGTGGAAATAAAGCATGTAGATGATTTTAAAATTTGATCTTCACTTATTGAATATCTATTTAGCACAAAAAGTTTTTAATACTCAGAACTTGATAAAGATAGTGACGAGATCAAAGTAGTAAAAGCAAAAATCTTTATGTAACATCTTCCATGAGCTAGTTTTAAAACCATTACATATTGCTTTCATCTGTACTTTGGGTGATTTCTAATTGTGAAGAATCCCTCTAGAAGGCAATTTGCCATACTCCATGTTGCTGCAATCATTTGGATAGTCTTAGAAAGTTTGCGGGGAAAAATAGTAATTTAGGAAATGAAAATTACATTTTTCAGTTGATTTTCTCAGACAATGAAAAAATAAACTTAGAATAACATCAAAGAAAAGGACTTTTATAAGTTTAAATAAATAGGAACACCTGGAAAGATTTAAACAGATCCAGATAAATATTTCTCCTGGCAATACAGAAGTAAATGCTGCAAGCTTTATTTATGTCAGAGTCAAGTTCAAAATTCAAGTTAACTTTTGAATTTACAAAGAAAATTGAGAAGAGGATTAGAAGTTACTTAAGAAGTAACAATAAATTCTTTATTGTCTGATTCTTCTGAGCTTTCTCATTATTTTGTTATCACATATATTTATTATGATTTGAAATGTGGTTTTTTTTTTTGTGGTATCATTTCTCAACTGAGTGCCCCTTAGGACAATGACATAAAATACTTAGCATTGTCATGCTTCTTATTCATTGCTCTCCATTATGTTAATGTTCATATTCCAAAGACAATTATTTCCATTTATTCTTCTCCTTACTCCATTAGCCTTCCCCATGCGTTCTCATTAGTTAGAGTCTAGAAATGACTTTTTTGCCCTTTCTAAATTTGTGTTTTAATGTGTCTCTTTTTTACTTGTTTTGTTCTGAATGTTCAGAGAGAAACAGAAGGTTGACAAAGTTGGTTCTAGAAAAACACCAGAAATTGGTATGTATCATCAATGATATAGACGAAGATGAACTTAGCAGTTCCCTTAGCTTGACTACAGTTTAGACAGGTTTCTTCCTGGTTACAGCATCCCATTTTCCACTTTCCTCTTCTTAGAGTACTTACTTTAGGAAACTTGCAATTGTAAATTTCTTCTCTGCCTCTTTGAGATGTAAATCTTCTACAGTGTAGTAATATCTTTTTCAAGCATTGGGAGCCATCACTTTTCAAATGCAATCATCAGGAAGGATAGTACCCCTATTTCCTAGTCTGTGCAGTGGGATGGGGTACGGCCTTACTGATAAGCCCTGATTAGCAAATACAGATAGCCTAACACATTAACCAACCATCTCCTGAATGTCTTCTTTTCACAAACTCACTCTAGTGTTTAAAAACTTCCCTGACTTTGTTTCAACTGAGTTGAGTTCAATATCTCACCCTGTTTGCATTAGTTATGAAGTCCTGCTGCTTTTAAGAAGTGTCCTGTGCCATATCTCTTTGACAAAAGAAAAGGTGCTGGAATAAAATTGTGAAGCTCTATACGAAACTGACTGATGTCTTTCTTATAGGGTGATAAAACTACAACCGTCAGGGTTTTCTTCTCTTCTGAAGAGAAATAATTTTTATGCCTCCTAGACAAAAATAATTTGCAACTTATCAGTTTGCTATAAGTTAAAAACTCACTTTACAAAGTCTGAGATAATAACCCTCATGTTGAGTTTTGAAATAACTTAATTAACACTCTTATAGTTCTGGAAACATCTTGTCAAATATTGGCCAAGCAGTTTTAGTGAATTTTATTCTTTTAATTATTTTTTTCCTGAAGTCTGAAAGGTCATGACTTTATTTCCTCTGGAAGTTTTCTAATATCAGGTGTTTAATCATTTAGTTGCTTGTCCATTTTCATCAATTTCTTTATTTCATCAATTCTAACATGTGAATTTTGCTCACATTTTATCATCTCTGAAACTGGAATGTCTTTTACAATTGCTGTGATAAGAAAGCACTGTGTCATAGTTTATTGGTACAGATATTGATTGTGTCTCTTACAATATTTAGCACCTTACATTTATTGAAATGAGATAAGTCCCTGCAGAGAGAATTTATGAAGGTTGCTTTCAAGGGAAAAAATGTATAAGTGATGACAAAGCTTTCCACTTATCAGAATAAACTTCTGTAATTGTGTGTCCAGTTACATCAAGTCTGCATGATGACTTAAATTTTACACTCTTACACAAGTTTTTTACACTGTTCTATCTTAGTTCTATCTTAGTTTAAAATCACACTTCCTACAGATTTTTTCTATTTTAATTCATCTTTTTATTTCATACAAATTCATTTAATTCATTACCTGTTTGTATGTATTATGATTATTCTAGTGGTGATAGTAAAATGCAGAAAGCTCCCAAGAAAATAAAAGCATGCCTTCCCAAATTTCAGGGAAAAAAAAAGGAAAGGAAAATAAAAAGGAAATAAACTGCTTGAGGAGTATTTGATAAGGTGTTTCTGAAACCTTCAGATAGTTAATGGAATTATCTCAAAAGAACATTAGAAAAACACATGTAAGGGTCATATGCCAAACTACATGTCAGAGAAGAGTTAACCAAATGAAGAGAAATGACTGATATGGAAGTTGAGTATGGCTTGAGGGGACCCTGAAGTAGTAGCTAATGGAGAAATGGTAAAAAGCAATCGTGCTTGAACAGTTCAGATGTTATTTTGAAAAGTTAAGACATTGCTGAAGGATTTTTAAACAGGGAGGGAAAAGTTCAGACTTATATTTTACAACTATCAGTACAAATGTCTAACAGCTGGATTAGAAGTCATTAAATGTGGGAATTAATGAGAGATGAGAATAAGGAGTAGTAAAGGACACTGAGATCTAAAATTCTGGTTCACCACCAACCTGACATAAAAAACATATGGATCCTATGGCCTTTGGGTCTGTCATCACCTCATCCAAATGAGTTATCCTCCTCAAGAGACAGTGAGACGGAAGTCATCATATGTCTGTCAGCCCTAGATTCATAAACTGATGCCAAAATTGTGAGCATCCTTTCCACCAAAACACACATACATTTACATACATACATTTACTGCACCACCATCTCCATTCATTTATTCACTCACTCAACCACTCATATACAATATCCATACAATATCCATACAAACTCTTTCATTGTAACCCCTGGTATAAGTATCTCCATGGTCATATAAGTGCCCTAAATCCTCAGCATCTCCTTCTCTTCCTGGCATTAATCAGATAAAACCTGGCTCTTCTCTGTGACTCTCATTTCTCCTGCAGCCATCTCATAGTGCTGCCCATTTATTTACTCACAGTCTTCACTTAGCAGACAGAAGCTGGTATTGCTGTTCTTATTTTCTATTGTTGTTCCTAAATAATAATTCATCCACCCTCTTTTCCAAAATCCTGTTGTTATAAAATGTATGTCAGTTGCTTCTGTAATTTTTTGCCCTCTCTGCTCTCATTTTCCAGCCTCATTCAAAGAAGCTTTTAGCATCTGTTTTAAAGACTTCCTTTTCCACCACGGTCTACTATCAGTTTGGGTGCCTTCAGGATATATGAGGATGACCCATCATAATACCACATATATTCATCAGGATAGGCTATATTACAAATTACTCCCAAATCTTAGTGGTTTTTCATAACAAAGATTTATTTGTCACTCAAACTGTGTTTGTTGTGGGTTGGTTGGGGGTGATGCTGTATCTCCCTACTTCAAGACTGAGATTTCATCAAATTATCAGACTCAGAATGATTATAATCTCACGTAACACTATGCATCTTTTCTCTTTACTGGCAGTTATAATTGTACTTTTACATGTATTTTTGTGGCTTTGATTGTGTTCCTTGACCTTTGCTACATAAGGTCTATGAGGGCAGTGGTTATGTCTGGTTTTGTTAGTATTAGATTGTTTGGTGATTAGGCCATGTTAGGCACATAATAGGTATGAAATAAATACTTACTGAACTAAATAATGGATGGAGAGATGAATAGATGAATGGATTCCTAGATGGAAGTGACATTAATTACAGACAGAGAGTGAGGAGAAGAAAGGAAAGGAGAGGAAGGTTTTAAGGAAGAAGTAGTAAACACTGGCCAGTCAATGGGCAGAGTTCATGGGAAATCCAAGTGTAGGTGACCTATAGTTACAGTAAAGCTGGAGGGGAGAGTTGAGGGGAGACATAAACATTTGTAAACTATCAGGATATAAGTAGCAGGTGAATTAAAGCAATAAATGCTTACATTATGACATTGTCTGCATTTATCACTCCAATTGATATCCACTCCCTTATATCCATGTATGTAATACCATGTCACTTTTGGCTCCCCCTAACAAGAAGCAGTCTACTACCTATTGAATCTGGGCTGACTTTGTGACTTGCTCTGGCCAACAGTGTGTGATAGGAGAGCCCGATTTTATCAAGTGAGGCCTTATTAGACTTCCCTATAAACAGATAACTCCCAAACATGTGGGAAATTCCAGGCAAAATGAAGAGAACTTCCTATTGACCTACAGTTGATAGCAGACATATAACAGAGTGCAGGCAATCCAGAGACTCATGATCAATATCAAATGCTTACTGTTTTTTATTTTGTTTTTTTTTTTTATTTTTTTGGTGGAAAACATCAGATTTCTTTCGTTTTTTTAAAAAAATAATTTATTTATTTTCGGCATAGCAGTATTCATTATTTTTTCATCACCCCCAGTGCTTCATGCAATCCGTGCCCTCAATAATACCCACCACCTGGTACCCTGACCTCCCACCCCCCGCCACGTCAAACCCTCAGATTGTTTTTCAGAGTCCATAGTCGCTCATGATTCTCCTCCCCTTCCAATTTACCCCAACTCCCTTCTCCTTTCTAACACCCCTTGTCCTTCATGCTATTTGTTATGCTCCACAAATAAGTGAAACCATATGATAACTGACTCTCTCTGCTTGACTTATTTCACTCAGCATAATCTCTTCCAGTCCCATCCATGTTGCTACAAAAGTTGGGTATTCATCCTTTCTGATGTAGGCATAATACTCCATAGTGTATATGTACCACATTTTCCTTATCCATTCGTCTGTTGAAGGACATCTTGGTTCTTGCCATAGTTTGGCGACCATGGCCATTGCTGCTATAAACATTGGGGTACAGATGGCCCTTCTTTTAACTACATCTGTATCTTTGGGGTAAATACCCAGGAGTGCAGAAAGTCAAGCAAAATGGGGAGACAGAGGAATATATTCAAAAAGAAAGAACAAGAGAAAGCCTCAGAAAAAGAACTATGTTAAACAAATATAAGAAATATGCCCAATAAAAATTTAAAGTAATGATGGTAGGGTGCCTGGATGGCTCAGTCAGTTAAGTGTCTGACTTTTGATTTTGGGTCAATTCATGATCTCAGGGTCATGAGATTGAGCCCCATGTTGAGCTCTGTGTTGAGTGTAGGGCCTGAGATTCTCTTTCTCCTCCCTCTTCCCCTCCCTGCTAAGGCGCTCCCTCCCTCCCTCCCTCCCTCTCTCTCTCTCTCCATATATATATATATATATATATATATATACACACACTCTCATATATAAACATGTATATCATTATAAAGATGCTCACTGGGCTGGGAAGAAGAGTAAAAGAACTCACTGAGACCTTCTATAATGAGATTGAAAATAAAAAAAAGAACACACAGTACACATTCTTTTCCAGTGCACAAGAAAGATTCTCCAGAATACATTATATGTTGGGCCACAAAACAAGCCTCAATAAATTTTAAAAATGTTGAAATCATACCATACATCTTTTTCTGACTATAAACATAATGAAACTAGAAATAAATCACAAGGAAAAAAAACCTGTAAAAACCACAAACACATGGAGTCTAAACAACATGATACTAAAGAAACCAAGGAGTCAATGAAGCCATCAAACAAGAAATTAAAAAACACATGGAGACGAATGAAAATGAAAATACAATGGTTCAAAATCTTTGGAATACAGCAAAACCAGTCCTAAGACTGAAAAATATACTGATACAGGTCTGTCTTAAGAAACAAGAAAAAGCACAATACAACAAGCTAACCTTAAAAAGAAAAGAGGAAAAAACAAAGTTCAAACTGAGTAGAAGGAAAGAATAATAAAGATCAGAGCAGAAATAAGTGATACAGAAACTAAAAAATGACAGAAAAAAATCAGTGAAACCAAGAGCTTGTCCTTTGAAAAGATAAAATAGATAAACCCTTAGCCAGACATATCAAGAAAAAAAAGAGAAAGGACCCAAATAAATAACATCAGAAATTAGTTAGAAGTAACAAGCGACACTACAGAAATGCAATGGATTATAAGAGAATACTACAAAAAATTATATGACAACAAATTGGGCAACTTAGAAGAAACAAATAAATTCCTAGAAAAATACAATCTTCCAAAACTGAATCAGGAAGAAATAACAAATCTGAACAGACCAAATACTAGTAACAAAATCATGTAATCATCTTATTAGAAGCATAAAAGCATCTTACAAAATTCAACATCCATTCATGATGAAAATTCTCAACAAACTGAGTTTATAGGGAACATATCTCAATATAATGAAGGCCATATATGAAAAACCCAAGTTAACACCATATCTATGGTAAAAACCTGAAATCTTTTCCCCTTAAATCAGGAACAACACAAGGAAGTCCACTTTTACCACTTCGATTCAACACAGCATTAGAAGTCCTAGCTGTAGCAACAACAACAACAAAATAGGAAAAAAAAAAAAAGAAAAAGAAAAATAGGTAACAGGCATCCAGTACTGGGAATGAAGAAGTTCAACTGTCACAATATGCAGATGATATGATACTATACATAGAAAATCCTAAAGATTCCATCCAAAAATCTACTACAAGTAGTAAATGAATTCAGTAAAGTTGCAGAGCACAAAACTAATAGCCAGGAATCAGTAGCATTTATATGCACAAATAAGATAGCAAAAAGAAAAATTAATAAAACTATCCCATTTACTATTGGACCCAAAACAATAAAATACTTAGGAATAAATACATTTAACCAAAGGAGTAAAAGACTGGTACTCTGGAAACTATAAAACACTTGTGAAAAAAACTGAGGATGACACAGACAAATAGAAAGATATTCCATGCTCATGGATTGGAAGAATTAGTATTGTTAACATGCACATACTACTTGAAACAATCCACAGATTCAAGCAATTCCATTGCTATAGTTCCTCTCAAAATAACAACATTTTCTCACAAAACCAGAACAAATAATAATAACATTTATGTAGAACCACAAAGATCCTAATAGCCAAAGTAATCTTGAGGAAGGAAAACAAAGCTGGAAGTCTCACAATTTCAGATTTCATGATATACTACAAAGCCATAGTAATCAAAACAGTATGTTACTGGCCAAAAATTAGACACATAGATCAATAGAACAAAATAGAGAGCCTGGATGTAAATCCACACTTATGTGGTCAATTAATCTATGATAAAGGAGGCAAGAATATACAATGGGAAAAAGACAGTCTCTTCAACAATTAGTGCTGAGAAAATGGACAGCTACTAGTTAAAAAAAAAAAATTGGACCACTTGAAAACACCATACATGAAAAAAAAAAAAAACCTCAAAATGGACCAAAGATGTAAATGTGAAATTGTAAACCATAAAAATCCTAGAAGAGAGAACAAACAGTAATTTTTATGACATAAGCCATAGTATCACTTTTCTAGATATGGTTCCTAATGCAAGGGGGGAAAAAAAGCAAAAATAAACTATTGGGACTACGTCAAAATAAAATAAAAACGCTTTGCCTTGCAAAGGAAACCACCCACAAAACAAAACTGAATGGAAGAAGATATGTGAAAATGACATATCTGACAAGAGGTTAATATAAAAATATATAAAGAATTTATACAACTCAACACCACAAAATCAATCTGATTAAAAATGGGTAGAGAGGCTCTCTGCTCCTCCCCGTTTGACAGACAGCCACACCTTCTGGTGCAGTGCCGGCTGAGACACAATGATGAAGGTCGTAGTGAATAGATTTGGCCATATTGGGCAACTGGTCACCAGTGCTGCTTTTAACTCCAGCAAAGTGGATGCTGTAACCATCAATGACCATTTCATTGACCTCAACTACATGGTCTACATGTTCCAGTATGATTCTACCTATGGCAAATTCCACGGGACAGTAGAAGCTGAGAACAGGAAGCTTGTCATCAATGAAAAGTCCATCTCCACCTTCCAGGAGTGAGATCCTGCCAACATCAAATAGGGTGATACTGGTGCTGAGTATGTTGTGGAATCCACTAGGGTCTTAACCAACATGGAGAAGGCTGGGGCTCACTTGAAGGGCAGGGCCAAGAGGATCATCATTTCTGCTCCTTCTGTTAATGCCCCCAAGTTCATGAGGGGTGTGAACCATGAGAAGTATGACAACTCCCTTAAGATTGTCAGCAATGCCTCCTGCACCACCAACTGCTTGGCTCCTCTGGCCAAGGTCATCTATGACAACTTCAGCATCATGAAGGGACCATGAGCATCTCCTATGCCATCACTGCCACACAGAAGACTGTGAATTGGCCCCTCCAGAAAGCTGTATGTAGCATGATGGCTAAGGGGTTGCCCAGAACATCATCACTGCTTCTACTGCTGTGGCCAAGGCTTTAGGCAAGGTCATCCCTGAGCTGAACAGGAAGCTCACTGGCATGGCCTTCTACATCCTTACCCTCAATGTGTCTGTTGTGGATCTGACCTGCTGTCTGGAGAAAGCTGCCAAATACAACAACACCTGAAGCAGGCATCAGATGACCCCCTCAAGGGCATCCTGGGGTACACTGCAACTTTAACAGTGACACCTACTCTTCCACCTTTGATGCTGGGATTGGCATTGCTCTCAATGATCACTTTGTCAAGTTCATTTCCTGTTATGATAATGAATTTGGCTATAGCAACCTAGTGGTGTACCTTACAGTCCACATGGCCTCTAAGGAGTAAGAGCCCCCTGGCCCACCAGCCCCAGTGAGAGCAAGAGGAAGAGAGAGGCCCTCAGCTGCTGGGGAGTCTCTGCCCCAACTGATCCCCTGAAACACTAAGAATCTCCCAACCTCCACCATCTCCATCCTAGACCCCTGAAGAAGGGGAGGGGCCTGGGGAGCCCTACCTTATCACATGCCATCAATAAAGAATACTGTATCCAGCCAAAAAATAAAAGGGTAGAGGGCCTGAAGAGACATTTTTCCAAAGAAGATATATAGATGGGCATCAGACACGTGAAAAGATGCTTAACATTGGTAATCATCAGGGAAATGCAAATCAAAAGCACAATGAGAAATCACCTGACAGCTGTCAGAATAACTAAAATAAAAAAGACAAGAAATAACAAGTGTTGGTGAGGATTTGGAGAAAAATGATCCCTTGTACATTGTTGGTGGGACTGTAAACTGGTGTAGACACTGGGGAAAATAGTATGGAGATTTCTCTGAAAATTTAAAATATAAACACCATAGCATCCAGTAATTCCACTTATGGTATTTTAACCAAAGGAAATGAAAACAATAATTTGAAAAGATATATACACCCCTATGTTTATTGCAACAATATTTACAACAGCCAAGATATGGAAGCAATCCAAGTGTCTATCAATAGATAAAGGGATGAAGAAGATCTGGTACACACACACACACACACACACACACACACAGAGAGAGAGAGAGAGATATTATGCACCCATAAAAAAGAATGAGATTGTGCCATTTGTGACCACTTGGACAGACATAGAGAGTATTATGCTAAGTGAAATAAGTTAGACTGAGAAAGACAAAAACCAGAGGATTTCACTCACATGTGGAAATTAAGAAACAAAACAAATGGACAAAGGAAAAAAAAAGACAAACCAAGAAACAGACTCTTAACTACAGAGAACAAACTGATGGTTATTTGAGGTGGGGGGAAGGATGAAGAAGATGATGGGAATTAAAAAGTATACTTATCATGATGAACAATGAGTAATGTGTAGAATTGTTGAATGGATAAAGAAAATGTCTCTCTCTTTCTCTCTCTCTCTCTCTCTCTCTCTCACACACACACACACACATACACACACATATTATTTAGCCATTAAAAAAGGATGAAAACTTGTCATATGCATCAGACAAATGAACCTAGAGAGTACTATGCTAAGTGAAATAAGTCAGACTGAGAAAGACATATGCCATATGATTTCACTTATTTGATGAATGTAAAAACAAGTCAAATGAATAAATAAACAAAAAGCAGAATCAGTCCTATAAATACAGAGAGCAAGCTGATGGTTGCTAGAAAGGTGGAGGGTAAGAGGATGAGCAAAATGGCTGAAGGAGAGTGGGAGATACAGTTATGGAATGAATAACTCATGGAAATAAAAGGCAATAATATATGAATGCAGTCATTAATACTGTCATAATATTGTATGATGACACATAGTAGCTACACTTGTAGTGAGCACAGCATAATGTATAAACTTGTCAAATCATTATTTTGTACACCTGAAACTAATGTAACATCTGTGTCAATTATACTCAAATTCAGAATTTTAAAAAATCTATCTAATCTTTGAAAGTCATCATTCATGATTCATTCTTAACACTGAATTCATAGTTAAATCCTATTAAAGTGATGACATAGTAGCTCCCCTTGCCTTCTCAGGATTCCCACTATCATGGCCTATGCCCAGACCCTCAATGCTTCCCATCCAGTAAGTCCTTGTAGTTGATAATGCCAATGCCCACACACATATGGCTACCATATAAAGGCTGCCTCTCACAAACAACTTAAACCCTCAGTCTGAGGGCTTTTGTCTGGGTTTGGAACCAAGGTCAGTCTGCATGAAGGGCAAACCAGAAATGCTGGAGAGATACTGTTTCTAGAAGAAGTCCTCCATAAGAAACAGATGTGGAATTAGAGGGGAATAACTCAGTTTCCTCTCCCCTTGGGTGTCAAAAAGCTGAGAGAGTGTCTACATTTTCTCCCAGAAATGCAGGGGACCTAATTTCCAGTTGCCTGCATGAGTAACTGGCTTTATAATACACATTTTGTTGGCTTCCTTCTCATCCCCCTATCACTTCACCACTTCTTTAATGATTGATCTACTGAGGGTAGACCTGAGGGTCTACCTCTTGGGGAGTACAATCTAAGACAATCCTATAGTTAAGTGTTGCTCCAAACTCTCAGTCAACTTCCTCAAACACTGCTGCAAAATGAGCTCCCTGAAACTCCAATCTGATTTTTGTCATCTACCTGCTTAAACTCTTCTATTCGCTCCCTGTATCTTTTAGTATAAAGTGTTACCTCTTTGGTTTTGTACCGTCCATGAAGTACCGTCCATGAAGTGATCCTTTTCTACTTCTATAGCTACATTTCGGAACAACCCAAGTCATGGACACTTTGATATGGTCATAGAAAATTAGAAAGCATACAATGATTCCAGCCTTACACTACTGCCCTACCTATGATCTCCACCAAACCCTCTTTTTCATCTAGCTAAGTTTCACTCCATGTCAATGCTGAACACTTATATCTTAAAGAAGCCTTTCCTGTTTTTTATCTTTCTGAATCACATGGCTCATCTCTATATCCATTATCCTCTGTTCTTTCCTCTTTCATAACCTTTGTTAAATCACACATGAATTTTTTACTTAGTTTTCTCCTGCAAAATACTATAAGATTTTTATATAAGAACAGAGACTTTGGCTCTGATTCTTAGCCACCACTTGGCCAAGAAGAGCTCTCAAAAATAATTTGTTAAATAATTACCTAGATGACTAATACCCAGAACAAATTTTTCTATAGGATTTAGGCCATGCTAGATTATGGCCTCTATCTTCTAAAGAAAAGCTAAAACTTCTGAGCCTGGGATTCTAACCACAGAATCTCTCACATCTACCTAAAAGCTTCCTTTCTAACTTCTTCTGCACCTTTCCATGTACCACCTTGCACTTTTCCCTCTGGCCACAATGTTTGTTGTTTTTCTTTTCTCGTGGCAACTTTTCCCAGATCACTGGGGCTGCCATTGAGCCACTTCCACTATGTAAAAGAGAATGTCTTTTCCATTGCTCCATCAAGAAAATTCCATCTTGGAGCACCTGGGTGGCTCAGTGGATTAAGCCTCTGCTTTTGGCTCAGGTCATGATCTCAGGGTCCTGGGATCAAGCCCTGCATTGGGCTCTCTGCTCAGCAGGGAGCCTGCTAGCTCTCCTGCCTGCCTCTCTTCCTACTTGTGATCACTCTCTCTGTCAAACAAATAAATAAAATCTTAAAAAAAAAAAAGATCATATGATAGGCTTAAGTGGGTAGGAGAAGAAGAAATGAAACAAGATGGGATTGGGAGGGAGACAAACCATAAGTGACTCTTAATCTCACAAAACAAACTGAGGGTTGCTGGGGGGAGGGGGTTGGGAGAAGGGGGTGGGATTATGGACATTGGGGAGGGTATGTGCTTTGGTGAGTGCTGTGAAGTGTGTAAACCTGGTGATTCACAGACCTGTACCCCTGGGGATAAAAATATATGTTTATAAAAAATAAAAAATTAAAAAAAGAAAGAAAATTCCATCCCATGCAGGTTCAATGCACCTTGTTCTGTGTATCCATCATCAATCTTCATGGTTGCAATAGCACTTTGTCACCAGATTTTTAACAGTGTTTACCATATAGTGGTATACATAATTGTTTATGAGTCTATCTTCCCTCGCTGACTATGGTATCTTCAGGCCAACTGATGTCTTCTGCATTTTCCTTTCTATCCTCAGACAAAAATCTGTCTGATCCTTAGTAAGTGTTTGATAAATCTTTGTTGAAAGTACAAATAAACATAAGATAACAATATTTCAATTGAATTGCATGTGTTAAAGTACATGTGTTTATGCATATATGAATATTAGTTTGTATACTAAGTAACTTTAATGTTAGATGTTGATAAACAATCTGAACATATATAGGCTGATATTTGATGGCAGTTACTAACAACGAATCAAATTTTAAAGAAAATTATAGATACCCTGAGGAAAATAATATTTTTTATATAAGCAACAGAGGAAAGATCTGGAGCAGTAGACATAAATCTCACCTAATAGGAAAGTAATTTCAAAGGTAGTGATTAAAATTATAATAAAAAAATCAAGTCCTTTATTGTGTAAGGGCACCAACAAAAACTATAATTCTTTTAAGATCAGAAGTCTAGCTACTTCTCAAAGCAAACAAGTCTATAGACCTCACACTGAAGTAAGAGGGAATCCAGAGCTGCCAATTTTACACCCTCATTAGACCAGGGAAGCCACAGATAACTCTTGCTGATGAGGAAATTATGTCAAGTACCAAAATTGTCAAGGGAAAAGTATAACAATATATAAAAATCTCATGGCTTGACTTTAAGATCAGAAATTAATATTCATGATAAACATCAGAGTCAAGGACATAGAGCTGTGCACTCTAGAGTTAAAGGTCTTAATCTCCAATTTTAGAGTAGTCATTAAGTACTGTTTAGACAAACAAAAATGTTATTTCCTCCAGTGGGACTATTAGAGTAAAGAGAGAGCTGTCATATTTGCCTAATTAATGAAAACAATATTCAGCGATCAAAAAAGTTTGATATTTTCAAATGTTTACTTTTTAAACCAAAACCTTTGAAGAGACATCCATAGCAGCAATTTTCATTAAAAGTATAATTACTTGGAAATTTTAATTTAGGAACTAGAACATTTTCTTTCTTCTGTACAAGATGTCTACATGGGATTTCTATACCATGTCAACAAGGTTAACACACAGGCTGTTACTCTGCACAGTATGGGTTTCCTTAATTAAGAACTTTTCAGAAGGCTGAATAATCTGCAGTGCTCATTCATTTGAAGATCACAGCAGTGGAATCTGGAAGGCACCCCGCTTTGACTTCACTTCCCATGATTCCATTTGTAAATTAAATTGAGCTGAAGAGATAGTCTTTGGAAAAACATTAACTATAGAATACATCTTTAACATATATTAGAAGGAAGACATCTCCTTATAGTCAATCTTCTAATATTTTAGAAGGAGGTATATAACTTGTATTCTTCACTTTCAATCTACTGTGTGCTAGGTACTATGTCAGATGCTGGCTATACTCTGACAGAAAACTCTTTATACACTTACGGTTTTATAAAGCACCGGTTGTCCTTCGATTGGTATGGGATAGAACTATCCTAAAAGTTTCACCAACACCTGAATATAAATTCTCAAACTTAATGTAGATTAAAAAAATCCTGGATGCATGTTCAACGGTCAGATTCCTAGTATTTTTTTCCCAAGAAATGCTGATTCAATAGATGAGATTCAGGAATCTTTCTTCCTTCCTTCCTTCCTTTCTTTTTTAATGACCACAGCTAATGATTCTTAGAACCTAATTATATACCAGACCATGATTTGAAAAACAGTGAGTGGTGATTTACAAGTTTGTTTGTTTGTTTTAGTCACAATTCTCTTAAAAGATCTTGGAAAATCACTTTGAGTTTTTAGGTTGACATTATTTTATAAGGTTGAAGAAGTTTGTTAATAAGAGGGAGAAAATACTAAATATTATAGGAAATGATATAAGACATTGGAAAAATGTTTCATTGCATAATTTAAGAAAATAGGCTTTCACTGTTTTGGGGGGGAATGGTGTAGAACAAATACAAAAGAAAACAGGTATAATTTACCGATGGGTTTTATCAAATGCATCTTGAAAATATGATAGTTCTATAAGATGTTCCAACTACACTTATGTCAGTGTCGCTATTATATATTGCTTCAGCTAATCTGAGTTAAAAAAATACCAATTTGGATTAAGCTTCATATTTACCAGAAATACTACAAGACATGCAGGAGAGGAAGATCTCTGATTTTAAGAGATTTTTCAAACTCCTATTTCAGGTTATCTATTTGTTTGGCATCTCGATTCTTTTTACATTCTGGGGCAATACATCATAGCACAATTTGGGAAGGAAGAAAGTTGCATCTTTCTTTTATAAAATGAAAAAAAATTCTATTGTGAGTTATCAGGCAATTTTAGACAAGAGTTACACATGGAAGTTGAGTTTCAGGTAATAAATTCCCTTCAAATGACTTTTGTGGGACACCCCTTGCAAATTCTTTGTGTCACCCCAGAAATACCTGGGATTCAGTTGGAAGAGCACAACCTTTGAAGGTTAGCCTGTATAGCAAGTGGGCTAGTTTGGCCAGTAGGTGACTCCCAGTCACCCTGTTCTTTTCCTTCTTAAAACCAGGGCACAACTAATTGCAGTGTCAAAGGCTCTTTTACAGAAAAGACCTCCAACTAAAGAAGGAGCCTACTCTGGCTTAATCCTCTGTTGTGCTTTTGATGCCTAGCCCAGTAACTGGTTTATAGTAGGTGCTTAATAATCTGGAAAATTCATTCAATTTACAATGAATACCGTATCAAAAATTCCTAACCAAATTAACTACAGCAACTTAGATACAACTAATTATAAAACTTCTTCAGGTAAAGAAATAATATTTTTGATTTAATGAAAATTAATGTCTAGTTTACCATTTAGTAGATACAGATTTAAGACCAAAAAGACAACCTAAGCCTTAACATTTAAATATAAGGGATAAAAATTTATTATGAGATTATCATAATCATTCTTCAAATACAATAGCTGTCAAAAATTAATTGTGTAAAAAATCCTACTTTTTTGAAGAAAATAGAGGAAAGTCTGCTTGAAACCTTGTAAAAAATAAGTCAATTATAAAATGCTTTTAAAAATTTATTCAAGAGTAATAGATATAAGGATATAAGTATATATACTTAAAGTATATAATGTGATGATTTGCTATGTACATTATAGAATGATTACCAAGATCAAGACAATTGATATACTCATGACCTAATTGTAAAATCTTTTAAAGAAATAAATTATGGGGGCGCCTGGGTGGCTCAGTGGGTTAAAGCCTCTGTCTTCAGCTCATGTCATGATCCCAGGGTCCTGGGATCTCAAGTCTTGCATCAGGTTCTCTGCTCAGCAGGGAGCCTGCTCCCCCCCCCCACCTCTCTGCCTGCCTCTCTGCCTACTTGTGATCTCTGCCTGTCAAATGGATAAATAAAATCTTAAAAAAAAAAAGAAAGAAATTTTTATGAGTATCAGTGGTTATGGAATCAGAGGATCTAGCTTGATTTCAGCATTCTTAAATATTAGTTTTGTGGCTGAATATCCTTTCCACATCTATGTTACATGATTCTAGGCTAAATAAGATCTGTACTTCCTGGAAATATTCAAGAATGATGTGACATTACAGTTTTCAAACAAAAGCTAAGATCCGCATGTAGTTATTTAAAATAAAAAAAATTAAAAATTCAGGTTTTCAGTGGCACTAGGACCATGGAGTGACCTTGTGAACAAAAGTCACATGCTGAGAATGGCAGGGTATAAAGCAATGCAGCCTGGGTCTTGCCAAACCCTTGAACTATCATACAAGTTCTGGAATGCCTATTTTTATAATTAATTTATATGTGGGAATAAACTTTTCTTTTCTTTTTTTTTTTTTTTTGAATAAACTTTTCTTAAGCCACTTTTCTATAATATGAAGTATAGCTAATTTTGTGTTATTGCCTTGAAATGATTTTTTCTTCTTTTTTTTCCTTTTTTTTGGCTTAAGAATAATATATTTTCCTGTAACTATTGGATCATACTTCAAATGTTACTCATTCACTCTATAACCTTGAGTCTTTTACATTATTGTCTTTTATGACCTTCATGGTAAAAAATGGATAGCTCCAGATCTATAATCATGAGATACAATGAAATCAGTTAAATCTTATTCGATTACCTCTTTTAAGTTTTTGTGTTATAAACTCAGATTCTATATCATGAAGCAGTTACTAGATGGAGACTTGCCTGAAAGTCAGAAACACTTCTGTAAACCTGAATAAATCTAGGTCACAATAAACTGTTGAGGAAAGTCATATTGATTCTTCATCTAAGATTAATGGAATATTAATATAAGGAGTTTGTATGTGTCCTGACCATTGTTAACTGGTGATAAATTTACTTCTTAGGCACTGGGAAATTTTCTAGGAACCAGAATTAGAAATACCTGAAAGACCAGGGATTTTGCCAATCAATTCTTCTTCAGAAATGTTAATGAGGTTATTCTGTAATTGGCTGTATGACTTAGAAACTGAGCAGAAGCAGCTCTTGAGGGCAGGATGTATTTTTATGTTAGGGATAGGTATGGTGTTACTGAGAACATTATTTCTTAATTCTTTCCAAAATTTTAGAGAAAGCAGGCTATGGAAACAAACAAACAAAAAAAATAGAAGGTTGTTCAAGAATATGCATTACTCACTCAACAATTACCGATAGAGTTTTTACCAAGTATAAAACAAAAATAGGATACTTAGTCATTTCAGTATATATGGCAAAAATGGCTCCTAATCGTCCCTTAAAATGTGTTTCTCCTTATTCCTCAGTATAGCAGATGCTGTAGGTATCCAGCTCAAAATTTCTTCCCCAGCTTTTGTTCCCATGTCCCAGCTGCTGTGAGTGTTCACTGCTCAAGGCTCACATCTCTACCCTTTTCTCAGTAATCACCTTACCATGACAAGAGGCACCTGGACTGAAATAACTAAACAATCCAGATCCTGGACCCTCACTTCAAGGAAGAATAAATTTTGTGGTAAAATTTATGTTCCATAGCTCCCTGTGGGATAAGGCTGAGGCTAAACTTTTGAAAACACATTTGTGTCTGGCATTTTCCCCACTCCTGAGAGCACTGTCTCCATATATCACACTTGTGCAAAAATCCCTATCCTGCACTTTTCTTCTAAGGAAATGAATTTAAAGATCTCAGTAATATACTTTCTGTATTGTTATCAGGTATATAGGTACTACTAATAAAAAGTACATATCTGAGCCACCACTACGGTATGATGCAACTATGTGAACAAGTACTGCCCTGTGAAACAAAAGTAACCTCCAGGATTTGTTTTTAAGGGTGGGAAGGATCGTGTTCTTTGTTCTTGTCATTACATTTTGTGGCCTGTAATACCATGGATATGATGGCTAGAGCTTTATCTTAGAAAATAAGGATGAAGACTGTACTCTAGGGAGAGCAGTGATGCTACAGAAGAAACCTGAGACCTAGACAATTAGGCAGATACCATGCAAGGTCTGAATTTCAATTCAATTCTTTAAGTTACTGTTATTTCAAAGATTCTTGGTATATACAAAAAGCTGTTGCCACCCTTTTGCACTCTTGGTATGAATGTCAAGTGGTCCAATTGCTATGGAAAACAATATGGAGGCTCCACAAAATATTAAAAATAGGTCTACCATAATATCTAGAAATTCCATATCTGGGTACATAGCCAAAGAAAATGAAAACAAGATTTCCAAGCGATCTCTGCATTCCTATGTTTAATGTAGCATTACTCAAAAAGTCAAAATATGTAAAAAACCTAAATGCCCATAGGTGGATGAATGAATGAAGAATGAAGAAGATGGGGGAGGTATACACATACAATTGAATATTATACAGCCACAAGAAAGGAGGATTTCCTGTCATTTATGACAAAATGGATGGATCTTGAGAGCATTATGCTAAATGTGATAAGGAAGATGTGTGCTGTATGATGTCTTAAATGTATGTGAAATCTAAAAAATTCAAACTCAGAAAAAGCAGTAAAAAAGTGGTTACCAGGGGTGGCACCTGGGTGGCTCAGTGGGCTAATCCTCTGCCTTCAGCTCAGATCATGATCTCAGGGTCCTGGGATTGAGGCCCACATCAGGCTCTCCTCAACAGGGAGCCTGCTTCCCCCTCTCTCTCTGCCTGCCTCTCTGCTTACTTGTGATCTCTCTCTCTCTCTGTCAAATAAATAAATAAAATCTTTAAATTAAAAAAAAGTTGGTTACCAGGGCATGTGGGGTCGGGGGGATAAGACTTGTATTGTTTAAAGGTACAAACTTGCAATGACTAGTAAATAAGACATACAGATCTAATGCACAGGGTACTGAATATAGACAACAATGTTTTACTATAGTCATGTAAAATATAATAGAGGTACTAAATATCACAACAATCACTTTATATTACAGTATATACATGTATCATATTAATGTACTATATATCATAAATTTACATGTAACATGTCAAATGTATTCAATACAAAATTTCTTTAAAAACAGAATTTTAAAAAGTAGACCATCCTCTAACTGTGACAACTGATAAAAAGATTTTTCTTTGTTATATTTCGATGGCCATATATGCATTATCAGAGATGAAAAGGTGAACAAAACATTTATTTTCTGCCCTTAAGAAGCTAATGGTCTACAGCACCAAAGCAGCAATTTGAAAAGCAACTGGACCATACCTGACTATGATTCATTAGCTAATCTCAAAGTGTCTCTCAGAATCCCAGGGGTCAGCTGGGACTTTCTCTGGTAATGGAGAGGATAATCGGTACTATTCCTGCTCTCTCACTTCACCTTGCCAGTGCTGGAACTGGCAAGTGCCATCTATGTATTCCCTTCACTTTGAAGGACCTGGCCAACTTGCCCCATACCCATGCTCTCCTGTGGCCCTGCTCTCTTGCAGGCCTATTGCAGCCCAAAGGCTTACCCTTCCCCAGTACATTCTCCTAGCCCTAGTACAGTCAGAAAGTGTCTCACTCACATTTTCTCACACAAACCCACTTCAGTTAATGGCACTGCCCTAAACCTGTACTTGTCTGTGGCTCTGTTGAAGCCAGAGGGCTTGCCCTGTACCTAGCTTCCCAGTGGACCCACTGAAGCCAAGGGGCTTGCCCAAGACACAGGCTCCCCATGGCCTTGCTAAGGCAGTGGCCACATGAAGTCTACACAGGGGATGTCCCTTGAGTCCCTTGAGTTCCTGGTGCTGAGGGAAACCTATGTTTCAGGACTCCCACAGAACTGAATCAGTCAGAGACAATACTTGACAAGCTACTGTCCTGACACTGAGAGCAAACTAAATGCACTCTACCTTCCTATGAAAAGGCCTTGCCACTTTTCCTTGAGCTACAGTTTGAGGGGAAGACATCAGACTTGCCACATATCTAGAGGCTATGAAAGAGTTCTCAGGGAACATAAACTGGTGGACACCATCATTACTGTTTCCTCTGGCCTCCCTACAACTTGACAAGACTTCCCAAAAGAGTCTATACACACTCATAGAGCCTCATTTTTGTAATTCTATACAACCAGATCTCCTGGTCTGAAGACCAGCTGAGATTATGATTGTGGTCTCACAGGATCATATCTATTTGCATAGCTTAAAAGATGCTGCCAAGGGCTCCTGGGTGGCTCAGTGGGTTAAACTTCTGCCTTCAGCTCAGGTCATGATCTCAGGGTCCTGGGATTGAGGCCTGCATCAGGCTCTCTGCTTGGCAGGGAGCCTGCTTCCCCCTCTCTCTCTGCCTGCCTTTCTGTTTACTTGTGATCTCTCTCTGTGTGTCAAATAAATACAATCTTTAAAAAAAAAGAAAAGATGATGCCTGGAAGTCTGGCTTGCAGTCAACATGAGCCTAGGAGTAAATAAGATTCTTCCTCTTGGATCACTGAAAGTCCTGGCACATCCTCAAGAATAAGGCATATTAAGAATAAATCAAGTGGTTTAAACAATCACAAAGATATAAGAGACAACCAAGAACTAGGGCAAGGTTGAACAAGAAAGTTCATTGCCTCAAAAAGGCTACTCTGTCAAGATTGAAAGACATAGCTGTCATACCTAATACAAAAAAGCAAACAAACACAGAGAGTGAGGTAAAATGAGAAAACAGACAATAGGTTCATAATGGAAGAACAAGGAAAAAACTCAGAAAAAGAATTCAATTATAGGGAAATAAGTAATCTACTAGATAAAGAGTTCAAAGCTAGGCCATAAAAATTCTTTCTGAACTTGAAAAAAGAAAAAATAAACACAGTGAAAAGTTCAACAAAGAGATAGAAAACATAAGAAAGTATAAAACAGAAGCCAAAGTGCTGAAGAATACAATAACTAAGCTGAAAAATACACTAGAGGACTTCAGCAGCAGACTGGATGAAGTAGAAGTATAGATCAGTGAGCTGAAAGATAAAGCAATGGAACTCAACCAGACAGAACAACAAAAAGAAAAAAAAAACTATTTTAAAATGGCTATAACTTAAGAGATCTCTAGAACAGTAACAAAAGGAATAACATTTGCATTATAAGGGTCCCAGAAGGCAAAGAAAATGAGAAAGAGGCAGAAAACTTATTTGAAGAAGTAATGGCTGAAAATGTCCCTAATTCAGGGAAAGAAACAGACATTCATATTCAGGAAGCAAGAAACTTCCAAAGAACATGAACCCAAAGAGAACCATACCAAATATATATTATAATAAAATATCAAAAGTTAAAATAAAAAAAAATCTTAAAAGGAATAAGAGAAAAACAAATTTTTACAAACAAGGGATTCCCCCCACCCAAACCCATAGGCCATCAGCAGATTTTTCAGTAGAAATTTTGTAAGCCAGAATAAAGTGGCATGTCATATTTAAAGTTCTGAAAGGAAACAAAAGCAAAACCAAAAATCCCCCTACCAAGAATACTCTACCCAGAAAGATTATCATTCAGATTTGAAGGAGAGATGGAGTTTTCCAGACAAGCAAAAGTTTAAAAAGTTTATCACCACTGAACTGGCCTTATAAGAAATATTAAAGGGACTTCACTAAGCTGAAAAGACACGACACTAATTAATAACAAGAAAAAACAACAAAGTAAAAATCTCACTGGAAAAGGTTAATACATGGTAGAGGTAGTGGATTAAACAATTAGGAAGCTACTAAGAAGGTAAAAGACAGAAGTAGGGAAACGAAAACCACAATAGTCACTTAAGGGGTACATAAAATAAAAACATGTCAAAAGTGACATTAGAAAAAGGGAGGGAATAAAAAAGTACTTTTGGAATGTGTTCAAATTTAAGTTGCTATCAACTTAAAATAGACTGTCGTATGCATAAGGTGATACACATGAAACTCACCGTAACCACAAAGGAAAAGCATTCAATAAATACACAAAAGAAAATAAAAAAGGAATTTAAACATAATAATAAAGAAAATGAGAAAGGAATCTAAACATGACTATAAACAAAGTCATCAAACCACAAAGGAAGAGGGAAAGAGAAGAAAGGAAGAAAGAACCTCATATACAGTCAGAAAACAATGAACAAGATGGTAATACATACCTATTAATAAGTACCTTTTTAAATTAATTTGTTTTTAATTTCAGTGTAGTTTATAGACAGTTACATTAGTTCCAGGTGTACAACATAGTGATTTAAGTTTATATGCTGTGCTATTCTCACTACAAGTGTAGCTACCATCTGTCACCCTACAGTGCTATTTTGGAATCATTGACTATGTGTCTTATGCTGTCTCTTTTATTCCTCTGACTTTTTCCATAACTGGAATCCTGTATCTCCCACTCCCTGTCCCTTATTTTTCCCATCAACCCATCTCCATTTGCTCCAGCAACCATCAGTTTATTCTCTGTATATACAGGTCTGATTCAGCTTTAAATGTAAACAGACTGAATTCTCTAATAAAAAGACACAGAGTTGCTGAATGGAGAAAATCAAGACACATCTTTAAGTTGCCAAAAAGAGACTCAGTTCAAAGTAAGGACACATACACACTGAGAGTGAAGGAATGGGTAAACATATTCCATGCAAATGGAAACAAAAAGAAAGCTAGGATTGTAATACTTACATCAGGCAAAAAAGAGTTTAAAACAGACTGTTAATAAAAGACAAAAAGGTGAACTACATAATGAAAATGGGGTCAATCCAGCAAAAAGATATAACATTTATAAATATATATGCACCCAACACAGGAGCACTAAATATATATAAAACAAGTATTAACAGACCCAAAGGGAGAAACCAATAGCAATATAATAATAGTAGGACATTTTAATTCGCCATTTATATCAATGGGTAAATCATCCAGAGAAAAAATTAATAAGAACATTGGTTTTAGGGGCCTGGGTTTTGAGCCTGGGTGGCTCAGTGGGTTAAAGCCTCTGCCTTCAGCTCAGGTCATGATCCCAGGGTACTGGGATCAAGCCCCACATCGGGCTCTCTGCTCACCTGGGAGCCTGCTTCCTCCCCTCTCTCTGCCTGCCTCTCTGCCTACTCTGTCTGATCTCTGTCTATAAAATAAATAAATAGAAAACCAATGTTTTCTTTTTTTTTTTTTGAAAGATTTTATTTATTTATTTGACAGAGAGAAAGAGAGAGAGCACAAGCAAGCGGAGTGGCAGGGAGAGGGTAAGGGAGAAGCAGGCTCCCCACTGCACAGGGATCCTGACACAGGCCTCAATACCAGGACCACCCCAGACAAAGGCAAACAGTCAACTGACCGAGCCACCCCGGTGCCCCAGAAAATGTTGGTTTTAAATGACACATTAGACCGACAGATTTAATAGTTAGATACAGAATATATCACCCAAAAGCACTACAATACACATTCTTCTCAAATGCACATAGGTAATTCTCCAGGATAGATCACATATTAGGCCACAAAACAAGTCTCAATAAATTAAACAAGACTGAGATTATATTGAGCATCTTATCCAACCACAATGGTATAAAACTAGAAATCAATTACAAGAAGAAAACTGGAAAAACTACAAATATATGGAGATTAAATAACATTACTGAACAACTACTGGGTCATAGAAGAAATCGAGGGAGAAATAAAAATACCTAGAGACAAAAGAAAAGAGAAATACAATATACCAGTATCTGTGGGATGCAATGCAACTGGTTATAAGAAATAACTTCATAGTAATACAGTCCAACCTCAAGAACCAAGAGTAATCTCAAATAAACAATTTAACTTTACTCCTAAATGTACTAGAAAAAGAGGAACAAATGAAACCTAAAGTCCATAAAAGGAAGGAAATAATAAAGATCAAAGTGAAAATAAATGAAATAGAGACTAAAAAGACAATGGAAAACATCAGTTAAACTATGAAGTAGTTCTTTGAAAAGATAAACAAAATTGAAAATTCTTTTGACTCACCAAGAAAAAAGAAGCCTCAAATAAATTGGAAATAAAAGAGGAGTTACAACTAATATCACAGAAACACAAAGGATCATAAGAAATTACTATGATCATTTATACATCAACAGATTAGACAATTAAGAAGATGGATAAATTCATAAAAATTTACAATGTTCCAAAACTAATTCATCAGGAAACAGAAAATCTGAACAGATCAATTACTAATAAGGAGTTGAATCAGAAATCTAAAACCTCCCAACAAACAAAAGTCCAGGTCTAGACCACTTCCCTGGTGAAATCTACCAAACATTCAAGGAATACTTAATATCTATTCTCAAATTCTTCCAAAAAATTGAAGAGGAGGGAGCACTTCCAAACTCATTTTGAGAGACCAGCATTGCTCTGATACCAAACCAGACAAAGACACCAAGGAAATAGAAAATTACAGGCCAATATTCTTGATGAATATACTGCAAAATGTCTCTATAAAATATTAACAAACCCAATTCAACAATGCATTAAAAAAGCATATAAGATTATCAAGTGAGATTTATTATGGGGATGCAAGGATGGTTCAACATCTTCAAATCAATCAATGTGATACATCACATTTACAAAACAAAGGATAAAAATATATGATCATCTCAATAGATGCAGAAAAAATGTGACCAAACTCAACATCTATTTATTATAAAACTTCCATCAAAGTGGGTGAAGAGGACACACACCTAAACATAATAAAGTTCATATATGACAAACCCAGAGCTAACATCATACTCAATTATGAAAAGTTTAAAGCTTTTGCTCTAAGGTCAGGAATAAGAAAAGGATGCCAACTCTAGCCACTGATACTCAACATGATATTGGGAGTTCCACACAAAGGAATTAGTGAAGAAAAAATAGACATCCAAATGGGAAAGAAGTGCAACAGTCCTATTTGCAAGTGACGTGATACCATATATAGAAAACCCTAAAGAGTATACAAACAAACAAACAAACAAATAAACTTAGAACTGATAAATAAATTCAGTAAAGCTGCAGGTACAAAATCAATATACAGAAATCCATTGCATTTTGTAAGCTAAAAACCAACTATCAAAAAACAAAATTAAGAAAACAATTCCAGGGGTGTCTGGGTGGCTCAGTGGGTTGAGCCTCTGCCTTCAACTCAGGTCATGATCTCAGGGTCCTGGGATCAAGCCCTGCATTGGGCTCTCTGCTTGGTAGGGAGCCTGCTTCCCCCTCTCTCTCTGTCTGCCTCTGCCTAATTGTGATCTCTCTCTGTCAAATAACTAAATAAAATCTTAAAAAAAAAGAAAACAATCCCACTTACAACTGTATCAAAAAGAATAAAATAAAAAGAAATAAATTTAACCAAGGAGGTAAAAGACCTATACACTGAAAACTAGAAGACACTAATGAGAGAAACTGAAAAAGACACAAATGGAAAGATATTCAGTGCTAATGGATTTGAGATATCCCACACCTGTTAAAATGGCTATTATCAAAAAGACAAGAAACAGTAAGTGTTGGCAAGGATGTAGAGAAAATGGCAGGCTCATGTACTGAACGTAAACTGGTGCAGCTAATAAATAATATGGAGGTTCCTCAAAAAACTAAAAGTAGAACTACCATGAGATTGAGCAATTCTACTTCTGGATATTTATCCAAAAAATTAAAAGCAATAATTTGAAAAGATAAATGGACCCCTACACTGATTGCAGCATTATTCACCATAGCCAAGATAAAGAAAAAACCAAAGTTGTGGATGAATGGATAGAGTATGTATTATCTATATAAAATGAAATAGTACTTAGCCAAAGAAAGAAGGTAATCTTGGTCAAGATGGTGGAGGAGTAGCAGACTGAGATAACATCAGGTCACAGGAGTTCAGCTAGATAGTTATCAAACCATTCTGAACACCTACAAACCCAACAGGAGATTGAGGAGAAGAAGAGTAGCAATTCTAGAAACAGAAAACCGACCACTTTCTGAAGGTAGGATGTGCAGAGAAGTGAATCCAAAGCAAGGAAAAGAGAGACTGCAGGGGGAGGGGCCAGCTCCTGGCAAGCAGTGGAGCAATGGAGCACAAAATTTGAACTTTTAGAAGTCTGCTCCACTGAGGGATATCACTCCAGAGGCTAAGCGGGAGTGGAGCCCCCATGGGAACAGTGTGGTCTCAGATCCCATGGGGTCATAGAAGGATCGGGGGTGTCTGAGTGTAACAGAGCTCACAGGTATAAGAGCAGGGAAGCTGGCTACAGGGATGGAGCCAAAGAGTGAGCTCTCAGCTTAGGGTTACATTCAACTGTGATCTGCAGCACAGTCAGGCCATTGCTCTTTGAGCAGGGACACCACAAGTGGCTGATACAGGGAGACTCACCTTTCTCTGCTGGAAAAGCAGTGTGGCAGGAATCTGCTGGGTTTGGAGACTCCAAATGGGGCTGTGTGCCAGACAGAAACACACGGTCACAGGCTGGGTAAGCTTGGAGCATGGCCAGAGACTAAGGAGATGGGAGTGATTGAGAACTTTTGTCTGAGGGCACACTGAGGAGTGGGGCCCTGAGCTCTCGGCTCCTCTGGGCCAGAGATTGGGAGGCTGCCATTTTCATTCCCGCCCTCCAGAACTCTACAGAAAGCATTCAGGGAACAAAAGCTCCCAAAAGCCAACCAGAGCTGATTACTTAGCCTGGCCCCTGGCAAGGGTGGCACAATTCCACCTCGAGCAAAGACATTTGAGAAGCACAACAGGCTCCTCTGCCATATCAGCAAGAACATTCAGCCAAGTCCAAGCTCACTGATCAAGGAGAACAGCAGAATTCCAGAGGAAGGGAAAGCAATGCTTGGGATTCATGGCTTTCTCCCCATGATTCCTTAGTCTTGCTAAGTTAATTAATTTTTTTTATTTTATTTTTTTCTTATTCTAATTTTTTAACTCTTCGTCATTTCTCATTTAACATTTTTTTAACTAGTTTATCTTAAGTATACCTTTCTAAAAAAATATTTTTAAAGCTTCACTATTATAGTCATATTTTATCCTTCATTATATCTAACTTTATTTTTTGTATACATATAGGGTTTTTTCTTCTAAAAAATTTTGGAATACAATTTCTTCTAATAGATCAAAATATACCCTAACTCTAGCACAGGGCTTTGTTCTCCAGCCTGATCATATTCTCTCCACTTTCTTTTTCTTTCTTTTTCTAAATAACTTATCAATTCCTTTTCTAGAAATTTTGTTTTAATTTTCATATTTATACTCAATTTCCAACACTTCATTGTGTTTACCCTTATTTTTGTGTATATATATAAGCTTTTCTTTCTTTAAAATTTTGGGAGGTAGTTTCTTCTAAGAGATCAAAATAAACCCCCAAACTAGTGGGTGGTTCTGTTCTATTCAACAGTCTGATATATGCATGTGTGTATGTGTATATACATAGATAGATAGATAGATAGATATTTGATTTTAAATTTTTTAATTTTTATGTTTTCCCTCCTTTATTCTCTTCCTGTTTTCTGTCTCTTCTGATTTGGTTAATATATATTTTTCTGGGGTCTTTGGACACTTTTAGTATTTTATTCTCTCATTCATATATTCTTATCTGGATAAAATGACAAGGCAGAAAAACTCACCACAAAAAAAAGAACAAGAGGCAGTACCAAAGGCTATGGACCTAATCAATATGAACATTGGTAATATGTCAGAACAAGAGTTCAGAACAACAATTCTCAAGGTGCAAGCTGGGCTCAGAAAAGGCATGGAAGATATTAGAGAAACGCAGTCTGGAGGAATAAGATCCCTTTCTGGGGAAATAAAAGAACTAAAACCTAACCAAGTTGAAATTAAAAAAGCTACTAATGAGGTGCAATAAAAAATGGAGGCTCTTACTGATAGGAAAATGAGGCAGAAGAGAGAATTAGTGTTATAGAAGACCAAATGATGGAGAATAAAGAAGCTGAGCAAAAGAGGGACAAACGGCTACTGGACCACGAGGGGAGAATTTGAGAGATACCATAAGACAAAACAATATTAGAATAATTGGGATTCCAGAAGAAGAAGAAAGAGAGATGGGGACAGAAAGTATGTTGGAGCAAATTATAGTTTAGTAATAGTTTCTGCTTAATGGAGTGGATTATAATTTAATATGTAAAAAGCTCACAGTATTTTAAGAAACCATACTAGCTTATACTAAAAGAGACAGATATGGCGTGCCTGGTTGGCTCAATTGGTTAAACATCCAACTCTTGATTTTTGGCTCAGATAATGATCTCAGGGTCATGAGATGGAGCTCTGTATACGGCTCTGTGCTAGGTATGGAGTCTGCTTAGGATTCTCTCTCTCCCTCTCATTCTATCCCTCTTCTCTCTCCCTCTTGCTCTGTCCCTCCTCATCCTAAAGAAAGAGAGAGAGAGAGAGAGAGAGATACTATACCATATGCTAACTAACTTGAATTTAAATTAAATCTTAAAAGGAAAAAAATGATAGAAACAGATAAAGTTCAAATTGAAAGAGGTCCCTGGGTACTTTACTCCCCATGAAAAAGAAGAGCATGAATCCAAGAGCCACAGAGAACCTGTCTCAATAAGCAGAACCAGGCCCTAATCAAAAAACTGGTGACACTGGGCCAGTGACTGCTCTGTATCTCCCATACCACTGCCTCTAGTTTAAATGGGACTATTTGGTTATTTTATCCCTATCTGACCATTTTATGTTGGGTATGTAAGGGTTAGATAAGATATCTATGTGGCTCACAGAGCTTCAGATCAGGAGGATCCACTTGAGTACTGCACTCAGGGAACTAAGCATGAAGAACCTCTTTCACACCCAAAATTGATGTAGCTAATGACATCCTGGACTTTGTAGTCTAACCCTGATGCCATAACAAGACTCTGAGGGTCTTAGGAATTGGGTTAGTATAGTTTACATACATAAAGAGGGCCAAAAAGGAGACTGCTAGACTGTTATTTTGGTGGTCCCACCAAAAAACAAATACCTCATGGTATTCAAACACTGGTCAAGTCTCCTCCCATGTGAGCTCTAGAGTTGGTGAGAGGGATATTAGTAAGCATGATGCAAGCAGATGCTTGATATATGGCTATACCTCTGAGTCACCAAATAAAAAGTAGTTATCCTGCTGGTGGGATAGCAGGAAAGACCATTTGAAGAAAGAGAGGCCCTAAAAATTCATGCAGACAGGCTCAGGCAACCCTCCGTTCTAGTTCATTCTAGCCTCAAGTGACTATGGGCAAAATCAACAGAAAAGCCATCCATCCAACATGGTCCAGGCCACATTGCAGAATCACACACAAATAAAATGGTCCCTGTTTTAAGCCACTTAATTTTGGAGTGCCCTCCATAAGTAATTGAAACAATGGCTTCTGGAGTAATTGGGAAAGGTTTAAAAAAATGTAAACATACACTGCTACTTCTTCAAAATAACTATATATTATTTAGATAGGCAGTAAAAAAGTGAAATTTCAGATGAAGAACAAAGAATGAAAGAGTAAAGAAAATTCATACTTTCATTTGCAAATAGCAAATAGGATGGTGACAACATAGCACAAGGTACCTACTTTTTAAAAAATGCATCTGGAATGACAAATTGAAACATGTATGCAAAACAAAGTCTTTAGACTTTGTTTTGCAGGGAAATAGGGCTCATGAAAGACTTTTAAGTAAAGAAATGAAATATCTCCATTATAGACATTCTGCAGCAATGTGGAGTAGTAAGTAAATAGGAAAAAACTAGGGGCAGGGAAAGCACTTAAAGCCCACTGCATTCACTGAGAGAGTAGAAGCTGGTGTGCATAAGATTAAGTTCCAAAGACATTTCTAAGGTAGACTGGAAAGGTCTTGGTAAGCAATTATGGCAAGGTGAGGAAGATGAAGAAAACAAGTGTAAGTGGCAACTTCCTAGTGAGTGCTACTAGAAGGATGGTGATCCTATTTATTAAGAAAAGAAGGAAGCACTTTGAAGACAAGGTAGGTTTGTGGAAATAGATGTTGAAATAAACTTGGGTACATTGTTGAATTCAGTGTGTCTCATGGACAAACATGAAGAGAGGACTGTTAGTAAATTTTTGGAATTACTTTTTAAGACATCAATAAATAGGTTGTAAGTGAAAATACTGAATAAATAAATAAGATCAGGGACTATGATTCTCAAGCTGGCTATACAACAGAATTATCTGATGCCTGGATTTCACTGATCTGGTGTAGTATACAGAAATTAATAGGTTTCAAAAGCTCCCTTGTTAATTCCAATATGCAGTTGAAGTTGAGAACTACTGATATAGTAGTACTGATATATACTGATATAGAAGGATAAAGGAAAAAGTTGTAAACAAAATTCTGGTAAACACTAGCATTCAGGGAAATTTAAAGGAATAGGATCCTAAGGAAATTTACAAAGCTATCTATCAAAGAACTAGGAGTAGAAGTGATAAAGAACAGTGTTAAGACAACCAAGAAAGACTCAGAGGATCTGGCAATTGAAAGTTCTGTGGCCCTTGCAAATGAAGTTTTAATACAGTAACAAAGAAGTCACCTGTCTTTCATCATCTCTGTTAAACCCTTATAAAACCCTTCCAAGGAGTATTTTATTATTATAATTTTCAATTTCACAACTCCCATTTTTTTCTTTATATTTCTTTGTTGAAATTTTCAACTTTTTTTCATCTGCTTCAAAAGATTTTTTAGTGATTTGCTGAAGTATTCTTATGATAGTTGCTTTAAAATCCTTGTTGGATAATTCCAACATCTGATTCATCTCTATGTTGGTATCTTTTTTCTTTTCTCATTCATGTTGTAATTTCCAGTGAGTGTTTTTTTTTTTTATTATAGTCTACACATCTTAGATATTATGAATATTTGGATACTATTTAAACTTTTTTTTTGAACTGGGCAATCCTGTTGAAATGTAAGATGATGGCTGAGTGCTTATCTATGTTCTGCTGCCTCCTGAGTACTGCTTACACCTTCTTGGTGAAAGTGTGCTACTGACCCACATGGCCTTGCTGCCTCCAGTCAGGGAGTAAGCTCACTTTCTGTTGAGTCCCACTGACACCAGAGAAGGGATGGTGGGAAAATGGATACCAGCTAAGTCTACCTCCTACCACCTCATTCTGCCTTGTTTAGGTTAGAAGCTTTGCTCCCCACTGAGCCCCCTGATACCAGGAAAGAGGGATAAAGCTTGGCTGTGACCAGCCCTACCTCACAGAGCTTCAAAAAATTGCACTGCTGCTGGGTGGAGGTGGAGGCTCAGGTTGCCACTGGATCCCACTGATGTTACCCTTGCAGTGAAATGTAATTCTAGCCTAGTTCTATGGACAAAGGATAAAAGATCAGTCCCCCACTCAGGTGTACTGACTTTGCTCCATCAGGGGGATCATATTATTGCTGCCTGATTCTGCCAGGCAGGGGATGGAAGAGTAGCTCCTTACTAGGCCCTGCAAACATCATCTGGGGGGCAGCAAGTGGAACACAGAGGTCATGTCATTTCATCAAGTCCTGAGATCTCTAGACAGTCCTTTTCACCTCTCACAGACTTCCTATGCTTCTTTTCTGTGCATCTACAGCCTTTTTAGTTGTAAGATGGAAGCCTGGGAGGAAAGGGGCTAGTCCATCTTGGTGGAACCTAATTGTATTCTATACTGTGATCACAGTATCTGTAACTAATGCATGCTTATTTTCTCTTATGTAATCTACTTGTGGGTAAAAACAGTTTTTTTTAAATCTTTGTAATCCTAGCATTAGCATATTGGTTCATGATCAAGAGATGTGTGTTACAGGGATGACTAAATAAATGGATTTCTCAAAGTACCTTATGATAGATGCTTAATATGTACTTTCAATGAAAATGAAGAGTTTTTCAGTCTCTACAAAGAATATTAAGACTTGGGCAAAGGAACTAGCTACTACATAGAATGTATTACAGGTATGTCATTTGAAAAAATGTGCTTTCATAAAGGGATTACACAAAAATCAATCACATTTCTAATAGGACTAACAATGTACATGTTGAAAATGAAATTAAGAAGCTACTATCACAAACATACCAAAGAAAATGAAATACTGAAATACAAATTTAACAAAATGTGCACACGATTTGTAGCTGAAAACTACAAAATGCTGATGAAGAAATCAAAGAAAGAAATTCTAAATAAATGGAGAGATCTGCTGCATTCAGAGGTTGGGAGATCTAACATAGTAAAGATAACAATTTTCCTCCAATTGATTTATAGGTTTAGTTTAATTCCTATCAATAATCCAGTAAAGATTTTTGTAGACAGAGACAATTTTATGCTAAACATTATTTTAAAGGAAACAGGTCCTACAATAGCTAAAATAATCTTGAAGAGAAGGATAAAGTGGGAGGAGTCACTCTAATTGATATTTAGTCCTACTTTCTACATACACTAACCAAGATACAGAAGTATTGGTACTGGGCTAGACACACAGATTAAAGGAGTAGAATACAAATCCAAAAATATAACCATACAAACATGCCCAACTGATTTTGAATAAATGTGCAAAGGTAATAAGTCCATGAGGAAGTGTAGCTTTTTCAGCAAATGATGCTGGAGCAACTGGGCATCCATCTGAAAAGCTAAACCTTTACCTAAATAAACTTTACACTTTACACAAATATTAACTCAAAATGGATCACAAACAAATGTGAAACAATACAACTGTTGACAGAAAAGTTGATTTAAAAAAGAAACAAAACAGAATTTTCAGGATTTAGGGTTAACCAAGGATTTCTTATACTTCATACCACAATATGATCCATAAATTTAAAAAAATAATAAATTGAACTTCATTGCAAAAGTTCTTGTTAGGAGGATGAAAAGATATACTACAGATAGACAGAAGATACTTGGAAACCACATATCCAAAAAAGTACCATTATCTAGAATATATAAAGAATTCTCAAAACTTCACAGTAAGAACACAAATCATTCAGTTAACACACAGCAAAAGATTAAACAGACACTTCACTAAAGAGGAGATAGAGATGGCAAATTAACACATGAAAAAGTGTCAAATACCTAGCCAACAGGGAAATACAAATTGAAACCACAGAGATCTCATGATACACTGATGGTGACGATTAAAAAAAAATGACAATACCAAATGTTGCAAGGCTGTGGAGAAACTGGATCACTCATGAATTGCTGGTGGGCATGTAAAATGGTATAGCTACTCTGGAGAATAGTTTGGCAGTTTCTTATATGACTACACATGCAACTACCATACAACTCAAATTCATTTTTGTGCATTTTTCCCAGAAAAATGAAAATTTATGTTCACAAAAACATGTATATGAATATCCACAGAAGCTTTATTTTCAATAACCAAGAACTGGAAACAACCCACATGTCTTTCAATGAGTGAATAAACATCGTGGCAACAGCCATGTGGTGGAACACTACACAGCAATAAATAACAACAAACTGTAGATGCACACAACAACTTAGAGAGATTTCAAAGGAATTATGCTGAGTGAACAAGCCAATTCTAGAAGATTATATAACGTACCATTCCATTTAATAACATTTTAAGTTAAAAAAATAGATATGGAGAAAAGATTATTTGTTGTCAGGGGTTTGGGTTTGGATGGGCAGAAAGGTATAAGGGACAAGAGGAATCATTGAAGTGATGGCACTATTCTGTATCTTGACTGTTTCAATGCCAAGACTTTGATTATAAGATTATATGACAGTTGTGTAAAATGTTACCATTGAGAGAAACCACGTAATGGATTCATAGGATCTCTTTATATATGCCTGGCACCTGAATATGAATCTCAATTATCTCAAAAACAAAAAATCCATTTTATTTTTATTAATCTTATTATTTATTTATTTAGAGAGAGAAAGCATGGTGGGGGAGTCAGAGAGAGGCAGAGGGAGAGAGAGAATCTTGAGCACGCTTCATGTTGAATAGGCTCCATCTCACGACCCTGCAATCATGACCTGAACCAAAATCAGGAGTTGGATGTTCAACCAACAGAGCCACCCAAGCACCTCCAAAATAACAATTTTAGTAAAAAAATATGGTCCCAAACAACTTAGTACGTTGGTATTTTGGGAATGTTTTAAAATACCTGTGTGCTGGCTACCTCTGCATATGAAACTGGGCATTACTGAAGAGAGGGGAGGGGTTAAAAACTGGGGGTCGAGACCACAGGAAAATGTTAATTTTTTTTATAAGATAAACTTACTCCAAAGGAAAATAAAGGAAACTGCTATATAGCTCTCCTTCATTTACTATTTCATGTAAAAATAAAAAAAAATATATTTGAAGAAGAAAATTGAGTAAAAAGCCAAGTAGCATGCAGCAAAGAATTATGTGCTATTATCGTGTCCAGAATAGATACCAAGAGAAGGAGGTAGGAAAGCTCTTGTTTGTTATGCTGATAGTAATCTTAAGGTGTTCCCATTATTTATACCATTTAATTGTACATCTACAGATATAAATGCAAATTAGCTGTACATGGAAAGCCTTACAGTTAAACCTTTTCATTGAAAAAGGCCCAGAAAGACTAGAATGTATGAGTACAAGCTAACATTTTCAAATATCCAATGTTCTTTGCAAGTGGACTATTTAAAAACTAATGGTGACAGTTTTGTGGTCTGAGAGCTAACAATGTGCCAAAATGTCAGTGACTCGACTAACAGCCTTGGGCTCCCCTCACGCCAACACCAACAAATGCTATTTAAACAGCTCATTTATAATGATTTTGAGTAGTACTTTCCAAACTGAAAAAGAAAGACATATCAACACAAGCTTCAAATCAACTGGAATACTTTAATTCCAATAACAAGAATATCTTTTTCTGCAGTTTACTCTTTCTCTAGAATACTGCTTAACACATACAAAACTTTAAGGTGCATCTTCCATTAAAACATAGCCATATGAACATATGGCAAATATCACTGTTTCTTGAACTTTTCAACCTTTCATTCATTACTTCAACTATAAATTCAGGGACATGTTAATGTAATTTCTCAGAGCCCTGGGTCACACAGAGTATATTTAAACAGATCAAAAAACAGCAACTTCAGTGCTTTAGAAATTGAGATTACTAATGTGAACACATCATTATTTTCTCATCAACAATAAATAATGAAATGAAATGTTAGACTATGGACATCCAGCTCAATTCTAATCTCAGATAAATGAGGACATATATTTGGCTATCTTGAAGAATCACCTCTACATGCATGAACAACCAGAAATAATGATATTTTTAAAGAAACAAGAGTGAAATTAAATCAAATCACTATTAGTTAAGTAGGGAAAGTCAGTCCAGAAAATACTCTTCAACTGTACCAGTTTGGCAATTATCGATGGCATTACGAAATCTCTACTTCTAATAAGGGATATGTTTGACCATAAAAGGACTGGTAGGTAGACTGTAAGGGAAAGAACAAGAGTTTTCCAAAGGAATGATGCACTTGTCCTTTTATGGTCCATCAGACATTTTTCCCAAGCACAACTTTATTTGCATTCATTTATATTTTCCAAAATTAACTTCAACAGGTATGCTGTTAATGTTAACAACTCTTTGGTGGTTAAGAGTTAAGTTTAACTCTTATGTGACTCTGACTGATTTTAACGTCCTATGCATATGTGGCTGTGACTCAGCATAAAGGTAAGTTATAGGGGAAAGTGAGGGGGAGGCATGATCCTCAAACAGTGGAATGAGAGCAGCAGATCAGAGTTTCAGAAGTGAAAGTCGAATTTTGATTTTAAAGACACTGAGACCTCCTCCAAATTGAGAATCTATTGCATTAGATCTGGCCAAAATGCAAAGAGACAAAGATTTAAACACACCCTCTATATGCCTGAACCCTGCTATGCCAATGCTCTTATAGCCTAATGACATCTGCAATCATTCATGCAGGGTGTGATTCACAATCCATGAAGGGCTAAATACTTAAACAGATTTTTAACTGCTAAAGTTTTACATGGATACTGTTTCAATGCATTATCATTAAGCAAACTACATATGTCTCTTCTAGAAGCAGACAGAGATGTATGGATGTGTGATGAGTTTCTTTGTGGTTAAAGGCATAACCATTATTATTAACTTTTCTTTGGCCCTGAGGGACCCAGGAAAATTTCTCTGTTGACCCAGCATTTTTTGTTAACAGAATAATCTGGAACACAGCCTTCTTTTCCCCTAACATGGCAATGCTGCCTTTGTCTTCCAGTGCACATATAAATGTTTACCTAAATCATCTTTACAGATGAGTGTGAACCAGAGGTACCTGTGCTCTATTTGTCTGTGAAGGGCAATAACAAAATGTTACAACCCATTTAGTGATAAACTATGCATCCTTTCTGCAAGTCTTTGTTTACATTTTATTTTCAACATTTCACCTCCTCTATAAATTTTATTTCATAGTCTTTAGTAATTTCTGGCAACATAAGTAGATACCCAGATGGTATCTCTTTTCTCCATAAGCCAGAAATAATGTCTCAATATAAATTCTAATCCCATCTTTTTATGATTTAGGTTCTAAATTTTAGAAAGCAGCAACACACACAAATACTGAGACAAAACCTTTAGGTGAAAGGGATAGCAGCAAAACTTAAGTATAAAAAAGCAGCATATGATTTAATTGTTTCAGCAGTAATAGAATTAAAAGAATACCTGATGACACAGGCGTAAAGACCACTGTCCTGCAGTAGTGTTGGCCGAAACCAAATGGAGTCTTCTTCCTTGCTCATTCTACTTCCATCAAAGGCTATTGGCTCTTCAAAGTCTCCAGGTCCAGAGCTTTTGTACCACATCAAACTGAGTCCAGCACTTTGGGCCAAGGAGTAATTTGCTCTGATATAACCATAAAAGAGTGCACATTTGATTCGAACAGGCTCTCCCACCAAAACTTGGTATTTCTTGATATCAACAGACCAATCTGTGCATCCATCAGCTATAGTGAACAAAAGAAAGAGAGAACGAAAGCATTAGAGAAAAAATAACCTAATTAGCTTACTCATTCAACAAATATTTATTGGACATCTGTACTGAGTCACATTCTACTCTAGGCACAGAGGATGGAGCAATGTATAAAACTCAGAAAGGCACTGACAAGTAATTTACCCTGCTAATAAACAACATATTCATCACTTAGTTTGCTTCTGCTGTTATTTATTCTAGTTTATATTGGGGCAACTGACTGATTATTGGTTTATTGCCTTTTATTCTAAATCCACTTTTTTTTGTTTGTTTTTTTTTTTTAAATGGATCTGGGCCTTTGAAATATTTCTTTTGCTAGCTGGCAGTATGAGCTTTTTGGTAAAGGGTCCTGGAGAGACACTAAAGAAAGAAAGCATTTTTTTCCTTGATTCCAGCAGGCTTTCTTAGAAAGTTCTTGCAGTGGGTGAGGCTTTTCCAGCACCTGCTTCCTGCTTCTTCAGTATCCAGCTTCTGCAGTGTCTAGTAGCCAGCAGCTTGGATATATTTTTAGCACAGTGTCAGGCAAGGCCAGCTTTCCATGAAGAGCTTTCCTAGGCACCTCCAAAGGTGAATCTCTGTCAAGTTCCAGAGGGCAGATTTCTAACACATTCTGCCATTGTGGCACCTCACTGATGCCAACCATTCAGTAAGCCATATACTTTCTTGATAAGGTTTGGATCTCGGTTCCAGAGGTGAGAGGATTGAGGGTGCTTCCCCTTGGATGTTCTCTCAGCTATAGGGTTTTGCAAAATGAGAGCAATTCTTCTAGTCTTCAGGGCTCTCTTTTGCTATGGACTGAATGTTTATGTCCTAAAATTCACATTGAAGACTTACTAATCTCCAATATCATGGTGTTTGAAGGTGGGGTCTTTGGTTGGATGAGGTCATGAGGGTCCTCATAAAAGGATTAGTGCTTTCATAAAGGACACCAGAGAGCTTCTCTCTCTCCCTTCTTCCTTCCCTCCCTTCCTCCATGGGATGGGTATCACAGAAAAGACGCCAGGAGGGTACACAACAAGAAGGTAGCCATCTATAAGCCAGAAAGAGGGATCTCAGTAGAAATCAAATCAGCTAGCACCTCAGCCTCTAAAACCTCTCAGCCTCTAAAACCATGAGAAATAAATTCCTGTGTGTAAGCCTTCCAGGCTACAGAGATTTGTTACGGTAGATTGAGAAGACTAATACATCTTTCTTTCTTACTAGCCAATCCTTTAACACTCCAATGCCCTTTTACATTTAATACTTCTTTATATAAACTTTCCTTCTTCAAATTGATGTGTGCTTACCTCTGATTGGACACTTGATGTTAAAATAAAAAAATAAATATTTTACAGCCAAATAAGGCAAAACAACAACAACAACAACAACAACAACAAAAGTAGGTCAAGCTCTAGTAGTGGTTTCACAGCCAGAGACAGAGGTAGATAGTCACTTTGCTCTGCTGGAAGCATCTATGGGAGTTTGAAATAGAAACTAGGGTGGAAAATGTGGCTGATGGGTGTGGGGGCTGGTTGGGTTTTCTGGGTGTCCTGGAAGCACCACCTTCCAAATGGCATCTTTTTTTTTTTTTTAAGAGCACTATACACCAGCGATTCTTTTTTTTATTTTTAAGATTTTTTTAAAAATTTATTTACTTGACAGACAGAGATCACAAGTAGGCAGAGAGGCAGGCAGAGAAAGAGAGGTGGGGGAAGCAGGCTCCCTGCTGAGCAGAGAGCAGAGATGTGGGGATCAATCCCAGGACCCTGGGATCATGACCTGAGCCAAAGGCAGAGGCTTTAACCCACTGAGCCACCCAGGCACCCCCCAAATGGCATCTTGACACCATTTTTTTAAACACACACACACACACACACACACACACACACACACACAAATAGGTCCCCACAAAACTGGTGGGGATATCTCCATTATCATTATCATAGAGAAATGGTGGATTTCTTGCTTAGAGAGGGCAGTTGCCCAATAAATTAGTAAAAGATAATCAATTTCACAGAATGCACAATATATAAATATTAAGCAAAAGGGCAAAAAAAATGAGAAAAGTGGGACTTCTAACAGTGGTAGCATCTGAGCACTTCAAGAAGAATTTAACTTGCTACAGATTAAAAAGAGGGGAGACTAAAGGATCTGAGAATAGGATGAATAATGTAGGATTCAAGAGAAGGAAAATAATCAAGATGAGAAGGAAGATGTGCATTATTAGAGCAAAGAGACATATGATCTATAGAATCATCTACATTGCTTATCTTAAAATAATATCTAACATCTAATGAGCACTTAACTATGGCTGAGTTTATAGATTTTCATTTACCTTTCACAAAAATATCAATTAAGGCTTTTGAATTAAGCATTTCTCTGTATATGGAAACCTTTTTTCAAAGATTATTATATATTTTTTTATTTTAGAAAGAGAGAGTGAGCTGATTGGGGCAGGGGGCTGAGAATCCCAAGCAGACTTTGTGCTGAGTGTGGAGCCCAATGCAGGGCTCAATCTCATGACTCTGAGATTCCAACCTGAGCAGAAACCAAGATCAGAGGTTTAACCATCTGAGCCACCCAGGCACCCCTACATGGAAGCTTTCTCACCAATTCCATGGATTCCTCCCTCCATTCCTCTAAATATCACCTCCTTAAGGAAATCTTTAGTAACTGCCATGTCTGAAACACCAGCTTCTTATCCTGATCACTTATTCCAGAATCTGCTTCAGTATTCTTTATAGGAATTATTACTATCTGATGTTACATTATATAACCACTTTCTTTTTTCTTTGACTCCCCAGTAGAATGTAAGCCCCTTGAACTAGGGACTTTGTCCTTCTAACTCACTTCTTTAGCTTCAGAGCCTGGAACCATGCCTACTAACCATCTCAACACACAGTTCCTGAATGAATGAATGGGTAAATAAGCTAATAACTAAATTTTACAACTGAAGAAACTCAACACCAGTGCTAGGACTCCCACTCAGTTGTGTCTGACCCTAAAATTCATTCTCCCTACTACCATGATATTTTGTTTCCTAATTAAGGTATTTTCAGTTTCATAACATTCTTTAATTTTGTTAATTTCAATTACCAAATTTTGGTTTAAAATTCCTATCAAAGACCTATATTTTGGTAATGTATAGAGTAAATGTACTAGAAGCTTGGTGGACATCAATGTCCAAGTTATTGCCATGATCCCTGTCAGTGACTGCTGCAGAACTGGCACAGGCACTAAATGGGATGACAGAACTGTACACAGAGATGTCAAGGTTATAAAAATATACGTGATATTTATCAACATTATTTTGTAAATTATCCCACTGCATGGAATAAATCTTAGGCAGGTTTTTATTTTAAACAGTAATGATTCTAGTGATAAGCATGAAATCATTTTGTTTTTCCACTATATGACTTACAATACAATTCTCAAATCAAGTTATTGTAACTAAGGCCATCTGTCACAAAAGACATTTCTGCCAGTGAAAAAAGGCTGAAACACCTTCAAGGTAGCAGTGTAAATGGGGAGATAACATTTTTCAAACTCCCAGAAGATCTGTAAGATAAAGCAAAATGTTTAAAACAAAAAACAAAAATATTTAGTCAAGAAGATTCTAAAAAGTAAGTAACAAATTAGATCAAGATAACAGAGGGAGAGTTGCATTAGGAAAGAGATATTAATATGTACTTTTAGAACATACTCAGAGAAAAGCTGAAAGAAAACCATAAATATTCTGAAAATTAAAGTTATTCAGAGGCACCTAGCTGGCTCAGTTGGTAGATCATGCAACTTTTGATTCGGGGGTTGTGAGTTCAAGTCCCATACTGGATGTGGAGATTATTGAAAAATAAAATCTTAGCAAGATGGTGGAGGAGTAGCAGACTGAAATGATATCAGGTCCCAGAAGTTCAGCTATATAGTTATCAAACCATTATGAACACCTACAATCACAACAGGAGATAGAAGAGAAGAGCAACAATTTTAGAAACAGAAAATCAACCACTTTCTGGAACAAGGGACATTCAGAGAAGTGAATCCGAAGTGATGAGAAGAGAGACTGTGGGGGGAGGGGCGGACTCCCAGCAAGCGATGGAGCAGAAGAGCACAAAATCAAAACTTTTAGAAGTCCGCTCCACTGAGGGACATCGCTTCAGAGTCTAAGCTGGAGCAGTGAAGTCCTCACAGGAATGGTGTGGTCTTGGGTCCTGTAGAGTCACAGAAAGACCAGGGGTATGTGAATGTAGCAAAGCTCCCAGGTTTCAGAGCGGGGAAGCCGACTACAGAGATGGAGGCAAGGAGTGAGCTCTCAGATTAGGGCTACCTTAAAACATGATCCAAGGCACAGTCAGGCCACTGCTCTTTGAGCAGGGACCCCACAAGTGCCAGATCTGGGGAGACTCACCTTCCTCCTCTGGGAGAAGCAGCATGTCAGGGATCTGCTGGGTTTGTAGACTCCAAATAGGTCTGTGTGCCAGAGCTAGAAACACTCAGTCACACACTGGGTGAGCTCAGAATGTAGCTGGAGACCAGGGAGATGGGAGGGATTGACTGCATTTCTCTGAGGGTGCACTGAGGAGTGGGGCCCTGAGCTCTTGGCTCCTCTAGGCCAGAGATTAGGAGGCCGCCGTTTTCACTCCCATCCTCCAAAGCTATACGGAAAGCATACAGGGAACAAAAGCTTCTGAGAGGGAACCGGAGCTTCTTACTTAGTCTGACCCCTGGCAAAGGCAGTGTAATTCTGCCTCAGGAAAAGACATTTGAGAATCACTGCAACAGGCTTCTCTCCCAGAAGATCAGCAAGAACATCCAGCCAAGACCAAGTTCACTGAACAATAAGAACTGTGGAACTCCAGAGCTAGGGAAAAGCAACACATAGAATTCATGGCTTTCTCCCCATGATCCTTTAGTGTTGCAAAGTTAAATTTTTAAATTTTTATTTTTTATTCTATTTTTTAAACTTCTCCTCTTTTAATATTTTTAACTAGTTTACCTTAACAATCTTTTTAAAAATCTTTTTAAATTTTCATTATAATACTCATATTTTATTCCTTCATTGTACTTAACCTTATTTTTTGTATACACGTAGGGGTTTTTTTTTTTCTTTAAAATTTTGGGATACCATTTCTTCTAATAGATCAAAATATACCCTAAATCTAGCACATGGCTTTGTTCTAGTCTCCAGCCTCATCACATCCTCTGCTCTTTTTTTTTCTTTTATTCTTTTTCCAACCAACATATCTTATAAATTCTTTTTTTAAAATCTTTTTAAAAATTTATCTTTAGGGTCATATTCTATCCCTTCAACGTGTTTACCCTTACTTTTGTATATATACAAGTTTTTCTTTCTTTAAGATTTTGGGAGACCAGAATACACTCAAAATCAAGTGGGAAACTGTTCTATTCAACAGTCTGATATATGGGTGTGTGTGTATATATATAGATACACACACACGATTTTTAAATTTTAAATTTTTATTTTTTCCCTCCTTTTTTCTCTTCTCAGTTTCTGGTCTCTTTTGATTTGGTTAGTGTACATTTTTCTGGGGTCTTTGTTACACTTTTAGTATTTTATTCTCTCATTCATGTATTCTTATCTGGATGAAATGACAAGGCAGAAAAACTCACCACATACACAAAAAAAGAACAAGAGGCAGTACTGAAGCTAGGGACCTAATCAATATGGACATTGGTAATATGTCAGAACTAGAGTTCAGAACAACGATTCTCAAGGTGCTAGCTGGGCTCAGAAACTGCATGGAACATATGAGAGAAGCCTGTTCTGGAGAAATAAAATCCCTTTCTGGGGAAATAAAAGAACTAAAATCTAACCAAGTTGAAATTAAAAAAAAAGCTATTAATGAGGTGCAATAAATAATAGAGGCTCTTACTGCTAGGATAAATGAGGCAGAAGAGAGAATTAGTGATATAGAAGACCAAATGATGAAGAATAAAGAAGCTGAACAAAAGAGAGACAAACAATTACTGGACCATGAGGGGAGAATTTGAGAGATAAGTGATACCATAAGATGAAACAATACTAGAATAATTGGTATCCCAGAAGGAGAAGAGAGAAAGAGGGGCAGAAGGTATATTGGAGCAAATTATAGTAAAGAATTTCCCTAAAAGAAAAAGAGAACAAGCCTCAAAATCCAGGAGGCACAACCCCCCCCCAAAAAAAAATCAGTAAAAACAGGTCCACACTCCATCATCTATTAGCAAAAGTTACAAGTCTTAGTGAGAGAAAATCCTGAAAACAGCTCAGGACAAGAAGTCTGTAACATTTGAAGGTAGAAATATTACATTGGAAACAGACTTATCCACTGAGACCTGGCAGGACAGAAAGAGCTGACATTATATATTCAGAGCACTGAATGCGAAAAACATGCAGGCAAGAATACTATATCCAGCTAGGCTATCACTGAAAATAGGAGAGATAAAAAGATTCCAGGACAAAAAACCAACCAAACAAACAAACAAAAAACACCTAAAAGATTTTGCAAACACCAAACCAGACCTACAGTATATATTGAAAGGGGTCCTTTAAGCAAAGAGAGAGCCTAAAAGTAGTAGACCAGAAAGGAACAGAAACAATATACAGTAACAGTCAACTTAAAGGCAATACAATGGCACTAAATTCATATCTTTCAATAGTTACCCTGGACGTAAATGGCCTAAGTACCCCAATCAAAGGACACAGTGTATCAGAATAGATTAAAAAAAAATAAGACCCATTGATATGCTGTCTAAAAAACGTCATTTTAGACCCAAAGACACCTCCAGATTTACAGTGAGTTTTTTTTTTTTTAAGTGGAAAACAATTTACCATGCTAATGGATATCATAAGAAAGCTGGGGTGGTAGTCCTTAAAACAGAAAAATTAGATTTTAATCCAAAGACTGTAATAAGAGATGAGGAAGGACACTATATCATACTCAAAGGGGCTGTCCAACAAGAAGATCTAACAATTTTAAATATCTAGGCCCTTAACATGAGAGCAGCCAACTATATAAACCAATTAATAACAAAATCAAAGAAACACATCAACAATAATGCAATAATAGTAAGGGACTTTAACACCCCCCTCACTGAAATGGACAGATAACCCAAGCAAAAGATCAACAAGGAAATAGGCCTTAAATGACACACTGGATCAGATAGATATCACAGATATAATCAGAACATTCCATCCCAAAGCAACAGAATAAACATTCTTCTCTAGTGCACATGGAACATTCTCCAGAGCAGATCACATGCTGGGTCACAAATCAGGTCTCAACTGGTACCAAAAGATTGGGATCATTACCTGCATATTTTCTGACTACCATGCTTTGAAACTAGAACTCAACCACAAGAGGAAAGTTGGAAAGAACTCAAATACATGGAGGTTAAAGAGAATCCTACTAAAGGATGAATAAGTCACGCAGGAAATTAAATAAGAATTTTTAAAAATTCATGGAAACAAATGAAAATGAAAACACAACTGTTCAAAATCTTTGGGACGCAGCAAAGGTGGACCTGAAAGGAAAGTATATAGCAACACAAGCCTTTCTCAAGAAACAAGAAAGGTCTCAAATATACAAACTAAACCCCACACCTATAGAAGCTGAAGAAAGAACAGCAAAGAAAGCCTAAACACAGCATGAGAAGAGGAATAATAAAGATCAGAGCAGAAATCAATATAATAGAGACCAAAAGAATAGTAGAACAAATCAATGAAACTAGGGGCTGGTGCTTTGAAAGAATTAATAAGACTGATAAACCACTGGCCAGATTTATCAAAAAGAAAACAGAAAGGACCCAAATAAATAAAATCATGAATGAAAGAGGAGAGATCACAACCAACACCAAAGAAATACAAACAATTATAAGAACATATTATGAGCAGCTATATGCCAGCAAATTTGACAATCTGGAAGAAATGGATGCATTTGTTAAGACTATCAACTACCTAAATTGAGCCAGGAAGAGATAGAAAACCTGTACAGACCCATAACCAGTAAGGAGATTGAAGCAGTCATCAAAAGCCCCCCAACAAACAAGATCCCAGGGCCAGACAGCTACCCAGGGAAATTCTACCAAGCATTTAAAGAAGAATTAATACCTATTCTCCTGAAACTGTTCCAAAAAATAGAAATGGAAGGAAAACTTCCAAAATCATTTTATGAGGCCAGCATTACCTTGAATCCCAAACCAGACAAAGAACCTATCAAAAAGGAGAATTAAGACCAATGTCCTTGATGAACACAGATGCAAAAATTCTCACCAAAATACTAGCCAATAGGATCCAACAGCACCTTAAAAGGATTAGTCACCATGGCAATGTGGGATTTATTCCAGTGCTGCAAGTTTGGTTCAACATCCACAAATCAATCAATGTGATACAATATATTAATAAAAGAAAGAACAAGAACCATATGATACTCTCAGTAGATGCTGAAAAAGCATTTGACAAAGTTCAGCATCCTTACTTGATCAAAACTCTTCAAAGTGTAGGGATAGAGGGTACATATCTCAATATCACCAAAGCCAACTATGAAAAACTTACAGCAGATATCATTCTCAATGGAGAAAGCCTGAGAGCTTTCCCCCTAAGGTCATGAACACAGGAGTGATGTCCATTATCACCACTGCTATTCAACATAGTCCTAGAAATCCTAGCCTCAGCAATCAGACAACAAAAAGAAATTAAAGGCATCCAAATCAGCAAAGAAGAAGTCAAACTATCACTCTTTGCAGACGGTATGATACTTTATGTGGAAAACCCAAAAGACTCCACTCCAAATCTGCTAGAACTTGTACAGGAATTCAGTAAAGTGTCAGGATATAAAATTAATGCACAGAATCAGTTGCATTTCTATACACCAACAACAAGACAGAAGAAAGAGAAATTAAGGAGTCAATCCCATTTATAATTGCACCCAAAACCATAAGATATCTAGGAATAAACCTAACCAAAGAGGCAATGAATCTGTACTCAGAAAACTAAAAAGTACACATGGAAGAAATTGAGGAAAACACAAAGAAATGGAAAAATATTCCATGCTCATGGATTGGAAGGACAAATATTGTGAAAATGTCTATGCTACCTAAAGCAATCTACATGTTTAATGCAATCCCTATCAAAATACCATCCATTTTTTTCCCAAAGAAAATGGAACATTTTCTTTGAAATGTTTGCAGCCATGAAAAGAAATGAAATTTTGCCTTGGCAATGATGTGCATGGAAATAGAGGGTATTATGCTGAGTGAAATAAGTCAATCAGAGAAAGACAATTATCATTTCTTTTTTCAAAAAAATGGAACAAATAATCCTAAAATTTATATGGAACCAGAAAAGACCTCGAATAGCCAGAGTAATTTTGAAAAAGAAAGCCAAAGTTGGTGGCATCACAATTCCATACTTCAAGCTCTATTACAAAGCTGTCATCATCAAGACAGTATGTTACTGGCACAAAAACAGACACACAGATTAGTGGAAAAGACAGAGAGCCCAGAAACAAACCCTCAACAATATGGTCAACTAATCTCCAACAAAGCAGGAAAGAATGTCCAATGGAAAAAAGACAGTTTCTTCAACCAACGGTGTTGGGAAAATTGGACAGCTACATGCAGAAGAATGAAACTGGACCATTTCCTTACACTACACACCAAAATAGTCTCAAAATGGATGAAAGACCACAATGTGAGACAGGAATCCATCAAAATAATTGAGGAGAACACAGGCTGCAATCTCTTCGACCTCAGCCACAGCAACTTCTTCCTAGAGACATCGCCAAAGGCAAGGGAAGCAAGGGCAAAAATGAACTATTGGAACTTCGTCAAGATCAAAAGCTTTTGGAAGGGGAGGTGAACCATGAAAGACTATGGACTCTGAAAAACAATCTGAGGGGTTTGAAGTGGCGGGGGGGTGGGAGGTTGGGGTACCAGGTGGTGGGTATTATAGAGGGCACAGATTGCATGGAGCACTGGGTGTGGTGAAAAAATAATGAATACTGTTATGCTGAAAATAAATCATCATATAATAACAAACAACTATAAAAACAATTAATCACTCATAACAATTATTAATTAACTAATTAATAATTGACAATAATATGTGATAAACCATCATCATACGGTCTCACTTGTGGAGAATAAGGAATATCATGGAGGATATTGGGAGTTGGAGAGGAGAAAGTGTTCGGGGAAATTGGAGGGTGAGATGAACCATGAGATACTGAACTCTGGGAAACAAACTGAGGGTTTTGGAGGGAAGGGGGTGGGGGTTTGGGAGAGCCTCATGTTGGGCAGGTATTTCATGGGACACTGAGTGTCATGCATAAACAATGAATCTTGGAACACTGAAAAAATAAAAGTAAATTAAAAAAAAAAAGATCAAAATCTTTTGCCCAGCAAAGGAAACAGTCAACAAAATCAAAGGACAACCAACAGAATGGGAAAGGATATTTGCAAATGACATAGCCAATAAAGGGTTAGTATCCAAAATCTATAAAGAACTTATCAGACTCAACAGCCAAAGAACAAATAATTCAATTAAGAAATGGGCAGAAGACATGAACATACATTTCTGCAAAGAAGACATCCAGATCACAAACAGACACATGAAGAATTTCTGAACATCACTCAGCATCCGGGAAATACAAATCAAACTACAATAAGATACCTCCTTACACAAGTCAGAATGTCTAATATTAAAAAATCAGGAAAGGACAGATGCTGGCGAGGATTTAAAGAAATGGAAACCCTCCCACATCGTTGGTGGGAATGCTTCAGCCACTCTGAAAAATAGCGTGGAGGTTCCTCAGAACATTGAAAATAGAGCTACCCTACAAACTAGCAATCACACTACTGGATATTTATCCTAAAGATACAAATGTAGTGGTCCGAAGGGGCACATGCACCCGAATGTTTATAGCAGCAATGTCCACAATGACCAAACTATGGAAAGAACCTAGATTTCCATCAACAGAGGAATGGATAAAGAAGTGGTACACAAACACACACACACACACACACACACACACACACACACACACACACACACACACACAAATACTATGCAGCCATGAAAAGAGATGAAATCTTGCCTTTACAATGATGTGGATGGAACTACAGGGTATTATGCTGAGTGAAATAAGTCAATCAGAGAAAGACAATGCAATGAGATTAGGGAAAGGATTTTTAATTGAGTCACTATTACAAATATTTCCACGGTAACAAGCTTGAAGTCTGCATTCCTTAAAAAAAAAGTGTAACCATGTGTTGAGCTTACACATACAAAATTCTAATATGAAAATATAAGACTTTACTTATAAAAGGGCAAATCTTATTACTCTTAAAGTATCTCCTTGGATAGGTACATTGCGATAATTATAAAATGATGAAGACATCTATGATAGTGTAATAGATGCTCCAACCTGATCCCCTTTATGAAGCTAATGTATCCCTTCTCCAGCTACTTTGACTACTTCAGGCTAACAGCTTACAGTTGTCCCCAGTTAAAAACTACCTTTGATTGACAGGAGCCACCCTGTTGGGAATTTAAAACCCCCTGGGGGTATCCACTGACAATAATTTACTTATGTGAGTGTACAAAAGGCTACTCCTTTGCATCACAGAATTTATGTGCCAGAGATCCTCTGTGTGTGGACCAGGCTAAGACTCCAGTTTACCTGTGACCTCTTCCCTCAGCTCTTTCCCCTTTCTGCTTCCCTCCCTCCCTTTTAGGATTTTCCTGAAGAACATTCAATCAATTTTGTGCATCAAAAACCTTGTTTGGGCTCTATTCTAGGAAGGCTGATCTAAAACAGTTGTATCTTCATATAATGACAACAACATTCACCCTAGTTTCTGCCCTAGGGGCTAAAGACCAAGACAGAAAGAGCCCTTGTTTTTAAGGAGCTCACATTCTAATAGGTGAGACTGACTAATTAAAATCACACTTTGGGGCGCCTGGGTGGCTCAGTGGGTTAGGCCGCTGCCTTCGGCTCAGGTCATGATCTCAGGGTCCTGGGATCGAGTCCCGCATCGGGCTCTCTGCTCAGCAGGGAGTCTGCTTCCCTCTCTCTCTCTCTCTGCCTGCCTCTCCATCTACTTGTGATTTCTCTCTGTCAAATAAATAAATAAAAAATCTTTAAAAAAATAAAAATAAAATAAAATCACACTTTGAAAATGTACTGATTAAGAAATGCAGAGGACTGCTTAGGAACAAGTTCCATGAAGGGAAAACATTTGAGACGACTCTCAGAAGTTAAGAAGCTAGCCATACAAAGAATGATAGGCAGACAGTTACTGACTTAGGAAATGAACGCCAAAGGAATAACGGAGCAGAATTCTGTAGGCTTTGTGGTATAGAAACAAGTTTAAAGCAGAAAAGAGCAAGAAATGAGGACAAAGAAGTGAGGAAAGACAAATTGTAGACATCCTTTTATGAGCTGTAAACAAATGTCTGGCTTCATTGTGAAGGCGATGGGTGAGATAAAAAGAGTTTTAACCAGCAATGTGTTGGGGCCAGTCTAATAGTTTCAGATGCACCATACTGGCTGTATTTTTAAGTAGAGATATAAGGTTTTAGCCTGGAAAGTGATATTACTGAAGGCCTGAAGTTGGGCAGTGGTAGTAAAGAAGGAGAAATGGAGTAGATTTGAGAAAGATTTGGAGGTAAAATTGGCAGGAGCAGGTGACTGAGTACAAGCAATCAGGGAGAGGAATAATGCCAGTGTGCTTGGCAACTCATATCTCTTGTCATAGACTGAAATATCTCTCCCAATCAATAAAAAATCTACATCGTTTCTGTCAAAGGGTGGATCTTTGAAATGTTTTTATAATTTCTTCATTTAAAATTTTTTGGCAACAAAAATGTAATGAATTTTCTTTTAAAAAAAGATTCACAGACAGACCTAAAATGTATATACTGTTATAGCATTTGTTTCTAGCCCTAGTGTGCTTGGAAAAATCCAAACATGAGATATGAACTTATTTAAGGCAAGTGTAGGCCATGCACATAAGCTACCACAGACATTGAACAAAAAGGCTGAGGCTACATTTTAATTAGGCAAATGCCATACTTTATGTGCACTGGCTGCTATCTTTGCCAAATATGGACTTCATAAGTGAAAACTGGCAATGCTGGCAGAGATAAACCCAAATTATCAGCATCAATGACAGCAGCAAAATACGGTGCAAGCTAACCTTTAGAGCATTCATTGTTTTATACAGCAGTTGTCTTCATATCTTTTTTCTGGATTATGTTTTACTGGCGTGGAATGTTTTCATATTTTGGACTTTAAAATATATGTACAATGTTACAAATGTGGAAGAGCTCTTTCAAATACTTTGGAGAGACTTATGTAGATGGTAAGAATTGATATTACTCAAGAGATTCTGCCAATGATCGAAATCCAATTTCTAGAATACCCTTTGTCTAGCAAAGACCGAAGCCTGGAAGTTATCATGTATCTCCCTCTCAATGTAGGTCATTTTCAGGTGGGTGCAGACCTTGGTCAGATTTTATCAAGTTTCTTCTGAGATATGATTCTCTCTTCATCAGGGGACAGCTGGTACCAAGCAAAATAAGATTAGTGGACTTAACCCTCCATCATCTTAGCATCCCAATTCTGGCAGGTATTCCTGATACACCAAAACCCATGTATTGCATGTATTTGGTAAGGATTTAGTTTTTTTTTTTCAAATGATTGTTTTCTAATGATCAAAAAGAAAAAAAGGAGAAACTCTAAGAGAGTAAAAATAGAATAACACTTAATTCATAATCTATCCTTTTGTTTACTCAACTTCTTTTCCCAGTTGAAATGACATATATAATTTTATATCATGATTTTTATTGAATATTTTATAATAATTATGTAACAGTCCATAATAGTGCTACATTATAAGTTACTTAATTCTTCTGCTGTTAGTTGACTCCCCTAGGTTGGACTGCTCTAAATAATTCTGTGATAAAAAAACTTTATATACTATGTTCCACAGCTTTGCCCTCCTAAAAGAAAAAAAAAAGTATTATTTACTTAAGAATCCCAGAGGTGCAGTTACTAGATCAAATAATACATTCATAATGTTTATACAAAATTTTAAATAAATTTTTAAAAACTGTCTCATAGTCTCCTCTTAGAAAAGCCATCTATATCAGAGCCAATTTCACTACATAAGCTAAGATTTTATTAACTCTATGCACTGTTCCTTTAACTGGCCATCAGGTAGAGTTTACATATTTTTTGTCTCAAGGTACAAAAACAGCATCAGTATAAATATCACTCATCTGATAAGTGAGTGGGAAGTTTGTCACAGTCACCATTTATCACCCTAAATCTCTGACTGGATTCATCATACCTGTTTTGCTCTATTCTGCAAAGAAATCCAAATGGCCAACAGACACATAAAAAGTGCTCTATTCCAAAATCTTTTTACTTAACCTTATAATTCAATTCATTAATTTTGGTATTATCTTTTCTTTAAAGATCTATCCATTTATTTGAGAGAGAGAGCACATGCATGAGTAGAAGGGGCAGAGGGAGAGGGAGAGAGCATCTCAAGCAGACTCTATGCTGGGCAGAGCCTGATGCAGGCTCAATCTCAAAACCCTGAGATCAAGACCCTGAGCCAAAACCAAGAGACAGAAGCTTAAGCAACTGTGCCACCCAGGGACCCCCTTTTTATTGTCTTTTTAATGAAAGACTGTGTTAACACAAGATTTTCCACTTCCTTTGCCTCCACCCTACAGGTAAGCATCTCACAGTTGAGGGAACCAGTTGAGTCTATACCTGCCATAAAGCAGTGAAGCTTCCTGAGGTGTGGTAAAGAGATATGCTGGCTGACTTAGGATCCCCTTTTGCTCAAAGCCAAAGCAGCCCCTCAAGCTCCTAATCCTTCTCTTCTCACCTATGACAATCCCTGGTCCATTATAAACCACAGCAGTATTTTGTATTTACCCTTTTGTAACTTCTGTTACTGTATTTTCCTTTACTGGACAATGTCCGGAGTGACTCAACCCTGTTTGAAATACTGTCTAGAGTTACTGCCTTTGACCCAACAAATAATGACAATGACCCAATATTTGCCCGTATCATCCAAAGTGGAGAGAAACCATCTCTGTGAACAACAACATAGTGTTTATGTAAAGCATGCTTAAAATCGGTTTTCAGTGTTGACAGCTGCTCAGAACCAAAAGTTCACTTGCTATGAGGTCACCAGAGATGCTACCATAGTCTCAGGGCTCTAGAATCTACAGCAACTAGGGATAGGATTTTTATCCTTCTTGGAGACATCAAAGCCAAGCCCAAACAGCACATCTTTGGGTTGGAATAGAAATCTGGCCTTGGTCTTTGCCACACACAAATTTTTCTTTGATGATCTTATATATCTGTATATTTTTCCTGGTTGGATAAAATAAATCCCTTGTCCAGGGCAAAAGAAAGCCAGGGTTTTATATTCTCAGAATGAAAAGAAGGACAAATAGATTCCTGGTTTCTAAAGGGGAGTCAGCAACACTAACTCCTGGTTCCTCTCCTTGCATTCTTGTATGGGTTTGAGGAGTGCTGTGCTTCTGGCACTTCTACATCTAGAAGTGTAGTGTTTTAGGTCTATTTCTTCCATTAATCAATTCAATTTCACATTATTATGTCATGTCGCACTTCTTCGAGACTTTTGGACCTATTTCGGAGCTACCTCATCTGTATAGAATCAGGAGAAAATCAAACTTGAGTTTAGTGAGGCCCTAGGAAATTGACAGTTAATCTCTTTTTGCCTCAGGTTACATCATTCATTCATTTATCCAGCACATACTGTAGGGCAGGGAACACTCTAGGTGCTAGGGGTAGAGTAGTGAACAAAACAAAGTTCCAGCTCCCTCAGAGAAGGAAGACAAGAACCATAGCAACATAATGTGTCTGGAAGCAAAAATAAAGCATAGCAAAAAGCCAGAGTGTCCATGGTGCTATTAATACAGTGACCAGTAAAGGGCTCTTTGAGGAGCTAACATCTGAGCAGAGTGTCAGCTGGGCAAATGTGTGGGACATCAGGTTTCAAAACCAAGGTCTTGAGATGAGAATGCACTGGATATGTTTACAGGAGAGTAGGAAGGCTGCTGTATCTGGAGGAAGGGAGAGGGGAAGATAGTGGCCAGGTCTTCCAAGATCTTTCCTCATCTGGAAAAGACAAAGAGTCATCATCTCTTCTGGAACACAAGGTAAAAAGTAGGAAGAGAGCTAGTCAATATGCAGCACCACTTATTGTTTTCGTGACTGGAGGGCTTCCTATGTATATATTTTGTCTCCTCCTGGCAGTGTCACTCTTCTGTGGCTGGTGCCCCACACATTCATATGGCCACACTGAAGTCTACCTTAATTCATAGTCACCATGTACATAAAACATTGTGCACTGCTTTCCTCACACTGCTGTAAGAAGGTACCACAAGCTGAGGAGCTTAAATAGCAGAAATGTATGCTATCAGAACTCTGAAGCCTAGAAGTTGTAAATGAAGGGGTCAGCATGGAGAATCTGCTCCATGTCCTTCCCCTAGCTTCTGGTGACAGCAGGCAATCCTTAGAGTTTCCTGACACTCCCAGCATCACCTTCATCTTCACACAATATTCTCTCAGTGTCTGTGTGACTCTTTTCTTCTTTTTATGACACTAATGATACTGTATTTAGGGATCACCCTTCTCCAGTATGACTTTATCTTAACTAATCCATCTGTGAAGACCGTATTTCCAGATAACTTTGCCTTTTGAGACTCCAGGAAGGGCATGAATTATATGGGGACTAGGGGATTGGCAATCACCTAGGCCAAGCTCCAGTAAAATGGTCAAACGTTAAACTGACCCCAAATCAGTTTTTCTTGTGAAATCTTCTGGCTTTGCCGTTTTTAGGGCCCGCACTTGTCTTTGGCCTGGGAATGTGTCTTCATAGGGATTGTTTTCCTTGCATATAGATATGTGATCAATTTTTTCCATGCCATTTTCTGACAGTTTATTTGATATTTGAAAGCTCCACCTCTCTGTGTTGGATCATAGTATCCCTGCCTTGCATGGAAATAAATTCTTCTTAAGATTCTTACGGTTTTGAGTCTTTCTTTTTCTTTTCTTCGTGTTTAAAAATTATATGAGGAAGAACCTAATACAGTAGCTGCAATATACTGGATGTTCTTTGCCATTCTCACACAGAACAGGGATAGAAATGGGAATACAAAGCCCCAGTGTTTGGGTGAACACAAGATGACACACACTCTACTACAAGAAAATCTGGATTCTGGGGCATCTGGGTGGCTTGGTGGGTTAAAGCCTCTGCCTTCAGCTCAGGTCATGATCCCAGGGTCCTGGGATCGATTCCCGCATCGGGCTCTCTGCTCAGCGGGGAGCCTGCTTCCCTTCCTCTCTCTCTGCCTGCCTCTCTGCCTACTTGTGATCTCTGTCTGTCAAATAAATAAATAAAATATTTAAAAAAAGAATATCTGGATTCTTTTGTTGTTATTATTATTCTGAACATAAGGAATTGGTGAATAAGGTCCATCCTTCAAGGGTAGAGCAATCTCAATTTAAATATTTCTTTTTATTCTTTCAATTGTTTATTTCTTCTGTGTTCTCTATTTAGCATGAATCATAATAAATATTTGCTACATGTAATTCATTCGTCAATGAACTGTGGATACTTCAAGAACTGGGACTTTATATATATCTCTATCTATCTATCTATCTATCATCTATCTATGATTCATCAATCTAAATCCATCTCTACTAACCATAGTTAATTCCATACCTATATTCGCTTTGCCATTGTGATCAAATGAATGAACACTCACTTAAATTGGTACTAGAAATGTGTATTATTAAGAACTATTGTTTCTAGGTATTTTTAACCTTATTAATTTAGAAAAAAATAACACTATGAATTTTCCCCTCCTTTTGTAATACTTCAAAGCAATATAATTTTTTGGCCCAGAACAATTTTATTCCATACCACTGAACATAGTTCAGAACTTGGTAAATCCTTGTTGATTCATTAAAAACAATGCATTCTGTTTTACTTTCATTAGGCATACTATTACACTATTTACTTAGTTCAAGTGTATCTCCATAAAATCCCACTATTTGGATCACAAAATAGATAATGTTATGTGCATAGAGAAAGTTCAAAAAGTATTGCCAGTTTCAGGAATTTCATACCTATGGGATACCTTTTGGATGCTGGATTAAATAACATGATGAGCAACAAACCAAACAAACAGTGAGCAAATTTAATCTCTTTTCCAATTGAACCTCACAGAGAAAGGCCTGTTGGATGGCAGGACACCCACCCTGTAAAATGATCCTTTAAAGAGAGTAACAAGGTTTAAGGAGCATATTTAGTTTAACCTTGTTTTAGAAAATAGATCAGAACAGAATTCTATTTTTAAAGATTGCAAGTTAAAAATGCCTTTAAAATTGAGAGCAATTCCAAATGGGCTATTGTTTGCAGCAATGAATAAATGAAATAAACATGCATTAGCCTTCAAATCATGTTTTGGGGTGATTTCACATAGGTTATCAAACCACCTACTATGTGCAACTTACTGTTCTACAACTAAGACTCATGAGACTAGTGTTGACTCTGAAGAAACCATCTTTTAGTAAGGAAAGACATGTCAACAACTATATATATATCAAAAAACACAATGGAGAAATTTCAACAGTAAAGACAGCACTGCTGAGGAAACATAGACCAAGAGGTTTGTTCTATCTCAAGCCTGAAACCTTTTCTATTTTTTACATATGCACTAATATTGCAGAAATATGACTGGGAAGATCAGAAAGAATTTAGAAAGAGATGGAATTTGAATTGTGCCTCAATGTAAAACTTGGTAGTTAGAAAGAGAAAATCTCAAGTCAATGGGATATCCCGATTAGGGCAGCAAAAGGTAAGGTTCTGAAATAGTGTAATGGGGTGGGGAGGAGAAAAGTGTAATCTGGTGAAAATAAGATCAGAAAGGTAGATTCGACAAGATACCACACCAAGAACCTTAAACTTAATCCACTAGTCTAGTAGTTAACAAATTTTAGTGTGCATTAGACTCATGCAGAAGAGTTGTTAAAAGATAGATTGATTGGGTCCACCATCAGAGTTCCAGATTCAGAAAATGTTGGTTAGAAACTAAGAAACTGCATTTCTGGAAAGTTCCCAGATGATGCTTCTGAGATAAACCACTGCTCTAGTATCAATGTAGACAGCAGGAAGTATCTGTGAAAGAAGTGGTATTACCTGATCTACATTTTAGATGATCTTTCTCGTGGCAATATCAAGGATGGATTGAAAGGTCTCAACTAGGAGCAAGGAGACCACTTAGTTCTTAAAATAGGAGAGGTCAAGAAAAGAAGTGGGGAATGAAATGAAAAAGAAATATGGAGGAAATTGTAGAGGTAGAAGCAAAAGGATGGAGAGATTAATCAAATGGCTCAGATGAAGGAGTTAAGGATGGCTGCCTTTTCAAACCAGGATTCCCAACAGGATTGCGACATCATTAATGGAAATAAGGAGGAGAAAGAGGTTTCAGATGGAAGCTGGCAAGTGTGGTTGGGTTAGACTTATTTATTATCTTACAAAACATTTTTTTTTTTGCCTTTGTCACAAGTGTTTACAGCAGAACGTTATTGCTTGCATCATCTGATCAAAAGTGTTTGTGTATCTTTTCCATTCTGTGAGCACTGTTGGGCATTCACGTCCCCTAAAGTCAGAGAAACATTCAAAAGAAATGGCAATGAAGCCTGTTGTGTGTCTTAATATGCATTTTCTTTTAAAAGAATAATATCACACATTGTCTATTTGATTAACTTAGCGCAAAAATTAAGGAGGAAATTGCACCAAAGTACACAATTTGAATACTGCTCCTTCAAGTAAATTTCTAAGTGAGAATTTTGAAAAAGGTCAGAGGCCTTTTTTTTTTTTTTTTAGTGATGCTAAATCTATTTTTATCACTGTAGAACAGGTCTCAAGAAAATGTATACTAGGGGGCGCCTGGGTGGCTCAGTGGCTTAAGCCTCTGACTTGGGCTCAGGTCATGATCTCAGGATCCTGGGATTGAGCCCTACATCGGGCTCTCTGCTCAGCAGCGAGGCTGCTTCCCTCTCTCTCTGCCTCTCTGCCTACTTGTGATCTTTGTCAAGTAAATAAATAAAATCTTAAAAAAAAAGAAAATGTACAAAAGGCTGTACACATATTAGCTTCACACAGAACTGTTTGTTTATCTACATTTATAAGTATAGATATATATGTATCTGTCATGATTGACACTGCATTTTGTTCAGGATATTAAAAGCAAGTATCTTTTTTAAAATTTTTTTTATTTTTTATAAACATATATTTTTATCCCCAGGGGTACAGGTCTGTGAAACGCCAGGTTTACACACTTCACAGCACTCACCAAAAGCAAGTATCTTTGTACCTCCTTCAGGATCTGTGTTTCTCATTTTTGTCATGGATGTAAAAGTAACAATTCATTTCAATTATGTAGAACTCCCTCATTTACATAGTATTTTCATAGACACTATCAGACTTCTGCCTTTAAAAATGGTAGTAAAAAACAATCTGAGGGATGCCTGGGTGGCTCAGTTGGTTAAGCAGCTGCCTTCGGCTCGGGTCATGATCCCGGCGTCCTGGGATCGAGTCCCGCATCGGGCTCCTTGCTCGGCGGGGAGCCTGCTTCTCCCTCTGCCTCTGCCTGCCATTCTGTCTGCCTGTGCTGGCTCTCTCTCCCTCTCTCTCTCTGATAAATAAATAAAATCTTAAAAAAATAAACTGAGGGGTTTGAAGTGGCGGGGGCGGTGGGAGGTCGGGGTACCAGGTGGTGGGTATTATAGAGGGCACGGATTGCATGGAGCACTGGGTGTGGTGAAAAAATAATGAATAATGTTATGCCGAAAATAAATAAAAAATAAATTTTTAAAAATGGTAATAAATTCAGGAAACAAATCATAAAGAATACTTCATATCTTTTCATGTGTATTTAAAGAGCCAATGTACTTGGTTCTTTACAGGGGGGGGGAATCAAGTATAGAAAGTTTTCTTGAACCTTAAACTCTATCTTACAGGTTTTGTTGACAAGCTCAGGCATTCTTCAATCACAGCAAGGAGAAATCTACGTTTAGACAGTAGAAATTACATTGATTCAGACTTCTTGTTTCTGTTTTTGCTTTCCCCGCCTTTAAGAGGGGGGTAGTCTCTGAGTGTGAATACTTTGTATACATTTTTTGAGAGCTGATAAATTTGAGAGGATGCACTTACATGAAAAACTGGACTGGACAGTTGTTAATATGAACATCTAGTAAATTCAAAGCAAATTTAAGTTGTTGCAATGTTACTTAGCAATTAAAAGATTCTCAAGTGCTGGTTTGAGATTATCATCATAGTCTGCTTATCTATACATATTAAATGAAAAACCAGAGGATTCTTCTGGCCTAGCAGTTGCTACCTTATGAAAATATTTGTTGCAATTAAGCTGTTCTGATTTACATACAAGTTCAAATTCTCAGAAAGTGGCAGTTTGCTTCTTATATGGCTAAGTAGTAAATATCTTTAAAAAAATAGTAAATATCTTTAAAACGTTATTTTTTTATCCTCAGGGGGATAACTCCTCATGGTTCATCCAGCTCAATATCCTTTCTTTGGGTATTGTACTAAAAAGTCATAGCTAGGTTCATTTGTATACCCCGTTGTATACACCTCAAAGTAGCTCAAAGGTATAGAACCTAGAGCCTTAGTAGTCATACCATGCCTCTTTACTTTAATATGTTTCAAACAGAAAGTATTTGAATTTGGCAGGGGGAAGGGATGATTTTACAGTATCTAGTCTGAGTGACCTCTGCAGGGAGGCATTCACTGATTCATTACTTCAGCAAAAATTTCCAGGGTACATGCTGTATCCTAGGCACTGCTAGGGATAGGGTAACGTATCTGCTAATCTTACCACATATCACATTATGCAGGGTTCCCTTGTATTTTAAACTTATAATTATGTTGTTCCCAGTGTATTGTTATGGGCAAGATGGGACATTGGTCTCAAACTTTATTTTTCAATCTGGTATTCATGAATATCTCGAAGCTTTAAAACACAATGTTGTAGATTCCTTTTAGTGATTATTCATTACGGTGGTTTTTAAAAATATTTATTTTTTTTATTGATCTCTAGCATTCAACACCAAGTTCTTGTCCTTGTATTTGACAGTAAGGGCCTATACCAAGACCCACCTGGGTACCATGAAATTATGAGAAATAAATATGAACTGTGAAGTGTATAAAGCCTGTGGATTCTCTTTCTTTATTTCCATTAATGTCCCATGAAATAGTCAATGACATATTCTTTTATTCTATAAGTTGGAAAATACTGAATAATTCAACAGCTTTGAAATTTCAGAACTTCATTCAATGGAGTAGCTGTAGTCCCTGATTTCTATTTTAATATGCTGCCAGTTATTGCAAGTCATAATAGCACAATGCAGGGCTGAGATGAATATCACTCACTCAGTTGTTTCCTTGAATGGCTTCAGGGTATGAAGTAAACTATACTACATCACTGTCCTCATAATGAGATCGTTCTGCTGGATAAACAAGCTCCCTGCAGGCCCTACCTGCTGATAGGACCCACTAAACCAAATATTTAACACTTCACAGAGGCTCCTTCTTGCCATTATTCAATATTGCAGGCACCATTTTCAAAAGAAAGTCTGATGCAAAGAAGTAAAAAATTAAGCTACTGACTCCTGGGTTCACTGCTACAATCCAGCTTAGGAAGAAAGCCTCAACTCAATTTCTGGGTCCTGTGAGATAACAGAAGCTTGAAAGTTCCAAGAAAGATTGTGGAAATCTAAATTCTTGTTCTATCTGACCAATTTACACATGGAATTTGGTGAAACCACTCCACCCATAGAAACCACTGAAACAAAGCATAGAGTTAATCACGTGCTTATTCATTTGCCTGAAACATTCACTGAAGAAATTGACTCGTGCAGAAATTAGAACCTTTTTTATACCATTATTTAAAAGATGATACCATTGTTGTAAAAGCCGTTTTCCCACCATTCGAATGGGGTATCTTGTAAGAGGGAAACAACACAGCTCAGAAATAGTACTTTGTTAGTTTTCATGTGTGAGGATGTTAGAATGCCAAGTTTGATTGAGGTGTACATATGTATGATTTTTGTATGTGTGTATGTATGGGAGCTGGTTTTGCCCCCATGTTCACTGTCATAATGTTAACAAATTTATGGTCTCATAGTTTTCTTTCATAAGCTTCCCAAGAGAATGGTGTCAAAAGCATGTTCTTTATCATTACTAGTTCATGTATATAACTCTCATAATGGAACTACAATACCATAAGCGCTGTCATACAATCATGAACAGAGTGCTATGACTGTGTTAATTTTACCTAGGGTACTCAAAAACGGGACTTTATTGGGGCATGCAAGATATGGGGCTTTGAAATTAATCGTGAATTCAATAATAACAATTCTAAGAAGTGAGAAAAGGCAAGCTAACAATGTGAGTAGTGAAATGATGAAATATATTTAGAAAAGAAGTATGGTTTAGGTAGAGCATAGAGTTTGTAGTGCCAGAAGAGGCAATGATAGAGGATGTGCTTGGTGAGAAAAGGCCATTTGTTTATTTATTTGTCCTCATGCACAGACCAGAATGACTGATTGGTGCAAAGATGACCCCTGACCCAAGGGCAGATAATTCCTTGGTAAGCATATAACCCATGCCTTGGTTTTATAACAAAGATGAGTTGGCCTAATCAGAACCATCCTCTCTAAGCAGAAACAGGGGACTTTAGGTAGATTTAGACCAGAGATACTGTAATGAACATGTGTAGTCCAAAGTTATAATGAAAAAGCTACTATGAATAATTAGAGAACTCTAGTCCAAAAGAGTTAAGAGTAAAGACAATACACAAAGACAAGCTTAGAAAAAGCAGAGAACAAGAGACCCATTAAGACCCAGAAACCAAAAAATGTCCTTAGAACTTATTTTGTGATTTCTTTTTAGTTATGAACCTAAATCCCATGCATTTTTTTTTAACTTTTTATTTTTTATAAACATATATTTTTATCCCCAGGGGTACAGGTCTGTGAATCACCAGGTTTACACACTTTACAGCACTCACCAAAGCACATACCTTCCCCAATGTCCATAATCCCACCCCCTTCTCCCAAACCCCCTCCCCCCAGCAACCCTCAGTTTGTTTTGTGAGATTAAGAGTCACTTATGGTTTGTCTCCCTCCCAATCCCATCTTGTTTCATGGATTCTTCTCCTACCCACTTAAGCCCCCATGTTGCATCACTACTTCCTCATATCAGGGAGATCATATGATAGTTGTCTTTCTCTGCTTGACTTATTTCACTAAGCATGATACGCTCTAGTTCCATTCATGTTGCCGCAAATGGCAAGATTTCATTTCTTTTGATGGCTGCATAGTATTCCATTGTGTATATATACCACATCTTCTTAATCCATTCATCTGTTGATGGACATCTAGGTTCTTTCCATAGTTTGGCTATTGTGGACATTGCTGCTATAAACATTCGGGTGCACGTGCCCCTTTGGATCACTACGTTTGTATCTTTAGGGTAAATACCCAATAGTGCAATTGCTGGGTCATTTTTTAACAGAACTCCTTTTTCTGTGCGTTTACAACATAATAACAGAACACTTTTTAAAGTACTATGAATGGGTTCTGAACTTTGCACCTAAAAATAGTCTCATTAAATATTTTCATATTGGGATTGTACCATAAGAAGCACTATGTCATTTAATGAATTATCCATTAATATTACACAGTATAAATTATACTTTAAGTGCAAGTTATAAAGGCTATTGTTAGTGGCTGCAAATATTTACACACTATGAATGCATCATAATATTATTACATATTTAATTTGTTTTAACTTTAATTTTAATAAACAGTACCATGATCTATATCATCTTATATACATTTTCTTTGAATTTCTGATTTTATTTTGAGCTTGAATATCTAAAGGAGGATTACTGGGTTAAAGCGTATCATATGTTTTACCAAATTGTTTCCACATAGTTCAATCAAATTCATATTCTTGCATTCAGTGCATAAAAGTATCCAGCATATACTATCTTGACATGTATTTCTATACTGCTACTTTCTCCATTCAGGGCCCAATCTACTCCTTCCATACCTGCTTACAAATCCACAATGGTGGACCTGTTGAGATTCTCTCTAGTGTAAGTGTTTTTGGACCATTTTCCTTCAGTTTCCAAGTACACAGTGATGACTCAGGATCTAAATATTCATCTATTATCCTTTTCAGTGATTTTTAAAGGTGTCATCAATTTATTAATCTTTGTATGCCCTAAATGCAGCAAGTTTTTGTTAGTGGTGGTTGTTGAAGGGAGGAGGGCTTGCTTATTCATGTCCTGTCTTACTGTGTGCCTTATCTCAAGGTGTCAGGTCATAAATGGTGATCTCTTCTAACACAAATAACTTTTATTGTTAATGAAAACATCTTGATATCTATCATATTTCATTAGCATCCAGAGATAAATGATTTTAAATCTATAAGCTTACACATTCATATAAGAATAGAAATATAAAAAATGATTCCATATTTTCTCTTTTCCTGAGCATTTTTATGTAACAGATTAATCTATAGATAAATCTAAAACCTAACCAAAAGTCAAATCTTAAAAAACAAAACAATTCTACTTTAAGAAAAGTGAATTAAAATCAAGTTATCACCCTGTAAAAATGGCAAAGTATGAATTAATATAATTTAAAGATAGCTTTTATTTTATTTATTTTTAAAGATTTTATTTATTTATTTATTTGAAAGAGAATGAGGGAGCATGAGTGGGGAGGGGGAGAGGGAGGAGAGACAGACTTCTCCCCAAGTGGGGATCCCAATGTGGGGCTCGATACCTGGATCTCCAGATCACAACCTGACCTGAAGGCAGATGCTTAAATGAATGAGCCACCCAGACACCCCTAAAGACAGGCTTTTATTTTTTTTTTTTTAATTTAAATTCAATCAGCCAACATATAGTACAACATTAGTTTTTGGTATAATGTTCAATGACTCATTAGTTGCAAAAAATTGTGAAACCCATATATACTTGCAGATGCCAAATACATCACTTATTATTTTGAATTTCACCACAGAAAATCTGTTTGTGTGTGTGTGTGTGTGTGTTTGTATATAATATATATCTTACACCTCTACTACATACATAGTCTATAACTACATATATATCATATATATCTTATATGTATCATCTACATCTATCTATGTAAGATATATAGAGAGGGGGGAAAGAGAAAGCGAGCAAACTCACAGAGTATTCAATATCAAAATCAATGGCTTTACTTAAACAATTAACAGTGAGGATAGAAACATGTCAAAACCATGTGGAATGCATTAACTATGTGGTTTCCTTCTCATGGCTTCTAGACTTGGGAGCAGCCAAACATGCACAGTTAAAAAAAAAAGGCAAATAAGTAAATCCATGCATTATCTTTCTGTCAACTTTCAGTCCCTAAGGTTGAAATCTGCTTTGTGCCAAGTTTAGCAATGCCTTCATTCCTATTTTTTCACCTTAGAAATAACTTGAGAACTTTTACATTCCATCTACTTCTGTTCCTTTCTTACTGAGGGCAACTCAGAAAGACAGAACAAGAGGGACCTGTTCTGTTCACCAGGGATTTAAGTTCATGGTATACTCAAAAAGGTTCTGATTTGTTCTGAAGAAAGGGAGCAGTAATTCCCCAGACGGACCTGAGGGTTCTACTCCCAGCTCCCTGCATCTCTCCACAGTTGTTCCGATGAAGGACACGAAGTGCACAGACACAAGTATTAAGTTCACCGAGTTTGGGATCAGTGGGTCCAAATGAGGCCAGTCTGAGAGTGTACCATAAACAAGGATTGCAAATGGCTCCTTTATGATAAGTTCACGACTTCAGAACTTTAAACAATTTCAGTAATTCATGTCCACTAATGGTCTCTAATTAAGGCACAACCTTTTAAATAAACTGACATTTATGTGAAGCATAAACAAGAAGACAATTCTTAAATGCGCCATTTTGTCCTTAAAGACATTAGACATTCTCTTCAGTACAGTCACATATTGGTTGTTTATTTCACATTTACTGAAACACACACACTGTATTGCAATTTTGAATTGAATGTCTTATTAAACTATATTTTAAACAAGCAAAAGAAATGGGGATAAATAGTATTTAAAAAAAAACTACTAGGAACAATATCAATTTGATCTCCATGAAAACTTGCTATACATTCTCCAAAAAACATAAAACATGCACATTCAAAACTTGGGTCTGGGGGCACCTGGGTGACTCAGTCGATTAAATATCTGCCTTCAGCTCAGGTCATGATCCCCGGGTCATGGGATCAAGCCCTGAGTAGGGCCCCCGCTCAGTGGAGAGCCTGCTTGGCCCTTTGCCCCTCCCCCTGCTCATGCTCTCTCTCTCTCTCTCTCAAATAAAATAAATAAAAAAACTTTTTTTCCTTTTTTAAATTTCTTTTCAGCGTAACAGTATTCATTGTTTTTGCACCACAACCACAAATTCAATACATGCCCTCCTTAATACCCACCACCTGGCTCCCCCAACCTCCCCCCCCCCCGCCTCTTCAAAACCCTCAGGTTGTTTTTCAGAGTCCATAGTCTCCCATGGTTCACCTCCCCTTCCAATTTCCCTCAACTCTCTTCTCCTCTCCAACTCCCCATGTCCTCCATGTTATTTGTTATGCTCCACAAATAAGTGAAACCATATGATAATTGACTCTCTATGCATGATTTATTTCACTCAGCATAATCTCTTCCAGTCCTGTCCATGTTGCTACAAAAGTTGGGTATTCATCCTTTCTGACAGTATAGACAAAAGGTTGATATCCAGGATCTATAAGGAACTCCTCAAACTCAACACACACAAAACAGACAATCATATCAAAAAATGGGCAGAAGATATGAACAGACACTTCTCCAATCAAGACATACAAATGGTTATCAGACACATGAAAAAATGTTAATCATCACTAGCCATCAGGGAGATTCAAACTAAAACCACATTGAGATACCACCTTATACCAGTTAGAATGGCCAAAATTAGCAAGACAGGAAACAACGTGTGTTGGAGAGGACATGGAGAAAGGGGAACCCTCTTACACTGTTGGTGGGAATGCAAGTTGGTGCAGCCACTTTGGAGAACAGATTCCTCAAGAAATTAAAAATAGAGTTTTCCTATGAGCCTGCATTTGCACTACTGGGTATTTACCCCAAAGATATAGGTGTAGTGAAATGAAGGGCCATCTGTACCCGAATGTTTATAGCAGCAATGGCCATGGTTGCCAAACTGTGGAAAGAACCAAGATGCCCTTCAACAGACGAATGGATAATAAATAAATAATCTTAAAAAAACAAACAAACCCTGGTTCTGCAATAGATTCTCCTTTTGTATATAATGAATGCATTAAAATCTCTATTATATTTGCCTGGATATTAAAGCTGATTATAGTATGCCTCTAAATAATTTTCTCTGATATATAATCATAATTGTATACTCTGTGCCTCTTTTATATGGTATAAGGTCCTTAATACAGTTGTATTCTTTCTCTAGTGTTCTACTTTGCTAGTTAACCATTATAATATGTAAAAGAACTGCTAAATTAAGTAATAGGAATTAAAAATACCAACAACCCTGGGGCGCCTGGGTGGCTCAGTGGGTTCTGTTCAGGTCACAATCTCAAGTCCTGGGATCTAGCCCGGCTTATAATTGAAAAACTATGCAACTTAGACTTCATTAAATAGACAGTAAACAATTAGAACGAACAGTTTAACAATAGAGAAAATCAATGAAACCAAAATCTAGTTCTTCAAAAAGATCAATAAAATTGATAAAGCTCTAGCAAGGCTAATCAAGAAACAAAGTTTGATAAAAATTTCTGAGTAATAATTATCTAGACTGTTTTGTATTTTATAAACTAGTACATGTATAGTAATTGAGAATATATTTTCTGAGAACAGAATGTATTTTTTCAATGCTGAGGTCAATGTTCTACTATATGATGGCATTTATATTTAACTTTTATAAAAGAACTTTTATAAAAGAACAGTTTCATCAAACTTCCTCCAGTGCTTTACTGCTGAAAAGGTCCATTCATTCAGGTGCAGAGAGTTGTTAATGTATATATTGCACAGACTGTGAAGAAAAAAGGCCACCGGCCACCCTCTTCCAAGAGATTCTTAAAGAAGGAAATTCTGATTCCAACCTCCATTAAAATCCTAGTGAGCTTAGGGGAAAAAACATGCTTTTGAATAGAGTACATTTTGAAGCCAATATGTGTTGAGAATGTCAACACAAAATAGCATAATACACTGTAAACACAAAAACACCATGAGCAAAGGATAAAAAGGAAATTTTATCATTTTCATGAATGTGCATAAAGAGAACAAATGTGTAAATGTGTGCCTAAAATAAACTTAGCCGATATGTAATTAATTGCTTTAAAAGATTTTAGAAACCCTCAACAACATATTTTCCTATGCCTCCCCAATTGAGAGGCTAGACTATATCAGGACAGTTTTAATTTGGAGATCGATAACTATTAAAAAAAAAACAGAACACTGTCTGTTTTAGCTTGCTCTATGAGATTATGAGGGGATAACAAATAAGATTATAAACTAAAGGGAATTAATATTGGCGAGCCAATTCTTGGGTAATTTTAATAGATAGCGAGTACTTACTCCGTGGACTATCTCTCACTCCCTCCTCCTTAGTGTATTTTTCTATCCCTAGCCTTATAGTGGTGGCTGGATGTGATAAAGAGACTTAATGCCTTCTTACCTCAGGTGAAACTACAAACTTGACTTATCCTTGTAACAGAAGCCTATGATTTGACGAGGGATTATTTTATTTCAATTCTGTACTTTGCACATCATGTCTGGATATGTTGAAGGACAGCCAGAGTCAAAGCAGCCAAGTATTTTAGGAATAATCAAGTTTTGTGATCTGGATTCCTTCCTTATTACAATGACAGAATATCCTCAATATCTTCACTGAGAATTGGTTTTCTTTCCCAAGTGTTTATTTAAATACCAGTTAGTTAACACATAGGGTACTATTAACTAAGGATTATATTAAAGACAACTGAGACACAAACACTTCTGCTTCAATCTCGTCCTAGTAACTGAGTATTGACTACATTGCCCTTGTTGCTTTCTCAGTTTATGGTCACGAAAATTATTGTATTTGGAAGAAAATAATAAATCTAATAGAATTAGTAATAAAAGTGTAAGATTCAATCCTTCCTTTCTTATTTACTTCCTTCTACATGTAGAAAGAAAAAATGTAATTTCTGTCCTCAAAGAGCTCACTCTTTTTTTTTTTTTAAGATTTTGTTTATTTATTTGACAGACAGAGATCACAAGTAGGCAGAGAGGCAGACAGAGAGAGAGGGGGAAGCAGGCTCCCCGCTGAGCAGAGAGCCCGATGTGGGGCCCGATCCCAGGACCCTGAGATCATGACCTGAGCGAAAGGCAGAGGCTTAACCCACTGAGCCACCCAGGTGCCCCTCAAAGAGCTCACTCTTTAATAGGAGGGAGAAACACATAACCAGGTAACTGTAATGCATGATGATTTGTTACTACTGGTAATTAGATATGAACAGAAGATTTCGGGACCACTAACAACAGGGAAAGGGTCAATGACCTCTAGTTTACCATGTTCCTGAGCATCTGGTAGAGAAAATAAGATGTCTAAATTAATATTAAATTGCTCATCATCAAGGAACTATACTCAAAACCATTCAGTCTTTTGGTAACTGGCAATTGATTTCATTTTCAAATAAGACTTAGACTTTATGTGGTTTAGTGATTCTGAGAAAAAAAGTTAACGCAGGTTATACCTCTGACTGCTCTAACTATTGAACTTGTTGGATACTGCACTGAGCAGATTTTGAAACAGGTATTTCCACAGTTAAAATATTAACGAAGAGATGGGTTTTCCCAAAACTCATGCAGATGGGAAAAAGTGCCACTTCTAATAATCATTAAGGAAGTTAAAACCCTAATGTTGCTGATGATGGTGATTTTGCCTTTTAGTAACTGAAAACAGAACGACACTCCATGTAATAGAGATTGTGGTGAAAATGGCACAACTTTATGCTGAGGAGGTAATTACTTACTTATTTATATCATAAAACAAATACTTTTTTTCACTCACTCAACAAATATTTAATGAATTCTCATTAGAACAATAATGGTAACTATTGAAAACCTGGACTGTAGCATCCACAATGTGAATAATTGTATATGAATAATTTCATTTATTTCTTTAGAAATCTTCTATGTTAGGTCACATTATTATGCTCATCCTACATTTGTACCCAAGGATAGGTGTTAATACATGTCAGAGGCATGGCACAAACTCAATCTGAATCACTATAATTCAATGTGCCAGGCAATGTGTTTAGAATATAAGATGTAGGGTGGTAGAGACCTTCACAGAGTTATATCTAGCTGTGGAGAGAGATATTTATCAAAGTAAGCCAACAAATGCATATTTTATAATATTACATATTGATAAAAGGGCACCAATGAAGTAACAGTACTATGTGAGGTAAGAATAGCTAATTCATATTATGGAGTTTGGGAAGCTAATTCATATTATAAAGTGTAAGAAGAAACCAGACATGGACGGTGCAGGAACAAGAGCCTTCTAAACACAAGAAACAGCATGTATAAGAAGTTTTGCTTGCTCTGCAGGTCTGGGAGTTACAGAGTCATAGTTAGAGGTGGGGAATATGTAGATTATATTAAGAAATGTGAATTTGGGGGGGCTCCTGGATGGCTCAGTCATTTAAGTGTCTGCCTTTGCCTCAGGTCATGATCCCAGGGTCCTGAGATCGAGCCCTGCGTCAGACTCCTTGCTCAGTGGGGACTCTGCTTCTCCCTGTCCCTCTGCCTGCCACTCCCCCTGCTTGTGCTCTCTTTCTCTCTCTCTGTTAAATAAATAAATAGAATCTTTAAAAAAAGAAAAAGAAATGTGGATTTTATTCTTAGTGCAACAGAAGTAATTGCAATGAGGTAGAAAAAACAAAACTTAATGGTAGATTAGAAGAGCAAGAAGTAGGCATATGGAAAAGGAAGAAAATTGCAAGCCAGGCTTTTGAATTGTGCAACAGGGTGGGTAATGGTACCATTTACCGAATTGAGGCTGTCTGAAGGCAGACATGTTTACAAGGAAGATCACAAATTTAGCTTAGGACATGAAATTGGTTGCAACTCCTCCAGAAAATTATAAAGAAGGCATTTGTAAAGGCTATAGGGTTATATTCTACAATTCAACCTCAATAAATAATTCAAACACTAAAGATGCTATCTGTCCACAGATGATTGTAGTTAAAAAGCAAAAGTAATCTGAAAGGCAACAATGGGGAATCATGAAGGGACATGAATTTACAGCTATTAAGACCATACTGAGGAAGATCCTTTTCAAGTTGGGAAAAAAAGTTTAAAGCACTTTAGTGAAATAAAGATTTATTGATCAGTTGATTGATTATAGTATACATTATATTTATGTATTATGTATTTAAAATTATGGACTCCAGGGAAACAGACTGAGCAGATGGGTGAGCGCGGTGGTGGGTATTAAGGAGGAATGCATGGAGCACTGGGTGTTATACACAAACAATGATTTATGGAACATTACATCAAAAACTAATGATGTACTATACAGTGACTAACTTAACATAATAAAAAGAATTTTAAAAAATGAAAGAATGAGTAGGTTGAGACGAAAAATTTATACACTTTTATTCCAGCTATAAAATCAGCCACATGCATGGAGTAAGAATAGTAGTTTTAATACCATACGTACATATATACATATATACCTACATATACACATAACCTAGGATGCTATAATATTATGGGTGACATTCTTCCTCTATTAAAATTCTGAGTCCTGTGACTGTGTTTATGTATGTTTACACGTGCATGCACAGACATGGACACACACACACACACACACACACACATCTTGCAGGCATTCACTTTTGGGTAAGCACTATCCATTTAAGTACACTTTCTGCTTTTTCTCCAGAATATAATTTTCCAGTGGCATTCTTAAGTCAAATGGTAATTATACTTCCAACTTGCAGACAGGCTGAAAAATCAAGGAGTCTTAATTCTTAACTTAATGTTTATGTCTTGGCATGCAACAGAAGGATGAATGATTAAACACTGCACAACAGGAATGGAAACCATGTCACCCTCCCACGCAGTTTTCTTACTTCTGTTGTGATAAATTAGGTCAAGATGCTGGTCACTGACCCTTACCCATGCCACTACAACACTCTGCCTAATTAGAGTTTCATGCTCAGCTCTTGAAACTGTATGTTCATTTTAACCCCCTTCTCTTCAGTTCTCTCTTTCCTCTTCCACACTGTAAAATAAATTACCTGAGAATTTAAATCCTAATCATAATGAATTGGGATGAAGAAATGGGAAATATGAAAAATCACTGTAATCATTATAAATGCCCACCAAAGTAATAGACTCTATGCCTCAAGAGTTATGTGATATGGAAGTATTCATGAAAAGGATGGATGACAGGAGGAGTCAAGATGGCGGAGAAGTAGCAAGCTGAGACTGCTTCAGCTAGCCGGAGATCAGCTAGATAGCTTATCTAAAGATTGCAAACACCTGAAAATCCATCGGCAGACCGAAGAGAAGAAGAACAGCAATTCTGGAAACAGAAAAACAACCACTTTCTGAAAGGTAGGACCGGCGGAGAAGTGAATCCAAAGCGACGGGAAGATAGACCCCGGGGGGAGGGGCCAGCTCCCGGCAAGCGGCGGAGCAACCGCGCACAAAATCAGGACTTTTAAAAGTCTGTTCCGCTGAGGGACATCACGCCAGAGGCTAAACCGGGGCGAAGCCCACGCGGGGTCAGCGTGGCCTCAGGTCCCGCAGGGTCACAGAAGGATCGGGGGTGTCTGAGTGTCGCAGAGCTTGCGGGTATTGGAACGGGAAAGCGGGCTACAGAAACAGAGCCGACAGTAAGCTCACAGCTCGGTGTTACCTTGAACCGATCGCAGGCTCGGTGAGCTCGGAGCGCGGCCGGAGGTCAGGCAGACGGGAGAAACTGGGCGCTGTTCTCTGAGGGCGCCCTGAGGAGTGCGGCCCTGGGCTCTCGGCTCCTCCGGGCCGGAGACCAGGAGGCCGCCATTTGTGTTCCCGTCCTCCGGAACTCTACGGAAAGCGCTCAGGGAACAAAAGCTCCTGAAAGCAAACCCGAGCGGATTACTCACCCCGGCCCCGGGTAAGGGCGGTGTAATTCCGCCTGGGGCAAAGACACTTGAGAATCACTACAACAGGCCCCTCCCCCAGAAGATCAACAAGAAATCCAGCCGAGACCAAGTTCACCTACCAAGGAGTGCGGTTTCAATACCAAGGAGAGCAGCAGAATTCCAGAGGAGGAGAAAGCCAAGCACGGAACTCATGGCTTTTTTCCTGTGATTTTTTTTTGTCTTGCAGTTAATTTAATTTTTTCTTTTTCATTTTTTTTTTCTATTTTTCTTTTTCTTCTCGCCTTCGGGTAAAATTTTTTTTTAACTGTTACCTTTTTCTTTTTTAACGATTTTTTACTAGTTTATCTAATATATATATATTTTCTTTTTTACATTTTTCTCAGGTGTTTTCTTTTTTTAAAAAAATTTTTTTTTCTTTTCTTTTTTTTTCTTTCTTCCTTTTTGAACGTCTTTTTATCCCCTTTCTCCCCACTCACGATTTTGGATCTCTTCTAATTTAGTTAAAGCATATTTTCCTGGGGTTGTTGCCACCCTTTTAGTATTTTACTTGCCCCTTCATTTACTCTTATCTGGCCAAAATGACAAGACGTAAAAATTCAACGCAAAAAAAAGAACAAGAGGCAGTACCAAAGGCTAGGGACCTAATCAATACAGACATCGGTAATATGTCAGATCTAGAGTTCAGAATGACAATTCTCAAGGTTCTAGCCGGGCTCGAAAAAGGCATGGAAGATATTAGAGAAACCCTCTCGAGAGATATAAAAGCCCTTTCTGGAGAAATAAAAGAACTAAAATCTAACCAAGTTGAAATCAAAAAAGCTATTAATGAGGTGCAATCAAAAATGGAGGCTCTCACTGCTAGGATAAATGAGGCAGAAGAAAGAATTAGTGATATAGAAGACCAAATGACAGAGAATAAAGAAGCTGAGCAAAAGAGGGACAAACAGCTACTGGACCACGAGGGGAGAATTCGAGAATTAAGTGACACCATAAGACAAAACAACATTAGAATAATTGGGATTCCAGAAGAAGAAGAAAGAGAGAGGGGAGCAGAAGGTATACTGGAGAGAATTATTGGGGAGAATTTCCCCAATATGGCAAAGGGAACGAGCATCAAAATCCAGGAGGTTCAGAGAACGCCCCTCAAAATCAATAAGAATAGGCCCACACCCCGTCACCTAATAGTAAAATTTACAAGTCTCAGTGACAAAGAGAAAATCCTGAAAGCAGCCCGGGAAAAGAAGTCTGTAACATACAATGGTAAAAATATTAGATTGGCAGCTGACTTATCCACAGAGACCTGGCAGGCCAGAAAGAGCTGGCATGATATTTTTAGAGCACTAAACGAGAAAAACATGCAGCCCAGAATACTATATCCAGCTAGGCTATCATTGAAAATAGAAGGAGAGATTAAAAGCTTCCAGGACAAACAACAACTGAAAGAATTTGCAAATACCAAACCAGCTCTACAGGAAATCTTGAAAGGGGTCCTCTAAGCAAAGAGAGAGCCTACAAGTGGTAGATCAGAAAGGAACAGAGACCATATACAGTAACAGTCACCTTACAGGCAATACAATGGCACTAAATTCATATCTCTCAATAGTTACCCTGAATGTTAATGGGCTAAATGCCCCTGTCAAAAGACACAGGGTATCAGAATGGATAAAAAAACAAAACCCATCTATATGTTGCCTCCAAGAAACTCATTTTAAGCCTGAAGACACCTCCAGATTTAAAGTGAGGGGGTGGAAAAGAATTTACCATGCTAATGGACATCAGAAGAAAGCAGGAGTGGCAATCCTTATATCAGATCAATTAGATTTTAAGCCAAAGACTATAATAAGAGATGAGGAAGGACACTATATCATACTCAAAGGGTCTGTCCAACAAGAAGATTTAACAATTTTAAATATCTATGCCCCCAACGTGGGAGCAGCCAACTATATAAACCAATTAATAACAAAATCAAAGAAACACATCAACAACAATACAATAATAGTAGGGGACTTTAACACTCCCCTCACTGAAATGGACAGGTCATCCAAGCAAAAGATGAGCAAGGAAATAAAGGCCTTAAACGACACACTGGACCAGATGGACATCACAGATATATTCAGAACATTTCATCCCAAAGCAACAGAATACACATTCTTCTCTAGTGCACATGGAACATTCTCCAGAATAGATCACATCCTTGGTCCTAAATCAGGACTCAACCGGTATCAAAAGATTGGGATCATTCCCTGCATATTTTCAGACCACAATGCTCTAAAGCTAGAACTCAACCACAAAAGGAAGTTTGGAAAGAACCCAAATACATGGAGACTAAACAGTATCCTTCTAAAGAATGAATGGGTCAACCGGGAAATTAAAGAAGAATTGAAAAAAATCATGGAAACAAATGATAATGAAAATACAACGGTTCAAAATCTGTGGGACACAATAAAGGCAGTCCTGAGAGGAAAATATATAGCGGTACAAGCCTTTCTCAAGAAACAAGAAAGGTCTCAGGTACACAACCTAACCCTACACCTAAAGGAGCTGGAGAAAGAACAAGAAAGAAACCCTAAGCCCAGCAGGAGAAGAGAAATCATAAAGATCAGAGCAGAAATCAATGAAATAGAAACCAAAAAAACAATAGAACAAATCAACGAAAGTAGGAGCTGGTTCTTTGAAAGAATTAATAAAATTGATAAACCCCTGGCCCGACTTATCAAAAAGAAAAGAGAAAGGACCCAAATAAATAAAATCATGAATGAAAGAGGAGAGATCACAACTAACACCAAAGAAATACAAACTATTATAAGAACATACTATGAGCAACTCTACGGCAATAAATTTGACAATCTGGAAGAAATGGATGCATTCCTAGAAACATATAAACTACCACAACTGAACAGGGAAGAAATAGAAAGCCTGAACAGACCCATAACCAGTAAGGAGATTTAAACAGTCATTAAAAATCTCCAAACAAACAAAAGCCCAGGGCCAGACGGCTTCCCGGGGGAATTCTACCAAACATTTAAAGAAGAACTAATTCCTATTCTCCTGAAACTGTTCCAAAAAATAGAAATGGAAGGAAAACTTCCAAACTCATTTTATGAGGCCAGCATCACCTTGATCCCAAAACCAGGCAAGGATCCCACCAAAAAAGAGAGCTATAGACCGATATCCTTGATGAACACAGATGCGAAAATACTCAACAAAATACTAGCCAATAGGATTCAACAGTACATTAAAAAGATTATTCACCACGACCAAGTGGGATTTATTCCAGGGCTGCAAGGTTGGTTCAACATCCGCAAATCAGTCAATGTGATACAACACATCAATAAAAGTAAGAACAAGAACCATATGATACTCTCAATAGATGCTGAAAAAGCATTTGACAAAGTACAGCATCCCTTCCTGATCAAAACTCTTCAAAGTGTAGGGATAGAGGGCACATACCTCAATATCATCAAAGCCATCTATGAAAAACCCACCGCAAATATCATTCTCAATGGAGAAAAACTGAAAGCTTTTCCACTAAGGTCAGGAACACGGCAGGGATGTCCATTATCACCACTGCTATTCAACATAGTACTAGAGGTCCTAGCCTCAGCAATCAGACAACAAAAGGAAATTAAAGGCATCCAAATCGGCAAAGAAGAAGTCAAATTATCACTCTTCGCAGATGATATGATACTATATGTGGAAAACCCAAAAGACTCCACTCCAAAACTGCTAGAACTTATACAGGAATTCAGTAAAGTGTCAGGATATAAAATCAATGCACAGAAATCAGTTGCATTTCTCTACACCAACAGCAAGACAGAAGAAAGGGAAATTAAGGAGTCAATCCCATTTACAATTGCACCCAAAACCATAAGATACCTAGGAATAAACCTAACCAAAGAGACACAGAATCTATACTCAGAAAACTATAAAGTACTCATGAAAGAAATTGAGGAAGACATAAAGAAATGGAAAAATGTTCCATGCTCCTGGATTGGAAGAATAAATATTGTGAAAATGTCTATGTTACCTAAAGCAATCTACATATTTAATGCAATTCCTATCAAAGTACCATCCATCTTTTTCAAAGAAATGGAACAAATAATTCTAAAATTTATATGGAACCAGAAAAGACCTCGAATAGCTAAAGGGATATTGAAAAAGAAAGCCAACGTTGGTGGCATCACAATCCCGGACTTCAAGCTCTATTACAAAGCTGTCATCATCAAGACAGCATGGTACTGGCACAAAAACAGACACATAGATCAATGGAACAGAATAGAGAGCCCAGAAATAGACCCTCAAATCTATGGTCAACTCATCTTCGACAAAGCAGGAAAGAATGTCCAATGGAAAAAAGACAGCCTCTTCAATAAATGGTGCTGGGAAAATTGGACAGCCACATGCAGAAAAATGAAATTGGACCATTTCCTTACACCACACACAAAAATAGACTCAAAATGGATGAAGGACCTCAATGTGCGAAAGGAATCCATCAAAATCCTTGAGGAGAACACAGGCAGCAACCTCTTCGACCTCAGCCGCAGCAACATCTTCCTAGGAACAACGCAAAAGGCAAGGGAAGCAAGGGAAAAAATGAACTATTGGGATTTCATCAAGATCAAAAGCTTTTGCACAGCAAAGGAAACAGTTAACAAAATCAAAAGACAACTGACAGAATGGGAGAAGATATTTGCAAACGACATATCAGATAAAGGACTAGTGTCCAGAATCTATAAAGAACTTAGCAAACTCAACACCCAAAGAACAAATAATCCAATCAAGAAATGGGCAGAGGACATGAACAGACATTTCTGCAAAGAAGACATCCAGATGGCCAACAGACACATGAAAAAGTGCTCCATATCACTCGGCATCAGGGAAATACAAATCAAAACCACAATGAGATATCACCTCACACCAGTCAGAATGGCTAAAATCAACAAGTCAGGAAATGACAAATGCTGGCGAGGATGTGGAGAAAGGGGAACCCTCCTACACTGTTGGTGGGAATGCAAGCTGGTGCAGCCACTCTGGAAAACAGCATGGAGGTTCCTCAGAATGTTGAAAATAGAACTGCCCTATGACCCAGCAATTGCACTATTGGGTATTTACCCTAAAGATACAAATGTAGTGATCCAAAGGGGCACATGCACCCGAATGTTTATAGCAGCAATGTCCACAATAGCCAAACTATGGAAAGAACCTAGATGTCCATCAACAGATGAATGGATCAAGAAGATGTGGTATATATACACAATGGAATACTATGCAGCCATCAAAAGAAATGAAATCTTGCCATTTGCGACAACATGGATGGAACTAGAGCGTATCATGCTTAGCGAAATAAGTCAAGCAGAGAAAGACAACTATCATATGATCTCCCTGATATGAGGAAGTGGTGATGCAACATGGAGGCTTAAGTGGGTAGGAGAAGAATAAATGAAACAAGATGGGATTGGGAGGGAGACAAACCATAAGTGACTCTTAATCTCACAAAACAAACTGAGGGTTGCTGGGGGGAGGGGGTTTGGGAGAAGGGGGTGGGATTATGGACATTGGGGAGGGTATGTGCTTTGGTGAGTGCTGTGAAGTGTGTAAACCTGGTGATTCACAGACCTGTACCCCTGGGGATAAAAATATATGTTTATAAAAAAAAAAAAAAAAAGAAAGGACAAATACCCAACTTTTGTAGCAACATGGACGGGACTGGAAGAGATTATTATGCTGAGTGAAATAAGTCAAGCAGAGAGAGTCAATTATCATATGGTTTCACTTATTTGTGGAGCATAACAAATAGCATGGAGGACATGGGAAGTTAGAGAGGAGAAGGGAGTTGGGGGAAATTGGAAGGGGAGGTGAACCATGAGAGACTATGGACTCTGAAAAACAATCTGAGGGTTTTGAAGGGGTGGGGGGTGGGAGGTTGGGGTACTAGGTGGTGGGTATTATAAAGGGCACGAATTGCATGGAGCACTGGGTGTGGTGAAAAATAATGAATACTGTTATGCTGAAAATAAAAAATAAATTAAAAAAAAAATTAAAAAAAAAAAAAAAAAAAAAAAAAAAAAAAAAAAAAAGGATGGATGACAAACTCTAGAAGATTAGAACTATGGTTCCCAGACTTTCAGAGTTCCAACAGTCATAAAATTAAAAACAAAATAATGGGAAGGTAGGCCAACTTAAGCTTGGCACCTTTACATGGCCTTCTGTTTTTAAACAAAACAAAATAAAGCAACAATACAACCTCTATCTACTGTCCTCAAATAAACAGCATGTTAACAGCAAAAGTCAGTGTGAAACAGCATCAGAATAAAAACCTTTTTTACATTTAACTTTATGTTAAAAAATCACTATTATCCTTATTTGCCTTATATTCCCCCAAAAACAGTTAAAGAGAAAAAAAAAAAACCAACTCTGTCAAGAACCAGTAGCAGTCAGAAGGCTGTAGAATATTTAAGAACCACTCCATGGATTTCAATAGGAGTTCTTTTGTCCTCAGTGATAATAAGGACCCTATTAACTTAGAATTCTTGGGTATTTACCATAGGAAAGGCACAGTCCAAATAATTTACATCCAATTAATCAAAACAATCATTGAAATGGAAAGGTAAATTTATACTCTCCATTTTGCTGATGAGGAAACTAGAGTTTCAAGGGTCACAGTGCAAGAAAGCAGAGTACCACAGATATAAACTGAAATCTACCTATCTGACTCAAAACTGCATACTCTTAACTCCCATTCTGTGACTTCTTTTTTATTATTAATGTATATGTAACTCCTGTGGAAAACAGATGATTATATAAGATCCACTTTTCCTGTCATTTATTTCATCTTTTGCATAATGTGAATAATGATAATATCCTTAATAAGCTTAATATCTTTGTTTTTGTTTCCTATTGTTTGTGTTGCTGTTTTCATGCATCAAGCAAAAAAAAAAAAAATTCTCCAAAGAGAATATCCCAAAATTAAGATGGCAAAAGTTAATTAAAAAAAAATCTTCTTGGCAATAGGCTGCATTCAATTTTGATTACAGCTTACTCAAAAACAAGCATTTCACCTCTGCATTTGTTAATCTATATTTTACTGGACCTCTTCATTAGCATTCCTCTAATAGAAAATAAAACATGCAAAATGATCCATCATACTGTGTCTAGGTTATGTTTTATAAGAAGCTATATCCTCAATTTACTATTTATTTCCCACACTAATATAGGCAATCTTGAGCATTTGACTATGTTTTGACATAGACCACATGAGAATTTCCAATAATAATACAATTTTCCAATTTGATTTCCTAATTGTGAGTTTATCTGGCATCCATTACATCTAAAATCATGATTAATCTTACATTATGCCTTTTTAACATTTCTGAATTATGGATTTCTTTGAGCTAAAGTGAATAGCACTTGAGAGGAGAAGGGAGTTGGGGGAAATTGGAAGGGGAGGTGAACCATGAGAGACTATGGACTCTGAAAAACAATCTGAGGGGTTTGAAGTGGCGGGGGGGTGGGAGGTCGGGGTACCAGGTGGTGGGTGTTATGGAGGGCACAGATTGCATGGAGCACTGGGTGTGGTGCAAAAACGATGAATACTGTTATGCTGAAAATAAATAAATTTAATTTAAAAAAAAGAAAAAAACTTTTCAAAAGACACAGCAGATAAAGCACTTGAAACTTCAAACCCTTTCTGTTAAAGTCTGTGACAGTATGAATATATATTAAATACTTAAACGTAGATTTCACACCTAAGTTATAAAGAACAGTAGCTTAAAGAAACACAACTTTTATTTTATAGTGTGTCAGTATTTTAACATTTTTCTGACCTAAATTTGACTATGAAATGAGAATAGGGAAAATCTTAAGGCATACTTTTTATTCAAAAGAATCTATTTTTACTCAAAATTAAAATTTACTGATTGTCAGCTATAAAAACAGTAGAAATACTTTTTAAAAATGAGCTCTCTAAGTGTGGTACCTTTTAGAGAATGAAACTTCTAGCAGAATTCACTATTTCAAGGTAGATTTGAGCTGTACTTTCTGTTAGAAATAGAAAAGGCTTACACTATAAACCCCTTGAAGAGCTGCCAAATTAGGGTCATAGAAGTCTAAGCCTAGAGCTGATAGCAAAGGAAATCCAATTTGAGTCTGACAAAGAGAAGCTGAGGACTGATACCTGGAGATGGTGAGGAGGGGAGAAGCAAATTATTTGGTATTTACCATCAATATGTTGGCAGTGGTGTCATGACATCAAAGAACTCCTTAGTTTTCATCCTTGCATTTATTAAGTCCCAAAGAAGAACTTAAAAGATAGCATTTGTACCATGACCAGCAGACTCAGATCAATAAAAATATGTCAGTTGCAAATCTGACATCTACTCATACTATATGTTATAATAGGGAGGAAACCCAAAGGGCACATCTGGACTTGGGTCCCCATATGTTTATTATTTCTTCTTAATATATTCCATAAATGCTAATAACTCTCTGTGGGGGAATGTTATTACAATGAGAGCACTTGGTTACAAACAGGGCACAGAGGTTTAGGAAAAATGTAATTTCTAACAAGAAATAACTTCGGCTTTGTTATATTTGAGGACTTAAGTTAAATAAAGCTTATAGCGATGCCTGATTACGAAAAATCAAATATCGGGGGACAGGTGTGGATCCTGGCGTAAACAATATTTTATAAAATGAATTAAAGCATCACAGATATATTGAATGAATTAAAACATCACAGATATATTGAGATTTCATACCAAAGCACTACATGGAGGAATATGGAGGTAAAATGATCTTAATTCTTGGGGTAAAGTTTTAACCTTTTCTTTTTGAACTGAAAATCAAGCTCTCCTTCTTTATGCAACAGCATTTATTGTTATTCAGTAATCTTTTTTTTTTTTAAAGTTTTAATTTTAATGCCAGTTAATATACAGTGCTATATTGGTTTCAGGTATAAATATAGTGGTTCAGCAATTCCATACATTATCCAGTAATCTTTTTAAAAACACAAATGTGGCATAAAGAAAATTCTTAAGGCAACTACATGCAGGCTTATGATCACTTGCTCTAAGTCCTGTGTACTTAGTATTACTAAAAGAGAATTTCCCCCTAAATTTGCTCTTCTGTATAAAGCGTTATCATTGAAAAGTGACATACGACACAAGAATGATTCTAAAATTGACCCTCAAATGATCTGGGAAAACCCCAGTTCAGGGACTGAATTTAAATGCTGGGTATAATAAAGGCTTTCACAAGTGCTGTCAAAGGAATTCCTGTTCTATTAAAACAACTGAAGGATACATTGCTTTCTGGAAATATTTCTATCCTTCTCCATCACTATTAAGCATACTGCTCTCAAAATAAATCCCCCCAGGACTAATTTTCCTTATAAAAATTACAGCCAGAGAAGTTATAACATGTTATCATAAAATAAAGCATGGAGCTCTCGGCAAAGGAATAGTAAGTCAGCATTCTAGCCGTGAAAAGTTGGCAGCAAAAAACGTATCCCCTGAGAAATTGTGTGAGAAATTTTGATGGGATTAAAACATGCTGCATGACATATGGAATATATTTTTAACACATATAATAGGAGAAATAAATTGGAAGAAGCATCTAAGCATTAATCCCCTAACTCCCATATCTCTGTCCCATCCGTTAGGGATTTATCTCTTCCAGTTTGTCGTGGTAATGTAAGCATGAAAGGATTTTTCCTACCTTCTGGAATTCAACTTTAGTAAGGGAGATAAAATGTCACTATTATTTATCTGCATCGTTTAAGATGCTGTTTTGTACAGAATGGAAAGATGTAAATAGATAAATGCAGCAACCTCAACATACAAGATGCTGAGTTAAAATCAGTTTTTACTAATATTTCCTATCGGTGCTAATATTTTTCCATGCACTCAAATGATGTAGTGCATCGGGGTACACTTTGCCAAAAAAAAAAAAAAAAAAAAGACTTTGGAATATGTTGATGCTAACAAAATATCTAGATAAACTGCAAAAACTTTTGGAAACATACTCTGCTTGCTCCTCTAAAAGGATGGAAATTTAAAAAAATAAATATGTTTTGCTCTGTCTTTTCAAAGTATTTCTGCAGGCAAATCTGATTTTAGATTGTATGTTACAAAAATGTTACACTCTGCCTCTTCTGAATTTACTACTCTTGTATTTCATTCTATTAATAACATATTAGTGGGTGGAGATAAAGCAAAGCTACAGGATGGTTCTTCCATATTTATCATTATGAGTACAAAATGCAGCATATATAAACCTTTGAACCTCTAAGTTCTCCTCACTGTTAAATTTAGAAGGTGACCATCCCATAGAATTATTTTCAGGATTAAATAAATTGAGCCAACAAATGCTTAGCATAATATTCAGCAATACTCTAAGTTGCCAATTAATCTTAACTGTCTTCCCCATCATCATACGACCACCACCAACATCTATACAAACTAAGTCTTGCAGACCTGAGTTTGATTCAAGAGAAGATACTCCGGATAAATGGCCCAGTGTCCAACATACTGAAATACCTGTGACCAAACTTTATCATGGTTCTACAATATAGGCATCAACCGCACTGCACGGATGGAAAAACTGAGGCTTTAGAATGAAAGGGTTGGGGGTGTTTTAGTGAAAACTGTAGAGCAATTGGAGCACCTTCCTCTCTGGTGCTGAATCCTACATAGGAAGCCGTGCCTTGCACTTTGCATTCACTATGGGCAGCTCAAAATAATATTTGGAAAAGCAGCCGCAACAAAACTATTGCCATTTTCAGTTAATTTACTTGCATCATTTTGCCCTTGATATAACTGTTTACTATTTAATTGTATGCAATTTTACTACAAACAGCCAGAAACTGTGTGTGACAGGGAGAAATAATACATTAATTCATTAACCAATCAAACAATATATTCTGAAAGGAAGATTATGGTGACCCCGTAAAGTAAAATGTAGGAAGCTTTTAAAGCATTAAACAAACTGAGGGTTGCTGGAGGGGAGGTAGATAAGGAATGGGATAAATGGAGGATGAATATTATGAAAGGTACTTGTGATGAGCACTGGGTGTTGTACCTAAGTGATTAATCCCTGAATTCTACTCCTGAAGCTAATATTATACTATATGTTAACTCACCAGAATTTAAATAAAAACTTGAAACAACATGTGATATGATGAGCACTGGGTATTATACTGAACTAATAAATCACTGAACTTTAAATAAAAAACCAATGATGTACTATACCTTGGCTAATTGAATTTACATAAAAAAACTTAAAACAATAAAAATGAATCCAATTTTTTTTACCTAACAACATAATATCAGAGAGCATTATGTTCTTGTCTTTAAAAATCTGAAATGCATTTTACAAAATAAGATTAAAGATAAAATGGACTAAGAAATTATAATACTATTATTCTCCATATGAAGATTAAAAAAAAAAAAAAAAGAAAGCAGCCAAGTCAGACATAAATCAGCAGATACACTTTTATTTTTAAGAACAATTCCCAGTTTCAGGCTTTTTCCTCAGACATGATATTTTAGATTAAAATATCAATTGTATCTTCCGTGGTTTCACAGCAGCATAATCTCTTGACTCCTGTCACTGCTGAGCTGCCAGCATCAATTTTATATTTATTTCAAGGTGACTTTGGAATATTTCATCTCTCACATATGATTATTCTGCTTCCATTCAAGTGTTTTTGACTTGTTCCCCCATCTCATCATATGAGTAGTCCACCATATAAATGCACACATCTTGAACTGGAAAATTTCTTTTTTCTATGAATATAATCTTCTAACCCTCTTACAGTTTTAAAACATTTAAAACTTGCTGTCTGTCTCATGCTTGCTTGCTGTCTCTCTCCCTTCTTCCCTCCCTCCCTTTCTCTCTCTCTCACATACACGCACAGAATCATCTCTACAAGTGTATTCCATTTTGCAATGTGTATGAGAATTGTTTCATACAAGATGTCACTTAGTAGACTATCATATCCATAAATATGTCATAAGCATAAATGATAGCTTAAAATGTTAAATTGTGAAAGATGGTGGTATTTGTTCTCCTTATTTTGTTTAAAGATTTTATTTATTTATTTATTTATTTATTTGACAGACAGAGATCACAAGTAGGCAGAGAGGCAGGCAGAGAGAGAGGGGGAAGCAGGCTCCCCGCTGAGCAGAGAGCCTGACTTGGGGGCTCCATTCCAGGACCTTGGGATCATGACCTGAGCCAAAGGCAGAGGCTTTAACCCACTGAGCCACCCAGGTGCCCCATTCTACTTATGTTTTACTAAGAGAGGACCCTTGTATGTTTCCCCAGGAAATATATCCACTGTAAGAAGCTATTCTTTGTGCAGGTTCACTTGAATTTTTGGTTCTTTGGTTGTTAAATTTTTTTCTATGCTGTCTCTGTGCTCATGGTAAACTCTGCATAAATACTCATGGATTTATTTCCCTACTTCTGCTCTTTCATATCTAGCCTAAGCTCAATGATATTTTCCCATTGTAGATGAGATTTTTATCAACTTTCCTTTTAAATCACCCACTAAATACACACCCGACTGTTTTATAACAAATAATTCTAAATGTGATTTTCATGGATATTATAGATTCAATAGGGTCTTTGCACCCATATACTTTTCACCTGAATGCTTGCCACTTTTCAGGTCTCCCAAAACATTTGCACCCCCACCCAAAACCCCACCAAATACACAGCTTCAATTTTTAGTCCCTGATAAAGGTTCTAGTTAACCTCATCTGGATTTTCCCATCATCCCTTTCCTAGTCTCCTGACAGGACCTACCTACAATACTAGATATAAAATGATGGACCCCAAATCTCCAATTTTACTGAGCACTTTAATCACTTAACATCTTAGATTCTGGTACTTTGGAATAGTAAGATCCAGTCAATCTTCTCAGTGCTCTCAGTTTCCATGTGTAAAATGGCAGTAATAATGATATCAATTTCAAGGGCTTATAGTCCTGATTGAATGAGGAGACTGTGTAAATTGCTTGTATGGGTTCCTCCAATTAATAAGCACTTATGAGTTGCCATTATTATCTTCCTAATATTAAGTATTTGGGGCTTCGTAACAGTTTCCATAGACCATTTATCTTTCATCATGATGCCCGTACATTCATTTGCTTTAATCTGTTGTTTGACTTTTGTTATCCAAATCTTTATTCAGTATGTTCTTTTACTAATATATTACTTCAGTCTAGCTTTAGTCTGCTTGCTTAAATTACTATCCATTTTTAAATACTCAGAATTTTTAATCACAGTACTTTTGGCAAAGTTTATTCATTAGTATATTAAAGGTATATTTAAACTTAGCTCTGATAGAATTATTGACTTTGAATGGGAATTGATAATATTTATGTCCTATTCCAATGTTTGCTTCCAATAAATGCATTTCTTTAAACATGCTGTTTTATATAAATAAAATTTTTTAAAAATCACACTACTTTGTTATCTAACATGACTGGTTTTATCATAAGGGCAATATTTTCCTCTTATTCATCTCTTCACACAATTCACACCTTTCAGTATTTCGAACTGGGTTTACACACTTTCATTAACACTAGGTAAGTGTCCTATACATGTTAGTTTACTTTCTTGTTGTTTCCCAGAGAGGAAAGCTCTCTTAGATGATGGACAATGAAGGACAGAATTTCTTTAATTACTTAAATTATCATTTCAGACTAGAAATATAGTTTATGTTTGGTGACTGCAGTGTATTTTCACAAGAAATAAGAAAGTATTTATCAAACTGATAAAAAGCTGCATGAATCCCAATGTAAGAGTTTGCAAAATGACTTACCAATGAAGCAGTAAATATAGAGATAATCAATACACTTACTGAAGTAAGTTTCTTCTTAGTAGATGAGTCATTTAAAATGTTATTTCTGTTAAAAAAAAACCCTGGATTTTCCCACTCGAATCTTGGGATTGAAATAAAAACATAGCCACATATACAAGGCAAGTCATGTAAAGTTCAATACAGTAGTAGATAATTTTAAAATGTCATAAGATTTTATACTTGCAATCTTGTTCAAAACTGAATGAAACTGCAGAGTCGCAAGTGTGGAATTTTGTTTAATTTAAAGAAAAAAAGAAACAGAGTCATAAATACAGAGAACAAATGGGTGGCCACCAGAGGGGGAGGAAGGTGGGGAGATGGGCCAGATAGGTAAAGGGGATTAAGAGGTAGAATCTTCCAGTTATAAAATAAGTAAGACATAAGAATGAAAAGTACAGCATAAGGAATATAATGAATAATACTGTATTCACTTTCTATGGTGAATGGATAATGACTACATTTGTGGTGAGCACTAAGGTATAGAAAATGTGACTCACTATGTTGTATACCCAAAACTAATGTAAGATTGTATGTCAATCATCCCTCAATAATAACATTTTTTTAAAAAACTGAAGAACTCAAACAATAAAAAAAGAAAAAGGGGGAAAAAAGGTATTTTTGGCTAACAAGACAAAGAAGAGTAATGATTATTTTGGAATTCTGTTTAAATTTCCCTAAATAATAGGTAGGCCTGACTATTTATTTATTTATCTATTTACTTACATACTTATTTATTTAACCAGACCTATGAAACTGTGATTTCCTATTATGCCCTGGCTGTTGGAAAACTGAGCGAGAATTCTGGTGCTCACCTACAGAAACCATTTTCACATTCTTGCACACTATTCTTACTTCTATCTTTTCTGCGCGGTCCTCGTTTTCTGCTGTAACCACCATTTTGCAAACATGTAGTTCAAAAGAATCCATCTTCAAATACTTCCAGAATCACCAAAGATGGGCGTGGCTTGTTCCACTCCTGTCCTGTGTCATATCCTCTAGCGTTTCCTCCCAAATCACATCACTTTTTGCTGTTCTTTAAACACCAGGCGTGTTTTCACCTCAGGCCTTTGCCTTTGTTGCATCCTGCCTGTAATTCTCTCTTCTCCATGCAGCTACAATGCAGGCCCCTCCACTTCCTTTACTTATTCTCAAAAGTCAGCCCATGGGAGGGGTCATCTTTGACATCCTCTAATATAACATCTCTTGAATGTAAGAATTACTCAATGGATAAATAAAAGACACGGAATCGAAACACATGAATTACATATGTTGATTTATTATCGTAGAAGAAAACAATGCAAATTCAAAAATAGCAAATGCCTAGTGCTTTGTCTTTTAAGATGCAAATTAACATGAACCTAGTTGCAAAACAGAGGTTATAAAATCCAATTTAATTTTGTCTCCTTCTATTTTAGCTTAATTTAACTTCCTTCCCAATTTTACTTTCCTGAACTTTGAATCATTCCAGAAAAGAAATGATCCAAAATAAATGTTTCCTGGTTTAGAATTAGCATGGTTGTTGCAAAAAATAATGCATTTCTCACAAGTGAGATGGTATTCAGGTGGCTCAATGCAAGCCAAATGCCAGGTAAAATGAAAGGATTCTCATTATAAGGCTTGTTTTGTCTGATGGGGGATTTTGGAGTCCTGCAATTCTGTAATAACATTATCTGTTATAGGAGATTAGGCAAACGAGAGCCAATTAAACTGCTGGACAACAGCCAAGGTACCACTGCCGACACAAATAGGAGTTTACTTGCTAGTATCAAAGGAAGTCCCTGATCTTATCTGAACACCTTTCTTTTTCCTTGTGGAAAGCTTCTTATTTTTAATGATACAATGCAGAGAAATAAATCTTAATATTTCAGCTATCATACAGCAAAAGGAATAACAGAACAATTCTTAAAGCCCGAGGTCATGCTGAAATGGCCTCTAGTGTGTTGTGTGAGGAGAAATCACTCTCTACTTGGGGTTCCGAATGTTAAAAGGGAGTGAGGAGCCTCATAAGAATAGCTTTTTCAGCACTCAGTGAACTGGCCCTCTGAAATGTTAGGCACAAGGATAGCTGAATGGTTTAAAGCTTTAATGCTTTCTTCATTTTTCCAAAACGCGAAAAGCACTGATTAATGTTCGTCCTACTCATACAAGTTCACTGACATGGATATCACCAGGATCCTCAGCAAGTATCTCTCATTATTTAGCTAAATTTTTTTCTAACTGCTTCTGTTTCTCAAGCATGTTCCTTTGTTGCTCCCTTTAGGACTTCTTTGTCCTTAAATGGCATGGTGAATGCCAGTGGCAAGTGTGGTAATGAAGTCCAATGAAAGAGAAAAATGTGATATTCTCATGAATAAGTTATAGGTTGAGGTACACTGAGAAGAAATTTGAATCAGCAGTTCTTATGTACAGTTAGAGTCTACATATCTAAGTTATGTCACTTGTGCAGGATTTTCTAAATTACTGCATAAAATAATTACTTTAACACCTCAAGGAAAGAGGTATCATATAAAATGATACATAAAATTTCCTATACAATATTTTACACTATCAATTTAAAACATTTTGATGTAAATTGGGTAATAAATGGGAATTCCTTTATCTTTATTTCTTATGCCTTTCCTTATTTTACTCTTTTGGTATTTGGTACCTCAAGTTATATATAATTTTCAAAAATACTCAGCATTAATGAGGAAAATTAGGCCATCAGAGCTTTCTAATTATAATGAAAATGTTCTCTCATATTCATGTAAGATTTTGACTTGTTCTCCACTCTTTTCATACTCTGAAACCCATTTTTCACTGTTGTAATCTATAATTGCTATAGGAAATACATATTTTGATGTTCATTGTTCTGAATACAGAATGCAAGTCTGATTCATATATCACTTAATAATTGGAAAATGGTTAAATAACTGAGACACTGACATAAAAAAATTTAAAAGGTAACACAGAGTGCTGTCAGTGTTAATGGGATGTAAACAAGCTACTGTAATGGATTACTGCATTTCTGGGTCACCAAATCCTCTCCATAACCATTTAGGAATATTAATCAGGCAAAAAAACATCAAATGAATCTCAGTTTGATGTCAGAATAGCTGTGAAAATTCTTCTTCCTCTCATTTTGTGTTCACTATTACCAGATTCCTAATATAGTAAAAGTCACTCTACCTCAATGCATACTTGTATTCCCAAATAGAATACATTCTCAGAATCCATGCTTTTCTCTCATCCCATTATTTTAAAATTACTTTGCAGTATTCCATATAATAAGACATAAAATGTAAGTTATGGAAGTATCTAAACTGAGGTCTCCTGCCCACTGCAATCTCCCCAGACTATCTATGCCCCCTTCCTATAGGCAAGCTCCTTAAGCAATTACAAATATAAATAGGCCAAGATATCCTATGATCATCACAGTGTGTGTGTGTTTGTGTGTGCACGTGAACACATTCCTTCCCCTAAGCAGTAGCACATTATACCTATTTTTTATATCCTCCATTTTAAAAATTAACAATTTTCAAAATCTTTCCACACTAGCACATATAGAAGTGTCTCTTCCCTCTTCACAGCTGGATGGTGTCCATTGTGTGGATGAATTATAATTTTTTTGATTATGCCTTTACTGGTGAATATTTAATTAGTTTCCAATCTGACACAACTCAAGAAACAATGAGTGCAGACAAATACACACACATGGCATATGGCATGGATGGGTGTATCTGCAAGATAAATTCAAAAATCACTGAGTCAAAGAGTATGTGCCATTTTTGTCTTGATAGATATTGCTAAGTGGCTCTGCATATAGGCTATATCAAACTCTCATCAGCAATGTATGAACACCTGGTTCTTGACATCCTTGCTATTTGTTAACTCTGTTAACCTGATGGAGAAAATTTTTTGTTTAGATTTCTTTTATTACAAAGGAGGTGGAATATTTTCATATATTTATCTCGCAGCCAAATGACTTTCCTCTTCTATGAACTATTTATTCATATAATATGCCCATTCTTTATTGAGTTGTTGGTCTTATTGATTTATAAGAGCTTTTTGCAACTGTCTGTGGTAAGAGTTGTATGCAACTTGCTATTTGTGTTTTTTCTTCTGTTAATTTACAGCAAATTTAAAGATTTTATTTATTTATTTGACAGAGAGAGATCACAAGTAGGCATAGAGGCAGGCAGAGAGAGAGAGAGGAGGAAGCAGGCTCCCTGCTGAGCAGAGAGCCCGATGCGGGACTCGATCCCAGGACCCTGAGATCATGACCTGAGCCGAAGGCAGCGGCTTAACCCACTGAGCCACCCAGGCGCCCCAATTTACAGCAAATTTAAAGCCTCCCAAACAATGTCACCTCTTCAGACCCCACCCTTGTTCCTCTACCTCTTCTCAAAGTTAACTACAATATAAAAGTACCTTCCCCAGTTAGGAAGAAAGTGTTAAGAATCCCAGCATGTTACACTGACTGCTCAAAATACCACATCCAAACACCCATAAACTTACATTTCCATCTTCAATCTCTTCATGTCTTTCCTGCTACCAAATAATAATTTTCCATTCCATGATGTCTCAATTAGACACCAAAGAAGACATTTTAAATCCCATAAAATCACTTATTTTATGTTTTCTCAAGGCTTCCAGTTTTTAATATGCTTACATTTCACCACTCTTGACCGTGTGTTGGGTTTCTCTCTTGGTTTTTTTATTTCTCTCTATGTGTTATTAGAGTATGGTACTGTATTGTCCTTAATGACCATGTGACATGTCCCTGGGGCCAACCGAGTACAGTATCATTTGTGCGACAGTTCTTGAAATAATGAGATCCTTATTTTTCCCCTTTTTTCACAATCTATCCAATGTATAAGTAAATTAATAAATACACCTGTTTTGTTTTATAAGCCCCTTCTTCCCCAATACCTAATATATTCCATGGTATATAATTTTGATGAATATTAAGTAGTCATATATGATTTTAGAAAATTATATGTTATAAGGAATACATCACGTAGCTGACAAACTTGCAAAGCTAATTTGTGTGCTCCATGAAGAATAAAATATATGAACCCAATTGAGATGTGATTATATCACTGGTTCTTGATTTGTTATTTCCTTTTTGATCTAAAAAAAATATTTTTCCACATCTTTGAGATAGAGGTCCATTTCTGTGCTTCACCTTATTTGAAAAACTATCTAGTCAAATTAATTTAAGCATATGACTACTAGTGAGCAAGACACTAAGTGTATATGGACACACATATGCATACGTACTACTCTCTTCCCTGCCTGAAGCCAAACTTTAAGAACTCTCAAACTCTGAGAACAGCTCTAGACTTCAAAACAACTGTTGTTAGAGATGGAAGAGCTGCAAACCTTTCCTCCTTGGAAAGAATGAAGCATCCCCTGTGGATCCAAGCAATAAACCAACAACATAGAAGAGAGAACCATAAAAATAGTACCACCATACTGTGATTATTTGATTTCCCACTTAAAAGGAGATGCGTTCTCTGATGGGTTGGTAATCTATACATAAACCAGTTTTTACAGAAAGTTTGGAGTAGCAACACAAGGCAGAAGAAAAAGGACAGAAAATTGAGGGAAAAGGCACAAATTCCATGGCAATCATTCAGGACAGGCACATGGCTATTACAAGAATCCCCTAATCAGCTGCCCAGGGAGCATGGCTGTGGTAAGAGGTAGGTCAGCTATCAGGGGTAGGTGGGAAAGGAAAAGTGTCACCTGTACCTCATCACTTTGCCACCTTGAGGCATAAGACATTCCTACTCTATATGAGAATAGAGTTTGGGTGTTTCTAAGTGTGAATGCTGTGGTGGAGGCAAATTAACCACTTGCTTTGGGCTCAATTGTTCCTTAGGCATCGATTGCTTAGGCATTTGCTGAAGGCCACATTCCCAAAAAAGACAAGAGATATTAGCGCTTCTCATCCTCTCCTTGTATTTACACTAAAGCACCAGCAGATCATAATAACTAACATGTAAAATTATCATTAAGAGAGAAAAGGAAACTTATAATTGAGATATTCTCAAGTAATATCTTCAACAAAGTGTATCTTTGAAGAATTCTATGGGGGATAAAAGGCATTTGAAGGTGTTCTTGTTATAGTATCTGAGGATTGACAAGTTTGATTCATCTGCTAAAGATGGAAGTTCTGGTGATTAGAGGAACTTCCGTAATGGGAATACTCAGGTGACTAATTCACCATGGAGTCTGAGATAATAAAATTTGATTGCACACATGTAAGTGAAGGGGGATACATGTTCCTCAATATATAAAATGTGAATGCAAATGTATTTCAAATATGAAACTAATAATCAGTTTTATAAATGTTTATTTGCTGACTGCTAAAATTTGTCTTCTAAAATTTTATGCCAGTCTTGTTTTAGGTATGGAAAATGAGAAGCTTAATTTTTAAAAGTCAAAAAATAAAATGCTTAAATCCTTTCTAGGTGAACTGAATGCTCCAGATAGAGCAATTCTCCCATCAAAATCTGTTAACATCTAAAGAAAGTCTTTTCAATGAATTTGAGAATGTTAAGGACCCATGTCTTTTCTTTTTCTAAATAGTTACTTTGTTCAAGTGCTATCAGATTCAAGTTTTGGGGATCTGAAAGGGTCTATATAAAATTGCTTCCTAATTTACTTCACTGTCTGTGTCAAAGATTCACCAGACATATCCCTGAGATGTCATATTTCAGTGCAGAGTCATTCCTGTGTTGGTTTCTATGGCAGCCAATTGCAAAAAATTTAAAGCAGTTATCAACTTTCTATTCCAGTGTTGACTGCAAGCATCAGTGTTAGGAAGACTATATTTGTCTTGACAAGTCTCCATCTGAATATAATACATATACAGTCATATCCCTAAGTTGTGAGTCAGCATAATACCAGAAACAAACAGAAACAGCGGTGCACATGGAGATGCACAATGTTGATGTGTATGTGTGAGGAGGAGAAGAGAGGGGAGCTTTGGAACAGAGGAGAGAAGGAGAGAAAGATACTGTTGCATAATTCAAGACTCTCTAAAATGTAGAGATGCAATCCTTCTCTTTCCCAGAGTGTCACTACAGGTAGAAAAAGCTGAAACCACATCCTTAGTTGGTGAAAGGAGAGAGACTTGGTCCAGTTCCTAATCTGAATCAGAGGAGACTGCAGATCTCAGGAGTAGATCTTCAGAGGTAGACTAGAGAAAGAATACAGGAATAAAGGGAAATAAAGGAAACAGTGGCAGGAAAGGAAAAAAAAAAGTTACCCCTTTTTAAGTTAAAATTATATTTAGAATATGAGTGTCATATCTTTATTTCCATTCATTCCATCATTCAGATTCCTGAAATACTCTATAACACTCTGGTCCTCAATTTAATTGGTGGGGAGAACCTAAAGACAAAGAGTGGGGATGAAGTCTACAATTTCTCCTCACTATCATGCGTGGAGAGGTGATGACACCCCGAAACCTGTAAGATGTGGGCAAAAAGAGGTCATGAAGGCTTCTGGCCAAGCATTCAGAAGTAACATCCCCTCAGCTGGGTCTCCACAGGAATATTGCTTACTCTTTTTTTTTATGACCAGACTATTAGATTCAGAGCAGAGTAGTAGATATAAAATGGGATTTTCACTCACAAAGATCTGGATTTTTTGTTGTTGGATATACCAACTCTGCTGTTCCTTTGTGATCATGGATAAGTTGCTTACCTATTCAAGCCTCACTTTCAAAGTCTATAAAATTAAGACATATGACTTGCTTAAAGGGGCTGATAGGAAAATTACATGAGAAAATAAATGCAAGGCTCCCAGCACAAAGGCTGGCTCATATTAAATATGTAATATATGAGAACTATTATAATTAAGGCTAATCATTATACTTTGAATTTTACGATTTTATCATACATGCTATCATTTTGAATTATATTATCCTGGCAGCCCCTAGAATACTTGGTAAAATCCTATACATATAATAAATGTTCAATTGCTACTTGTGAGTGAATGACTGAATCTCAGTTTGATAGAAATGGCATATACATAACATTTAAGATCCAAGTAATAAACTGATTTTTGTTATATGATTGTAATAATAGAAGAATCCAGGTAAAGCCTGGTAGTTTAAGTTTTCTTATAGCATTTAAGTTCAGAGGAATTATAGCATAAACAACCAACATAGGGTTTGGAACCAAACTGTCTAGGTTCATATCCCATCTTTACCATTTATGAAAAGTGTGAACTGGAGTACAGGTCCCCCACCTGTAAAACAGTAGAAATAGAGCTGTCTCATAAGATTATTGGGGTGATTAAATGAGTTGATAAAATTAAATGGGTAAAGTCTCCAGAATAGTGCTTGGCACTTATGAAGCAACACTGAAGTGTTATCTCATTAAAATCAGTGATTGATGTTGAATATTATCAATAGTTAAGGAAAAAGGTCCCTACTTTTTAATAGCCTATGTAATAATATGTAATTTAAGTATGAAAGTCTGAACACAGCTGATATGGGGAAGAGTAGATCCAGTCTCAGTCCTGACTCTAATTGGCTTCATGATGTTGAGCAAATCATGAGGCATCTTTGACTGTTCATGAGAACATTAAATGTGGGCATAGCATAGATTTTGCTTGTGGTCCATCCAATCTCTACTACGATAACATTCTGATTTTTACTGCATCTTGTAGTATCATTTATCTTCCCCCAGAGGTGCAGCTTCAATTCTATAAAAGAAGGCAGTTGGGGAAAAAAAAAAAACTTATATAGAGAATTTCACTTTGTTATCAAGTTTCTAGTATCAAGTCTATTCCATACACAATAAGTCAGAACAATAGTAAAACATCCTGATGCTATTTCTTTTCAAGACCCCTTCACATTTACCACTGCCATTGGGATTGAATTGGGAGGCTGTGGACAGCCTCCAGAATTTGGAAAAAGGCAAGGAGATGGATTCTTCCTTACAGCCTCCAGAAAGGAGTGCAGTTCTGACAATTTCATCGGTTAGAGCTGTGTCAGATTTCTAATTCTAGAAGTAGAAGACCATAAAATCGTGTTGTTTGAAGCCACTAAGTTTTTGATCACTTGTTTCAAACTATTTTGTTTTTTTAAAATTACCACTGAAAATTAGAAATGGAATGTAGTGTGATATTCAAGGTCATTTTGATAAGAGATAGTTATAATTCTAAAAAGGAATGTAATCCAGTTATAACAATTCTTTATCACATAAGAAAGCACGACTAATGACAAGGAAAATAATTATTCTACCTTCCACAAAAGAGATTAGGTTATACTAACATACAGTTTTATCACACACCATAAAGAAAAACGTTTTGCTACTAATGTTGCCATTTTTCCTAGATTTAAAGGGATGCATGATATATAAATCTCATTTTTAAAAGCCGTCATCATTTGGAATGAAAGCTTTGTAATAGAGAAATATGACATAGATAGTTTAAAATTTCTTAAGTCCCCTTTGAATCATTGTGTGGTATTAATTAAATAGATATTAAGAGGTCATTGATAAGGAAAAGAGAGGATTCTGAATTTTTGTTTTGTTTTGTTTTGTTTTGAAAATGAAGTCCTAGGTCACATCCTCATAGAAATCTACTGTTGAATGTAGACCCATCTGCTTCTGACTTCCCTTCTGACATTTTGTTCTCTGGATTACACATGCTTACATCCACCCTTCAGAGTTGATGATGCACCTGGCACCTGTAGTCTATGGATCATTATTACAGGTGACTGTAGGTCCATCATGAACAATTATGAGTCACTGAGGATATCATTAAAACGATGTTTCTACCCTCCCAAACCTGGAGGAGGACTAAACTGGGTCTTGGTGATCTACAATGTCTACAAAGAAATCAAGATTAGTTAAGAACAAAGAAACCATGGACAAGAGGGCAACTCCCAGACTGATATGGAATTGAATAAAGAGTAAAGCAACGACAGGCTTAAGAAATGGTATGTGGAAATAAATTACATAATTGAGAGACTGAGGGCAAGCAATGTCCAACAATGACAAAATGTGTCAATATGGCTGACTCAAGATAACTGGCCTGTGGGGCCAAAATAATTATCAATGGATGGTGTGGGAAGAACAAACAGAAACTCTGAAGAATAGGATTAAATATGTCAAAAACACTGTATTATCTAAAACTGTTAACCAAAATCATCTGTTCTAATTTCCTGAACACCCACTGCATGGTGTAACAATTCCAGGTGATATTTAGATACCCAGATAATCCACTTCTCCTACATATAAGCAAACATTAGCAGAAGGGAAAGAAAGGCCACTTAAAAACTTTGTAATCATCATTCAACTTGAAAATCACAGAAGCAGGCATGTAGGTCTTTCTCTAATACTCATGAGCAATGGAGATCTACTGTACTGAGAAAACACAGCTTGCTGCCAAATCTGGTGCACTGTGCTTTTGCCCTCTTTCCCATTCTCAACAATAAGGAGGACTCTACATCACAGCTATTGAGTTCATTCAGCTGTTTTCATATCATTTCCTTCACAATCTCCCCGTAAATTTCTATTGTGCCAACATACGAAGAATTGATTACATTCTTTTTCAGTCTGTCTCTGAAACTTGCAATCAAATTATTCTATGCAATTAAAAATGCATGAATTTTTCTTATTTAGAAATACCTCTCCACAAACCCCTCCTTACCTCCACACTCTTGTCATCTCCTGCCCCACCCCCTTCAAAGGTTCTCTACTGCTGGTTTATAGTATAATCCACTTAAGAGCATCCTCTATTGCAGCAGCATGACACATTTTCGGTACCACACATTTGTTTCACAATAATCAACAATCAAATAACATGAAATAAGAGATGATTTTATTGTTTTAAAAATTTTTTAAAAGATTTTATTTATTTGACAGAGTGAGATCACAAGTAGGCAGAGAGGCAGATAGAGAGAGAGAGGGAAGCAGGCTCCCTGCTGAGGAGAGAGGCCAATGTGGGGCTCTATCCCAGGACCCTGAGATCATGACCTGAGCCGAAGGCAGAGGCTTAACCCACTGAGTCAACCAGGCGCCCCAAGAGATGATTTTAATAAAGACAGGTTTGTACAAAATAGTAGTATTCTAGCCCTTTAATATGCAAACACTAGGGGCCCTGAACTAGTACATATCACTGTTTCTATAAATTCTATATTGAATATATTTTTAATTCCAACTCATGTAATAAACATTACACTAACAAAATAATTTATCATTTTATATTTTCAGAGGATGTGCCATGTGCAAAGCATAGAACGAGGCACCCTGTTTTATAATTGCATCGAAACGGGGGTCCCACTTTTACCTATCAACGTATACTCAGATCAAGGCTTCTGGCATTTTATAGCTAAGGACACTAACTCTGCTTGCTGCAGTTTAATGATTGGTGCTGAATCTAATTAATGCTCTTTTCCCATTAGCAGAACCTAGGGTGCCTATAAACCTAACTTCAGTGCAAGAGGAATGAGCACTTCTCTAAGAATGACAGGACTCTATCTGGTAGGGTTACTGGTAGTTTATGAAACAAGCAGCAATTCTAAATTAGGTTATGCTGGTTTTGACAGTTTCTGCAAACTGACATTTTCATTTGCTCAGTTTCTTGGAACAACCCATCATGCAGATATATTACTTGTTGAAACCTCATAAAAACTCTGTTTTTCTCTGGGTTGTGAGCATGCATTTCTAATGAATTTGGCTCTAAGTGAAAGTCAAGTTCCTACCCACTACAGTTAAGGATGGTCTTATTTTACTGAATACCAATTTAGCAATATCAATGTAATTCAGGTGTCCTTATATCTAATATTGTTTATATAAAGTATTGTTGTTGTGCCCTGAAATGGAAAAAAAAAATTAAGACACAGGAAAAGGATTAAAGACAAAAAAGATAAAAGACAAAGGAAAAGGATTAAAAACCCTTAGGGGGCTTGATACTTGGCTGCTCACACCTACAGTTTATCTTTTTGGTGCAAGTCAGTGATGACTAGCATAAAATATTGCCATTTTAGGCTAACTGGAATAAGAGCTCAATCATCTTGTTAAACATCTGATGGCACGGTCAATACCCCCAGTCCAATACACAGTGGGGCTCTGGTAATATTTAAAACATCCTTGCTCAATAAAGTCATAGAAAAGTTATTTACTTTTATGTCTGCAAACTGAAGTAGAGTTTGAGTACGTGGAAAGAGGAACTATATCCACAAATGAAGTTTTTCTCAGTTGGACCTTCTGATTACTTTTCCTTGATATAGTGTTAGTCCATTTCCATACAGAAGCATGCTTATTAGAATATAGTGACCCAAACAGTTTAAAAATCAGGAATTTCTCAGTCAACCATTTTTTAAAAGATTTTATTTATTTATTTAACAGAGAGAGATTATAAGTAGGCAGAGAGGCAGGCAGAGAGAGAGGAGGAATCAGGCTCCCTGCTGAGCAGAGAGCCTGATGTGGGGCTCAATACCAGGACCCTGAGACCATGACCTGAGCCGAAGACAGAGGCTTTAACCCACTGAGCCACCCAGGCGCCCTAAGTCAACCATTTTTGCTACAGAATGGCAGACAAATGATTTGACCAATATTTCCACTGATGTTTGGTTGTTTGGTGCTGCTTAAATACATCAATAAAACACAAAAATCTCGATCCTCAACATTATGTTCAATGAGGCATTGGGGATAATTCACCAATTGACTTAAACAGGATATGATGGAAAATCAGCTGGCTAAAGCATAGATTCAGCCATACCTCTGGGAAGAAAGAGAGCACCAGTTTCAGTATGAACATCAGTTCATTAAAATCATAGGCTGCCTAGCACATGCACCTCCTTATGCTTTGGGATATTTTACCCAAATAACTGATGTAAGAATTACTATATTTGTCTTTTTTATGAATTCCACCTATGATCTATTCAATGGCCAGAACTGGAACTCATTTGACAGGATTTCATAAGTTTCTTTCTTATTGGTTTTCTTATTGGTTTTCCTATATCAATTTTTCAGACATTATTTGTTTATTCTAACCTCATAACTATAAAAATGATACTTGCATAGGGCTTGTTATATATGTAATGACTCTGAAAGATATTTATGTATTTATTCTTTTTTTCAAGAATGAATTCAAGGTAACTTAATTAAATAGAGAAAAAATGTTAAAAACTGGAAGGGAAAAAAAGAAATACAAGGATAGAGACATAGAGAAAGTTCTTAACTAAATTGAGTACAGATTTTTTTTCAACTAGCAACTAACTGAAAGATGAAAACAACAGCACATGGATTGCCTAAGAGCAACACAACTATTTCCAATATGATGGGAAAAAGTTTTCCATAGGTCTTTAAAATGTTATAAAGAACATCTCTTATAGAATTATTAATAGTAAGTGGCCTCACTGACCAATGTAGCTGTTGTTCAATATGACTGATTTATGTAGAAATGAAGTCAAGACATGTTCTTATGCTATGTGTTACAATTAGCCCCTTCCAAGACAGCCAAACGGAGGCTGTGAAGAAACTTGCCATATAGCCCATTCAGAAACTAAAACTGACTAGTATTCATGCATTTTACTACTCTCCACCATGCTCTAGATGCAGGAAACACAGGAGTGCTTGCTTCATTGCAGCAGGACAGGAAGGAAATGCTGGTAGCAGAAAGCCTTAAAGGCTACAACCATGTCCAACATTTACTGACCGACCGCATAGGCCAGACACTATAAAAATACGTTAAATGCACTATCTTATTTAATCTTCAAGCCAGTCTCAAGTGGTAGTAATTCTTATTCATTGTGTTTCCTATCCAAGAAAACTGAGGTTTAGTGGTGTCATGCAACTTCTAAGAGGTCAGAAAGTTGGAAGTATTAGAGGTGGAATTTGAATCCAAGTTCCTTAACTCTAGAATCCACATAATTAAGCATTTTATTATGCAACCTTCTTATATCAAAGGATATTTCTCTGTATGTACAGGGGACCAGCAAAGATTTTGGGGTGTGTAAAGATGGACAGATCACATTCGTTCAGTCCATCAGTCAATATTTGTAACCTGCATAAAATATGCTAGCATTCTTGTAACATTAAGTATTCTTCTAAGAAACATACAGTGTGTTAGTATTCTTCCAGAGCTACAGTTTTGAACAAGACAAATCCCCTGCCTCACTGAATTTATATTTTAGTCTCTTTTTAAGGAAGGTGACTCTGGATATAGTATGAAGGGTTTTATGGAGTTGCATGACACACATAAAAGAGTTCCATTTGAAAGATATTGTGCTGATCCAATGCACAATCTGTTGAGGATCTGAATCAGCTATTTGTTGTTGAATAGTAAATTAAAAAAAATTCATGGTGTAAAGCAATGTACATTTTATTATCTTACAGCTTCAGTGGGTCAGGAGTCCAGATATGGTTCAACTGAGTGTCCTGCTCTGGGTCTCATAAGGCCACATCAAGGTGTTGTTTGGGCAGCATTCTTTTATGGAGCTTGGGTTCTCTTCCAAACTCAGATGGTTGTTGGAAGCATTTAGTTCCCTTTGGTGGTAGATCTCTGTTTTTTTGTTACCTATCAACCAGGCAGCACTCTCAGCTCCTAGAGACCACTTGAAGTTCCTTGCTACATGACTCGCTTACAACATGGCTACTTACTAATGAAGGAGGACTTCATTTCTAGCAAGGGAATTCTCTCTTGAGGAAGGGCCAAGTCCTATTTCAGAGGTGTTCTCTTGACTAAGTGAGGCCCACCCAGGATAATCTGCATTTTGATGAGTTCGATATTAACTAATTTGGGACCTTAATTCTGTATGCAGAATCCCCTTCACTTTTGCCCATATAATGTACTGAGTCAGGGCAATGGCATCCATCATATTCAGTCTCTCCCACACTCAGGGGAGGGGATGATACAGGGCAGGAATCCTGGAGGCCTCCCAGAGGCTCCTGCCTTCTACAGGATCTGACCCCATCATCCCCATTTTGTAGCATATCCAGAATGAAGGGTGCCAGGTAGAGTTTAGAAATAGAGCTAAGAGGAGGAAAGGGGGAAGGATTTACAAAGAAGGACCATTAAACAGGACTAGAATCTTTTCTTCTCGTGAGAGCCGTAAAAAACCTTTAAGTGAAATATATCACTAAGAAGTGGTAGCACAAAGATAACTATTCCACGTGGGGCATGTTGAGGTGCTGCAAGGAAATGTGGAAGGTATGTCTTGCAGGCATCTGGATCCTAACAGGGAAAGGGTAAAAAGAAGCACTAGGGGAGAAAACCCGTAAGTTACTTGAATAGCAGAGCCAGGTATAAACAGATGACATCCCATGATTTCAACTATAGTCGAAGGGGAAATGACCCAGTCTAAGAACTTGATGCACTGTAAGCTACAATCAAATATTTTCAATTTAATTTGAAATGTTAAACTTTGAAAATGCTTCCTGTGAAAATACACCTAAATTAAAATGTGAACTTAGAAAAATGAATGTCTTGGGTAACTTGCTTTCCTATAAACTTGTTGTTTTCCACAAGTAAAAGACAAACACAGTCATTCAAATGTCTAATTCATCTTTGCTGCATTATAAAAGTAATATGCACAAAGTCAGGAGGATGTTTGAGGGATGACTATCTCATGGCTGTAAATGATCTGAGAAGTAGCTTTTTTATGTAGATTTTTATGTCCTTACAAGGAGAGTACATTTTTTTTTTATCAAAAAACTGTGTCTTATTTCTGTATCCACGTTTCATAAAAGGAGCAAAAATATATAAAACATAGACTATTAATCATAAAATGATGAGAAATTATTTTTGAAACAAAACAAGCAAAAGCATAAAATACATAAACCCATTAAAACTTAATTATTTAATATAATATAAAATCAAATGTATAAACATATATATTTAATGTATATATCCATACTTAACGGCATGTATATTTAAATCTGTAATCTAATTAAAACCCCTAAGGCAAAGAAAGACCTTAGAACTGGATGCAACAGGTTGATATGCTTCTCCACTAGATGGCTCCCTTACAATTCCAACGTGTAATCTTGCCATTCTAAGGAAAATGCGAATTTCACTTAAAATATACTATGCCCACTCCTAACATTTGCTTCTAACACCATCCACAGCAGTACTACTGAACCAAGGGAAGAGAAACTCAAACCATCTTCTGGTAAATGACAGGAATTATGTTTTGTACACCTTCACAATTTATCAAAGAGCTGAACAATGACTACTGAGCATACAGTATTTCTAAACATGATTATCAGTAGATATACCTGGGGGTGACACTCGGGGTGCCTGTTTACAATATGCACTTCAGGTACCTTTGTCATATCTACTGGTTCAAAATCACCTGGGATAAGGGGAATGAGTACGCTGTATCATTAACAACTTTATGCACAAAGTTTGAGAATGATGGTATAAAAAACACACTTTATAAGGCAATTTGGTTTTGACTGTGTGTGGACTACATGTGCTGATTAAAATGCTTGTCCAATTCAATCAATACTTTAAGGATAGAAAAACAACCACCAAAAGATGTGCTAAGAGGTTAGAATCATATAATCCTGGAGCTCCAAAGGACTTTAGGAATGACCAAATCCATTGGTTCTTAACCCTGGCTGCCCATTAGAATAAATTGGGAGCTTTTAAAAATCTGCCAATGCTTTAGTCTCACCTCCAGATATTGCCTTTTTAATTAGCCTGATATGAGGGCTAGTTACTGGTATATTTCAAACAGGTCCTCCAATGATATTAATGTGCAACCAGGGCTGAGAACCATTAATCCAGGGGAAAAAAATCTCATTTTATATATAAAGATCTATGGTCACAAATAAGTTAAGCATCTTGCCGTAAAATATGCAAGTCATTGCCTAATTATGACTAGAATCCAGGTCCTCTGACTTCTAGGCCATTCCTCTTCCCACAATTCCTATTTATTCAGAAATGAATGGAATCTTCTGTGATCCTAAAAAATGCTCCATGTATGATGAAAGTACTTTCAGGAAGAAAATATTCCAATATTTTTTAAAGATATTACATATTGCACTATAAAATACAGGTTGCTACATCATCCTTTCTTCATAATGTTTGAGGAAAAAATTTAAACCAAAGCCTCAGCAGCTCAGATCAGATAATAGACATGTGATCTGCTCCCCACAAAGCAGTTACCTATGTCTCTTGATATTGAATGAAAGAAACAGAAGAGAGGCATCCACTGGGCCTATGTGAAACAAAGACTGAAAAGAAGGCAGACCGTGCCCAATATTACTTAAGAGGACATCCAGGGGAAGTATTATCCTTTACCTGAAATAAATGCAAATTTATTATAACGTTAGAGAAACCACCTAAGGAAACTACCTCAAAAACTGAAGGAAAGAGATGCAAGAGCAGCTGACACACACCACAAGGCTTTGATGTAAATAAAATCAATTTTATGGGCTCACTCGGCCCCTAATTTGCCAAAATGTTCAAACTAAAGCCAATATACAAGCTTCAGCAAACTCAGCGGGGTGGGTACTTTTTGTCGGAACTGGTTGCAAACTGCCTAGCAATATGGGATAAAAGCATTTCCACGGCTACACTGTCACCCACAGAGAAGATGTTCCTCATTTTGAAGGTCAGGCCATACATCACTGGCCCAATGTCAGGAAACATGCATCGCCTCCGCCTACACTGTGCTAGGTCAGTTAGAAAATAAACAAAAGCAATTGCAGAGAGCAGCTACCCCCTCAACGGCTCAGTCCTCCATTTCAACAATTCCATCTGCAAAGTTAAAGCCAAAGGGAAGAAACCAAGCAGCAAAATTCAGGTCTTTGGCTTAAGACACCAGTATTTCTAACGTCTCCCAACAGATTCTATTTTGTTCTGATAAACATAGGCCAGACTGAACTGGTAATACTAGATTATTTATAGTAGAGCTCTTAAAAATGTCCGTGGGACTTAACAAGTCTTAGCCTATATGTATTTTAGTCTGCCCTTGTGCTAGAGGCTTTCAGATGCCTTTTGTTACCAAAGATTTTATGTTATCAGTCATCGGGCTGATAGGGCCCTATCAACTAGTAGGCTGATAACTCGGAAAATTCTAACTTCCAGCTCTAGGCACCAGCATTGCCTGTTAAGGATCACTAATAAATTACAATTAAATATGAGTGGTTGAATAATGGCCTTGCCTACTGGTCAGTCATTTCTCATTAAAATTTAGTATGAATCTGTTCACCAGATGAGCTTGTAGTCACATTTGACAGACTTAGGAAAACACAGTGCAGACCTGGAGATCCAGAAAAGAATAGGCTGTGGCTTTTCAGGTTTCCAAGAGTGTAAAGAAAGATTTGTAGGAATCCTTTCCTAAATTGTGGAGGGGTGGAGTCAGCTGACAAAAAGCCCTGGATGTCTGACAGACATCAACATACGTAATTTTTAAAAAACCATAATTACAGAGCACATAGAGGGACCATATGCAAGGGAATGGGCTTGGAAGAAGGTGTGGATACCCTGGAGAGAAGACAGCCTGGGAACACTGAAGTAACATTACCTAATTAAGAGTGCTAATTTTTATACAGGATTCAAAACAAACTTCCAAACAATGTTAACCTGTGATATGCTCCAAAGCTCCTAATTTAATACCTTTGTATAATACAGTCAGTTTCAAATGCTTTCACACATATTTTCTCATTTTTAATAGCTTCATCCCATTTTCTTAATATAGACTTACAGTGTATAAAAAGGCTTTGAAATCCATAGATGAGGCTGTCTTCATTTGAAATGAAGGTTTACCCTCTCTCAAAGACATTACAGCCAGTAACTTCATAACAAATCAATCTCACAGAGTCTAAATAGGTGAGTTATATGCCCATTATAAATTTCTTCTGATGGGCTGAGTCATTTAGCACAAAGGCAAAAAGGCTTGGAGCAACAATACAACATTATATTCAATGCCATGTCAGCCAGTGGCCATGGACGCTCAATAAATAGCAGTATGCTGTGACTGATCATTTACCACCCAGTTTGCAAGTACTGACAAAGTAATAAAGCTAACTCAGGAAAGAGAGTTTGGACTGCCTTTCCTCCACTAATATAAAACACCAGATCACTTTGTTTAATATATATTCTGAGAACACAGGCAGAAGTAGCTATTTTTAAAAAATAATTTCTATAATTCAGAACAGCTCTTCCCATGTTGAGAATTTATGTCAGTACTACAGGGAAGGCATGGACTTTCAAGACAGCAGGGCAGTGTGAACGGAAGCAATCCAAATGAGGAACAGATCCGAGTTATCCACAGGAGAATGACTTAGCTACCTTTCTCTCTACACCTGTATCACAAAAACACAGATAAAGCCAGACCACGGAAAATGCTACAGAACAAACAATGCAGCTTCTTCAATAAAGTGCTTTCTTAAAAAAAAAAAAAGATAAGATGGGTGAAATAGTTACTTTCATGGGTTAGCTGGGTGACGGGATGCCCAGATAGCTGGTAAACCATTATTTCTGGCTATGTTTGTGAAGGTGTTTCTGGAAGTGAATAGCATTTGAATCAGTAGACAGAATAAGGAAGATCTGCCTCTACCAATGTTGGGGTGGGGGTGAGTGTGAGGGCATCAGTTAATCCACTGAGGGGCCAAATAGAACAAAAAGGCAGAGGAACAACACATACATACTTTCTTCTTGAGCTGGGAGATCCAGCTTTTCCTGTCCTCAAACATTGGACATCCAGGTTCTTGCATCTTTAGAATCCCTCAGGCCTTCAGACTCTGACTGAATTATACCACTGGCTTTCCTCCTTCTCCAGCTTGCACACAGGAGACTGGGGGACTTCCTGGCCTCCCTAACTTCATGAGCCCATTCTTGTAATAAATCTCTTCTTAGATATATCTATGTATATTCTGTTGGTTCTCTTTCTTTGGACAACGCTAAGAGGGATATGTATAAGTTAAAAGAGACTCAAAAGAGTTTTATAAAATCAAAGAAGCCCCAAACTACAAACTACAGTGTTCAGTGATACATTATTTGGGTGACAAAACTATGAAGAAAGCAAGGATGCAATTCTAAAAAATCACTACTGTTTACACTTATACAGTTATGGAGGATGCATGTAGGCATCTGGAATGCCTTGCAAGGGTCTATCTCTTAACCTCGAAAATATTAATGGTGCTTGCCTTAATTAGTAATAAATGGCATTCATTAACCATAGATTTGTTTATATAAATATCTGCAGTATTTGTGTTACCAATAAAAATAAACCATGTAAAAAATGAAATTGAACATAATAATAAAAAAACAAATTACAGGGACACCTGGGTGACTCAGTTGGATAAGGTCTGCATTTGGCTCAGGTCATGATCCCAGGGTCCTCGCTCAGCGGGGAGCCTCCTTCTGCCTCTGCCTGCTGTTCTCCCTGATTGTGCTCGCTCTCTTGCTCTCTCTGACAAATAAATAAATAAAATCTTAAAAAAAAATCTTTAAAAATAAATAAATACATTACGAAAAAAAAGGAAGCTCTAGAGTCATACCACCTGGTTTAAGCCAAAACATTTGCACTTACTACTTATGAGGCCTAAGCCTCAGTTTTCTTATTCATAAAATGTGACTGTTGATGATCCAAATGTTACCCATTTAATAGGGTAATCATGAAGATGAATAACTGTAAGAGTTCTAGGTTACTATATGACAGACAGAAAATGCTTTGTGGGTGTTAGTGCTTATTAGAGGAAATGATTCTTTCTGGGAAGCAAGCACAAGTAGCAAACAGAGATTAGGGGGAAGTGACACAAGTGCTGCAGATGTGCGAAGGTCTTAGCAATGTTGTGCACCACATGTTCTCTCTTATTAAATCTTCCACTTAAATTATGCATTCCAGAAAGTGAAGTTTGCTATATGGAAAAGAAAATTGATAATTTTACAATGAAAATCAATGAAAAATGGAATTCACTTGATTGTTTATCATTTTGCATCCAATATTACTGGAACCCATCCATTTTACTAACCAAGGCAAACTAAAGAGGTAGCTCTTTATTAAGAAAAAAAAAGGGAGGCTGCCAAATTAAATGTCAGTCTGACTGAACCTCTCATAAGCACAAATTAAAATGTTAGGGATTTTTTGTTTGAATCCTTAAACCTGGATTAAGCTTTGAGTGGATTAAAAACTCCATTCATGTGAAACAAGTCTTGAAAAAGTCACATTTGGGGTTTTTTTTAGCTTTTTTTGAAGAGAAAGAAAAGCTTTCTTGATCCTATTAATTCATTGATTTGTTTTCTTTAGTTTTAATTAATTGTGGTTTTTGACCTGTGGATTGGGTTATCATTATACACTTTTACTTTTAGCAATTGAAAGCTTGTTTTCTGAGGGCATTTCAATCCTAATATTTTCTATGGAAAATATATGTTAATGAACTGCATCTTTGAATGTTGATTTTCTAATAAGAATACTTTAAAATTACCACATCACATTGAATAGAAAAGCCCATGTCCATGCAGGTGACTCAAATGCCTTAGAAGTCCCTTGATTAAAGTTTTTTAAGAAAATCTTCCATGCTTGTGCAATTAGGAAAATTAGTTTATAGTAATGTCACCTGGAGTATTCCATTTTAAAAAATACCCCACAGGGGGCGCCTGGGTGGCTCAGTGGGTTAAGCCACTGCCTTCGGCTCAGGTCATGATCTCGGGGTCCTGGGATCGAGTCCCGCATCGGGCTCTCTGCTCAGCAGGGAGCCTGCTCTCCCCCCCCCCCGTCTACTGTGATCTCTCTCTGTCAAATAAATAAGTAAAAATATTAAAAAAAAATACCCCACAGTATTTTGTTATTCTATCTCTAATGATTTTCTACAGTTTTGGCTTATCTGCTCTAGTTTAGGAAATTATTTAAGCTATGACTTTATCAGGTAATAACTACTTGTAGAATTGAACTGTACTTTTACACTCTCACTGACCAAAACTGACTACAGTTTTTTGAATCTGTCAGAAATGGATGATGTGACCTACTTGTTAGGAGCTTAGAGAAAATAATTAAAACAAAATTTAACACTGGAACTTCATTATGATACTATTTTACTTATATTGGAATGAGGTAAATGTCAAATGTGTCCTCGACCCTGGAACCTGACTTATTCCAAATTTCGTGTCATGGGCGTTTTTAGTAAGCCAGCTATATAGACAAATGGTACTGACCATTTCAAACCCACACTTCTTTAGACACTCTAGAAGCTAAAAAAAATAGTAATAATAATAATAAGTTCACTTAAGTCGTCAGTACTGTTTCCTGTTTATCAATGCAATAGTGCCTACCTGAGTTACTCAGTGTACTTTGTAGACCTGCAGCTCTGACACCACCTTAGAGCTTATTAGAAATGCAAACTGCAAGGCTGCTTTAATGTTGCCCTCAACTTGATTAAACTTTAGAATCTTCTTCCAGAACTGTAAGCTCCTAACCTCCCTTTCCTAAGGGAATTTACTTTAGAAAACTTGTAATTGTAAATTCTTCCTCTGCTTCTTTGAGATGCAAATTTTACAAAACCCAGGAATGTCTTTGTCAAGGACCTGGGAGCCTTCCCTTTGAAATTTAATCATTAAAAAAGATAAGTCCCTGTCTTCTACTCTCTGTGGAGAGGCCTAACTTTGAGGAGGGACCAGAGGCCTAATCACATTAGCTCCTTTCCTTCCCTCAGTGTCCTCCCCTACTCTTCCATTAGTTCACCCCAGCATTTGAAAATCCTCCCACTTTTTGTTTCAGTGAAATTGAGTTATACCTCTCTCCCCTATTGCAATAGTTTTGAATGAAGTCTTCTTTGTCTATTTAACTGGTTCTGGTAGATATTTTTCTAAGACTCTCAGTGCCACCATCCTCCTGCACCCCCATATATATCTTCATTTTAACAAGATCACTAGGTATTTCCCGCGTCAAATGACTGTTAAGAAGTTTTTTAAGCCTTAACACTGATCACTCCTTCCTGGTACTTAATGGAGGCACCGATACAAATAAAACCAAATGGACGTGTCAAGTAAGCACCACCTAGTTCAACAACATTATAGTAAAAGCCATTCATATGACTTCTTTTTTCTTATTTCAAATAAGAATAAATAAGAAATATTTACTTTGTACCTAAAAAAAATATTTCCTTTGTACCTAAAAAAAAAAAAAAAATTCCTATTTCAGTTACCTGATTTTTTTTGTTCTGTCTTTAACCAAGTGTTCTTTTTGAGTATATTTTTAAATATCTGGGTTCTATTTCTGTTACTTGTTTTCAATTTAAAATAAATAAGTGAATGCTTCAAAAAAGATATGTATGAACCAATCCATCACATCATTATGGAAGAGCACTGCACCAAGTGTGCACAACAGCTTCATGACCCTCTATTTATGCGATGCTAGGCAGTCAAATGCATGTACTAATGTTTCCTTTATTCATTGAGCAAATATTGACTGAGGGTCTCTTAGGTACCAAGCAGTATTCTAGAGGTGTGGGATCAGGGAACAAAACAGTCATAATACCCTGCCTTCACTGTTCTTAGGGTTCTTAATCTTCATGGGAAACCACTGAGGCAGATACAGTATCACAATTTTACCAGGGAGACTCCTGAGGCTCATACTATTTGGGCAGACATGAGATTTGTATTAAGGCTTGCAACCTCAAAATGAGTGCTACTTTTATTTGTGCATTTGGGTGGCACGGTCTTTCCTATATCTTGAATAGTGGCAAAACTGAACCCACGCAGGTGACTTCTCTATTGGAATTACATCTTGTACTACATGAGAATGTAAGTAAGAGAACCATACTAAAATGGTAAGGGACTATTTAAAGCAAAGCACTGTTTTGTTTCTGCTTGTACTGACATCTGTTTGGTGAATATATATACATGTGCAGCTTTTATAATGTATATTTTATAGTTTGGATAGATAAAGAAGTATGGTACCTATATAGGTATTTGTGTGTATGCATGTATATTATTCTTTTGGCATAGTGACCATAATATATGTAATATATAAGCCCTTGCTTTAGGGGTTTGAAGTTTTCAAGATAAATGTTCCTCCTACATGATTTTAGCCATGTCTTATTTATGAGACCTTCACAAGATAGATAAAAATGCACTGTCAGGATGGTTCATTCTCCCGAGCATTAGTAATCCTAGTCAAGTAGGTTTTGCCTTTATTTCATTTATCTTTGAAAGATTTGTTTGGCTAGTTTAATCATAAAACTACAGTTAGCCAATTTAATTTCTGATAACTAAGTCACTGCATGATGATCTTGCAAGAAAAAAATCTGCCAATACTGGATAAATTTGTGACCTTATCTTTACAACTGAAATAGATGACTTTATGGTCATTTTTGTCAACCAATGATTCTCAATCCAATTTGCACAGCACAATTGATAATGGACCGTATTTAAAAAGCAATACTAATCCCTAGGTATCAACCCACACAAGTGGTATGTGGAAACCTGGCAATGGGGCCTAATGTGGGTTTATTTTAAAAGCTCCCTAAATCATTCTATGTGCAGCCTGGGTTGAGAAACCCTGATTTTATACACTCATCTTAACCTTTATTTTTCCTACGAAGGACTTTGACTCATGGTTTTTTTTTTTTTTTAAACAAGAACCTCAGGACACCCAAGTATTAGTTATATTCTGTTAGGTTTTTTTTCCTCTGTCAATATTTGCACAGCTGTTTAATACTCAGAATGAGCTACCACATATCTCTACCACAATTAAACTGTGAGCTGACATTTACAATATTCACATAGCCACAAACAGTTCCCAGACTCCCTACTGTAACCAAGAGTAGCATTCTCATTAACATAATGAAGCTATATTTTAAAGGTTGTATATCCAAAAGGATTCAGCATTGTTCAAAATTTTAATCTGATTATTCCATTTCTCTGCTGTATTTAATTTGAATCATGCCTATCAACCATTAGAAGACAAAGTAAAGACAAAAGTCTCCAAAAATTTACTAATATTTTCTGCCATTTTTAAAGCTATTTAGATGTGTTTGATATGAAAATAACTTTCACTTCAGGGCATGTTTTTAACTGCAGAGAATTATGTCAAATTTCAATGGCATAACATGAATAGCAAAATATATCAAATCATAAAAATAAAATAAAATAAAATAACTATCTTTAAGATCCAATAGTGTTTAAGTTTCAACCATGTGGGCAGTTTGTAAGATGAGTTTAAAACATATTTTTAAATTAACTTAGTCATCAGTTTACACAGGATTAAAGCCATCAACAAATTAACTACAGTCTCTTTTAAAGGTATGTTGTTTCAAGGTTCCCTCACACATAATTAAAGCAGAAAAAGAAACTACCAGAATCAAAATAGTCCTTTCTTTTTAATCTCCCACTGAACTATCTTGGTTCTGCATTTATGCTGTCACTGTTGAACTGAACAAAGTGAGTCTTTAATAAAAAATAAAATAAAATAAAATGAGGGTGCCTTATTAAGTTGGGTATAAAAAAAAGGGCCCTCATTTCATTTTTATTTTTTTTATTTATCTATCTCTAGAAGACTAGTGGCAGATGACAGAAAGCAATTTACTGTGTTAAGAAAAACCCTTTAAGTGTTCAAGCTAAAACAAGAATGGGCCATAAAGGATTAGAAAAATAAAGACCTCTTAACACAAACTACATATTAGCAATGAATAACAGTCCCAGAGATACCTCCCCATCATTGTGGTCACTACCATCAACTTTCACTTCTCCCACAGGCCTCCTACATTGTCACTTTTCCTCCTTTTCTAAAGATTACTTGCATCCAACTTCACTGAATTAATGGTGGCCTTCATCCTTGATTGCTCCCAACTTTGTCCACCCAATGCCCATAGATAACAGTAAGTAGTGGTATCCTGCTGAATCAAAGGATATTTCTAGAAGAGTAGCAGGAAGTAAGGGATGGAGTGATTGACTGAAGCTGGATCACAAAAGATCTCATGCTAAGAAAGCGAATTTGAACTTTGTTCTGAAGACATGATGACTAGTAAAATCTCTTATGCAGGCAAGCATTCTGATCAGACTTCAGATTTTTGAAAGACTGCCCAGGCAGCAATAGTGGAAAACAGATCTGGAGGAAGGTCAAAATGAAAGTGGGGAGATCATTTAAGAGGTAACAGTAGAGTTAAGAAAGGACTCAACTCAAAAATGTAATTCAAGTGAGACCTCTACCTTGTCCACCAATCAAAAGTACTGAGAAAAATCCGAGGACCCTGCAATGAATTTTAGCACAACCATACCACACTCTTTGGAAAAAACACCTAATTTCTTTACCAAAATTATACTTGTGAAATATACAAAAAAAAATTGATCCATAACCACAATCTACCATTATAATGTCATCTTCTGCTTCTGTTAGTAATGCTCTCCCTTATTAAACCACAATCTCTCTAGGTGGCAGAACCTTGTTTTTTTCTAGTTTTTAAAAAAGATTTTATTTATATATTTTAGAAAGAGAGATATAGCATGCACAAGAGAGAGACTGGGGAAGGAGAAGAGGGTAGAGGGGCAAGCAGACTCTGTGCTGAGCACAAAGCCTGATGCAGGGGCCAATCCCATGCCCTGAGACCATGACTGAAACTGAACTCCAGAGTCATCTGCTTAACTGACTAAACCACCCAGGTGCCCCTGTCTTTTCTATTTTTATCTCCAGGACCTAGCACAAGACCTGGCAGATGGTAGGTATCTGAAAATACTTGCATATATTCTCTGTGTAAATAAATAAAACAGTGATTTAAGTAATGTTTACTTGCATAGAGGAATAAATGCTTTATCAAGATTTAAATCTCAGGTCTCTCAATAGCTGGTTGGGAGACTGGGCATTTCACTCATTTCCCAGTTTTCTTATCTATTAAACAAGGAATATGAACTAAATTATTTCTAATATATGTTCTGACTCTGATAAGCTATAGGACTTAGTTTCCATTGAAAATGTATCATGCAACAAGCCATTAAAATTGTCACAGGTTGACTCAAAGACTGCATTTCATATAATCAACTGTCACCCATGTCCATTTTAATAGGTTCAAAATGATTTCATGTCTACTCAGAAATATTAGAAGTATCTGAGGTGACATACAGATGGAATGTCAAATCAATATATCTTCCATATAAAATCCCACACTGCTAAAATATGTATTTTTGTCATTAAATGATTTATTTTTAAGTGACTGAAGTGAAGGAATGTTAAAATTTTATAGTCTGATGCCATTAGCATGACTACTAATGCTAAATTGTGTTTTCCTTAACATTCTTCAATATTCTTTGCCTTATGACATCAACACTGCTTCTTAAATAAAGATGAATAAACCAAGTTTAAAAAGTGAATACAGAGTTGAATATAATTGTTTTCTTTAAATAATGAAAACTTTTTGTCTGATCTGTTTTTATAACAATCTTCACTTTAGGTAGTAGTCAACATGTTAGGTTTATGTTTCTGGGTTTTTAATACTTAAGACCACAAACACATTGAATATAGCAGCAGGACTTAATTGCTTAAATCCTGTTGCATAGTAACCCCCAAATAATGCTTTAAGTATTTCTCAGCAAGATTTAATATAAAGAACGGTTTTACTTTGTCATGTTTGGATATGCCCTACTTAGAAGATGATACAAAATAAATATTTTAAGTATTTTAAGCTTCCATGTTTTTCCAAAGACTAGTAAAATAAGCTAGCATAATCTTTTATAAATGATAACAAAGACAGTGCACTACTTAAGCCAAACAATATGCAATAAAAAATTATAGCCAGAAATACTCAGGTTAATATTCACATAAAAGTTTGCAATACCAAAAAGATTTTATTAGACAATCCAACATGATCTTGCATTATAAAAGTAACTGCATATTTATTGCACTTTCCCATGGTGCTCAAATGGTAGAGGAGAAAAATGAGATTCATTTATGTACAAAGAAAAGCAAATACAGTATTTTGATTAACTTTGTTTTTAAAGACTTTAAAGTTATTGAAAAGCAAGTAATACTAATAATGCAAAATTTCAAAGCTGCATGCAAGATATAAGGCAACACTAATTTTTAAAAATCTCAAAGTTGTTTTGTTTGTTTGGCTTTCTTTGATTTTTGCTTCACTGGGCTTCAAATCTGTTTTACATTCCATTAACTGGCTAACGTATTGTGTGTGTGTGTGTGTGTGTGTGTGTGTGTGTGTGTGTGTGAGAGAGAGAGAGAGAGAGAAAAATGAGTAAATTCTGGATGTACATGATTTGTGCTTTCTAAGTTCAAGAGTTCAGTCAATAATTTCAATTTTCATACAGTTTCAGAGAGTAGCTCTTCAATATTTGCTTCTCTGACTTAGGTATAATTTTTCACTGCAAAGAAATCCGTGACAGTCAGATTGTTTAAGACTAATGCTTGGCACTTACCAGGCATTTTACAATGTACTTTACCTAGAATATCATATTTTAGCTTCACAAGAATAAAATAAGCAAATAAAAAAGTACTAAACAATGACTAAATAAGTAGCAAAATGGGGACTTAAACTACTGTTGGCATAAAACATATAATCCTTCTGCTATAAAATACTGCATACTGAGCATTGAACACATTCTCTGGTGTTTAATAATGGCTTGTTTAATCAGAATCTGTGAGGCTTTTGCTAGGGACATGAGACAGTGATTTCCAAACTGCGAGTTCTATTTGTCGGTCATGAAATCAATGGATTTGGTCCTGACCAGCATTTTTCTCAAAATGGAATAAATGAAACACCACTATAGTGCATTGCAGGCTTGCTGGGAAGGGCAGTGTCCATGGACAACACCCATCTATACAAGTTTTATTCAGTGTGCCAAATTGCAACACATCACCAATCCCTTTTCAGGCAATTAGTTAGGTGAAAGTGACCAAAGCTTGACTAACATGGGACTGCTTGTTCTTCAGGGGAAGGGACTATCTTGTTTTTTGTTACAAAGGTGCTGATCCCTTGGCCCTGGTTTCCTCAACTGTGGTGTAATCCAATATGTGCACTGACCTCTTGGCCTACAGTGTCACATTATGGCAGTTGGGGGATAGGAACTTGTGCTACCATGTTTATGCTCCTGTCATTTGCTGTACTTTTGAGTATTAAAGAGTCATGTTCTAACATGCTGAATTATGCTGTCTACTTTCAGTGCCTGTAGAATTATAACAAGCCAACCTCATGTTTGCTTATCCTCTTGTTTGGAGTCATGTTACATATTTCCATCCTCTTGAGGTGGGGTTCTTGCCTGACAAGGTAGTAAGAAGTAAGTGGTGGCTCAGGCAACTTATGTTTGCATTACAGATGTTTTGTAAGAATGTGTGAGCGAAGCACTGCACAACTCCAGGGGGGTACCATTTATATATGTAGCAGTTTGGTAAATATAGACAGGCATAAAAAAGTATGAAAAAGACTGCTTTAGAAAATACAAGGAGAAAAGCACAACATACTCATTGAGAGAATTCATGTTTAAGGAGGAGGTGATCCTCTCTAGTTGAGCTCAGGTGAGAATGTGGGATTTAATCCATCCTTGGAGATGAAAGAAGGGACCGGGAGATGGCATTTAGTGTGGTCCAGGTGCAGAATGGACAAGATCAAACTCCAAAAACTTTCAAAAGATTATTAAAAAAAATACAACAGTTCACAAAATAAGATTATTTAAAAAATACAACAGTTCACAAAATGTAAGTAAAAATCAAAAAGCTTGAAACTAGGAACCAAAAATTGCAATATAAAAAAATACATAAATAAAAAGCTGGTCACACACACATAAGCACACACACGCACACACACTCAAGCTAGTTACCATCTCTATGGTTTTTCTGATTGAATTTTGTTCCTCCATATCAGAATGTTTTCCTCACATCAAGAGGAAGCAGCCTCATGGAATCACAGTTAAACTACTCAGTTGCCTTTTTCTTATCACTTTCCTAGATTTTGAAAGATCAATAAGAATATCTTGCCCTTAAGATGTGGGGTGGGTATGTGTATATATATATATATATATATATATATATATATATATATATATAATGGAATATTATGGAATATAAATGGAATGTAAATGGAATATTATGCAGCCATCAAAAAACAAATCTTGCCGTTTACAATGACATGGTTGGAACTAGAGGGTATTATGCTAAGTGAAATAAGTCAGTCAAAGAAAGACAGTTATCTTATGATCTCAATGATATGAGGAATTTGAGAAATAAGATGGAGAATCATAGGGCAAGGGAGGGGAAAAATGAAACAAGGTGAAACTAGAGAGGAAGATAAACTATAAGACAAACTGAGGGTTGCTGGTGGGGTGATGGGAGGGATGGAGGTGGCTGGGTGTGGACATTGGGGAGGATATGTACTCTGGTGAGTGCTGTGAATTGTGTAAGACTGATGAATCACAGACCTGTATCCTGAAACAAATAATACATTATATGTTAATTTAAGAACATTTACACCAAATCCCAAACATTGTTTTCCTTCACCTAAGCGTCCTATTTATAATGTTCTGCATTTCTGTATTTTATGAGATGAGACCATTCTTTAAAGTTATATCCATGATCTCATCTCTTTCTCCTCTATGTTTTATCATCAAAATGACTCATGATTCAGAACTTATCCACATAATGGTATTTCATCACTTGATTATACAATTATATACCTATATGTTATTTACTACATGATTTATGTCTAACCTATCTACATACACAATTTATGTTTACACATCTCTCTATATATACATATGGAAGATAAATAATAAATAAGAATCCTTTGGAAAATTGTGATAGTCTTCAGTATTTACATTTATAATGATACATACAGTAATATAGAGTTTAAAAAGTTAGCCTACTGCTCAAATTGTGTCTTATTCTTAGCTGCATGTTCTCATTTAGTGTCCTGAATATGTCTTGCCAGCCCTTTCTGGCTTGCCAGGTTTCTGTGGACAGCTCTGACATTATTCTGATGTTCCTCCATCTTAAGGAATCCTTAAGATTTCTTTTAAGGGATCTCTTCCCCCTAGCAGCCCTTAAGACATTTTCTCTGAATTTATGATTTGCAAATTTCACAATAACATCATGCCTGGAGGTCTTTCTACCGTCTTTGATCTTGAGGGGTGTTCTATCTGCTTCTAGGACACGAACACTTGTTCTGTTGCCTGGATTAGGGAAATTCTCAGCTCGGATTTGCTCAACTATATCTTCTAGTCCTCTCTCTCTCTCTGTCCACCCCCTCAGGGATCTCAATAATTCTGACATGGGAAAATTTCATGGTATCATTTATTTCTCAAATTCTGTTTTCATGGCTTCTAAGCTATTTGTTCCAGGCCTCCTCCTGATACTTCTTTTCTATCAGTTTGTCTTCAAGATCACTAATTCAATATTCTGACTCATTTACCCTAGCTGTTAGAGTGTTTAGATTCAATTGTATCTCACTGATAGCATTTTTTAGTTCTGCCAGATCAGCTCTCACTTCTGCCCTTAGAGATTCTATGTTGCCACTAATGATTTTCTTCAACCTAGCCATTGTCTAGATAACTGTTACCCTGAATTCTATTTCTGACATCTTGTTTATGTCCATATCTAATAGTTCTGTGGCAGAGGTCACAGTTTCAGAATTTTTTCTCTTTTGAGGGCTTCTCCTCCTAGAAATTCTGGTGAGAGGTGGTTGAGGGGATATATACCTGAAAATATCAACCACCATATGAACCCCAAGATTCATAACAACAATGTCCACAATAGCCAAACTATGGAAAGAGCCAAGATGCTCTTCAACAGGTGAATGGATAAAGAAGATGTGGTCCATATATACAATGGAATATTACTCAGCCTTCAGAAAGGATAAATACCCAACTTTTGCACCAACATGGATGGGACTGGAGATTATGCTGAGTGAAATAAGTCAAGCAGAAAAAGTCAATTATCATATGGTTTCACTAACCTGTATAACATAAGGAATAACATGGAGTACATTAGGAAAAGGAAATAAAAAGTGAAGTGGGAAAGATCAGAAGGGGAGATGAAGCATGAGAGACTGTGGACTCCAAGAAACAAACTGATGGTTTTAGAGGGAAGGGAGGTGGGAGGATAGGTGAGCCTTGTGGTGGGTATTAAGGAGGGCACATATTGCATGGAGCACTGGGTATTATACATAAACAATGAATCTTGGAACACTATATCAAAAACTAATGATGTATTTTATGTATATATAAAAATGTATATAAAAATTAAAAAGTATATAGAAAATTTATATATTATTATAACATAAAAAACAAATTGTGACTTATTACTATTAAATATATTTTGTGAGGATTGCTTTAAAAAATGTTATGCTCCATTCTGCTAATGGAGTTACAGGATATCCATTTGTACAACGACTAAATGGACAGACATAATTTACTCAATTATTTGTGTTAATTATTCACAATGAATGGAAATTTGGTTAAAGGTTTTTAAGTGGGCCTCAGTTTAGAAAAATAATACTTTTTACTGTTGAAAGCTAAGTTTTGTTTATAAGTGACATTATAATGAATTTTCTGTCTTTATGTCTTCTTTTATATTTTTTATGTTATTGTGGAATGATCTTTATTTGTCCTAGAGATACCAATAAGCCTTTTAATACTTGTGATACAAATGATCTACATATAGAATTATGGATTCAATAAAAGATACTTTGAGTAGAAAGGGGTTTCAGAGACCATTTTTAATTTTTATCATGAGAAAATTAAAATATACATAAAATTAGGGAGAATAGTATAAAAAACTCCATGTGCCTATCATCCCTCATCAGTCACCATCAATATTTGTCCAATTGTGCTTCATTTACTCCTTTTAATTTATTTTTTCCTAGAGTATTTTAAAGGAAATTCCAGATCTCATATTAGTTCATCTCTAAATACTTCATTTGCACCCCAAAGAGATATGCTCCTGAAGAATTTACCAAAATATAATTATTACACATAATAATTATTTTTATAACAATGAAATATCAAGCCATCGTCAAATATGCCCCATGTTTCATTTTCTAAATAACTTGATTTCTGAATCTTGATCCCCACAAGATGCTCACATTTGCATTGGCTCACCTGTAGAGACCATTTTATTTAGTTCCCTCAATTTGTGCAACTTGATATGCAAGGAAGGTAATTCATTTACTTGATGTCACTGAGTTTTTCCACTTTGTGTATTCATAGCACAAATATTTACTTGGCATTTAATAAATACTGTTGTAGGTATTGGGAATACCTAGAATTTCCAATATAATTAGGAATTAGCTATAAGCAAAAGTGATACTGATTTCTGTGCTTATGGAGCTCTAGTCCTGTTGAAGGAATATAATATAAACACTAAAAGAAACCAAGTGCACTTTATATGTCAGGATAATAAATGATACAGACCAAAGAAAATTACAGTGGGCTAAGTGCTGTGTTGGGATGGAAGACAGGGATTACACTGGCTTCACTGAGAAGGAGATGATCAAGCAAAGACTGGCAATGAAGCAGTTAATTATAAGATAAGTGGAAGGACAGCTTACAGAGGAGAGAGAACAGTGTTAATGCCCCAATACAAGCACATATTGTGGAATATATGAAAGATCTCTGTCTCAAGTGGTTTGAATGCAGGTGAGAATAATGGATGAGGTAAGAAATCTAGCTTGCTCTGAATGAAATAGGAGCCACTGCAAGGTTGGACACCAAACAATGACATTTTCTAGCCTTTGCTTTATGAGAAATGACCTGGATACTGTATGAAGAATAGATAGTTTGACACATGGATAGGGAGCACTGATTTTTGGATAACTTGGGAGGCCAGTACATCAGCTGGGACAAGAGATAATAATACTAAAGAAGATGAGTAATTAGGTGATTAGAAATTATTTAATTCTGAATATACTTCAATGGTCAAGCTTCTTAGAGTGGAATGGAAAAGAGGACAGAAGTCAGGATAACTCCAAAGCATTCAGCCTGAGGAAGCTTAGAGTGAAGGTCTTATCTACAAAGAATAATCATCACCTCCTTCATGTTTGAGATGTTGAGTAAAAAGTTGCATATTCAAGTCTGAGGCTAACTGAAAGGGTTTTGGCTACAGCTGTCAATTTGGGGGGTCATCCGTATATGGATGTTTCACTCAAGGTCATAAGAATTTTCTGAGGATACAAAACTGTCAGCTTAAGAGAAGAACAGGAAGACCCAAGTTGCAAAGGGTGAAGCCTGAGCATGCCAATATACAGAGATCAGTGAAACCAGAAAGGCAAGAACAACACCCACCACTATTTTAATGATTCATTTCTTCCAAAATTTCATATTAAAATTCTCAATGTTAATTTGATGAGATCAAGCCCTAGATATATTAGGTATTCCATCTCTACTTTGCATACTCCTTGCTTGTGTATCATTTTTCTCCCCAGTTCAGCAACATACAGGCTTGACGTCATCTGGTTATACATTTTTTTCTCACCACCTTGGCCATTTTTCATGTGATTTCCAATGTTTCTGCATCAAGAAAAGAGCCCTTCTAATACCTCAAGCCATCATGTTGGTAAGAAATTTAAAAGCCACTCTTCTTGAGGCATCCTGGGGGTAGGGTCAACTTGTGTTTTACTTTATTGCTGGATTTGACAAAATTATTAACAGGGCAAAAAATTGTCCTGGAATTTATAATAAATTTTATGGTTCTGTTTTTAAGCACACTTATGGCCAAGTATAAGCAACAAGCAAATAGAATGCCATCAATTCTTTGGAACACAGAAATTCTTTATGTTAATAGTATCAAATGGATAACTTGGGAAGACTGAGATTCTAAACAATTTATTACTGTTTCGCTCACTTTTTGTCCTTACCTCAGCCCTATACCCATCCTCATTCCAAAAGAGCTACTAAAATTAAATAGATTTAAAAGAGGAGAATGTGACATTCATTCATTAAGGATTTATGTGTCTATGTGTGTGCATTTGGCAAGGCATCAAAAATATAAAAGTTGTTATGGGTGGAATACAACTAATCTATTGCTCTCAGTTTATATTCTTCACCAATATAAACAGGCGAACACAGAAAACAAGACAACAGATGGCATCAAAGCAGAGTGCACACACACAAGTGCAAAGCTGAGATGTGGCAAAGCATTCAATGAATATCTGGTTTCCACAAAGAGCTGGAAAAAAAAAACAGTTTCTGTTTAGAGTCAAAGAATAGTAGAAGAGTTTTTTTTTGTTTTTTTTTTTTAAGTTAGTCAGCTGATATTTACTGAGTTCCTGCTATTTAGCCAGAACTACTGTAAAGAATAAAGGCAGCACAGCTCTAAATAAAGTTTTGTCATCTGGCCTTGGAGAAAAGACAATCCCAACAGCACAGTGAGTGGACCAGTCGAGCAGTATCACTTATTTAAGGAAGGCAAATAATTCAAGAGTAAATTAAATGAACAAATCAAGATACCAAAAAGCACATCTTTAAAGTTTTTGTTTAAATTCTAGTTAACATATAGTATAACTTAGTTTCAGGTGTACAATATAGTGATTCAACACTTCCTGACATCACATGGTGCCCACTACAAGTACACTCTTTAATTCCCATCCCCTATTTAACTCATCCCACCACCAGCCTCCCTCTGGTAACCATCAGTGTGTTCTCCATAGTTAAGAATCTGTTTCTTGTTTGCCTCTCTCTCTTTGTGTGTGTGTGTTTGTTTGTTTGTTTTAACCCCTTGGTTCATTTGGTTTGTTTCTTAAAGTACACATGAGTGAAATCATACAGTATTTGTCTGTCTCTGAATTATTTCAGAACAGAATAAAAGCACATTTAAATGATGCCCTTTGAATCTCTCAAGAGATATCTGAAACATTATCAGATCACTGGGAAGATCTCTTTATTTATAAGAGTCAGACCTCTGAGCAAGAGTGACAACAAATACCATAAGAAGAGCATTACCATTTCTATTATACTAACTCCCCGAATTGCAGCAGTAATTCCTCATGATCCGTGACATTCATAATAAACAAATTTAGAAGTATTCTATTTATCTTCACCATTTTAATTCTTACTTACAAAACAAATAATGTGTAAAATTAAATCATTACATTTAGTTGGATAGAATAAAGGAAACATACCAGATAAAATCACACTGAAGTTTAATAAGCCTAATTTGGATTTGATGGATAACATAGCTTAACTCTAAAACATTAACTAAACACCAATTGTACCTTACAAGATGGCCAGTTAATAGGAACCACATTGAATGTTGGTTGATTTTCACCTGCCAGGATTAAAGTATAATCACTGCCAGTTTATAATTATTAGGATTTCAAATCTGGGCCATTTAAGAAGTATGAGGCATGGTCCCTTCCTTTAGTACAACTGGGTAGACAAGTCAAGAATACATGAAATATTAAAAGAACCACATAGATACGGTAACATAGGAGCTTTGGTGCTCTGCTGGAGGTAGTGTAGACAGTAGCAGCAATCTGCCTAGCCATCTGTTACCACTTAGTCGAATTAAGTATATACATACCCTTTGACACAGCAATTCTACAATTGGCATTTATCCCAGAGAAATTTTCACACAGGTTCATAAGACATATATACCAGGGTATTTGTTACAGAGTGATTTGTAATGGTGGGAGCTGGAAGGAACCAAGTATTTGTCAATGAGAAAGGGATAGATAAAAATGTGCTAGATATACAACCCTGGCCCTCACTGCAGATATGTACGGATGTATTGTGCCTTGTAAGAGCACCTAGCCAATAGGTTACCTGGCAAAGAAATGGAGAGCCAGGAAATTAGTTTTTCTTATTCTTAAAAAGGTTCAGTATGTATACACCATAAAGTTAGAAGGTGTAGAGTAGATGTATACCTAGAAACATGGAGTCTAACAAATAAGAGCACATAGGAAAAAAGATGAAATATTAACGGCATGTATTTTACACTAATGATAATTCACAAATGAAAAAAATAACATTTTGAAAGAACACCATTACAATAAAAAAGACAGACCTTAAACAACAATGGCTGTACTGAGCAGAAGAGGTGTCATGGACAGTACGGTTACCTCAACCCACTACATCTTAGATCAAAGCAATGACAAAAATAGAAAACTTTTCAGCATTCCAACAACATAGTGTCTGAGAAAGAGTCTTGATTAGAAGGGAAGTGGAACAGGCTGCACTACTAGTTTCATTTCTTCCTTACTGTTAAATGATTTAACATTTTAGAACTTCAATGTTCTCAGCTGCAAAATGGGAATGATGAGGCATACTTTGTCCTAAAGCAGAAGTGGACCAGAAAATATTTGGATAACTAATGGGAGATGACTAGTATAGATACTTTACTCCATCTATAGACCCTTTTGTTTCTTCGAATTCTTAATATATTCTTCCCATATTCTGAGAAGTACTAATGGAGAAACATTAGCCATGACTTTTAAATCTCTAACTAATAGAAAAGGGTTCTTGCTCTTTGTGCTCAGTACTGTTTCCTAAGGCTCTGTTATTCACAGGCAGATTGATTTTAGGTTTTTATTTTAAGGCTTTGGATTGACTGAGTCTGCTGGAAGGCTTTTCACCAGTTTTGAAAGAGTTACTTCATCGGGAATTTCGAAATCTATCCATTATCCTGTTTACCCTGTTCCCCACTGATATACCGGAATCAAGGCACAAGATTTCTAAACTGAATCTTATTTTCATGATTCTGCTCATACCCTATCTAATCTTGCAATACATATCTCTACAACTTATATTAGATACATATTTACTTTACATCAGATGTCAGCCAATATGAAGCTTAACATTCCACTGAAAGGTAAGTAAATGTCTCCCTTGAATTTCCAAAGACAAAAAATGAGACTTTAAATCAGGATAAAATAGGCAGTTTGATCAGTATTTATAACATACAAGTTTTATATTCTTAAGCTGTTATAACTGTTTTTAAAAATTATATTGTTCCTGTTTTGAGAGGAAGTTTTGCTTTAATATTCATTTGTAACATGTTAGTAGTTTACCACTCTTTTCAAGATGAATCATTGTCTTCATATACCCATGATTTGTCAATTGATGTAAGGTATAGATATATAGATACAAGGGTTATTTTAAGAAACCAGACAGAAATTATAAAAAAGAAAGACATGAGGATAACATATCTATCCATTGAACTATTCAGTGGCATTTCTTGACACAGCATTAGCCAAATGTAATGGAACACTACATAGTACAAGGATATTTAAAAAAATGATCATTGCTATCTCTACTTTAAATTGAGTTAGAAGGCAGACAAACATAGTCAAAGTTTAGATTTTTGACTAAGAACATAGTTTTCAAATAGTTTGGAACTTTTATGACCCATTCATTTTGTCTTCATGATCCAGAATATGGCAAAATGAAAGCAAGCTTGTTTATTTTTACAGATAACTTCAACCTCAAATATTTTTTTTTTATTTCTGGTAACTTGAGAACAATCTCTGTGATTCTAAATTTATTCCAGGAAGTGGTTTATGCCATCTCCTGCTTCTTGGATTTTAGAAAATACAAACTACATTAAAACTTCTACTTTTTCAAAACAAACTTTCAAATTTAGCTATATAGTACCATTCCCACTTTCAAAACTGAAAACAAACAAAATTGCATAAAAAAGCATTTCTGGCCCATTGGGGTCAAAGGTGAGGAACCTAAGGAATTTTGTCAGTTTAGATATTATCTGAATTTAGGTAAACTAGTCACTGATTCACCCAATTATGTATCTATTAGGTTAAACACATATAGGCCAACTGGAATAAAGTTTATAGGACCCTATGGCTTATAATTTGTGTATTACCTCACCACTACTTGCACCTTATTTTACAAATCAATATTCCTATCAATTTTCACATATGTTTTTAAAAATCTTTTTACCCCATATATCTTTGGAGGAATAGGTTCACTTGTATGGTAATAAAATGGGTTACCACTACATACTTACATACGTACATCCTGTTGTTTTCTTAAGAGATAAAGTATATACTATTTGCCTCACAAGACTTTTGTAACAATATAAGGAGATAATTCATGTAAAAATATGTCCAATTATATTTTACTCAGAAGAAACATCATAATTACTGCCATTATTATTTCTCTAGAAAGGAAATAAAATCATTAGAGTTGGGTATTAAATACAAATCTAACATAACTTGACAAAAAGATTGGAAAATGTAGGCAATCAAGTTGCTCTGACCCTAAGACTTAATGTCAAAATTATCTGTCTTCTTAAACTCTGCTCAATAATAACTTAAAATAAACATCAGTTAGTATATAGGCTGTATATTTTCAAAGTCTCCTCTCTCAGGTGATTTAACCATATTTCTTGGCACTGTTCTTGTTATAAATATATATATATATATATGTATATATATATATATATATGCACATACACACACACACACACACACACACACATATATATGTATATGACCTTGGAGGTTGATTCAGGTCTTGAGAGAATATTAAGTAGAAATAACAATCACAGGGGGGCGGAGTCAAGATGGCGGAGAAGTAGCAGGCTGAGACTACTTCAGCTAGCCAGAGATCAGCTAGATAGCTTATCTAAAGATTGCAAACACCTGAAAATCCATCAGCAGATCGAAGAGAAGAAGAACAGCAATTCTGGAAACAGAAAAACAACCACTTTCTGAAAGGTAGGACCGGCGGAGAAGTGAATCCAAAGCGACGGGAAGATAGACCCCGGGGGGAGGGGCCGGCTCCCGGCAAGCTGCAGAGCAACGGCGCACAAAATCAGGACTTTTAAAAGTCTGTTCCGCTGAGGGACATCGCTCCAGAGGCTAAACCGGGGCGAAACCCATGCGGGGTCAGCGTGGCCTCAGGTCCCGCAGGGTCACAGAAGGATCGGGGGTGTCTGAGTGTCGCAGAGCTTGCGGGTATTGGAACGGGAAAGCCGGCTACAGAGACAGAGCCGACAGTAAGCTCACAGCTCCGTGTTACCTTGAACCAGTCGCAGGCTCGGTGAGCTCGGAGTGCGGCCGGAGGTCAGGCAGACGGGAGTAACTGGGCGCTGTTCTCTGAGGGTGCACTGAGGAGTGGGGCCCTGGGCTCTCGGCTCCTCCGGGCCGGAGACCAGGAGGCCGCCATTTGTATTCCCGTCCTCCGGAACTCTACGGAAAGCGCTCAGGGAATAAAAGCTCCTGAAAGCAAACCCGAGCGGATTACTCACCCCGGCCCCTGGTAAGGGTGGTGCAATTCCGCCTGGGGCAAAGACACTTGAGAATCACTACACCAGGCCCCTCCCCCAGAAGATCAACAAGAAATCCAGCCAAGACCAAGTTCACCTACCAAGGAGTGCGGTTTCAATACCAAGGACAGCAGCAGAATTCCAGAGGAGGAGAAAGCCAAGCACAGAACTCATGGATTTTTCTCTGTGATTTTTTTTAGTCTTGCAGTTAATTTGATTTTTTTCTTTTTCATTTTTTTTCTTTTTCTCGCCTTCTGGTAATTTTTTTTTAACTTTTACCTTTTTCTTTTTTAACGTTTTTTAACTAGTTTATCCAATATATATATTTTTTCTTTTTTACATTTTTCTTAGGTGTTTTCTTTTTTTAATTCTTTTCTTTTCTTTTTTTTTCTTTCTTTTGAACCTCTTTTTATCCCCTTTCTACCCCCTCATGATTTTGGATCTCTTCTAATTTGGTTAAAGCATATTTTCCTGGGGTTGTTGCCACCCTTTTATTATTCTACTGGCTCCTTCATATACTCTTATCTGGACAAAAAGACAAGACGGAAAAATTCAACACAAAAAAAAGAACAAGAGACAGTACCGAAGGCTAGGGACCTAATCAATACAGACATGGTAATATGTCAGATCTAGAGTTCAGAATGACAATTCTCAAGGTTCTAGCCGGGCTCGAAAAAGGCATGGAAGATATTAGAGAAACCCTCTCGAGAGATATAAAAGCCCTTTCTGGAGAAATAAAAGAACTGAAATCTAACCAAGTTGAAATCAAAAAAGCTATTAATGAGGTGCAATCAAAAATGGAGGCTCTCACTGCTAGGATAAATGAGGCAGAAGAACGAATTAGTGATATAGAAGACCAAATGACAGAGAATAAGGAAGCTGAGCAAAAGAGGGACAAACAGCTACTGGACCACGAGGGGAGAATTCGAGAGATAAGTGACACCATAAGACAAAACAACATTAGGATAATTGGGATTCCAGAAGAAGAAGAAAGAGAGAGGGGAGCAGAAGGTATACTGGAGAAAATTATTGGGGAGAATTTCCCCAATATGGCAAAGGGAACGAGCATCAAAATTCAGGAGGTTCAGAGAATGCCCCTCAAAATCAGTAAGAATAGGCCCACACCCCATCACCTAAAAGTAAAATTTACAAGTCTCAATGACAAAGAGAAAATCCTGAAAGCAGCCCGGGAAAAGAAGTCTGTAACATACAATGGTAAAAATATTAGATTGGCAGCTGACTTATCCACAGAGACCAGGCAGGCCAGAAAGAGCTGGCATGATATTTTCAGAGCACTAAACGAGAAAAACATGGAGCCAAGAACACTATATCCAGCTAGGCTATCATTGAAAATAGAAGGAGAGATTAAAAGCTTCCAGGACAAACAAACACTGAAAGAATTTGCAAACACCAAACCAGCTCTACAGGAAATATTGAAAGGGGTCCTCTAAGCAAAGAGAGAGCCTACAAGTGGTAGATCAGAAAGGAAGAGAGACCATATACAGTAACAGTCACCTTACAGGCAATACAATGGCACTAAATTCATATCTCTCAATAGTTACCCTGAATGTTAATGGGCTAAATGCCCCTGTCAAAAGACACAGGGTATCAGAATGGATAAAAAATCAAAACCCATCTATATGTTGCCTCCAAGAAACAAATTGTAAGCTCAAAGACACCTCCAGATTTAAAGTGAGGGGGTGGAAAAGAATTTACCATGCTAATGGACATCAGAAGAAAGCAGGAGTGGCAATCCTTATATCAGATCAATTAGATTTTAAGCCAAAGACTATAATAAGAGATGAGGAAGGACACTATATCATACTCAAAGGGTCTGTCCAACAAGAAGATTTAACAATTTTAAATATGTATGCCCCCAACGTGGGAGCAGCCAACTATATAAACCAATTAATAACAAAATCAAAGAAACACATCAATAATAATACAATAATAGTAGGGGACTTTAACACCTCCCTCACTGAAATGGACAGATCATCCTAGCAAAAGATCAGCAAGGAAATAAAGGCCTTAAACGACACACTGGACCAGATGGACATCACAGATATATTCAGAACATTTCATCCCAAAGCAATAGAATACACATTCTTCTCTAGTGCACATGGAACATTCTCCAGAATAAATCACATCCTTGGTCCTAAATCAGGACTCAACCGGTATCAAAAGATTGGGATCATTCCCTGCATATTTTCAGACCACAATGCTCTAAAGCTAGAACTCAACCACAAAAGGAAGTTTGGAAAGAACCCAAATACATGGAGACTAAACAGCATCCTTCTAAAGAATGAATGGGTCAACCGGGAAATTAAAGAAGAATTGAAAAAAATCATGGAAACAAATGATAATGAAAATACAACGGTTCAAAATCTGTGGGACACAACAAAGGCAGTCCTGAGAGGAAAATATATAGCGGTACAAGCCTTTCTCAAGAAATAAGAAAGGTCTCAGGTACACAAACTAACCCTACACCTAAAGGAGCTGGAGAAAGAACAAGAAAGAAACCCTAAGTCAAGCAGGAGAAGAGAAATCATAAAGATCAGAGCAGAAATCAATGAAATAGAAACCAAAAAGACATAGAGCAAATCAACGAAACTAGGAGCTGGTTCTTTGAAAGAATAAATAAAATTGATAAACCCCTGGCCAGACTTAATCAAAAAGAAAAGAGAAAGGACCCAAATAAATAAAATCATGAATGAAAGAGGAGAGATCACAACTAACACCAAAGAAATACAAACTATTATAAGAACATACTATGAGCAACTCTACGCCAACAAATTTGACAATCTGGAAGAAATGGATGCATTCCTAGAAACATATAAACTACCACAACTGAACCAGGGAGAAGTAGAAAGCCTGAACAGACCCATAACCAGTAAGGAGATTGAAACAGTCATTAAAAATCTCCAAACAAACAAAAGCCCAGGGCCAGATGGCTTCCCGGGGGAATTCTACCAAACATTTAAAGAAGAACTAATTCCTATTCTCCTGAAACTGTTTGAAACAATAGAAATGGAAGGAAAACTTCCAAACTCATTTTATGAGGCCAGCATCACCTTGATCCCAAAACCAGACAAGGATCCCATCAAAAAAGAGAGCTATAGACCAATATCCTTGATGAACACAGATGCAAAAATACTCAACAAAATACTAGCCAATAGGATTCAACAGTACATTAAAAGGATTATTCACCACGACCAAGTGGGATTTATTCCAGGGCTGCAAGGCTGGTTCAACAACCGCAAATCAGTCAATGTGATACAACACATTGAACAAGAACCATATGATACTCTCAATAGATGCTGAAAAAGCATTTGACAAAGTACAGCATCCCTTCCTGATCAAAACTCTTCAAAGTGTAGGGATAGAGGGCACATACCTCAATATCAACAAAGCCATCTTTGAAAAACCCACTGCAAGTATCATTCTCAATGGAGAAAAACTGAAAGCTTTTCCGCTAAGGTCAGGAACACGGCAGGGATGTCCATTATCACCACTGCTATTCAACATAGTACTAGAGGTCCTAGCCTCAGCAATCAGACAACAAAAGGAAATTAAAGGCATCCAAATCGGCAAAGAAGAAGTCAAATTATCACTCTTCGCAGATGATATGATACTATATGTGGAAAACCCAAAAGACTCCACTCCAAAACTGCTAGAACTTATACAGGAATTCAGTAAAGTGTCAGGATATAAAATCAATGCACAGAAATCAGTTGCATTTCTCTACAGCAACAGCAAGACAGAAGAAAGAGAAATTAAGGAGTCAATCCCATTTACAATTGCACCCAAAACCATAAGATACCTAGGAATAAACCTAACCAAAGAGGCACAGAATCTATACTCAGAAAACTATAAAGTACTCATGAAAGAAATTGAGGAAGACACAAAGAAATGGAAAAATGTTCCATGCTCCTGGATTGGAAGAATAAATATTGTGAAAATGTCTATGCTACCTAAAGCAATCTACACATTTAATGCAATTCCTATCAAAGTACCATCCATCTTTTTCAAAGAAATGGAACAAATAATTTTAAAATTTATATGGAACCAGAAAAGACCTCGAATAGCCAAAGGGATATTGAAAAAGAAAGCCAACGTTGGTGGCATCACAATTCCGGACTTCAAGCTCTATTACAAAGCTGTCATCATCAAGACAGCATGGTACTGGCACAAAAACAGACACATAGATCAATGGAACAGAATAGAGAGCCCAGAAATAGACCCTCAACTCTATGGTCAACTAATCTTCGACAAAGCAGGAAAGAATGTCCAATGGAAAAAAGACAGCCTCTCCAATAAATGGTGCTGGGAAAATTGGACAGCCACATGCAGAAAAATGAAATTGGACCATTTCCTTACACCACACAAAAAAATAGACTCAAAATGGATGAAGGACCTCAATGTGCAAAAGGAATCCATCAAAATCCTTGAAGAGAACACAGGCAGCAACCTCTTCGAACTCTGCCGCAGCAACATCTTCCTAGGAACAACACAAAAGGCAAGGGAAGCAAGGGCAAAAATGAACTATTGGGATTTCATCAAGATCAAAAGCTTTTGCACAGCAAAGGAAACAGTTAACAAAATCAAAAGACAACTGACAGAATGGGAGAAGATATTTGCAAACGACATATCAGATAAAGGACTAGTGTCCAGAATCTATAAAGAACTTAGCAAACTCAACACCCAAAGAACAAATAATCCAATCAAGAAATGGGCAGAGGACATGAACAGACATTTCTGCAGGAAGACATCCAGATGGCCAACAGACACATGAAAAAGTGCTCCATATCACTCGGCATCAGGGAAATACAAATCAAAACCACAATGAGATATCACCTCACACCAGTCAGAATGGCTAAAATCAACAAGTCAGGAAATGACAGATGCTGGCGAGGATGCGGAGAAAGGGGAACCCTCCTACACTGTTGGTGGGAATGCAAGCTGGTGCAGCCACTCTGGAAAACAGCATGGAGGTTCCTCAAAATGTTGAAAATAGAGCTACCCTATGACCCAGCAATTGCACTATTGGGTATTTACCCTAAAGATACAAATGTAGTGATCCAAAGGGGCACATGCACCCGAATGTTTATAGCAGCAATGCCCACAATAGCCAAACTATGGAAAGATCGTAGATGTCCGTCAACAGATGAATGGATCAAGAAGATGTGGTATATATACACAATGGAATACTATGCAGCCATCAAAAGAAATGAAATCTTGCCATTTGCAACAACATGGATGGAACTAGAGCGTATCATGCTTAGCGAAATAAGTCAAGCAGAGAAAGACAACTATCATATGATCTCCCTAATATGAGGAAGTGGTGATGTAACATGGGGGCTTAAGTGGGTAGGAGAAGAATCAATGAAACAAGATGGGATTGGGAGGGAGACAAACCATAAGTGACTCTTAATCTCACAAAACAAACTGAGGGTTGCTGGGGGGAGGGTGTTTGGGAGAAGGGGGTGGGATTATGGACATTGGGGAGGGTATGTGCTTTGGTGAGTGCTGTGAAGTGTGTAAACCTGGTGATTCACAGACCTGTACCCCTGGGGATAAAAAATATGTTTATAAAAAATAAAAAATTAAAAAAAAAAGAAATATCAATCACAGGCAACACCCAAACATATGCTTTTTCAAGCTGATCCTGACAGAAATTAGAAAAAAAAGAGAGTTTCACCTGCCATTCAAAAAAAATCATAATTAAGTGACAAATGTTTTACTTTTAAATAGGACACATTTTTAAGTAATTATCCTGCACATAGAGGAAATAACAAAGAATGGAAAATCAGCTAGGATCAGCAAATATACAGAGCAAATGATAGAGGAAAATGAAAATAAAAATTCGAAATCTCTCAAGGCTCCAGTTTTAAATATGTTAATGAATCAGGTAACTTCTATCTCTAGTTATAAGTTATTAAATACTGGTAATACCTAATAAAATTTATAGAAGCTTACATTTATTTATTCACTTATTTATTTATTTGACAGACAGAGATCACAAGTAGGCAGAGAGACAGGCAGAGAGAAAGGGGGAAGCAGGCTTCCCGCTGAGCAGAGAGCCTGATGCAGGACTTGATCCCAGGACCCTGAGATGATGACCTGAGCCTAAGGCAGAGGCTTATCCCACTGAGCCACCCAGTTGCCCCCAAACTAACATTTATTTATTACTTGTGAGATATTATGCCAGACACTTATATAATTTCATCTTTACAGTAACATTTTAAAAATAGCTATTATTTTTTATTGTGCTCAGTTAGCCAGCAGATAGTACATCATTAGTTTTTTATTTAGTGTTCAATGATTCATTAGTTGCATATAAAATCCAGTGCTCATCAATAGCTATTATTTATTAAAATGGCCATATCACAGATGACAAAACCGGAACTTGGACAGTTTACTCAACTTAACAAGATATAACATAGAGCTGATTAGAGGTGAAGTCAGTTTTTGAAACTATGTAGTCTGAATGTAGAATCCAATGCATCTGTCATGCAAAATGAAGTTGATAATGCTATAAATAACACTAATATAATGGCCATACTTGCATTGTAGTTGCATACATTTGGGGAGAACCTCACAGAATATAACCAAATATTTTGTTGTAAATTCAAACTTTATATCTGTAATTTAGGTGTTTAAATTTTAACTTTAAGTTTGAAAAAGTAAAACATTTACCAAATTTATCTTAACAGATATAAGCCATTGCTTGTGGACAACTGTCCCAAGGTCAGGGGAAGGGATGACGAAGACTCAACTTGACCAAACTTCAGTCAGTGTCTTCAGAACAATCTTTTCAATTAGGCCTTAACCTCAGCATATAAAAACTGCAAATTTCAGCACAAAGTATTTCATCCATCACCCCCCATACGAAGAGATTCAAACAAGTATTAGTATCATTTATAAGAGCTCAAAGCCACAACCCTAAGATGAAAATCGTACTCCCATAAATTTCTCTCTGAGAAAGGTCAACCCTACAAAATGAATCTATTCTTGGTTCCAACCAATACTTGACTATAGGTCCCCAACATCCCTTTTCTTAGAGAAAACTTGCAACTGTAAGTCCTTTCTCCTTGAGATGCATCTTCTACAACCCAAGAAATCTTTCAAGGACCTCTAAGCCATTTCTTTGAAATGTAATCAAGAAGAATGTCAGGGCCCTTTTCCCCAGGCCCTGACGGATGGTGGAAACCTAACCTTCATAAAGGACAAAATTAGCGAAACAGCTGACTTAAACACACAGACTGAGAGAGAAGTCTCTCTCTCATTCTCTCTTTCTCTCATGCATTAGGAGAAATCTACCATTTTGCTAACTTTAACAAGATTCCGCTGCAATTGTTTTTTAAAGGGTTGGGGGAATTTAAACAATTACATTTAATTCTAGAAACTTCATGAAAAGGAAATTGTAATGACTGTAAATAAAGTCAAAATAGTTAACTGCAAATTGAACTGCCTATAAATATGCCCAGTAAAGAAAGAAAAGTACAATCTTGACAGTAGTTCCATGTCATTAAATATTCAGGATTTTTTTCTTTAGTCTTCTATTGGAATAGAGTTTCTCTGGAAGGAATTCTTCATGTTATGACTTTTGAAGAATACAAATTCTTATAAATAGATATTACAGACTGCCTTAAGATAAAGAATGGGCATGATGTAATATTCTTACCAGAATAAGTGTCACAATGACTGTAAAAATTACAAAAGTTATACCAAATGCACTGAACTGACTATGGTGAAAATTAGAGTTATTGAAATAAATGTTATTTTAGAAATTTAAAAAAAATCATAATTCCAAAATGGGCAAACAAAATATAAAACCAATAAACAAAAATTTATTTGAAAAACTACTAAGTTTTCAGTATGGTTAATTATGTTTATAAAATAGTTAATATAAAGATATGAAGTTGGTAAATAACATATTATTCTATATTTTGATATGAAAGAGGATTCAAGATATAATTAGAGACTCTAGCAATTGAAAACTGTCATATAGAAACGGCTATTATCTTTATTTTCCCATATTTTTCTTGCTTCTAATCAAATATCACACACCATAAGGTAGGTAAAAGAATGAACAAAAAATCCCCATGTATTATATTATACACCCAGTAGAGCTCTGATATTGTACAGTAATATTAATATGAGCTTAACAGTATGAAAATCTAAGTATTAGTATGGGCTTAATTGCTTTTATGACAGAGAAAGCAATTATTACAGCTCTAGATGTTATATCCTGTCCAGATACACTGTAAAAATGACACTCTTAACACACTGAATTTATAATGAAACATTATTTAATTGGGGAAAAAAAAGTGGTTTTTCACCTGTAAACACTCAACTGTGGCAATTTTCTCTCTACTTTTCAAAGTGATTTTGAAAAAATAACCAGTTAAAATTTCAGATGAACCAGTGGCCATAGTCATATATTCAAAGATGATAAATAATGTGTTACTATGAACAGCAATCACCCCATGGAGTCAAAATTTACTGCTGTATCATTTTTATGAGTGAAAATGGCTAAGACCTCAGTTAGAAGGAGAAATACTAAATGCAGTCAAGTGGGGTCCTGCCAGAATGACAGAACCACCCTCTCCCACACTGAAAGTTTTAACCACGGAAGGCCTTGGAATGGCTGTGCTAAGGAACGCAATGGCAATGATGACATCCAGGCAACAGAAAAGCAGTTTTCTTTATTATAATACAGAATTGCCTTTTCAATTGTCAGATTTTGTTTTTTCTAAACATGCATTTTTTTCTCAGTCCTATATCTAAACACACAACTTAAAGTTTAGAATGCTATTTCTTTAATCTGTAAACTTAGAAACTTACATTAATGTAGCAAAAAGCTTTATTTACATTGAGTGCTTAATGCATATGGAGTAAAACAAGTATTAATTGCATTTGTTTCAATAAAGTTTTGAAAGTAATACTTAAAACATACAATAATTGAATTTTATGACAGTCTTTTGAAATTCAGAAATCATTTTCCCTCAATCCAGACTGAACTGACTTCTGGCTCCTTTCATATCATCATTCCTTGTCACTGCCTAGATGAAAAAGTATCAGGATTACTGTTTATCATCTGGAGTATACTTCATTCTCTGAGGTAATGTAATTTCTTATTTTTACTAATGTCAAAAAGTGACAACTATATGAGAAAATGCTAAAAAGTAGAAAATATTTGCAAAAAAAGATTATAATAACATTATCTAAACAAAACCATCCGTCACTTTGGCGTATTTTCTTCTGATATCCTTTAATGCACATTTAGTTTGCATAGTCAAATTATTTGTGCAATTCTATACCTTAATCTTTCTGTTACTATATGACATTTTCCAATGTTGTTAATTGATCTTCACAATATCTATTAACTGCTAACAGTAATGGATATTTATTAGCTATTCATGAATAATAGCCAAATGAACAGCTATAATTTACTTAATTATTCAGTTATATAAAAAGTATGTGAAGGTCCCGCTAAGTGTTCTCTCACGTAAGCAAAAATGTTCTACTCTCTCCATACACTCCTCATGGACATGATTCAGTTCCCTATTTTCGTGAGGCTCTTTTCCTGAATGCAGCCTACATTTCTCATTTCTTTTAAAGTATAAGCACAAGAATAGAACACAATTATCCTGGAGTGATGAAATAGTATAAAACAAAATAGTACCATAATTGCCCCTAGCCAATTTCAATGGTTATTAAAGTTTAATTTGCACAAGAACTGCCTAAGGATGTTTCTTAAATGCAGATTTCTGGGCCCCTATCTTACAGATTCTGTTTCAGTGATTCACTTATTGAATCCTGGAATGCATACTTAAAAAACTTACCAGGTGATTTTGATGCCATTGGCCATACTTCTAAAACAATGATCCAGATAATATGTTTATATTAAAGTGGCCAACAATTGCCATTGCCTTTTTAACAGTCACATCAAACTGTTGACTTACACTGAGCTTACTGGTGCATAAAACTCCAATTTTGGGGGGCTGGATCCAGCTGTATCTTCCTTATTCTTTACTTGTGTAGTTCATTATTGTGGCCCAAGTACAGGACTCTGGGCACCTTATTAATTTTCTTCTTGTTATATCGGCACTTCCTTCTAATCTGAGGGTATTTTGTAAAACTTCAGTCTGTTACTTTACTTCAGATAATCCATAAATTAGATAACAATGCCTTCTATGTTTACCCAAGTCACAGGCCAAAATGTACCATGAGAACCAAAAGAAAAGGTGAAAGCATAATCATGATTGTGTTTTACAAATGTCATCCTTCCATCTAGACTAATTTTAACTCAGAGAAATACACTGTCATCTCTTGGATATTATTATTTACTTCTAGAAACAATAAAATAAAAACAGTATTCCTGTGAATTATATGGGTTTAATGTACCTTGTAAAATTTTCTGGACATATAATAATTTGGCTTCTATGAATATTTATTGAAAAATCTGTATTTTAACTCTTAAAATTTCTTCTTTATACCCTCTGAGACAACAGACCAAAAATACATTGCTATGATGTTTCAGTTCTAAAATCTTTGAATTCATGGCCATTAAAAATTAAAATATTAACACTCATAACATCACTTGATTATAAATTTCATTCATCTACTTTGTTTTAAACATAAGAAATCTATAAAATACCCATTTATGTTAGGTTGATCTTATAACTCAATGGACTTGCATAATTAATATTTCATGGGGAAAAAAGCAATGCAACCTCAAATCATCTCCCACCATGAACTATTCAGTAAATTGTGAAACTTTCTTCCTATGGATTTCATAATGGAATTTTTTGTTTCAATATTAGTTTTTTTCATTATTCCCTCTCCACTTCTGGGTTCACTTACTTCGAATCCCCTTTTATTTTATAGAACTCAGGATTTGCTGACCCCAAGATTCTGCCCTTGGTCCTTTTTTTGTATTATGTGTTCTGTATGTTCAAGTTTTAACCAATTAATACAGCTTGATTATTCCCAAATCTGTAACTACACTTGAGTTACAAGTGTAACTCAACTCCAAATGCTTACATCCAACTTCCTACTGAATTATTATCCTGATTCTCCTAATTCTATTAACCAGTGGTATCTTAACCCAACTAGTAAACCATTCTAATAACCTACAAATTATTCTTAATTCCTCTCTTTCTCCTTATTCCTTAAATCTAACCAGTCACTGAGCATGCTGTATCTGACTCCAACTTTGCCGAAATTTAGCTGATCATCTCCATTTTTGACCTGCAATATTTAAGGACTTCTTTATCAGTCTCTTTCTCCAGTTTCAACTTCTTCCGTTACGCCATCTCCAGAGTAATTATAGTGGTTATAAACTTAAGTTTGCAAAAGTCATAACTTTCCTTGTATTTTTCCACAACTAAATCAATATTCACTGAACATATAAACTTGAGACCCTGTTTCACCTCCCCTAGGCTTTCATCCACTTTCCAAAGAGTTTAAATGATGTCAAAGCAGAGTATATTTTCTTATTAAATATTTTCTATCGATGCTGGCATCTTCTGAGACATTTTCACTGTCTTCTGTTCTGAGGCTCTTGGTTCTTGGCTCTTTGCAACTTCTTTTGAGTCCTCCTTATCCTCCTCTTTCTCTTCAGGTGTCTTTGACAACTAGGAATAATCTGTACCACTCCCAGGCATGTAAGATTTAAGAATGATTATAAGCAGGTAGGTAAAAAACAAACAAAAAAAAACTGTCTTTCCTCTGTAAAAAACTTTCACTGAAATGCCTCTCCAAAGAATTATGAAAAAGCACTGTCAATACTTAGTAAATATAATTTATTGGTGGTCCAAATTGTCCATTTTTTAAAATTAGAATATCATTCATATGCCATGTGATACAAGAAATACTTCAAAAATCAGCAGTCTTCCTCAGAATGGTTGCTAATAAAAAAAAAAAAACACACACACACACAGGCATAGTTGAATAAGGTAGAGATTTTGGTGAGCCATGTGTACCACTGGGTAATGATGCATTCAACAAGATGAATGTTGATTTTCACTGTAGTGTGGGCTAACAATGGGGTTTGAAGCTAGGCAGCATAAAGTCCCACATACTAATTTCTTTTTGCCCAGGAAGTCTGAGATCAATCCCAAACATAAACCAGACATAAAAATCTATGTAAAGAATTTCTAGTTCATTTTTTTTTTCTTGATCAAGCCCTGGTTGCAATAAGGCATTTGCTTCTTTGGAAATGATTTCTACATTTTTAAGTAGAAAGCAAGAGTGATAACCTTTAGGCAACCTTCAGACTTAACCTAATATGTATTTTTTCTAGCTTTATTTAACAAAATAAAAGTGAACAATTTAGTTAAGTAAAACTCACTTTGAAGAACTACAGTTTCCTAAAATTATAAGTTTAGACTGTAACCTAAAGGACTAAAAAGACTGAAGGGATACAAACTAAGAGAAATTATATGGCTCCTCTAAAATCTAAGAATCCCAAACTTATGCTTAAAGGGATAAGATGAAGATGGGCTTGAGCAAGACTAGCACTTTTATACTACAGTCTGTTCCATGATAAGGAAAAAACTCCTTTCTACAAACCAGGAATTGGTGTTTTAAGATATATAAACTCAGTGACCTCAGGAAAAGAAACAGGCCAACCTAAGCAATGAGTCATGGCTCAACCAAGCAAGTGTGAAGTACCCTGCCATTCTGGTTAAAGTGGTAGGGGAAGACTGCACTGGTAATTAGAAGGATGAGTCTGATGCCACATCCTAAGGACAAAAAAGGTTAATGAGAAGTCTTCATCTAGTAATTATTAAAATATTATTATGTCCTTCAACTTCCCCTACTGTCAGGCCCATAAACCAGTACCATCTGTATGGATTAAGACAGAATAAAAAAAAATTATTTTTCATTAGTCTAGAAGTTGTTACTTGTATGCATCATGTATCATCCAAGGCACTTTCAAGTAGGAAAGCCACACCAAAAAACGTCATCACTTTACAAAGATGTGGATTTATCTGAATTTATATTTAAGTTAGCTCTCTGAAGGATATACTACTATATTATTGTATTACTGAGCTAGCGCAAGTCAGTTGTAGACTGTAGTTATTTATTACTAAGGAGAAACATACTCAAAATGGGCAGGCACATTAGTTGGAAGTACTCCTACCTTACTTGACACTTAGTATTCTTCAAAGTGAAAAACAGGTCTGTAAACTCTGTATAAAAAATATCACAGGATGGGAATTTAAGTACTTGGAAGTACAGAATATCTACTGATCTAGAAATTTCTTGAGGTAATCATTACAGTAGCATGGGATAAATCTGGACATTGTGTTAGCTTCATGTTATTTTGATGATGGTGTAGCACTGAAAAGTTTTATTAAAGCAAATTTGGTTAGCCATATTATTATGAAGGAATTCCAATAATCTGTTGAGCTGTTTTAGAGTGACAAATTATACAGGAATCTAAATGTTCAAGGATTCAGAATTAGAAATAAGTTAGATAGGGGCACCTGGGTGGCTCAGTGGGTTAAAGCCTCTGCCTTCGGCTCAGGTCATGATCCCAGGGTCCTGGGATCGAGCCCTTCATCGGGCTCTCTGCTCAGCAGGGAGTCTGCTTCTCCCCCCACCTGCCTCTCTGCCTACTTGTGATCTCTGTCTGTTAAGTAAATAAATAAAATCTTCAAAAAAAAGAAATAAGTTAGATAAATGAGAAAGCATTTGATAATATTGGTGTCCTCACTATACTGCAGAGATAAAAGTATTTAACCCAAGTTAAGCCTTGTTTACACTGCCACAATTCTCCCAACTCAATGCCTAAAATAAAAGCCATTTTCTCTGGAAAGCTTTCCTGGGTCTCCAGAAATGGATGTCACTGATTCTTTTGTGGTCCTCCATAGGATTTCATCTATGTCTCATTCATGGCATTGACTGCATTTTATCTTCTACTATAATCACTTGTATACATGCCTTGTCTCTACTTCAACAGTCTTGGGTTAAGGTCAGAACCTAGGTCTAAATCTTCACTGTATCTTTGTCCTGACACCTAACACTTAAAAATCATGTCTTGTCAGTTGAGGATGCTGAATAAATACTTATAGAAAGGATAAATGGACAGGACTTTGGGAGAATGAAGTTGACTATTGTACTTGAACTATTGGGAAAGACACTAAGATCATTCTTACTGTCCTGGAAGGCTCTAGATTTGGAATCAGGAGACCAGAACTAAGATTCATCTTTGCTACTTGTTCATTACATGGTTTGGGGTAAGTTAACTATAAACCAGCTTTCTTACCTATGAACTGAGGTGACTATGTGACTTGCTCTCCATCCTTGCTAGGTCCATTTCTATAGGCAAATGGATTAAAAATATCACTGATACTGCATTCAAATGATATATAAGAAAAATTACCTCTGGTAAAAAAGAAAAAGGCATACAAAGACTTTACCCTGAAAACCCTCTAAAAACTAAATATTATGCTAATACTATAATTCTAAGCTCTAGTATTAAATATGATTACTATAATTTATACCTAAGTAATTCTTTTCCATTATTAAATACTAAGGTCTTTTAAGCAGTTTTTATGTATCAGATATCTTTGAGGTATTTTTATTTGAAACATATGTATTTGTTTTTCTAGCACCCCAGAATAGAAAGCAAGCTACTTAAGGGTATTTCTTTCCCGCTAAATGTTATACCACCAGCATCTATAACAGTGTCTAATACATGATAGGTACACAAAATATCTATAAATTAATACATTTGAATCTCAAGGTCCTATTTGCTTTCGTTAGTCTTTAAATATAAGACTGATCTTTTAAACAGTGTAGAAATTCTCTTGTGTTAATGACTTAAAAAAATTAAAGTCCATAAAAATAGAAACACTAGCTTTCCTTAACAATGGCTTGAATATAAATGATGTTATTCATTAAGAAATTAAATGTGATATGGGCAGATTTACCTTAAATAATAATTTTTTTTTCTAATTTGTGTATGGTAATATTTCTCTTTCACAATGTGATTCATAATGTTCTAGCCCTGTGGTTTAAAAAAAAATGATCCTTAATGTTTTACCTAATATCCTAGGTCATTATTTAATTTTAGTAATCCTATTGTGGAAAACATCAAGATCTCTTAAGGGTAATAAAAACTATGGCTTTTGTCAAGTGCAGGAAACCCTAAAATATTCAAAATTTTCTATTTTTAAACTTTTTTTATTTTAAAATAATTATAGATTATAGAAACTTACAAAAATAATGTACAGAGTTCCCTTATAAACTTCAGCCAGTTTCCCCTAAAGGTAAAATCTAATATACTTCTAGTATAACATCAAAACCAAAAATTGACAATGGTATAATCTACAGACTTTACTAAAAGCTGGCCAGTTTCTACATGAACTCATTTGTGTGCGTGTGTGTGTGCGTGTGTGTATAATTCTATATAATCTTATTACATATATACTTTCATGTAGCCATTATCACAATTAAGATACAGTCTGTATGTGTTCCATCATCACAAAGGAACTCCCTCATTCTAAACATCCGCACCCTCTCCAAACTGCCTTTATTTTTTTCACACACTGTATTTATAGAGGAATTCCTCTATTTTAATTGGCTTGTCTTCCCACAATGAAACAAATTTTCCTAAAGGCATGATATATACTTAGAATTTTTTTCATAAAAGTTTGTATTTCTGCTGAAATTTTAAATAAGTTATTATATGTTCTATTTTCTGTTACAGTCTGTGACTTTATAAATTAAAGAAAAAATGGTTTTTAGAAGATGGCAGTATGAGAGTTCTGAGAACTTGTTTTAAGACACCAAATATAATAGTAGGGGACTTTTACACCCTCATCCCAAAAGACAGAATACACATTCTTTTCAAATACACATATAACATTATACAGGCTAGATCACATGACAGGCTATAAAACAAGTCTCAGTAAATTCAAGAACACTAAAATTATATCAAGTATGTCTTCTGACCACAAATGTACGAAATTAAAAATCATGATAAGAAAAAACTGCAAGAATCACAAACACATGGAAACTAAATAACATGTTACTAAACAAGTAATTGGTCAATGAAGAAATTAAAGAGGAAATAAAAAAAATACATGGAGACAAATGAAAATGGAAACACTATAATTCAAAATCTTTGCAACACAGCAAAAGCAGTTCTAACAGAAAAGTTCATATACAGGCCTAACTCAAGAAACAAAAGTCTCAAATAAGCAATCTAGCCTTACATGTAAAGGAACTAACAAAGGAAGAAAAAGCAAATCCCAGAGTTAGTAGAAATAAGAAAATAATAAAGATCATGCTAGAAATAAATGAAATAGAGATGATAAACAATAGAAAAGATAAAGGAGATGAAGGTAAACCTTTACCCAGACTAATCAAGAAAGATGACGCAAATAAAAATCAGAAATGAAAAACTAGTTACAACTGACATCACATAAATATAAAAAATTATATTACTATAAAAACTATATGCCAGAAAACAGAATTAGGGAAATAAATGATCCCATGAAACATTTCAATGCCAGAATTATTGGGATCCCTGAGGGGATGGAGAAAGAGAGAAGACTAGAAGATAAAGCTGAACAAATTCTGGATGAAAATTTTCCTATCCTGGGGAATAGAACAAGCATTCAGATCCTAGAGGCAGAAAAAATACCCCCCAAGATTAATTAATCTAGAAATACCTCAAGACACTTGATTGTGAGAATCACAAATCATAATTTTAGACAATAGCTTCTGAGGGCAGGTGGCAGAAAGAGATTCCTTGCATACAGAGGAAGGTCCATCAGAATAATGTCAGACCTGTCCACAGAAGCCTGGCAAGACAGAAATGGCTGGCAAGACATATTCAGGGCACTAAATGAGAAGAACATGCAGCCAAGAATACTTTATCTAGCAAGGCTGACATTCAAAATGGATGGATACATAAAGAGCTCCCAAGACTGGCAAGGTTTAAAAGAGTATGTGACCACCAAGCTGGCACTACAAGAAATATCAAGGGGGATTCTATAAAAGAAGGAAGAACCCAAGAGTGTCAGAGAACAGAAATTTATGGAGACAATCTATAGAAAAAAGGACTTCACAGGCAACATGATGTCAATAAAAACATATCTTTCAAGAATCCCTCTCAACATGAATGGCCTAAATACTCCTATAAAACAGCACAGGGTTGCAGACTGGATAAAACAAGAGGAACCATCCATATGATGTCTACGAAAAACACATTTGGAACCTAAACTTACATCCAGACAATTTGAAGGGATGGAGAAGCATCTTTCATGCTAATGGGCCTCAAACAAAAGCTGGGTTAGTGATTCTCATATCAAATAAATTACATTTTAAAGTGAAGAGTGTAGTCAGACAAAAAGAAGGACACTGCGTCATTCTTTTTTAAAACATTTTATTTATTAATTTAATTTCTTTTCAGTGTTCCAGAATTCATTGTTTGAGTACCACATCCAGTGCTCCAAGTAGGATACTACATCATTCTTAAAGGTTCTATACACCAAGAAGCTCTAACAACTGTAAATATTTAGGCCCCCAACATGGGAGCAGCCAACCATGTAAGACAACTATTAATCAATAGGAAGAGTCATACTGATATGAATACATTAATAGTAGGGGATCTTAACACACCCTCTCAGTAATTGACAGATCATCCAAGCAGAAAATCAATATAGAAACAAGAGATTTGAATGACACATTGGACCAGATGGACCTCATAAATATATACAGAACATTCCACCCTAAAACAAAAGAATACTCATGCTTCTCGAGTGCACATGGAACTTTCTCCAGGACAGATCACATACTGGGTCACAAATCAGGGCTCAACCAATAATACTAAATGACTGAGATTATTCCCTGCATATTCTCAGACCACAATGTTTTGAAACTGGAACTCAACCACAATAAAAAGTTTGGAAGGTTTTTTAAAAACCTAACAACTCAAGGAGAATAAAAAACCTGAAAAGATCTGTACGCATTTAAAGAAAAAAAAAAAGTTGAGAGACTATGGACTATGAAAAACAATCTGAGGGTTTTGAATGGGTGGGGGGTGGGAGGTCAGAGTACCAGGTGGTGGGTATTATAGAGGGCACGGATTGCATGGGAGCATTGGGTGTGGTGCAAAAATAATGAATACTGTTATGCTGAAAATAAAAAATAAATTAAAAAAAAAAGTTTGGAAGGAATTCAAACCCTTGGAAGCTAAAGGCCACCCTGATTAAGAATGTTTGGATCAACCAGGAAATCAAAGAAGAACTTAAACAATTCCTGGAAACCAATGAGAATGAAGACACATCGGTTCAAAACCTATGGGATACAGGAAAGGTGGTCCTAAGGGTGAAATACATAGCCATCCAAGACTCACTCAAAAAACTGAAAAATCCAGAATACACCAGCTCTCTTTGCTCCTTAAAGAACCGGAGAATCAACAACAAATTAAGACAACCCCCCAAACAAGAAGGGATAATCAAAATTAGAGCAGTTAAGAAGTTAAGCTACCTAAAAGAAATGGATTCATTCCTAGAAACCTATAGACTTCCAAGACTGAATCAGGAAGAAATTGATAACCTGAATAAACCAATATCTAGTAACAAGATTAAGCAGTGACTAAAAACTTCCCAAAAATCAAGAGCCCAGGACCTGATGGATTCCATGGGGAATTCTACCAAACATTCAAAGAAGAAATAATACCTATTATCTTGAAGCTGTTTCAAGAAATAGAAACAGAAGGAAAACTTCCAGACTCTTTCTATGAAGCTAGCATTACCCTGATGCCCAAACCAGGCAAAGACTCCACCAAAAAGGAGAATTTCAGACCAATATCCCTGATGAATATGGATGCCAAGATTCTCAACAAGATCCTAGCTAACAGATCCAACAGAATATTAAAAAGATTATCCACCATGACAAGGTGGGATTTATCCATGGGATGCAAGGATGGTTCACCACTCACAAATCAATCAATGTGATAGAACAAATCAATAAGAGAAGAGAGAAGAACCACATGGTCCTCTCAATTGATGCAGAAAAAGCATTTGACAAGATGCAGAAGCTGTTCCTTATTAAAACCCTTAAAAGTATAGGGATAGAGGGAGAATTCCTCAACTACATAAATCTATATATGAAAAACACACAGCAAATATCATTCTCAATGGGGAAAAGCTGACAGCCTTCTCTTTGAGATCAGGAACACCACAAGGATGTCCACTCTTGCCACTGTTGTTCAACATAGTAATAGAAGTCCTATCAACAGTAATCAGACAACAAAAAGAAATAAAAGGTATTCAAATGGGCAAAGAAGAAGTCAAACTCTCTCTCTTCACAGATGACATGATACTTTATATGGAAAACCCAAAAGACTCCACCTCCAAACTACTGGAACTCATACAGCAACTCAGTAATGTGGCAGGTTACAAAATCAATGTACAGAAATCAGTTGCTTTCTTATACACTAACAATGAAAATATAGGAAGGGAAATTAGGGAATCGACTCCATTTACTATAGTAGCAAGAATCATAAGATACCTCGGAATAAACCTAACCAAAGAGGTAAAGGATTTGTACTGGGGGAACTACAGAACACTCATTACAGAAATTGAAGAAGACACAAAAAGATGGAAGACCATCCCATGCTCATGGATCAGAAGAATAAACATTGTTAAAATGTCCACACCGCCTAGATCAATCTATAGATTCAATGCCATCCCAATCAAAATTCCACTGGCATTTTTCAAAGTGCTAGAACAAACAATCCTAAAATTTGTATGGAACCAGAAGAGACCCCGAATTGCTAAGGAAATGTTGAAAAAGAAAAAAACTGGGGGCATAATATTGCCTGATTTCAAGCTTTACTACAAAGCTGTGATCACCAAGACAGCATGGTACTGGCACAAAAACACACACATAGACCAGTGGAATGGAGTAGAGAGCCCAGATACAGACCCTCAACTCTATGGTTAAATAATCTTCGACAAAGCAGGAAAAAAATGTATAGTGGAAAAAAGTCTCTTTAATACATGGTGCTGGGAAAAATTGAACAGTTATGTATAGAAGAATGAAAGTTGACCGTTCTCTTATACAAAACATTTTATTTAAATATACTCTTATACTATCTTATACGAAAAGATAAACTTGAAATGGATAGAAAACCTCAAAATGAGTCAGGAATCTATTAAAATCCTAAAGGAGAACATAGGCACTAACCACTTTGACATCGGCCATAGCAACTTGTTTCAAGACATGTCTCCAAACGCAAAGGAAACAAAAGTGAAAATGAACTTCTGGGACTTCCTCAAAATCAAATTTTCTGCACAGCAAAGGAAACAGTCAAAAAAACAAAGAGGCAACCCACAGAATGGGAGAAGATATTTGCAAATGACACTACAGACAAAGGGCTGATATCCAAGATCTTTAAAGAACTCCTCAAACTCAACACTCAAAAAACAAAAAGATAATCACGTCAAAAATGGGCAGAAGACATGAACAGACACTTCACCAAAGAAGACATACAAATGGCTAACAGATACATGAAAAAAATGTTCAACATCATTAGCCATCAGGGAGATTAAAATTAAAACCACATTAAGATACCACCTCACACCAGTTAGAATGGCCAAAATTAGCAAGAGAGGAAACAACATGTGTTGGTGAGGATGTTGAGAAAGGGCAACCTTCTTATACTATTGGTGGGAATGCAAATTGTTGCAGCCACTGTGGAAAACAGTGTGGAAATTCCTTAAGAAATTAAAAATAGAGCTACCCTATGGCCCTACAATTGCATTACTAGGTGTTTACCCCAACGATACAGATGTAGTGAAAAGAAGAGCCATCTGTACCCCAATGTTCATAGCAGCAATGGCCACAGTCACCAAACTGTTGAGAGAACCAAGATACAAATGGATAAAGAAGATATGGTCCATATATACAATGGAGTATTATGCCTCCATCAGAAAAGATCAATACCCAACTTTTGTATCAACATGGACAGGACTGGAGGAGATTATGCTGAGTGAAATAAGTCAAGCAGAGAGAGTCAATTATCATATGGTTTCACTTACTTGTGGAGCATAAGGAATAACACAAAGGACATTGGGAGAAGGAGAGAAGTGAGTTGGGGGAAATCAGAGTGGAAGACGAAGCATGAGAAAATGTGGACTCTGAGAAACAAACTGAGGGTTTTGGAGGGAAAGAGGTTGGGGGGGTTGGGTGAGCCTGGTGGTGAGTATAAAGGAGGGCATGTATTGCATGGAGCATTGGGTGTGGTGCATAAACAATGAATCTTGGAACACTGAAAAAAATGAAATAAAATTTAAAAAGTTAAATTTTATTTTATGGGGTGCCTGGATGGTTCAGTGGGTTAAAGCCTCTGCCTTCTGCTTAGGTCATGATCTGAGGGTCCTGGGATCAAGCCCTACCGTGGGTCCTCTGTTCAGCAGGGAGCCTGCTTCCTCCTCTCTCTGCCTGCCTCTCTGCCTACTTGTGATCTCTGTCAAATAAATTTTAAAAATCTTAAAAAAAATTTTTTTTAAAAACTATATGCCAAGAAATTGGACAACCTAGAAGAAATGGATAAATTTCTAGAAATGTACCATCTTTCAAGAAAGAATCAGGAAGAAAAAAGAGGCTAAACAGAGCAATTACTAATAATGAAATTGAATCAGAAATTAAAAAAAAAAAACCCTCAATAGACAAAAGTTCAGGACCAAATGGCTGCATAGGTGAATGCTACCAAATTATTTTAGAAAGAATTAATACCTATTCCTCTTAAACTATTCCAAAAAATAAAATGAAGGAATGCTTCCAAATCCAGTCTATGAAGCCAGAATTACCCTGATAGCAAAACCAGACAAAGACACTACAAAAGAGAAAATAACAGGTTAATATCCTTGATAAATATAGATGCAAAAATCATCAACAAAATATCAGCAAGTCAAATTCAAGAATACATTAAAGGGATCATTGAATCCATGAAGTGGGATTCTCTTATAAATGATATATCCAGTAAGGGATTAATATCCAAAATATGCAAAAAACTCATACAAGTCAACCCCCCAAAAAAACAAGTAATATGATTTAAACATGGGCAGAAAACCTGAATAGATTTTGTGTTCTGAAGACATACAAATGGCAGACAGTCACAAAAAAGATGTTCAATATCACCGTTATCAGGGAAATGCAAATCAAAACCACAGTAAAATATCACCTCATACCTGTTAGAACAGCTAGTAAGAAAAAGAATTAACTAATGTTGGTGAGGATGCAGGGAAAAGGAAAACTCGTGCAGACTGGGTGGAGATGCAAACTGGTGCAGTCATTATGGAAAGCAGTATGGAGATTCTTCAAGAAAGTAAAAACAGAAGTACTATAAAATCCAGTAATTCCACTTCTGGGTATTTATATCAGGAAAATGAAAATGCTAATTTGGAAAGGCATATACACACGCCTGTTTATTGTAGCATTATTTACAATAGCCAAGATATGGTGTATAAACACAATGGAATATTACTCAACCATAAAAAGGAATAGAATCTTGCCATTTACTACAACATGGATGGAGCTAGAAGGCATTATTCTAAGTGAAAAAAAGTTAAAGATAAATACCATATAATATTATTTATATGTGGAAACTAAAAAAACAAAACAAATGAACAAACAATAACAAAAGAGAAAGAGATTCCTGAAAACAGAGAACTAGTAGTCACCAAAGGGGAGTATGGTTGAAGATAAGGCAAAAGAGGTGAAGGGGATTAAGAAGTACACACACCCAGGTAAGTATGTGTAATTCACAAGGATGAGAAGTACAGCACAAGGAACACAGGCAATAAGATTGTAATAACACTGCATGGTTATAAAAAGTAACTATACTTAGTGTGGTGAGCATCCTAATGCATATAATTATCAAATCACTATGCTGTACACTTGAAAAATATATATGTCACCTAACTTCAATTAAAATTTAAAAAATTAAAAGGCAACACTTAGTTCATAAGCAATTTTAAAAATTAGACGGAAATACTAATGTGTTTTCATAGTTCAATTTACCTGTAAGTTTTTATTTTTCAATGTCAACAGCATTATGGTAGCTACATTTGTGGTGAGCATAGCATAATGTATAGAGTTGTTGCATCACTATGTTATATACCTGAAACTAATGTAACATTGTGTATCAAGATGTCAATGACAAAAGTGAACATTCTTTTTTTGTTGTTTTTGTTTTATTTTGTTTTTAACTTATTTTAAATTCAATTAGTTAACATATAGAATATCATTAGCTTCAGATGTAGAGTTCATTTATTCATCCGTTGTATATAACACCCAGCACTCATCACATCATGTGCCCTCCCTAATGCCCATCACCAAACTACCCCATCCCCCTACTAACCTCCCCTCCAGCAACCCTCAGTTTGTTTCCTAGAATTAAGAGTATCTTATGATTTGTCTCACTCTCTAATTTCATCTTATTTTATTTCTCCCTCCCTTCCCCTATGATCCTGTGTTTGGTTTCTTAACTTCCACATATGACTGAAATCATATGGCAATTATCTTTTTCTGACTTATTTTGCTTAGCATAATATCCTCCAGTTCCACCATGTTACTCTATCCTCCATGTTACTGTAAATGGAAAAGAGAACATTCTAAAGAGAAAGTGTTTTTAAACATTAAAAAAAAAACGCATCAGTGGCCTCGGCGTCATGAGACTTGAGACGTGACTTGTTTCTCAAAGCACAATATAGTTAGCAGCTGGGTGGCGACCTGAGCACAGCTGAGGGCTGCGAGGACTGGTATGCCCGCAGCCTGGCAGCTCTCGGATCCAGAACGGGCCACTGAGACTGAAACCCTGGGTCACAGTCTTCCCATTTACCTCATTCATGTTCCTTTTTTCTTTTTCCTTCAGTATTAGGTGATGATTTCTGCTATTAAGTGATGAGAGAGTCAGCAGACTAGTCAAAAGAAAATCTTTATATAAAATGTAAATACTAATATAAATTAATTTGCATGCAACTTACTAACCCCACGAAGTATATATTATTAATACGTTCTCTTAGTGTATAAAGGGATACTGACTGCCATATTTACCAGCTGTTTTCTGTAACCAAACTTGTCTTTAAATATATAGCCTGTATAAAAAAAGAGTCTAATTTACCATTATTTATGCAATAGAAAAAAATAAAAGTTTTTTTCTTTTGAAAAAAAAAACTATCAACACCATTCACAACTAGAAAAAGCTACTACAAAATTCAAAATAAAAAATACTATTAATGATAGTCATACAGCAAGGATTATTAAAGTAAAGTGAGTTATAACCCAAAAAAGAAAAAATCAAGATAAAGCTATCTTCAGTCATTCAGTTTTCTTTATAATTGCATTGTATACACTGAATGTTCATAAGCACGGTATCTTGTACAAACTTTATCATGTAAATGCAGATTATTTAACCAAAAATAATAATAATCTTCTCTGGCTAGTGTGTAGGCTATTTTTGAATTAGGTATTTTACATTTAAAATAGCTATTGTTCATTTTACAGACATTTGACATACTAAACTTGTCTAGGTGATTTTCAGTACAAATGCTTTTCCTAATCATTTTACTTATGAGAAAAAAATATAAATAATAAGTTCCAACCATAATATACTCATTCACACATGCCACATTCTCAAAGTTTAATGACATTGATCAAGGAAAATAGATTCTTACTACATTTTATATTCTTGTCTATCTTAATAAAATGTATTTATAGTATCATCAATGTTTTAGTAAGATCACATTTTATATGGAATATATCATTAATGGAAGCATAGGAAAACACCGTTTTTGTTTACTACATTTGGTTATTATTTCAAATCAACATTAGTCTTATAATAGTATTTAATATTGAAAATATAACGATTCCTCAATTGATATAAAGTATTTTCAGTTAGTTTTCCAGCTTATAGTTCTTTTAAGTACAATACAACAAAAATGACAGTAATGAGTTGGTTGTAACAAAAATTTCAGAGTCTAGGTAAAAGCTTGTGCACTGGAAAAGCACTTCATCTACTAAATAAGTTCACTGGAAAGAAGTTTTTTTTGTCCACCAGAATGCATCTTAGGGAAGCCAAAGGCCTTGTGTCAGTAAGGATGTGTCCTTTTTAAGAGATAACATATAAACACTAAAAAACTGTAAGATAAGATTTAAAATTCAAGTTTCAGTTGAAAGGTAAGACATTCCCCATCTGCAAAGTCTCTTAACTACTCACATATGAGGGTGTGAAGGAGAAAGGGATAAAAAGAGTTTTTGGAATCAGTTATCTAACTACCTTGGGAAAATGCCCCTTGTGGAGTGATGAGAAATGTTTTCTTCTTTACCCTGAGTTGAGAGAAAATCTTCACCCATCAGTTTGGGGAGAAAAAGATAATACAATGCTTTCTGACTGATAGCCGAATAGACTGGCTAGAGTTAAGAAAAGGGGAATCTGCTTTTGCACTGCATTGGACCCACATTTTACTGGAACATCAATGGAACAGGGGTGAGTTATGTATGATACCAAGCTAATATAGGTCCATCTGAGATCGTGACCAAGAGGAAGCTTTGGGAGAGACATAGACCTCAGCAAAAAACTGGAGAAAACCTACAGAATGCCTGCAGGCTGAGGGAGGAGACTGCAGCAAGCTAAAATGGACTAATTTGACCAGTGAAGGAAATCACAGCTGAAATGTTTCACTATAGGACAGGTAAGTGCTGTCTCTGAAGGACCCAGTGAACCATCACTAAATACCAGTTAACTCAACTACCTTACCTACTGCTCTCCTTACTTCTTTTTCCTCCCTGCACTCTAATCATGAAGAATCTAAAACCAAGTTAGCGTGATATACAAAAATGTATTAAAAGCACATAGCAGAGAAATAAAAAAGAAACCAAACCACAACTTCCAGCTTGCCAGTGGGCTACACTGGATGTTGGGGGAGAGATGGAGAAGAAAGCCACTACTTTAAAATAACTGTAGACAAAATAATTCAATCAGAGAAAGACAATAATCATATGATCTCTCTGATATGAGGAATTTGAGAGGCAGGGCGGGAGGACTTGGGGGCAGGGCGGGAGAAAATGAAACAAGATGAAAGCAGAGAGAAAGACAAACCATAAGAGAGTCTTAATCTCAGGGAAAAAAACCGAGGTTTGTTGGAGGGGAGGAGGGTGGGCTGGATGGGGTGGCTGGGTAATGGACATTGGGGAGGGCATGTCCTATGGTAAGCGCTGTGAATTGTATAAGACTGATGAATCACAGACCTGTACCACTGACACAAATAAGACATTATGTGTTAATAAAAAAATAAAAATAAGCTTAGAGTTTTGATTACTATTAGACATTTTAACTACTAAAAGCAGGAAATTTTATCTTTTGAAAATGATCCAAAGGGTCACAAGGTATGCACTAAATTTCATGGAGAACCTGGGGAACAACAGCCCAATACTCTCAAAATAAAAGTAAGTTTGATTTGTGGTTCCATTATACAAATAGTACTTATTTATTTAATACTTACAATTATTAAATCATTACCTTAATAGTTAATGCATATCATAATTAGCTATATGGATAAGCAAGCAAGCCAAATACATTTAGCCTTCTTCAATCAGTGCAAGCAGAAATACATATCATATAATTAATAGAGGCAGAGCTTATAAAGGTTAAGTGTGGTTGAGTCCAATAGCCATTCCCTTCACATGACTGCACAATGGAAAATACAGATACATATCTTTTATTTTCCTTTGTCCTCATTCCTATGAAAGAAGATTTATAAATAAGTTCATAAGAAGGTAGACTTATTTGACAAATAAAAAACACAGACCCATCTAAACTCAACTAATCCTGAAAAGGACCAAAGTGGAAAAAAAACTTTATAATTTCTCCCTGGTGGCTCACAGTTGTATATCAAACCCATCACATTGATAACATTTCCCAAGTGATAAAGACTTATGTGTCAGGGAAAAAAGGGCTTTAAGAAGCCTGACCTGAAATATGGTCTCGAATAGTGTATTTTTTCAGAGGCAGAATTTAGTGAATCCTCATTTGCATCTAACACCCAGTGCTCATTACTCTTTCAATTTCAGGAAAATGTTTATTTTGCTTCACCCTTCTCACATAATCCTATTTCATTTCAGTTTTGTTCTAGATTTCTAGAGCAATATTTCTGTTTCACTCCAATGATTTCAGCATCTCTAGGCTGAAAAATTACAGATAATTAATTACTCTCCATCTCTCCAGATTGACTTAAGTTATTACACAAAATGGGATTCAAAGTTTTTAATGTGCACTAGGGAAAAAAATCACATTGGTGGTAATTATTGGTAATTAAATGCTTTTAAAATTAGGAAGATAAATATAGTACTATCCTGCCAGTCAAATTGCTCAGAGTCACAAAGGAAAAGGCATACAGATATTCCTTAAAGGAAGGGACATTTATTGTAAAAACACAAAGGAAATTCCACAGGAGGAGAATGATTCTAACTGTAAGCATTGAGGCTGTATGTGAGCACTGCAGACTCATGGGAAAGCTATCTATTTTCAAAAAGAGCTATATGCTATAGAGATAGCAATTACTTTGCATTTACAAAAAGAAGAATATGTATGGAAACTCTATTTAATTGGTTCAATTTAGCACTATACCTAGAGGGTAATTTAGACTACCTTTTTAAAAAAATTGTTTATTTCTTTTCAGCGTAACAGTATTCATTGTTTTTGCACCACACCCAGTGCTCCATGCAATCCGTGCCCTCTCTAATACCCTGGTTCCCCCAACCTCCCACCCCCCTCCCCTTCAAAACCTTCAGATTGTTTTTCAGAGTCTATAGTCTCTCATGGTTCACCTCCCCTTTTTTGGAAATATGCTCAGTACATATAAAGTTTTCTTCCAATTTCAGACTGGTCAATATCATCAGTATGCCTTTATTGCACAGCTAGAGTTGCAAACTGGCATTGAAGCCAAAATGTAAGCAGATAGGGAAAAAAAGGTGGGGTGGGTTGGGACCATGTTCATAAGAATGCACTTATGTAAATGAAAGGTGCTGGGTGATAATCTCCACAGGTCTGTCATATTTCTATAAATCTTGGAAGCACGAGAGCTTTGGCTCAGACTATCTTTATAAAGACGTTTGTGTATCAAACAGCCTTGGAAAATAAAGACAATGTCTCCCTCCAGAGCCACAGGAATCCACGCCCACTGTCTTGTATAAAAGATATGGTTTCCCTAAACACACAGTTCCTCTCCTGTAATGTAACTTACTGTACAAACAGAGATCATCTGACCGTCTTTATCCTGCTCTGATGGAAATGGGGTCTGGAGAACTGCTACTGCCCTTGTTCTCTGACCTCACGGTCTGTGTCTTCTGCCCAGAATCACGAAGCTATGGTAGGTCATTTTGTTAGCTTGCAACTCTCAGCGTGGACACAATTCGTCATGATTCTTAGAAGAAAACTGTGAAGATTAGTAAATGTCTTCGGAGAATGTTCACTTATTATTCGATTTATAAGCCAAGCACTGTGTTAGATCTTGGAGTTTAGAATCGGGGGACAGCTGCAGGTTTTGTTGCCATAAAGAAACAGTTTTAAATTCTAAATCTATCATTTATTCATTGTCTCAGATTCCTTACCTATGACACAGACATTTTCTTAAAAATATCCCTGAGAGTGCAGATCATGTACATAAAGATCTAATATGGTATTTGTCATATACAGGCATACCTTGTTTTATTGTGTGTTTTGTTTTATTAGCCTCGCAGACTTTGCACTTTTTATGAATTGAAGGTTTGTGGGCAACCCTGTGTTAGAGAAGTCTATCAGGGCCATTTATCCAACAACATTGGTCACTATGTATTTCTGAGTCAGTTTTTGGTAATTCTCACAATATTTAAAACTTTTTAAACATTATTACATTTGTTATGGTGATCTGTGATTATGTCTCACAGAAAGCTCATGTTATGATTAACATTTTTGGCAATAAAGTATTTTTTAATTAAGGCATGTACACTGTTTTCTTACATATAACACTATTGTATACTCAATTGACTATAGCATAGTATAAGCATAACTTTTACATGCACTAGGAAACCAAAAAATTCATTTGACATGCTTTATTGTGACATTTATACTTTATTACAGTACTCTGGAACTGAACTTATAATATGAGGTATCCTGTGCTCATCAAACTATAACTATTAAATCATCATTATTAGTAGTTACAGGAATATATATTAAAGATATAGCATTAGGTCTTATTAGTATGTATCTGTTTGAAGATGATTTTTCTTTTTCAGATAACAATGGTAATGTAATGCCACAACTATGGAGACAGTATTACAAACATAATTGTCTTTTGTCTTACCTCTTCCTTTTCTTGTTTATATTCTCTCTTTCTTCCCTATTTGGCCACACCTGCAAAAAGTGTCTTTTTTTTTTGTCTAGGATTTCTGAATCCAAGATAGATTCCTTAATATTTTTACTATTATGGAGTTCCTAGTCTTTGTCAAAGACTGAACTAAAGGATAGTACGCACAGTGTCAAATTATTTTTTGGCATCCTAATTTTTGATTTCTGCAAAAAACAATCATATTGGCCAGGCATTCTGTCCCCATTGGTTACAAAGAAGCATTATAAGGCCAATTACATCATTTTTCATTCCAGTATTTTTTTATGTGCTTTCAACTCTGCTGCATGTACCTAGCTATTTAAACAATGGATATAGTAATCATTCATTTTTATGGCATCATTATATTTTGTATGTGTCATAAATTTTTGTAAATGAAAACAAAAATTTCCACATGCCAACTTGAAAATAAATTTTAAAACATTATTGCAAAGTATTATGGAAAATCCTCTTGACGGTGAGTTTTTGAAGAGATGTGGTGACAAAAATGCTACAACTAACAGCAGAGTGACCTGTTGGACTAAAACTAAAAACTATTTTATTAAGTACTCCCACTCTCCCTATTCTTATTCATTTCATGCTCCTTGCTTGGGATACCTCTTTAATGCTTTTATCAAAATTAGACCCAGTCTTAAATACTTAAATAGAGCCTTTTTTGCCACTATTACCTTGATATCTGAGCCCAGCTGATTAATGAATATATTTTTCCTTTCTTCATATACTTGTCATATATTTTACCTTCTTACACAATTAAGCATATTCTTCCTTTAGCCAGCTGTAGTTTTTTTTAACACCTCCCTTTGTTACTTTGTAAATCATCTTGATAACATCAAGTACTTTAATTATGTTTCATGACTTAAAGTACCAAGGAGTCAGAAGCATTCACAGAATGCCTCCTAAGTGAAGAGCATTATATTATAAACAAAAAGCAATAAGGACGCAGAACTAATAGTGCTACTTACAACTGATCTTTACTGAGAAGTTTACTTTGAAACAGGCATTGTGCTAAATGTATGCCTGCATTTTCCTTTTTTTTAAGGTTTTATTTATTTGTCAGAGATGGATAGAGAGAGCACAATGAGGAGAGAAGCAGGCAGAGGGTGAAGCAGACTCCCCTACTGAGCAGGTACCCCCCCCCACCCGCACAACGAGGAACTCCATCCTAGGGTCCTGGGATCATGACCTGAGCTGATGGCAGACACTCAAATGACTGATCCACCCAGGCATCCTTATGCATATTCATTTGATATTAACAACAGCCCTCAGATATTACCAATATTAGTATTCCCATTTTAAAGTAAAAGATAGGGAGGCTTAACACAGATAAATAACTTCCCCCCAAGTTATATAGCAAGCTGAGATAAAGTCAGGTTAAGAGCCCATGCCATTAAGTTCCTCTGTAAGAAATGAAAATATAACAGACACCATCAGAAATATACCATCATGATTATTTAAGAAGAAAGCTCTAAGAAATGTTTCCACTCCATTAAATATTCTGTAATTATATGAATTATAAATGCAAACTTTTATTCAGTGAGTCACTTGACAAAAAGCTGTTCTTATTGCCTTGACACCTAAAAAATATAATTTTAAAATCACAAATTACCCATGATCATTTTAAAAGTCTCATTAAAAGTGGTAAAGATGGCAGTTTCTTCACTCTGTACAATTAACCCAAAGAGCACTTAATTAGACCTTCATGGAATAATAAAAATCATCATGGCTTTAAGAACAACATAATATATCTTACATAGAAAAAAAATTTCTTCTATGACAAGTCCAGTGCAGTAGCAGAAAGTAATCTATGTAATTCATTTTGACATGAGAATATCACTTTATTTGCATTCTCACAAAGTACTCATCAAGAAACTTGAAAAAAAAAAAAAGAATGGATTCACAGTCCCTATGAAGACTATGTAACTTAAATGGCCCAATGTCATTCTACAGGAGCATGTTAAGTAGAGCCTTACAGAAAATAAACTTTGGCTTAATAATAATTTAAATATCACTTCTTACAGCTTAAATCAAAGTAAGAGATTCATCAAATGCCATCATATGGATTCAGATGAGCCTTGGTTAATTTAATTCTTTCACCAAATCTTTATTAGGCACTACTACAACTCTCTGGGAACCCAAAGGCTAGTAAAATAGCATTCCTGTCATTTAGGCATGGTGTACAAGGGGGAAGTACAAGTCTAAACAAGTCAGGATGGTGATGTATATTTTATAATAGAAACATATACTGGCTGAAATGGGGCCTAAAGAACATGGCCAGTTATAACTAGAGGAATAACAATAAAGTTTCAGTGAGTCAAAGTCCTAAAAACAATCTGAGTCTTGAAAACAGGAAAAAATAGTTCTTTTAGGGAATGGGCATGAAAAGAAAGGAAAAGCATTTCAGGCAGGAAAAACTTAGGCAAGGGGATATACTCATTAAAGAAAATAGTTTACATGTTATGAGAAAACCAGACTGGACCACAGGGTGTGGAAAGTGATAAAAGTGTGATGAGAGAGATGGCTGGAAAGATAATCCAGAACTAGATCATGGAAGGATTTATCAATGAAATGATCAGGCTTGTACTTTATTTCACTGAAATTTTGGAGGCCATGGGAGAGCTTATACAAGGAATAACAGAATCAGATTCAGAGCTGAGAAAAAAATATCCTGGTAATTCAGAGTGGGTAAGACAGATTGAAGATATAAAAATGTGAAGAATGGAGAGACATGCTAGAACTCTCTACTGATCCAGATGGTAGATAATCAGAGTAAACTGAGGTAGAAGCTCTAAGGATTGAGAAGATGGGAAAGACTAGGGAAGCATATATCCACAATGGGAATTTTAGAAATATTTCATTTCTTTTTTGTTTGTGATGTTGACTGGAAGGCAATACTGAGATTTAGTGGATGGAACATATATCAGACTTGTATTGCTGCTGTAACAAATAATCATAAACTGAATGGCTTAAAACATCACAAATTATCTCATAATGTTGGAGACCAGAAATCTTAAGTAGGTAGGCAGGGCTACCTTCCTTCTGAAGGGTCTGGGGGAAAGTTCATTTCTTTACCCTTTGCACGTTCTATAGGCTGCCCACATTCTCTGCCTCATGGCCCTGCATCTCTCTGACATTTTCCACTATCGCATCTTCTCTGACTCTCCTGCCTCCCTCTCGTAAGGACCTTTGTGATTATCCTGGGCCCACTCTGATAATCCAGGATAATCTCCACATCACAAAATTCTTAATTTAATCATATCTGCAAAGTCTCTTACACCATATGCGGTAATATATTCACAGATTCTGGGGATAAGGACATAAACATCTTTGGGAGACCATTATTGTGCCTCCCACAGGGCACACATGCTAATATTTTGTAATATGTAGGCCATTCTTAAATGACAAAGCACTGTCCTACACCTTGCATGACACTGGAATGCTTCTTCAGACATTTACAAAAGTGAAAAAAATGTTTAAAATTACATGAACCTAGAACCCCAAATAACATCACCTTAGCACTCCCCTTCTGGACTGGAGTTACCAGTGCTACACACCAGTCTGCAAATCAACTAACACTAAAGTTTCAATTTGGGATATTACATAATAGAAAATTCCAGGGGTGGTTCTAATCTTAATGATGAGACATAAAGGCAGTGTGTCAGATTCAGTTTCTCCATCTCTAGGCGTGGCTGAGCCATGCTCTCCTTCATGAGTGACTTCATTCTCAGATTCTAAAACCAGTGGCAGCTCTATCTTTACATTGCCTCAGTTTCAAATTCAGCTGAATTGAATATCACTCAGACAAAAGCAGGGAGGTAAAATTCACTGATATTCAGCGGAGGACTTAAAACACACACTCATCTCTAAACTAATCAGTGAGGTTTGGGAAATGACTGTGTTGAATACCTTAGGCCAATGTTAGGTGGTCCATGTCAGAGCTAGGATCTAGCCACACATGATACAAAGAAATCACAATTAGGGACACTAGTGGATTCCTGAAGGAAAATATGGGTTCTATCGTAGGAGGTGCTGGATGCTGATGGCCACTGTCCACTGCACGGATTAAAAACTCAAATCTATACTTTACTATGTTGAGGATTTTAGACTTCAAAAGTGACTTACAGCTAATTTATTAAAATGATGAAGATCAACAAATGGATAAAGAAGATGTGATACACACACACACACACACACAATGGAATATCAAAAACTCGAAATTTTGCCATTTGCAATGACGTGGATGGAACTAGGGGGTATTATGCTAGACAAAATAAGGCAATCATAGAAAGATAGTTGTCATATGAGTTCACTGATATAATGTATTTGAGAAATAAGACAGATGATCATAGGGGAAGGGAGGGAAAAATGAAACAAAATGATACCAGTGAGGGAGACAAATCACAAGAGACTCTTAATCTCAGGAAACAAACAGGATTGCTGGAGGGGAGGGGGGTGAAAGGGATGGGGTGGCTCAATGATGGAGTTTGGGAAGGGTATGTGCTCTCCTGAGCAATGTGAATTGTGTAAGACTGATGAATCACAGACCTGTATCCCTGAAGCAAATAATAAATTACATGTTATAAAAATATATAGTGGAAATAAAGATATTTTCTGGCAGAAAAAATGACGAAGAGCTTCTATAAGCTGTAAAAATGAAAGCAAACTGTTTTAATTGCACCTTCCTTACAGTATGAGAACTTTAAAAGGAGCACTTTGTCAAAATCTCAGAAAGGGGTTAAGTTGAATTATCAGTTATATAAATATAATTTCCATTCTTTATTTTATGCAATCAATCCACTAGAATATAAATGTTAGAGGGGCAGAGTTTTAAAAAAATGTTTGCTTCAGTGCTGAATCCCCCAAGAAGAGTGTGTGATACATAGTAGACATTCTATAAATATTTCTTGATTGACTGAATCAATAAATACTTCAACCTAACTCTGTAAAATTTGCCCCATCAGTAAATGTCAGCTGAAATGACTAAGGTGTTCAAAATATAAAGTACCTTTTGAAATGAAGAATTAGGGGCCTAACATCTACATGTGTTTTCAACAGTGTTACTATTTCAGCATCAGATCCTGGCCACTACATATCTCATCTTCATAAGGCCATTATTTTTAGGAGCAGGAGACATAACTGGCTTTTCTAATACACAGAAGAAGGCAGAGACTTAGACAAAATGCCAAGATGGAGAGATTTATCCAAAATGAAAGAACAAGGTAAGTCCAGAGCCAGAGATCTAAGCAAAACATATATAAATGCCAGATGTAAAATTTAAAGCAAAAACAGTAAAGATACTTACTAGCTTTAGAAAAAAAGAGAAAATATCAGGGAGACCTTTACCACAGATATAAAAGAGTTAAAAAAGAATCAAACAGAGATGAAGAATACAATAAATGAGATTGGAAACAGGCTTGATGCAATGAAGAGCAGACTGGAAGAAGCAGAGGAATAAATTAATGACATAAAAGACAAAGTAATGTAAAATAATGAAGTAAAACAAATGAGAAAGAATAATTATGGAACACAAGAATAGACTTAGGGAACTCAATGACTCCATCAAAAGTGATAGCATTAGTATTATAGGAGTCCCAGAAGAAGAAGAGATAGAAAGAGTGGCAGAAAATTTATTTGAAGAAATACTAGCTGAAGACTTCTCTAATGTGGGGAAGGAAACAGACATCCAGATCCAGGAGGCACAGAGAACTCCCATCAAAATCAACAAAAAGCAGGTCAGCTCTAAGACATACTGTAGTAAAATTGGCAAAATACGGTGATAAAGAGAAAAAATCTTAAACAGCACAACAGAAAAAGTCCCTAACTTATAAGGGAAGACCTAAGGCCAGTTGCAGATTTCTCAACAAAAACTTGATAAACCAGGGGGTAGTGGCATGATATACTCAAATGGCAAAATGGTAAAAATATGCAGCCAAGAATACTCTATCCCTCAAGGCTATCATTAAGAATAGAAGGAGTGATAAAGAGTTTCCCAGAAAGAGTTTGGACCACTAAACCAACTGTGCAAGAAATATTATTGGGGACTCTTTGAGTGGAAAGGAAAATCACAAGTGACAAAGACAAGAAAGGATCCGAGAAAGTCTCCAGAAACAATAAAACAAGTAAAAAAAAAATGGCATTAAATACACATCAATAATTACTTTGAATGCAAATAGACTAAATGATCAATTAGAAGACAGAGGGTGTCAGAATGGATAAAAAAACAAGATCCATCTATATGCTGCCTACAAGAGACTCATTTTAGACCTCAAGACACCTACAGATTGAAAGTGAGGGGATGGAGAAACAATTATTACACAAATGTTATGTCAAAAGAAAGCCAGATTAACAATACTAGCATCAGACAAACTAGATTTTAAAACAAAAATTGTAACAAGAGATAAAGAAGGGCACTATATCACAGTAAGTGGTACATCCAATAAGAATATTTAACAATTGTAAATATTTATGCCTCCAACATGGGTGCACCCAAATATACAAAATAATAACAAACATAAAGGAACTAATTGATAATAATACAGTACTAGTAGGGTATTTTAACACCCCACTAATATCAATGGGCAGGTGATCTAAATAGAAAATAAACAAGGAAACAATGGCTTTGAATGACACACTGGACCAGATGGACTTAACAGATATATTCAGAACATCTTACCCTAAAACAGCAAAGAAATTGAAGCTGTAATTAAAAAAAAAAAATTTCCAACAAACAGAAGTTTAGGGCCAGATGTCTTTACAGGCAAATTCCATCAAACATTTAAAGAAGAGTTAATGCTTATTCTTCTAAAACTATTCCAAAAATAGAAAAGGAGGGAAAACTTCCAAATTCATTTTATGAGGCCAACATTACCCTGATATCAAAACTAGACAAACACTAAAATGGAGAACTATATGCCAATATCCTTGATGAACATGGATGCAAAAATTCTTAATAAAATACTAGCAAACCAAATCTATTAGTACATTCAAAGAATCATTCACCATGATCAAGTGGTACTTATTCTTGGGTAGCAAGGGTAGTTCAATATTTGCAAATCAATCAACATGTGTGATATACAACATTCATGAAAGAAAACATAAAAACAACATGATCATTTCAGTAATTCAAAAAAAGCATTTGACAAAGTACAATATCCATTCATGATAAAAAAAAGCTTCAACAAAGTAGGTTTAGAGGGAACACACCTCAACACAATAAAGGACATATATGAAAAACCCACAGTTATCATCATCATCAATGAGAAAAACTGAGAACTTTTCATCTATGTTCAGGAAAAGACAGAGATGTTCACTCTCACTACTGTTATTTAACATAGTACTAGAAGCCCTAGCCACAGCAATAAGACAACAAAAAGAAATAAAAGTTATCCATATCAGCAAGGAAAAAGTCACAGTTTCATTATTTGAAGATGACATGATACTCTATATAGAAAATCTGAAAGACTCCACCAAGAAACTACTAGAACTGATAAACAAATTCAGTAAACTCATAGGATACAAAATCAATGTACAGAAATCTGTTGCATTTCTATATACTAATAATAAAACAGCAGAAAGAAAAGTTAAAGAATCAATTCCATTTATAATTTCACCAAAACCCATAAGATACTTAGAAATAAACCTAACCAAAGAGGTAAAATATTGACACTCTTAAAACTATAAACCACTGATGAAAGAAATTGAAGATGACATAAAGAAATGGAAAAACATTCCATATTTGTGGATTGGAAGAACAAATATTGAAAATGTCCATACCACCCAAAGCAATATACACATTTGATATAATCCCTATCAAAATACCACAGCATTTTCACAGAGCTAGAATAAACAATCCTAAAATTTGTATGGAACCACAAAAGATCCCCAATAACCAAAGTATCCTTGAAAAAGAATAGCAAAGCTGGAGAAATCATCATTCTGAGTTCAAGTTATATTACAAAGCTGTAAAGGTCAAAACAGTATAGTACTACCACAAAAATAGACACATAGATCAATAGAAGAAAATAGGAAATCAAGAAATGAACCCACAACTATATGGGTCAATTAATCCTGGACAAATCAAGAAAGAATATCCAGTGGAAAAAACAGAGCCTCTTCAACAAATGGTGTGGGAAAATTAGACAGGAACATGCAGAAGAATGAAAGTGGAGTACTTTCTTACTCCATATACAAAACAAAGTCAAAATGGATGAGAGACCAATGTCTTTCATGTAAGAGAGGAAACCATCAAAATCGTAGAAGAGAATTAGGCAGTAAACTCTTTGACAACAGCCACAGCAACTTTTTTCCAGTTTTGTCTTCTGAGGCAAGGGAAACAAAAGCAAAAATAAATTACTGGAAATCCATTAAAAGAAGAAGCTTCCTCATAGTGACAGAAACAATCAACTAAACTAAAAGGCAACCTATGAAATGGGAGGAAATATTTGCAAATGACATATCTGATAAAGGGGTAGTATCTAAAATATATAAAGTACTTATAAAAGTCAATATCAAAATCAATTAAAAATGAATAATCCAATTAAAAAATGGGCAGAGGACATGAATAGATGTTTTTACAAAGAAGACAACCAGAAGGTCAATAGACACATGAAAAGATCCTCAACATCACTGAACATAATGGAAATACAAATCAAAACTACAATGAGATATTGTCTCACACCTGTCAAAGTGGCTAAAATCAACAACACCAGAAACAAAAGATGCTGGTGACGATGTGGAGAAAAAAGAACGATCTTGTACCGTTGATGGGAATGCACACTAATGCAACTACTGTGAAAAACAGTATGGACTTTCCTCAAAAAGTTAAAAATAGAACTACCATAAGATCCAGTAATCACACTATAGGGTTTTCCCCCCAAAATACAAAAACACTAATTCAAAGGTATACATGCGCCTCAGTGTGTATAGCAGCATTATCAACAAAAGCCAAATTGTGGAAACAGCCCAAATGTCCATTCACCAATGAATGGATAAAGAAATGATACACACACACACACACACACACACACACACACACACGAATATTATGCAGCCTTAAAAAAGAATGAAATCTTGCCATTTGCAATGACACAAATGGAACAAGAGAGTATTAAGTGAAATAAGTCAGTCAGATAAAGAGAAATACCATATGATTTCACTCATACGTGGTACTTAAGAAACAAAACAAACGAACAAAGAAAAAGAGAGAGAGAAACAAACCAAGAAACAGACTCTTAGCTAGAGAACAAACTGGTTACCAAAGGGGAGGTGGGTGAGAGGTGGGTAAAACAGGTGATGGGGATTAAGGCAGGCACTTGTGATGACCAGAGGGTAATGTACAGAAGTGTTGATCACTAGATTGTATACTTGAAACTAGTATTACACTGTTTGTTAACAACTAAAATTTAAATTAAAACTTAAAAAAAAAAAGATGTTATTTAACCACCTTCAGTTCACATATTACTGAGTGACAAAGCCAGGATTTGAATGTAGGTCTGTTTCCAGATCCAATGTAACCCTTTCCTTTTTTTTTTTTTTTTTTAGATTTTATTTATTTATTTGACAGACAGAGATCACAAGTAGGCAGGGAGGCAGGCAGAGAGAGAGGAGGAAGCAGGTTCCCCGCTGAGCAGAGAGCCCTATGCGGGGCTCGATCCCAGGACCCTGGGATCATGACCTGAACCGAAGGCAGAGGCTTTAACCCACTGAGCCACGCAGGCGCCCCAATGTAACCCTTTCTATAAAATTTTAAAGTGGAACTATAATACAGAGGATTTTCTATTTTTATTTTATTTTTTAAGATTTATTTATTATTAGAGAGAAAGAGCCTGCTTGTACATGAATGTGGGGAAGGGCAGGGAGAGAGAATCTCAGGCAGACTCCCCACTGAGCCTGACTTGGGGCTCCTTCCCACAACCCATGAGATCACGACTAGAGCTGAAACCAAGAGTTGAATACCCAACTGACTGAGCACCCCCCACCAGTGTCGCCAAAGGTTTTTTTTTTTTTAAAGTAATATTTATCTAAAGAAGGAAAAACAATGAAAATATGGATGTACTTTCCATGTGTCAAACCTCCTTTTTTGCTTCATAAAAACAATTTGATATATATACAAACACATTTGAGTGCCTGTATGCCCATGCATATCTACTTACAGACACAAACACATAAAGATATAGGTATCTACAACTCTATCATAACATTTAAACTCCAAGCAATATAGCAAAGTACAAGAAAGAAAATATATTTGTATTAGGTAATGTGGACAACTAAGAGCACAAGGTTTGGAAACAAGGACAAATAGGCTAATTGAGGTCTCAGTGCTCCCTTAAAAGTGAAAATAACAACTTCTTTTTCTTGAAAAAGAGAGAATAAATAATACTCAAATCTTATCTTTCTCAAAGGGATGCAAAAGAATTAAAAATATTTAAAAATAAGCCTTAGATATATCCACACATTTTCAGAGGTGCTTCATAGAAAACACTACCCTTTGTTGCTCGATGTATTCCCTTTTTAAAACACAGCAGTACTTAATGCACTGACAGCCATGGTTGTATTTGAAGTTCTGAATGGTAACATGAACTACTGAATTGACACTTTTAACAAAGAGCTTTAAATGCTAGGATTAGTAAGATCTTGATCAACGCCCATAGGAAACTGTTTCCCCCCACCCCACTACCTTCAAGGATGAAAACCTGTTCCTAACCAGTGGACTGTGTATCCACTTAGGAACACAAGTGGTACAGCAGCCTAACCTGGCAACCCCTTAGAAACAAAAACATTTCTGGACCCCACCCCAACTGTAACAGAAACTCTTTTGTTTTAGCAAGCCCTCCAGGTGATTCTTGCACACTAAAATTTGAGAACCAGTCTTCTGCTCAGCAATGAGATAGAAACATCATTTTCCTTTTACACAGTCTGTTAAGGACTCATTACTAAAAGCTAATAAGAGAAGTCCATTCATGTTTTGAGGTTGTTAAAAGGGTTGGGTATAGTCACAACAGATCCTGTTCAAATTCAGCATGCATTCTATAGTAACACTGATTACCAGTGCCTTACTTAAAGGGTTCTTTCTGTGACTCACTCTCCTGCCTTCCTTTTTTAAGAACCCTTGTGATTATACTAGGCCCTATTAGATAATCCAATATAATCTCTTGATCTCAAGTATTTAATTTGTTACATCTGCAAACTTTTTCTGGTGGTGTTAACACAATTCAAGTTCTGGAGACTTAGACATCTCTGAGGGGTCATTTATTATTCAGACTTCCCCACAAACTATCCTAGAACATGCAAATACAGAGGTTACACTGGTTAGGGACAGGATTTTAAAAATAATATTAATTCAGTTAAAGGTTATTTTTATTTCTAGTGTTACATTTTGTGCAAATGTATTTATATCTGCATGTAAACAGTGACTCTGTATTATAAGAAAAGCAAATGTATTTCATATGAAACTAACCACTTCCATTAAGGCGGGCAATTGTGTTGAGCACTGAGAGTCATATGTAAGTGATGAATCACTACATCTATTCCTCAAACCAATATTTACATTATATATGAACTAAGTAGAATTTAAATAAAAATATGAAGAAGAAGAAGAAGAGAGAAATTCACAACTTCTGTTCTGAAATAAAACAGAAGCATTTTGTGAAATTTTTGCAGTAAATAAGACTACTCCACTGGAGAGAGAGCTCGAATGTTGGGAGAAGTAGAATGTGACTATAGGGAAGATAGTTTGTTAAGAGTATTTCTTGTAATTCTGAATGTACTGAAATGATCAGATAATTCAATAAGTCTTCAAAACGAGTCAGTAAAAGAAGTGATTTAAAGTAAAAACAACTTTGTTCTTTCTGATAAAAAGAAAAAGACATTCCTAGCCCCATAGTCAGCCATGCACACAACACGGAATGTCCTCTAATTAATTGGCTGAATTGCTTCTCTTTTTTTTTCTTCTCCAATCAAGCAGAATTCAACTCAGTTGATTGTACAGTCCTCTCTGTTTTCAGGCTAGGGGAGGTGCATACTACTCAGTACAACCCCAGCTTCTCTGACGCCAGCCTCCAATTTGTGAAGACACTGAAGACGCTGAGAAGCCTCAGTCAGAGACTACCAAGACTATTTACCCAAACCACAAGAAGAAAATATTGAGTCATTCTGGAGTCCTGAAATGGAATGCTTTTTGGTCTTCATCAACACCATCCGCATCACTGTTCAACCTCTTTCTGTTTATCAGTGATACAAATCTGAAGGTACACATTGGTCAAACGCACTGATGACTTTTATAGCGGGAGAAAAACACAGCAAAGTGTGCACATTCCTCATACGACAAGGCTGCTTGCCACAAACACAACTGTAGTGTTTTTGTAAGCCCATACATGAACATCAGATTTAAGTATGGATCTTTTACCTAGTTAAATTGCTGGAGGATTCCTTTTTCAATAATTCCCAAAAAAGTGCAAGGTTTTTCCTTCTAAATAAATTAAAGGTAAGAACTCATAATAAATAAACTGAAAACACAGTTAAGGAATCTCTCTGAAACTGCTTTTTTCTGCAGGTGTCACATTTGCTGATGATACACTGGTAGTTCAAGCATGATCCCTGGACCAGCAGCATCAGGATCCCCTAGGAATTGGTTCAAAAAACAAATGATCAAAGTGTACCTATCAGACCTTCTGAATCAGAAACCCCCGGTCTGAGGCCCAGCAAGTAGTGTATATAGAGCCCTCCAGGTAACTCTGATGCAGTCTAAAGTCTTAGAACTACTAAGATAGTAAAGAATGCCATTATATAAGTCAACATACTATTTCAAGAAAAATTTTTAAACATTCCCTTCTCTACCTGAAATATATACAGGAATCTTATTAAAAGAAGCTACTCAGATATAGTTTCCAAATTCTAGAGACTGTCATTTTTCTATTTTTCTGTACATGAGAAACTCCAGGGGACAGTAAGTGGCATTTTCAATTACTGAATTGCATTTTACTTTTACTTGTAGCTACTAAGCTCAAGAAATAAACTGATTAAGCTCAGCCCATTTATATCTCATTTGGCAGGCTTTCCAAAGTACCTGGATATATATTTTATATGACATCCCGGGCTTAGCAATAAGGCAGAGGAAAAAACAAAAAACCTGAATTCAAAACATAAATAAGTAGTGACAGGTCACTATGACCAAAGGATCACCATCATTTAAAAAAATTATTATTCTAGAGCACTGAAAACACAACATGGCAAACCATATTAATTTTGAATATGGGGTCTTTTCTTGGTACATAAGCTGAGATTCCTGGATTTTTTTGTGTGTCTATATACTTAGCATAGAACTTCATCTACTGGGGTGCCTGGGTGGCTCAGTGGGTTAAGTCCTCTGCCTTCGGCTCAGGTCATGATCCCAGGGTCCTGGGATCAAGCCCCACATTGGGCTTTCAGCTCGGTGGGGGGCCTGCTTCCTCCTCTCTCTCTCTGCCTGCCTCTCTGCCTACTTGTAATCTCTGCCCATCAAATAAATAAATAAAATCTTTAGAAAAAAAACTTCATCTACTGAATTTAATAAATCCTCCATGACTTACACAAATCAACCCTTATGCATTTTTAAAATCGATTTTTTTCTGTACTTTACCAGAACAAATATCCAATACTCTGTATCATTAAACCATATTTACTATAAATCTACTTCTGAAGTTTAAATGATAAATATTAAATAAAACCATCAAGTACTTGTCACCTCTCCATGTAAAATGGTTATTATTTCTTACTATAGCTCAGAAGCTTTCATTTGATATGTATTATAACTTAACCATGTCTTCATAAAGAAGACATTTTAATCTAAATATCTTACAAGCATTTTATTTATTTATTTTAATAAAGATTTTTATGTATTTATTTGACAGACAGAGATCACAAGTAGGCAGAGAGGCAGGCACAGAGAGAGAGGAAGGGAAACAGGCTTCCCGCTGAGCAGAGAGCCCAATGTGGGGCTCTATCTCTGGACACTGCGATCAGCCGAAGGCAGAGGCTTTAACACACTGAGCCACGCAGGTGCCCCTCTCACAAGCATTTTAAAATAAAGTTCTAATATATTTCATTATTCTTTCTGATATATTTTCCCCTGTGTCTCTGAGTCATATCACAACTTACTGGTTGCTGTCAACCATGCCAAAACCATCTAGCAAACACAATATATGTCATTATAGTTCCAAACTTGCAGTATATCTCTCAACCAATTTACTCTCATAGCTTGAAAATGATAATTAAAGTAGCCTCAGCTTCTAGGCTGCTTCAGCAAACTTCTAAGAATAGGGTGGCCTTGTAATCCCCATTAGCAATGGTAAAGCAAGTGTAATCATAACAATAAAACATCAGTCAATCAAGAAAAGACTTCACTTAGGGAAGCTACTGGGCCATAAGTGTATGAATTTCCTGTTCCTATCATAAAGCAGAACATGAGAAATCCATGAAGGATAGCTCTTCATGGTTATTAACAATATAAACAAGTCCTTATGTACTGATTATGTTTGGTTCATTCAATGGGTGATAATAAAAATTGACAAAAAGAATTCCTCATACGTGTGGATTCCTAAAACAAAGAGCTCTCTTGATATTTTTATGTGTTTGTTTATTTTTAATTAGCTGTTTTTCAACACAATGGACAATAGTGATCTGTATACAACAACTGAGTAAAAACCTCTGCCTAGCTATACTCCTTTAGCAGTTTTTTTCAAGTGTGGTCCTTGGGATACTTAAATCAAAATCTCTGAGGAAGTGGCTAAGGAATATAGAATTGAAATATGCAGCGCATTACTATGTACACTGGAATTTGAGAACCAGCTCTCCATTGGGTTGAAGGCAACCTCAAGCCAATTGCCTTAGCTGGGGTTACCAGCAAGCCCAAGACCTCTTTGCTCTGCAAGGAATCTGAAATAGATGGAGAGACAATTTCCCTCCTCAGTTTGTGGCCAAATAATTACATATTTCCAAGTCAAATCCACCAGTCCTTTCAGTGCATCCCCACTTGCTCCCGATTCTTCATTGTTTAATGAGTTCCTAAAAGTTATCCAATAACTCTCCAATGACGCCAGTGATTCTTAACATGATTCAACTCTTTGGCTTGTTGCCATTTAATGACACATGACTCACTGTTCTTCTCCAATAAGGGGTCTTACCCTTGCAAGTTTTGCTGCACTGCTGTCAACACTACTGTGTTACATTAAAGTACCAGCTATGATCTGGACATATTTTGAGCATGCATTAGAACCACATAAAGGGAAGCAAGAATTTACATCTCTAAAAATTTCCAGATGATTATACTGCTGCTGGTACATGCACCACACTTTGAAAACCATTGCTCTAAGCAATAAGCCAAAAACCACAGATACAGTGTAGGCTCACACAACTCCCTTTACAAACAAATTCTGTAACTTTTAAACTTCAAATTAAAAAAAAAAAACACACACAAAAAAACTTTTGTCATACAGCTAACTTAACCTTTTGAAAAGAAAAACATAGTAATTTTCTAAGTGCTAAAATGTAGGAACCACGTATGCTGAATTTAGTCAAACCAGTTGAATGGTTCAAAAACCTTGAGCTATTAAACACATCTTGAGGTTATTACTGGCAAAATGAATCATTATTCTCTATTTGGTAAAAAACATAAAACACCTTGAAAAGCACTATTTGAACACAAATTCACATTTTCTCAGTTAGGAAGAACCTATTTTATCCATAAAAAAAACTTACAATAAACATTCAAAAACAGTGGTGCTATGCTGAAAGCAAAATAAATGTTCTTTTTTCTCTCCTATTTGCCATTTGTAGTGACATTTAGAAACACAGACATGATATTTAGTTTGCTCTCAAATAATTATTTTTCAGTGTCTACACTCTTAATTTTGTATGCCTAATAAATTACTGATTGAACACTATATTTTCTAAATTTTAATGAACTATACCTCTATTTATACATTTCATTGTTCTTGCTTACAACTATAAGCTTTAATTTTCCCAGTTTTCAGAAATTTCATTTGTCTTATGAAATGGTTCTCTTTTTTTACTTTTAATCATACTCACATAAAATCCACTGAATGAATTTTAGCTTAGAATTTCAAACTGTCTAGATATTATGATTTACGTATCTTTTGGCTTTGCAAAATAATCTTGACACCATCCCTACCACTTGCTAGGAAAGTAGGAAATCTAACACCGAATTCACATGTAAATATATTAAGTTCCAGAATAGTTCAAGTCATTCATACAGAACAGCATTTGAATTCCAGGGCTAGTGTTCTTTGAATTTTGCCCTATGACTTCAATAAAATGGGTACATTTTTTAGTAACAGGAAATAAACCACCATCTACACAGAATTCAAAAGTACAATCATATTTTATTAAACGTAATTTCTCACCATTCACTTAATCACTCGTATTTGTATCCTTAAAGCATCTAGTACAATAGCTGGAGGCATAGGATGCTTTTTAATATATCATTTCCCTGAAGTTATCTGAGTTCAAATAAAAATAAAAAGTACATATCTAATACCAAAAGTAATTATGTAGTCATACTAACTTCAAAGACATTTTATCAAAGGGTTGGAATGTTACACATTTCTTTTCATGACTTACAGTGACTTTTCAATTTTATTTCTTAAAAGTGCTGTAACATTGTGTACCAATCACTTCTACATGTACGTTGTATATTCACTAATTATATCTCCCATTTTGTGTAAAAAGGACACTTCCAACATATATAAAGCAATACTGGGCAGGGTTGTATAATCCAAAATCATATAGTTATATTGAACTTCTAAACCCAAAAAGAGAAAATACATTTGCAAGTCAGCTCAAATACCAGCCTTCAACTTCCCATCTAGTCTTTGTCAAATCCCCATAGCAACCACGGAAAACATATCTATCTTCTTTCTGATGAATAATAAGATGCAGAGGTGATATCTAGTTTTTTCTTATCAGATAAGAATGGTCTTGTGGGGGGCACTACATGAGAAAACTCTAGGAAATATTAGTGGTTTTCAGATAGGCACAGATTTCTCCGGGAAGTGATTTCTATATGAATCAAACTTTAGATATGTTTTAGAAAGAGGGATTCTCCAGGAAGTTGGCCAGAAAAGGGAAAAATATCATTTTTATACCATAAAAAGTACAAATAGCTACAATGTGAAACATTTTATTTCCACCTTAGAAGTAGCATTATGCTATGATTTGTTGAATTATATGTAATCTGTATAGAATTTTGTTCTATTGTTAATATTAGGGTATAAATTAAGCATATACATTACAGAATTTCCATTTGAATAGTAAGACAGTTGTTTTAGGTTACATGGAAAACATGATTGAACTGCAGTAATATTGGGTATAGAAAAGACTCCCAAGAAAAATTTATATTGTTTCTTTTATAAGCAATTATTACAAAACAGTCAGAGTTTCAAAGTGACATTTGATTTTTGCCATCAACCACAGGTAGATATTAAATGTAATTATTTTGTCACATATTTTCTTCTCCTTTATTATTTCATTTAAATGTGTAAAATCTCATTAGTGAAACACTGGGACCCCGATAATGTTTTCAAGTTAATGATCCAGTTTATTTACTCCGTTTCCAGATAACAGAGAGATTTGGTAATTACTTTCATTAAACTTAAAGGAGGCAACAATGAATACTCTTTTAGAAACCATGGTTAAGAATAATTAAAATAGACCCTACCAGGTAGTTTGAAATTGCTTTTTTAACTAAATGACAAACTATTCTTTCAATATAGGGTCATTTAAGATTTATTTATTTTTCTGATCAATTTTTCTGGCTTCTTTTTCACATGAGCCTTTTGGCTTTAATTGTGTTTAAGGAGGTTTTAGAATTTACTGAAGTCAAGCAAATAAATAAAACTGCTATAATATTATCATTACCAATAGTTTTGTTGTTGTTTAAAACACAATGACGCCATAAAATAAGAGTAAAATAACCTATATGGTGAGGCATTGACTATGGATTAAGGCTATATCTACAGAATCCATTAAAAAGTTAAAAAGAGGGGCGCCTGGGTGGCTCAGTGGGTTAAAGCCTCTGCCTTCGGCTCAGGTCATGGTCCCGGGGTCCTGGGGTGGAGCCCCACATCAGGTTCTGTGCTCAGCGGGGAGCCTGCTTCCACCCCCCTCTCTGCTTGCCTCTCTGCCTACTTGTGGTCTCTGTCAAATAAATAAATAAAATCTTTAAAAAAATTAAAAAGAAAACAGCCACATAAATGTAAAACTATCCAAAAATCACCCTTTGCTGAATATCTTAATTTAAAATGGTATCTAGATATCACATTTACCATTACATCTAACAATCTATTTGGATATTTGCCAGTAAGCTAATCTCTCAGTCTATTTCATTTTACTCTACTCTTGATAATGTAGACAAGGTAGGAAGGTTGATGTTTAAATGTCTTTTATTCATCCTATATTAAGTACTTATAGCTGCTGGCATATATAGCATAGATTAGGAAAGATACCAGAAAAAAGTAAGAGTAACAGGATTTTACAGCACTATCAACTTTATTGTCTTTAAAACGAAACAGCTATTGATTTGCCTGCTACCCTTCATTTGGGAAGGAAAAAATGTGTGTGTGTGTGTGTGTGTGTGTGTAAACAAATTATAACAGCAAATTTTGAATTATAGGAAAGAAATGTAGGCCCCAAATTGGCAATTTAAAAGACATGCTTTTCTCTGCTTCTTTAAAATTTCTTTGAAAGGTTTTATTTATATATTTGACAGAGAGAGCACAAGTAGGCAGAGCCACAGGCAAAAGGAAAGGGAGAAGCGGGCTCCCTGCTGATCGGAGAGCCTGAGGTGGGGCTCAGTCCATGACCTGAGCCAAAGGCAGACACCTAACCAAAGTTATTAAAGTACATATAGATTAAGTAAAAACAAATCAAGCTGTTCTCCTTTAATAGTGTTCAGACTTTTTGATCATGTAACACTATTAGGTTAAAAAAAGAAAAAAGAAAATGAAAGAAAAGAAGGAAAGATGGAAGGAAAGAGAAAATAAGAACTGAGGGACTACATATTCTATCCATTTATCTCCTACAAATTATCTGCCTGTAACTCTACCAACATATTATATAAAATATAAAGTGGACATCAAAAATTTTATATAATAAAATAAAACGAAGAGGCATTCCACTATTACTAAAAAACTCTTATTGGGTCCTTTGAAATTTGAAGAACCATTTTGCAGTCAAATGCTCTACCACTGAGCTATACTCCCTAAAGAACCATTTTGAAGACTACTCTCCTATACTGTATTTATCAACCTCAAGTTCATTAAGTCTAGTAGGACATTGAGCTTTGATAAGCAGTAGAAAGATTAGTGAGGACCCACCATGTTCAAAAATAATATGCCAGATTCTCATGATACAATGGTGAACAAAGGAGATAGGGCCTTATTTAGCATAAAGCTAAAATATAAATACAGTGAACATTTATAATAAATTACAATTAATAATCTATGACTTGCTGCAAAAGCAGAAATGCACAGTGTTAGAAAGTATATAACAAGAAACTCTAATCTAGTTTTTAAAGTGAGGAAAATCTTTCCTAGAGAAGTGACATTAAATCTGAAAATTCATGTATAAAAAGAAGATAACTGGCTAAAACAGTGCTGATAAATTGAAAAACAGTATTTTGCAGATAGAGCAAAGAGCATGTGCAAAGACCCCGAGATGACAAACCCAAGCATGGGCTTTAATGAAGGGTAGAAGCTGTGAAAGCAAAAGGAAAAGGAGAAATGGATGGGATGATGATGGGGAAAAGAGAACAATTCAGGCAGGAATCTGTTGAGTATAATAAGAATTTGGGAACAACAGTAAATTAATGAATAGCTTTAAACCAGAGAGTGATGGGATCACATTTGCATTTTTAAAGCAAATAAACAACTGACTGAACAGGACAAGAGTGGATGCAGTTGCAATAGTTTAGGTGATGGTGGTTTGAAGGAAGTTGTTGGTAGTCGAAACAGAGAAAAGTAGATTGTGACAAATGCACTTGTCGTGATGACCAAAGGCTGATTATGGAAGTGTTGAGCTACTATATTATACACCTGAAACTAATATAACACTCTATGTTAACTAACTGGAATTAAAATAAAAACCAAAAAAAAAATAGAGAAAAGTAGAAATTTGAAGTACATTTAAGAGGCTCTGGGTTCTTCAAGCCATTAAGATTACTTTATGAAAGTAAGTAGGTAGAATTAAAGTCACTGATAAATTGCATGATAGTTTCCTATGAAAATGGAATGAAATGGGTTGTGTAAAAGGTTGTGTCATTCAATCCGTTACTGCCAAGAATGAAGGCATTAAGAGACCATGTGCACTAGCCTTGCATTATCCGTCATTATCCTGTGAAATGCATGGACTATGAGCATTAACAGAAGTTATATCCTACATTCAGTGACTGCCCTCCAGCACAAAAACACATGAGAGTGTAAACCATAAACTGATTTTCAGAATTTGTATTTAGATCAATGAACTCTCATGCTGAACCAAACAGTAAAATCCCCATGCAGATTCAGTTATTTTTATATAAAGGTAATGTGTAGTTATAAAATTTTGAACTGAAGTATCATATGAGTAAATATTACTCTTATTGACAAAGCTTAGAAAAATGAATCTAGAAACTTAGCAAATCTTTTGGAACATCAATAAACTGGGAGGGTATTGAAAGATTTCATTACAAATTTAAGACATATGGTGCCATACAGGAAGTGTTTTTTCAAAATCTCTTTTGCTTTTATCATAGATCCAATGAATGTTCACAATAAATCAGGCTTGAACATTAAATATAGCTTTTCTCCTGGCCACAAAGATACTATAAAATCCTTTAATGATCTAATACAACATAAGAGAAAATCACTGTGCTGGGGATTTGGGGGACTTTCATTTTTACTCTATTTTTGTCAATAACTAGCTATGGTGTCCACTGAAAAGTGACTTAATCAATTTAAGTTTTTATTTAGCCTTCCCTACCACAAAAGGATTCAACTAGATTCTGATCTAAGGCTCTGCCCATATCTATGATTCTTCAAAATGCAAACATTTAAAGGATAAGTGTAAGTTAATTTAAAACAACATGCTAGAAGTTTGGAAAGTTTGGAAACAACAGAGCAGCAGGAATAATAACCTGATACAGAATCCAATCTGAATATAAGGTAGTTTTCAGCAAGAGCTATGGGTCAGCTGCCACTTCAAAACTTGTTATATTAATGACCTAACCACAGTTACAATCATAAGTCGGAGGCTGTGTATCCACAGTGCAGAAAGAGCTGATGGCTATAGTCATTTCTCTAATCATGTTTATGATCACTGATAGTGAGCCCCACCTTATACTACTGAGGACAGTACAAAAAATATCCATTAAAGAATTGAGTGTGTTTCTTAACACACATATACAACAATAATGCAGTCTAATGAAACCATTAAAAAAATAAAAATGAGAATCATAAAAGGTTGGTAAAAAAGTCTATGTGAGTGAAAAAATGGCAAACTAATTTGATGTCAAGGAATGTAACATTTAAACTGTAAGACAAACCACATTAATTGTTGGCCTATAATAAAATTTAAAATTAGCCTTTTGATTTTATAGTCATTATATTATATAAAAGCTGCTTGTGTATTTGGACATGGATGAGTAAAATACTGATTGTAAACATTGGGATGGTTAAGATTGGTCCTTATCTAGTAATACAGAAAACAGAATCTGGAAAATGGCCATGGCTAGGGTTAAGTCAACATTAATTCTTTCATTCACACATTTATTCATTTCAAAGGGAATTTTCTCTGTGCTCACATCCATTTTAGGTTCTGGGATAATTCACTCATTCATTAAAAAGTCAGTTTATTCATCATCTGTGCTGCTGCTATTTGGGGATATGAAATGAGTAAGCCACAGTCTTGTCTCTCAGGGAACTTAGTGTCCAGTGGGAGAAGTCGGACAAAGACACATGCTAGTCAAGTCAATGTCATGGTGCCTATGATTGATACTATGTGCAGCATAAAGTCAGGTCACAAAGAAGTGGCCAAACAGCAGAAAACAGCTGTGAGAATTCAGAAACTACAGTGAATATACATTTCTCCCTGCCTCTTCCAACCTCTTAAATATTCAAAAATTTAAAAGATTTTTATGGGAAAATTATGTTTCTCACCTAAAGGCAGATAGACAAGGAACATTTCCTTAATAAAGATAAAGCCTTATTTATAAACACTGGGATTTATTGGACCTATTTGAACACATACTACCAGGATATGCATTTTTTTCTGGAAACAATGATCAGAGAAGAAAATAAACACATTCAAAGTCAGTTGTCCATTTGCAGCATGTTGATTTTATTTTGTGATCTTTTCTACCAGAAAATTTTCTATAAATACACAAATAATTTATGCATATGTATTCAAATTTATGAAAATTCAGATTTCCAAATTACTAGATGAACAGAAAAGGTCAGATTTCTCATTAGTTTCTCTAGCCCTGAATTTAATTTGTTTTCTATTTTATACCTGTGTTAGTTTGTTATTTCTCTTCTCAGGTTGCTTCTACCTCAACCATGTCCTTCAATATTATCTTCTCTTTCCTAGTTCCACTGCCAGTGTCCCATTTCAGAGGACTTATTACCTTTCACTTGTACTCCTGCAATTGTCTCCAGACTTCTCTCTCTCCCTGCATTCTCAGCCTGTTCCTATGTAGTCTATAAATTATTGCGAGATGAATTTGCCTAAAGTTCAACCTGACCATGTTGCACTCAGATCGTTAGAAGTCACCTACTGCCTACCATGTCAAGTACAAACACCTTTAGGTGTGAAAGTCCTTTAAAACCTCATTATTCGGGGCACCTGGGTGGCTCAGAGGGTTAAGCCTCTGCCTTCGGCTCAGGTCATGAACTCAGGGTCCTGGGATCGAGCCCCACATCGGGCTCTCTGCTCGGCGGGGAGCCTGCTTCCCTTCCTCTCTCTCTGCCTGCCTCTCTGCCTACTTGTGATCTCTCTCTCTGTCCAATAAATAAATAAAATCTTTAAAAAAACAAAACCTCATTATTCAAAGTGTTGTCTGCATTACCTTGCAATACCAGCATCACCTGGAATTTGTGAGAAATTCAGATTCCTGGGCCCCAGCTCAGATCTCTAGCAGATTCGTAGGGATGGTGCATTTTGCGAAGCACTGCTCTAAAGCAATGCCAAGCTGCCTTCCAGTCTTGGTTGTCCATTATTTCCTTTCTGTGGTCCCAATATACAACTAAATTAGTCCTAAAAATACCTTCCTGACTTGAACTACAACTGCCAACTTCAAAAAGCACAGAGCATAGCATTCTGCTTTGGTGAACTTGTCTCATTAGCATCTTGTTACCTCTTTGAAGGTAAACATTAACAGATTATTCATCTTTCTTTCCTTCAGTGTGACATTAAGCAAAACGAGTTCCCACTCCCTGGGTGATATCCAAGATGTGACCAACTGGGCCATGAGAAGAAAATTTACAACTTATTTTTCTATTTACTTTTATCCTACTCCTTTAATTCTTTATGTTATTTAGGTTTTTAATGTGTATTATATATTCGCATAGTCATGTATATGATTCCCTTTTAAAAGACAAATATACATCTACTGGGATACTCATTTAAAAATATTTTAACTGATGTAATCGCATGAGCAAAAATGTTTGGACACCACTACATGACACACCACATACATGGTTTCCTGCAGGAATTAAACAGGTATTTTTGAACTGAACTCAATCTTTACAAGTGTCTCAACCACAGCACGAACAGGACAATTTAAAGCAGATGACATGTTTTTTTCATTAGTCAGACACAAATTTTCAGGTTTAGAAGAAAGTTGCAGCAAAGTATTAAAGAAAACATTAGCATTTTCACTTATTTATTAAATAAAAGGTAAATCCAGAGCTGTTTGTGAAAGTTCAACTAGGTAAGTCATTTTACCCTAGCAATAGGAAATATATATCAAATTTATTAGCTTTTAAATCAAGTAACGGCTTTGGTGAGTGCTGTGAAGTGTGTAAACCTGGTGATTCACAGACCTGTACCCCTGGGGATAAAAATATATGTTTATAAAAAATAAAAATTTAAATCAAGTAACGGGAATATTAAAATTTAAGGCTGTTTCCTGGATTATGATTCCTGCTTTGAACAAAGACTTTCTATAATTAAGGAAGCCCTAGGAATATAGGTTCATCTTCTTACTATGGTTTAGACTTCTCCATACAGGACCTTCTCTCCTGCATCATGACTAGTTTAGTGTTCCACTCTACCACTACACATCAGCATCTTCATTGAGCTGATTAAATTTTACTTGAAGAGGCTGTACCTGTCCTCTTTCCTCCCTGGCTATATGCTCGTACACCAACTATATGCTCAGGTCTCCCTGCTATATGCTCATACACCAACTTCCATTTGCCCTATAAAAACTTATCACACTTCTTTATAAATTCTTGGCTAAATTCAAAATTTTCCCATGGACAAGATGGCCTCTGAGGGCAGTGGTTTTATCTATCTTATTAGATGCTGCTCATTTCAGTCCTTGACACAGTGGTTGGCACACAGTAGGTGCTCCATAAACATTTGTGGAATAAATGAACCAGTGAATATATTCACCACAAGAGTTACAGTGAAAATTTGGCCTCCTAGCTTATCCTTAAGATTTGTTATCTCTAAAATGAGATAATACTGATTTTATAGGATTCTTTGATAGTTATATGACATTAGGTATTTAAGTCATAGATCAATGTTTGCAAATAGTAGATGTTAAGAAAATGGTAGTTATTATTAGTAGTACAATCATCAATCCATTATTCCTATCAGTTTAGCAAAATGAAGAAATCCATTCAAAATGCTTTAAAGAAGATACTTGAATGGAATGCAAATTGATGGGTAAAATAAAATCTATCAACATAAAATCAGAACAAAGCTGCCATTATCTAATAAACAATTTTTACAATATTATTAAGAAAAATGAAATGCAGTGTCCATATCATAGTAGTTACTTTCACCTTTACCTCACCATAAAAATGACAGTAGTTTTGCTATGAACATGTCCAACAAAACTAAAATCAAAAAATGACTCCAAAGACCAAAACAGAAAATATACTTTGCACAGTTCACCAGATTAAGTGATCTTTCAAAAATGTAATATTCTACCATACAAGGACATTCAGTCCCAAGAGCAATACTGTGATCATTTCCTTGAGAAAGACTTATTTAAAGAGAAAAGAATGTTGATGTAGTTAAAAATGGAATCTGGAAATCTGTCCTAGAGTGGATTTATGGATAGTCTCACTGATGAGCTATGCCATGTAAATCTTATAACCATGCTTGGCTACCCAGTTGATGCGCTATCTGTTATAAAATGGCAGTTTTATTTCAGAAATGTACGTCACTTCAGAAATTTGCAGACATTTCTGGACAGTCTGACCCTTGGCATATCAAATTATGAACACATTGACCTTTGACCTGGTAAATAATGCATCTTTTATATAATGTGCTCAGTCACTATCCACTCAAAAATTATGTACACTGTGCCACAAGCTGTAGATTGAATACTGGGAGAGGAGAGTTAAAAAAAGAATTTTAATGTAAATTGAGTTATAGTAGGAAGACATACCACATATCAACATGTCCACTGAAAATGGCAATGCACACATCATCGAAACAATGTTATTGAACTTGTTTTTACCAACTCCAGTTACTAAAACAGATACACTTTTGATTGCCAGCTTCTCTATAAGAGGCACTCTGGAAGCATTTTAAAATGTATTATTTAGCTAAAATCCTGAGGATAAATCTGTGAAGGAGACATTTTCATTCTCTTGTTAGAAATGAGAAAATGCAGTGAGAGATTAAGTGGCTTATCCAAGACCCCAAGGATGACAGAGGAAGGTTCTTACTCTTTGGGATAGGCATCTTTGAGTTAAAAGAGTAATAGAAAAACACAGATTTTAAAGAAAGGTGTGCTGAGTGCAATGAGGATCCTTAAAGCATCATCTATTTTTTTAAAATATTTTATTTATTTATTTTTCAGAGAGAGAGAGTGCACAGGCAGGCAGAGTGGCAGGCAGAGGCAGAGGGAGAAGCAGGCTCCCCGCCGAGCAAAGAACCAGATGTGGTACTGGATCCCAGGTTGCTGGGATCATGACCCTAGCCGAAGGCAGCGGCTCAACTGACTGAGCCACCCAGGCCTCCCCTTAAAGTACCCTTTAGAAGATTTTTTTTCCCCCTATAAACACTGACACTACAGTCTGCAATACTCTTAAACATCACTACTAAATTAAAAGTGCATATTTTCTAAATTGGGTTCAGCGCTGCCTAAGTGATAAATTCCTAATGCAGCTGGCAATCAGAATCATTTTCCAGGGATTCAGAACTGACTGTGAGTCACAAGGTATCCTCTCCTCTGTTTTTCTCTAATAAAGTGCAAATCTTTGTGAGGGATATGCCTTTGAAACTTTTGAGGTAGGAGTGGAACAGGCAGAAATGTTTTTTTTTTTTAAGTGTAACACCATTAATGAATTAAGGAACAAATCCCTCAGGGTCATGTTAATAATCCAATAATTAAGGGTGAAATAAATTAAAGTCAAGGGCACAAATGTTCTACTTTTAACATTTTATATATTAAGTTATTAATATATAATTAATAATTTATATGTGTTCATCACAGTATAATATTAATAAATCTTAGAAAAATAAAAGCAAAACTAATGATTCTGAAAGAAGCTAGAAATGTAACACATGTTCTAAAACAATAACTACTAACTTCATATTAAAGTGAAGATGGAATATAACAAAATCTTTGCTTGTAAGACACTTCCAATATACTTTTTAAAAGCATGCATATTTGAAATTCCTATATTCAAGGTACTATTTCATGTTTATTTTTAATATTTTTAAAATATTTTATTTTATTTAAACAATTTTTGAAGGTTTTTTCATTTATTTGTCAGAGAGAGAACACAAGCAGGGGTGCAGCAGACAGAGGAAGAAGCAGGCTCCCCGCTGACCAAGGACCCCAAAGTGGGACTTGATCCCCGGGCCCTGGGATCATGACCTGAGCCAAAGGCAGATGCTTAACTACTGAACAACCCAGGTATCCTGGTACTATTTCATATTAAAAGAAAAGACTCATGAAATGAATCACTATGCTAAATTTTAGTAAAAAAATATGCAATTTTTTACAACTTGAATATCAGCAAAAGTAAAGACATCCACTTCTGAGTATTTTGAGTAGACACATTATTGTATGAATTTTTTTTTAACAAAAAGCAGTTAATGAGGACAATGAATGTACCTGACGGTTCCTACTAAACTGGGCCTTTAGCCAGTCCTGGAAAAATGGACTTACTTCAAGACAACAATAAAACTTTCACTACACAGGGTTCAAGTCAAAAAACAAATGATGTGTCATTTAGTTAACTTCAACTTAGAAACTCTGAACTCTGTCAATTAAGAGTTTTACATGAGTTATTTTATTTGATAGAGATCACAAGTAGGCAGAAAGGCAGGCAGAGAGAGCGGGGGAGGCGGGGGCGGGAAGCAGGCTCCCTGCTGAGCAGAGAGCCCCATGTGGGGCTCGATCCCAGGACCCTGAGATCATGACCTGAGCCAAAGGCAGAGGCTTTAACCCACTGAGCCACGGGGGCGCCCCCTACATGAGTTATTTTACATGAATATTTTTATAGCACACCTTATATCAGGAAGCATTTAAGATTGCCAAAAAGGGGACAGAATTTATTTAAAAAAAAAAAAAAAACGCTTTGGCACCAAGTGGGTGAACAACAGATTGATTGAACTGATGATATTACATAAATATCAGGGTCACTGGAATAAAAACTTATCTTTTCAAAATGACTGTTTTGAGGAAGAAAGAATATTACTGTTAAAGTTCTAATCTTTTTTTTTTTAGATTTTATTTATTTATTTATTTATTTGACAGACAGAGATCACAAGTAGGCAAAGAGGCAGGCAGAGAAAGAGGGGGAAGAAGGCTCCCTGCCGAGTAGAGACCCTGGGATCATGACCTGAGCTGAAGGCAGAGGCTTTAATCCACTGAGCCACCCAGGTGCCCGAAGTTCTAATTTTTTTGATTTAAGGACTTAGCTTAGTCATTTTAAAATCACACTTCTCCAGAGGGCAACTGGTAATATGCATTCTTTATAGTGTTAGAGGAAGGAAAAATCCCTCCTTCATAGATTAATTTTCCAGAGTAGCTAGTAACAATTTTAATTTTAAGAAATTAAAAAAAAAACAGGATTAAGAAGTCATCAACTGGCTATTCTTGATTAAGGAAACTAGGAATGCTCAAATCATGAAATGAAAACCCAGGTGGAAAAGAGTACAAATAGAGATTTCAGAAAATCAGTCTCTTTTAATAGATGCAGATCATGAGCATCTAAGGTCTAATACAAGCTATTTCTGACAAACAGCAACTATTTCCCCAATAAAAGGAAAAAAGCTTATGGAAGATGGTTTTCAAGTTTTCTCTCTAGTTGTTCTGCAGACTACATTTTCTTCTTGTGTTCAGTTTGCAAGTTTATCTTAAGATCCAATTTTTGGATTTTTGTGTAAGGTTTCAGTCTAATCATGAGCAGCAAATCTTTCTAATGTCCTTGAAATGTTATGGGAATTGATTACAAATGTAATATCCACACTCTGTGATAGATTTCTATTAGCAAAATGACTTAATTTGCTCAATGTGGTTAAGTATTAAACATTTTATTTTTTAAAGATTTTTAAAAATAATTCACCCCAAAGATACAGATGTAGTGAAAAGAAGGGGCACGTGTACTCCAATGTTAATAGCAGCAATGTCCACAATAGCCAAACTGTGGAAGGAGACGAGATGGCCTTCCAGATGAATGGATAAAGACGATGTGGTACATATACACAATAGAATATTATTCAGCCATCAGAAAAGATGAATACCCACCATTTGCATCAAAATGGATTGAAATGGAGGAGATTATGCTAAGTAAAATAAGTCAAGCAGAGAAAGACAATTATATGGTTTCACTCATATGTGGAACATAAGGAATAGCATGGAGGACCACAGAGAAAGGGAGGGAAAACTGAAGGGGAAGAAATCAGAGAGGGAGATGAACCACGAAAGACTACAGACTCTGGGAAACAAACTGAGCGTTTCAGAGGGGAGGGGGTGGGGGCATGGGGTTGCTGGGTAATAGGTACTTAGGAGGGCATGTGTTGTGATAAGCACTGGGTATTATATGCAACTAATGAATCATTGAACACTACACCAAAAACTAATGATGTACTATACAGCTGCTAACTGGACATAATAAATAAATAAATAGATAAAATAAAAAGGTAATTTCTAGACCCAATGTGAGGCTTGAATTCACAACTGTGAGATCGAGAAGAGTCGCACACTCTTTGGACTGAACCAGACAGGTGTCCCTAAGTAATTTTAAGATCACCTATGAAATAAAAATTTTAAAAAGTAAATGCTAATAAAATAAAATAAAATCAGCTATGAAATGATGCAAATGACAAGTTTATTTTGAAAATGTTAAAAGTAGGTTCAGGTAGCAAAACTATTACTACATACAAAATTTTTAGTTTTCTAAATTAACTTTTCTTTTTCAAAATGAAATATCCATATTGTTTTATGGTATATGAGATTCCATTTGTTAAAACCACAACTCAGTCTTTAGCATCAATGGCTTTAGATTATATCTTAAATATTTCACCAGATAAATTCAGATGAATGAGATTATTTTACTGAGTAGGAGAGGGGGAAATGAGACATCCTAAATGTGGTAAGCAGAATAATGGCCTCCCAAAGATGTTTGCGTCCTAATCTCCTGTACCTATAAATATGTTATTTTACCTGGCGAAGGGTTGAATTAAGGTAGCAGATGAAATTAAGCATTGCTAATCAGCCAACTTTATGAAGGAGAGGTAACCCTAGATTAATTATGCAAGTGGGCCCAATGTAATTATAAAAGCTTTAAACTTATAATGTAATGTGAAAAAGACTTAACCAGGTCATTGTATTCTTTGAAGATAGAAGAATGCCAAAAGCCAAGGAATACAGGCAGTCAGTCTCTAGAAGTGAGAATAGGCAGGAAAACAGATTTTTTTCTCTAGCGTCTCCAGAAAGGAATGATAACATTTTGATTTTTGCCCAGTGTGATCTATTCTATACATCTGATTTCCAGAACTATAAGGTAATAAATCTATGTTATTTAAGCCACTAAATTTGTGGTAATTTATTACAGCAGCAATAGGAAACAGATACAAAGACCAAAGATTATTTTACCTTAAGAAGTATCTATTATAGAATCCTCAAAATGTAAAGCTATTTGGAAGCACTGAAACTGTAACTGATCAAATTGGTTGCTATTACAAGGTGCTAATTTCTAGAAACAAAACTGGTTACTATGTAGTAATTTCAGAAAATTACATATTTAGAATTTTTCTGTTTTCTTTGAACAATGACAAGTGTAAAAGTTGGTATACGTTGAGATGAGTCCACCAACATTTATTAAGCTTCTGTTGTATCACTCTGCTGGTGGATGAAAGAAGCTGTGATATAATGTAAGATAGAATATAATCAAAAATACCTATAAAACATGTATCTTTTAAAAATGAGAAACAACGGATTTTGTGGATTTGGAAGTAAAGGTGAAAACAATATTCCAGAAAGGTGTAAGAAAAGGTATAAAGGTTGGAAGTCGCACAGTGAGCTCTGAGTAGCCTAATGCATCTTTCTCCCACTGAAATATACATTAAGATTACTTTGTAAACAGTATATAGCCTGGCGGAAAAGACATGCTCAGTGTCCCAGACACATTCTTATGGCCAAGTATCTTTTCTGTGCACTCTGGCTTGACTTTCAATTGTCAGACCTAGATCTTTGGGCCAAGGGCCCTCTCTAGCTGCCTAAGCAATTCCATCTACTTGCAATGAAAGTACTAAAGCCACTAGGGAATATCCGTAAGCCAGTGACAGATGGGAGCTGGTGTATGAATGATGCCCCAGTGACCATCAGACAAAACAACACTGCGGCGGATGCCCTACAGTGGCTTCTATGATTCTCCATTTAGGAACTCCCACCATACACAGTGGTGACTTTCTTAATAGCACATCCTTCATCAGCTGACTTCTTTTCCTTCTCATTTTCCCATTTCCTGACAGGGGTGATTAGGCATCATGTTTCAAATAAACTACCAGCACTTGAAGCCTTGTTTCACGGTCTGCAGATGGAGAGGTACAAAGTAAGACGGTTGGATGAAGCAGTTAAGGGATCACGCCAGGGTTGCCAGTCCGGAGCTTTGGCAGCAATTACTAAAAGAATTAACCAGGTCAAAACCACGCAGAAGCAGCAGGACTAAAAACAACGTGAAAGTAAAACAGGAAATGGCAACTTATTTCACACAGGGTGACAAAATAAGAATGACTCAACATTAGTTTTAAGCCTGATGAGCTAGGTAGGATTTTGGAACCACTGACAGACACAGCACAATCAGAAAGGGGATTAACTGGTATGATTCTGTTGAATTTGATAGCCTGATTTCTTTTTAGTACTGGAATTCAGGTCCTGGACCTAGTTAGCACGGTGGTGTGTGGGAGGAGCCTGGCACAATGGAGTTAACCTAGGCTTTGGGGCCAGGTTGTTCTAGAATGAAATCCTTGCTTTTCCATTCATTAGATGTGGACATTCATTAGCTAGTGAGACACACAGTGATTTTGCAAGCTTTAGTTTCTCAACCAATAATATCAGGGTAAAAACGTTTACCTGTATCTACTGAAAGCTCAGTATGATCACATAACTCTAAAATGTTTATCACCACACAGAAAGGAATGCCCAGATGCTTCATTGGCTTCTAGTATTATGATGCTCCTTATCCCCATCTTGGTCTTCTTTCTGCAACACCACATAGCTATATTTAGACAATCTGAAAGTCTTCTTTTACACATAAGGTCAAGGAATGTTGTTGTTTTGTTATTATTATTACTTGATCTATCCTGTCTTCCTAGTACTGTTTTTAAGCTCAAGTGGGACAATGAATTAGAAAGCTCTTAGTAAATTATATAATGTCATATCTAAGTATTCATTTTGTTGGGATGAAAAATCCTTAGAGTATTATTTTATCCATTTTGTTCAGTACTGTATTCCCAACATTTTGCACAATGCGTGGCATAGAGGAGCGCCACAGTTTATTGAAGTGTACTCCTTTTTTTTCTTATCACAAGCTCTGTACAAATTAACTTTGTTCAATTATTGATTTTGATTCTTTCAACTTCCTTAAAGAGGAAAAGAATGTATTATTATTCCTATTTTTACATAAAAGCGATAGAGGGTTAGGGATATTTAAAGGATATACTATAGGTCACAGATCTAGTTGGTGGTAGCACTGAGACTTCTTAAAAAGAACAATTCTGACTCCAAATCCAGAATTCACTCCACCACAATCTACTTTGCTTTTCACTTCTGATACCATGCCATGTGTTTTTGCCTCTAAAAGTATACAGAATACATTATGATCTACGACTCCCCGGTTGTGTGATAATTTCAACCTCCACACCTCCATCTTCTGGATAATTCTGCAACTGATAACTGCAGCAGTAGCATGCTGTATTTCTAGATGTCTTCAAAGTTTGTATAACCCAGGTTTAGGCCTGCTTTGCCACCAACAACTTGTATGACTTTAAGTTACTTAAACTATTTGTGTTATTAATTTAAAAAAAAAATGTGGGTGGGCTACGTAGTTGCTCAGTCCCCTTTCAAATGTGAAATCTCCTATCAGTATATCTCTATCAGTCACATCTATTTTCTTATTTCAAAGGATCCTTGGCCTACGATAACTCCCAAGAGCACTTAGATGATATGATAATTAATGAGAGAGCAGGTCTTTCTTATTTTCATGCTCTATTACATTTTTTGGGGGGAAAATATATCAAATGCCAAATACGGGAGGTCATGGGACCCCTAATGTCACCCACCTAATATCAACTGTTCCACATCACTGGTTCTCATGCTTCAAGAGGGAGGACTTGGAGAGAGGTTCTTAATTATTGAAAGGATTATGAAAATCCATACTAGATAAAAATGCATTTGTATTTTTAAAATATACATAGGTGATATAGTAATAAACATATAAGATTTTTGTCATTATGTATTTCTTACTATATGAATACTATAAGCATAATCATCTCATAGAGAGTCTACAAAATATTTTGATCATATATATCAGCCATCATAGTTTGGTATCTTTTGGTCTAAATAAATCCTTTGTTCTGTTCCTAATTTAAGGCAGTTATAAAGAAATTACAAAAACAAGTAATTATCAAGCAAAGCCAAATTTTAGAATGCTGGTAGTGATAGGAATGCCATTGTAAGCTTCCGAAATTAAAGGATAACACCAAAATGAATGTGGAATTTTGGAACTACCTCAAACTACAGCCTGTTCTTCACACAAGCAAATTAGATTTATAGCTCTAAGAATAAATATAACCACCCAAAAGGCTTCAGACATACATTAGCTTGGGATAAACCACATCCCAGTTATTGACTGTACAACTTCCATCTCCGGCTATTATAAGAGGTTGAAAACTCCAAATATTTCAGCTGACTGAGACTGACAAAAGGGAATGTGATTGCTTAATTTTTTTGGGGGGGGGGGTTGCAAGTGAAGAAGGTATCCTTCAAAGAAAGTAACAGTGTTTCTATAGATGCTACAGAAAATATTCTTGAAAAATTAAAAAAAAATCTGAGTCTTTGAGGGAATAGTTACATGAGAAATTCAATTTTTAAGCCATTTAGATACTGAGTAAAACATCTTTGTTTAATGAATGATGTTCATTTTAATTCCAAATAAGTGACTTGAATGATTGTGTCTTTGCCTAGATTTTGTCTTCACCTTGGCAACAGAGGTGGCAACAGTGAGCCCATCTGAGAATATGCCATGCTTTGGTGACTGTATATCATTGAAATATCCTCTTATTCTCATGAAAATAGAGAAAATGATCAGTAATTCATAAACTCATATTTCTTCTCCAATAAACCTGAACAGCCACCAAAACAAAGTAATTTAAAAATCTGGGCATTTCTTATATCTTCTAAAAATTCTACATTTTATTATATACAGAATTACATAGAGATGATAAAACAGAATGCATATATGTGTACAGATGAGTATATATGTGTGCATATATATATTTTATAAACAAATGTATGATATATACATATATATCATAAGCACAGATATACATACATGTAAATATATGCATATGCAGGTATATGTATATATACATACACATACACCTGTACATATATACATATATAAACATATACATATATACATGTATAAATATATGCATGTATATATATATATGTGTGTATGTATATATATAGGTGTGTGTATGTATACTCTCTATGAGACAAACTCTCAAATGGAAGAGCAAGTGAGTAAGTGAATAGCATTATAAAAACATCTTACAAATTTCTACGATCTGGTAATTCACAAAAGGTACCTTATGCTTGTCATCTGACTTAAATCTTCACTAAATGTAAAAATAGTACTGCACAGTCCCTGGAAAGTTCTGCTCCAAAGGCAGCAATCACATAGTTTGACAGAGTTCTACCTCTGCTAAAGTATATATCATTAATATTTAATATCTTTTTTTCTATGTTGGTAAGATTAATAAAAACATTAATTGGTCTCTGTGAAAAAAATGTTCTCTGAATATGGTAGAATAACATAAAACGTTTTTGAATTTGCCTATGATATACAGTCATACAATTGTGATATAATAAAACAGCCTATGATTGATGAAGCCAAAGAGCCTCAAGAAATTTTGCAGAATGTAGAAGAGAATAAACTGTGGCAAGAAAGCATAACAATGATGAATATGTCAGCATTTTTCCCCTTTGTGGTAGACAGAACACAACGATTTTTCTTAAAAATGGGAATTTCATCATCGTTTTGGTCACTGTAGTAATACCACCCCAGTCTTGGCAACAAAACAGATATAGACCTACATATCTCAGCCTCGGTCCTCTAGAAAAAAGTGATCGAGAATTCTAAATCAAATGTTGTTTAAAGTAAGACAAATTTTAACTGGCTATGCTATTGTTATTTGTGAACAGTTTTTACCCCCATCTCTTTTATACCTATAGATATATGATTCAGAATAATTCTGAGGTACAAATAAGGCATAAATCTCTACCTTAAAATGCCCAAGAGATTTCAAATGCTGGTGCTGAGATGGGAATGCGACTATAACCTATAACAGCCAATTTTGTTATTTCACAGAATCCATGGGCTGTGGACTGATTCAGAAGAAAATGAAAGAGAACAATTGCTGCCAATGTATTCTCATTCTGTATCTTCCACTCAGCAGAGCCAGCTTATGTGAAAGAATTGCCAGAAACTTCAGCCTGAAGAAGCATAATGAAGAATTGTGCCAAACTTCCTCGAAACAGCTGTTTATCAGGGATTACGACCCACATTACAGAAAACCATTTGAATTGGAAATAGAAACAAGTTTAATTTGGAACGAAAATCTAAGGCAGAACTGAAGATCAGCCTTGATGCCTTGATTTGTTTCTTCTTAGTGTTGGGTCACTTTTGTGGAAAAAAAAAAAAAAAAAAAAAAAAAAAAAGTTAAGCAACTTCTTCCAGTTGGTTATTTGCTCTATAGTTTCTACAGGGTAGTGATGGCAGAACAAAAGTAAGATGAGAAGCTGTAAGATATTTTTCTGCTTAAAGTAGAGACCATAAACCCTAATTTTACCTTTCTGCTTATAACACTGAACTATAAAATACATGTTTTCATGCCTGTTCCCCACAAACCCAAGAGATCGTAAAATGCATTGCCTTCTTAGGTCCTAGGCCAAGTATATCAAAGGTGTTCAAAATAATTTATTTAATAAATATATTAATAAAAGCAGAGCTAATATAGGTGGTATTTCCTATTAATTCATCCAACAAATACTGACTTATAATATTCCATTCAGTGTAAAATCATTGAAAAACAAAAATTCTTCCTTCAATGGAGTTCCCATTCTAACTGGATGAACATGTAAGAGACAAAAACCAAAATGAGCAAAAACTATACTGAGTATGACAGTGGTAACTGCTAAAGAGAAAATGAGGAAAGGAGTCTAGGGATTAGAAGGGGCTTTCAAATTTTAGACAGAGTGGTCTGGAAATGTCTTACTTATAGACTGACTTGAGTCAAGACCTGAAGAGGTAAAGGAGTGAAACATAAAGCTATCTGGAAGATAGCTTTACTACAAGTCTCAGAGGGAGGAATGTTCCTAAAATGGCTGTGGAAGTGCAAGGGAGGCTGATACTGCTCAAAGAGAGCAGAAAGACAAGGAACAGGAATAGAGAAAATCATGCCAGAAAAAAACTTTGCAAAGCCTTGCAGGTCTTTGCTATTTGATATTTGGGCTTTTTCTCACAGTAATATTAGAGAGGCCTTTGGAGGGCTTTGAGCAAAGAAGCGACATACATTAATCTCCGTTTTTAAAAAATCACTTCAGCAACTAAGTTGAAAATGGACTGATAGAGAACAAGGTTGAAGCTGGTACTCGGGGTTCTCTTGCAATCATCCCGATGAAATGCTATGAACTAAGATGATAGCATTGAAGTTCTTCAGAAGTGGTCAGATTTTGAATCTTTTTTTTTTTCTTTTCTTTTTTTGGTGTGATATATAAATTTTATTTTATTGTTAAGATTTTACTTGTTTATTTGACAGAGACCACAAGTAGACAGAGAGGCAGGCCGAGAGGGGGGGGGGAAGCAGGCTCCCCGCTGAGCAGAGAGCCCGATGCGGGACTCGATCCCAGGACCCTGAGATCATGACCCGAACTGAAGGCAGTGGCTTAACCCACTGAGCCACCCAGGCGCCCCAATAAATTTTATTTTTTATTTTATTATGTTCAGTTAGACACCATATAGTACATCATTAGTTTTTGATGTAGTGTTCAACGACTCATGAGTTGTGTGTAACACTCAGTGCTCATCACAACACATGCCCTCCTTAATACCCATCACCCAGCTACCCTATATGTTTTGAAGGCAGAGACAATAGGATATTCTTACAGATCAAATGGTGGATCAGAGGCAAAGAAAGGCATCAAGTGTTACTTTAAAGCTTTTGCCTTGAGTAACTAAAAGTATAACTGAGATGGGGAAAGAAAGGTAAAATACATGGGTTTACAGGATGATCAAGAGCTTAGTTCAGTGCACCAGGCAGCTGAGTATGAAGTGTGAGCTGGTGATTTGTATCTGGGAGTTATAAATAGAGGTGAAATTTAAAACCATGAGACTAAATGGGATCACTAGTGTGGTAAGTATAACTAAAAAAGGTATCTTTCCTCTAGTTCACTCCAGTGTTTAGAGGAACATAGAAGACTGGGTAACAGTAACCATTCACATTTCAACATGTAAGGCTGTTTGCTTGAAAGCATCTATTCTTACTAGAGGAAATACAGATTTTGGGTACAGAACCAAGAATTACAGGCTAGACAGCGAGATTACATGTCAACTAGGGTAGTTTTCCCACTCATCTTAAATTTCTACACCCAAATTCCAACTTTCTATACTCAAAAGGCATCTTCAATGACCCTATTGTAAATAAATAAATAAATAAATAAATAAAAACAAAATAGCTGTGTGTAGTTGTTATGACTTTGAGAAATACCCTAGGATATATGAATAAAATCAATTCATTAGCTCATTTCAGAAAACCACAATTGTCCAACTCGGCTTTTGTGACTGTGATGACCATATCCCTCCATATCTCTTCTGAGTTTAAATTTCTAATTAGATTTCATTCATAACTCTTGAAAAAAAAAATCAAGATGCCTTAGTTCTCTGGTCAGTCTCATCAGTTAATTATAACTGTGAATTTTACCACTTCCATTAAAGAAGACTGATTACCTGATCGTCATTCAAATCTTCATTTTTTTTCTACCTTTCAGGATAACAGTAGCTTGATATAATCAGTAAGTTAAATATATTCCCTTTTGCTATTTTCTATTTAATTTGTTTTCATTTCTATTGCCAGTCTCTCCTTTCATCTTTTGTAAATGCTTCTGAATTGCTGCCGTTGTCTCTTCTCTGGGCTCCAGGCTACCCATCTTACCTCACTCCCATTTTTACTTCATATGCCATTAAATTTGTGAGACACAGAACTAATCATGTGGCCCACTTGCTCAAAATCCCTTGATCGTTTAAGACTAACTACAGAGCTGGAGTGTCTGGGTGGCTCAGTTGTTAAGCATCTGCCTTTGGCTTAGGTCATGATCCTGGGGTCCTGGGATCAAGCCCTGTACTGGGCTCTCTGCTCAGCACGAAATCTGCTTATCCCTCCCTCCTCTCCCTGCTTGTGTTCTCTCTCTCATTGTCTCTCTCTCTCTGTCTAATAAAGAAATAAAATATTTTAAAAAAAAGACTGACTACACAGGGAAGGCAAAAATGCCTTAATATGGAATTAAAACTTGATCGCAGTTGGGTTAATTCCAGATTTCCTTCTATTTATACCCCCAGACTCTAAGAATGACTCATTAGTCCCCATAATTATACAATGTACCATTGTCCTCCCCAACCTCTAAGCCAGTACTATATTTTTCTCAATATTTTGTTTGTATGAATCTTCTAAATTCTGCAACCATGAGTCCCAGATTCAAATACTTCGATCATCTTCTCAGACAGTGTGATTGCTCATTCATGTCTTTCAGGTTCAGATATTACACAATTTTAGAGTTTGATAAATGTCATCATTGGTACTCTACAAAATTTTTTCTCTAAAATATTAAAAAAAAGAAGTTTTCTCCAGTTCTCTGTCTCACAGCACCTTGTAATATGCCTTGCATGGTAGACACTCAGTCTGTGAATATAAATATGCTCTGTAAAATGTATAAACTCTTCCAATAAAAGTAAGATTTCATTTTTTTCCGATTTCAGAGTTTGTAGTTTTATTTGCTCCCCAGTTAAATATATTTTTGATCATTTGCAAATTTCCAGATTTATTGAAAACTTGCAAAAAAGGCAGAGAATTCTTGCACGCCCTGCACCTTTTTTCCTCTAAATGTAACATTTATATAACCATAGAATAATCATTAAAACCAGAAAATTACAGTTGATACAATATAATAAAATGATTTACAGACTTTATTCAAATTTTACCAGATTTCTCACTAAGGTTCTTTCCTGATTCAGGTCCAAATGATCCCTCATTACATTAGTTGCCATATCTTAGTACCCTACATCTGCAACAATTCCACAGCATTTCTTGGTCTTTTCTGACCTTGAAACTTTTAAAAGTCCTAGTCAGTTATTTTGTAATGTGTCCCTTAATCTGGATTTGTCTGATGTATTCTCATGATTAGGTTGATATTACACCTTGAAGCAAGATTATCACAAAAGTCAAGTGTCCTTCTAAGTGCTTAATAGGACAGAGCCCATTCTATTTTTCAGTTAATTTTTACTTTATTAGAAGTTACATTTTAAAGAATAAAATTGGATAAGATTTCTATTTTAACTATCTGAAATTATTTAACAATTTTAGAAGGTATAATCAAAATTGGCACATACTGTTCATATATACTCTGAGACAAATGGGATGTATAAATCAAAACCTTATTTGAGTTCTGTTCCAATTGAAAAGTATCATACAAGAGCCAAGGGAAAAAAATATTGAGATTTACACTTTTAAACACAAAATGAAAAAAAATTCTTACAACTACCAGAAATAATCTCCTTTCACTACCCAGTTTTAGTTTATGAAATATTACTGTATCCTCCAGTGGTTTTAATTTATTAGCTACTGGCTGCTGTCTTTCAGCACATGTATTTGATATTGACAATATGTTCCAAACAAAGAAACTGGTCCTGTTTAGACAAAAAAGATGTAATATTTGCATATTAGAGATGAATTTGCTGCTTTAGAAAAAATGGAATGTTTACAAAAAGACTCCAAGGGTAATAAATACATAAATGAACAATGATTATTGTACTACAGTTTTTCCTGAATATTACATTTATCACATAGAAGATAAAATGTCCAAATTTTGCTCATTAACAAAAGCTTTATGTAAAAATCTTTGCCTCCTTACATTTTTTCCTCTCAAAATTCTACTCCTTACCTACATAAAGACAAAGAGTGGAGGGGGTTCAACAGCAAATAATGACAGAGTTACACTTTAATGCTAAGGAAAAAAGTAACAAGTTTCCAAAATATTTATTAAAACACCACCAATAAGCCAAATTGTTTTATTTTTCCCCAATGTTTCTTATAAAGAAATGAAGCATCTTATCAGTTGATTCTACCTTTAGAAACATCAGTTCATGTTTCTAAGTTTCACTGAGATTGCTTTGCAAATAGGTTTTGATTGCATCCACTGAAAAATGTCTTTTGAGTTCAGGTTATGGGATTAACAATATTGCAACCAAACAATCATGGAAATTTGTATCTATCTATCTAAATCTCTCTATCTATCTGTATCTATCTATCTGTTATCTATCTATTTCATAACAGTTATATGTATATATCGATGTAAATCATATATATAGGTAAATCATATATATATATATATATATATATATATATCTAACAAGACTTTTACATTCTACAAACTGAATATAAACACCTTTTCACTCTTATGTTTCACTTAATCCACCTAGGCTCAGCAGACTTTATAAATAATAATAGTCCCTCAATACATGTGTCTTTTACATTCTTATCTATAAAATGAAAATAATTTTACACGTCAAAAACTTATTGTGAGACTACAATGAGATTTTTAAGTGTTCAACGTATAGTAAATGCCCAATAAAGGCCATCTATTGTTACTATATTATCTTTATTACTAACTTCATTTAAAAGATTCTCACACAGTAACTATACCTAAAGTTTCTGGAACTCAGTGGTTGACAGTTTATCTAAGTAATACTTTCTGCAAATTAGCACTTCTTTTATTCCCTAAGTAAAGCACTCAACAGTGAATGCATGAATGCTGGTTTTATATATTTTGTTGTACTCCTCACTGAAATGAGAGCATCTTAAATGTAGCATACAGGCATTTATTATTCTTTGCTTCTTCCTGTTGTCTTCTGTATTATAGATGTTCTATAAAAATTTAATAAATTAAAACCATCCTTACTAGTCTTTATTAAGTATCTACCTTAGGGGCGCCTGGGTGGCTCAGTGGGTTAAAGCCTCTGCCTTCGACTCAGGTCATGATTTCAGGGTCCTGGGATCGAGCCCTGCATCGGGTTCTCTGCTCAGGGGGGAACCTGCTTCCTCCTCTCTCCTCAACTGCCTCTCTAACTACTTGTAATCTCTATCAAATAAATAAATAAAATCTTTTAAAAAAAGGTATCTACCTTAATGGTATCTCTTTATCCACATCAATTTAAAGTTAATGTTACTCTACCACATCTTATTCCACAAAGGATTTTGGTGGTACAGTTGATTATATTCTTTTTTTTTTTCAATTCATGGGCAAACACAAATTTTAAAATCCATTTCATGTTTCCACCATCATTCTTTTCCCTATGCCATGAAAACATCATGCCCAAATAGTGGTTATTCATTAACTCAGGGATCCAAGAATGAAGAAGACACATAGACCATAGCCCCAGATGCCACGTGGCATGTAATGTAAGAGAAAAGTAAACCACTGAGCTTTGGGGTCATCTATTATCCTAGTAAAAGCAAAAGCTGATGAACACAAAATGGTTTACATAAATCTATTGGATAACATGGGGTAAATTAGACAAATCCAAGCAAACGGAGAATCAAGATGAAACCTTAAGATAAAGCTAGGAAGAAAAAGAATACAAAGGTGCACATTATTGAGTTCTATTTAAATTACAATTACAAGGGCACCTGGGTGGCTCAGTTAGTTAAGCATCTGCCTTTGGCTCAGGTCATGATCCTGGGGTCCCAGGATTGGACCCCACATCTGGTTCCCTGCTCAGTTGGGGGTCTACTCCACCCTCTGCCCCTTACCCTTCTTGTGCTTTCTCCCTTGCTCTCTCTCAAATAAGAAAAATAAAATCTTTTAAAAAATAAAATAAAGGGGGTGCCTGGGTGGCTCAGTTAAAGCCTCTCTTCGGCTCAGGTCATGATCTCAGGGACCTGGGATCAAGCCCCGCGTTGAGCTCTCTGTTCAGCAGGGAGCCTGCTTCCCCCTCTCTCTCTGCCTGCCTCTCTGCCTACTTGTGATCTCTGTCTCTGTCAAATAAATAAATAAAATCTTAAAAAAATAAAAGAAAAGAAAAATGACAATTGGGGGCGCCTGGGTGGCTCAGTGGGTTAAAGCCTCTGCTTTCGGCTCAGGTCATGATCCCAGGGTCCTGGGATCGAGCCCCGCATCGGGCTGTCTGCTCTGCGGAGAGCCTGCTTCCTCCTCCTCTCTCTCTCTGCCTGCCTCTCTGCCTACTTGTGATCTCTGTCTGTCAAATAAATAAATTAAAAAATCTTTAAAAAAAAATGGAAAAATGACAATTGCAATATTATTCTTCTCTTTAACATGTCTGCCCCAATTTATTTATTTATTTTTAATATTTCTTTTTTTTCTCAGTGTTTCAAAATTAATTGTTTATGCACCACGCCCAGTGCTCCATGCATGTGAATGTGCATGTGTGCTTATGTGCATGTGTCTGCCCCAGTTTTTAATGATTTTCGGTTATCTTTCTCATTAGTAATTCTTGAGACTGTTCTTCTTCCCTTTCACTGGTCATTCTTCACTACTGGCTATTATCATGTTTCATAAGGTACTCTCTGAGGGCTAGAAGAAACTTGAAGGAGGACTTCCTGTGTCACACCACGTTTGTTGAATGCCTTTGCTTTCCTCTCTTTTCTCATGCTGCAAGGAGACCCTGGGGAAAACAGTTGACCATGGCAAGCAGCTGCTGCTGGCTATATTTCTATAGCTGGTTGCCCTTCTGCAGCTAGTTGCAAGAGAAGGGCAATCAGGTTCACTTGGAAAATACACAAGAACTCATTCCAGAATTTCTTTACACCGTCATGAGAAGGAAGCCAATGCCAGGCTGGAAAAGGATTATCCTCAATTTTATACTGTGTTTATAAGGCACCTACACAATGTTGTTAGCAAAACTCCTACTGTTTTTATTCAACATAGCCTTAATAATTTAAACACCAAAATAAGTCATAACATTAAAAGTATTAATGATTAAGGGATGACATTTCAACATTTACTACTTCTCCCATAGTCTTGTTAACGTCTTTTAAATGTTAATCTGGTATTATTCAGTTACTGCAGGAAACTGATAGAATTTTACCAGGCTGTTAACTGTCAATTCTCCTACCTATTTGTAGATAATGCTATGGTGCAACTTAGCAACTGGAGTTTTGTGGACCAGTAAGATTTAACCAATGACATGTACTTTTTCTAGAGAACTCACTAGTGTTGTTCTGACATCACACACCAAAGGGTAACAATATAAAATCAAGGAATATTTTTTAAAAATCTGCATCAGCTTTGGAATAACGATGTCTCCTTGAGGGGATGTTTTAATCCATCATAGTTATTTCAGGAAAAACCTGATATTTTGTGGACATGGCTGTGTGTGTGTGTGTGTGTGTGTGTGTGTTTGAAATGTAAAGTAATAAGGCATGGAAGCACAAGAAGGAAAATACACATTTAAATTTGAAGAGTCAGATATACAAATTAAACCTGCTTCAGTGACTTTTATTGAAAAAGCTAAAAGCTAAAAGACAACACTTCATGGTTGCTTTATAGAGTTCTTGTTAAAAGTCAACAAAAACATTAGCATAATCTATTCAATATATTATGTTTGTCCGTTCTGGCACACTTAATTTCAAAGGGCAAAGTGACTTATAAAAGGTCACAAATTACATCAACAGTATCATCATACATTTTAACTTTCAGTTTTCGCAAGCTAAGAGCAGTAGCTTTTGTTAATCATGTATAAACATTTAAGCAGCTAGAGATAAATTATTTTTTAATTTAAGATTTTAGATATGTTAATTAGCAAAAAGGAATAAATAGTCATTAAACAGAGTAGAGATCTGAAGTTAAAATGTCCTTACTTGAGAGTAAAAGAAGTACCAAAGGAAGAGGGAAATAAATACATATATTTACTACCTACTCAGGAGAACTTGGATAAAAAAAGAAAAAAATATTTCAAGAACTTTTTAGAACAATTTAAGCTTAATTCAGCTATGGTACCACCCAGCAAGTATACGTCAAAGGAAAAAATCTCTATGGAGTGCTTCTGCCACTTTTACCCAAGCAAATAGTAATGGATGATCATTTCTATTACTTAAATTTCACCCCAATGAATTATACCTCAAGTATTACTTCATATGTCAACTTCATAACATTTGTGCAGAGGAGAAAAAGAGAACTTATTTAAAATATTTTGGCAATGAAACAATCCCTGCCGCATGCGTGTATGCATGTATGTGCAATTTTTTTTAAACAAAACTGTAACAATCTTAGTCTATTTGTGACCAAGGTAAGCATTAAGCAGTCTTGAGTAGCCTAACAGATTTTATGGCTATGTGCAAATAATGATGTAAGTGTGATTATCACCTTGAGATTCAATTCACCAACTGCTCCTTCCACATAACTAGACTTAAGTAGGTTCCTTCCTTCATGATATTAGAGATACTTATGGGTTAGCTCTGATACAACAGTCAGACTCTTATATTAAGCATGAAAACCAGTTATGTAATAATAGGCCAATTTCCCCACCCTATCTGCCTCAGTTTTCTCCTAACAATACTTCGACTGCCTATAGTTTCCAACATTACTATGCTTTTACTATTATACCCTAGGCATTGTACAAAGCATTTTCAACACATTATCTTTATTGAATAATCACAACAACTCCATAAGGTCATTACTGATAGAAATCCCATCTGGCAGACAGAGAAACCAGGTTCAGTAACTTCTTTCAGATCAAACAGCAACTACCCTAATCAAGATTCCTATTTAGATGTCAAAATGAAGAGCCCACACAATTTAACTACCAAGTTAAATGATTATATAGTGACAGTACTTAAGTAATTTAATTTTTTTTTTACTAGAACTTCATTACACCCATAGAGAACATTCTGTAAATGCACTCTTCAGTTCGCTGCTGCAAGAAATTTAAAATGTATTAAGAGGCATGCCACTTTCACCAAGCTAAAGCTATTAGAGGGAAAAGGAATCTGATTTAAATGTCTAGAGTCCAGGGTTCTAGTCCAGCTATGCTATTAACTGATGTCCAACACTGTGAAAGTCTTTACATAATTCATCTAAAACTTCATTAAATATTTCAGGTTTAGCATAATTTGATAGGCTGGCCTGCTCTTAAGGGTCAGGTTAGAAGAGAACCTATAATGAACTGGCATTAACAAAAAACAAAAAACAATTAAGTTCTATTAGTTGTGTCAAAAATAAATGAAACTTACATAAAGATCCTACTGATTTACGGGAAATAGAGAGTACAGAGAAACAAGCTAAACTACATCTCAGGAATGTAAACACTAAAAATGAGATTATGGGAAATTTTATGGGACAAACTACTTTGATTCTTCAACAAATAAACTGCAAGGGGCCAAAAAAGATGGAGAGGGAGTCTATATATTAAAATACAATCAATTAATCAACCAATCACAATGCATGGAACCTTGTTGGATCCTACCTTAAATTTGAAAAATTGTCTGGATATATGATAATAGAAAAAAAACTACTGTTTTATTTTAGGTCCGATAATCATTTAACATTAATACTAGAAATAGTATTATATAGTATTATATATATATATTTCTCTTTCTAGTATCAATGTTAAATATGTAAATAAATATAAATAAATAAATATATATATCTCTCTAGTATTAATGCTAACTATATAAATAAATATATATAATGCATACGTAATATATATGCATTATATATTTATATATAAAGATATAAATAATAAATAAATAAATAATATCTTTATATATAAATATATAATGCATATATATTACGTATGCATTATATATATTTATTTATATATTTCTCTTTCTAGTATTAATGTTAAATGATTATCAGACCTAAAATATATATATATATTTATATATAAATATATATACATTCTATCTATGTATGAAATAATAGGACGATGTCTGGGATTTGCTATGAAATGAAATGGGAAAAGTAAAAAAGGATAGGATGGAACAAGATTGGCCATTGGTTAGTGATTCTGGTGACTGATGAAGTGTGCAACAGGTATGTGCCAGTTCATTATATATTCTTTATATATTATTGTATGTTTGAAATTCTCAACAATAATAAAAAAATAGTGAGTAGACAGAAAATTAGAAAACCATACCAAAGCCTAAGCGAGGAGGCTCATTTAGGAAGATGGAAGTTAGGGTAGGACTGAGTGAGATCTTAAAGCAACTGTTTTGAGTCTTGAGGGAAAGGAACATGTATTGGGTTTTATGCTAGAAAGGCAAAAACAAGAATGTAAACTGAATGTGGGAGGAAAGTGAACTGGCAAGACACGCATGACTAGACACAGATTTGTTTAGGGAAGAGAGAACAGCAAACTCTGGGGGGGCTTGAGATGGGTAGAAAAAGCAGGATAATGATCTTATATAACCTTGAGGATACTTATTACTGATTAGTAGAAATGTATGTTGTGAACACAAATTTGCTACTTTATAAGTGTTAAAAGTAAAGCAAGGCACAGTTTTAAGAGTGGCTAAAATCCCAAACACTGATGATACCAAATGCTAGTGATCAGGGGGACCCACACATACTCCCATTCATTGTTGGCTGGAATGCAAAATGGTACAGCTGCTCTGGAAGACCATGTGGCATATTCTTATAAAGCCAAAGCTATTCTTACCATATCTAGCAGTTAAACTTGTAAGCATTTACCAAAATGAAATGAAAATTTATGTCCACAGAAAAACTTGCACACAAAGATCTACAGCAGCTTTATTCATAATTGCTAAAAGCCGGAAGCAACCAAGATGTCCTTCAATATGTGAAAGGATGAATAAACTGTGGTACATCCTTACAACGGAGCATTAGTTAATGATAAAAACAAATGAGCTATCAAGCCATAAAAAGATATGGGGGAGATTTAAATGTGTAAACTGAAAAAGCTCATCTAAAAAGACTACATACTATATGATTCAAACGTTATGGCATCCTTGCATAGGAAAAACTATACAGACAGTAAAAAGACTGGTAGCTGCCAGCAGTTGAGGGGGAGCAGGTGAATACAGCAGACAGAGCACAGGGGATTTTCAGGGCAGTGAAACTATTCTGTGTGATACTGTACTGGTGGCTACATGACATTATGCATTTGTCAAAACCTAAAGAACTGTACAATACAAAAAGTGAGTTCTAACATAAACTGTGGGCTTTAGTTAATAATGTGTCAATATGGGTTCATAAATTGTGATAAATGTGCATACTAATTCAAGATGTTAATCAGGGTAAGCATAGGGTGGAGGGAGAATGAAAACACAGGAGCTCTCTATGTTCACTTGCACTTACTCTCTGCATTTGTCCAATTTTTCTGTAAACCCAAAACTGTTCTAAAAGCTAAAATTATCACTTTTTTTTTAAAGGAAAACACACGAACCACTGAAATATGCATTCAGAACTGCTTGCTATCTAAGCTGATAATTCAAGACCTGAGGGAAAACTTAACGCTTTGTCACTGGTCTTCTTTCTCATGCTCTGAGCCAGTGAACTGCAGCAGCAAAGCAACACTATGTATAACTTTTCTCTCTGGAATCTTCCTATTCCCCAGAGGAGCTGGCATTGCTGTTGAGGGTGTGTCACTTTCTTCTTTTTTTTTTTTAAGATTATTTATTTATTTATTTGACAGAGAGAGAGATCACAAGTAGGCAGAGAGGCAGGCAGACTGAGAGAGAGAGAGAGGAGGAAGCAGGCTCCCCGCTGAGCAGAGAGCCCGATACGGGACTCGATCCCATGACCCTGAGATCATGACCTGAGCTGAAGGCAGCGGCTTAACCCACTGAGCCACCCAGGCGCCCGGTGTGTCACTTTCTGTCCAACCACTCGCCACTATGGAAATAACTTTTAGAAGCACAGTCACAACTTAAAATCTGGAGACACTGAAGGGTTTTTGGTGAATAGATGCTCTTGAAAATGTTTATTCAGGGAAGTAAAGGGTGAGGTTGCTAATACCTGGTCTGCCACCTAGTAGGAGTCTGACCTAGCAGGGAGTGCATGCTCATTATTTCACCAGGAAAGTTACCCTCAGAACTAAAGGTTATTTTATTATGAGGAGAAAGAGAAAGGCAATGAGGGCAGTTATGTCAAATTCTCCCCCAGAGAATGCCCCAGCATCAGTAATTTGAGTATTTATCTATTTTATTAGTCTATCTGTCCAATGAAAGGAAGAACTAATTAATTAATATACATTGAAACTACTCCTAAAAAGTCAGATTACAAAATGCATTTGGTGAAATACTTATAAATGATAATAATGATGATGATGAAGGTGGTGATAAAATGGATAATGATATCGAGACAAAGGAAAAAAGAGAGAGTTAACAATGCCTATAAAATAACACTACAGGGCTCTTGATCAAGAGAGACCAAGGGCTCAGCTTACAGCTCTACAGGCCCCACACTTAAATCACCTGTAGCATCTGTGGGATAAAAACAAGCCAGATCTTCAGAAGAAACACAATATGATGAAGCACATTGATCATAATCCTTATATGAAATCTCTGGGACCAAAATACGTTTTAAAAAGTAGACATTTTGGGGTGCCTGGGTGGCTCAGTGGGTTAAGCTGCTGCCTTCGGCTCAGGTCATGATCTCAGAGTCCTGGGATCGAGTCCCGCATTGGGCTCTCTGCTCAGCAGGGAGCCTGCTTCCTCCTCTCTCTCTCTCTGCCTGCCTCTCTGCCTGCTTGTGATCTCTCTCTGTCAAATAAATAAATAAAATCTTTAAAAAAAAATAAAAAGTAGACCTTTTGGATTTTGGAAATGAATATATTATATATACCAAATATTTTGATAAATCCCTAGCAGGCTCTTGGGAAGTGGCCTAGAATTTAATATTTCTATACTTAAACATATAAATATTGAAACTTCAAGAAATAAACAAGTTTAGCTCAAGTTACCCTCAAACAAACTTTGGCATCAGATTTAAAGAAACTATCATTCTGAGAGATTTACGGATTTGGAGATTGCAGATACAAGGAGGAGGGTACTTTCTTATATAGTCTTCCTCTAGTAAAGCCTTAACATCTAAGCAAGTTCAGTAGAGCTCTACCACAGGGACTAGGGGTCAAGGACATCGCTCCAACTGGACAACCAAAACCACTGAGCTTCTTCTTCTTTTTTCTTTTTTTAAGATTTATTTATTTATTTATTTATTTGACAGATCACAAGTAGGCAGAGAGGCAGGCAGAGAGAGAGAGAGGGAAGCAGGCTCCCTGCTGAGCAGAGAGCCCGACGTGGGGCTCGATCCCAGGACCCTGGGACCGTGACCTGAGCTGAAAGCAGAGGCTTTAACCCACTAAGCCACCCAGACTCCCCACCCTCTGAGCTTCTCACTCAGTTAAATAATAAATCTTCTTCTGTTTGAATGTCTAGAGCAGTAGTTCTCAAAATTTAAAATATATATTAACATACATTTAATATATATGTTCTGATATGTACTAAATGTATACCAGAATTGCCTATGGTGGATTAAGATAGGGTCGGTCTGGGATTGTGAATTTTTACTGGGTTCGCTGGGTAACTAAGGGCCCCCAAATTTGAAAGCCACTGATCAAGAGGAATGGAAAGACTGCATATCTCTTGGGTCTTTCTGCCTGAATCTTATTATCAGAGACATCAAATGCAAGGTGGTAAGGTCAGAAAAGTCTCTTAAGGGCTAACAGTACTCTGCACTATTGGTTAAATGTAGAGGTTAAAACAGTCACCAGTTAAGTTTGCTTTCTTTCTTTAAAAAAGTGAGAAACTTTAATGAGACAATGAGCCAAAAATGTCCTTCCTGACACTTTACACAGAGGAGGGGCGGCGATAATAGGTGTTACGCTAAAACAAGGCAAAGACACACAGAAATAATGACATTTCCAAACTATCACACAAGATCCTTTGACCAGTCTTCCCAGGATAGTCAGCTCGTCCATACTGCCAGTGTACAGAGGCACATAAACGGGACAGTGTGCACAATGTGATATCCTCCATATATTCAAATACATTCAATAAAATGGAAAACTGTATGTTTTTCCTGTTATTATGAAAAATGGCAAGGGCCTAGAGCTGAGATTTACTGTGGTGTATTGGCCCTGGGCAACTATATACAACATGAAATGCAACCACACATCATGCAACAGCTGAATATGCATGGAGAAGAACATTGCTTTCTTCTCAGCAGTGACTGATGAAAGCACAGTCAAATTCTGCTCTTAATTATCACAGACTCCAATGGAAAGGTACATCTGACTAAACCTGCACAATCCCCAATTATCCCCAATTACCACCAAAGATATGGTAAATGTGACTTTAAAAATCCATGTTATTAATGCTTTGACATTTTCAGAATAAAATGTATTTTAAAACACCCATAGCCGAGTAAGTAATTTTTTTAAAACTCTAGGTGAGCAAAGGAGTAAAGGGAAGCAAAGTGTAAGAGGGGAAGGACATTAATACCCACTGAGCATCTGTGAAGAGTGCACTGTTCCACATGCTGGTGCTATGCATGTAATGGGTTTCTTACTCTTCTCGAATGAAAAGGGGGAAGGTCCAGCAGATTTTGGCTACTTGTAATGGCAAGTACCAAATATAAGTGGAAACTCTGTACTTTACTGCAAGACAATAAATCATGTTCCTATAATATTCACTGAATAGCACTATCAAGTGACACAATTAAAAGAAAGCCAGTGTTCAGTTATATGAAAAGTAAAAGAGCCTGAAGTTCTGAAATTGCAGATGCATGCCTACATCAACAGTGATCTGCATGCTAAGCCAAACAAGAATTTAGAATACTTTGGCTATTAGTCAGTTGCTGATAACTGACAATGTCTTGACATTAACAGTCCTGTGCCACTGAGTCAAAATAAACAATGTGGATAAAGGACAAATGTATACATGAATGTAAAAATGTCCAACTACAGACTGACCTTCAAAATGAAATCATAAACAATGTCTGGAAAGTTTTAAATGCCCACCCAAAAGAGAAAAAGTCAACACCTTTTCCCTCTAGATATATCAGTATTTATATACAAAAACAAAAGGATGCATTGCTGTATTTGGGGTAATTACTAGCCCTAAACATAGTGTTTTCTCTTTAATGTCTGCTAACACAAAAGGCTACTGAAAGGGCAGTCTCCCTGTATCATGTCTAGTCAGAATACCAGACTTTGGAGTGGTTAGTACATTTTTTTCCCTCATGATTTTGCAAATGAATTCACTTTACAGCTACTTTATATCTGAATCTGGATTGTCAATCAATTTACTTTACAGATAGGATGGTTAGTCTGAAAAGAATAGAAAAAGTTTTCCCTTTGAAAGGAAAGGAGAAAGCATGGAAGTTCTTTAGAAAATCATACTACTCCTAAAGCTTGGCTATTAAAAAATCCTACACTATTTCTTCATATAAAGTTAATTTCCATTAAATTATAGAAAAGTTAGAAAATGAAAGAGATTTCTACAACCTACAAATAAAATTTTATGCCGTTCTTTTAGTCATTGTCTCTTAACATCCTTCAACATAACACAAAATCACATTTATACCGGTTACTTAAATATAACAAAATAGTAGATAAATAATTCATACCTAAAACAGTCATATAAAATATTCTATATGAAAGTAAACTATATTTCAAAAAATTCTGTAAACTACCTTAAATAGCAAAGCAGACTATGTCCCCAGTAGCGGTTTTAAATTGCTAATTAGTTGAAGACCATGGAACAGATTCAATTGTCTTTCTCCAGTAGTGAGTACCAAATATAAAACTAAACATTACTGCTGATTTCTAAAATCAGTGTTCTGCCAACAAAGTGAAGATTTAATCACTGATTTATGACATTTAAAATTTTTCTCATCCATTTATTTATTGAATACACTACCATTAAGAAGCTATTTCTTAGCTAATACGGTTCTAGAAGCTGAGGAGACAAATATGAATAAGACAGTTTCCACTCTTCAGCAACTCGCAGTCAAGCCAGGGAGACAGAGAAGTGAGCAGAAAATTATAATACAATATGAAAGTACTATGATAGCCCTAAGCAAGACAGAGCAGCTAAACCATCCATGAAAGCAGCATGAGGAGAGAAGCAGATTCAAGTAAGTTAGAAAGTAGTAAAGCCAACTGGGAGGTGGGCAGTGGGGAGAAGTGAGGACCCAAAGTTAGGCAGGAGCCTTATGTGCTAGGCCATGGGTCTGAGCCATGTTCAAAGAGCACTGAGGCAATACTGTACTCTCAGGGCTTCTTATCTGCAGGCACACATTCTTTGTTTGACCTTCTTGGTAATGGTATTTTTGGCCACACCCACTCAAGGTGTTGCTCAAGTTCTTCAATGTGTATTTACTATAATAGTTATTACATTTCTCTTGCAACTATAATTAATTTGTGGGAGGATCATTCAAGAACATATGTTATGGATTAAGTGTATCCCTTCAAATTTATATGTTGAAGCACAAAGCTGCAATGTGATAGTAATTAAATTTAGATGGGGTCATAGGGTGGGGCTATCATGATGGGATTAGCACCAAAGAAAAAACCAGAGAACCTATTCTCTCTCTGCCATGAGGACACAGCAAGAAAGCCATCTCCAAGACAAGGAAGAGGGCTTTCATGAGAAAGCGAATCTGCTGGCACTTCGATTTGGGACTTCTCAGCCCCCAGAACTGTGAGAAAAAAGTGTCTCTTGTTGAAGTCACACAGTCTGTGGTCTTTTCTTATAACAGCCCAAACTGACTAAGCCCCCCTACAAATAAGCTCCTCATTAATTTTTGATGATTCTTGATTGAAATAATCAAGTGGGATTTGACTTATGAGTTCCAATTTGGACATGTTAAATTTGACAAGTTTATGGGAGCTCCAAGGGGGGATGTATTGTAGCAGTTGTTAGATTGGATTGACACTCAAAAGAGAGATTAGGGCTGGTGATTAATTTTTTGGAGTCCACAAAGATTGGCATACAGTGGAATAAATAGCGATAGTATTGTATGTTTGGGTATATTAGCATTAAAAAGATATACAAGGGGATATATAATGAGACAGAGGCATTTGCCAGAGTGATGATTCTCAAAGTGTGGTCCCTGGACTAGGAGCATGAACTACATCTGGATACTTCCAAGACCTCATCTCATACCTACTGAATCAGAAAATTTGGGGATGGAATCTAGCATCGTGTGTTTTTACAAGGCATCAAGGTGATTTTGATGTCTCTAGAGTCTGAGGACCTTTAAGTTTTGATAATGGTGAAGAAAAAAAAAATGAAGAGGTGGAAGGACAGGAAAACAAAACCACCGCCATCACTACTGTCACCAAACTGGAGAATGATAAGTCTAATTGCCAACTTATTTTAAAATCAGTTAATATCTTCACAGCAACAATGTCCACAATAGCCAAACTGTGGAAAGAGCCGAGATGCCCTTCAACAGATGAATGGATAAAGAAGATGTGGCCCAAATATACAACGGAATATTACTCAGCCATCAGAAAGGATGAATACTCAACTTTTGCATCAGCATGGATGGGGCTGAAGGAGATTATGCAGAGTGAAATAAGTCAAGCAGAGAAAGACAATTATCATATGGTTTCACTTATTTGTGGAACATGAGGAATAACATGGAGGACATTGGGAAAAGGAAAGGAAAAGTGAATTGGGGGAAATTGGAAGGGAAGATGAACCATGAGAGAGCATGGACTCTGAGAAACAAACTGCAGGTTTTAGAGGGGTGGGGGGATGGGTGAGCCGGTTGGTGGTGTTAAGAAGGGCACATATTGGGACGCCTGGGTGGCTCAGTGGGTTAAAGCCTCTGCCTTTGCCTCAGGTCATGATCCCAGGGTCCTGGGATCGAGTCCCACATCGGGCTCTCTGCTCAGTAGGGAGCCTGCTTCCTCCTCTCTCTCTGCCTGCCTCTCTGCCTACTTGTGATCTCTGTCTGTCAAATAAATAAATAAAAATCTTTAAAAAAAAAAAGAAGGGCACATATTGCATGGAGCAATGGGTGTGGTACATAAACAATGAATCTTGGAACACTGCATCAAAAACTAATCATGTATTTTATGGTGACTAATGACACAATAAAAAATGTAAAAAAATCACCGTTAATTAAAAAAATATAATTTACTTGTAAAATGAATCCATGTATTTTACTGTACACTCAACAGGTGCATGAACTACATATTAGAGATTAAGCTGATCTTAGATAACCACAGATAGTTATGTATGTATGGCCATGCATGACAAAAGCTATAGCTTAATGATTGTTCTTCATCCTTTAAAGAACCATTATCCAGAATTACAAGCTGCTGGCTATTTGTAATTTGCCTGTTTCATGTGAGAAATGAATTATTCAAAGATTCACACTATAGCTGAAGTACTATAAAAATAAAAATTTACTACTCAGTAGATAGAGCAGTAACATACTAATTGTATTTTCAAAATGCCTCTAATTTAAATTCACGGGTGACTGATGTAGTAAGACAAGTAGCAAGCACAAAAAGATAATTTAATCAGCAATTGACCCTGCGGAAAGTGGTGAAAGCAAAAGTTTCCTTTAATTTTACGTCACTTTTGCATTTCTAAATTGATAATTTATGTTCTCTTCAGAGGTAGACATTCAACTTGTTACTTGCATTCATTAGAAAACAACTAGCCACATTAAAAGGTCTTATAAGGACCATGAACCATCTTCACATCATCTTATCTTTTCATTTTCCTCCGAGTTCTTGACCAGCTATGAAATTTAACTTTTTCTGCATAGTTTAATAAGTAAATGTGTAACTCCCAAGATGCCTTACAAATTCTAATTATATTTAATGCTGCACGTTATTGAGAATAAAAATTTTAAATGGGAAAAATTAATCACAGACTTTGTGAAAATATTTTTAAATTATGAAATCCAAGAGTAGTTATAATCAAACTTTTAATCACCTCTAGAAATTATCTCTGCAAAAACATTTTAACTAAAATGGGCACTCAACTCACAAAGCCATATGTGCAAAAAAAAAAAATTGAATCTGAAATCATGCTGTTTGCTCTTCACAGTCCATATCTACGTTATTATACTATAAACTTAGCTGTGCCCACAAGCAGCTATTCTAACAAAAAACTGAGCATTCAATATATGCCAGGTACTTTGTGAAGTGTATCCAATATCTTATGCACGTTAATTCTTCTACAAACACCAAAATATAATATAATATAATCCATATAATCCACATGGTACAGATGACATCTTTGAGTAGTAAAAGGTTTAGGTAACTCCTAAAATCTAAAGCTTCAGTCATCTTGCTCTACTTACCTCACTTAACTCATTTCTGCCCCCATCCAGGTTTTTGAATAATCCAGAAATTTATTTAAAAGAATTCTATATACATTTTTGAAAGGTCTTTCTTATTGAGTACCTCTTTGTTCTAATCCTTCTCTCCTTCAACTCCTTGCAAAGCAATACACAGTAAAATGATGGCAGTCAGGACAAAAACCCATGTCTCTGAACTACTGGTGTTCTCTTCTGTAGAGTGAGATGACCATGCATTGCATAACTCAACTTGATCCCAAATAGCAAATGGTGAATAAGAAATTCTGTATCTGTAGGTACAGAATTCTGTAGAATGGAGAGACTTCCTGAATCTACTCACATATATTTCTCATAAACATTCATCCTGAAGTGTTACTAAATTCTTTCAAAATTCAATATACCTTACACAATATTTAGCATGAAGACTACCTTTATCATCTGTAGTTTCTAAGGGAATGTATAATATAATAATGATGAACAAAATAGCAATCCATTTTAACACAAACATTAAGCTGCCCATGACTCTTTCTGAGGAAAGAAAAGGCTTCAAAAGTCAATTTTAAAAGTCATTTATTTAGGAAAGCCTTTGTACTTTCTCCATATGATGCTTTTAACAACTGAAAACCTAGAAAACTTGAAATTTTACCAATTAACTACAGATTTTGGGAGGGGGTGGATCTAATTATCAGTGTTAGAACAGCAGTCTGACTAATTTGACCTATGATTCTTAGAAATGGCGCAGAGGGCCATTTTTTAAAAATACTCTACTCAGCCCAAGCTGCTTTACAAATAAGGCTGGCTTAAGAAGGCAAGAAAATGATACAGAAATTCATGATGGAACTATTAAAAGGCATGAAGAATAAATTTGGTCATTCTTAAAAATGCATTATTAGAATTAAATCCTCTTTCTCTGTCTTCATGCTCCATCCACCTTGTCTGTCGATAGTCTGTATATATAATACTAGTCATTGATTCGTTTTTTTTTCCTTTCATAAAATGTTGAGCCTTGGGTTTGGTTTTGGAGATTCATTAGCATACAGTACACTATTCCTTCTCCAATGTTACCATTTGTGAGCAATCCTTCATGCCTAATTAACACTCACTCAATACCAAATATCTTACCACAAACACTTGTCCATGTAATTTTATTCTAAGTTTTATCATTACTTCTATTTTTTATAGGCACTGTACTTTTTTATGGAAATTATCTGTTTTGATCCCAGGGAAAAATGGTAACATGTGGCTCATCAATTACACTGACCTTCCAGTTTTAATGATTCATTTGATAAGACTAGCAATATCAAGTGCCAGTTCATCAGTCAACCTGCAAAGTCCTTCCCAGCACCTGTTGTCATTTTACCAATCTTTTTCATAAGTTTTGTTGGATTTTGATTATGTGGATTGCATACAGAGTCTGTTTTGCAGCTATAGCATAATTAGAGTAAATAAGCTTTCACATGCTCTTTAAAAAATCAAAGTTGATAGTTAATTTCTTGCTAAATTTTTCCTCTGCAATTTATTCTTCTGAAAGGATTCTAATATAGCAAATGATATCCTAAGATCGGCAAGAGAAATATTGTTGATGAGTAGCACAGCCTTTTCTGAGTAGAATAGGCTGGAGGGCAAGGTCTAACAGTATCTTCTCTCTCATTTTTGACTAGTGGATGCATTTGTAAATGTCCTTTGAGATAATTCTCTTCCACATCTTGATTCAAGAATAAAATTCAATGGGAAAGCTTGAAGTGCTTATTAGTATTTTACCTCATCTTTTAAGTATATATATTTTTATTTGTGTAGCTTTATAATTAACTTAAAATTAAATTTCATCTCCCCAAAATGGGGGGAAAGTAGCTCATTAATTAAAAAAAACTAGACACTGTCTATCCCAAATATCATAAAAGCCACAAATACAAGCCACATATAGAGTTTTTAAATGTTCTCATAGTCACATTTAAATAGGAAAAAGAAATAAATGAAATTAATTGTAATAATATATATATTTAATGCAGTATACCCCAAATAATACCATTTTATCACATAATCAATATTAAAAATCTAATAAAATGCTGTGCTTATTTTTCTTATTAAGTCTTTAAAATTCAGTGTGCTTTTCAAACCTACAGGTCTTAGTTCAGACTAGCCACATTTCAAGTGTTTAATAACCACATGTGGCAAGTGGCTACTATACTGGACAGTACAGCTCCAAAAGAAACCTTAAATAATTATAAAATGTATTACTTATCTCACTTAAGAAATCATCACATTTATACTTTTTCTTCATTTGCATATCTGTAAGTAAACATAATGCTATAAAACCATAGCAAACAGTAATGAGATACAACAAGATTTTAAAATCACATCTATATACATTGGCCACAGCTTACCAAAGAGTATATCACAATGACATTCATTAGAGACATGTCTTAATCATGTTTTGCAGTTGAATATTTTCAAATATATCATCTGAATATTTATTTTATCAAATTTGATTTTAATCTGTTTAGGAAGTTTCCCTCTAAACTAGTTTAAATTTCAAGGATCCTTCTTTTCTTTTTATATTTCCTGAACATAAAGCTATCTAAAAATGTTCTATTCTATAAATGACATTATATATTTATATTTATAAAATGAAATGTGTAACTATACATATACTCCCAATAATGCCTACTCTTCTGTTTCTATTGCCTCTTAGAAATTTCTAGTGTTTAGCTCAAGGGCATGGCTGGGCAGTAAGAAAAGAAAGCTCTTTCTGGGGGTGCCTGTGTGGCTCAGTGGGTTAAAGCCTTTGCCTTAGGCTCAGGTCATGATCCCAGTGTCCTGGGATCGAGCCCCACATCGGGCTCTCTGCTCAGCGGGAAGCCTGCTTCCTCCTCTCTCTCTCTGCCTGCCTCTCCGCCTGCTTGTGATCTCTGTCAAATAAATAAATAAAATCTTTAAAAACAAACAAACAATAAAACAAACAAAGAAAGAAAGCTCTTTCTGAGTAGATCCTTCAGCTTAATGTCAGGACTAAGATCTATTTATTTCAGAAATGTTTCCAAGCATCAAGTCAGAGTAATACCAAACAACAGGAAGCACTACCACCAGTAGTCTCTTGCAATCATTCTACCACATGTTCACCTTAATCCTGACACCTTTTAGTCTTTCCACTGTTGATAATTGCCACTTTTTTCTGCCTTTGCTGATTTTAAAGTCACAGGTATTATCAAATTTTAGTAAATGAATACTACAAAATGCTTTCTTAAAAATCTTGGTTAATAGAAATCTATAATGGCTTCACTTACATACTCCTGGAGTACATAAAATCTCCCAATTTATAACCAAGCAAAAGACAGTTTTAAAGTAAAAAAAAAATGCTCTAACTGAAGTAAACCACTTTTTAAGAGTACATATTGTAGAATATTCATGGTAATTAACTCTTACACTTATAAGATAATATTTTATCTAATCTGTTAATACAGGTTCACACCTTAAGTAATGTATCTTGATTTTTCATTAGAAATGAAGATTTTATTATACTGACAAAGATGCATATGAAGGTATTAAATAACTCTGACATATATGAGTTTAAATAATGATGACACACTTCTGAATGAGTCACATTTCTAGAACAAATCAAATAACAGTATCTCCCCAATACTGGATGAATACTTATTGTGTATTGAATATGAACTTAATAGAAAAGTATTATATAAAAATATGGAGAAAAATTACTTCAGTTAAATGAGCAGAAACCCATTTTTAATAGGTTTTTAAATTTTTTAATGCTTATATAACCATTTTTATCTCCATTTGTTAGTGCTTATATAACCAATTCAAAAGGATATTTCAGAGTGTCAAAAATCATCTAGCCAGGCAAATATCAAGTGCTCTATAAATTTTTTTTTTGATCCAGAAGTAACTGAATGGATATGGTAAGCAGAACAACCCCACTCTACAGATGTTCATGTACTCATCCTGGAAATCTATGAGTATGTAATCTTACATAGTAAAACATAATTTGCAGGTATGATTAATGTTAGGATTTAAATTGGGGAAATTATTCTAGTGTATTTGGGTTGGCCCAACCTAATCACATAAGTCTTTAAAACTGGAGAACCTTTGAAATCTAGGATCAGAGGGACATTTGATTACATAAAGAAGGATCAGAGACATGAGACTACTAGATTTGAGGATGGGGGGATGGGGTCATAAGCCAAGAATTATTCCTCATAACCTATCTAGTTACCCTAAGTATTATTTGATCTAGAATGAAAGAACAGTTGGTTTTAATCTTCACTTATTAGTGTAAAGAATAATAGTTAGGCTCTCTTGCATCCCCCCAAAATATTCAATTATTCGATGAGTTTAAATGTCATTTGGAATTTATGGAAGAGCCAGTCTCTTCAGTGAATGATGTTAGGAACTAGACAGCAACATTCAAAACGAATCTGGACCACTTTCTCACACCATACACAAAAATAAGTTCTAAGTGGATGAAAGGCCTAAATGTGAGCGAGACAGGAAACCATCAAAATCCTAGAGGATGATCCCAATCTTTTGATACCGGTTGAGTCCTGATTTAGGACCGAGGATGTGATCTATTCTGGAGAATGTTCCATGTGCACTAGAGAAGAATGTGTATTCTGTTGCTTTGGGATGAAATGTTCTGAATATATCTGTGATGTCCATCTGGTCCAGTGTGTCGTTTAAGGCCTTTATTTCCTTGCTGATCTTTTGCTTGGATGACCTGTCCATTTCAGTGAGGGGAGTGTTAAAGTCCCCTACTATTATTGTATTGTTGTTGATGTGTTTCTTTGATTTTGTTATTAATTGGTTTATATAGTTGGCTGCTCCCACGTTGGGGGCATAGATATTTAAAATTGTTAAATCTTCTTGTTGGGGATAAAAATATATGTTTATAAAAAATAAAAAGTTAAAAAAAAAAAAAATCCTAGAGGAGAACACAGAGAATAACCTCTTTAACATCAGCCATAGCAACTTTTTACTGGATCTGTCTCCTGAGACAAGGTAAACAAAAGAAAAAAAAAAAACCTATCAGGACTTCACCAAGATAAAAAGCTTCAGCATAGTGAATCTACAAAACTAAAAGGCAACCTTTGAAATGGAAGATATTGGCAAATGACTCAACTGATACAGGGTTAGAATTCAAAATTTATAAATGACTTATCAAACTCAACACCCCAAAAATGAATATTCTAGTTAAAAAGTGGGCAGAAGACATGAAGACATTTTTCCGAAGAAAACATCTAGATGGCTAACAGACTCATGAAAAGATGTTCAACATCACTGATAGGGAAATACGACTAAAAACTATAATGAGATACCACCTCACACCTGTCAGAATGGTTAAAATGAACAAAACAGGAAACACCAGATGTTGGCAAGGATGTGGAGAAAAGTGACCCCCGCCTTTCACTGCTGGTGGGAATGAAAACTGGTGCAGCTACTCCAGAGGCTGGCAGGCAGAGGAAGAGGGGGAAGCAGGCTCCCCAATGAACAGGAAGCCTGATGCCAGACTCGATACCAGTACCCTAGGATTATGACCTGAGCCAAAGGCAGATGTTTAACCAACTGAGCCACCTAGGCACCCCTCATACATACATTTTAGAATCAGTTTGTTGATACCTAAAACATATCTCATTGCAATTTTTATTGCAATTACATTAAATCCATAGATCAAGACAGAAAGGAATGATGTCTTGATAATACTACATCTTTCTACTTATGAATACAGATTTGTTTTTCTTTGATATCTTATATCAGAGCTATGTATACATCTTGTGATTTATATCTTAGATTTATATGTAAGGATACCATCTGGAAGGTGCTGCTTTAAGTGGTAATGTATTTTTGATTTCTAATTCACCTTGTTAATTGCTGATATATAGGAAAGCAGGTAACTTTGTATATTAACCTTTTACTTTGCTTAGTAGTTTCAGGAATTTTGTCCATTTGTTTTAGTTCTGTTTCTGTTTTTGTCAATTCTTGTAAATTTTCTACACAGACAATCATGCTATCTGTGAACAGTTTTATTCCTTCCTTCCCAATCTATGTATCTTTTATTCCCTTTTTGTCCTACTGCCTAATATAGAACTTAGAAATGATGTTAAAAAGTAGCAGTAAGAGAAAACATCCTTGCTTTGTTCTTGATCTTAGCAAAAAAAATATTTTAGTTTCTCACCATTAAGTTGAGGAACATCCTCTCTATTCCTAGTTTGCTGAGAGTTTTATCAGAAATGGATGTTGGATTTTGTCGAATGATTTTTCTGCATCCACTAATACCATCATGTGATTTTCTTCAATAGCCTATTGATCTGATGGAGTACATTAATACTTTTTTGAAGGTTGAACTAAACTTGCTGACCCATGATAAACTTCATTTGACCATAAAATATAATTCTTTTCATAAGGTTGGATTAGATAATATTTCGACAAGAATTATTCCATCCATATATAATCACAAAGGACATTGGTCTGTAGTTTTATTTCATTGTAATGTTTTTGCCTGCTTTTAGTATTAAGGTGAGGCCGGCTTCACAGAGTAAGTTGAACAGTGCATCCTCCTCTTCATTTTTTTGGTAAAGTTTGAGAAAGACTGGTATTCATCTCCCCCTCTGATTTATGCCCCCTTCACTTTTCCCTTCCTTCTCCTAATGTCCTCCGTGTTATTCCTTATGTTCCACAAATAAGAGAAACCATATGATAATTGACTCTCTGTTTGACTTTATTTCACTCAGCATAATCTCTTCCAGTTTAGCTATTTCTTCATGATATAGCCTTAGTAGGTTGTGTGCTTCAAGCAATTTGTTAATTTCATCTAAGTTATCCAATTTGTTGGTATAAAAACATCATACTCTCATTATCATCATAGTATTTTTATAATCCTTTATTTCTGTAGAAATAGTAGTAATGCCCCCAATTCCAGCTTTTGATTTTAGAAATTTAATTATTCTCTCCTTTTTTCTTTATCCATCCAGATAAAAGTTTGTCAATTTTGCTGAATTTTTTTAGAGAACCAACCTTTGGTTTTACTGATAATCTGTTTTCTACTGAAATTTTTTCAAGAACTAACCTTTGATTTTACTGATAATCACTACTCTTTTCTATTCTCTATTTCATTTCTCTCTATTCTAATCTGTATTATTTCCTTTTATATGCTATCTTTAAGCTTAGTTTGTTCTTCTTTCTCTAGTTCCTTAAGTTGTAAAGTTAGGTCGATTTGAGATCTTGCTTGTTTTCTTTTTCTTTTTTTTTTTTTAAGATTTATTCATTTATTTGATAGACAGAAATCACAAGGAGGCAGAGAGGCAGGCAGAGAGAGAGGAGGAAGCAGGCTCCCTGCTGAGCAGAGAGCCCGACGCGGGGCTCGATCCCAGGACCCTGGGATCATGACCTGAGCCGAAGGCAGAGGCTTTAACCCACTGAGCCACCCAGGCATCCCGATCTTTCTTGTTTTCAATGTAAGCATTTAGAACTACACATTTCTCCCTTAGTACTAGTTTTGCTACATCCCATTAAGTTTTGGTATATTATGTTTTCATTTTCATTTTCTAAATTTCTCTTGTGATTTCTTCTTTGCTTAAAAGTGTGTTAATTTGCACAATTTTGCAAATTTTCCAGTTTTCCTTTATTGATTTCTAATGTCTCATTTTTGCACAGAGAATATATTTTGTATGACATCTATCTTTTGAAATCCTTTCAGACTTGCTTTTTGACCAAATATATGGTCTACCCTGGAAAATGTCCTATGTGTACTTGAAAGGAATGTGCAATATATTGTTGGGTATAGTGTTCTATATGTGTCCACTGGATTTAGTTGGCTTATAATGTTGTTTAAGATCTCTCCTTTATTTTCTATCTGCTTGTTCTATCCATTATTGTGATCAGGGTATTAAAGTCTCCAAATATCACTGCAAAAGTTTTATGGTGGAACCATGGGTCAACATTTTGGCCTGTGACTTTACTTCTCTGACACTTTTCCTTTTTTGAGCTTTTTATCAACTGCAATACAGTTGACACATTACATATTAGTTTCAGGTATACAACAAAATGATTCACTATTTCTGTACACTAAAAAATTATCATCTAGAAAAATCTAGTTACCATATGGTGCCTTACATTGCTACAAAAAATTTTTTTTTCCTGTGGTAAGACTTTTTAAGATTTACTCTCAAAAACTTCACCTTTCTCTGAAACCCCACCCCTGTGGCATCCAGCAATCTTTTATCTGTATCTATGAGCATGGTTAAGTTTTGTTAGTTTTGTTTTGTTTTATATTCCAATATAAGTGAAATCATATGTTATTTGTCTTTCTCTGACTTATTACACTTAGCATAATGCTCTCAAGGTCCATCAGTGTTGTTGAAAATGCCAAGATTCCATTATTTTTAAGGCAGAGTAGTATTCCATTGTGTATATATACACCAAACTTTTATATCCATTCATCCAATGGAAACTTTGTTGTTTCCATATCTTGGCAATCATAAATAATGCTATAACAAATATGGTAAGTACATATATCTTTTTGAATTTGTGTTTTCATTTTCTTGGGATAAATACCCAGAAGAGGAATTTTTAGAGATTGTTCTTTCCACATTGTACATTCTTGCCTCCTTTGTTGTAGATTACAACCATATATGCATGAATACATTTCTGGGCTCTCAGTTCTGTTCCATCGATGCATATGTCTGTTTTTATGCCAGTACCATACTGTTTTGATTACTATAGGTTTGGTTTTATTTTTAAAGATTTTTTTATTTATTTGCTAGATAAAGAGAGAGAGAGAGAGAGAGCCAGCGCAAGCACAGACAGACAGAGTGGCAGGCCAGAGGCAGAGGGAGAAGCAGGCTCCCCGCTGAGCAAGGAGCCCAATGTGGGACTCGATCCCAGGATGCTGGGATCATGACCTGAGCCGAAGGCAGCGGCCAAACCAACTGAGCCACCCAGGCGTCCTGATTACTATAGTTTTATAATACAGTTTGAAGTCAGGGAGTCTTATGCCTCCACCTCTGTCATTTTTCTAGAGATGGCTTTGTCTATCTGGACTATCTGGTTCTTTGTGATTTCTCATAAATTTTAGCAGCATTTTTTTCTATTTCTGTGGGGAAAAAAGCGCCATTGGAATTTTGCTTCAATGGGATCACACTGATGTGTAGATTGCTTTGGGTAGTACAGACATTTTAACAATACTAATTCTTCCAATCCAGGAGCATGGTGTATCTTTCCATTTATTTGCATCCTCTTCAAATTCTTTCATTAGTGGCTCAGTTTTCATTATACAGATTTTTCACTTTCTTGGTTAAAATTATTCTTTGATTTTTTGGATGCAATTGTTAATGGAATTGTTTTCTAAATATCTTGAAAGTTCATTGTTAGTCTACAGAAATGCCACAAGTCTCTGTATATTGATTTTGAATCCTACAACTTACTGAATTCATTTATTAGTTTTGAGAGATTTTTTGCCAGAGTCTTTAGGATCACATATAAAGAAAATTATGTCATCTGCAAATAGGGACAGTTTTACTTCTCCCTGTCCAATTTGGATTCTTTCCTTTTTTCCTTTTTTCCTTTTCTTTCTTGCCTAATTTCTGTGGCTAAGACTATTAATAATGTGTTGAATAAAAGTGACAAGGGTAGGTTACTTGTCTTGTTCCTGATCTTAGAGGAAAAGCTTTTGGTTTTTCACTGTTAAGTATGATGCTAGCTGTGGGCCTATCATATGTGGCCTTTATTATGTTGAGCTATATTCCCTCTCTACTCACTTTGTTGAAAGGTTTTGTCATAAATGTATGTTAAATTCTGTTGAATGCTTTTCTTTATCTACTGGAGGTTCAGCTAATTTTTATCTTTCATTTCTTTAATGTGATATACCACAGTGATTGATTTATGAGTGTTGAACCATCTTTGCATTCTGGAATAATCTCACATGATCATGGTATATGAACCTTTTAACATATTGTTGAATGCAGTTAGATAACATTTTTTAAAAATATTTGCTTCTTTGTTCATCAGGGATATTGGCCTGTAATTTTCTTTTCTTGTAGTTTCCTTAAAGTTCCTTAAACTATTCTCATATTTTTAAGATTATTTTTTCCTGCTGTGTGTGAATTCCACTGCTCTGTCTTTGAGATCATTTATTCTTTCTTCTGTTTCATCTAGGCTGCTCTTGATCCTCTATACTGATTTTTCAGTTCAGTTACTGTATTCCTTAGCTCTGTGAGTTCTGTTTGGTATATTTTTTAATTTTCTCTTTGTTGATGTTCTCTCACTGTGTTTATTTTTCTTCTCCCACGTTTGGTGACCATGTTTATGACCATTACTTTGAACTTCTTATCAGGTAAATTACTTATCTGTTTCATTAGGGTTTTTTTCTTTTTCTTTCATTTGGAACATATATCTCTGTTTCCTCATTTTGCTTGACTCTGTGCTTGTTACTATGTATTAGGTGAAATAACTACCTCTCCCAGTCTTGAGGGAGAGGCATGGTGTAGAAGTTCAATTTTGCCCTAACTCTTGATTGTCTATCAAACCTTTGTAATTATCCAAGCATCCTGACTTATTTTTAGTAGTTTCCAGTTGTTCAGGGTATGCCAAAACCTGTCAGTGCTCCTGTCAGTGAGACGGTATGAATCTCAGTCAGCACCTAACTGGAAGCCAGATCCTTAGACTATAACTTTTAAATTATGCAAATATATACAGTTCTATTGGACTACAATCATGAACCCTACTGACCTCCATATCAAGTGAGCTGCTGATGTCCCCTGTGGAAATGATGCAAAATTAAGGACACTAATCAAATAAATGTACTGGGTCCTTTCTCAGAGATTCCAGAAAACTGTAGTGAGGCAGAGGGGAAGCCCAAAGACAGTGTCTCCCAGCTTACATTTCCTGAGAGTACTTCTGTCACCTCCAGATGGATAGCAAAACTAAAGCCTGTCCCTCAGGTTGATGCTGCAGGATAGTAGGTCTCTTCCTTCACAGAAAGACTGTGGATGTGTTTCAGTCTGTCTATGCAGTGTCCCTGAGCTGGAAGCTTCCCCAAAACTCTTTCTCCAATTGTTATAGTCCTGTAGGACCCAGGAATGCAAGCTCCCCTGGCCACCTAAGCCAGTCAAGAAGGGTTCCATGTCTGGCAGTTGCAAAAATCAGGGCAACAGACCTGTGTAATATCTCCCCTCCAAGAGCTACTGGTACCCTAGTGTGCAGTAGAGAGAAAGCATGAAGACAGTGCCCACCTTGTCTCTACAAAGGTTTATAGTCAGAACCTAAATGTGTGTTTAATTAGAAACCTGTCCTTCAGGCTGCAGTCATGATGCTAAGCTTATATGCCTCTTTCACAGAAAAACTGAGCTCCTGGTTCTGTGCCTCTTGCTGTGCCCTGAGGGGGTGCTGTTCTGTTTATAGAGCATAATAAGCACTGTGGGCCTCCAGAGCCAGATCATGTAAAGGTGTCCTCTGGCAGGAACTGGAAAAATCAGGGTGCCAGACAAAGATTTAAGCTTCTTTCTGGGAAATAACAGCAAGCTAGAATGAGGAAGAGGGAGAGTGTAAATATTTCATCTACCAGTATCCCTTCCCTCAGCGCACTTCCACAGGCCTATAGGAGTTTGCCAGAACAAGAACCTATCCCACAGGTCAAAACTCTTGGACAGGGAAACAGGCCTCCTAGAAAAACTGTAGGAGGAGGGGTTTTTCAGCTTCTTATCTGCACAGTGCTCTGCAGGTGATAGCTAAGAACTATCTTCCCCATTGTTAGAGTTCCCTTTAGAACTCAGGAACACAGGAGGAATGCAAACTGCCTTATCCTTCAGAGTCAGGTACTCAAGGCGTGTCTTCTGAGCTGCTACTGCAAAAGCCAAGGCCCTAGATGTGTATACAAGTTCCCCTCCAGGGCCTACTGCTACCAGAGAGCGTGGCAGAAGGGGAGCACAAGGAATAAACGAGCCTTCTGGCTTTGGTGAGGCAGAGGCAGAGGAAGAGTGCTGGGACAGCTCTCGCCAGCTTTAGCAAGGCAGAGAAAGAGTGCAGGGACAACACACCCTGTCAGCTTTAGCCAGGCAGAGGGAGAGTACAAGGAGGGCACGTGCCTGTCAGCTTTAGCAAGGTACGGGAAGGGCACAGGGTTGCCTCGTTCCAAATTTATTGGGGCTCAACTTTCAGGTGTAGGTCCTAAGAGTTAGGGTGCTTGATGTAAACCACTCACTCACACTGCAGGGAGAAGCTCCAGACTTGTGAGATCTCTCTCAAATGTGGTTTGTCACTCTTGGGGGTGGTATTTTTGACAAGACCACATCTCAGCATCTTCTACCTCCCTTGATGTGGTCCTTTTCTTGTTTGATGTGAAAAAGTTGTTCAACTAGTTTTCAGGTCTTTTTAAGAGAGAATTTTTTCCATATGTAGGTGTAGATTCAGTGTGTCCACAGGAGGAGGTGAGTTCAGCAACCTTCTCTGCTGTCATCTTGGACCACCAACCCCTGACTATTTTATGAAGTGTTGGGTTTTTCTTTTCTCTTTTTTTTTCCAGCTTTTTACTTATTAGGACCAAGCAATGACTTCTAAGTTCCTTCCCTGCCAGATCAGAAGATGGAAGTCTACCCAACTAATGGCTAAGACTCTTCTCCAGGTGTCTATGAAATGTCCTTCTAATTTGAAGAAATGTGGTCCACAAATGACTCTGAGATAGTGATTTCCACCTCTGATCACTTGTAAAATATAGAGTAAAATAAATGTACCAATAATGTCTACTTGTGTTTTATCATTTAAATATGTCAAAAATATTTATTCATAATTTTTCACATATATATTTACTGTATTTAAGACATACTTAACATATTTACTTATGTTTATGATTAAATATAAGACTTAAAAAAATGGTCCCAAGGACTAACATTTGGGTTGTTATAAAAATTATTTTCTTATTTGTTTGAATTAACACATGAACTGTTTTATCTTTCATTATTTACCCTACACTTTTTAAAATTTTTTAAAATTCCAGTATATTGGGCGCCTGGGTGGCTCAGTGGGTTAAGCTGCTGCCTTCGGCTCAGGTCATGATCTCAGGGTCCTGGGATCGAGTCCCGCATCAGGCTCTCTGCTCAGCAGGGAGCCTGCTTCCTCCTCTCTCTCTCTCTGCCTGCCTCTCTGCCTACTTGTGATCTCTCTCTGTCAAATAAATAAATAAAATCTTAAAAAAAAATTCCAGTATATTAACATACAGTGTTACATTAGCTTCAGGTCTACAATAAAGTGATTCAACAATTCTAGACATTATGCCATCCTCATTCCAATCAGTGTACTCTTAATCCCCTTCACCTATTTTTCACCCATCCGCCACTCACCACCCCTCTTTTAACCACTACTTTTTTCTCTATATTTAAGAGTCTTTTTTCTGTTTTTTTCCTTTGCTCTTTTTTTTTGTTTCTTAAATTTCACATATGAGTGAAATCATATGGTATTTGTCTCTCTCTGACTGAAGTATTTCATTTAAAATTATATCCTCTGGGTTTATCCACATTGTTGCAAGATTTCATTCTTCTTTATGGTTAAGTCATATTCCATTGTGTGAGCATGTGTGTGTGTGTGTCTGTGTGTGTCTGTGTGTCTGTGTGTGAATGTCACATCTTTATCCATTTGTCTATGGATAGACACTAAGGTTGCTTCCGTATCTTCGCTATTGTATACAATGCTTCTACATGCATAGGGGTGCACGCGTCTTTTTGAATTAGTGTATTTATATTCTTTGGGTAAATAACAAGTAGTGGAATTATTGGATCCTATTGTAATTCTATGTCCAATTTTCTAAGGAACCTCCATACTGTTATCCATAGTGGCTGCACCAGTGTGGATTCCCACGAACAGTGCACGAGTGTTGATTCTTCCCCATATTCTCTTCAACACTTGTTTCTTGTGTTTTTTTATTTTAGCCTTTCTGACAGGTAGGAGATGACAGTTCATCATGGTTTTGATTTGCATTTCCCTGATGATGAGTGATGCTGAGTATCTTTTCATGTGTCTTTTGGCCAGCTCAGTGTCTTTTTTCAAAAAATGTCTGTTCAGGCCCTCTGCCCATTCTTTAGTTGGGTTATTTGGGGTTTTTTACACTGGGTTGTATAAATTCTTTATGTATTTTAAATACTTAACCCCTTATCAGGTACATCATTTGCAAATATCTACTTCCGTTCAGCAGCTTTTTTGTTTTGTTGATTGTTTCCTTTGCTGCACAAAACCTCTGTATTTTGATGCAATCCCAATAGTTTATTTTTTCTTCTGTTTCCCTTGCCTCAGGAAACATATCTAGAAAAATGCTACTATGTCTGATGTCAAAGAAATTACTGCCTGTGCGCTCTTCTAGAATATTTATGGTTTCATTCTCAAATTTAGGTTCTTGATCCACTTTTAGTTTATCTTCCTTATGGTGTAAGTGGTCCAGTTTCATTCTTTTGCACATAGCTGTCCATTTTTTCTAACACCATTTGTGAAAAGACTATCTTTTTACCATTGCATATTCTTGCCTCTTTTGTCATAGATTAATTGGCCACATAATCATGGGCTTATTTCTGGGCTCTCTACTTATTCTTATCTATTGATCTATGTGCCTATTTTTCCACATTATCATATTGTTTGGGTTACTACCTTTCATGGTTCCATCCACATTTTAGGATTATATGTTCTACATCTGTGAAAAATGGCTGTTGGTTATTTGATAGGGATTGCATTAAATCTATAAACTGCTTTGGGTAGTATGGACATTTCACACGTGTTCTTCCAAGCCATGAGGATAACATATGTACTGTTAATATATAAATACAATGCTCAAAATTCCTCTTGATGTATGCATTTTTAAAATTATTTATTATGAACTAACTATATCATTTCATATATGTTAGGATATCATATATGTGCATAATCAAAGCTAATAGTACTGACATTATATTGTAAACCAAGGTCTACTTATGTAAAAATTTTGAAAATTTTACAGTTTACTTCAAAATTAATCCATTTTTTAAAAAAAAATAGTGATTCCATACAAAACATAACCTGTCAAATAATGCTACCATCCGAGCATACTAAGTTTTGATACTTGGTTATATTATTCCAAACTGTATACACTCGAATGTAACTTGTTTCTATAACTTAACTGTAAATTGTGGTATATACTCTTGCCTTACATGATCATTTTCTTTTGATATCATGAAAGGAAGAGAAATTTGTACATTGTTTTAAATTTGGGAAATTAAATGGTTAGAGACAGGAACTCTTTTCAAAACTTCTGCATTTATGAATTTCAACTAATATAAAATCATAACTAATTCTATTCATTAGAGGGTATTTATTGGGGTGAGCATACATAGCTTACGTAGAATTTCAGCTCCAAAACTTCCTGGCTTTGTAATCATGAGCACATTTTTTTAACCTCCCTCTGCCTCTTTGTTTATCTCCCTTTCTGTAAAACATTACTAAGAATATCTTCCACACAAGCTTATGTGTTTAGTACAATGATACCCAAAACGCAGTTTGATTAGAACTTAGCACTTAGTAAGAATCAATAAATGTCTCTATTGTTATTATCAGTGTCTCATTGCTACTGTATTTATGTAAGCACATAGAAAACATTTTAGTTATTCAGTACTTACACAGAAAATAAATATGTATACAAATCCATTATACTGAATAAGATGGGTATTTGTGCAGCACAAATTTTAGATTTCAGATTAAAATTTGAAAAACAGAACAAATTTTGGCATGATACTCCTTCTTGCAGTTGTTGAAATCCAAGTCAGTTCCTTGTTTGAAAGTAAGCCATTTACATGTGTCAACAAATTTTTATCTTTTGAGTGAAATCACTTTCAATAACTACTGCAGTCCTGAGATAGAAAAATCAACCTGGAACAAAACTGCTTTGGGGACTTTAAGTCATCAAAAATAGGCACAGTTAAGTGAACAATAAATAACAGTCATGAGGTACCTGCTTTGAATGCTGAGTATTATGATGGGTGAGGACCTGTTTTGGACGCCAGAGATAAAAAGGGGCTGCTAACATTTCGGATGAACTATAAAGCGGTATATTAAGGACACCTTTTAAGTGTAATTACATACACATGTTTTCAAACAGGAATCTATTTTATTAAAATTCATTTCTATTTGGCCTTTTAATTTGTAAATGCAAATTGTTATTGATAACAAGTTGCCATTTCTTAAGTAATGCTTGATCAACCAAAGTTGATGCTTTATCTATGCAATTTCACAAAGTTGTGTTTCTTAGAGATATTGTTGGAAATTTAAAATCAGAGAACTTAGCAATTTGGTAACTTTCAACTGCTTATCTGTCTTTCCCTCTGGATCCTATTTTTCAAATTCTGACCGTTTAGTTTGCATTCAAAAAATATTTGTTGAGTGCCTATTACGTATAGACAGTATGCTCATCACATAGCTTATCTTTTCTATTTTAAATCAAAAGCCTCTTCTCCCAACCTTGCTGCAATCCTCTGCCACTGAATTATTAAATCTTGTTTGCATTTCAATGCTTACTTGCCCGAGATTTGTTCTCATATCAAGTCCTTACAGTTTTGTTTCTATCTCTTTTAAATCAGAACTTATCCTCTGCAAAACTCATCAATCACATTTTAATGACACAATCCCTCTTCCTTAATTCTAATTTTCTTCTTACTGCTTCTGCATCATTTGGCACTATTGAACACCTTGTTCTTTTTTTAAACATTCTCCTAAATACCATGTCACCAGCTCATTAGATAGTTACATGAGATAATATGCGTATGAAATACCCATCTCAGTACCAAACATATGTGACAACCCACAAGAATGAATTTCCCCTGTCTTCAATCTTACACATCCAGTGCTGACTCTACTTGAGCATTCTGAACATGAACGTTTTCTTTGGAGTGTTATCTGTGGCCAGTCTTCCACAAAGCACTTTCATTTGACACATTCACCCTCTCTCATAGCTATTTCCATTTACTACCTGTATACATACACCTCTATAATGTCTAGCTCTCCAATCTTAATTTCTCTCCCAAGTACTCTGTTTTATTTGAAACCGTGTGCTGAGGATATCATTGGTCTATGCCACAGGCACAGCTTTATGGTTCTCCTCAAAGCAGCTCTTCCCTCTGCTTTTCCTACTTGCTAGTATTTCTGCCAACCTTTTAATAATCTGGGTTCAAATACCTCATCATTTTGTTCTCTTCACCACTTCATATCAAACTAGTTGTTAAATTCTATGTATTTTCCCACAGTGATTTTCACTTGTGATTATTGTTGTCTGCTTAACCACCCCACTAGTTCAGGTCATTCTTTCAAATTGCTAGATTGTTGAAAAAGCCTTTGTGTCTCTCTTTATTCTTCTCTCCCTTCCATTCTTTCTTTAACTTCACAAGCTTAATCTCTATAAAGTATCATATTTTTAAGATTTTATTTATATGACAGACAGAGATCACAAGTAGGCAGAGAGGGAGACAGAGAGAGAGGGGAAGCAGGCTCCCCACTGAGCAGAGAGCCCGATGTGGGGCTCGATCCCAGGACACTGGGATCATGACCTGAGCAGAAGGCAGAGGCTTTAACCCACTGAACCACCCAGGTGCCCCTAAAGTATCATTTTTTAAAGATTTTATTTATTCATTTGAGACAGAGAGATACCGAGAGAGAGAAGGCATGAGCAGGGGAGTGGCAGAGGGAGAAGGAGACTCCCTGCTGAGCCAGGAGCCCTGTGCAGGGCTAGACTCCAAACCTGGAGGCCATTACCCAAGCCAAAGGCAGACCCCCAACCATTTGAGCCACCCAGGTACCCCTGTAAAGTAACATTCTGATCACACCTTTCTTTAAATCAAGTATGTCCATAATTCCCCACTTGTTAGTGGATGAAATCTCAATTCTTATCTAAACATTCTGAAAATGTTTAGATAAAGAATGTGGTAAACATGTAAGTAAATGTGATCTACATTAAATTTATCATACAAAACTATAGATATAGTAGCTATAAGTAAAGATTAACATAAACAGACTAGAACAAAACAGTAGTTAATGAGATCAGATAATATGAGAGGAAAGTGATTGATGATTTAGGATCTACTTTGGGAGGATAAATTTAAAAGGTGATTTTTTTTTTAGCTTGTAGGATAATCTATAATAAAATTTTAAGGGTAACAATGAAAATAATAGAGTGTATAAATTCCAAAATAGAAGGAGGAAAATTATATTAAAAATATAAAACTCAACCCAAAAGAAGGCAATAATGAAGGAAAAAAAGGAAAGACAAAGCAAGTAAATAGAAAATATTCTTCTACAAGTAAATTCAAATATAAAATTATGACAAATATACATGAAAATACGAGTGAACTTAACATTCTAGACTGGCTTTCCATTTTTAAATAGAAACATATTTTTAAATAGAGCAATACACTGTTTAAAGAGATAAAGACATACCTAGATATGAGCAGAAAGCATGAAGATAAAATAGAGAAAGATATGCCAAGAAAATACAAATCAAAAGAAACCTAAGATAACTACAAAATAATGTATTACACAAAAGGCATTTTAAGCTAAAATGCATTGTTAGCAATAAAAGGGGTCACTATTTAATAATAGAAGGATCATTCTCCAAATGAATAATACTATTCCAGAATTTAAATGAGTTTTCTTAAAATAGCTTCTATATATATATAGAAAAAAAAAAGCCTGAAAGATTTAGAGGATAAATATTCAAATCCAGGAGCTTAGTAGAACATTTCAACACATAAACATGAACAATCCCATCAATCCAATTACACGCTTGATTTAATGAACATGTAAATTGTGTTCCAACAATTTGAAACAGTTACAAGAAGTTGAAAGGTAGTACGCAACAAAGCAAATCTCAACAAATTTCAACAATCTAATACTGTACAATGCAATCAAGTAAAGCAAATAACAAAAGATAACTAGAGAATACATTTGTAAATTTAAAAATCATTCTAAATAATTCATAGGTAAAAGAAGAAATTATAATAGAATCCCCAAAATGCTTAGAAGTAAATGAACAGAGTACCTGTACACTGAAGAATTTTACAGTTAATATTTACAGTAGAAATTAGCCTGAACACACTAATATTCATAATAAGCAGTACGAAAAAGAACAAAATAAATCCTAATAACATGGATGGAAAACAGCAAAAAAATAAGGACAGAAATTAATAGACAACATCAAAATAGCCAATATTTACAGAAAAATTTAAAATTTTAGAGCCACATGAAAAATTGATCAGGGCAAAAGAGAAAATACAAATAAAAGGAAGAGGCATTATAGAGGGCATGGATTGCATGGAGCACTGGGTGTAGTGCAAAAATAATGAATAGTGTTATGCCGAAAATAAAAAATAAATTAAAAAAATAAAATAAAATAAAATAAAGGAAGAGGCAAACAAAAGAGATTATTTTTTTAAATGCCCATAAATTTGAAAGCTAAAATACATTAAACAAATTTATTCCAACTAAGAAGTTACGAGAACCAATCTAAGAGGAGGAAAAAAAAAACAAAAAACCTCACCCTGAAGAGTTCCTTAACCACTAGAAAAACAAAATCAGTGAAGTATCTCAGTAAAGAAAACACCAGGTTGAAAAGATTTTATGGGTGGGTTCTACTTAATTTCTGAAGAAGAGAATTCAAAACTTACAGATATTCTTTTTTTTTAAGATTTTATTTATTTATTTGACAGAGAGATAGAGGAGAGCCCAAGGAAGCAGAGCGGCAGGCAGGGGGAGAGAGAGAAGCAGGCTCTCTGCTAAGCAGGGAGACTGATGCGGGGCTCGATCCCACGACCCTGGAATCATAACCTGAGCCGAAGGCAGCCGCTTAACCAACTGAGCCACCCAGGTGCCCCAAAACTTACAGATATTCTTTTAAGAAACAAAAAGTGTGGAAACATATCAACCCCCAAATTAACCCAGTATAATCTTGATACCAAAACTAAGTAGGACAGTATAAAAAAAGAAAATCATCGGTCAATTTTACTTATGAAAAGATAGAAAATTCTAAACAAAATAAAAGCAAACAGAAACTTGCAATGTACTACAACAGCTACAATATATTCTAAACAAAAATCTATAGCAGCCATTATATTTGAAAATGAAATGTCAAAATAACTCCCTCTGAATTCAGGAATAAGTCAAGATTATCACCATTCGTACTAAGACAAGCAAATGTAAAAACAAGAAAGAAAATAAATCCTGTCCATGTATGCATTACATGATTTCCACATATAACCATCCCCCCAAAAAATATGAACACAAATGACTACAATTAGTAACTAATCAAACCAAGATATCAACATATAAGATTTATATCTAAAAATCAGTTATATGTCTATATACTGGCAACAGACAGAAAACTAAATTTTAGGAAAGATAGTTTATAATATTAACAAAAATAAAAACCCTAGAATAAATACATGAAAGTATAAGATTTTTTTGAATGAGATTATAAAGGACAAAAAAGACATTTAAGCCCATGTAAGTATAGAGATACAACATTACTGGATAAGTAGACTGATTATATAAGTATATTGATGCTTTCCAAACTGATCTATAGATTATGCTTTTCAATTAAAATAGCCAATTTTTCTTTGTAATACTTGACAAAGGGACAAATAATAGGTAAGACACACTGGAAGATCAACAGGGTACAAAGACCTGTCCTACCAAACAGAAAGAGATCAATGCATACACAGAAACTTGACGCATGTGAGATAGCTGAATGCTACAAAAATCATACTCTTCCATATAGCAGAGATGCCTCTGGGAAGCTTCTGCTCAACAGAGAACAATGTTTCCCAACACCTGTTTCATTTATGTAAGGCTATATGACTAGTTTAGGCCAATAATATAGGAGTTACAATATCATTTTCTGACCAATGTGTTTAAGAAATCGACATGTCTTCTCTTATCTTCCTCTATCTGCCATCTGGGCACTATTGTGCCCTGGTGGATGGTGCAGAAACAAGAGGGAAAAAGCCCAGATATTTGAATTAACAAGTGGAGGAAAGCACTGACCTGAAGCAGTCACATTGTATTAGTCCACTGAAATTCAGGAGATTATCTTTTATAGCTGCTCTGTGTATCCTAAAACATTTGATATAGGACAAACGTTGCTAGTGCAGTTCGGTGGGAGAATAAATTATTTAACATAAGGCACTAGTTTAAAGGACTATTCTTATAGGGGAAAAATAAATCAAATCATTCTGTCACACCATTCAAAGACACACTTCCTGGGGGACTATAGATTTAAAGGTGAAAAGGAAAAATTTAAATAACTTTTGAAGAAAATATTGGAGAATATGGGCATGATTTTATGGTAGGGAAGAATTCTTTATACAAGACTCAAGCACAAACCATAAGTAAAGATTAATAAATATGGCCACATTAAAATTAAGAGCTTCTAGTTTTAAAAATGGATCATTAATAAGGTGAAAGTACAATCTACAAAGAAGGAGGAGATATTTATCATCACAAAGCTAGCAAAAAATGATTATGCAGAATATGGGGGATAGGCAGTTAACTCACACAAAACAAGACACAAGTGATAAATGTAAAAACATGTTCAACATCACTATTAATCAGGGAAATGTAAATTAAATAAGGCAGCACTTTATTAAAGCTTTAGATAATACTAAAAGCTGGTAGAAGTATGGAAGTATAAGAGCTTTTACACACTAGTGATTTTACAGTCATTTGTGGACCATTCTGGAAAAGAATATTACATCATCTTGGAAGTCTGTACATACACACAAGACATCAATCTCATTCTTAGTCAATGACTCTGAAGAAATTCTTTCTTATGTGTACCAGGATCACATACAGTAATTTTCATAGTACTATACATTAGAATAAAACCTGAGATCAAGCCACCACCCATCAACAAGACCATAATTATGAAGTGTCATATGTTTATACCACAGAATAGTAAATGGAATTCAAAACGATGGAACCACAGCTGTATTTGTGAGTGTGGAGGAATCTCAGAGAAAATGATGAATTACAAATGAATCAGAAAAGATTATATGCATTACAACATTTATGTAAAGATAAAAAACACACAAAGACTATTTGTTGATACATATGTATATAGTGAAACAATCTTTTTAAAGGCAGAGAATGATAAATACAAAATTCAGAAGAGTAGTTATCTTTGCAAAAGAGGGAAAAAATTAATATTCCATAGGAAGACATCAGACTTCAATATATTCATCCAATTCTATCAGCTAGGTGGTGCTTACAGGTGTGTCAAATTTATGACTCTTTATTTGTTATAAATACATGTTTATATATTATGTATAAAATTATTATATAATAAAATATTTTAAAAGTGAGTTATAAAACAACCTGCAAAGTACAACATCATTCTAATTTTCAAAATATATTTCTACGTGTAGAAAACATGTAAGTAGGATATACTCCCAAATGTTAATAGTAGTTACCTCCGGAAGGCAGGATGATTTAATTCCATACAACTCAAAGAAATTAAACACAATACAATTACCCTTACTAAATAAAAGAGTATCAGATGAGGCCTTTAGAATCCTGGCAAGAGATAACAGAAGAAGGTATAACTAGAATAGCAATAAAAGGAACTTAAGATTTTGGCAAAGAACTCAGTGCCTCACAGCAACTACACAGTAACGTCCCACGTGTGCACTGCATTCGGTAGTACTTAAAAAAAATAGAACTATTTGTTAAATCACTCTCAGAAAAACTCATTTTGAAGTATTTGAAGCTCCAAGTCAACTCAGCATTACAATTTTAGCAGTATTAAATCAAGGCCAAGTTGATTTGGCACCTTTGGAAGAACAGACACTAGGAAAATGTCTCGAAACCACCTTACAATACCTAAACCTAATCCAGTCTTTACAGCATTTTAGTGCAATGCTCTCTGAGGACCTACTGCACAAAAAGCAGCTTATCAATGTTTAACAGACTTCAGTACAATATTGAATATAGGATTACAAACAAATAGAATCACATGAGGTAAAATTAAGTTCCAGACCACTGGCAGCTAATTGAGGAGAGGGGAATGGGAGGAGATAATTTCTATATTTGGACCAACCAAAGTAAAAATAAAGACTCTATAAAAATCAGAGCATACACATAAGACTTATGTCACACTATTCCTTAACCTCATTTTAGAAAAGGATTCAAGAAAATGGACCAACAGTATATAAAAGAGCATAAGAGGAGATGATCATTACATAGAGAAAGGCAGCAATAATAAGTACTTTTTTGTTGTTGTTCAGGACTAAATTCAAATTTAAAGAATTTTACCAAAGGCTTTTGAAACAAAAGACTTCTGGCAGTACAGCTGAAGAATACAATGCTTATGATAAATGCCTTGAGGCTTAGAAAGTTGCTTAAAAGGAACATCTTAGACAAAATGGAATATTCCTATAATAGTTCCATGAAACCTTAAAAGGATGAAGGCAAAGATCTTCCAGCGAAACTTCTTTTATAGATCTTCCAGCCAAATTTCAGTCTAATATTGGAAATTATTTTTCCTTCTCATTAAAGTAAACTGCAGTTTTCTTTAAGACAATGTTTCAACATATCATTTGACTTTCTCACTTAAAATGACACTGAAGAAGACTTCAACAGTGAGAGATAAACTAAAAGAGTATCAATGAACTAAGATGCTTTTGAAAAGTTGCTTGCTAAATCAATTTAAGTATAAACTGGCCATTTAAGTGTACCCACATTAAACACCTCCTGCAGCCCCCCAAGAGGTGAATACACAAGGGAGGTACTATTCTGTTCCTCTACACCCAATTTGGAATTGATTCAATCACAAATCTATTAAAAATTGTATCAAAACTTTTGATGGTTCTTGGGGCACCGGATGGTTGTCAATTAAGCCTCTGCCTTCAGCTCAGGTCATGATCCCGGGGTCCTAGAATCAAATCCCCCATCACATCGGGCTCCATGCTCATTCTCTCTCTCTCTCTCTCTCTCTTAAATAAATAAATAAAACTGCTCCCTCTCCCTGCTCGTGTTCTTCCTTTCAAATAAATAAATAATTATATTTTTAAAAAGTTTTGATCGTTCTTATGACAAGACCAGCTGCCCTAAAATAGTTCAATATTATTAAAAAGTGAAATACAGAAGATGAATATAATGGCAAATATTTTAGATCAATGATATAACTTTACATTAGAAAAATTACAAAATGAAAAAAAAAGTGTTTTGGTGGCTAGAGTTATCTCCAGTGAATCCTTCAAGTTTAATCTTCATGTTTTATAAGTGGAATTTTACTGTCTACAAAGAAAGAACAGGAAAGCTTTCTGAAATGACAAGGATTTATTTTCCCCTCAGTGACCTATCACATTCTTTTAAAGGGAGAGAAAAAAAATTAAGTAACTTTTCAAAAACCTGACTTTAACCTTTTACTCTTTAATATACTCAAGGTACAAGTCTTTGAATCTTGGGTTATGTTCTTTTATGAACTAATAAGAATGTACTCTTTCCCCTCACAGTGCCACATCTTCATTTTTAATTAAATGCAATTTGATGCCCACATGCTTTTAGCTTACATATTCTATTTTTTCCTAATGTTCGGGAAATATATTTACAAAACTCAAAACAGGATCCTCAGAATGAAGAAAAAGAGGTGTTGAGCTGGAAAACCGGTTGTTGTCTCAATTGGAGCTCAACATATACATGCCTTATAACTAAGTAATTCCACTCTTAATACTTACCAAATACAGTTCTGTAATACATTCACATAAAAAATGTATATTAAATGGTAATACAGTGAATGCTAACAGCAACGTTATTAACATCTATAAACTGAAAACTACTCAAACAGGAGAGCATGTATAAAAATTACAGCATACTTCCCACACTGTAGTACTACACAGTCATGAGTACAATCTTCAATTACGTGAAATAATGTGCCCAAACCTCACAGGCATAATGTTGAACAAAAGAAGCCAGGCACAAAGGAGTACATCACATATGATCCCATTTATAAAAGTTATAAAACTAAGAAAAAATAATCTATGCTGTCAGAAGTCTGAACAGTGGTTATCTTTGGAGAGTAAGGACTACCACAGAGCAAAAAGGGAGTTTCAGAATTAAAAGCTAATTTCCTAGGAGGGTTCCATGTGTGAAGAATCAGGGAGCTGTTCACTTACCATATGTGTGCCTTTGTAACAATGGAAACACCTACTCTTAGGCTTCTTTTAAGTAAATAGTAACCATATTCATGGTCTAAAACTCTGAGAATTGATAATTAATGTGAAAGCAAAATCATCCTAATACACATTCTCTGTGAAAGATTCATTCATTCAGGAAATCGCCAATACTCTAGCATTAAAGGTAACACCATGTAATAAATTCAGTCCGGTTCTGAGTGAAAATGGAGCCAGCAACATACAAAAAAAACTTTTTTGAAGAAAACTGCTATATTTTTCAAGTAGACTAGAAAGAACCTTCCTTCTGTGGACCCTTAAAAAAGGAAGAGATAATCTTATTATGTTTCTTTGTTTTAAAGAAGTAGGCAAAAGTTCAAGGTTGCTGCTGTTGTTCTTTTTAAAGTACTTGCTGCTAAATGCTACTGAAACCTCTTTTGGATGAAAATATTTTCTTTCTTTTCCTACTGATAACTATAAATTGAGTTGAAATGTCCCAATAAGGCAAGGAAAGTCTCTCAAATGCAAAGTGTTTTCAATGCAGATATCACAAGGAACATATGCCAAATCAAACAGCATCATAAAAGCTTGAATTCAGTAAGAACATTCCAACTTGAAAAGTTTATTTTTAAAAATGCTCTCAAGCCAAATGTAAGTTTGCATACATTAAATGCTTTCAGCAATAAGAGAAAGGGTTTTGTAATTCCAATGAGTGAGATCTTTGAGCCAACACAGAACAAAAAATAATTTAAGATTCAAACATTTGCAAAAAGTCTAACTTCTTGGGAAATATTACAGATCACAGAAAAAGATTATGTTACTATGGAAGAAAAACTACTAATTCTTAAGATGAAAAAATTCATTTAGCATTTGACTTGATTAACTAGATGTTCATATAAAAGAGTACATCCTGAACATTCAGTCTTCACCCAAGTTTGTAAAAGGAGGTGCTGTGTTTGACAGAGAATTGAAATACTGAGTTACATCTTTTTTATGGGCCCTAATAATCTTCCATGAGTAAAATATAATGTAGGCATAATTGAACAGTACAAATATGCATTTAAAACAAAAATCAAAGATGTTACAAGAAAAATAAGAAAATATGGAATAAAATTTTGTACAAACAGAAAATTTCATTATTTTTAATTTTTGATAGATTTTTGAAGAACAGAGATTGAAAAAACACAGAAGTGGAAATAACAATCTTTTATCCCTACTTATATTACACTCAAATTTCTATTCTGTTAACGCAGCAGTGTAACAATATCATACTACCTATACACACAGGATATGATTATTAATAATGTCTATTATTTTTAATTTATGAAGATTAAATATGTATTTTTTCATGAATCTTCATTGAATCACACTGCATGATAGTTTGTTGTATTATCTTCTTACAAGTCAAGAAAATAGTTCATTTTTTCCTCACTCTTTTTTTTTTAGCCACGTCCCCATATTTTAGAAAAGCTAATTTTTATTAGGACCCTATTATGTCCTTATGGTACGAAATTTAATGCCAAAAGAAACACAGAGAACCCCTCTTGCCCTTAAGAAACTTCCAGATAAGTGTGTATGGAGGGGGACACAGGTGGTGTGTATATGGCCTGGGGGAAGAGTGTAAGGGGGTGGATCCACTACAGTTCAAAACTTTCAAAAAACTTAGAGACTACCCTAAGAGTAGTATAAAACCCAATAATTGCAATCTCCTTGAGAACATACTCTGTTATTTCTATAAATACTATGTATACTTAAAGTCTGGCACACACGCAAAATATCTGCTAGTAAATCAGTGAATGAATCAAAGAATCAAAAAGGATAGTGACAACGAGGAAAGAATGGACAGAAAAATGCAATGTGGAATCAGTTTAAGTCAACTTACATTAATCAAACACATTCTAGGTCAAGGATATCCCTTTAAAAGTAGAATGACAATGAGGGTGCCTGGGCGGCTCAGTTGATTAAGCATCTGACTCTTGATTTTAGGTCAGGTCATGACCTCAAGGTCATGAGATCAAGCCCCACATGCAGCTCCCTTCTCAGTGAGGAGTCTGCTTAAGATTCTCTCTCGCCCTCTCCCTCACCACCTCCTCCTACTCACAGGCTCAATAAATAAATACATGTTTTTAAAAAACAGTAGAATGACAAGGACGTTTTATAGGGATGGGGGGATCTTCATGAATGTGAGGCTACCAGGGTGTGGCAAGGGGAAGAACAGTCTGCAGGGTGCAATCTGTTGATGATTTTGGGGATTACAAAATTCCACAGAAGATTAAATGAGCCTTGTGGTGGTGGTGGGGCGGTGTCATAAAAAGACAGGTTCAAGGGGGATTGGTCAGAGACGAAGAAGTCAGGTAAGAATTTCCTGAGATCACATATCCACAACTGATATAAGTTTGAGTGGTTGCTGAAATGGAAAAAGTGACAAGGGAGCTGTCAGAAAGACAATGCAAAGAAAGAAGCTACAGAACATGCCAGAAAAACTATGGAGGTTAAAAAGAAGATCTCTCCAACATGGTAAAGAAAGAGAAAAATTTGTATTTATCTTTTGCACATTTTAATTTCTGGCAACTCCTCTGATTATCTGCAGCAGCAGAAACACCTCTGAGTATTTGCTAAGAGCAGTTTTTTCCAGGGTCTGTTCTAAGGACAATTTTTTTCCTGTCACCATGGCAACACTGCCAAAATAAACTATCTGTGTATTTCATTTCTTACTTCAAACACTTTAGTGGCAAAATACTAGATAAAGGGAATCATTATGTTTAAATATGTATAGATTTCATTTTGTATAAAAACACTTGATGCTTTCTGTTTAAAGGGTTTCATGTTGACTTTTTTCTTTGGTTCATTGAATGACTGATTAATGAATACTAGAGTGGGTATTTTTGGATTAGTTACCCCCAAAGGCACTCAGGACCCCTCTTCTCTACTGTTTTCCTTTATAGAGAGGCCAAAAGATAAATGTTTACCTTCCTAGACCTTCCTACAGCTAAACATAGACATATCCAATTTTTTGCCAAGAAGATACAAGCAGATGTTCTTTGACAGGAATATCAGGAAAGATTTTTAGCACGGGCAGACTCCTCTAGCATTCTCTCTCTACCAGAATCCCTAGCCTTTTCCTTTCTTCTTTGACCCTTTCCCCTCATATCTTTCTGGAATTTGAATACAGTTTCTAGGTTATTGTAGCAATTATGTGAGCGTAAGGATAAACCTACAAACTAAAAAACAGTGGTATAGAAAGATGGAAGAAATTTGATTTCTTACTGGCACATCAGTGTTTAAATGACTGCTTCTGGATTTCTTTTCATATGAGAAAAATGTACCTTTCTTTGCTTAAGCTACTGATAGTTTTTTTAATGTTTTCAGCAGAGCACATTCCCAAAATTACCCATCATATCTCAGAGCTCATATATACAAAGATGTGTATGACAAAATTTGTATTCTCAAGCCGTGAAAATCTTATAATGTTAACATACTATTTATCGAGTGCTTAATTTTTATAAGGCAATGTGCTAAGTTATTTACATAAATTACCCAATATAAGCCTCAAAATAAAACTGTGAGATAGATGCTCTTTTATATCCAAAAAATGAGCTCTTTGAAGTAGAGAAGGCTAATATGCCTTTTAGTATCTTATAAAAACTCTGAAGCCAGATGAGAACCCAGAGAATTGTACTCCAGAACTAAGGGTTTAACTACCATGTTATAATAGGAAGGAAAGAAACTCATTGACAAATAGTTAAAAGTTTATAAAATAAAATACACTAATAAAAATAATACATGCGTGAAATGTTATGAGGATTTTAAAAACTATGAAGGGATTCTAACTAGTATAAAAAGACATCAATAAAGGGAGATTATTGGTTCCACTGTGATTCTTGAAAGAATACCAACCTTTTCATATGAAAACCTTACAGATATCTAAGATTTTTTATTATGATACAAATTTTTTTTTACTCCTAGTTCAACTGATGAACCAATTTCTGCACTATCCACTAAGGGCTGCAATATAACATGAAGTTTACAAACTGAAGTTCTAACATCAGATGGACCTGGGTTTCAATCTGAACTCTGCCACTTATGAGCCTATGAATGATAGCTTCAGTTTCTTCTGAAAATGGGGATTATAGCTTTGTTACCTAATTGTGTTGATGTAAGCACCAAATAAATTAACTTCCATAAAGTGTTCTGCACAATGTTTCTCAGATTGTAAATTTTCCACAATCACTATCTCTAGTAACAATAATCAATCATATTGCTTTATCAAACATAAACATAATGAAATTTACAGGCTGTACATTTTGAAGGATATAAATGAAGTTTAGTTTTTACCTGTGACCTTAGTTTATGTGTATGTGACAAATCTTAATATTTTCAATATTAATGATTAAAAATCTTCCTAACCTAACATCTAATACCAGAATGTTTTAAAGTTTTAAGAACAGTATTAAATTCTTAAGTAGAGTATTTCTATCCTTATAAAGCTTCTACTGTAAAAGGAGAAAGAAACTATATTAGCCTTTTTTCCCTTAACATTACAAATAACTAATACTATTTTGTAAACCTCCTGTTTTTAATGGTAATTAAGCATATGGTAAATGTATTCTAATACAGTGAATCTCAATAAATAATATATATATAAATAAAATAATAAATATAGATAAAATAAAATAATAAATTAATTAAATAACAATAAAAGTAAAGTATCTCAAATTTTCAGGTATATTCCAATGACCTAGTGATCTTGTTGAAATGCAGATTCTAAATCAAAGTCTGGGATAGGTCCTGATGTTTCTGTTTCTAGTAAGTCCCCAGGTCATGTCTAAGCTGCTGACCCATGGACTATACTTTGAACGGCAAGTCTCTAATATGAAACTTGGTAATGAAATGCTTAAGTGACAATACACTATAAGAATTTAAAAGTGATGAATTTATACCAAAAATAAATAGGATAACTATGGAGAATACCCATTTAAACAAGAACAACAAAAATGTAGGGGACACAGGGAGTAAGTGGAAGATCCAAGACAAGATAATGAGGGGAACAGAAAAAGGCAGAGAGGCAGTGATGGCAGGAAATGTGGATGTGTAGCTGGAATCAAAGGGAATAAAACAAAAGGTTACAAGAAAGGGGAAAGAGAGCATAGAGGGGGAAAAAAAAGGAAAAGACTAAAGAACTATAGACTTAACTCTTCTCCATAGACGATTAGTTCCTCACTAAATACTAGACGGACAATTGTGAAGTTGCATTATATCTTTCAAGCCTTTCCCACAGACTATAATTAACCAGAAAATTGGTGTTCTTTCTAGTAAATTGGACACAGAAGTTTCAACTTGCATTTGATAAACTCTTATAAATCCATACATGGTTATATCCCAAAGCAAGACCATAGCAACTCTGCCCAGAGGTCAGCAAAATCATTTAAAACCAGGCCATTCATCTCTAGTAGTTTTGCTAGAGGAACTGCTCTTATCAGGTCTGAGACATTTTAAGAATATGGTTAAGTCCATCACATGTAATCAGGTCAGAGGCAATTGTGTATAAGAGATGGTGTATAGGGGTGCCTGGGTGGCTCAGTGGGTTAAGCCACTGCCTTCGGCTCAGGTCATGATCTCAGGGTCCTGGAATCGAGCCCCGCGTCGGGCTCTCTGCTCCGCAGGGAGCCTGCTTCCCTCTCTCTCTCTCTCTCTCTCTCTCTCTCTGCCTGCCTCTCTGCCTACTTGTGATCTCTGTCAAATAAATAAATGAAATCTTTAAAAAAAAGAGAGAGATGGTGTATAATTGATAGGGATTTAAAAAATAATGAAAATTGTGGGAAAATGATTGCTACATATCTAATTTTTTGGTGAGAGTAATTTTGTTGACATTTGCTGCAAGGCTTATTTAAGACTCATTCAATTTGTATGACACCAATGTGACAGATGAGTTGAAATGCATATATGTGAAGCTGTACAGTAATTGCTGGAATCAGCCTTTGAGTGTTGTGTGATAGGATGCTTAACTCAAATCAGGTGATTTTCAATGTAGATGAAAATAATCAAGAACTAAATACTCAATACAATATAGACAAGAGAGAAATGGGGATGACTGTTCTAAACTACTGGAAGGATGAATTCATATTCATATTTGATGGAAATACATAAAGCTCTAACAACTCCTTGGACATTTTGGAAGTATGAACAAATAGCCTTAATAACAGATTTTTTTTTCTCTTGTTCCTAAGTGGAAATGCTTTAGTACTTGCTCTATGCTTTTGGAAAAGAGAATTTTTCTTTTTCTCTCTTTTTTAAAAAAATGTATTTATGCGACAGAGTGAGAGAGAGAGAATGAGTTGGGGTAGAGAGGCAGAGGGAGAGGGAGAAGCAGGCTGTCCACAGAGTAGGAAGCCCAACGTGGGCCTCAATCTCAGACCCTGAGATTATGACCTGAGCCGAAGGCAGACACTTAACCAACTGAGCCACCCAAGTATCTAGAGACATTTTCTTACACATGTATTTATGTTACTCAAATATATCTACAGTTACTGGAGTACAAAAATGAAAACCTTTCTTTTAATTCCAAAAGTCCAACTAATAATCCCATGGGTTTAGAATCACGTTATAAAGAACAATCAATGTGAGTGAAAAAAGCAAAAGCGAAACCACCACACTTTGGCAGGCAGTGCAAAATTACCAGGGTGATTTTCTATTCCTCTTCTGCATCCCATGACCCATTTATGATAATTAGTAAAAGGGAAAGAATATTCAAAGTGTGGTGTTCCAATATTTTCCCAGTCTTATGCAGAAATTATGAAGTATATTACTGATGCTCTGAATGAATAAATTAACATATCAAGTTACACTTAAAGGTAAGCTTATCGACAAAGGTTATGGCTTAAATGAGTTGTTTCAAACTTAAATTGTGGTGATTTCTCCTGACATGGAAGTCCTGAAATGGAAAAATGTGCCCTATCTGCCCTGTCCTTTGCCTCCTTTCTTTCTTTATTCTTTTTTCTTTTTTTTCTTTTTTTTTTTTCCTCTGATCAGAACCAATGTTAGAGTTGAATCTTTCTCACCATAGACACTTCTCTATTTAGTCTCTCAATAGGCTCAAACAATTGAGAGAGGTCTGAAGCGCATGTTTTTGAAGTTAAATACTGAACTAATCTTAGTCCTTCAGCTCATGTGAAGTGTTGTTGGATTAATCTCTTCCATTCTGAAAATATTTATTATAATACAATATATGTTATACTATGTATATCATATGCACATGTTTCTTACATATTTTCTTATTCCAATCACTTATTTTTTTCAAATAAGTATTTATTTTCAAGATAGAAATATTTTGAATTGAATACTACCACCTGAATAAATTATTAAAAATAATTTGATCAAATGTCACTGTGTAAGCATAAGCAATAACCTCATTGGGTGAGTTACTCTGGGTTTTCATCTAAAAAATGCTTTTTGTAACTGACAACTGTCCTAACATTATAGGTATTTTCCCTCAAGGACTGGCCATTATTTGAAAAAAAAAAAAAAAAGTAAACAAAACAAAGGAAAACCACAATGATTAGATTCTTAATGGATAGATGTATCTAAAAGGAAATTATATTTACATTAATATACACAGACTAATATTACAGCTACCTTGGCTGCACCAATACTCCCCCTGAAGCAGAAGGCTTACATGAGCTCTGGAACTGTAAGAGTAATGGCCATATTTGAAGGTGTTTCCTTAAACTTTTTCTGTTTTTTCTTTCCAACTTGGAAAAACAATCCCTTACCAGAGAACAAGGATATAAAGCAATGACAGGACTGCTTTTTGTATAGTATTGAACTAAACACTATATTAATAGGTATTGTCTGGCATTCTAGTTTCAAATAAACTTCAATATTTTTCCAATGAATTCTAAAAAGGATCACGGTGATTATCAAGGGGAATTAAACATTCAAAGGGCATTGATAACTCTTTAAACATAAGAGAATTAAAGTTTGTGTTTATCAGTCAATCAATCAGTCCCATTTTGAAGTGGAAAAAAAAGCTGCATGAGGCATTTACTTATTAAATGAGCATACTTTTATCAGATATGCCCAGAATTTTGGATTTTATTGATATTGTCATTTAAAACACAACAAAAACTGTTCTCAAGGAACTAGAAAAGAAATACAAAACATCCCACTTAAGTTCTTGCATGCAGGAAGTCTTCAAAAAGATAGTAAAAGAAATGGTAAATGCACGATTGCCCTGAATTCAAATTACAACTAGAAACTCACAGTGTAAAACCAATTCTTTTAGAGAGGGAGTTTTAGAGTTTTAGGGGTTTTAGGGGACAGGTTTAAAGTTTTCTTTGAGAAAACTGTAAGCAAATGCATAATTTATTTCTGTACAAAAGAAAAGTTACCAAATAGTAATGTTCTACTTGCTTTCCATTCATGCTTTCCATGGGTAAATCTTGCCAGAACTCTATTCATTTTGATTTCCTTTTTCATTTAAATTCATTTTAGTTATCATATACTATATTATTAGTTTCCAAAGTAGAATTCAGTGATTCACCACTTGCATAGAACACCCAGTGTGCATTTCATCAAGCGCCCTCCTTAATTCCTCTCAACCAGTTATCCCATTCCCCCACCCTTCTCCCCTCCAGCAACCCTCAGTTTGTTTCCCACAATTAAGAGTTGTTTATGGTTCGTTTCCCTCTCTGTTTTCATCTTATTTCTCCTACCCTTCCCCTACATATATCTGTTTTATTTCTTAAATTCCACATGAGGGAAATCATATGATACTTGTCTTTCTCTGACTTATTTTGCTTAGCATAATACTTTCTAATTCCATCCACATCCTTGCAAAAAGTAGGATTTCATTCTATTCATTTTTTTAAAGATTTTATTTATTAATTTGACAGAGAGAAATCACAAGTAGACGGAGAGGCAGCCAGAGAGAGAGAAAGGAAAGCAGGCTCTCTGCTGAGCAGAGAGCCCGATGTGGGACTCGATCCCAGGACTCTGAGATCATGACCTGAGCCGAAGGCAGTGGCTTAACCCACTGAGCCACCCAGGCGCCCCTATTCTATTTATTTTAAAACACATGGATTTATGGATCCTACCATGTGTCAGGTACTATGATATGATGTGGGTTACTGGGATTGGCTCAATCATGGTATTCTCAGCCGTGAAGCACTAGGAATATCTTGTGGACTACAGTTGAGGTGGAAGTGGAACATTTGCTTTAAGAGCTAAACATTTTATTTACTTATTTTTAAAAATTGTGTTCAGTTAGTCAACAACACACAGTACATCATTAATTTTTGGTGTAGTGTTCAACAGTTCATTAGTTGTGTATAACATCCAGTAGAGCTAAACATTTTGGTAATTCACTTATTCAGCCACTCTGGAAAACCGCTGAACTACACTACTGCAAAACCACTAAGAGAGGGCCTCTGGATTCCCAGACTATCATCAAGCAACTGATAGGGTGACAGCTGCCTTCTTTACTGTGACCACAGCTGTTAAGAGAAGCCTAGCAAGAAAGGCAAGACTAGCAAACTCCTAAAATTTAGGAAAAGAGAAAAGATAAATAAACAAGTCTGTGAAAACAAAGAAAAAAACATCTATGACATTTGTATACAAAACAGCATCACATACTATTGAAATATGACTTCCATACTTTCTTAGAGTACTAAGAATATTTTTCCACTCTTAAAATAAAAAAATAAAATAATAGCATAACCCAGAAAAAATAAGGACTTTAAGAGGAATGAATATAAAATTCTCAGCCAAGGTATAGGAAATTGCTCACTTAAAGCAAAAACCATAAAAAAGAAATGGAGTTGTCACTTAACTGAAATTAAAAATCAATGTAAATATTAAAAGATACACACACAACAAAAGTCTTCCAAGTGGCTATCTGTAGGCAGGGGGATTAATGTGATTTTATTTATTCCTTCCATTTTATTATATGTATATTTTCTAAAATTTCTTTTTTTTAAGATTATTTATTTATTTGACAGAGAGAGAGAGTACAAGTAAGCAGAGAGGCAGGCGGAGGGAGAGGGGGAAGCAGGCTCCCCGCTGAGCAGAGAGCCTAATGTGGGGCTTGACCCTAGGAACTTGGGATCATGACCCGAGCCGAAGGCAGAAGCTTAACCCACTGAGCCACCCAGGTGCCCCTATTTTCTAAAATATCTTAAATAAATAGGTATTTCGGGGCGCCTGGGTGGCTCAGTGGGTTAAGCCGCTGCCTTCGGCTCAGGTCATGATCCCAGGGTCCTGGGATCGAGCCCCACATCTGGCTCTCTGCTCAGCAGGGAGCCTGCTTCCTCCTCTCTCTCTGCCTCTCTGCCTGCTTGTGATCTCTCTCTGTTAAATAAATAAAATCTTAAAAAATAAATAAATAAATAAATAGGTATTTCTTTTGAATAAAACAAAAAAATCTAGAAATGTGAAAGAAAGCCAAAAACTATTAACAAAGATACAACTTGGAAGTCACCTGACAACACCAAAATTCCATAGTGAATTGACAGGTATTCACTGTCAACTTCAGAAACGAATTCTATATTTTAAGAGAACTCTTTCCTATCATATTTTTTTAAAAGTATATATAGACAAAAATATGTGAAATATGTACACTTGTAAAGAAGTTAAAGATTTCCCAGAAGACCTATAAATTTAGAACTGGTTATACTGGCCAGTGTCTCTGAATTGGCTGTGTGTAGTCACAGTACAAGAAATATTTCTTGAAGTTATCCAGACTAAAGTATGAGGGTGGAACAAAGTGAAAGACTAGCCTAGGTGAAAAAGACATCAAGCAAACGTTAGAGAACTTCTGTTATTATTTTCTTCCCTGGCTCCTCTAAATCACACTTGAATATTCTAATCAGACTCTCTGCCATTGGGTTGCCAAAGATGGCCTGGCAGGCAAGTTTGGGTGAATAGTTGGGAATGATTCATCAGAGTTGGGCTAGGCTGCATTGTGTCTCCTACCAAGGAACCATAGGCCAAGCCCAAAGTCAGAGACCAAGTCCTTTAAGCATAAGGCAGAATTGTAGCATACAATGTCTTGCCGTTGTTCATGAAGGTAGAAAGTTTAGCTAAGAAACTTTGGTCAAATCACTTCACCTGTCTGATCCTCAGCCTGTTACCTACAAAATGGGAGTAATAATTGTAGCCACATAAGAAGGTTGCAGTGAGGGTTAAATTACATAAAAACTAATATAAGACATTTACTGTAACATCTGACACATAATAAATGTTCCATTCTAAGGTGTTGTTCTGGGTTGTTCTGTGCTGGCCCAGCCAGCATCCTAAAAACATGTCTTCATTACTTTCACATATTCTATATACCAACAACTACAGACATCCAAGGTTACTTAACTGATCTTGTTATGGGAACATATGAAGACTACTGAAAATATTCTGTACAGTATGGAAACATGGCAGTAATGAGTGGTCAATCCAGATTCTTTTCAAAGAGCAGATGCTCCTCAAACAGTTTCTTAACCCAGAAGCTTGACCCAAAGGTTTGTTGAACTGAAGTCACTTACAACGTGTTTAGGATTGATCTCAGTGTTGAACACTATCTGGAAAATAAGTTAAATGATTTTACCGTTTTGCCTTCTCCTAGGACTTATATATGCAAATTGTGGTTCTCACCACTAGTTCACATTAAAATTGAAAACTGTAAACTTCCCATTGACCATGAACCATACATTATTTTTTCGTTTTTATTTTTAGAGGGGAGAGGAAAAGGAAGGGGAGATAGAGAGTCTTAACCAGGCTCCACACCCAGCATGGAGGCTGATGCAGGGCTCGATCCCATGACCCTGAGATTGTGACCTGAGCCAAAGTCCAGAGCTGGATGCTTAACCAACTAAGCCACCCAGGCATCCCCCAAGAACAATACTTCAGCATGAATTAAGTCAAATATGCCATTATTGCTGGCTGATGAAATGCAGTTCAATTTTTCTTCCTAAAAATTATCTCATTTTTGGTAAATCAGATGCAATAAAAGTTTACTTACTATATGAATAAAACAAAATTATAGTATTCTTTTCAATTATTAAAATAATGACCTACTATTTATGGAAATTTGAGTTTTTACTTACATAAATAGTGTAAACCTTTCTTTCAAAATATGTTTTTTAAAAAAAACAAAATATGTTTTTAAAAAATAAAAGTTAAAGACAGATATCCTGTATATAAAGCACAGGTGGTAATGTGGCAGACATAAACAAGCTGGGGCTTATGGCACTTACATTTGAGAAACAATGTGCTATTTTGTATTTTTACTGAGGCAATAGAAACAATAAAATAAGTTCTTATTTTATAATTTGATTCTTCTTTCAAATAAACCACAGTATTCAAATAAACATGTTTGTTTGAAAAAGTCTTATTAGTGTAAATGTTTTAAATGAGAACAACCTAGACAGTCTTTACTATCCTCAAGTAAACACTTATGTTGTATAGCAATAATTACAATTTGACAATCAATTAGCCAAATTACTAATCAGTAGCCGTTAAATGATGTGCTACCTTGAACCCCCCCCCAATTAAAGTGATCAAATTGATGAAAATGAGGGAAAGGGATTTGTTTAAATTGTTACTTTTTCAGCACAGATTTTTCTATCTGCGATGATTGTTTGAAAACTACGCCATGCAAATCTAACTATCAACATATAATTACATATATCATAGGAATTCTTGAACTAATTATTTTGTTATAAAGTTTTTCATCATCTTTCAGGAACTCTAGGAAAAACACACCCCAATTTACTGCAAGTCAAGATCATCATTCATTTGCACCTTCTCAATATTCAAGAATAAAAAGTAATGGAAACTGATGACTTCATTAACGTCTAGCTCCATTTGAAGTGGATAATTTTGACATCTTCATTGTTTTCAGGTTATTGTACTTTCAGGCCCCTTAGTATTAATATTATTTGAAATAATGTGTGTACTCCCTGTATATTTTAACTCAAATATAAATATTAGGCATGCATTTATAATCTAGAATCTACCTTTCAAAATCGCCACGTTTTTACAACTGATTTGACAGGACACGTCTCTAAGTAAGCTTTAACGGCAGAGAACAAGACAGCCACAATCATTTGTGTTATTCTTTCTTCAAAGCAGCCAAAATTTCTCTTTCACAAGCTGTGCTTTATCTGGTTGAAGAACTGATTCACTGAGAGAAGTTCCTGTCCTGTGTGCTTTTCCTATTCTAAGTCTCCTTAGGGATCACACTAACTATGGGGAAAGGGAGGTGAGGGAAAATTAAGATAAAAGTAACATACTAAAAAAAGACACTGGTGTCTGTTCTGACAGAAACTCATCATCTCATAAGACAACTACTAGTCCATACGTAGACAAGAACCAATTACTGTAAAAATATAAGAAAATCTCATCATCTAGCATAGACTGTGACTGACAATGTGTGTGAGCATATCTACATGCATTATATATATATATATATATATATATATATATATGATGTGCATCATATTTAGTTCCACATTCAAGAGTAAAGCGCATGAGAAATAGCATCTGCTCCTTTAATGAGCTTCTATTTAAATTTTAGAAACTCCTAAACTCTCCCCTTTTCAGACATTCCAAACAAGCTGTGGTCATTGCCATTCTTTGGATGCCAATAGATGGCATTGTTGTATCAGGCAGCTCTGTCCTGCCTTCAAAACACAAGATTTTCCAACATTATCCAGGTCTCTGTGAATTTCCCCCAAGATCTTTATATAAATCGTTTGAAAATCCATATAAAGTTCTCAGCCTCTATGATTTTGAGTTGCTTTTCCACTAAAAGTGGAGCGAAATTGGGTTATTTCCTTCCTGAGTTATGTAAAAGTCACAGGATCAAATCTTTCAACCTTCAACATATTCTAATTTTCCACCTTATTCTTTTCATTTTATGTAAACCCTAACCACAATCTTTGTACCAGCTGTAGAGGAGAGGTCTGACTTTCTACAGCCTGATTTCTAACTGAGAGAACAGCAGCCAATTCTATAATGCGGCAGGTCATTTAGACAGTGAAAAACCCATTTCTGTTGAATTAAATATAGTTATCATTAACTGCAAATGTATGGTCAACATTTTTGGTCATTTTTGCTTTAATGAAAGCAAAATGTCTTTTTTTCCTCCCTAGAGATGGAGTCTGATTATATAAGCATGTAAGTTCCAAAAGTCATCAAACTTTTAAAACAGTTGAATTCTCATTAATTCAAGGGGGAAGTTTTCCTCTCAGTTTGAGCTTTATTAAAAAAGCATTTAAGGGCTTCTATTTAAACTGCTTTCTTCCAGTGGGTATACTCTAGGGGACAGTTTGTAATAATCTAGGGTAGTGGGGGACAGGCAAAGAAAATATGAAGAAAATGTACAGAATTCAAGTATGTTTCACAAATCTGCCTATTTGTTCTAAACTTTCAAATCACCTTTAAGAAAATCATGTTTCAAACCATTTAGTTACCTGATTAATAGGAGGGGTTACTGAACAGTTAAAGAGCTAAGATAGGTAAAGGGAAAAAAAACCAGAGAAATAAAGAAATTGAGATATGCATCCCAGAATGTTACCGAAAGCAGTGCTGAGCTCACCCTCAGGCTGCTTAATTACAGTTGACTCTCAGAGTGACTGCTCTTTTTGACTCCTAGCCTCAAAACTTAAGTGACACAAGGCTTGTATCTCCCTGGGATGAAATGAGGAAAACAAAGACCCCAGCAAACAAAGCCACACAATCTGTTTTGAGCACACTCAACGGACTCATACAGGTCTCCCCTCATTTTCTAGCACAGCAGTTCACTATCAACCAGGGCCAGAGAATGCAGAAAAGTAGAGGGCAGTTGTCCTTCACATTTTTTGACTTTTAAGTAGGAAAACTAGTAATGACTATGAAGAAACTACAGGAAAAGATTTCAATTAAAACATACACCTGAGTAATCCAAACTATGTCTACCTGCTCTAAATCAAGTAGTGTTTAATTCTACCTCTTTCCACAGCTCTCCTCTTGGCTGCTTCCTTCCCATACAGAATAAAATGGGGGAAATAACCAGGTAAAAGAAAATGATCCAAATAAGAGCATTAATAAAATGCAGGTGCATTTGTAGGACAAAAGGCATCAATATCAATTTGCTTACAGGTAGGACTGATCTCATTTTCTCCAGGGAACAAACATTTTTCCCTGACAACTGCTGAACCCTGAAGCATGACATGCTGAAGCCTGTAGAGAATAACAGTAGTGACGAAAATTTTCAGGGCCATAGACTAAGACTATAATGCAGCCTGTTATTTTTCCGTAAGGATATTCTATAACCCTTTGTTGTATTAAATATAAGTGCTTGTTTATTTTGATTTCATAAGCAAAGCACTATGTGCTAGTTCATAGTTATTTAAAAGCTATGTCTTCTGAAGACAATTATTAGGATTTTCTATAATAGCCTACTACTTTCTTCATGTAATTGTGCAACAAAAACCACATTTATGTCCCAGGTACTTTGTAATACACCAAAAGCCAGACCTATACAGTGAAAGCAATGACCTAAAATTAACCACATAATTCAAAATGAAAAAAAAAAACATTTTTTTCTTGAATAATCTTAAGTTGTCTGACTTTCCCAAAAAACTGTCATGACCTTTGGATAACAAAGGTTAAAACGGTGAAGCCAGTATATTTTAGACAGATCATTACTAGGTACAGAGTGCTGAAAAAGAGACATAATGTGCATGCATTTTAATAGCTTTATGACAGAGCCAAGCAAGAAGAAAGAGCTATGAAAGCTCTCCAAACTTAAAAATAAGATAATCTGGGGGCCCCGTGGGTGGCTCAGTGGGTTAAAGCCTCTGCCTTCAGCTCAGGTCAGGATTTCAGGGTCCTGGGATTGAGCCCTGCATTGGGCTCTCCGCTCAGCGGGGAGCCTGCTTATCCCTCTCTCTCTGCCTGCCTCTCTGCCTACTTGTGATCTCTGTCTGTCAAATAAATAAATAAAATCTTTTTTAAAAAAATAAGATCATCTGATATACCTGGTCAATTACAATGTGTGAAAATATGTACTGTGGGGGAATAATTATGGACATATAGTAATGACTTCTTAAATTTTTTTCTAAATGTGCTAGCTTTGTTGTTGAGCTATTGGTTATTCACAAGTGTATTAAGAAAATAATCTCAATACAAAAAGAGAATGTGACATTTATTCATATTTTTATAAAGCAATGATCCCTGGATCTGTAGCAATGTCGATTTATGATATAGTCTGTTGTAATGTTTATACTTACTTTGGATAAAATGGTATCCTCTGTAATACCATCAAAAAAAAAACCATCTTGAATGACACCATTAGTTCATATTAATCTTTTCCACTAGACTTCTTGAGCCAGAGCATACAGTTAGGGGTCAAAATGTTCTACCTGGTAATTTGGAAACCATAACAATGTCTTAAATACTTTTTGAGTTACTCGCCACGCTAGTTATAGTGAGTACTCCTTCTTAATATTCTCTTTTAATTGATATCTACTTCTCACAGCTTCTATATCATCCAAGTCAAAGTAAGCCTTTCAGTCTAGCTAAAATACTAGAGCGTTTTCACAGCCGACCTGCTGAATATTTCATAAGAGCTATCATATTTCCCCTAAATGTTCTTTCTCTTGCCCTAGTTTAAGTGTTCTTCATATGGTAAGGTGTTGACCCTCTTCATCATTTACATCATTCAACCCAGGACATTTAGTACCTTGTCAATAATGCTTTTATCATTTCAATCCCTCATGTTGTAAAGTAGAATCTGGTGCCAAGACAATCGAGTTATAATTGGATTAGAGATCAAGGAGAACAATATTAAGAACCCAGAAAACATGGATTATGAGCAAACTGGGTAAGGATAAAAGGAAAAGGATGAAAAGGAGAAAGGAAGAAGAAAGCAAGACAGCAAGAAAACACTTGGTATATGTATCAAGTCTCTTTTGACACATTTCCCAACATTTGCCATTTTCAAAAATATGAGCCCAATTCTACCTTGAGATTGCCAAAGAAAAGCAGTTGATATTGTCATACAGGTTTCTAACAGGGCTTCATACTTACTCTTTAGATATCAGACTTCTTTTTTCCCAATAATTTTCATAATCTGGTGTAAGAGAAATGGACTAAGAAAGCCACAGCTCATGAGAAGTTAATCGAAAGGGGACTGTGATGCTCACAATTTTGAAGCATAAAAGCTAAGACAACACACTAACAATACATTGTTGAACTTTGATTTTACATGCTCCTGTGTTCTTTTTTTTTTAAGATTCTATTTATTTATTTGAGAGAGAGAGAGATATCACAAGAAGGCAGAGAGGCAGGCAGAGAGAGAGAGGAGGAGGAAGCAGGCTCCCTGCTGAACAGAGAGCCTGATGAGGGATTTGATCCCAGGACCCTGAGATCATGACCTGAACCAAAGGCAGAGGCTTAACCCACTGAACCACCCAGGCATCGCATGTTCCTGTGTTCTTAAAACAAATATTTTAGCAATAAAATCAATTTGCTAAGCAATTAGGAATATCAATGTTGAGTAAAAGTGACTTTTAATGTCTGTGTATTTTGTTCTGAGTTTAAACTACTAGAAACTGGGGAAAGTGAGTAAATGCCTCTAGATAATGATGGAATGATGGCTCCTGAACCACATCAGGCTCAGTAACTGGTGTGTCCTCTGTAGCCCCTCTAAAATTTTATCTCTAAAAACTGCCAAATATTTAATCACTTGGAGGTTTCATTTGCCATATACTTCATAATCTGGAGGTTTCACTTATGAATCCTTATTTCAGATTCTTTACAAATTTGGATGATCTGATAACATTGGGAGAGCACTGATAGAGAGCCACAGACAGCTGGAGTTCATTTGCCATATGGAGATGGGTTGTAGGTTCTCCAATTTGACACATTGTCTGCCCATCCTTGCTGTGCACTGCATTATACACATCACTATTTTGCCAGCATTGATATTTCAGTGATGTAAACCATCAACACTTCTCAGTCTTTCTCTGGAACATTCAACTTTTATATTCCATGGGCATACCTCAATTTTTTTAGAGACTTATTTTAGAGAAAGAGAGAGGGTGTGTACATGACAGAGTAGGAGGAGAGGCAGAGGGATAGAATCCCAAGGAGACTCCCCACTGAGTGCAGAGTCTGAGGTGGCACTCAACCTCTGGACCCATGAGACCATGACCTGAGCTGAACCAGGTGTTGGGCACTTAACCAGCTGAGGCACCCAGGCACCTCAGGCATTCCCCAGTTTTAACAGCAACCATACACTAACTGTGTGGCCTTGGGCAGACGAACTTCTTTGATACTGAATTGCCCTTAAATGCAAAACTGGACTAGTAAAAGCACATATTTCAAGGAACATTTCATGGATGAAAAAACTTTTAGAAAAATGTCTAGCACACAGTAAGCTCTACTGCTTTAGCTAATGTTGTTCTTTTTCCCTACTCCTTTCTTCATTTTCATTTATCTCATCATTCTCACCACTACTGCCATAGCTCTTTAAGATGAACAACTGCCAGCCCCACTTGTAATTCTACCCTTCCGTACAAATGACTAAAACACATCTATCTGGCTTATCTAAATGGATTCTGAAAGTTCTCCAACTTCTACTATAGAAGACAATATTATACCTTGGCTATCCTATGTCATCTATTAAGAGGTATTATCATTTTATAATTCTATTACAATTCTATTAGTCTATTCTAATAGAATTCTATTATTTCACCAATAAAGTTAAGCTTCTCAAGCACAGGGTGCTTATTTATCTATGCATCCCTTTAATTTAAGTGGAATCTCAATATATACTTACTGAAAGAAGAAAAGATCACTGGCTTTCATTAGAACCCAGATAATGGTACAAAATGCAGATATAAGCTCTCATCATCTGTACTTCTTTTTTTTTTTAAATATTTTATTTATCTATTTGAAAGAAAGAGAGAGAGATTAAGAGAGTGAGTGGGGAAGGGGCAGAGGGAGGCACAGACTCCCTGCAGAGCAGGGAGCCAGATGCTGGGTTTGACCCTGGGCTCGATCCCAGGATGCTGGGATCATGATCTGAGCTGAAGGCAGACATTTAATTGACTGAGACTTCCAGATGCCCCCATTATCTGCACTTCTTTTAATGAAATCAACTACTAGGACTCCTTTTTAAAATTAATACGTAAGTAAATATTCTCATGTACAAATTCCTAAAATAACATTATATCAATTTCAAAGCCTTGTGCTAAATGAATTAGCCAATTTTTGTTGCATTTAATTGCATATTTTCCAAAGCAGACTTCTTTATTTTGAAACTCAGATCCAGTCATTTCTATAAAACATGATTATTTGGTTATACTTAGCCTAACAAGCTTTCTCACTTGGTTGTTTAATTATTTTAACAGGTTAGTTTTATTTCATGATAAAAATCATAACTCTATTCATCTGAGGACTATTTCATCCTAGATTATGTTCTATAAATGAAAAATATAGTAAGACAACTTGATTATAATTATATACCCCTTTTCATTAGATTGACAGGTATAGGTTTTAAAAAGACTATTATTTTCCCAGGGATTGGGAGAGCGGAGTTGGTAATGAAATGTACAGTCATGCCCCAATTTCAGTGCTCCCATGCTGAAGTCAGCACATAATAGCTCAAACACAGGCAAGTGCTGAGGTGCAAGCCTGTCAAAAGCTAAAGCAGGGATTATCTCAGCAATGCATCCATCCCTTTGAAGAAGGCTCCCTTTGGTAGCTTTTCAAGCAGTCGCTTGGCTACCTGTGTCCCAACAATATGAGTCTGTCTGGTCTCTCTCTTTCTATCTGAAGATAGAAGCATGACTTTAGAAGGTGCTTTCCTGGTAACTCTCTTTGCTTTCATACATTTTTTGCCAATTATTTCTTGAAATAAATTCTCAGACTGTTTTCTGTTTATAATCTTTTTCTGAATCACTAACTACACTTTATATATCTACCACAGGACAGGGTTATTATGTTCTCTACTACTATCCTAGTATTAATCAGATTTTTATCCATTAAGAACATTAAAAATCATCTACTCCAAATCTTTCTTCCCATAGATTATATGTAGTACCAGGAGCACTTAAGGGATCTTCCCATGTCCTCTAGGCTAACTGTTGGCAAGGGAAGCCCTCAAACTTTCTAGCATACCACACTAGCCACTAATACATAGATAAAGAGCACTGAATAAAAACATGCCAAGCAGCAAAACTTTGACTCTCCAGGTACATGCTTCTATATTTAACTTGGGCAGCCCCTCACTTTGATGCTGGCCATGACTATGTTTAGGGATTTATTAAAGCACTATGATCTCCTAAGCATTATAACTGCATGCTAAATGGGTTTTCTAATTTGGTCAACTAAAACGAGATGGGATGGATCTTTTATTAATAAGGTTTGCTGATACAAGCCCTATTTGTTAAGGTAACTGTGCATCCTCTGGTCTTTAGAGTTTTATTCCCTGGGATTATCATGAGGTTAAGTATGAATATATATGATAAAGGAATCACTACTACATAGAGAAATAAATACAAGTTTTTCCAATAATACTTGCATCACTGCCAAACATTGTTTCATCCCCTAAATACTTTCCACTTTCCTTTAATTGGTTTCCATGAAAGTAAGCCAATACAAACCGAAAACCTTCCTGAGTAAAATGATATACGCCAGCATTCACAAATACCGGAACAATGATTATATAACTGATATTTGCTTCCATATCTATAGAAGATTGAGCACTGTGTTAGGTACATAGAGATGGTATAATACAAATTTCAAAATAAATTTAATTTATACATATACTTACATATTATATATTTATATATTAAAAATATATTCAACTATATATATATAAGGTTGAATATGTATTTTTTCTAAGAATGTAAAGAACAAGAATATGCTACAATTTCTTTGTATTTAATTTACTCCCAGATCAGTTGTGCTAAAACTGAGAATCCAGACAGATATTATTTCTCCAACTACACAGAAACATCATGAGGAGAACATTAAGGAGACAATTATATAGCTCTGTTTACAGCTGTATACTGACTCATGACACGTGCCATAATTTTTACACATATCAGAACAGGATTCTAGGTGTAGGTAAAAGCCATCTGACTAAAATTTCATATTCTTTGAGTATTTGATTTGATCTAGACAAATTCCAGAGACTTTCAGCAACATGACATTGAATGGATTGTAGAATTTTCAATTTAGGGTGTGTGGCTGCCCAAAGTCAGACAATGATTTGGTCTCAGGTGAGTGACAGGTAATGACTGCAATATGGTTGGTGTGCCCCAAAGTAACTTTTTATCAAAGAATACTTTACCCTACCCTGTAAATGTTAATTGGTTATATATTTTACTAGGTTAAACTCAGCAAAAACTATTGCAGCTTTATTATAATGTTCTCATATTTTTAAAAGAAAAAATGTTATTTTTGAATTTCTGCACAATATATGAGCCAGAACAAATGATTACACAGTCACTTTTGATGCATGAAGACATTATGAAGAGCCAAAATATTTTGGTTAAAAGTCAAAGGCTGCAGATTTTACTATGATTTCCAAGTAACCTTCACTTAGAAACTACTTCTAACAATGCATTCATGAGAGGGCTCAGATTCAAGTTATATTTATGGTTGTGATACTGTGAAATCAACATTTTACTTTCAGAGGATGTTAATGGCTGATTAGCAATGACTTATTATGAACACATTGATGACAGCTTGGTAATCAAGAATTTAAAGTTTAGTGAAGTCTATTAGAGAAATTCCATTTTAAGAACCTGCCCTATCTGTTATGGGAGCTCTTATAAAGACATGGTTTCAAAGAAGTTTATTATGAATAGGAAGTCTGCCCTTTGGATATCCACAACAGATCTTGTGCCTCCTACTTGGACTCCCCAACAGAGAGCTGAGACATATCATTGCCAGTTGAAGAAGGCCATGACATACCAGATCCACTTCTTACATGGTAGGAGTACAGATGGAGGTCTGCAAATTTTCAGAAGCGGATGAAACTTCTAAAGTCAGAACTTAACAACTGGAGACCAGAGCACTAATCTTTTCAATAGGTGCATCATTCCTAATTGCCACAATTCCTAATTGTAGGTTCTCTAATAAGATGCAACCAAACACTCAAAGAAATGAACAACTTTCTCTTAAAGAATGAGCTATAATGATCAAAAAACAACAACAACAAAAAACAAACAAACAAAACTAACGTGTTTCCCATGTCCTTTCCTAGGGAACAAAAGCCTGCTGCTCCCTTGGATGATACAGATTAACTCTTACACAAATTAGGCAGAATATTCAAGCCAGAAATTTCCTGTTCTAAAGAATGATAATTGAGGGGAAACAGAATAGCCCTTGAAAATAATATAAATACATTCTATGTGCGTTAGTGACTCTATTTTAAAGTGCTTTTTGTGATTTTAAGTAAAGTTAAGAACTTTTCTGCATGCGTTTATATCAAAACCCACATTTCCCTACATCCTTCCTCAGTCCTGCTTCAGATGGGAATGAACCTCTATTTCCTTCATAGATCAAAGCCCCTTACCCCTTTGCTCTTAATCTGACTCCTCTTCTTTCAGGTGCTGGTTCTATCACATCTAAACATTCTTCCCTGTATATGTATACATGCTTCAATACTCACCATAGGAAACAAAAACCAAACCACACAATAAAGAACATAAAGCAAGAAATAAAGACACTGAGCATCACCCCTCTCTCGTTCGCTGTGAGACTTAGAAGAATTGTTCATAATTGTTTCTCTGACCTTGTCACCTTCTCCGCCAAGTGTCTTTCATTTATTTGCATATCTTTACTGAACATGATCTTAGCAAAGTTCCTCATGACTTAATTCTCAAATCCAATGGGCTGTTTCACCTTCATCTTACTTGACTTCTGTGCAACACTTGATCTTTTTAAATACGTGACTTCTTGAGTATCACCTTTTTTACATTTAGAAATAACACATTTTTTCATGTTCTCCTTTCCTGCCTTAATTATTCCTTCTCTTTCTCCTCTTACAGCAATTTTTCAACTGCTGGCCCCCTCAATATAGATATGAATGCCAGTGGATATTTCTGCTTCATCTCCTTCTCAAATCATATCTTCGCTAAGCAACCAATAATTTCACTACTGCCTGTATATTCATAATCTCCAATCTATGTGTCTGACTCACACTGTTCTCTAAGCTTCAAATCCATGTATCTAACTTCCTCTTAAATACATTCATCAAAGACATGAGCTCCATTTATCTCTGTGGTCCCCAAATGTAGCCACATTTTTGGTCCTGAATATTCATTGAATTAATAAATGGAAGATAGTCTCCTTCCTTCTGAAATTTTAGATTTCTGGTTATAACACTCATATACCTCCCATGATGAGCCCTTGTACAACATGGAAAAAAACATCCATGGTCCAGAAAAAGCTCTGAGAATACCACCAGTTCATTCTGACCATTCAACAGCAAGTCTTCATGTATATTATACCTGATCTTAGGTAATAATGATCTATACAACAGAAGTACTTCTTTGTATGAAAATAAAATAAAAATAGGGTGAATATATTTTTAACTTATGAAGACTTCCTTATAAAAATATATTTTCAATTTACTTGAAATATTAAATCCATCCTCATTTTGGGGGGCTGTATAACTGAGTTGTGAAAGTAACTGTTTTGTGAAGGAGCTGTTAAACTACTGAGTAAATAACATGGCTTTTCAAATTATCATAATTGTACAAGTTTACATAACAGACCATAGTATCTTCAAACAATTATTACCATAATTACATAAAATCCTATATATGGAGTTAGTATTGCCTTTATTCATGAGCTTTTTTTTTTTAAGATTTTATTTATTTATTTGACAGACAGAGACCACAGTAGGCAGAGAGGCAGGCAGAAAGAGGGGGAAGCAGGCTCCCCACCGGGCAGAGAACCCGATGTGGGGCTCGATCCCAGGACCCTGAGATCATGACCTGAGCCGAAGGCAGAGGCTTAACCCACTGAGCCACCCAGGCGCCCCTCATGAGCTGTTTTTAATCTTCATGGCCTATACTCAGTATAAGATAAATAATAATCTCTTATTTCTCCATGGAATTTTGACAGGGAGTAAACTGCTATCACAAGTAAAATAATACTTTAAATCTGCAAAGAACAAAATGTGCTTCCGACCAGATGATAGCTAATTGATGGATCACTAATTATATAACTTATCTGGGCCTTAAAATAAAGATCATGACCTTATAATCATATGTAATGAGGATTCCATTTAGAAGTGCATGAAGAGATAGGAACCCTGTCAAAGGGCTCAAATACTGGTTACTATCCTCAGTTGCCTTAACTTCTTTAAACCATGACATACAAACCTCTCTCTATGCTTATTGTTCATTATGTTGATGTTCTGCAACTCTTATCTCAAATGGTTTTTCTTCTTTATCTACTTGCTTACTCTTCTCCTACTCCAAGCTCAGTCCCTCCCGTGGATTAGTCTATATTTCAAAGTGTGCAGTATTCCTCTCTAGATTTGTCCTTTCTTAGAAAATTGTTCCGTGACACCTGGGTGGCTTGGCTGGTTAAGCGACTACCTTTGGCTCAGGTCATGATCCCAGAGCCCTGGGATGAGGTCCCGCATCAGGCTCCCTGCCCAGTGGGGAGCTTGCTTCTCCCTCTCCTTTTGCTGTTTGGCCTGCTTGTGCTTTCTCGCTGTTAAATAAATAAGTAAAATATTTAAGAAAAATAAAATAAAATAATATAAAATTGTTCCAATATTATCTGTTGTCCACACAGCAGCCATCAAATTACCTACCATAGTCTCTCAATATATTCTGGTTTGCTTCTTACTATTTATTTCATCTCACTCAGTAGGTCTTGGCATTTCTCATTGGACTAATGCAACAGTGTTCAAACTGGACTTTTTCTCCATTAGCCTTTTCACCTAGTCAATTTCATATACTTTCCTAAAAATGACCGAATTTTGTGGCTGTTCAAAATCCTCCAATGATCCTCCAGAAGTCCTTAGGATACAGTTTAAGTTCTTGAATATGGCCTTCAAAGCTATTCATTATTATTTCTATATTTACTGTTTTTTTTCACTGAACACTTCTCCTTTCTTGAGTCAAGATGTCTTGAAAAGTCTTTTCTTATCCAGAACATATTATATCTTTACAAATTCATCTCACATTATCTGGACTATTCCTACCTGCTCTGCTCCTCCACCATTAACTGCACAGAATACCCACAGTAATCTTCCAAAATTACCTCATCTAAGAACTTTTTCTAAGTCCACCTCACTGTTACAGGTGGTATGTCTCCTTTTTTGTTTTTTATATCCCTTTCATGCCCTTAAACAATCTAACTTTTCACATCATAGTTTAACTATATGTTTCTGTGTCTTCTCCCATGAAAACATGTTTCAAAGGAGAGAGAATGCTATGGATTTTGAGATTTTCCAAGACTAATGAAGTTTAAACCTACAGCATGTGAATACTAATGTTCATTAATGAATAAATGAATGAAATAAAAAAGTATCAGAAAAATACAAAACGGAGTTAGAGCTTCAAATATAGTGAGATTTCATAAGGAATGGGGGGGGGTTTCCTTTCCTGGTTGAAAATCATACCTAGTGATTTGAAGTAAAGGTAAGTTGACTGACATAAGTTATGAAAATACAGGAGTATTTACCCCAGAAGAAATACTGAATTTGTGATAAGCATCATGGGAATAACAACTGTTTGGAGCTGGTTATACACTGAAATTCTTTCATCTTTCTGACCTTTTCTCATGTAGCATATTGGCAGATACTTTTTTAAATAAAGGAGAATAGTATAAAAGGTAAAGAAGATAAATTATGGAAAAGATTATCAGCAATATATGGTCTTAATATCAAATATTAAAATGAAGTCAGAGTCAGAAACAATGAATATTAAAGAAGATTAAGTATTTTATTTTGAAGATTAGGAAAGAAAATAACACTTTTAAGCATTTTAGTATGTTTTTTTAAAAAATAATGCATTCCAAGTGATTCAATCCCTTTAGTCTTATTAAGCACATTTGAGAAGGAGCTATTTCTCATAGAGGCAGTAGTTATGTTTTTCAATGTATGAAATTACTTCATAATTGTAAAATTTATGTGTGCTGGGAAAAGAAATGAGATACACAGTTTCAAGTAAACTCCATCAAAAATAATTTTTAGGGACGCCTGGGTGGCTCAGTGGGTTAAGCCGCTGCCTTCGGCTCAGGTCATGATCCCAGCGTCCTGGGATCGAGTCCCACATCGGGCTCCTTGCTTGGCAGGGAGCCTGCTTCTCCCTCTGCCTCTGTCTGCCATTCTGTCCGCCTGTGCTCGCTCTCTCTCCCTCTCTCTCTGACAAATAAATAAATAAAATATTAAAAAAAAGAAAAAAAATAATTTTTAAAATGCAAGGTAATAAAAGCCATGATCTTTTTATTTAGGTAAACATAGAGGAAAAGGCTCTGAAGTATAGGAATACTTTTATTTCATTGACCTTTGCTGTACTGTGCTTTGCAGATACAGGTTTTTTTGGTTGTTTTTTTCCTTACAAATCAAATGTTTGTGTCAACCCTCCATCAGGCAAGTGTACTAGCACCATTTTTCCATCAGCATTTGTTTACTTTGTGTCTCTGCATCACATTTTGGTATGTCTCACAATATTTCAAGTTTTTTAATTATTATTTTATTCATTATGGTGATCTGTTATCAGTGTGATGTTATTATTGTAATTGTTTTGGGGCACCACAAACCATACCCATATAATACCCTGAACTTAATAAATACAATTCATGTGTTCTGAGTGCTCCATCAGCCAGCCATTTCCCCATCTCTCTTCCACTCCTCAGGACTCCCTATTCATGGAGACACAACAATGCTGAAATTAGTCCAATTAATAACCCTACTATGGTCTGTAAATTCAAGCAAAAAGAGTTGCATGCTTCTCATTTTAAATCAAAAGCTTAGTGAGGCTGAGAGAGGCAAGGAAGCCATGTAAGAAAAGCTTGAAACCAGCAGAAGTCAGTTTATGAGGTTTAAGGAAAAAAGTTGTTTCTATAACATCATCATGAACAGTGAAGCAGCAGGTGCTGATGGAGAAGCTGCAGCAAGTTCTCAACTACATTTTCAATGTAGACAAAACAACCTTCTTTTGGAAGAAGATGTCATCTAGTACTTTCATAGCTAGAAAAGAGAAATCAATGCCTGACTTCAAAGTTTCAAAGGACAGGCTGATTGTTTTGTTAGGGACTAATGTAGCTGGTGACTTGAAGTTGAAGCCAATGCTTATTTACCATTCTGACAACCCAAGAGCCCTTAAGAATTAGGCTAAATCTCTTCTGCCTGTGCTTTAAAAATGAAACAATACTAGGATGACAGAACATCTGTTTAAAACATAGTTTACTGGATATTTTAAGCCTACCATTGAGGCCTACTGTCAGAAGACTCCTTTCAAAATATGACTGCACATTAACCATGCCCCTGATCACCCAAGAGTACTGATGGAGATGGACAGTGAGATTAATGTTGCTTTTATGCCTGCTAACACAATATCCATTCTGCTGCTCATAGACCAAGGAGTCATTTCAACTTCCGAGACTTAATATTTAAGAAATATATTTCATAAAGTTAGAGCTGCCATAGATAGTGATTATACTGAGGGATATGGGCAAAGTCAACTGAAAACCCTTCTGGATAGAACTCACCATAGACACCAGTAAGAACATTCATGATTTATGGGAAGAGCTCAAAAATATCAACATTAGCAGGAATTTAGAAAAAGTTGATTTTAACCCTCACAGATGATTTTAAAGTTTTCAAGACTTCAGTGAAAGAAGTAACTGATGTTGATAGCAGCAGCAAGAGAACTAGAATTAGAAGTGGAGCCTAGAAATGTGACTGAACTGCTGTAATCTCATGACAAAATTTTAATGAATGGGGAATTGCATCATACAGATGAGCAAAGAAAGTGGTTTCCTGAGATGGAATCTACTCCTGGTGAAGAAGCTGTGAGGACTGCTGAAATGACAACAAAGGATTTAGACCATTACATACCATACACTGAGCTAATAAAACAGTGGCAAGTTTCAGAGGATTGACTCCAGTTTTGAAAGGAGTTTTACTGTGGGTAAAAAGCTATCAAAAATATCAAATACAGAGAAATCATTTCTGAAAGGAAAAGTCTATCACTGTGGCAATGGCCACAGCCTCCTTGACCTTCAGCAGCCACCACCCTGATCAGTCAGCAGCCATCAAAATAGAAGCAAGACCCTCCATCAGCAAAAACATTATGACTTGCTGAGAGCTCAGGTAATGGTTAGCATTTTTTAGTAATGAAGTATTTTAAATTAAGCAATATATGTTATTTTAGACATAATACTAGTATATACTTAAGGAGATTTTAATAATAGTGTAAACATTACTTTTATGCACTGGGAAACAAAAAACTCACCTGACTTGCCTTATTGTGATATTCACTGTACTGCGATATTTGCTCTATTGTGATACTGGCTGTACTGCAATATTTACTGCAGTTGCTAGTATATATACTTCAGATACCTTTATCTTCTGTGCATTAGTTCTGGGCATTGCCCAACACAAGGATAAGTGCACTTATTTTTTCTTTTTAACAAGAGTGGAACACATTTTGAAGATGACCTGTGTTTCCAAATATTCTGTCAATTGGTTTGCTTGTATCACTTTCTATGTAGAAATTGAGGAAAAACACTTCATCCTTGAGAAAATATTATTCTTGAAAAATATTTCCAAGGTTGGCCTAAATTTGAGAGGAAAATGGCAAAGCTATGCCATAAATTAAACATTTACTTAAGTGTCTTTTTTCTGAAGTATTCTTCAAAATCTGCTGTTTACTTTAGAGCTAAAGAACATCTTATTCCAAAACCAGATAGTTAAAAAACAAAACAAAACAACAACAACAACAAGACCTGGATAGTTAAATACTCCTTCATAAAAATGCATCGTTGCTCTTTTTCCACCAAAGTAATTTTTGAGTACAGTAGTTAAAATCTTCAATTAAATAGGTACATTTCTCGTTTTCTTCATCCTAGTTTGTGAGCTGCTTCTATTTATAGTCACATAACTTTTTGGTAATAAAGAGATTATTCAATACCTTTACTGACCAAGAGGTGAAGTGCTTTCCACGTCCAAGTATATTTGGATTGTTACACAGAAACCTGGTATTTGTGAGTCCCCATTAACTCATAAATGAATCTCCCTGAAGAGTCTGACAGACTGATCTTATGGCCACAAAATACAACAACTAGAAACAAGACATCCTCCAAATCAATCTTATCATTCTATATAGATAAAACCTAAAGGTAGTGTTATGTCTAAATCCTCACATTTTTGCAAGAGAACTTGACTTTACCATGGAGTAAAATAAAAAGCCCAATAATACACAGAAACTGCCAGATCCTGTTCACCTGGATTCAAATCTCCAATGAACCATCTGTTCTAAAAAAAAACCTCCAATTTTATTACAATCATGTCAGGTTGATTTATTTTGAGATTTAGTTTCAGTGAGAAATTGAGAAACCCTCTTCAATGATGAATTGTGAATATGAGTGAGTAATCATGGTCACACTTGAAAAGTAATATAATGCAAATATTATAAGTTAATAATGTAGATAAAATGTTTGGAAATAAACACCAAAAACCCTGCTTTTTGATTAACTACAGACTTTCTTGTGTATCATAAATAAAACTACACAGTCTAATTGTTTGAATCACAATGTAATTAAATTATACTACTGTTGAACTCATACAAGTTTAAATTATAAGAACAGTACATGATTATTAATGGAAACATACAAAATAAATCTGAAGAATAGCATAAAAATACTATCATCCATGCCCATGTTTTTCTGTAGGTGTTTCTATTTTTATAATCCTATTCAATTTTGTTTAAAAAAGTAAATATTGAGAGTTCAATACAGCCCACTAGACATTATAAAATCTGAAGAGAAAGAGTACAAGTGATTTTTTTGTTTAAGACATTTACAAATGAGTTAGGAGGAATGATACAAAGAAAAAGGAATCCCAAAAATTATAATGTGACTTTAAGAAACATTCTACAGAGAAAATTCCCTAGTGAACATACAGAACAAAGTACAGTTATAGAAGGAGTCAGTTTCACTCAGATGGGTCTAAGACTATGCTCTGACGAAAGATGGTGTATGATGTCTCATCAGTAAGGGGTAACATGTCTTCTTTGGAGAAGTGATGTACTAAAAAGAAGGGCCATATTTACCCCAATGTTCATACCAGCAGGGTCTACAACCGCCAAACTGTGGAAAGAGCCAAGATGTCCTTCAGCAGATGAATGGATAAAGAAGATGCAGTCCATATATACAATGGAATATTACTCACCCATCAGAAAGGATGAATACCCAACTATTCTATCAACATGGATGCGACTGGAGGAGATTATGCTGAGTGAAATAAGTCAAGCAGAGAAAGTCAATTTTTGTATGGTTTCACTTACTTATGGAACATAAGGAATAACATGGAGGACATTAGGAGAAGGAAAGGAAAAGTGAATTGAGGGAAATCAGGGGAGAAGATGAACTATGAGAGACTGTGGACTCTGAGAAACAAACTAAGGGTTTTAGAGGGGAGGCAGGGTGGGGACATGGGTGAGCCTGGTGGTGGGTATTACAGAGGGTACATGTTGTATGGAGCATTGGGTGTGGTACATAAAAAATGAATCTTGGAATACTGTAAAAATAAAATAAAAATTTTAAAAATAAGGGGTAATATGACAAATGAAGGCATGAGGAAGGAATAAAGTTAGGAGTACATCCTAAGGAAATTACAAGTAGGAGAAAATAGTCTTCAGACTCAGCAAGAATGGCATCAAAAGAGAATACTGGATAAATGATGAGATAAGATTCTAGAGACTCTGAAAGGGGAAAAATAGTATAATCAAAGCAGAGTGATGGAAAGAATTGTTTGATAATAGAATGCAGAATAGCCTGGAGTATGAAGAGAAAAAGTTAAGAGACATGTTAAAAATTATTGCAATAAATCAAACCTAACAGACTAAAAGCCTTAGTGAGAGTGATTAATAAAATTTCTATAATTCCTATGATTTATTGATATGTAGAAAGATTGAAATTCTTGAAAACTAAAAGTGAGATTTTATTTTTACTGGATGCTTGTGGGAAGAGGACAGGAGACAGATATAGGTGAGGAAGACACATCTGTTTCCCTTACTTATGCTTCAGTTCAGAAATAGTATGTTGCATAAACTGTGAGAAGCAGTGAGGACATATCTGTCTCTACTGTGAACACTAAAAGGAAAGAGCTGTGCAAGATGAGTGTAGAAACAGCAGAGATTATGACAGCTTACAAAGCAGACCGATGTGACTAAACACACAGACAACTTCATTTCATCTTCCAGACCTTTCTCTGTTTTTAGAGGCCGGCCATCGGGCCCACCATGAAGAGGGACTGGTCACCTTACAATAGAGAAATAGCATGTACTTGGAACAAAAAAGGAAGACAAAGCGGACACTTTCAGGGATGAGGTTTCATTGGCTGGGTAATCCAGGGATATTTGGATGGCTTTAACCAAACTGAGAGAATCTGAACTCTGAATTTTACTCGCTGTCAATTTCAATAAGCTAATAGAACACCCACTGGGTGGATTCTGCCATTAATCCCCAAGAACCAGCATAAGATGAGGGGATCCATTTCCTCTGAACTACATGATGTCATGAAAGCCACTTCTCCATACCTCAAATGTTATTTTAGAGAGAAGGAAATGAATCTCCAATAAAATGCAGTCTTCAAATGAGACTGAGTTAAAGCTAAAGAGACTGATAAAACTAAAGGATTAGAATGAGTTTAGATTAGGTAAGATCGAAATTAGTTTATCTCATACCCAGAGGAAAGGAGATGAGAACAATCTGTGAGAATAAAGAACTCCACACTGCTCTCCTCACTTAAGAGTGAAGTGGCAGTAATCTAAGACAGCATTACTAAACCTGTAACTACGATTTTCCTTTTATGGCTACCACAAGTTGGTATCATAAACCAAAGATGTTAAGAGTCTACAGAACAATTTTCTTTCCTGGAGAGAGTCAGAAAGTCATGGAATCAGAGAATCCACGTAAGTGGGGGAAAAGGTAGGTCCTTGAGCCTGGTACAGTTGTACCACTTTGGGTCTGTAATAGCTTCTTGAGTTAATTTTGCTCTTGTAGGTCGCTGGATGGGAGTCATACATTTTAACAGAAGTTGCTTGGGAATAGAGGAGAAACAACTAATGAATAGACTCTCAAGTTAGTAAGACCCAGCATTCAAATGTTCTAAGACTATTCTGAAGACAGAGGAAAGAAAAGGGAGAATGTCAGCTGAGGAAAGAATAAGAAAAATCGATAAAAAGTACTACAGACAAACAAAACTGCAAAATGACACAGCATCCCTTCAGTGTTAAAAAGTTACCAAAAAAATGTGCCTACAGTGCTAGGGGATTTACATAATCTTTTCAGCTCAAATAACCAAACTATTTCATTTATCTATATCATTCTTTCCATTTCTAGTATCACTCTCCTATCTAGGGTTTCATATCCCCTCACCGGAAATACTATGGGAAATTCCGAATTGGGATACTAACCTTCAGGCTTTCCAACCAGATTATGATAAACTCCACAAGGACTGGACCACATTAGGTTTATATAGGTGTGTGAGAGCTGTTCCCACACTCCCTTTCATTTTTTTAAAAGATTTTTTTAATTTATTTGACACAGAGAGAGAGATCACAAGCAGGCAGAGGCAGGCAGAGAGAGAGAGAGAGAGAGAAGCAGGCTCCCTGCCAAGCAGAGAGCCCGATGCAGGGCTCGATCCCAGGACCCTGAGATCATGACCTGAGCCAAAGGCAGAGGCTTTAACCCACTGAGCGACCCAGGCGCCCCCTCCCTTTCATTTTTAACAGATACTGTTAAGCGATTCCAATGTTCTTCAGCACAGCACACCATAAGACTTTACTGATTTATCAGGGTTGTCAAACATGATAAAAAATATTTACCACTTCTGGACTGTAGGTAGGAATCAGATTCAGAAAGAGAACACATACCTAATCATTTCTAAACTAGATACCAATCCAAACCAAACCTCTAGCTAAATTATTTTGAATTAACCATCTAAATGAAAGTGGATTCCTATGACAAAAACTAGCAATTCCAGTGAGAATAGCAAACCTTGCACAGAAGAAGTGAGATGACAGAGTGTGTTTAGCATCACTTGCTTGTTTTTTTGTTATGTGCTTCAGTTTATAAAATCTTAAAAATATAAAAAGAGGGGTGCCTGGGTGGCTCAGTGGGTTTAAGCCTCTGCCTTCGGCTCAGGTCATGATCCCTGGGATCTAGCCCCACATAGGACTCTCTGCTCAGCAGGGAGCCTGCTTCCTCCTCTGTCTCTCTGCCTGCCTCTCTGCGTACTTGTGATCTCTGTCTGTCAAATAAATAAATAAAATCTTTATTTATTTGTTTATGTATTAATTATACCAATCATATATATATATATACATATATATGTATATATATATATATATATGCATTCAATTTCAGCCGGGAAGAAGTTCTGTATCCTGCTCCATTTGAGGTTACAGAGAGAAGAGACTTAGGCAGAAATGCTGTTCCACAGAGTTGGAGAAACAAAGAAGCAAACACAGGTAATGGCATTTCTCAATTAATGGGATCCTGAAGGCATGTTAACCACAATATTACCCCCCAAACACACACATCAGGACATGGAGTGTGCCTTAGCATGAAGCTCAGCCAGACACTTCTCTGGAAATTTGGAGGGAAATGGTTAGAACAGCTTTATCTTGATTAGAATGTCTTAGACAGACTATTCATAAAACTGTATTATTGCATGTTCTAGAAATGTCCTTTTCCTGATCATCCTTGAGGCCTGTGAAAGATGGCAAACAAGTCTATGACTAAACCAATGTCCTTCATGTTATTGTCTATCTTGTCTACTAAGGTAGGCAGACTCAGGTTCTCTTTTCTATAACCCAAATACAAACACTAATAATATAAATGAAGAATTCACTTATGATAGAGCAATTTCAACAGAATTACCTTGTAGGAGTTCTTAAGATCTGAAAAGATTTAGAACTTCTTTCTCAATATCATGTACCTCAAATCTGTTCAATACACATTGATATAATTTTTAATTTTTTCATTTGTGTAAATAATATAAAGTATATTTTAGGAACTGATACTGATTTCTAATTATATATCCTAAAAATAAGTAATATTCTCCACAAAATTGTAAAATCCTGAGTTTCTCTGATAATGTGGTTAGATATGTAAAGACAAGTAAAAGCTGGTAATTAACATTAAGAGAAGAGGGTGGGATTATGGACATTGGGGAGGGTATGTGCTTTGGTGAGTGCTGTGAAGTGTGTAAACCTGGTGATTCACAGACCTGTACCCCTGGGGATAAAAATATATGTTTATAAAAAATAAAAAATTAAAAAAAATAAAATAAAATAAAAAAATAAAAAGATATTACTAACTTCATGAGTATTTTTAAAACTTTTTCTGCACTGAAATCATGTATCACATATTTTCTACTATCTTTACAAATTATTAGCCACCTATTTTTAGAGTAAGTTCTAAGCATCTAGCAAAAATATGAATAACCCTGAAACATTCACATACCTTTTCATACTTGCTTCTACCAATCACATACTCATTCTACATTAAATGGACCAGGAGGGCCAGATTTATGTGACTACTTGTCACATTGGTACATGAGATCTTAGACTTGAGAATGAACATGGGAAATCATGACAGTGGGAAAAGGGAAGCAGGATCCAGAGGAATTGATGCACAAAATAAATCTGAAAGCAGCCCAACGTCATGTAAGACAACTGATGTCCATCTGTGTTGGGGCCATGTTTAGTACTTTAGCCTCTCTTCCATTTGCAGTGCTGCCAACTTTTCAAGTACCAGAAAAGGAATGGTGGAAGGTGTTAATTAGGGTGTTGAGTTCTGCTGCTTCAAAGAAAATTATAAACACTCTAAGGCTTATACAATAAAGAAAAATATTACGGGTCTACAATCATAGTATAAGTCACAAAACAGTCTACTCATTCTGGAAACAATCCTTATCATTTTAGTGATTTTGATAACTAAAAGTAGGATATGAAAATGAAAGATGTCTCTTTTTTTTTGGAGGGGGATTCCAACTGTCTTGAGACTACTTGAAAGGCTCCTTAAAAATATAAAGAAATGTGTTTTGTACTCTTAAGCATTCATAATTTTCCCCAAAGATAACAGAAGAATTCATTCATTTCAAAAGAATCCAATATGTGGCTAAGCTTCTAGGCATAGTTTACACCCCTTGTACTCCAAAAACACTAATTCCTGAATTATAAGAGAAATGAACTAATATAGGAGCATATGGTCATGGGGTGATCTGGTCTTGAGCAATGCAAGGGCTATTATCTCTAATAAAATTTTTCTCTTACTTGTAAATCTACATGCCCCATGTGTTAATTTGATGGTACTATCCATGATGGATAGTAGAACTGTTACTAGTAATATTCAGGAAAAGAAAACAATTTTAAAAGCACCCTGTAGCACAGGAACAAAGGTAAGAAATGAAAATTAGTTGCTATAAAAATACATGTAATGATAAACTGCATGACAGAAAATCAGAGGTTTCTCTGAAGAAAATATCAGCAATGGCACAGAGGTGTGTGTGTGTGTGTGAATGTATGTCTGTGTGTGTATGTGTATTCTGCAAGAAAAATCTGAAGAAAGAAGGGCATGGTGAGTGAATGTGTTTAATGTGCCATTTAGTGACCCTGGTAAAAATCTGCTGCTGAGGATAGCAAGAGAATGGACTAGAATAGCCACTGGAAATCATTTATAAAAGATGTATATAAATTTCAACTGTCAAATTGAATTATTACCATATGTACACATCAATATATTTTTCTCATTAAATTTCTTTGGAAGAAAAGAGTTCACTTTAAAACAACCTACACATTAGATTAAGCTCCCAGATATTTACCACAATTCTCTCATGATCAGGGCAGGAGAAACACAAAATTAACTTTATTTCTTCTTAATGTACATTACATCACATAAGTAGTAGATAATATCATTAGTAACAACATCTCAAAAGAGTTCACTATGTACTTCAATTTCCTCATTGCACTAAAATGTACAATTTCAATGGCACCTTGTATGTATTTCCCAAATTAGAATATGCTTCCCTTACAACATGGACATCATTGAAGCAATTTACCTGAGCTGGCTAAGCAAAGAAAGCTGGGTGGCTGAACCTTAACAGCTTTACTGGTTTCATAAAACAAAACTAAACATATTTGTTGGGGAAGAAGGGAGATTAAAGAGGAAACATGGCTATTGCATGGTAGAAAAAAGCTGTCTTGTAGTCTAGCTATTTTTACCCAGCTCTGACCTATCTTGACACAAACCATTACAATAAAATTTCAAGCACTGTGCCCTCCAATCATTGAAGATACAGCCACAGTTACTGAACCAGTCATTCCTACTGGTTAAAATCCTATCTGGCTTCCCTTTGTCTAAAGAATGAAGTCCAGACTTTTGAAATTATCCTTCCCTATCCCATTCACTAAACTTTCCAAACACCTGACGTCTTCAGCATCTCTTGAAAAACACAAGCACATTAATTATTTCATTTTTAAAATCTATTTTCTGTGTCAGAAATGACCTTATATATCATCCACCATATCTGGAAAATCCTTCACTGGCTTTTATAAACTACCTCAAATGACTTCTCCTTCCCTTTTTCTTTGAAGCTTTTCCAGGCAGTCCTTGATCTTGGTGTTTCTACAATACTTTGGCGGTATCTCTCCAAAAGTACCTATGAAAATTTACCTCAGCTGTTTGCTTTCATGGCTGCCTTACTCTTTTGACTGAAGAACCCATTTCTAACCCACTTATGAATTCCAAACACCTGGCATAATAGACGGAGACTGGGTAAAAACTACTCAAAGACTAGCAGGTGGAAGAATGTCTTCCATTAAAGTTTGTGTAGTTTCAGGTATTACACTGGAGATGTACACAAAACAAACTGAGTTCTTAGAAAATTACATGACTGACAAGAATGAAGGATATATAGAACTCTGACATCAACAGTTTCATTACTTAGTTTATCTACATTGATAAAACAATGTTAAATGGACCAGGCTAATAAAAAGTATTATGTGTTCTATAAAGAAATTATTAAAAATGTATAGGGTTTAAGAAAATCCAATAAATTGCAATCACTGAGTATGAGAACAGTTAGAAAATTATTATCTATTACTCAATGCTGTAATTCATTAAACAATAAGGTCTGTACCCTTTAATTCTCTATTGAATGTCAAGTAGCTGAAGGGATAATATTCAATTAGTGATTTCATGATTCCTTATTTTTATTACCATGTAATACACATAATACATGTATTATTATACACTTAGTACTTTTTAAGAATGATCCATTACCTATAATCTTCGTAACAGGGATGCCTGGGTGCCCCAGTCAGTTAAGCATCTGACTCTTGATTTCAGGTCCATTCATGATCTCAGGGTCAAGGGATTGGGCCCCCCTCCTTTTGCTCAGCTCAGAGTTTTCTTAAGATTCTTTCCCTCTGCTCCTCCCCCCTCGTTTGCATGTTCTCAAGCTTACATGAACACATACACTTTCTCAAATAAATAAATCTTCCATTTTGTCTTCCTCTCTGGTTTCATCTTGTTTCATTTTTTGCTCTCTGTTTCCCGAGACTCTTAATCTTAGGAAACAAACTAAAGGTTGCTGGAGGAGAGGGGGATGGAGGGATGGGGTAACGAGGTGAAGGACATTAGGGAAGGTATGCGTTGTAATGAGCACTGGGTATTACATGAGACTGATGAATCACAGATCTGTACCACTAAAACAAATAACACATTACATGTTAATTAATTGAATTTAAATTTATTTTTTTATAATTTTCTTATTATGTTATGTGGCCATATAGTACCTCATCAGTTTTTGATGTAGTGTTCCAAGACTCATTGTTTGCATCTAATACACAGTGCTCCATGAAATACGTGCCCTCCTTAATACCTGTCACCAGACCAACCCAAACCTCCACCCTTGTTCTCTCTAAAATCCTCAGTTTTATTCCCAGAGTCCATAGTCTCTCGTGATTCCTTCCCTACCCCTCTCTACATGAAGGACTTTAGAAGGAAGGGAAAAATGAATTCAAATCTTTAAAGAAATCTATAAATTTTGAATGTGATCCATATAGTTTTGCAAAAGTGATGGTCTGTTATCTTAGCCAAAAATAATACTGACCACATCTAATACAGTATATGTAATGTTCAAGAGTTAAATGTTTTTACCACTGCAGGCTTATCAGAAATTTAATATGGAGACTGCTCATTTTAATGCTGAAGTCTCACATTTTTATCTTTAGCAAGGATGACTTACAGATAATTAACACACATGATATAAGGAAAGCACAAATAATTTCTTTAAATGATTCAGTGATTTCTCTGTGCCAAGTTACATACATACATCTATAAAAGCTCAATTGTTATCCTGGCCTATTAAAATAAAATATACTGTTTAATTAAAAGTACATAAATCTTTCAAAAACTTAAAACAAAACAAAACAAAACGAGAAACTGAAGTTTGGAGTAACTGTTTCCAAGTCCACATGACATAGCAGTGAAACAAGAATCCAAACCCAAGCAGTCTGATGCCAACATTATGGTATTGTCTAAGAATGAAAGGTAATGAGGCAGAGAAAATCATATGAACACCCTGAGATCTGATTCATAAGCACTGATATTTACATTCATCTTAAATTCTAGCTAGTTTCTTAAGTGGTATGAAACGAGTTAGTGGAACATTTCAATGAAGAAAGAGTTCCAGCTTAAAAATGAAAAAAATTTTCTTTCACTTCACTTCAACTACCAACTCCATATCCAATGGTGATTGAGAAGGTAGCATTTCCCTCATTTCACCAAGACCTTATGTTTTGAGTGCTTACTATTTTTTAATATGAGTCAAGGATGTTTGTAAAATCTTATTTTTCTTACTAGTAGCATGAAACATACAGAAATATTTTACACTTAGGTGTTTTTAATATTTATTCAACAGCAATTCTAAAAGGCCATTAAAATATGGCATGGAGGATTTCCACCTCCAGAATGGCAGTATGAGGAGCTCTGTAGTTCTATTCCTCAGGAAAGAACCATTGGTAAAAATTTTAAAACACACACACAAAAACAACCATTTAAATGGCCCTAAGGGCATTTAGCAAATTATCCTAAGAAAGAGCAAATGAAGAAACATTTATTCAAGAAATTCCACTGAATTGCCATTAGGACAGTCTGCGGCACTTGAGTAATTACCTAGTCCCTTCCTCCCCGTTGGAATCTCAGCATAAAGATGACAGCACCAATCTGAGCAGGTGTGGCCAATAAAGTGGGGCAACTTTACTCCCCAATGTTCTTGTCAAGGGCTATGGTATCTTCCCCAAATCAGTAAGTAGGACACCAGAAATTCTCAGCCCCTGAAGTTCCATGGGGCTAAATTCCTGATGAGTGCAGCTGAGAGAATAAGGGTTCTCTTCTTCCATTCACCTTCCCCCCACAACACACACACACACACACACACACACACACACACACACGCAAAACACACACAGAACAGAGGCTCTACTGCAGCTTTGACATGCTGAGAATCCTGGAGCTGGGCCCTCATCACCCTCACCCCATCTCATTCGTAGGGCAGAAGTTCCTTTCTGAGAGAGGTAAGCTAAAAAGACCAGACTACAGGCCCTTAACCAGCATACAGGTCACAAAGCAGATACGCCAGTCCATGAGAAGCAGCCTATTAGTCCTGTCCCCAGTGTAGGAGCAGAAGCTCACAGATTTTGCCCAAGGGCAGAATCGATCAATAAGAGAGACCTGAAACATTCTTCAGATAACTGACTTTATTTGAAACCGAGTAGAGGGATGTTCAAGCCGAAGGGTACTCTTGAAAACAATGGATGTTTTGGTGGTAAGCATTATGAGCAACAAGCTAAACCATAGGACAGCTAGTTTACTACAGAGAACCAAGGAAGAGATAGCTATGGAAAGCCATTCTGAATTCAGAAAAAAACTCAAAGACTTCCCTTAAAAGCTGCCTTGCAAAGGGACAGGAGTTTAACTAAACAATGTAGACTGATTTATACCTTCAGGTAACATCCAAAACAACAGAGCAATTAGAAGACAATGGAGCCTAAAAACTGGGTCTAACAGCAAAGGCAGACAGTTTAACAGAGACCAGGGAAAGAGACAAAGAAAGACTTCCTAAAACTCTGTCAACCCAGAGTAACTATCACACGCCTAAAAAGCTGTACCCTCTGAGGAGTGGCATGAAAGGTTTCATGCTGTGGGAAAAATGCACTTTTAGTTCAGCCAATGATAAAACAAATAAATAAACAAAAACACCCCCCAGAGGGTGTTTGAGGAGTATCATCATTCACTATCCAGAGTTTCTATAACATATTATCTGAAATGCACAATTTTCTCCAAGAAAATTACAAGACATGCAAAGAAACAGGAAAATCTGTCCTATCCACAGAAAACTAAGCAGGAAACAAAAAATGCCTATGAGAAGGACCGGATGTCAGATTTAACAAAGTACTCAAAGCAGCGACTGTAAATATGTTAACAACAATCAAGGAAAACATGTTTAAAAAATGCAGGAATATATGATGACAGTGTTCATCAATTAAAGATGTCAATAAAAAGAAATTAGTAAAAACAAATGAAAACTATGGAGATAAAAATTATAATAACTAAAAATAATTGGCTAGAGCGCCTCGAGAGTAGATTTGAACTAGCAGAACAAAAAATTGGCAAATGTAAATAGTTCGATAGAGAATATGCAATCCCAGGAAAAGAGAGAAAAAAGATTAAAGAAAAATTAAAGCCTTACAGAGAGTTGGGGCACCATTAAGCATACAACACACATGTAATAGAAATACCAGAAAGAGAATAAAGGAACAGAAAACATATTCCCAAGGAAACAATGGTGGAAACTTTTAAAATTTTATTTTTTTTAAGAAAAGCAATTCATTTATACATCCAAGAAGCTCACCAAACACTCAAAGCATGAGAAATACAGAGATATACATACATGCACAAACACATCCATGCACAAACACACAAAAATTCTGAAAGAGAGATTTTTGAAAGTAGCAAAAGAAAAATAACTTATCACCTGGAGGAAACTCTAATAACATTAACAGTTCACATCTCAACAGAAACTAAGGAGGTCAGAAAGCAGTGGATAATATATTCAAAGTGCTGACAGAAACAAACTCCCAGAACCTTATATACAGTAAAAACAACAACAACAACAAACTCTCAAAATTAAGTTGAAGTAAAGACATTCCCAGACAACCAAAATCAGAAACAATATGTTGCTAGCAGAACTGCCTTAACAAAAAATACAAGAGGAAATTGTTCATGCTGAAAGTCAGTGACCCCAGATGAGAAGCTAAATTTCTCACAGAAAAAATAATGGCTACCATAAGGCAATATTGTAATTATAAAAGACAGTAAAAAAGGCAAAATTCTTCTCCTTTCTTAAAACTGATTTCAAGACAATTGAATAAAACAACATGTTATATAATTGTACTATAAGTCCTCTAATATATATACATATAACAATATATATATATATATATATATATATATTACATAATATATTTGACAATAACACAATGAAGGTAGATGGGAGTAAAACTGGAATAAGGAATAAGAAAGTGGAATAAGAAAATGACACCTCTGGGTAAATCGTACCTGTAGGACCAAATAATAAAGAGAACAAGAAATGGTAAGAAAGAAAGTTCATGTAACAAACTCTATAAATATATACTTCTCCTACTTCTATCAGCTTCTTTAAAATACAGCATGAATTTTTCTCTGGCATAAATCTCAGCTCTCTCTACTCTTTGTAATAGAACCTTAGGGAGTAGAGAGTAAGAAGAGACAACCAGTCAAACCTTGGCAAAGGGTTATCAGAAGGGAATGTCTTCTTCCTCCTAATATTCCCTTGGAATAGTGTATTAGAAAAATAATTTCAGCCTTTTTCCCACCCCAACTCAATCTTTCTCGCAAAAGAAGAATGAATTGATCTGATTGGCAAGGTGGGAAAATTCTAACATTCAGTGATCACTTCTTCATGACTGAGCAATTGTGCTTTCTTTTCTCTGCCCTATTCTTGGGTGTGAGGCAGTGATTGCCCATGCAGTTGGCTGGGTATATGCCTTCCCCACATGTTCATCTTTCTATGACTGGATCTCAAGGATCTATGGGACAGGTCACGAAAAGCCATATTGTGGTAATAGTTTCCACAGGAAAACAGGCCCATATAGTAAGTTCAATGTTTACATGGCAATAATAATAATAATAATAATAATAACAATACCTGAAAAGTTATTCCCAACTACCACTAAAATATACACTAAAAAACAAACACTGGACTTCAAAAATATAGTAGGGAAAATGACAAATTGAGGAAGAACTTTCATTACTAAAGTATTTAGAATTAAAATGAAAGAATACATGGATTAGGCATAGCTTGCTCTCTGGAAAGCAACTACCAGGATACTGTCAAGAACATAAATCTCCATTACTCTAATATACATGGTATACAGCACTACCCTAAGCACAAATCAGCCATTTACTTCCCTGATTCATTAGAACTACTATAGTCTCACTTCAATTTCTTTTCCTTCTCTTCCTTTTTTCTTTCTTTCTTTTTTTAATAATTTATATATTTATTTGAATGAGAGAGCACAAGCTGGGGGAGCAGCAGAGGGAGAGGGAGAAGCAGGCTCCCTGCTGAACAGGGAGCCCAATGTGGGACAAAATCTCGGGACCCTGAGATCATGACCTGAGTCAAAGTTAGACAGTTAACTGACTGAGCTACCCAGGTGCCCATCCCCTTTTGTCTTTTTTGTATTAGTTTCTCTCTTCCTACATTGATTCCAATACTCTAATTCAGAAATCAAAATATAGTTGGGAAACAGAAGTGGATGGTAGATCATATGGCATACTCAGATCTGTAGACACTTCAGAAAAAGCACTATTAAGTATATACAGAAAGAAGAATATAGAACAGTGCATAATGGGGATGTATACTTCCCTGTATAGCACCTGTACAGAAAGTACAAAAATTGGTTAAACGGTTATAAATGGTTATTGAGATTTCTGTCTTCATTTATTATTCTCTACTTTGTATGTATTTAGAAATTTCTAACAGAAGTTTAAGATTAAAAAAATCTATAAGCAGGGATGCCTGGGTGGCTCAGTTGGTTAAGCAGCTGCCTTCGGCTCAGGTCATGATCCCAGTGTCCTGGGATCGAGTCCCACATCAGGCTCCTTGCTCGGCAGGCAGCCTGCTTCTTCCTCTGCCTCTGCCTGCCATTCTGTCTGCCTGTGCTCGCTCTCTCTCCCTCCTCTCTCTGATAAAAAAAAAAAAAATCTATAAGCAGAATGCTTCTTCCTAGTGTGCCTAGAAGATATGGTAGTTTAATTTAGAAAACAAAAACAAAAAGCCTCCACATGTGTCAGGAAAGCAGTACTGGGTAAAAGCTGATGATGCACCAGAAACTGGTTTAGATTGTAAAGCTCAATCTCCAGTCATGAAGACAAAAAAGAGAGTAAGGCCCATGCACACAAACTATTACCAAACACTGGGCTTGCACAGAGCTCTTTTAATTTAAGGCTCAGGAAACAGAACAAGAAGGAGTCTATAGACATTTTCTGACTCTATATGCATACAATGATCTCCAGACTTAGAAAACTAGTGAGTCTGATTTTTTTCTACAGAAACCAAAGAGAATTTTGGAGGATGTCGAGATGCCATCCATGAAACACTAAACTGCATGGCCTTGATAAAAAATTCTAGGGTCAAGAAAACCATAGAGAAGATGATGAAATGAAGGCAAAAATTAAAAGGGAAGCTTAATGAAGTAAAATAAGAATGTGATAAAATCCCAGAATGTAATGGATGGATGAAAACATACCACAGCGTTGTAAAGAGAATATATATGACATTAAATCAAATCAGTATAAAATTTTACTATTTGAAATTCTATTAATTTTATTATTTCTTCACATTAAGCACACATCCAAGTAGTTAATTATTACTTTAAGAAAATGTCTTTACATATTTTATGTTCAATTTCCATTGTAATATCCTTATTCTAGAATTTTACCATCTCATAACTAAATCAGTGAGGCAACCATTTACCTGGTCTCAGACATTAATGCTTAATTATATACTTTCTTGTATGAATCTTTAACTGATTTATGTGTATCATTATACATAATTTTTCCAGAGCAAATTTCATTGATATTTCATTATGGTACTCCTCAGTGTTAAGAAAAATTATCTACCACTTGGAAACAAGATCTTTGCAAGAAAATCAAATGCAGGCATGGCTGCTCTATCACTTTACAAGCCAAGGGTTATTATATTTGTAGGAGAATATAGCTGTGTTTGATTTTACACTTTTCCTGGTATAGTAAAAAAATATTCAAATTACATATAACCAGTTAGGTAAACTTAAGTTTCCTTTTGCTCTTGAAATTCAGTTCCATATCACTGCATTTAACTAACTATAGTACAATACCATTCTCTTATCAGAAAACATACTATATTAAGTCAATATGAATTGTATATAAAAACATACACAACACAGACTATGTAATGGAAGTAATTTTCTCCATATGCCACATATTGCTTGTATTCAGAATTTTTACTCTTGTTTATTTAAACTTCAAAGGGGTGCAATTTTTTAACTAAAAATGTTCTAGTACTGGCCTATTTCTGAATCCATAAGGCTAAATTCTATGTATAGGTTACTTTGATTAGATTTTTATACTATACAATTTAGCTTTGGTTTTGAAATCACAGCTATGAAATGTAGAATAACCACAAAATACCAACAACAATAAGCACTATAATATCTTATCCATTCTTTGAAGGCTGGTTTATAAAGAAAATTTAAGACACATGAAATTATGCAATTCCTTCAGTGGCAGAAATATATATATATATATATATATCTTAGCTACCTTCACTATATGACTTGTAATTGCAAGGAAATCTATGCACTCATAACTCTAATGCAGTATATCATCAAACCCTGCATCTGTTCAATTTAAAATAGGCATGCTTATCAGACCAGGTGTTAAAATTCCCAAATTGATTAGTAAAAGCACTTTATAATTTGGTATAGTGTTTTATAGTTTGTAAAAACACTTTCAGAATTATTGTTCAATGGTTCAGTTAATATTAAATAAACATTTACCTATTGTTTAAGTATTATATTTTAATAATAAAAATATTGTACTTATGGATATAACTAAAACTAAGGGTTAGCTTTCTTCAGAGATTAAATTAAATCCATAGGGGGCCTGGGTAGTTCAGTAGGTTAGGTGGCTCCTTCAGCTCAGGTCATGATCCTGGAGGCCTGGGAATTGAACCCCAAGTCCGGCTCCCTGCTTGGTGGGGAGTCTACTTCTCCCTCTTCCTCTGCTCTTTCCCTTTGCCGACCCCCCACCCCACTCCTGCTCGTGCATGTGTTCTCTCTCTCAAATAAATAAAATCTTCTAAAATAAATTAATTAAACCCATATTTATCAAAAAGCTGCTGCCATAGTAAAACATTTCATATATACAATTTAAGGACTTGACATACTTAACTCTGTTATAAAAATCTAGAAAACAATCTTTTTTTGGCAGTTTTTTTTATTTTTAATTTTTTAAATTTCTTTTCAGTGTACCAGAATTTATTGTTTATGCACCACACCCAGAGCTCCATGCAATACGTGCCATCCATAATACCCACTACCAGGCTCGCCCAACCCCTTCAAAACCCTCAGATTGTTTTTCAGAGTCCATAGTCTCTCATGGTTCATCTCCCCCTCCAATTTCCCTCAAGTCCCTTCTCCTCTCCATCTCCCCATGTCCTCCGTGTTATTTCTTATGCTCCACAAATAAGTGAAACCGTATGATAATCGACTTTCTCTGCTTGACTTATTTCACTCAGCATAATCTCTTTCAGAAAATACTCTTAAAAAAGCCAATCTTTTTTCACTTCATCCTAGGTCAAACTGACCTTACATAGTAACTACCTATTAAAAATAGTTAATGTCTAGGGGCACCTGGGTGGCACAGTTAAGACTCTGACCCATAGTTTTGGCTTAGGTTGTAATCTCAGGGTGTTGAGATGGAGCCCCATGCTGGGTTTTGCACTCAGCGTGGAGTGAGCTTAAGATTCTCTCTCTCCATCTCCCTCTGCCCCTCCCACTCATGCTCTCTCTTTCTCTCAAATAATAAAATAGCTCTCTAAAAAATAGTGTTTATAAATAACTACTATCAAAATCATTTTAATAGTACTATTTAATATGTACAATATCTGAGAAATAGATAATAGTATTGTATAACATAATCTATAGAACATTCCATTTTTAAATATTTTAACATTTTGTAGTATTTTATTTAATCTTCATGACAACCTAAGGAAATTAATAGTGAAGTATATATGGATTTGTTCAGGGTTAAATATAAGGTGTTTGAGGAGGAAGAATTCTGGGAGATGGTAGGTTTCAAATGTGACCATCAGACCTGGTCTTGGACTAGAGCAAAAGAGAATGAAAATGGGGAGGTTGTGGGGGCATGAAAATGCATTCTTTCACTCTTTCATTCAATCATCTATTATATACTGAGAAATTAATTTGCATCATGAACTGTGCTAGATTCCTTGCATTTTCAGAGAAAAAGAATTAAGGCAGAGAGCTGAGGTGCATTCAACTGGTAGATGGAAAAAAGGGAAACAGTAAAATAAATGAGAAGTTGATGTCAGAGACTTCAATGTGAGGTTCTATTAAAGTCAAGGGAGGACACACAACAGAGGAGAAGATAGGTTTTCTTGTTATTTTTATTCTTCTGGTTGAGGGATATTTGAACATGTTTAAGTAGTAACCAAAAAAAAAAAAAAGAAAAAAGCCAGCTGTGATTGAGAAGGTAAATCAGGAGAGAGATGGGCACCAGAGGGAATATCTCAGCTCCAACTGGAGAAAGCATGCCAGAGGGGAGGTGGCAGGATGAATGAGTATGTATGTCCATGGAAGAAATGAAAAAAATGACCATTTGATGGCTTCTATTTCTTTTGATAGGTTGAAGGTAAAGTTACCTGCTAACAATGATGGTGAGGAAACAGGCTCAGAGGCTTGAAAAAGAAACAGAGACTACTGAAATCTCCATAATAGCAAAAGGAGATGCGCCAGGAGGGAAATGCCAAGAAAACCCACAAAGGCTAACTGTAATTAGAGCACACATGAAGGTAGTGACAATAATTTACAGGGGTATTAATCTTCATGGTTGTGTGGTTTCTCCGTGTCATTATTAAATTCCAGGGTTTAAGGCTTAGACAAGCAGATAAACTTATATGACTTGGGTTTAGGCAGATACAAATTGAAGCAATGAAGAAAAAGGGCAACTTTCTAGAAAATTTGTTTTCAAGTAGTTGTCCAAATGCAAAGATAAGGCAGAAAAAAGAACTTGAGTCAGTGTCAAAAGCTTTGCTGAAGAAAGGCTACCAGGAGGAAGTTAGTACACCACAGAAACAAGGAAGAGGAGAGATACCAAGAATGCAAAGCAGGATGGGCTATTTATTGCATCCTGCTGGAAAAGAAACTGAAAGCGCAGTGAGCCAACCCCAGCTCTTTATGTCACTGGAGGACAGGGAGAAAAGAACAGGTATGTCCATTATCAGAAAGCTACAGAAGGCAAGGGCCATAAATAACCATCATTTCCCAGGGTGACTATTTGGAATTGACATACCTTTCCTTGCCTTGCCTTCTTGTTACCCATGCTGCCAGGTCCAAAGAATGGATCATGTCACTCTTATGAGCAAGTTTGGGAAAGTAATTTTACTTTGTTTTAAGGTACCAAAAACTCCTACAGACTTCCATTAAGTTTATATTTTTAAAATAATCTTTTATTGTTAACTTACTATAAAAATGATACACTTGTTTATATTTAAGTATGTCCAAACCATTAATGTAGTTTATTTCCAAATTTTAAAAGAGTCTAGCATTTCTGAGTTTAAGATGTCCTAAATTGTTTTCATATATTTATAATGTCAGTTTGTAAGTTTACTTAAACTAAATTTGGAAATTTTACATTATGTTTAAGACCTAGTATTAAAAAAAGGTAGATGTCTACACATGATGAAAAAAGAGAGTTTTGGCAGTGATTAATCAACATACTTAAAAACACAGTTATATTATTTTTATTTCCCCTAATTATTATACAGCAATAATACAAATGTTAGGCTTCCTAAATTAGGTGGCTCAAGAATATTTTTAAATGGCTTTTTTCAAAATATAGTTCTTCAAATGTTTATATATTATAGTAAAAAACTAAATAAAACCAAAAATATTTATATAATCTTAGATTCAAAACTTAAACCAACTATTTTCAAAATATATTTAATATAAATAGCTGTGTTGTTGCCTCAACATTGTACATGACATTTAAAACAACTAGAATGATGTAATATCATTATCATACATAATTGAAAATATACATTTTATCCATAAACCATATTTATAAAGAAAATCTACATGCTGGGTACAGTTGATCAGATTAAAGACATTAAAGACAGATTAAAGATTTTGCAGTGTTGGCCCAATTATTTCTACCAAAATTATAAATGTGATGAGAAAATTATTTTTCCCAAATACAGTGGTTGTAATTTTGTACACTTCATGCCATCCATCTGACTAGAATTTATACTGAAATCAGTGATAAATGTTCTTAAGTGATGAGCAAAGTATGCACTTTGATTTCAAAACTACATAGCTTCTATTGAAAGTCTAAAATATAACTGCTTGTAAATTTATTTAAACCTACCTTCAAAATCTACTGCTTCCATTTAAACCTATTTGACAAATGTTTATGGAATCTCTCTTTTATAAAAGGCAATGTGTTTAGTATTGGGGATAATAAAGCATATAAAACTACTAACCAAGGCATCACATATTTCACAGTTTAGGATAGGATACACCACTAAGACCAAACTGTTCAACACAGTGCACTAAGAAAAGGTAAAAAGCTGAGGGAACATAGGGAAGGGTACAGAGAACTGTTACTTTAGGAATTGGGGCATCTATGCTGAAAAAAAACAATGAAGGCTAAATAATGAGAAGGAAGAGGAAAAGAAGGAGAAATATCATTCAGTAGCATATGCTGAATTACTGTGACATAGGATAGATTTGCAATGAGAACGAAAGTTATTTTAAAATATTTTATTTTAAGCTTTCTCCCATTTCCTTGACTTTGACAGAAAAGAGCTCTTGCTTATAGCATTAGCTTCTGAACTTTTCTTTATTGTAAAGAACAAAACAAAACAAAAAACTAAGTAATAAGTGAAATGGAAAGAAAACAAACTGGCTAAATTTATTTACAAGTAAAATATTACAGGGGATATGGCAGAAAAGATAAATGCTTCTGTGCAAGAGGGACTGAGACCCTGTCCTTCCAATTAATATAAGACACTAGGGATACACTAATGGGGGGCAAGAAGAATATTTAAGATGTTAGCTGTGACTATGAATAGTTCCTCCTACCACCTTGGTGTTTCTTTGTGAGATAAATTAATTTTGAAACATTCTCAATTCACCCTTTGAATATCAGACTGTTTCCTCAAACTTGACATCATTTAAAGACTGGGTCTCATGAAACCTGGGGATCATTTCGGTACACAAGATGGAGGGGCTACAACAGGGTGTGAGAGGGAAAAGGATGAACAAGTGTGGGACAGACTATATAATTCTGAATGCCACTTCAAAAAACTTATTTTCTATAGGCAATGGGAAATCATGAAAAATATTTCAGCATGTGGTCAGGTATATGTTTTAAAAAGAGAAATCAAGTAGCAGTGTGTAGAATACTACAGAAATAAGAAAGATGATAAAGGTCAGGGAGGTAAATACTAGAAATAAAAGGTGATAATGATTCCAGATATATTTTGAACATACAAACAACTGATTACAGCAACAGGTAAGATTATTTGATGAGAAAGGGAGAAAAATTAAATTAAATTAAAACATGACTATTTCTGTTTCTCCAGCTGAGTAGAGTTCATTCTGGATGAGCAAACATCAAAAATTATCTTGGGGGATGCCTGGGTGGCTCAGTGGGTTAAAGCCTCTGCCTTCAGCTCAGGTCATGATCCCAGGGTCCTGGGATCGAGCCCCACATCGGGCTCTCTGCTCAGCGGGGAGCCTGCTTTCTCCTCTCTCTCTCTGTCTACTTGTGATCTCTGTCTGTCAAATAAATAAATAAAATCTTTAAAAAAATTATCTCGGGAAGTTATTAGCCATAAATCTATATGAAAATATTACTCTGCAAATTGAGTATTCATCCACTAGATCTCAAAACAAATTCTGTATTTTCTCATAAAGACAATCTAACAATGCTACCTTATTTTTTTTTGCATTTCTTGATATGGAAATATGGATTCTTGCTTTTGAAAAATTAAATAGAAATATTAATTTCCATTAGTAGCGCTTAGGTTATGGATTGAATTTATAGGTTCAAACCTTAAATCTAGATACAGATTTCAGCCTTTTAAAGTAGAACTCACATTAGCATGTAGGTTATCTGTATGTCCCAATCCCTTATGTTTAGAATTCCTAACTACCGAGAGGTTAAAACCTAACTCATGTCAATCACAAAGGTCTCAATGGTACTACCAATGTGAAATTTCCTTCCCCTACTCTATATTCATAAATCATTACTTTTGCATTCTTCCATGCCTTCATTTGCTCATTAATCTGACAAACATTTAAGTGCTAATAGTTGACACCACTGTGGAGTATTAGTCATATGTAAGTCTAATGGTAGTGGAAAAGATATGTGAATAAACAAGTAAATGCAATTAATTATGTGAACAAATTAGAAGATAAGATCTTAGGATCTGGTGCCCAATTCAAAGGTCACTGGTGAATGGAAGGATGAATGAGGGTAAAAAGAATATTAAAATGTGCCCAGAATTACTGATGTAGAAAACTTTTTTAGTGAAGGGGTCATGCATTATATATATCTTCATAACTCTGGATATTTGTTTCTAATACTAAGGAAGCACTTAGTAAACAGTTCGATAAATACATTTCTACCTTACTCTCAGTACACTGCAAGCACCTTGAAAAGAGCAAGTGTGAATATATTTGAAATCTTTCACTGGACTTTTTAATACATATTTCTTAAACATAAGTAAAATATATTTAATATCTTAGTATGTTTTGGTGTCTTCTTTCTCTTGATATTATAGTTTACTACTTGGGTTTTAGTTTACTTGATATTATAGTTTACTACCTGGGTATTACCTGGGTATTACTTTAATACCAAAGTTGTATTACTTTTTTTGGTGTATGTTAACTACCTCTTGATGTCCTTTCTCTACAGCTTTGTACTTTTTAATATTTATTTATTTATTTTGTGGGGGCATGAGGGACAGAGCATGGGCTTGGCTTAATCCAATGATCCTGAGATCATGACCTGGGCCAAAACCAAGAGTCCAATGCTTAACTGTCTGAGGTGCCATGATATAGCTTTATATTTTATAGTATGTATGCTTGTGGATTGGTTTTATAAGCAGTTTATGCAAACAAGATATTAACCAATTGTAAAACAATGGATCGATGTGTCTCAATACACCATAAATTGGGCTGGCAACAGATGATGTTTTATTATTTTAATGACATATTTTGCCTTGGTTTGTAGCTACTCCTGGTCCAACCCTTCTATTTACCTTCTCTAGTCACTGAAAATCTTGGACTGTAATATTTAGAAAGAAAACAAAGAAATAAAAATTATTAAAGTAACAGTATATCTTCTAATCTTTTGATTCAGTAACATAGGGATGAAACAATCGGTGAATCAGGGGAATTTATGAACAGCTGAAGTAAAGCAGGCTCACTGAAGTCAGGAGCAGGTATGGGACTCCTTAGCAGGCAGATCCAATGCTAGAGTCATTTTTCTCACACACAATACACATACCTAAAATCCCTGCCTGCTTCTAGCCGCAATAATTCTGTCATTTACTACCTGATATCTCAATGAGGTATTTACCTTGCTCTTTAAAACTATGACAATAACTTCGGGTAATCTGAGGATTTCTGATGATTAAGTCAGTGGAATGACAGTTCTAAACAAAACCTTCCTGCCAGACTTAATTCATCAGCTAAATTGAAGACATGAACATTTTGATCAGAAAAACAGAAACACAGGGAATTTAGTGCACAGAGTACTTTGGCATGTAGAACTGGACTGGATCAGTAGCATTAGTTTATATAATTGTGGGCTAGTTATGGAAAGATCAGCCCTCAGTCACAAAATAACTTGATTGTTATACGTATTAAAAAAGAGTGTACGTATATTCCTATCTGAATATGCTTTATGAACTCAAAAAATTAGAGCTATAATAAAAAGTGCAATGGTTCTTAACTACTCAAATTACCAATTACTTATTCATTTGCAACCTCCTATCAAGTCTTTAATTATATTACTTCATCTGCCTCCTCCTTCTTCCATTTAAACAACTAGATTTTAGTTTGAATGTGTAAATCTGGTAGTGGGAAGTTGAAGTATTTTTGCCTTTGAGATTAAACAATATTATCAGGTAACATTTAGAGCACTTCCAGATTTCTACCAACAAGGGAAGTTGCTACCAACAGAGCCATTTGAAACCCAGGGGTACAGCATACTGAAATCAGAAATCAACGAAACCCATTTGTTACACCCTGTGTTTTTTGAAGACCATGGAGGCTGTTGGAGATAATAAATGCTCATATAACCCTCCCAAATCCATCAGTAGGTACAGTGAGATTTCATTTTGACCCTTCACAGTATGGTAACTACTGTCTTGATTTTGGTAGCTTTTCTAATTAAAGATATAACCTCAATACTAAAAGTCTTACTGAATAAAGCGAAGGCATCCCAACATCACCCTTTCAACAGGAAATCAAGTTTCTTTATGCTTGATCTTTCAGCTGAAATCCCAGAAGTTCAGGTTCAAAAGCTTTATTGTCTTTCCCCCAGAATGTTTGTTCAGCAAGCTCTAGGTAATACTCTACTATTTTCTCAAAGACTTTTTGCTTTCTTTATCTTTTTACATTAAGCTCTATGAAAACTCTGTATTTTTAGATATGAGTGAATCAGGTGGCTATGTATAGAAATGATAGTTTCTTTTATACTAAACCTGTTTTGCACCCATTTTATTTATTCCACATGTTTTCATGTAGTGAACCTATTGCAGTTAACATTTTCAGTGATGAGAAGGTTGACAGGAAGTTCTAAAATACAGAAAATTCTGTTGGCTGGGGAGTTAATGTATAATAGTTGTTCTGGTTTCACAGTAAAACATACACATATATTCACCTGGGAAAAATAGGTCTTCCAAGGCAAAATCTCCATAAACCAGCCATAGGTAAAAAGAAGAGTCAATATAATCTTCACTAATATAAAACAAAATGATGGTAAACTTTCATTCCTGGGTTGTACAGTGAAAATTTCCCTGGAGAAGTTTTCTCATAAGCAAAGTTTCTACCCTACCCCTGCTTTTCAAAATATTCCTTAGAATGATCATTGATGCAACCATTTCACTTCTAAGAATGTTTATGGACATAATTTCCCTTATTCTACAGTCCCTAGATACAGGACAGATCACAAATGATATTTCAAGTCCTAAGAGAGGTGAGCCGATCAAAAATAAAGGCACTATCAACTGTCTTTTTGATAGGGACACAAACTATAAGTCAAAGAGAGTTGCACTCTGCCTAGAAAGTAGAACAGCTGCAGAAGACATACGGGGCAGCTGTGGAAGAGAGGCTGCTTGGTTTGTGGAATAAGACCCAAATCAAAGTGGGGTCTTTGATCATCAACATTGATGTTGGGTAAGATGCAGAAATTCAGCAGATTCTCTTCTAAGGAGAGTCTCTCTGCAGAAAAGTACAGTGTTTTAATGAATGGGACAGACTGTATGTAGTACCTGAATGCCTCTAGGATATTATTAATTTTACCTGCATGTTGTACTAGCCACAAATCAATTTTTTCCAGTACTAAATATGGAACCCAAAGAAAAAAAAAAGATTTAAGATTGCTGTAATCAGAAACTGCAATTTATAATGTTGTCATCCAAATTGGCATTTCAATTAGAGATAGAACATTTTATACATTTTACATAGGGATAGTTTAAGTATATTTTTCTTCCATACTTTTAACATTAACATTCTGGTCATTCTTCATAGGCAGAGCATGCTTTATAGTTACATTGAAGAAAATAAAAATAAACCTAACTTGTAAATCCTGGAGATAGATAGATAGATAGATAACTTAAATGTAACTACTATGTATCAGATCAAAGCTAAATAGAGAATAGGGTTTTAAGAGTCACCAGATAACACTAAATGTTGATTCTCAGTGTTTATTTTAAATATTTGTTCGACTTCTACTCCTAGAAGCTACTCAAATCTAAGCCATTCTGAACTATCCATCCAGCTAAAACTGCTTAATAAATGTGAATCAATAATAAAATGAGGCTAACAAAACACAATCTGCTTCAGACTATCACAACTCATTCCCAAGACTCTGGGTTAGCCACTTCATTAGATTATATTGCTACACTTGCAGTCCATTAGTGTAGATTATCAAAGACTAAAAAAATACATAAACTCAGGAGACTTGACTAAACTGCATTAGGTAAAAAAATAAGCTATAAATCAAAAGAGAAATGGATAAATGTACTATGTGAATATCAAGATGAGATCATTATTTTTATTTTACTCCTTGGGTCCTGAACAGATCTCAATAATGTGCCATCAATTTACTTAGATGTAATAACCAAGAAATAAAATGAGAATCCTTAGACACTTTAATTGCCCTAATGTGCATACAGCTGTCAGGATAGGAATTACCCCCTGGAACTAATTTTTGGAACTTCAATAAACATCTTCAGATCAGTAGAGTAACACTACTTATATTAACATGGTCATTTATGTAAGTAAATTCTATTGGCTTAGAATTAAAGTGATAATTTCATCTAATTCATTTTAAAAATGGAAAAATAATACTTTCTATTCATGTGTATGGGATTTTGAAATACTTTCATAGCCTAAAATTTAATAAATTGTTTTTAAACTTGAGAATAATTAAACTTTCATAACAACTAAGTAATGTTTTCCTGTGTCTGATAATGAATAACAGGTTCATAAATGAAGAAGAATTATTGAGTGGAAGTAAAGTACATTTTATTAATAGGTGATATAAACAGTTACTCTTTTTTTAAATTTTTTACTTACTTTCAGCATAACAGTATTCATTATTTTTGCACCACACCCAGTGCTCCATGCAATCCATGCCCTCTCTAATACCCACCACCTGGTTCCCCAAACCTCCGGCCCCCCCGCCACTTCAAACACCTCAGATTGTTTTTCAGAGTCCATAGTCTCTCATGGTTCACCTCCCCTTCTAATTTTCCCCAACTCCCTTCTCCTCTCTAACTCCCCATGTCCTCCATGCTATTTGTTATGCTCCACAAATAAGTGAAACCATATGATAATTGACTCTCTCTGCTTGACTTATTTCACTCAGCATAATCTCTTCCAGTCCCATCCATGTTGATACAAAAGTTGGGTATTCAGTTACTCTTTTGTTAATACCAGTGCCCAGTACTACTCAAAAAAACTTAGAATAAACAATTATATTAGAGATTTAAACTTAATCACCACTAGTGTTTTATTGACATGAAGTGTTGTGGTAACTGCAATCTATAGAAGAATGTACATGAAAATGCACAAATCTCTACTGTTAATATCATATATATATATATGACTATATATGTGTGCATATACATATTAGTAACAGGATGTCTCCCTTTCAATCACTCTGTGATTCAAGATCAATTGTAAATTGACTCAAATCTTCAATAGCATTATCCTTAGCCATGAGCTTGAAAAATACATATATAAAAGCAATGCTTCTGATTAGAGACTGATCAAAATCCCATTTCTAATGAGTTTATGCCCATTTTGAAGCATCAGTTTCTACTGACTCTAAGACAGTATCCAATACACTAAAGACCCCAATTAACAAAGTATGACAAACAACTTATCAACAGATTGCCTTGTGTTTAAAAAAAAATTTCTAAGTCAAATGGCAATACAGAGCATTAAATGATTCCTTGAGACAAAGATATTATTTATGTGAACTAAATAAAACACCTAAATTACTCAAGTGAGTTTATTCTAGTTTGCCTAAGGTAAATCATTTTATGATTATATCTATCTTAAAATAGATATGGGGAGTCATATGCATGCATCTAAATTAGAAGACCAATTTCCAGCAAGTTGAAAAGTCAATCCAACAGCACAATGATTTATAAGCCACATATAATGTGTACACAAAAGCATGTCTTTAAAGTATGTGCCATGTCACTCTTATTATTTTTATAACTTTAATCATGTAGGCAACTTGAAAAAAATCATTCCCTTACATATTTTACTTCATTTGAGAAATGTTAAAAAACAATCATGAAAACTGTATTTTGCTGCTCAAAATAGACAAGGGCATATCTTTATTTTCACACTCATCTAGGCCATGTTTACTTCTCCTATTGAATCAAGTGACTATTTTTAGCTTAGCATACTCAATACTATATTGTGAAAGAATGTATCAATCTAATACTATTATATATTTTTGCAAGTTTTATTAATAGTGCATTTGACAATGATGATTGAAGTAATAAGAACATAACTGTATTTTCAGTTCTAAGCTTTGTATTACATCCTTGATGATGTGAATCACAGCCTTTGTATGTCTTATAGAAGACACTTCAAATGGATATTTCTCTGCAGATTATCTTGTTATGTACAAAAATTTAGTTAGGGAGGAAAATCATAACTACTTGAACTTTCTATAAAAACAAATAGAAATAATATATTTTAACTGGTGTTTGATTCTAAACAAAAGAAAAAAAAACCTGTGAGGAATAATTTAAAGCTTCAAATTGCCTCAAGATACACTTTGTACCTTGTAGCAGTAAGCAGATTGCTGATGGTTTGGATGGGGGGTAGGTATGGGAGGACTCAAGAATATCCCCAAGGTTTCTGCTGAGGGAATGGAATAGCATTCACTGACCTGGAGCAGACTGTAGTAGAAGCAAAAAGATAAACATGCTTGATTTAATATAACCCATCAAAGACACAAAATAAAAGCCTTGTGAAAGATTAATAAAGGGACTAGAATCACATCTAAAAATGAACATACATTTCATTCCCCCTGACATGGAAGGAATACAAGAGGCAAAATCTACAGAGCCACATTCATTTACAGACACGGAATCCCAAGACCATTTTATTCATATGTAATAAAAAATCTAAGGGCAGAAATAATGTTTCCCACTGCTTGGCACTACTAAGAGAAACCTAAAAAAATGAACTGCTGGACAAGGTTGGTTATTCACAACTAAAGACATTATAGCCACAGATGTAGTACCACATGAATTGCAAATCTGAATAAAGCCAACTTATTGATCATTCCAGATTGTTAATCACCAGCAGGAAGGCTGACTTCCAAATCTTTAAATTATGGCAGAGTTTTGTAATTACAACCATGTAACATCAGAGGAACTTAGGGTTTTAAAGTTGAAAAGCACCAAAAGCCAGCCAACATCAATATCCCATCCAAAGAGGATATCTGCTGTGTGATCTTCGGCCAATCTGATCTCCAATCTGGGCATCGTCTTATGGTTTATAAAGCTCACTTACCAATATTTCACCTTAAGAGTATTAATACTCACATAAATGAAATCCTTTTTGTTATATCTGAGAAATACTTTTTTAAGCATTGCAACCTTTGGAATGATATTTTATATTAACTGCAAAGTATTATCTAGAGCACAGCCCCAAGGAAAGTACCCTGCTAAAAAGTATCCTCCTTCATGTAGGAGCTAAGTGAGATTAGGGGAAAAAAAAAAAAAAGATGGCCAATGTTGAGTTGCTAACACCATTTAGAAATAATTTTCATGTTTTTTTTAATGAAATGAACACATTTCATAGTTATTTTATTTTCCCTTCATTCTTACTTTAGGAAAAGACATCCACACTTTCATGCACATGCTAACCCATGAAACATTTTCCAGTGTGAGAGAGAGGAATTATCATTTAACGTTATTGGCACAGAAATCTTGGTATTGCTAAATGCCAGAATATGAGCTTCCAAAGAACATGCATAAGCATATGTCCAAACAGCATCTTCTAAGCTACCTCTGAAAGCTGTCTGTTTTCTAGAAATTCTAAAAGTTCACTTGGAAAATGGCCTTACTTTTTTAATTGATTCCCAAACTTGCAAGAACAATCAGGGTATCCACTTTTTCTTCTATACATGGATTGCTTCACAGAATTCACAGAACACTTTCTTCTTACAAACAAGACACTTAAAGAGAGCACCAGCGCACCCCACTTTGGGAAGCATAATAATGGGAAGAATCAACAAAATCTATGATTTCATATCTCATTCAGGTTTACAAAATTTTGATTGTGCATCTAACAAGATAGACATAGCTGGCTTCCTGAAAAATAATGCCAATTCTATAAGCAAACATTTTCCAGAAACTTAGTATACCCAGGTACCACAGTAAGCATCACCATATTTGTTAATTCAAATTATTATTATTGTATGATAGATGAGTAATCTGAAGTACAGGTAGTACAGAAATAGTAAGTAAGATTTCAAACCTAGGAATTCTGAATCAACATAACATGTTGTTTGTGAGCTCAAGGTTTATAACCAGACATTCTGGGTTCAAACCCAAGCCCTCAAATAACTCAACTGTTCTCTGCCTCAGCTACCTCATCAGTAAAGGAGAATCCTAACAGTATTAACCTAATAGGTTGAGAAAAGTGCATTAATTATTCATAATCCCAGTCTAATCATGAATGAACAGAAGAAAAACCCAAACTGAAGAACATTCTACAAAATATCCAATGAGTACTCTTCCAAAATGTCATAGTCCTAGAAAACAAAAAAAGGCTAAGAAAGAGTCACTGATCAGAGGAGGTTGAGGAGACATGACAATGAAATACAATGTAGGATCCAGGATTGAATCCTGGAATGGAAATAGAACATTAGTGAATAAACTGGTAAATCCAAATGAACTCCTGAGCTTAGTTAACCGTAATGTACCAAGGTTAATTTCTTAGTTTCAACAAAAGTATGACAGTTATATGAGATGTCAACGTTTGGGGAAACTGGATGAAAGATACATGAGGACTTTCTTGTACTGTATTTTCAACTTTGCTGTCAAGCTAAAATTAATTCAAAACATAAAGGTTATTTTCTAAAGTAAATGAGTTGAATTAATATATGTGATACAGAATAGTGCCATGCACATAATAAATGCTAAATAAATATTAGCTCTTTGTATTTAAAAGTAGTATATTCTAGACATTGCACCCATAGCAGTAATTAAGATAAATACAGGAGAGAAAGGAGACAAAAGTAATTACAAAGGATCACAGCAGTAAGCCTTGGCAGTTTGCTGTCCTGCAACTGAAGGACTTAAATGTCAAATATGTGTAGAACAGAAAATAGCAGGGATTAAGCTCCCCATCTTCACTGTCCTATTGCGCCAAACCCTTCCTACTACTCATATTAGGCCCATTATCTCCAAACACATGTAGTTATGCTCTTTTGATGGCCATTAAAACTTAGGGGGGAATTGTAAAAATCTTATTTTTTATTATTGAAATATAATTGGCATACAATGATATCTTCATTTCAGATGTAGAACAATTTGCCTTAAGAATTCTATGCATGACTCAGTGTTGACCACAGTAAGCACAGTCACCCTCTGTTGCCACACAACGTTATTACAATATTACTGACTATATTCTCTAGGCTGTACTTTTCATCTCCAAAAATTGTTTATTTTATAAGTGGAAGTTTGTACCTCTTAATCCCCTTTATCTGTTTTACCCATTCCCCCTCACCCATCTCCCCTCAGGTGAACACCAGTGTGTTCTCTGTATTTAAGAGTCGGGGGTGGGGAGGGTTATTTGTTTGTTCATACGTTTTGTCTTCTAGATTCCACATATAAGTGGAATCACATGGTATTTGTCTTTCTCTGTCTCACATATTTCACTTAGCATGATACCCTCAAGGTCTGTACATATTAGCCAAGATATAAAAATATTTGTTTTGTTGCTAGCTAATTGAAAGTCAAATGTTTTAAAACTTTTGACAGTGGAGAAGTTTAAAAGGCAAAATTGTGACTTGGTAGAAAGTAGAGAAGTGAACATTATACTAATGTTAGTGACTGTTTTTAATGTTTAAGAATATTTAACTTCCTGTGCAGAACAAGATGCTTTGAGTTAGCCTACCCCCGGATAGGCTAAAGAATGCTATGAAAAGTACATGAAGAAGACTTGGAAAGCTTTGTGGGATAGATGTTATCCTCTGGAAAGGTGTGGCAGCACATGCTTTATGTTTGTATGCAAGAATTGAGACGGTGAACAGATCTGCACACATTCAGAATTAGAAATACAGTGACAGGTCTTGAAAAGCACATGAGGTTTTACACAGATGCCTGTGTATCTCCACCCTTTAAAAAGGATATCAATGTTGAAAGTACAAAGCAGTGAACATACACTACATAAGTACTTATTGAACAAATATTGCACTCCATTTACTCTAAGGCTCAAACCCTTAATCTACTTTAGTATCTCTAAGATCAAGATACAGCTTATAATCAACATCATTGTTTAATTTGGCAGCATTATTTTCTTCTTCTATGATGTGCAAAATAGTGCACATTTTGAAATTGATGCATTTTTACATTTGAAAACATTGGTGACCAACTCTTTATGCTTTTCATATGTAAGTTGGTTGTATTATACTTAGCACTAATACAGAAGCACTTAAGAGAAAATGATTGATGCCAATTACACCTGTGAATGACTTTCACTTTTGTGTTACACACAGGATTGGCTTCCTTCCCTACTTTTCCTCTCTATTTGAACATCAATAGATCAGCAAAGTTCGAATTGGTATTATATCGAATATTCAAGAAATACAAGAATACTCTATTTTCTTAACAAATAGGCTAAGTGGGTTGATAGTAAATAGAAGATTTGTATGATAAAATTGGAATCACATTGAGAAGCATATGTAAAAGCCTGGGAAAGGCTCCCTGAGCACCAGGACACTAATATTCAACATCTGATACCAACACTCAGAGATTTGCAGTAATTATCATTAAAATAAATCATCGATGAGTGGAATTTTTGGCATGAGATGCTAACAAAACATTTGGCTAGGAATTCTAGCACCTTTATGTAAAAAAAAATCCATATTTATTAGTAGAATGGTGGTTCTGATTCACACTATAAAACTTAGGTAGCATGGTCTAATTTACTTGGTGCCATGTAGTATGCTAAGCTACACTGCCCATTTAATTCATTCCTAATTCATTTCTTCACTCATCTAAAGTGATATAAGACAAACTCATTAACATGTGACAATAATATGCACTAGAGGCTGATTTTTCACACACACACATACACACACACACACATTAAAATTTAGATGAGTTCCTTAGTTTTCTTAAGGAACTGGGTATGGGGGCAACAGTGAATTGAACATGGAATTTGATGCACAAATAATTCCAGGACAAGGGTAGGATATGAATAAATATGTAAAAAGATGCAAAGACACATGAAAGATTAGAGGAGGAAAAAGAAAAGAGGCTATCCAGCTCAGTAAATGGAGGAAGCTTTAAGAGAAGGTTGAATTTACACTGAACAGACTGAAAGATGGTGTGTTCATTAAACACTATTCAGGTCTGAAGGTGACAGGTAGCATAAGGTGTTGACTGTTCACTGTACACACCCTGTTTCTAGTTCAAGGAGTATTAGCTAACTTTAGCCTTATTTCAAAATTCCTCCTTCCCATCAAAGAGTGTTAGCAATAAATGTCCTTGCCATTTGGAAAATGCTGGTAATAAATGCATCTTTAACTCTCAAGTGGTTCATCTTAACAGATCAAGAACAAATGAGAACTTTTTCATCCATGGCAGCATTTGACAATGTGCTATCTGTGTTGTAACACTGCCATAGATTGTTAGTGTGCATTTTTAGTCATAAGCATAAGACATGCCAGTGAATATCTCAAAACCTGTGAAGTTGATTAATTAGGAGTAGTAGCAGTTCTGTGACATTGTATTGTCATTTTTCAAATAGCTGTGGTATGGCTTGAAAAACTTCACTACAAGCCCTTTTTGTTTTTTGGTTTGCTTTCTCCTGTCATTCTTCATTAACACATCGTGTAGATGCATTCCTTTTTCTTTTTGAAGATTTTATTTATTTATTTGACAGAGAGAGACAGCGAGAGAGGCAACACAAGCAGGGGGAGTGGGAGAGGAAGAAGCAGGCTTCCCACTGAGCAGGGAGCCCGATGTGGGGCCCAATCCCAGGACCCTGGGATCAGGACCCGAGCCAGAGGCAGACCCTTAATGACTGAGCTGCCCAGGTGCCCCATAGATACAATCCTTTATACAGAATGACCTTTTTGATGGATGAGTAATGCATCTGAAGTGAAAGACATACTGGAAAACATACAGGCAGCTTTTATCTTCTATTCAAAGGTATCAACCGCTAAGCAACAACTACCAGAGGTCAGGTCATGTGGCTGGGTGGAGGTTACCCTGCAGTTACCACCATGACAGGTGGATTTGATTCCAGACCGTGCCATGCCAAAGTTGTATGTACTTGGGCACACTCCTTATTATCTCTTAATTCCAGTGGGTTTTGTAAACTGTAAAGTGACAGGTATTTTCTTCCCCTTATCTCTAAATGGCAGCAATTAGCAAGACAGGATGATGGCTGTGACCACTTCCATCTGTTCAAACCTGGTAAACCTGTGAATGAAAGTCAGCCTTCCCCCTCCCACTAGCTCCTCCATTCCCTCTCCTCTGTTTGAGGACAATCAAAATCACTAGCGCTATAATTTCCTTGCTCTGAAGGTGGTGGTGAGATGAAAAATCTAATGACCTCAACTTCCGTATCAGAGAGGGCTGAGCGAAGTTGAGCTCAGTCATTAGTCCTGGAAGGGGAAGTGGGGAACAGCGTTGCTAACTGATCCAACTCCTTTTCATCATAGATCACAAATTCATATCTCAGTTTTGTGGCTATGGAATCCAGAGTAAATTATTTGGCTTTTGCTTTTCAAAGGCTTGCTTTTGTCATATAGAAAATGGGGGGAGGGGGGGTCTCATTGGACTCTTGTGAGAATTAAGTGACGAAGTGCTTTGTTCAGGATCTAATAAGCTTCTTCCCCTGCTCACACCTTGTTCCAAAAATACATTACACTTTAAAGATAAGACAGTAAATCTAATGACATAACACTTGGGAACAAATTTTTAAAAATGACCATAGCAGTAATTGGATTTTAGGACCACGCTAGACTAATAGTATGTAATAAGTATTGTGCTGAAAGCCAGCTTTTAAAAAAGAGGGGGAAATTCAGCTGGTCTATGATTTTAAAATATGCTTATATATGAATATGTGCATGTAAAACAAAAAGGGATTTAATAAAGAATAAAATTTTTACTTGGCAAGCACACACTCTGCTAACAAAAGAACTTGTATTAGTTTGTATCCCTATGTTTTCACTTACCCATTTACCCTTTCAGTTACCCTATTTTGAGAGTCTACAGTGAACAAGAAACATAGCGAATTCTGTACTGTGTGGAAGGCCCACCTACCCAAGTAGTTGAAGAGTTTAAGTTAAAACAAAGCTTCAGCTTCTGTTTTTTTATACATGTCCACTGAAAGTGGATATGGCAAAGGCTTTGAGCCCTGTCTGTCCCACTACAATCTGGTCCACTGTGAAACTAAGCCAAATGAGGTACCTTGAAACATCCAAATTTGAGGGCCTGATTTATCTACCATCTTTCAAAACCCAAAGACAGACTAGGTTTTAAGATCCCATTGGTTATTTTTACATTCATTTCATTTCAGTGAATGATAGTTTCTGCCTCTTCTATTAAACTGCCTCTAGAGGGCAAGATAGTCCCAATCTATCAGGTAGCCAAGGTCCTTTTTTTTTTTTTTTTTTCCATCACATACACAGATCCACACACACAGCCTGTGGCAAAGTGGAAAATCACCACATGTCAAATACAGTATAGGCAATGTTGTCATTCATGAGAAAAAAAATAATAAATGTTCTACCTAATCATTATAAAAGCAATACAGAGTAAGAGGTTTGCTGGTAATATTAGTTAACATCTACTGCTAAACTTCTACTGTGAGTGTAAGAAGTTGCTAGGTTTATTTTGCTTTCATTGTCCCATATTTTAAAAATCTATTATGAGTGGATAATGCCAAATACTGTCTATGTGCCCCCTTCACATTTGTTATGAAGGCCAATTAGACAACGCTGGACAGCATTGCCCGTTACTTTGAAGAAATAAGACCTACTAAAGGTCATTATTGATCTGCATATACCATGGTTTGGCTGAGAGAGTCTCTGTTATTGGCTACATATTAATCTTGAAGTTTCAAAAAGAGCAATGAGATCTTTTTGGTCTTTTACCTTGAAATAAGAAAGACTCATCCTTAGTATATTTTAAATGGTTTCTGTAACAAAACTTAACTTCAAAGTCCTTAAAATAAAACAAGAAAATTCCTTCAAAGTTCCGTCTGTTTTTTTAATGAAAATACTTTATCTAATTCAGCTTATGCAATTGTCTTAACAATGTTGCACTGCTATAACCCAGGGGAGCTATCTGTCAGCAGATATACTCCAAGCTCCAGAAAGATAACACTTAAAACATGATACCCTCTGAGCTCCCCTGAGATGCGCATCCAGCTTGACAGTTTACAAGACGTTTGGGTTTGTTTCCTCCACTAACCCTGTCACAAAAACCAAGGGAAGCCTGAAATTAAATAAATAAAAGCCCTATTAAAGCCAAAGCACATCACTTTCAAAGACTAGGTTTTAAGATCCCATTGGGTATTTTTACATTCATTTTCAATTAGCTATTTTTCCTTTAATGAATTTCAGGAGGGTTGAGATTCATAGATTAGGCAGGCTAATGAAGGCCACTGATTTTCTGGCAGAGCCATGTTTTCATGAGGTAAAGGACAACACTTGGGGTGAATCATGCCCAAAAGAAGACATGCCAGTAAGAGAGGAAGATTTTTAAAATATTGGTGAACCTCAGCACCTCCAGGTATAGTTCTGGTCAGAGCTTTAGAGCCTTTATTAAACAGGTAAAAACTTACAAGAAAATAGGTGGATTAAGAAAAAAAAAGTAAGTATCAACATGATACGTTGACCTTTCAAGACATAATTTGCTGGATTTGAGGACTTGAAAGAAGAGCATATGTGGCCACACCATTGGTAAGAAAGATAGATTACTCTGGATGGGAAAAAGAATGGATGGAATCTGAAAATGAGAATTAAAAGGGTTTTCAGAAGAGGTCAAAGGAAATTGATTTTATATAGAAAGAAATCAAAGGGGTAAAGAGATCCAAAGTGACTATAAGGCACCATGGCAGCCACAGAGAAGCTTAAGTAATTTTTTAAAAGATTTTATTTATTTATTTGACACACACAGAGAGAGAGAGAGAGAGTGCACAAGTAGGCAGAGCAGCAGGGAGAGGTGAGTAGGCCCGATGTGGGGCTCAATCCCAGGACTCTGGTATCATGACCTCAGCCAAAGGCAGAGCAGAAGGCCAGAGCTACCCAGGAACCCCAAAGCTTAAGTACTTTTACACATTGTTACCAACAGTACTAATTTCCTAGAACAAAAATTTTAGTAGTACTTGGTGACCACTTCTGCTTCCTTTTAATGGCATGCCCACTACTGAACTGCTTTAGTAGAATATGACACCCATAATTCTATGAGGTAAGAAGCATATCCTAAGGCAACTTTTACATTCAATTATTCCTAAAAGGTTTTTTTTTTTTTTTTTTTTTGCTTTTCCTTGGAAACAAAACACCAATTAAAATATATTATTTCACTAAATTTTCACAGTAAGTTCAAGTGGTTATGAATTTTCTTTCTAATTAGTTTTTATACCTAAGATAATCTGCAGAGAAATAATATATTTTAAGTAACTTCTTTAATATATACAAATCCAGAAAGGGAAAAGATAAAAATTTTATGTCTCTTTTGTTGTTCCCCAGTTCAGTAATTTTTTTTTATAATAAAACCCAATAATATCATAATTACACATATAATGAGGGCTGAAAATGTACTGGTCACTTTACTAGGCACTTAATATACATGAGCTCATTAAATCCCCAAATTGGTCTATTCCCATGTTAAGTGAAAAGGGAGTTAAAGAATCTTGCCCAAAGTCATTGAACACATTTATATTTAACTTCAGACTCAGTGATAAAATGTCTTCAGTGCTCTTTAGAGTTATTCTCACAATTGAAATTCCAGTGGGAATTAGAGAACAGAGTCTAGTCACAGTTAAAACATTTGTGTGCATAAACTACTTGTTGTCTTCCTACAATAACCATTGGAAGGACTTTTTGAGAGGCATAGGAGACACCAAGTTCCATACAGCCATTATCTGCAAACCTACCGGGTTTTTATGGAGTAAGAACAAGCTAGAAACATTTATACATAGTTTTTCTGCCCATGGAAGAAATGGGCATGTGTGTCTGTGTTCCAAGCTCCAGCTATTATGGTTTAACTGGTAAAAGGAAAATTGGTGTATTTGGGGAAGAGGAGAAACATCAATAAGAGAAACACCAATAAGAGAAATACACAATGAAAGAAACACCAGGGGCGCCTGGGTGGCTCAGTGGGTTAAGCGTCTGCCTTTGGCTCAGGTCATGATCCCAGGGTCCTGGGACCGAGCCCCGCATCAAGCTCTCTGCTCAGAGGAGAGCCTGCTTCCTCCTCTCTCCCTCTCTGCCTACCTTTCTGTCTACTTGTGATCTCTCTCTATCAAATAAATAAATAAAATCTTTAAAAAAAAAAGAGAGAAACACCAAGTTGGTTTTCACTTCTAATATTGTCGTTTTAAGTCCCGCTCATAGTATTCTCCATCTACCTTTTGTCTCTTTCTTAGGTATTACTGAAGAGAAACAAAGCCAGAAATCACTTGTTCCAGCTCACTGTCTCTATTTTTTTTTAATTTTCAAGTTTTTATTTAAATCTTAGTAAACACATAGTGTAATATTAGTTTCAGAAGCAGAATTTAGCGATTCATCACTTACATATACTACTCAGTGCTCATCACAAGTGCCCATCACCTATTTAACCTGTCCTCCTTCCCATCCCCTCCAGCAACCCTCAGTTTGTTCTCTATAGTTATGTCTTTTATGGTTTTCCTCCCTTTCTTTTTTCTTTCCCCTAAATTCATCTGTTTTGTTTCTTAAATTCCACATATGAGTGAAATCATATGGTGTTTGTCTTTCTCTGACTTACTTCACTTAGCATAATACCTTCTAGCTCCATCCACAGGATTTCATTTATTTTGATGGCTGAGTGATATCCCACTGCAAATGTACAACACCTCCTCTTTATCCATTTGTCAGGTAATGGGTATTTGGGCTCTTTCCATAAGTTGGCTATTGTTGATAATGTTGTTATAAACATCATGGTCAGCTCACTTCCTTTAAACAAGTAGGATATTATCTGTTTTTACAGATGATGCAAGAGAATCTCTGTGTCTGGATAAGTGCTTATTGAGACAACAATCTTGCACTCTATCCAAAATATACTGTGATCAGAAAACTATGATTTTTGATTGTACCTAGTAGGTGCCCAATGAATGTGTGTGGAAGGAAGAAATGATACACACTGTGTAGGTTAATAGAATTCCCATCACTTCTATCCCAGGATATTCCACATCTTCTAGCACAACCTCTCTTCCTTAGTGGCTAAGTATACCATTGTTCTTTTCCCCCAGAAACGTTAATGAAGATAGAAGTGACAATGAATCTTCAAAGCATTTTATCACTACACATACTAAAGTTTAACTAGATAACTTTCTGCTCAGTTGCTTGTGTAAAATGAGAAAAACCAGACTGTAAGCCCCTTAGGGGCAGGGTGTCTTTCTTGGGTCTTTAGCCCCGTATTCTTGGGCACAGCACACCAACTAGCATGAGTAAAGCTGAGCAAATATTGATGAATGAAGGTTGGTACCTACATGCATACTAAGAATAGCAGAAAGTAGCAATGAAGACAAGAGTAAATTCTCCCCAGGGAATATTTCCCACAGAACCTCAAGGAAAGCAGATTAGGATTTGGGAAAGGTTTACAACCTTCACTGAATTATATGCTTTTTTATAAGGAAAACACAGTTTTTCTACAGTATTCAAGGGTGCAGACATTCACTGGGCCGTATGAAGACAAACACAGTGACAACACTCACTAAAATATTTATGCTCTTTGAGGAAATATGGGAACATAGTTATCTCTAAGAAGGATTCATACACTCTGTGTTAGAATTCAGGCCAACACTCACACTTCACTATAAAAGGAAAATTGCTATCACAGTAGAAATGCTACACCAATGGTAATATATTGAAAGAAGGGCAAAAAGCCCCCATTGTGCCCACAGTTAGTTCATTCATACTGTCCAATCATCTGCAACAAGTAAGTCACTGGCATTTACTGATGTGAGCCTGAGGGGAGACTCAGGTGGTTAGCTCCATTAGGAGATTAGCTGATCTGTTCTCAGTTACAGTGAGCTGACCCAGTTCCTGGTATCCACAGGCAAGAGCTGATACCACTAACGGTCCAGCATGAATACATCCCCCACTTCAGCTCTCCATTTAAACTGATAAAAGAGATTTTCTTTTCTTCTCTTTTTATTTTTTCTTTTCTTTTCCAGGGATTTAATTATTGAATGGGAGCAAATAAACATTAGCAGTTTTAAATGTAAAGGAAGTATGAGAGAATGCAGACATAAATTTTGACTGCCAAGAAGATGCAGCTGGTGAAAACTCATGGATTCTTGTTGCTTAAACCCTGACTACACAGTGTGATCCCTGGACCAGCAGCAGTAGCAGCAGCAACCCCAGGAAGTTCATTGGAAATACACAATCTCAGACCCTACCTCAACTCAACCTGATACTCCCCACCCCTTCTTGCCCCCAGTTAATCCTTATGCAGATAAGAATTTTGAGAAGCAGATGATTTAAGAAAGAGCACTCCTTTGGGTTCAAAGGGAACAAAAAAGAACCTTGGTGGACTACTCAGCACCCATTCACTAAGTCAAGGCCTTTTCCTCCACTATTTGTATCAGAAGGTGTGTTTTTCAGTTTCTGCAATTACTTTATTTGTCAAGGTAGAAGCTATCCTAAACTAAAAGACACATCCATAAGTAAGAAGCAAAACATTTATCATTTAGAAACTCACTTTTCCAAACATACAACTATGTTTCATATATTTATTCCAGTGATTTTTCAAAAACTTGAAGACTGTAATCACCTATAATGTTTTAAAAACTAATTCCTCAATCTGGCCCCTCCTCTGCAATATTCTAATTTGGTAACTGAGAGGACTCATGTTTCTGTATTTTCAAAACTCCACAGGGACTCCTGGGTAGCTCAGTTGGTTGAGCAGCTGCCTTTGGCTCAGGTCATGATCCTAGCGTCCTGGGATCGAGTCCCATATCGGGTTCCTTGCTCGGCAGGGAGCCTGCTTCTCCCTCTGCCTCTGCCTGCCATTCTGTATGCCTGTGCTCGCTCGCTCTCCCTCTGACAAATAAATAAAATCTTTAAAAACAAAAACCAAAACAAACAAACAAAAAAAAAAAACAAAAAAAAAAAACCAAAAAAAAACCTCCACAAATGATTTTGATGTACAGTTAGCATGAAGATTTATGGCTTTATTCTATGGATGTTAATATGCATGCTGGGTATGGTGGAAGGGTGCCTCCTAAGGGATGCTAACCTGGAAACTTAAGTCTCCTGATTTGATCCTTGGGCGGTGTCCATTAGAATGCCCAAGGATTTTTCTATAAGGATTATGACTTCTGGGGTCTTGTCTAAGTTCAAGATGCTCACAGCTAATTCTGCTTAAGTTGAGTTGCAGCCTCTGAAAACATTCTGTCATAGAGTAGACCATTCACACCACTGAAAACTAGAGCTAAGGAAAGTAAGGAGGTAGGGAAGAGAGATACTGAAGTGAGTTTCTTCTTTGGCCTTGCCTGGATAATGCCTGTCTAATAAATTACTGAGTAAGTGGGAATTGATCCTGCTCCTTAATAATCAGGGCATATCAGAAGACTAAAAAATATCCATAAATTCCATTTTTATAAGAAGAAGAAAACAATTCATTCAAGAAGATGTTGGTATTCAACAGATGGTATCCACCAATTTACAGTGCTTGTTCTCAGGGAAGGAGATGAGTAGGAAAAGAAGAGCAGAGGACAGATAAGTCTGGATAGGAAGGACTTCTCACAAACTCCAGCAAGGAGGTTTTATGAATAACACATTTTTTTAAACATTTGCTGGATTAAAGGGTGTCTCTGTTCCCTCAACACTCTTCATGCTTCCTTGACCAAAGACAGCTGTCTACTGTGTTTGTTTCAGAACCTGTGATTACTAGTTTACTATATAATGTAATTATGCAATTGTAACTCATGCAAAAGGACAAAGTGAAAGTGCAAAAAGAGGTTATTTCTATAATAACAAAGTTTAAACTTTTGAAAAGACTGAATTAAAGTGAGTCACTACACATAAAGGAGGCAATACAGTGTCTTTCTGCTTGGCTTACTTCACTTAGCATAATGTCTTTATTTTGTCACAAATGGCAAGACTTCCTTACTTCTTAAGGGCAAATAATATATTCTGTGGCATATATATATGACAGTTTCATTATCCATTCATCTGGTGATGGACATTTAGGTTGTTTTGAAGTATGGTGACTGTGATTAATGCTGCAATTAACATGAGACTGCAAGTGCCTCTGCAAGACTCTAATTTAAGTTCCTTTGGATAAATATCCAGAAGTGGGACTGCTGGGTCATACTGCTACAAGAGTAACACATTTATGTTATATTCCATTGTAATTAAGTGAAATCACAAACTGTAAATGATGTATTAAGAATAGAGTTTTGGCCATTCTAACTGGTGTAAGGTGATATCTCAATGTGGTTTTAATTTGAATCTCCCTGAGGGCTAGTGATGAAGAACATTTTATCATGTGTCTGATAGCCATTTGTATGTCTTCATTGGATAAGTGTCTGTTCATATCTTCTTCCCATTTTTTGGTATGTTTGCCTGTTTCGTGTGTGTTGAGTTTGAGGAGTTCATTATAGATCCTGGATATCAACCTTTTGTCTGTACTGTCATTTGCAAATATTTTCTTCCATTCCATGGGTTGCCTCTTTGTTTTTTTGACTGTTTCCTTTGCTGTGCAGAAGCTTTTGATTTTGATGAAGTCCCAAAAGTTTATTTTCACTTTTGTTTCCTTTGCCTTTGGAGACATATCTTGAAAGAAGTTGCTGTGGCTGATATCGAAGAGATCACTGCCTATGTTCTCCTCTAGGATTCTGATGGATTTCTGTCTCACGTTGAGGTCTTTTATCCATTTTGAGTTGATCTTTGTGGACGGTATAAGAGAATGGTCAAGTTTCATTCTTCTACATATAGCTGTCCAGTTGTCCCAGCACCATTTATTGAAGAGACTGTCTTTTTTCCACTGTATATTTTTTTCCTGTTTTGTCGAAGATTAATTGATCATAGAGTTGAGGGTCCATATCTGGGCTCTCTATTCTGTTCCACTGGTCTATGTGTCTGTTTTTATGCCAGTACCATGCTGTCTTGGTGATCACAGCTTGGAACCCTCTTACACTGTTGGTGGGAATGCAAGTTGGTGCAGCCTCTTTGGAGAACAGTGTGGAGATTCCTCAAGAAATTAAAAATAGAACTTCCCTATGACCCTGCAATTGCACTCCTGGGTATTTACCCCAAAGATACAGATGTAGTGAAAAGCGCCATCTGTACCCCAATGTTTATAGCAGCAATGGCCACGGTCACCAAACTATGGAGAGAACCAAGATGCCCTTCAACGGACGAATGGATAAGGAAGATGTGGTCCATATACACTATGGAGTATTATGCCTCCATCAGAAAAGACGAATACCCAACTTTTGTAGCAACATGGATGGGACTGGAAGAAATTATGCTGAGTGAAATAAGTCAAGCAGAGAGAGTCAATTATCATATGGTTTCACTTATTTGTGGAGCATAACAAATATCATGGAGGACAAGGGGTGTTAGAGAGGAGAAGGGAGTTGGGGTAAATTGGAAGGGGAGGTGAATCATGAGAGACTATGGACTCTGAAAAACAATCTGAGTGGTTTGAAGTGGCGGGGGGGTGCAAGGTTGGGGTACTAGGTGGTGGGTATCATAGAGGGCACAGATTGCATGGAGCACTGGGTGTGGTGAAAAAATAATGAGTACTGTTTTTCTGAAAATAAATAAATTAATTTAAAAAAAAGAATAGAGTTTTGGGGTGCCTGGATGGATCAGTCGGTTAAGCATCCAACTCTTGGTTTTGGCTCAGGTCGTGATCTCATGGTCGTGACATCTGGCCCCATGCCTGTCTCCACAATCAGCTCAGAGTCTGCTTGAGATTCTTTCTCCCTCTCTCTCTGCTTCTCCTGCTCATGCTCTCTTTCTCTCTTTCTCATTCTCTCAAATAAATAAATCTATTTAAAAAAAATGAAGTTTTTGAAAAAATTACACACACGCGCTCGCACGCGCGCACACACACACACACACACACACACAAACCTCAATATAGAAACCAATATTTAAGGGAAAAGGTCTTTGGAGAACATAAAAAATTAATAAATCAGTGTATTTGTATTTTTTATTAAGTAAAGTGTTTATTTCAAGCACATAATCTGTTTTTATGATTCCCAGCTTTAGCTTAACAGCCATCGGTCTTGATTATGTCAGATATGTCAACTCCATTCTAAAAAAGGTTCAATAATAGATTTTAAATTTTTTCCACTGTCACCCATGAAGACTGATGCCAATGGCCCTCACTCTAGGAGAGGAGCTCAGTGTGTTGAGATGAGAATGTGCTGGGTCATGGTATGGTAATGAGGAATAAAACAATTTTAAGAACCACTAATTTCAAGACAAATACATGTTTATTTCATTATTTATTTTTAAATATTCCATTACTCTTTATACCAAATTTAAATGACTATATTTGTAATTTGCCATTTACTTAAGATATATATATCCAAGATATATATTTTTCTAGATGCAGATACTAATTTAAGAGGACGTATTTACAAGGGCACACTCAGCAAATTACAAAAACCAGCAAAGAGTAACCACACAAACTAAAAGCTTTTGATCTAGACGTGTCTCATACTTCCCACAAATGTAGAGCTCTAGATTAAAACATTACCTTCCGTAAGTTGTCAGACGAATCTCTCACCTACATTACTTCAAAATGCATGTACTTGACAGCCATGAAGTCTCCAAGTATCTGAAACATTGCCCCTCTGAGAAAAAAGGCACCATATAAAAAGCTTTTTGCAGAGCATCTCTGCCTGGATCATGTTGAACGTGAACAGAGAGAAACTATCCTAGGGGCTCTCTTTCCCCTGCTGACTGGACGTGGGCTGAAATTGTGCACAAGCCAAAGGGAAGTCAGGGCACTAGAAGGCCAATTGCCTTTCTGAGATACCTTGATTTGAAATCTTGTTTATCAGAGGTGTTCCATACTGGATCACAGAGAACTGACCCAATCATGTCTTCTTAATGGAAAGTGTCAGAGATAGATGAACAATGAGAACAGGGGTCACTTGAGCTCATGTTATATCCCAATAAGGAGGAGCTATAATTTCTAGTTCACTCTGACAGGGTATGTACATTCTTGTCTGAGAAAGACCATGTCTTTATATCACAATCCTCAAAGTAAATGGTCTTAAAATTAATTTGTACATTCCTCTTCCTTGCAGCTTGTGTGTCATACTATTAAAACATTAGTACCTTTCATTTTGAACACACACAAAATATAACTCAAAAAACATAGTAACTGCTTTGCAGATCACAGTAATCACTATGTGTTTCAGAGGTGAACTGATTCCCAAAATAGAGGAGATCATGTAATTTTTTTACATAACTGCATTTCTAGTACAATGAAACTCACATAGAAGAAACATAAGTAATTAGAAACAAGTTAAGCAACAGAAAACTTCTGTGTTAGTCTTCATCAAGAGAATAACCTTTTCCATATCAAGTTTTAAAAGTCACAATAATCAAAACATAGTATTATGAAAAACATTGGAAGGAATTCACACTTCAATTATTAGCCACAAGTACAATGGTAAATAAAGTGTTGAGACCAGTGAACTATTTTTTAAGTTAAACAATCAAACATAAAATACCCTCTTTCAGATGGCATGAAATTGCTTTACCTGGTCATATTTATTTGTATTCATACATGAAGCACTGGATATAAGCCATACTATAAAGATGAAATAGAAAAGAATTCTAGTTACACAGCCACTGAGCGTGGTGCCTAAAAGGGAACATCCTCAATAAATATTACTTAGAGAATTAATAGCAACAGCTATTATCATATGATATACGGATTTTTATACTGCATATTCTATAATACCTTGCAGTAGCATTTTCCAAATTATATTGAATGTAACACAAGTTTCTCAACATATATCACTACATATTGCTTGCAAAAATGTTTCTGTGTTCAAACACTTATAGGACATGCTGGATACTATGAACATCCCTTGTAGTATCAGAATGTATATTAGCAAATGTAAAGTGCTGAGAAGTCCTGCTGGCATTCCAATTCTTCCTCAAATTGTTTGACCACAGTTCTATTTTCCAAGAAATATTTATTAATATCTCATACAAAATTAATCTACTATATAGTTTGGTCCAGTGCCATAAAGACATTTCTCTTTAATCAAACTTTGGTGAATTAGATGAAAGCATTCACAGTTCTGTAGGTAAGAAAATTAAGGGGTTCATTAATTCCAAATGCTTATTCAAAGATTAAAAAACAGATGATTGCTGCATTTCTACCTTTATAGATGCCAAAATCTAATATGCTAAAATTTGATTAAAAGGATTTTCCAACCCTGACAATATTTTCTAGAAGTAATTAAAAGATTTAAGAAAACTACAAGTAAAAACAGTTTTAAATAACTCTGGTCTTTTTTTCTTTTTTGGTTTTAGTTCATTTCCTTAAATTTTATTTATTTATTTAAATTCAGTTGTCCTTAAAAGAATTACAAGATTTTGCTTTGTGTTTGTGTTCTGGTGACTGGAAATGGCTTCAGTTGTTCTGCTTTGTGAATTAAATTATTATTGGCAGCAGAATCCTAAATATCTTAAATTCTCTCAGAAAATTGTTTAGCTCTCTTTCTTAATTTTTGTAGAATTCCCTCTTTAAATTGTAGGCAGAAAGGCTATGAAAAGCTATTCATCATTCTCATAATGTTTGTGAGCACTGTTTAAACAGGAGAGGAAAACAATATGTATTCTTTAGTTAAACAAGATTTTCCTCAAGTGTAACTGGACAAGATTATGTCTTTTGACCAAATTGTGATCATCTTGGGACACCTGGGTGGCTCAGTTGGTTAAGCAGCTGCCTTCGGCTCAGGTCATGATCCCAGCGTCCTGGGATCGAGTCCCACATCGGGCTCCTTGCTCGGCAGGGAGTCTGCTTCTCCCTCTGCCTCTGCCTGCCATTCTGTCTGCGTGTGTTCGCTCTCTCTCCCTCTCTCTCTGACAAATAAATTAAAAAATCTAAAAAAAAAAATTATGATCATCTTTCACAGCCACTTAGATGCCAAAGATGACGTGTTGACAGCTTCTGTCTCAAGTCTTCTTGAAGCTAATCAGAGAGTTGATGCCAACTTGGCAGCATCAGTGCCCTGTTGGATAGGCAATGAGTGTCCCCTAGTCTGGGTGAGAAATTTGGTCTGGCAGCTGGGGGAATTTCTACAGAAAGCAATCAAAGGCAGAAAAAGGAGTTGCATTTTGAACTGTTAAAAACATACCATTTAAATATGACAGGTATATTACAATAAAGATCAGAATTTCCACCATAGACTGCTAGCATTCCTGGATTAAAGGTTACGATGTTTAAGAACAATCTTTGAAGGTTATAATACAGGTAAATCCATTTGTCTTTTTTCAGCATGGCTTTCTTCTATTATGCTTGTATTCTTTTTTGAAACACTTACCCGCACTAATACTATAAGAATAATCACCTAAAGTTTTCACTTGTACTTTTGAAGCTTCTATTGATATCTGATACATATAGTAGGGACCTATTTTTTTTCCTTCCAAATGCTAATATTTGTCTAAATGTCATTTGAAAAATAAACATTTTTGCCATTATTTGAAATAAATTGAATAAAGCCTATATATATATTTAATCTTGTTTTAGTTCCTATACTCATTTTTCTGCTTCACAGCTGTAATTGTTTCTATCCCTATAACAATAATGTCTTAAAAATGTACTGGAGATTTAATGTGTATTTTAATATTGGGATATAAAATTGATAATTTTATTCTTCAAAAATTGAACACTTTGCATATATTTTTTCTAGGCTATTTTTTTTTACCACATCTTGGGGATTGGAATCACTGGTGAAGACGTTCCTCTAATAAAAGCCTGGGCTTCAGTAATTTTACCAGCAAGCACTTGGAAAGTTTCCAGAAACAAAAGGTTCAAAGGACAAGGAAATTATTGCAAAGCACTAAAAAGACAAACTCCCAATTTTTAAAAAAACTAGTAATCTTATATTTATAGCTGTGAAAAACTATAAATTTTGTATTGAAGATTAAAATGTAAAACAGATGAGTCTTATGTCAAAAATATTAAATAGAAATCTATTTAAACCATTCGACAAAATTCAATGTCTCTTCTGAGGAATCAAAGAAAACTAAGAGTATAGGTATCAATTTTTTATCAAATAAAGATAATCTAAAACATCTTACTTAGAGAAAGACAAATACTGTATGATCTCATTTACATGTAGAATCTAAAAAAGCTGAACTCCACAGAAACAGAGAGTAGAGTGGTGATTACCAGGGTGGAAACTAGGGAGAGGTTGGTCAAAGAGTACAAATTTCCACTCATAAGATGAATACATTCTGGTTATCTAATGTACAACATGAAGACTATAGTGAATAATAATGTATTGTATTCCAGAAAACTGCTACTAGATCTTAAATGTTCTCACCATAAAAAACAATTGGCAATTGTATGATGGGAAGGAGATATTAGTTAACACTATGGTGGTAATCATTTTGCAGTATAAAGTATATCCAATCAACACACTGTATACCCTAAACTTATGCTATGCTATATGTCAATTATGTTTTGAAAAATAAATAAATCTCCCCCTTATGGTAAAAGATTAAGTTAAAAACAAATAACCACATATTATGGTTCTTGTTTAATATTGCTTTGGATATCCCAGCTAATAACATGACACAAGAAAAATAAGATGGAAAGATGAATGTCTGTCTGAAAAAATATGAAATATGAACTTAAAAACAATTGTAACTAATTAGAGAACTCAGTTACAAAATAAAAATATTAAATCCAATTTCATTTATATTAGCATTAGTAAAAAAAAGGAAAAATCCATAAATAACCAAAAATCTATATACAAATGTAACAAAATATTTTGAGAAACAAAAGATGACAAGAATAAATAGAATATACAGGCTAAATTTTCAATTGAGAAGAGCCAATATTTTGACACGTGTGTTCATTTTTGTCAAAAAGTGTTTTTAGAGAATAATATAAAAATTTGCTGCAGTTTCCAAAATAGCCATGCTTGATTTATTCTGAATAAATTTACATTATTTTTGCAGGTACTTTCATTTGTGTTTATGTTATATAGCCATTAGTTAATCCATTGATCTCTAGTGTGTGTGTATTCCACCGTCCAGCCTTTTATTTCCTTCCTTCTAAGTGGTACTGCCCTTGTTTAACACATAACTTTTCCACATGACTTCAGGAGGAGCTTTGGCATATTTTTTATGTCCTGAGTTTGGAAGGACATTTTTGCATCTCCTTTGCCTAATCTCTATTTCACTATCTTGCTAACAATCTGAATAACTCCACAAATGATGTTTCTATTTCCTATCTCTTTCACTTTGAATATAGTCTACCTACTGCTAAAATATCTTTTCTAAGATATAGATCAACTGATGTTGCTGCCTTCAAAAATCTTTAATAGTTCCCAAATGCCTATTACATATCATTCACAGTCTTTGGTACCTTGATACCTTCTAATGTCAAGATCCAATCTTCTTCTCAACAATATCTCTTACCTAAACTTTCCATCTTGCATCTATCCTCAGCCAAACTACTCTTTCCTTTCTCAACAGTCATATTTTAACCATCCTTAAAGTCACAGACCAAATTCTTCTTACCTCCTTTGTCAAATCGGACTTCATACCAGTCTGAAGTTAAAATTCTTTCTCCTCCAGGAATTGGGAGGAAGAGGAAACTGAGGTTTTGGTCAAAAGGTATAAACCTTAAATTACGCAAGAGGAATAAATCCTAGTGATCTGCTGTATAGCACAGCACCTGTAGTTAGCAATACTGTATTTTATACATAAAAATTTGCTGAGAGGAAGGTCTTATGTTAAGTGTTCTAATCATACAAAAAATAAAGAGGGCGGAAAGAAACTTCAAAAAAAAATTCTTTCTCCTCTGTATTCTGATAACAATTTTTTTTGCAAATCTATGCTAGCATTTATTCTATTATTCTGTTATGAAATATTCATTCCATGTGGTTATTTGTGTACTATATAAATGGTAACGTCCTTCAGGGCAGAGCTCATGTAATATTTATACTTATGTTCCTTACTGCACCACAGGCACAGTATCTTGTATTTAGTAAGTAATCGATAAATGTTTGATGAATTCATTAAAATTAGTAACTTTATGGAATAAAGGGGGTACATATTTCTCTCAATTTAATTATGGCTATCATTTTCAGATGTTCAGCATCTTCCACAGAATATACTAAGCAGGGGCACCTGGGTGGCTCAGTTGTTAAGCATCTGCCTTCGGCTCAGGTCATGATCCTAGGGTCCTGAGATTGAGTCCCACATCTGGCTCCCTGCTCTGCTGGAAGCCTGCTTTTCCCTCTCCCACTCTCCCTGGTTGTGTTCCCTGTTTCACTGTGTCTCTCTCTGTCAACTGAATAAATAAAATCTTAAAAAAATATATTCCAAGCAACTTCACTTATATTCTCACACAGCTTGATAAAATAGGTATTATTAGCCTCATTTGTCACATGATATACTAAGCACATTACATTTCAATCCATTTTAATCTCATATAACTCTATGAACTGGGTATTTAGTGGCCTCATTTTTCAGTTAACTAGGAGAGTATATTTTGACCAAAGGTGGCAAACCCACAGTTCAAATTCAATTCAATCTGACTGTAACCCTCTGTGTGTGTGTGTGTGTGTGTGTGTGTACACAAACTAGTAGAAGATATATCTTAAGCCCTATGAATGAAGGGTTATGATTAATGTTATAGAGGACAGATGTACAATATACAAACATCTGCTACTGTGGAGCCATAAAGAGTCAAAAAGAAGGAAAAAGTCAGGAGATACTTTGTTTCTAGAAGAGGGCACTAAACTAGGGAATCACTGAGCAATGGTTCAGTGTGCTTAAGAAAGACGTAGGCAAAATAAGTGAATTGTGTGGCATGTAAAATATATCACCATACAACTATTAACAAATAATTACTTGAAGACCTTTTTAAAAATGGATATCTATGTGTTCTACTTCAAGAAAATTTGCTTAGCCAGATGCAGAGAAGGACACCGGACTCTGCATTTATAAAAATCACTTCTAGCTCATTCTGATTCAGGAGTTTAACTGCTCTTATTTTGAGTATCCCTGGTATAGACCTCTGAAAATGCAGAGGTACTATGTTTAGTTTTTCAGATAACATAGTACACATCTCCTGTAGTGCCATTTGTATTATACACTTTATGAATGTCGCGCTCTGAAGTTGTGCAATGAACAACCTGTACAGATGCAAGCAATAGCCCTGTAAAAATACATGGTATGATGGGAGGAGGGAGGACTGACATTCCCTCAACATCTGCAATCTGGCAGGAACTATGCGAGGCACAGCATGTAGGTAGGTAGGTAGGTCGGTCAGTTGGTCAGTCGGTCGGCAGAGCAAGCTTAAGTAAATTATTTATCAATCTTATCAATAACATTTAATGTTAGATATTACCATCTTTGTTGTACATATGAAGAAACTTACATTCTGAGTACTTTAATAACATTCCCCGCATTTAACAGCTAGAAAGAATTCCTTCATTCGTTTGATTTATAAATAGCAATTAATGTCTACTGTATGCCTGGCACCAAGCAAAGTAAAACTAAGTAGCTGAAGAAAATTTTATTAAAGCAAAGTTATCACAGAGAGAATTCCAGCCTTTTATTCTATATTGAATACAGCCTCAATAAGTCACCTGTGATCAGGTGGTGCTTTGTACTGAAACTAAAAGTAGAACAATCATGAAGGATCCATATGAATGTATCACAGTACACACTCACCAAAAATAGCAACTTGTAGCAATGTCCAAGACGGTCATTACACAGAATTTCAATTTTTTAAACCAACAGACTTTCGCATTCACAGCAAATACTATTTGTCAAACCTCTGATAAAGATAATGGCTCTGTACTTCTGATGCAACCTCAAAGGAGGTATAAGGCTATATATAATGCATAAGGCCACATTTAAGGTAGCCTTATAAATGGTTTGATAAAAATCACAAGGCCATTAAAATGTTCATTTTCACTATTTACCCACAGTGACCACTCTTTTCTATTTTCCTGGGAGAAGATTTTTTTCTTCTCCTCCACTTGTTTTTCATGTCATTAAGTAAACATAATATTTCCCCCACCAAAAAAAATCTTCTAAGGATAAATGTTGCCATTGGCTTATGATGGTAGCTTTTAAGGATACATAAGAGATTTCTTGATTTGAAGGAAAGCTGCCAGTGTTTATGGTAAATGACTTCTCCGAAATGGTTAGTAAAATTAGAAATGCAAAATAAGTAATTTAATTATTATATGTAAGGGGCACTATCATAGAAAACAAGAAAGCATAACTCTTCTTCAGTTTCCCAAGTTTTATAGTATTTTTCTGTTTTCATGAAGACTATAAGGCTACCATCATTAAAAGTAAACCATTAATAACTAGGATGCAAAGAAGAACATACATATATTCTAAAGTCTCCAAAAAGGACATCTGGAATGTTCTTCTTGCAAAACCAATGTAAAATAATTACCAGCTTTACATACATCATTTAAAAAACTAACACTTATCAAATAAGTCATGCAAGGTAAAGAAAAGGGAAATAAGCTCAATCTGGTTTCTTTGCCAAAGCTCTTTATCACCAAACCACCACATGCAATGTTTATATTCAATCCACCTGGTAAGAGTTTGGGAATTGAAAATTTAAAGTATCAACGTTCTGCTTGACGCTTTGCCCTGTCTTTGCCAAAAAAAAAAAAAAAAAAAAAAAAAAAAAAAATCACAAAGACAAAATTACAAAGTACTTTAATACTTCTTGTTGGGAAAAGCAAAATGTATACAAAAATACAAACTTAGATATCAGATAAAGGACTAGTGTCCAGAATCTATAAAGAACTTAGCAAACTCAACACCCAAAGAACAAATAATCCAATCAAGAAATGGGCAGAAAGCATGAACAGACATTTCTGCAAAGAAGACATCCAGATGGCCAACAGACACATGAAAAAGTGCTCCATATCACTCGGCATCAGGGAAATACAAATCAAAACCACAATGAGATATCACCTCACACCAGTCAGAATGGCTAAAATCAACAAGTCAGGAAATGACAAATGCTGGCGAGGATGCGGAGAAAGGGGAACCCTCCTACACTGTTGGTGGGAATGCAAGCTGGTGCAGCCACTCTGGAAAACAGCATAGAGGTTCCTCAAAATGTTGAAAATAGAACTGCCCTATGACCCAGCAATTGCACTATTGGGTATTTACCCTAAAGATACAAACGTAGTGATCCAAAGGGGCACGTGCACCCGAATGTTTATAGCAGCAATGTCCACAATAGCCAAACTATGGAAAGAACCTAGATGTCCATCAACAGATGAATAGATCAAGAAGAGGTGGTATATATACACAATGGAATACTATGCAGCCATCAAAAGAAATGAAATCTTGCCATTTGCGACAACATGGATGGAACTAGAGCGTATCATGCTTAGCGAAATAAGCCAAGCAGAGAAAGACAACTATCATATGATCTCCCTGATATGAGGAAGTGGTGATGCAACATGGGGGCTTAAGTGGGTAGGAGAAGAATAAATGAAACAAGATGGGATTGGGAGGGAGACAAACCATAAGTGACTCTTAATCTCACAAAACAAACTGAGGGTTGCTGGGGGGAGGGGGTTTGGGAGAAGGGGGTGGGATTATGGACATTGGGGAGGGTATGTGCTTTGGTGAGTGCTGTGAAGTGTGTAAACCTGGTGATTCACAGACCTGTACCCCTGGGGATAAAAATATATGTTTATAAAAAATAAAAAATTAAAAAAAAATACAAACTTAGGAGTAAAATGAGCAACCATATAACTATCACATGGTTTCAAAAAATAACATTCACAACCTTTTCTCTCCATTCCCATTCACCTTCCCCTCATATTATTTTGATACAAATTACTTTGATACATATTTACATATGTAAATATATATATTTATATATATATATATATATATCTTTTATCCATAAACTATTTCAATTTATATTTCTAAAAGTTAAGGAAGCCATTTTTTAAAAAAATGATTATATAATTATATCACCTAGAAATATGTAATTAATAAACAGCCATATATGATCAAAACAAAAATGATTATTTGATGAAATTTATAATCTATGATAATTACACTTACATGAATAAAACTGCAGTACTGTAATTTTACATAAGCTTTGGAAAACAAGTCTTGCTGGGGATTAATGGCTTATAGAATTTGATACAGAAAAAATTTATCATGTCCTCCGATAATTTCAGTAGTCACACTACCTATCATTTAATTCAATTTATTTAATCTAAAGTTAAATTAGTAGAGCTATCAATAACATTAGAGCATGGTTTTTAACCAAAAAGATGAGAGAGCATGAAAAATTAGTCAAGAAACTAAGACCCAAACATGATCATAGAGCCTTCTAAACCTTCATTCACCCATTTTCACTTTTCCTTCCTTTGGTAAAGTGAACATTAAAAATTAGTTCACAAATTTTCCAGTGATGTTTCTAATAATTTGGGACTTCACTTTAGTAGACACTTATCACTTTTAGCGAATACTGTTCTTTTCATTACTTACTGAGTTTCCACATTTCTACATGTAAGATAGAAATGAGTAATTTACCAGGCCCATTTTAGAGGGATGTTGGAAGTTCCTATGAAATCAGCATCTCTGTAAGGAGATATACCTAACATACATTACCCTTTTTTTTTAGAAGAACAAATATATATATTTTTAATTTCTTTTCAGCGTAACAGTATTCACTGTTTTTTTTTTGTTTTTTTAATTAATTTATTTTCAGAAAAACAGTATTAATAATTTTTTCATCACACCCAGTGCTCCATGCAATCCGTGCCCTCTATGATACCCACCACCTGGTACCCCAATCTCACCCCCGCCCCCGCCACTTCAAACCACTCAGATTGTTTTTCAGAGTCCATAGTCTCTCATGATTCACCTCCCCTTCCAATTTACCCCAACTCCCTTCTCCTCTCTAACACCCCTTGTCCTCCATGATATTTGTTATGCTCCACAAATAAGTGAAACCATATGATAATTGACTCTCTCTGCTTGACTTATTTCACTCAGCATAATCTCTTCCAGTCCCGTCCATGTTGCTACAAAAGTTGGGTATTCGTCCTTTCTGATGGAGGCACAATACTCCATAGTGTATATGGACCACATCTTCCTTATCCATTCGTCCGTTGAAGGGCATCTTGGTTCTTTCCATAGTTTGGCGACCGTGGCCATTGCTGCTATAAACATTGGGGTACAGATGGCCCTTCTTTTCACAACATCTGTATCTTTGGGGTAAATACCCAGGAGTGCAATGGCAGGGTCATAGGGAAGTTCTATTTTTAATTTCTGGAGGAATCTCCACACTGTTCTCCAAAGAGGCTGCACCAACTTGCATTCCTACCAACAGTGTAAGAGGGTTCCCCTTTCTCCACATCCTCTCCAACACATGTTGTTTCCTGTCTTGCTAATTTTGGCCATTCTAAGTGGTGTAAGGTGGTATCTCAATGTGGTTTTAATTTTAATCTCCCTGATGGCTAGTGATGATGCAACAATTCCACTCTTATATATACACTCAAGAAAAAGGAAAATATAGGTCCATAATTGCACATGAATGTTCACATAAACGTTATTAGTAATAGCCCAAAGCTGGTGCACCTGGGTGGCTTAGTTGGTTAAGCAACTGCCTTCAGCTCAGGTCATGATCCTGGAATCCTGGAATCGTGGGATTGAGTCCCACATCGGGCTCCCTGCTCAGCAGGGAGTCTGCTTCTCCCTCTGATCCTCTCCCCTCTCAGGCTCTCTCTCTCACTTTCTCTCAAATAAATAAATAAAATCTATTAAAAAATAAACAATAATAGCCCAAAGCTGTAAATAAGCCAAATGAACATCAACTGATAAATAAAATTCTGTATATTCACATAATGCAATATTTATCAGGAAGAAGATCAATCAAGAACTGATATATGCTGCCACAGGAAACTTTGAAGACATTATCCTAGGTGAAAAAATCAGGGCACAAAGACCACATGTTGCATAATTCCATCAATATGAAATGTCCAGAATAGGTAAATATATACAGACAGAATATAGATGACTAGCTGCCTAAGGCTAGGCAGGGAGAGAAGGGAGAGGGATTCAGTGTGACTCCTAATAGGTACAGTGTTTCTTTTAGGAAGAACAAAAGTGCTCTAAGATTAGATTGTGGTGATTGTTGCATAACCCTGTGAGTATATTAAAAACCAATGAATTGTACAATCTAAATGGGTGAACTGTATGCTATGTAAATTTTATCAAAATGAAACTGTTGAGAATGTGGGCAGGGTGGGGGGAGGAAGGGAAGAGAATGAGTATTAATCAAGGCCAAAAAGTTAGGAATGTGTAGGCAATAAAAAGTAGGTAATGATGTTAAGAATATTATGGAACTAAATGGGACATTTATTCCCATTCATGTTAAGAAATATATGAGTTGGAGACATTCTTTTGAAAATGGTCAGAGATAACTGCTGTTTACTAAGCAGTTACTATATTGCAGGACTTGTTTCAGTGACTTTACATTTATCACTCCATTTAATATTCACATTAACTGAACAGAATTATGCCTATTTCATGGGTCATTAAACTGGGGCACAGAGCAGTTAAGTAACTTCCCCATTGTCACAGATCTAGAAAGTGTTAGAGGCATAACCTGAACCAGAGCAGGTGATATCCAGAATCTGTGCTATTAGTTATTATGAGATTCCACCTATCATGTTCTGTATAAAAGAAATGCTTATCACAGTTCTAAAAAATAAGTATGGGATTTCACGAAAGTAGAATCCTCAGCCCTAACTAAACAGCTTTAGTGACAAAGGTAAATATAGCTGATGTCTCTCAGACGAGATAGGGCGCGTTCAGGGTGGCACGGATGTAGACTACCTGACCTCTTTCAAAGTAAAATCTGAAGATTTTCCTTGAGCAAATACTATAGAAATTTCTGAGTGAGACATACGTGGGTTTAAAGTCTTAAGACTGTGGTCTTTAGAAGGGCATTTAATTTAACAGTATGTAATACATAATTCTTAGTGTTCTTCAGTAGATCACATTAGATGACATACACTATCTGATGCCAGCATAAATGCAATAAATAGTGATTTCTTATTATTTGGGCAATCAACCTTTGCATCTTTTGGAATATAACTATTTCCATGGTTAAGCTTCTGATTAGCTTATTAAGGGTAACTGTTACTTAAGTGCTGGATGAACATTGCTAAGGTACCGATTTTAACTAAAATCCTGTAAAGAAGAAATCTAATCCACTGAATTTTGTAGGATTATCTGATGGACACAAAACACTATTATATCCAGGTTTAATTTGAATATTCACCTAATTAATACAGATAAGTCACAGGTTCTCCATAGGAAGGTATCAAGACATTAAGAGGCAATTTAAGTCAAATAATAGATGCTATAAATGTGACTCCATTCTCTATCCACTGTAAGTAATAGCTCTCTTTTGCATAACACATCAGCGACAGCATCTAAAATTAAAATAACTTTTTAAAGGTTCTAAAGAAAGCTTTCCAAGATCCAAGTTTTATATTCGTCTAGAAAAAAAGAGTTGGATGTTCTGTTATTTCCTATTTGCAGATGCATAAAGCAATCACTTTAGAAAATGAACACTTGGTTAAATTTATAGCTGGTGTGTTCTCATTTAGACTAATCTATGCTGGCTCAGCTTAACTACTGCATTGTCAATGCCTGTCTTGCTAAGCACACCCAGCAAATTCCACAATGGCCAACATCAAAATAATGCATTATATATATTTTCCAAATATTACAATGTAACTGCACATCTTATAGAAAGGGAACAAGAGGAGAAATTTTAAAAAGGAGAAAAATAAATATGAATTTCCATTAATAGCGAGAAACCTGAACGTTGACATGGTTATTTATTTCTTCACATGCAGATTAATGACAGTGTTTACCCCTTTGATATTGACAAGAACATAATATATCTTGACAAATAATTAAAGAGGCTGCACTAGAGTTTATTTCTTGGTAGTGTCAACTGCCCTTCCTTTGGCATGATATGAAAAGCTTACATCAGCTGTAATTTTTAGTAACACCTTACAGTGGGGTTCTCTTACCACTTTATAAAATGAATGTGATAAATTGATTAAGCTAACAAGTGTGGGCTGCAATGAGTGGTTTACCAGAGATTGTAGCTAGTTTCTAAATCAAAAGAATGATAACAATATTATATGTTAAAATCAATAGTTACTTAATATTTCTATAAAATCTAAAGATTTGTGATAAAGAGTTAAATATCATTTATTCTGTTTTGTAATATTTGTTTAAGCAAGACTGCTACATTAAATTACTCCTCAGTAAGGAAACAAGAAACCAAATGAGGGGGAGTTTGGGTGCAAAGTAAGAAAGAATAATGTCAGCTTTAAGCATAAGCCTTTTAAAAAGGAAATTTCATTTTTGTTTTTTAACTTCAACATGGAATTTCTAAGCTAATCACTCACTATTTAGGACTCTGGTAACTAACAATAAACAATGATAAACTTTTAATATCAGTGTGATACTTTGACATTTTAAGACTACCTGGGCAATATTTGGAACTAAAAAACAATTTCACAAGAATGTTTATTTTCTCAATGTTCACTTTTTATTCTGTTTTCCTGAATCCTGATCAATTGAATTCTGCAATTTTCTGGTGCACATTACAACTTGCATTGAAGGAGTCTCTTAATCGGTCAAGAAATCTACTTATCAGATAAAGCTTTGGACACCTCAAATTTAAAGTTATAGTAGGAATGATAAATTAAAGTATTCAGGTAAAAGTGAGAGAGTAGACAGGGACTAGATGGAGGCAAAGACTAGGAAGGGATACATACTGCAAAACTGATGACAGAGATGGCGAAAAGTGCCTTGAGAATGGAGAGGGGGACTGGACTGAAAAGAAAGAGAAGTGCAAAGGGTAAAATCTGTAGCTTTGGATCATAGATACTGGAAGACTGGGAGAATGGAAAGAACCACTGAAGTAGCTGGTAAAGGTACTGATGGAATGCAGACAAAGAATGAGGGGGTCACACAGGTAAGCAAGTCCAAAATGGAGTCCAAGATGTGGAGAAAGGGGTCATCAACCCTCTGTATTCTTGCCTGAGTTTCAGGGGAGATGAGATTTATAAAATGTGACTCAAACTGATAATAAAGAGATCACAGTATTTCAAGAGTACAATTTAATGAACAACTGGTGGGTGATGAGTTAAGAAATGAGTACATATTGGGCGCCTGGGTGGCTCAGTGGGTTAAGCCGCTGCCTTCGGCTCAGGTCATGATCTCAGGGTCCTGGGATCGAGTCCCACATCGGGCTCTCTGCTCAGCAGAGGGACTGCTTCCCTTCCTCTCTCTCTGTGATCTCTTCCCTTCCTCTCTCCTACTGTGATCTCTCTCTGTCAAATAAATATATAAAATCTTAAAAAAAAAAAGAAATGAGTACATATTGAAAATATACATATATAGGAACAATTATAGGCATAATTCTTGAATTCTCCACCCTGAAAGGAAGGAAAGAGAATTTGGAAACATATGAAAGGTAAACTTGTTGAATATTGTTGCACAAAACAGCAAGAAAAATTAATGGGATGAATAAAACAGGCAAGTGCAAAATTACTAACAATGCAGATGTTATCACCTTGTGACATGTCTCTTACAGATAATACCACTAAAGCCCCAGATTTTATTAGTAAATTATACAAAAAAAAATGTTTCAATGCTATGGTGAATTTAACTTCCAACTACAGGGTAAAATGTAAAATGGAGAAGAATGGCATTTTGAGTAGATGACCTCATATCTACCTCTAAATTATACAAATTAAGAAATCAAGTGTTCAGAAACTTGGGTACGGTTTCATTCTGCTTTTTTTTTTTTATAGGAGAACTAAAATTAAGTTAAATAAGATTCTTGAACATTTAGAGGAAGATGGACTTCTTATTAGAAAACTTGTGTTGAACATTTCTCCTCTCTTTCAGAGTACTCCCATGTTCTCATTCCTGTCCTATATCATCCATATTTCTTAAGCATATGGACCACACCTGTAAACCTTCCTCCCATTCTATTTCACTAATCATCCCTGAAATCCAATTTACTATGGCCACCTAGTACCTCCTAATCACCAAATCCAATGGACACATTGCAGTGTGACCTTACTGAACATATCTCTTGATTGTGAAATATCAATCATTCTTTCCTGAAATTCTTCTATTTGTTTCCTTGAGATCACACTCATTCATTTATTTGCCCATTTGCCCAATAAATACTGATTTTTAAATTTTTAAAAAATATTTATTTATTTTAGAGAGCAAGAATGTGAGCAGAGGGAAGGAGAGAGGGAGAGAGAACCTCAAGCAGATTCCTAACTAAGCACAGAGCCCCATATAGGGCTCAATCCCACAACTCTGAGATCATGACCTAAGCCAAAAGCAAGAGTCAGATGCTCAAAATACTAAGAGACCCAGGTGCCCCGATAAATACTGATTTTAAAACAATGATATGCCAAGAATCTTTGCTAAAGTTAGCTTTTCTTCATTATTGGAGCATTCTGATACTGCTGTTCCTTCTCTGACCCCTTGAAAGTTCTTCTCACTCAACCTAAAACTCTAGATGACTGTACCTAACCTCATGGTTTTAAATATCAGTGGTATCAATAATATCCCATGAAGGACATAAGAAGCATGGATAAAAATTCCTTGTGAAAGAAACTAGCATCTCTGGTAGCCTAGTCTTTTAAAACAGTAACTTTATATATGTTAGATTCTAATACCCCACTCCTGGAATGAAAATCACAGGCAAGCAAAGAGGGATATCACTAAAAAGATTTTGCTGTACTTCTGTAATGTGTGGAGACAGAAAATTTTGAGGAATCATTAAAATTCTAGAACATGTGTTACTAAACTTCTGTCTATAGAATAGGCCAACAACCAGTTCAAGGACAAGTGGATATTACACAGACCTCAAACTCTCTAAAACAAAAATCAACACCACCCCTAATTTCACCCCCATTCCCATCACACAATACCTCCTTCTCTGATGCCTTCCATCATACCGGTAGCACAATCATCGACCTTGTCACCAAAGCAAGAAACTTGAGAGTTTTCTCTAGGTAGCTCCATCTCTTGCCTTGTCTCATTCATCACTAATTTCTTTGTTGCTGTTGTTTTTGACAGCTTTCTTTCAGATAAAAATCACACACCATAAAATTCACTCATTAAAGGTATAACTCACTGTCTTTCAGTATATTCACAATATTGCACAATAATCTCAATGATCAAATTCCAGAACATTTTCTTTATTCCCAAAAGAAGCCATGGACACATTACCTGTCTCACCCAAACCCCTACTCCCCAAAGCACCTGGCAACAACTAATCTACATTCTGTCTCTGTAGATTCGGGACCAAGATGTGGTCTTTGGTATTTTACTCCCTTTTGAAAGTATTCATTTCTAGAGTTCATATTCTCATATCCATCCCTTCTCTGCACTATTCTGATGGTTTCCTAATATATCCCTAAGGATATACAGTGAGTAGATTTATCTAAGTAAATCTGACCAGATTACTCCCCTGCTTAAAGCCTCTGAATGCTTAACAATCACACACAGATGAAATCCAAGATTTTTAATGTGGCTTAAAAGTTACTCCATGAACTAACCCCCTACTCTCCTATTTCTATTGCCATCAAATGGCTCATGCTTTAAACTTTACCAACAATGAATTACTGATGGTTCCCTGCAAGTACAATGTTGCTCTTCCACACTTGGAATCCGCTCAAGTCCATTCATCTCAGAATGTTCTTTTCTTACCTGGCCAACATTCACTTGTCCTTAAAGACCTAACCTCTGATTTCTCATGATCCTTTTCCTGATATCCTAGGAACAGAAGTTCTTCATGAATACTTCCATAATATTCCACGAAGATACATATGAATGTATTTTTTAAAGATTTCATTTATTTGACAGAGAGAAAGAGAGAGAGAGAGAGATATCACATGTAGGCACCCCATTGAGCAAAGAGCTGATGCAGGGCTTGATCCCAGGACCCTGAGATCATGACCTGAGCCAAAGGCAGAGGCTTAACCCACTGAACCACCCAGGTGCCCCATATATTAATGTATTTATCATACTGTTTTATAATTATCTGCCTGTCTCTTGCCTGCACTACAATATAAGGTCTTTGGGAGGACAAGACTAATACAGTCATCTCTATTTTTCAGGTTTTCTGTAGAATTCTTAGAAGATAGTAGAAGATATAAAATTTATGCATTTGCAAATACTTCCCAAACTATTTGCAAATGCATAAATTAATGAGTGCATCAATTAATATATAAACCCAATGAGGAATGATTAATTGAATGACTTTAAATATTACTGGACATGCTGTGAAAAACTAGTCTGGTTCATGAAGTAATAAAACAAAAACACAGATCAATTACTGTTGGAAAAGAGTGAAACATTTGAAAGAGTATACATTTGGAAAATAAGACATTGTGAACTTTCTTTAATTGGAAAATTTCAATGCAAGGGTACATAATTATGAATTGAGATAGGGAGAAGGGGAAATAAGACTGAAATTTGAGTCAGATTCAATGATTTATAAGATGATGCAAATAAAGACTCTATTATTTTATTATGTAACAAATGATATAGCCATGTAGATGCAGACAACACTGAACTGAGAAAATGGAATATAATGAACATCAAGGCAAGTTACTCATTCAAACAATCAACAGGGTCATTCATAACTAGAAGAAAGTAAGGTCTAACACATTTTTAAAGTATATTGACTATTCTTAAAATGAGCACACACCTACCATAATTGACACAATGATAGTATAAAGCTTCCAAATAATACTATGTCAGAGAAAAATGCAACTCTGTATGAATACTAGATTTCTTCAAACATCCAATATTGTCCATTACATGCATTCAGTAGCAGTCATCCTTAAGAAACAGACTGAGATTCTCTTTAAACTTTGTTTTTTTTTTTTTTATTGCACTCGGGTTTTTATTTTTCAGCATAAACTTAAGATTCCTTCACTTCAAAATCCGCTATGGTTATGGTGACACTCAAGAAAGTCCTAACAAAGCCCTGAAGCCTGGTTTTGTAAACCTCTGTTGTGATGGAAAATAAAGCAGAGGTATTAAAACCTTATAAAACAAAGTCCCATGTTGTTGTGGCAATGTCTAGTTCCTAATGGCTCCAAGAATGAACTTTTTTTCTTTTATATCAAGGTAAAACATTATAGAACATTATGTAAGTTTCAGATATAAAACATTATAATTTGACATCTGTAATGCACTACAAAGTGATCACCATCATACTTCAGTTACCATATTTTCATACCATGTTTTCATATTCTTTAGATAAGTATCCAGAAGAAGAATAATTAGATCATATGGTAGAATTCCTATTTTTTGAGGAACCTCCAGAGTTTTCCATAGTGGCTGTCACTGCACCAATTTATATTCCCACCTACAGTGCAAGAGTATTCTCTTTTCTCTACATTTTCACAAACACTAGTTATTTCTTGCCTTCAGAATATTACCCATTATAATGGGCGTGAGATTATATCTAATTGTGGTTTTTATTTGTATTTCCCTAGTAGTCAGTGATACTAAACGTCTTTTCACATGCCTGTTGAGCATGTGTGTTTGTCTTCTTTGGAAAAATGTCTTCAGATCCTCTGCCCATTTTTAAAAATATTTCTTTCTTTCTTTATTATTTCTTTGTTTATTTGAGTAAAGTTGACATACTATGCTGCATTAGTTTCAGGTGTAAAAGAGTGATTCAACAATTCTATACATTATGCTATGCTTATCACAAGTGTAGCTATCATCTGTTGCCATACAATAGCACTACCATAATATTGACCAAAGTCTCTGTGGTGTACCTTTTATTCATGTGACATTCATTTCATAACTGCCCAATGCCTGTATATGTGTTGTTTTATTGCTGGGATCTCAACTCTCTTCCACTGATCTGTGTATTTGCTTTTATGTCAAAACCATCCTGCTTTGATTACTACAGCTTTATAGTATAGTTTGAAATTATGGAGCATGGTGCCCCCAGCTTTGCTCCTTCTCAATATCACTTTGACAGTTTGGGATCTTTCGTGATTCCATACAAATTTTAGAATAATTTTTTCTAGTTCTGTGAAAAGTGTCATTAGAATTTTGATAGAAAGAACTATTTTCTTGGATTCACCCAGGTTCTCTTTTTGCATTGGTGATATTTACATGATTAAAAGTTTTTGAGAGATACACATTTCCTATAAGCAGGCTATAGAAACAAATTCCGAGCACACAAATTCATATTCAATTAATTCATCGAGGCACTATGCAACATGTGGTAGCAATTCACCACTTATTCAGAATGCTTCTTCCATGTTGTCTTTATTCTTTTTTTTTATTTGTTTATTTGACAGGGATCACAAGTAGGCAGAGAGGCAGGCAGAGAGGCGTGGAAGGGGAGCAGGCTCCTCACTAAGCAGAGAGCCCAATGTGGGGCTCGATACCAGGACCCTGGGATAATGACCTGAGCCAAAGGCAGAGGTTTTAAGCCACTGAATCACCCAGGTGTCACTGTTTTCTTTATTCTTAAAATGTCCTGGTGCAACTAAACAATTTATCATTATTCAATTTGCTTTTAACAGAGTCACACTGACTCATATCATTTAGTCACAGTTTATACAGAAGAGTCATATTCACTCAATGCCAATGTTCAAAATAAAGGAAAAAAATGAAGCACTGGCTTACTGTTAAATATAATCTACAATCCCAAAATTTTTAAAAAAGAAAAATATAGTACTTTTGCTTGCTTCCAATTCACCCTTGGTTTTGTATAATGAGTATATGATTCTAGGAATTACATAACTTTGACACCTACTGGAAATACATCTATATCTGCATATGTGAACATATACTTATGTATTATTCTGTTCAAAAATATTTTTAAATGTCAAAATTATATAAAAATATGCTATAACTTGGTGTATATTACAGAGTTACTATACTGAGGCTATAATAACATACACAAACACATTGCTTTCTGAATACTTGGTAGGTAAAAACCTCCATAGCAAATGATACACTGACATGCTGAAAGGACAGATCATTATCCAAAACATACGTTGTTTCTTTTCTGAATGAAGAGATATATAAAACTTCTTATTTGCCTAGAAATTCAAACTACAATGAGAGTTACAGTAAGATCTTTAATTTTTAATTATTTTGAAGTGTATATAAGGCTGTTCTAGAGTAACAAATGCTTGTGAATTTTAAGAAAATGTTTATTAAATTTATTAACAGTCTTTTAACTCATGTGATCCCACTGGGCCAAATATGTTTCCTTGAAAAAGTAACTATAATGTAACAATGTGGCATATATTCAATTATTTCCTCTATTCTACTGCTTACTTCCCAAACACACACTATACAATAGCCAAAGCCACTAGAATTTCATCAGAAACGTGTCACCTTTTCACAAAGAGAATGGGATTCCTCTGCCTCTCTGTTTTCTGTGAAACGTCTAGTATACACTATATTGTTTGTGTTTATCTTCACTTTACACTCTTGAGCTCTTTGAGACCAGTGACCATACTTTGGGCACTTTGATCTTCCCAGCAAAGGAGGTTGGCTGTAAATATTTATTGAATCAATGAATAATAAAAAACTAATAAACCACAATCTACTGTGAATGTACACTTGTATAATCTACAATTATTATCAGCTATGTACATGTTTAATGACCACTTTTTCTACCCACTAAGTAATAGAATGTTTAAGAACTATGGGACTGTCCAGTACATAAAGGTATACTTATTTTTTTTTTTTCATATAGGTATACTTCTTTCAACTAGCACATTAACTAGGTGTTTGGCAAATAGTCAAACTTTAGTTAGAGTTGTGTATGGTTTAGGGGCACTAAAAGTACAAAACATAAATTTTCCTACTGTTTCAGTGACTGCTATAGACAGTAACAACTACTGCCTTGTCTTTATTTTCTTCTGTTACAGTGAAGAAAATTTCCTCCCAAAAGCATTAGGCTTTTTTTTTTTTTAAGATTTTATTTATTTATTTGTCAGAGAGAGAGTGAGTGAGAGCGAGCACAGGCAGACAGAGTGGAAGGAAGAGTCAGAGGGAGAAGCAGGCTCCCTGCGGAGCAAGGAGCCCGATGTGGGACTCGATCTCAGGACGCTGGGATCATGACCTGAGCTGAAGGCAGCTGCTTAACCAACTGAGCCACCCAGGCGTCCCAGCATTAGGCTTTTGATTCACTTGGCTCTAGTTTCTAAGATGAGCTTCTTTCTGAATATCATATTCTTTGTCCTTATTCTGGAGGATGGATTTAAGAGGCCTTACAGATACACTGGATACCACTCTATTGTGAAACCTCTGGAATATGCCCCAAATAGATTACAAGACTTTTGGTATCAGTAGAGATTCATGTCTAATATATAGTCTTTCTTAGTACTCATCTTTAATTATCCTACTGAGAAATTTTATTCTAATAACATACCTTTCAACTGTACCACTGTGGCATGAACAAGTATCAGTAGAGTATTATAATATAGTTCAAATTTTTAAACAGAATTTTATACAATTCACTGTGATATTTAGAAAATGTTTTAAAATAGGGTAATATGACCAGTATAAAAATTCAGAGTCAAAGCTCCAAATTCATACTGACATTTGAAACTTAGGAGCCTTATTTATAAAGGAACATTATTACCATAATAAAGTTAAAATAATAGACACCATTAAATTATTTTAGAATTCATATTGAATTTCAATATGTAATTCCTCAGAATAATGAAGACTTCAGACATTCAGACACTGATCTGAGATTGTTAACTGTAGTTTAGAATCAAACAAAGCATTTTTTTTAAAGAGTTCAAAACTCGCAAAGCCTTGTGAACAGGTCAAGCAGACTCTAATATACTACACCTGCTCATGTGGTTGCTGCATTTTTTTAAGATAAAATGTCATTCAAACAGTGTTTTCCCTATCCCCATATGAGTTCTTACACTATTCAGAAAACTCATGGGGAGAAAGATTATTTATTCATGAAAGCAGGGTTTCTTTGGTCATTCTAGATTTGATTGGCATTAACAGCAACTATGTCTGACTCCAAAGATTTAAATATTCATTATAGCATAATCATGGCATTTAAATGTCTAAGCATTAGATGTTTCAGAGTAATTCTCGTTTTTGAATAAATGTAGCCTATTTTACATAGGTGGCCTAACATAATGATAAAGCACTAAATTTTTGATAAGTTTACTATATGGCAGACTAAAATACAGAATATTTAGAAATCTGTTAAAATATTCTACCAAAGGTTGCTTAGGTTATTAACCAATTTTATAAATAAATAAAAAAGGAAATGGCTCCTTACAGTAACTATGCATATGGCTCCCTTTGAATGAACTAAGTCTCCCTATAATGATATACATAAATTAAAATTTTATGACTGGATCACTGTATATAAAATCAAGCATAATTCAATCATTCTTAGAAAATGCTTTTTAAAATGGTCCCCCTCACCAAAGAACAGCAGTAGAGATGTGTGCATGGGGGTGGGAGTGTGCACACACCAATAAATAAGTATTTCCATGGAGCTTCCTGAAATCTGTACAAAACAGATACAATACACTCAATTGAAATGCTGTAATATAAAATATCACTCATTCTAGCTGGTAATTTATTACTGGGTATAAATAACCTTTTACAGATTGTCAGACATCATTTGACTGTGGACAGAAGCCAAAGTTTACATTTTAGTAAGAAATCTCCAAGTGTATTTAGTATTAAAAACAAGCAATAAAACAACCCAAGAATGTGTTAAATTTTTACATTAATTTGGGTTATAGAAAAAATTTGTTTTTCAAAATAGCTCTGTTGAGCTATAATTGACATACAAATATAAATGCCATACATATTTAATGGGTAGAAGTTGATATCTTTTAGTGTTCATATATACCCAGGAAACCATTCTACAATAAAAATAATGAACAAATCCATCACACCCAAAAGTTTCCTCAAGCCCTTTGTAATCTTTCCCTTTCCACTCCACCTCTGCTGTCCTTAAGTAACCACTAATCTATTGTCTTTCACTAGAGATTAGTTAGCATTTTCTAGAATTTCCTATGAATGCAATCATGCAGCATATACTCTTTTTGTTTGGTTTCTTTCATTCAGCATGATCATTTTGAGATTGATTCATGTTACTACATGCATTAATAGTTCATTCCTTTTATTACTGACTTATATTACAGTGTATGGATAAATCACAATTTTGAAAAACAATTCACCTGTTCATAAACATTTGGTATGGTTCCAGTTTTTAGCTATTACAAATAAAGCTACTGTGCTCGCTTCAGCAGCACATATACAAATAAAGCTACTATGCTCATTTGTGTACAACTGTGCATGTACATACAGTTTTACTTCTCATGGGTAAACACCTAGGAGTAAAAGTTTGGTCATATAGTAATTGTATTTTTAATTTCCAAAGAAACTAACAACTGATTTCTGACATGGCCATACTATTTTACACCCACATCAGCTGTTGGTCCCTGTGAGCTGTATGTTCATTTAGTCAGAGAGCACATGCATGACCGCTCTGAACATGTATTAAGAGAAAAACATCCCTTCTCTATGTAGTGTATACTACATATGAACAAATCCATTTTATAGGAACTGGAATATAAACTGACTATTCTAAATAATTATAAAAGCTGATTATTTTTTCTTTCTTCTCACAAGAGATTAAGTACAAAAATAAAAGCAATTAACATTTATTGAGCAATTACCATATACCTGCCTCTTAAATAATTACAATAACCCCATGATGATAGGTACTAAAACAGAGTCCATCTTATAGATAAAGAAACTGAAGGAATAACAAAGCTATCATGGCCACAAAACTAAGTGGCAGAGCCAGGCTTTGAACCTGACAGTCTGAGCCCATGGTTTCAGCTCCTAATCATAATACATTCCTTCCCATCATCCATACATTACTAAATGTTGTAATGTAGACTACAAAGCAATGAACTATCCCTCAGATTACTGCATGTCTTTGGTTAATTGCCAAAATACTGAAGTGATTCTTCTATCAATTCTGTTCAACTTCATTGTTACCTTCTTGGGGAAAGTATTTATTAATCTTCGTACTCCACCACAGTCAGATATCTTGTCTCCAAAAATGTATTTTTGAACAAACATTTAACTATAATATTGGATTATTACTTTAAACTTATTTTATCAATATTTCTTAATATAAAAAATACTAAACATGAACATCATACTCCATACTCTGATTATAAACTGCTAAACAATTCTGAAGTCTTTGTGTACCTATAATTGTTTTTATATATAAAGTAAACATAACTCTAATATCTTTAACTTGGTATTACCAGGAACAGGGAAAAATTTATCTAATGCCCTCTCCCCCAATAATCACAGCAAAATTAAAATTTCCTTTCTGTATTCATTGCTTTTCATTGCTTTTCCAGTTCATAACCATTTATTCTATTAGAAAATTTGTCAGTGATCTTGATTATAACTCACAAATGTTGAATGTAATTTCTATATCTTCACTTGAAAGATATTTTACGAGTATAATTCTTTCATAAACATATAACAATTGTTCCATAGAGGGCAAAATTCCAAATTTTGAACCAGCCCATTCGAAACATTTTATAAGGCAGAAAAATGAATGGGGTTCCTTGAATACCACTCCTCAACAATTTAGAACACATTTTATTATGATTAAAATGAATACAGGCATTATATAAATATGTAAATTAAAGTTTCAATGTATTTAGTGTTTATCACCAATTGTCATTAAGATTTTTAAAGCCGGGCGCCTGGGTGGCTCAGTGGGTTAAGCTGCTGCCTTCGGCTCAGGTCATGATCTCAGGGTCCTGGGATCGAGTCCCGCATCGGGCTCTCTGCTCAGCAGGGAGCCTGCTTCCTCCTCTCTCTCTCTGCCTGCCTCTCTGCCTACTTGTAATCTCTCTCTGTCAAATAAATAAATAAATCTTTTTAAAAAAATGATTTTTAAAGCCAATTAGAAGTGGATTCCAGAATTTTCCTGTTTCAAGGAAATAAACAACATAATTGAATTGGGAAATTTGAGGAGAGTTTAATAAAGAAAACCAAATACAGACATTATCAAGACAAAACAGAGGATGGAACAGGTATTAGAGCCCAGAAACAGAGGGCAAGTTGCGGAGAGAGGGCTTTCAGACAGGAGCTATGATTTTTTTTTTTTTTTTAATCTGATCACCATGTCACTTCAGTAATCATCCTGCAGAGGGAAAGCCAGAAAAATAAATAGTTCCCACTCAGTTTTCTCCCTGTCACTGATCTCCCTCTGGTGTTCTCCACTGGTTATATACTCTTGGAAGACAGAGGACAGGGATCCCCTGATGCATTCCTCACAGGTCCCCTTTCCAGGGTACAGAGCATATTGGGGAAGGCGGAAATGGATCTTGGGTGGGACAAACTGGAGGTATCCAAGATACTGCCTTTAACCTCATAGCTTCAGCTCTCTTTTTTTCACATATATGTTTGCAAGTAAGATTTATTTAAAAGAGTATAATGTAGTAAATTCTTTTGTAAAATTATAGTCTATTCACAAAATTATAATTTTCTAAAAAAGCACTTGTCAAGACTTATGACTATTTCTTATGTTTTTACTTTGTTGTGATTGTGTACATTTAGAATCAGGAGGGAAAGGATGATGTTAACAACTGATTTCTGACATGGCCATACTATTTTACACCCACATCAGCTGTTGGTCCCTGTGAGCTGTATGTTCATTTAGTCAGAGAGCACATGCATGACCGCTCTGAACATGTATTAAGAGAGAAACATCCCTTCTCTATGTAGTGTATACTACATATGAACAAATCCATTTTATAGGAACTGGAATATAAACCGACTATTCTAAATAATTATAAAATACTAAAGTAGTATTTGGCCCTTGATTGTGATTTTTCCTATGCTTACTTTAGGTGCATATTTAAAATGTTTTAATTGTACTATGTCTATATTCACAAACGTGGGCAATCCAAATGGGGGAAAACACAGACCATTTTTCCGTAAGTATTTGCTTTTAAAAGGAGCAACTATAGAATAATGTTCAAATATCTTTCATGTTGCTATAAGAAGAATAACTGTCCATTTTACCACTCTGTATCTATAATGAAAACTCTAGAGTTATAGAATTGCTTTCTGCAATTGCTTTTACGGAATTCTCAACATGCTAAGTTTACTTAAAAAAAAAAAAAGAAATGATAAAACAAGACATAAAAGATGCATTTTAGAAGGCCTTGAAGGAAAACATGCTCAACCTTGCCATTATTAGTTTAAAACACCTAATTCCAATCTCATATTTTCTTTACTAATGTATACTATAAGCCATTAGCTTCAGTTTAAGGAATGCAGTATGTATGTATGTATATAACACATTATAATGTTGGCATTTTATCACATTTGTTTTACAACATTTCTTATCATTGGCAAACTTGAGGGAAATTTTACTACAGTGGTTTTTTGTTATCATTTTTTAAAGATTTTATTTATTTATTTGACAGAGAGAGAAAGCTCACAAGTAAGCAGAGGCAGGCAGAGAGGGGTAAGCAGGCTCCCTGCTGAGCAGAGAGCCATACAGGGTCATCCCAGGACCCTGAGACCATAAACTGAGTTGAAGGCAGAGGCTTAAACCCACTGAACCACCCAGGCTCCCCGTTACTACATTTTTTTTTAAAGTCTTGTAAAACACCAAGAAAAACATATTGTTAAACAGAAAATGTGAGTAATAAAGCTTCATTTTCATAATGAATACTGTTACGCTGAAAATAAAAAAATAAATTAAAAAAAGGCTTCATTTTCACATATTTAGTCTTAAAGTGGTTTATTCTACCAAATTTCTTAACCCCATATTATTCATAATTTTTAAGTTGGTTTTCTCCATATTAATGGAGTTCAAAAACTTGATTTCAGATGGACCATACTGATTTGCAATTCAATACAAAATTAATTGCTGATTTGCTATGCTCTTAAACAAGTTCAAAATGCTCCAGTAAGAAATGGACCACATCCTCACGTGTTCATTGTCTGAGAAAATTAGTGTTCTCCAGATAAAATCATTGCTAAGATACCAAGTCTGTTTTACATCTCAAGACCTTTATCTACTCTGGCTAATTTCTAGTATTTGCAGAATATACCAAATTATAATTTTTCGACTTTATTAGAGTGCACAGATGAAACTAACATTTTCCTATAAAAACTTTGATCTTTAAGATCTGTTATCGTTTAAAAAAATCTGTTAACATATTTAATGAACATATGCTTCTATATCTTCAAAGACAGTGCTATGCATTCATTCTATGTATTTATTACACGAATTCTACCTTACATATTTAACAAAAGAATTTCTTCTGGAGTACACAGTTTTGTTTTTTCCCATTTCCCAAATTAATAGGTATTAATCAACCTATGATCTATAGTACTGTCACATTAGCATAGAAGTAATCAGCTTACTGTCAGATTTATTCTCATTTCCAATTAACTGAATAAAATAACATGTGTTGAAGCCACGGAGTTGAATAAAATCACCACAGTTCCAATCCATACTGGACCTCATGCACACATGTTGAGTAAAATTTGAGAAGGACCCAGATCCATTTAAAAGCACTTCCCCCATTATGTCTGTGACATACCATGTACCAAGTCCTGGAAAATAAAACCTCAGACCTCACCCTCAGTGGCTTCCCTGTCACCTTCCATTCACATCCTAACAGAATACAATTTCCACCGATTTCACTGTCTAAATATCTTTCAAATTTGTCCTGATCACTGCAACCATGTAATCCTTCCTTTCTTTAAATTCTTCTTGAAAGGTCTCTCTGCCTGCAGGTACTCACCACCTCGGTGTCCCTCCCTTGATTCAAATCTCTCAGGATCTCAGAGTCACTAAGCAAATGAAGCACAGATTCTTTGGTGAATCAAGCTTGAAAACATGACCTCTACCTACTTTTTCATCTGTAGACCGACCCTCACATATGCACTTGTACATTGAAGAGCCTACTGTATTTCCCACCTCCACAGTTTGTGCAGTGTACTTTATCCTGGAAATGCCTCCTCATTGGCCTGAAAAGCTTCTTGGATACACACAAATCTTGCATAAACAGTCTCATGGGAGAGGACTACTCTGTTCCTCCTTCCTTCCAGAACAGGACTTAACTACATATTTTCCTTCAGGTGAAGTCCATTGTTTTCTCTTCTTGTCTCCAGTGACTAAAACACTTCTTTGAACATTGTACCAAATCAACCACTATCATAATGAACTCTTCATTAGAATATAAAAATAATATGTGTGTGTGTGTTCATACATACAGGACAAGCGGTTGAACTTAATTCTCAATTATTTTACAGTGAGAAAAGCAGCTTATGTTGCTAAAGTTTTTTTTAACAGTGCTGTCACCAGAAAAAAACACGTATCAGTTATCTGATCTTTCTGATAGGTTTAAACAATATTCCAAATCTACAGCTCATCATCTTTTACCACCACAATTTTCTTTAGATACTTTGTGTGTTCTGCCAGATTTCTCCAGTAATAGTTAAAAAAAGAAATAACACTGTGAAAAGAAGGGGCACATGGACCCCAATGTTCACAGCAGCAATGTCCACAATCGTCAAACTGTGGAAAGAGCTGAGATGCCCTTCAACAGATGAACAGATAAAGATGTGGTCCACATACACAATGGAGTATTACTCAACCATCAGAAAAGATGAATACCCAATTTCTGCATCAGCATGGATGGAACTGTAGGAGATTATGCTTAGTGAAGTAAGTCAGACAGAGAAAGACAATTATCATATGATTTCATTTATATGTGGAACATAAGGAAATCAGAGGAGGAGAGAAACCATGAAAGACTATGGGCTCCTTGAATCAAACTGAGGATTTCAGAGGGGAGGGGCGTGGGGGGATGGGTTGGCCTGGTGGTAGGTATTAAGGAGGGCATGGATTGCATGGAGCACTGGGTGTTATACACAAACTGCATCAAAAACTAATGATGTATTTGTATGATGTCTAAAATAACATAATAAAAACATAAAAAATAAAACCAAAACAAAATAAAATAAAATAAAGAATTTTTGTGATAAATAGGGCCTAGATATACTTGATCAAAAAACATAGTCACTGGATATCAACTTTGATTGTAGTACTGGGGGGTAGGGGGATAGGGTAATGGGGTGATGGACATTAAGGAAGGCACATGATGTAACAAGCACTGGATGTTATATAAGCCTGATGAATCACTGAATTCTATCTCTGAAATTAATATATGTTTATTAATTGAATTTAAATTAAAAATAATTCTAATGCTAAAAAAGTAAAAAAAAAAACCTTAAATTAGCACAGTAATATATTTAAAGAACTGATGGTATTCAATAATTTTCCCATTTTTTTTGAAATTTCAGTTTTTTGAAATATAACATAAATACAGCCAAGTGCATACACTCTAAGTTTGAATTATGACAACATGAGCATCCCTGTGTAAACCATCAACCTGGTCAGTAAACAGAATACCAGCAGTGCTTGTAAGCCCCCACTATGCTCACTCCCAATTACTATTCCCTCCCTCTTTCCAGCACTAATCACTATTTTCATTTCTAACCCCCTAGATTTGAACTTAGTAACTTCATATAAACAGAATTATATGGTAATACTCCCTTGAGTCTGACTTCTTTAATGTCTGTAAACTTCATCCACGTTATAGCACATAGTTGTAAATTTCATCATTTTGATTTCCAAATCATTCTCAATGTGTAAGTTTACCACAATTTCTTATCCATTTCACTGTTGATGGACAGTCAAATGACTTCATTTTGGTATTGTGAAGAAAAATGCTGCTAAAGGTACTGTTAATACCTAACGATCTCAGAAATATTATCAGTTTCAATATCTCATGATCACAGAAAAAGACTGCAATTAATGTTCTGTGCCAAGTAGTTTTCCTATGGTTCTTTCCAGATCTCATATGCAAAGAACCTATTTATTCCTTTGTAAAATGAGGGCATCTTAAGTACCAGAGAGGAGTCAATAATTATTATTATAAGTAGGAATTTCAAAAAAATGCTTTTTGGATTACAATGAAACTTATGGTATGTTTTATTATTTTATGCGATGCTCTCCTTTATATGTTATGCTTTATTTTCCAGAGCTTGTAATACACATTATGTCATATGTGACACTGATCTTTTTTTTTTAAGATTTTATTTATTTATTTGATAGACAGAGATTACAAGTAGGCAGAGAGACAGGCAGAGAGAGAGAGAGGAGGAAGCAGGTCCCCTGCTGAGCAGAGAGCCCGATGCGGGGCTCGATCCCAGGACCCTGAGACCATGACCCGAGCCGAAAGCAGAGGCTTTAGCCCACTGAGCCACCCAGGCGCCCCTGTGACACTGTTCTTAAAGAGAAAGCTTTCTGGGGTAAATGAAGATAAACCCATGTCTCACCTGAAAAATGAGGCAAGGTGGAGGTGACAGACAAGTGCAGGAGCCTAAGAGGCACTGGCAGTGGGATGCAAAGACTTTGTAACAAGCTAAAGACATCTGAAGGCAGGATGCAAAAAGCATGAGAAGGCCACACTGGAGATCGACCTCTACAAAAAAGCACTGAGCAACAGCTATTTATCAAACATCATGCTAGGTCCTAGGAATACTGAAAAATAGTCTTGTTTTTGAAAAAAAAATACAGTTCACTAGTAAGGCAAACTTGTAAAAAGAGAATTACTATAGAATAGGATAATTGCTCTCCTTAAGAAAGATAATCAACATCTTTAGGACTAGTTCAAAAGAAGAAATGATGAATACATGAAAAGCTGTGTTCATCCACGTTTTCTGGCCTGGTGGAATAGCATGCTGTATTATGAGTGATATGCCACTGGTAAGGAAAATGAGATAGAAAGTTTTTTTGTAGAATAAAAGAAAATCATCAGAGTCCATAATATAGACTAGTTTTCAAAAATGACTCAATTCTGTTCTGCAAACAGTTACTGAACACCTGTCGGGTGTAAGGCATAGAGCTAACTGTAGGCACACAAAAGTAAACACGACATAAGATCTGCTTTCAAGAAGCTTAGAACTGAGTAGATGACAATCAGCAAACAATGCATAAAAAAGTTGGTGTCATATTACTGCCAGGCATGTCTGGGCTTCTATGGTGGGAACAAGACAGAGAAAGAGGGTAATTTGCAAGACGAAAACATGGGATGTGAATGGAAATCCCTATTAGTTTCATCAGTCTTTGTTTTTCTGCCATGGTGATGCCTAATCCTTTTTCTAGTTAAAAGAACACTTCATAATGGGAAACACACGAAGCACCATCCTGCACAAACAATGGTAGGGGATGGAGATTAATGTCCCCCACTTCTAGATTACATCATAGGGAGATTCAGGTAATGTTCCCTTTCTTTGGTCAATGCAATGTTTTCAGTACCAGTATGACCCAACACACTAATTTCTGAAATCTTGAAGCAAGCAGCAGACTCCAACAAATTTTCAATGGTTTATAATGGAGAGAATTTTCAAGAGTCTTCTGAAGGAATTGGAGACTGCTATGGGATTGCTAGAAGTTTAGAGTTAGTGATTCACTTCCTCAAGGTTGCAAATAACCTGGTTTGAATTTTATTTGACAAAGCACTGAATACCAAATGTGTAGACAGCAGAGTAACTATCATTAGAAAGAATTAAAATAAGCTAAAATTTTATTTTCTTTAACTAAGGAGCCTAAGATAGGGTTGGTGCTATAGAGTAAAAGCTTTGTAAGCAGTTTAGGAGAATGTACCCTCTTCCCTGCAAAAAAGAGAAGTATGATTACTAGGCAAGGATGGTCTGAGGAGGATTATGCAAGAATATGCTTTCTAAAATATGTCTTAAATTAAAAAAAAATAAAATATGTCTTGAAAGAAATAAATGATGAGTTTGCAAAAAAAGAGATATCCGTATTAAAGAGAACAAAGGACAGAAAACATACATGCCTGGACATGAGGTCAGAATAGAGATATGGGGGAAAAAAACAAAGCGGTTAAAATAAAGCACACAAGGAAATAAAGGTGTTGCATGACCTTGAGATGGGGGGAGTGTCTGGAGCCTGAAATAACTTAGGGATTAGAGTAACATAAACATGAGGTGCCAGGCAGAGTTTAACAGAAGAAAGGAAAATTCCTTAAGCTATGGAGACAAAGCCATCAACAGATCTAATTGGCTGGTTCTATACAAGGAAAAGTAATAGGCAGGATTAAGTAGAGTTAGGCTTTAATTCTGGATTATCAGAAAAAAAAAGAGAGAGTGAGATAGTGAGAAGAGACTCTGAGTATGTGTGCATGGGCATGTGCGTGTGTGCATGCGTGTGTGTGTGTGTGTGTGTGTGTGTGTATGTGTGTGTATGCGCATGTCTAACGGCCAGGAAGGTGAGAGGTGGAGAAGAAAGGGAAGGTGTGGAAAAGGTGTTAAGGTTATCTATGTAATGTGGAGAAACGATTTTTCCTCTCCCTTCTTTTCAACTGCAGAGAGCTCATAATCATGAACATGTCCTGCTAGAGAACTCCAACAGCCTGTTTCCCTCTATGTGGCTGAAGAGTCAAGTTCATTATGTCTTAGGGACTTGGAAAACTCACAAATAACAGTGTTCATTAATCATGCTGGCTAAATTCCTGAGTTGGAGACAGAAAAGTATGGAAAAGTGCAAAATTCGAGGCTTTCCCTAACGTTATTTTAACTTTCTGACAGCGAAGTTCAGGCTTGGGTTTACACTGTTGTTGAAAGAAGGGTTGGAATAGCACCTGCTTTGTCTTCCACACCATAAATCTCCACAGCACAGAACACTGCATGTTTCACACACAACAGAAAAGATACATCATAGCCATTAACCTTCCCCTTAGTTGCTGATAAAGTAAAATAGACCCATTCTTTACAGAAACACTTACGTATCTGTTCAGATAAATATTCTTCTAGCTGCAATGAAGACTTATTTTAACTCCAAGATCATTTCTGCATAAAAAATGAGTGTAAATTTAAAATCCATATGATGGGAATACGAAAATAACACTTTAAAAGCAAAAGTACAGCAGTTAATTATATGAAAAACATCACATAAATAGGAGGAAAAGTCTCCCTCTCTCCCTTACCCTCTCTCTAAACATTAAGGAAATAAAGGCAGGATTCTCATTAGTAAGTTGATGGAGATTTAAGATGACATATTGGAAAAGGAGAAGTGTACCTGTCAAATGACCAAAGCCAGCAGAAATAATTCTTCTTTGCAATCCTTTTAAATCTAGGACTGTGTTGAAGTTCACTTTCTCTTTTGGCAGAGTGCCATTTTTTTCCCTGAATAGTCTCAGTTGTTAGATTTCTGATGCTAAACAGAAAAGGCCTGCTAAGAGGTGAAAACTTTTTTTAAAACAGGCAATAATTAAGGCATACTGAGCTGAAAAAAACTAACATTGGCTCATTTGTGGTTTTTGTCAACTTGGTGCAACAGAACTGGTTTAACTTCCCTAAGTATAACAGACTTGAAAATGCCCAATATAGGTAGAACAATTGCCTGGGAAGTAGACTGGTGGTTGCTTAGGGCTGAAGGACCGCCTGTGTGAGGAGAAACAGGAGTGACTGTTAATGGCTATGAAGTTTCTGCAGGGGATGGTTAAAATGTTCCAAAACTGATGGTGGTGAGGGTTACACAACTCCATGAATGTATAAAAACTATTAAATTTTGTATTTTAAATGGGTGAATTGTACAGTATGTGAATTTTATCCCAAAAAGGTGTTATTTTAAAATGAGAATGAGCCTTTTTCTGGTTGGCAGAAGTTGATAAGTGGTTTGTGGGAGTACATTCATAGTTAAGACTGAGATTTTGCACTATTATTAGCTCAATAAATGAAAAGATAGCCCAAATTAAAAATAGGTAATGTTTTTTAATACACATTTCTCCAAGAAGATATATAAATGGCCAATAATTACATGAAAAAATGTTCAAAATCATTATCAAGGAAATGAAAATCAAAACCACAGTGAGACACCACTTTATCCCCCCTATAGTTAGTTATAATCAAATAATGAAAAATTCTAGAACTAAGTAATAGTAATAGCGCACAACACTGTCAATGTACTTTATACCACAGTGTTGTACACTTTAAAATGCTTAAGATGTTAAATCTTGTGCTATATGTATTTTACCACACAATAAAAGACAAATAATTACAACTGCTGGTGAGGATATAGAGAAATCAGAACAGTAACCTATTGCTGTTTGGAATATAAAATGGTGTAGCCACTTTGGGAAAAGTCTGGCAGTAAGGTTAAATACAGAGTTACCATATGACCCAGCAATTCAACTCCTAGAAAGAGATGCAAGATAATCAAAAATATAGGTCCACACAAAAACTTGTCCCAAAATGTCTATAGCAGCATTATTTGTGATAACCCACAGTGTAAACAACCTAAACAAACATCACCTGGTTATAAATGGAAATGTGGTATATATCCATACAATGGACTATTATTTGACAATAAAAATAAATGAAGTACTGACACACATTTCCACACAGGTTAGTTTTAAAAGCATTATATTAAGTAAGAGAAGACAAACTGAGGGTTTTGGAGTGGGGCTTGGGGGTGGGGTGAGCCCCGTGGTGGGTATTGTGGAGGGTACGTATTGCATGAAGCACTGGGTGTGGTGCATAAACAATGAATTATGGAACACTGAAAAAAAATAAAATTAAATTTGAAAAAAAATTAGAAGCCAGCCATGTTGAAGGAAAACATATTGTAGGATTCCATTTATACTAATGTCTAGAATAGGCATATGTACAGAGATGCAAAGTAGACTGGTAGTTGCTTAGGGCCGAAGGAGGGCCTGTTTGAGGAGAAACAGGAGTGACTGTTAATGGCTATGAAGTTTCTGGAGGGCATGGTTAAAATGTTCCAAAATTGATTTTGGTGAGGGTTATACAACTCTGTGAATGTAAAAACACTACTAAATTTTATATTTTAAATGGGTGAATTGTACAATATGTGAATTTTATCCCAATAAAGATGTTATTTTAAAATGAGAATGAGCCTTTTTCTGGTTGGCAGAAGTTGATAAGTAGTGTGTGGGAGTTTATGTCAACAGAAAGGAAGCTTTGGGGGAAGGCATCTGCTATACTGATATTCCCCAAAGTTAGCTTTCTACATCTCTCCTCTAGATGATAGTCTTTCTTTTTGCCATGATACACTTTCCATACTACCGACCTGAGAAAAAAAGATCAAGGTAGAAGAACAGGAAATATCAGGTACATTGAAGAAAAGTGATAGTAGTAGTATTGTTTGGTTCACATCAAGATGTTCTAGAAGGAGAGCCTCAGATCCAACACCTGTCAAAGAGTGTGAAGAGCAGGCAGGGAGACCTGATTATTTATGAGTTTGCCTCTCTTTCTGAATCCCTACACCTAGGGATTAGGAATTTACAATACCTTGACAGCAATGATATGAATATCAGAGCAATGATCCTAAGTGAAATCTCAGAGAAGAAACTTTATCCCTTGATCAATGCCTAGCAGTCTTTATGGAGGTCATTTCACCTAATTTCCCTTCCTTTCCTCTACTTCTTCTTTCTAAGTTAACATATAAATGCTTTAAAAAATGATTCCTGGGCACCTGGGTGGCTCAGTTGGTTGGACGGCTCAGTTGGTTGGACAACTGCCTTCGGCTCAGGTCATGATCCTGGAGTCCCGGGATCGAGTCCCGCATCGGGCTCCCAGTTCCATGGGGAGTCTGCTTCTCCCTCTGACCTTCTCCTTGCTCATGCTCTCTCTCACTGTCTCTCTCAAATAAATAAATAAAATCTTAAAAAAAATGATTCCTGTTCAAACGTTGGGTTAGCAATATTGTTCTTCTTCCCAACTCTTACTTACATGTCTAAGCCTCTTTATTTGCAAAAAATTACCAATAATAATCTTTTTTGGTAAAGATAGGTAGATAGACAAAAAAAAAAAAAAACCCAGGTTTCCTTTTTATAAAGTATATGCTCATTGAAGAGTTGAATAAATTCACATTTACAGATATACAGCATTATTTTTATTTTCAAACCAATTAATATAAACATATAATAGCTGGTGTTATTGCCTCCATGCTTCTGACAGGAGAACAGAACAGTCACAATGCCTGCGTGACTATGTCAGGTCGCATTCATAAGCCAAATTTAGTTCTTACACACCATTTACAGCATTTAGTAGACAATTCCCAATCAGGGGCTTCAAAGATAACCCATGCTAGCATGACACAGCTTCACGCATTTCTTTTTCTTTGCTGCATAATAACATAAACGAGAACTAATTTTATGTTTAGTCTTCCACGTTCTACAAAAATAAGGGCTTCTAAAGACATGCAATTTGCTTTAAGAAAGAAATAAAAGTCCCTACTATGATCATTCTCCTATAAAAGAGTAACATTTTAATTAAATTTACCACATCCTTAAGTCTGTATTCTCTTAATGACATTAATGTAATTAAGCTGCCTTTGATTTCCAGATTCTTTTTTTTTATTAATTTTTTATTTTTTAAAAACATATATTTTTATCCCCAGGGGTACAGGTCTGTGAATCACCAGGTTTACACACTTCACAGCACTCACCGAAGCACATACCCTCCCCAATGTCCATAATCCCACCCCCTTCTCCCAAACTCCCTCCCCCCAGCAACCCTCAGTTTGTTTTGTGAGATTAAGAGTCACTTATGGTTTGTCTCCCTCCCAATCCCATCTTGTTTCATTGATTCTTCTCCTACCCACTTAAGCACCCATGTTGCATCACCACTTCCTCATATCAGGGAGATCATATGATAGTTGTCTTTCTCTGCTTGACTTATTTCGCTAAGCATGATACACTCTAGTTCCATCCATGTTGTCGCAAATGGCAAGATTTATAAAATTATTCTAAACCAAATTCTCACAAGAATCAAGAAAACCAGTCTTCAATGTGTTTAAACCTAACAAGACCTTATTCTTATACAGTAAATTCTTGGCAACAACAAAAAATCAAAACCACACGAAATACAACTGTTATTTTAACACAGCAATATTTGCTACTCAGAGATTTGGTCCTCTCCCTTTATCTCTGATTTAGTTTACTGCACACGGGCATCTCCACTTTGTATTCTAATGAGTACATCAAACTTATCAGGTCCAACGTGACCTCCTGAACATGTCCACAATCCAACCCTATTCTTGCTGTCATCTTCTCCATACCAATAAATGGCAGTGCCACCCTTTTAGTAATTTAGGTCAAACATAAGGTAATCTTTGAAACTTCTCTCTTCTTTCACACCATGTGTTCAATCCATCAGTAAATCTTTACTAGCTCTGTCTTCCAGAATTGAACCATTTCTCACTACCCTCAACTAACACTGGCCTAGTGTAGGTAGTATTTTCTCCCACTTTAATTATTAGAATAGCCTTGTAATTAACTGGTCTCTCTACTTCAGCCCATGTTTCCCCACACTGCACCCCCACCCTCTCTAGAATGTTACTTGTAAGTCAAAAGAATCATATTGGCTTCTGCTCAAAGTCTTTCATCTCACCCAAAACAAAAGGTGAAGTCCTCAGAGTAATGCATACAAAGACCCTCTATCTGCTTGTTCCCTTGTTCCCCCATTTCTTTGATCTCTTATCACTCTGCTAATTGTTCACACCTGCCCACCACCAAAGAGGCTTTGCATTTACTTTCCCTTCTTTATGGAATGCTATTTAACAATTATCATCAAAGGTCCCTCCATCAACTTGTAATCCATAAGGTCTTTCCTAATGACCTTATTTTAAAACCAAATCCATTCTAGACCCTAACCTCTTCCTTCCTTCCTTCAAATCACCGATTTCCTACTCTGCTTCATTTTTGCCCCTTTATCATCTGATCTAACAGTCATTTTGCTTATCTAAACTTTTATCTTTTTTTATTTTTTTTAAAGATTTTATTTATTTATTTGACAGAGATCACAAGTAGGCAGAGAGGCAGGCAGAGAGAGAGGGGGAAGCAGGCTCCCTGCTGAGCAGAGAGCCTGATGCAGAGCTCGATCCCAGGACCCTGAGATTATGACCTGAGCCAAAGACAGAGGCTTTAACCTACTGAGCCACACAGACACCTCTATCTAAACTTTTATTTAAGTAAAAATTTTTTTTTAATTTTTTATTTTTTATAAACATATATTTTTATCCCCAGGGGTACAGGTCTGTGAATCACCAGGTTTACACACTTCACAGCACTCACCAAATCACATACCCTCCCCAATGTCCATAATCCCACCCCCTTCTCCCAAACCGCCTCCCCCCAGCAACCCTCAGTTTGTTTTGTGAGATTAAGAGTCACTTATGGTTTGTCTCCCTCCCAATCCCATCTTGTTTCATTTATTCTTCTCCTACCCACTTAAGCCTCCATGTTGCATCACCACTTCCTCATATCAGGGAGATCATATGATAGTTGTCTTTCTCTGCTTGACTTATTTCGCTAAGCGTGATACGCTCTAGTTCCATCCATGTTGTTGCAAATGGCAAGATTTCATTTCTTTTGATGGCTGCATAGTATTCCATTGTGTATATATACCACATCTTCTTGATCCATTCATCTGTTGATGGACATCTAGGTTCTTTCCATAGTTTGGCTATTGTGGACATTGCTGCTATAAACATTCGGGTGCATGTGCCCCTTTGGATCTGATACTATATGTGGAAAACCCAAAAGACTCCACTCCAAAACTGCTAGAACTTATACAGGAATTCAGTAAAGTGTCAGGATATAAAATCAATGCACAGAAATCAGTTGCATTTCTCTACACCAACAGCAAGACAGAAGAAAGAGAAATTAAGGAGTCAATCCCATTTACAATTGCATCCAAAACCATAAAATACCTAGGAATAAACCTAACCAAAGAGACACAGAATCTATACTCAGAAAACTATAAAGTACTCATGAAAGAAATTGAGGAAGACACAAAGAAATGGAAAAATGTTCCATGCTCCTGGATTGGAAGAATAAATATTGTGAAAATGTCTATGCTACCTAAAGCAATCTACACATTTAATGCAATTCCTATCAAAGTACCATCCATCTTTTTCAAAGAAATGGAACAAATAATGCTAAAATTTATATGGAACCAGAAAAGACCTCGAATAGCCAAAGGGATATTGAAAAAGAAAGCCAACATTGGTGGCATCACAATTCCGGACTTCAAGCTCTATTACAAAGCTGTCATCATCAAGACAGCATGGTACTGGCACAAAAACAGACACATAGATCAATGGAACAGAATAGAGAGCCCAGAAATAGACCCTCAACTCTACAGTCAACTGATCTTCGACAAAGCAGGAAAGAATGTCCAATGGAAAAAAGACAGCCTCTTCAATAAATGGTGCTGGGAAAATTGGACAGCCACATGCAGAAAAATGAAATTGGACCATTTCCTTACACCACACACAAAAATAGACTCAAAATGGATGAAGGACCTCAATGTACGAAAGGAATCCATCAAAACCCTTGAGGAGAACACGGGCAGCAACCTCTTCGACCTCAGCCGCAGCAACATCTTCCTAGGAACAACGCCAAAGGCAAGGGAAGCAAGGGCAAAAATGAACTATTGGGATTTCATCAAGATCAAAAGCTTTTGCACAGCAAAGGAAACAGTTAACAAAATCAAAAGACAACTGACAGAATGGGAGAAGATATTTGCAAATGACATATCAGATAAAGGACTAGTGTCCAGAATCTATAAAGAACTTAGCAAACTCAACACCCAAAGAACAAATAATCCAATCAAGAAATGGGCAGAGGACATGAACAGACATTTCTGCAAAGAAGACATCCAGATGGCCAACAGACACAGGAAAAAGTGCTCCATATCACTCGGCATCAGGGAAATACAAATCAAAACCACAATGAGATATCACCTCACACCAGTCAGAATGGCTAAAATCAACAAGTCAGGAAATGACAGATGCTGGGGAGGATGCGGAGAAAGGGGAACCCTCCTACACTGTTGGTGGGAATGCAAGCTGGTGCAGCCACTCTGGAAAACAGCATGGAGGTTCCTCAAAATGTTGAAAATAGAACTGCCCTATGACCCAGCAATTGCACTATTGGGTAAGTAAAAATTTTTAAAAATACAGCTTTCTGGGTTGTAGTAGGATTAGAATACTGTATAGACAATGTTTTATAAAAGTCAAAACATTGCACTATGGTGTAAGGCAAACAGAGAAAGACAATAATCATATGGTTTCACTCATATCTGGAACATAAGGAAGAGCGTAGAGGACCACAGGGGAAGGGAGGGAAGACAGAATGGGAAGAAATCAGAGAGGGAGATGAACCATGAGAAGACTATGGACCCCGGGAAACAAACTGAGAGTTACAGAAGGGAGGGGGATGGGGTAACCGCTGATGGCGATGAGCACCGGGTGTTATATACAACTAATGAGTCGTTGAATACTACATCAAAAACTAATTATGTACTAGATGTTGATTAACTGAACATAATAAAAAATTAAAAATAAAAATATTTAGTTTCGATCTTTATGTGATGAAAATTACAATATTTATGATAAAATAAAGAATACCTGTCATTTAAAAAAAATAAAAATAAAGCGATCCAATTTCTTTTTCTTTGCATGTTGCTGTAAAAAAAAAGTCAGTCAAAACTGGAATGTGAAGAAAATAGGATGTGATTGATTTGTGGACTCATCTTTACTTTTGTCTTTAACTTTTTTAAAAACAAGATTCCTCCAGGGCGCCTGGGTGGCTCAGTGGGTTAAGCCGCTGCCTTCAGCTCAGGTCATGATCTCAGGGTTCTGGGATCGAGCCCCGCATCGGGCTCTCTGCTCGGCAGGGAGCCTGCTTCCTTCTCTCTCTCTCTGCCTGCCTCTCAGTGTACTTGTGATTTCTCTCTGCCAAATAAATAAATAAAATCTTTAAAAAAAAAAAACAAGATTCCTCCATAATACCCACCACCAGCCTCACCCAACCTTCCACCCCCCCCACCCGTCCAACACCCTCAGATTATTTTTCAGAGTCCACAGTCTCTCATGGTTGTCTCCGTCTCCAATTTCCCACAGCTGGAGTAGATTTGGTATATTCTGTTAAAGACTTAAGTGATCCATTGTGCATACACTGTTACTTCACAAGGGACACATCCAGGGATCATGACCTGTTGCTGTGTGTATATATTTACAGAACAAAACAAAACAAACATTTGCTGTGTGTATATATTTACAGAAACAAAACAAACATTTGTATTTAAGGTAACAATGACAAACTAAAGACTGTGACTGGTTTAGGTGCAACACCGTGATTCCCCAAGCTAGTTAGAGTGGGTCTTATTTGTTTTTGTGACAGGATTTATTCAGACTGCTGTACTCTTCAATTGGTATTACAAAATGCTATTAATCTAAATATTTGTATGTAAACTACCTGTAGCTAGATTAAGTTGAAAAACTAAAAAAAATAAAGTAGTTTACCTACATCCCATACATTTAAATAATCTCTCTTAAATTGTCTGGTTTATCTCTACTAAAATATACTAGAATGTAAAGTCCATTAGAGCAGAAATATTCGATCTACTTTGTTCAGTGGTATATCCCCAGTGGTTAAAACGTGCCTGGTGCAAAGCTGTCACTCCACAAATATTAGTTGAATAAAGTGACAAATTACATACAGATATAAAAATTCGTAAGAGCAAATTAAGAATATCTGTTGGTATTGTTATTGTCTTTAGTATATTTCACAATGTCATGTTTTCAAAAACACATTCAGTTAAAAATTTGAGAGTAAATAAGTGAATACCCAAATGAATTAATTTGTTTATAACCAAGATGGCATTCTTCTGGCTAAATTTATCACTGAAGCTACTAATCACAAATTCTTATAAAAATTTTATGAATTGTTTATGTTTATTTTAATAATTTGCTTATAAAATTAGTCAAGTGTCATTATTTGCCAACCTCCTACTTCAATCCTTGCCTTCTCAATAAACATCACTGGCATCAATCCAATAACTTGTCCTGAAACTTAAGTCATACTTGATCTATTTCTGTCATTCCCTCTCAAACAATCCATCAACAAGCCTTGGTAATTAGAACTTCAAACTCTGCTATCTTGCATCTGCCCAGAACTCTTTCCACCACTATCAGCATGCCAGACCCAATCACCACCACTTCTCTTCTGGATAATGGTAAGAGTTCCTCCACTGGTCCCTGCACTCACATTAGTTCTGTCTTCCAACCCATTTTCCACACCACAGCATGACTATTTTTCTTACAATACAGACTAACTCCCAGCAGTCCACGGCTTCCATGGCTTGAAACCTTTCACATTGCTTTTATAGTTGTTCTAGTTACTTTCTTAGACTTTCAGTCGTAAATATTTTCATACTGCAAACACAGGACAAAGAGATCCTGCTGTATAATCTTTACCCAATTTCCCCAAAAGTTAAGGTCTTACTTAGTCACAGTATAATTTTAAAATCAAGGACATTAACAATAATACGATACTAGTAACTAACTGAATGCAGAGGCTATTGGTCTGGTAATCACACTTTGAGAGCCACTGCTCTAGTCATATTTGACGATTCTCAGATACTTGTAATGGCAAGCCCATTCCAGTCTCAGGGACTTTGCACTAGCATGTCCCTCTCTCTTGAACAATCCTCCCCACATATTGGCATAACTGGCTCTTTTAGCCATCCAGGTCCACAGGGGAAAGACTACCTGGCCACCTAGTAATAAATAAATTACTAAAGTAATTTCCTTGATTTTTTTTTCACCACAGCATTTTATCACCACCTGATATTTTCCTTTGTATGTATTCTGTTCATTGACTGTATTGCCATACCAGAATTTGAGCACCACAAGAAGTAGGACACTTTTTCTTGTTCCTGACAATATCCTCAAGATTTTAAACTATGCATGCCCAATAGTAGGCCTTCAACAAATATCTGTAGACTGTGTAAATTAACCAAGGAATAATTAAATCAAACTGAAGAATTACAAAGCAACTGTCATTTCTATACTTTACAATTTTCAATTCATTCCTATATATTTATTAATCTAATCTAGAATAATGAAAAAATTACTAATTTAAGAGTCAGATAAGCTCAGAAATTTCATTTCTCAGCTCCCTCACCAACCACCAAGCTTTAAATCCTGCTTAAGAGTTAGTTTTCTCATAAGGTATTCAAATTCAAAATCATTCAGCCAGTAAATATTAAAGCCAGAATTCAACCTATGTTTGCTTGAAAAAGCACCAAGTTTTACAGCACCAAATTCAAACGTAAACCCATGATGTCAATTATTGTGTCTGTTTTATTACTTATATAATTACTGTGCTACTATGGTATCTCCCACAGAAGAGACCCTCAATAAATAAATTTTTAAAAAAGGTAAACACTACTAGTGAGTCATATGGTGTGCATCTATCTTATGTGAGTTTGCATATTCCACAGTTTCGTTTATTAAAAAGGTTCATTTTACCATTGACCATAAAATTCTTTTCTTTTTAAAAATTTTTTTAAAGATTTTATTTATTTATTTGACAGAGAGAGACACAGAGAGAAAAACAACACAAGCAGGGGGAGCGGGAGAGGGAGAAGCAGGTTTACTGCTGAGCAGGGCTTGATGTGGGGCTCGATCCCATGACATTGGGATCATGACCTGAGCTGAAGGCAGACACATAACGACTGAGCCAACAAGGTACTCCCATAAAATTCTTCTCAGTGTTCTTATTAACAATGTTTTGTTCTTAAATTCTATGCCATCCACATAGATTTATGTCTCTATATCACTCTTGAAAACAAAAACTTTAGTGAAATGTTATTTTTTAGTGAAATATCATCCTAGTCCTTGCAAAAATTATGAACTTTGGTCAAAACATCTGCATTTAATTATTTTTATCAAATTTCAGTGTTTTAAAAATCTCCATATATAATATTCAGAAAGATCTAGGATTAAATTTACATCTGATATCATGGGATTTTGCATTTTGTTTATCATGAAATCAAAGTTTGAATTTGAATAAAATAAAATCTCAAAAGAATAAGCCCCTCTCACTATGTATCATTCCTTGATGCAATTTTAAACTAGCTTAATGAGCATCCATTACATTTTTATAATATTTTGTTCAAATTTTATCTGGTATGCATAGAGTTCTCAACTTTTAAACTTTTAAATTTTAAAATTTCTGGTACTCACATTTTAGTATTTAAAGCCTTAACAGTTTCTGGGAAGCTAGGTAAAAAGTATGAGAATTTCATGCATGCTCTCATACATAAACACATGCACAGACACAGCAGAAATTATCTGGTTTTTATTTTGACATATGTTTCTATCTCTTTAAAAGACTGCCATAACGAATTCAGGATCATGCCAAATGCAAGGTGATATAGCAGCAAACAAATTATATATTTCTGACTTCTATGAGTAAGACTCCATTATCAAACCATTTGTATATGATATTATATGTGTCCACATACATTAGTTTAGCCATCCCTTTTTCCAAATTATAATGTTTATCCCAAATTGTATGAGAAGTTAGAGCTATGAGTTTCACGTTGCACTGATATTCAGTGTTTAAAATCATGGAAGAAAAAAAAAATCACTATTCCAAAGGTCTCCTAAGAGGTGATATGAAAAGAGTCCAAAATAAAACCATCCTATATATGCATATCATCCTTATTTTCTGAACCACACAAGAAAGTGCAGATTTGCCATTCTGGTTCTATACTTAAAAATAACCAAAGATCTGTCCTGGTATCATATACCTTTGTAGTTGATGGGCACTGCATATGGGAAGACCTCAGTGGATGGCGACTGGCATATGACTGGCCTCAGTTTCTACTTATCTTGTCTCTCCTCTAGCAACTTCACGGCATGCATCATTAGTCTCACTCTTACACGTGGGTCAAAAGTGAACAACAGGGGAATAAAGTGGGAAACCTAAGCTTGAAATAGCAGTCTGAAAAGAAACAGTGAATACTTGCCTGTTTGATTGACACAGAGAACTATTTAGTATGTCAAAGGATTTTAAATTAATTCACATCTGATATAAGTATCCCTTACCCAGATCTATGGAACTTTACTTACCAATGATATTATTCCTGATTTAGCTTTAAGAAACTTCTGAAATCTAATACAAGTTAAGCTTATTTCAGATATGATCTCAAAGGCAAGCTGGAGGAATTGGCTCAGAAATGGTACAGACTGAAACAAAGACTAATGAAGTTTCGATATAATGCCCAAAGCAGATTAAGGCTATGTCCACTCAGGAATGAAACAGCCGATCATGTGGAGAGTAGGATGCTGACTTGGCGACTACCAGTCCACCTGATTTCTTGTGTTTGACTTTGGAGAAACAATACTTTAAGATTTCTATCTTTGTTTAGTTGCTGTGGTGTAGGTTCAACACATTATAATTCAGAATGTAAGGAACAATAATATCAGAAAATAAATCTGCTTGTTTAAGAATTTACCCAATCACTGAGTGTCATGAAAATATTGGAAACATATGTGTTTTTACCTGAAAATCATTGTTTTTTCCATAACTATTTAACATAAGTACCTACAAATGTTTTCTACCATAAACTATATAAGAATAAAGTTAAGCAACACATTCATGTCATAATGTAAGAAAATTTGTTTCACAAATGTAAATTTATTTGCCCAAAATATTAACTACACAAAGAAATGATGGACATTTCCAGAAGAAATAAACACTGACCAGTCACTATTTTCTGTTCACGTGGAAGTCCCGACGAAAATACTTAAGAACAGAAATGGTATTAGTTGTTTACAACTTTGTCTTCATAGACATTTAGAATTTATACAATTGCTTAATACAAAACTGAAATATTACAGTTAATACTCTACAGCAGTAATTTCATTGAAACTTACACAGGTATATCAGTCTGGTATAAATCATTTACAAAGACTATTAAGTTACTTTAGCATTGCATCCTGAACACAAATTAACACCTGACTTGGTTTTTTGGATTTGAAATTATGATTTCAGTATGTTAAGTAGCTTGTTCTAATATGAATAATTAAATAACATTTTGTTATTTATTTTATGCCATTTGTGATTGTAACAAAATAACAAAAGAATGATAGTTCTGGACAATATAAGAGCAATGAGTAGATAAAGGACAGAATAAAAAGAAAGTGAAAAGCACATGGCTTCCATTACAGCTAGTAAGAGATGTACTGGCATAAAGCCATAGAAACAGTCCACAAAATCTTGGCCTTGCGACGAGTCATTCCACTGGCCACAATTCTGTGAACAATTGTGATGGCTCTATCCCAGTGCATCTTTCTTTCAGCTGCAGAAGTCAGTGATAAAGCCCAGACAACAGTGAAACATGTCTTTATAAGAATTTTCTCAGTGCCTGAATAAAAGCCAGAAGCCAAAATCAAACCTAAAGCACATACAGAAAAGACATAGTGTTTTACTGGGGTGAAAACAGTAACACATTTCCTGATGTCTTAGACAACTGATGTTCCTGTATACAGATTCTGAATGACTTGTGAAACTTCCCTTCTTTTGTAACTGTTACGATATGAAGCAGTATTTATATGCGCAGCTTAAGTTAACAAAAGCACTTATTAATAAATTTGAGATACTGTAAAATTTGTGCTACAATAAATAATAATAGCTCTTTGAATTTTTAAAAGCACCTTCTGTATGAATTTATACACACTAACGCTTCAAGATGAACATGTGAAATAAAGAGATCTGGCTTTTCAGTCTGCATTCTTCAAGTACATACTAGTTAAAAATACAGCAAACCACAGGTGTTCTGGGACTTCTCCCCCCAGTTCTACTGATCCCCAGTGCACTAGCAGCTCTTTCCACTAAACATCCAGCAATGACAGATATGCAGGTTATAGGTGAGAAATCTACCCTGAAGTCACTGCAATTTCATGCATACTCCCATGCCCCCAAGCTGTGAAATTCTCCAGCCTACTTGCAGGAGGTCCTGAAGGAGATATATGTGGGGGACAGAGAGAATGCCAGATGGTTGTTTGTGAGAAAATCTGGGACCAGGGCAGTCAGCCAACTACAGTGGACTGAATAAAAAAGGATGATCACCAAGAATATACCCTCCCCAACCACCATAAATGAATGGAAGATGAATTCAGGGCTCTCTTCCTCACATAGGTGAAAATCCTTCATGCAATTTTTCATTCATGTGTGCAAGAAATAACACAAACATCGTAAAAATTCAAAAGGATTTGTACTGTGCTCATTTATCTTACTATCGTTTTCGTTTGCTTCATTGGAAAATAAAAGGCAGCTCATTGACAAGACAGTGCAGGCAAACTTATAAATAAAGTGTTTCAAAAATTTTATCACCAGAAGCCGATGAGAATGCTTCAAGGAACCACTTTCGACTTGATTTGTAAGTAAGAGGGGTATTTGCATTGTATTGATTGTTATTGTACGCCTTTATCACTTTTATTGTTTGCTGCAGTATAGCCCTGTGAAGGTCTGCCAAACCACTGCGGCTTGCTCAAAAGCAGGGCTGAATTTTAATTAAGCCAAGCCAAACAGACACAGAACAGTTGAACTTGATTAGACCACTTGTCCTGATGCACACACAGAGGGCATTCAGCACACTTATTCTAGTAAGTGACAAAGTCAGTTCATACATTTGGTGAAATTATCAAGGTAAAAACCGTCATTTGTCAACATACTCCTTTCATGTAAGATTTTGCTTCTCTGATTTAATACAATAAGCCACCAAGGAGAGCTGAGACAAAAGGTAGTCATTGAGGATATATATGCCATAGTATCTTGATAACAATAATATTCTACATTCCCTGGGAAAGGAGGGGTACATGAGTTCAAGAATTAGGATTCAATAGCATTGTTCAAGTAAAGAAATAAACACGTCTATGTGATTTTCTTTTCAAGTATTTCAACATGGGGGGGGGCAACTTTACTATACCATTTAGCCCAGATAAGAGAACAGGTGGGATATGAGAATTTCATGAATTTTTATTTTTGATACTTCAGGACGAACAAAGCATCCAGGTTTCTGGCTTGAGCAGCAGAACTGTGCTAAAATGCGTTCCCACAGTTAACTTCTGAAATCAGCCAGAGAATTTCAATCAAGTAACCTCTGGAATATTCTCTGAAACAACTTTCCTATACACTTTCAGACTCTAAGCAAAAACCTCACCTTCCCTAAAGGTGGGGAAATGGTCATAGGTAGCATTTCAAAAGTAAATGTAAGAGAGATACTCTTTTTTTTTTGATCCTAAAATATCAATAAGCTATTATTTCTTAAGGTATCAGTGAAACTTCAAAGATAGTTCTAAAACTTAAAACAGAACTTTGCATACACATTGAAGCATACTATAAAGAGTAGCTCTTCCTTTGATAAATTCAAATAACTAAGTCTTTAATAGAATTTTGCACTTTACTTCCCAACATTCTAATACCAATTGACTACACTTAATCCTACAAAAATAATCCTCCCCTCAGGATTAGCAGAGCAAAAATTTAGTAAATTCCTAAATATAAATGGATACCTTTCTGTGCAGAAAAACAACCTGGGTTTTAAAAAGAAAAAATCTCAAGTTCTTATCCTTGACAACAGCAATTAAAAATTAGCATATTTCAGGTACTTTGCTGCAATTTCAATTTTCATTTATGTTTACATGAATGAAGAAAGAAAACAGTTTGGTGTGGATTCACCTAAAGTTTCTGATAAATATACTTTTGAGTCATTAGCTAGAAAAGAACATAGACTGTGAAACCAAATCATTCTGAATTTGAATCCTATCTACACAACTTCCTAGCTACATTATGGCTCACGTTACTTAACTTCCATTTTATAGTTATAAAATGTGATGAAATAACAGCTTTGGAACAAACATAAGAAATATTTCATTTAATTTCTACACAACTGATTTTTTTTTTAGTTTTTTTTTCTTTGTTTTTGTTTTCATTTTTGTTTTAAGAAGGGGGGAGGGGCAGAGAGAGAGGCAGAGAATCCTAAGCAGGCTCCATGACCAACACAGAGCCTGAAGCAGAGCTTGATCTCACAACCATGAGATCACGACCTAAGCCAAAATCAAGAGTTGGGGGAAATCAGAGGGGGAGACAAACCATGAGAGACTGTGGACTCTGAGAAACAAACTGAGGGTTTTAGAGGGGAGGTGGGGTGGGGAATTGGGTGGGCCTGGTGGTGGGTATTAAGGAGGGCACATATTGCATGGACCACTGAGTGTGGTGCATAAACAATGAATTCTGGAGCACTGAAAATAAGTGAAATAAAATGACATAAAAAAATAGAGACGTGGGGGGTGCCTGGGTGGCTCAGTGGGTTAAGCCACTGCCTTCGGCTCAGGTCATGATCTCAGGGTCCTGGGATCGAGTCCCACATGGGGCTCTCTGCTTGGCAGGGAGCTTTCTTCCACTCCCCTCTGCCTGCCTTTTTGACTACTTGTGGTCTCTCTCTCTCTCTCCGTTAAAAAAATAATAATAAAATAAAAAAAAAATAGAGACGCTTAAACTGAGCCACCCAGGCACCCCACCATATAATTAATTTTTAAATTATGTTTTTAATGTGCAAAAGTTGACTATATTCCTATGATAGAAAACAGGTTTCCATTCCATGAGACCTAGCATATTTTTAAAAAATACTCTGATCTTAACTTTTATGCACAGTTCTGAGGATCTGACAGTATTGCTGTATTATAATGATATTTTGATTGTTATTTTTATTCCCAATAGATCATGCTATCTACCAGTTTATATCTAATATGTTTAGATACAACTATGGCTAAATGCAATATATATGATTTCTGTGGATCTAGCCTTCTTATCCATATATGCCTTTCATTTTTCTATTTCTACTCACTTTCATGAAATAAATGAACAACTTTTTAAACATGCTAATAAGTGTACCGCTAGTACTCCTAAGGCAAAGAGGAAAATGTTACTTATACTCAACTGTTGATTAACATTCATCAACTTCATGGAATAACCTTAAGTCTTCATTTCACATCTGGTATTCAAAAGGTCAGACTGTGGTTTACAAAAGTCTATTTTTGGATGTTAATGTCTAATACAGAAGACATATTATTCCAAAGTGACCTCTACAAAACATTAAGGAAATTTCTGACATATTTGTAATTCTGTATTTTACATAAGACTTAGTTTCCAATGACCATGCATTAGTATAACATCCATATCCTGCTACACTCTATTATTCAACCTGTTCAGTCCTATATCATACAGATCACAACTGATAATTTTATATTTATGTTACAACTTTTGTTATTTTCTCTCCCACCTCCTTTATAGTGTGTAGCCTGTACATGAGTATCATCTTTTTATTAGCAATATATAAAAATTATTTCAAAACAGTGACCAACACACATTCAAGGCTCAATAGATGTTTGTTGAATGAATCCCAAATGAATAAAACCTAAAGTTTAAAGGATAAACTCTTAATTTAGGAAAGATGGAAGGCATCTGTTTTGCTATGTTTTGGTTTTCCCTCTGCTAATTAATTTCATTTACAAAGTAATTTGATCATTGGTTTAAATATATCCAGTGTATATTTATTATTTAATTTTTCATCAGATCAAAGAGGTGGATAAGACCTTGAGAGATTATTCTTGCCTTGAGGTACTGCTACTATTCTAAGCATTCTGTACACATTCAATTTTTCTTAAAACTCTGGAGACCTCATGAAATTCAGACTAGAAATAATCTTGCCTGCAATATAGAAAAAGAGTGATATCTACAAATGATCCTAATATATAACCCAAAGTTAAACTTTGAAAATACTTACTCCTACAGAAGATAGAAATTTATGAATTTAAGATTATAGTCTGCCCCATCCTCTCTTTGGGGGGTGAGGATTTTGTGCATAGTGATCTTGGTCAATGGACTGTTGATATGTTGATTGAAATAATGGTCACAGAGACAGAACTGGAAGGGTCTAGAGAAAAGGTAGGATGAGGGAGGCCAGTTAAAGTGTCACAAAAAAAGAACAGTTGTGGGCAGTGTTTAAAGTGGAAGTAAGAAGGAAGAACTGAAGCATATGAGGTCTTCAAAGCAAGGAAAAGTCAAGAGGACTCCTTAATATTTTGGCCACTTATCCAAAAAATTCGTAAATATCAAAATCACCCCTCAAAGTTTTTTGGTTTTGGTGTTTTTTCGTTTTTGTTTGTTTGTTTGTTTGTTTGTTTTTTGCTTATTGTTAAATCTAGGATTTGTGTTTCTCTGCAGTATGCCACTGGTCTGAGAATGACCACAAAGTGACCTGGCCTTGTGAGTATAATCTTAAGGTAGTTTAGAAGTCTCTCAAGGCTTACTGTTCTATTATGGTAGACAGTAGCCAAACATTAAATTAATCAAACTTATAATTAAAAATTCAATCTCAGGACAGCTGCACTAACCTCATTTCAAGTGCTCAGTAGCTACATGTGGCAAATGACTTCCCTTCTGGAAAGCAGAGATAGAGCAAATTTCCATCATCACAGAAAATTCTAGTGGATGGCAGTGTTCTAGAACATTTTGGGGCATACATCACACATAGGCTATTCAAACACTCTTGGTCTGATGAGTGGCATAAAACAATCCAAGGAAAATATTTTATCAGTATTTTTAAGTAGTACATATAAAATATTAACAATGATAATGCATTTCACCGTACTAAGGTCCAAAGATCTGACAGTCGTTTCTTCTTTTGTTGTTAAAATTTTTATCAGACAGATTTTTGTGAGATAATTGCCTCCCTAAATCACGTGGGTATATTACTCATTCAGGATTATATTTTTAATATGTTAAATAATTTGAAGACTTAAATTTATAGTTAGGGGTACTTGGATGGCTCAGTTGGTTTAGTCTCTGACCTTGGCTCAGGTCATGAACTCAGGGTCCTGGGATCAATCTCCATACCAGGCTCACTGGCCAGCAGGGAGTCTGCTTGTCCTTCAGCCCCTCCCCATTTGTGCTCTCTCTCTGTCTCTCTCTCAAATAAATAAATAAATAAAATCTTTTTTAAAAAGTTATAGTCAAGGCTGCCCATTAGATAAGAGAAATATCAAGAAAATAATTCTATTTTATGTCATGATTTTTTGTTCATATCAGAATAGTATATGGAAGGAAAATGCAGTGCTCATTAAAATATAAAATAAACAGATGAACAAAAATGCCCCCATAAGACAAGCTCCAAGGCAGTGTGAAATGGGAACTTCTAAATATGGCTGGGACAGGAGAAAGTACATTGCTCTTAGGCTAATGTTAATCCTTAGTAATTTCTATATCACGAGGGATGAGAACCCAGGAAGACATGCTTTAGATTAGTGCCAGTGCTGGAGGAATGCCAATAGTAGAAAGGGGAGGTGATGAGTATTTGGCTAACTTTTATTCTGTTTTATACAAAGAAGAGGATGTTGCCAAGAAAGTTGGGAGATAATAAAGGATGAGACCCTAGGTTTCCTTTGAGTGGTGGACTCTGATGTCTGTGTAAGAAGGGAGAAAATTCCCACCTGAATAAGTGGGAGAATGGCAATTAGATATATTTTAGTCTCAGGGGAGCCAAGGTGGCTCAGTCAATCGAGTATTTGCCTTGGGCTCTGGTAGTGATCTTGGGATGTTAGGACTGAGCCCTGCATTGGGCTCCCTGCTCATCAGGGAGTCTGCTTCCTCCCTCTCCCTTGGCCACTGCTTACCTCCCACCACTCATAGGAGTGTGTCTGTGTGTGTGTGTGTGTGTGCATATGTGCACACACACACGTGCTCTTTCTCACTCTAAAATAAATAAATGAAGTCTTTAAAGAAAAAAAGAGATATTTTAATCTGAGAGCCACCCTGGCTGTCCAAGTTATTTAACGAATTCTAAGGTGGGCAGGAAGATGGAAGCTATGGCAAAGTAAATAATATCAAGGATTCATCTAAACAAATGATGTGCATATTCATTTCATATATAGAGAAGACTTAAAATACTTGAAACATACTTACATTATACATAACAGCTGAATTCAGGATTCTTTAGAGTTAAAATGTAACGTTCTCTAGTTACGTTTAAACGTAACGTTCTCTGGTACGTTTAAAACCTTTGAATGAGAGTAACTAAGTAAAGAACCAGAAAAATTGATGAACACACAAGCTTAGCAGTAGAAACAACTGACCCTGCAATCAGATCCTTGTACTTCAGTAGACCTTACAATCCAAAGGACATGATTTAATGTACTGGTGCCTATATTTGTCTTTAGGCAACTATGAAATAAATAGATCTCAAGCTCTCAAAAGGAAAAAAAAGAACTTTAACTGAGGGTACTCATTTAAATATCAGGGGGGGGGTGTGTGAAGGGATAGTTGAAATAGGTAAAGGAGATTAAGAGACACTTATCATGATGAGTACAGAATTGCTGAATCACTATATTGTACACCTGGAACTAATATAACACTCTATGTTAAATATACTTGAATTAAAATAAAAAAACTCAACATAGGTAAATGAATAAATCAGTGAATGAATACATACTCTTAATTTGTTAGAAACTTCCATAAAAGAAAGGTACTGAATGGTAACAGCGTGGTGTCATATTTTGATTACTGAAGAACACCATATGACTAATAATATTTAACGAGTGCTTCCTGTATTCTAAGTGCTTTACATGTAATGACTCTGTTAATCCTCACAACTTCATAAGGGAGCTAACTATAATTATCCTCACATTATAAATGAGAAAATTATAAAACTGAAGCCAAGTTTTGATTCCAGGGCTCACAGGTTGATTCCCAAAGAACTTCCTCACAAATGATTACAGCAGGTTTCAAAGAGGACCTAATGAAAAGCATAGATACCAGCAAAGAGTTAGATATCACTACTGGAAAACAAGTGCAAATCTAAGTAGGCAATGGATACACAGACCTTTCATTAAGCCTATTGTATTCAGAATAAAACTGAAAGAGAAACCAAACACACAGGAGGCCCATCAAGTTTTGTTTAACTGATCAGTTCTTGAGAAAAATAGAGAAGAGCCCTCAAATTAAACACTTGCTTTATTCCTCAGTTCTTTTCAGAGACTAATATATTGTGAGTTTTCAGTAACTGTTCAATGCATAGGCATAAATAAGATGGGATAGCACAGAAACAGGAGTAAGGAGGAAATCCAAAAGCAGTCATGGGAGATCAGTTTGGGGAGTGAAACAGACAAAAGTGGGAAATAGGACTATGTTGTGATGGAGACACTGCAACTTCTGGGCCTCAAATAATTAGTAGTGTTTCAAGAACTAGAGAAAATTAAGGGCTGAGTTAGGATATTTGTGGTTTTTTTTCTATTTTATTATTTTATTTTATTCTAATTATTTTATTATGTTCAGTTAGCCAGCATATAGTACATGATTAGTTTTTGATGTAGTTTTCAACAATTCATTAGTTGTGTGTAACAACCAGCGTTTAGAGCATACATGAAAGGAAGAAGGTTCAGGCTTCCCTTCATGCCTCCTTCTAACAGTACTAAACACTGACTTTGGGTCAAGCCCTTTCCCACCAGTGGGAAGAAGAAAGATCTACACTCTTATAACATTTGGAAGGTGAACAGGAGGAAAAATCTGGAAGAAGAGGGAAATGAAGCACATTATAGACCATAATGCAGTATGGACATCTTTCAAGAAACCCAAAAGAGGCCCCATACAGTTACCATTACCTCAGCAACTAGATGTTAAGTGCCTTGAGGGAGGAACCATATCCTTAAACACATTAAATGCTTTAATAATGTTTTTGCAGATAGTTAGTAAATAGCAAATCATTATTTGAGAAGCAGTATGGTATAATAATAAAAAAAAAGGGTCAGCTTAAGAGTCTTGAAATAGAACTGGTTCAATTTCCTTGCCTGTAAAAAAGCAAAATAAAACAAAAGGAGACTATTAGATCATTTTAGAGTTCTTTTCAGATGTATTCATTAAAAACCCATGATTAGAATTGTCAGTTATTTAGCATCACTGTTACTAGGGAGTTCTCCTTTGACTGTCATGGCATAAGAGGTTAGAAAGTGCACATGGTCTCTTGTCATGTCTATCAGAAGCCCAGTTCATTCCACCTGAAACAGTGGGCAGAGCACAGAATCTTAGCAGATTTCAGATACCTGATCCTTGAGGATTAGAAGCTTTGTTTGTAAGGTGGGCTGGAAATAAAAGAAATGTGAATAATGTAAAAAGAGGGAGGGGAAGAGAGAAAGGAGGAGGGAGAAGAGAGAAAAAAGAAAAGAAGAAAGAAGGAGGAGGAGGAAGAGGAGGAAGAAGGAAAACTACATAGGTGATTCAGTTATGCATCTGTCCTTAACATAACTACAAATCCTCTCTGGACCGAAAACTTTTGCTCTGGCATATTTCATTTGGCAGGTCAAATCTACAAACCTAGTACAGTCATCATAAATGGGACATGTAGCAGAGGGTGTGGGGAATGAGATTCATGATCTACACTAGGCAAGTCCTACTGCAGGTTTCAGGTGTTGATAATGCACTTCTGTAAGAAAGTCATTTTGGAAATGAGATTGCTAATACAGGTGGGACACTTTAAATAGAGGACATAGCACTAAATGAATATAATAAACTTCACATGTTAACATTTGACTTGAGATATAAATATGACTGGCTAAGACTAGTCTGTAACATTTAGTGGAGTGAGAGTACAATCTAGCTTAATCCGTAAAGATGTGCTTTATGAATGAATCCATAAAGACGTGAAGAAAAAACATCAATTTGAAGAAGTAAGAAACTGGAGTGGTAGATATTTTGGTTTGTTCATGTGAAATAGCCTGTCCTAAAGGACTCGAGATAGGACAGGAGAATTCCCTCCAAGTGACAGAGAGTCATTATGTTTCAATATATCAGTCATTGATCTCAACGGAGATCATTAGCATGTTTAGCATGTAACGGAGATGATTAGCATGTTTAGTGATTGATGTGGAGAGAGGTAGTAATTCACATTGAACCTTAGCTCAAAGGCTCTGCTATCTCATACACAGAAAGTCTATACTTCAAGTATTCACATTGTTTTAATGCACTATAATTTCAAGAATTATCTGAAAATATCCATCAGTCACTTCTGCTGAACTTGGAACAGAGAATTTTATTGCTGGGAATCATTTACCATTTGATGTGGTGGATTAAGGGCTTCAGGTATTTTCAACTTTAGAAGCATTTAATAGGCTTTTCTATCAACATGCTGCATTTCCCCCATAACATGTTGCCATTACCAAGGGGAAAGCAAAAACAACCTCCATCACAACAAACTTGTTACCCAGGAGATTGAAATACATATTCAGTGTGCTAGGCATTTTTTTCTGATGTTCTGTTTTCAGAAATGTAATTATTTTCTTTTTGCTTCAGGATTGCTGATTTTGCTTTCATATTAAGGCTAATGTTAAAAGTGAGACCAAGAGAAAGAAGTTATATTTTCCATGGAGGGTAATTCTATTACTAATGCTGGACCAACCTTGTAGCTGAGAGGTATATTCTCTCAAGAAGAAAAATTGCCTCTACCCAAACAATGACTGCATATTCTATCTTTAAGTGTAAAAAGCAATGATGGGACAATTATCCTTAGAAACTGGTGATTCCCTAATAGCCAGCACAAAATAAGACAAAAAGGAAACTGCTAATACCTGGCTACACATGAAATTATCTTGAATGAAGTACAAGAAAATTCCACTGTTGTACTGATCAAATGTCTAAAGAAACCATCCCTATTAAATGAGGACAGGGAGGAACTATCCAATGAATGTGATGCCCTCTTGTTCCCTGATGATTTTAGCTTCCTGCTTCAGTCACTATCTCTAATATATGGTCCTTGTCATAATTTATAGTACTTTCAGTATCCATTAAAAACAATTCTCTCACCATTTTTTTGCTTAGTAATTCACTTTACTCCTTGACTAAACAGCTCTTGTTCTCCACCCTGACCTATGTCACTTGGTCCCAAGGTCATTCCCTAGATTTTGTAATATGTTGAGCTTTCAGCATCACACTTTATAAACTCCATTTGCTGAGTGTCCAGCTGACTCTGTCTAGTATATTTCAACAATTCTTTGATGTCACCAGCCCCTATAACCCCTTTATTTTATTGACTTTTCACCACTTCTCATGCCCTTAATCTCCTTATTTCTCTTCCTATCAAGCATTAACTCCATGATTTCTAATCACATTCACTTTATTGCATATACCCTCAATTCTCCTTGCCAGCTTTCACTTCTGGAACTCAAACCTCAACCCCCAGTTATAGCCTACTCTCCATTCATTCCTTGCTCAATCTCGTGTTGGCAAATCTTCTGGGGGAAATATGTAATTATTTTGACTAGTCTCATTTCCTATAGTCCAAGAGTAGTGGTTCTCAAACTTACCTACATATTGAGTAATTTTTAAGACATTTTAAGGCCAGGCATCACTCCAGGATTCTGAGTTAATTGGTAATGGCTCTAATGTATGTTTTGGAATTTTTAAAGACTCCCTCAGGTAATTCTAATGTGAAGCAAAGTTCAAGAAACCTGTTCTTCAGGACTATTTTTAAAAAATATTTATCTATTTATTTATTTGACAGAGATCACAAGTAGGCAGAAAGGCAGGTAGAGAGAGAGGGGGAAGCATGTTCCCTGCCGAGCAGAGATCCAGATGTGGGGCTCGATCCCAGGACCCTGGGATCATGACCTAAGCCAAAGGCAGAGGCTTCAACCTGCTGAGCCACCCAGGCGCCCCTCTTCAGGACTATTTTATTTTCTTCTTCCACAAACTGTCAAGAGCTCCTTCCTCATTCTCAGTTGAAGACACCGCTTCTCATTTACCTGAGAAAACTGAGATAATCTGTAGAAAATTGCTCCTAAGCCCCTATGACCACATCTGCCCACATGCCTACACCAGTGCCCAATACTGTGGATCACCAGTGTGTGTTTCCATTATGGGCCATGTCTTACATGTTCTGGATGCCATTCTTTCTTGCCTATACGAGGACATGGCTCCAGTCATTATCCCCACTCTCTCTTGCATCACCAATTTCTCCCTCTCTTCTGGATCATTCCCAAGAGCATTCTATGCTACTCTTTACCATCTTAAAAAGAGTCTCTCTTCATTACTTCCAAACCACAGTTTTCATCCCCATTTCTTTGTTCCCCTTAAAAGTGAAAGTTAAAAGTGGCAGCTGGGTGGCTCAGTCAATTAAGCATGGGACCCTTAATTTTGGCTCAGGTCATGATCTCAGAATCCTGAGACTGAGCTGGACATACTGGACTCTGCACTGAGCATATGCCTACTTAGGGTTTTCTCTGTCCCTCTACCTCTCTAAAAAAAGAAAAAAGTGAAAGTTATGTTATTACCTTCAATTCCTCTTCTCAATTATCTCCTGACCCACGTCTTTTGTTCCTTGGGCTTTGACACCCAGCACTCCCTGAAACTGTTCTGATCAAGGTTACTAAAGGCTACCAAGTTTTTTGTTTTGTTTTGTTTTTTAAGACTTCGTTCATTCATTTGACAGAAAGACACAGCAAGAGAGGGAACACAAGCAGGGGTAGTGGGAGAGGGAGAAACAGATTTCCCACTGAGCAGGAAGCCTGAATGCGGGGCTTGAGCCCAGGACTCTGGGATCATGACCTGAGCTGAAGGCAGATGCTTAACGACTGAGCCACCCAAGTGCCCAAGGCTACCAAGTTTTAAAATCTAATAGTCAATTTGTAGGTTTCAACTTCTTTGATAAATAAGCAGTATTTGATATAATCAATAACTCCTTCCACTTTGAAATACTGTTTATTTGGCTTCTTGAACAGGGATCTTCAAACTATAACCTGTGGACCAAATCAAGTCTGATACCTCTTTTTGTAAATAAAGTTTTAGTGGAACATGGTCATGTTTATTTTGCTTACCTGATACCTATAGATGTTTTGTGCCAAAAGAGCAGGGTTTTGTAGTTGCAAAAGAGACCTTTTGGCTGGTGAAGTCTAAAATATTTACTACCTGGCCCTTTACAGAAGTATTTTGCTAAGGATCCCTTCCCTTTTATCTATTTCTCCTATGGTTTTTCCCATCTCAGTTAATGACAACTCTACCCTCCTAAAAGCTCAAGCCAAAAATCCTGTACTCTCCTTTGCCTTTTTCTCTTCTTCATACCATACATATGATCTCTCAGCAAACTCTGCTGTCTCTTTTAAGATATATTCACACTCCCCATCACTTCTCACTACCTCCACTGCTACCATGTTGGACCAAGTCTTCGTTTCTTCCCTCAACTATTTGAGGGATTCCTAACTGTTTTCCCTGTTTTTTCCCCCTGTACCTCTACTCAACCTTACATAGCACTTACCCTCAGTTTATTCTCAATATTTTAAAAATATTAAGTCAGATAGTATTATGCTGTTTTCAAAATAATCAACTCACTTCCTCTTTTAGTCATATTAACTAACACTCTTTTAACCTACAAGATTTTACATGTTTTTTTCTGACCTTATATCTATTCCTCAACCACCCTTCATTTTGACCCAGTCACTTTGATCTCCTAGCTCTTCCTTGAACATAACAGGCATGTTCTTTCCTCATAGACTTGGCACTGTTGCTACCTTTTCCTGGTATGCTCTTCCATGGGACTTTCTTATGTCTCTAGTCCTTATCTCCTTCCAGTCTTCTCAATCATCACCAACTCAAGGAGGTCTTCCATGTCCATCATCCTTAAAAAAGCAAACCCTTCCCAAATTTCCATATCCTACTTCCTGCATTATCTTTCTTCTATCATTTATTACCATGTAAGATATCTTTTACATTTTATTTTATATCTCTTTATATTAGAATATAGTCTCCATGAGAATAAGATTGATATATATTTTGTTTATTGCTGGATCCCTTGTATAAGAAGGCACTTACTAGGCCTTCATGAATATGTATTGATTGAATAAACACTTGGGACCTGAAAGAAGACAATCAATTGGAAAGTTACTCAATTTTTCTTGTCTTTCAATTTTCCTTTAGTAAATTCCCAGACACTCATATCCTAATTCCTTTGGGCTCAATTCAAATATTTATTGATCTAAAATTTGCACCAGGTTTTGTGCCAAGACTCAATAATGCCAAAATAGCTTAGATCAATGCAATTTAATGTGACAGGACAACTAAGGTATTGTGAGGTCCAGGGAGTATTCAATCTAGAGAGTTCAAAAAAGACTCCACAAAAGGGCAACTCACTTACTGTCTTCAAAGATAACCCAGGATTTCCTAGGAGAATCCTGGGTTAACAGAAGGGCAAAGAGTGATTATCACAGAAAAATGCACAAGTATAAAACAAGGATTAACCACAATACTTCTATACAACTGATTCATACTGTGAGTTTGGAAAGGGAATCAAGTAACAGGGCACGAAAATGAATAGCTGAGCACTGGCTAGATGACAACACAAGTTATTTTAAAAATTTAAGGTATGGGAACATAATTTTCTTTTTTTTTTTTTAAAGATTTTATTTATTTGTGAGAGAGAGAGAGAGAGAGCGTGAGCGCACAAGCAGGCTCCCTGCCAACCAAGGAGCCTGATGTGGGACTCAATCCCAGGACTCTGGGATCATGACCTGAGCCAAAGAGAGCGGCTTAACCAGCTGAGCCACCCAGGCATCCTGGGACGTAATTTTCTTGAACACAAATTTACTTCACATTTATGATTAAATATTTCTAAATAAAAGGTACTTTGAGTTGATATAGAAAAATTTACATGCATGTAAAATGTATATGCACATTCCATTGTTTATTTACCTACCTTTATTCTATACAAACACTTAAAGCAATACCTCTACCTATGTCTCCCTATACTCATCTCCATATTAATATATTATATCCATATTATATTACATAAAGCAGCTGATCATTCTCCAATTTTAAACTAACCAACATTTAGGGAGGACACACAGAAAGTACCATAGTAAGTATACCTGAGTTTCAGGAATGAGCCTGCCACTTATGAACCAAACGGCATAGATCAAGTTTCTTAATTCCTCTGTGTATTAGTCTCTTCCTTTATAAAACAAGAAAAATAATACCACTCCTCAGAGGAATTGGTCTAAGGATGAAAGAGGTAATGAAAAATTCCATTTAAACATAAATGCCATAAAAATGATAGTAGTAGTAGTAGTAGCAGCAGTACAAAAGGAAATATTAATTGACAATTTACAATTATCAGTTCTTGATAGTTTTATTAGCTACAAGTAGAGTTCAGTTTTTATAACCGTGTCAAAAATTCAAAAAAAGAGATCTACATGGAAAAAATCATAATCATCTCTATTTATTTCCCATTTATTAATGTGACAAATACTTAACTGAAAACTAGCCTTAATATTTAAACACTCTGAATTTAGTGTTTACCAAGAGCCATACACCATTCTAGGTTTACAATATCGCACTTAATCATCATATAGTCTCTTTGAGATACTATTTACATTTTAGGCATGTCACAAAGTAAGCTCAGAGAGTTCCAGTAACTTGCAAGTATCACATGACATGCATGCATAAAAGCTACAAGTCACAGCCAGTTCTGATTCTAGTGCCACCATCTGTAAACATTATACTGATTTATACTGAGCACATCGACCCTTCTGCAGGCCTATAGTAGGTCTCAAGAAATTTGTGTGTAAGAGTAAAGTGGTTAACTCATTGATTAGAGTACAACCAAAAAACAAGTATGAATCCTCTCCAGAGAGGTCTCATTTAACTTTTCAAAACTAACATTTTCTTTGTCCCCTGTGCCACACCATAAAACAAAGGATACATTGGGCATTTCTCAAAAAATAAGGCAAGTACTTGGTTCATCTTAGCTAAATAATCTGCATAAAGTAGATATACAATATATTTATTTTTTCTTTAAAAAGATTTCATTTATTTATTTGACAGAGAAAGATACAGCGAGAGAGGGAACACAAGTGGGGGGAGTAGGAAAAGGAGAAACAGGTTTCCTGTGGAGCAGGAGCCCAATGCGGGGCTCCACCCCAGGATACTGGGATCGTGACCTGGGCTGAAGGCAGATGCTTAATGACTGAGACACCCAGGTGCCCCCATACAATATATTTCTTAAATTGATAAACCAGAGGGTAGCCATAACTCAGATACATGAACTTTTAAGAGTCTTAATTAGTACAATCAGTATGTAGAAAGAAACATGGGTAGATGGGCTCTACGAAATTATAGAGAACCATTCAATTTACAAGTTCAGTATCTGTAAGAATTTTTTTTTAATTTAAGAAAAATGAGCCAAAGACAGACCTAGCATCAACAGTGAAGAAGAGAAGAAAACTAATGAAGAATCACAAGTCCAGGCTTAAGATTGTATACTTCATTAGTCAGAAAATGTCCAATCAAGCATATTCGCCCTACCCAAGGCCAAAATTAAGGTGTTCGTTGCAACCAACATGATGAGTTATAATGAGAAAAATTTTAAATAGGGGGATCTGGTGTTTGGGCAGGAAATAAATCTTAGCAATAACCAATTCTTCACTATTCCAGCACACGCAGAAGTGAACAATTAATTAACATGAGGATGCTTTTGGTTTAATTTTCTAATGTGATTTACAAATCAAAATGGCGTATTTTCTTTAACGCAATTGCCAAACTGCATTGAGTGGAGATGGGTACAGAATTGACTCATTCAGCAAGCATTTATGAGTATATACAAAGGGATAGTCATTGTGTTGTAAAAGAGAAAGAAAGAAGATAAATGCTCTGTTATCAAGAAGTAACATATGAATTCATAAGTGAGTAACTAAAATAAAATGGGATGGGGACAGAAACAGAACTATGAGCCACGTGATCTGGAAACACTGCAAGGGTAGAGGACAAATTCAACAGGGAGAAAGAGACTTTAGAGAGGAAGAGCCATTTGAACAGAATCTTGATAGATGAGTAGATGTTATCTAAATGACAAATGAATACAGACAAGGGAAACGCCAAAACCAGGAAGGACATGACTAATAGAGGAAAGTGTAACAGATATAAATCATGGTGGGTGGATAAGTTTGAGTGTGTTTAAAATGTACAAGGAGGTCAAAGTGGCAGGTCATGAATCTGCAAAGGTTGAATGTGTCAAATTTAAATAGCACCATGTTGTAATGGAAAATGCCTGTGCTCTGCAGTAACAAGACATGTTTTGAATTCCACTTCTGTTCCTTATACCTGCTCTTTGGACCTGGAAAGATACTTCTCTGTATATCAAATTCCTGTTCAGCAAAGCAAGAGATAGCAATACCCCATGTCAGCTCAGCTGGTTAAGCATCTGCCCTCGGCTCAGGTCATGATCTCAGGATTCTGGAACTGAGCCCCACATCAGGCTCCATGCTCAACAGGGAGTCTGCTTCTCCCTCTCCCTCTGCTGCTCCTCCTCACCACCACTTCTGCTCTCTTTAATAAATAAAATCTTTAAAAAAAAATACCCTATTTCCAGAGGCTAGTTTGGGAGCTGAAAATAATTATGTTATATGCCCACTAATATCAGTTTCTTAATAAATGATAATAATTTGGTAATTTAAATCCAAGCTAAAAATTTTGGATTTCAGTGGGTAGACAATGGAGAACTTAGGACTATTTTTAGGCAAGAAAGTGACTTTTTTAGGATGATCTCCCAGACATGGTATGAATGATGGACCGAGGAAAATGACAGAGAAGATAATCAAAAGATTATTAGACAGTTCAGGTGAAAATAAAGATGGCTTTAAAATAAGATACCAATAATTATTATAGAAAGAAGAGAGTACAAAAGATATAATTTGATGGTAGAAGTGACAAGATGTGATGACCAATTAGATATAAAGTTAGAAAGTGGATTATACTGATCATGGCTTCTGAAAAAAAAAATGGAATACCTAAGCTGTTAAACTACATGCGCATACACACACACACACACACATATGTATTTAAGAGAAATCTTCATTTTCTGTCTATGTCTATGTTGGCAGCCAGAGTGTGACACTCTTCCATCCTCAAATACAAATGGGTCCAATTTACATCCTCAAACACAGATGGCTCCAATTAATTTCTATGCTAAAACTTGCAATTCCCCTCACTTTCCTCTTCAAAAATATACATACATTTTCATTTATGTCTCATTGATCAATCTGCCAAATCCTAGGTTACATTTTTCTTTGAAGTTTAAGTAATTAATGAGTTATTCCGAGACTAATGAGCTCAATATAAGAGAGATACATACAGTGTTGCTCAATAATTTGGTTCTCTACCCATGTATTAGTAAGAAAACACAGCCATGCATTGATTATTGCTAATGATATCATGTTACCTAAACACCTGTAGTCATGGTCTTGTGCTAGCAGGTCAATGGTATTTACAGATTACCTGTTAGAGATTACCCAGAAGAACCTTGAGTGGCAATGGCAGCACACTCACTTTGACTCCAATGGAGTACTTTCATCAACGATTCTGAACCTGTTTCGCCAAAAACACTTGTCTTTTTTGGTCCATGTGTCTAGCACTATGGGAAAAAAATCACTTAAAAATTTCCAAGTGTTTTGTACAGTATGAAGCTTCATAAATAACTCAGAGGTGGCAATGGGGCAGGAAGACAACATCCTGGCTTCCCATGATAGTTTTGCCTTGGTGGGACAATATAGCTCTGCTCTTGGCAGTTGCTAGTCAGTGACATGGTTGTTAGAACAGGCAATCCATCACTTCAGGCAAGAAAACAAGTTAAACCCATGTCTCAAGGGACTTTTCAAAATCAGGGAAAGCAGTGTGGCTTAACTATATTCAAAATTCTCTACTTCTTTTTACATTTTTTTTTGTATGTGTGTGACTGGATATGCAAGGTAGTTGAGTATGCATACCACATATAAATATTCTACATGCACTATTTTAGACTGGTGTTACATGGCTGAAATACAAATAGGATGGCTGGAAGGGATGAAAATGGTATATATATAAATAGTTTTGATAAAATATGGTAGGATTAACTGGAGGTTTTTTAAGGATAAATCTTTGAGAACTTTATTTTAGGAGAGTATAACTTCAATGCTACTGTTGCTTTTTATTTCACATCATAAGCTTATACAAGCAAAATGATATTTGAATTATTGATATTTGAATTTATTCAAATTTAAAGATTAAAAAGTTATAATCTTGTGAGTCAAAGAAGTTAAGGGTAATTAGAATACCAAGAGAAAAAATCAGAACTTTTATCTTCATGTATAACTGATATGGTAAATGATACACACTACACATTCACTATTTGTTGAATATATTAAAGTTTGTTGAGTAAAATAGCCAAAGAGGTACACCAAGAACAGCTAGTTAATCTCTAAATTCTAGTAAAGGAATGAAATTTGTTTATATAGTTTAAATTTTTATGTTAGTAGAAAAATAGAAAAGCTTTTAAAGACTAATGGAAATAAATAAGCAAAAACTTTGACTATCCGAAGTCCCAAATTACAGAGTGCTATATAGAAAATGTGTACTCCTGAATACCAGAGAATAAAATATCTGAGTTTAAAAAAGAAATTAACACTAGAAAGAAAAAGAGTTCACACTATTGCTGTGATAGTCTAATAGCTTTAATTTTTTCATCTGCCTCACCAAGGCCAGTGGAGATTATAAACCGAAGAAACATCACCATAGAAATTAAAGTAATGAATAGGTGGGATTAAGAAATCAGTATGTGATTTAAAGAAGAACTAATTCCTATTCTCCTGAAACTGTTCCAAAAAAATAGAAATGGAAGGAAAACTTCCAAACTCATTTTATGAGGCCAGCATCACCTTGATCCCAAAACCAGACAAGGATCCCATCAAAAAAGAGAGCTATAGACCAATATCCTTGATGAACACAGATGCGAAAATACTCAACAAAATACTAGCCAATAGGATTCAACAGTACATTAAAAGGATTATTCACCACGACCAAGTGGGATTTATTCCAGGGCTGCAAGGCTGGTTCAACATCCGCAAATCAGTCAATGTGATACAACACATCAATAAAAGAAAGAACAAGAACCATATGATACTCTCAATAGATGCTGAAAAAGCATTTGACAAAGTACAGCATCCCTTCCTGATCAAAACTCTTCAAAGTGCAGGGATAGAGGGCACATACCTCAATATCATCAAAGCCATCTATGAAAAACCCACCGCAAATATCATTCTCAATGGAGAAAAACTGAAAGCTTTTCCACTAAGGTCAGGAACACGGCAGGGATGTCCATTATCACCACTGCTATTCAACATAGTACTAGAGGTCCTAGCCTCAGCAATCAGACAACAAAAGGAAATTAAAGGCATCCAAATCGGCAAAGAAGAAGTCAAATTATCACTCTTTGCAGATGATATGATACTCTATGTGGAAAACCCAAAAGACTCCACTCCAACACTGCTAGCACTTATACAGGAATTCAGTAAAGTGTCAGGATATAAAATCAATGCACAGAAATCAGTTGCATTTCTCTACACCAACAGCAAGACAGAAGAAAGAGAAATTAAGGAGTCAATCCCATTTACAATTGCACCCAAAACCATAAGATACCTAGGAATAAACCTAACCAAAGAGGCACAGAATCTATACTCAGAAAACTATAAAGTACTCATGAAAGAAATTGAGGAAGACACAAAGAAATGGAAAAATGTACCATGCTCCTGGATTGGAAGAATAAATATTGTGAAAATATATGTGAAAAGCAATCTACACATTTAATGCAATTCCTATCAAAGTACCATCCATCTTTTTCAAAGAAATGGAACAAATAATGCTAAAATTTATATGGAACCAGAAAAGACCTCGAATAGCCAAAGGGATATTAAAAAAGAAAGCCAACGTTGGTGGCGTCACAATTCCGGACTTCAAGCTCTATTACAAAGCTGTCATCATCAAGACAGCATGGTACTGGCACAAAAACAGACACATAGATCAATGGAACAGAATAGAGAGCCCAGAAATAGACCCTCAACTCTACAGTCAACTAATCTTCGACAAAGCAGGAAAGAATGTCCAATGGAAAAAAGACAGCCTCTTCAATAAATGGTGCTGGGAAAATTGGACAGCCACATGCAGAAAAATTAAATTGGACCATTTCCTTACACCACACACAAAAATAGACTCAAAATGGATGAAGGACCTCAATGTGCGAAAGGAATCCATCAAAATCCTTGAGGAGAACACAGGCAGCAACCTCTTCGACCTCAGCCGCAGCAACATCTTCCTAGGAACAACGCCAAAGGCAAGGGAAGCAAGGGCAAAAATGAACTATTGGGATTTCATCAAGATCAAAAGCTTTTGCACAGCAAAGGAAACAGTTAACAAAATCAAAAGACAACTGACAGAATGGGAGAAGATATTTGCAAACGACATATCAGATAAAGGACTAGTGTCCAGAATCTATAAAGAACTTAGCAAACTCAACACCCAAAGAACAAATAATCCAATCAAGAAATGGGCAGAGGACATGAACAGACATTTCTGCAAAGAAGACATCCAGATGGCCAACAGACACAGGAAAAAGTGCTCCATATCACTCGGCATCAGGGAAATACAAATCAAAACCACAATGAGATATCACCTCACACCAGTCAGAATGGCTAAAATCAACAAGTCAGGAAATGACAGATGCTGGGGAGGATGCGGAGAAAGGGGAACCCTCCTACACTGTTGGTGGGAATGCAAGCTGGTGCAGCCACTCTGGAAAACAGCATAGAGGTTCCTCAAAATGTGGAAAATAGAACTGCCCTATGACCCAGCTATTGCACTATTGGGTATTTACCCTAAAGATACAAATGTAGTGATCCAAAGGGGCACGTGCACCCGAATGTTTATAGCAGCAATGTCCATAATAGCCAAACTATGGAAAGAACCTAGATGTCCATCAACAGATGAATGGATCAAGAAGATGTGGTATATATACACAATGGAATACTATGCAGCCATCAAAAGAAATGAAATCTTGCCGTTTGCAACAACATGGATGGAACTAGAGCGTATCATGCTTAGCGAAATAAGTCAAGCAGAGAAAGACAACTATCATATAATCTCCCTGATATGAGGAAGTGGTGATGCAACATGGGGGCTTAAGTGGGTAGGAGAAGAATAAATGAAACAAGATGGGATTGGGAGGGAGACAAACCATAAGTGACTCTTGATCTCACAAAACAAACTGAGGGTTGCTGGGGGGAGGGGGTTTGGAAGAAGGGGGTGGGATTATGGACATTGGGGAGGGTATGTGCTTTGGTGAGTGCTGTGAAGTATGTAAACCTGGTGATTCACAGACCTGTACCCCTGGGGATAAAAATATATGTTTATAAAAAATTAAAAATTATAATTTAAAAAAAAAGAAATCAGTATGTGGCTACTGAAGCATTTTGTTCTAAATCTTCTAAAAACTGGACAAAAATGCCTACATCAAATAAAGGAGTTTCTATATAAGGGCAAACTTCCTTGTAACAATGCCTTGAAATTCAGTATTTTGCCTGAATAACTCAATTTACATCTCCAAGTCTCTTGAGATAAAGACTACAAAGCATGTAACTTTAAGAAAATTCAGGAAGACCTGGGGAGATGGAGAACAGAAGAGAGTTGAGGGCAACTGGAGCAGGAGACAACCATGAGAGACTGTGGACTCTGAGGAACTAACTAAGGGTTTTGGAGGGGAGGAGGGCGGGAGCTTGGGTGAGCCCGGTGGGGGGTATTGTGATGGGCATGTATTGCATGGAGCACTGGGTGTGGTGCATAAACAATGAATTCTGGAACACTGAAAAGAAATAAAAAAACATAAATAAAAATTAAAAAAAATTCAGGAAGCCAGGTAGAGCAATAGCATGGTTTAATGATATAGAAAAAGTTTTAGAATACCAAAATTAATTTTAAATGCACAATTTCTCTGTAGGTTTTGGTAAGTAACCGAAACCCAACCTTGGAAATCTCTTTTAAATGAATAAATAAATAAATCTAAAAATATACCACCTTTACACTCAGCAAAATCTTGTTGAAGGCAGGTTGGGAAATATATGTTTTAGACTTCCTCCTTAAAGCACCATATATTCTCAATTATTGACTTGGTCATACAGTAAGTATATGGCTTTAAGAAAAGCCGAAGTATGTTTGTTGGATAGTTAGATGGATGGATGGATGATGGATGCATAGTCCTAAAGACACATGAGAAGAAGAAAAAAATCATATATTTCCACCATTATTACAAAAGTTTGGTATTGCCTCTCCAAATATCTCTCTCTCTCTCTCTCTCTCTCTCTCTCTGTCTCTCTCTCTCTCTATATATATATATGGGTGGGGTGGGCTGTGTGTGTGCATATACATGTGTGGGTCCACACATAAATTTGCTTAACATTTGTAGAATTTTGATTCTTGCACTTTTCACATCAAATTGAATTTTGAGCATTGCCTCCATAGTATCTACTTTTGAACTTTATTTTCCTTCTACGTAATGTTGAACTCTTAATATGTTATATTATGGAAATGCTGTGATTTAATAACCATATTCCTTGATATTTCAGAATCTCCTTACAAATGTATTTTCTAATTTTATACTCATAGTAATCCTTTCAGACAGATCTCATTATCCCCATTTTGCATATAGGCCAAAAGAGGCTCAGGAACATAAATGCCTGCCTAAGGTTAGAAGGTCAGGAAATGCCAGGATCAGAACTTCCATACAATGAGTAACAGACATAAAGTAATTCAAGATTTACATTTCTGAACTTCCACAAACTTGTTATATCTGAGAGTACTTTGTATTTGAATCCTCCATATTAATAATAAACTACACATCATTACCTGATACTTTTATACAGTAATAATTAACTAGTGACTTATAGAATCAATGGCTCATGACTAATGTTTGTCAGTATTCTAAGTACATCCAAAATCATCTAAGTGATCAAAAAAGGGCCAATAGTCTGTAATTATATATTTGGTTTTATTAAAAGAAACAGCCTTTGCCTAAAAGACATTCAGAATTACAATTTAGATACCTATTGTAAAGAAGAAATTCCCTTTTGTGTCTCTACAGAGAGCATGCCATCTAGCCCCAGTGCCCTTAGTAAAACGGGAAAAAGGAATGCAGGAAAACACTTAATAGCAACTGAGAGAAGACACATCACAGGGACCAAAAGTGCCTGACACTCTCCCCCAGGCACAAAATTTCTGTCTGTTCCACCAGTATTTATTTTTCCCCTCTAAAAATTAAGATGCAAGTAAAGATGGTTTTTACTCCCCTTAGGGGTTATTTGAAATAACCTTTCAAGTGAAGGGTCTTTTTGCTTTCTCTTCAACACAAATTTATTGAATAGGCTATGCATGTTTCGACTGTAGCATTCTCAATTACCTGTCAATATCTAGCCAGACAACTGGTGACATTCATCAAGGAGTTAGAAATGAGGCTGTGGAATTCAGGAATGGTTTGAGCTATGTGTTTGCAAGTCAAGTGCTCCTAGTGAGACTATGAAAATAGGTAATTCTCCCCAAGCAGTGCATCTAGAAAAACAAGAATTTGAAGATAGAGTCCTGGGAGAAGGTCTGTAATTCAAAGGGTAAGAAGACAAATTTATCTATTGGAAGTAGAAAGTTTTCAAAAATGACTTATCTTTAAAAAAAAAATTTAAAAAATGACTTATCTTTTTCAGTGGCCAAGGAAAATAAGTTAAATAGTTTTGAGTAAACATATAAGGGCAAAGAAGAAAAGAAGCCTAGATATAAATCTAAATGCCAGATTTGATAGTGAATATCTGTGAGAAGGAAAGAAGAATATGAGACTTAAGAAACCAATTCAGGGAGCATCTGGGTGGCTCAGTAGGTTAAGCCTCTGCCTTCAATTCAGGTCATGATCTCAGGGTCCTAGGATCAAGCCCTATGTTGGGCTCTCTGCTAAGCAAGGAGCCTGCTCTCTCTCTCTCTCTGCTTGCCTCTGCCTACTTGTGATCTCTCTCTCTCTGTCAAATAAATAAATAAATAAAATCTTTTAAAAAACGAAACCAATTCTGGACATAAATGCTGCCATAATGGAGGGCATATTTTGTATGCCATCAATGACAAATGGCTGGATAAAGTCAGGTGGGATGGAACTACCAGTTGATGCATGCAGCAGAAGCCTCACATACTTTAAATTGTAGAAGTCAGATACTATCCAAATGTTGATGGAACTGGCCCAAAGTGATCACCATTTGGTCACTGCTTTGGCCTAATTTTTTTCCACTGTTGGATGTACTCTATCACAGCAATAAGAAATTTACAAGCCAAAAGGTGCAATGTGCAACCAAAATAAAGCTGACAAAAATTGGACAGCTCTTAATTGAGTTGGCTACCGATTATAGAAAACCACTGAGAAAATTTCTAGTAAACTATCATCACTAGACTATAATTATAAAGGTGTTTGTTGTGATGCTCAAAGAGATAACAGGTGAAACAAGAAGAAATCATGCTTAATAAGAAATATTACTAATATCAGGGGGGAAATAAACTGTTTCCCTCTACTCAGCTGTAATTTTTCAAGGAAAAATTGTATCTACATGTTCATATTAAAATTTAGATGATGAAATGAGAAGCAAATACTTGAAGAAACAGTCTTTCAGTATTCAACATATGCAGTCAGCATAAATTTTGGTTTGCTTAATTGTTACACTGCACAATGATACTTACACAAAAGATTACCAAAAAAAAAAAAAAACACACCTTTAAAATAGTACTGTTATAGAGACTCAAACCTACAGAGGAGGACACAAAGAGCTGGCATAAGATCAGCATTTTGGAAGGCCACATAAGGAACCCAAAGCATTAACTATTAGAATGCATACGGATTGTTTACAAAATAACAGTGGTCTGCCTTCCAGCATCAAAGTTTGATACTGTCTCTCTTCTTGCCAGATGTAGATGACATCTCAACATCTCAAAGTACTATCTTCTCTGAAATTCTTGTTCTATCAGCTAATTGGAAGAAGAAGAAATAAGACCAAGAATAGTAAATTTGGATTATGAGCGACTAATAAATAAAGATCATCCATTTATGTTGCAAAAAACAAAGCATAATCATTTTGTTTTCCAGAAAAGCAGAAAAACAATTTACCAATTGAAATGCCAAGAATTCAGTTTGTTTTAACAAGCATTACAAGTTTCTTTGGAAGATTAATTATAAAATCACTGGTCTTGCTCTAAACTGGGATCCATGTGTATGTATATGTCTGAAAAACAAGAAAACTCATCTTAATTACATTATTTATTTAATATCTCTGCCATTATGCAGGCCCACGACCTTACCTCATCACAAAGAATATCATGGGCTAAGCAGCTCTTTTTAGTACATGCCTAACATTATGCACTAAGAATAAAGGGTGAAAAATAAATGTGTATCAAATAAATGGTTATAGAAAATGTTATTTTTACATTGTTCATCATAAAATTTTTTTTCTAATGGTACTCTTTATGATAGATGGCTTTCCTAAATAACTTCATTATATAAAAGAAAACAAGGACACAATTGCTAAGAGCACACAGAATGCTGTATTATTTTTATTGTGTTAGCACTCACATTCCTGATAGAAAGATATTACCACCCAGGCCCATATGAAAGTTACACTGAAATCAATGTGAATCCTATAGACAGAGAACTAGAGGATTTAAAATGAAATCAAGAGCAAGCCTCTCTGGTGTTATGCCGGTTCAATGAATTGTGCAGTTTTGAAGCTGTCCTTAGAGACTATAAATTAATTCCTAAGGATTATCTTCCCCGCTAGGTAAAAAGCAAAACTGAAATTGGAGGAGGAAAAAAAAAAACTTTGTTCAATTAAGTAAATTGCTTTATGCAAAAGGCATTTTTTTCAAACTTCAGAGTTGTTGCCTGGCATTCGAGAGAGAAAAAGGATCACTTTCCTTCCGCAAGCTCAACATGTTCTTAAATAAATGATTCAAGTGGAACCTGCCTGAAATTCTGTATCTCAAAATGCAGGTGTTAACTTTAGGCTATTAAATATGAAAACAAAACAAAACAAAAGACTGATATACATATTAATAAGTATCTCATGAAGTCAAGTTAATTCTATTAAATGGTCTATTCGAAAAATAATTTTGATGTTCTTCCTCAACTAAAATCATGAAGAATGAAAGTTTTCTAAGTACAAACGTAAAAGAAATTTTTCACTACTTCTTTGACTATTTCTTAATAGACTTTGAAACCTGAGCTTCTGTGAGAATATGAGCCTGAGTTTTAATGGATTCCCCTTTTTTAAAACATTCTCTTAAAATTCTACACAAGTGGACAATGCATATAGCCAAGAACAATACAAATAAGCTGCCTTGTGATGAACACCAAGCCAAGGTACACATTCTAAGAGTAAAAAGGCAAATGCATACTCTAAAAAAAGTCCTGCAAAACCATCAAGAGGCCCCTCATGCCAAACTTTAGAGAAAAAGCACACTTGTGGATATTACTTCAAAATTACTTGATAGCTTAATAACATGTGAGAGATTGTATACATTCAACAAAAGCAAAACTTTTTGATTAGCTTCAATAAGAAAAAAAATCAAAAAAGAAGAAAAATTCACACTGTAAGATCAAAGAAGCAAATTTGTACCACACAAATTAGTATGATCACTTAGAAAAGTAATGTGGCAATATCTAGAAGTAATAATGTATATACACTTTGCCTAAGAACCTTGACCACTAGAAATTTATCCCACAGCTAAATTCCCAGGAAAATGCAAAAATATGTGTTAATGTATGTGCACCAGAGTATACCTCATAATAATAAAATCTGTAGGGAAAGCAAACATTCCTGAGGAAATAAATAGTTATTATAGTCAATAGATAAAAATATATCCACTGCATGAAACACTATATAGCATGTAAAGAAAAATAAGAAATCTATATGTAAAGATGCAAGTTACAGAACAGAATATTGTGCAAATAAATAAGGACGTATGTCTGCATATGCTTACATAATTTATGGAAGAATAGACAGACAATTCTGAACTGTTAAGTCCTGGGAAGAAAAATGGTGGCAGCAAATGAGGTTAAAATTTAGGATGGCTTTTTCTGACTTTACACCACTCTGTACTGATGAATTTTTTAACCACTGTCATTTATTTGTAAAATTAAAAATAGTGTTATAAACACTGTCAAAGTTTTCTTTAAATTGTTATATTTAAACAGATACTCATGAAAAGTTTTCCTGGATGTATTAAGTCACAATAAGAAGATGCAGAAAAATAAGTAGAATTCTATAAAGTGTATGTATACACACACATGCATGCACACAAATACACAGAGAAAATACCATAGATTATGAAACAAAATAACATAATACCTAACAAAAATATCATAGATTATGAAAGGAATATAATTGTGCAAGAAGGCGGGGTACAGTGGGTGGTGCGAGGTGAAGCAGGGTGTAACTCCTGCTTTCTCTACTTCTCTGTTTTGAAATTTTTATTGTAAGGGACATTGAATTCCAAATTAAAGATAGCACTGATATGTAGGAATGACTTAAGTTTCCAAAGCACAGGGGAAAAAACTGTCAAGAAATAGGAGAGAAGCAACAATGTGAATATACCTAACACTACAGAAGTGAATGTCACAAGAGTTTACAGTGGTAAATTTTATGCCCTGTTTAGTTAACCACAATTAAAATTATAAAGAATGAAGGAGAAATAGGAGAAGATGATGGAAGTGGTGTACAGGAAAATGAACAAACCTAAGGACTGCTAAGGCTTTGGAATGATGAAATGACATACTACTGACAACTTTCCAGGAAAGTAAAATGAACTGAACATGTGTAGTTAAGGTTTTCTCCATTATCCAGAACAGTGGTGTACGAAGTCAGATGAGTACATTCTCAGAGTTGTTACTGATCCATCCCTTGAAGCATAGGAAGAAAATGCTGCAAGTTCTATTTTTATTTCTCTTAATGTCATTTTCTTATATATATATTAATTTTGACATATTAATGATATTTATGGATATGTGCAGCATTAAAAGTCAAATAACATTGAAGAAGTACCTGCACATTTTTTCAGACAGAACTGTTGCGACTCAGTAGCTATATTTCCAGCCATGAAATTACAGAAGAGGAATATATGTACTAATTTATAGCATCTTAGAAAATTCATTAGTCAAAAATACCTGAAAGAATACCCCAGGTAAGTGAGGAGATTATCAGAATGATGATACAGAAATACATTACGAAAAGTTGACAGCACCCAATGAAGCCGAGAAACAATATGGACAAAGTTAAAATCAAACGTAGTCCTTGGGAGAAAAAAACTAAGCAAAATCTCAATATCAGAAATCTAGGTCTTAAATTCTAAATTACACTAACTAAAACATAAAAATGGGGCATGGGAGAGAAAGGAAAATTACTTTAAATGCATAGTACTGTTTAGAAAAAAAAAGTCAAAGAAAAACTGGAATTTTTGTTTGAAAGCCAAAAAAACCCTTCATCATCATTAAGGACTACATTCATATTTTTTTAACTGTATTAGAAATCAGAACATTGTTAGATAACTTTATACTAAGCTTGGTCATTTAAATGTTTATGCTTCCCATAAAGAACTGGGTTTTGGCATCAACACTGGAATTTTTTGTTTTAAAAAAGAACATAGACATCATAGAAGATATTTGATGCTCTTAAATTTCAGAAACGAAAAAATAAACCTTATTACACCATTTCAAAACTGTCTTCATTTTTCTTCCAGGTCAGTGTTGAGGGCTAAAAGAATGTTAATATGTGGACTTGGACATTTCATGCTTTCTTCAAGTAAGAGTAACACTTGCATTAAAAAGGAAATAGAGGATAAAATATATTGTTTATACTTTGGCTGAGGCAAATATCTATATGGACAGAAATTTTCACAGCCTTTTCTCAGAAAAACGGAAATTGTGTCTACCGAGATGACTGATTTTCAAAGAGTAGTGATTTTACATCCCATGGGACATTTGGCAATATAAGAAGGCATTTCTGTTTGTCACTAGTGGGCAAAGGGTAGATGACAGGGATGCTAATAAGCATCTTACAATGCACAAGACAGCTCTCCAAAACAAAGAATTATCAGACTCAAAATATAAGTAGAGCTGAGGTCACACAAACTTTATCTAGATGTATGGATAGAATTTCAGTATTTTCTCTATTTGTGTAATATACATGTGTGTGAGCATGCAGCAATTAGTGCAAGAATAATATACTTTGGGAGAAGTCATTTCTTACTATTCTAGTTATAGCAATAAAAGGACTCCCACACTTTTTAAGTATAACTAAACGGTTATCTTATGCCCTATTCCCATCAGCATGGTCTATTAAGCTTTTCATAAATATAGAAAGGGAATAAAAAGTTTGATAACTTTGAGTGAATTTTAGATGGCCCCAAAAGATTTGTTACAAATAAGATGGGGCTCAAAATGGAAGTCAAAATGGTATATCACCTTAACTAAATTTCCCTTAATTTCAAAATGAGGCATTTAAGTAAAACCTTAAGACATAAATTTAGACTTGGAATATCTAAATAGCACTGGTAACAAAACCAAAAAGACAGGGAAGCAGTACAATGGGCACTAAGAATACAGAACATTGAATACTTCAATTGGTTAGAAATCAAAGTATGTAAACACCTGTAGAAGCAAGAGACCAAAATTTTTTAAAGGGCTGTAAATATCTATAGAAATTAGACTTTGACTTTTGAGTATTTAATTACTGAGTCAAAACAATTACAAATAATTTGGGGATCAATAGGAGGTCATTTGGATAACAAAACAGCCATAGAAAAAAGTTCCTCGGGTGGCTGGGTGGCTCAGTAGGTTAAGCCTCTGCCTTCAACTCAGGTCATGATCTCAGGGTCCTGGGATCGAGCCCTGCATCGGGCTCTCTGCTCAGCTGGGAGCCTGCTTCTCTTTCTCTCTGCCTGCTTCTCTGCCTGCTTGTGATCTCTCTCTCTTTGTCAAATAAATAAATAAAGTCTTAAAAAAAAAAAAAGAAAAAAGTTCCTCAAACTTCATTTACAGTTATCTGTATGTAGATTCTATTTTCAGGTACTCTTATTGTACTATGTGTACAGTGTTATATGGTCCTTATGAGAGTAACAACAGTACCAAATGAACATATACAGGAAATACTTATATTGTATTTTTAGTGGACTTACACTCTTGCCTATTTCCCATAAAATGCAGAAAATCAAAGCCGTGATTCGGAATATAGGAAAAGACAGGGTACATGAGTTGTTTTTCTAAAGAATTTATTTACTTATTTGAGAGACAGAGATCATGAGCAGGGGGAAGGACAGAGGGAGAAGGAGAAACAGACTACACAATGAGTGTGGAGCCCAATGTGGTGCTCCATCCCAGAACCCGGAGATCATGGCCTGAGCTGAAGTCAGAAGTTCAACTGACTGGGAGCCTGGGTGGCTCAATTAGTTAAGCAACTGCCTTTGGCTCAGGACATGATCCTGGAATCCCAGGATGGAGTCCCAAGATCGAGGCCTACATCGGGCACCCTGCTCAGTGGGGAGTCTCCTTCTCCCTCTGACCCTAATCCTCCTTGTGCTCTCTCTCTCTAATAAATAAATAAATAAAATCTTTAAAAAAAAAAAGAAGTTCAACTGACTGAACCTCCCAGATGCCCAACAAATGAGTAATATTTAATACCAAAAATAAAATGTAGAGGACAGAGTCCAATGATCTAATGTATCCAATGACCCAATGATCCAATGTTTCCCTATTGCCTGGGTTTATGCTCTCTTACTCTCTCTAATAAGTAAATTTAAAAAGTTTCTCTAATAAATAAATACGTAATAAAGTAATATTGAAAATAATCTTTAATGGATAACTGAACAGGTACCCTGTATTTCAAAGTAGAACATAAACACAAGCAAACAATCATATCAACAGAAAGGTACATGCTGTTGCAAACATTTCTAAAACAAAAGATCTTAATATTTACAGGAAATAAAAAGTTAATGCCTTAATATACAAATAATTGTTACCAATCAATAAGAAAAAATGCATAAACATCATAAACCCAAATTCCACATTAGAGAAGCAGATTTATATTTAACATGAGAATATGGTAAAATTCAAATGAGCTACTAATCATGTGATTGGGAATTATAACAAATACTATTTTTTACCTGTCAAATTGGCAAAGGCTAAAATAGTATTGGTGATAAGAGGACCAAATGGTCTCTTATGACACTGGAGAGTGCAGAATGGTACAACTTTTATGAAACGATAATTGGCAAGAATTAAGGATATTAACTACAGTAAGGTATTAATTTCCTTTCATAATTAGAGATTCATGCAAAGATTTAAATCTGAGGCTATTCATCACATTATTATTTATAGTAACAAAAATTATAAAAAATATATTACCAAGATGAAAGACTAAGCACCATTATAAACAATGTTCTTGATATATTTAATGGTAATAAAGAAAGCTCAGTGTTACATGAAAAAGAGCAGGATATGAATTGTTGACATTAAATAATGCAAATTTCATTTTTCAGAAAGAGATAAAGTAAAACATAGGATAGAAAAATGTTTATAAAGACTTACCAAAAATGTCAAATTTTTAAAAATCTCTGAGTAGTAAGACAATGAATGATTTTCATTTAGTTATTTGTCCTTACTTTTCCCTTTCAATAATGTTACATTCCTTTATAGGTGCAATATTGTGATTGTCATGTTTCTGTATAAACATCAAAGAGGAAAAATGAAAATGGACTTTTGCTACTTCATCAAGATAAAAGTCTTCTGCACAGCAAAGGAAACAGTCAATAAAGCAAAGAGGCTACCCACAGAATGGGAGAAGATATTCGTAAAGGACACTACAGACAAAGGGCTGATATCAAAGATTTATAAAGAACTCCTCAAACTCAACACCCAAAAAACAGAAAGCGATGTCAAAAAATGGGCAGAAGACATGAACAGACACTTCACCAAAGATGACATACAAATGGCTAACAGACACATGAAAAATGTTCATCATTAGCCATCAGGGAGATTCAAATCAAAACCACATTGAGATACCACCTTATACCAGTTAGAATGGCCAATATCAACAAGGCAGGAAACAACAAGTGTTGGAGAGGATGCGGAGAAAGGAGAACCCTCTTACACTGTTGGTGGGAATGCAAGTTGGTGCAGCCACTTTGGAAACCAGTGTGGAGATTCCTTAAGAAATTAAAAATAGAGCTACCCTATGACCGTGCAATTGGGGCTATTTACCCCAAAGACACTGATGTAGTGAAAAGAAGGGCCATCTGTACCCCAATGTTCAAAGCAGTAATGGCCACAGTCGCCAAACTGTGGAAAGAGCCAAGATGCCCTTCAACAGATGAATTGATAAAGAAGACATGGTTCATATATACAATGGAGAATTATGCCTCCATCAGAAAGGATGAATACCCAGCTTTTGTATCAACATGGATGGGACTGGAGGAGATTATGCTGAGTGAAATAAGTCAAGCAGAGAGAGTCAATTATCATATGGTTTCACTTACTTGTGGAGCATAAGGAATAACAAGGAGGACATTAGGAGAAGGAAAGGAAAACTGAATTGGGGGAAATTGGAGGGGGAGATGAATCATGAAAGACTGTGGACTCTAAGAAACAAACTGAGGGGTTTGGGGGAGTTGGGGGATGGGTGAGCCTGGTGGTAGGTATTAAGGAGGGCACGTATTGTATGGAGCAACGGGTGTGGTGCATAAACAATGAATCTTGGAACACTGAAAAAATAAAATGAAATTTTTAAAAAATCAAAGAGGAAAATATAGGTTAATTTTTACCAGCTGAAAATATTTAACCTCAATTTATTTCTAACAAAAAAAAAGGACAATCACTACAATCACAGATAACTTTCATTATCTCAATATAATACATATCATGGGTTGGATAGAAATTTTGCATTAGCAGGAGTCTACACTTCATTATTTTAAATAATAAAAAGAACAATGCTTACCCAAATCATCCAAAATTCCCAATGCCTTTTCCGAATATCATAAAAATACTACTTAACACTCTACCAAGAATTTCTGCATTTAAATCAAACATAATAAAAATATTTTAAAAATTAAAAAAATAAATATAAAACATTTAAAAACAAATTATAAACTTAACATCAGGAATAAGATAATCATGTAAAATGTGAATGCATTCATTAGTATTTGTGAAAGACATACAATAAAAGAATGTAGTTTCACTGCAATGAACATATCCTCTAATGTAAATAAACCAAGAACATGCCATAAATGTAAGGTAAATGAGGACATGTGAATGGTCATGTTTATGTCTTTATGACATTTCTTTCAATATGTTTTATCACTTTCAACTTGTTTTGCATGGGTATTTTTAGGCTTCTTAGGCTTCACTTTTTTCATAATCTATTCCATTCTCTTTGAGGATGTTTTCTATTAATATTGTGGGAAAAGGTGACAATGAGATTATACATGTTTAAATAATATGAGCATGACATATTAACCTACTGGTGAACAGCTGAGATACTATTGCAGACACAGTACACTCTTTCTTCTGGACTACTGGACAACTGAAATAATTTTTCTGAAAGGTGAGTAAGAATGCATAAAAGCAGATTACTGATTCAAATTCAGAGTATTTTTGCAAATCACTGTAATTAGTACTCAGAAATTGACGTTTCAGGTAGCTGTGGAGATCTTTCTGAAATAAAAATTTGTAATTTAGGCATTCATAGAAAAAGCTCATAATTTAGAAGACCTACTTTTTGAAAAAGACATAATAGTTGAGAAAAAAAAAGAGGAAGTATTTATTCTCCCAAAGAATCACAAAATTTCAGAAGTGGAAGAAATTTGTACATTATACAGGTCTCTGTCCCTCTCTTTTATTCTGAAGAGGTAAAATGACACTTGAAATTGCAATGAAAAATAAAACAGATCTGAAATTCAGACCCCTAGTTTTCTGACTCCATGTCAGTGCTCATAAATCTCATAGAAGGAACTATAAAAAACTGTTTTAAATTTCTAGGTGTTTGCATTTTCAAAGGTTTTAAAATAAAAACACTGAAATTCAACTTTTACACCTTTACAAATTTTACACTTCATTCCTCTGGTTATGAGCAATTGACAGCTATCAATGACTGAGGATTGGCACATCTGTAGATAATCAAAATATCTGAGTTAATAAAATATTCTATACAAAAATGCACTACAGAGAAGTGACCAAAGTTTTCCAAGTATTAAATATAATACCAAAACTTAACTTGACTTAATTCAATCTCTTCTTTATGATTCATGAAATACTTTCAGATACTGAGATCATTTAATGTCAATTACTTTAAATACTGGTTTCTTTAAGGCACAGATGTATGGAAACTGTCAGGTGATAGGCAGCTGCCTTGGATGAAATTGAAGTGCATGTATTTTCTGATGATGCACTTTCAAAATAACTGCTTTTAAATGGTCTGGCATTAAAAGTAAATTTTTCTAGAACTGAAGATTTGAGCTCCAGTAGTGTGCACAGGACTAATTCATGAAGGTGAGTTCGCAATAGTATGTTTATAATGAATACAAAAAAGCTCAGGGACAGCTTCACTTCCAGCATCACCTTTTTTTCCAACACCTGTCCCAGTTCCCTCATTTACTTACTGTTATTTCGTTTTATATGTATTTTTGTAAGAAACCTGAAATCCTTTCAAGAACAAGGCAAAAGTATAGAGTCAAGCAAGCAGTAAAAATCATAAGTGAATGCACATTTTCCTTGGTATTTGTAAGTTCAGAAATATCCACTTCTCTAAATAAGTAATCCCATTCCAAATGGAATAAAACATAATGGTTTGGTCACCCCAATGTTCATATACCTGCACGCCATAAGGATTAATAAGCTTAAATTCCATTTCTTCTCCAAAGGAAATCTACTTAAAACATGCTTGCGTAACAATTGGCCAAAATGGTTGTTATATAAATTATTTTTAAGATTTTCTGAATATAGCTGAAATTTTGCAGATAAAAGTTTAATTAAATAAATTTTGATTTTCCTGGTATTATTCATAATATGTAAACATTATAAATTTCACATAACTGGCTGCTACATTCTGTATTGAAGAGCCCATAATGAATACAAATATGCTTTACTGAGCAATTCAATCTGCCTACCCTATAGGCTTTTTTTTTTTGTAATATTAAAACAGTACTTCAATTTTTTAGAAGGAAGATGAAAACCTCTTAAATGGACCAAATTTTTAAGGAATTAAACCACAGTAATGGCTCAGAATTAGTATATAAAACGATTTATAATTCTTACTAAAGCATATCCAATTTTGTTATGACCCCTCTTCTATCCTGCTACAAACACATCTAGGCACATACTACTGTTAATACCCAAGTAAAAGCCAAAAACAAAAAAGAAAGAAATGTCATTATATCAAATATTTGCCTTTATCTTTTCGGAAATAATGCCAAATGTATTTTAGCCTAAGGATGTGAACCCTGCATGTTTCCATGAATAGAATTTTCTTTTTTATTCAAAGATGATCATGGTAAAAAATGGTTTTAAGTCAAATGTGTCAATATTAGTTTTACTGTTTTTAGTGACATTAAGCAGATTGTATTCTCTAATATGCAATCTGTGTTTTTTCCAACTAGAAAAATATTTAAAATAACAATCTAAAATTTCTGGATGAGATGAGAACATTTGTATTATATACTTCCAATTATTTTCTTAGTTGTTGATGTCAGAAGGCTGTTTGAGTGTCTCAAGGAAAATCATTTCTCAGTGTTTCAAGAGGATTTCACATTGTCCTTATGCATGTTATAAACATCTCTTCATGTGCACATATAACCCTCCAATTCCTCAACTTAAGTTTAAACTGCCCAGTAAGTATTCTAAATTTCAGATTTCCTTCATCCTTTGCTTTTGAAGAGCTATCAAAACCCCAAATATTCACCAACTTATTAAATGCCAGGTATAAATAAAAATATAAATTTTTAGAAATGTATCTTAACTTAAAATAATCCTTTAATATGCTAAAATTTAAAATGAATGTTTTTAGTTGTTATAAAAACTCTTAATGTAAATGAAAGGAAATAAAAACTTGTTGGGGGAACTCGCTATAGTCTGTTTTTTGTAGCTGTATCATAGCCATTAATTATAGTTGTTCTTGAATTGGACTCCTGGCCCTGACACCTCGTGACACTGAGGAAGTTATTTAATCTGTGCCTCAGCTTATTCCTCTTTAAAATGGAAATAATAATAGTACTTAACTCATGGAGTTGTTTTGAAGATTCAATCAGATAATGCATGAAAATACTTAATCAAAGAACAAACTTAATAAACATTAGCTATTATTATTTCATTTTCTATCTTTCTAGTCTTTGGTTTTAGAAGATCATTAAAGTACATTTAGGCAGTCTGAATTAGGACACAGTCTAGCTTCCTTTCCTTCTAGATCTTACACCATCAAAAAACGTGCAGATTTTACTTACTTTAAAAAAAGAAAACGAAATAACAGAGATTATATTTCAGAATAAATATACACTGGCTTAGAGATGACTTTTTATTTCTATTTTTATTACATAAACAACACAGATGAAAAATTTCTGTTTACTTCCCATAAATATCAAAACAAGTATGTCCTAATATTCTATTGGTAATTACTTCCATTCAATAATTTTAATTAAATGTTATTATCTTTGTGTAATAAATCTATTTGCCACTGCTGTAGTATTTCCTAAATTAAATATACTTACATACTTAGGTTTCTTTTCTTCTCTGAATCTTTCAAGTTTAAAGTGTACAAGCAAATACTAATGATATTTGTTAATCATCAAGTAAAATTCGAGTAAGTTTACTGATGATGATATTATACGGAAGACAAACGTAGTTTTAAAATTTTGTTTCTAAGAAAGAGCTTCAGGAAAGATACATAAACACACTAAAAAATGTACATGGAACACTGGGTGTGGTGCATAAACAATGAATCTTGGAACACTGAAAAAAATTATATTAAAAAATGCACATGGTACATTAATTCTCAAGTTTCTGAGGGGGTATTTAAATACCACTTTAATATGAAAATGACAATTAACATGTGTGAGGATGTACACAATCTTTCATACTTATCTCACATTCTGGATATAACTGAAATTAAGAGAGGATAAATAAGTTGTCCACAACTGAAAGTATTTAAATAGTTTAACAGGGATTCAGTCTCACATCTCCCTGACACCAATTTTGTACCTCTTAACACTGTTACTGCATCACAACAGCTCATACAGTACATGTCATTAAAAGCCAGCAGCAGAATTTGCTTTACTTGGCTATAGCAGTTGGTATACTTCCTATTCTCTCATGAAAAAAAAAAAAAATTATTCCACTGTCTATCTCCTTTATCATCTGGCCTGCCAAAGCTCAAATGCTCAATCAACTATCATACTATCCTTATCAATCACCCTTAGATAGTTTTTCACTTGCCCTTGAAGGTATACCAAGACAACTTAACTGAGACTGTGGTATAAGTGATCAAAGTAGAATCTTGACTTCTTTTTTTTTTTTAAGATTTTATTTATTAATTTGACAGAGATCAGAAGTAGGCAGAGAGGCAGACAGAGAGAGAGAGGAGGAAGCAGGCTCCCCACAGAACAGAAAGCCCGATGCGGGGCTCGATCCCAGGATCTCGGGATCGAGCCCCGCATCGGGCTCTCTGCTCAGCAGGGAGCCTGCTTCCCTCCACCCCCTTTCTGTCTGCCTCTCTGCCTATTTGTGTTCTCTCTCTCTCTCTCTCTGTCAAATAAATAAATAAAATCTTAAAAAAAATAATAAAACAGAAGGCAAGACTGGACCTCGGGCCCTAATTTGCCAGGCCCTAGTATCCTACTAGGCACTACTATTAGTCCACTAATACTTTGCCGACAGTCTAAGTACCTTGACATAAATATCACAAATGGAAACACACAAGGCTTATCCATGTTAATCAAATAAATCTACTTTTACCAATTATTTTTTTCAGCAGTTATCTCTGAAGGAGTTTCCTGCAGGATGGGTACATACAATATAGTCCAAATGAAGGATTTTTTTTCCTTAAGAAAGCCATTTTGGAAACCATTATGTCACAGTGCTGTGTTCATTCCTAACATAAAGAACTCTGGTATTCAATAAAGTTTTATTCACCAAAGCCTATTTAAGACTAGCTATTTCATTCAAATACACATGGGTAATAATAACAGCAGCAACTTCCCTTTAGATATGCAATGAATGTTCACTATATGATTGTTTAAGAACGCTTAATGTTGTAGCCATTTTAAATGCACTTTCTCAAATTCTGATAAGGTAGTTCACTTGAGGTAGTCTAGTATTTCACTCTTTTTTAAATGAGGAAATTAAACTTCAGTACCATGACCAATGCCACAAAGCAAGTGAATGCGAGTTTAATTCTCCATCTTGATTACAAACAGCTGCCTTCTATCTACATGGTGTCCAATTCTCTTTGTTTCCTGAGGAATGGGGAAGGTGACTCTGGGTCCAGATCAGGCTAGGAACAGTGAATTTTTCTCAGAGGCCAGAGGCAGAATGGATCTGAGGGAGAGAGTCAGGGAAAGAATGAATCTATTCTAGGATATAAGGGGGGTAAGTAAGCAGAAAGAAGCTCATGTACTTGTAATTAGGGTCTTTATTAATTTTAAAAGAATTAAATGGAGGAAGTAAATCCACTAAATGCTTTTTAAACCTCTTTTTTAAAAAATGACATGCTGACTCACAACAGAATTTCTCATTCTCACTTACCTCGAAGTAGCCATTATAAATTCTAAGGGTATCTGTAGGCCATAATAGTTGACTACTAGTTGGTCAAAAGCCAAAATTCTATACTCCTATAAATCAGTCTTCGGCAGTTAACTACAAGCCCATTAACACCATTTATTAATTATTTCATGCTAGACAGGTCTCTTAAGAAACATGGTGGTAGAGGAAACACTCATAGCTAGGTTAATGTTGCAGCCATGTTCTGTTAGGATGTACTTCTACCCTATTTCCCTTTTCCAAAGACCATGGTATCCTTCAATTTCCAGCAGAAATATGACATTCCTCAGGAAGTGGTCTCTGAGTAACAACAACAAATGCATTTTTTCCACCTTCTACATGGTTTTATTATTTCTTATAAGAAGTAATTATAACCACTTATATAGCTGCTCTATATTGATGCTGAAAGTAAATTTTTGGAGAGATTTCTAAGTAAATGGACCATGTTAATAACCTCTTCTTCATACCTCTCACAGTGCCTACTATAGTGTTAGTCATACAGGATACCTTGAATACGTGGAGAAATTAGTATACACTTTGGTATGCAGTAAGTCAACTCTAATGGAAAATTAAACTTGAGAGTGATGAAAATAAACACCCAGCTCAGCAGCAACCTCCCCAAATGCTCTCTTGTGTACACATACAAACACTCATCTTAGCATTGTTATAGCACTCTGTTCCTGTCATCACACAAACATCTTTTGGGTTTGAGACATATAAACAGGCCACAAGGTAAATTTATCTAAGCAAAGGTATCAAACAATGCCTAACAAAAAGAAAAATAGAACAAATTGATCACCTTGGTTCTGATTCATGCTTATTTGGCGTGCAGTTCCACACATAACTTTGCGAAAGGCTGTACTTATTTGCATTCATGATTTTTCCCTTACTGTTCTTCAGTGTTCAAAATTATTAAATGGTTAAGATAATTGGCATTGATACATATTCAATGAAGTCTTCATGAGGAAAAAGACAATATGAATAATATAAGCAAATAGCCCTGTGCTTTTTATTAAGTGTTATCATGCCCATGTTCTTTACCACATCAAGTGCTGCAGATCATCAATGTATATGGACAGTGCCTTTAAGAAGTATACTAAATTGTAAGAAATTCAGAGTGGAAACCCTCTCTTATTCATGTTTATGTCCCTAAACTAGCACAGTGCTTTGAACATAATGGGGACCCAATAACTACTGTCTGGATAAAATAAGAAAATCTATTATATACCTAGTATTCTAGAATTACAATACTCTGAGAGTTAAGTTTATCTTCATTAGACATTATGGTTAACCTAAATGATCACAAGTTACCAAGCACTCTCCAAAGTAGTTTATATAGGTCATCTCACAATATTTTCTTATACTTTGATTCCCACAGCAGCAGGAGAGGAAAGTAAAGCATTTTTGGAAGTAATTTTCCCCTAATTACATACTTATTAAGGAGTGTGGTCAAGATGTCAAAGGAGGCATCATCAATTCAGAGACCGTAATCTAAATCAGTATACGTTCCTACCCTCCCATAAACACCTTAATACGCAAAAGAATTTTGCTTAATAAATAAGTAAATTACTGAATATACAAATAGAGAGAAAATAGCATCAACTGACTATGCTGTAAACACATTTCATCTAATCAGTCTTTAGAAATATGACTAAATTTTTTTTACAACAGGTGTAGATTAATAATTTAAACTTAACCCTGATCTACTATTTTGCACTCATGTAAAATATTTATGTATTAGAATAACCACATAATCCTATATTTTCAAATCTTAATTGGTATGCCATTTATGTTTTTATCATACTGCATCAGTTATGCATAAACACTCTTCATTTAAATGTATTAATATTCTATTTTTCTACTTACTGAGCAAATATATGCATTTAAATGCCTGAAAACTCTGTATGCATTCCAATTGCAGTAAACATCTGAAGCTAACACATATGTGTGCGTATACAGGTATACATATATATATTGCAATATTCTGTAATTAGTATCCAATACTTCTAGAAACCTAGAACTTGGGTGGGAATACAACATACATGAACAACTAACTGAACTGAATTCCATCAAAAACTAGTGATAATCAAGGGAGATCTACAAAAACATACATATATCAATGTCACATAGAGACTGGGTGAAGATGCCAGTTGCAGTCCTGGAATATGACTGGATAATAATGATGAAAATAACATGTTGTGCATTTATTAACTGAACAAATTGAAAACCATAGTCAGGCAAAAAATGATCTGCTCCCATCTTACCTTAAAAAACAAATCTTTCAATTCCCACATTAAAAGACTTTTTTCCATTTGAAGTTTTTAAATAAAAATCCCATGTAGTCTGTTTTTATTTTGCCTTTATTCTTCAAATAAAATTCCAAGTAGAGTCAATATTTGATGTAGACACTTTGTGTGTCAGATAAGTTTACTCTTTTGGATATAATTGTTTTTTACACAATGGAAACAAAACAAAAGCCAAGAAGTTCCAGAAACTTCTACCTTATTACTGACATCATAATAAAAACTACTTTAAATTAATTACTTGTAATTTGAACATATAATACACTACGAGCTAGAAAACAAAGTACACTCTAAAGTCATTTAAACTCCAACCAGGTTTAAGAAAGTGTCAGATCATTACAGAGAACTTAGCTAATCTTATCTTCTCTGAGGAATAGGTGATATTTTTGCCTTGCCCACAATTATTTAAAAATATTATGACCTTTTACAATAAAAAAATTAAAAATAACTGATTTATCTATGATCATTAATAAAATTTTGAACTTCTGATGTCATTATTAAAAGTAAAAACTACCATAAAACAACTTATATAATAAAACATGTCCACAAGTTAATTTTACCTTCATAATAACTAAGGAGGAAGTGAGTTCACAAACAAGTTGACTTGCCCAAAAGCAACAATCTACAAACCTTATCCCAACTGCTCTGATTTACAAATTTATTTTCAAGTGAACGGATAATCAAATGTAGGAAATAAATAAATAAAAGTAAAGGTCAACGAGGCTAAAGGGAACTGGGAAGAACTATCATTTTCAGCAGTTTGTGGAATTCAAACTAAGGTACTGAATGTATTTCACTACTCTCTTAGAATAGGTCCTTTCTCATCTGGTACATTAATTATATCCAGTGGATTCATGGTTGTTTTCCATTAGAACCTAATACCAATAATTTCTGCATCTTCTATTATGCTTGGCAACTCTAGATCAATCATTAATATATTAATGAAAATTTTTAAGACAACATGACATCCTATTTAGAGGTTGGGAAAATTTTACTAAGAGAAAGGGTATCCTTCATCCCCAAGTTTCCAACATTACTCCTTCTCTCAGTGTACTAAATCATTAAATTATGCTAGTTCTTCCCCCATGATGGTCTAACTGCAAGGGTTAGGGCAGTATCACTGGCTTCTTAGCCCTGAAAATTACTTCCATGATTATCTTTATCCTTTTAATAGTTCCTGTATGTTATAGATTAATCTCACTTCTTTTCCACTTTACTCTCCTGAATTGTTCAATACTGAATTCAAAATCATCAAAGTGACACTCATACTATTTCTTTAGCTGACCCCACCTTAATTTTATTTTTTCCCCAGGCCCCTACCAAAGTCTCAGTTCCAATCATTTGAAACTTCCTTCAACACAGATTCTATTTTCTGTAATGATTTAAAAAAAACTATTCTAATTATTATTTCTTTGTCAATTATGTCATGCACTGTACCTGAGCAATACAGAGAAACAGTTTCTACTGTCTAATAAAACAAAAGGTAGTTCTTCCAATTTCAAATTCCAACTCAATGTCATAATACACAGTCAAATCTTATGCATGTGAAGTCACCACACAATGTAGTGACCTAGAGAAGTCAATTTAAGAAGTTTGCATATTTAAAGGGAAAATAAACTTTAAGAGTTTTCTTGTGTTTTACTTATTTTTGTGCTTTCTTAACCAGTGTACGTTGTTCAACTAACGTTTTGTTAATAACACTGAACATCACAGGAATTTACAGATCACCTTTACTATAGTTTCAAGAGATCCTTTGTTACATGTTTTTATTACACAGTTCTTCATTATGTGCATAAAAATATCTGGTAAAGGAAAATATGTGAGAGAAAATATTCATTTTCAGAAAACATCAATGTTAAAAGTGTCTTTCCTATATTCAACAGAAACCCATACTTCTTTCAGCTTTGACCGCATTATTCCTAATTCTTCCCCTACACTGAAGACGTTTCCTTTCTCAATTGATGCCTCTAAGTCACTATAAAACTTTGATTCTCTGTAATAATGAACAATTATTTTTTTACTATCTAAAGTTTCATATTGCTATTATATGGCTCAGCTCCCACTATCCTTTACTTTGGTCAATTTTTTTTCAGTTTATTCAGCATAAAAAACAGATAACTGGGCATGTTGGAATTTTACATGAAGTAAATCAGAAGATAGCAAACGACTGAGGGCTGCTTCGGGGAAACTAAAAATAGGCTTCAGTGACACCTTATTTGTGCATTTTCAAGATCTTCTTGGTTTAAAACTGTTGAAGTTTTAATTCAGAACAAAATTCCTGGGAATATACTGTGATGCATATTCTCTATACATGTGTTTAGGTTTACAGTATATATTCACATGTATAAAAATTCTGTAATACATCATGTTCTATTTATTTTATTTATTATAATCAAGCATCAAGGGTAAAGAAGACAGAAGATGAAGTATACCAGCCTTCAATTAGATGGTTAAATTCTCTCTATAATGTTCCTCTGAAAAACCTGTCTGGACATACTGAACCCTGCTAGTGAAGAACAGGCCAATATTTCCCCTGGCAATTCATTAAGACTTTGAGCATACCATATTTCTTCTCAGCATAAGAAAACCTCATCTGGCATCATATCCTTTTCCCCACCTCTGTTTCTATTATACTCTAAGTCTTTATAACATTTTTTTTTCTCCTCTACATGACAGTCCTTCAAATTTTGCAGACTCAAGGATTTAATCTCTCAGACAACCAGGAAGAGAAATCAGTAGTATTTTTACTTAATTAGATTTGTTGAAGACGTGTTACATGCCATTTTATGGACTAGATACTCTCTACTCTAAAGCTTTATAAAGCATGGATTTTCCTAAGGAATATGTAAGCATCTCAAGGATGGGGGAAAGCATATAATATGTATCTATGGGCTGAATGGAGCCAAATTAAATGAAGTTACATGTACAGAAAATGTTAATAACCTTGCATCTTAAAAAAATTAATACATCTTCCCTAAGTGTTTCAGTCATTTCTGTCCCTTCTTAATTGGTGATTCTAGGGTACAGATATGTTTGATCACTACAGAGCATGGGTCTCTTCTACAGATAATTAAATGGAAGCTAATTCAAATGGAGCTAGAGGAGACTCAACTACCAAAAAAGTGGTACCAGAGTCGTATCAGAAGATTCCAATTGAAACCATATAATAATTGACTCTCTCTGCTTGACTTATTTCACTCAGCATAATCTCTTCTAGTCCCATCCATGTTGCTACAAAAGTTGGGTATTCATCCTTTCTGATGGAGGCATAATACTCCATCGTGTATATGGACCACATCTTCCTTATCCATTCGTCCGTTGAAGGGCCTCTTGGTTCTTTCCACAGTTTGGTGACCATGGCCATTGCTGCTATAAACATTGGGGTACAGATGGCCCTTCTTTTCACTACATCTGTATCTTATAGGGAGATGGAGAGGAGAAGGGAGTTGAGGGAAATTGGAAGGGGAGGTGAACCATGAGAGACTATGGACTCTGAAAATCAATGTGAGGGTTTTGAAGGGGTGGGGGTGGGAGGTTGGGTGAGCCAGGTGGTGGATATTAAGGAGGGCATGGATTGCATGGAGCACTGGGTGTGGTGCAAAAACAATGAATATTGTTACACTGAAAAGAAATTTAAAAAAAAGAATAAGATTCCAATTGTCTCTTCTCATAATTTTTTAAAAATCTACCAGTTTCATCCAAATCTAAGCAGTCATCTGGTAAGGTGTTTCTAACAAGGGAGAAAAGTCACGGACAAAATACCACCCATTGCAAATGCTGAGCATTCCCCAGGACTTTATGAAGTGCCTAGTACCAATATGCATACTTGTTGAATAAAAGGGAAAAAAAATACCCTGTTGACTCCTAAGACTGACATACACCTGAGACTACTCATTAGAAGTTCACTGATGCTTTATTTTACATCAGAATGGCACTCCTAATACTTTTTTTTTCTTTTTAAAGCTATTAAAACTATTTACACAGGTATTTAATCTGCTTGGGTCAGTTCCATAAATAAGTGTCAAATAATAATATAAAGGAAAAGAAAAATTAAAAGAACCAAAAGTAAAAATTATAGTGGTTTTTCTTTTTCTAAGTAGGGAAAAATCAGTTCTTGCTCATGTTGAAATCAATTATACACTCATGAATGAAGGCATTTATAAAAAATCTCAGGTATATTGATCTGCTGAGTCATGATGTTTTCATCATCTGCAAATATATCCAAAAAGCAATGGATAGAGTTTACCTGACATGGTCCTGATATTTATCTGCTCCTCCAAATAGCAGAGGAAGGGCCAAAGGCGAGCACACCACAAAATCAAATGTGACTGGCAGAGACAGCATTATCTTGGCTGTGATTTTCCATTTCCCCAAGCAGGGCATAATATAATCAACAGGTTATTTCTTTCCTTAGAGACTTCTGAAACATTTAAGCCAACCATATCTTATTTGTCTAGAATGACACATAATGACATCTTCTAAAACTTCTAAAAAGAAAACCATCTCTGATATTGCAGGGTGCCGACAGTTTTATGAGGTAAGAAGACCATATTCCTAACTGTTCATAAGGAAAAGAAGACTTCTTAAAAGAACAGTAAAAACAGGGGAAATAAAGACCTTAGAAATAGGCTTTTACTAATAAATCATTTTTATTGCACTGGTTAAAATAAATCAGTTCAAATGAGCTTCAAGATCCTTTGGCCAAATGCTACTCAATATTTTTAGTCTCATAAATATATGCCTTCTTTGCTCTTATTACTAAACTTCACAATAATTTACTGTTTCTCATTTTACTCTTATGAGAATAGTACCTTGAAAGCCACATAAAATGAACATTCCAACTGGTTTCATATTTTCTGCAGAGCTGAGAAAAAGGTAATAAGAGGTATTTATATAGATGAAATTTTCTTTGCATTTGGTGAGCATATTTATCTTTTTCTATTATTTCTGTATTCAGATATTAAATATGAAAAGATTGTTTTAAAGTGATTCTTCACCATGCCTACTGAATACATGCTGTGCAGCTGTACCTGCTTTAAAGAGGAAGACAAAAGTAAATATGTACATATATGTAGAGTCAAACCTCTGTTATTATGGGTTGATTCATTAGTGGAATTCAGTGGAATTTTGAATACCATATTGTTATTTGATAAGCCTATGATATAGCATGGAATTTGAGGTTTATCACTGCCTTCTAAGTTTACACTTGTGACATAGCACATTTGTCTGATGGCAATATTCAATGTTATTTCATGTTCAAAGAAACAAGAAAGGCACTGCTAATTTACTGTAAAACAAAATATTTCCAGATTTCATAGATGCTAAAATTTAAGGGGGAAAGTGCATCCTAAGCTATGGAATACATTGTATCCTCTTTAGCCTGAGAAATTTCTGTGACTTTATTCTAGAGTGCAGGATAGCATAAAGGCACTAGAAAAGATTTTAAGAATGGAACAAATGTTTTCTCTCTTCCTGACTCTGTCACTAATTTTTAATGTTTTGGGGAGAGTAACTACCAATACTACCCAAAGTGGCAGTCACATAACCCTACTGTACTCTTAGATCAGTCCTTTTCATTTTCCTCCTTATGAGAGTTCCCTTATTCAAGTGGGCAGGCAAGTAAAACCCAGTCAGTTTCAAAGCCTAAGAAACTAGCAAAATAATGGATTTTACCTTATGTCTAGATATGGCATAGCTATACATCACAACAGATATCATTTTGGGATGTTCAGCATGGAGTACAGGTCTCAGTGCTCTTAGGGATGAGAAAGGAACTCAGAGCAATTATCTAATATAAGGAGCAACACAAAGGGCCAAATATTATTTACTGTTCTCAGTCAATTTTTATGTTGATGTATACATATATAGATTTCAAAGGCATGATAACAATAAAAAAAATACAGGGGCGCTTGGGTGGCTCAGTGGGTTGAGCCTCTGCCTTTGGCTCAGGTCATGATCTCAGGGTCCTGGGATCGAGATCCACATGGGGCTCTCTGCTCAGCAGGGAGCCTGCTTCCCTCTCTCTCTCTCTGCCTGCCTCTCTGCCTACTTGTGATCTCTCTCTCTGTCAAATAAATAAACAACAAAAAAGAGTTGGTTCTATAAAATAATTAAAATAAATAAAACAAAAAATAGAAACTGGAAATTCTCAATATATTTCTTATTGACAAAATTTATCATCAGCCTTACACAGAATGTAACATAATGACAAGGTCAGACAATGGGACAAAGACTAACAATGCTATAGCCAATAAGGGGAAAAAAAAACTATTAAAGACTGTTTGCCAGAGGCAGATGTTTGGAGAAGAAATGTTTAAAAATTTTGATTTGGCAAAGTCTCTGCAAATTTGTATTAAAACCACTAATGTGTGTATTTTTACGGCCTAAATAGTCAAAGCAGCTTGCACTGATGTGAAGAATATGATGTCATCAATCATCACTTGTTTGTGCAACTGAAAGGAAAAAGAATTCATGTGATGCAAACTTTTTACTGTGATAAGAGAAAACTGAAGTTCAAAGAAATTGTGTGTCACCCCATTTAATACATAAAACTAACAAAATAGCCAAAGTCCAAACCAGTGGTATTTAGTTAAGTTCTCCCGTCCTTCAATCAAAAGCACTGCCATAATATGATGCCCGTGCAGATGCATGCACGCGTACACAGTTATTATATTATTACCTTATATTCAGGAACATACAAAAAAGGCATTTCTAATATATAGTTACAGTTACAATGATCAAAGACCAGTCTGTTACCTAGTCTGAAGGCCTTACAGTGTTCTTTATGCTATTTTTCTCCATAGAGGAAATCATGTAGAACACCTCATGTCTACAGGTATGTAGGAAAATATCAAACTACAGTGTGAACAACATTACAGAAGTCACAGAATGCTCAATTAGGCATAAGCCATAGAGATTATCAATTATAATTTTCTCATTTTTATAGTCGAGGAGGCTGTGGCTCAATGGTTAAGGGATTTTCTCAAGGTAACTCAGTTCACAGTAAATCAATGCAGGTGACCTACATTTGGCTAATTAGAAACATACCGGGCAACTGTATCTGAGATACACTTCCTCGCACACAAATACCAACCAAATACCAAGCAGCTTAAATTCTCTTATATCCTGCTTCTGTGTCTGCAACCAAACCCAGCCTGCATGTTAGGCTCTTTGAATATTCAAATGCACAAGAGCACCAGAGCTGATACTTGGTCTCACATTCATTCAGAGGAATATAAGAGAGGAGCACAGCAGACAAGCAGAGCAGCATTAAGCATTCTTCTCCAGTGAAAGTCTCTTCAAAAGTTCATAGTCTATATTCCATATAGTCATCCATGAAGCATTCCCTTTGACTCTCTAGAAGAAAGCCAACGTCCATCCTGTATAGTATGGGAGTTTCCCTGGCTTAAAAGTCTCATGTCATAGAAGAGTCAGTATCTTCTGTAACAACTCCATGACAGATTCAAGTTTTGAAACTCAAAGTACTCAGAAAGGCCCAAAGCTACCACCACGCCAAAATCATTTAAAGTTCTCTCAGTCAAGAAAAAATTTACTCATTATTGATTATTTGTAATATATTCAATGCTGCTTCTAGTATACTTGGCATATTTTCCTTATCAGGTTTCCAGGACAATGCAGGTTTCTAGGTCAAACTGCCATGCCAAAGGGTTGTTTTATTTTTAACTTAGCAATACATCTTCATAGCTCTTAAAGAATTAAGATCTTCTTGAGACTTTGTTTAAGCTCAAGATGTTATATTATTCTAAAATAACTCTGTAGCTTCTGAATAGTTTAAATATCTAGATTATCTATTTACTCAACTTCCATTAAAATTATTCAGTGATTAAAATGTTTTTGGCACTATTCTCACTACAGAGGAAACATATTCAAACATCCCTTATCTCATACAGCTTATATTCTAGAAGAGTGAGATAGACTAAAAAAAAAGAAAAAAGAAAAAATATATATAATATGCTAGAAAGTGACAAAATACTACAAAGAAAAGTAAACTATGGGCATGATATAATGTGTCGTTGGTGATGGGAGGATCCATTGCAATTTTAAAGAGGATGACAGAGTTTTTCTTATGACTTTTGAACAAAAATTTCAAATAGATGAAGAAGAAAGCCACATGGATACCTATGGAAGGATAGTCTAGGCAGAAGAAGGAGTCTTGCAAAAAGAACATGAAGGGAGAGTGTGCTTGAGGTCATGGAACTGTAAGGAAGCCAGTGTGGCTGAAACAACAAGAGCTGCAGAAAGAGTAATGAGACATGGTCATAGAAGCAACCCATTCTGAAATTGTTCTCTTAACTTGACCCGTTTCCCTCTTCTGGCCCTTGATGAAAAATACTACTTTTAAACACAAAAAAATTTCAATGAGGGACAAGCAACTCAAATATGAAAGAAACAAAACTGCAGTTGGCAAGAAGAAAACTGCTGGTACAGGAAGCAAAAAGTGTATATATATATATATCTTTTTTTAATTATAATTATGTGAGGGAGATGAAGCAAAACAGATGAGAAGAGAAACTTCAGTTATTCACTTATGTACAGTTATAGACAATGATCACTCTCCACAATAACCTGGTTATCACAGGATGTAGAACACAGTCTAAATTTGTTTTATTACAAGTTATCCTGTACATAATCCTTTATTACATAGTTAGCATTAAAAATATCAAGGAAGCAAAAAGAAATATCAAGCAAACAAGGAAGAATGGTACTTTGGCTTCCAAGATGAAACAAAGTCAAGTCACAAAAATCGAAAATAAAGGAAGGCTTTCATTCCTTACTACTGGACTTATAAAAATAAAAAAAAAAAATGAGGGATACTATGAACACTAGTATACCAATAAATAAATTATGAAATAAAAATTCCTAGAATAGGGGCACCTGGGTGGCTCAGTGGGTTAAGCCGCTGCCTTCGGCTCAGGTCATGATCTCAGGGTCCTGGGATCGAGTCCCGCATCGGGTTCTCTGCTCAGCAGGGAGCCTGCTTCCCTTCCTCTCTCTCTGCCTGCCTCTTCATCTACTTGTGATTTCTGTCAAATAAATAAATAAAATCTTAAAAAAAAATTCCTAGAATAATATGAACTACCAAATTTTAAGACACCCTGAAATACATAAAATTGTGAAAAAATTAAAGAACTAAACAAATGAAAAAATATCCTGTGTTCACAGATCAGAAGACTTAATAACAGGAGGATGATATTACTCCCAAAATTGACCTACACTTTCAATACAATCCCTGTCAAGATTCCAAAGACCTTTTTTTTAAACAAAAATGGAAAAAATGAACCTAAAATAATAACGGAATAACAAGGAAACCTGAATAGCCAAAACAATTTTGGGGGGGAAAAAAGATTTAAAAACTCACACTCCCTAATTTTTAAAAGTATAGTAATTAAAACAGTGTAATACTGACATAAGCACAGACAATTATTAGAACTGAGAATCCAGAAATAAACCCTTACTTTTATGGTCAATTATTTATGGACAAAGGTACCAGGTAATCGTGGGAAAGAATAGTTTTTACAACAAATGGTGCTGGGATAACTGGATATCCACACTCAGAAAAATGAATCTCATATCATACACAAAATTTAACTCAAAATGGATGAAAGAGTTAAATTTAAAAGCTAAAATTAGGGGCATCGGGGTGGATCAGTGGAGTTAAGGGTCTATCTTTGTCCCAGGTCATAATACCAGGGTCCTGGGATTGAACCCCACATGAGGCTCACTGCTCAGGGGGTTGCCAGCTTCTCCCTCTGCACCTTCCCCTGCTCATGATCTCTTTCTCTCATACATTCTCTCTCAAATAAATAAAATTCTTAAAATAAAATAAAAGCTAAAATTATAAAAAACTTAAAACATGGGAGTACATTTTTGTGACTTGCATTAGACAATGGAATCTTACATATGACAAAAAAAATTCCATTAATAAAATAGCAATAAATTAGACTTCATGAATATTTAAGACTTTTTTTGCTTCAAAGGATATTATCAACAGAGTGAAAGGCAATTCACAGAACTGATGGAAACATTTTCCAATTGTACATAGAAGTGATTTGTACATAGTATATAAAAAGAACATCTACAACTTAACGATAAAAGGACAACCCAACCTAACAATGGGCAAAGCCTATGAATAAACGTTCTTCCTAAGAAAATACAAAAATGGCCAATAAACTCCTGAAGTAATATCCAACATCATTAGTCAACAGAAAAATGCAAATCAAAACCACAATGAGATACCACTTCACATCCATTTGATGGCTATAATAAAAACAAAACAGATAATAAGTGCTTAGTGAAAAGGTAGAAAACCTGGAATCCTCACACATAACACAGTGGTATGTAGAACACTATGATTATTTTGGAAATGTCTAATAGTTCTTCATAAAGTTAAATATGGAGTTATTAGGGACGCCTGAGTGGCTCAGATGGTTAAGCATCTGCCTTCAGCTCAGGTCATGATCCCAGGGTCCTGGGATTCCTTCCTGCATCGGGCTTCTTACTATGCAGGGAGTCTGCTTCTCCCTCTGCCTGTAGCTCCCTCTGCTTGGGCTTGCTATCTTTCTCTCTATCCCTTTCTCTCTGACAAATAAATAAAATATTTAAAAATATATAGACTTATTTTATGACTAAAAATTCTACATCTTGGTATATACTCAGGATAAATGAAAATATACATCTCCACAAAAAGTTGTAAATGAATGTTATAGCAGCAGCACAATAATAAGGAAGTGCAAAAGCAACCCAAATAAAAATCAGCTGATAAACAAAAAAGTAGTATATCTATTCAGTGGAATATTATTCAGAAATAAAATATTATTCATCCATGCTTCAACATGGATGAACTTCAAAAACACTGTGCTAAGAGAATTCAGTCACATCACTTATCATGATATTTATATAAAATGGACATAATGGGCAAATATGTAAAGACAAAGATTAATAGTTGCCTTAGAATGGGGGCTCCTGAGAGCAAATGGAGGGTGAAGTGTTAATAGATACAGTGTTTGTTTCTGTGGTGATAAAAATATTACAAAACTGATTTTGGTGATAGTTGCACAACTCTATGAACTCTATGAACTGTGGGTGAACTGTATGGTATGTAAAATATATTTCAATGAAACAGTTACCATAAAAAAGATTTTTTAATGCCAAAAAAGAAAATGTCCATACTAACAACAAAGCAGACTAACACAAAGATTCTATGAACAGTTTTAGATATGAGGTAACGTACTATGTTCAGAGTACCAAGGAGATGAATTTTTCAATGTGTTTGATAGTGATTCATTTATATACACATGGAATACTACTGGGCCTTCAAAAATAATGAAATCTTGCCATTTGCAACGATGTGAATGGAGCTAGAGTGTATTATTTTAAGTGAAATAAGTCCATCAGAGAAAGACAAATACCATATGATTTAACTTAAATGTGGAATTTAAGAAACAAAACAGATGAACATAGGGAAAGGGAAAAAAAAGAGAGAGAAGGAATCAAACCATAGGAGACTTTTTATGATCTACTCTTAGTCATAGTTTGTTTGACTCTTAATCAAACTGAGGGTTGATGGAAGGAAGTGGGAGGTGGATGAGCTAAATACGTGACAGGTATAAAGGATGGTACTCTTGTTGTGATGAGCACTGGGTATTCCATGTAAGTGATGAATCATTAAATTCTACTCCTGAAACTGATGTTAAACTACATGTTAATTTAAATAAAAATTTAAATAAAAACATTTTTAAAGGATAATTTAATAAAATAACGAGAATTCAAATAAAAACTTGAAACAAACCAAAAAGACTGCACTCTGTCTAATCTATTTTTTCAGCAGAACTCTCTTTAACTTGTGGAAGAAAATAAACCTGCTTATTTATTACCAGCTATGTTTAATTACAGAGTCACCATGCTGGTAGAAGATATTCTCCAATACCATCTCTCTACCATTCTCCAATACCATATCATCAATACCCAATACGGTTTCAGAAAACTGAACTTTCAGTCTATAGATACCACAGTGACCATTAAGCTATCATAGGATAGAAACTCTAGTAGAAAAGGCCCAAGAGCTTGCCTCCCTAAGCCCCGTCTACATAATGAGGGGTCTGGAACAATAAAAACAAACTATTGATAATTATAATGTATAAATCCAAGATGAAAATTCATTGACACATCAAAATTCCATGATGTAATACATGAGGAGGTTACTGACACATGATTAATGCACATTTAAAGAAAAGGTGTTAGCTCATAGAAATTAAAGAAATATCCATTCTTGGAATTAACCAATTAACTCTGAATTAATTTACCCAACAAATCATTAAAAAAGCATGTGCTGTAAGGGTATGAGGAAAAGGAGGCATCTGGATCATACATTTACGAGTACAAGTTTAGGAGCAGAATTACATGAGAAAGATTGGCAGCATTACCTTTAGAATTTAAAGCACTTTGAAAATAAAAATGTTGGTATAGAATGTTTTAAATACTATAAGAAAATAATTCAAATATGTATGCTGTTATTTTGGAGCTGAACTTCCTCATTTTACTTCTTTCCCATTGTGTTTTTTTTTAATTTTTTATTTTTTATAAACATATATTTTTATCCCCAGGGGTACAGGTCTGTGAATCACCAGGTTTACACACTTCACAGCACTCACCAAAGCACATTGTTTTTTTTTAATGATTTTTTCTCCTTTATCTGTTAGCATCACAGATAAGCTGAACTGCAAAAATCTGTTAAGTTATATACTCAGTGGCAAAAGTTGGAAACTTAAGTCTGAAGAGCTCCTTCTCAAGGGACTCATGAAGACATTTTCCTTTCACCACACTGCTTTATATTTATGTTAATTGTTTCATTACTAACACTGAAGAGGAAACAGAACAAAAGCAAAGTATTACTTCTCCAAAACACCAGCACTTGAAGATATACTTATCCATATCAATCAAAACACAAAAGCATACATTTCTTTTTAGTAGAATAGCAAGGATCAAGAAAAATCTTCAATTATAAAATTTTCTGTGTTAAAATAGCAAGGAAATCATCAGTCATATTATTTAAAAGATAAGGGATTCTTTAGAACTGAGATGGGAAGGAGCCATTGAAGAAAGGTATTTGCACATAAGAACAAAATACAATGTGAAGAATATAAATAAAAATATGTAAGTTACATATTTCATTAGAACTTCTAATTCAGTTTATGCATCCACTGCATGAAAATGAAACTTAGGTTCTATGTGAAAATATACTACAAAAATAACTATTTAAATTATCGACTATTTTTAGGAAGTCTCTCTCTAGCTATAATTATACTCACATATGCAAATCCAACTTTATATTAAACCGAAATTGGTAACACTGGGGGCGCCTGGGTGGCTCAGTGGGTTAAAGCCTTTGCCATCAGCTCAGGTCATGATTTCAGGGTCCTGGGATTGAGCTCCACATTGGGCTCTCTGCTCAGCAGGGAGCCTGTTTCTTCCTCTCTCTCTCTCTCTCTCTCTCTCTCTGCCTACTTTCGATCTCTGTCAAATAAATAAATAAAATCTTAAAAAAAATAAAAAACTGTTAACAATGAAAAGTAAGTTTGAGTGACTATGACTTATTATGATAGGCAATAAAATATTAAATACTGGATAACAATTCAGTCACATTTTAATCATTTTCAGTTGACCAAATTCTTTTCCAAATAAAATTTCCAAGTTCAATTTAGTAATTTATACATCATTAGCTAACTAATTATAACAAACCTGAAATGGTGGTGTGGTTAGGTACTTATTAGTAATAGGTATTGAAATATCACTCAAAAGTTATATTTTATATTTACTAATTTTAATAATGGGATTTGGGAAAATCTACTTTAATAACATGAAAATAAATAATTCATATATACTAGGAACTATGTTTATAATTAACCCAAAAATGATTTTAAGAAGTTATTTTAAGTCTTCATATTTTCATACATAGCACTTATCTCTTAGTTGAATTGAAAATTTTTCTCACAGCTTTATTCTTTTGATCTAAAAGAACTCAATTTTCAAACTCTCTAACAAAACAGGGCTCAATCATGGTGACAGAGGAGAAATAATGTGCCCAAGTTTCTGAGACTTGGATTAACTGTAAAGGAAACACTGTTTTAAAAAATGATGGAGTAGATAGTGCCGGCCATTTCCTTAATCGCCTTTATACTAGCCAAGTTTAAACAATCAAATAATCACAGTTTCTATACAGCATTACTCAGTTATTTACATATATATTTTCAAAAAACCTAAACTCCCACAATATCCAACGTTACAGCAGAGCTTAAAAATGGTATTTTCCATTATCAGACAAGATCAGGCACGTTCAGGGACATGTGATGTGATGAGCACTGGGCATTATACACAACGAATGAATCATTTATCATTATATAAAAAACTGAGGATGTACTCACTATATGTTGGCTAATTGAATTTGAATTTAAAAAATGGTATTTCCTCGTAAACCCAATTCACTTTTTTTTCCTCCTGATTGGACTTTTTTTTTTCATTTATCTATTTTCAGCATAACAGTATCATTATTTTTTCACCACACCCAGTGCTCCATGCAATCCGTGCCCTTTATAATACCCACCACCTGGTACCCCGACCTCCCCCCCCCCGCCACTTCAAACCCCTCAGATTGTTTTTCAGAGTCCATAGTCTCTCATGATTCACCTCCCCTTCCAATTTCCCCCAACCCCCTTCTCTCTAACTCCCCATGTCCTCCATGCTTTCTTTTATGCTCCACAAATAAGTGAAACCATATGATAATTCACTCTCTCTGCTTGACTTATTTCACTCAGCATAATCTCTTCCAGTAAAAAAAAAAAAAAAAACTTCCTCCTCAATTCACTTTTACAGAAGAACCTCATGTTCAAATTTCTAATTTACATTTAGGAGTTTTCAATATTTTTCTTATACATAGAAATTAATTTTTAGTATGAGTTACAACTGATTTATACTTTTTCTTTTTCAAGGTTTTATTTAAATTCCAGTTAGTTAATATATAGTATAATACTAGCTTCAGGTACAGAATTTAGGATTCATCACTTCCATATATCACCCAGTGCCCATCACAACAAATGTCCTCTTTAATGCCCTTCAGCCATTTAATACATCTCCCACCCAGGAAAAATGGAAAAACTACAGTATTGATGTAATGTCTAAGTCAAAGTACTATATATGCTGTAACTATATACTTTAAGTCACACAACAACATCATTCTTGTTACTTTATATAAAAAAGACAATATATTTTAAATATCTACTTTATATTAAATTTCTCATTTCTTTCTTGAGAACTACTTTTTAAAACTGTAAACTTTGTGTCATTTTTTTTTAATTGCTGGTAGTTGTGGTTTCCATCTCACATTTAGGCTGGGGGCTGAATCAAGTATTAGAATGACTGTTACCATAATAATATGGGTAGAAAGCTTATATGAAGTTACCCTTCTAGATGATTTCCGTAAACTATGGAAAGTAACTTTCAAAAACCACAGACTATCTACTGGGGAGCTAAGCCATCCACAGAATAGTGACTCACCTTCATTTTTTAAGCCTTTGATAAGATAAAAACCTCAAGAATACAAATTAACATTCTTCCTTTAAAAAAAAAAGTTACTGTTTTTTTCCCTCTGGATAGAGATTAAGGTGAATTAAAACAAATTAAACCAAAATATCCCTTCTTACTTCCATTTTGTAGCACTGGACCACAGAAGAGAAGCTGTAAATTTAGGATGTAAGAAGTCCTGTTCCAACAACACAACAGGATTATTCTATAAATTCTTCATATTAACCATAAAAATGATTTACTATATATTTTGAAATAAACACATAGCAATAATTATATAAACAAGACAAGGTTCAAACATCTGTATATCAGCAAATACAAAAATCATTCCTGTGGCTTAGATTCCAAATGGGTTCTCGGTTTTTTCTTGGTGGCAGAGATCAAAGGTATTATTTGCCACTGTTCAAGGAAGAAAGACAGCTACTAAACAATCATCAAGCTGTCTGGCTGCCTTGTAACACATGTTTCTTACAACAGTCACATATACCAAGTGGGATGTGCTAACATTCTGATTCCAGAGATCGGTTACTTCCATAGTGACTGCAGTAAAGGATGAAGAGGAGAGGGAGGTGATCCAGTGGAAACAGCCACATCTAGGTTCTAATTATAAAATTTTCTCATCAGTGTTTGTGTCTGTGTAATGTAAATCAGAATCAGGATCTTTGGTAACCCCAGAATCTCAAAGTTAGCTATCTACCTGGTACTTGAAGACCAACAGTGCAGCTTATATTGATTTCATGTTTCAGACATTCATTTATTCAAAGAATTAAAATTCTGGGACAGGCAAAGTTACAGACTCTGGGGATATGATGGAGATTACTTTTACAGAAGAACATAAATAATAAGCCTGTAAAGAAGTAAAATAAGATTTTACAAAGCATAAGTTCCCTATCAACAACTGTCATAAATTGAAACAATTATGAGTGAATAGTGGCTACTTTAATTTGGTCAGCAAAGGCATTTCTGAGAAACTATCTAAAATCAGAAAAAGAAAAGGAAGCCCACATAAAATATACCTGGAGTAGGAACATTTCGTACAGAGGAATACCTAGTGCAGAAACACTCCAAAGCAAAACACAGCTTGGCCTATAGCAACAACAAATGGGAAAAGAATTATGTGAGGTAAAGAGTTAGGCAAGGGCCAGACCACAAAGAATTTTGTATGCCAGGGTAAGAATTCAGGTATTTATCTTAGGATGGGAAATCTTTAGAGTAATACTACTTGTTCTATTAAAAGATTATATCATCTGTAGGGAGGAGAAGGGAAATTAAATGGTGAGGTTCCACAAAACCTTCCACTTCCCCAAAATGTACAATTCTACCAAAATAATTAGACTCAGTGGGAAGCAACAAGTGTGTAGGTGAGAAACAAGGGGGTAACAAGGTACTGATCATGAGAAAACAGAGAAGGGGAGAGATTTGGGATATATGAGGGAGAAGAGACAAGACTGACTGACATATAACACATCAACTTTATAAAAGAGTGTATAATATTTTTATTCTTATTTAAATTTAGTTTAGTTAACATATAATATATTAAAAGTTTCAGGGGTAGAATATAGAAATTCATCAGTTGCTTATAATGACCACTGCTCATTACATCAAGTGCCCTCCTTAATTCCCATCCCCCAGTAACCCCATCCTCATTATCTCCCCTCCAACAACCCTCAATTTTTTTCCTGAATTTCAGCATCTCCTACAGTAGCCATAATTCTGCCATACTGAGTTGAGGGAGCCTAGAAAAGGAACACATTAAGTAGGTTTGTTTGTTATCTATTTCAGGAGGGCTACTGAATAAAAATCAAGCTGTCTGCTTAGATTATGGTAAGTTTGAGATTCATCTCAGATATATACTCCAATGGATGTGTCAAGTAGGCTCTAAGAAAAAAATAAATAAATTTTATTTTCAAGAGACAAGTCAGAATGAAGCATAAAAAATTTCAAGAAGCATTTGCATATAGTTCTCATTTAAAGCCATTAGATTGGATGAGTTAACCTAAGAAAAGTATTATGCTAGGACCCAGGTTAACATTTGAAGGTGAAGAAATGATAAGAAAAAGACTCAGAAGGGGAAAAACTAGGAAGATTTTATGCACTTCAAGACAAAAGAAGAGTTTTTTCAAAAAAGATCAAGTGGTCAATAGTGGCAAATTCTGCCGAGAGGTAAGTGCAGAAAGAACAGAGACATAGCCATTGGATTTGGCAACAAAATGGTCATGTGGCCTTAGGAAGTAAGGAAAGAATGAACAATGGAGAGGAAACAAGGGGGGGCAGTCTTTGTAAGATAGTCAGACATAATGAACTGAACTAAAAAGAAAGCATGAGGTGAATAACTGCAGTATAAACTATAAATAATCCCTTCACAACTGTGTGTTGGTATCTGTCTCTGTGCGTGCACGTATCAAAAGTCTAGCTAAACTCCTCCATGGAATTCCTGCCTTGGCATTCATTTTGTTTGGCTGAAAGGCCTGGGTGGATCTTAAAATGACACTAGCCTCCTCCTGCAAGCATAAGCCTTGATTAAATGTCTGCAGAGTCACAATCAAATGTAAGCTCCTAATATGACTTCCCCAAGAGCCCCTGTGATCAACACCCTCTCCTGTCTGCCTTACAGTCCCCTTAAATAAGACCCCCATAGGACTTACCAAACTTTACTCTTTTGGTTTGAATTGATCAAACTGGCCCTAACCCAGGAACTTCAAAATACTCTACCCATGGACCCTAACTGAGGCATATGTCCCAGGTCCAACCTGTGGATATTTCTACATTTGGCCTTAACCTCCCCCATGCAACCCCTCAGCCCATGTTGTACTTTATCCAGGATGTCTGAGTAATAAACTCCTCTAGTCCAACGTCTCTTGTGTTCTGCTATTGAAGGAAGGCTCACCATCCAGCACCCTGTACTCCACTTAACAATAATTTAACAAAGTCATAAGTGTGTGGGGGTTTGTGCATGGTAACTAAAGTAGAAAACCAAGGTAATACCTGGAAAAGAAAAATTAATCAAAAGAGCTTACTTTTGTTCTGTGTTGTTTTGATGTTAGAAGATACTAAAATGTCTTCGTAGATACACAAATATTGATAATGTAAAAGGAGACAGAAAAATTTTAGGAGAAAATGCATGAACAATTTGAGAAGAAATGAAATCCTGAGTCCAAGTGGAAGAGCTGGGATTGAAAAGAAAACAGGTTAATGTCAACCATTAGGTCAAGAATTAGATTTAGAACTAGATGAGTTGGTAGATTTGCAAATACATGGATGAAGGAACCTGGATGTGATAACTATTTTTCTCAATGAATTAATAAGAAGCAAGGTTAGTTGTGTGGGAAGTGAGAAATATTGTGGAAAGGCTGTTTGAAGAGAAAAGAAGGTATAAAAATATTTGGAAAATAGGAAACAAATGGAATATGATGCCTGGGGATGTTGAGAGCTCATCTGGAAATTTTAGGTATAGATTTAAAATGAGATCAGTGATATTTAGCTACCTGCAGGCAGGCATTGAGATGGGTTGTTACAACCACAATTTAAGAACTGATTTTAGGAGAAAACCAGTAATTTTTCATCAGACAATATGGGGGGGGTGTCTTCTCATTGTGCTGACCACCTTTTTTAATGACAAGGACTGTACAGTACCTGCAGCAATACTTGCTATTCATGTGTGTTGTTTAAAATATTGATTGGCATTTTTAGGAAAACCAACATCTAAAATAATAAACTGATTGCACTTGAAGATAAATTCAACCCCAGTAAGCTTCTGTAACTCTCAAAGCAACACTGGGCTATGTTTTCAGAAGTTTAAGCTTTAAAGAAAATGTAGAAAATTCTGGGATAATCACTAACAGTTGAGAACAATGTTGTTCAGTAAAACTTTCTGCAGTAATGGAAATGTCTTTTTGTACTGTTCAATATAGTAGCCACTAGGCACAGAGGGCTACTGAGCATTTGAATGTGGCTAATGAGACAGAGGCAGTGAATTTTCTATTTCATTTAATTACAATTAACTTAATATTTAAGTATAAATAGCCTAAGGTAGCTAATGGCTACCCTAGTGAAAAATCAAGCTATAGAATCACCTATCCATCTCCCATCCCCCCACTCAGTATTTGCTAGTTGTGTTAAAAGCAAAGAGTTCGAATATCCAAATATCTACAAAACAGTGTTTCAAGGGATCTTTAGTTTAGTTCGGTTGTTTTAAAACTTCAGTGGGCTTGATAATTACTATATAGGGTTGTAGATTCAAAAGACCATAAATATTTGGATGATTCACGAGATTTTCTATGCTAATTTGAACTATTGACAATTTTCCCATTATAAATTATAAATTAACGCTAATGCCTAATTTCCCACTCTTTCACTCATCTTAAGACTACAAAGTGATATATGCTAAGAACAGATGTCAAGAACTAATAAAGAACTATCTGAGAAAAAGAGATTAATCAGGTGACAGAACTAATATGACTATGAATGACTTAGCCCTTCAAATTATAAATACACTATTTTATATAATTATCTTCTCATTTGGAGTTTTAAATATTCACTCAAATGTATTAATGTACTTTATATTTGGCATTAAAATTAATATTTAAATATCAATGCTTCCTTCCAACTATTAAGACATATGGAAATTTTGTACCATAATAATGCTTAGAAATACAACCAAAATTAAAACATTCGGTGGACCTGCAAATTATCTATGTTGTTCATATCAGTTGTGCAAATGTTTTTATAATGTACATAATGGAATGAAAAAAAAAATCCTCCCAACAGGTGATCCACTAAAAGCTAAAATGGCAAAAGTAATCCGTAACTATATTTGTTATAACAAAAGCCCAGCTAGTATCAGTACAAAGAAAATCAGAAAACAAAATGACCTGGAAAAAAATTCATATGCCTTTGCTTCTTGCAAATTAAAAGTTATCTATTTACCTCATGTGAATATTCCAATAGTATAAGTGAAAATTACTTTTTCATTTATATTTTTAGGTTTTTTTCTTGTTAAAATATGTCTTTCTGGGGCACCTGTGTGGCTCAGTGGGTTAAACCTCTGCCTTCGGCTCAGGTCACAATCTCAGGATCCTGGGATGGAGCCCCACATTGGTCTCTGCTCAGCAGGGAGCCTGCTTCCCCCTCTCTCTCTGCTTGCCTCTCTGCCTACTTGTGATCTCTGTCTGTCAAATAAAATCTTCAAAAAAAATCTTGCTTTCCTAACAAGTGTCTAATCTCCTACCACAGCATGTTTCATAAGAGAGCCATACAAATCTTGCCTTTATAAATCTAGAAGACACCTTTTGTTTTCCAGGATCCATATTTAGATATACATTCTTTGGAAATTTTCTAGAAAAGGTTGCAGACAGGCAATGCATCAAACTTATGTTTATCAATTTGGTAGCCCAGGGCCTCAGGGTTACTTCTGGGAAAACTGCATGACTCTATAATGCCATATGTCATTCAGGATTCATAGGTAGAATAAAAATATGGTTCACAAGTACTTGTGTTCATATATACTCTTTATTACATATGTTAATCAGTTTTGTAATTAGTGACATTCAAGTTGGTTTTAAGAGGTACTGAATTGTTTAATAAATTCTCTCAAATAATAGGTATTAATATTTAAGTTAATATGTGAAGTCTCTTTTTAAAAAAACAGAGTCCTTTTATTTTAAAAACTTCAGTAAACCAAATGATGTACAGCAGATTCCTTCTGAAACGTTGGCACAGCAAATGGGGATTAATGCTAACACTCAGTCTAACACCATTCTACTTGAATTTTAAAGAAAAAGAGTTATGCTTTGTGTTGTTTTTGGTGAGGAAGCTATGAATTGAATTCCTTTATATATCAGTCATTGGAAGAAGATGCCATGTTCAACTAGAGATCTCACCCCAAAGACCAATGACAGGCACAGTGCCAGGTGTTAACTTTGGTTGCAGGACTTTGATATAGCCCTTTTCAACTAGACCTCCCTAATGCTCTAGTGGATATGATGTGACCATACCCTTTAGCCAATTACTGTCTTCAAACAATAAAGTTAAACCACTTAACGAATATAAAGATTTTATTAACAATACCTTTTCACTGGTTATCTTCTGATTGAACATGAAATTTACTTATGAAACTAAAGGTAAATCTTGTTCTCTACAGCTTTCTAATTAAAAATTGTATCAAATGTACCCAAAGATGTCTAAAACATTAAGGAAATTTGTTCAGTAACAAGTGGTATGTAATGACTCCTTTAACAGAAAATAAAGAACAATGCATCTTTAAACTTAAATGTATTGCACAATATCTCAAATTCTGAACAACATAAGTTTTACTTTTTCTACTTAATTAAAAAAATCATTATTATAGGCTTTCTGGACAACAAAAACCAGTAACTTCTGTGAACACAAAAACTGAAGCATGGATATTTATAGTATTCTAATAAGCTTCACATAATTATAATTCAAATAGGTTTTAAGCTTTTTCCTCAATTTCTTTTTAAATTGAGTGTAGATGACACACAATGTTACATTAGTTTCAGGTGTGTAACACAGTGATTTGACAAGTGTATGTATCCTGCTATGCTCACAAGTGTACCTTCTGTCCTCTTACATCACTATTACATGAGCATTGACTATAATCCTTATCCTGCACCTTTTATTCCCATAACTTATTCATTGCATTACCAGAAGCCTATGTCTCTCACTCTCCTTACCTGTTTTTCCCAATCCCCCACCCTCCTACCCTCTGGCAAACATCAGTTTATTCTCTGTATTTATAGCTGCGATTCCACTTTTTGTTTATTAATTTGTTGTTGCTATTGTCGTTGTTTAGATTCCACTTACATGTGAAATCATACGGCATCTGTCTTTCTCAGTAAGATTATTTCACTTAGCACAATACCCTCTAGGTCCATCCATATTGTCTCAAATGGCACCATCTCATCCATTTTTAGATCTGTGTAATATCCCTCTTCGTGTATCTGTGACTATGTGCACTACATTATCCTTATTCACTCTTTCCTCTTATTTGATTATGAAAATTTTCAAATATACAAGAAAGTTCGAATTGTGAATACCCATATACCTACCATCTAGATTCTATAATTAACATTTTATTATAACTTGCCTTATCACATATATGTGTAACCATCCACTCATCCTTCTATCCATCCACCACTACTTTTACTTAGGTAGAAGTTTCAAACATCAGTACTCTACCTTTAAACATTTAAGCATAACATGTCATTAACTGAAGTTCAATATCAATGTAAACTTTTCACACAAATGCACAATCTTAAGCATATCATTTCATGAATTTTGACAATATAGTATGATCTTTATTCATTGGCATTTGGATGGCATATAAATCAAAGTGATTGTTGAAAATAAATAATGCTATGTTATTAATCTGTTATTTTTACTCCCCTGGTAATCTAAATGTTCCCATAGAATGTAAAAGTAAATTGACTCTCAACCATTTAACATATTGATAGGCCATATTTACCATGGAATACCACAATAAGTAACCACAATAAGTAAATCTCAATGTCTAACTACAATTTATATTTTTCAAATGTCATAAATTTAAATTCCAGGAAAATACACTAGAATAAACTTTCTAAGCACAGACACCAGGGTTAATCAAGAATATAGTCTTCTTATATAAGTAGTAGATAGTATCAATTTAGTCATTCAAGAAAGGACTTTAATTCTTTGATAATTGTCTTCTCTAGTTCACCAACCCTTAAGAACTAATCCAACTGACAGTGTAACTAAAACTTTAGGGAACGAAGAGCTAATATGGTTTAAAGTTACTGATCCCTGGCCAAACTATTTATTTTTAAACATGAAAGGAACGTTTTAAAAATGACCCATTTCTGAATTGAATCAAACATGAATTACACCATACAAAGGAAGTAGGATTTTGTGACTGAAAACAGTGATAAATACTTTAAATTCAGGAAAAAAAACAACAACAACAACAAAATAGTGAGTTCTTGACTTTCTGCATTGGCAAAGGTATTTGCTATATGCCAAAGGTAGAAGCTTCTTATTTGGCTTCTTTTAAAGAAGGAATGCACACAGGAATTTCATATTGCATGACTATTTTACCCAAAGGACCAATACTCAAGTTTGTCACCATTGGAGACTTATGACAATTTTGCTGTGGTAATCTGGCACTGGCTTTTTAAAATGTGTAAATCATATTATTAATTTTGGTCATCTACACTCTCTACCAGGGAGAATGAAACTTAACAATCTGGTTTTAAACTACGTGTTGTACAAGAACCTGAGGTTGTAAGAGCATAGAAGTTACTCACCAGAGTATCTTCTCAGGTAAGAAGATGATTTCTCATCTACCTGACTTCTCAAAGTGTTTTTCTTCTGTTACAGTACTAGAAAGCTAGCTGGATCCAATATCTTAACAACAGGTAAGACTTCTACAGCTCTACTTACACATTAAATATGTATAGAATATTTGTCGGGTACACAGTATTATGCTAAACAGAAAAGGGGATATAAAAATGTTTAGTGGCCACATTTTAGGCAGGGTCAAATGCATTCATATAAAAATGCAAAGAAGTCCAAATATATGCAGAAATTGAAGAAGTATAAAGGAATGAAGGTTAAATACCTTCACAGAAGATTTAGGGATTTTGCACTGTATTTATACACAAGTAGTACTTAAAATTGAACCCAATTTATATCTAATGAAATCTTAAAATGGCAAGACACTTAGTTCATATTTGAGAGTCTAAGCACATTTAAATTAACAAAACTTTAATACAGATTTATTAAAATCTGATACAGATTTCTTTAAAGCTCCTCAAACATCAGATTCTTTTTTTGAAACTATACATATCCTGGGCTATATACCAATCTGTAAATGAAAGTGCTGTATCTCACTTAACACTATTTTCTCACCCATAAGTAGCATGGAAGTGGGGGCAAAGGTGAAGATGGGAAGAAAAAGCAACTTCTTGATTCTTCTTAGTCACTGACCATCACATTAAAATCTAAGGCAAGTTTTCTTCACAGAGAATCAATTAACATGATAATAAAATAAAATCTGACAAATACAAGGACTTAGTTCAATCCAAACCAAGTTTTTATCTTAAGAAAAATATTAATTTGTCCTAGTTAAGCCCAATTTGATTCATCAGTTAGTGGATAAAATGCCCAGAGGTTCCACACATATCAGTTGTGTCTTTTCAACAGTGCCAGCGGTGCTTATTTTTTATTTCATAAAGTCAACCAAAGGATTAAATGAAAAGAATTAAACCCACTGTGTGAATCTGCTGTTGGCAGAAAACTTTGCCAGGAGTAGGCAGGATAATGTTTTTACTTAACTAGAAAGCTCCTTTCCTTTTTTCTACCTACTCGCTCCTGTGTAGTTCGAATTTAGTGTTAGCTTGTTCTTAAGGCATGTGGTTTCTGTGAACTAGCTGGCCACAGTAACATGATTTTTAATGAGAAACAGTGGGTGGAAGTGGGTGGGAGAAAGTAGGGAAGAAGAAGAGAAAGAAAAAAGGTAATGTGGTTCCAACTGGACAAGGAAAATACTTCCCAGTGACTTAGAAACCTTTCAATTTAACCTTACCATATCAGAATTCTCTTATCCTAAGAATCGTCTTTTAATTTTTTATATTTTGAAATTAAGGCTGTATCTTGTAACTAGTATCTACCATCTAACGTAATGGTTATTTCCTTCAAAACTATGATTTCAATGGTGGTACAACCAAATTAAAGAACTAGGAATACTCACATTCTTTAATTTAAATTCTATCTCAAGTCCGTGGATTTTACAAACTGAAGTTATTTTAATTTATGTTTTACTCCTGTTGCTAGATGAATCCATATAACGTTTAGTTGTGTAGAAATGAAGCTTTCTGGTCCTTCACAGTCCAGTCTCAGTCCCATACTCAAGCAGGGTATTTTGGCCTCTTTCCCTTACCATCTTCCTACCTGCTCCTCTCAAGAAGGAAACATCCCTATTTTTATTGATCAGAATTTAACGTGTGAGAAGACAAATTTTATAACTGGATGGAATAAACCTCTCTGCAAAAACCAGGCCAGGGGATTATTTCTCTTTCTTAAATACATACAAGGCAATGCCTCTGAATATTTAAAAAAAAATGGCGAATCTTCTAAGGATGACAGCTACCTATTCACCATTTGTGCTGCTAGCCCATTTGTCTTCAATTAATAGGCAGACTGTAGAAGCCCTTATTTTAGGCTTAGGAAGAGCTGTTTGCTCTTGACCGAGCTACTGTTAATAAAGTCTTGCATTCTGGTAGATATTGCATGACTGTCAGACATTATTAAATTAAGTGCTTTGGTCATGACTTAGCTATCAATTCTCTGTATCCTAAGTTCTTAAGGAAGAATAGGTAATTCTTAGCCCGGAACTATAACACCCAAAACTACAAAGGTTGCATGTCTAGTAGGACTGTTTTTTCTGTGGTTGCTGTAGCCCGGAACTACAACACCCAAAACTACAAAGGTTGCATGTCTAGTAGGACTGTCTTTTTTGTGGCTGCTGTAGCCAGAAGAATTTTATAGATATTTATAGCTCTGGGTAACAAAAATAGTACTTTTCAGGCAGAACGGTGTCTGAAAAATAATAGCGTTACTTCCTTATTAGGAACAACTCCACAGCAAATAACCACATCACTGGGGCAACCTAAGAACAGGTGGAGGAACAATACAGGTCAAATGACATACTCAAATCAACCCTCAACTGCACAGAAAAAAAAAAACTGGTTTTACAGCTTAAGAGAGTACCATACCTTAATATCATTTAAGCATAATTCATGTTTTAAAATATAGGTGTTGAAGAAGCTGATGAGATTTACCAAAAATTAGTTCTATGAAAAGGCTGATTCACATGATATTGTATAATGAAACTACTATAGCACTGCATGTTAATTAAATTTGAACATAAATAAATGCATAGTCTTAAAAGGTTGATTCAAAGAGAAATGAGAGAGACCTATTAGGTGTACAAAAGAAGAGATGACAAAAGAGTTCTCTGATAGTGTGCGCTGCATTTCCAAAAAGACAGGGCATTAGAACTAAAGGACCTTTTTTCCCCCTTTCTTTACATTTTAAGTCTGGATAATACAATTTATTGCTTGGCAATCCATTATTATAATACGGACAAATCTAAATAATCATATATGCAGATATATAAAGCTAACCAAGCAAAGAGGACTACATTTAAACTTACTTTCTTGAGTCTGAAAATCTAAAAGGTACCTTTGTCCCTAATATATTCATATGACCATTTAGAGATTTTATAAAAAATAATTTGCAGTATAGATTTCAAGCACATTTGTAAGCTATAATATCCTTTTTTGCATTTTTTAAAATTTGTTTTATTTGTGGATCTGTCACTTATTGAGTGCTTACTATGTTTCAGTCACTATTTTAAGCCTTTTTCATAGATGGCTTTATCTAAACAACTTTACTAGCAAGATGTTATTACTCTCATTTCCAGATGAGTAAACTGAGGTTCAGAAAGGACGAACACCTCACTCAAGTTCAAACGACTGGTCAGTGACATAGCTAGAACTCAAATACAATTTTGATTCCAAAATCTGTTCTTTCCTGAGAATATAATGTTAACTTTATGGGAGAAAAGGCATTTTCAAAGATAAGGTAAATGTTTTAATTCTGTAGTATTAACCGTAACTACAGAGAGCAGTTGGGTTTCACACATTCATACAAAGAGCATAGTAGCACTGAAGGAGGAGATCACAGTCAGAACACAAGGCATTATGAACCACGTTAATAAGGGATGAAACACTATGTTTGATGAAATAAGCTTCCTAAAGGCAACAGACATTAACATCTGTTCAATATTGTTAATGTCCCTGTAGGAAAGTGCATCACTCCCTCAGTTATTGAGCACATGTGGTGTTCCTGTACTATCTTTCATCTCATTTACACTGAGAGAGTAAATAAGTCTTCTTGGACTTCAAAAAGAACAGCCTAACTCTACCCGTAGACATTCTGGATTCATATTTACTATTTAGCAAAAGTTTCCTTTCTAAAAGTAAAAATTTTTCTAAAGATTTTATTTATTTATATGAGAGACTATGAGCAGAGGAAGGGCAGAGGGAGAGGGATAAGCAGACCCCTCCTACAACTGAGAGAGGAACCCAGGGCTCTATCCAAGGACCCCAAGATCATGAACTGAGCTCAAATCTTAACCAACTGAACTACCCAGATGCCCCCAAATAAAAATGTTAAATGCTAATTTCCTGCTTGAAATATTTCAGTGGCAGGGTGCCTGGGTGATTCATTTGGTCTTCATTTCAGTTCAGGTCATGATCTCAGTGCTGTGGGATCAAGTCCTGGGCTGGGTGTGGAGACTGCTTGGGATTCTAGCTCCCGATGCCCCTCTGCAGCCCCGTGCTCACTTGTGAGCTCTCTAATAAATAAACAAACCTTTAAGAAAAAAGATTTCAGTGACTTCCCATTGTACTTACAGATCCAAAAGGTTGAAAGCTTTCTACAAGGATTTACAGGATCTACAACCTATGTACAGACCAATCACTCCTTCCTGAGCCGGAGTTCAGCCCCACTAGCCTTCCCTTCTGCTGCCTTCCCAGCTCAGGGCTTTTGATCCAGCTTTCTCTTCTCCTTTACCAGAAATGCTTCATCCTTAAGTCTCTACCTCAAACATCTATTGAGCATCAAGTCTCTGTTTTTGAGTTCAGTGAAGTTTCATTGATCTTTGATAATTCCTTGGACTCTGTGATAAAAAGCTTAATAACCCCTGTTTTCACTTTCAAAACATCCCATACTTTTCCTTCTCAGAGCCTACAAAACCAGGAGAAGGAGAAGATGTAATCAGCCTTTCAGCTAGTTGAAAAAGTTGCTCCAATAAAGCAACAAATACTTTAATCCCCTTATTCTGTAAATTATCTTGGAAGGTATAACCTGCATGGGAATTTTTGGCCTATTAATTCCAATTCCCATAATGTTACTGGTAGCATACATTTCAGATGAAAATTTGCTCATTTTGTTTCATTTTCATTTTATTTGACTGGGTTGGTCACTGTCCTTATCAAGGAAAAAAACTTGTTTCCTTTTGAGCAAATGCCTTTGGTCCTCTAATTTTTTATCCAGTATGATTTTTTTTGTAAGAATTATTAGTCAAATGATTTCACATTATCAGTTTTAAAAGGAGATATTCAACATAATAAGATATAGTGACTAATAATATTTGTTGAAAGGAGGAAATTACTCATGGAAAAAGTGGCATTTGCCAGAAGTGACAGCTTGTCAAATTGACTGTCAATATGTTTAAAGAAAATATTCCTATAAAAAGGAAGTCATGAGAAACAACAACAGCAAAACAGGAATCATTTTTGAAAGTCAAATTTTTCAGTGCCCTCAGACAGATGGAACTCAACTCTCCCATTTAAAAAGTAATCTCAAATTTAAAATATACACACATTTTATTAAATGTGGGTAAAAAAAAAACCTTGAGAAAAGAAGAATCTGAGTGAAAAAAAAACACATCTTTAATAGTGAAGTCAGTTCTAGAAATGGATGGTGGTGATGATTTCACAACATTGTGAGTACAATTAATGTCATAAAATGGTACAAATGGCAAATTTTAAGTTATATCTGTCATAAAAAAATAACTAAATAACACCTTATTATCACTTGGGAGAGCTTTCCAAGCCACATGCAGTGTATCTGAAATCCTAAGCTGATAAGGCATTGGATAACAAGTATTGCCTTCACCTCCAAAAAATTCTCCAGCAACAACTTTGTTTAGGCTTCCTTTTCACCCCTACTAAGAATCACTATTCTGAGCCATCATTACAGCCCTCCATTATTACAATCTAAGACCTACTTGGTGTCAGTAAATTTCATGTAGGCACTAGGTTTAAACTGAAGTAAATTCAGAACTTAAAATACTGTTGTCCTCAAACTGTTACAAATCATATATCATATCACAAAGGATTTAATTTGATTTCAAGATAAAGCAAATGGGAATCTCAAAAATTATGATTTGTATTGAAAAAGATGCTAAATGAGTTGTTAATATTTTTCCTTGCTACAGTATCATCAAAGAAAATTGTCTTCTATTAAGCTGATTTTACTTTAAAGACACAGTAGAAACACAGCTTTTATATTATCTTTTCTGGATGAGGAAATAAAGCACATGTCACTAACAATGCATCCTCCCTCAGGCAAAGAAGAGAGTCTTGTTCAAGTTAAAATACATTCTGATGAGGTTACGATCTTGGCTGCCTGTTACAATACTGAAATACTGGCATTCCATACAAGAAAAATAATGGTGTTTATCAGAGAAGACTTAAGAAAAAGGAGTTTTTCAGTAAGGAATACAATCACCCAAATATAATGCTTATACTCCGTGAACTGAAAAATGATGATAAACATGTCTGGTGGACCTGAGGACTCAGTATATACACTGGGAACCACTTAAAGAAAAATTATCCCAGATCTAAATTATAATTCTTCTTTAAATTTTTAAAAAAGATTTTATTTTTTCAATAAAGTTGTTTCATTCCCCCTCCAAAAAAAATTATTTATTTATTTGACAGACAGAGAGAGAATATAAGCAGGGAAAACAGCTGAGAGAGAAGCAGGCTCCCTCCTGAACAGAGAGCCTAATACAGGGCTCAATCCCAGAATCCTGTGATCATGACCTGAGCTAAAGGCAGATGCTTAACTGACTGAGCCATCCAGGCACCCCAGATCTAAATTATAATTTTAAAAAGTTCCTGGAAATATAAAAGATTGTTTAAAAAAACAGAACAGCACAGATTAAAAATATAGTGATCTGGCTCCCAAATATTAAATAAGATTGACCAAAAAAATTTAACTATATGAGGTGGTATCTTCATTGTCTTGATCTGGGTAAACATTTTACAATGAAAATGTCTACCAAATCATCACATTGTACACTTTAAATATATGCAATTATATTTGTAAATTATTCCTCAATAAAGTAAAAATCATATAAAATAGAAATATTGAACTATAAATGCACATGAACCAAACGAGTTTCTAATAATGGACATTGTATATATGAATAAGTGTATCATTCAGTAAATGTGTTCACACACTGTGGTGCATGGAATATACTATGTAAAGTCACACCTATAAAATATTTTTGTAATAATGTCACTATTCTGTTATATCCAAGGACCATTATTTCAGTGAAAGAACATAATTCACCACATGTGCAGTGTTGAATAAACTTCCTAAAGGCTAATGAAAGTTCTAAGGATGCTATATTATATATGAATACGTGCAGTGTTATTTCTTTCAAAGATGTGTTTGCAACACAGTTACATGGAAATAGTACATGTAGAATCACATGAACAAAATATGTTTAATAATTATACAACTTTCATACATCTGAATATGATTTTCCAATAGAAGAATATTTTTACCAAAAGAAAACACTATATCCTCTTGAGTTGTACTTAATCTTTTCATTCTACTGATAAGTAACCGAGTTCATTTAGTTCCTTACTAACTGCTAGAAATTAACAACTATCTGTATTCTTTTATTCTTCACTCTTCTTAAGTCATGCTAGTTTTAATATCACTACCTAAGTTGAAAAAAATATATATATTGACCAACAGATATTTGGAATGTATCACTCATCCTCCTGCTGAGTGCTTACAGTTTGCTGTTGAACTGCTGTTATCATCTACTGACTCATATAATCAACACAAACTTATAAAAGAGACAATATTCTTTTACACATGAGGAAGTGATACTGAGAGGCATGGAAAAGAGCACAGGCCCTGGTAAACATTGTTGGGTAAGTCTCCACTGTTTATTAGCTGGGTTACCTCATCTAGAAAACAAGGACAAAGGTAGTAATTTGCCAGGAAAATTAAATAACCCACATATGTGAAGCATTTGGAACAGTGCTCGGAATATTACAGGCATTCAGAAAAATACGATTTTTAAGCTACTCATCTAAGGAAACGTCTTTAGTATGGGAGCCGAGATACAAAGTAAAGTCTGCTGGACTTTGGATCCTGAGGGCTTACAATTATAGTGGATTGCCTACACTTTCACTGACTCTTCCTGAAACAATAAAATACCAGAGAGCTTAAAAAAATGGAGCAAGAATGTACATTTTTCACTGTAAAGCCTAGATCTTCATAAGTCTTTAGTTCATATGACTAAATTTTTGACAAATGAGAGAAGAAAGAAGAAACAAGTCTACATGTTAAGTGATTAAATTTATTAATGAAAAGGTCATGATGTGAATATTTTCAAAGAATATTTTTTTCAGATCTAACATATGTTTGCTGGCAGGCACCAAAACTGAAAACATCCATATCAACCTTGTTTATTTAGCTGGAGTTAAATAATAATATCCATTATTTGCATAATGTTTTACACTTTCAAAGTACTCAAATTAACAACTTGTGATATCACAGATATAGGTATTTCTGTCCCTACTAAGGAAAAGAATACATGAAGGCTCAAACATTAACCTAAAAGACTGAAGTAACACAGTGAGATTCTGAAGCAATTCATTTCAGATTTTATTTACCAAAATTTCCCTTTGATAAGTACTAACATACAAAGTTGGTGGAATTATTTAAGACTCTTGGAAAAGTAGGTGAATTTAACAATGCAAGACTTCAGATCATCTAAATTATTCAATGGTAGATGGCCATCAACATTTTACATTTTTTAATGATATATGACTACATTTTATCATATTTGCACTGTATTTTCTTTTTTCCTGTGCTCCTTTTCGGTTTTATGAAGATAGGGACCACGTTTACATCACTCAGCTATATGTGCTGAACCAGCACAGTGCCTAGTATTTCCTGTCGTCCCACCTAGTTTCCAAGGTCTTCACTCAGTATATCAAAAAAATATAGCGGAGCCTGGATGGCACAGTTGGTTAAGCGTAGGACCCTTGGTCTCAGCTCAGCTCCTGATCTCAGGGTCATGAGATGGAGCCCTGTGACAGGCTTTGCATTCAGCACAGAATCTGTTTAAGTTTTTCTCTCCTCCTCCCTTTGCTCCTCCCCATCATGCAAACATGTTTGTGTACTCTCTCTCTCTCTCAAATAAATAATCTTTTTAAAAATGTGGAACTAGGGCGCCTGGGTGGCTCAGTGGGTTAAGCCTCTGCCTTCGGCTCAGGTCATGATCTCAGGGTCCTGGGATTGAGGACCGTGTCAGGCCCTCTACTCTGCAGGGAGCCTGCTTCCTCCTCTCTCTCTGCTTGCCTCTCTGCCTACTTGTGATTCTCTCTCTCTGTCAAATAAATAAATAAGATATTTTTTAAAAAATGTGGAACTATTTCTGTTTGTTTTTTTTTTCATTGTCTGATCACTGAAAATCATCTCATTCAAATTACCCTAATTATTTTTCTATTTTGGACTATTCTGGATATTAAAATGCAAAGTAGTATTGTCAAAGCTCTCTTTAATATATACCACATTAGAATATTAGGAATAATTATAATAATAACATTCCAAATACTCACAAAAGTATGTAAAATTCACTTTTTCATAAAATACAACTGTTAAATTATTTATCACTATGTTACAGATGAAGAAACTGAAGCCACATAGCTTAACCAGAACTAGACTGTGCCATTTCATCCCATTTTCCCTGAATTGTGTGATAGGAAGAAATAGCTTCACCTTTCCATATCAGTAGTGATACTGTCATTACCTAATTCCCTAACAAGTCCTTTTTATTCTGTATTCAGCTTATCATTAGGTATTATACAAACATAAAATATTTGTACAAAATGCATGGAAGCTCTAAAGGAAAAGCCTGCCAGTGTGGTAGGCAATTAGTTGTATAAAGCCTGGGTCCTACAAAAAAAGCAGACTATGAAGCAGATATTGGGTGGGAGATGTCTAAGACTGCAACTAAGTGTATCCTGCCCAAATGGCCAATGGGAATTCCAATACAGAAGCCACAGGATACACATGTACCCCAGTGGGCTTTCTTAGGGGACACTAGGTAAAAAGACAAAAGAATGTCATGCAGCCACACCACAAGGAAGGCCCTCACCTTCTGGGCCAGCTGTCTAAATGGTCAGAGGCCTTTTCTGGCAGTGCTTCACAAGAAGCCAGATTAAACCTGAATAGACCCAAGATGGCAGATGGCATGACAGGAAACCCCTGACCAAATTAGGAAGAAAAATCACTGAAAACCCTGGTTCCTGCCCCAAGTAACAAATAATCCCCCCACTAGTCAAAAGCCCTGGAACCAACTCTGTTGGGCCACTTAAGCCTCTCTCAAGCTGCCTGCTCACCACTCTTGTGAGTGTACTCTATAAACTCAGCTATCTCAGGCTTTCTGGTTTCTTGCCTGAATTCTTTCCTACCAAAAGACTAAGGACAAAGTAGAATCTGCACTTCTCCAGATGGTAACACCATCAATTTGAACAGATAAACCACGATTACACTGAAAATGAAGTATCTTTCAAAAGAACCACACTGTTAAGCAGGAGATTATGAGATACAACATAAAATTATATGTGTAGGGGCACCTGGGTGACATCTGCCTTCAGCTCATGCCATGATCCCTGTGTCCTGGGATCAAGCCACATATTGGGGGGGAGAGGGGGGTCCCTGCTCAGCAGGGTGTCTGCTTCTCCCTCTCCAGCTCCCCTGTGCTTATGTACCCTCTCTCATTATCTCTCTCTGTCATAAACAGAAAAATAAAATCTGAAAAAATTATATGTATAATTCAAAACTGGAAATATTCAGTGTAGACTGGTCAGAGCCCATACTCTACAGCTACAGCTCAAGAAATTACAAGAATAGACAAAATCATTGCACATGTTCCTTTCTCATACTTTCATTTTCTCCATTCTGATGTGAAATAATCACCTCCAACATTCTCAATGATTTATGATTTTAATATACTACAGAACTATACTTACAGTCAATTTTCATTTTTAAGTCCCTTTTCTCATCTTCCTGGATCATTACATTGCTCATTAGGACCTCCCAATGGAAGAGAAAGAAACCCAGAATATCAGAATTGGCATCCTGTAAAAAGCTATTTTTAAAGCCTTTCAGTTGTCTGACATCACAGAAAAGGAAAAAAAAATCTGATGAAATAAAATATAAATAAAAATGAGAAGTTTACTTTTTTCCTTCTTCAAGTTTTTATTTACATTCTAGTTACTAATATTAGTTTCGGGTATAGAATTTACAAGTTTGCTTTTAATATGAAATTAATAAAATAACCACAAGACCTTTTTAATGGAAACATTCTAGATAATAAAACCACCATAACCTTTTACTACCAATTCTTTTTTTTTTTCCAACTCTATCTACAAAAGAAACATTCAGAAGGTTAGGGTTGTAATGCCCTTCTCATATCATCTTAAGGCTGTTATTAATCTAACAGAACTAAAATTTAGTTAAGTTTTTATACACATTCAGGTTTATTTTAAATATAAAAGCTTGATTTGAAAATTAGTTGCCTATTTCCAACTTCAGTATCACTCTAGAACTTTGCCTCAAAATTACAACCACTTGTTAAATATCCTTAAGCTTAACTTCTCAAACACAACATATATATACACACATGTATAAATATATATATGCACATTACTATATTGCTTGTGTGTGTGTGTACGTATATATATATAGCTTCTATTAGTTACCTTAGCATCTCATCCTTATATGGCATAATGGAACCTGAATAAAACTCAGAATTAAATCCAAACTCTGACAATCCCTAACTGTGTGACTTTAGGCAGGTTTCATAACCTCTGAAAGCCTTTCTTCCATAATAGTTACAATGGAAGAATACTGAATTGCCACAGAGATTAGAAAGAATGTGTTCAGTGTCTACTATAGTATAAAACAAAAAGCTGATTCTGAAGAGGAAATTCATTATCTTTTTCTTGTTATTCCTCCCCAAAAATGCTCTTCCTCCTGACTTGTCTTTTCTGGAGTAATGTCATTAACATTCACTGTCACCCTTGGCTCAAAACCTTGACATTATCTTAGATAATCCCTTTCCATACCAAATCAAAGTGCTATGAATTCTCGGAATAGATAATGAATCCATTCTCAATGCCACAATCTTTTATGTCATGGTTGCCATATCATCTTCAAGGTGAATTGCCTTAAGTACTCTGATAGACTGCTTCCCTCCAGTCTTGCTACCCTCAAAGCTTTCTACACATAAAATGTGACATGACCTCTACTTTCCTTTTATCAATCTAATGCTGTAAATTCTTCTTGGCTCCCTACTTGCCTAGAAAAAAAAATAAATAAATGAACAAGAATCCCCCAAAAAGTCAAAGTCCATAATGATTTGAATCTAATATAGTTCCTAAACTCATTTTTTTCATCTCTTCCTTTAGTCTGCCAAAAAACATTTACTGATGGACAATATGATCAGAGTACTATTCCTGGTCATGGGGATATATATGTAAATGCTGTATTGATGGCTCATACCCATAGGTAGCTTTCTTTCTACGGATACTTAACACCACTAAACAACTAATCTTTAATTCTAGATGTGATAGGTACTAGGTAGAAGTTAAGTACAGTTGTCTGAGAATCTGGAAATGCTTCCCTGAGGGAATGATATTTGAACTATAATTTAAACATGGATAAAACAAAGGGGAGAATGATGGAACAAAGAGCAATTCTATCAGAAAAAAATAGCACAGCATGTGGGACCCACACACCATATGCTTCAAGCCTACTAATCTACTGATGTATATAAAATCTGTATTTTTCTGCTCCCCAAATTTGTGCATATTTTCTTTTCACCTGGATTACTGACCATATTGAAGACAATGATATGTGATCCCAATCCCTTCCAGAAAAAAAGGACTTTATTTATCAAATAGTTATGAACTAAAATGCTTTCCTGAAAAACATTTTTTAACAACATAATCAAAAGACAACATAATTTCATAATATGCACTGGTTACTAAACTGAACAATCAAGTTGTTCTATAGCAGAAATAATGATTCACGGGATTCTTCTGCTAAGAAACTTCTACTTCATTTCAAATATTCATCACCTAGTTTTAGTACAACATTCATTCAATTCAAAATCCATTTGCATTTTCTTTGCTAAAAAAGTAATCATCCATTAGTATTCTGTAATGACTTTAGGAAATTGTTGGTATGTAACTGTATCAAGAGATTGAACATCAGTAAGTAACTTTGATATTTCAAATCACTTTGAGAAAGACATTTTTAATACCATCAGATATCCTTTCCCAATGAATTCTACAACATTTATCAAAATAAAACTGTGTTTTCCAGTGCCAAGATAACAAAAACAAGACGGATTATGTTTAAAAACAAGAGTATACATTTTTTTAAATGTAGCCACACTCAATCTATTAACTATTGGACAATGATGAATTTAGGGTTACACAAAAGCACACTTAGGTGGCAACCATTATCTACATTACTCATCTATCTTAGAATTTCCAGGGTCAGGCAGTTATACAAAGACAAGTGAAGTATACTAAGACTCATTCAAAAAGCTTTCAGAAAATAATTTTACTTTTTGAATGGAAATCATTACTTTTTAAAATGAGAGAATAGTGCTTAACTTAACACTGATGATTATTTATGCCCTTTTGAAACTCTCTTCTGCCTCTAAGAAACAATATCTAAATCCTTTGTATATAACTATCTCCATTCATCTTTCTATATACACAGTAGAAATTTAATAAATATTTGTTGACCTATAAAAGCAGTGAAAAAGTTCCTAAGATCCCATATAATACTAACACCAAACTTTTTTTTTTAATTGATATCCTAACAACAGCCCTAAGGGATATATGTTCAGACTGCATTGAGAAAGGCAAAAGGTGTCAGTGGTTCTTAGATCAAAAGAAGAAAATCCCTCGAAGGAGGAGATATTTGGAATTTTTGAGATAAAGGCTTCTTTTCAGGTCAGAGAGTCAAGAGAAAAATGCTCAAATAGCCACATTCCAAATCGTCTTTCTAAATGATTACTGTGTCACCCATATTCTCAGACTTTACAGAATTAAGAGGCAATTAGGAGTATTTGTGTTTTTTTAAAAGATTGTATTTATTTATTTATTTGACACAGAGAGATCACAAGTAGGCAGAGAGGCAGGCAGAGAAAGAGAGGAGGAAGCAGTCTCCCCACCAAGGAGAGAGCCCAATGCAGGGCTCGATCCCAGGACCCTAGGATCATGAACTGAGCGGAAGGCAGAGGCTTTAACCCTCTGGAGCCACCCAGGTGCCCCAGGAGTATTTGTTTTATTTATTTATTTGTTTGTTTGTTTGTTTGAAAGGAGATGGCTAGTCTTATTTTTAAATAATTTTTTAATAATTTTTTAAAATTTTTTATAAACATATAATGTATGTTTTATCCCCAGGGGTACAAGTCTGTGAATTGCCAGGTTTACACACTTCACAGCACTCACCATAGCACACACCCTCCCCAATGTCCAAGGAGTTTTTGTTTTAAATAAGAACATCTGTTTGTGGTTGATGCAGAGTTGACAGAACCGAGGATACTAACGTGGTTAAAATACAATAACTCAGAATTTTTCAGGTAGTCACAAAAAAATATTTATTTTAAAATATAGTCACACAAAATAAATCCAGAGTTGATACAGGTTTCCAAAAAAAAAAAAAAAAATCGTACTTTTATTCTGAGAATTCAACACTAAAGTTCTGTTACATCTTGAGGAAAAACAGATTGAGGGCTTTTGGTGAGTTTGCAAATTTGTGAAGAGAAATGAAACAGTTTTTATTATAACCAGAAAAAACTTCCCCCCAAACAAAGGCTATTCCTGATATGCATCAGAATATTTTAGGAAAACCCTTTAAACTTAAATACAAACAACTGTTTTTTTAATAAGATGTAAGCATGAATGGTAAGTAAAAAGAGTATAATCTTTCAAAAAATGTTAGTGGATAGCAAAATTTTTCAGAAATTCATTTTCCTAAAAGTTCAGTTTCTAAATAAAGCTCAGAATCAAGGTAGATAAAATGTTTAAAATATTAAAACATGCATAAAGGGGGGAAAAGGCAGTTAAATGAAAGACTCTAAGTTTAAAGATTATAAAACTGACAGAGATTGGTTAAAAACTGTCATGAAACAATGCCATGTGATTATTTTCATGTTTTCTATGTGGATAAGGCTTTGTGAGAAAAGAAAATTAGAAGTTCAAGAAAGAACACATGAGAAAAACCTGCATACATCTCCCCTGCAGTCATTAATTTGTATTCCATGAAGTAATTAGCCTAAGGATATTCTTTCACCTCCTGTCCCCAAAGAATAAATGTAATAAGTAGAAAATAGTTACAACATCAATCTTACTGCATAAATAAATTCTTTAAGTGTGAATGGTCTAAATATACCCATTAAAAGACAGAGACGGTCAGAAGAGATAAAAAAAAAAAAGAGAGAGAGAGAGAGACCCAACCATATGTTGTCTACAATAAACTCACTTTAGACATAAAGACTACCAACAATAGAAAATAACATATTATGTCAACACCAATTTTTCTTAATTTTAATTATTTAAATTCAATTTAGTTAATATGTAGTACATTATTAGTTTCAGCGGCAGAATTTGGTGATTCTTCAGCATTATATTTTAAAAACATGTAACAGCTTTATTAACTTCAGGCCAAGTAGATTCCGAACAAGAAAATTACAACTATAAAAAAAGACAACACATAATGATAGAAAGAATAAATTCTCTAACACATAATAATTCTACAAAGGTATGCACTTAACAAGAAAGTGTTAAAATATAAGAGGTAAAAACTGATAGAACTGAAAGAAGAAATCAAAAAATCCAGTATTGAAGTTAATAATTTCATTTCAATAACTAATAAGCAAAGCAAACAGAAAATAGGCAAGGGTAAATTTGACCTGAACAGTACCATCAATTAACTTGAACTATTTGACATTTAGGGAATACTTCAACAAACAAGAGAATACATATCGCCCTCGTCCCGCAAGGACGACAAGACGCCCTGGTTCGGATGCATCTTCTCTCTCTCTCTTTCTCTTTCTCTCTCTTTATTTCCGCAAGTCTACACACTTATATACGCTTACATGACCATCAGCGAGCAGGGTACAGGAGGGAGCGAATCAGGCTGTGCACCTAAACGAACAACTTCGCTAGCAACTAATGCTGTTTACTTCCTCTTAGGGCATTCCGCTTAGTCTCACGAGGCAATCCTAACCTGGCAACTAGCCAGGCGCCATCTTTTAACGGCGGAGGCCGCCCTGGCCAGGGGCCTGCCTCCGACAAATACATATTCCTCTCAAGCTCACATGAAGTATTCAATAATATAATCCATATTCTGGTCCATGAAATACTCTTAAACAAAAAAAATCTTATGAACTGTATTTTCAGATGATGATGGAATTACACTACAAACCAGTAACCAAAAAGTAGCATGAAAATTATCCAAGTATTTAAAAATTAAACAACACACTTCTAAATAAACCACACATCAAAGAGAAGTATTGAGAAACCTTTAAATATTTTCAACTAAATGAAATGAAAATACAATTTATCAAAATTTATGCAATGTTGCAAACGCTGCTATGCCTACAAGGAAATTTATAGCACTAAGCACATGTACTGAAAAAGAGGAAGATCTAAAGACTGATAACCTATGCTTCTACCCTAGAAAAACAGACTAATTTATACCTAAAGCAAGTAGAGAAAGAAAATAATAAAATTGAGAACAGAAATCCATGAAAATGGAAAAAAATTAATAACACCAAAAGCTGCTTCTTTGAAAACATCAATAGAGTTGATAAACCACTAGCCAAGCCAACAAAGAAAACACAAGAGAAAACAACAGTTACCACACACACACAAAAATGAAATATAGGTCATGACTACTAATCCCACAGACACAATGATAATGAATACAGCAATTACATGCCCAATAATCTGATAAATTATTTGTAGTAGATCAATTCCTTGAAAGAAAGAAATTACCAAAATTCATACAAGGAGAAACAGATAATCCGAATGGGTCCATATCTACTTAAAAAAATGAATTATTAATAACCATCCAATAACAAAACACAAGGTATTAATGATTTCAGCAGTGAATTCCACCAAACATTTAAGGAGGATACATTACAAAGTCTCTTAACTATCAGAAAACAGAAGCAAAGGGAATATTTTCTAACTCATTCTATGAGACTAACATTAATGTAATACCAAAAGCAGATAGACATTACAACAAAGAAAAACTATACATCAATATCTCTCATATATGTCAAAATCCTAAATGAACTAGCAGCAACTCTAATCCAACAATGCATAAAAGTAATATACTAGGAACAAGTGAGATTTATTCTAGACATGCAGTACTATTTCAATATTTAAAAATCAATGTAGTCCCAGCATATCGAAAGACAAAAGAAAAATCATATGATTGTATTAGGTGACAAAGAAAAAAGCATTTGACAAAACCGAACACTCTTCCATCACAAAAAGGCTCAGCAAATTTGGAATGGAGGGATACTTCCTCAACATGACAAGGAACATCTACAAAAAAATCTATGGCTAACACCTTAGTTAATGCTGAGAAAATGGATACTTTCCTCGAAACACCATCAAGGCTATTTTCAGAACTAAGGTTGATACTTCCAACAGAAGAAAAATAAATGATTCATTTCATTCTCTGAAATGTCCCATTTTAGTTTCTCCCTCCAGGTTTACTTTAAACTCTAACATTGATTATCAAACAAAATAAATATTTATCTAATTTTGGGTGAATATGTAAGACACTATAAGCTTCAGAGCACACGTGACCATTTGTCTAGTCTTTTGCTATGTAACAGATACTTATAAAAAATTAACAGAGTGAAAGACCACAAATCATAAATTATTCACTTGTTTAAATAAAATTCTTTACCTAAACAGATGCCACAAATATTTTAAGCACAATTTATTTATTTATCTAAAAATATTCTGGTAGGTGTGGAAATAACTAGTATTTTATCTATTTCCAAATTGTTCTTTGCCTATAATATGCAGTTTGGATTTCAGAATTTATAGTAGTGCAGGAATTATACGTGTGTGTGTGTGTATACACATATATATATATTAGGGAGGAGAGAGTAGTGGAAGAGGGAGAGAGAAAAATCTTAAACAGGCTCCACGCCCAGGGTCCTAAGTGGGGCTCAGTATTACAACCCTGAGATCATGACCCAAGCAGAAATCAAGATTTAGATGGTTAAGTGACTGAGCCAACCAAGCACCCTGGAATTGTCAATATTCTTAATATAATTACATATTTTGGTAGTTATTACAAAAATGCATGTTTGCTCAAAAAATTCTAATTTACAAGTACAATGGATAGACAATGAAATCCATTCTGAATCTACCCTTCCACTTCCATGCCAAGTGTAGGAAAATTGTTGTTAAAGATTTGGTAGATTTTCTACCATACACACACACACACACACACAAACACACAAAATCATATTGTGATTTGTTCTGCTCTGTTTTGTGGTAATTTCTCTGGTAAAATTTTAATATCCATATACTTTATAGTTACTATAAATATTATATTCAAACACACACTGACATGAAGGTCCCCAACAAACATGAATCATTAATTCTAAGATATACTTTGAATATTAACTAGAAGCCTTTTTTCTCATCATTGTCTAGATAATGTGATCCACAAACTTGGAAAAACACAAGTATGTACATTATTTTATTTAATTCTTTTATTATGTTAGTGATCATACAGTACTTCATTAGTTTTTGATGTAGTGTTCCACAATTCATTGTTTGCCTATAACATCCAGTGCTCCATGCAATATGTACATTCCTTAATACTCACCACCAGGCTCACCTATCCCCAACCCCCTTCCCTTTAAAAGCCTCCACTTGTTTCCTGGAGTCCACAGTCTCTCGTGGTTTGTCTCCCATCCTGACACCCCCTCTTCATTTTTCGCTTTCTTCTCTTAATGTCCCCATGCTATTCCTTGTGTTCCATATAAGTGAAACCATATGATAATTGTCTTTCTCTGCTTGACTTATTTCATTTAGCATAATCCCCTCCAGTTCTATCCATGTCAATGCAAATGGTGGGTATTCATCCTTTCTAATGGCTTAGTAATATTCCATTCAAATTGGCAAATAAGAAGTCAAACTCTCTTCCTTTGCATGTGACATGATACTTTATGTGGAAAACCCAAAAGACTGTACCCCCAAATTACAAGAACTCATACAGCAATTCAGTAATGTGCAGGATACAAAGTTAATGCACAGAAAGCAGTTGCTTTCTTATACACTAACAATGTAACTGTAAAAGAAAAATTAAGGAATTGATTCCACTTACAATAGCACCAAAAATTATAAGATACCTTGGAATAGACCTGACTAAAGAGGCGAAGGATGTATACTCTAGAAACTACAAAACACTTTTGAAAGAAACTGAAGAAGACACAAAAAGATGGAAAAAATTTCCATATTCATGGATCAGAAGAACAAAACTTGTTAAAATGTCTATGATGCCCAGAGCAACCTATATTTTCAACACCATCCCAATAAAAATACCAATAACGTTTTTCAAAGAGCTGAAACAAACAGTCCTAAAATTTGTATGGAACCAGAGAAAATGCAAATCGCCAAGGCAATGTTGAAAAAGAAAAACAAAGCTGGGGGCATCATACTGCCTGATTTCAAGCTGTATTACAAAGCTGTGATCACCAAGACAGCATGGTACTGGCACAAAAAAAGACACATAGATCAATGGAACAGAATAGAGATCCCAGATGTGGAGTCTCAACTCTATGGTCAACTAATCTTTGACAAAGCAAAAAAAAAATATCCAATGGAGAAAAGACAGTCTCTTCAATAAATGGTGCTGGGAAAATTGGATGGATATATAGAGAAAAATGAAACTCAACTATTCTCTTACTACATGCACAAAGCTAAACTCTAAACCAATGAAAAACCTCAGTGTGAGACAGGAATTCATCAAAATCCTAGAGGGGAACATAGGCAGTAAACTCTTTGACATCGGCCACAGCAACTTCTTTCAAGACACATCTCCAAAGGCAAGGGAAACAAAAGCGAAATGAACTTTTGGGACTTCGTCAAGATAAAAAGCTTCTGCACAGCAAAGAAAACAGTCAAAACAAAGAGGCAACCCATGGAATGGGAGAAGATATTTGCAAATGACACTACAGATAAAGGGCTGGTATCCAAGATCTATAAAGAACTTCTCAAACTCAACACCCAAAAAACAATAATCAAGTCAAAAGATGTACATTACTTTGAAACTACAGATTAGTGGTGATAATTATAATGTCAACAAAGTAATACTTGGTAAATGATTTTTAAACATCCAGTGAAACCTGGGGACCTAGGTGGCTCAGTCAGTTAAGTAGTGTCTTTTATCTCGGGTCATGATCTCAGAGTCCTGGGATCAAGACATGCGTTGGGCTCTCTGCTCAGCAGGGAGCCTCCTTCCCCCCCACTCTGCCTGCCACTCTGTCTATTTGTGATCTCTTTCTGTCAAATTAATAAATAAATAAAATATTTTTTTAAAAATCTAGTGAAACCTATTAAATTTAAGTAATCAATGAATGTGTTTATCTCAGAAACTATAGAAGTAAAATGGGAGAGAAATGATCTGAAACTAAATGTAAGAAAAAAAGGAACTGCAAAGAAGTTATATATCCTTCAAAGGAAATCAAAATAGAATCTTAAGGCAACACACTGTGAAAGTCCCTATTTGTCTAATTACTGAATTCCTTAGAAATAACTCTAATTCCCCAAATTATAAAATATGATTTACTTAAATGATAAATATTAAAAGTTTGATTTGAATATAAGTATATATGTTGAAACATTATGGCAAAACTTAGGTATTATATACCTAATGTATATATTAGATACTTCTGTATTATATATATGTTAAATATATACAAATATATATTTAAAATTCTTATGTTTGTGCTATATGTACATTTTATATGTTACTGAGAGACTATATCTATTTAAGTAACTCATAATGAATACTAATGTTAACATATTTGATTAGGCTTTGTCTTATCCACTTCCAATAACAAAATATATTATATAACATATAAACATTACTTATTTTATTTGATTAAGCCACTGTCATGTCCATCAAGGAGGAAGAAAATGTGCATGCTTAGGAAGGAAAGCAAAGAAAGTAATTTCATCTAGACCTTCTTAAACATCACATACAGAAAGAATAAGGACTTTAAGAATCTGTTAGGAGCCAATGAGAATCTGCTTGCATTACAAGTTTCAGAGTGAACCTGACCTGGCTATTGGGTATTAAACCTTAAAGAAGAATAGCTGACATATTGTCTCTTATTCATGAAATAAATACATCGGGGAACTGCTAGAGGTTAAGCTATGAGAAATAAAAGTGTTCCCTACCCTCAATTTTTCTTAAGTCTTGAAGGATAGATGAAACATGCACCATTACAATTTTATTAAATGATACAGAGAAGACAGTTGTATAAATTGCTATTTACTAGACATTTTCCACATATATGAATAACAGTGAAAATCAAAGTAAGGGAAGAACTACTATTATCTGGAAATTTCTTAAATTTCTTTCTGTGGGAAACCAATGGGTTGAGGATGAGGCATGAAATTTCTGAGTTCTTTAAGACATGGGGAGACAGCAGAAATCCCAATGACCACTTGTAGCAAAAAGTCAGTGTCATGATACGACAAAATCAAAGACAAAGGTGAGGTATATTAATCTAGACAATGGGAAAAAGACATGAATGTGGAATTCTTAGCAAAAGTTACTGGGCAACTTTTGGCAAGTCATGATGTAAATTTTTTGTATGCATTAAATTATTCTTTAAGATTACTGTAAACAATTACTTTTTGAATGTTGTTCTGTCTAGTGTTGGGGCTATGTGGAGCCATGGCTTATACCTGGATTATATATAAACTAACCCAAAGTACTTCTAAATGACTGAGCCACCCAGGTGCCCAAGTGCCAATGGTATACTGATAACAGTTTACATTCCTGGCTTTATGGGTTTACTTATACAGTTTGCTGCTATACAAAATCATTGACTCATAATAGTAACACTGTAAATGCCCTCATTGTACAGTTTAAAAATTTAGAAGTAATCTATGCACAGGGTATGGAAGGCTTAAGTCACAAAGGATGTGATTGTTACATATCTCAGTAATATAAAAAGATAGTTGGAGACAAAAAGCAAATTGTAAGTTACAGAAGTGAAGTAAAATCTACCTTCAATACAATTTAAAGGTCAATGTTTTCAATAAAAAACTGTAACAGAATAAGCTTATAATTGATTTTAAAAAGGAGTGGTTATCTTTGAAGTATGGACAAAGAAGAATAAGACAGGAAATGTTTTTCCTTTTTATTTTAGACACACTTGATAACAAAGAATCATGGAACACTACATCAAAAATTAATGATGTACTTACTGTATGGTGACATAATTAAAAAATACTTATTTACTTTGATATTTTAGTTGCAGGTGACAGCATAACAATTTATTAGTTTATGTTTCAAGTGTATAGATTCATATTTCAATATCTATATAGTATAGACTACAGACTGATCATTATCACAAGTCTAGGTATCAGCCATCACCATAGAGTTGGTCTTCCTCACCCATTTTCTTCTCATCCCCGACCTACCTCCTTCACCTCTGGTAATTACTAGTTTCCTGTATCTCTGATTTTGGTGTTTTTTTTTTTTTTTAAATTTCACATATGAATGAAATCATATGTTATTTGTCTTTGTCTGACTTATTTAGCACATTACCCTCAAGATCTGTCCATCTTCTTACAAATGGCAAGATTTCATTCTTTTTTTATTGCTGAGTGGCATTTCATTGTATAAATGTACCACATCCTCTTTATCCATTTATTTGTCACTGGACGCATAGGTTGCTTCTATATCTTGGCTGTTGTAAACAATGCTGCAATAAACATTGGGGGTAGACATATCTTTTTTTTTTAAAGATTTTATTTATTTATTTGACAGAGAGAAATCACAAGTAGATGGAGAGGCAGGCAGAGAGAGAGAGAGGGAAGCAGGCTTCCTGCTGAGCAGAGAGCCCGATGCGGGACTCGATCCCAGGACCCTGAGGATCATGACCTGAGCCGAAGGCAGCGGCTTAACCCATTGAGCCACCCAGGCGCCCCATAGACATATCTTTTTAAATTAATATTTTCAAAGTTTTCAGATAAATACTTAGAAGTGGAATTAGCTGGATCATAAGGCAATTCTTAATGTTCTGAGAGAGATTTATACTGTAATCATAGTGTTTACACCAATTTATGATCCTGCCAACAATGTACATATGAAGGCTTGTTTTTTTCCCCATATCTTCCCCAACACATTTTATTTATTGCTTTTTGTATAATAGCCATTCTGACAGGTGTTAGATGATATCTCATTATGGTTTTGATTTGCATTCCCCTAATAATTAGTGATGTTGTACATTTTTTTCTGTGCCTGTTGGCTATCTGTATGTCTTCTTTGGAGAAATGTCTACTCAGATCTTTTGCTCATTTTTAAATCAGGTTGTTTGGGTTTTTTGTTTTGTTTTCTTTTTCAGTAGTAGGGTTGGTATTAACCTCTTATCAAATAAGTGGTTTGCAAATATCTTCATCTATTCACTAGGTTGTCTTTTCATTCTGAATATGGCTTTCTTTGCTTAAAGGTTTTCATTTGATCTACTCACATTTTTTTAGTTTTGGTTTTGTTTTACTTTCCTTTGGATTCAGATACACAAAGATGTCACTAAAACTGATGCCAAAGAGTATTCCACTTATGTTTTCTTGTATAAAAGTTATGGTTTTATGTATTACATTCAAGTCTCTAATCCACATTCTGGTATTTATCAGATAGTGGTCTAGTTTGAATTCTTTGCATGTGCCTGTTTAGTGTTCCTAACATTATTAAAGGGACTGTTTTTTCTTCATTATGTATTCTGGAATCCTAGGTTGTAGATTAATTATACATATATGTGTGGGTTTATTTATGGGCTCTCTGTTCTCTTTCATTGATCTGCATGTCTGCCTTTGTATCAAAATTAAAAATTATGATTTCTATAGCTTTGTACTGTAGTTTGAAATCAGGGAACATGATTGCTCTAGTTTTGTTCTTTGTCAAGGTTACTTTGGCTGTTCAGGATTTTTGGTGGTTTAATATAAATTTTAGGAGAGCTTTTTAATTTATATGAAAAATTCTATAGGAATTTTGATAGATATTAAATTGAACCTATAGATGGTTTTTGGTAGAATGGACATTTTAACAACATTAATTTTTCCAATATGTGCCGATTTCTGTATATCAATTTTATGTCCTTCAATTTTACTGGATTTATCTATTCTAATAGTTTTTTTCTGGTGGATTCTTTATGGTTTCCTGTAGTACGTCATCAGCAAATAGTGACAGTTTCACTTCTTCCGTTCCAATATGGTTGCCTTGTATTTCATTTTCTTGCCTAATTGCTTTGGCTAATGTTTCCAATATTGTGTTGAATAAAACTAACAAGAGTGGGCATCCTTATCTTGTTCTTAGTTATAGGATTTATTATATATAGCCTTCATGATTTATTATATATAGCCTTCATGATACGGAGCCCTCCGTATTTTCTTTATGTAGAGTTTATATTATAAATGGATGTTGACTTTTGTCAGCTACTTTTTCTCTATCTGCTGAGATGATCATATGATTTTTATTTTTCCTTTTTCTTAATGTGATGTACCACACCAAATGATTTTCAGTCACTGAATCATCCTTTCATACTTGGAAAGAAATTATTATTGTGTATTGTCCATTTAATATGTCATTAGTTTTAGTTTCCTAATATTTTGTAAAGGATTTTACATCTGTATTCATTAAAGATACTGACCTATAATTTTTCTTTTTTTTTTTTTTGGTGGTTGTTTTATCTAGTATTAGTATCAGAAATGCTGGTCTTATAATATGAATTAGGAAGCTTTCCCTTCTCTTTAATTTTTTGGAAAAAATTTGAGATAAATAAGTATTAAATCTGGGGTGCCTGGGTGGCTCAGTAGGTTAAAGCCTCTGCCTTCGGCTCAGGTCATGATCCCAGGATCCTGGGATCTAGCTCCACATCAGGCTCTCTGCTCAGCGGGGAGCCCACTTCCTCCTCTCTTTCGCTCTCTGCCTGCCTCTCCCCCTACTTGAGATCTCTGTCTGTCAAATAAATAAATAAAATCTTTAAAAAATTAAGTATTAAATCTCCAGATGTTTGGTAGAATTCACCAATAAAGTTACCTGATCTTGGACTTTTGTTTTTTGGGGAACTTTTTGATTATGTTTCAGTCTCTTTACTAGTAACCCATATTCATATTTTCAGTTTCTTCATGATTCAGTCTTCAAAGATTGCACGTTTCTAGGAATTTATGCATTTCTTCTAGGTTGTCCACCTTGTTGGCAGGTGGACATAATCTCATAATCTTTTGGTATTTCTGTACTGTTACTTGCAGCTGCTCCTCTTTCATCTGTACTTGTATTTACAATTGCCCTTGAACAACACAGGTTTGAACTGTCAGATACTCGTACACGTGGATTTTTTAAAATACACACAATACAGTACTGTAAATGTATATTCTTTTTTTAAAGGTTTTATTTATTTATTTGACAGACAGAGATCACAAGTAGGCAGAGAGAAGGCAGAAAGAGAGGAGGAAGCAGGCTCCCTGCGAGCAGAGAGCCTGATGTGGGGCTCCATCCCAGGACCCTGGGGTGGTGACCTAAGCCGAAGGCAGAGGCTTTAACCCACTGAGCCTCTCAAGCACCCCATATATTCTCTTTTTTATGATTAACTTAACATTTTTACCAACTTCCTTTATTATAACATTACAATATATAATACATATCAAATAAAACGTGTTAATGATGATAAGGTTTCTAGTCAACAGTAGCCTATTAGTAGTTAAGTTTCTGGGTAGTCCAAAGAAATGTGGATTTTCAACTGTGCAAGAATTCAGCACCCATTTGTGCAAATAACCCTTTGCACATAAAGTCAGAAAGAGATTTTTCATGTTTCTATATGTATGCTGGTATTCATATAAACCTCCCTCTTAGAATGGTTTTTGTTTGATCTCCTAGAATTTGCTGTATCATATTTGTGTTATCATTTGTCTCTGGTATTTTCTTTTCAGGTCCCATTGGTTGTTCAGTAGTGTGCTACTTAATTGCAACATTTTTGTGGGCTTTTTTTTCTCTTTTCTTCATGTAATTAATTCCTGGTTTCATACCACCATGTTTGATATGATTTTTATTTTCTTGAATTTATTCAGATTTCTTTTGTGGTCCAACATGTGATCTGTCTTGGAAGAATGTGCATTTGAGGAAAATGTTTATTGTGCTGCTTTAGGATGGAATATTCCTTACATATCAATTAAGTCTGTTTGGTCTAATGTGTCACTTAAGGTCAATATTTCCTTACTATTTTTATCTCGATCTATCCAGATTGATTGAACATGGAGTACTGAAATTGTTATTGTACTGTTTTCAATTTTCCCTTGAGATATGTTAATATTTGCTTTATATATTTTGGTGCTATTATATTGGATGCCTAATATTTATAGATTTTATCTTTTTGCTGTATTGTCCACTTTATCATCGTGTGATGTCCTTGTTTGTACTTTATCACAGTCTTTGTTGTAAAGTCTATTTTTACTGATGCGAGTATAGTATCGCCAGCTTTCTTTTCATTTCCATTTGTGTGAAATATTTTTTTCTATTCCTTCACGTTCAGTCTATATATATTATTATTTCCAAACTGAGTCTCTTATACACAGCATATAGATGAGTCTTGTCTTTTAATCTATTCAGTCACTGTGTCTTTTGATTAGCAAATGTAGTCTGTTTACTTTTTTAAAGTAATCATTGATAAGTATATAGTTGTTGCCATTTTGTTCATTTGCCTCTGGCTGTTTTTATACTTCCACTCTGTCCTTTCTTCTCTTTCTTCTCTTGTGGTTTGATGGTTCTCTTTATAGTGTTATGTTTAGTTTCCTTTCTCATTTTCTTTTGGATGTTCACTATATGTTTTTTTCTCTCTGGTTTTCATGAGGTTCACATAAAATGTCCTATGTAAACATTATTCTAAATTAATAGTAACTTAATTTTAAACACTTTGCAAAGCTTTATCTTTTTACTCTCCTCCCCTCACATTTCATATTTTTGATGACGTTGTAAATCTTCTGATACGTTTTTCTTAAACAATTATTGAAATTTTACTTGATTTTACTACTTTTCCCTTTTAAAGATTTTATTTATTTATTTGACAGACAGAGATTACAAGTGGGCAGGAGGCAGGCAGAGAGAGGAGGAAGCAGGCTCCCCATCAAGGAGAAAGCCTGATGGGGGGCTCGATCCCAGGACCCTGGGATCATGACCTAAGCCAAAGGCAGAGGCTTTAATCCACTGAGCCACCCAGGTGCGCCTACTTTTTCCTTTTAAACTTTATGCTTGCTTTATAAGGGATTGACCCACTGCATTTGTTATATATTTACCTTTTCTAGTAAGATTTTTACTTTCTTAGGTTTTCTTTTTATCCCTGCCATTTTTCTTCCAATTAAAGAAATTCCGTTCACATTTCTTATAGGGCCAGTTTAGTGCCAGTTTAGATTTCCTTATCTGTAAAGCTATTAATTTGTTCTTCAATTCTGAATGACCATATTGTTGAGTAAAGAATTCTTTCAGGTTTTTTTTCTTTCTCTCTCTCAGCACCTTGAATATATCATGCTGCTCCAACTGTGGCCTGTGAAGTATCTGTTTGAAAATTTGCTGATAGCGTTCTGGGATTTTCCTTGTATATAAAGTTATATTTATCTTGTTGCTTTTAGGATTCTGTCTTTATCCTTAATTTTAGCATTTTAATTACAATGTATTTTGGATGGATCTCTTTGGATTTATCTTACTTGGAAATCTCTCAGGTTCTTGGACCTGGATGTCTGAATCCTTTTCTAGAGTAGGGAATTTTTCAGCCATTATTTTTTCAAAGAATTTCTCTAACCATTTCTCCCTTCTTCTGAGATTCCTATAATATGAATATTATCCCACTTTTTTCTGTTGTAGAGGTCCCATAACTTTTCTTCACCTTTTTAAAATACTTTTTTTTTCATTTTGCTGCTATGTCTGGGTGGGTTCCATGGCTTTGTTTTCAGCTCACTGATTTTTCTACTTTATCCACCACTCTGTTGAACCCCTCTAGTGTATTTTTCAATTCAGTTTAACTTCTTTTTTCATATTTTTTAATATTTTATCTCTTTGTTCAAGCTCTCATTGTGCTCTTCAATTCTTCTCCCAGGTTTGGTGAGTATCTTTATGACCATTACTTTGAACTCTTTAACAGGTAGCTTAATCTTTGTTTCGTTTCGTTCTTTTACAGTAGGTTTGTCTTTCTCTTTGGTTTGGAACATACTTTTCTAACTCCTCGTTTTGCCTAACACCCTGTGTGTGTATGTGTGGTTTGTTTTATCTGTTAGGTAAGCTGGCTACCTCTCTCCATCTTCTTATGTAGGAGATGTCCTATGGGGCCCATAGTCACAATCTACTCTGTCACCAGAACCAGATGCTCAGAGAGTGTTTCATATGTGTGCTTTGTGTGCCTTCCAGTTGTGACAAGACTGTAGCTACAGTACCTTGATGGGTGCAGGTTGGCCCCTGGCCGGAATCTGAGATGTGTCTAGCACTGCTGAGGGCACGCTGGTGGCAAAGCTTGTCTTTAGCCTGGCTGCAGGCACCTCTCTGACGACTACAGCATGTTGGTGAGTGGGTCACTCAGCTGGCACACCCACTGTTGCTAGCAGATTAGAGGGAGAACTGTCAAATGCCGCTCACCAGTGTTGGTGATAACGTAGACTCATATCATAAAATGGCCTTCCACCATTATTTTAGTGCCCAGAGAGAGTTCCTGCTGTTTCTTGCTTCTTTGCCAGATACTTCAAAGTAAGTAAATGGGTCTCCTTTATCATCTCCGTGCGTTTTAAATTGATGTTTTTATACTGGTTTCTATTCAAGTGAGTCTGCGCACAAGCTCTTCAGGAGCAGACTTTCCATTCTCTACGGTTTTATAGTTTTTTGGAACATATTCCTTGTTGATTTTTAAAGCCTGTTGAGAGTTCATCTCCCCTAATGAGGATCTAAGGGTTGGGGTGGCTGATGTGCAGCTTGAATCCCCTGCTCCTTAGGGAAAAGTTGCTTACCTTTGCTATCCCTCTTGATTGTTATTCATCACAACTTGGGGAGGGGTGTCCTCCCCTCCTGGGCGGTGGGGGGGAGATGGGGGCTCATGTCTCTCCTTGTTTCCCATCTTGGTGCCTTTTTATACTTTGATGATAATGCTTTCTTCCTTTAATTTTCAGGCCCCTTTCAGAGAGAATTATTCCATGTGTAATTATAGATTTATTATGTCTATCGGTGGAGGTAAGTTCAGGATTTTACTATGTCACCATCTTGAACCCAACCATTCCCATGAACTTTGTTTAAACAAAAGAAAAATCAAATTCAGGGTTAATATATTTTGGCTTCCTTATCCCAAATAGAAAAATTTCAAGAATTTGGCATGATTCCTTTAAATGGCCATGCCCTAGAAATTTAAAATAAAATTTTCTTTAATGTACTGTTAATAGTTTATTTAAAAAATAATTTCCATTTTCCCTGCTATTCAAGGTCAAATTGTGGATTAGGTTTAGAGTTTGGTACATTACTTATAAAGAATCTATTTGAATTGATTTTTCTATCTGTCAATGCTGTTAAATCTGAAAAAATCATTACAGAAAACAATTTGCTCATTTTTTATAGAAGCATAAAAGAAAAGGAATCCATGTATCTAATCAGTACCAGTTAACACTTCTGTGACAATCTGTTGCCTTGGAATTTGTGAAAAAGAAAAACATCATTCTTAAGATGCTAACATTAGGTGGCATATTAGAGTGGAATCGATTTCTGAGTATATGAAGAGACTTGAACATAAAAATGTAAATTTCACTGTTCTTTCCCTTACCTTTGATTCTCTTTAAATAACAGAATAATTTGTTGTCTGTGTGCTAAATCTTTGATACTTAACAGCAAAACTAACGTGTGTGAGTGTTTAAACTCAATGATATACTAATGTGACTTCTGAATCAGGCTTTAATGTGTTTTGCTATTTCTGATTTTGAATGGTGCAACTGAAAATTATGAGAGTATAATGAAGATAAAATGAGTAATCAAAGAGTGGACCATAGCTCATTTATGAATTTTTCATGATTTCTTCTAAATGAAATTTTTTTAAAAAGGGAATTTGTGGATTTACATACTTAATCTGAACACTAACAAAGAACCATGTTTAACTATTTAATAGACATCAACTGCTTTTATACCATAGAATGAAAATTTTTAAGTGAAAATAAATAATACAATAATAATTTTAATAGAATTAAATTTAATTTTGCCTGGTTTTATGTTTTTATAAATTAAGCCTCATGTCACTATAGATAGCACTGATATATGTCATTCATTTAAATATTACACGTGTTTTGAAAGCATTATAAATATATATTTTATACACATACACACAGACACACATACACCCCATTGGAACTTGAAGGGAAATGTTTTCAGAATCAAAATCCAATAGAACTTTTACTTCTTTTCAAGATTTTATTTACTTATTTGAAAGAGAAAGATCTTATGCATCCATGCATATGAGTGGGGGGAGGAGCAGAGGGGGAAACAGACTCCTAGCTGAACAGGGATTCCCATGCAGGGCTCAATCCCAGGACCCTGGGATCACAAACTGAGCTGAAGACAGATGCCCCACAGACTGAGCCACCCAGGCACCCTAGAACTTAACAATTTTTACGTGACTCTTTACCTCAAGTTAATAACCAGCTGACACTATTTTCTTTAATCTTACCTCATTTCCATTTCTTCTTGAGTAAAATTAACAAAATAAAAATGTTAATTAGAACACTGGATAGGGACTCCTGGGTGACTCAGTGGGTTAAGCCTCAGCCTTCAGCTCAGGTCATGATCTCAGGGTCTGGTATCAGGCCCAGCATCTGGCTCTCTGCTCAGCAGGGAGCCGGCTTCCCCCACTTCTCTCTCTGCCTGCCTCTCCACCAACTCTGTCAAATAAATAAATAAAATCTTTTAAAAAAAAGAACACTGGATAATAGAGAAAGAAAAGCAGGTGTTGTGAGTGATAATTTTAAGAAACATTTCTGTAACTTAACACAAAAAAGGCAACAAACACAAAAACTAAAGGGCAAGCAAAGAGAGATGGAGAAACAAAGAGGCCCAATACTTACCCAGTAGTTATTTATGAAAATGAAGAACAGAAACAACACAGTAGGGAAAAATATTTTTTTTAACTTCCTCAATAAAGAAAAGAGAGAACTTCCAGACAAACTATTGACTTGATAAAGAATAAAAGAAAATATTAAGGATAAATTCAAAACTTAAACAGAAAAAAATGTAATCTGAAAAATATCAAGAATATTGAGAAAATTTTTAAAAGAACAAAGTGAAGAAAATAGAAGTCTCCATGAAGGGACAAGATTAAATTATCTCATCATTAATCTTGGACCAAAGAAGACTGGGGAAGTACTAGGGAAAGTCACAAGCATCACTGATTTTGTACCCAGAATTCGTGATTTATCCCAAGTATCAATTATTAAAGCTAATGTACTATTGTCCCAGGGAAGAACTTGGGAAATTTAATAGTCAGAGACTCATGAGATTGATATTTATGAGAAAATAACAGCTGCAGTAATAAATACAGATTATATGCATTAATATGAAAAACAATGCTCTATCTAGAATTTATAGAATATATACTGAGATGTATTATACATTATTATAGCAATAAAAGATAATTTTGCTAAAAAATATTTATAGGCTGACTGAATATTGATCATAACAAAAGGCAGTATATTTAGTGTTTACCTGCATAAAATCTAAAGCCATATTGCCAAAGTATTGGATTCAAGCAGCAGTAACACTTACAAGTTTTACAACCCCACAGAAGTTTCTCTTGACTTCAGATTTAGCAGCTATTAAAGGAACCTGGCATGTATTACATGGTATAAGAGAGTTTGTTGCCAAGGTGACTGTTATTATTTTTGCCTCTGACATGTGTAAAATATTTTATAACAAAATTGTTAAAATGGGAAGAAAAGAATTTTAAAGGAGTTTGAAACTGAATTTCGGTATCATTTTAAGTTTTAGTAAGTTTTCTTGTGTCAATAAAAATATTCAGACAAGGGGCACCTGGATGGCTCAGTCATTAAGTGTCTGCCTTCTGCTCAGGTTATGAAGCCAAGGTCCTGGGATCGAACCCCACATCAGGCTCCCTGCTCAGCAGGAAGCCTGCTTTTCCCTCTCCCACTCCCCCTGCTTATGTTCCCTCTCTCACTGTATCTCTGTCAAATAAATAAGTATAACCTTAAAAAATAAAAATGTTCAAACAAAATACGTTATTATGAACTTGTACAATTTAGGGAGTATATGTGATAAGACTCATACTATTCTCACAACAAACCAATTTTCTTTACTTATCTTTCACAAACCAATTTTCTTTGGATACCATGTGAGCCAAGCCTCACTACTGCATCTCCAATATTAGATTCTCAGTAGATGATAAGTGGGTTAATGAAGAAATCCTAGTCACTGTTGATTAGAAAAGTTATTTGTATGTTTACTGGCATACTACTGAAGTAACTATTCTTAGCACTGTAAAAAGGATCCAGTATATTATGTGATATATAAAAGTGAATATTCTTTTTTTAAAAGATTTTTATTTATTTATTTGACAGAGAGATAGAGAGCACAAGTAGGCAGAGAGAGAGGGAGAAGCAGGCTCTCTCCTGAACAGGGAGTCGGATGTGGGACTTAATCCCAGGACTCTGGGATTATGACCTGAGCCAAAGGCAGCCGCTTAACCAATTGAGCCACCCAGGTGCCCTAAAAGTGAGTATTCTTGAACTAAGTTAGTATTTATCCATTCTTTGCACTAACAGACTACTGGTTTCTGCTTATAAGAAAAGCAAGAGAGTGAGCCAGTGGGATGGCTCAGGTGGTTAAGTGTTTTTCAGCTCAGGTCATGATCCGGAAAGGTAGACTTGCTTAGGGCTCCCGGCTCAACAGGGAGTCTTGCTTCTTCCTCTCCCTCTGTTCCTTCCCTTCCCTCTGCTCTCCCAGCCCTGCCCCTCATGCCCGCTCTTTCTCTCTCTCAAATAAATAAAAATCTTTAAAAAAAGAAAGAGAGAGGCAGTGAACAGAAATAGCCTTTAAAAAGATGTGGTGAAACTCACCATTCAAATGATCCTAAATTAAAAATTCAAATCTTGTCTCAAATGATCAAATATATAATTCCAAAGAGAAGGCAAAGTGCAACAACCAATATTTAAAAGTTTGAAGGGGCCACAGTTAAATATCCATTTCTCCAAAACTTCTTAATTCTTAGATCACATAAAACTACAGAATTGCTATCTACTTGGATTCTTTTAATTAAGCCCCCTTACAGAAGTACCTTACACAACCAGAAATGAATATTATGTTCACAGACTTTGCTAAGGATTAGTATTACAAGTTGTCATTTTCATAGGCTGAATAAGTCCCCCACCTAGAAAGGCTCATGTCCTAATTCTTGAAATCTATGAGTTAGTTTACATGACAATGGGAAATTAAGGTACTAGATGGAATTAAGATTACCTATCAGGTGAATTTTAAAAAGGGAGATAATCCTGGAATAGGAAGGTAAACTCAATATAATCTCACTGGTCCATAAAAAGAGAAGAGGGAGGCAGAAGAGATGAGTACAAAAGGCAGAGTGATTAAGGACTAGGCTGGTGTTGCAGGTTCTGAGAATGGAGGAAAAACACAAGAAGCTGAAATATGCAGGCGAACTCTAGAAGCCATAAAAGGCATGGAAACAGATTCTCCCTTGAGTCTGGAGAAAGAACTCAACCTTCTGATAACCTGATTTTAGGTGAGTGAGACCTATTTTGGGCTTTGGATGTCCAGAACTGTAACATAATAAACTTCTGATGTTTTAGGCTATACAACACATTGCTTTCAGTTATACAGATTTTGGTAAATGAAAGTGGGATGCTGATTTAACAAATACCTAAAAATTTGGAACTGGGCAATGGGCACAGGCTAGAAGAATTTTATGGACAGTATTAGAATAAAAAAGTCTGCCATCTGAAGAATGCCATTTTTTTAAACATTGCCAGTCAGGTCATTTGATTTTTCTTATTCATCATTCTAAATCATTAAACTTTAATTTTAAGAAATATATTTTCTCTCTCCTGACAAAATAGTATACTTTATCTGTACATATTAAAAGCTATCTATTTATGTTTTCTTTTTACCATGTTTGCCCGAAAGCTCACAGTTTAGTTTTTATTCACCTAGAGTAGCCATCTTTAGCCTTGATTTTGTATAAAAACTATGTTCTCTTTCCATTAGACAGCTTTTGTTTTATCCTTAATTTAATAGCCCTATTATACTTGGTCATTTATATGTAAATCACAAAAAGTCTTTTCTGGAAGTAGGAAGGCAGGAAAAGGAACACATTCAGCACCTACACTCTGTTCCAGAAACAAAGTCATTAAAATGTCTATGTAGAATAGCTATTATTCTCAGTCTATAAAAGAGAAAGCCTCTGCAAAGGCTCAGTACCTTTCCGGTGATTGCCCACTCCAAGGTATTTGCACCATGACAGCCTGCCTTCCATTAAGAGCCCTTACTGAAATCACAGCAACTACCCAGCGTTGCTGAAGATTAAATGTGGAGGTTAACTGGTAAACAAGGGAACCTCTATTTCCCCTTTCTCAGCTCAGAATTACTCATTAATAGCCATTTGAAGATTTTCTCACTCTTACTAATTACCATGCAGAAATTCTCAAATTTGAAGGTGAAAGAGTCCCAGATATTTCTGAAATTAGAAGAGTATTCAGTCTCTAGCCAATATTTAACCCTCTTCACTGAGTGTTGCCACCTACACAATGAACAAGCCAGACCCCTAAGGACAGTTAAGAAGTGTAAGAGCTAAACATCTAGTCCCAATAGAACTAACCAATGATCTTTGCTGGGAATTAAAAATCCAGTCTTAATGATGCTGCTAAGCCATCTTCAATTTATAAGTTCACCTAATGGAATGTAAACTCAGAAGCAGTATAGAATTTATCATCTCCCACACACCAAGAGCGGTAAGGAAAACCAGTCCACAGGTGGGATCAAAACAGATGTAGTTGGAATGCATGTGCAATTACTTGTTCAGTAGTTGTCTATCTCCTTGTTAGTAAAAACATAATCCCATGATCATTAGTAGCATCATTTGTAAGATTTGCAGAAAAGTAGCCTTCCAGACCCCACTACTAAACCACAATCTGCATTTTAACAAGAGCCTCAGGGGATTCTTCTTCACATTTGAAAAATAGGCATCAAGCTGGAAAAAATGAATATCCACATGTGAAATAATGAGGTGGGAACCTTCCTCACATTGTACACAAAAATTACATTAAAGTGAATCACAGATTTAAATGTGAGAACAAAACTATAAAACTCTTAGAAACTATAGGAGAAAATTCCTGTGACCTTGGGTGTGGCAGTCTTCTTAGCTATGAACTATAAGCACAAGGGAAAAATGCATACACTGGACTTCATCAAAATTAAAAATTCTTTTTTTTAAAAGATTTTTTTAGCTATTTGACAGAGAGAGAGAGAGATCACAAGTAGGCAGAGAGAGATCACAAGTAGGCAGAGATGCAGGCGCAGGTGTGTGTGTTGGGGGGGAAGCAGGCTCGATCCCAGGACCCTGAGACCATGACCTGAACCTAAGGCAGAGGTTTAACCCACTGAGCCACCCATATGCCCCAAAATTAAAAATTCTTGTGCTACAAAGACCACAACCCCAACAGTGAAAGAAGAAGCCAGAGAATGGAGAGTTATTTTTAAATCCTATATTTAAGGGACTTTTATCTAGGATACACAAAGAATACATATTCCTACAGTTCAACAAGAACAAAAATAACCCAATCTAAAAATGGCTAAAGCCATACAAATGGTCAATAAGTACATGAGAGGTATTCAACATTATTAGCCATTAGAGAAATATAAATTACAACCATAATGCCATACCATTTCATACCTATGAGGCTGGCCATTATCAAAGAGAGCAGTAAGTGTTGACAAGAACCTGTGGGAATGGAATGAAAAACAGTGCATTTTCTTTTAATCAAAGTCTGGCAGCTCCTCAAAGGCTAAACCGATTTACTTTATGGAATACAATTCTACTCCTAGGTATAAACCCAAGAAAAATGAAAACACATCTCCACACAAAAACTGGCATGTGAATGTTCGAAGAAAGGTTATTCATAACAGCAAAAATAAAAAATAAAAACAACCCAGATGTCCATTAAATGATGATAAGATAAATAAAATATGCTGTTACCATATAATGAAACATTATTACAACATAAAAAGGAATGAAGTATCTAGGGTATATTTTATACTAAGTGAAAGAAACCAGTCAGAAAAGATGAGATGTGAGTCCATTTTCATGAAATATCAAGAACAGGCAAATCCATAGTGACAGAAAGCAGATTAGTGGATTCCAGGCATTGTGGGGAGGAGAGAAAGAAAGTGACTTCTAATGGGTACAGGGTTTCTTTTCTGGGTAAATATTCTAAATTTTTTAAAATTATTATTTGTGGTGGTAGTTGTACAACTCTGTGAATATATAAAAAATCACTAAATTGTATCTTTTAAATGTGTTAATTGTATAATATGTGAATTACATGTTATATTTTTTAAAACATCAGATCTTTCTTGTTCCCATGATATAGTTTCAGTGCCTGGCCCAGGCACGCACACACACACACACACACACACACAAACACACAAGTGTTCTCATTAAAACACTTGTGGATTGAACATATGAATAAATGAAATCAAAAGATCAAGTAGCCACTGAGATTAGATTCAGAATTCTGCCTTACTTCTGACAGTATTTCTATTCCATATTCTCTCCTTTATGGATACTGCCTGTGTTTGCTAATTCCACATTCCATAGCATAACAAAATAACTTATGATAATGATGAATTTTTGTGAAGCATTCCTGAATTGGTTATTCATATATGACATCTAACGCTATTTATCCTAGCTTTACAACACTTTCAATGAATACTATTTGCAGAGAAGTCATTTTGTGTTTCACTAATAATTGCTGTCAACTGGGAGTACAAATATCATTACTTGTTTTCAGATATTATTAATTACAAAATGAAATACCATCAGTCATTCATAAACAAGCTACCACAGTGCTTTACATGAGGTTACTACTGTTGCTTGGATGACTGACAAGAGTTCTTGGACCTTAGTGATAAGAGCAATTTTCACCTTAACTAACATATCTGATAAGGGACTTCATCATAAAGTAACTAAAGTGGATACATATAAAGTACCCAGTGGCTTACTGATTATCTAGGGATGATCCAGTAACATGTTTTGAAACCAAATATAATGTTCAGATTCTGATTAAGCTAATGAGAAAACTTAGAGGATTTAACAAGGTTACACAAGGTAAGAAAAAAAAAAAAGATTGCCCAGTAGAAAAAATAAGTGCATCCTGTATTATAGGACTTGAAATCAATAGCACAAAATATTCTCTATTATTTTTCTTGGTGCCTTGAGTATTTGAAAAATACAAATATAATGAATCACTTTCTAAAGCTAAGTCTAAGATATTAAGTAAAATAAATTGTTCTATATTGAAAATTATCTATTTCTGTCTTCAAACTCAATTGTACTTAATATCGACCCCAAAATCTGGTTACAGATATTTTATTGAGGAAAAAGAAGTGGTAATAAACAGCTCTGAATTCAAACATACCATTTAGCAATGCATGATCTGAAACAAAATTTATCTTAAAAATGCCTGAGAGTTTCCAACACACACAAAAAAATGGGCAGAAGCCATGAACAGACACTTCTCCAAGGAAGACATACAAATGGCTAACAGACACATGAAAAAATGTTTATCATCATTAGCCATCAGGGAGATTCAAATCTAAACCACATTGAGATACCACCTTACACAGTTGGAATGGCCAAAATCAACAAGACAGCAAACAACATGTGTTGGAGAGGATGTGGAGAAAGGAGAACTCTCTTACACTGTTGGTGGGAATGCAAGTTGGTGCAGCCACTTTGGAAAACAGTGTGGAGATTCCTTTAGAAATTAAAAATAGAGCTACCCTATAACCCTGCATTTGGATTACCGGGTATTTACCCTCAAAGACACAGACATAGTGAAAAGAAGGGCCATATGTACCCCAATGTTCATAGCAGCAATGGCCACAGTCGTCAAACTGTGGAAAGAGTCAAGATGCCCTTCAACAGACAAATGGATAAAGAAGATATGGTCCATATATACAATGGAATATTATTCATCCATCTGCCTCCATCAGAAAAGATGAATACCCAACTTTTTTATCAACATGGATGGGCCTGGAGGAGATTATGCTATGTGAAATAAGTCAAGCAGAGTGTAAGGGCCTATTTAGCCAGAGCGATTCCATCCAGTTAAACAGTGATTTTGTTGTTGATTCAGTAAAACTTAAACTGACCCTGCCCCTGCCCCCCTCCAGGGAACTTACTTAAAAGCAAGTCCGGGAAAACAGTCACAGGTAACAAAGCCCAAATACAAGGGCAGGTCAGGTCAAGTGGAGATAACAGAGCCCTAATGCAGGGATGAGTCAGGTCAGGTGGAGACATCCAATCAGTGGGATGTGCATACCGTCTCCCTAGCTACCAAGGAGTGTGGGCCCCACCTTTTGGGTGCCTTTTGGGTGCCAATTCTGACCAAGGTGATAAGCTAGTTCAAATAGCTACTATGGAGTGAGTTGTAATTCAATTGGCCACCTGTGTGTGACCTAGCATGACTGTGCAGCTTTCTCTGTGTGTTACAATCTCATTGGCCACCTGCGTGTGGCCAGGCTCAACCACATGGCCTTTGCTCTATAAAAGTTAGTCTGTAAGGTAGGGAGGGCTCGCCTCTTTGTAAGAGACGCCCCCAACAGTTGGTTTGATTCTCGATGCTTGGCGCGAAATAAAGCTTTGCTTGACCTTCACTTTGTATCAGTCTCACTCCTTTGATTACGGACCTAACACAGAGAAAGCCAATTACCATATGGAGTTGGAGTGGAGAAGTAAGTTGGGGGAAATCAGAAGGGGAGACGAACCATGAGAGACTATGGACTATGAGAAACAAACTAAGGGTTTTGGAAGGGAGGGGGGTGGGGGGTTGGGTGAGCTTGGTGGTGGGTATTGGTGGGTATTGGAGAGGGCACATATTGCATGGGGCACTGGTGTGGTGCATAAACAATGAATCTTGGAACACTGAAAAAAATTAAATTTAATTTTTAAAAAATGCCTGAGAGTTTCAAGTCCTACTAAATTCAAGACTGTGGACAAGTGTTTACACAACAAAGAACTTAAATATGTTAAATGGCAGAGACATTTAAGCTAGGGTGTTTGATCCAAACTGAATGAGGATCCCATGGCTTTTTAAGATTTTCTTTTAACTGTGTTCCCTCATCACTTACCATTAAAGTTTAATAACCAAACAAAGCCAACAAAAAAGGCAAGTTCTCATCAAATGTCTTTCAGAGTTTACAGAGATTAGGAAGAAAAAAAAACACATCCACAACTAAATTCAAGCAGTATGGCTTTGGAAATGGATTCCCAATATACTCTATCCTGTTTAAAAAAATATAGAGGATTTATAGCAGTGATGAAGAAGTATAATAGATGGTTGTAAAAAACACTTATAGGTTTTGCCTTATCTATGAAATATTAGAACTTAAAATAATATGCATTTTATGCAAATGCTAATATATACTCTAATATATAAGCAAAAGGTAATTCAATCCTAATAATATATTATTAGCATTATACTAATAATACAGTAAAATAATATAGTACTTGGAATATTATTTAACCTAGGAAAATTCAGACACTGCCTTTTTCATTATAATCAAAAATCCTCTAAGTTAACAGAAATAATTTTTTAAAAAAATTTTAAGGATTTTATCTATTTATTTGACAGAGAGAGAGAGATCACAAGTAGACAGAGAGGCAGGCAGAGAGAGAAAGTGGGGAAGCAGGCTCTCCGCTGAGCAGAGAGCCCAATGCAGGGCTCCATCCCAGGACCCTGAGATCATGACCTGAGCCGAAGGAAGAGCCTTAACCCACTGAGCCACCCAGGAGCCCCTAGAAATAACTTTGTTTAAACCTAAATGTCCTAATGTAAGTATAGTATATTAAAAAAAGGCACTGTGCATACACAGTTCCTTATAAAATATGTTCCTTATAAAATATGATTGAATTTGTCAAATGGTAAATGGAAGATTATTTGAGAAACAGGTAATAAAAGAGCTGTATTTGTTAACTGTTATCAGTTCCGGTCTCCTTTCCATGACAACATAATCACTATCACATAAAATTCTTGTCTGAAAAAAAATATGTTCTAGTTAGACTGTAATACAACAGATTTATCTATTGTTATATTAGCATAGAAACATCAATAAGTGTTTCAAACAAAACAGAAAATTTCCTAGCAAGAAATGACATACACTATTTTATTTTTTTTTAAAGATTTTATTTATTTATTTGACAGAGAGAAATTACAAGTACACTGAGAGGCAGGCAGAGAGAGATAGAGAAGGAAGCAGGCTCCCTGCTGAGCAGAGAGCCCGATGCGGGACTCGATCCCAGGACCCTGAGATCATGACCTGAGCCGAAGGCAGCAGCTTAACCCACTGAGCCACCCAGGCGCCCCTGACATAAAACTATTTTAAAAAGATTACTGCATAATGGACAACATACATGAATATCCATGACTTGCAACTGTAATATCACCAAACCTATCTCCACAACTCCAACATTGTTTCTTCATTCATAATGGAACCTTGCAGAAAGAGTATAGGTTCTCACTGTGTTGTACTCACTTTGTCAATTTCACATGTGTTGAATTATATACATAATGCCCTCTTTATTATAACAAGAGCACCTGTGGCATGGCAATCATAGGTAATTAGTACCAGATACACTTCTCATATATTTTGTTTCTCTAACTAGTAAGGCTAAGGTGGAGTAAAAGTCAGATGGCCAGAAACTTTTGGACTGGTTAACTGATAAGCTTTTGAGTGATATCATTAGGATTAACTTGTTATCTTCTTCAACCATGTGGCCAGTTAAGATGACACAACTCATTAGACAGGATCTTTAGGCTCAGCAAACCAAGTCATGCCTTCATGATTGAGACCAGAACCGCACTAGCAATCCCCTACCTATTTTGCAAGTCTCCTGCCTCACATTTCACTAGTCACTACTGATATTCTTACTTCTCCTCCTTAATATATTACCTCCAAATTAAGTAGAATTGAGATAAACAGCGCCTTACTATTGAATCAGTACAATATTTACTTATTTTTAAATTACTGAAAACAAAGGCAACAGGAAAGTGATACACGTTCCATATTAAATACAACTATTTTTTTTCCTTACTGATTGATAGTAAACTTATTGTAATAGTCCTGAAAGTAATTAAAATAATTAGAATATTATTCAGCTTGAGTTTATTACCACATTCTTCTAATTTCCTGGGTAGGCAATCAGTTAATAATAAATTGAATTTAACAATGGAATAATGTATGTGACTTAAAATGAAAAAACTGGAGCTATACTTAGTAGCTTGAACAAACTGCACCAGCACACAGGGCCAAAAAAATATGTTGCTGAAAAAATATTTTTATCATACCATTTATATAAAGTTAAAAACTATATAACAATACTACATACTGCTCATGGATATACACCTGTATTTTTTAAAATAATTAAAAAATTGGGGCACCTGGGTGGCTCAGTTGTTAAGTGTCTCCCTTCATCTTGGGTCATAATCCCAGGGTCCTGGGATCCATCCCCACATGAGGCTCCCTGCTTGGCAGAGAGCCCGCTTCTCCTTCTACCGCTTCCCCTGCTCATGTTCCCTCTCTTGCTCGCTTGCTCTCTCTCTCTGTCAAATAAATAAATAAAATCTTTTTTTTTTTATTATTTGACAGAAATCACAAGTAGGCAGAGAGAGGAGGAATCAGGCTCCCTGAGAGAGCCCGATGCGGGGCTTGATTCCAGGACCCTGGGATCATGACCTGAGCCGAAGGCAGAGGCTTTAAAACACTGAGACACCCAGGCACGCCATAAATAAAATATTTTAAAAAAATAATAAAAAATGCATAGAACAATAAACACAAATTTCAGAATGAGAACGATCTCTGGGAGAGGAGAGATAATCCAGGAAGGGACACAGGAAAGGAAATTTGACTGCTTTGCAATATTTTATTACTGAAGCTGGGTGATAATTACAAGTGTGCTTAAGTAGGCCCTAAATACTGCATGATCAATTATTCAAAACCTAGTAAGTGTTTTGAAGTTGTATCCTTCAAACTAAACAAGTTAATCATTACAAATCAACCCATGCTGCTCCTCATTGATAAAATTTTTATTAATGATCTATATAAATATTTGTTAAGTAAGTAAATTCACACAAATTCAAAATCTTGCCTAAAATTTGACAGGACAATAAAAGATCACAATAAGTTTTTTAGAATTCTTTTTTAAATCCCATATATATTAGAGCTATTTTCCCAGAGAAACTATTATCAAACATTATTTTATTCAAGAGTCAACTGTAAGGTTACAATTAAAATATATATTTAACTTCTTAAACCTTTTAAAATTAAGTAGTGACTTTCTTTTATCTACACCCAACCGTAGAAATACTGAACTTTTATATTAAAACGACTCTAAGGGTCAAACACATAGTACAAATGAATCAGATAGACAACATGTAATATGGGATGACAAAACCAGGGCAAGGAATAAATCTCTTTTTTTCATCCTCATTGGGACTATAAGGAAACATTTTTAAAATCCTTGAAATAAACAAAACAAACAAAACAAAACAAAATTCTATGATGAGCACTGGGTATTATACTTAACTAGTGAATCATTGAAGACTACATCAAAAACTAATTATGTACTATTCAGTGGTTAACTGAACATAATTTAAAAATAGGCAAAAAAAAAAGTTTACTGGGTATGTTGTTACTGTACTTTTCTGGGTTATACCTGCTTTTATCTTTTTTTTTTAAACCTACAGTGTTTTAATCCTAAAGTTGTATGGAAGCAGAAAAGACCCCAAATCATCAAGGAAATGTTGAAAAAGAAAAACAAAGCTGGGGGCATTACACTGCCTGATTTCAAGCTTTATTACAAAGCTGTGATGGCCAAGACAGCATGGTATTGGCACAAAAATAGACACATAGACCAACAGAAGAGAATACAGAGCCCAGATGAGGACCCTCAACTCTATGGTCAACTAATCTTTGACAAAATAGGAAAAAAATTATCAATGGAAAAAAGTCTCTTCAATAAATGGTGCTGGGAAAATTGGACAGCTATATACAGAAGAATGAAACTCAACCATTCTCTCATTACATGCACAAAAATAAACTGTAAATCAATCAAAGACCTCAATGTGAGACAGGAATCCATCAAAAACCTAGAGGAGAACATAGGCAATAAGCTCTTTGACATCAGCCACAGCAACTTCTTTCAAGACATGTCTCCAAAGGCTAGGGAAACAGAAGCAAAAATGAACTTTTGGGACTTCAAGATTAAAAGCTTCTGCACAACAAAGGACAACAAGATAAAAAGATTCTGCACAGCAAAGGAAACAGTCAACAAAACAAAGAGGCAACCCACAAAATGGGAGAAGATATTTCCAAATGAGATTACAGATAAAGAGCTAGTATCCAAGATTTATTAAAAAAATTCTCAAACTCGACACCCAAAAAGCAAATAATCAAGTCAAAAAATGGGCAGAAGACACAAATAGACACTTCTCAAAAAAAAAAAAAAAGACATACAAATGTCTAGCAGACACATGAAAAAATGTTCATCATCATTAGCCATCAAGGAAATTCAAATCAAAACCACACTGAGGTACCACCTTACACCAGTTAGAATGGCAAAAATTGACAAAGCAAGAAACAAGTGTTAGTGGGAATGCAAGCTGGTAGAGCTACTTTGGAAAACAGTGTGGAGGTTCCTCAAAAACTTAAAAATAGAGCTACCGTATGACCCTGCAATTGTACTACTGGGTATTTACCCCAAAGAAACAGATGCAGTGAAAAGAAGGGCCATATGCACCCTAATGTTCATAGCAGTAATGGCCACAATAGCCAAACTGTGGAAAGAACCGAGATGCCCTTCAACAGACAAATGGATAAAGAAGATATGGTCCATATACACAATGGAGTATTACTCAGCCATCAGGAAGGATGAATACCCAACTTCTACATCAAGGTGGATGGGACTGGAGGAGACTATGCTTAGTGAAATAAGTTAAGAAGAGAAAGTCAATTATCACATGGTTTCACTTACTTGGGGAACAAAAGGAACAGCATAGAGGACAGTGGGAGAAGGAAGGGAAAAATGAAGGGGGGGGATTTGGAGGGGGCGACCTAACCATTACAAACTATGGACTCCGGGAAACAAACTGAGGGTTTTAGAAGGGAGGCGGGTGAGGGGATGGGTGAGCCTGATAAAGGGTATTAAGGAGGGCATGAATTGCATGGAGCACTGGGTGTGGTACGTAAACAATGAATCAGGGAACAGTACATCAAAAACTAATGATGTACCGCATGGTGACTAACACAACACAATGAAAAATAATAAAATTGAAATAAATACATACATACACACATATATACATACATTAGTTTTCATTAGTGTTTCATTAGTTTTAGGTGTATAATATAGTGATTCAACAATTGCATCTATCACCCAGTGGTCATCACAGCAAGTACACTCCTTAATCCTCATTACCTATTTATGCATCCTCCCAAGACCCTCCTCTCCACAAAATATCAGTTTCTTCTCTATAATTAACAGCCTGTTGACTTGTCTCTCTGGCTTTTTCCCTTTGCTGATTTGTTCTGTTTCTTAAATTCCAAATATGAGTGAAATCATATTGTATATGTCTTTCTCTGACTACTTTATTTCATTAAGCGTAATACTCACTAGCGTAATATTCTCCAACCATGTTGTTGCAAATGGCAAAATTTCTTTTCTTTTTTTTTGTGGTCGAATAATCTTCCACTGAATACACATATGCATGTATGTGCATGTATATAGAGAGAGACAGAGCAGTCTTTTAGGTTTTCTATATACAGTATGTCACCTGCAAATAGTGAAAGTTTTATTTCTTCCTTACAGATCTGAATGCCTTTTATTTTTGTTATCTGATTGCTGTAGCTAGGACTTCCAGTAGGATCTTGAATAAAAGTGGTGAGAGTGCACATCTTTGTCTAGTTCCTGGCCTTAGCTGAAAAGCTCTTGGGTTTTTTCCCGGTGAGGATGATGTTAGCTGTGGGTTTTCACACATGCTCTTTATTATGTTGAGGCATGTTCCCTCTAAACCTACTTTACTGAGGATTTATACCTATAAATGGATGTTGTACTTCATCGGATGCTATTCCTACATCAATTAAAATGATAATTGGTTCTTATCTTTTCTCTTTTTAGTGTAATATATCACAATGATTGATTTGCAAATATTGTACCACTTTTGCAATCCAGAAATAAATCCCACTTGATTGTGAATGATATTTTTAAAGTGTTGCTGGATTCAGATCCCTAGTACTTGGTCAGGAATTGTACATCTATATTCATGAAAAATACTGGGCTATAGTTCTCTTTTTTCCTGGAGTCTTTTTTTTTTTTTTTCTTTTTTTAAGGAATTCGTTTTTAGGGATGCCTGGATGGCTCAGTCAGGTTAGCGTCTGCCTTCTGCTCGGGTCATGATCCCAGGGTTCTGGGATCAATTCCGCATCATTCTCCTTCCTCAACTGGGAGCCTGCTTCTCGCTTTGTCTTCTTCTCCCGCTACTTGTGCTTGCACTCCCTCTCTCTCTGACAAATACGTAAAATCTTTGAAAAAAAAAAAAGGTGGGGGGGCACCTGGGTGGCTCAGTGGGTTAAGCCTCTGCCTTCAGCTCAGGTCCTGATCCCAGGGTCCTGGGATCGAGTCCCGCATCGGGCTCTCTGCTCAGCAGGGAGCCTGCTTCCCCAGGCCAACCTCTGTCTGTCTCTCTGCCTACTCATGATTTCTCTCTTCCTGTCAAATAAATAAATAAACAAATCTTTCCAAAAAAAGAAAAAAAGGAATTTAGGGGGTTTTTTGGCAAGCAGTATTTTAAATTTAGACATAATACTCTTCCTGTTAGTTAAGAACCGCTCCAAACAGTGACATCAATCTTCAGTATATGTTAATGAATGCTGTAGGTGTCAAAATAAAATACCTAATATGAACATAAAAGCAAACCATTTGATATATCCTTCTGTAACAACATGAGTAAAAGTACCTGGACAAACTATGAAATTACATTTAATAGTAAGAAATGTTTTTTTTTTTTTTTTCTGGGGAACAGAGAAACACCCTGATGGAATTTTGGTCAATATACTTAAGCCATAGATATCATTGTATCTATTTTAAGATTATCTTCTAGCTGAAGGAAAAAATGAAACAAGATGGGATCCAGATGAGACAAACCAGAAGAGACTCTTAATCTCACAAAACAAACTGAGGGTTGCTGGTGGGAGGTTGTAGGGAGAGGGTGGTTGGGTTATGGACATTGGGGGAAGGTCTGTGCTATGGTGAGTTCTGTGAAGTGTGTAAGCCTGGTGATTCATAGACCTCTACCCCTGGGGGTAACAATACATTATGTTAATAAAAAATTTAAAAAATTTTTTAAAAGATTATCTTCTAGCTTATTATTGTCAAATTTGGCAGACATGATTACAAAATTACAATAGTATCTTGGTTAAAGTAATTTTTTTGTAATTACAAAATTACAATAGTATCTTGGTTAAAGTAATTTTTCATTATAGTTCATAAAATAAAATGCCCGTATTTTGATTTTAAAATTCCAGTATTAGTACACTACACTGACCACTAGAGGGAGACAAGCCCTCCTAACTTCATCTATGATTGTTTTTTAATGAATTTATTAATGTCAGTATAATTAGCATATAGTATTATATTAGTCAGGTATGCAATATAATGATTCAACAATACTATACATTACTCAGTGCTCATCACCATAAGTGTACTGTTAATCCCCTTCAACTATCTCAACTCATATCCCACCTGCATTTATCTGGTTTTGGTATCCAGGTAATGCTAGCCTCACAGAATGAATTTGCAAGTTATCATTCCTTTCCTACTTTTTGGAATAATTTAAGAAGCAAAGGTATTAACTTTTTAAATATTTGGTAGAATTCCCCTGGGAAGCCATCATTTGTTGGAAGCTTTTTTATTACCAACTCAATATCTTTGCTGGTTATCAATGTGTCCAGATTTTCCATTTCCTCCTGTTTCAGTTTTGGCAGTTCGTGTGTTTCTAGGAATTAATTCATTTCTTCTAGGTTGTCCAATTTGTTGGTATACATTTTTTTGTAATATTTTCTTATGATTGTATTTCTCTGGTATTAGTTGTTACTTCTCTCTCATATGTGATTTTATTTTATTGGATCCTTTTTCTTTTCTTTTTGATAAGCCTGGCTAGAGATTTATCAATTTTATTAATTTTTTTCAAGAAACCAACTCCTGCTTTCATCAACCTACTCTATTAAGTTTTTTATTTTGTTTTTTCTTTTTTTTTTTTTTTTTGGTCTCTATCTCATTTATTTCTGCTTTTATCATTATTTCCTTCCTTAAGGAAAGGAAAGGAAGGAAGGAAATAAGGTTGGGTTGTTTATATGAGATTTTTTGTTTCTTGAGGTAGGCTTGTATTGCTATAAATCTCCTTTTTAGAACCACTTTTGCTATATCCCTAACATTCTGGACCGTAGTGTTTTCATTTTCATTTGTTTCCACATACTTTTTCATTTCTTCTTTTAAGCCTTGAGTTGACCCATTCATTGTTAAGTAACATGTTATTTAGCCACCCTGTATTTGTGGTCTTTCCATACTTTTTCTGGTGGTTAACATCTAGTTTCATAATGTTGTGGTCAGAAAAGATGCATGGTATGACTTCAATCTTCTTGGATGTTTTGAGGCTTTTTTGGGGCCGAACATCTATTCTGGAGTGTGTTCTGTGTGCACTTGGGAAAAAATGCATATTCTGTTGTTTAGGATTGGATGTTCTGAATATATCTGTTAAACCCATCTGATCCAGTATATCCTTCAAACCCACTGTTTAAAGTATTCTACTACTATTTTATTATCAATTGGTTCATATTTGTTATTACCTGTTTTATGTATATGTGTGCTCCCATGTGAGGTAGATTATTATTTATATCCTATATCTTCTTGTTGGATTGCTCCCTTATTATAGTGCCCTTCTTTGTCTCTTGTTACAGTCTTTGTTTTAATGTCCATTTTGTTCGATATGAGTATGGCTACTTCATCTTTCTTTTGACATTCACTTGTGTGACAGATGTTTCTCCATATACTTGCCTTCAATTCACAGGTATCTTCAGGTCTCAAATGAGTCTCTTGTACACAGAATATAGATGAGTCTTTTTTAATCCATTCTGTCATCCTATGTCTTTTGATTGGAGCATTTAATTCATTTGTCTTCAGAGTAATTATTTCTAGATATGTGTTTACTTTTATTTCATGATTTGTATCCTGGTGTTTCTGAGGATTTTCTCTGATCCTTTCTTACCTTTATCTTTTTCATGTTTGTTGATTTTCTTTAGCAATATATTTAAATTTCTTTCTCTTTATTCTTTATATGCTTTTTAGTGGTTTTTGATGTATTGTTAACATTAGGTTTGTATATAACCTCTCCTATATATAGCAATCTGTATTATGTTGATATTTGAACCCATTCTTTTGGGTTTGAACCCATTCATTTAAGTTTGAACCCATTCTTTACTCCTCTCTTCCCATTTTTTAGGTATATGTTATCCATTTTGTCTCCTTTTATTTTTTTTAAGATTTTATTTATTTATTTGACAGAAATCACAAGTAGGCAGAGAGGCAGGCAGAGAGAGAGGAAGGGAAGCAGGCCCCCTGCTGAGCAGAGAGCCCGATGTGGGACTCGATCCCAAGACCCTGAGATCATTGACCTGAGCCGAAGGCAGCGGCTTAACCCACTGAGACACCCAGGTGCCCTCCTTTTATTTTTTGAGTTCAGTGATTAATTTTTTACAGAAATATTCATTTTTACTGCTTTTGTGTTTTTTAACTCTACACTATCACTTTTGGTCTCCCCTTTCCACTGCATGAGCTCCCTCTAACATTTCTTGCAAAGTTCCTATAGTGGTCAGAGAGTCTTAGTTTTTGTTTGTCTTGGAATTTCTTTAGCTGTATTGAATGATAACCTTGCTGGACAGAGTATTCCAGATTTTTCCCATTCAGCACTTTGAATGTATCATGCCAGTCATTTCTGGCTTGGAAAGTTTCTACTGAAAAACTCCCTGCTAGCCTTGTGGGTTTTCCCTTGTTTGTTACTATCTTTTTTTTTTTTTTTTTTTTTTTGCTTCTTTTGATTTTTTTTTATCACAATAGTTTGCTAATTTAATTGCAATTTGCATTGTTGTGGATCTGCTTTTGTTGATCTTGTTGGGGTTTCTCTGTGCCTCCCATCTGAGTATCTGTTTCCTTCCACAGAAGTTTCCAGGTATTATTTTACCCAATCAATTTTCTGCCCCCTTTTCTCATTCTTCTTCTGGGACTCCCATAATATGAATGTTATGTTTGATAGGGTCACTAAATTTCTGAAATCTATTTTCATTTTGTATAATTCTTTTTACTCTATTTTGTTCAACTTGATTACTTTCCATTATTCTGTCTTCTAGGTCATTAATTCATACCTCTGCTTCTTCCCTGCTTTTCATTATCTTTAAATTATTTTACCACTCTGTAACTTGTAGACAATTGATTACAATGCAAATGATTCTTCTCCACAGAACAATAAATGAACAGCACATTCTGGAGTTGCATTTGATTGCTATACTGTGCATAGTGAGGAATTGTGCATCCATTTGTATATTCATTTCTGAGTTCCTAATTGGCTTTATTTTGGTTTGTTTTTTTGATTTTCCTTTTAAATAGTTATAAGATATTAATGGCTTCCTCAATAATTAGTGAGCTAAACAAAATCTTTAATCTTATATTTTTTTATACTCATGAAAGTCATGATTTTACCCTGTAAAAAAATTATTCTTGTTAATGGAATCTATATACAAATTGGCAGATAAATAACTTTAGGAAAACTCCACATAAGAATTTTGGAGAGGGGGCGCCTGGGTGGCTCAGTGGGTTAAGCCGCTGCCTTCAGCTCAGGTCATGATCTCAGGGTCCTGGGATCGAGTCCCGCATTGGGCTCTCTGCTCGGCAGGGAGTCTGCTTCCTCCTCTCTCTCTCTCTGCCTGCCTCTCTGCCTACCTGTGATTTCTCTCTGTCAAATAAATAAATAAATAAAATCTTTAAATAAAAAAAAAGAAAGAATTTTGGGAGGTTTATTAAAATGTGATGAGTGCAAAATACCTACCTATATTTTATCAAATAATTGATAAAAATTGTATCTTGTGTCCTTATCTGCAATTCACCTGCAGTTTGCAAAATAACATATATTTTATAACCAGTCATAATAAGCTACATCAAACAATGTATGTTTATTAATAAGCAATGCCAAAATTTAAAAGCATGATTGTAAAAGGAGGAGATTAGTGAAAACAATCTCAAAAAATACTTTCTAATACAGATATGCTGGGATTATGTGATATTGTTCCTTTTGTGGTTGCTGAAATGGAGGTATAACATAGTCTATGTCTGTCTACCTCCAGAATAAGACTGTCAAGGTTAATAATCTTCATTTATATTAGTAAGCAATTAACCTAACTCTGCTTGAACATTAAGTAGTATTTTTCAGAAGTCATAATTCAACACTTTTCAAAAGTAAAGCTTTGCAAAAACAATGAATTTTGGAACACTGAAAAAAATTAAATTAAATTTTTAAAAAAGTAAAGCTTCAAGTTTAATGCCTTAGTATCAATCAAGTCCTTAGCTATAGGATAATTTAATAATTGAATAATTTTTATAAATGTTTGTTGCTGTTACATATTTTTCTCTATGATTATTTTCTGGGATGACTAATATTCTTACTTCTGGATGATACTGTCTGGCTCTTTCAATTACCTGTTTATTCATATTTTCAGTTTACCTATAAAATTTCAAATCTAGCTTCCCCCAATATTGCATTTCCCAAATCATTTACATTACTATCAATAAAGTATAATATATCTTTATTTTATATTTTAAAAATCTCTCAGTTAAACTAAAGTTTTATGAATTGTCATTTGAAATCCATTTCATTTACAAGGAATGATAGTGTATTTAATTTAATGTAGGAGTACAATAATGAAATTATTTTGTAACATTTTGCCCTAAATTATCTTAAGGTATTGATTATAATTTTAGAATAAACTTTTCTTTACTGTTCTTGAAATCATTATTTTTAAAGGATGCTTTCAAATGTTCTCCTTTTTGAGTTATTAAATGCAAATGTAAATAGTCCCAAACCATGTAACATTTTTACAAATTTCCCACTAAAGGAACCTTATAAAAATTCTTTTAAGTCAGTTTTGCCATTAGCACTGTCTTTAAGTTTCACTCTTTAAATCTGCTCTCTCCAGTATGCTGCCATTTGTGCATCCTTAAACTTAAAACAATCTAATTTCATAAATGCAAAAGCCCTTGTCAAGTGTTTTGTAACTAAACAGTTCGTAATTACTCTACTGCTCATGACAGATAGAAAATATTTCTATCATTGTCAAAAACTCTATCGAATAGAGCTATACTATTTTATCACTCTATATTATCAATTTTCAACAAGATCAAACAAAAGCCAATATTTTCACTATAAATATTTATTTTGTCCATTATTTCTTCAAATCAGCCCTTGGCCCTTTATCTCTCTCTTAATTCATGTATTAGTCCACTTGATGCCATCTAGTTGACTCCCATAACTCATATATTAGTCCACCTGATGGTATCCAGTAACATCTATAAGTTCTCTTCATTCTTTTTTTCTTGTCTAATCTGGTAATTTTAAATGAACTGTCTTTAAGTTCACTGATTTTTTTCTTTAGTGTGGTTAAGTCTGTTCTCGAATAATTCTAGTAAATCTTTCAATTTAATTATTGTAATCCAGAATTTCAATTGGATTCTTTATAGTTTCTATCTCTTTGTTGGTATTTCATTTGTGCATTATTTTCTTACTTTTAGTGTTGTCCATTTTTTTTTCTTTAAGCAAATGGAACATCTTTAAAATGGTTATTTTAAATTGATTCTCAGGTATTTCATAGCTCGTTCTTTAGAGTCAGTTCCTGGACTTCAGTTTTTTCCTTTGACTGGGCCATGATTCCCTGCTTCTTTGTATGCCTAAACATCTTTTATAGAGGTGGGGGCATCTGAAATAAACAGACACCTTATCTAGTCCTTAGGGACTGACTTCATATAGGGGAAAACCTTCACCAAGCAGCCTGATAGAGAGTTTAGGGACCTCACCAACCTTTTCTGAGGATGTATCTTCTTGGACTTGTACATTTAATTTCCTAAAAAGATTTTCCCAGTTCTACTCAGAAGCCTATAATCTTTCATTCTTCTGGTATCTTTCTGCAGTACTATATTTTCATTGGTGCTATAATAAGCCATGGTGCTCTCATTTTTGTTCTCAGCAGCCCCAAATGGTGTCCATATTATTGTTCCTATAAGCACTCTCAATCAGGTGAGACAAAAACCAGTCTTTCAGGCAGCCTGACAAAAGGCCAGAAAAATGGATGCATGTTCTACTCTTCTTTTTCCGTAGGTTAACAAAAGCCAGGAGTTAGCTATTTTTCTGCCTATCATGTTACACTATGCCAGAGAGGGATTGAAGCTTGGGCATGTTAAATGCCAAGATTTTCCTGTCCATTTAGATGCATCTCTTCTTTCCTTTATGCTCACTTGGTATAGTACAATCTCTTAACTGCTTTTTAAAATTCTCACAGAGTAAACTTTGTACATATATTGTTTAAGCAGTGATTCTATGGATAAGCAATGGCCAGAGACTTCCTTTTTTCCATATCACCGAATTTTTAATAATTTTAAACATTAAATAAAAGTAATGCTTGGTATTCAATTAATAAGCCTCAAACTAAATTTAAGAAGAATATACCTATGTAGAATGAACAATGTGTATTTGTACTTAATACCACACCAAGAAACATGGCTTTTTCTTAAATAAAGCTATTCTAAAACAGTCTCATATGCCAAAGATTTACTAGTCTCATCTGCCAAAGATTTACCTCATTTATGTATGAACTTAAAATATAAACACACTTTATTTTTAGCACCAAGTATTAGAAGTTCAATTTCTTTAATTTCCAGGAATTTAGCTGTATTTAGACAACCACATGTTAATCACTAAACCAATCAGAACTGAGTTCCTTCAAGAGATTTTATAGTCTAATCTGGGAATTCCATCCAGAAGTAAGACATTATTATATATTCAAACAATGAAATGTAAAGGTCTTTCAAAGTTATTGACATGTACACATGCAGACATACAGGGAAAGTTTATAACTTTGACTCTTAGATTTCAGCCATGAGTCAGCATAAACAGAAACATAAAACCCACCAGTCTAGATAACCACTCTTGTTGGTGTGAAATTCACAACTGATTTGAGCTCAAACTAGAAAAATATAAAAAGGTCAACAAACCACATTCTCTGCCAACTTGTACCCAACAGAGACAAAATCTCTATAAACCATTAATGCATTTACAGAGCTCATCAAATGGTAAGACTATGAAGTAAAATTATTAACCAGCTTTCCAATGATGGGATATAAGTTGGCTTAATGACTAGATCATAAAACAAAATTTCCAACCTCTCCTGCCAGTGACGGAAAATAATTTCCTGGCTAAAACCAAACCAAAACACAAAATTAGTAGAACGAAAAATGAAAACAAGAGGGGTACCTAGGTGGTTCAGTGGGTTAAGCATTGGACTTTGGCTCAGGTCAAGATCTCATGGTCTTGGGATCAAGTTCAGTGAGGAGTCTGCTTCTCCCTCTTCCTCTGCCCCTCCCCCTGCTTATGCTTTGTCTCTCTCTTAAATAAGTAAATAAATCTTCTTTAAAAAATAAAAAATAATTTAAAAAATAAACAAGAAAAACAGAGTCATCAAATTTCTAAGCCACTGAGGATTAACCTTTGGAACCCAAGAAAATTAACATTTACATTGCACACTGAGGAAGTTTACCTTGCTGTGGTAAACTTCCTCAGTGTGCAATGTAAATCCATCCAGCATCCTACCAGAAGACCTCCAAAACTTTTAAAAGATAATTTTAATAAAAAATAATATAATGACTAATAAAATAAAAATGAACATGTATTAAAAATTTTATTTGTGCTTATTAAATGAGGATACCAGACAGATGTTATCACTGGTTCAAAGAAAAACTTCTATGGAGTACATGAAGTGAATTGCAAATGGGGCAAAAAATGGTTTATCTACATTTGAGAGGGAAATCAGTAGAAACTCCATGGAACAAGACAGAATTTACTTCAGTTTGCCCAAAGAGCTCAAAGACCATGAACAGCCAGAAGCATGTAGTATGTGATAGTGCATACTGTTCCCTTGAAACACACACCCCCCTCACACCAGAATTTATTTGCAAACCAAATAAAACGGGAAAAATCTATGACACAGAAATTATGGTTTATGAAGAAAGCACTACTGAATCTCCAAACAATGAGTGACACAAAGATTAATTCTGCCCCCTGGAGCTAGTATTAAATTTGGAGATATTTTTGATATTTTACATTTATTTCCTTTTAGATTTTCAAAGCACTGATTAAAATAAAGTAGTCTTCTTTTGCTTGATAGCTCTTTGTCAGTTCAATATAAGAAAATTTTCAGTAATTAGGGCTATTGAAAAATGGCATGTCTGCCCCTGGAGTGAGATTCCCAACACTAAAGGTATTGAAGCAGTGCTAAATGACTAGTTACTAAGGATGTCTTACAAGGGAATTCCTGCACTATATGGGAGGCTGGATTCCGTGACCGTTAAGTTCCCTTGCAATTCTCAACTCCACAGTTAGAGACTAGCTAGATGTTCTAATAACACATATTACTGTCCTTAAAAACAATTTACCTTAAAGTCTTAGTCACACTTTAATTTTCATTTTATTTTTAATTGAAGTATTTCCAAACCATACGTTGACAAAAATTACAATTTGTAGGTTCTAGATACAATATGTTCACTCATATATGAATTGAAAAATTTTAAATCCTCTGTAAGTGTCAGTTAGCAGACTGCAGAGAGAACTTTCTCAGCATGATCTCACAGCATGGTTCAAAGGGAAGGAATAGAGCCTGCCATAATGTTTAAAATCAAGAGAATCAAAGAAGTTCACTTGGGAGGTGTATTCCTTAGCAGTCATACTTTTGTTAAGATTTCAGCTTTCGGGTCCTCCTCATTCCTGTCTTCCTCTCAATCTCTGTCTCTCAGAACATAATACATATCTGAGATTGTATACAGCATTTTTTTCTTTGCTTCAGGGTTAAATTCAATACTATTATTAATGACTGAGTGACTTTTTTTTTTCTTAAATGTGTATTCTACAGCCTACTTACTTGACCTATATATTATGGACACCCCAGTCTGAATTCCAAATAAAACACTACATCTCTATGATATATTGAGACACTCTAAGCCTCCCATTTCCAAACCTGAAAAATGGATAACCATTCACACCACAAAGAGCTAAAGTGAAGTAAACAGGTGAAGTGCTCAGTTGAGGGACAGGCCATCACCAAATGGTATCTATTTTTGTATGAGAATCAGCAAGATCTGATTGCTTTATGGTGACAATGGTGAACTTTATCTGAGCCCTCCAATCCTGGAAAACAGAGATGATTAAACAAATTTCCCTACCACTTTGTGTTCTGAAAGAGCTCTGCCTTCCATGTATGACTTAGGTGAGACTCACAGGTGCCTCCCTATGACAAGGCCTGACACAGAGCCTTCAAATTCCCATTCTTGCTTCATAAATGATTAATTGAAATGTCTGTACCCACTGACCAATGTGGATAACGTATCTACTACCTTGGCTTGAACCAGCTTAACGAAAGCTTCTGTCCCTCCCCAAAGCCTCTGAACTTTGACACACATTCAGCCTGAGAGAACATAACAACCATTACTTAAGAGTCCCTCCAGAGCACTGACCTTAGGGAAAAACATTCTCTAGTCAACTATATGATCATGTGATCATGCCACATTTTCATCCTGCTTCCTCACACCCAGCTTCTTCTCTAGCCTTGTTCACTGACCCTTATAAAAGAAAAGACCTTATCTACCTGACCATGGAAATGCTTATAGATCTCATGATTGAAGCATTCTCCCCATAGCGCTAGTTCCTCTTGCAATAATTCTTTTGAACAAAGTCCCTCATCACCTACATCCAGATTTGTTTGTATTTGACAATATCAGGATTATTTTTGCCTAATTACTATTTATTTCTATTTAATGCTCCTCCACATAAATTGAAGAATATTTTAAAGAAAACCAAAAAATCAGTAAGTATAATATTTACTGGCAATCTTTCACAAAATGTGTATTTATCACACTGAACTATAGATATCAGAATGATGTTCAGTCTTAATCACTTTCAAAATGATATGCCTGCAACTGGTAGCCTTGAAAATGATGAGGCAAATGTCCTCTACAGAAAGAGAGGAACAAACTTATTATCACATGGGTTTCTGTATAGTAGCTTCCAAACTGGAGTTTCCAATGGTTGTTCACTCGTGCTTTGTCCCTAGGAATCATTTCAACCCTTGTTTCCAAACTCAAAGTATGATTTTTAAAAATGTGTTTCATGCATGACTATAGTGTTTTTTTTTTACTATGGTGTTTTAAAGAAAGAGATAAGAGCAGGCAAATCAATTGTCAATTACAACTTTTTTCCCCATTATTCTGGTAAATCCTAACTTAGGGTAACTATGTTAATAGTATCCATACACACTTAATATGACCTTGTGCAGCACACTGAGAATACACACATTCCCTAATTAATTGACATAAACCAGAGTATGAAACACAGAGAGAATGACAGGTTTCCAAAACACTCTGAATTATTAATAACTCCAATGTTTTCCACATAAGAGAACCAGAAATACTGAAAAAAAATGTACTATTTGACAAAATGGATGATCTTATTCTTAAGGTTGGAAGATGTTTAAAAAATGAGACTTGGGTAACTGTTTCCAGAAACAAGTTCAAAATTAGTAAGTTCTCTTACACAACATGTCAACATAGTAGTTCTCACTTCTGGCTGCCCGTAAGAATGACCTGATGACATTAATAATACGGATGCTCAGCTTCACCCTAAACCTCCTTGCTTGCAAACTCTGAAAGTCAGGGCCAGGAATATGTTAAAATATGTAAATCTTGCCAGGTGATTTGGGTGCACAATCAAGATTAGGCAAGGCATAAAGCTACAAGCATTCTTTGCCTACGGTAATCAAAAGAACTAGGTTACTATATTCTTTAGAGATAGCTGTACTTCTCTTGCCTTAAGCATGAATCTCCTTTAAAAAAATGATGCGCAGTTGGTGTGCTCCCCACACTCAAAGTATCAAAACCTATCACAACTGAAAAAATAAAATCAGTTTCAGGCTTATGGAAGGACAGGCACAATAATTAAAAATCTTGTAAAAAATCTTGATTTAATAGGTAGACTAGCTTTTATGTTACCATTTCTTTCCCAAGAACAAAATGAGTATACATTCCATTCAATATGAATTAAATTTGGCATGGATACACAAAAGGACTGTAACTTACAAGTTCTTTTACTGCCAATACTCAATTCAGTACAGAGGCATTATCCATGCTTTAAAGCCACAGCTGCCAGCTTGGGGTGAGTAGAGGGAATCAGGTCAAAAGTGATCTCAGAATCTGCAGCTCTAGGGTTAATCATGTCGTTTGCCAAGGTGGAATACCTGGACCTTTGCTCAGACAGTTAACTTGTTCCTCGGATTTAGCAGAGATGTCTAACGCCCCTCCAAGGCTGGTCCCCCCCCCACCCTTATCTAGCCATAAGGGACAATTATACTTGTTTGCCACCTCTCCATTAGTAGGATATTGAGAATAATTCTGGTCAAAGCTTTAAGGAAAGAGGTGATGTAGGTCACTTGAGGATCACATTTAATTTAAAGATTTTCAAGCACTCTCCTTCCTTCTGTCACAGTAACTGGCAGCATTCTACTTCATGAAGTCTTACCAGGCCTGAGTCTGAGTGAAGACAACATGTAGCATAGCTCACATCCCTCATCTCCATCCTAAAAAGGATGTGGCTGCCAGAACCAAAAACAAACACTTCTTTGGTTGTTTAGTTACACCGACTGATATTTGGGAATTGTTTCTTTTTGCAGTGTAATCTGGACTGTTTTGACTGTCAGGTTGGTGGAAACCCATTACCCAATGCAAAGTTATCAGGAGCATATGTATCTACTTTTGGAGCATTCACCTTTAGTATTTTTCAAGGGTGGGGAGAAATATTTTTTAACTCTCTAGAGGCAGTACCTCCAAAATCTAAAAGGAATGCTAAAAGAAAAACCTGATATTAATCATGTATGTCTAATCATGAGTCAAAGCCAGTGTGTTTTTCTAGCCACATATTACATTTTATGCATTATTCATAATTTAAATCAACCCTGTTCCTATGATCTTCCTCGATTAGTGAGCCTTAGAAATTGTCTTCTGGGTTGAATGAAATTCTGAACTGCTGAAACTGCACAATCATTAATCTATGGCATTATCACCATCTCCTTTCCCTATGACTCCTTAATCAAAGCATATATCCCTCAATAAGTTATGAAATCAACATGGTTCCTTCTGATTACATGTTAAGATTTTGGCTTTAAGTTTGGATAAAGGAAAGAGTTCTATCTAGGTAACCTCAATCAAAACTGATTACTGTTCTGAATTCTCCCCATTCTTTCCCTAGAGGTATGTGAAAAGCAAATTTAACACAAGCCAGCAGATTCCTATTTACTGCTAATTCATGACAACTTGGAAATGAAACCAAGACCATTTTAAATCTAAATGGAAGCATGAAATGAGAAAACACAAAGTTCCACTTATACTGCCAACTTCCTTATAATAACAACATGTTCATTATAAGGATGCTTGTTCATTGAAAAATATTGCAGTGGACACAAACATTACTGAAGTGTGGCTTACACAGTAGTCACTTAATTTTCACACAAAATAATTAATTCAAGATAACCCACATGTGTATGATTTCCAATCAGATAATCCATGCTTGAGAAGTTTCTCTAATTCATCATCATTTGCACAAACTGAAACAGGCATTTGCAACATTATTATAGCCATGAAGATTATCACTTACGAAAGTAATACGTATAGAATTTTATTTCTAAATTCCTTCTATATTTTAAATAATAGCAGTATCTGAATAAACATTGATGAGGATACTTCAGACTTACTACTTTAAGATTTTTTAAGAGTATTTTTAGGTTCACAACAAAATTGAGAAAAACGTACAAAGATTTTCCATATGACCCCTGCTCCAACACATGAATCACCTCCCCCATTATCAGTACCACTCACAAGAGTGGTAAATTTTCACAATTCATGAGCCAACATCAAAACTTCTTAATCAGCCCAAGTTCACAGTTTACATGGTGGTTCATTCTTGGTGTTGTACATCCTATGGGTTTGGACCAATGTAGAATGCCATATACAACATTACAGTAGCACACATAATATTTTCACTGCCCTAAAAATCTTCTGTGCTCTGCCTAATAATCCCTCATCCCAACTCAACCCCTGGTAACCACTGACCTTTTTTGTCTCTAAGGTTTTCCTTTTTCAGAATGTCATATCATTGGAAACGTAAAGTATGTAGCTTTTCAGACTGGCTTCTTTCATACAATAATACGCATTTAAGATTCCTCCATGTCTTTTCGTGGTTCAATAGCTCATTTCTTTTTATACTGCTAAACAGTATTCCATCGTCTGGATGTACCAATTTATTAATCCATTCACTTACTGAAGTACATTTTGGTTGCTACCAGATTCTGGCAATTATAAAGCCACTATATACACATCTAAGTGCACATTTTTGCATGGACAGAAGTTTTCAACTCTTTTGGGTAAATACCAAGGAGTGATATTGCTGAGTTTTATGGCAAGAGTGTATTTGGTTCCATAAGAAACTGCCAAACTGTCTTCCAAAGTGGCTGTACCATTTCTCATTCCCACCAGCAAATGAATGAACGTTTCTTGCCCCTTAGCCTCACCAACTATTTGGTGTCATCAGTGTTCTGGATTTTGGCCAGTCTAACAGGTGTGTAATGGTATCTCATTGTTTTAATTTGTATTATACTATGACATATGTTGTTAAACATCTTTTCCAATGATTATTTGTCATCTACAAATCTTTTTAGAATGTCTGTTCAAGTCTTGGGCCCATTTTTTTTGACGTTTTATTTTTTAATTTTTTTAAATTCTTTATTTTTTATAAACATATATTTTTATCCCCAGAGGTACAGGTCTGTGAATCGCCAGGTTTATACACTTCACAGCCCTCACCAAAGCACATACCCTCCCCAATGTCCATAACCCCACCCCCCTTCTCCCAAACCCTCTCCCCCCAGCAACCCTCAGTTTGTTTTGTGAGATTAAGAGTCACTTTGGTTAGTACTTGGATGGGGGGGGGCATTTTTTTAAAGTGAGTTGTTTGGTTTCTTACTATTGAATTTTTAGAGTTCTTCATATATTCCGGATAATAGTTCATTATCAGGTGTATCTTTTTCAAATATTTTCTCCCAGTCTGAGCCTCGTCTTTTTACTCTTCTGACTTGTCTTTTGCAGAACAGATATTTATTTTCACGAAGTCCAGCTTATCAATCAGTTCTTTCATGGACTCTGCCTTCAGTGTTTTATAAAAAAAAAATAGTCACCATACCCAAGGGTCACCTACGTTTTCTTCTATGTTATCTTCTAGAAATTTTACCAGGGATTTGGGGGGAGATTTCCCTGTTTGGCTGGTTTTGAGTTAATTTTTGACAAATACAGATTGTATATACTTAAGGTGTATGATATGATGTTTTGATATGTGTATACATTGTGAAAAAATTACCACAATCAAACTAACAAGTCCAACACCTCACATAGTTACCTTTCTCTTCTGTGTGGTGAGAACATTTAAGATCTACTGTAAGCAATTTCATGAATACAATATATTATTAATTACAGTAACCATGCTGTACATTAGGTCTCAAGAATTTATTCATCTTATAACTGAAAGTTTATACCATTTAATTAATATTTCCCTTTTCTCCTCTAATCCTAGCCTCTGGTAATCACTATTCTAATGTTACTATGAGTTTGACTTTTTTCATAAGATTTCATATTTAAGTGAAATAAAATGGGTTTTCACTGTATCTGGCTTATTTTATTTAGCTTGGTATCCTCCAGGTCCATCCACATTATTCTATAAGGTAGGATCTCCTCTTTAAATACTGAATAATATTACTTACACACACACACACACACACACACACACATACACACCTTTTTATCCATTCACTGTCAAAGGATACTCACATTGTTTTGGTATCTTGGCTACTGTGAATACTGATGTGATAAGCATGGGAAGACAGAGAGATCTCTTGACAGTGATTTTATTTAGGAGTTTTAGAGTTTTGTATTCAATATTTAGGTATGTGATCTATTTTGAATTGAGTTTTGTGAAGAGTAGAAGATCTATGTCTAAAATTTGTTTGCATGTGGATGTTAAAAAGGTATCTTTGCTCCAAAATGCTATACTATTTTAAATATTATTTCCATGTTGAACACAAAATTATTCACATTACCCAGAGAATGATGCCTTAATTTGAAGTAGAATAAAAATATTTACAGAAGGGCAATGGAATAAAGTTCTGCCATCCAAGCCTCCCTCAAAAAAATTGAAAAATCCAGAATACACCAGCTGACTCTACACCTTAAAGATCTGGAGAACCAACAACAAATCAAACCAACTCCACAGCTAAGAGGGGAAATAATCAAGATTAGAGCTGAGATCAATGAGGTAGAAACCTGAGATACAATAGAACGTATCAATGAAACTAGAAGCTGGTTTTTTGAAAGAATCAATAAGATTGATAAACCACTGGCCACACTAATCCAAAAGAAAAGAGAGAAAGTATAAATTAATAAAATTATGAATGAAAAGGGAGAAATCACAACTAACACCAAGGAAGTAAAAACAATCATCAGAAGTTATTATCAACAGTTATATGCCAATAAGCTAAGCAACCTAGAAGAAATGGATGCATTCCTGGAAAACTATAAACTCCCAAAATTGAACCAGGAAGAAATTGACAACCTGAATAGACCGATTTCTAGTAACGAGATTGAAGCAGTGATCAAAAATCTCCCAAAAAATAAGAGCCCAGGACCTGACGGATTCCCTGGGGAATTCTATAAAACTTTCAAAGAAGAAATAACACCTATTCTCCTGAAGCTGTTTCAAAAAATTGAAGCAGAAGGAAAACTTCCAGACTCTTTCTATGAAGCCAGTATTACCCTGATCCCCAAACCAGGCAAAGTCCCTACCAAAAAGGAGAATTTCAGACCAATATCCCTGATGAATATGGATGCCGTATCCAACAGTATATTAAAAAGATTACCCACCATGACCAGGTGGGATTCATCCCTGGGTTACAAGGATGGTTCAACATTTGCAAATCAATAAGAGAAGAGAGAAGAACCACATGGTCCTCTCAGTTGATGCAGACAACGCATTTGACAAAATACAGCATCCGTTCCTGATTACAACGCTTCAAAGTATAGGGATAGAATATTCCTGAACTTCATAAAATCTATCTATGAAAGACCCACAGCATATATCATCCTCAATGGGAAAAAGCTTGCAGCCCTCCCGTTGAGATCAGGAACACGACAAGGATGCCCACTCTCACCACTCTTGTTCAACATAGTATTAGAAGTCCTAGCAACAGCAATCAGACAACAAAGAAATAAAAGGTATCCAAATTGGCAACGAAGAAGTCAAACTCTCTCTTCGCAGATGACATGATTCTTTATATGGAAAACCCAAAAGACTCCACCCCCAAACTACTAGAAATCATACAGCAATTCAGTAACGTGGCAGGATACAAAGTCAATGTACAGAAATCAGTGGCTTTCTTATACACTGACAATGAAAATACAGAAAGGGAAATTAGAGAATTGATTCCATTTACTATAGCACCAAGAACCATAAGATACCTTGGAATAAACCTAACCAAAGAGGTAAAGGATCTGTACTCAAGGAACTACAGAGCACTCATGAAAGAAAAGATGGAAGACCATTCCATGCTCTTGAATCGGAAGAATAAACATTGTTAAAATGTCTATATTGCCTAGAGCAATCTGTACTTTTAATGCGATTCTGATCAAAATTCCACCGGTACTTTTCAAAGAGCTGGAATAAAGTTCTGAACATAAAATCTCAACCACTTATTGGCATGTGTTAACGACCAGGAACTCCAAAAACCTATTATACACCTGCTATGTCACCTGGCCTCATCAATTACTGAGTTTCTCCCCCCTAGATTTTAAGTTACTGTGATTTATTTTTTCTCTTTATACCATGTTACTTGATGTTTTTTACCCTTTTTCTCATAAGGAAGAACAACAATTAAACAATGGAGAAGTAAATATCCAAATGGAGTAGACAGAAGACAATAGGCCAAATACACCCCAATTTCCAATCTTCAAATATAATATCCACACAATTTTAAGATCATCTTTATTCTTCCTAATAATGGCATGAGATAATAAATAAAACCACAACCATTCTACTAAAATCTGTATTTGCATTATCTCATATCATCACAGCACCACGATGAAGTAAATACTAATAATGCCTTCATTTTACTGAGAAACTTAACTTCATATAAGTGGCTGAACATCGATTCAAACATAGGTCTACCAGAGTTGAGAGCCTAGGATTTTTTCATCTATCTATAAGAACAACCCTTGAACTCTTCTTTCTCTTTGCTGTAAAACATAGTTTCTTGGAAATGGAAAGAAAAGAGAAGGCATATAATGAGGTTTTCTATCAAGAAGCTAGTAAGAGAAGAAAAAGGTTGTAATTCTCTTTTGTAGATAATGGGGCTTATTAGACGATAATATTTTGTGTCATGCTAGAGTTCCACTTTGCAAACTTTTATTATCCTTCTTTTGAATGTTTTCCCCCCAAGTATCTATTCTAAAATACCTTTCAGCACAAGGTAATACCAACTGGCATGAACAAGCTAGTGAAAACCACAAAAACAAAAAGACCTAATTTAAGGACCTTTTGCCACAGATGACAAAACTAGCTAACAATTAATGATCAGTGACTTTCTTTCCATGAAAATCCATTTTTACAAATATTTAAAGCAATAGGTAATCCAGAGTATGCTGTTAAGATACATAATAAACACATACTTGCTTCCTCAAAAATATCATTTTTATAAGAACATTTACTTAATATGTATGATCTGCTAACTATGCTAACTCGGTGTAAGTTTTATCAGATGTACTAATGTACTATGTACTAATACACAGACACACTGGAGTGACATATAATTTGTATTCTGAACTAGGATCATTTTGAGAATGAAGAAAAATGTTATTAATAATTGAGCAGAAATATGGTCTTAAAACTAAACTCAACACCAACTCCATAGCTGAAGAAAGTGAAGGCTGAAACAATTTTAAGTAGTGTGTCCATAGTTATATCATAATGATGTAACAAATCTAAGTCTTGCCTTAGATAAACAGGACAACAAAGTCAATATTGTAAAATGTAGTCACTATTAGTGGGGTGTACAGTACAGTGCAGTGGTTCTCAAAATTTAACATATGTCAGAATCACTTTGGGATGATTGATAAAAATTACATTCCTGGGCCCCACCCCAGGAGTTTGTGACCCAGGAGTTCTGATGTAGGGGTCGGAAAATTTACATTTTGCAAGGACAACTCTCTTAGGATGTTCTGATAAAGATGGGTTGTTGCTAAATTTGAAAATGCACACTTTTTCTATCTGAACAAGCACTTATCAGTCAATAGTTCATTTTACTTAAATCAGCGTGGTCAGAAAATAAAGAATAAAGGAAAAGAAGACAATGAAGACTAAGCCTGGTCCTACTGTAAATTACCAACCTATTAAACTCTAAAAGGTACAGTATAACTAAAAGTGCTTTGTCAAAAGTGGGGTTAGATCACCTTGTATGTGTTATCTCATTAAGGCATGTCCTTAAATATTTTAAGAACACTTTCTTGCCCAGAGATTTCTTTATATGTTCCTTTTAATGTTATGTTCCTTCAGATGACTCTAAGCAAAAGCAAGCTGCTTTTCTTTAACTTAGTGCTAGAATTCTATCATTTCTTACTTGTAAAGGTTAAAAATTGTGTTATAAATAACAAAATACAACTAATACCAAAAGATAACACTGACATTTTAAAAACACAAACTAAGCCACAAAGCAGTATTTTCATTTACTCTACTTAGCTTAGTAACTTTCCTGACATAAGTAGGAACTTCCCAAATATTTACTTAATTTGTAACAGAAAACTTTAGAAACCATCATTCCTTATAGAAGTAACTTGAGAACAATCCCCATACAATGTGGACAGTACCACTTTGGTTATTTCCATTGTACATAGCAAAGTACACTATTTCCCCCAGATTCCCTATGGAATTAAATAACACAAACTATATCACAAAGCCATTTAATTAGCAAGGAGTTAGCATAATACATATATGCATGTGTGCAGGAAAAGCCTACCACAATTGAATGCCCAGTTGTACTTGATTAGCAAGGAGACAGGAAAATTTGAGTTAAGGCCAAGTTTTCAGAGACAGCATCATAAAAGATATATAAAGTAAAATTAAAAATCAATTATCATATGGTTTCACTTATTTGTGGAGCATAACAAATAGCATGGAGGACATGGGGAGTTAGAGAGGAGAAGGGAGTTGGGGGAAATTGGAAGGGGAGGTGAACCATGAGAGACTATGGACTCTGAAAAACAATCTGAGGATTTTGAAGGGGTGGGGGGTAGGAGTTTGGGGTACTAGGTGGTGGGTATTATAAAGGGCACGAATTGCATGGAGCACTGGGTGTGGTGAAAAATAATGAATACTGTTATGCTGAAAATAAAAAATAAATTAAAAAAAAAATCTATTTAGATGTATAACTTTCCTTTCCTTAAAGTAAAAGCATGAGGATAACAGTACCTATATTTTAAAAAGTGTTTACCTATAAGAATCACAAAGTGTTTTCATATTTCTATTTCACAAATGGTTAAATTTCCTAAAAAATGCAAGCAAGTTGTTATTTAATGATAAAACCAAAGCACAAAGAGGTCAGGAGATACACAATATCAGACAACAATCCACTGGTCAAATATTTAAGTAAACTAAAACCTACAACAAAAAGACAAGCCAATTAAAAAACAATACAGAATATGTTTGGAAGATCCTTAAAATGTTAAATACAGAGTTATCATACAACAAAGCAATTACAATTCTAGGCATATTTCTAAGATAACTCAAAACATATATTCCAACTAGAACTTGTCCAAAACTCTTCATAGCACCATTATTCACCATAACCAAAAAGTACTAACAATCTGATGAATATCAATTAATGCATGCAGAAATATAACGTGATCTATCCACAACATGGATGATTATTATGTGATAGAAAGGAAAAAAGCAGTAAAATGCATGCATGCTATAATACGGATAAACCTTAAAAACATTATGCTAAGTGGAAGAAGACAGATCCATGAGGCTATATATTGTACACTATCTTTTATATGAAATGTCTAGAAGAGGCAAATCTTTGGAGAAGGAAAGATCAGTAGTTGCCTAGAACTAGTCGTAATAAGGAAATAAGGAATGGATCTGAAGTTTCCTTTTCAGTTAGTGGAAATTTTCTAAAATTAGCTGTGGTAATGGGGGTGCAAATTTGTAAACACAGTAAAAGCTATTACATTTTATGTTTTATGTGGGTTTAATTGTATGTAAATTCTACCTCAATAAAGCTGTTAAAAAGCCAAGTAAAAGATAAAACTTACACAAGATATCATGTAGCTGTTCTCTTTAAAATGGTTAATGTTAGACTATTTCATCCAATGACAGCAGAATACACATTCTTTTCAAGTGCACATGGTATGTCCTCCAGAAGAGACCATATGTTGGGCCACAAAATAAGTTTCAACAAATTCAAAAAGACTGAAGTCATACCATGCATATTTTTTAAATACAACCCTATAAAACTAGAAATCAACCATAGGAAAAATTCTAAAAAGAACAAAAATACATGGAAGCCAAACATGTTACTAAACAATGAAATGGTCAACCGAGAAATCAAAGAGAAAATTTTTTAAAAAATGGAGGCAAGAGACGCCTGGGTGGCTCAGTTGGTTAAGCAGCTGCCTTCGGCTCAGGTCATGATCCCAGCGTCCTGGGATCGAGTCCCACATCGGGCTCCTTGCTTGGCGGGGAGCCTGCTTCTCTCTCTGCCTCTGCTGCCACTCTGTCTGCCTGTGCTTGCTCTCGCTTCTCTCTCTATGACAAATGAATGGGTAAAATCTTTAAAAAAAAAAAAATGGAGGCAAATTAAAATGAAAACACAATGGTCCAAAATCTTTGAAATGCAGCAAAAGATGTTCTAACAGTGAAGATTATAGCAATACTGGCCTAAATGAAAAATCAAGAAAAATCTCAATAAATTTATACCTAAAGAAGCTAGCAAAAGAAGAATGAACAAATCCCAAAATCAGCAGAAGGAAGGTAATAAAAATCAGAGTGAAAATAAATGAAATAAAGACAAAAACAACAGAACAGGTCAATGAAACCAGGAGCTAGTTCTCTGAAAGCATCAACAAAATTGTTAAACCTCTTGCCAGACTCACCAAGGGGAAAAAAAAAGGGGGGGGGGACTCAAATAAATAACATCAGAAATGAAGAAGTAAAAATGGACACCAGAAATACAAAGGATTATAAGAGACTACTATGAAACACTATATGACAACAAATTAGAAAACCTAGAAGAAAGTATAAATTCCTAGAAACATTTTATTCAGTAATGAAAAGCTCCCCAAAACACAAGTCCAGGATCACATGGCTTCACAGGTGAATTGTAACAAACACATCAAGAGTTAATACTTACTCCTCTCAAAGTTTTCCAAAAAAAATAGAAGAGGAAGAAAAGTTTCTAAATTCATTCTATGAAGTCAGCATTACCCCAGTACCCAAAACAGATAAAGATAACATAAAAAAAAACACCCTAAAATCCTAAAGGCAGTATCTCTGATGAACAAAGATGCAAAAATCCTTAACAAAATTTTAATAAAACAAATCCAATCATATGTTTAAAAAATCATTTACCAACATCAATTGGGACTTATTCTTGCAATGCAAGAGGGGTTCAATATTCAAAAATCAATGTGTTACATCCTATCAAGAGAATGGATAAAAACCATTTGATCATTTTAATAGATATAGGGAAAGCATGTGACAAAATTCAATATCCATTCATCACAAAAACTCAATAAAACAGGTTTAGAGAGAACATGCCTCAATATAAATTAAGGCCATCTATGAAAAACACACAGCTAATACTATACACAATGTGAAAAACTGAGAGCTTTTCCTCTAAGACCAAGAACAAAACAAGGATGTCCACTCTCACCACTTTTATTCAATGCATGCTGCCAATACAAGCCAGAGCAATCAGAAAACAAAGAGTGATAAAAGGTATCTAAATTGGTAAAGAAGAAATAAAACTTTCACTTTTTGAAGATGGCATACAGAAAGCCCTAAAGACTTCACCAAAAAACAAAAAACAAACAAACAAAAAAAAGAGGAGAACTGATAAATGAATTTGGTAAATTTACAGTCTACAACATCAATATAAGGAAATCAATCTCATTTCTATATACTAATAATGAAGTAGCAGAATGAGAAATTAAGAAAACTATCTCATTTACAACTGTCCCCCAAATTATCAAATACCTATAAATAAAATTAACCAAGGAGTTAAAAGACCTGTAGTCCACAAACTATGAAATAGTGATGAAAGAAACTGAAGATTTTATCAACAAAAGATATTTCCATTTGCTCATGCACTGGGAGAATAAATATGATAAATGTCCATACTACCCAATGCAAACTACATATTCAATGCATCCCTATCAAAATACCAACAACATTTTTCACAGAACTCAAATACTAAATTTGTTTGAAACACAAAAGATTCTGAATTGCCAAAGCAATCTTGAAAAAGAAAAGCAAGAGTAGATGTATGACAATTCCAGACTTCAACTTATATTACAAAACTGTAGTAATCAAAACAGTATGGTACTGTCACAAAAATGGACACAGATCAGTGGAACAGAAGAGGGATCCAAAAAAACCCACATGATTATAAAGTCAATTAATCTATGATAAAGGAGGCAATAATATGCAATGGGAAAAAGACAGTATCTTTAACAAGTGGTGATAGGAAAACTGGAGAACATGTCAAAGAATGCAACTGCAATACATTACACCATACTCAAAAATATATTCAAAATGGATTAAAGACTTACCATGAGACCTGAAACTATAAAAATACTGCAGGAGAACACAGTAACTTCTTTGACACTGGCTGTGCCAACTTCTTTCAAGATATGTCTCCGAGGCAAGGGAAACAGAAGCAAAAACAAACTACTGGGACTACACCAAAAGAAAAATCTTCTGCAAAGTAAGCAATCAATAAAACTAAAAGATAACCTACAGATTGAAAGAAGATATTTGCAAGTAACAATTGATAAAGGGTTAGTAACCAGAATATATAAAGAACTTATGAAACTCAACACCCAAAAAACTAATATTCCAGTTTAAAAATGGGCAGAAGGCATGAACAGATAATTTCCCAAAGAATACATCAAGACGGCCAACAGACACATGAAAAGATGTTTATCATCACTTATCATCAGGGTAATGAAAATCAAACTTACAATGAGGTATCACCTCACACATGTCAGAATGGTTAAAATCAACAACACATGAAACAATAGGTGTTGGTAAGTATGTGGAGAAAAAGGAACACTCATGCACTATTGGTGGGAATGCAAAGTGGTACATTCACTGTAGAAAATAAAATGGAGGTTCTGTAAAAATTTAAAAATAGAACTAACTTGTGATTCAGCAATTGCCCTACTGGGTATTTACCCAAAGAGTACACCAACACTAATCCAAAGGGATATATGCACCATTGCATTTTTAGCAGCATTATTTACAATAGCCAAAATAGGAAAGCAACCCAACTGTCCTCTAACTGATGAATGGATAAAGGTGCAGTATGTATATATACAATGTAATATTACTGAGGCATAAAAAAAAAGACAGAAATCCTGCCATTTGCAATTACATGGATGGGGCTAAAGAGTATAATGTTAAGCAAAATAAGTCAGTCTGAGAAAGATAAATTTCATGATTCCATATGTTGAATTTAAGAAACAAAACAAACAAGAAAAGGGAAAGAGAGAGAAAGTAAGAAACAAACTCTTAATTATAGAGAACAACCTGTTGGGTATAAGACAGGAGGAGTGTGGGAGGAGGGGTTAAGTAGGTGATGGGGATTAAGGAGTATGATTGTCAGGCTGAGCACAGAGTAATGTATGGAAGTGATGGAATTACTATATTGTATATCTGAAACTAATATAACTCTATGTTAACTAGCTAGAATTAAAATTAAAATTTTTTAAAAGAAGAATTAAACTATTGGGAATACATCCAAATTAAAAGCTTATGAAAAGTGAAGGAAATCATGAACAAAATAAAAAGTCAACCGGGGCGCCTGGGTGGCTCAGTGGATTAAGCCGCTGCCTTCGGCTCAGGTCATGATCTCAGTGTCCTGGGATCGAGCCCCGCATCGGGCTCTTTGCTCAGCGGGAGCCTGCTTCCTCCTCTCTCTCTGCCTGACTCTCCGCCTACTTGTGATCTTTCTCTCTGTCAAATAAATTAATAAAATCTTTAAAAAAAATAAAAATAAATAAATAAATAAATAAATAAAAAGTCAACCTACTGAATGGGAAAAGATATTTGCAAATGATATATCTGATAATGGGTTAATATGCAAAATACACAAAGAACGTATGCAATTTAACACACACAAAAATAATCCAATGAAAAATGGCCAGAAGACATGAGCAGACATTTTTCCAAGCAAGACATACAGATGGCCAAGAGATACATGAAAAGATGTTTAGCATCACTAATCATCAGGAAAATGCAACAAAACCACAATGACGTATTACCTCACACCTCTCAGAATGGTGAAAATCAGTAACAAAAGAAACAACAAGTGTTGGCAGTGGAGATAAAGGAAACTTTGGTACTGCTGGTGGGAATAAAACTGACAGAGCCACTGTGGAAAATAGTACGGAAGTTCCCCCTAAAATTAAAAATAGAACTACCTTATAATCCAGTAATCACACTACTGGGTATTTACTAGAAGAAAACAAAAGCACTAATTAAAAAATATACATGCACCTCTATTTGTATTGCAGCATTATTTACATTAGCCAAGATACGGAAACCACCCAAGTGTTCATTGATAGACCAATGGATACAGAAGATTGGTATGCCATACAATGAAATATGACCCAGCCCAAGACCTAAATGTGAGACAGGAATCCATCAAAATCCTTGAGGAGAACACAGAGAGCAACCTCTGTGACCTCAGCCATAGCAACTTCTTACTAGACATGTCTCCAAAGGCAAGGGAAACTTGAACTACTGGGACTTCATCAAGATAAAAAATCTTGGGGTGCCTGAGTGGCTCAGAGGGTTGAGCCGCTGCCCTCGGCTCAGGTCATGATCCCAGAACGGGAAGCCTGCTTCTCCCCCCGCCCTCTCTGCCTGCCTCTCTGCCTACTTGTGATCTCTGTTTGTCAAATAAATAAATAAAATCTTTTTTTAAAAAAAGATTAAAAAGCCTTTGCACAGCAAAGGGAACAGGCAACAAAACCAAAACACATCTGACAGAATGGGAGAAGATATTCACAAATGAGATATCAGATAAAGGGCTAGTATCCAAAATCTAAAAAGAACTTAACAAACTCAACACCCAAAGAACAAATGACCCAGTCAAGAAATGGGCAGAAGACATGAACTGACATTTCTCCAGAGACAACATACAAATGGCCAACAGACACATGAAAAAATGCTCTACATCACACAGCATCAGGGAAATACAAATCAAAGCCACAATGAGTTACCACCTCACACCAGTCAGCATGGCTAAAATCAACAAGTCAGGAAACGACAGATGTTGGCGAGGATGTGGAGAAAGGGGAACCCTTCTACACTGTTGGTGGGAATGCAAGCTGGTGCAGCCATTCTTGGAAAAAGTATGGAGTTTCCTCAAAAAGTTGAAAATAGAGCTATGCTATGACCCAGTAATCACACTACTGGGTATTTACCCCAGAGATACAAATGTAGGGATCCGAAGTGGCACATGCACCTCACATGTTTATAGCAGCAATGTCCACAATAGCCAAACTAAACTATGGAAGAGGCCAGATGTCCATCGACAGATGAATGGATAAAAAAAGAGGTAAACACACACACACACACACACACACACACACACACACACAATGGAATGCTACTTAGCCATCAAAAATGAAATCTTGCCATTCACAATGATGTGGATGGTACTAGAGGGTATTATGGTAAGTGAGATAAGTCAATCACAGAAATCTCACTGATATGTGGAATTTAAGAAACAAAACAGAGGATCATAGGGGAAGGGAGGAAAAAATAAAAATAAAACAGGATGAAATCAGAAAGGGAGACAAACCATAAGAGACTCTTAAAGAAAACTGACTGAGGGCTGCCGGAGGGGGAATAGGGGAGGGGGTAACTGGGTGATGGACATTAAGGAGGGCACATGATGTAATGAGCACTGGATGTTATATAAGACTGATAAATCAATGAACTCTACCTCTGAAATTACTAATACACTATATGTTAATTAACTGAGTATTTTTTTAAAAAGGAGTATGACTCAGCCATAAAAAAGAATGAGATCTTGTAATTTGCAACAACATGGGTAGATCCAGAGGATAAAATGCTGAGTGAAATAAGTCAGAGAAGGACAAATACTCTAGGACTTCACTCATATGTGGAAGAAACCAAACAAATGAATGAAGAAAAACAGAGATAACAAAAAAACAGACTCTTAAATATAGAGAACTGGTGACTGACAGAGGGAGGTAGGGGAAGGGATGGGTGAAAAAGATAAAGGGGATTAAAAATACACTCATTATAATGAGCACTGAATAATGTACAGAACCAATGAATCACTGCATTGTACACCTGAAACTAATATAATACTGTAAACTAATCACAATATTTTAAAAAAATGTAAAATAAAAAATGAAAAATAAAAAATAAAATGGTTAATATTACATGAATTTCACTTCAACAAAAAATATAAAAATACAACTTACAATTTCTCTTCATTTACCATATGTCCTAAGGGTTTTAATTAACATATTACTCCTTTATTTTAGCTCTCTAGTATATATGAAATTTATTTAATTATTTATACATATCAAGGTATGCAATGTCCAGCTATGGGTTTGACTATAATACACCATAAAGAAATAACAACTAATTAATCACCTTTATACATAATAACTTATGACTGTTGATTTTTTAAATTTATTTTTTAAATTTGTTTTTCAGTGTTCCAAAATTCATTAACTTTATACATTATAACATATGACAGTTATCAACTTTATACATTATAACATATGGCTGTTGATTTTTTTAAATTTTTAATTTTTTTAATTTACTTTTTTTCAGTGTTCCAAAATTCATTGTTTATGCACCATAACCAGTGCTCCATGCAATACGTGCCCTCCTTAATACGCACCACCAGGTTCACCCAAACCCCACCCTCACCCTCCAAAACCCTCGGTTTGTTTCTCAGAGTCCACAGTCTCTCATGTTTTGTCTCCCTCTCTGATTTCCCCCAACTCACTTCTCCTCTCCATCTCTCAATGTGTTTTATTAAGATTTTATTTATTTATTTGACAGAGAGAGATACAGTGAGAGAGGGTACACAAGCAGAGAGAGTGGGAGAAGAAGCAGGCAGCCCGATGTTGGGCTTGATCCCAGGACCCTGGAACCATGACCTGAGCTGAAGGCAAATGGCAAATGCTTAATAACTGAGGCACCCAAGCACCCTGTTGTTGATTTTTAAAAGTAATTACAATTAAATTAAAATTAAAAATTAGAAGCAAAGCTAAGGAGAGATGTTGGGAATTAAATTTCTAAACTTACTCTGCATGAAGGCAGTGCAGGTAATTCTGTGGGTATTCAAATGGAGAGTAATACAAAAATTTGAATTTTAAGGAAACATACAAGAAAAAGAAAACTAGGTTAAGAAGTTTAAAGGTAATGGGGCACCTGGGTGTCTCAGTGGGCTAAGCCTCTGCCTTCAGCTCAGGTCATGATCCCAGGACCCTGGGCTCAGAGCCCGCATCAGGCTCTCTGCTCAGCAGGGAGCCTGCTTCCCCTCTCTCTCTGTTCTGCCTCTCTATCTGCTTGTGATCTCTCTCTCTCTGTCAAATAAATAAATAAAATCTAAAAAAAAAAAAAAAGAAGTTTCAAGGTACTTAAGACTGTTAGAGTTTAAGAAATAAAATATTTGGGATACTTTAGTACCAATATTAATTTATATAACAGTTTTTAAATCTGAAATTTGAGACATAACCAATTAGTAAATTATCCCCATAGTTCTAACACTGTAAAACATGGTACATGGGATAGCTAAGAAATTGTTTTATCTTCCTTTGGATAAAAGTTTTTATAGTATAAATATATCATAAAGACAATGAAGATTTTACATCCTTAATGGGTAATTAAGACAAGCTTAAAATAAAATGAATGAGGAACTGGAGAATTTTTTAGTATAAGATGATATAAAATATATACATGTATCAGAGAAGCTTGATCATAGTAGACATCTCCACTGTGATTAAGCTACTAAGTGAGGACTTCTGGGAAGATATGAAACACAGTCTTAAAAGCAGTTACATAGAGAAGTTGGTGAACTACAGATTATCACCTATGAAATAAAAATGGTGCAGGAGGGAAGACATACAGAAATGGGTCCAAGCAGAAGGTATTCAGGGGGCAGTAAGAAGGCAAACCCTCTAAGAGATGAGGAGCCTCTATGAGCAGCTGGAGAACAGGCAGCAATGCAGGTAGTAGAGAACTATAGCTAAGCAGGAATACTAGGTTGAAGACTTGAGAAATGACCATAAAAAACAGAGGAAGGGACAAAGATACAAGACCTAAGCTAATACTAGGTAATGACAGAGGTGGCACATGGCATGAATTAAAGCAAAAAAAAAAAAAAAAGCAGACAGCAAGATAAAATAAATGTTATTGTACAAAACTACCTCATTCAATCTGAAGTACAACTCATTTCTCCCCAGCTTTACTGAAATATAATTAACATATAACAATGCATACATTTAAGGTATGGACAATAAGAAATCTTTAAATCCATAAGATGTCTTCATGTTCACTGCAGTATTATTCACAAAGATATGAAAACAACCCAAGAATCCACCGACAGAAGCATGAATGAGTATAAGGTAAAACGTAGTACATATAAACAATGGGCTATTATTTAGTCACTAAAAGAAGGAAATCCCCGGGGCGCCTGGGTGGCTCAGTGGGTTAAGCCGCTGCCTTCGGCTCGGGTCATGATCTCAGGGTCCTGGGATCGAGTCCCATATCGGGCTCTCTGCTCGGCGGGGAGCCTGCTTCCCCCTCTCTCGCTGCCTGCCTCTCCATCTACTTGTGATTTCTCTCTGTCAAATAAATAAATAAAATCTTTAAAAAATAAAAAAATAATAAAAAAAAAGAAGGAAATCCTGCTGTCTGAGAGAATGTGGATAGACTCTCAATGGCATTATGATAAGAGAAACAAGTCAGACAGGGAAAGACAAATACCTTAAGATCTATCAGACACATGAAAAAATGTTCATCATCACTAGCCCTCAGGGAGATTCAAATTAAAACCACATTGAGATATCACCTTACACCAGTCAGAATGGCCAAAATTAACAAGACAGGAAACAACATGTGTTGGAGGGGATGTGGAGAAAGGGGAACCCTCTTCCACTGTTGGTGGGAATGCAAGTTGGCGCAGCGTCTTTGGAGAACAGTGTGGAGATTCCTCAAGAAATTAAAAATAGAGCTTCCCTATGACCCTGCAATTGCATTCCTGGGTATTTACCCCAAAGATACAGATGTCGTGAAAAGAAGGGCCATCTGTACCCCAATGTTTATAGCAGCAATGGCCACAGTTGCCGAACTATGGAAAGAACCAAGATGCCCTTCAACGGACAAATGGATAAGGAAAATGTGGTCCGTATACACTATGGAGTATTATGCCTCCATCAGAAAGGATGAATACCCAACTTTTGTAGCAACATGGACGAGACTAGAAGAGATTATGCTGAGTGAAATCAGTCAAGCAGAGAGAGTCAATTATCATATGGTTTCACTTATTTGTGGAGCATAACAAATAGCATGGAGGACATGGGGAGTTAGAGAGGAGAAGGGAGTTGGGGTAAATTGGAAGGGGAGGTGAATCATGAGAGACTATGGACTCTGAAAAACAATCTGAGGGGTCTGAAGTGGCGGGGGGGTGGGAGGTTGGGGTGCCAGGTGGTGGGTATTATAGAGGGCACGGATTGCATGGAGCACTGGGTGTGGTGAAAAAATAATGAATACTGTTATGCTGAAAATAAATAAATTAATTTAAAAAAATAAAAGTAATAGAAGGAGTAAAAAAAAAAAATGGAACTCATCAAAACAGAATAGAATGGTGGCTTCCATGAGGCTCAGGGGTGGGGATTTGGGGAGATGTTGGTCAAAGGATACAAACACAACTTATTTTAAGAATAAAAACCGAGGGTTGGAGAGAAATCTGGACTAACTAAGGGTGAAAGAATTAGTAAATGACTAAATGAATTCCAGCACAGGTCTATGTGTGTCTCTACTTGCTATGCCTAATAATATGTGTTAGCTCTTCGAGTTTAAAGAAAAAGGCAAAATAAGAAACAAGGGCCAAGAGCAATAGGATAGACTCATAAATAAACTACGAATATGTCACTGTTCAGTTTTTAACTATAGTTTCTTCACAGTTACAGTGCTAGAAACTGAAGTACCTCTTTAAATAGCAGATTGTGAGAATATAACACATTGAAAAAAATATATATATAGGCCAGCTTTAGATTTCCTATAAGAGATAGTGGTAAAGTTAATACATTAAATATTGGACAAACCTAAAAATTTGTTACAGTTTTTAACTGAATAGGGCTCTTGGATTTAGTATATAAGAAAATGGGAGTTGGTTGAAGCTGTAGAATAGTAAGTGACCTACCTGGAAGCAGTTCCCAAAAGAGAAGTTTAACATTGACATTTGTTACTAAGAAAAATTGCAGAATATATTTTTTTCTCTCCATTTTCCTTACCTGAACAAAAACTCAAGCATATTTAAAATAATTTCCCCCATCCATGTGTACATCAGAACAGTGGCTTATGTTCAGAGATTCTGCAACATCTGAGTCTTGCTACTAACCACCTGTTTGACTCCAGTAAACCAAAGTCATATTTTTAAGTTTTCCCATTTAGCAATCCCCTTTTAGAAACAAATTATGGATAAGTTAAGTTTGTCTCTAAGAAAGAAAGACTCCCCCAAATAGGCTTAGTAAGACAGAAGTTTATTTCTGGCTCCCACTAGAAAAGTCGGCAGGCAAGAAGAGTCCAGGACAGCTTGGACACATCAGTGAAATCACCAAGAAGTTAACTCTGTCCAGGTCAATGTTCTACCAATGCCTAGAGTGTGGTACTTATCTTCATGGTCCAATATTACTGGTGAAGTTCCAGACATTACACCTCCATTCCACATAACAAGATGATAAAGGTGAAGATGGAGGACATGCTCTCTGCCTTTAGAATGCCTGTCAGTCCCACCACTTATAGTTTCCTGGAGACACCTTGGAGCAATGGTGGCTAGAAATTAGCTGCCTCCCATACTGACACATCTGACATCAAAATACTGACAAAAACCTTCAAGTACCAAGTCTCCTTGGCACTGGCATGTAATTCAAATCTTTTCCATGGCATTTTTAACTTTTGTACTTGAATACCAAGTATTTCTTACCTTTTAACCCCTTCAAAATGTCCTTAGCGCATTCCTCCTTATCACAGATGATAATCTTGTTTTCAATTTCAGTGAAAAATAAACTAGGAACTGTACTATCTCATGTTGTTATGACAAATGTGAAAAATTCCCTTAACTTCAGCTATCATGTAATAAATCTCTAGAATAGTTTAAGTGTAGACTAAGGAGTCAGATATACTGAGTTTAGAAACCAGCTCCACCATTTACTAGCATAATCCTTTGCATTTCATTTTCTGTTCCTATAAAATGGAAATAAGAGAACCTAGATTATAGGGTGATTCTGAGGATTAAATGAGTGAATAAATGTAAATTATTTGGGACAGTATCTGATATATATTAAGTGATGGCTATTATTATCATTATCTGAAGCCAAGCTATCTACTGGCTCAATGGATTCCCTTCCTTCACATCTATTCAAAAAAATCTGTTTAAAAATCCTCCTTTGTCTCTTGCATCACACATTTCCCCTTCTTTAATGGAAAATTTCTGTTAGTATTCACATGTACTATAACGTAACCCATTTTAAAAACAAATAGCCTAGGTTCTATTTCTTTACTAAACTACTAGGCTGTTTTGTTTTATAGCAAACTCCTTGAAAAATGTGCTTGTACTCCCTTTGTCTATTTCCTTGCCTTTGCTTTTCTTTTCTTTAAATTTTTCAATTTCTCCACTGAAACTCTTCTCAAAGTCAACAGTCTTTTGCATCTTGCCAAATCTAATGATCAGTTTTTTCAGTTCTCATCTTACTCAAGCTCTTCTTAGCATTTATTAATTGATAATACCTTCCATCTTGAAGCATGTTCTATTTAGAGTGGGGACCAAAACAATTCCAGTTTCCCTTCTAACTCCCTGGCTACTCCTTGTCCTCTGTGCAGGTTCATCTTTTGCTAGACATCTAAACTTCAAATACCCCAGGACTCAGTATTTGAACTTTTCTGCCTACACTCACTGTTTTGACAATATTATACAGACTCATGGTTTGAAATATCATTTACATTTTGGTGATTGTCAGGATTACATCTGTGTTTCAGATTTCTCTCATAAATTCGAGATTTCAATCTTTAACTGCCTACTCAACAGCTCCATCTGCATACAGAAAAGGCCTCACAAAACTAATACAGCTAAAACTAAATCCATGATTCTTGAAAATTCTCTTCCACCATAAATTTCCTCATCTTAGTAAATGGTATCACAACTCACCAGGTGCACAGACCAAACCATAGTAAACATCGCTGAATCAGTTCTTTTTTTAAAAAATCCACCTTCAGCTCAACAGGTCCTAATAGTTTTACCTCTACCTCTACTCATACTCTGAATCACCTCTTCCCACCACTATCACTACTTCCACCAGAGTCCAATGACCTTCATGACCATCATTTCCTAATGAGATACCATAATGTCTTGTTTAATGGTATACCTACTACCACTGAAGCTAACAGAATAATCTTGAAAAACGATATAGTTCCTAATACTGCCCTACGCACAGCCATTGCATGTCTGCCTTAGAGTTCTATGTAACTCTAACAGTGGCCCACAAGTACCTGCACAATAACTGACCTTATCTCATTATCACTCCTCCCCATACACCACTGTTTTTCTTCTATTCTTCAAATATACCAGCTTCATTCTCATTTCAGAGCCTCTTACACTGTAATTCCTACTGTCTGAACACTCTACTGCCAAATCGTCACATGACTTTATTCTCTCACTTCATTTACAACTCTCTCTGCTCAAATACCACCTTCTCTGAAGAGACTTTCAAGACCTCCCTATCTAAAATAGTTCTTCCCTCCACTTCCAACAACTCTTTTCATTATTCTCTGTAGTTTTTGTGAAAGTACCTCTACTGTGAAAATCATAGCAGATTTTCAATATTTATTTTGTTATCTTACTCCATAAAAATGCAGTAGGAACTATATGGCCAATACTTACTTTGCATATGGCACAGACACATAAAAATTATCTCTGAATTCACAAATTCAAGAATTATATATTTTATTTCATCTTTCCTACAAGCGGAAAGATGGGATAGAGAATCCTAAATGTAAACAAGACGTGAAAATTACTGAAACTCGGTTATACGGAACTAAATCACTACTATTTCAGGCCACTAAAGCCAAATTTCCTTTTCCTTTTCTTCTTCTAGAATACAATGTCCAAAAACCTGTAACATTTTAGGTTTAAAGGTTTCTTAAAAATTTTGGTAAAATCAGGGGCTGAGTACAAACCATAAGTGACTCTTAATCTCACAAAACAAACTGAGGGTTGCTGGCGGAGGGGGGTTGGGAGAAGGAGGGTGGGGTTATGGACATTGGGGAGGGTATGTGCTATGGTGAGTGCTGTGAAGTGTGTAAACCTGGCGATTCACAGACCTGTACCCCTTGGGATAAAAATATATGTTTATAAAAAAATAAAAAATTAAAATTAAAAAAAAAGTTATAATTAAAAAAAATTCACCGGAAAAAAATTTTTGGTAAAATAAATTATGCTATATATGAAGTAGAATTGTCACGGGGTGTGTCACTGTGGGAGAAGAACATATTTAATACTGGCATTCCAAAGTCTTTCTTAGTTAGAAAAACAATCTACACAACCCCCCACAAATTAAAGCAAGAATATGAAGAGAAAACCAAAGTATGTTGGTAAAACGAACACATTTTGGGCAATGCTTAAAAGTATAAAGAACATATAAATGGCAAATGTAACATTTTAAATAATATGAAATATTACTGAATTTATTCTTGTCTACTATTATAGATAGCTATAATATAAGCAATATGCAGTAGAAACATTGAACCATCTCAAGATTTTCATCCACAAAACCCCTTACCATGTATTTGAATGTCTGATGCATTGAACTTCAGGCACAGTAGTGGTCAATAATCCAGGTTTTAAAGAAATATATGTAAAAGATGTAAGTCCTAGAAATAGCCCAAATATGTTTTTCTCCTACTTTTCCATTTAACAACGTTTCTATTATTATTATTATTATTACTAAGAAATTTACAGCATTTATTAAATGCCATTCTACATATATTAAATCATATATCCTCATAACAAACCCTTTGCTAGTAAGAAAACTGTCATGTTCACTGCTTAATCCAGGGGTTGACAAAGCCTGTTAGACAAATCAGGCCAGCGATCTGTTTTTGTAAACAAAATTTTACTGAAATATAGAAACACTCATTCATTTATATATTGTTTATAGCTGCTTTCATGCTACAATAGCAAAGCTGAGTAGTTGCAACAATGATCATGTGGCCTACAAAAGCCAAAAATATTTCCTATTTGGCCCTTTACAGAAAGAGTTTGCTGGTCTGTAGTATAACCTAATACAAGGCCTGGCTTAAATTTCCATATGTTAACTACTTAATAAATATTTGGTTGATTCCTTTTTTTTTTTTTTTTATTTTTTTTTTGGTTGATTCCTTTTAATACTATTATGGAGGTAACCAAAACCAGTTGTAGGGATGATTCTAAAAGTTGCACTCGGAACACCTGGGTGCCTCAGTAAATTAAGTATCAGTCTCTTTATTTCAGCTCAGGTCATGATCTCAAGGGTTTGGGATCAAGCCCTGCATCAGGCTCTAGACTCAGTGTGGTGTCTGCTTGGGATTTTCCCTCTTCCTCTGCCCCTCCCCTGGCCCACTCACTCTCTCATACCCTCTCTCCAAATAAATAAATGAATAAATAAAATCTTGGGGGAAAAAAGAAGTTGCTATCAACAACCAATTTTTGGTCTTTTTACATTTATATCTTTAATGTTAGCTAACCCAACATATAAAAAGTTAAACACTACAAAGAAAACATTTTTTTCTTTTTTGATAATCTCTTCAACAAAGCAATGCATTCCTCCTGCAAAGCTAGCCCCACTACAGACTGACCCGCCCAGTGGTTAGTGTCTGCTTTACGTATCTTTGTACCACCAGCACTTAATTAACATAATGCATGACATGAAGTTGGATGCTGATGAATGTGTGGCACAGATCCACCAACAAAGTAGATCCTTTTCATGTAACTGAAACTCTTTTCTCTTTCCAATTTAATCATCAGATTGCACAACTGAAGATAACATGATATATTCTAAAGTTCTCATGCCCTTACATGTCTGCTTATAAATTTGGATCCGACCAAGCCTTCCTGAGAGAGGGGTTTATTTTCTACAAGGAAAAAATACCAGTATGGCACAGAAGACTTGAGAAACAAAGACCAAATATCACTAAAGGTGATGGCATTGTACAGTATTCGCCTAGACATCTGTATATAGTACAGTTTGCATAGAGATATTTATAAGTATCAAAAGTGTGGAATGTTGTAAATAAACCTTAAAATTTTTTTTAAAAAGCTGCTGATTAACCAGATAGTGTTTTTAAAAATGCTCATTTTATACTTACTATGCTTGTTTAAATGTTAAACCCAACATTTTATATACAAATCATCTTTCTAAAATTATTTCTTCAAATATTCTTCTTGGCATTTGTATTTTAAAATCATAAAAAAATTAATCACTCTAGGTCTTTAAAAAACTCTTCATTAATTCTCTTGCTGCAGGATACTGTGAGTTTTGCCAGTCTTTGCCAAGTCATTTCTAACAACTTGTATTTAGAAAAATGCCCTCTTAGTACCTGATTCCATGATCTAGGTCAAGGAGAAAAATAAGCAGAGGAAGAATAAGAGAATGCTAACCAAACACTAAAAAGAGTACAACAGGAAGGAGTTCTAAAACCTCAGTAAACAAAGTTGGGGACCTTTCTGAGACAGTGGAAAAGGTTGAAGTATGTTGTGTGCCCTTCCATTTTAGAAACCCTAGTGAGGCTATTTGTGAGGAGAGACAGAACAAAATTGCTCAATGAAAGTAATGGGGCCATCCCCTCTGATATCACTAGGGTTCATTCTCTTTCTATTCTTTTCCTATGTAGCTATCAGTGATTTCATTTTTGAGCCCACAGTAGTTCATCACTTGGTGCATTTCTTCTTGCAGACTTAAATGTCTTTTCAACCAACCTTCACAATCTGAGTTGTCTCCCTTAAATGTCTGCATTTTCAGCTCAAAAATCCAAGTCAGAGTTTGTTTGTTTGTTTAGTAACAGAAAATGGTCTCACTGTATTGGCCCCTCCATGTTTTGCCCTCTTTTGTGTGTTGTGTTCATCTTGAATCTTAGCCACAGATCAAACATGCCAGCTTGTAACTACTGGGAAAGTCAGAGAAATAAGTAGAAAACAACTAAATAGACTTCCTGACCTTACTTTCATTAGCATGCTGTTCCCTTCCAGAGAGCCTCTTCTGAAAGTCAGACTGATCTCCTTCATTTTTTGTGCTGGGAGAAGACAGGTTGAAAGTCCTTTTGACATTCCTAGCTTATTCAGTTATATTGTAAGTGGCTATCTTGTTTTCTTAGGGGAAAATATTAATACAGCCTTTTAATTGAACTGCATTAGTTCCTAGTCTAGTTAATGCTATGTTTGGAAGAAATTTTTTTCAACAGTGTTATTGAGAAGAAATCTTACAAGGAGATATACTAAATAAATGAAAAATTACACCAGGGAACAATAAAACATAGTTTAGCATACTTTATACATTATATTATGCTCTAACACTGTAGAAAATATGGCTAAGGTAAATGTTGAAAACCTGGTTGCTTTAAGGTATATCTAGATTTGACTTTCAGTCTTTCTCAGTCAACAAGAGTCAGATTAGTAAGGTCACAGGGAGAATTGGGCTAATTGTAGAGTGCTGTTCACTTTGCAGAGAGAAGGAATAAATAAGTAATTAGTATTATATACTCCTTCCCCAAATAACTGATATATATTATTTTTAATATGCTAAACTCTGATATGAGAATTTCCTGTGCCTTTATTTTTTTAAGATTTTATTTGAGAGAGCTCATGCACACACAAGTGGGGGCGGTGGCCGAGAGAGAGGGGAAGAGAAAATCTCAAGCAGACTCCTTGCTGAGCATGGAGCCAGACCCAGGGCTCAATCTCAGGACCCTGAGATCATGACCTGAGCTGAAACCAAGAGCTGGGTGCTTAACTGCCTAAACTACCCGGCACCCTTGCGTGTTTTCTTTCTTGTTATACTTTTTATTTGTTTTCTTTGTCCAGCACACACGTGGCATTGTGTGTTTTCTTTCTTAACCCTCAAAACAACCTAATAAGTTATGTAATATTATTTGTACCACTTGACAGATGTAGAGACTGAGCACAGAAATAAACTGCTTAGCAGAGCAGTTGGGATATCATCTTGATCATTTTCTACCACTGCCCATGTTTTTCACCCTCACATAAGTTAGTTTGGATTATGTTTTCTGCATTATAATAGACTCGAAAATAGTGACAAGGTAATCACAGTTTAGGCAAAGCAATGTATGTCGACATCTAACTAGCATCTGTTTCCTTAAAGGGTAATTCTTTGAAAACACACACACACATATGCATACATACACAAATAATATGGAATAAGTGGTATCCTCAATAGATTACTTTTAAAACATAAACACCATAAACTACTCATGATATTTCAAATTTTTATTATAACAATGATCTCAAATAAACTAAGTAACTGGAGATTTTGAAATATACTTTTTAAATAGTTCAGGTTTTTTGTAGGTGATCATTACTATAAATCATGCTTATATATATTGTTAATTTATATTGCACATTTAAAGTACATTTCTGTGTACTATAAACTGTGAGGGATCAAGTTTAACCAATAGTAAGGTACACTATCTGCCCTTCAAAGAATGATTCTCTCTTCTTCTAACAAAATTTGGGGAACATGGGTAAATATTATTAGTAAAGATGACTTACCAAAGTGCACATCTGCTTAAATTATCTTGATAGTTTGGCTCCGCACCATTCACTGGAGAAAATTAGCAGTCCTTAGCAGACCATGATCTGACCCTATCTCTTGCCATAATTAACAGAAAGCCTAATACTTATGTCCAATTACTTGGAGTTCTCTGAGTTATCTATGTTCCACACACCTCTTTACTTCTGTCCATGCCCTTCCATTGTCCACTCAATGAAAACCTCATTATTGTGACAATCAGATCAAGACACATTGTCTTCAAAACTTTCCTCATTGCCATAATCAGTAAACTTAAACACCACCACCTTACAGAATTTCTATGTCAGACCCTACTATACTTCGAAACTTTCGTATTTATAGAAATTCTAATTCTTTCTAAACAGTAAACTCCCAGAGGGGAGCTACCTTATCTTATCTCTTTATCCCTAGCATTTAGTATTTTTAGTAGTTAGTTGATAAATGATTCCTGGATGAAAGTAAATCATTCTTTTCAGCCTTTTTTTTTCTAATTTTACTCTTCACTTTCCTCATCTAGGTTACCTCTACAGTCCTACTTTATTTCCTGACACTACTTACAGGCTAACAAACATAATAGCTGCCCTTATTTAGTAAACATTTCCTGACAGGTTTTTTTTTTTAATTTTTATTTATTTATTTATTTGACAGAGAGAGAAAGAGACAGAGAGAGAGGGAACACAAGGTGGAGGAGTGGAGAAGCGGGAGAAGTGGGAGTGGCTCCCACTGAGCTGGGAGCCAGAATCGGGGTTCAGCCCCAGGACCACAGGATCATGACCTGAGCCGAAGGCAGTCACTTAATGACTTAGCCACCTAGGCATCCCATGAAAATCTTTATTTTAACAACATACTTTTGCTAGGGGCCCACGTGTATATGTCATGTGTGTGAATGCTTATGTATACACTCGTGTGTGTGTGTGTGTGTGTATTTGTGTAGGGGGTGGAGAGCTGTGTATAAAGGCATAATAATTTGGTCCCAAATATTTGCTTACTAACTGTGGCCCTACTCCTCAGGACCTCCATACATTCATTCAGAGTCAAGGTGGATAATTTCAACAGGGTTGGCAAAATTCCTTTTCTCAAATATAGATTTATTGGGAAGCCAATGACACATAAATTTTAGGGTACTTTCACTAGCATGGGTCCTTCTCATGGAAATTGCAAGCATTTACATTCATACTTTATTTTATGCAAGAACACTGAAGTTGTTGTAAGCACTTTGCATTCATAATTTTGTTTTCTTTTTTCTAAAGCACCCGATCCCCAAACTGTAATAACTCAGAGACTTAAAAAACCTGGACTCATACCCTGCCTCCTATTTTTAACAGTAGCTATTAGTTATTGAGCACTTCCTATGTGCCAAGCACTGTTCTGATTGACATGTATTTATATCTATATATATCAGAATATTCAGCACCCCATAATAATAGTTGATTTCTCAGCATACAAGATGTACTTTGCTAAATGTTATTCAAACATCAATGCACTGAATTCTCACAGAAACCCTGTGAGGAGGTGTTACCATTGTCTCCTTTTTACAAGTTAAGAAAGGGAAGCACAGAGATTAAGGAAGTTGCCCCAAATCATAGAGGCAAGATGAAAAGTCAAGCAGTCAGGGACCAACTCTGCATACCTAACCGTTATACCCTATATAGCTTCAGTCATACTTCACCATCTCTGTGGTTTTTGTTGACTGCCAGTCCAATAACAAGAAACTGTCTTTTATTCCTTCAATATCTTACATGAGACCTCACATAAATGTATCTCTGGGAAAGTAACATACTGACGTTTATTTATGCATGTGAATTATGCTTATGTATAAAGATTAAGAGAGTGGAAAAATCAGTACCAAGGAAATGCAGAGTGGGTAAAATAAAATGCAAGCTTTGCCAACTTAATCATACTAAATAGTTTTGGTCCTGAATGTTGACAACATCAAGCTATGAGGGTTGTTATGGGGGCGAATGAAGGCTGATGCAAGACCATCAACTGTCCACTTTCAAACAGAAATCTTTCCTGTTCCTTCAATTATAGGTAATGCAATGCAAATATCAGAAACTAGTATTTGGCAATTTAACTCCAACTTAATGGGCTGGCTTGTTCTCAGGGATAAAATATTTTAAGTGTTCATAAATACTTTGTATCATACCATCTTATTAGCTTCATTTGTAGAACATGCTTGCCATAGTTGTCTGTTTTAAAATGTGTGTGTGTTCCAAAAGTCTAGTATCATTTACTTTGTAAATTTAGCTTCATTTAAGATTTTACTAAGTGCTTTCCTGAAATCTTGGTGTGTTCCTGTTCTTTGCTCCAAGGTACTTGTTGCAATTCCAAAGATCATATGGGGCAACTGAGTGGAACAAAGGTTCGCATTATCTCCTGTTGCAATTTTAAGCAGGTGTTGTCAGAAAACTATATTCTTAGCCACCTCAGTGTGTAAGATTCAGGAAGATAATTTTCTTAAGCTATAACAGAATTTTCATTGAGGCAATTTGTCTTCAATACATGCGATGTGCATTGCTCAGCTATTCCTAGATTTTGTCTGAGAAATTAAGCAAAGATACTGTCAAATCATAGCATTAGCTATTTGATCATAGGTAAAAAGCAATACAATGATAGCACATCACTTGGGGATCTCATTTACATAAAACAAATTTATAATTGATGTGCCACTTTGTGGTCACCAGAGTTAATGAGCCTTTTCAGAACATCTACTTAATAACAATAAAGTACCATTTTTTACAAGATTTAATGTTGAAAGAACTAATTCACCTCATAGCTTGACCTTCAGCTGCTCCTTGGATGGCAACTACTATATTGTTTCATTCTCAGTGATTCTGCAGATTTAAAGTTCACCTTATACAATCAGCATTCTCATATGTTTTTAATAAAAGTGTTTTTATATGCAGATAGCACTTTAATGAGGGAGGAATCTTCACCAAGGTTTATATAATGCTTGACATCCAAAGCACTCAAATAATCTGTACTGGTATTCAGGGCCTACAAATTAATATTAATTCTTCACCATAACTGATCTAGGTGGCCATCCACCAGTAAAATTTCACTTTTGCAAAACAAGTAGGCAGTTGAAGGGTTAATAACAACCACCTCCCTGAGCCCCCATCTCAATGACACATGCCAAATCAGATGGAGAGTTATGGTAAATCTCCCACTGCCCTAATCCTGGAAAGACACAACAAAACAAAGTACCAACATGCTCATCCTAAATAGCAGGGTGTCAAGACTCTTCTAGGCAAGGGCAAATTGTTAACTCAAGCCTCCATTACAAAATTGCTTAATAGGGCCTAGTAGTGTGCAAAAGTGTTTCCCAACAAATCAGCATCACAGGAGACCTGGCAGAGTCACCAAGTCATCTTGATTTGCCAAATAGGGTAAACAAACCTCCTTTGACTGGCAGTTGCAGGAGAAACTATACTGCTCTTTATTGGTAGTCAGAGTTCAAATTGAAGGGAAAGGCGTACTAAATTCAACAAAATAAATTAAGACAATATTCAAGTTCATCTAACAGCTTCCTAAAAAAGTATAGGGGTATATAAATCTATGATAAAAGATCAGGCTATAAAGCTTGAAACCAAATATGAATAAAGAGGTCTCAATATTTAACCATTTGGGAAAAACAATCTTATTTTGTATGTGGTCCTCCTCCTGAACCGGAAGAAGACATAAAGATGGAATTAGACAAGGAAAAAAGTTCTTAGGGTGGTATCCTACCCCTCCCTCTGCTTGTTCTCTCTCTTTCTTTCTCTCTCTCTCTCAAATAATAAAATCTTTAAAAAGAGAGGGGGCCACCTGGGTGGCTCAGTCAGTTAAGCCAGTTAAGCCTCTGACTCTTGATTTCAGCTTGGGTCATGATCTCAGAGTCTTGGGATCGAGCCCCAGGCTGGGCTCTGCACTCAGTGTAGAGTCTGTCTGCCCTTCTCCCTCTTTCTATACTTGTTATCACTCTCTTTCTCTCTCAAATAAGTAAATAAAATCTTTTAAAAAATAAAAATTTTAAAAACTGAAAAAAGAGTTCTTGCGGGGGTAGGAGGTGAAAGAAAAAGCTGGAGGAAGTTGGAAGAGCTATCCCACTATGATGCATGTCTGACCACTCTGAAGGAGATGCGGAAGTGAGTGAGCAAAGAAGGCTTTGTATGGTAGTACAATCTAAGAAGGTTTCAGCCAAACTGACTGGGGCATTCTTGAGCCAAAGTTACATAAGAGGAATCACACATATTGCAAGAATGGTGCTCCCCTGCTACACTCAGTCACCGACTGAGATAAGCTCTTCTGCGGCATGGCCTCAGCACTATGAACAGAGGTCAGAATCAGAAGCCAGCAGCCATTTACACCCCCCATACTAGGAAATGTGAGAGGGCATTTCCACGACAGTCACAGAGCATTCAGTTAATATGTTTTAATGCGACTAACCATTTTAATAAAAGTCGGAGCTTCAACTGTGTAAATAATCATGAGTGATTTACCCTGTACAAAATCAAACATGTTTCTCCTACAGATAAATGACAAATACTGTAGAAAGTACAGTTAGAATAAACAAAATATTTCAATTAACCATAAAAAGAGAAAATCATCCTCATTAATCCCTTCAGATGTGTTCTTTGTTTATTGACATTAACTGCTTTTAATACATGTAAACATGCATTACTTTTCAGATCTTTGTCTGACAAGAGAGTAGTGGTATCAACTGAATAAAACCAGTAGAACAGGGGCACCTGGGCGGCTCAGTTGGTTAAGCAACTGCCTTTGGCTCAGGTCATGATCCCAGAGTCCAGGGATCCAGTCCCGCATCAGGCTCCCAGCTCCACAGGGAGTCTGCTTCTCCCTCTGACCTTCTCCCCTCTCACGCTTTCTCTTACTCTTTCTCAAATGGATAAATAAAATCTTAAAAAAAATAGTAGAGCTTATCAGTGAAACTGTTCATATAATGAAAACAAAGTTTCACAGGACAAAGGACAAAGTAGACGGAACTGTATGGGATTAACATATAGAATATAAAATGTGTGTATCACTGTGCCATGAGTTTTGCAACAAGGGACAAACACGAGCAAGAAAGTTACCTACATACTCAGCTATGTATAATAGCAGAGTTCCAATTTGCTCTGACATTGCAAGTTGTCAAATAACTGGCTTGAGTTGATGACATCCATGTATACTAGTGTAAACTCAAATATATGGGCTGTTCGCATGAATACTAGCTGCTCTGAGATATCCTTTTTCCTTAGTGCACAGAAAGTAGCTCTCATAAGCCTCATAGTAGGTAAATAACATCCCCTGATACTGGTACTGAAAGTTTAGAAAACCGTTCACATGTTTTTCCACCTTATGTCATTCTGTGTGTTTTCTGTGCTATCCAGAAATCCAGGTCAAAGGTTTAAGGGGCCTCTCTGATGTAAGTGTGGTAATCACTTGGTGTCTTCCATTTAGAGGCATCTGAAGGTAGTTTAATGCAAAGAATATTGGAGATAAAGGATTTATTCCCAAATTTTCTGAATGATCTTTGGAAAAAGAACTGTGATACCATGAATGCTATTTGCCAGCTCTCAGTAAAATAAAGAGATTAGAATAGCTGAATTTTTCAAACAGCTCCACAGAGCCCAAGAAATTTCCAAGGATACCCTTATGCGACCACTCTGGAAAGAAAGAGAAACCGAGATGGTGGGGCAGTGCTGTCTGAGGTTTAATACTTGTGCTTCATAAAAGATCTCGACTGAAGAAAAATTGTAAGGACTGAAAGTATCTGCATTATGTGATTTCTAAAGTCTCTGTAGCTATACAATTCCAAACTTTTGGTTAGAATTATAAATAATGGGAGCTTTACAAAGAGTGAGGTAATCCTAGAAAATAATTTTCTACACCTGCAAGTTGTTGTGTCAAGTGTATCCAAACAGCAGCAGTTGGTGAACAATATTATCTCATTTACGTCCTGTTGAGTATCCCATAGTGTGGGAAGTTGAAAAATGCCTGCAGAAAAGAGATCTTCATCCTAATCCTTAAAACCTGCAAATGTTACCTTATACGAAATAAAAGAATCTTTGTGTATGGCTTAAAGCTGAGAACCCTGAAATGGGAAGATTATGCAGGTGGGCATGAAATGCAGTAACATGGATCCTTTTAAGTGGGAAGCAGTTAGAGATATGACACGGAAAAGAAGGTACAACACAGAGAGGTCTGAAGATGATGGCACTGAGGTTGAAATGATGTGGCCACAAGCCAAGAAATGCCAGAAGCCACTATAAGCTAGAAGAGGCAGTGAATAGGATTCCCCCCTGGAGACTTCAAAGAAAGCATGACCCTGCTGACATCTTGATTTCAACCCACTGATACTGATTTCAAAGCTTCTGGTCTCCAGAACTATAAAATAAAACATTTCTGTTATTTTAGGCCAAACTTAGCAACCAAAGGAATCTACTACACATGGGAAAGGGCCTTCTTTTTCCCACATCCTATTTTCCACCTTCTGAAAACAACATAAACTAGCCACAGACAAATGGCAGAGTTATAAAGCCATGTGCAAAGACCACTGAATTAGTTTTTCAGAACATGCTAACTACTCATTTGTCACCACCTCTGGTAACCTGGAGGAGAAGACTGTTTCCTTTTATTTTTTTTTAATTATGTTAGTCACCATACAGAACATCATTACTTTTTGATGTAGTGTTCCATGATTCATTATTTGTGTATAATATCCGATGATCATTACAACACATGCCTTCCTCAATACCCATCACCACAGGGAAAAGACAGTCTCTTCGAAAAATGGTGCTAGGGAAATTGGACAACAATATAGGGAAGAATGAAACTCTAGCATTCTCTTACACCAAACACAAAGATAAACTCTAAATGAATGAAAGACCTCACTGTGGGACAGGAACCCATCAAAACCCTAGAGGAGAACACAGGCAAGTAACCTCTTTGACCTCAGCCACAGAAACTTCTTTCATGATGCATCTCCAATGGCAAGGGAAACAAAAGCAGTAATGAACTTTTGGGCCTTCATCAAGATAAAAGGCTTCTGCATGGCAAAGGAAACAGTCAACAAAACAAAGAGGCAACCCAAGGAATGGGAGAGGATGTTTGCAAATAAGATTACAGATAAAGGGCTGATGTCCAAGATCTGTAAAGAACTTCTCAAACTCAATACCCAGAAGACTATTTTTCTTAAGTAAACACTTTATTGAAGTCAATCATATATACAGAAAAGTAATCATAAGTATAGAACTCCATGAATTTTCATTGAGTAAATGTGCCTTAAATAAGGAGCACCAAGAGCAATCCTCATCCTCCTTCTAATCACTAACCCCCAAAGGTAATGACTATCTCTTGACCTCTAACACCCAACAGATTCATATTCCCTTCTTTTGTACTTTACCTAAATGGAATCACATAATAGATGATCTTCTGAGTCTATCAACTTTTGCTTAACATTTTACTTTTGGCATTCTCCTATAGTGTTGCATTTAACAACAGACTATTCTTATTGCTAGATAAGATACTCTTACCGTTGTATAATAACCATAGAGTCATTTGGAAAGTTTCCACTTTTAAACGACTATAAATTTCACTGCTATGGACATTTTTGAGAAGAAAAGTACCTACTACTTCTGGGTGAACATTGCCTCAGTTGAAAATCCTGAACCATAGGGAACGCATACTTGAAACAGGAGATTTTATAAGAATAAAAGTATAATTTAGTAGAACCACCATTTTGTTATGCATATATTATTCAAGTATCTTTCTATTTTGTGGCCCTAAAATTATAGGTGAAGTCTGAACAACCTAAATCCTTTGGTCAGAGAAACTGGCCAAACTGTGAAGTGAGAGTCTTATATTCATGTTTATCATATTTTTAAAGGTCACTTTAATGTAGTAAAATATTTTTTTAAATCAGAATTTTAGAAATCTAAAACTTGGTACTGGGTCCATTTGAATTTTCTCCTTCATATGATTTTTCTCAGAGAAAGAACATCAGTCCCACAAAAGTTCATGGTAAAGATTACATGTTATCTCTAGAAAACCATCTAAGTCATCTTGATAGTCTTACAACTTCTCATATAATCCAGAAGAATGCAAAACGCCAGTGAAGTGCATGTTCTCAGACTTGAATGGGTATAGAAAGATGAAAATATAATTAGTCCAATTGTGTTTCTTTGAGACACTTCCAACATTCCCAGCCAGCAGAACAATGGTGATTTTTTTTTTTCCTTTCCAGAAGAAATAGATTTTTTTTTAAACATTCTAACTTTGACTATAGTTTTCTGGGTTGTTTTTAGGGGAGGTACCTTTTTCTCCTCCACTCTAGGACAGTAAAGCTCTGAGCTTTACTATAATACCATCAACTTGGGACTGAAAAAAATAAAAAAGTCTAAAGGCTTAGAGACTCAGAATGAAAGCACATACAACACCATCTCTGAAAATTAGGTCAAGTTAACAGAACTATTTGACTGCTCACTTTGCATTTCAAAGTCCAATTTGAGGAAATATGACTATTTTAATGACAGGATTATAGAAGCAGTTATGAAAACAAGATCTGGCCCTCTGAAAATAGTCTCCTTTTCTTGTTTGTGTCTTTCTAATTATTTCAGATTGAGCAGTAAATTCTTTATCTTAATACCATCTCATCTAGCAGTGGTCTCTAATTCGAACTAATTTGTAAAGGTTGAACTTAAGCCCAGAAGCATTCCAAGAAGCCATGATTATGCACCAATACTGTTAAGTAAGGTTGGTTTTTGGCTAGGCGCAGTGGATGTTTTTTAGTAAACAGTTTCGGTGAAGGAAAAAAAAATTAAATAGATGAATCTGTTAAATAAGAAAACCCAAATTAAAAACAAAGAACCTACTGATTGCTTTCTCTACTGCAAAAGTACACACTTGAGAAAAGATTATACATTAAATATTTGCCTAGTATTTAAAAATGTATTAGAGATCATTTATTCTAGCAATCAACATTTATTAAACAAGTCACTCTTCTAGGCACTGGGGATATTGAACAAAACATGTAAAAGCCTACCCCCTCATGAAGCTTATGTGTTAAGTGAAGGAAGAAAGACAATTAGAAAATAAATTATGTAATGTATATCAGTGGTGGTAAGAGCTAAGGGAGAGAGGTTGCAATTTTATATAGGTATCCAGAGAAGGTCTGACTAAGCAGTGATATACGAGCCAATGTCTGAAGGAGATGACAGGGTAGGGAGGGTTAGTAGGAGTAGGTAAGCCATGAGGCTAGGTGGAGAAAAACCATCTCAGACAAAGGGAAAAGCTAGTGCAGGTGCTGACATGGGAGGAAGAAAGTCTGGTCTATAGAAGGGAATTGTGCCTTGGAGTGGAACAAGCAAGAAGGAAGCACCAGGAGACAAACAATAGCAAGGAAGAGTCACAGGACTGTACTATTGTAAACAACTGTAGAGACTTGGGGTTTTATATAGGGAGATGACAGAGACCATCATGAGTAGATATTGAGCAGAGAAAGGTATCATGTAATTTGTATTTCATAGAATCATACTGGCTGCCATGATGAGAAAAAATGAAAAGTGGGTAACAGTGAGAAGGAAAAATTGTTAGAAGACTACTGAAATGCAAAAGGTGAGAGAAGATGGAATCTGGACCAAGACATAGCAGCAGATGAGAGGAGAAGTGGTCAAATTCTGGGTCTAAGTTTTAAGACAAAACTGAGAGAATTTGCCCGTGCTGTGAAGCATATGATAAAGAGGAATCAAGAGGAATCCAAGGTGTTCGTCTGACCACCTAGAGGCATGAAGTTACCACTGAGGAAGAATAGGAAGGGTCTGGTGTAAAAGGGAAGATAAGAATGTTTTAGGAGTTGGCTAAGCGTTACAGGCTTATTTAGACCACAAATAAAGATGTAGACTAGGCAGATGGATATATGAGTCTGGACTTCTGGGAAGAGACCCAAGGTGGTGATGAAAATTGGGGAATCTTAAGAATATAGGTTGTATTTAAAGCCATGGCATTTGAAAGGTCCCCAACATAGCGAGTATACACACATAAGCAAGACATGCAAGGAGTGAGCCCTAGTGCTTAGCAGAATATAGATTATCTGGAAATCATGAGAAAAAACATTCCAAAGACAGTCTCAAAGGAATTTTAGATGAAATGATCCCTTAAAATAAAATATTACAAAGTAAGATCATAAACTAAGTGGTGATTTTAACAAGATGCTTTTTGAAGTTACTTCCAAATGTTATAAGATTTTTATGACTAGTAATAAAATCTTCCTTTATCCTCATAAAATTCTAATATATGAATATGTAATATAAATATGCCTAAGTGTGACTTATGTATATCTCACATATGATCAATCTTTTGCTGTTCAGATAATATCCTATAGTAAAAAAAAAAAAACCTGCTGTTTCAATATGAAATTTAAGCATTTGGTAGATGTTTCAAGAAGCTGCCATTAGATTCATGAGAATCAGTGATTTAAACATAAGAATACATTAATAAACCTCAACGATGAAGACATAGAGATGACAAATAAGCATATGAAAAGATGCTCCACATCATATGTCATCAAGGAACTGTAAATTAAAACAACAAAATACCACTACACACCTGTTAGAATGGCCAAAATCTGGAACACTGACATACCAAATGCTGGAGAGTATGTGAAGCAACAGCAACTCTCATTCACTGGTGGTAGGAACACAAAATGGTACAGCTACTTTGGCAGACAGTTTGGCAGATTCTAAGAGAACTAAATATACTCTTACCATACAATCCAGCAATTATGCAGGATGATGTTTACCCAAAGAAGCTGTAAACTTATGTCCACACAAAAACCTACACACTGATGTTTATAATAGTTTCATTCATAATTGCCTGAACTTGGAAGCAGCAAAGATGCCCCTCAAAAGGTAGATATATTAATAAATTGGCATATCCAGATAAAAGAGTATTATTTACCACTAAAAATAAATAGGCTATCAAGCCATGAAAAGGCATGAAGAAATTTTAAATACATGTTACTAAGTGAAAAGAGCCAATATGAATAGTCTACATACTGTATGATTCCAACTATAAGGCATTCTTGAGAGGGAAAAACTTCAGAGATAATAAAAGATCAGTGGTTACCAGGGTTTGCGGGAGGAGAAGAATAAGCAGAACACAGAGGATTTTTAGAGCAGTGAAGGTAATCTGTATGATCCTATAATGACAGATATACGTCATCATACATTTGCTCAAACCCACAGAATGAACAAAACCAATAGAGAGCCACAATATAAACTATGAACTCTGGGTGAGTTTGAGGTGTTACGTAGGACCATCAACTATGGTAAAAATAATTTACCACTCTGGTAAGTGATGCTGATAATGGGAGAGGCTATGCACCTGTGCGGGCAGGGGATATATAGAACTCCATAACTTCCTCCCTATTTTGTTCTAAACCTAAAACTGTTCTTTTAAAAATCAATTTTTAAAAGATATTAATCGGACCAAAGGTACCCTGTGTTATTTTGGTGAAATTCTAAGTTGATTTAACCAAGAGATGTGGATATGAATAATTTCCCTTTAATATGATAAAGCTGGATTGTTTTAAATCATGTGAGGAGATTTTTTTAAGATTGATGATTTTGATAAATGTTTATCTTTTTACTACATATAATTAAGGTCATGTATGCCAAAAGTAATATTGAAAAAATTTCAGGAAAAAAATAATGTTTAGTGGCTAAACATACCTATCAATTTCAATATGGTACCTTCAGTTTAGATTATACATATTTTATATTTGTGTGACCATTCCCTAACTCTATAAACTCTGGGAGAAAATGTCTAATATACAACACTCCACACTATTCCTCCTGCATGGACTTATTTTTTTACTTCTGGAATGCACTTTTAACATTACAAATAATACCTGTTACTACCACTTCCACCCTGGTCATCTTTAGAATTAAATTTGTCTGAGATGACTTCTATAAGGTTGTGATATTTTCACTGTAGTGTACACATCAACAGAATATTTTTTATATCCTGCCTTAGCCCTCACTTTCAAAATTTCTCAAGACAAACATAATCTTAAAATGGGAATCAAAGCATTTTTCAAGCACTGTAATATTAAAGGGTCAATACTAAGTCCCCTCAAATTCGGATGATGTCTTAACACAATCTGAATAACTACATCTCTCTTTTCTGAAGGAAATATTGTATTTCAATCAAGTAACATGTTCTTGGGTGCCTGGGTGGCTCACTTAGTTAAGGTTCTGCCTTCTGCTCAGGTCATGATCCTAGGGTCCTAAGATCGAGTTCCATGTTGGGCTCCCTGCTCAGCAGGGAGTCTGCTTCTCCCTCTTGCTCAGCCCTTCCTCCTTGCTTGTGCTCTCTCTCTGTGTCATATGAATTTTAAAAAGTAACATGCTCTTCCCTTACTGTAGGCAGTTTAAGCTACATTTTTAAAATTTATTTTTATTTATTTTCAGCATAACAGTATTCATTATTTTTGCACCACACCCAGTGCTCCATGCAATCCGTGCCCTCTATAATACCCACCACCTGGTACCCCAACCTCACAAAAACATTTACTCCTAAAAAAAGTCTATGGGAAAGTTAATTTTTTAGAGAAAATACCCTTTTTTTAATTAAATATTCATCCTCATGAGATATGAAGAGTCATAGAAAACTCTATGGAAGTCCATTAACTTCATATCATCTTAGAGGAATTCTACGAAAACAAAGGAAGGAACTGACCATGTCTTAAAATAAGACATGAATACCCACAACACCTAAGTGATAATACCAAAGACCAGTGAGTTTATTGGTCTATTAGTAAGACCTTACTTATGTCTCACAGCAGGCTAGCTATTGGCTGCTGTGAATGAGTCACATGCCTCTCATCATCCGGTAGTGGCAGATTTCCAGGAGAACAAGTGCAAGCATTCAAGGTCCCTTGAGGCCTAAGTTTAGAAAAGGTGTGATGCCACTTTTTAAAACATTTTTTTAAAGATTTTATTTATTTATTTGACACACAGAGAGAGAAAGATCACAATTAGGCAGAGAGGTAGGGGGAAGCAGGCTCCCCACTGAGCAGAGAGCCCAATGCAGGGCTCAATTCCAGGACCCAGAGATCATGACCTGAACCAAAGGCAGTGGCTTAACCCACTAAGCCATCCAGGTGCCCCTGTGATGCCACTTTTACCACATTCTATTCATGCAAGCAAATCACAAAGCCAGATATAATTCAGGATATAAGAAAGTAAATTCCACCACTTGAAGGAAGGAAGTCAAAAGACATCACAAATTGCTGTTGGGGGCAGAGGAGGAGTTGAGGTTACTAAGACTGAAGCAAGACAGGGAGTGTTAGGTGATGAGGTCACAGAGCTAGGGAGGAAGAATATCAATAGTGAAAGCCAGCAGACCAGTTAATAAGCTATGGAAAAAAATCCAGTGGAGAAATCAAACCACTGATTTTCAAGTACGAAGCTTCCAATACATGTTGCCAGACAAAAATTTCATTGTAAGAAGAAAGCATCTGAAACTCAAATAAGGCATGTTTTAACAACATACTGCTTTGAATATCTTGCGTTTTCATGTTCTAATCCCCTTGTTCTTGCCACCAACATTTAGTTTTTATCACAAAGCAAGTTATGGAATAAAAGAAATAAGTAAAATTTGACTCTATTGCAATTCCTACAATGAATTCTCAACTAATTAACATGCTTTTTAAACTCCAAAGATATAAACAAATTTGAAGTACAGTAATTCTTTTCAGAAAACCCAAAGATTCAAGTTATTAAAAAATCCTTAATAAATGATTCACTAAATATCCAATCTAGGAACAAGTATAGTAACCACTGAAATAACAAAAGGAACATAAAATGTTCATCAGGATGAAAGTCACAAAATTGACCCCTAACACATGTAACAGCAGCATGCTTTAGTAAATGGTACTTTTAGACATCTACAGTAATTTTTTTTTTACACATTCACCTATCTTTTAATTCCAGTTCATTAATTTTATGAGAAAATGACACTGAGTAGCTAGGAGTTTCCTTTATGGGTATAAAAGATAACTCAAGCCCTCTAAAAAACATTTATTTAGATAAAAAAATGTGCTGTGCAGCTAATCCCCAGACCCTTGAAATTTAGCAGAAGCTTTATTTCCACTTATCCATAGACATATGCCTTAAAATTATTTGAGCTAAAATAATGGTAAATAAGGTTGTATAACTTGCTTTCCTTTCTCTTAATCCATGTCTTTATTGTTTCAACCTTTTCTGTATATACTTCAGAATCAATGTTGAGAGTTCACCATGAATACACCAGAAACTTTTAAGAGAATCATACTAATAATACTACACACACACACACACACACACACACACACACACACACACACCCATTATATAAATTCAGCAGAACAAAATTCTATTTTGATTGGGATGACATTGAAAATATAGATTGGTCTGAGCAGTATAGACATTTTAACAATGCTTATTCTTCTGATCAGTGAACATGGAATGTTTTTCCATCTTTTTGTGTCTTCTTCTTTTCTTTCATGAGTATTCTGTAGTTCCTAGAGTATAGATCCTTTACCTCTTTGGTTAGGTTTATTCCAAGGCATCTTACAGTTTTTGGTGCTGTGGTAAATGGAATGGATTCCTTAATTTCTCTTTCTACAGTAACATTGTTAGTGTATAGGAAAGCAACTGATTTCTGTACATTGATTTTGTATCCTGCCACATTACTGAATTGCTGTATGAGTTCTCGTAATTTGGGGGTGGAGTCATTTGGTTTTCCACATAAAGTATCATGTTATCTGTAAAGAGAGACAGTTCGATTTCTTCTTTGCCAATTTGAATAACTTTTATTTCTTTTTGTTGTCTGTTGCTTTTGATAGGACTTCTAGTACTATGTTGAACAACAGTGGCGAGAGTTCGCATCCTTGTCATGTTCTTGATCTTAAGGAAAGGATCTCAGCTTTTCCACACTGAGAATGATAATCGCTGTGTGCCTTTCATAGACGATTTTTATGAAATTGAGGAATGTTCTCTCTATCCCTACACTCTAAAGAGCTTTAACCAGGAAAGGATGGTATATTTTGTTAGATGCTTTTTCTGCATCAATTGAGAGAACCATATGGTTCTTCTCTCTTTTCTTATTAATGTGTTCTATCACACTGATTGATTTGTGGATGTTGAACCACCCCTGCAACACAGGAATAAATCCCACCTGGTCATGATGGATTATCCTTTTAATGTACTACTGGATCCTATTAGGTAGGATCTTGTTGAAAATTTTGGCATCCATATTCATCAGGGATATTGGTCTGTAACTCTCCTTTTTGATGGGGTCTTTGCCTGGTTTTGGGATCAAGGTAATGCTGGCCTCACAGAATGAGTTTGGATATTACTTCTATTTCTATTTTTTGAAACAGCTTCAGAATAGGAATTATTTCTTCTTTTAATGTTTGGTAAATTCCCCCAGGGACTCCATCAGGCCCTAGATCAAAATACCAATGGCATTTTTCAAAGTGCTGGAAAAAAAATCCTAAAATTTGTATGGAATCAGAAAAGACCCCAAATCACCAAGGAAATGCTGAAAAAAGAAAAACAAAGCTGGGGCATCACACTGCCTGATTTCAAGCTTTACTACAAAGCTGTGATCGCCAAGACAGCATGGTACTGGCACAAAAACAGACACGTAGACAATGGTACAGAACAGAGAGCCCAGATATGGACCCTCAACTCTATGGCCAACTAATCTTGGACAAAGCAGGAAAAAATATCCAATGGATAAAAGACAGTCTCTTCAATAAATGGTGCTGGGCAAATTGGACAGCTATATACAGAAGAACAAAATTCTACCATTCTCTTACATCGTACACAAAGATAAACTCTAAATGGATGTAAGACAGTGTGAGACAGGAATCCCACAAAATCCTAGAGAATAACATAGGCAGTAACCTCTTTGACATAGTCCACAGCAAATTCTTTCATGGCACATCTCCAAAGGCAAGAGAAACAAAAGCGAAAATGAACTTTTGGGGCTTCATCAAGATTAAAAGTTTCTGCACAACAAAGGATAACAAGATAAAAAGCTTCTGCACAGCAAAGGAAACAGTCAACAAAACAAAGAGGCAACCCACAGAATGGGAGAAGATATTTGTAAATGAGATTACAGATAAAGGGCTGGTATCCAAGATCTATAATGAATTTCTCAAACTCAGCACCTAAAAAACAAATAAGTCAAAAAAATGTGCAGAAGACATGAACAGACACTTCTCCAAAGAAGACATAAAAATGGCTAACAGACACATTAAAAAAATGTTCAACTTCACTATCCATCAGGGAAATTCAAAACAAAACCACACTGAGATACCACCTTACACTAGTTAGAATAGCAAAAATTGACAAGCCATGAAATAACAAGCGTCGGAGAGGATGTGGATAAAGGGGAACCCTCTTACACTGTCGGTGGGAATTCAAATTGGTACAGCCACTTTGTTAAACAGTCTGGAGGTTCCTCAAAATGTTAAAAATAGAGCAAACCTATGACTCAGCAATTGCACTACTGGTTATTTACCCCAAAGATACAGATGTAGTGAAAAGAAGGGGCACCTGCACCCCAAAGTTCATAGCAGCAATGTCCACAATAGCCAAACTGAGGAAAGAGCAGAGACACCCTTCTACAGATGAATGGATAAAGAAGATGTGGTCCATATATACAATGGAATATTACTCAGCCATCAGAAAGGATGAATACCCAACATTTGTGCTGACATGGATGGAACTGGAGGGGATTATTGCTAAGTGAAATAAGTCAAGCAGAGAAAGACAATTATCATATGGTTTCACTTATTTTTGGAACATAAGGAATAACATGGAGGACATTAGAAGGAAGGGAAAAATTAAGAGGGGGATATCAGAGGGGGAGACGAACCATGAGTGACTATGCACTCCAGGAAAAAAATGGAGGGTTTTAGAGGGGAAGGGAGTGGGGGGGATGGGTTGGCCCAGTGATGGGTATTAAGGAGGCACATACTGCATGAAGCACTGGATGTTTTACACAAACAATGAATCATGGAACACTACATGAAAAACTAATGATGTAATGTATGGTAACTAATATAATAAAAAGTTTTTTAAAAAAGAACAACTAAAAGAAGAACAATATTCTGTAACTTAGCCTAGAATTCTTATGATCAACATATGAATAAATGGACTTAATTCATTTTCTATCAATTCACACTCCCAAGATTTTACTGGATGAGTGAAAGTCATCAGTTTTATACTACAGCGAATTTAATCTATGATTTCATTCATTCATCAAACACTGAAAGAGTGTCCTCAATATGCAGAACTGAACATGTATGGATTACAAGTAACTGTCTTATATCATAATTAGGAGCAAAGAGAATGAAACATCTGCTAACTGCACAGTGTTAGACTGTTTTCGGAGTACATTTTAATTTCTTACAGGAACCACAGGAAGTTCAATAGTTCAGTAATTTGCTGAAGCTCATAGATGAAATACAGCAAGCCTGCATTAGAACACAGACCTATCCAACATCAATGTCTATACTTTTTCTCACTGCACCATGTTTTTCTAATACATGTTGGACATCTCATAAAAATAAAGGTAATAAAAGCATAATTTATTTATCCTTGTTGTGCTTAAATATTTAAGATTCCAAGTTATGGCTAGATGAGCTTCAAAATCTTTCTAAGTATTGATAAATATCATGGGAGGGCTGACAAACTACAATATGCCATTAAGGTTATACTATCAGCTAAAAACAGTTTGAAAAATCAGATCATTACATTTCTCCCCACACTCTCCACTTTTTATCAGTATTTTTTTAATTATTATTTTTTTTATAAACATATATTTTTATCCCCAGGGGTACAGGTCTGTGAATCACCAGGTTTACACACTTCACAGCACTCACCAAAGCACATACCCTCCCCAATGTCCATAATCCCACCCCCTTCTTCCAAACCCCCTCCCCCCAGCAACCCTCAGTTTGTTTTGTGAGATCAAGAGTCACTTATGGTTTGTCTCCCTCCCAATCCCATCTTGTTTCATTTATTCTTCTCCTACCCACTTAAGCCCCCATGTTGCATCACCACTTCCTCATATCAGGGAGATCATATGATAGTTGTCTTTCTCTGCTTGACTTATTTCGCTAAGCATGATACGCTCTAGTCACACTCTCCACTTTTAAGTTCCAAAGCCACTGCAGGTTACTGCTATGTCTATAGCTTGGAATTTAGCTAAATCTGATCACTACACCACTGCATGTTATTGTATCTCCCTATTCCTAAGAATCTCCATTGAAATAAGTAGTCAAATTAAAAAGAGACTAAAGTCAAATAGTTACAACTACTTAGTAATGCTGTTGACTCTTAAGTAATCTACAAATCAATGCTGGAAAAAAATACACTACAAGGAAACCAATGATACCGTACTTGCCCTTGCATCTCTACTAGAAAAAAAATGTGTTCTGTTGATATGTTTTAGATTATTCCTTACAGATTTTATCTGATATATTCCAAAATCACTCCCCAGGAAATTATGGTGTGCACCAAAAATGGAGAACCATGGTTTATATGATGATTTTCAATTTCACTGTCATTTATTTTCTTTTTAATTTACATACAAAACAGAATTTTGTGAGCTTAAGGCTTTTTTCTGTTCATGAACTTTTTGGCAAAATATTCTTAGTAATATTCTATAAAGTCAAAATCATGTATTATTTAACCTTGTTTTTCTTCTACAAACTTTATTTTTGTACTATAAAGCTTTTGTTATTATCTCTAAAATGTGCCTGCTCTAACTTTAAATCTGTAATGTATAATTCTAGGTGACCAGTGTAGTCTATGAGTTGGATTTTTTATGTAAATTATCCTGTTAAGTTATGCATTATGGTACAGTACTTATAAAAAGTTCTCAATCTCCTAGTCATAAAAGGCTTTGTGGTGAACATAGTAAGTGTAAATGTATCTAATGGTAGACTACTGGAATATTAAGTATTGCACACTTTGCTATAGTAAAAATTGGAAAAGATAGTTCAAAAAGATTTATAGTTTTCCCTCAAGCTTAGGATATTAGAATATTCAAATTGTCATACTGACAAAAACTGACAATATATTCCATATTATATTGAAAATTATTTTCCTCCAACATCATCTATACACATTGAAGACCTAGTAATAGTGTTTATAATGTTATAGTGAAGTAGTTTTGCTCATAAACGAGACTACAATACAAAAACACATATAAAACATATTTCTACTGTAAATTACTTTCTATGCCTATTGCCATTAAGAAGTGGAATAACCTGAGGTTTTCCCACATCTACCATTACTCTGTCTCATTCTAATTTCCAATGGTTTGGGTCCTAGTGGCAATCACATTGGGAAATACAACATAAACATGACAGCTTAAGTCGTCCTAAAACATGGAATAAAGAGATGAGGTCCAAACATGTAACACCTCATATTCAGACAGTAATAAAGAAATGTGTATTTAAGATAAAGCAAACAAATTCATTTTAATTGTATTTTTCCTATTACACACAAAACTAAGATTTCTAAACATATTATTTTAAAATACTTTAAAAGTTCTTATGCTAAAAAAGTATTTTATGTGTCAAATATGAATACAGTCTGTACTAAGTATGGCACCAGTGTCAGTTTCCTGGTCTTGATAAAGGATGATAGTTATGCAAAATGTTACCATCGGAGGAAATGGGTGACGGACACAAAGGAACATCAGTATTTTTGCAACTTCTGTGAGTATGATATTGTTTCAAAATAGTAAGTTTAAAATGTACTTTGTGAAACTTATTCCAAAATAAGGTGTTTTTAGGTTTCCTATTGTATTTTAATTCTATATTCATTAGTCATCTTCAGGTGATAAATAATCAGGGCTCTATCCCTCCATCATTGTGGTGCAAAAAAAGGAACCAGCACTTCTTAATTTCTGTATTTTTTTCTTTTCCTTCAAAATGCACGTATGAGAAAGTTCCACACTTTTATATTCTACTATATTTTTCTGAAACACCCTTTTACTTCATGGGTCTTTTCAGAGACAATGTAATGAAGGTAAATGAAGTCATCATTTCTTCCTCATGTTTTCCTAATGAGTAAATTACCTAAGCTCTCTTTGGGTCAATGACTTACAACTTCAATCACCCTCATGAAGACAAGTTGCTGAAATATGCAATGTAAATTGAAAAATATATATATTCCATTTAAATGATCAGAAATTAGGGAGCCTGGGTGGCTCAGTTGGTTAAACATCCACCTTCAGCTCAGGTCCTGGGATCAAGTCCCACAGGAGGCTCCCTGCTCAGCAGGAAGCCTGTTTCTCCTTCTCCTTCTGCCTCCCTCCTCCCCCTGCTTGTGTGCACTCTCTCGCAGAAATAAATAAATCTTTAAAAAAATAATCATAAAATAAATAAATATGTAGATCAATTCTGTCTCAGCTTGGTGTTTAAGATGTGGTCTCTAGCACTCACTGTCAACATGGACTTGCTCAATGTTTTGAGCACCTCAGCTCTTCAATAAAGAATTTTATATATAATTTGGTTTTGTGTATACTTACAAGTGGCTACTATTTTAAAATCTTATTTCAAAACTGTATCTGATTATATTTTGCTTTACTATCTTGAATACTTCATAGTAATATTTTAAATCCTTCTTAAAAATGAAATACATTTAATTTCTAAGAATTATAACAGTATTTCAATATTGCAAATATAAGAATATATATGAGTATATTCTTTGTACTTATAAGCACATTTTCACTTAGATACAATCTGTTCAACCTACTATTATTTAGTATATATGTTAACATATAAAGTTAAATTCAAATTTTGGAATTATTAAAATTCAATACAATATTTCTTTTATGACCTGACATTTTCACTTACTAAAAAAATTCAACCTGATTTTTGTATTATGTTTCAATGATTTAAACTTTAAGCACATATAAAAACAAGTGGTCACAAGAATAACAATATACAAGGAAGTAACTAATAAGCTATTTTGGCTTATTTCAGATCTACTGTCTAAGTGAAAGATTATGTACTACTATAGAGACTGGAAATATGAACTCCATCTGAAACAAGCTCTAAAGAGTTGAAAACTTTATAAATTTACTCTCAAAATGAACACGTATAACAGCTGAGTGTGCATGTGTCAGGGCTACCTATAGAACCGGGAATTTGCTAAATAGACTTCCCAGCAGAATTCCATGTTTATTCAAGCATGTAAGTAATAGCTAGGCATTAATTTGAAGCTTACATATATTTTGAACATAAATCACAAGTGCAGCAATTATTTGAAATTTAGAAAAAAAATTTTTCAAGTCAAAGTACTTTAAAGCTGGCATAATTTGGAATTGGTAATAGTGATAATAAAAAAAAGAAAAATTTATTATTGCTTCTCATTTTTCCTTACCAGAAAAGAACTCTACTGCCTTTCCTGAGGTCTTTTCACCCAGGCTTGGTAGTCTACAGTCTGTTGAACTATATGCTCTCCCCTAAAAGGACCATAATCATTTCACTTTGTACCTTTGCTTCATCTATTTCTTGTTTGGGGAATACTTGCCCCTATTATTTCCCATTATTTCCAGCTGTCAAAATATGATCTCTCATATTTGTTCAAGTTGTTCAAATACTATAACCCAAGGATTAGATTCTGTGCAGTGTTGTGGAAAGTATACTGGATAGGGAATCACAAGACCTAATTTCTAGTACACCTTGTCAAAAAAATATATTCTATTTCTTACCAGATGTACCACGCCTTCTGAGTTCTGTGTCTAGAACTCCCAAATAAAGGGTTTACATTAGATAGATTCTAAGAACCCTTCCAGTTTTTTTTGAAAATACAGTTCTATGATATGATATCTATCCTTAGGATATTTTTTGTTTTTATTTCCATAAAGCAACGAATTGTGTGGAAATAAATAATTCTTCCTAGAGTGAGTCCATGGTGTTTGTTTCTGGTGGTGAAGTAGAACTAACAAGAGACATCCATGAATACCTGAAGACAGAATTTACAGTTGATAATTTGAGGGAGATAGTAACACCTGGAAAATACAAAGTTCAGGAAGAGTAGTGTATGAAATCTTCATTGTTGAGAGAGGGCATTCGAATTGAATGAAAAAAATATCAGAGTTTGCCAAGAGTGAGAGGTGGGGCCTAAAGAAAGAAACGTGGTATGTGGTATTACCATGTGGGAGAAGGAGCAATGGCAGAGGACAGGGGTGTTGGAGTGGGAGATACCTCTGTCCCTCCCCCTGCTCACGTGCTATAAATACATACATACATACATACATACATATGTACATACATTCATACATACATAAAATCTTTTTTTTTTTAAGTGCTGGTACTCTGTGAGAAAACAGTGCCTTAGGCTCCATCAGGCCTCTCCCACCACCCCTGGGAACTATCATCATGTTACCTATAGGGGGTAGGGCATAAAAAAACAAGAGGAATATTTCTCATCTGTCCTTTGTCCCAACTAAAACACTCTAAAACATTTTAGTTGTTCCCAAACTACAGTTTTTCTTTAAAACAAAGAGAAAAACATTCCTAAAATACATTAAAAAGTTGTCCACAGAATTACAAGCAAGCCTTTTGCCTATTTCATACCCCTTGTGAAAAAGTGTGGCCAAGACTTTGAAAATGGGGAGTGTTAGCCATCCTGTCTTTCCAGCTCATTTTTTAGAAGAAACATGGAAGCAGGTTTAAAAGACTGTAACACAACAGAAAGATGTAATCACATACCAAATGTCCATTCTCAAAAATAAATTAACCTGGGGCACCTGGGTGGCTCAGTGGGTTAAAGCCTCTGCCTTCGGCTCAGGTCATGATCTCAGGGTCCTGGGATGGAGCCCCACAGCGGGGTTTCTGCTTAGCAGGGAGCCTGCCTCCCCCTCTCTCTCTGCTTGCCTCTCTGCCTACTTGTGATTTCTGTCTGTCAAATAAATAAATAAAACCTTAAAAAATAAATTTCTTTAAAATTAATTAATTAATTAATTAACCTGAGTTCACCCTGTACTCTTATTAAATAAGAAAGAATTATTACTTTTTCTTTTAAATATACATTCCCTGTCCCCATCCCTGTCTCTCTTCCTCAATGCTGCTCTTTTTCTCTTCTTTTCTTCCTTTCTCTCTTTCCTTCTTTCTTCTTTCCTTCCCTCCTTTAGAAGTCAACCAAGGCTAAACTGGTTAGACAATAGCATAATTTTCCTACTGTTAAGTTTTAGGTAAACTACTATCAATCACTAAAGTAGTCTAGATACCTACAGAAAGTTGAAACAAGATGACATGTTAGATCAGCAGGCTTTCAGTCCTAATAACAACTAATGGAAATAATGGTGAGGTGACAGCAATGGTGTTGCTGCTGCTGCTGATGATGATAAGACAATGACGTCGATGACAACACTGATCACAAAAAACGCGTATTGTAGGCATGCCATGTGGTAAGTATAAAGTTTCTTAAGGATTTAAACTCATCATTAAGAAACTTTTTTGAGTTTCCTTCTCATAGATACGTGACCTTGGTGAATCACCAACTTCCTCTATTTGAAGTCTTGCATTAGTTATAAAAATTAATAAAAATTTACCTACTATAATTTAATATTTTATACAATACCACCAAATAAACCCCTTTCTTTCTAAACCAGTTTAAGTGACCTATCTTTCTTAGTCCCTCAACTTCAAAGAAGTGAGTTAATACCCCATAATTCAAGAAAATAATTTCAATTTTATGTAATTTTAATTTCTACTAGTGTGTCTTTAGATCATACATATAAACTAGATTTTTTTATCTCTCACACACACACACAAACTGGGAAGGTATTTTATAACTTTTGAGCCCTTTGGCATACTTCCTGGAAGTCTCAGTAATGACTATAGTTACTCTTAATTGCTTTCAACACACTTACATGAATGCTACATTCAGTTGAATTATTTCCTGGATTCCCTCTAATTAATCTGATAGCAGCTGTTTTAAGGCCTGTGCTGATTAACAGTTGCAAGACAGCTAAATGCCTAGTACAAGAAAAGCTCTCTGAAGCTTACGTATGTTCATCCACATAATTTTCTCTTTTAAGTATCAACATTATGAAGAGGATCTTCTATTTTTAGTTAACGGTATTATTTGTTTATGTAACTCAAATGGTCTCTTCCTAACATTCTGAAATACCATCTCAATGTATTTAATAAATATCCTAATAGATATTATGGAAATTCAACATTTCAAAAAATAAATATAAGAACATAGTTTAAAGATTTAAATAAAACTTAAAGAAAACAACAACTGAGGAGGTATTACAGTATATATTTGTACTAGTTTCCTTGTCCTGGTTCAGAAAATATAAATGAACTTTACAAATACAAATGACAAATAAGTGACTCATTTAAAGTAAAGTGTTACCAGCAAACTTTTAAGGTCAAACTATACATACTTGTTGAAACTTTATTCTTTTAACCTACAAAAATGGCAATTTGATATGTCTCAACCATCTGTTCAGTTTGAATAACCACAACTGAATGACATGTTCTACAATTAGCAATTTTAGGCTACATTTTTCCTGTTAGAAAATTGAAACTCTGATTCTGCCATTCCTCTGTATTCAAAACATAAGATTTCCTAAGACACTGAGGCCAAACCTCACAGTCTGGCATAGTCCTCCTCCCATCCTGGTCTCTGGCCAATTCATGCTATTCCTGCATTATTCCATTCCTTTAGCTCACCCAGCAAATGTCCTTCCGTCCTTGAGTGATACTATCTTCTAAGTCTAGAATAGCCTGCTGGAATTCTTCAAACAGAAGTTTAGAACAACTTCCTTGTTCTAAAACTATGTCAAGATTCACAAATGTTCATGTCTATCCAGGAAGCATAAATGAGCTCTCAGGACTGAGTATAGGCCCAAGAGAGGCAGCTGAAAGTCAGCTCCAGACCACTAGAGTAGGCAAGGCTTTCAGATAGCATGGTTTCATGGAACATGCCAGAAATCAAGAATTTAATGTGTGAAATTTCATTTTTAAATGTTGGCCACAAACAATATAAATTCTAAACATCTTGCAGGCCAAACAGTACACATCTGATGACTGGCTTCTGCCTCTCAAGTCCGTTTGTGACTCCTGACTCAAATAATCATGTGAAGAGGACATGACCTCTTAGCTAATCTTTTACATAAACTTTCTCCACTGTAGTACAGGGGTATGTGCATGAGTTCGTGTTTGCACATTCCACTAATGTTTGATACGAAACAGTGTTTAATAAATACTAGCCATTAGCAAAGAGGAGCCATAGTTTAAGGACAATCAAGGGACAGAATTCAAATCCCCAATTGGCCACTTACTGGATGTGTGATCTGAGGCAAATGGCTTATCCTCTAAATTTTCACTTTACTCGTTAGAGATAACAATAAACTCTATCTACTTCAGAGAATTGTTGCAAGGAGTATATGGGGTAAAACATGTGTAGTTCTTAGGAAAGGGCCTAGCACAAGTGAACACTCAAATGTTAACTGCCATTTTCTTACTATTTCTTACTATTATTCTTATTGAATGTGTAGTGTATGTATGTGTAGTGTGTGTGTGTGTGTGTGTGAGTGTGTATTAATACACAATGAACACATGTAACAACTTTATAGAATTTTAAGTATGCCTTCTGTTCCCACTTCATGCCTCATCTGAGAAACCATAACCAGGACTTTATTATACACCCAAACATGGAACACTCCCCCCACACACACACCCACAAAGAAAACTTATATTCCAAGAGGATGAGTAAAAAGTAGCTATTTATGTTAAAAAACTAAAACAAAAAAATAAATCAACTACTGACATACACAACAGCATGGATGAATTTCTAAAACACCACACTGAGCAAAAGAAGCCAGACACATAAGATTAGCTACTGTATAATTCTATTTATATGAAGGTCTATAACAGTGAAAATTCATCAACAGTCATAGAACTTAGAATATAGGCTACCTTTGGTATGTAAGAATTGGCTGGAAGAGACATGAGGGAAAGATGTGGAGTCACATAACTGTAATAATCTCTTGATTAGGATTTGAGCAGTAGAGTTCATAAAACTAAAAAAATCATTTAGTTAAGGTCTACATTGGGGGCACCTGGGTGGCTCAGTGGGTTAAGTCGCTGCCTTCGGCTCAGGTCATGATCTCAGGGTCCTGGGATCGAGTCCCGCATCGTGCTCTCTGCTCAGCAGGGAGCCTGCTTCCTCCTCTCTCTCTCTCTGCCTGCCTCTCTGCCTACTTGTGATCTCTCTCTGTCAAATAAATAAATAAAATCTTTTAAAAAAATATTTTAAAAAAAGGTCTACATTTTATAGTTACAAAGCTTCACCTCGATACAAGAATTTAAAAGGTGATTAATACATTAAGTACTTGCTGCATTTTCCTGAAAACACCCACTTAATATTTGTTAATATTATGTGTTAACACATTTTAAATGAATAGCGAATATATGGTATGGAGGCTCCCCAACAAGTTAAAAATACAACCGCTTTATGATCCAGCAACTCCACTTCTGTGTATTTATCCAAAGAAAGCAAAAACACTAACTCAAAAGTTACATGCATGCCCATGTTCATTGCGGCCTTATTTACAATTGCCTAGATAAACAAACAACCTAAAAATCCACTGAAGGATGGATAAAGAAATAGTGGATAAAAAATTAAAGAAACAAAGATACACACAAGAATGAAATCTTGCTATCTACGACATGAACGGACCTAAATAAGTCAGACCAAGACAAATACTGTATGAACTGAGAAATCTTTAAAAAAAGAAAAATCATAGACACAGACAACAGGTTGGTGGTTGCCAGAGGGAGGTGGTATAGGGAGTGTAAACAAGATGAAGGGGTGTCAAAAGGGAAAAAAAAAATTTAAAAATGGAGCTTGAACTCCCATGAAGATTCCATTGCCCTTTCTGGTAATTACTGAGGCTCCTTTTCTAAAATCATTAATTCAGAGATTTTGGTAAACTTGTCTCTAACAACTCTTCTGCTGAATATTTCTACATACAAAGAAAGCAGGAGATGGAGTCTGTGGAAGGCTGGGGGGCTCACAACAGATTCTCCTACTACTAAAATGCTAACCGCCTAGACCACATATTGATTAGCAAAAGGAATTTCCCCCGAGTCTTCAGCAGACTGGCAGAATGTTCTTCTCACATACTCTTGAATTGCTGAAGTGAATCCCAAGCTCACAGTATTTTGATAGGCTGAGTGGGTGAATACGAGAAATCATTTTCCTGTTGACTAATGTCCTAACCTGAGCAAAACAAATTCTGAAATCAAAATATTCCCATAACGACAGAAAGCTTTTCAGCTCTAGGATGTCCAGGAGAAAAATGTCTGATTTCTTGACATTTGTAATCACAAAATAATAGTATAGTAGCTGTAGAACTTGGCTAACATGGAACCTGAGTGTTACTGGAACTCTCCAACTTATGCATACAAGACAGGGAATGGTTTAGATTTTCTGTGTGTGCTTCCTTCTGTAGTCTAATGACTAACCAAAATCAGATGTAAATATAAATATTTTGTGCCAACCTTATGAGTATCAAATGGTATCTTTGTTTTTGGTTTTCATTTTCCTAATTACTAATAAGGTTGATCAAGTTCCCCCCAAAATAATAAAATAAGTAGAAGGTGATTATAGCATTAAGTACTGGCTGAATGTTCCTGAAAATGCCAACTTAATATTAACATAAATTGATTTTTAGAATTATAAATACTTGAATCCACAAAAACAAAATGTTCCTTAATCTCATTATATTATAGAAATGTCACAGGGAAGTTTTTCATCAGAACTTATTTCTCAGTATCTTACATGAAGTATTGGGGAAAAGACCCATTGGTTTCTCTCAAACTGCTATCAGCTATTGTTATAAGTTGCATTAGAACTCTGTGGAGTTAAGTTTTTTAATTTTTGGAAGTATTATGGGGACTGTGAAGAAACTCAATGACATCTTAACATACAATAAACTAGATTGAATTGGTATTGATCTGAAGGCATGTGCTATAATTTATTTTGAATACAAGGATAAAATTATAAGGTTTTCAATTGATTATAATTCTCTAAAATAGAGTACAGAAAAAAAATCAGGTTACTTATTTTCTAAGTAAAGATAATTTACTGCAGTTTACTGTCATAAAATCCTATGTTACCTAAAATATTTCCAATTTAGATTTTGTAGGTTCAGATGATATTGGAAGTTTTTTGTTTTTTTTTCAGATCTTCTAATTCATTTTTACTGAATGACAATATGCTTAATTTTGGAAAGAAAGCAATTTCATGAACAAATGAATAAATAACTTAACAGGATTCCGAAGAGTGTTTATTACAAATCTTTATGTTACAATGTATTAAGTAGTCTACGGCCATACCACCCTGAACGCGCCGATCTCCTCTGATCTCGGAAGCTAAGCAGGGTCGGGCCTGGTTAGTACTTGGATGGGATACAATGTATTAAGTACAAGAAAACAATCATAAAATGTAGTTCTTCAAATAATTAAGTCTTAAGCTTTTTTTTAAAAAAAAAAGATTTTACTCATTATTTTACAGAAAGAGAGTGAGTGTAAGCAAGGGGAGGGAGAGAGAGAGAGAATTTCAAGCAGGTTCCACACTGAGCATGGAATCTGACACAGGGCACATTCTCAGAACTTTGAGATCATGACCTGAGCCGAAATCAAGAGTCTGACACTTAACCAACTGAGTTACCCAGGCATCCCAAGACTTAAGCTTTTAAAAGTACATCAGTGTACTGGAATTTTTTTATATTAACATATGATATATTATTAGTTCCAGGGATACAGATCTGTGAATCGTCATGGAATTTTTTTTTTAACCTGAAAGCACTAATAGGTTTTTAAAAGTAAGGTGATAAATTGTTCAAAATGTTGAATCATTAAGAAAAAAAATATTCAAATGAGAAGCACCTCCTGAGTGGTACAGTATCAACCTCTGGAAATCCATTCCTCCATGAAAGTAAAAAGAACACTGCGGAAAACTGTCCAAATCAACTTTTTCAGATCTCTGAATATTAACGAAAAGCTAGCAATGATCTGAAGAGTGTTTATTCAGGAATAATGACTCTCAGGAAGTTCTGTGAGTTTTGTGGCATTTCAACTATCTCTATTCCCATTTCCTCTCTTCCCCATTTTGTGTTGTCCTTGAAAAAATCAGTAGCCTAGCAGCCAATGAAAGGGGAAGCCCCATCTCAAAAAACAAAAATAACAAAACAAACAGAAAAACCACATCACTATGTGATGTGTCTTGCACCTCCTATAAAAAAGCCACATTCAAGGACTTTTCTTTATATGACCTAATTCAGAACTTGCTTCAGTAAGGACAGTGCTACCCGTAGGGCATTTTGCAAAAATAATCAGCAGCAACTGCTTAATATCTCTGATTCAAGAGGTGGGACAGATTCAAGATGGGACAAATAAGAAGATAGTCAAAACACTTACATGTTAAATGTGGTTAATAAGATGGCCATAGGCAGCTTTGAAAAGCCACAACCTATTTCTGGGGAGTTAAGTGACCATGTATATGTGCAGGGCTGTGTGAATGATGAGAAAAGACCTTCCCATTTCATTGCAGAGCCCTAATCTCTCACCCCTGGGTGACTTGAGCGTCTACACAAGTAGTAAGTAAAGGTTAAGCCAGAGCTGTCAAATGTCACAGTGTTGAAAGTACACTTCAACATACACATAGAACCACTAGTTTGGAGATCTACTAGCTCAAAGCATTTTTTTAAAATTTGTCCCAACATTTGCTGACCAAAAAGCTAACCAAGCAGAGATTTCAGTAGAGTATTTTCAGAAATAATGGTGAAAATCACTAATCTATATATCAAATAACTTAAATTCCAACAATAACAAACTTAGATATACAGGCCTAGACCCTTGTTAGGAAAACTGCCAAAATTCTAGGACAAATAAAGAATTCTGAAAGTAGCAAGGGAAAAATGACTACCACATACAAAGGTGTGTAAACAAAATTAATAGCTGACTTCAGATCAGAAATCACTTAAGTCAGAAGGCAGGGAGAAGAAATAGTCAAAGTGCTAAAAGTAAAATAAAGTCAACCAAGAATTGTATTAACAATACTTAAAAAATAAAAGAGAAATCAAAACATTCCCAGATAAATAACAACTGAAATAACTTGTCACTAGCAGATCCAACCAACAAGAATACTAAAGACATTAGGCTAAAATAAAAGGATAATGGACAGTAACTCAAATCCACATGATAAATTAAACAACCACCATTAAAGATAGCTATATAGATGAGTATAATGGACAGTTTAAGTGCATTTTTGCTTACCACATTTTTCTTCTTCCATTTCAATTAAAATTTAGAAATCTGTATAATGCATTAATTACAAAAACGTCTTGGTAGAATCATAAGGAATAAGAAGGTCATTTGTATGAAAATATAGTACAAACAGTGGAGAAGAAAAGACCCAGACTGAAGCCAGGTTTTGTACACAATTGATATTAATCTGAGATAAAATTTTTTAAAAGATTTTATTTATTTATTTGACATAGAGAGAGATCACAAGTGGCAGAAAGGCAGGCAGAGAGAGAGGGGAAACCAGGCTCCCTACCCAGTAGAGAGCCCGATGGATGCCTAGATCCCAGGACCCTGAAATCATGACCTGAGCCAAAGGCAGAGGCTTAACCCGCTTAGCTACTCAGGCCTTCCAAAATTGTTTTAATATGTTAATTATAATACCTATAGCAACCACTAAGAAGATACTCCAAAATGTAGAGTAACAACAAAGAAAATTGAAAGAGTGAAACTCCCTGCATGCACAAGTGACTGAAATGGACTCCAAATAAATAAAAAAATTCAATGACCTATAACAAAGATACTAAATTAGTAATTCAAAACTTTCCACAAAGAAATTCTCAGGCACACTGGTAAATTCTATGACATATTTAATGAGAAAGTAATACCAATCATTCACAGATTCTTCCAGAAAATGGAAAAGAATGAAACACTTCCCATTTCATTCTGATACCCTGATTACCCTAATACCAAAACCAAAGATGTCCTAATAAGTGAAAGTTACTGATTAATATCTCTTATATACATAGATGCACACAACCTTAAGAAAATAATAGGAAATCAAATCCAGCAGCATATAAAAAGGATTATGCACCACTCAAAACTGGTATCTTTCTCAGGAAATCAAGGTTAGTTTAATATCCAAAAATCCATGTACACCTTATTAATAAAGGAGCAAAATCACATGACAAATTCAAATGATAAAGAAAAAAAATTTAATCCAATACCTTTCATGAAAAAAATTCAATGACTTAGGAATATAAGAATACTATTTCAACCAAATAAAAAGCATCTGGGAAAAGCTCAAAGCTAACACCATGTTAAATGGTAAAGGACTAGATGCTTTCCCCTTGATCAGAAATGAGACAAGAATTTTTCACTCTAGCAATTTCTTTTCAACATTGCAACACAGATTGTAGCTATGAAAATTAGGCAAGAAAATAAAATAAAAGGCATCCAGAATGAAAAGAAATAAGAAAAACAATCACAATTTATAGATGACATAATTTTACGTAAAGAAAATCTTAAGACATCTTCACACATAGGAAAAAACCTATTAGAAATAATAAATTCAGCAAGGGTGCAGGATTCAAAAATCAAGATACAACAACTAATTTGAATTAAGCGGAAATCTGAAAATGAAATAGAACAATTCCATTCACAAAAGCATCAAATTTAATAAAATGTTTAGAAATAAACCTCACAAAGTAAGTGCAAGACTTATATGCTGAAAAGTATGAAACACTGTGGAAACAAAGTAAAGAAGGCCTAAATAAATGGGAATATATCCAATGTTCATGGATCCAAAGATTAAATATTGTCAAGATGACAATACTTCCCAATTTTTAATCTACAGATTCAAAGCAAATTCTTATTTTTCCTTTTTTGCAGAAAATTACAAACTGTGCCTAAAATACATGTGGAAAATCAAACCAGAAATCTGTAATAATCAAAAGAGTGTGATACTGCATAAGAACAGACATTCAGATCAATGTAAAGGAAATGAGAACCCTAACATAAACTCTCAAATTTATAATTAAGTGATCTCTGACAAGGGCACCAAGACAATTCAACAAGAAAACAAAATATGCAACTCATGAATTGTTGAGAAAACAAAATACACAACTAATGAAACTTATATGTACTATATGATAGCTAACTGAACTAAACCTTTTATATATTATATATATAATAAAAAATAGTCTTTTCTACAAATGGTTTGGAAACAACCAGAAATCCACATGCAAAAGAATGACATTATATTTCTAGCCTACATCATGTACAAAGTTAACTGTAAATGGATAAAACAAAAGTGTAATACTAAAACTATAAAACTCGTAACAGAAAATACAGGTATAAATCTTCAAAAACACTGCGTTAGGAAATAGCTCACGTGATACCCAAAAAACATGAACAACAAAGGAAAACAATGGATAAATTTGGAATCATAAAAATTAAAATCTTATAACCTTCAATGGATACCATCAAGTTGAAGGACAACCCACATATTGAGAGAAAATAGTGGTAAAACACATTGGTGATAAGCGACTTAGAGCTAGAATATATATTTTTTAAAAACTGTCAAGTCAACCCAATTTAAAAATGGGCAAAGGATTTGAAAAGACATTTCTTTAGAAGCACATGGAAAGAGGCTTTTCACATTCTCAAGTATTTCATAGTGCTGGAAAAGTGTTATACTAAAGAACTACCTGAAATGGAAAAAGCATCCATTAACAGGCAATATTAGATATTTCACTGTGATGGAAAATAACATTTATAAGGACTGAGGTTCAGATACTAGAATCTTTTCTAAAGGTGCTAGTTTATGTTTAATTTCCTCACATTAAATGCTGAATTTGAGCTCCTTCTTCCATGAACTCATTGGCTAGTCGTCCGCAATGACTAATTCTAAGTCAGTGTTTCAATTTAGGATAATGGAACTGGAAGGCAACTCTAACAGCAGTCAAATAATTGTTAAGTGTACAAGCCAATCTAGGATCTCGTCATAGGCCAATACAGAAGAATGAATTGGTGAAGACACATAAATATTGGAAACTGATAGGTTCTTTGCAAAATCATAGTGTCAGAAACAAGCTATACACATAAAGATGTCATTACAGAAAATAATGTGAGGCAGTACATGTAAAGTAAAAAGTATTTTATAGGTAGATTAAACTTTTGGAATTACTAAAACATACAACTGTTGCTTAAAATAATTCAACTCTTAATTAAGCTAACAGAAGAGATACTAAAATGTTAATGATATTCAGTATTTGTAGGAGAGCAAAACAACCCACATCTTAATTACTTCTCTAACTTTATCTTTGCTGCAAGTACTAATAAATGAATAAAATTTTTCAATAGTGCTGACAGGGAAAGTTAATTAAATGTACAAATAGCTACCACATAATATAAATCCTCTTCAAAGCCACTGTACATGAAGGTAAAACTTAATTGTTCAAATTTCAGAAAAAAGATCAAGACACTTGGGGGTTCTTTATATGAATGAGAAAAACTAATCAAGTAAGAAGAAAACCTTTTTATAGCCTACATGAAAATCTCTTCTTATTTCATCTTAAATGTGTTATTTGGAAATATTCTATTTTTGGTACCATCTCTGATCTTTCAAAATGAGTGAACACTCAATTTAGTCCTTGTCTAGTCCTGATTAAACTTAAAAATAAAAAGCCAACAAATTTTCCTACATATAGCTCTTATGCTTCCAGCTTACAAACTCAGTTTAAAATGAGATTAATTCAGGTTTTTAGACAATATAAATATTTAGGAATTTTAAAAAGTGAGTTCATTTAATTGAAAATATGTAGCTAAATAAAACAATTATGCTCCAAACATTTTTCTACTGAGAATAAAAATGCAGTACATGTAAAATTCTTCTTAGAAAGTATCCTAATTAGTGATCTTTTTATTTAGCACAAATAGCAACTTCAACAGCCAATGTAAAAACTTCCTGTGTCCAAATAAATTCAATTTAATTAACCATACTGCTCCTCTCCAACATTTACACAGATCATTAATGATCTCCTCAGCAAATTTAGGACCACAGACCTGCTTCTTATAATTGGGCTGCCTCTCAAACTATCTGAATATGCAAAGAAATTTGTCATGCAAAATATACCAGCTCTCTTTCCCTATCCTTACTGCTCTATGATTATGATGAAGGTAATCTTGTCTCCACTACTAATAGGGCTGAAATATCCATGCTTTCAATAGCAACATGGTATCTAGTCTCAAGAGTACTGTTGCTACTGGTAAGGGATTACAGAATGAGCAGTTACTCCCCTGAAGAATTTAGCTCCATTATCTTATGAATCCGACCTGGTAATGTCAAATTTTTAAATATGATGTAACCTTCCCATGAAGGCCACTCTGTCACTGATGTATTAATTGTGTGCAAGATAATCACAAAAATTGGGACACTTTGTTGCAAATGAGTGGCAGAGTCTAAAAAATGACTGTTCATCTCAAAAGTTGGGTCAACTTCTAAGTAGATCTGGGAGGCTAAAATGTGGATATTCCATGTACTAACAGCTTAAGTCAACACGGTATAATGTAAGGTTTTATGTATAATGTCTATGTACAAAATGTAACATCAAACACACACACACAGTGTGTCCAAGTGAAAGAACTTCACATTTTGGGTGAAGATAGGTATTTTGGGTAATACCTATCTTATACATAACCAACGATCACTTACTAAATAGCAAATACACGAGTTTAAAAAAAATTAAGTGATATTTCAAAAAAGAAATCCATATTAAATGTTCCCCTGATATAATTTTGTAGCCACAGTAACCACACATCATCTTTGACAGAATTTGTCCTGTAAATACCAAGTTTATTTTATTTGTCCATAGCTCCCTTCATTCTCTAAGCTTCCTGAGGTCAGAGAACTTTTTTTTTTTTTTTAACTTTTGTACTTTCAGAGGGGAACACTGGTGTAGAGTACCAATTCAATGAGAAATTCATACTTAGATTAAATCCTTTGAAGTTAAACTACATGAGAAGATAGAAATTAAAGTTCATATTTTAGTTGACTAATGGTTATTCTTAGAGTTTACTCTAGGCTCACTTGTCTCATATTTGCACATGAAATACATCAACCATACGGAGTTAGCCAAAATGATATGAATATTCTTTAATAAGTAAATGGACATAAATAAGGTATTTTTGCATCTGACAAATCAATCAAGATTCTATGTGCTGAACACTGTACATTCTTAAACACATAAAAAAAATTTTTTCTAGATTTATTTATTTGACAGAAATCACAAGCAGGCGGAGAGGCAGTCAGAGAGAGAGAGAGGAGGAAGCAGGCTCCCCGTTGAGCAGAGAGCCCGATGCGGGGCTCAATCCCAGAACCCTGGGATCATGACCTGAGCCGAAGGCAAAGGCTTTAACCCGCTGAGCCACCCAGGCGCCCCCACATAAAAAAATTTTAAGCCAATAAATTTTAGTGGTGATTTTGATGACAGTTTAACACTGGTGATTTGTGCCTGTATATATGCAAACTCACTCTCCCTTCAGCATTTCTCTGTTTTTTCTTCCATGATGGAACGCAGTACCAGTACTGAGAAAAGTTGAAATTCACATATTATGCTGTATTAAATCTACATCACTCAATATAGAGTCTCAACAATTCAAAAAAAATTTTAAATAATTTTGAAACATTCATAGGTTTATGGGAATGCAAAAAAATCTCATGAACTCAGTACACTAATACTATTAGTTATTATTCAGTGATTATCAGAAAACCAACATGGCTATTCAAAAGTACACTTTCAATATGTGCTGCTTTATTTATTTGAATACATATCATATAGTCAAATGTTAATATTCCTAAATATGCTGATACATGCTTTCAAATGAAATGGCACCAGTTAAAACTTGTCCTCTTGTGTGTAAACAGTAAAGTGGTGTTCCTTAATGGTAAAAGAAAAAGTAACTGACATGGGTAATTATGAAGTTTTAGGACTCAGTGATTTATTTATCTATCAGCATCACAAGAAATGATATATTTTAAAACTTACATACCACATCTTCTTGATCCAGTCATCTGTTGATGGACATCTAGGTTCTTTCCATAGTTTGGCTATTGTGGACATTGCTGCTATAAACATTCGGGTGCACGTGCCCCTTTGGATCACTACGTTTGTATCTTTAGGGTACATACCCAGTAGTGCAATTGCTGGGTCATAGGGCAGTTCTATTTTCAACATTTTGATATTCCAATGAGAGGGGCAGTTAATTTCCTCAACTTCTGACCAATGCTACAAGCAACATGATAATACTGTTATACTGAACATCTTTAGAGAAAGCTCTGCCAGTTCCCATGCTATTGTGCCATACTCTATCAAAAGCAATGCCTGGTCAGAATCTCTACTGAGAGGACTACCTTATAACAAGACAGAAACATGCTTTCTGATGCCAACTTCCTTTCTGATAAATACCAAAGAAGATTTGCAAAGAACTATCCTGACATACATCAAGCTCTTACTGGCCTCACAAAAGCATTTTTAATACAGTTAAGGAACTGGGTTAAGTCAGACTGTGTTAATGGCTTCTAAGAGTTTTCATAAACATGCTAAAGACTAGAGTTCTACAGTTGTGTAGGTGGGAAGTCCCATTGGAACCTATACTCCTGAAAGCTTTTAGGAGATAACCACCTTAGCCTATACATCTTTATCTCCTACATAATATTTGGCACAGTGCTGTTGAGTTAACATGGAGGTAATCAATGAACACACAATGAAAGAGAAGATACATTGCATCAAATACCCAGAGTTAATTTATCTATCCAACCTAGCCTTGATTGTTATTTCAAAAATAATACACAGACTAGGAGTGCCTGGGTGGCTCAGTGGGTTAAAGCCTCTGACTGCGGCTCCAGTCGTGATCCCAGGGTACTGGGATTGAGCGGAACATTGGGCTCTCTGCTCAGCAGGGAGCCTGCTCCCCCCGCCGTCCCGCACCTGCCTCTCTGCCTACTTGTGATCTCTGCTTGTCAAATAAATAAATAAAATCTTTAAAATAATACCCACACTGGGTCAAAAGATGGTTTCTAAGATCAGAAAAAAAAAATCTCCTAATGGAAAACTTCAGGAGATAGTCATTCAGGTATAGTTTGCTGGCAGCTGAATCCTTCAACACATGTCTAAGTCAATGTAATATTTTAGTATACTGTAATTTAAATAAGATCATGGTAATACTATTATTGAGTACTTTCTATTAACAAAACATGCGGGCAGATCTCAGGACATAAAAATCTGAGCAGGATGTGTATTCTCATAGGTGGTGAAAGAACAGGATACTACACAGGAACGTAAAACAAAACAGAAAGGAAAGTACTTTAGGCTACTCTTTCAGAGTATGCTGCTAGTCCAGATGATGATATCAGGGGGTCACACGATATTATTTAAATGGCATCCATTCAAGAGGCAACATGAGCTGAAATTGAGATGCAGGTAAAACAAAATATGTATAAAAGTATGTATAGATTTGAACAGTTTTGCAGGCAATGAATTTAAGATATAAGAATTCAGTCATACCTTTAGATCATTTAAATTTTTTTAAAAGATTTGTTTGACAGAGAGATCACAAGTAGACAGAGAGGCAGGCAGAGAGAGAGAGAGAGAAGCAGGCTCCCTGCTGAGCAGAGAGCCCAACATGGGACTTGATCCCAGGACCCCGAGATCATGACCTGAGCTGAAGGCAGCGGCTTAACCCACTGAGCCACCCAGGCACCCCCATTTAAATTTTTTTTAAACAGGCAGAGAGTGCCCCTAAGACTGACAAAGCAAATGTAGCTGAGATCTTATGGTGGAAACCTAAGCACAGTAAGCAGAATAATAACCCCTAAAGATACCCACATCCTAACTCTAGGAAGCTGTGAAATTTTACCTATATGGCAAAAGGGACTTTTGCATTTGTGATTAAGAAATCTGAGATGAGGGGCACCTGGGTGGCTCAGTGAGTTAAAGCCGCTGCCTTCGGCTCAGGTCATGATTTCAGGGTCCTGGGATCGAGCCCCACATTGGGCTCTCTGCTCAGCTTCCCTCTCTCTCTCTCTTTCTGCCTGCCTCTCTGCCCACTTGTGATCTCTGTCTGTCAAATAAGTAAATAAAATCTTAAAAAAAAAAAAGAAATCTGAAATGAGACTATGCTCAATTATTCTGGTGGGTCCAAAGTGATCAAAAAGATCTTGCCAAGAATGAAGCAATAGGGTCAAAGTCCAAAAAAGGACATGTCAAGATGGAAGCAGAGGCTGAAGTGCTGCCCTTTGAAGACAGAAGACAAGACCATGAGGAAAGGCATGGAGGTAGCCGGTAGATGCTGAAAAAGGCAAGGAAATGGACTCTCCCTAAAGCTTCCAGAAGGAACACAGCTCTCCTGACACCTTGATTTTAGCTTCTAAAACCCATTTTGTACTTCTAGCCTTTGAGAAAAAGGTAATATTTTTCTGTGTTTCAATTTATGTTGTTCAAAACCACTAAGTTTATATAATAATGTATTACAGCAGCAATAGGAGACTAATATATTTAGACTACCCATACTTAGGAGTAGAAGCAGGAATTAGAACCAAAGGAAGGGGAAATCAACTATCAGAAAAATCAGAAGGCATGTTAGAGATGCAGGTATCATGGCACATATGATTGGGGAGACGGTTAATAGAATTAAAGAGAGTTCAAGGAGAAAGAGATCTGAGAAAACTACTAAATCTAAGGACTTTAACAGGGCTTGGCAATTTCTGAGTAAACAAGTTGCATTCATCACCAGTACATCTTTTTGTCACCACCTTTATTTAATCAATTAAGTGAGGGAACAGTACACCAAGACATCTTAGAAATCAGCCAATGATGTCTAAATGAAGCTAGGGATACTAAAATATATAGGAAATTTATACTGAAATATATGAGGAAAAACAAATACATAGCTTAGAGGACCAGGGAAATCACAAGAGTTCTGAGGTGAGCTAAAGAAAAAACAAAATAAATAAATAAATAAACCACAATGAAAGAAGTCCCTTTAAGAAAGTTCCTGATTGCTCTTTCCAGCAGTGAGTGTGGACTCCTGAGAAACCTCTTTGGTAAAAAGAGCAGTTTAAGACAGTCCTGGCATGGATTACAACTGCTAAGTGTATGTGTGAGTTGGATATAAGTCAAAGATGCTGAATCCCAAGAGTAATGGGAGATGGTTGAAGTAGTACTGGATGATGGTGACACAGCACGCTGCTAAGACTTACGAGCTGGCTTTGATCTGGGGCAAACTCCTTCCCTCCTGGGCCTTACTTCCTTTTCTGTGACTGGATGCAAAAGAACAGAATACTCTCTAAGGTTCTTTTAGTTCTTAAATCCCTTTACACTGGTGGAAATTTTCATTTCCTCTCTATCCACAAACCCTCTCCTCTAAGTCTTCCCTCTCCTTAATTAATAATATTTATTTCATCAAATAAAAGAAGAAAAGAACCTAAAGGGTAGATGAGTAGAGGTGTTTAAAGATGAGAGTGCTACGTGGAAGGAACTGCAATATATACAACAGGAATGTGTCAAAAAGACAGTTTCTTGCACCGTGTAACCACCTAACATAGAGGCTGGCAATTTTTTGCTATAAAGGGCACAACAGTCTATATTTTAGGATTTGTGGGTTACACTAGGTCTGCATTGCATATTGTTTGTTTTTTCTACAATGCTCTGAAAAACATAAAAACCTAATGTTCTGCACCAAAACTGGCTGTGGGATACATGTGTCTGCTACATGGGCTACAGTCCGCTAACCTCTAGTGTAACAGGTCATTATCAATGTGGACATAGAAAACAAGCATCAGATTTAATGTAATGGAATTAAGGAAAACTTAGACAAGGTACTATGAGACTCCAGATGAGTCTCTCTTAAGGAAATGCTTTCAGGTGCATGATGAGGAGCTGTTTGAAGGAACTCCTTTGGCATAAAATTTGTTGTCTTCCAAGTGAAATCATCATAAAGCAAACTGAATGGATGGTGGGAGGGGGAAGCAGGGAACAGAGCCAATACAATCACAGACACTAAAGCTAAAGACATACTGTTATCAAAACCTTTGGCTCAAATTATGAACCATGCTTAAAGTTTCTCCTACACCTGTGCATTTGGGTTAAAAAATAAACTATTCGTTTCTGTCATAATTTAAGCCATTTGATTCAGATTTTCTGTTTCTTTTGATCAAAAGCATAACTGATACAATGTGAAAGAGATGCCTCCTATTACTAAACTTCACCCATTTTCTGGGCACCATCCCATGGCACATGTCATCTTCAGATGCACAACCCATCAGTTACCTTATCCTGAAGCCTGAGAAACCGAGGGGTATGGTAAGGCTTAGAGATTAAACAAGGCTGGGAAATATCTTGGTAACAGAGTTTACAAAGGAAAAAAATGTTTCATTTTGCCTAGGAAAAATATGTTGAGTCCAAATAATCCATATTACAATACACTGCTTTATCATATAGGTCTGATTTCTATGTACATTCATAACACTGCTTACAAATACTAGCCCTCTGAGAAATTTCTATCTTTGGGAAACCTAAAGGACTTTGCGTGTTTAGAGAATGCTATTAAAACTCCAAGTTTTGTAGTAGGCTGAATAATGACCCTACAAGTGTGTCCACATTCTAACCCCCAGAAACTGTGCATGTTATAATGAATAGTTTTTCTTTATTTTCAGAAAAAAATCCAACATTTGCAGAAGAAAAATACCCCATGAACACTAATGAATACACTGGGATTTCTCTCACTTTTACATGTATACATGCACATGTATTCCTTACATCTGAGTTACAATAAATACCCATCCTTTCCTGTTTAGTTTTCAGTCAGGCTAAAATGTCTCAATTAGTCCCAAATTTTAAAACAATATAGGACATGGGCTTTAGCCGTATTTCATTTTTAATCTTTTCCTAACCTTTCTGTACTTTTAACATCATCTTCTTTGAGGTGGATTATGTGTTGTCTACCATCAACTCAGCAGCATCGTGATGCCTTTGTACTCTTCACTGTTTTGCCAGGAAAAAACCTAAAACTAAACATTCTAGAATCCCTTTGTCTCTATGCTCCAGGGTTACTTTGGCCAGTAAAGGACATCTGCACTTTATTAGGGGGTTGAAGACAAGAATGTGCCATTAGTCTCCATGCCAGTTGCAGCAAAATCAGATGGCAGATATTAAGTCTACAACAGCTCCTAACTGAGCTCTTCCTGTGAATCACCTCCTGAGGTGCATAAATAACCAGCATTGGCTTCCCTCCCATCCCAAGTTGTCACGTTGTGAACTCAAAGAGTAGCTTCCTTGATGTGTCTTCAATCCTTCCAATGGTTGTACAGTCCTCTAATTCCTTGAGTTGAAACCCCTCCAGCTTGCAGAACCTGCAGTGGCTTCTGTTTTCCTGACAAAAACCTTAATACATTCACTGTTTCTATTAGGCTTATGAGATCATGTTTTGTTGCTATTTGAATCACAAAGCAGCTGCATCAAGAAGTGAGTGGTGGAACTCAATACTGTACTAGATGATATTTATCAGCAATGCTGAAGTAGGGGAACATATACAAAGTAGTAGTCAGTTCTAATCCAGGTTCTATAACCAATTCACTTCATACCATTAAGTCAATCACTTCCTCAACACAGACATCACTTTTCTCAACGCTGGGGGGTCAGGGGAAGGGTTAGGGTGGCTGGGTTATGGACATTGGGGAGGGTATGTGCTATGGTAAGTGCTGTGAATTGTGTAAGCCTGATGATTCACAGACCTGTACCCTTGAAACAAATAGTACATTATATTTTAATTTTAAAAAAGAGACACAGGCATAGTTTATCCCAAGGGTCGTTTCCAGAACTAATCATTTAATTATATATGTACTGATGATATGTCAGTGACAAAATCCTCTGACTCCATGGCAGAGAAAACTATCCATATGAACAATCCCAAAACTGTTTAGTATTTTCTTAAATTTTGCTAAGTTTTCTGTTTATACTGTGATTACACTAAGAGCATAATTTGAGTAGATAGTATTTTATCAAACACAAACCACCTACTACCTTAATTCCATTCAATTTTCACATCTAAATATAGAATCTGTATTACTATGATTATGTGTTAAGTCCCAATGGTAAATATAGAGCAAAAGTTTTCAGGGCACCTGGGTTGCTCAGTCAGCTAAGCATCTGATTCTTGATTTCAACTCTGGTTGCAATCTCAGGGTTGTGAGATTGAATCCTGCTTCAGGCTCCATGCTAGGTGTGGAGCCTGCTTAAGAGTCTCTCTCCCGGGGCACCTGAGTGGCTCAGTGGGTTAAAGCCTCTGCCTTCAGCTCAGGTCACAATCCTAGGGTCCTGGGATCGAGCCCCACATCGGGCTCTCTGCTCAGCGGGGAGCCTGCTTCCTCCTCTCTCTCTGCCTACCTCTCTGCCTACTTGTGATCTTGGTCTGTCAAATAAGTAAATAAAACTTTAAAAAAAAAAAAAAAGAGTCTCTCTCCCCCTCTCCCTCTACTACCCCCTACCCTGGTCAAAAAAAAAAAAGAAAATTCTTCATTCACAGGAAGAAAAACTAAGAAATTAAAATGTAATTAAAGACAGTCTAATTTAATACTTTCTCTTGTATAAATCAAATTTAGTAAATCATAAACATTTAACAAAAATGCACAGCTATAATTAAGTTACCAAAATAGCAAAGAATGAATGCAGATCTTTTAAGACTTTCTTTCTTTCTTTTTCTTTCTCTCTTTCCTTGAAAGAGAGAGAGTGTGTGCAACTGGAGGGAGGGGTGGAGGGAGAGGGACAAACTGACTCCATGCTGAGCTTGGAGCTGGATGTGGGGTGGCGCTCAATTTCATGACCCTGAGATCAAGACCTAAGCTGAAATCAAGAGTTTGACACTTAACCAACTGCGCCACCAAGGCTCCCTGAATGCATGCAGTTCTTATAGTTACAAATGAACATATAAAATCTAGGAATAGGTATATTTTATTTTTGCTCTGTAGTTATCCTAAAGTAATTCTGAATCTTGGATTTCTGAAAATTGTGATGATCTTATACAACTGTTAAAAATCTTCTACAAAGATGATTCATTATTTATATAGCTGAATGGGATTTTAAATAATTGTTAAAACTCATAAACATTTACAACTAAGAAAATCTCGTTAGCAATCAGTTACTATATTTTATTGCAAATATTTGGACTTCATAACGGTATGTGTCTGGCTTAAACTTCACTTTAGCTTACCTAAGATTGCTGTATTTGTTTTAGCCACTTTGCTAACAGAGGCTTAGGGAAGTCTTAATAAGCTTACAATATATTTTACAGGACAATTTTAGTTACAGATAGCCACAAAACACAATAGTCACAAAATACAGATGGTCGCAAAAAAATTCCTTTAGTAAAGGAAGAAAACATTAATTAGCATGAAGAAATAAATTCACTTACTCCAGGTCATATCTTATGATATCTTAGGCATCTTACATATACAAGACACATTTCAAATTAAGTGACATATCAGGTTTCTCAAAAAAAAAAAAATCTTTGGATTTAAGTATCCTAAGATGCAAATATTTGCATTTTCTCAGTCAATACTCTTTCTTTAAGGGAATAACTGATTAGTTTATAGTATAATATTGGAGCAGTTTTAAGATGATGAAAAAGTCCAGATTTCTTTGTGGCACAGACCTGCAATTCACTGACAGGCAGTGATATAGTAGTAAGCATTCATGGTTTTTGCAGAGCTCCTGCACTTTGGAGTAAATAGAGAGAATACAGGCAAGTATAACTATGGCACCTAGTTTTAAAAGACTTCCACTGATCCCTAGATATAAACTGAATGGGAACTTTGAAAACACTCAGTCTTACCTTCAAAGGTTTCGGAAACACCTGTTCTATAAACAGAGAAACTACTGGGGGCATAACTGAAGTTCAGAAGTTAGAGATCATGCTCAAGAAAACAGTCAGACTAAGTCAGAAGAAATTTAGTCTTGTTTCGGTCAGGAACTTCAATGTTAATCTTAAAATCACCTAAAAAGTCCATGAAACACTTGAAAATTAACCTAGTTTATATAGAAAATTCATAAAAACCAAGTTATGAATCATTAGCCCTTATATCATATAAGAAACAATCAACTTCAGCTAGGATTCAGAAACTGTCAGGCCTTAAACAACTTCCAGAGTCCCAGATGGAAGCATATATATGTGTAACCATATATTCTCATACAAAATATAACTAATGAAATAAAAGAAATTTTTGTTTCTGGCCCCTCATTTTGGGAAATTATCTTAGGGAAATACAGCTATTCTTACGATACGGAGTAGTTATTCCTTATTAAACAGTGGCTTTCTATGCCCATAATTTGGTTTTGCTACAAATTACACACTTAAGGTCATACACCTCTTCAAGCTCTAATACATTTGTTTACCCAAATAATATTAATCCTACTTTAAAATGGAAAATTTAAGCCTTTTTCTAAGTTTTTATTTGAATTCCACTTAGTGAACATACAGTTAAGTTAGTATCAGGTGTACAATACAGTGAATCAACACTTCCGTACATCACCCAGTGGCTCATCACAAGTGCCCTCCTTAGTCCCCATCACCAGTTTCACCATCCCCTCATCCACCTCCCTTCTCGAAACCATCAGTTTGTTCTCTAGAGTTAAGTCTATTTCTTCCTTTGACTCTTTTTTTTTTTTTACCTTTGTTCATTTGTTTTGTTTCTTAAATTCCACATATAAGTGAAAACGTAAGGCTCCACATCCAAAAAATAAGCCTTCTCAAAATAGCAACTCCTCTTGTCCTTAACGTTTTGTAAATCCAAAATTATGCCTTCAAGTATATTCTAAACAAGTTACAAATTTTCTTTTACAAACCTTTTCTAGTTTGGAACCCCCCTTACAAAATCCAATTTGAAGCTTCCTGGCAAGACCAGCTATGCCTCCGGCATCATGATTTATCTTACCATTTGATTTGTAATTTAAGCGTCAGTAGTTGAAATCATGATCAAAAGTGAAAAGGTGCCTAGAACTTTCAGGCAGTCATGATAATTATGTACATTACTAAACTGCTCAATCATATCTAGACCCACAATCCTGTCAGCATTTACAAAGGTTTCAGAGTCCAATGATCTTAAAACTCTCCCCACCGAAACAGAAAATTGCTTGCCAGTAACATGACATGTCCATCATTCCGTTACATGTCAGTTCAACATTACAAACAGGTCATCTTCCAGAGGAGACCTAGAGTCCTTCTCTTGTGAAAATTAATTATTTAGCTACCTGCCTAAATCCTAACATACAATAACTAGCAATACAGATTTGGGGGAAAAAGGCACAACACTGAAACAAGGATATTCAAAACCGAAATGAACTCCATTTCTTTTATGGTTTGTATATTCTGGTTTAAGATAACATGTCATCTTGTTTCACAGTAAATGTCTACATTTAATTATGTATCCTCTGCTTGGTGTACATCTGATAAAACTGGTTTAGAGATGGCTCTAAGCATATTATATATTATGTTGATTATACTAATAGTCTCCTGTCAGTATTGTTCTGGGAGATTATGGCAACCTGTTGTTCTTTCAGCATGGTGGCTTCTAAGCACCCTTCCCCTATTCATCATCTTGAAAGGCCTATCTGATACATGGGTGACCTACTGCAAATAAACTGGTATTAGGAGTTCATGATTATTGACTCAAAGGTTACAGTGTATGAAATCCAGTATTGAAGGCCTTAGAAGTGATAGAGTGGGAGGATATAAGGTCATAAGAAACACTTGCTTTTTCTCTGTGTCTTCCTTACACAAACATCATTTACAATACATTTCAAGAAACATCACTGAGTATATATAAAGAACCCTGCTGATCTCTTTACCATCATTATAATGCCAGATAAGAAATCTAAAGTTTAATGAAGAATTATCTGATTAAATTCCATATATGTGCAACTGAATAAGTTTCTCTACATTATCTTCAGTTTAGAAATGCAATACCTTACACTGGACTTTATCATTGAATTATTATTATTTTTTTAAGTCGCAACGTTTTCATTTATTTATTTATTTATTTAAAATGAACATATCATGTATTATTTTTTCAGGGGTACAAGTTTGTAAATCATCAGTCATACACAATTCACAGGATTCACCATAGCATATACCCTCCCCAGTGTCCATCACCCAGCCACCCTATCCCTCCCCCTCCAGCAACCTTCAGTTTGTCTCCTGAGATTAAGAGTCTCTTAATTGAATTATTCTTAATAATATAATAGTTCAGATTTACTGAACACTGAATATGTATCAGATAATATGCTAAATGCCTTACTTGTATCAATAACAATTCTCTAAGAGATGTCCTATTACTGCTCTTAATCCACATGTAAGAAAACTAGACTGAGTCTAAGAAGGTTTTGTAAAGCCTCATAACTCATGATGGAAGAGAGCTTCAAATTTAGGTTTCCTCTTGAATTGAGAGTTCAAAGCTAATTTTGAAAAAGATACTGTTTTCCTTAAGCCCACTAGTTTTTTTGTTCTGTGTTTCCGTCATCCTTTCGCCCAACCACTGACTCCTCCATTTCCGTAACACCTTTCCTCCATTCAACAGTCACATTCTTCCTTCTGTCCTTTCTACCAAAACTACTCCTCATATAAAGCATCACTCTTCCAAGATCTGTGTGTGATACAGGAAGTAACCATTTGGCCTCAAGACTGTAAGTGTCATACTAAAATTCCAGTCACTGCTGAGCCCATGTAATAGGCTACAATCAAAGGAGAGGAAGACTTCCTTGGGATTCATTAAATGTTATCAAGTAGGCTGCAAGGTAACTGGGAGATAAGACTAATGTGATAAATTGCACTACTATTTCTTTTATAGTGCTCTTGAAAACAGCACTTCCAGCATTAGGAAAACATTGGAGGATTAGAGAAAAGATGCAGTCTGAGGAGAGGAAACTATAGCTGTTCCTGGCTTCCTGTATAGTTTGTCGGAAACTAACTTAAAGATGGAAACACAAACTCAAAAGATGATGTATTTGAAAATTCAGTTGGAAAACTATTATTCCTTTAATTTCAGGAATTTGGTTAAAACTTGGTATTAAATAAACATGAGATAAGGCTGGTGAGGATGGTGTTTGGTGATCAGATCTATGGTTTATAAATGAAAGGATGAAACTGAAGTCCTAAGAGCAAATCCTGCCAAAACATCCTGGATATTGGGTCAAACTTTAAGATGCAGCCTCCAAATCCGAAGATGCAGACTGAAAGGGCTAAGAGATGCATCCAATCATTGGTGCTAGCCAACAAAACAAAGACAGAATCATAGCTAGATTATCGTCCATGAATCATTTTTCAGATGCTTGAGACAAAAGGAGACAGCAGTGCATATGCAAAAGTCTGGTGCCAGTATAAGATTTAGGACACAAATAAGACAAAAAGCAATGCAGAGGCTATATACTAGGGCCCAACAACTGTCCATGGATCCAGGAGAGGAAACTGGTTTCAGTAACCCCTTCCAGGGAGGTGATATCTATTATTATAAAAATGGGATTATGAGACACCTGGGATGCTCAGTGGGTTAAAGCCTCTGCCTTCAGCTCAAGTCATGATCCCAGGGTCCTGGGATTGAGCCCCACATCAGGCTCTCTGCTCAGCAGGGAGCCTGCTTCCCCCCCTCTCTCTGCCTGCCTCTCTGCCTACTTGGGATCTCTGTCTGTCAGATAAATTAAAAAAAATAATTTTTTTAAATGGGACTATGTAACTTTACTGCTGGCTTTGAATAACTTTTGTGATTTGAGTGAAACAGCATTTTGTGGCAGCCTTGCCGACTCCCACAAAGCAAATATGACCCTATAGTAATTGGGTATTTCAGTTTTATTTCCCTGATGGCTAGTGATATCGAAAAGAATTGGGATGTGCTTTATAAATAACAGCACTATACATCACTAAGTGTAGTGTTATCTGATGGTAGACTGAAACAAGATTTAAAAAATATGTATTTCAAACACCAGGGAAAGAGCTAAATTTTTTTAAAAGAAGTAATTGATATGCCACAGAGGAGATAAAATGGAGCACATAAATGCTCAATTATAATGAGAAAGGCAGAAAAAGGGGGAAATGAAAAAAAAGAATACAACATATATAAACGTTACAAATATGTGAATATTAATTCAACTTTTTCAATAATTACATTAAATGTGAATAGTCAAAATGCACCAATTAAAAAATAAAGATTGGTAGAGTGGATCTATTAAAAAAAAAGACACAAGTATATGTTCCAATAAACAACCCACCTTAAATATAAAGAGCCATAGATTACAAGAATAACAATGAAGATATACAATGCTAATAGTTATAAAAAGAAAGAGAATTCTACTTCTGGAATGACAATGTGAGGAACTCTGTAGACTATTCCCTCATAAAATGAGCAAAATTGTTGAAACTATTAAAAAAAAACTTTGGGTATCTGAAAAGTGTCGTTAAGGAATACAGCAAACAAAGAAACATCCTTTCAAAAAAATACACTAAAACTTGGTATCAACACTGACATCTGAACCATGACATTTGAACCATGACCTGCTCCATCCTTCCTATAACTCTCTCCTCCCACTCAGCTAGAGAAAAGCTCCATTACAGGTAGGTACAGCAAAAAAATAAGTGCTCCCTCCCTACTCAGCTCCCCATCAAATGTATCAAATATTCCACTGGAAGGAAAAAGCTGCCAGCATTTGTCATTCCTTCCAGTTCCAAGATTAAGAGTCTAATTTGCTTGTTTGTACAACTAAAAAGTTGGAGTAATCCTTTTTTTTACTCACCTCTTCCTCCCGCAGTTTAACAGAAGCCCTATCCTAAGTACAACAGATCATGATTCCTGGCATCTTCAACATTCTTGCTTCAGCTCTTTCATAGGACAGAGATCCCACACTGAGAGAGGCAAGGCAAGATCAGAAACTACTGGCTACCCAGCACCTATAAAGAAACCTGAATTCATAAACTTTTAGAAAACTTAATTATTAATTCCAGTTAATAAATCTTCCAAATGTGGTAAACATCTGTAAGAGAAGTTAATTAATTCATGATACAGGAATCAATTTCTCAAAAGCACATTGCAACCCTGACTATATAAGAGTGAAAATCTGATAAAACGGAAAGGAAAAATAAACAAATCCACTTTATATTTGGAGACTCTGATACCCCGTATGTCAGTAATTAGTAGATCAATGAGGCATAAAAGCAGTAAGGTTATATATGATCTGAATGACACAATCAATCATTTCAGCCTCACTGACATTATAAAAATTCCATCCAACAACAGCAAAATACACATTTATCTTAAGCTCATGTGGGACATTCATCAAGATACACCACATTCTAGGCAAAATAAAACATACCTTAAGGAATTTTTAAAAATAGAAATGATTAAATGAATTATCTTAGATAATAGTGGAATTAAACTGGAATTAAACTGGAATTCAACAACAACAAATCTCAAATATTTCAAAATTTAATAACACCCTTATTTTTTTATTTAATTTTATTTTTTCAGTGTTCCAAGATTCAGTGTAATAACACCCTTATAAGTAATCCATGATCAAAGACAAAGCCTCAAAACAATTTTAAAATATTTTGAATTAAACAAAAATGACAACAGAACTTATCAAAATTTGGATGCAGTAGGAGGATATTAGTAGCATTACATTCAGGCATTAAAAATAAACACCTGAAGTCAATTAAAATGGACTTGGATTTTTTTAATGAAAATTACAATAAAGAAAAACGTTATCATTTATTTCATTGATATTTATTGAATTTTTTTCATATGCCAGATATTATTCTAGGTGCTGGGGATATAGGAATGAACAAGAAAGGAAAATCCCTCCTATAACCAAGCTGACATTTTAAAAGGGACATTTGAATATTAAACAACTAAATGAATAAAGAAAATGCTTTCTGATGACCATAGGTGTGTAAATAAAGTAGAACTTGGTAATGAGACACGTGTTGTAAAGAAGTAACACTTGGTGTGACTAGGTTAACGGTACCTGAGGATATGACATTCAACACAAACTTTCAAGACACTCTATGTATAGTGTCATTCTTAAGCCTCTCTTTCAAACTGCTGAGTTTTGTTTTTTTTTAATCTTACGGAACAGGTTTCTCCGTAATTTTTTCACATTCTATTTTATGAAGATATATCTATAAATTGAGACTTACATATTTAACTTATTCACTTATAGGCAAATTTTTAGAACAGGCACTTCTTACAGAGACATGTATAGTATTAAATAACAGATAAATGCTTTCGTAAAGAGAAAAAAATTCCTAGTATCCGAGAACAGTATGTATTTTAACAACTTGAAATTTGACATTTTAATTACAACAAGCAAAAAAAAAAAATCATCTGTGGATATTCAAAATCTTTTATATTCAAGAGGAGAAAATGGTAAGGATCCAAAAATACCTGGTTAAGTTTGCTCAAAATTACAGCTTTTGCCAAACTCAAAGGGTTGAAACTTTAATTAATCAGAGAATGATACCATGGCAAATTAATATAAATGCATTAAAAACAAGGTTAACTAAGAAAGACAAAAAAAAAAAAAAGGTCCAAGTAGGCAAATTCTGAGATTCAACTGGGTGCTTGCCTAAACAATCTGTACATAATAGGTTGTTTCATTTTGCAGAGACAAAACTAATAAAAACTAAATAGGTGGGCACACAAGTAGGTTCTTCATATATGAATTTTGTGCAAGAGCAGTATTGTCACTGATCTCTATGATTCAAATATGCCACTTAATGAAAAATTACTTTTTATTCTGGCATCCTGCAGAATGAGTAATGCACAAAGATTGGTCTCTAACCCACAGGTGTGACCTCTCCTCATACCACATATAATTCTCCTAAACAATTCATACAAAGAGAACCACGTTATATCTATCAGGTATAAACTAGAAGGCCATACATCCAGCAGAACAACTTTAAGTAAATTATTGACTCACCTTGTAAAATTATAGTATAGTATATATACTAGATATATATATAGTATATATAGGAAAGTATAGGAAAGTAAATTATAAACTCACCTTGTATGAGGAGTTATACCACATGACCCCTGACATTCTAGGCTTTGACACTTTTTCACAGTATGTTTCTGCTTCTTCTCTTAGCTTGTGGTCATCTTAAGCCTTACCTGTCCCAGCCCATTTTTACAGTGAAATAGACGTCTGTTATCCACTGCATTTGGTACATATGTAGATCTGAACATATTCCTAATCATGGTATTTCTCATCTTTAGGCTTAATTTACTTGTTTCCAATTACTGTGTCCAGTTTGATTTTTTTTTTTTTATTTAACTCAAGTAACCAAGCTATGTCTTTGCTTCTCTATTTTGTCATCCTTCCTTTATCTGACCATGTATATCTACGTGGACTCCTGATTTCTAGGTTGTATCTTCCCACAGCCATCTAAATCCTCATTCTAGCAATCCTCAGAATGAGAATCCTGGCAGCTGTCTGTGAAAAATGAATAGGATTCTGACCATCATTACTATGTATGTTCTATTTCCTTGCTAGGAAAATTAATGCTTCACATACAAATTGTCAAAATTGTGCATTATTCATTATAATAAGCCACACCTTTTCTATGAGGATTGCTTTAATATTGGCAGCCTTATTATTAACCAGAACATATCATACTCTGGTCTTATTTTATACTTTATATGTATTGTTATATTAACATGTACTTGCATATAATTTACAGAATTAAACTGAGATAGGGTTATCAGATTATTTAAATTGAAATAATTCAACTACGTTAAACCTCTATCAAACACTGTTTTAAATCACAATGTGTCAGCATGGTATGCTTACCTGAATATTATTTAAGCTCTAAATTTAAATAAAACAAATTTATTTGAGCTTGAAGACATTATCATTTGTGCTCATTATCTATACTTATGAAGAACGATGGTGATTTAACTTCATACACTGAACATTTCTAACTTAGGAGATCTGACCAGCTGACAGGAAAAAAAATTTTTTTTTTCCAAATGGCCATCTGTACCTATCAGAAATTTCACTTCTAATTTCATTAGATCCAGGTGGCGGGAATAATTAACACAGCTATTCATTATATAAGAGATCTAATAGGACAGTGGACGTGAGGAATATGGGTTTGTGAAATAAATTTCGACCAATCTGATGTTAACTAGTTTTTTTTTCCTAAAATATTTGGATGCACCTGGATGGCTCAGTTGGTTAAACATCCACCTTCACCTCAGGTCATAAACCCAGGGTCCTGGGATTGAGCCCCACATAGGGCTCCTCTTGGCTTGGAGCCTGCTGCTCCCTCTCTCTCTGCCACTCCCCCTGCTTATGCTCACTCGCTCTCTATCTCTCTCTCTCTCTCTCTCTCAAATAAATACATACATATGTAGAATCTTCATATAATAGTTTAAACTCCTTGCTTCTATTCTCTTCACTTTTCCTTTTGGCCTACATATTCTCCTCATAATAGCTAGTAGCATCCTCCACAAACATGTTACCAATAGTAGATGAAGTTAAATTAGCTATACAGTGTAACACCAACACTGTGAATAAGGTAAGACTTCAAAGCTGGCTTCCTTGGCCTCCACGTAGCCATCATTCACAACTTTTTTCTCATGTTTGTTCTCTGCTTTTCATTACTAATTATTGTACAAATCTAACAAGTAGTACACTATCTTCATCTTATTTCACTTTCAAACCCTATTCAATACATTTCATGTCCTTGAATTACTTAGAACTCACAAGAAATCACTCCATTTTTTCTTAATCTCACTTTTTAAAAAAATTTTGAGACAGAAAGGGGAGGGGGAGAAAGAATAAAGGGAGAGGGAGAAGCAGACTTCCCACTGAGCAGAGATCCTGAGGTGGGGTTCTATCCCAGGACCCTGGGATCATGACCTGAGCTGAAGGCAGAAGTTTAACTGACTGAGCCACCCAGGCGCCCTGCCTAATCTCACTTTCCTTGCACCTTGGTTTGCTTTGCCAGCTCCTGAAATGTTGAAGCATTCTAGAACTTTATCCTGCAAACTCCATTTTTATAACTACTAACACCCAGCTTGAGTGATATCATCCAGGCAAATGATTTTAAATACCAATTAACGCCAGTGACTCCTTCCATTTAGATATTCCATCTTGACCTGTCCACTGAGTTGCCTGCAGACTTCTTGAAAAATCTATGTATTCTTCTCCTACCCACTTAAGCCCCCATGTTGCATCACCAATTTATAAAAAATAAAAAAAAATCTATGTAAATTTTGAATGGGCATCTCAAATTTAACACTTCTAAAACAGTAAGCTCTCCATCCCCTTGTTGGCCCCGCCTCAGTTAATAGCCCCACCACGAACCCAACTGTTTCAAAAATTCTGAAGAACCATCCATGGTTCCTTACATATTATATATTCCTCATGCATTCCTCATCTGTGACATCCAGTATGACATCAAGTCCTGTTTGGTTCTCCTTCCCAACTGTCACCCAAGTCAGTCTTTTCCTCACCATCTTTCATTTAGAACTAGCAATTGTCCTCTCTTGCTAGGAGGATTTCAGTAGCTTCTTACTCCACAGCCAAATCAATCTTTAAAAATGTGAATCAGATCTCATCATTCTTCCATTTAGTAGATTCCAGTGATTTCACATTAGACTGAGAATAAAATTCAAGTTCCAAATGATGACCTGGAGGGTTACAGCTAATTCTCCAACATTTCCTTCTGCCTCACCCCTCCAATCATTGCCCTACAGCCTTTGAAAATGTCTGATTCACTGAATGAATTCTGGTCACTACCAGTAGACCACAATGACCTTCTTTTTATTTCTTATACGTGTCATGTCTGCTCCTGCTGCATGTCTTTTGCATTCACTATTCCTTTTGCATGGAATGAGCTTTTGCCAACATTCTTAAAATAATGGGCTCTTTATTTATAGTCAAATTTTAACTCAAATGAGATCTTCTCAAAGAGGCTTCTCCTGACCACCCTATTTGAAATTGGTAAATTTGCCAATCATTATACTACCTGGCACATAGCAAACCACTCAGAACATTATATGTTGAATGGGTATCAAGTGAAAAATAATTATTAGATCTACTTTTGGAAGAAAAGGACTACATCATATTTTAATACCCCCCAGCCTATTCTGTTCAACACACAAGCCAAACAATCACTAAAAAAGCAAAGAGCTTTAGGGCTCTTAGAAGAGTTTGTACAACTTGACAGAAAATAGATTTACTCTTTTCATTTGCACACTTCAAAATGTTTTCTTAAAAAAAAATACCTCTTTAAAATTGTTATCTCTGTAATGACTTAGGCTATTCAACGGCAATACAATACCAACAAAAAGGATTCTACTCACTGATTCTCTAACACTGAAAAAAAAAAAAAAAGCAATAGTGGAGATATAAATATCCTCCTCCTTCCACAAACAGTAAAGGTAACATAACCTCTTTTTTGGTTATAAAGTGAGGTAGAAATTTAAAAGACCTCATATTTATATGCTTCTAATGAATAACAAATTTTGTTTTTCAGAAATATTTAACTTTTTCTCATTAAAAGCTCACAGTCTAATAACCCATTCTAAGTATATAAATATATAACCTTATAACCATATAAGTAATATTTAAATTATCTATATAAAATGGAACATTTTATACATATTCATACACATGGGAATCCAGATTCTCACCAACTCTTCGTGTATTAATGCAAGTTCACTTCTGTGTTTTATATTTCAACTCCCGGAGATATAGGCATCTAAATTAAATATAACTATGAGTCTGAATCGAAGTTTTAATAATTCATCACTGAACACTAATTTACAGATGGTGTGGCTCAACTCCATTGCAACATGAACCAAGTGTTCTCATTTAAAAAATAATCTCAAAAAGCATCTAGATGTTTTCCTTAATTCAAAACATCTGGCTGTAACATAGATTTCCTAGTCTTGAACTTTTTCTTGGGGTTTCTTCGCAAGACAAACATCTGTGATTTAAGCCATGATATCCACTGGCATATTCCATCCTCTTCTTCTTAATTTCTACTTCTTTCTATTGTGGGGAAAATGGGTTTGATTTTATGACAAAACTGCATAATGGCAAAGTGTGATACTAGGTACAAGAAGGAGTGGGTGGAAAACTCTATTCTATCCTCACATTACTAAATATTCTGCCTCATAAACTTTCCCTACCCTGCACTCCCAGGGGCCTCCTTTCTGGGACTTTTTCCTCCCTTCTACTTTCCAGTTTTCAACCAGAATTTTCCTCTGGTTGTCAGGCATCACATGAAGATTTGTAGAAAAAATAATCTGACACAAGAGAGTTTTCCAGTAAACTTTTCCATTACATCCAAAAGGTGTCAATAAGATTCTATTTTTTCCCCACTTTCAAGGTAAATATTATAAATTAAAAATAAAATTCAGGATGATATGAGAACTAATGGCATGGATCCATAAAGTTTACATATTGTTCCTCTGAGTCTGATTTCTTCAAGGTAGGACGATAGGAAATCTGCATAAGTTTCCAAGTTTCAGAGCAGTCTCATCTTGGAAGTTATGAAGAAACACATCTGAGGAACCATAAACAATATAAAACTAAAACCAACGAATGTAATCAAAAATTAAAATAAATGCACAAATGAAACTCATTATATGTAAGTTTTTATGTGAGATATCAATTTAGTCAAGCACATGTTCTTGTCTAATTCAGAATATGTCAACAGTATAATCACTCAGGTGGTGATCATACGAAAGAAAATGGGATAAATACTATTCTCTACCTACCAGCTATAATCCAGAACACTAACATTATACTGGAACAGAATCCAATCTCAAATGCAGGTTAACTACAAGGGGATACAAGGTCATCAATAGTTTACTAATTCCTTATTAAATAAAAAAAATGGATCTGGATTTAGGAATATGCAGAATTTGAGGATATATATGTAAACCCAGAGCCTGAACCTTATCTTTAGAGAATTAATGAGTTAAAATTGAGAAAAATTTCCCTTAAAAATATAAAGTACAAAAAGGAAGAGTGGACCAAACAAACAAAAACCTCTAAAACTAAACAAACAAAAAGAAACCAAAGAAGAAGAATGATTGTTGTATCAACCCCATGCATGCTGCAGAATGAGACTCTCTCCAATTAACTTCTGTAGATAGTCTCATCTCAGACAATTAGAGCTAGTTGCACAAAAATTGTCTCATTCAGAACATGCTTTGAGAGGGTTTACAAGATCCCAACAGAGCTTCCAAACTTGCTTTGTGCTCCTAATTGAAAACTTAGAAGGTAATAACCTCCCCTCAATTCATAGAAAGCCGGAAACCCTAGGATACAAAGCAGTTTCAAAAGAAATTTAAAATAAAATCATGTATCATTAAAAATTGAACAAAACAAACTAAGCACGTCTCCCAAAGCAAAAACATGCCTTTGAAACAAACAGTAAGTCACCACTGTTCATTGCCGAGCTGCATGTCATTACAGAGTGGAAGAATGAATGTGCAAGTTGCCAAATTGGACTAATTCATGTTCTGAATTAAAATAAAACACCCTCAATGTTGTAGGCCACTTCTATTCACCAGCATTCCGAGGGTTTGCTGTGATACGTCTTAGGAGGCATGGAGGCAATGAGCAGCTGCTTTGGCTCATGCCCCACTCCTAGCAGGCTTCCTTCCATGCAGGACTCATTTTGTGCATCTAGTCCTCCTGCATGGAATGACCTACATATGTAAACATGTGGCAAAACCTCCATGGATAAGAAGGAGGAAAAAGCTGCGCAATTCCCATTATAATGAAATAACTAAAAAGCTGCCCTTGTGAGCAGAAGAAAAAAATGCCACCTCAAGATCCACTTCCTAGAATAGCCTCAGTGCTTTTGGCTTCAGTTATTACAATTATAGCAGGGAAGTATATTCAATAACCACTGATGGTCAGATCACTGTGACAGCTGAAGATAAAATTTAATTCTCCCTTTCCAGAGAAATGTAAATTCCAACAAAATATTTATTTTATGTAAGTTAAATTCATTCATTTGCTCACCTAACAATTAGTCTCAGAATGTTCTGTGCAAGGCCTTGAGTGAGGGTTTGCAAAAAGTATGAATTAAACTACATAGAGATCATTCCTCAAGGAACTTCTGGTATTGGGGAGGAGTTATGACATGAACAAAAATTGCTGTGGGAAAATACAGTGTTGTGATGAGCTTCATCAACATGCTTAAATCCAGCAATCAAATACAAATATGTATTTGAGCACTAATTATGCAATGACTCTTTCAAGCACAGTGATTCTAAAAGACATATACATAAACACACGATATTTTTACACTCAATGAGCCTGTACTATTTAGTTGGGTAAATAAAAGACAGATGTTAAAATATGCAGTAATCACATAGCCTAATCACTTCTGAACTCTCAGCACCTGGCACATAGTGGCTTCTTGATAAATGTGTTTTGTGAAGTTAATTATGCATACATACACACAGACACGTATGTATGTGGGTATGTATGAACATATGCACATATGCCATACTGTATTTGTTAAAAAGCCTGAAACCTTTAAAAAATACTCCTATGTTCTTTTGAGGTAGTTCACTGGAATGAGCAAAGGGAGACTCACTCACTGATACAATCCTCTATTACAAGAGCATTTGACAGAAGAAACTTGAAACAACTATAAGAAGTAAACACTGACTTTAGGAAGATGCTCTGTGTGAGAGAGCTACTACAAAAAGAGAGATTTAGCTCCAAAACCTAGACTTTTATGTCAGATGTACAGTGGGCAGGTCTAAAGCCAAACCACAAAACATAGATCATATTGAATCCTAAAAATGTATCTTTCCAGGAAGAATGCAGACTAGAAATGCAACATTAGCTATTATTTCCCAACAAAACTCTAATGAAAGTGACTAGAATCACCTTCTGCCTCTTGCTCTCTCCACTTATACAATCAGCCCCTAAGTTTTATCAGTTCTTTATTACACTAACAATCAAATTCATATCTTCATGTTGCTTAATGCTACTGCCTCAATTTATAACTTCCTGGCCTGGACTGTTGGCTTCATTTCCCACCCTCTGGTCTCAGAGCTCTTTCCAATCTACCTGGTCAGACTATTCCTGCTACCCACCTGCTTGAATTCCTTCCATTGTTCCCAAATAATATTCCTATTGTTTCTATGTCATACAAAGCCCTTTGTGATATGGCTCCTATCTATCTTTTCCCACCTTTACTCCTGACACACTCCCTCCTTTCATCCATGCTGTGTCCAGCTGTACATGTATTCCAGCCACATTAACTCTCTCATGTAAAAACCACTGTAGTGTACATCTGTGATAGACAGAGTGACCTTTCAAAGATTCCCACATCCCAATTCCCATAACCTGTGACTATGTAACCTAATATGGCAAAAGTGATCCTGCAGATGTAATTAAGAATCTTGAGATGGGGAGATTTTTCTAGATTAATTGTGTGGACTCTAACTGTAATCAAAAGGATTCTATCACAGAGAATCAGGAGCATGAGAAGCTGAGAAGGAGATGTCACAATGGAAGTAGAAGTGAAAGAGAGAGAGTTTGGAATATGTGTCATGGAATCTGAGTTTGGAAGGAGCCACAAAAGCCAAGGAGTGCAGATGGCTTTTAGAAGCTGGAGCATGCAAGGAATGAGATTCTCCCCTGGAGGCTCCTGCAAGAATGCAGCCCTGCTGACACCTTGATTTTAGGACTTCTGACCTCCAGAACTGTAAGATAATAAATCTGGATTGTTTAAGCCACAAAATCTGTGGTAATTTTCAAAGGAGCAATAGGAATAGCAATACACTATACTTGTATATATCATATCACTTATTTCTTTTGCAAGATTTTTAACATCAGAAACAGTATAGAGAGGGTTATTTGTTCATCTTTTTAATCCCTCAAAGAATCCAGTACAATTTTTTTGTTTATAGTATGCTCTGTGTGAAAGTATTTGCTAAATACGAAAGAATAACTAGAATGGACTAGTAAATATGAAACAACAATGCCTATAGTATTACCAATTCCAATGTTATGATAGATATATGGGTTTTATAATGTGAAAAAACATGCAGCTCATTGGGGAGGGTATGTGCTACTGTGAATTGTGTAAGACTGATTAATCACAGACCCCTGAAACAAATAATACATTATATGTTATTGAAAAAAGAAAAAAAAACATGCAGCTACCAAAATCAGCAGTCCATAGCAGTTTCTAAAACAATAATTAACAAAGCTATGGGGAAATGGTATAAACAATTTTCACAATACAGTTCATGGATATGGAAAACAAAGAATGAAGTGATCAAACCCAACAATGATAAATCTTTTCACCTTGTTTCTTTTACCAAAATTTCCTATCATTTAGTTTTTAAAATAACGAATCCAAAAGTCAAATCTCTACAGCCAAATATCTAAACATTTTAACCTCTTTTATAGCCAGGATAACTGATGTCAGTCAATGTTATTGCCCACATACTATAGTAGGAATTCAATAGATGTTTGTCAACAATTGTATACAGATCCTATTACTTTTGTCCATTGGGAAGATGAAGGAGCTTCCATGTGACATTAGGTCATATGCATAAAAGAAACTAACAAACGGGGACGCCTGGGTGGCTCAGTTGGTTAAGCGGCTGCCTTCGGCTCAGGTCATGATCCCAGCGTCCTAAGATAGAGTCCCACATCAGGCTCCTTGCTCAGCGGGGAGCCTGCTTCTCCCTCTGCCTCTGCTGCCACTCTGCCTGCCTGTGTGTTCTCTCTCTCTCTCTCTCTCTCTCTAGCAAATAAATAAATAAAATCTTAAAAAAAAGAAACAAATGAATACAGCTGTACACATTAAATGTAAGTACTCATAACTGCAAAGAGATGGAGATTATCTTCAAACTTTAAAAAGAGTGAGAAAGACTGTACATTAGTATTTGTGTATGTGTAATATATTCCTTTTGTTTGAAAAGTTATTTGTTAACAACTAAGTCTCTTGGAAAATTTTCCTTTTATAAAAAATGAGATATGGCCAACCAGGAATTTTCTTTCAATGTGAACTTCATTCTTCTAGAATAAGCAGATAAGAGCAATTGCTTTATTTGTATTTACAATTGTTTAATTGTATTAAGGAGAGCATGTGTGGTGATGAGTACTGGGTGTTATACACAACTAATGAATCACTGAACTACATCAAAAACTAATGGTATACTATATGCCGGCTAACTGAAAGTAATAAAAAATAATTAAAAATTAGTTAATTAGTTAATTAATTTAAAAAGAGCAATTGCTTTTTCAAGACAACTTTGCCTGGTAACTCACACTTTACATTTATTAGCTTGACCTTCCACCTCATGTTCCATGCCCAGTCCTCTAGGACATCAGGAAAATCTAAATAGTTTAGCACAGAGCCATCCTCCCATTTTCTTCATTTCTGCATTTCTACCAGCAGCTTTTATTTATATTAGTGAACTGAAAGATCTTTTTTGACTTTTTCCTCCTTTTATTGCCTAAATCATTACAGTGACAAGACCTTAATGGCAGCAGCATACTACAAGAAGGAATTTTTTAAATACTTTATGACACGCATGTACTTTTGTTTTTAGCTTGAACTTGATAATACAGGGCTACTAAATGACATGACTATATATTTGTAAAATAGAGTATTTTTTCTGTCTCTTTAAAAAACTCAGTGAAAAATTCTATTTTAAAATATACCCAAGAAAGAACAGAAATCTATACACTTTTTTTCCAAACCTACAGCAATATAATTGGGTAAAATAAAGACTTGGGAAATACTAAAAATCAATTAAAATAACATCGGAACAATAATTCATTAGAAGTTTTCTTTCCATGTTTATTTTTTCCTTTTTGTTTATTCCTGTATTTTCACCAACTCTGAAAAGCCACCAGATGGCATTGGAGAGTCCAACCAATTACTTGATGGAAAATATTTATAGGAAAAACTGGAAGAATCTTCTTTTCAAGTCAAAATTGTCCTTTTCTTCTGATGTAAATACATATTGAAGAAAAAAATAAATTAATCAGAGTATAGAAACCTTTTCTTATCAATGATAAAAATAATTACTCCTTATATGAATAAAAACTAAATGGGATAATCAAAGTAAAATGCCAGTGAAAGAACTTTACTGAATCCATGTAGCAATATTAATGGGGAAACATTTTAGTATAATTAGTAAAATATAAATGGTAATTGAAATAGTGTTTAGGATACCCACAAAAAGCTTATAGACAGACACTCTTTAAGGAAATGTTTATATATAACCCTCAGATTTTAAAACTTGGCAAAGTTATCCATTGTCATTGCCTTAAGGCAACATTTTCCATGCAAAGCAGCACTTTAGATATTTTAAGAGACTACAATTCTACAGAAGGAAATCTGCCATAAATAAGCCAAAATAGGCTAAAATACAGTTTAGTACTATGAACCGCCAAGCCTAATTTCACTTAGATATATCACTACCAGCAAAGAAAATACCTCATCTTTATTTAAGCATTGTAACTATGTACCATGTGCTTTTTTAACTAAAAACAATTTTTTTCTTAATTGAACCTTTGTTTTAAACTGATATCCTCCACCCTGCAGTATTAAGACAAACTGTGTAGCATCAAGTTAAATATAGCCATGGAGTATTCTGACTATAAACTCTGATCATCTAAATCTGTTTGATCAATTTGTAAATAAGTGCAATATGTTACAGAAGAAAAGGTATCATTTTATATACTGTGTATGTACTGAAGGTGTTCAATAAATGCTCGTGAAATGAATAAAAGAATAAACTTCGATTTCTAGTGATGATGATGTAACTCAAAATTTTTCATTTATGAAAAAGGAAACTGAGGTCTGAAAGGTTCAGGGACTTGTCCCAATCAACATAATGGGATTGGAATCCTAGTTTCTTAATTTCCACTTCTGTAAGTCTCGTAATACTTGCCCAAACTATCTAAACTATTAAGGAGGACGCATGTTGGGATGAGCACTGGGTGTTGTACGCAACTAAAGAATCATTGAATACTACAACAATAACTTATGATGTACTATATATGCTGGCTAACTGAACATTATAAAAAAAGACAAAAAACTACTTCTGGAAAAACAACTCAAAGCATGTGTTTTCAGTGTTCATCAATGTAGAAAAAAGTTGACATGTCACTATCAGTTATCTATAGAAATGGCTGCCAATTTATGATAGTCAACATGAGGCTTAAACATGACACATTTTGGGGAGGTGTTGTTCTTATTTTTATTTGTTACTCATACAATGATCCCTTATTCATTATATGAATATCCTGAGATAATTATCCTGAGATAATTTTTGAATACTGATTTTCTTATTTTTTTCAATTTTTAAATTTTTTATTATGTTCAGTTATCCACCTCTACAGTAAGTCAAACAGAGAAAGACAATTATCATATCATTTCGTTCATATGTCAAACATAAGCAATAGCATGTAGGACCATAAGGGAAGGTAGGGAAATCCAAAGGGGGAGAAATCAGAGAGGAAGGAAAACCATGAGAGACTATGGAACCTAGGAAACAACTTCAAGGTTTCAGAGGGGAAGGGGTGGGGTAAGGGGGTAGATGAGTATTAAGGAGGGCACGTGATGTGATGAACACTGGGTGTTATACTTAACCAATGAATACTGAACACTACATCAAAAACTAATAACCATGACACATTTCAATATCCTTGTAAGCAAGCTTTCCTATTTGTTTATATAAAATAAGAGAAAGAAAATTGAATCAGTATCACCCTACTTTCAGGAGATTAGTCTAAGCAAACATTTCAGATTTAGGTAAAAGAATTTTTGGTTGGAGAAATGTTATCCTTTCTACATACACATCTCATTATCATGGACAACCAAGAGTTTTACTTTTGTTTTACCTAAATAGAAAATAATAAAATAACTCCTAAGAATTGAGCAAACTATAAAAAACAAACAACACTTATAATATACTGATTATGTATAATATACACACAAACACAACTAAAAGCTGACAGTAGCTTTCAGATCTCAAGATCATCCTGAATTATTGAAGTGGACCCTAAATCTAATGACCAGTATCCTTACAAGAGAAAGGCAAAGGGAGATTAAAGATATAAAGGAGAAGGCCATGCAAAGATGCAGGCAGAGAGACTGGAACTATGCAGATACAAACCAAGGAATACCTGAAGCCACCAGAAGCTAGAAAAGACAAGGAAGAATTCTCCTAAAGAGTCTTTAGAGGGAATGTGGCCTTGCTGACACCTTGGTTTTGAACTTCTAGCTCCAGAACTGTGAGAGAATATATTTCTATTGTTTTAAATCCACCAGCTTGTGGTAATTTGTTATGGCAGCCACAGGAAATAGTGTAACTCCAAACCCATAAATCCATCAGCTCAATATTTTCAGTGATTGCCACAGCTCATATGCTCCAAACTGAACTCATTTCATTGTGTCTCCCAGGGGGGAAAGGAGGGAAGCCCCTCCTCCTAATTGGTGACACAATCAATATAACTTATTATCTCCAAACATTTACTTGTCCACATTTACGGTTTTCTAGAAATATGTTTCAGTCCAGCTGACTGCTTTTCAGGCTCATATTGAGTGTAGCTCAATATGATTTTTATCGAATCCCTGACTGATCACACTGGAACCCCAATACATTCTATCCTACCAGGAGTTTTATCTGTTCAAAACTGATCTGACCATGCCACTGACATGTGTGACCCTTTATAGCTTGACTCTGTGTGTGTCTTTTCTTTTCTGTAAAGGCAGCTTTACTGATGGGCTGCTACAAACACTTGTGTAGCACTACTACATATTTATCAAGGAGTTTCATCTTTATGGTATATAGAAGACACCCCAGTACGCAGGTCTGACAAATCTGAGGCCCAACCTCACAGACCAAGTTTACTACTAAAGGGATTTACAAAGTAATTAAATATTTCAGCCCAAATTTTTGTTATACAAAATAAGATCCAAAATCCCATGGCAAGGCATATGAAACTCTTCAAACTCTGTGCTCAATCTACTTTTTGGGCTTCATCTTAATCAGAAAGACTCCCCTGCTGTTTTATTTAAATAAGCGGTCCTTTTGAGTCTCTGTTCTTTGGAAACTTTTAATATGATTGATGACATCTAATCCTATTACAGAATTATACTCTCTACGCTTATTTTTCAAATGTCCATCTAATCATCAAACTCAATGGATTCTAACTTTAAAGTTGCTCTCCTTTCCTATTTTCATTGTTGTTACTTTGAGTCAGGAAATAATTTTTGTGTCAGGCAGTTTTGATTGAAAGAAACAGACTCATTTAAATTATCACCAAAAAAATGGTGGATATTTTTTAGAACATATTTGCAGGGTACAGATGAAACTTAAAAGTTATCAAGACCCAAAGCATCACTAGATTCTTTTCCTTCTTTCCTGTCTCCTTTTTTCTCTTCCCTGTTTTCTTTTCCCTTTTCCTCCTTCTGTCTCCCACCTCTTCTCCTTTTTTCATAGATAACAGATCACATGGTCCCCTTCAGGAAAAAATTTTCAACTTCTCCCATTCCTATCTAGTTTTTAACTGACCACCTATTCTCTAAACTCTAGTCCAAATGCAATAATAGATTTGACTAAGGTAATTATCAGTAATGGCAGACAGAATAACGCACTCACCTCCCCAAATATGTCTACATCATAATTCCTGGAACACATGACTTTGTTACATGACATGGCAAAAGGGACTTTGTGGATCTGATTAAATTAAGGATCTAGGGATGGGGAGATTTTTCTGGATTACCTATGCAGTTCCAGTGTAATTACAAGGTCCCTTAAAAGGGAAAGAGGAAGGCAGGGAAAGTCAGAGCCAGAGAAAGAGATGTGTATCATAAGCAGAAGTTGCAGTGATGGGGCACCATAAGCCATAATATGTAGGCAGCCAATGGAAGCACGAAAACAACCTGAAACAGATTTCCTAGAGGCTGCACAAAGAACACAATCCTACCAGTCTATTTCAGACATCTGACCTCCACAATCATAAGATGATAAATTTATGTTGCTTTAAGCCACTAACTTTTTTGCTTATTTGTGAAAGCAGCAATAGGATACTAACACAAAAGTGTCCCTAATTTCCAAGACACTTTCTGGATCATCTTCAAGCCTACAGTAGACTCATCATGGATCAGGCGCTCATCTGCTGGCCCCCCAGTGGTCACTTCTGTGTTATCTCTAGAATGAATATCAATTTCTTAATGTGACTTAAAATGTTCATCATGACTGGCTCCTCACTTCTGCACCTACTGATCATTTATCCCTTTACATATGTAAAAGGATATATATTTTATTATTCCTTTGATACAATACCACACTGATAGATTTTTTAACTTGGAGTATTCTTCTTCCATTTAAATCCTTTTTAACTTGCAAGACTCATCCACATGGACTTTTATCTTCTTCATGTAAATTCATGATGAAGCAGGCATCAATCTCCACAAATGACCTTAATCTACACCAACTCTATATAAAATCGTACTGAAAACTAAAGGTGAACAAGTGGTGAAATTTTTACATATATCAGATGATTATTTAAAAAAATATGCTGGATAATTTTGTCAGCGTTGTCCATTTGTTCATTAGACTTCGTCTAATTCATTATTTCAAATGAATACTAAAATTATTCTAGACCTAATTTCAAGATTTATTTTAAAAACAAGGACATAGAAGAGAGGAATTTTTTCCAAGAAAAAACAAAGTACTTTTTTTTTTCAAAAAGTAAAGAAACAAAGCCTCAGAAGTTTGCTCTTATAAGCTATCCCAAAGGAAAAACAGGAGAAATACTTCATACTTTTTTTACGTATTTGGCAAATTGGGAATAAACACATAGTACCATAATAAAAGGCAGATGCTGGGGACTAGATTGTTTCTTAATCATGTGGAATTAAGCTCACTGACTTTCTGGAATGTTCACGAGGCTGATACTCATAAATCACATTGGCATGAAATGGAAACACCCCACCAAACTTTCTCACTCCTGTTCAGTTAAATCTCAATTTCTTTACACAATAGCATAATTTATTTCTCTTAAAAAATGGAGATCCAGAAATAACAAAGATCAGAACCTAAATTGTATCTTTGGTGATTTAACTAACATTATCTTGTATAAATCATTTGGGCTTAGAGTTACAAGTCAACGAAAACCTCTTGAGAGATGACTTCCTTTTGCTGTCAGAAAGAACTGAATCTAAAACATTTTACATAAACAGGTGCCCACTGTTGTGTTCTAGAATAAAGAGAAGATAAACTTCCTGTTGTAAACCTTTTACTCTCTAATAGCTGACTGGTTTTAGTAGCTTTTACACATCCTAAATACCTTCTAGAATAAGATATACTCTTTGGTTTGTAGTACTATAGCCACCTACTATTCTCCATATGCTCTAAATAATTGTGAATACTTTTTTTTTTCTATACTGAAGTCAGTTGCTTACTTAATGTGTCTCAGTAATCATAAACTACACTACATCCTTTACCCAGTGATCTATATTGAGCAATACCATTAAAACCAAAATGCCTGCATAATGACAATACTTCTTTGAAGCAGAACTAAATATAGTAAAATTCCAATGCAATAATATTTAAAGAATCACTTTCCTTGCCTTCTGGAAGATTTTGAACTGCACTCCAAGCTCGTGAAGATACTCATGATTTGCAAAGGTTCATTGTCTTCATATAAACTCTTAGTATTTCTTAGATACTGCTTATTCTGAGTTTATATCTTTTGCTTCAACAGTCTCATATTATACATTATACTAATTTCTATTTAAGAAAAAAATGCTTTTCCTAAATGCCTATTTTACCTTTATTTTTCTAACACTTGTAGCATCCTCACTGATGTAATCCAACCTAAACTTTAAAGTCACGCATTCATACATTCATGTAATCATCATGGACTCCAGACTCTAAAACACGTATCATATGTGACACTGTGGAGGTTATAAGTATATATAAATCATGGCACTTGCACTCATCATCTTACGTTTTATAGATGATTATGAAAGCAAAGAGGAACAAAACAAAATACAAAACAACAACAACAACAACAACAACAAAAAGGTCTGGATCCCTTTCTGTTCCCAATTCTCTATATCCAGGTCCCTCTGGATTCAATTTATATTCCACAACCCCAACTCTTGGACCAAATCACAACTCATACTTTAGTTCCCAAACAATACTATGAAGATATAGTATTTCATGGACTTTAACCCTTCAAGCAAAGTAATAACAGTATTTTTGTAGTTAAAAAGAAGTTCTACAAATAAACAGTAGGGATATTCAAAATTGGTTCTTTTGTTTGCAGACAAATACTATACCCATACTTTGTACATAACAGTCTTTTAACAGTTTATATTATACCCCTGCTTCTGAATCATATTCTATATCCTCTTAGTCACACAAAATATAAAATATGTAATAGCCATTTTGAACAGAGTCCATGCTACACTCTTGAAATAACCTTTTGAAGACATGGTATTTCATGGACTTTAACCCTTCAAACAAAGTAATGACAGTATTTTTGTAGTTAAAAAGAAGTTCTACAAATACACAGTGGGAATATTCAAAATAGGTTGTTTTGTTTGCAGACAAATACACTAATTAAAAAAAGGACAAAGGGGTGGAAGGAGGAGAGAAAAAGAGGAGAAAGCAAGAGGAGGCAACAAAGAGAAGGAAAGGAAGAAATGAGAAAAGGGAAGAAAAAGGGAAGAGAGAAGGAGAGACAGACAGACAGACACACACACACACACACACACTCACTCACTCATTCACCCACCCACTCACACATACCAACGAGAACATTAAGGTAACCTTACTGGACTGGTGGAGATACAGACTCTCCAAGCAAGCATTTGCTTTACATGGGTTTTTGTACAGAATTCGACAAATGACAGCAACTCAAATATTTATTTACTGAATTGCTACAGTGCTTCATAAACTAGAGGAGAATGGGTATTACTGAAAATCTTTGCTTCTTTCTTCAAGTGCTGCTTATAAAAACTAAAAACAAGGTAGAAAATTGTTGCAAAAGAAAATCTATTGGGTACAAAGGCTAAAGATCTACTCCCAGTGATATTAAATGCCTTCATTCTAAATGTAGGCAAAACTTTAAAACATGACCTGAGACACTAGATTCAATCCTTGCTTGTTATAATCATATATGTGTGTGTATATATATACATATATATGTATATAGACACTAGATATATATATATATATATATACACACACATATATGATTATAACAAGGATTGAATCTAGTGTCTATATACATATATATGTATATATGTATATATACATATATATACACACACACACATACACACCCAAATGTGATATTTAAACCAAAATGTCATAAAACTCAATTTTTAATATTTCAACCAAGAATGTTATGATGACATAATTTCATTATACTTAATTTGTTCCTTAAATTCATAGCAATGGGGGTGTAAGGCAATGTGATAAAAATATTACATCTCCAGCCTGTTTATGAAGAGTTCCTATTGCTTTCAAATTAGTTCTGCTAGTAAGAAACAAATACCTACTTCTACATTTTTATGGAATGGCCATATGTGTTTATCTAAAGTCAATGTTATAAACAAGTTATGTGACATAAAGAATTCAGCATTCCTAATGTGTACTATAATCATGTTTAGTATGCTCTTAGTTATTAAAATATCTAGTTCTTGTTTTCTAGTAGTCACAGTGAATTAAAAATAGTATTTTAGCAAAAGACACATGAAAAACATTGGGTTTTAAATGATGTTTACTGTATTTTCAAAAACATATATAAAATTAAAAATAAAAAACAATTAAATGATAAGAACAAGGATAAATAGCCCTCTTGGTTAGTATGTGTAATCAAACATCAAAAACTGATTTTTATTCCCTGGCCTTGGTGCCTCTGGTTTCATAGGTTGGACTAGGCATGAAGACTGAGCCATTAATCTTTTAAGGAGAAGATGCCAAGTGCACTCCTCTTCTACTTGATCTATGGATATCAGTAATGATGCTCTTTAGTAAGCTACATATCTGTTCCTCTTGACAAAGGTGACATGGTAACAGGCATCAGCTGAAATGAGTGTCAGCTACGAAAGTATATGGGTAAAGTAATATTTATTCCTAAATTGCATGCTTAGTATTCAAAAATCATACAAACAGAATTTTATAGTTGGGTCTTAACACACATAGTGGGAGAAGCTATCTTAATTCACATCACACAGAAAAATAAATCAAACCTGCCACTTAATCTCAGTATCTGCCTTATTTATCATTTTTACATTATGATACCGAAAACACATTTGGCTTGGGAGATATTAAGTGGCTATGTGGCAACTACATTTGTTAATAGAGGAGAACAAAGTCTTAGAACTTCTGCCAAATGTAGAGCAGCATTTTATGACCACTCTCTTAAAATAATTCTATCATTAAAATAGAAAATTGATTTTGAGACAGGTCACTGAATTTTCTCAGGTCTCTGGAGCAGAAGGAGTTATGAATTTTCTAACTGTCCCAAATTTCTAGCATTGTTCCCTTGCTACTCAAACAAACAAAGTAAATCCCGATTTAATAGAAGTTTTTCCCCCAAATTACAATTTATATAGACTAGACTTGTCACCACTATTTGATGGTAGAAAAAAAGTCACATTTGCACTTTAATATACTAATCTTAAATCTGACATACACAAAAAGAACGAAAAAAATTTTATGTAACCAAGTGTCATAACCAGAAAAAATTAAGCTTTTTAAGATTGATTCAATATTTCTATTTTAATAGTTTCATTTTGTTTTAAAACTTGGACAGTTAAGTGTTTCCCTTCTATGCGGCCAGTATATCAAATATCCAAGTTAATTGCTTTTAATGTAAATTGCCATTGGAGAAAACAGCACTGTTGTAGAAATTACCAGCTTCCTTCACTACCTGCTCCCTCTTGTATCTACTGTAACTCCCATAGGTATGCTCAACTTTCTGTACAAGTGGCAGAAAAAGAAATAAAAACATCTGGTATTTGCCAGTAACCCATTGGAATTATGAAAGTCACCACATCATAATCTTGCTCTAGAATTTTCTCCATTTAAAAAAATCCACCAGGAGGAACATATGAAATAATGTGACAACAAAGAAACACTATTTTTCCCATTGTCTACAACCACATCAATGGCAGATACAACAGCTGTGCAATAACCAAAAAGTTCTAGAGCCAAGAGGCTCAATAAAATTCCTTTTATTCTCAATCTTACATCATCCCCTTGTCCATATATACACAAATATCCCTCGATTCCTCCCCAGACTTTCATCCAAAGGAGGAAGGGGGCTCATGAGAGCAGACTTGTTCTTTACTTCCCTTGCATGTGGACTTTTTCATAAGATAATCAATATGAGTTTGGAGCCTCTTAATCTAAGGGACTGAGAATGGTTGCTGTAGCCCCATCTAGGCCATTTCATTCCTTCTCCTTTCTGAATTCCAAAAATACTTTTGTTTATACAATTCTTAATAATCACAACACCTTGCAGCCTCTTACACATTAACTCTTCGTTTTCCCACTGTCTCTCTAGAACTAATATACAACACATTCTAGTTCTTGCAACTAAACACATTTCTTCCTCCATTATACTCAAAAACTATAGCTTCAAAAATTCTGTAACCCCACATAAAATGTGAGTGTGGCAAGTCACTTGTCACTTATTAGACAAAATGAAACTTCATACTGGTAACAGTATTTATTCAATAGCCTCATATATTTCACTCACTCTAAGTAGCAACAGTCAACTGAAAACCAAGATGTCTTATAACACAAAGTTGTCCATAAATTTCAACGCTATTCTGTTTAGCAGCTCCTTTCCTATTGCCATTCTACTTTACCTCTGTACTTTTCTACTAACATGTTAGGATGTTTCCCCCATGACATTTTTTATTTAATAACTCTGGTGCTTTCTTTAAATACCTGCAAAATAATCTAGCAAATCAGCTGAAGTACAACCCTAAAAAGAATCTGCCCAAAGCATAGCTGATATTGTTAACAGTAAAGTTAACATGAAAATAAGTCACAATATTTCCATGCAAAAGTTAAAATGACACTCTTCATAAACAAATATTGAAAATCATATTATAAAATAAATAAAAGTACAAGCTTTTGGTTTTAAATCCCTTCAAATTCATAGTAATTGATTATATAAGCTACATTTTTTCAACCTATTCCCGTCTTTCTAATTCCCTGTGAATAATCTCCATTCATTTAAAAATGTGTCTGCAATACTTCCACAACATGGGCCCCCATTAATTATCAATCTCTCCACAAATGGCACATGTGTAAATGTAGCACCATCACTTCAAGCCATAAAAGGAGAATAAAGAAAGATACACTGCTTACCAGAGCCTCTTTTGGTCACAACCTTCAAACTCTGAGTAAAAGTAGCATATAAGAGAATCAAGTGTGGAATCGGAGCTTTCATCTTCCAGCTTTTAAAGGCTGTTCCCTAAAGCAAAGATAAAAAAGAAAAACATATATTTTAAAATATATAGCAATATGTTAAGATTTTTATTCAACTTTTGATCGTGCACACAATTGGGGCAGTGGGGATCACAAGAGCAAAGAATGTGAACAGAATCTGTATGTTTTCCTATATATGTGGTTGCTAAGCAAAATCCAAACAGGTAGTGCCAAAATTATGTCTCCATGGGGCCCCCAACTTGTTTTAAAATCTTAAGATCATTTAAACATTTTTCATTTCTCTTTAGAGTACTTAACTGCATTTAAGTAAGTAGAAACAATCCCTTTAAAAAGACTATTTCACTAACAATTGATTTTTAATATAAATTACCAAACACTGACATATTTAATGTTCCATGTTACAATAGAATATGATTTTATAATGTATAATTCTTTCCCATCAAAAAGAAATAAATTTCTGTCTGTAAAGATTTAATTATAATTTTATAATTCTCTTTCAAAAATCTCTAAAAGATACTTCAAGAGAATTTTAAGACTGTCTCTATTGAAAATAAGTACGCTGTCTCTGATAGCTACAGAAAGATATATCATTTCTTCCTTTTACAAGGCTCTCAGGGGGATACTAGAAGGGAAATTAGCCTGGTGTTTAGATTTCAAAAGGGAGATAAATTTCATTTGAAATTAACTAAAATGAAACACTGTATTTCTTGGAAAATCACCCCTCTTTTATTTTTGTGTAACACTGAGATATTAGAGGTAAAAGACTGAATTTCAAAAAGTAGCAAGTCAGAACACAGTTCAAATATATTGTCAATCCATGACAGCACAAGTTTCTTTCCAAGACAGTTGAGGACTGATCATATTCAACTTTCAATTGCTATGACTTTATTAAAAATGAGGAAGCTGAAATGGTAGTTTGACAGTCACATATTTTGCTCTCCTATTGCTGCAGATACCTCTGAATATTTTTTTCACCTCTGAATATTTCTAAATGATTAATTCATTTGCATTAATAAAAGTCTGTTAAGACACATTTTAATTCAGAAGACAAAAATCACTATCTATTCACTTGCAGTAAAGTGATACCATCATCACTTTAGTCAGAAAGTCAGTGAATTTTTAAACTAAGCACTGTAAATAAGCTATTTTAACTCTAGCTCCTTTAAATGACGATAGCCTGTTTCAGTTTTCTAACCAAGGACCTTGAGTTCACATAAAGACATAAATGAAACCTAGCCTGAAAAACCAACTCATCAAACATATCTGACGAACTGCCACATTACCGTGCAAGCCTGAGTCATGGATCCTAAAACCTGAATCCCATTTCCCAGCCACTGCACCAACTAGAGCTGCAGGAAATCTTCAAGTTGGTATCTTCAGCCTTCAGGTTAGCCATGAGAATCAGTTCCTCTCTCAGGGTGAGTTTAATCAGCATTACCCAAGAAACTCCAGGATTCAACTATACACTGCAGGACCTTCCAGCTTAACTATCTTATTACTTTACTCTTGTTCAAAATACTACTTCATCAGTCATTTCGTTTCTATTTTTGCACACAAGCTAGTCTACAATTTTATTTCTTAAAACTAAATTGATTTGGAAAGCAGCAATTTGGTAACATCTAGATCTTTAATTGAGCCTCTTGAAATGCTGTGTATTAGGGAAGAAATATATGGCATATCACAGATTCAACATTTTGATCAACCTACAATAATCTTTACAAACCTCTTTGATATAATTTATTATACTTTATCTTGAAAGACAGATCAAAGGTATCTACTCATAAACATCAAAGCTTTACTATACTTGTTGCATAATTAAAATCCTTACCCACAAATCCCAATACCAACTATATATAAATATAGTGATGTTCTTTGTACATTCTTATTGTCACATGATGGCTCATCGTATCAATGACTTAATTTCCAGTAGCTTCAAATTATGGATGGACGGACCTGAAATTATCTGCCTGTATCCTGTTAATACCATCACCATGTAACTTCATGTAAACCACTATACACCTTAAAGAGAATGAGCGTATTACAGTGGTTTTGGGCAATCAGTCTAGGTTCTTATCCTACTTTCACCACCTATTAGCTATATCATTTTGGGCAAATAACCTCTCTGTGACTAGCTTCTTCATTTGAAAAATAGGTATCATTACAGTATATAGCATAGTACCTAGAAGAGGTAGACAACAAAGTCAATAAATGAAAGCTGCTATTGTTACTGTTTACGCTACAGTTGATGCTGTTGCCATTATTGTTAACACTATCATAGATACAACTTACATCCTCTCATCTGAGAAACTTTCTATATATACCAGCTTTCTTTACAGCCTACCTCAAGCTATTAGCTTATCTCTTTAATTTTATGTCTTTCTATCTTCCTAGACTTGAGGTCCCATCAGGGTGAACATGTTTTATTCATCTTTTTATTTCCAATGCTCAGTAAATTTTAGCTGAAAAAGTGAATGTATGACAGATTGAATGTGGCTACTATTACATGAAGTTGAATTCTGGCGTTCAAACTCATCATTTGGTAAAGACTTATTAAACATATAGTAGTTACAAGATGCTATGCTATGGTGTAGTGGAGACACAAAGACAATGCAATGCACTCTAATAAAGAAGGCTCATAGACCAATAAAGGAAACAAATGCTTACCTACTTAATTAGACTGGCCCTATTGCCATATGGTGAGTATAATGTGCTGAGGGAATAGAGAGAGAAATCTATTAATTCTGCTTCAGGTTGGTCTGGCAGAGTCACAGCAAAGAGCTTTCAGAGGAAGAAGCATAGTTAGGTCATAAAGGAAAGTTTTGTTGTTGTTGTTGTTGTTGTTTTTTTAAGGTAAAGAGACTTCTAGGTCTAGGATAAAGTATAACGGAATTGTCACTCTGGTAGACAGAATAATGCCCACCCACAAACACATTCACATCCTGGGACTAGTGAACATGTTACCTTGTATGTCAAAGGAATTTTGAAGATGTAATTCAATTAAGGATTTTGCGACGGGAGATTATGACTCAAGTAAGCACAATGCAATAAAAATCATCCTTATAAAAGGGCAGTGAAAGAATGATATTCACAGAGATAGAATATAAGGATGGAGGCAAAGGTCAGAGATTGGAGTGATACATGCTAAACATGGAGGAAGAGGACATGTGCCAAGGAATGAAAATGAAAAGGCAAGAAAGCAGATTCTCCCCTAGATCTTCCAGAAAATATGCAGTCATACCAACACTTTGATTTTAACCAGGTGAGTCCAACGCAGTTTGAACTCCTAACCACCATAACTAAAACATCAAAAATTGAGTTATTTTAAACTACTTAATTTATGGTAATTTGTTACAGGAGCAAAATGGAACTAATACAGAAAGGATGTGAAATGGCAGGGTCTAGTAACAAAGTATAAATAAACCAAATAAACCACTGGTTGAGAACTGTAGTGACAGAAATAAAAGATGTCAGGGGTACCTACGTGGCTCAGTGGGTTGAGCATCTGACTCTTAACTTCAGCTCAGGTCATGACCTCAAGATCATGAGATCAAGTACCACTTCAGGCTTGGCACTGGGTGGAGAGCCTACTTGGGATTCTCTCCCCCTAGCCCTTTGCACTTCCCCCACCCCTGCTCTTGCATGCATGCACACATACTCTCTAAAAAAATAAAAAATAAAAAACATGAAAATATTTTAAAAAATACAAATGTCAATGTGAGATTGTTAACAGCAAGCTATGCTAGATAAGAATCTGGGACTTTTCCCTCATGTTCCCTACGATGTTTTTTACTCGCATAGTGTAACTATGTCTAACTTCATCCAAGAATATTTCATGCAGCTTCACTTTCTTAACCTCTTTATCATGAAAAGATTATGTATACTGACTGTTTCTTCAGAGAACACATGATGACTCACTTGAAATTCTGACCTATCCCCATTGCACACAATCCTAAGAATTCTATGCAGTATAGACAACAAAGAACCAATGGATGCTTGAAAGTGAAAAATCTGCTTTAGAAAGCATAGTCTGAAGGTGGAAGAAACTAGTTAGCAGGCAGTAGTATAGGAAGATGAAGAGGAAGGTTGGCCATAATGCAATAGAGGTGAATGCTGAAAAAAAACCAGAATGTATTTGGGAATAACGAGAGTTCAGGGATATTAAAGGAAGTGGTATTAAAAAGCAAGCTTTGAAAGTGGATCTGAGGCATTTATTTTGAACCACTAGGTCTATTATGACCCTATTTACCAATATATAGAAACAGAAAGACATTTTACACACTGAGGATGGAGAAGTAAATGAAATTATATTTAAGGCACATCAATTTTAAACAGCCCATGGAATCTCCTACTAGAATGGTCTTGCAGATAAATTAAAAATGTTAACCAGAAGCTCAGTGTAAAGATGGAAAATGATAATATTGTAATTTTAGCTGAAGTTTAAAAAACATGGATTATAATAAATGGGAAGAAAGCACAGAAAAAAAAGAGGAGAAGGCTTACATTTTCACCTCTGGAGCCTACAAATGTTTATGAGACAGCAAAGGTAATCAAAGGGAGAAGAAAGGGAAAAAAATCAGACAGTAAGGGATATCTTACATACAGTAAGGGTAAAAAGAGACAAACCTAGCTTTAGATTTAAGATACTGCCAGTGATACCAGTTACTCATTTGATTAAACAAATGGGAGCATAATCAGAGAATTTAATGAGGAAAATAAGCTTCATTTGCATGTTTCTAAATGGTAGGACAGGTGTCCAAGTTCAGAATAGAGAATCTGAGGGATAACTATAGTTGAGAATGAAGAAGATCCGAACTTACATGTAAACTGAAGCCAAGAGAAGCAGACCCAGAGAAAGGAGGTAAATCTAGAAAAGAGAGAGATTAGTATGGACAAGTTGGGACACCTTTTACAAGCAGAAGAAAAAAAAAGTATGCAGGATGAATACAAAGTCCAGTTTGGAAGTAAAATGGAAGGAAGTAGCACTGGTTTGTTTTATTCCACTTTCATTGAAAAGCATACAGAACTGGTTTTAGAATGAGAATGAAGTGCATTTAGAGTCTTACTGTAGGTTAGGCTTAGCAAGCAACTTCATCTCTTTAAGTCCCAGTTTTCTCATCTCCGAAACGTGGACATGAGTATGTGAGATATTTATTTTAGCTTATTTCATTCTTGACATACTATTCCCAAATAGTGAGGTAGCAAATTCCTACTTAAAATTTTTAAAACCTTTAAATAATTGCCTTTATAGTACCTATCACAATGTTTAACAATGACATTTCACTATATATATTTTAAAATGCTAACTCTCTTCCTGTCTCCTTTCTTTCCACCCTTGCCTGGTATATAAAAATTTTGCTAAAAAATGGTCCATTTTAGTCCTTAAAGTTTTTATGTAGCTAAACTCATTTCCACTCTAATAAAGAACAACATTTGAGGTATCCATTTGTGCATGTCATGAAGTATTTTACCAGGCACAATTTACATAAAGCAATTCATATTAAAACAGTGGTATATATATTCTCTATGGAGATGATAAACACAGGGATTTAAAAAAAATTTATTGTGTTGGGTTAGTCTCCTTATAATACATCATTAGTTTTTGATGTAGTATTCCAACATTCATTGCTTACATATAACACCCAGTGCTCCATGCAATACATGCCTTCCTTACACAACCAGGCTCACCCATCTCCCCACTCCACCCCCTTCTAAAACCCTCCGTTTGTTTCTTGGAGTCCACAGCCTCTGATGGTTCGTATCTCACTCTGATTCTGCCCCTTCTCTTTTCCATTCCTTCTCCTAATATCCTCCATGTTATTCCTTAGGTTCCACAAGTAAGTGAAAGTATATGATAATTGACTCTCTGCTTAACTTATTTCACTCAGCATAATCTCCTCTAGTCCCACCATGTTGATGTAAAAGTTCTTTCTGATAGTGGAGTAATAATCCATTGTATATATGAACCACATCTTCTTTATCTATTCATCTGTTGAGGGGCATCTTGGCTCTTTCCACAGTTTCACTATTGTGCACATTGCAGCTATGAACATTGGGTTGCATATGGCCCTTCTTTTCACTACATCTGTATCTTTGGGGTAAATAACCAGTAGTGCAATTGCTGGGTCATGGTGTAACTCTATTTTTAATTTTTTGAGGAATCTCCACACTGATTTCCAAAGTGGCTGCACCAACTTGCATTCCTTCCAACAGTGTAAAAGGATTCCCCTTTCTTCCACATCCTCTCCAACATTTGTTGTTTCCTGCAGTGTTAATCTTTGTGATTCTATCTGGTGTAAGGTGGTATCTCAGTGTGGTTTTGATTTGAATTTCCCTGATGACTACCTAATGATGATGAACATTTTTTCATGTCTGCTAGCCATTTGTATGTTTTCATTGGAGGAGTGTCTCTTCATGTCTTCTGTCCATTTTTGACTGGATTATGGTTTTGGGGTGTTGAATTTAAGAAGTTCTTTATAGATCTTCGATATCAGCCCTTTGTCTGTAGTGTCATTTGCGAATATCTTCTCCCATTCCATGGATTGCCTCTTTGTTTTGTTGACTGTTGCCTTTGCTGTGCAGATAATTTTTTATCTTGATGAAGTCCTAAAAGTTCATTTTCACTTTTGTTTCCCTTGCCTTTGGAGATATGTCCTGAAAGAACTGGCTGTGGCCAATGCTGAAGAGGTTACTGCCTATGTTCTCTTTAGGATTTTCATAAATTCCTGCCTCATATTGAGGCCATTCATCCATTTTGAGTTTATCTTAGCATATGGTGTAAGAGAATGGTCAAATTTCGTTCTTCTATACATAACTGTCCAATTTTCCCAGCACCATTTATTGAAGAGACTATCTTTTTTCCACTGTATATTTTGTTCCTGCTTTGTCGAAGATTATTTGCCATAGAGTTGTGGGTCCATATCTGGGCTCTCTACCCTGTTCCATTGGTCTATGTTTCTGTTTTTGTGCCACTACCATGCTGTCTTGGTGATCACAGCTTTGTAATAAAGTTTGAAATCAGGCAACGTGGTGCCCTCAGCTTTTTCTTTTTCAACATTTCCTTAGCAATTCATGGTCTTTTGGTTCTATACAAATTTTAGGATTACTTGTTTCAGCACTTTGGAAACCGCCAATGGTATTTTGATCAGGATGGTGTTGAAAATATAGATTGCTCTGGGCACCATAGATATTTTAACAATGATAAACAGAGGTTCTAAAAGATTCTGCAACTAAAATTAACCCCAAAAGCAAAATATTTAAAATTAGCCCCAGAGAAACTTGTTTCTTCTGTCATGAACTTAAGACAATTACTTTTTTTAATTTAAATACTATTAGTCAACATAGAGTACATCATTAGTTTCAGATATAGTGTTAAATAATTCATCAGTTGTGTATAATATCCAGTGCTTATGACAAATATCTTGAGGAAAACCAACCACAGAGAATTTCTGAAGACATCTAAACATTTACTTTTCTATTTGAGTGCCTACCATGTTTTTAGATACTGTTTTAAGTATTAAGAATACAAAACCATTAGGGGGTGCCTGGGTGGCTCAGTGGGTTAGGCCGCTGCCTTTGGCTCGGGTCATGATCTCAGGGTCCTGGGATCGAGTCCCGCATCGGGCTCTCTGCTCGGCAGCGAGCCTGCCTGCTTCCTCCTTTCTCTCTCTCTCTCCGCCTGCCTCTCTGCCTACTTGTAATCTCTGTCATCAAATAAAATAAATTTTTTAAAAATGTTAAAAAAAAACCATTAAGAAATGGTCACTATAGCCACAGAAGAAAAATATGAGAAATCAATGACTATAACAAAGGGATACACATTGGAAGAATTCTCAAGTCTATGGAACATGTTCAGTGCTGCCTGGAGAGGTCATGAAAACATTCTCAGAGGAGTGTGACATTTCAGCTAACGTTGGACAAGAAAGGGTAACGTTGGATAGAAAGAGTTTAAAAAGTGATGGTCAATAGAGGCAGGTAAAAGGGAATAGAAAGAGTACAAGATGCATTTGAAAAATCACTAGTGAAAATAAAATTATATACTTGACAACCTATTCAATATGGGTTGAGATAAGTAGGCAAGTGCATAAGTTTAGATCATCTAAAATGAAATATTAAGTCATTAGAATAGCTATTTGGGGGAGGAGCAAGATGGTGGAGGAGTAGGATACTGAAATATCACCAGGTCCCAGGAATTCAGCTAGATAGTTATCAAACCATTCTCAACACCTACAAACTCAACAGGAGACAGAAGAGAAGAGCATCAATTCTAGGAACATAAAATCAACCACTTTCTGGAGGGTAGGACATGCCAAGTGAATCAGAAACAAAAGGAAGATAGACCATGGCGGGAGGGGCTGGCTCCAGGCAAATGAAAGAACAGCAGAGCACAAAATCAGAACATTTAGAAGTCTGCTCCACTGATGGAAGTCACTCCAGAGGCTAAGTGGGGGGTGGAGCCCTTGTGGAAACAGAGTGGTCTCAGGACCTGTGGGGACACAAAAATACCAGGGATGTCTGAGTGTGGCAGAGCTCCCAAGTATTGGACTGGAGAAGTTAGCCACAGAGATGGAAGCAAGCAGTGCACTCTCAGCTCTGGATTACCTTAAAACCATGATCCAAGGCACAGTCAGGCCACTGCACTTCAAGCATGGACCCCACGAGCAGCAGATCTGGGGAGACCCCCTTCTTCTTCCCCTGGGAGGAATGACACAGGAATATGCTATAGGAATATGCTGGATTTGGAGACTCCAAATGGGGCTGTTCTCCAGAGATAGAAACTCTCAGTCAAAGGCTTGGTGAGCTTGGAGTGTGGACAGAGACCAGGAAGATGGGAGGGGCTGACTGCTTTTCTCTGAGGGTGCACTGAGGAGTGGGGCTCTGAGCTCTCGGCTCCTATGGGGCAAGAGATTGGGAGGCCACCACCTGCATTCCCACCCTCCAAAGCTGTATGGAAAGTGTTCAGGAAACAAATGCTATGGAGAGTGAACCTGAGCCGATTACTTAGCCAGGACCCTGGTAAGGGTGGTGCAATTCCGTATCAGTCAAAGACATTTAAGAATCAATACAACAGACCCCTCCCCCAGAAGATCAGCAAGAACATCCAGCTAGGACTAAGTTTACTGATCAATGTGAACTGCAGAATTCCAGAGCTAGGGGAAAGCAAAACATAGAATTCATGGTCTTTTTCTCATGATCCTTTAATCTTTCACAGTTAAATTTTTTTAACTTTATGCTTTTCTTATTCTAATTTTTATTAATCCTCTTTCATATTTTAATGTTTTTAACTGTTTTTTCTTAACAATGCTTTTTTCAAAATCGTTTTAAATTTTCATTGTCACAATCATATTTTATCCCTTCATTGTATTTAACCTTATATCTTGTATACATTAGGGTTTTTTTTTTCTTTAAAATTTAGGGATATAATTTCTTCTAATAGATCAAAATATACTCTAAATCTAGGGCATGGCTTTGTTCTAGTCTCCAGCCTGATCAGATTCTTTCCTCTTTTTTTCTTTTTTCAACTAACTTCTTATCTTATCAATTCCTTTTTTAGAATCCTTTTTAATTTTCATCTTTACAGTCATGTTCCATCCCTTCCTCATGTTTAACCTTATTTTTGCATATATATTTTTTTTCTTTCTTTAAAGTTTTAGGAGGTAGTTTCTTCTAACAGACCAAATACTAACAGACCAAAATATACCAAAAATCAAGTATGTGACTCTGTCCTATTCACCAGTCAAAATATATAAATATTTTGTTCTTTTTTCCCTCTTTCATCTCCCCCCATTACAGGTCTCTTCTGATTTGGTTAGTGTATATTTTTCTGAGACCCTTGCTAACCTTTTAGTATTTTGTACCCTCATTCTTCTATTCTTACCTGGAAAAAATGACAAGATAGAAAAACTCAACACACACAAAAAAGAACAAGCGGCAGTACCAATGATTGGGAACCTCACTGTGTCTCTGTCAAATAAATAAATAAAGTCTTTTTTAAAAAGCTATTACTGAGGTGCAATAAAAATGAAGATTCTTACTGATAAAATAAAAGAGGCAGACAATAGAATTAGTGATATAGAAGACCAAATGATGGAGAATAAAGAAGCTGAGCAAAAGAGAGACAAACAACTACTGGACCATGGGGGGAGAATTTGAGACAGAAGTGATACCATAAGATGAAAGATTACTAGAATAATTGGGATGCCAGAAGAAGAAGAAAGAAAAAGAGGGGCAGAAGGTATATTGGAGAAAGCTTTAACAGAAAATTTCCCTAATTTGGAGAAGGAAACAAGCAACAAAATCAAGAATGCACAGAGAACCCCCCTCAAAATCAATAAAAATAGGTGCACACCCCATCATCTAATAGTAAAACTTTAAAGTCTCATTGAAAAAGAGAAAATCCTGAAAGCAGTTCAGGACAAGAGGTCTCTAACACACAATGGTAGAAATATTAGATTGGCAGCAGACTTACCACAGAGAACTGGAAGGCCAGAAAGGACTAGCATAATATATTTAGAACTTTCATGAGAAAAATATTCAGCCAATAATACTATATCCAGCTAGGCTGTCATTAAAAATAGAAGGAGACAAAAAAAAACCTTCCAGGAAAAACTAAAATTAAAAGAATTTGCAAACACCAAACCAGCCCTACAGGAAATATTGAAAGGGGTCCTCTAAGCAAAGAGAGACCCTAAAAGTAACAGACAAGAAAGGAGCAGGTACAATATACAGTAACAGTCACCTTACAGGCAATACAATGGCACTAAATTCATATTTTTCAATAGTTACCCTGAACATAAATGAGTTAAATATCCCTAATCAAAAGACACAGGGTATCAGAATGGATAAAAATACAACACACATCAACATGTTGTCTACAGGAAACTTATTTTAGACAAAGACATCTCTAGATTTAAAGCAAAAGGGTGGAAAACAATTCACCATGCTAAGGGATATCAAAAGAAGGCTGGGTGGCAATCCTTAGATCACATAAATTAGATTTTAAGCCAAAGAATATAACAAGAGATGAGAAAGAACACTATATCATACTCAAGGGGTCTTTCCAACAAGATCTGACAATTGAAAATATCTATGCCACTAACATGGTAGCAGCCAATTATATAAACCGAGTAATATGAAAATCAAAGAAACACACTGACAATAATACAATAATAGTAAGGGATTTTAACACCGTCCCTCACTGAAATGGACAGATCATCTAAGCAAAAGATCAACAAGGAAATAAATGCTTTAAATAACACACTGGATGAGATGGCGATCACAGTTATATTTAGAACATTCCATCCCAAAACAACAGAATAAGGTTCTTCTCTAGTGCACATGGAACATGCTCCAAAACAGATCACATTCTGGATCACAAATTAGGTCTCAACCGGTACCAAAACATTAGGATCACTCCCTGCATATTTTCAGACCACAATGCTCTGAAGCTAGAACTCAATCACAAGAGGCAAGTTGGAAAGAATTCAAATACATGGAGGCTAAAGAGCATCCTACTAAAGAATGAATGGGTCAACCAGAATATTAAGAAAGAATTTTAAAAATTCATGGCAACAAATGAAAATGAAAATGCAACCATTCAAAATCCTTGGCACACAACAAAGGCAGTCCTGAGAAGAAAGTATATAGCAATATAAGCCTTTCTCAAGAAACAAAAACAGTCTCAAGTACACAACCTAACCCTATGCCTGAAGGAGCTAGAGAAAGAAAAGCAAAGACAGCCTAAACCTAGCAGGAGAAGAGAAATAATAAATATCAGAGCAGAAATCAGTGAAAAAGAAACCAAAATAACTGTAGAAAAGATCAGCAAAACTAGGAGCTGGTTCTTTGAAAGAATTAATAAGATTGATAAAATCTTGGCTGGACTTGTCAAAAAGAAAAGAGAAAGGACCCAAATTAATAAAATAATGAATGAAAGAGGAGAGATCATGACCAACACCAAAAAAAAAAAAAATACAGACAATTATAAGAATGTATTATGAGCAACTATACACCAGCAAATATGAAAATCTGGAGGAAATGGATACATTCTTACAGACACAAAAACTACCAAAACTGAACCAGGAAGAAATAGAAAACCCAAACAGACCCATAACCAGTAAGGAGATTGAAGCTGTCATCAAAAATTTCCCAACAAACAAGAGCCCATGGAGAGATGGCTTCCCTGGGGAATTCTACCAAATGTGTAAAGAAGAATTAATACCTATTCTCTTGAAACTGTTCCCAAAAAATAGAAAGGAAAACTTCCAAACTCATTTCATGAGACTAGCATTACCTTGATCCTAAAACTGGACAAAGACCCTATCAAAAAGGAGAATTACAGACCAATATCCCTGATGAATATGGATGTAAAAATTCTCAACAAGATACTGGCCAACAGGATCCAACAGAACATTAATTCATCACAACCAGGTGGGATTTATTCCTGGGCTGCAAGGCTGGTTCAACATTCACAATTCAATCAATATAATATATTACATCAATAAAAGAAAAAACAAGAACCATATGATCCTCTCAACAGATGCAGAAAAGTCATTTGACAAAGTACATCATCGTTTCTTGATCAAAACTCTTCAGAGTTTAGGGATAGACGGTACATACTTCATAAGATCATAAAAGTCATATATGAAAAAATCACAGCAAATATCATTCTCAATGTGGAAACATTGAGAGCTTTTTCCCTAAAGTTAGGAGCATGGCAGGGATGTCCCCTATCATCACTACTGTTCAACAAAGTATTAGGAGTCCTAGCCTCAGCAATCAGACAATGAAAAGAAATAAAAGGCATCTAAAATGGCAAAGAAGAAGCCAAACCCTCACTCTTTGCAGATATACTTTCTGTGGACTCCAAAACTGCTACAACTCATATAAGAATTCAGTAAAGTGTCCGGATATAAAATCAATTGTGTTTCTATACACGAACAGCAAAACAGAAGAAAGAGAAATTAAGGAGTCGATCCCATTTACAACTGCACACAAAACCATAAGATACCTAGGAATAAACCTAACTAAAGAGGTAAAGAATCTATACTCAGAAAACTATGAAGTACTCATGAAAGTAATTGAGGAAGACATAAAGAAATGGAAAAACATTCTATGCTCATGGACTGGAAGAATAAATATTGTGAAAATGTCTATGCTACCTAAAGCAATCTACAAATTTAATGCAATCCCTATCAAAATACCATTAGTTTTTTCAAAGAAATGGAACAAATAATCCTAAAATTTATATGGAACCAGAAAAGACCTCAAATGGCCACAGGAATATTGAAAAAGAAAACCAAAGTTGGCAGCATCACAATTCCAGACTTCTAGCTCTATTACAAAGCTTTAATCATCAAGACAGTAGGATACTGGCACAAAAACAGACACACAGATCACTGGAAAAGATAGAGAGCCCATAAATGAACCCTCAACTATATGGTCAACTAATCTACAACAAAGCAGGAAAGTATTTCCAATGGAAAAAAGATGGTCTCTTCAACAAATGGTGTTGGGAAATTGGACAGTCAAATGCAGAAGAATGAAACTGGATCATTTCCTTACACCACACAAAAAAACAGCCTCAAAATGGATGAAAGACCTCAATGTGAGACAGGAATCCATCAAAATCCTTGAGGAGAACATAGATTGCAACCTCCTTGACCTCAGCTGCAGCAGTCTCTTCCTAGAAACAGCACCAAATGCAAGGGAAGCAAGGGCAAAAATGAACTACAGGGACTTGATCAAGTACAAAAGCTTTTGCCCAGCAAAGCAAACAGTCAACAAAACCAAAAGACACAGAATGGGAGAAGATATTTGCAAATGACATATCTGATAAAGGGCTAGTATGCAAAATCTACAAACAACTTATCAAACTCAACACCCAAAGAACAAATAATCCAATCAAGAAATGGGCAGAAAACATGAACAGACATTTCTGCAGAGAAGACATCCAACAGACACATGAAAAAGTGCTCCATATCACTCAGTATCAGGGAAATACAAATCAAAACCACAGTGAGATACCACCTTACTCCAGTCAGAATGGCTAAAATTAACAAGTCAGGAAATGACAGATGTTGGCGAGGATGTAGAGAAAGGGGAACCCTCCTACACTGCTGTAGGAGGAATGATAGAATGTGCAGGAATACAAGCCACTCTGAAAAACAGTATGGAGGTTCCACAAAAAGTTGAAGATGGAGCTACCCTACAGCCAAACAAATGCACTTATGGGTACTTACCCTAAAGATACAAATATAGTGATATGAAGGGGCACATGCATCTGAATGTTTTTAGCAGTAATGTCCACAAAAGCCAAACTATGGAAAGAACCTAGATGTCCGTCAGCAGATGAATGGAAAAAGAAGAAGTGGTGTATATATACAATGGAATACGATGCAGCCATCAAAAGAAATGAAATCTTGCCATTTTCAATGATGTGGATTGAACTAAAGGGTATTATGCTAAGCAAAATAAGTCAATCAGAGAAAGACAATTATCATATGATCTCTCTGATATGAGGAATTTGAGAGGCAGTGCAGGAGGTTGTGAGGGGTAGGGAGGGAAAAAATGAAACAAGATGGAATCGGGAAGGAATCAAACCATAAAAGACTCTTCATCTCATGAAACAAACAAAGGGTTGCTGGGGGGTGGGAAGGGAGGGATAGTGTGGCTGGGCTATGGACATTTGGGAGAGTATGTGCTATCGTGAGTGCTGTTAAATATGTAAGCCTGATGATTCACAGACTTGTATCCCTGGGGCAAATAATACATTATATGTTAATTTTAAAAAAAGAATAACTATTATAGAATGTTCCAAACCAAGTTCTAGTTTTTGTTTTTTAACACAATCCTAACCAGAAGATTATTCATTCCTAAAGATCCTGACTGGCAAAAGAATGTTAAGGTTCCAGACCTTTTAACTAAGATTCGTAATGATCAGAAGTTAATTCATCATGTTGCCTGTGAAGTCCTTGTTTCTATAGATTGTCTCTGTAAATTTCTGTTCTATGACACTCCTGGGTCCTTTCTTGTTTTATAGAACCCCCCCTTAATATTTCTTGCAGCGCCAGCTTGGTGGGCACATACTCTTTTAAACCTTGCTAGTCTTGAAAGCTCTTTATCTCTCCATCTATTTTGAATGTCAACCTTGCTGGATAAAGTATTCTAGGCTGCATGTTCATCTCATTTAGTGCCCTGAATTTGTTTTGCCAGCCCTTTCTGGCTTGCCAGGTTTCTATGTACAGGTCTGATGTTATTCTGACAGACATTCCTCTGTACATAAGGAATCTCTTCCCCTAACTGCCCTCAGAAGCTCTTGTCTAACATTATGATTCATCAGTCTCACCAAGTCCCTCAAGGTCTTTCTAGATTCATTGAACTTAAGGCATGAACACTGGCTCCATTTCCCAGATTAGGAAAATTTTCATCCAGAATTTGTTCAACTGCATCTTCTAGTCTTCTTTCTCCACCCCCTCAGGTATCCCAATAATTCTGACATTGGAATGTTTCACGGCGTCATGTATCCCCCTAATTCTGTTTTTATGGCTTCTTAGCTGTTTGTTCCAGGCCTCATCCTGATCCTTTTTGTCTATCAGTTTGTCCTCTGGATCACTAATTCCATCTTCTGTCTCAGTTACCCTAGCTGTTAGAGTATTTACATTAGATTGGATCTTATTGATAGCATTTTTAACTTCTTCCTGGGCAGCTTTCACTTCTGCCCTTAGAGATTTTATGTTGTCACTAACGGTTTTCTCCAACCTAGCCATTGCCTGGATAATTGTTACCCTGAATTCCCTTTCCGACATACTGTTTATGTCCATATCCAATAGCTCTGATGGAGAAGGCAGGGTCTCTGAATTTTTCCTCTGTTGGTTGCTTCTCCTCCTAGTCATTTTGGTGAGAGGTGGTTGAGGGGATGTACAAGGGACTATATCAGCTGTGATCCAGGCAAGGTGCACCCTGGAACACTTCTGAGCGATTGGAAGTCACCACGAAAAAGAAAGAAAAAGAGAGAGAGAGAGAGAAACAGAAGACCCAGCTAAAATGGGCCCCAAAGGTAAGATTTATAAAGTATATAAACAAAAATAGACAAATAAAAAGAGTATCATTTACAAAAGTAAATGATAAGGGACACCTGGGTGGCTCAGTTGGTTGAGCTGCTGCCTTCGGCTCAGGTCGTGATCCCAGGGTCTTGAGATCGAGTCCCACATCTGGCTCCTTCCTTGGCGGAGAGCCTGCTTCTCTCATTGCGTCTGCCTGCCTCTCTGCCTGCTTGTGTGTACTCTCTCTCTCTCTCTATCTCTGGAAAATAAATAAAATCTTTAAAAAAAAAAAGTAAATGATAAGAAGAAGAAAAAAAAAGAACCCAGCCAAAATGAACCCCAAGGATGAGATTTATATAATAAGAGAACAAAAACAAACACACAGAAACGCTGACAAAAGAAAAAGACGGGAAGGTGGTTATAAATCCTTGAGGTAGGTAAGGAAGGTTGCTTTGATTCTTCCTGTGTATAGCTTGATATCTTTTTTAAAGGACTCAACTTTTCAGAGATAAAGGGAGATTAAAACTGGTTTATATGTAGGGGTAGTATTGATTAGGGCAAGAGGATTACCTTGAAGCTTATATCTGTATGTATATTAAAAAACATAGAAAAGAAAAAGAAAAACACAGGTATATGTATGAAAAAAGCTCAAGTTAAAAGATTATTATGGAATATGTTGTATTAAACCTCTAGTTATAAGAGTAAGTAGGCTAAAATACCAAAATGTCAATATCTTCAGTCATGTTTCTTGACAGATTTCCCTATAAGCTGATAAGAATATGATAATGAACAGTCAAATAACTCTGTCCAAAATGAATGACTTTCATATTTAAATAATGTCCTGAGAATTATACATAAACTACTTTGCTGTAGCAACCTGGCAGAAAATGCTATGGAATGTTCTGCAAACAAATGTATTACAGTAGTGGCTACAGCTACTGTGGAATAAATGGTCCACCTTCTGAGTGACACCAAGTGAGTCTGAAAACTTGTAGAAGGATCCTGTACAGAAAGAGCTTGGCTCTCAGGAAATCTGAACCACATCCTTGAGCAGGTAGGAAGCCAATGGTGTTTATAGAACTGAATGTCATAACCAGCTTTGTATTATAAAGAACAAACGTCTATGTAATCTGCTAAGAAAATAAGATCAGTAATAAAAATGAAATCAAAAGTGAAAAAGATGATATAAAATATACAACAAAAAATTTAGAATACTTTTAATTTTTCCTAATTGGAAATATTATAGAATAGATTTCTGAGAATGTAAATTATGAAAATCTACTAAACAAAAACAATCATGAATCTCAAAAAGAATTTAAAAACTCTATATACCATTAGAGTAAAACTCCTAAATTTTGAGTACAGTAAATACCACAGATGAGCATCTACAAACTTTGGAAGAACACAAGGAACAGAAAACCAAGACATACAAATGGCTAATAGACACATGAAAAAATGTTCATCATCACTAGCCATCAGGGAGATTCAAATCAAAACCACAGGGAGATACAAGCTTACATCACTTAGAATGGCCAAAATCAACAAGACAGTAAACAACATGTGTTGGAGAAGATGTGGATAAAGGGGAACCCTCTCACACTCTTGGTGGGAATGCAAGTTGGTGCAGCCACTTTGGAAAACAGTGTGGAGATTCCTTAAGAAATTAAAAATAGAGCTTCCCTATGACCCTACAATTGTACTACTGGGAGTTTACCCCATAGATACAGATGCAGTGAAAAGAAGGGCTATCTGTACCCCAATGTTCATAACAGCAATGGCCACAGTCATCAAACTGTGGAAAGAACCAAGATGCCCTTCAGTGGAAAAACGGATAAGGAAGATGTGGTCCATATATACTATGGAATATTATTCTTCCATCAGAAAGGATGAATACCCAACTTTTGTAGCAACATGGATGGGACTGGAAGAGATTATGCTGAGTGAAATAAGTAAAGCAGAGAGAGTCAAGTATCATGTGGTTTTGTATATTTGTGGAGCATAAGGAATAGCATGGAAGACATGGGGAGATGGAGAGAAGGGAGTTGGGAGAAACTGGAGTGGGAGACGAACCATGAGAGACTATGGACTCTGAAAAACAATCTGAGGGTTTTGGAGGGGCGGGGGTGGGAGGTTGGGTGAGCTTGGCGGTGGGTATTATGGAGGGCACGTATTGCATGGAGTAGTGGGTGTGGTACATAAACAATGAATCTTGGAACACTGAAAAGAAATTTTTAAAAATAAATACAAATTTTTAAAAAAACAGACAATTTTTATGTTTTTTACTACAGAAAACCTTTTAAAAAGACAAAACAAATGATCAGAACTCATATAAGGAATTTAATAAACTTTGTAAAATGAAAGTAACACTGGCAAAGGTTGTTCCTTAAGCCATTCCTTAGCTTTTTTTCTGTAAGTCCTAGGCAATGACATGAACCAGAAAGAATAATAGCTATAAACGTAAGGATTAGAAAAAGGCAAACACACAATTTTCAGTATTTATAGATTATGATTTTAAAAACATTTTTAAAACTTCATTCCATTATAAACTATGAAAAATAATGTGCTTTAAGACAAAAATATTAACCACTTTGTCAATACTGACAAAAAGTGTCCAATTTTTCCAAACCGGTATTATTCACTTCTAGGAAAATCCATGTGGAATTTTTGTTTCTTGAGAAATAAAGTCTAAAATTTGACTGGAGAGGCATCTGGGTGGCTCAGTGGGTTAAAGCCTCTGCCCTGTTCAACTCAGGTCATGATCCCAGGGTCTGGGATGAAGCCCTTCATCGGGCTCTCTGCTCAGCAGGGAGCCTGCTTCTCCTTCTCTCTCTGCCTACCTCTCTACCTACTTCTGAACTCTGTCTATCAAATAAATAAATAAAATCTTTTTTTAAAAGATGCATGAAACATCTATTATTTTTTTTAATTTGACCAGAAAAACAAAAAACAAGAGAAATTCACAAAAGATGAATTAAGTAGGTCTTGCCTGCAGAAACCAAAATGCATTTTAATTCTAACCTAGTTATAATGGTACAGCCACAAAAATGGATGGACTTATCAATGAAATATACATATACAATACTACACCAGATACCAGAATATCTAACAATATATGATAAAGGGAGCATTTATCACTAAACAGAAGAAATCTGTCTGTGATAGTAAAAATCTGAAATGGCCCTCAAGACTCCTATCCCTGGTATTCACATTCTGTATCCCTGCCTGTGTGAGGACTATAAATTTAAAAGGGTATCGCTCTCATTATTAGGCCGTGTTATATGGCAAAAGTGAAGACGCTCTGTAGTTGTAAATAAATTAACAAATCAGTTGACTTTAAATTAATCCTAAGGGAGACTACACCCAGTGGGTGCAGGCTAATCAGATGACTCTTTAAAAGAGGGTCTAGAGGTCACAGAAGATGTCAGAGAATTAAGCAGCAGCAGAGATGCTCTCCTACTGGCACTGAAGAAAAACCTGCCACGTTGTGGAGAGAATCACAAGTCATGGAATGGTTAGTGGCCTCTAGGAGCTGAGGGCCTCAATCCTACAACCACAAAGAACTGAATCTGCCAACAACAACAACAACAACTTGGAGGAGGACCCCCAGTTCTCAGGTAAGAGTGCAGCCTGGCTAATACCTTGGTTTTAGCCTTCTGAGGCTCTGAACAGAGGATCCAGCTAATCTGTGCCCAGAGTCCTAACCCACAGAAGTCATGTGAGAATACATTTGTATCATTTCAAGCTACTAGATTTGTAGTAATTTGTTATGCATTAATAGGTAACTAATAAATCATGTAAATACTCATAAACCCAGGTAGAGATTTATGTTAATAAATATTTAATAAAGTACCACTGAAGTATCTAATCACTAAAAAGAAGTACTATTAAAATAAATTGTTGGGAATGGCTCTAAGATAAAATATTATTCAGCCTTCACAAATATTTTTGAAGTTTATCCACTGTAGGTTTATTAATTCAGACAAAACAGTCACAATAAAATGCTAAGATATAAAAGCAAAATACAATGCTGTATAGAGAATGTGACTAGAAAGAAATTACTTCACAACATATAATATGACCTTTGCAATCATAAGTAAGTATACTAAATTTTAGGCTTCCTCCATATACTTATATGCTTGCTCAATTAAAAAAATGAGTATCTACTGTTTTTCATAAAAACAAGCACATTTTTATATTACTTCAAAATCTCCTTAGAAAAGGTTCTGACATAAGGAATAGCACAAAGGACCACAGGGGAGGGAGGGAAAACTGAATGGAAAGAAATCAAAGAGGGAGATAAACCATGAGAGACTCTGGACTCCAGAAAACAAACTGCGGGTTATAGAGGGTAGGGAGGTGGGGGATAGGGTAACTGGGTGATGGGTATTGAGGAGGGTGCATTTTGTGACGAGCACTGGGTGTTATATGCAACTAATAAATCACTGAACACTAGATCAACAACCAAGGATGTACTTTTGCTGGCTATCTGAGCATAATTTTTTAAAAAAAGGTTTTAAGGTTGTGATAGTAAAAATCTGAAATGGCCCTCAAGACTCCTATCCCTGGTATTCACATTCTGTATCCCTGCCTGTGTGAGGACTATAAATTTAAAAGGGTATCGCTCTCATTATTAGGCCGTGTTATATGGCAAAAGTGAAGACGCTCTGTAGTTGTAAATAAATTAACAAATCAGTTGACTTTAAAGTAATCCTAAGGGAGACTACACCCAGTGGGTGCAGGCTAATCAGATGACTCTTTAAAAGAGGGTCTAGGTGTCCATTAACAGATGAATAAATTAAAAAATTGAGATACACACACAATGGAAGATTAATCAGCCTTAAAAAAGAAGAAAATACATTAATTTGTGATAAGATGGATGGACCTTAGAGCATTATGCAAAATTAAATAAGCCAGGAACTGAAAGACAAATACTGCATGATCTCACTTCCATGTGAAATCTGAAAAAAATCAAAGTCATAGAAAGTAGAAAATAGAATGATGGTTGCCAGAGGGTGAGGATGGTGACAATGAGGAGATATTAGTCTAAGTTTACAGAAGTTCAGTTACGCAGGATGAATAAGATCCAATGATGTAATATATGGCATGGTATTAAAATAGTTATTAATACTGCACTGCATACTTAAAGTTTGCTAGGAGAATAAAAAAACTTTCTTGTAATACAATAAATGATAGTTATTTGAGATGAATATGTCAATTAACTTGATTGTAGTAATCATTTCACAATGTATATGTTTATCAAAACATCAAGTGTCATACCCTAAATACATATATATATTTGCCAACTGGAAAATTAATTTAAAAAAGGAAAAGCTTTTACAAAATGAAATCTCAAATTGGTCAAGAATCCGGATAAATTCCTATTATTTTAATTCTGCAAGTAAAAAACCACATAAAAGTCTCAATTCAAGAGTCATCCAGATAAACTCCATTGTGCTAAACATTTTGTCACTACAATAATTTCCAATATTCTCAGTCATAAGATCCACTTAAATGCGTTACTAATAGAAACACTATGATAGCAGTGACAATCTAATTAAAATAGATTCTGAACAGATACAAACCCATACACACAAACCTACACATTTCCCGGTCTGCTTACAATATCTATTAAATTGTTCCAAGCAGATAACAGTAAGTATGTAATGGATAACTGAAGGAATAAAGCATGTACTGTAGATGCATCTGCAGGACAGTACTTAAATATTTGAGATGCTGTAATGAACAAAAAAATTCTTGGATCATCTTTTAATGGAAAGGTGAAGCTTTAAAGACTACCTGACCCTCTCTGTTCACCTTTCTCTGTAAACATGGTATTTCACAACTCTGAAAAGATAACTTCTAGAAAGTTAACAGCAATAGTGCATAAACAATGAATCTTGGAACACTAAAAAAATTAAATTAAATTTTAAAAATGTTAACAGCAATACAAGTAATTCTTGCCCATAGAAATGGAAATTATATGTGGTCTGGTGGGATGCAACTTATCACTGCCCTATGTACAGACCATTGTGGCAAATCCATTCCAAAATTCTTTTACTGCATCTAAATTTGTGGTTCTCTGACACCTCCTCTAAACCAGTTGTAACTTGTCCTCCAGTTCTTTTGTCAGTGAATTAAGTGAATCTTTGACATATGCTCATTTTGTATCTTTATGACCCATGGGTTTCTGAAAATTATGTTTGAAAACTACATTTATTATAGTAAAGTTAATCAATGAATACTTTAAGATAAGCAAAGTATTTTTAAAAGTTTAAAAAGAAAAAATTACAATAAGCTGTATTTGGCAATTTTCTATTCTAGTTAATGCTTAGTATAATGATGTTTTCATCAGAAGCCATGTGAACAACAACATAAAAACAGTTTCAAGGCAGTTATATAAGAAACCAGTGGAATTACAAATATGTATAGAAAAAGTCTGTCTCCATAACACTATCATCAATAAAAACTAATTGTATTTTGAGTCACTAGGCCTTTCTCTCCATTTTAGAAAGGCAGAGGAATCACTCTTAGAGGAAGGGTGGCTGGGATGTAGCTTCCTAGAAAAAGGTCTCAGGATCAAGGTCATTTGAAAATGATGTAATAATGCCTTACAAAGTCCAGATTGCTTAGTGTAACCAGGTACCCCTCAGAAAAGCCCTGGGACTAGCTGATGGTCTGCAAAGATAGACCTGAAGAAATATACAAAATGGTGATTAAGGGCACGCACTGAAGAGGATAAAATGTCTGTGTCTGAAGCACACCTCAACTTCTTACCAACTGTGCAAACATGGATAAATAATAATACTTCATAACTCTATGTCTCTATCCTCTCACCTCTAGAGTGGGCAGGGGAATAGTCTCAGAAGATTATTTCAAAAACTAAATACAATAAAGTATGATAAGCATCAAACACTGATGCACAGTTGGGTGTATATTACCCTTTATCACTATAAACCACAGGACCATGCATAGTAATTCCAGATTAAAACTCCTGTGAATCATTGGTGAAATGGAAATATTCCATAGGCTGCCAGAAATTTCTGTAAAACTCAATATAAGTCATACTTATTCGGTGACAGGAGAAAATCCAGTAAATGGATGAACCCGACTAGCTAAAATGGAAAGTGCACTGTGTACAAGAACAGAGAGCATAAATAAAAACACTACACAGTTTCCATCCGCCACTTTTCTAATTCACCTTTCTTACACCTTTCATATTCATCATACCCTCCACTGTAATTCAGCTGCAAAGCTCATACCGAAGAAAGTTTTTGGGTTCTAAAGTCAGCAGATTGGATGAGGCAAGTGACAAAGCCAGGGAAGAAAAACAAATATATTCCATCATTGCTTTTCTGAGCTGCAAACATGATCCTAGCTGAGTGGATCTGCCATCCTTTGTGAATTCTTCCTGCCAATATATTCAAACTTTTTAAAAAAGATTTTATTTATTTATTTGACAGACAGAGATCACAAGTAGGCAGAGAGGCAGGCAGAGTGGGGCGGTGGGATGGGGAGGGGCAGGAAACAGACTCCCCGCTGAGCAGAGAGCCCTATGCAATGCGGGGCTCAATCCCAGGACCCTGGGACCATGACCTGAGCCGAAGGCAGAGGCTTTAACCCACTGAGCCACCCAGGTGCCCCCCTGCCAATATATTCAATGGATAGTTAGAAACTTACTGCAAATCTCAAGAAAACATGGCTTTATGTTAATCAGACCCTGTCTTTGATGTTTTTTATATATGGCAAACAAATTTTTAAAATTTTATTTTTCCAGTTAAACTCCACATACCCACAGGCATAACAACTTGTGAGGAGAGTAGGATACTGGGAGAAAAGCTAAGGCATGGCTCCTCAACCTTGCCTGCATTTTAGGATCACTAGGGGAGTTTTCAAAGAGACTGATAACCTGGGTAATCCTGAAGCTGATGATGCACAGACCACACTTTGAAAAGCAAACATCTAAGCAATTCTCTTTTTTAGAATTCCCTGTGACAGGGTTTTCTCAACCCCACTGCTATTAACATGTTGGGCCAGATAATTCTTTGTTTTAGAAGGCTATCCTGTGCATTGTAGAATGTGTGACAGCATTCACGGCTTCTACCCACTAGATGTTAGTAGTATCCTCACCAAGCCGCCACAAGCAAAATGTCTCCAAACATTGCCAAATGATCTGTGGCATGGATAGTACCTCTCTATCATAAGCTCATTTGAGTAGTCAGAATATTAAGCTCTAGCCAACAGAAAATATTTCTAAGGCCCTGGAACAAAGAACAATTAGCCTCTTTTGTAAAGAGGCTCAGTAGCCACCCCTAGGTACTAAACAGTGAGAGATTGACCACCGAAGTTGCAAGGAAAGGAAATATAAGCATTAGTCCTATCAGCCAATAGGTCATTAGAATTCTCATAAAGGAAACAAACAATGATAAAGCCTTGTAATTTAAAAAAATAACTGTTAAAATTGAAAGAAGTGAATGCATTTGTTCAAAACAAAATAAAAGTTGTTTATGTCCTAATCCCCAGATATGCTGAATATGTTACCTTACATGAGAAAAGAGACTTGGCAGATTTGATTCATTCAAGGATTGTAACATGGGAGAGATTATCCTGGATTCCGAAGCAGGACCAAATGTAATAATCACAAGAGTCATTGTAAGAAGGTGACAAGATTATTAAAGTTAGGGAGAAGGCCATGTGATAACAGAAGTGGAGATTAGGGTGATAAAGCCATGAGTCAAGAAATGTCAGCAAACACTAGAAGCTGCAAGATTGAAGGAACAGATTCTGTCCTGGAGTCCCCAGAAGAACAAGCCCTGAAGACATCCTGATTATAGCCCTGTAAGTCACATTTCATAACTCTAACCTTCCAAAATGAAAGAGAATAAATCTGTTATTTGTGCCACATAGTGTGCAATAACCTGTTACAGTTGTAAAAGAAAGCTAGTATAACAGTGAAGAAGCCAGAAACATAAAAGAAATACTATTTAGGGGTACACGTCTGTGAATCAACAGTCTTACAATTCCTTGAAACAAATAATACATTATATGTTAATATAAAGCCTGGGGGGGACAAAATTTTTTTTTTAAGATTTTATTTATTTATCAGAGAGAGAGGGGGAGAGAGCGAACACAGGCAGACAGAATGGCAGGCAGAGGCAGAGGGAGAAGCAGGCTCCCCGCTGAGCAAGGAGCCCGATGTGGGACTCGATCCCAGGACGCTGGGATCATGACCTGAGCCGAAGGCAGCTGCTTAAACAACTGAGGCACCCAGGCGTCCCGAGACAAAAATTTTTAAAAAAGAACTCACAACCCCAAGATCAAGAGTCACAGCCTCTACTGACTGAGCTAGCAAGGTGCCCCTGTTATTAGCTTTTAATATTAATTACATGTTGAAGTGATATTTGGGATATATTGGTTTAAGTAACATACATAAGTTAAAAAGAAAGAAATACTGCTTATCAAAACAACTGTTAATCTTTGTTGAACAGTTAATAAATGCCACACATATATCTAAGAACTTTATTTTGTTAATCCTTACAAATTTTCAATTAATTTCAATCAATGAATGCTATTGTCTATATAAGTACCTTTCCCAAGGTCACAAAACTAGAAAATTAGTTTCCATGGCTTCTATTTTAAATATTTTAAATAGTCAAAAATATGTAAAACAATGTTAGTTCTGAGACCTCTGATGCAAATGTATCCACAACTAAAAACATACAGGATCACATCTTCCTTATCCATTCGTCCATTGAAGGGCTATCTTGGTTCTTTCTATAGTTTGGCGACTGTGGCCATTGCTGCTATAAACACTGGGGTACAAATGGCCCTTCTTTCACGACATCTGTATCTTTGGGGTAAATACCCAGGAGTGCAATAGCGGGGTCATAGGGAAGTTCTATTTTTAATTTCTTGAGGAATCTCCATAATGTTCTCCAAAGAGGCTGCACCAACTTGTATTCCCACCAACAGTGTAAGAGGTTTCCCCTTTCTCCACATCCTCTCCAACACATGTTGTTTCCTGTCTTGTTAATTTTGGCCATTCTAACTGGTGTAAGGTGATATCTCAATGTGGTTTTAATTTGAATCTCCCTGAGGGCTGTGGTCCATATACACTATGGAGTATTATGCCTCCATCAGAAAGGATGAATACCCAACTTTTGTAGCAACATGGACGGGACTGGAAGAGATTATGCTGAGTGAAATAAGTCAAGCAGAGAGAGTCAACTATCATATGGTTTCATTTATTTGTGGAGCATAACAAATATCATGGAGCACAAGGGGTGTTAGAGAGGAGAAGGGAGTTGGGGTAAATTGGAAGGGGAGGTGAATCATGAGAGACTATGGACTCTGAAAAACAATCTGAGGGGTCTGAAGTGGCGGGGGAGTGGGAGGTTGGGGTACCAGGTGGTGGGTATTATAGAGGGCATGGATTGCATGGAGCACTGGGTGTGGTGAAAAAATAATGAATACTGTTTTTCTGAAAATAAATAAATTAATTTAATTAAAAAAAAAACATACAGGATCCGTATCCAATGATCCACCTGCAGGTAGTACTACTATTTCTTTGGACAGTGTCTGCTAATATAATCCTTGCATGGAGTGAAATTCTATCCATGTGCTATTTATGTGGTTTTCAACTAAGCATTTGCTATATTCAGTTAATGCCAAGGTTTTCACTATCTAAAGGTCCCATTTCTTTATCACAGGAGCTACACAATTTCCTCAAAGAGAATATACATTGCGTTATGCTTGTGTGATATGGTTGCTTCTTAACCTACCAACACTAAGCATACAACTCTCCTTGCTTAAGGTTCTTCTAAGAATTGCATTCTAAGATTGACTGCTTTTCTTCCCACCACCACTACACTTCCACAAGTACAGAGGATCAGAGGTCAAACAGCATTTCGTATTGACCACATTCTGCAATCTATTTAGCAGTTTTGTATATCATCTTGCTTATTGAGGTTTTAATGGATATATGAACTTGTAAACCAACATATGCCCTGCACTATCCTAGACACTGGAGTACTAGAGACATAACAGGAAACAAGATCAAGAACCTTTCCTCATCAAGCTTACATTCTTGGTTGTAAAACACAAACAGACAAGGAATGTATTTCATTTAATGATAAATGAGAGGAAAATTAAATAGTTCTACAGGAATAAGAATAAAGTGGTATAGAAGTTACTGTTTTAATTTCTTAAAGGTTCTACCACTTGGGATTTAGTTATTTATTTATTTAAGATTTTATTTATTTATTTGACAGAGAGAGAGATCACTAGTAGACAGAGAGGCAGGGAGAGAAAGAGAGTGGGGAAGCAGGCTTCCCACTGGGCAGAGAGCCCGATGCGGGACTCAATTCCAGGACCCTGAGATCATGACCTGAGCTGAAGGCAGAGGCTTAACCCACTGAGCCACCAAGGCGCCCCTCACTTGGGATTTAAAACATGAGAAAGAAGCAGTCATATATGAATACAGGGGAAAACATCCCAGGAAAGGATGAGCATATTCAAAAGTCATGACAGCAGAACAAGTTCTTAATAGTTGCACAACGGAAAGAACTTCAATGTGATTGGGGGAGACTAGACATGAGGGAGATGAGAACTAGGCTGAGCATGAAGAACAGGATAGGACCAATAAATGGAAGCACTTATATTGTATTTGTACTGCAAAGTCATCCAGAGTTTGTACAGTACTGTTTTGGGTTGAATTTGTTGCCCAAAAGAATACGTTGAAGTACTAACCATGGATACCCATATATGTGACCTTATTTGGGAAGAGAGCCTTTGCGGAAGTAACCAAGTTTAGATGAGATCATCCTGGATTAGGGTGGACCTTAAATCCAATTACTGGTGTACTTACAAAGAGAGACACACAGACACTCACAGGGAGGAAGGCCATGTAACTAAGGAGGCAGAGATTGGACTCATGCATGTGTTCAAGCCAAGGAGAGCCAAGTACTATTGTTAACTACAAGAAGCCCAAAAGAGACAAGAAAGGACAATCTCCTAGAGCCCTCAGAGAGACGATGGCCCTGCAGACAACTGGATTTTGGACTTCTAGCCCCCAAAACTGTGAGAGTAAGTGTCCGTTGCTTTCAGCCACCCATTTTGTGGTAATTTTGTTGATGCAGTCATGGGGAACTAATACTGGTACTAATAAGATAATAGACATTATTTAAAAGTTTGCCTTGACTACCATGTTAAGAATGAACTATAATGGAACAAAGCTAGGAAAAAGGGATACTAATTAGGTTGGAGGCTAATGCAGTAGTTCAGAGATTCATGGATACGATTTAGAGTACACTTCTAACAAAGGTAATGCTGCAAAATCATTAGACTTGATATACATTTTAGAGAAAATACCAATAGGAGTCACTGATACGTTGGATGTGTCAGTTAGTTAAAATGAAATCAGATTATTCCCAGGTCTGGCCAGGAAATAAAGTTATACTATATTACCATTAACTGAGATGGGGAAAGTTAGGGGAATAGCAAGTTTGGGAAGTTAAGAAGACTCGATCCATTCTAGATTCTTTAAGTTTCAGATGCCTATATCATATTCAGGTTAATTTGATATATTACTGTTGCAGGCCTGTAATAACCCCCACCTCTTACTCATGACCTTGTGTGATCCCCTTCAAGTGTGGGATGGTCCTAGGGACTTGTTAATAAGGCAAAAGTGATAAGATGTCACTTCTGAGATTAAGTTACCGATTTCTACTTTACTGAAATTCCCTTATTACTCACTTTGATAAAGGCAGATGCCCTACTGAAGAGTCCATATGATAAGAAATTGACGGTGGCCCATTGTAAATATCCAGAGAAAAACCTGGTCCAACAAGGAACTGAATCCTGCTAACCATCATTGCGTGAGCTTAGAAGCAGATCATTCCCCAACTGAACCCTGAGATGACTGCTGCCCCATCCAAAATCTTGACTACAGCCTTGTGAGTGACCCTGAGCCAGGAGACCAAGCTAAGCCATGTCCAGATTATTAATCCACAGAAACCATTAGATAATGTTTCATTTCAAGACACTAAGTTTTGGGTAATATTTTTATGTAACAACAGATAATAAAGATAGGAAGGATGTGAGAGAAAGCTGAGCTACAAACATACATTTAGGAGTCGCTGATTTTTTTTTTTAAGATTAATGTATTTGACAGAGAGAAAGAGAGCTCACAAGGAGGGGAAGCAGGAGAAGGAGAAGCAGGTTTCCCTCTGAGCAGGGAACCTGATGTAGAGCTCAATTCCAGGACCTTCAGATCATGCCCTGAACGGAAGGCAGGTGATTAAATGACTGAGCCACCCAAGCACCCCAGGAGTCACTGATTTTAAACAGATTTTATTTAGAAGGAACTAAAGGCCAGAGAAGTAGGAATAAGCAAAGAAAGAATTAATTAGGTAGGAAGAAAACCAGGAGAAACTATTTTGAGATGAAAGTTGTAGCCAAATGGGTCACATTATGCAAAGAAATCAGGTAAGATGAAAAGTCAGAATTGACCATTGGATTCAGTAACAGAGCATTAGTTAGTAATCTTAACATAGCCATTTTACAAGGAACAAAAATCTCACTGGATTTCGCTAAGGAGAAAATGAAATGTGAGAAAGCAAAGACACTTAATACAGAAAATTCTTAGAGAGGCTTTTCTGTGAAGTCAATAGTGCCACAACTCAAGGGAATGTTTTTTGTAAGATGTGTGAATAGAAGCTCTACTTGGAGGCTCATGGGAATGATCCTACATTGAGAGATAAGATGGTGATGGAGGAAAGTTGACAACTGAAGAAGCAGTCTTTAAAATAATATTAGAAAACACAAATGTCAGGGTCAACTATAGAGAGTAGCAGGCAGATTTTGACCACTCTAAATGGAGGGAAGAGTATACCAGTAAATGTAGTGATAAGATATGAGTATGTTCTACTACAAAACATCATTTTTTTAAAAAAGTAGGCAGAAAGGCAAGTCTTTGCATTTGGTGTGAAAGGTGTAGAAAGAGGGTAGAAATTTTAAAGATAGAGGAGAATGGATAATATAATATCTCAGAGCATGGTATAGTGAATGAATGTCCTAGATAAAGAGGAAGATCCCATAGCACTGTTCCAATGTCCATTGTAGAAATGTGATCACAAAGATAAAGTAAAAAATGTAGTATGATTTATTTCAGAAATGCTCAACAACCTAGTGAAGGCAGGGAGCAGGTGGATAGCTGGATTTAACTTGGTTTGGACTTATTTCCAAGTGACTCTAAGAGAAAAATAGGGAGGCAAGTGTTTTAAGAGTTTAACAGATTGTAATAGTGTTGGACCATGAAACTGCACCAATAAATTGTTCATGCATATGATGTCCATGCCAGAACCATATTTTTTTCTAATAGTTCAGACATGCCAATATAATGTCACGCTAATTGAAAGCTAACTTGTTTCAAGTAGTCCCACAGAACAACTTCATGATAATGATTAAGAAGCAGACGCATCTAATTTGACAGATTGAAAAAATCCAGTTCCCTTTAGCTGCCTGTGTTTGAACTCCCTGGGTAATATACCCAACGGTTGCACTTAAGAAAAATGCTTTCAGACATGATGGGATCTAAATACTCTCACATTGCCTGCCTGGAAGCTAGTCTACTGTTCTTTCTCTGTTAGCTTCAATGCAAGCTATGGGCTTGACACTGCAATTTAACAGGATTTACAACTCACTCCTGAAAAAATAGGAACAATTTTAAACTCCAGTAGATATTATTGCAATCATGCCAGCAGAAAAATTAATTCTGAAAAACCTATGGGCTCCAAGGAAAATAGATCAAAAAATAGTTTCTAATCAACATCATGCAGAGAGCCATGTCATCGACTATTTACTAGACAAAATATGTACCTGATATCTTGTATGAGGTGATATGATGAAAATCCACTCTGATCTTGTCATCCCAAAAGCAGTATCTCACTTTCCTTTTTGAGGGCATTTTTCAATAGACTCCTCTATCCCTCTGTTAACCATCTACCAAAAATAAAATGCTTTAAGGGGAAGAAAGCCTTCTTAATTCACAGTTATCAGGACACCTAAAACTATTGTTTTCTTTCACCTAGTAACCTAGTATTTAACATTTATCTTCTGTAACAATTCTTTTTTATTATTATGTTCAGTTAGCCACTGAATAGTACATAATTAGTTTTTGATATAGTGTTCAATGATTCATTAGTTAAGTATAACACCCAGTGCTCATCACAGCATGTGCCCTCCTTAATACCCATCACTCTGTTACCTCCTCCGGTAAGACTCCTCCCCTCTGAAATCCCCAGATTTTTTCTTGGGGTCTATAATTTCTCATGGTTCATCTCCCTCTCTGATTTCTCCCTCTTCGTATTTCCCTCCCTTCTCCTAATGTCCTCCATGCTATTCCTTATGTTCCATGTGATAGTTTTCTTTCTCTGCTTGACTTACTTCACTTAGCATAATCCCCTCCAGTTCCATCCATGTCATATAAATAGTGGGTATTCATCCTTTCTGATGGCTGAATAATATTCTGTTGTGTATATAGATCACATCTGTATTCATTCATCTGTTGAAGGGCATCTCACTCCTTCCACAGTTTGGTTATTGTGGACATTGCTACTATAAATATTGGGGTGCAGGTGCCCCTTCTTTTCACATCTGTACCTTTGTGGTAAATACCTAATAATGCAATTGCTGGGTCGTAGGGTAGTTCTATTTTTAACGTCCTGAGGAACCTCTTCTGTAACACTTCTAACAGCTAAACTATGTTTCATTATCAATGGTGAGGCCTTTAGAATGCTTTAATGATATTATCATGGATAATGATGGACCTAAATTAATTGGATTATTTTAAAATGAGATATATATTAACTACTGCTTTCAAAATAATACTTGTCTAATAGAAAAGGCTTTCGAAACATCAAGTCTGAATAGGAGTGTTTAAGGGTGCCCTTGGACGGCATTTCCCAAGATGATTCTATCAACACAGGCCCCATCTCTGCTTCTAAAAGTTCCTCCATTAAAAGATGACAGGTTTGGGAGAATTCCAAATGTTCTGTACCATCACATACATGCCTTGTTCCATCCCATTCTAGTTTTCAGGCCACTTCACTTAAAAATGTAATTCATGGTGACTGACACTCCCACTGAAATTTGTCTCCAACTAATATATTCTAGCAGCTACTGACATACATTCCTTCTCTTCTATTTGCTCACTTTGACTTTTCCCCTAAATACAATGCTTCTCAGAAATATGCTGGGTTGACTATTTTCCTGCCAAAAGCTGCAGATTCTAATTAAATAACTCAGAGAAAAGCAGTCATAACAAAAAGCTAAATTACAAGACCTTGGGAATGCAATTGTTTCCAGGTGGGGAAGGACAGTGGGGATGGTATAAACTTCTGTTGGCCTCTAGGAAGAGACAGAGTGGCATAATGAAAAGCCTGCTGCCCTTTGTGTCCCAATGCTGGGCTTGAATCCCAGTTATGTTACTTCAGGGAAATAAGTTCATAACCTGCAAGTGCTTTTCTTTACAAGAATAGGAAACCTAATAACTGCCTTGCCTATCTCAAAACACTCTGTAATGTGAAATATTACCCTTATTTCCTCTGTGCCTATCATGCATTCCACATGTGGCATATTAACATTGGACACTGGCTGGAAAATACTATCTTGTCTAGGCATCATTTGTCGGGATACTTCAACTGATCCCACTAATATCAACTCATTTTTCAAAAGTTACAAAATGGAATCCTCATTTATCCTCATATACTAAGTAGATTAACCAAGATGGAATACTTTATAATTAGATGACTTCCAAAAGACCGGCAACACACTTTGACATGCCCATTTAATGCATCATTCACAAGTCTTCAGCCTCCAAAGATCAACAGCAGTGCTTTCTACCTAAATGGTGGTAGCTGGAGGTTTTTAAAAAGCAAGGCTACATGTCTAAATCACTATGTGAGGAAGTGCCATATCACTTAGAGCCACAGAGCACTGTCTGAATGTCCTTGTATATGTTAATACATGTAAGCAAGATTGCATTTAAAAATCTACTGTTATTAAGGATGGCACGTAATGCATGGAGCACTGGGTGTGGTGCATAAACAACGAATGCTGGAACACTTAAAAAAATAAAATTAAATCAAGATCTTAAAAAAATTAAAATAAAATAAAATCCACTGTGAATGTCAGAAGGAAATCTCTTTAAGTCCAGAGAAATGATCGTCTCTTCAGCTGTGCTTACTAACAACAACATTTTGTCTAGAGAGACAGCATGTTCTTCTAAAAGTCCAATCAAAACTCTATTATTTCAATTAAACTAACTGACTCACAACCACAGGCTGATGAAGCTTGAGTTTGAGGACCCTTAAAATACACAGGTTTCTTTCTTATAAAGCCCTGCACTTAGTTTTGCAGTTGTAATTTTGCATCCTGTTATCTTATAAAGTGGAGCCAAAATTGTATAAGTTTCAAGGTACATCAAAACTAGAGTCTCCTCAGTTCACCACATGTACTTTAACTACTCACTATATACTCCTTGTCAAGCTGACTAAACATTTTCACTTTCTAGAGACCCCCAAAATGGAAAATATAATGAAAGAAGCTCTTATTCACCATTTGGTGAAGACAGTCTTTCCACACGAATTACCAGATGGCAATTTATAGCACAGATTTTATAGCACAGGAAAAGAGTGTAGATGTATGCAGTAATAGGAAGAGCAATAACCTGCCAACTAAGAAACCTAGATTCAAGTCCAAAGGGTGCCACACCACTCACTAAGATCTTTGTAAAGTGTAGTTTTAGTACCCTTACCTTTGTGATGAAAGAATTAAACAAGATTATCACTACAATTTCTGCTTGGAACATCCTGATTATATAATCTAATGCTATTTTTCAGTTATATCATTTTAGGCTTAACCTCATGTTGCAATGAACAGATCCAATAACAATATGGAACTCTTCCCAATGGCCACCTATACACAGGACCCTGAAACTGGGAAGTATCCCCAGAATGATGACTTTGGTCTGCCTACTTCATCAACCTGAAACACAAGAGGATATACTCACTGTGTCACACTTCGCTTCATTAAATGGTAAAAAACAGTCCGTATGTATTACTTTAATTATGGGGATAAGAAAGCAAAATTTTATAATATAAATTACTTTCAATATTTCCTTACTTGTTCTCATAAGAGTCATATCCAATATATCTAAGTATCATTAAATATTTACTTCTTAGATAGCTATTTTTAACATAGTTCATCAATTTCATCCTTTCTGTACATACATTTATTATTCCAATGAGATTTAGAATCTCATGCTTCACTCCTCTGGAATCTGAATTGCCCTTTTGGTTCACATGACCAGTAGAATGATATAGAAATAACATTCTGTGTTACTTGCTATGCAACAGTAGTAACTAGAACATTTCTAACACTAAGCCAAATATTTTTATTTTTTTTCCCTAAATCTATCTATACAATATAAATACAGGCTATAATCCAACTCAGATTCTTATACTGTCATTTCCTTTCACATCAGGTATAAAGACATAGGTCTCTGTAGTATTTCACTTCAAACTCAAAGATGTCATTTAACATTACAAATTTTTTTACTAGCTATGACACTCTTTTAATACTTTTTTGTTGTTGTTTGTTTCTTTAGTTTTTCTTACAGCTACTGTCTCAGCTTCAAGTATCAAACCAACAAGTGAATAAACAATCTTTATACTCAGAGAAATAGCTGTTGTAGTAAGACTGCCATATACATCAAGAGAGCTGATTCCATATATTACACAAACTTTATCTTAAAAGCAATGTTACAATTGATTAGGAATTTCAATAACTTCATGATTTAACATCCAGCTGGCAGTCATGGAATTCCTAATCACAGTATAAAATGGATACTGATGTTCTGAAATTGAAGAATATCTGGAAAGACCACTCAGTTTTCATACAATTTCTCACAAACACAATTTTACTCTCTACACTAATGTTGAATGAGAACAAAGGGAGTCTCCTTCACATAGCTCTTGGAATTCTTTGTAAGTTTTATGACTGGAAACTGCTGACAGGAGCACATAGTACCAATTCTCAGTGTCTTAACTGTGGTTGGAAAGAGAGCCAGTTCTAAAATAACTACTATCCAAGCAACAGATGTCTTTGTAGATCAACATATTGACTTTTGTATAACACAAACTAAGATCAAAGTGCACAAAATCAATGTAGTCAAGATGATGGAAATGAGAATTTTGTAGAACTAAACCTGTAGTTAGAACTCCCAACTGATCTGAGGTATATTTTCATGAACATTAAATCAGAGATGATAAATAAAAATCTACATCTTGTGTTTAATATTCATGGACTATTTAGAGCACTTGAGAAGCCAGAGCCTACTATGTCTTTTTAAATACAGAAAATAAAAATGCATCAAGCGATTTATTCAACAACATTATGATCTTCTATTTAACATACTCTAGGAATGCGTATTTGCATGTTACAAACAGAGAGCAATACTATTCAGTTACTTCAAAATGACATGTAATCAAAATCTTTGGACTTCCAGAAGAGCAAGAATCTGCATTTGATCACTGATTTTTTTTAACTATTTGCACTGTATTTTTTAAGTTTCCTCCATGTCTTTTAGTCACTAAATAGCTCCTGTCTTTTTTTTTTTCAAATATAATTAACATATAGTGTTATACTAGGTTCATGTGTATAATGTAATGATTTAACAATCTTATATATTCCTCAGTGTTCATCACGGTAAGCATACTTGTAATCCCCTTTAAATATTTCTCCCATCACCTCACCTACCACCCCTCTGGCAACCACCAGTTTGTTCTCTGTATTTAAAAGTCTTTTTTTGGTCTCTCTCTTTTTTCTCCTTTGTTTATTCGTTTTGATCACTAAATTCCACACAGGAGTGAGAGCATATGGTATTTGTCTTTCTCTGATTGATTTGCTTCACTTAGCATTATACCCTCTAGGTCCATCCACGTTGTCACTATGGCAAGATTTCATTCATTTTTATGGCTGAGTAATATTCCATTGTGTATATATACCCATCTTCTTTATCTGATTGCTGTGTTTAGGTAAGTTCTGACTTATAAAGAATTTCATAGATCACTGCATAAAACTTAAACTTAGGTCTAGAATATATGTACACACAGGCATATGTGCATACATACCCCACACACTCAAGCAAAATCCACATATCAGTCCTGATTTCCTACCACTGTACCCTCTTACTCAGGTAATTCAACTGAGATACTGAAATGTTTATATAATTAATTCAATTATTCATGTGTTTTTTCCTGTCAGCCATCTAAAGTATAATTTTTTAAAATGTGTCAAATTCAACCACTGACAATGCTGGATTTTTTATGATAGAGAAAAAAAGGCCCTATCAGAGATTGGGCAGCCAATGTCAAGGACATTGTTATACCTAAGCCAAGAATGGGCCATTTAAACCTGTTTAACCTGAGATAAACTGATTTTTAAAGTAGAGTTAGAGATTGTAGGACTAATTTATAATTGATTTGACTGCTAGTTTTCTAGAACTACTAGTATTTAGGTTGCAGATATGCAGGTGCACATTTTTGGACTATCACTCCAAACCCCTTTTCTTTCTAAGTCTCTGCTTAGAGGACTAACTCTCTAGACACCACAGCTTTCTGTAGCTTCTGTTTATGAAAAAAGAGAATTCAGTTTTACCTTACTCCATTAGTGGGTCAATTTGGTCAAGAATCACAAAAAATCTTAGATTATTTAAAAAAAAAAAAGATTAAGATTTTTCATTAAAAAAATTATCTACAGGTATTTGTTTTGCTAGGGTACAAAGATGGTACAGTATAGTGGTGATATCTTCCCTTCCAAAGAAATATGCAGAAATCCTTTTTAATGGGAGTTTCACCTACATACCCCAACTTCTAATTTTCTTAACAGTTTTAAACACTTTTATTTCAATTTTCCTCAAGTATGCCATAAAAGAAGATAGGGAAAAAGAGAAACTAATGAACTTGCTCTTATGTTTTTCAAATTATTCTAGAGAATCTTGACCAAAAAAAATTAGCTACAATTCCACGGTATTTTTCAATATGAAGACAGAGCTTATATGAAATTACCAACACTTTTACCAAAAAGTCAGTATAAGAATACTAATTTTCAAATATACAAATTACATTCACATCTTTCTCTTTGCAGGTTATCTCAAAAATCAAAGGAAAATACCAGAAAATGGTACTAATTAAGTACTGTCAACATTAGCTGCACTTTCCATTTATTTCACTGATATTGTCTTCTAAAAACTTGAATGATGGCATCAAGTTATTTAAAAATTTCCTTCATAAAGACCATTAAATCACCAAGGTCCAGCCAATCTTAAATCATTTATGTATTTACAGCTACCTTAATTGTAAAAACACAGGAAAGCTATGTTAGAGCACAGGGTCAGCAAATGACCACCCACAGGCCACATTTGGTCCATTGCTTTGTTTATAAGGCCCAAAAGATAAAAAATGGTTTTTACTCTTTTTTTTTTTAAGATTTTATTTGTTTATTTGACAGACAGAGATTACAAGTAGACAGAGAGGCAGGCAGAGAGAGAGAGAGAGAAGCAGGCTCCCTGATGAGCAGAGAGCCCGATTCGGGACTCGATCTCAGGACCCTGGGATCATGACCTGAGCCAAAGGCAGCAGCTCAACCCACTGAGCCACCCAGGTAACCCGGTTTTTACACTTTTAAGTAATTTTGGGGAAAAAGAATATTTTGTGACACATGAAACATATGAAATTTAAATTTCAGTGTCCATAAATAAAACTGTACTGGAATATAACCATGCTGAGGATGACTTTCCATTTGTGAATTCAAAAAGCAATTTAGTCCTTTACTACAATCCACTTTGGTTTTTTAGATGAACAGTTTTCAGAGAAAATGTAAATTATGCAAACAGCCTACCAAATAGCTACATGACCGAGACAAATACTGTTTTTTTTTTCACATATTTGCATATCTAAAAGTTTAAGTGATTTTTAGAAATACCATAAACGTTACGATAAAGGTTCACTTGTGCACTATTAGGTAAGTAAATTTCTGAGTTATATTCAACAGCTTCTGAAGTGCCTGTATTTGATAAGTGAGGAGAATGTGGAAATCTTGAAAGCTACTATTTTTTTTTTAACTCAACTACCTCTATGGTAATAATTTAAGAAGTAACAAAGTTACATCTCTGATTTTCAGCTTGACTTCAGATGAAATTATTGAGGACATGGTACTGCAAGGTCATTCTTTGAATAGAGATGACTGAGAAGTTGACTTTTTTCTGTCTCAACAGGTTATATCATTATAAGAGTACATTTCTCTATTCATGTCAAACCACAAATCTATCAGAAAATTAATTTGTTATAGATTATAATCCTTTATCTTCAATCTATGCAATAGCTAAGAAATCAAAACCACACAAAATAATACAAAACAACTTCCCACACACTACGTTCTCCCCTTCCCTGCAAAAGGAGGTATTTTGTTTCCCTCAGTAACAAACTTCAGATTTCATCAATGGTTTCTCAAGCTCTGACACTACACATGCCTTTCTCAAAAAACCTCCCCCTTCCATAAAATTCAGAGAAAAAGTTCACTTTCAAGACTTTGGGGCGATCTTCTTCCTTCGAACCTATCTCAGAGGGCTACTGTGGAGATTAAAGGAGTTAACAAGTACATAAATAGTTTCTGGCACTTGGTAAACACTCAGTATGTGTTGGTTGTTACCAGCATTTATTATTTTCTGAGAAGTCATAAAAAGTCTTCCTGAAATTGAGTCATTCATGAAATGTCCCTGTATCAGTTAAGAAAGCTCCATGTCCCTTGCTTTTCGTCAAGGTGTTGACCCACTTTTCCTCCATTAAAGGCTTCTTTCTGCCCATATTCACCTTTTAATTTATCATCAATGTAACAAATGTAGACCTCTACTTAGCAGTAAATCCTAACTCAATGTCACACTCGTCTACCATAAAGAGAAATATCCTTTTCTTCCTTGGATGATTGTTGAGAAGGTAGATGTATTTGGTGAGTGAGAGATGAACAGGTGAAATGGGGTGGAGGAAAAAACAGTTTCTTCCTTATCCCTTTTAAAGGTAAAACTCTGTCACTTTTGTCATTTTATTTAATGCAACTTTACTGAACTGTGTGCTTTGTTAAACATCTAATATTTATGAGTGAACTAAAAAATAGCATACATTACTTTAAAATTAAATCAGTGTCCATAATCCCACCCCCTTCTCCCAAACCCCCTCCCCCAGCAACCCTCAGTTTGTTTTGTGAGATTAAGAGTCACTTATGGTTTGTCTCCCTCCCAATCCCATCTTGTTTCATTGATTCTTCTCTACATCTCTCCTACTTTATTATTTTAAAGAATCAAATACAAGGAATTATTATGTTACTTTAGATCATTAAATATACTTTAAGTAGGCTCACCTTATCTCCACAAATAATTACCTTATTAGAGTCATCTACAAATGAACAGGATATCCTAATGTAATTTCAATGTTAAGATCATACTAGGGACCATACAAAAAATTTTATGGGAAGGCAAACTAACATTACCAAATAGAAAGAATGGCTACTAAATGCAACTTTAGAGCGTGCCAGTTTATATAAGTATTTTCATCATATAACTGATACCCACATGATTGAAGCATCAGTTGTTTACAATGTCAAGTAATTACCTTTCTTATTAAATCTTTAGGGAAACATAATAATGGAATCAAATTTGACTTTGGGAATTAAATTATACTAAAATTTCCAGCACACTAGAAGGATCTTGGTGGACATGAACTAAGTTTAAGTAGATTAATACAATACACTAAAGAAGACATCTTTCCTAGATTTTTTAAACCATTCTAACACAACATAAGATGCTGGAACATTTCTCAGTATCTGACCCCTATAAAAAAAAATAAATCACCTCTGATGATATCTTGGTTCTAGGCTTCTAAGTAAGAAGAGATAAGAAATTTTATTTTCCATGTTACCAAAGTAAAATTGTGATATATATATTTCATAAAATGAAATGTAGATGGCAAGCTTTGTGTTTGTTAATTATATTAACCAGTTCTTTTACTATTAATTAGCTATTTTTGAAGCCAACTTTAGAGAGCCTGTAGACAAAGCAGGAAAGGATAGAGTGAATCATCTGATGGGTATAAATCATCTGATAACAAAAATGTCACAAAAGAGCAGAGCTGCATCTTACTTGAAGGGTAGCTTTAAAGATGCTGTGGAAGGTGAAAATCAGGCATACTCGAAATTATCCTTGAGAAACCACTTACATTATCAAAAATATATAGTATACAGAATTGATAAGAAGTCAGCCAGGTTTTCCTCTGGTATTGAACAGATTGCTATTTCTTTCGGCAGCATAGTAGTAGATGAAGTGGTTGTCATGTGTTTAGGATCCATGTTGTACAAAAAAAGAAAATCTAACTTTAATCACTAGAATGAAACTCGACTAGGAGCAATCTCACAAAGTTAGAGGCATACCAATGAAAACTGAGATAACACAAGACTAGTTTATTTCCAAAGTAAGGTCATTAACAACATAGGTATAGCCCAGCTATTGAACTAGACTTTACTTTTCTCACTCTTGTTATCTCTCACTTTCTCTATTACTGCTTTCTTGATTTCTCTTTTCTCTGTTTATTTCTGACTAGACATAGTTAAATTTGTGTACGTTAAGTGCATGAAAAATATGATTCTGATCTATGTATTAATAGCCTCAAAGAGGTACATGTGATTGAATAACATAATTTCAATTCTAGTAAATAAATTCTGAAAAATAAATCAATAAAAATTTCAACAAAGCTTCATGAACTAGGACCATCATCATAGCCTTAATTTTAACATCAAATGTTTTTAAAAACCTGCATGTCCAAGTTGGTGCAGCCACTTTGGAGAACAGTGTGGAGATTCCTCAAGAAATTAAAAATAGAGCTTCCCTATGACCCTGCAATTGCACTCCAGGGTATTTACCCCAAAGATACAGATGTAGTGAAAAGAAGGGCCACCTGTACCCCAATGTTTATAGCAGCAATGGCCACGGTCGCCAAACTGTGGAAAGAACCAAGATGCCCTTCAACGGACGAATAGATAAGGAAGATGTGGTCCATATACACTCTGGAGTATTATGCCACCATCAGAAAGGATGAATGAATACCCAACTTTTTTTTTTTTTCGGCATAACAGTATTCATTATTTTTTTCACCACACCCAGTGCTCCATGCAATCCGTGCCCTCTATAATACCCACCATCTGGTACCCCAACCTCCCATCCCCCCGCCAATTCAAACCCTTCAGATTGTTTTTTAGAGTCCATAGTCTCTCATGGTTCACCTCCCCTTCCAACTTTTGTAGCAGCATGGATGGGACTGGAAGAGATTATGCTGAGTGAAATAAGTCAAGCAGAGAGACCCAATTATCATATGGTTTCACTTATTTGTGGAGCATAACAAATAACATGGGGGACATGGAGAGATGGAGAGGAGAAGGGAGTTGGGGGAAATTGGAAGGGGAGGTGAACCATAAGAGACTATGGACACTGAAAAACAACCTGAGGGTTTTGAAGGGGTGGAGGATGGGAGGTTGGGGGAACCAGGTGGTGGGTATTGGGGAGGGCACGTATTGCATGGAGCACTGGGTGTGGTGCAAAAACAATGAATATTGTTACACTGAAAATAAATTTAAAAAATAAAAGAAAATAAATTGTCAAATTAAAAAAAAAAAGAATTATAACTGGATGTCTGGTTTTGCTCATGTAACCAAAAAATGTAGATAAAATATGACAAATATGTTAAGACATATACTTACATCATGCAACTTGTAAACCAATTTTATTTGGTTTCATGAAAAATAAAGAAAAAATGAAACATCTAATATTTATGCACATGAATCTTCTGGTAAACTGAAACAAACGTAAATTTATGTATTCTGACTCTATAGACAAGAAGTAAACTTGTAAAAAATTAAAAAAAAAAACCTTCATGACCATCAGTATAGAAAAGGCTCAGTAAATTATGGGATATTCACGTAATGACCATCATTGCTTTTGTCCACCCAGTATCCTACTGTCTTCATAACAGACCTTCATAGTTCGTCCTTAGATTGATACCATCCAGGCTACTTATCACATATCCCTGGCCACATCAGTGGTCCGGGAATAAGTAACCCAAATGTCCAACAGACGTCTTCCCTGGGATCCATCTAATTAGAGAAGAAGGGGAAGTCTTTCCTTCCTTGAATATAAAGTCATGAGAACGACAGACTGAAGTCATTTGTGTCCATGTTCTCTGCTAACCCAGGTGGGGGGGATTAATAATTCGCAGCTGGCAAAAAAATTAAGTCCAAAAAGAGTGACTTGATGATGCTGAAGTCCTTTGTTTCTATAATTCCTAAGTCCTGCTGTGTAGTGTCCTTCCTCTGTTTTGGTTACATGAATCATGAAGCTGTATTCTGCATTTTTGAAATCTAGTTCAAGTTGAGTTTCAAGAACCTTCATCCAGGGGCACCTGGGTGGCTCAGTGGTTTGGGCTGCTGCCTTCGGCTCGGGTCATGATCTCAGGGTCCTGGGATCGAGCCCCACATCGGGCTCCCTGCTCCGCAGGAAGCCTGCTTCCCTCTCTCTCTCTGTCTGCGTCTCTGCCTACTTGTGATATCTGTCTTTCAAATAAATAAATAAAATCTTTAAAAAAAAAAACAAAAAAAACTTCATCCAGGGGCGCCTGGGTGGCTCAATTGGTTGGACGACTGCCTTCGGCTCAGGTCATGATCCTGGAGTCCCAGGATCGAGTCCCACATCAGGTTCCCAGCTCCATGGGAAGTCTGCTTCTCCCTCTGACCTTCTCCTCGCTCATGTTCTCTCTCACTGTCTCTCTCTCAAATAAATAAATAAAATCTTTAAAAAAAAAAAAAAGAACCGTCATCCAGAAATCTGACTGACATGATAATATTCTACAGAGCCAAAAATATTTTTAAAACCTATTTTAAGACGACAAAAAATGATCATGGAATAAAATAAAATGTACTTTATTACAAAGTAAAATGTACACAGATGCAAAATGTGTCTTGTATGTGAGCACGTGTGTGTGTGTGTGTGTGTGGCCAAGTATATGGATATGTCTGGAAGAGACGATCAGACTTAAAAATGATTATCAATTAGGAGTAAAACTACAGATAAACTTCTCTTTTCTTCTTTTATTAATTCTCTTCTGAATGCTATTTGTCCTTTGTTATTTCTTTTATCTTTTTCTTTATGATTGTTTGTATCTTATGAAATTTTCCATTCATGCCTTTGTATTTCTAGTCTAAGTTTTTCATACTGATTCATAAAAGTTCATTATATATCATGAATGTAAATATTTGTTGATTTTCATTGCAACAGTATTTCCATTTAGTCATTATTTTCTGTTTTTTGTTCGTAAGTTTTTACTACTATGCTTTTTATCAGAGCTTCCATCACTTACAATATTTTCTTCCATTCATAGACCAGCACTTGGTAACCGTATGTTTTCTATAGGATTTTGCTATATTTTACTTCATATTTAAATTTTTTTTAAATTTTATTTATTTGACAGGGAGAGATCACAAGTAGGCAGAGAGGCAGGCAGAGAGAGAGGAGGAGGCAGGCTCCCCGCTGAGCAGAGAGCCCGATGTGGGGCTCGATCCTAGGACCCTGGGATCATGACCTGAGTCAAAGGCAGAGGCTCAACCTGCTGAGCCACCCAGGTGCCCTCATATTTAAATTTTTAATTCATCTAAGTTCATTATAATGATACAATCTAATCCTAATAGTTAAAACATTTTAAGTATTATAATGCATTAAGCACTATGCTAATATTTTCACATATTTCTTTCATTTATCCCAACATCTACTTATTAAATTCATTTTATAGATGAGAAAACTGAGGCTTAGACATGTTAAGTAACTTGTTATTAACTGGCAGAGCCAGGATTTAAATACAGGTATTACTAACTCCCACAACAACACTGTCAAGGATATGACCTATCTATCTCCTTTTTTCTGATTCACAAAATTCCTGTTTCAAATTATATTTGGGGAGCTATATTTTTCTCAACATACAGTTGTATATTTCAACAAAAGAAAGACTTTTTTATATTTTATGGTACTTTATTTCCAAGAATTATTCTTACAGGGCTAACCTGAAATTTCCCATATTACTACTTTGTAGACCCATCCAAATGAGATGATAAAAAGTTGGTGCTGCCCAGATCTGAGGAAAACACAGGCATTTTTCTTTAACCAACCTAAAATGACATTTGTTCTTTATTGCACAGTAAAATGTTCTATAACTGAGACTTTTGATTGGCTGATCTGACAATTCTCAACAACCCCTCCTTCCTATTCATTTATTCTGTGATTATTTAAGGACTGTTGTATGATCCAGAAAAAACCACAACAGTTGGAGATAGATACCAATCCTAAGAGTTTGCAGACCAGTTATTATGTCAGATTCCTATTATTAATCAATTCTGACTTATAAATATTTGGTTGTACTAATATTCAGTATATGAATACAGCATTTTTTTCAATAAATAATAGTGAGTATCATACTATCCTAAAGCCATGCGAAGTTGGTTTGGCTTTTCTTCAATATGACCTCATATTTCCCATTCTACAAGTTCACCAAATAAACCAAGTTTTTAAAAACAAAAACTATTCTCTTTAAAAATTATAATTTTAACAGTTTGAGTCCTAAAATTTTAGAAAATTATTTTTTTAATTCCTCATGAGAAAGGTTTGGTAGCTATTGAAGCTAGGCTTAAATATCTAAAGGACACATGTCTCTTAAAAAGTGGGCAAAAATACTGCCTTGGTGCAAAACCTCATGGGGTCCCTGATTTATGGTTGCACCTTAGTGATGCAAAGACTCATCAATGATTCAGGAGGTTTGAGGCTGCTATCTCCATGCTCAAGAACCCATCAACCTTTAATGTTTGTTGATCATTTCATTATGGGCAGCACAACAAGGATATTCTCAGGTCTTCTGCAATCAAAATCCCTATTTATTTATTACTATTCAAAAATAAATTTTCCTTATTTCCAATGTGGTTAGTCTGATATACAATTAGTACAGAAATGGCAGGTCAAATGTGTGTTTCTTTTCCTGTGACTCTCTTTAAAATGAACTGGGGTCCTTGTTACCTCCAATAATGCACAAGGTATCTTTTTAAAGTTTATGAACACATGAGTTTTTGAATACCTGATATCTCTCAGTCAATGTGGTTCTTACTCTCACTGAAGCTCAAATTATCTCAACTTTTACTCTGTCCTCATTTTTAACTGAAGACAGAGAGCACTGCATCCAGAGCTCCTTCCCTGCAGGAGATAATGAGGTGCTGATAAAACCCTGTTATGTGCTAACAAACAAACAAAAAATTCAGTAAGAATAAGAAGAAAGTATATGTTTATACTTAGAGAGTAAAAGGCACTAATTTTAAGTCAAACTTATTTCATAGAAAGAGGTCAGGTTAGAAAAAGAAGGCATCTGGGAATCTAAGACAAGAAGAGATTTAAAAAGATGTTTTCAGTGGGTTCGCTTTAAATAAGAAGCTCTCATGGGGGTTTTGATTGATAAAAACAGCAGGATAGAGTAAAAATAAAGTTTGACAAATCACCAACAAAAAAGCAGATTATACTTACAACAGTTCTCATTTTAATTTATGAGCAACAGTCAACAATCCTGAGAATTTCTTTTTTTCTTGAGAAGCTGTTTCTAAATCATGTGCCTGCTAGTCAACCTTCTAATACTTACCCTGCAGGAAGTCCCTTACCTGTGGCGCTCTGACAGTACTAGCCTCTTTTTTGCTCTTAGAAAACAGTACCCCCTTGATATCTTTCAAAAGCATTTCTATGGAGCCATCGCCTTTTTTACCCCCAATTTCCTGTCCCATACTTCTATCACCTAAATGAAATTGCTACTCTAAGTCCAGCTCTTTTGCTCTTTTCAACTATTTTCCTGTAAAATTTGTTTTCTCTTATTATTTTTTCTTCTATTTCTCCTCAAGGCACCATCATGATCCTAATTACCTCAACTCATTTTTATTACCCTTGCTTTCTTATAGGCAACCAACCACGTATATTTGCAATTAACTTCTGTTGAGCCCCTTTTATAAACCAGATCACCTCCATTATTAATTTGTGGTACACCAACCCAGGTTCTCAGGGTTTCCTACAATAAAACTTGTGGTAGCCTGTGTCATTTTCATCTTCTGCCTAGCTATCTCATATTACCAAATAAACTCCTTCAATTTTATCTTCCCATTTATATGGCCCATTTATATGAGGCATCCCACATAGTCTACAACATAATCACATGCCATAACGGTTACATGGCTTTTCAATAGCTTTTTATGCTTTCATGTTGTCTTCCCAAATGAGTAATAAAATGCTTATTTTTTATATATGATAAAAAGAAAAAGAAATGGCATACAGATCCTTTACCTCTTTGGTTGGGTTTATTCCCAGGTATCTTATGGTTTTGAGTACAATTATAAATGAGATCAATTCCTTAATTTCTTTCTACCAACTCACTGTTAGCATATAGAAATGCAGCCAGTTTCTGTTCACCGATTTTATATCCTGCAATGCTGCTGAATTCCTGTATGAATTCTAGCAATTTGGGGGTGGAGTCTATATGATTTTCCACATAAAGAATAAGGTCATCTGTGAAGAGTGAGAGTTTGACTACTTCTTTGCCAATTTGAATGTTTTTTTCTTTTTGTTGTCTGACTGCTGAAGCTAGGACTTTTAGTACTATAACGAACAAGAGTGGTGAGTGTGGGCATCCCTGCCAGGTTCCTGACCTTAGGGGAAAAGCTCTCAGTTTTTCTCCATTGAGAATGATATTTGCTGTGGGATTTCTGTAGATGGCTTTTATTATACTGAGGTATATTCCTTCTATCCCTACACTGTGGAGAGTTTTAATCAGGAATAGATGCTGTATTTTGTCAAATGCTTTTTCTGCATCAGTTGAGAGGATTATATTTTTTTATTATATTATCTTTCTTTTATTAATGTAATGTATCACAATGATTGATTTATGAATGTTGAACCCCCCTTGCAGCCCAGCTATAAATCCCACTTGGTCATGGTGAATAATTCTTTTAATGTACTATTAGATCCTATTGGCTAGTATCTTGATGAGAATTTTGGCATCCATGTTCATCAGGGATATTGGTCCATAATTCTCCTTTTTGGTGGGGTTTTTGTCTGGTTTTCAGATCAAGGGATGGAGTTAATGCTGGTCTCATAGAACACGTTTCAAAGCTTTCCTTCCATTTCTGTTTTTGAAACCGTTTCAGAAGAATAAGTATTAGTTTTTCTTTAAATGTTTGGTACCCCTGGGAAGCCATCTGGCCCTGAATCTGTACTCAAAAATCTGCTGAACACTTAAGAAAGAAATTTAGGAAGACACAAAGAAATGGAAAAAAATGTTCCATGCTCGTGGATTGAAAGAAGAAATATTGCTAAAATGTCTATGCTACCCAGCGCAGTCTACACATTCAATGAAATCCCTGTCAAAATACCATCAACATATTTCACAGAGCTGGACCAAATAATCTTAAAATTTGTATGGAACAAGAAAAGACCCTGAATAGGCAGAGGAATGTTGAAAAAGAAAACCAGAATTGGTGGCATCACAATTCCAGACTTCAAGCATTACAAAGCTGTCGTCATCAAGACAGTAGGGTACTGGCACAAAAACAGAAAAACGTAGATCCATCGAACAGAATAGAGACCCCAGAAATGCACCCTCAACTCTATGGTCAACTAATCTTTGACAAAGCAGGAAAGAATATCCAATGGAAAAAAGAGAGTCTCTTCAACAAATGGTGTTGGGAAAATTGAACAGCCATATGCAGGAAAATGAAACTGGAAAATTTTCTTAAACCATACACAAAGATAAGCTCAAAATGAATGAAAGACCTAAATGTGGGACCAGAATCCATCAAAATCCTGGAGAAGAACACAGGCAGCAGCCTCTAAGACCTTGGCCACAGCGATTCCTTGCTAGACACATCTCCAAAGGTAAGGGAAACAAAAGCAACAATGAACTATTGGGACCTCATCAAGATGAAGAGCTTCTGTACAGTAAAGGAAACAGTCAACAAGACTAAAAGGCAACCTATGGGATGGGAGGAGATACTTACAAATGATATATCAGATAAAGGGTTAGTGTCCAAAGTCAATAAACAAGCTTATCAAACTCAACACCTAAAAGACAAGTAATCCAGTCAAGAAATGGGCAGAAGACATCAACAGACATTTCTCCAAAGAAGACATACAAACGGCCAACAGACACATGAAAAAATGCTCCACATCACTCAGCATCAGGAAATACAAATCAAAACCACAATGAAATACTACTGTACACTGGTCAGAATGGCTATAATTAACAAGTCAGGAAATAACAGAGGTTGATGAGAATGCGGAGAAAGGGGAACCCTCTTACCCTGTTGGTGGGAATGCAAGCTGGTGCAGCCACTCTGGGAAATGGTCTGGAGGATTCTCAAGAAGTTATTCTATTATCCAGCAATTGCACTGTGTGGTATTTACCCCAAAGATACAAATGTAGTGACCCAAAGGGGCACCTGCACTCCAATGTTAACAGCAGCAATGTCCACAACAGTCAAACTGTGGAAAGAGCTAAGATGTCCATCAACAGATGAATGGATAAAGACAGTGTAGTATATACATATATATATACCACATCATCTTTATACACACACACACACACACACACACACACACATACACACACATACATACAATGGAATATTACTCAGCCATCAGAAAGGATGAATACTTACCATTTACACTGACATGGAAGGAACTGGTGGGTATTATGCTGAGTGAAATAAGTCAGTCAGAGAAAGGAAATTATCATATGGTTTCACTCATACGTGAAATAGAAGAAACAGCACAGAGGATCATAGGGAAAAAGAGAGAAAACAAAATGGAAAGAAATCAGAGATGGAGAGAAACCACGAGAGATTCTTAACTATGGGAAACAAACTGAGGGCCGGTAGAGGGGAGGTGGGTGGGGGGATGGGATGAGTTAGTGATGGGCACTAAGGATGCCACTTGATGTGATGACCAATGGGTGTTAATGGAACTGATGAATTACTGAACACTACATCTGAAACTAATGTTGGCTAATTGAATTTAGATGAAAAAGTAAATAAATAAAAATAACATTTTTTTAAAAATTTATTTGAGAGAGAGGCAAAGAGAGAGAGAGAAAGAGTGAGCACAAGTGGAAGATGGGGTAGAGGGAGAAGCGGACTCTCCACAAAGCAGGGAATCCAATGTGGGACTCGATCCCAGGACCCCGGGATCATGACCTGGGCCAAAGGCAGATGCCCAATCTACTGAGCCACCCAGGTGCCCAAAAATTATAATAATTTTTTAAAAGAAAGAAAAGCACATTGACTGTTGAGAGGGAAAAGGACTGATAAAAAGGTTAGAGGATACCAGGAATTCGAAAAAGGAAAATAGTAATCTAATTGTGTGGAATGGTGAAGAACAAACTATAAAACAGCCTATGTGTGTTTAGTTTTCAGGCCCAAAAAGAGCTTCTATGGCACCTCTGGACAAACTGGAAATAGGAACCTCTTATCAAGACACCGCTGGAAACTGTTTTAACATACAAACAAATCAGTGATGTCTCCGAAGTGGAGGCACCCCTTCAAGCTGAAGTGCACCACTTAGAAATCTCTGAATAGCAGCTTTTTTAAAAAATTTATTTTTTATTTATTTTCAGCGTAACAGTATTCATTATTTTTTGCACCACACCCAGTGCTCCATGCAATCCGTGCCCTCTCCAATACCCACCACCTGGTACCCCAACCTCCCATCCCCTGAAACCTTCAGGACCCTCAGATTGTTTTTCAGAGTCCATAGTCTCTCATGGTTCACCTCCCCTTCCAATTTCCCTCAACTCCCTTCTCCTCTCCATCTCCCCTTGTCCTCCATGCTATTTGTTATGCTCCACAAATAAGTGAAACCATATGATAATTGACTCTCTCTGCTTGACTTATTTCACTCAGCATCATCTCTTCCAGTCCCGTCCATGTTGCTACAAAAGTTGGGTATTCATCCTTTCTGATGGAGGCATAATACTCCATAGTGTATATGGACCACATCTTCCTTATCCATTCGTCCGTTGAAGGGCATCTTGGTTCTTTCCAGCCTTTTTAAATACCTTATAACTATGCCATCATTGTAAACTCATGTCTGTCTGCCTGGGCCTTTTCAAATTTGTTTCCAAATTTGTTTCCAAATTTCTTCAAACTTCAAATTTCTTTCCAAATTTGTCAAAGAGATAAAATAATTCCTACTCTAACTTCTTCACTTAATTACTGCAGAGAAAAGAGTAGTCAACAACCCAAGCTGGTGTGACACGCAGGCTGGAAAGAAATCAAGGTGTGATAAAGAACAAAACTTTAAGAACATCTCGAACCACAGGAATTAGCAAGTGCTAAGATGTTTGTTATGTTTGTGTTTTATTTTGTAATTGCTTTGTGCGGTTTTGTATCACTCATAAAGTGATTGTGCAAAAAAGAAAAGTTATAAAAGCTGAGATAGATGAAGAAGAGGCAAAAGAACTTGTCTATTGCATCTTCTGCAAGATAAAGGAGGAAGGAAAAACTTTTCTCATGGAAAGATATATTACAATATCATTAATAGCCAAGGATTACCATTTAGCATGAACTAAGCACTGTGTTTAGTATCTTCATTAGTCTGTTCTTTTTAGCAATTCTTTAAAATAGACACTAATACTAGCCCATTGTGCAGATGAGAAAAATGAAAAGCAAAGGCAGGATATAAAAACAGATTTTCTAACTCTAGAGGCCTTTCTTTAACAATACAAGTCTGTATCCTAAACAGTTGCTTCACAGGAGATGAGCATTACAGTCTAGCAGGAAATAATACTGAGATCACTTATTAATTCAATTGGAATGAATCCAGGGTACACATATGCAGTAATTCAAATGCTAGGAAGCAAAAAAGCTTGATGTACGTTCCAATTCAGCATGAAAACAAAAATTCTTTAGACACTATACAGTAAAAAAAAAAAAAAAAAAAGTCAAGCTTTAGGAACAAACTACAAATGCTGTGACACTGCTTTTAAAAGGTGATTAATAGGAGCCAGTCTTGTAAAGGTTGGAGAGAGTTGGGGATTTGGGCTGTAGAACACAACTGTGAAACAGAAAAGTGACAATGTGGGAAGAGTGCTGACCACCTGCCAAGAGATTTTCATTATGTTACAGAGAGATATTATTGGTACTATATGAAAGACAACTGAAGACATGATATAGCTGTCACTTGCCAGGTCACTTCAGTGTAGAACAGTTAAGGAATGTGTTTTCAGTCTGGAGTGCAGGGACACCCCAGTGCCTCCTAAAAAGAGAACCACTAGTAAAAATAAAACATAAATGCCCAAGGACATGTCACAATAAAAGGGAGGAAGGCACAGTTGTTGGGCCACCTTCAAGACCCCACATACAAGGCAGAAAGGAGAGAAAACAAGAAACATCTGTAGAAATGAAATAGGGACAGTTTCCCAGGGAAGCAAGAGCAAAGAGAGAACACAGTGAGTATGGGCAGACTTAGATACAGTTCAAGAAAATGGATTTCAAGTTGCGGGGGGGGGGGGGACATATTTTTTAAAACTAAATTAAAAAATTAAAAAAATAAATACAGTAAGGAATTAATAAATTCTACAGAAAAAGTACTGAAATGTGTAAGGGGTGAGTGAGGAACAGCTCTGTGTACAGGAAAGCAGACAGAGGGAAGTAGAAGCTTTCCCAGATACCGTTCTCAAAGTAGGATCCTCCAGACTAGTAGTATTAACCCCTGGGAACTCGACAGAAATGAAAATTATAAGGCCCCAACTAGGACTTATGCAGTCAGAAGCAGGGAGGGGGTCTTCAATCTGTGTTACAATAAACCTTCCAAGTGATTGTGATGCGTATTCAAGTTTGAGAACAAATTCTCTAAGGAATAGATAGGAGAATACAAGTAAAGGGAATTCAGCTGAATTAAATGACAAATACAGGGTGGGGAAGACAGAAAGAAATGATCACTGAAGTTTACAGTTGCAGCCCATGGATTCTCATAGAAATCAAATTTCACATAATCATAGTACAAAAAAGAGAGCTTAGTATGATTGGGAGGAATGCAGTGTAACTCAAGAAACTACATTCTTAACTATTTAGAGCATCTAGTAAAACTTCATATGCTGATGGAAATGTTCTACACCCGCACTGTCCAATGTGACAGCTGCTAGACCCATGTGGCTATTCAGCACTTGAAATATGACTAGTTCAACTGAAAAACTCAATTTTTAATTTTAATGAATTTTAATTACTTTAAATGGCCACATGCAGCTAATGGCTACTACATTTGACAATATAAATTTATTTTTTTTAAAGATTTTATTTATTTATTTGACAGACAGAGATCACAAGCAGGCAGAGAGGCAGGCAGAGAGAGAGGGGAGGAAGCAGGCTCCGCAGAGAGCCCGATGCAGGGCTCGATCCCAGGACCCTGGGATCATGACCTGAGCCGAAGGCAGAGGCTTTAACCCACTGAGCCACCCAGGAGCCCCGACAATATAAATTTAAGGCTAATTTTGTATCAGTCAATGGGACATGAATAATGCCAACTTGGACTTGTATTTGTGAACATATTTAGTAATAGATAATCTACAATGGAAGACATGTGATCATGTAAATGAACTGGGGTTTGAGCAGTATCACATTTATACATGTAGCTGCTCAATATCCAAATAAACATAAAAGAAGGAAGCATTTAATATCTATGCTCTGCTGATTTGGTCCCTTCCAGTGTTGCCTCAGACAAAAAGATAATAGGGCTCAAAGTAACTGCATGTTATCCAACAAAATATACTTAGAATCACTTTGCAAAATATAGCATTTGAAACTTTATATTTAGATAACTGCTGTCAGATTTATGACAAAACCAGATACAGATGGAGATGGTCTTCAGAAGGACTAGATAAATGTGTAGGTGAAAGTACAGTGGAATGCAAAGTAAAAACCCATATTTTGGTAACAAACTCAAAAAATTAGTAGAATTTCAACAGTGTGCGACAGAGAATAAATTCTTACTGAAAAGGGAGAAAATCTAATAAAAATATATATTCAAGAGGAAGAATGAACTATCTTACTTTCAAGAGTTCATACTGTGAAGGAGCAAGTTAAAATGGCATAAGAAATATACTCAAGGGAAGGAGAATATTGAAATGCGTTGAAGAACAAAATGAATACTTCTATCGTAGAAGCATTTAATGAGTTGGAGAAAAGATTTTTTAAAATAGAGGTTAAGAAATTGTAAAAATTGGAGCAAAAAAGTAGAAATCAAAGAGCAAGTGAGCAGAGTATGTAGAATAAGAGCCAAAGTGATGAGCAAAGAGGTCATACAAGAATAAAGCACAACCTAGAGACAAGTTACAATGTTTGAGAAGAAATCATTCTGCTTTACAAGATAAAAGAAGACAACTGAAGATGCTGAAGGAGAAATAGTCGATAAGAAATAATTGATAAAAGCTGATAAAAAAAAAAGGTTTTCAGAGTTATCTCTCTGCCTTTCCCTCTCTCTCAAACTCTCTCTTCTTTAAACAATGAGTTCAAAGATAGGAAAAGATACAGAAAGGTGTGGGTGAATCTTCAGATGACAAGGGATAAAAAGGCTGTGATATTAATACATTGTCTCCATGGCTCAAAAGCAACCAGAATGATCAACTGCTAGTAAGACCTGACACCTAATTACTGGGAGGAAAAACAGATTTACTAGCATATCATAGTTTTAAAAATGTGTTAAGGAAGGTCTTAAAAAGCAAAGATCATTGGGGCCACTCAACCGTGACTGTAAGTTCTAAGAAAGAATATGGCTGCCCTGTTAGTAGTAGACCACAGAAGAAACAAGATGACATGGCGCACTATTACTAGAGAATGGATATTTGAAGAATTTAAGTGAAATAACAATCCCAAACACAGGAGGGAGATTTGGAACATATCCATTGTTTTGGGTCAAGAAACAAATTTCTGTTAGATACATGACAGTTTTTTGTTTTTGTTTTTGTTTTTGTTTTTTAATTCTTGAGATCATGGACAGAGTTCCACACAAGTATATATAATCTGGTAACATCATATACCCATGAGATAAGAAAATCTATATTTATTTAACTAGTCATGAAAGAAATTCAATAGGCAAGTAAGGGAAAAAAGCCACCTGTGCTGTTCCCTTTCCTTATGTATAATCTAGACCAGTGGTCAGCAACCTTTTTCTACAAAGGGCTAGACAATAAATATGTAGGCTTTGTGGCTTCTCTTGAAAATACGAAGAGTTGGGTATGAAAACCACTAACAACATGGAAATAAATAAGTATGGTTATTTTCCAGTAAAACATTATTTGCAAAACAACCAGCAAATTTAGTCTGTATGCCATAATTTGCATACCTCTGGTCAAGAGACTTTTTTTTCAACAAAAGAAATTCAAATTTAATAGGTGTACATACAGGGAGAGGGTAAGTTTCTGAGAGAAAAAAAGACAAAGATGTGAAACAGTAGTATACATGATAAACATAAATCAACCTCTGTCTTGAAGGTTTTTACTTATTCAACAATCATTATTTCAATAACGGGAAGAATGGAGATTAGAATTCCAAAACAGAGCATGCCTGAGAAATAAGAATAAGAATCCATAGTCATAAACAGAAAAATGTTGCCAGCTTATGTCTTGGCAACTCAAAACCATTCCTCCTGCTATGCTCCCTCCCTGTATCACAGGGACCAGAAGCCTGGGTATCTAACACATTTTCCAGAATCTTTTATCAGATTTGCAAGCCAAGGAGATGCTGAAGATTTAATATAGCTTCCCAGGCAGTGGAAGGCAGAGGTGTGGGCTTCTGCAGGTAAGACATTTTTACAGCAGCCACTGGGCATTTCCCTAAAAGTCACCTGCTTTGATGATACATGCAGTGCTGAAAATTGCTGGTGGTTTCCCATAGGCTACAGAATTTCCAGACTCTCTGAAAGACTGTGGTCAAATGAACAATTAGAGTCACTTCCCCTGAATTTCATTCCCTTAGTCTTTCCATGTGGTTTGGTAATTAATTCTAACATCAAATCTCTTCACTGCTTAAAATCTGTAGAGCAACACATCTTTTTTGACCAATCTCCAACTAATACCATGTTAGTATAGAACTGAGGATGTAACATTAAGTGCATGAGCTAAGAAGATTATTTTCATATGCTTTAGATGGGAGAAGTTATACAAATAAACTGGTATATGGAAACAAAAGTTGCAGAAACAAAAGAATATATAGGGAGAATATAAAAAAGTATATCATTATAATATTAAGCAATGGTGAACAATTCCTAAAGCCAGTATTTTTATAAATTTGTTATTTTTAAAATGTGCATGCTGGTTTAGAACAAGTTATTTCACACTGAAAATATAAAAGCTAACAGTATATAGTGAGCATCATCTTTGGGCATTGAAATTTTCTTTTCACAACTGTTAAAATCATCCTGAAGGGAAGACACTGTTATCCTCTTCTTACCATTAGAAACCTTTGGGCTAAGAGAAATTAAAGAACTTGCCTAAGGTTATACAGCCGTTAAACGGCAAGGCCAGGATTTGAAAGAACTGCTTGGGTCCAACACTGGCATCCTTTCTGCTCTACCATGCCCAAAAGCCACTTGCATTTTTGGAGCTGGAGCCAAAAAAGGCTGGGCTGAAGACCACAAAAGGATTACAGTCAGATAGTTTTTTGAAGATACATATTGAGATTGAAGTTGTTCTTCCCTTCTTTTATTCACAAAATTTAGTTATTCAAAACTGATTTTGTACCAAGTAAACATGCCTGACGTGGTTCCTGATGGACCTTATATTTCAACTACAGCTGTAACAACACTAATGTTAATGGAGTATCTCCTGATGTAAAAATAAATACACAAGGAAATAAATGTGTATATAACTTAAAAGCAAGTAAAAATCAAATAGCAAGGACTAAAAAACAAAGACCAAACATTCCCATTCCTTTACATGGAAATTAAAGGAAACATTTACTATTGTGACTCTTAATCTCACAAAAGAAACTGAGGGTTGCTGGGGGGAGGGGGTTTGGGAGAAGGGGGTGAAATTATGGACATTGGGGAGGGTATGTGCTTTGGTGAGTGCTGTGAAGTGTGTAAACCTGGCGATTCACAGACCTGTACCCCTGGGGATAAAAATATATGTTTATAAAAAATAAAAAATTAAAAAAAAAGATATAAATGTGTAAGCAAATTTATAAATACCTATCTAAGTAGGAGACTCTACAGGCTAATTAATAAGTAAACATACAAAGGAAACTCTTATAGAAGCTTATTAAAAGAAAGATAAAAAGTACCAAGAAGTAACTGGCATGCATATATATGCATGCCAGTTTCATTCATATATATATATATGGCTAATAATACACTAAGGTGGTATTAAAAAAATCTATAAATATTTAAGGATCAAAAGGACCTCTGGGAGAATAAAACATAATATAGAAAAAAGAAAGTGAAACAGGTGAAAGGAAAAATGAAAAATTCAGGATGTCACACTTATAAGAAATTGACAGGCCTGTGGAAATAGTGTCTTAATATATAATGTAACACAGAATCACAACTGAAGTCTACAGCCAGAGTTGAGTACTCCCCTAGTATATCTAGAGGCAGAGTTATCTCTAAATCATCCCCCAGACTAGGAGACAATACTCTGACTTAGAGACTGGCAAAGCAAGAAATATCATTTCAATATGTAAAAAGTATTGCTGGCTCGTTTGAGACAAGTATTCTCCTATGTACATAACCACTTCTAAACTGATTTGTCTTAAGTCAATATACTTAATAATCTAAATCTATGTATCATGTTGTAAAGTTTATGCCACTTAGTTATTTAAACTAAACAGAAAATGTTTAGCTTTTCCTTTTTAAGTACAGGAACAACTGTCGGGTAACTGTGTAGAAATAACTCATTCCATCACCCAGCAGCAAAAAAGTATGAATAACTTAACAAAGGACTATGATGAAAGCTAACACTCCAAATATGACATAAATTAAAATTAATATATGGTACCTATGAAAATTAATACACTGTATATAGAGCTATACAAAAACCTTTGTACATTTACTAACTTAGCTAAACCATTATATACTGTGGCAAAGGGGAAAGCAACACATACTTAGAAAGTCTAATGAAAAAAACAGGGGGTGAAGAATTACTGCATTCTTTTTGTCACTTTAAATAAAGTTTTTAGCTCTTATAATTTTATGAGTTTATTATTTCTTTTGAACTTTAACAATCTGAACATGCTAGGAAAAATTAATTGGCATCTGATCACTTACTGCTTACTCTCTTCTGATGTTTTAACCAAGTGCTCTATCAGCAGATGCATTTGAATTCTCATCAAATTTTCTTAGGCTACTGGTTTCTGCCACTGCAAAATTTTGTGGATATAGCTGTGGAGAGAGTTACCTACAGCCTGTATGTGTACTCAAATGTGTGTGCTTTTTTTATTAGTAGTACTATAGTAAAAACATTTGAGATCTATCTTCTTAAAACATTTTTAAATGCACAATACAATAGTGTTCATTCTAGGCACAATGTTATACCACAGATCCCTAGAACTTACTCACCTTATATAGCTAAAACTTTACACCCATTGAACAGCAACTTTCCATTTACCCTTCCCACCAGCCCGTAGCAACCACCATTCTACTCTAAGACTCTAGAAATTTGACTATTTTAGATACCAGATATAAGAGGAATCCTGAAGTATTTGTCTGGGGCTGGCTTATTTCACTTAGCATAACACCCTCCCTATAAATACAGGTTGTCACATATGCGGGACTTTTTCCTTTTTAAGGCTGAATAATATTCCAGTGTGTGCTTCTGTATGTGTGTGTCTGTGTGGACCCACCATACTGTATTCCATAACATGAATCTCCACCAACAAAATACAAGGGTTTAAATTTCTCCACATACACACCAACACTTTTTTTTTTAATAATAGCTACCTCACAGGTGTGAGTGAATTCATTATGACTAATTTGCATGTACCTCATGATTAGTGATGCTGAACATTAGTGATGTTGGCCATTTCTAGTTTTCTTTGGAGAAATATCAATTAAAATCTTTTCCTTGTTTTTAATTGGGTTGTTTTATTTTTGCTATTTACTTACAGGAACTCTTTGTATGTTATAGATATTAGCCCCTTATCAGATAAATTATTTACAAATATTTTCTCCCATTCTACAGGATGCCTTCTCATTGTTGACTACTTCCTTTGCTATGCAAAACCTTTCCAGATACAATTCTACTTGTCTAATTGTGTTTTTTTTGTTTTTTTTTTGTTTTTTTTTTGCTGAATTAAGGCATTTTATTTTCAGCTTTACAATTTAGAAACTGTGAGACTCTGGGCAATTCACAAAATTTCCTTATCTTGATCTTCCCTTCTTAAGTGAGGGTACTGTATGATATCTAAGAACTCTAAAAATCCTAAAATTTAGAAAAATAATTATATTCCCATGAATAAGATACAACTTAGAAAGTGATTAGTTTCCAGATGTTAATTATTCATTGATTAACATATTAAGGTACTACTATGTATAAATCATAGTGAGATGAACTTCTATCTATCATATATGTACCACATATAATTGTTTTAAGGAAACTAATCAATCAAGAATATTCACTTATAAAATTTTTGTCCAACAGAAAAAAGCCAAATTCTATCAGACTATATCTCTTCTACTCCAATCATTGGCTTAAAATGATTTTTCTTAGAAAAGCAAGTTAGGAAATAGGATATCAAATTAAATGAACAGACCTGTACCATTCACTGAAATATTCCATTTCCTTAAACAACCTTTGGTATTTCCATTGTCCATCAACTGCACTTTTTCATCCTATTCTACCACTGGTAGAAACCTATTTGTCACTTGTAAAGAGTTTCAAAAATTTACCACCTACTGATTAAGAAAAAAGTTCTTTTATTTTGTCCTCACTGTAAGTCTTTCAAGCCTCAGGAAGTGCCTCTTAGTTCTAGTATTCTGATTTTGGTAAATAAGAATGTGTTGACCTTTCTCATACAATTTTTTATTTGATTTGCTTGGATCATATATTCTCTTCAGCATCATTTTTTTAAAAGAGGGTTTTCTTTAAATTTGTCATAGTAGCTTTGTGCAGTGGCAGTATTGTAGCCAATGAGGTTTATCCGAGGCGTGATTACTGCTAATTAAATTTGTCCTAGTATGGAAGTTTTCTCCCCCAACATGTTCAGTCCACTTTATAATTTACTGGATTATTCCCATCTCTAATTTTTCTTTTAGTTACAGATGTAAAAATGCAATGGTTTTGTGTAAGCACTGTGTTTTCCAGTTTATTTCTAAAATATTTCATGGCAAGAATTCTCCACCTCCCATTACCAGTCTGCTCTCTACCTTTTCTCCCTTGGTAATGGCATTTGTCCCACAACTCTTAACACCATCTTTAGGCTGATGACTCCCCCGCCATTTATATTTCCAAAATAATGCTGTCCTGAACTCTAATCTCACACAGCCAGTTACTTTCTTAACATCCACACGTGCAAGACTATTAACTTTGTCCAACTTCACACGTCCTTAAAAAAAAAAAAAAACTTTCTTGATTCACCCCCTTCTACAATCTGCTTTTCCCCTGCCATGGGTTCAGATCCTGAGTATACAATTTACTATCTGTGTGACATTGGGCAAATTACCCAACATCTCCAGGTCTCAGCTGCCACATCATTGGATTGCCATTAAAAAAGTTAATATAGGTAAAGTTTTTAATTAGGGCCTGGAACACTGAATGTAAGCTTTTTTTTAAAACCCAACAGCACAGAGATAACTACTACTGAATTACTCCCATCTGTCTGTCATAAGCATATCAGAAGATATAAATTCATTACACCCTTCAGGAACTTCCTCAGGATAAAAAGGGAAGGACAAACTGAGCAGTATTTTTAAGGTACATCCAGGATAAAACAGGAATCACACATAAGCAGTTATAATTCTCCATTAATAATTATATTCTTCTCATGAACAGTACTTTACAAATTACAGTGATTTGTAATGTATCTTATTGTACTTGATTTATACCAAAACCTTTCAGTAAAGGGATTACAGTATCCCTTTTATAGACAAAGAAATTGGGTTCCTAAAGATTAAGTAATGGCTGAAGAAACAAAAGAACCTAGGTCTTCTGGCATTGGTATGGCATTTAAATTGTGTTTGTGTTTACTCTTCTTTATGGTAACAGCCATTTGTAATATCCACTGTACACTTCTTGGCAAAGAATGTACAATATTTCTCTTACTCTTCTTTTCCAAAGAAGACTCATATGGACTCCATCAATTAATTCTAGAACACCATTCTGTATTCCAATACATAATGGAGTCCACCTAATTTGACTATCTCCAAATAAAATTTGAGAGTGGAACTCTGAAAGTTTTCCAGTGAGGACCATAGGAAATAAAATTAGGAAAACACATTTTATCTTTCCATTCCTTATATCGAATTCAGTGTTAACAAACACAAGTACTTAACATCCACTGAATTTGAACTGAGAATCTACTATTTCTATCTGCCCAGGCCTTGTACTACATAACATTAATAGTGATCCTGTATTTGGCTGCAATCTTGCCCAGAATTAGCTTTAAGAAGCCAATAATGGATTTCAGGGTCTTTCACTGATATTTTAATTTGTTTGTCTGATATGTCCTAATTCAACCATTTTCAGCCAGTTGTTAGCTATATTCTTCTCACAAGAATAGTCTTCCATTTTTCTGAATTTTGCTTTTCCATCATGTCCCAGTGAGATTTTCTGCCAGTCTCTGTAAAGAGAACTGAAATTTGCCATTACTACTGCCCAAGCTAATTGTTCACATTCACCAAATGAATTTCAGTCTGAATATTCTGATCAGATATTCTATCGCCATTTTAGAAACAAAGAATATAAACCCCTATTTAAGATGGGAAAATAGGAATTCACAACTATGAATCTCTCGTTACAAATAAAATCAACTTTAACTAAAGAGAAATTATCCAACAGACATTTGAACCAAAATTCTTTGTTTATTCAAGAGCTCTGTTGAAAAATTTCCTTGGTTTGTGCTAAAAAAAGGTAAAGGACACAGAATAACTATAAAGCAGGGCAAAAAACAAAGAACCTATTTGCTGAGTTGAGGTAAAAATGTCAAGACTGAATGTGACTATGTTATATTTTATATCCCAAGTTACAGATTTTCATTTTGCCTTCTTTGAACAAAATGAGATAAGCAATCCCTTGGCAAATTGTTTTACTAGAGTCTGTTTACTCATCTAAAATATTTGCATAGACTTTAAGGTTTGATAAGTACTTCAAGGTACAAAATACAACTTCTTCTCAGCGAGATTGTCTTTGGCCACGTTAGAGAACTACAACCATCCTGCTCGGATCTATGCTCATGGATTGGAAGAACACGTACTGTTCCAATGTCAGTATTACTCAAAGCAATCTACAGATTTACTGCAATCCCTATCAAAATACCAATATCGGTTTTCATAGAAACAGAACAAGTAATTCTAAAATTTGTATGGAACCACAAAAGATCCCAAATAGCCAAAGCAATCTTGAAAAAGGAGAAGTAAAATGGAGCTATCACATTCCCAGATTTGAAGATACACTACAACGCTGTAGCACTCAGAACAGTAAGCTACTAGCACAAAAAAAGACATAAAAGTCAGTGGAATAGAGAGTCCAGAAAGAAAACTATGCTTTTATGGTCAATTAATCTATGACAAAGGAGCCAAAAATATACAGTGGGGGGAAAAAAACGGTCTCTTCCAGAAATGGTGTTGTGAAAACTGGACAGTTCCATGTAGAAGACTAAAATTGGACCACTTTCTTACACCATACACAAAAATAAAAACAAAAGGAATCAAATACTTAATGTGAAACTTGAAACTATAAAATTCCTAGAGGAAAAAAGAGGCAGTCCTTTTTTGACACTGCCTGTAGATATCCTTTTCTAGATATGTCTCTTCTGGCAAGAAAGACAAAAGCAAAATTAAACTATCAGGACTACACCAAAATAAAAAGCTTCTGCACAGGAAAGCAAGCCATCAACAAATTGAAAGGCAACCTAGTGAATTGGAGAAGGTATGTGCAAATAATACATCCAATTAATGGGTTAATTGCCAAAAATATGGAAAACTCATACAAATCAACAACAAAAATAATTCACTTAAAATCAGCAGAGGACCTGAAGTATCATTTTTCCCAAGAAGACATGCAGATGGCCAAAAAACACATAAAAACACATTCAATACCACTCATCATCAAGGAAATGCAAATCAAAACCACAATGAAACAGCACTTCACACTAGTCAGAATGGCTAAAATTAAAAAAAAAAAAATTCCACAAAAAATAGTAAGTGTTGGTGAAGGGTGAAGATATAAAGAAAAAGGAACCCTCATGCCCTGTTGGGAATACAAATTGGTGTAATCACTGTGAAAAACAGTATAGAGGTTTCTCAAAAAATTAATAAGAGAATTAAGATAGGATCCAGCAGTTCCACTACTGGATATTTACTCCCAGAAAATGGAAACAGGAATTCCAAAAGATGCATGCATCCCAATGTTTATTGCAGCATTATTTACAAGTGTCAAGATATGGAAGCAACCAAAGTGACCATCAATATATGAATGGATATAGAGATGAACTGGTAAGTACACAGAATGAATTATAACAGCCATAAAGAAGAATGAAATCTTGACATTTGTTGCAACATGGATGGCCCTAGAGGGTATTATATCAAATGAAGTAAGAGAAAGGAAAATACCATATTATTTCACTCCTACAGGGAATTTAAGACACAAAGAAAAAAGAAAGAGACAAATAGACTTAAATATATAGAACAAAATGGTAGTTGCCAGAAGGGAGGTGGGTGGAAGAATGGGTGAAATAATTAGAAGGGATAAAGAGTACACTTACCTTGATGAGCACTGAGAAATACATAGAATTGCTGAATCATTATACTATATGCCTGAAACTAATTGTACGTTAATTATACTTGGATAAAAACTGTTTAATAATGGAGGAGTTGTACATCAGTTTTAGTATTACACTTTGTAATTAAAAAAGAAAAACTTAAGAAGAAATCACATATGACACCTAAGAATCTCTACATTAAAAAAGTTAACATGTTGACTTTGCACATTATTACTGCTTAATTTTTTCTCAATATTTAGAGAAATGAAAAGATACCAGAGGCACTGAGGGCTCAGTGACCCCTCCACATCTCAATTTCTCTAAACATCCAGGTCTCTTTGGTTAAATATTTCATAAAATGAATTTTTCACAATATTGAAAGAAGTCAGGAGGACAGAAGAACCCATGAATTTGTAAAAGAAGAATTAAGAAAATCCTCTGGTGAACATTTATCACCAAGTATTAGCTGTGCAAAACTCTCCTGAAAGAAAAAAGATATTTCAAAAAACTAAAAATTTCTCCCTATTCTATAAAAGAAAATATAACCTGACCTCCTCCAGTACAATTAGACAATACAAATAGACAATATAAGCACAATGAGCTTGTATTCTTTTTTTTCTCCAGAGGATGGTTTGTGCTTCTGAGATACTGAAAAATCATACCGGTAGGCTTAATAGGGATGGTCATTAAGCACAATGGGAAAAGTTAAAGGTCCACCATTAGTGCCGACTTTATTTGGTTTTATAAGTTTGGGACATAAATTAAGCCACTTTAATGTTTAATATACATGTGTTCTGTGCATCTGCAGAAAATGATCTATGCAAATTAAAAGATAAGTAGTGAAGTGTTGGAAGGCAACCAAATCTTTTCATGAATCTCCTCTAAGAGGCACCATTTAAAAAAAAAATAGAATTGTACACACTGTAATTGGCATCACTTCTTTCCAGTTTGATGATTTGTTTCAGTAAATATGTGAATGTTTTCTTGCCATGTGACACCTTGCTTAAAAGCATAAAAGGGCATATTATTCTATGGATAACACATAGTATTTATTAAGTCCAAGAAGAAAATACTTGATATTCCACATTGCTAGCCCATAAGGAAGGAGACATTAAAGAGAAAATTCTTTAAATCATCAATTCTAGGGCGCCTGGGTGGCTCAGTGGGTTAAGCCGCTGCCTTCGGCTCAGGTCATGATCTCAGGGTGCTGGGATCGAGTCCCGCATCGGGCTCTCTGCTCAGCAGGGAGCCTGCTTCCCTTCCTCTCTCTCTGCCTGCCTCTCTGCCTACTTGTGATCTCTCTCTGTCAAATAAATAAATAAAATCTTTAAAAAAAAATCATCAATTCTACAAAATTCCATTTTGAGATAGTTGACTATCATGAGTTACATTTTGTTTGGGAGACTATTTAGTTGAGCTTGCTTTGTCTTTGTCCCAAAGAGTCTGATGAAATTTCTTGAAAAATTACTTCTAACTAAAAATACTCTGATAAATTGATAGGGACATGAACACTTACATGGCTTTGCCAGAAAGCATAAGACTTCTGCCCTTCAATACTTTTAGCAAGCTAGCTGAGGAAACAGATCTTATTCATATTAAACAATGAGACTTAATATAAAAGTGATGGTTAAATTGTATAGCAGAGAAAATAAGTGCAACGCTAGTTCTGAGGAACTGGAAATCACTGTGGGCAAGAATGATGATGAAAGGAAAACTTCATAGGTAAGGCAGAGCTTAATGGAAAGGCAATGCTGAAGGAGATCAAGCAAAGACATTCCAAACAAGGACAGCCACACTCAATGTTGTGGTACCTTTTAAGTAGAGCTATGCCTGTTAAATTAGCAAATGAAAGTAACAGATTATGTTCACAGTCTATAGCAGGTATATATCTTGCTTAAATGTGCACTTCTAAGGACTGACATCATTTCACTGACATTTGGCTTCTGTGAACAGGTAAGGAGGAAAGAACAAAAGCAAGTAGACCAACTATCACCACAGTAATCCTAGAGTGATTTAGAGTGTGCTCATAGCAGTCGAGGTAGAAAGAGTTATCACTATTTGGATCTACTATGGAAGTCAAGCCAAGCCAACAGAATATAAGGACATGTGGAGCACGACAGAATAAGAAGAGTAAACAATGACTCTGAAGTATTTATCTTAAGGATTATCCTAAGGATAAAGTATTTATCCTAAATAATTGCGAGGATATTTATCCTAAATATCCTAAATAACTGGGATTCCAAAATATTTGTCCTAAATAACTGAGAGGGTGTGCGTGGAACTAGTTCTGAGGGGAATATCAGCTGCACAGCTTTTGGACATTTTAAATTTCAAGTGTCTGCTGGTCCTCAAGTAAGAACACGAAGGAAGGAATTAGATGTACAGATCTGGAATTTGGGAGAGGAGTTGGGAACTCCTCTTAATGGGAGTATCAACTAACCAGGTGTCAACAGTAGTGCCTAAAGCCCCAATATTGAATGAAATGACCAAGGCAGTAAGTCGAGGAGAGGAGCAAGGGATGTGTCTGGCTTCTTCCATCATTATGAGATCTAGAAGAGGAGACGAAATCAGCAAAGAAGACTGAGAAGGAGTAACCAATGATTTTGGAAGGAAACAAAAGTATGGTTCCTGAAAGACAAGTGAAAACAGTCTATTGAAGAAGTGGATGATCAACTGCTTCTAACAGGTCAAACTAAAATAAGGACTGAGAATTGGATTGGATTTAGCAACATGGAGGTCACCATAGTCCATGGTAAGAATAGTTTGGTTGGCATGGCAGTTTGGCAAATCAGACAACATTAAGTTTACAAGAAACAGTAGAACAAGTATCGGCAATTCGTGTTTCACTGTACAGAAGAGAAAAGAAATAAGAAGCAGCTAAGGAATGATATGCAAAAATATCATTAACATTATTATTAAGTTTAGATCTAGATTATTATTATTCCTATTATTAGGAATACTTTTATCATACAAATATTTTGTTAGGAATGCCAATAATCATAAATATTTAATGAGCAGTTTCTCTGTTTCTGTTATTGTCTTCAGTACATATATGTATACATGTGTGTAGATATGTGTCTAATAAACTGTTACAACCACGCTATGAAACAAGCACTATCAATTGCCCATTTTACAGGTGAGGGACATGAAGCATACATGCAGAGGCCCAGGGTCCTCCCACAGATAGAAAATCAAAGAGCCAGGATTCAGTCCAATTCATTTGACTCCAAAATTTCTGTGTTTACAATTATACCATCCTACTGTATTTTCAAAAATAATTAATACAAATGAGGTATCATAAGGGATAAACTGCTTAGAATACCAAATTACTCTAACTGCCTGAATTTTAAAAATGGAGGTTTATAAAACCCCCTCAATATACATTACACTATTCTATTAAGTCCTCTAAGAAGCAGTGCAAAGGAGGGGCGCCTGGGTGGCTCAGTCATTAAGCATCTGCCTTTGGCTCAGGTCATGATCCCAGGGTCCTGGGATCGAGCCCCGCATCGGACTCCCTGCTCAGCCGGAAGTCTGCTTCTCCCTTTCCCACTCCCCTGCTTGTGTTCCCTCTCTTGCTGTGTCTCTCTCTGTCAAAAAAATTAATGAAATCTTAAAAAAAAAAAAAAGAAATAGTGCAAAGGAATCCACAGTTTATACAAGTATAAAAGGTTAGCCTGAGCCTCTATATATTTACAAGAAGTAAAATTGTGCCTCTTTCAGCATGTTGATGGATTTAGAATGTTCTTCCAACAAAGTAGTCTAATTCAGGTTGTACAACAAATAATGTACAACTGTACAACAAAACAATGTGAATTAAAATTTGATATATGGGGGCACGAGGGTGGCTCAGTGGGTTAAAGCCTCTGCCTTCGGCTCAGGTCATGATCTCAGGGTCCTGGGATTGAGTCCCGCATTGGGCTCTCTGCTCATCAGGGAGCCTGCTTCCTCCTCTATTTCTGCCTACTTATGATCTCTGTCTCTGTCAAATAAATGAAAAAAAAAATCTTGAAAAAATATTATTAAAAAAATGATATATGAAGAACTCTCCCCAAAACAAAACTTTTATTTAAAAAAAATCTCAGAAGGAAACCTTCCTGTACATGACTACTTAACTTAATTATCTCCTCCTAATTCGATATAATTATAATTTCTTATATACTCAGAACAACTTCCACACAGACAAATGTAATGCACTCTCGAGCCTCCTGAGCTATTTCCCCTCCAGTCCAAAGTCAGCCTGTTGAAAAGATCTTTTTTTAAGTAGGTCACCCTCTGCCTTAAACCTCTTAACTGGCCTTGCCTTTTTTCCTGCCTCAGACTCCAGCTCCTTATGATTATCTTCTGGGCCTCGGTTACTTCATTCCTGCCTGTAGCATTGCTTTGATTCTTGCCCCAGTTTTCCAGGCTTAACTTCTAAACAGTGCCTTTATCACCTTCCTCCACTCTGGTCTCATGCTGCCCCTGTACCTCATTCAACAATTTCCTTTGACATCTTTCTTGAAAAAGTCTATTTTCTTTGACATATTTCTTGAAATTTCTTTTTATTAGGATAGTTGTCTGGGGTTAGGAGGTAGGGGGGGAGAAGGCAGAAAAGAACCCAGGCAGGAAATACTTGGAAAAGGGACAGACTCTGTAGTACTCTCCTCTCTCTAACTTCATACTTAGCATCCACCTCTCACTCTCTTGGTCTACGACTTTGCCGGTCTCTCCCTTAGCCAGAGACCCTTCACCACACTAATATGAAGTGCATGTGCCATCAGTTGGGCTTTTCTCAGCATTCAGCTTCATCATATCAGCTTTCTAACCCATCATTCAGAGTATCAGAAGCTCTTCAAAGGAGAGGAAATGTATTGACATTATAGAACCGTCTTTCTTCCTTTCCCTCCCCCTCCAGATTTCACCATCAAACTGGGGAGAAGTTAACATGGCAACAAAAGCAGACTTCACTGACCGGGTAGGAAATGGGAAAATACTAGTTAGCAATCAGTCATTGTCTTTTTAATACAGCCACTTGATTTGCCAAACCCAAGCCTACCAACGCAGCTAAATGAAAATATTTCAAAGCATAAAGCAAAACATTTATATGCATCCTCTAGGGCGTTTCTCTTTTTTTTAATGACAAAAAAGAAAAAAAAAACCCTAAAATTAAATGGAGGACAAATGAATGTGACAAATATTCTTTTAAAGGAGTATATTTGACATAGTAATGGTATACAATTAAAAGCTTTGGAGTTCATGATCCTATTTTGAGACCTCTTACTATAAGGATATTATTATTACATCAGCCACCTACTAGTTTATCACTAATACACCAATTAATCTTCCTGGTGGTAAGCATTCTTACATCTGAGTCACTTCCTACTTGTCATTTTGCCAACCCTTAAATTGATCTCTACAGCCCTAAGATCAATTACGCTTAAACCAATGTGTAAAGCCTGGCACGTTCATTAATTAGAGTCAAATTTACACTTCTATAATTGAAACTAATTATTTGTTTGGTTTAAGTAAGTTGTTAGGCATTCATTAAAGCCATCGGTCATAGGCATTGAATGAATGTGGTTTCCAAGACTATATATGTGTTAAAAAACAGGCCTGGCATTTCACAGAAAGGAAATCTCTCCAAACTGATACCTCCCAATAAATAAATCTTAGGATCTTACTCAAGTAATGCATAGACATAAAAGAATGAAAATTATACCATAACAACTTTTCTTAACATGAGCATTACACATCACAGTGCTACATGTAGAATTCATTATCGAAAAAAAAAAAAGGAAATTATCATTAGTGCTTTCTTTGTTCATTTTACTTAGATGGTAATTCTGTCAACAAGATATACTTATCAAGAAAGTGTATTTATTCTAAGTTAGATCGTGTTGTAGAAAATACAACCAAAAATCTACTTAGTCATTGTTCTGATATACTTCCTCCATGAATACTTAACAGTGATGTGCCCCAAAATAAAAAGGAAATGTTAGGGTGCCTGGGTGGCTTAGTGGGTTAAGCCGCTGCCTTTGGCTCAGGTCATGACCTCAGGGTCCTGGGATCAAGTTCCGCATCGGGCTCTCTGCTCAGCAGGGAGCCTGCTTCCTCCTCTCTCTCTCTCTGCCTGCCTCTCTGCCTACTTGTGATCTTTCTCTGTCAAATAAATAAATAAAATCTTTTTTAAAAAAGGAAATATTAATTTAAAAATGACATTAACATTTGCAGTGCCTGGTGGCTCAGTCAGTTAAGTATCCAACTCTTTTTTTTTTTTTAAGATTTTATTTATTTATTTGACAGAGAGAGAACACAAGTAGGCAGAGAGAGAGGAGGAAGCAGGCTCTCTGCTGAGCAGAGAGCCCGATGCGGGACTTGATCCCAGGACCCTGAGATCATGACCTGAGCCGAATGCAGCGGCTTAACCCACTGAGCCACCCAGGTGCCCAGTATCCAACTCTTGATTTCAGTTCCAGTCATGATCACAGAGTCATGAGACTGAGCCCCATGACAGGGTCTGCACTGGGTTTAGAGTCTCCATAAGATTCTCTGTCTCCTTTTCCCTCTGCCTTCCCTGTTCACACTCTCACTCGTGCTCTCTCTCAAAAAAAGAAGGAAGTTTTTATCACCCTTTTTCCCTATACACAATGCTCTATGTGTAACACCTACTTTCAAGAATGGATATTTAAGCATAATAATCTCTTCCAGTCCTGTCCATGCTGCTACAAAAGTTGGGTATTTGTCCTTTAAAAAAAAAAAAAAAAAAAAAAAAAAAAAAAAAAAAAAGAATGGATATTTAAGGGCATCTAAATTATTGAGGTCAATATGTGATTATTGAGGTAAGCAGGATAATTTCTGATGATAAAAATTGTCATTATTATGCTGCAATCTCCACGTTCTCAAGGAAATAGCTGAGACAGCAATATAAACTTCAGCAATGGATGAGCTTTGAAACAGCAGTGTTTTACTAGTTTTATAAATGGCATAACAAAAACTGATTTTTAAAAAACATCACAAATGAAAAAAGTGAGAGCAATCACCTATTAAAACTACCATAAAACAATTTCAAGTCAAGCCTGTGTTGTTTTTTAAAGACACTGGGTGTGGTGAAAAAAATAATGAATACTGTTATGCTGAAAATAAAAACAAAACAACAAAAAATGTGGGGTGGGGGTGGTTGTTCTCTAGAGCCTACAAAAGAAGTGTGGGCCTGCAGACACCTTAATGTCATCCCAGTGAAACTGATTTCAAACTGTAAAACAATAAACGTGTGTTGTTTATAGAAAAAAACACAATTTTGCCAGTGGATTTGACCTATATTCACATAGCACACTACATCATACATATTTAATATATTTTAAAATGAGTAAGATTTTATTTTCATGATACCTGCCCTTATTTTAAATTCAACTTTTTCCCTTTTCTTTAAAAACTCTGATTTTTAAAAATATATATATTCCATAAATTTTAGATTAAATTTCCTCAAGATGATCATTGAAAATATTAAGCACTAGGATGGGTTACTATTGCTGTCAGTACTTGATTTTCCTATGTTCAACTTTCAAACAAATCATCTTCTTGCAAATTATGTAGTCTCAACCTAAAGTGAGCATTCATGTGCCAGATTTTGACTATCATCTGTCAGCTGAAGAACAAATATTTCAAGCCATGACTTGCAAGCCTCACTAACCCACAAGTAAATCCACTGCTAGCATTGCCATTTTTACCTAGAAAGTGTTGATTTCCATTTACTTGAATGTTGTATTTCAGTGGTTTGCCAACTGTGACCTATTGAACATTGGAATTGCCTCTTGAAATGGAAAGAGAGCTGAGTTAGAAGCTCCCAAACCATACTTTGAGCAGATTAGATCCCCCTTCATCTGTGAAGCTTACTATGATTCTGGTAAAGACTTTGAGGAAATCACTCCACTGCCTTAAAAAATGAAGAAAGAAATAAGAAAACAGAATGGGAGAGAGAAAGAAGAAAGGAAGGAAAGGCAGGAACTTAAGCCTGGTACATCTTCTCAGAATCCAGAGTTCAAGTTTACATATAGGCAAAAAGCCAGTACCTCACTGATCTTGTCTACCTAGTTACATTGTCAACAGAGTTTATACACTTCTAGTATGTCATCTGGTTGTTCATCCTGGTTGGTCAAGTCAAGCCATACCACCTGGTAAATAATAAATAATAAATAATAAATAATCCCCCTGATTATTTATTATCACATATTACAGGGGAAAAAAGTTATATCACATTTAATCAAGGTAAAACAAACCATAAACCCTATCACATTCATTATATTTATTATTTTAATGATATTCAAGATAACATCATCAAAATTTCACATGGAGTGAATATTTCAAGGACCTGATATCTCTTTGCATTGACTATTTTCATCCCTAGATTCTAACCTAAAAAAAAAAAAAACAAAAAAAAAAACCCATCCTCTAAATTTCAGATGAGCTTAACTAGCTTCCCCTTTTCAGGTAGTTGTATTTAACATCTTTTTTTTTTTAAGATTTTATTTATTATTTGACAGACAGAGACCACAAGCAGGCAGAGAGGGGGAAGCAGGCTCCCGGCTGAGCAGAGAGCCTGATGTGGAGCTCGATCCCAGGACCCTGAGATCATGACCTGAGCCGAAGGCAGAGGCTTTAACCCACTGAGCCACCCAGGCACCCCTGTTTAACATCTTTAATTGGAAAACCACACCTAGAATGTTAAAGGGTTTCCAATCGTCATTAATCACTGGTTAAAGCTTCTTTAAACTTCACCATTTCCAGGGCACCTGGATTGCTCATCTGGTTAACTATCTGACTTTGGGTCAGGTCATGATCTTGGGATCCCAGGCTTCCCCTCTCCCTCTGTAACTCCCCCTGCTTATCCTCTCCCTCTTTTTCTTGCTCTCTCTCAAATAAGTAAAATCTTAAAAAAAATTTTTTTTAAATAAACTTAGCCACTTCCTTAATATCTTGGCATTAGATACATTCCTTGTTTATTTGGTACTTATGATTAAGATTCATTAATCTTGAATGATTCATTAAAAATGAATCAGTAGTAAATCAATTCCTTTGGTTCCTAAATAATTAGGCTGTTAGGTTGTTGTTTCATTTTCCTCTGGATGCTTTTATGCCCCTGTATATTTCATAAGAGCCTATATAACCTAATTTAATGAACTCTTCAAATAAAACTACTATGTTACCTTCATGCACTAATTCTGGAATCCTACCTAGGTGTACTCAACTGGAATTCCCTTATTACAAAATCACAATGCAATCAAACACTTCCCAATGGAAATACCATATAAAAATAAATACTGTATATCTGTGTGTATATATATATGCACATACACATATCTCTATGAATTTATACATATATCTGAATTTATGTAGGTATATATAACTTATTTCTATATTTTTGAATAAATTTACAAAAAATTTACAAAAATGGTATACTTCTAATATGAAAATACATATTCCCTAAGACATTTTGGTCAGAGAGATAATTTACTAACTGCAAAATAAAAGTTACTTTACATTTACACAAATTAAAGTTTAAAAAAGACATAATTATAGTCATTATAGTAGCATAAAGGTAGCTAGATTTTTCTGTAAAGTTCTCTTCAAATTTAAAAAAAAATGTAAAACATTTTTTAAAAAACATCATGAAACCTTCCTTAATGCTTGCTTATTCATGGAAAAAGATTTTTAGTGCAGCAAATATGCAAATATTTGTGACAGCTAGAATATCTACAAGGAAATCAACATGAGCAGTATGGAGGGACAAGATTCCTAAGGATTGGAATCAGTTTGCTACTTAAGTTCTTCACATCTCAGTTTCTTCATCTATAAAATGGGTTTATTCATAGTGTGAATTAAAAAGTGTTCTGGAGGCACCTGGGTGGCTCAGTTGGTTAAGTGGCTGCCTTCAGTGCGGGTCATGATTGCAGGGTCCTGAGATCAAGCCCCGCATCAGGTTCCCTGCTTGTTGGAGAGCCTGCTTCTCTCTCTCCCTCTGCCTGCCTCTATCTCTCTGTCAAATAAATAAATTCTTTTTTTAAAAAAAGTGTTCTGAAATAAGACATTGCAACATATGAAGTTTCCAATATTCATTATGAGAGTAATTTGGGAAAAATAAAATTGGAGATATAATATTCATATTTTTCTCCAAATATTACAGAATACTGCTTACTAAGACTCTCCCATGTGCTTTGAGGTTTGAGGCTCCTTCTTAATTGTTTAGAATAAAACAAAGTCATACAGTTTCCCTTTCATGAAAGGTGGAATGATCTTTCTTCCAAAGAAAAAAGTTTCTTTGGCGATGCTGTCATTATAAAAATAGTATGAATTCTCCTAATGAAGAGTCTACCTCTCCAGACTTCATGTTGGGCTGTGGGTGGTAAACAGTAGGTATCTGCAGAAAATAAATTCTTCCCCTCCCACTCTGAATAAAGATATTTCCAGAACAAGTGTATAAAACTTTAGATATCAACTCTATGCTATATCCTTCTTGATTTCAAAATGTTTTAATAAACTATTGAAAGCATAATCTCTCTGCTTACTTTGGACAGAAAAGCCTTTTATATAATTAAATAGAAACTGATTTATGGACATTTCTACACATCAAAATTAATAGTCAATATTTGTGCAGTGTTATCTGAATTTATCAGAATAATATAATTCTGATATAATAGAAAATTTTATCAAAATAATCTCATATGTACTATAATGAAGACCATTTTCTTTACTAAGGAATTAAGGGAAACAGAGAAAGAAGAGTATTATCAATCCTACAGGCAATCCATAAAATAACAATATTGAAAAGATCAGTCTTCTACTCACATTACTACTAATTTCACAAGCAGTTGAGCTAGCTGTGTTTGCAAACAGATTTCTCTGTTTCTGCAGTACATCTAAGTGAAGAAGCACAGAACAGTGTTTAGGCAAGTGTGTTATAGAGCTCTGGGTTCAAATCATACCCTGTTATTTAGGATTTATGAATTTGGATTGATTATTTCCTTTAGACCTCAGTTTCCTCTTCTGTGAATTGGGTAAAATAAAATTTACTTCACAGAAACACTGTAAGAATGACGTAAGTTAATTTTTTAAAAAAGATTTTATTGATTTACTTGAGAGAGAGTGAGAGTGAGAGCCAGAGCCAGAGCCAGAGCCAGAGAAAGAAAGAGAGGGAGAAGCAGACTCCCCACTAAGCAGAGAGCCTGATGTGGGGCTCAATCCCAGGACCCCGAGATCACAACCCAAGAGGAAGGCAGACATCCAACTGACAAGCCAACCAGGCGCATGACATAAGTTAATTAGTAACTACAGAGCACATGAAATTTTTCCTAGGCACAGAAGCACTAGGTAAACACTTATTACCTGCTCAGTAGAAAACATGGTTAAAATTCTTAACAAATTATGAAAAAATAAATGAGTGAAGTGTAATAGTCCTGAGCATTAATTATCACTTCATTGATATAAATAACTCTAAAAATAAGCATGGACTTTAAAGAAAATTACCATCTGAAATGGAAGAACCTTTCTTTTTTTTCTTCCACTTAACTACACAATGCTTTTCTGAATACAACAAAAACGCATAAATTGTCTCAATGTTTTTAATGTGCTTTTAAGTTGTTCATAAAAGAGACTGCCAGAGTATGTTTATGTATCTATGCTATTAAAACCAAATCTCACTTTGAATCATCTAAGCAAAATTTTCTTTTCTAGAAATACATAGACATGGAGCTAGATGCCAAATTATGTTCCATTTACAGAAAGTTGAAAATACGTGTTGGATGGCTTTGTATAAAATAATCAGCCGTTCATTTTCTCACATATATTTTATTTTCTTTTTTTCACAGTGGCATAAACAAGTCTCCAACAAATAGTCATTCTATAGTTTTATATGGGTAATACTTCAAAACAGAAATCAAAAGGTATTATTTGTATTCACAAGTAGGTCATTTAGTGTGTTTAACATGCCAAAACTAGAGAAAGACTAGAGAGGAAAAACTATCATGTGACTGAAAGGATATTTCTAAATTCCTTCACTGTTCTAACATCAGCAAATAGGTAGAGATGCAACTATTATCACAGCAGCATTGTTCGCCCTGTGTTATTTATTTCACAAATGGCACTTAGTGCTGACAGACTGACACTCCTTGTAGACTATATGAAGGACAGCATCAAGAGCATATGTGAGCAAGTTAGTTATCTTGTAGACAGCCATCAGCAGCTGGGTTGGTTGGACAAGAAAACTCAATTCTGGCTTCTCTTAATTCTTCAGAAGTATGCATCTTACAATTACATGGCAAGGTGGTTTAAAAAAAGAAAGGAAAATAAAAGATAATGATTACAGGTACAGGAATTTTTTTATTACAAATGAATACAGTGAAGAGTTTAGGTGCAAGGAAAAATCACAAATTACTTGGGAATATGCACAATTATTATTTGCATTTTTCTTGAAAAATTTTTCATCATATTTTCCAAGCAATATGTGTTCACTCAATAGGAAAAAAAAATACCTCTAATTGAAGCCACTAAATAAAACTGAGACCAATACACACACACACACACACACACACACAATTCTAATGTTGTGCTCTCTCTTGATTTTCATGAACAAAGTAGACTAAAAAGTACTCCTTCCCTGGCATCTTCCTATTAGAAGAGCAAATCTCACACACTGTCCTGACCTTTAATGCACTCCACCTGGCAGCCGCAAGATGCAACACCTTTCTACCCTTCAAAAAAGAAATTTAGCTGGCAAAATTGAATTGCCTTCTGTTTTTATTTTCTCAAGAAACTAATAACCAATACAAACTTTATTGAAGATCATCTATGAGTCTGGTTCTACTTAATAAACATTATACATGTGCAGTACTTATAAAGCAATTTCTATTTTTTCCACGATGATTTTCAATATTTATATAAAAGGAAATCTACAGATTACATTAAAAAAGTCTATTTTTATTTTTAGTTATTCAAATATCTAAATCCTTAGCTCTCCAACTGGAGGGAGGATATACTGGAAAGCAAGCCCAATTTAATATTCTGTGCATTGTTCTCAAGCCCAACACAGAACAGATGTCTAATTATTTTACTTATATTATTTTCCATTAAATTCTTTCCATGAGGGACGCCTGGGTAGCTCAGTGGGTTAAGCCGCTGCCTTCGGCTCAGGTCATGATCCCACGGTCCTGGGATGGATTCCCACATTGGGCTCCTTGCTCCTTGCCTGCTTCTCTCTCCGCCTCTGCCTGCCACTCTGCCTGCTTGTGCACTCACTTGCTCTCTCTGACAAATAAATAAGTAAATAGAAAAAATAAAAACCTTAAAAAGAAATTCTTTCCATGAGGCAGGTCCAGGGCTGAGCTCTTGTTATTTTCATTACCTTACTGATGTCTAAGAAACTGTGTACTAAATATTAGTATCTTTATGAGACAGAAAAGAAAACAGAGCCAAAGAGAATAATCAGGAATGAAGGTCCACAGTAAGTGGGTATACTTTTGTTAAATCCTGTTCAGTGAGATTCAAAGCCTCTATTCAAAGACATTATACAAACATTTCCTAAATTTCTGTGAGTATATGTCCCTTTTTGTGAAAAAAAATATTTAAAATAATGCCTGATTCCACCTCCATACAAAAAAATTAAAAAGGAAAAACAATTTATATTTTTATGAAATGCATACAGCGACTTGCAGACTGTTTTTTCTTTTTTTAAACAAGAGTGGGCAGAAAAGGATTCACATCCTCAGTTCAAGAATCTGCCTGAAATTTAGCACAGAAAACATCTCTAAAAGCCAAACTGGCTGAACAAAATAAGAGTCAGATAAGATAACTTTATAGATCTACATCTCTCTATACGTCTTTTTCCCACTATCTTAACGAAAGACTACTTGGTTCTTTCACTTAAAGCACAAACAGCTCCAAGTCAACAAGCCAGCCAGAGAAGATTGTTTCATGTCTAACCTGATAAAATGGGAGATACTACATTCATAATGTTTATATAATTCTTATAAAATGTGATCTACCAATGCATGATTTGCTTACATTGTATGAATATTTTGTCTCTCAAACTTATTTCAGACCTTGCTATAACTTTCCCATGCCAAGAAGCTTTTGCAAAGAACTACATACAACAGCTTTTGCTTACAGCGAAATTTCATGTGTGGACTGGCCATCTCCTGTTTATGATACTTTAAACTCAAAGGCACTGAAAAATCTCCACTCGTCACAAAAATCCACTCTTCTATTTTATATAGCAAATGAATAAAAAAATACAATGTAATACATCCTATAAGAAATGTTCAACAATTTATTTTTAACTTCATAGAGTTAGACTCATTTGATTATTTAATTTACTTAACTCATTCATAAATTTACTTAATCCGTTCATAAATTATATGACAACACTGTAAGATATAACAGAATCCAGCAACTATCAAATAGAAAGTCATTTACTGATACTGCAGATTTAAAGTCATGCATTAATGCATTTCAATGATGTACCTCAAGCACCTGTAACAGTATCAGGCATATAACAAGCACTCCAAAAACATTTATTGAGCAAATTAAAGCAATAAATGATTTCTCATTCTCCTTCTTAGCATTCTTCTTTTTTAAGATTTTATTTATTTATTTGACAGAGAGATCACAAGCAGGCAGAGTCAGGCAGAGAGAGGGGGAAGCAGGCTCCCCACTGAGCAGAGAGCCTGATGTGGGGCTCGATCCCAGGACCCTGAGATCATGACCTGAGCCGAAGGCAGAGGCTTAACCCACTGAGCCACCCAGGCAGCCCTCCTTCTTAGCATTCTTGACTGGGCATTCTAGTTCTAAAGAAAAAGTACTGTATAATAATAAGGACTATTTAAATTAATTTAGTGATTTATTACATATAGTTTTTAATATATTTTTAAAGAAATAATGTCCTTAAAACTGGCTTGTCATATTAATAAACTAACATTGTCAAAAAACATGAGCATTTCAGGGAGGTCTTTTTGGAAAATGCTGCATAATATTATTTCTTTTACCTGTAAGACGTAATGAAACACAGCTTGAAAATTCTTGAGAGAAAGTATTTTGAAGATGAGTGAGTCCCCAGGTATCACCAAAAAAGCAGAGGAGAAAATATGTATTTTCTTTTAGAATTCTGGCTGGTTCCTTATCAACTCAGAGGGAAAAAAAATGCTCTCCACGTATTCACCACCTTCAATCTTCAATCCTGAGGCTCAGGTATCAAGATTTTGTAAAACTCCATGAATAATTTTACTAAGATCTAATGTTTGCAGCTGGCAAATATATGGTGATAACCATGGGCAGGACAACGAGGATATGAAGAGCATTTGCAAAACATCCCCTTCTTTCCAAAAATCTATACCACTAATCATTTCTCACAGCTTATTTTACCATATAAGATATTGCTGATTTTCAGTAGGTTTAACCCTTAATATATTAATCCTAATTTTTCTACTTGCATAATTATTCACGGCAGGGAAAAGTCTGATTTTTTGTTGTTGTTGTTGTTTGTTTTTTTACATAAGGTTATTTCTAAGTAAACTAAAACTCCCACCAGAATTCACCATATAGATACTTGCACAGTTTAGTGTGTGCATGGGCTGCTGTCTTGGACTGAGTATCTGATTTTTAAAGAAAAATTTTATTATACTATATGAGTCACTACTTTCATTCAGATTTAGAGGTATAATTTCCTTTCTTCCTCTCCCCATCCCTTGCCTTTTTTTTTTTTTTTTTTATCAGTCTAGACTTTGCCTAGATCTCCGCATGTACTGGGGGCACAAAGACATGTGAGACTAAATCTATTCTTTAGTTTCACAAATAAATAATCAAATGTGGAAGAAAGATAATAGCCAAAATGTTAGGGAGAAGTGAATGGCCCAGGAAGGTGTCTGATGGAAAAAAGAGTCAGGTTTTAAGGCAGTTAAGTAGGGACAGAAAGTGAGAACCTCTCAAGCAAAACAAGACTAAGAGAGAATATGAAATCACTAAGAAATTTCAGTATAACTTTAGTGAAATGTTTGTAAGATAATCATAAAAATATAGCACTAAAGCAATAAAATTATGTATAAATGATAACATTGACCTACTTACTTAAAATGCGTGAGAATACTGTTCAGAGATCTGTGAAAACTCTTTGAAATTCACCTTTACAAGATATGTCTATTAAAACAATACTGGCAATTCCTGCTGAGTATGTTACTCAGCTTCTTGGAAGTTGAAACTTTACATCTCAATCAAGGTTCATCTTCTAATCAATAGAAATTTCTAGGGAACAGTCAGAACTTGATACTTGCACAGACATCCATTTTTCTTTAAGAGGAGGGGGTCATATTTAAATCTATTATTTGAGGCACTTGACTGCCTTCCACTTTTCATTTATATGTGAACTTGTCCTTCAGATTCTGTATCTTAACTGAAATATTACGTATAAATTTGGAAACAGAATGCCTTTGACTCATAACTATTCTCACGCATAGCTCATGAAAGAAGGGCTTTTGTTAGAAAATGAAAAATCTGAGGCAAGATAAAGAAATTCTAAATGCAATCTTTCTTGCTCCAGGTTCCCATGATTCACCATGCAACATATGTAGCATTTCATTAGGTTATTTTCTCCCAAAAGCAAAAGAAAAATTAGACACAATATTAAATGGCTTTATCAAAGACATAAAGAGTATGCAGCAAAATATTTCTGAAGCTAAGATACTTTTTTATAAGGTAAAATCTCTATATCCTCATTTAATTAAAAGTCAATTAAGATTAGATATACATTAGACAACTATTTTTAAAGGCATTATGGAATAAGCAATTTTTAATCTCTATGGATAACAGCCGATAATAGAAAACTATACTCATACATATACTTTCTAATAATATTCATTTAATTATAAAAATGGATCAAATTACTCAGTATGAATAGTTTCATGTTATATCGTTGGAAATTATATAAAAGCATTAATATACTCTTAAAATTCTAAAATTTATAAATATGCATTTAAGGGGTACCTGGGTGGCTCAGTTGGTTAAGCATCTGCCTTCAGTTCAGGTCATGATCCCAGAGTCCCCTTAAGCATGGAGTCAGCTTCTCCCTCTGTTCCATACCCACCCCCACAAACACCCCGCCCGATGCTCATGCATTCTCTCGCTCTCTTTCTCTCAAATAAACAAATAATAAATATGACTTTAAAATAGTCTCAATACACATAGCTAACTCTAATATCTAATACTGTGAAAAAAATTCCTGTAGTTATCATTTGATTGTAGCTCTTATTATTGTTCTTAAAGGAACTTTAGACACATGTTGCAACCTAGGGTGACAGTTCAGACAGTAGAGAATTTTTGCTGCACCCTGCTACTAAGACAATAGACAAAGAGCATGGTTTCAATAGGTAAATCAAATCACTCCACTTCCCAAAAACATCTAGTAGTTTTCCAACATCTATGTAGCATAAATTATCATATTTCATTAGGCTGGCTTTTAAGACTTGCCATGATTACACCACTAAATTTTTGTTTGTTTTTGGAAATAAAACACAATTTCTTTCATGAGTGTTCTGTAGTTATTAGAATACAGACCCTTTACCTCTTTGGTTAGGTTTGTTCCCAGGTATCTTATGGTTCTTGGTGCTATAGTAAATGGAATCTATTCTCTAATTTCCCTTTCTATATGTTCATTGCTAGTATATAAGAAAGCAACTGATTTCTGTGCATTGATTTTGTATCCTGCCACATTACTGAATTGCTGTATGAGTTCTAGTAGTTTGGGGGTGGAGTCTTTCGGGTTTTCCACATAAAGTATCATGTCATCTGTGAAGAGAGAGAGTTTGACTTCTTCATTGCCAATTTGAATGTGTTTTATTTCTCTTTGTTGTCTGATTGCTGTTGCTAGGACTTCTAACACTATGTAGAACAAGAGTGGTGAGAGTAGGCATCCTTGTGTTCCTGATCTCAAAGGGAAGGTTGTCAGCTTTTCCCTATTGAGGATACTCACTGTGGGTTTTTCACAGATAGATTTTATGAAGTTGAGGAATTTTCCCTCTATCCCTATACGTTGAAGCGTTTTAATCAGGAACAGATTCTGTATCTTATTAAATGCTTTTCTGCATCAATTGAGAGGACCATGTGGTTCTTCTCTCTTCTCTTATTGATTTGTTCTATCACATTGATTGATTTGAAAATGTTGAACCACCCTTGCAACCCAGGGATAAATCCCACCTGGTCATGGTGGATAATCTTTTTAATATACTGTTGGATACTATTACCTAGGATCTTGTTGAGAATCTTAGCATCCATATTCATCAGGGATATTGGTCTGAAATTCTCCTTTTTGGTGCAGTCTTTGCCTGGTTTGGAGATCATGGTAATATTGGCTTCATATAAAGAGTCTGGAAGTTTAAACTTCTGTCTCAATTTTTTGAAACAGCTTCAGGAGAGAACAGGTATTATTTCTTCTTTGAAAGTTTGGTAGAATTCCCCAGGGAAGCTGTCAGGTCCTTGGCTCTTGTTTTTTGGGGAGGCTTTTGATCACTGCTTCAATCTTGTTATTAGATATTGGTCTATCAAGTTGTCAATTTCTTCCTGATTCAGTTTTGGAAGTTTATAGGTTTCCAGGAATGTATCCATTTCATCTAGTGTGCTTAACTTTTTGGCATATAACTGCTGATAGTAATTTCTGATGACTGTTTCTATTTCCCTGGCATTAGTCGTGATCTCTCCCTTTTCATTCATAATTTTATTAATTTGGATCTTCCCTCTTTTCTTTTGGATTAGTTTGGCCAATGGTTTATCAAGCTTCTTGAATCTTTCACAAAACCAGCTTCTAGCTTTGTTGATGCATTCTACTGTATTCCTAGTTTCTATCTCATTGATCTCTGTTCTAATCTTGATTATTTCCCTTCTTGTGTGTGGGGTTGGCTTAATTTGTTGTTGATTCTCCAGTTCTTTAAGGTGTAGAGACAGTTGGTGTATTCTGGATTTTTCAGGGTTTTTTTGAGGGAGGCCTGGATGCCTAGGTATTTCTCCCTTAGGACCACCTTTGCTTTATCCCACAGGTTTTGGTCCAAAGTGCCTTCATTCTCATTGGTTTCCATGAATTGTTAAAGTTCTTATTTGATTTCCTGGTTCATCCAAACGTTCTTAACCAAGGTGGTCTTTAGCTTTCAGGTGTTTGAATTACTTCCAAACTTTTCTTTGTGGTTGAGTTCCAATTTCAAACCATTGTGATCTGAGAATATGCAGGGTATAATCTCAATCTTTTGGTATTGGTTGAGTCCTGATTTGTGATCTAGTATGTGGTCTATTCTGGACAAAGTTCCATGTGCACTCGAGAATAATGAGTATTCTGTTGTTTTAGGGTGGAATGTTCTGTATACATCTATGAGGTCCATCTGGTCCAATGTCTCACCAATACTCTTGTTTCTGTATTGAATTTCTGTTTCAATGATCTATTACTGAGAATGGCATGTTAAGAACACTCATGAAAAAAATTGAAGAAGACACAAAAAGATGGAAGACCATTCCATGCTCATGGATCAGAAGACTAAACATTGTTAAAATGTCTATACTGCCTAGAGTAATCTATACTTTCAATGCCATTCCAATCAAAATTCCACCAGCATTTTTCAAAGAGCTGGAGCAAACAATCCTAAAATTTGTATGGAATCAGAAGAGACCCCGATTGCTAAGGAAATGTTAAAAAAGAAACACAAAACTGGGGGCATCACATTTCCTGATTTCAAGCTTTACTGCAAAGCTGCGATCACCAAGACAGCATGGTACTGCCACAAAAACAGACACATAGACCAGTGGAACAGATAGAGAGCCCAGATATGAACCCTCAACTCTATGGCCAAATAATATTTGACAAAGCAGGAAAAAATATACAGTGGAAAAAAGTCTCTTCAATAAATGCTGCTGGGAAGATTGGACAGCTATGTGTAGAAGAATGAAACTCAACCATTCTCTTATACCATACACAAAGATAAACTTGAAATGGATAAAAGACCTCAACATGTGGCAGGAATCCATCAGAATCCTAAAGGGGAACAGAGGTAGTGACCTCTTTGACATTGGCCACAGCAACATCTTTCAAGATATGTCTCCAAAGGCACAGGAAACAAAAGTGAAAATGAACTTTTGGGATTTCATCAAGATCAAAAGCTTCTGCACAGCAAAGGAAACAATCAACAAAACAAAGAGGCAACCCATGGAATGGGAGAAGATATTCACAAATGACAGTACAGACAAAGAGCTGATATCCAGGATCTATAAAGAATTCCTCAAACTCAACACACACAAAATAATCATGTCAAAAATGGGCACTTCTCCAATGAAGACATACAAATGGCTAACAGACACATAAAAAATGTTCATCATCACTAGCCATCAGGGAGATTCAAACCAAAACCACATTGAGGTATCGCCTTATACCAGTTAGAATGGCCAAAATGAACAAGATGGTAAACAACATGTGTTCGAGAGGATGTGGAGAAAGGGAAACCCTTTTACACTCTTGGTGGGAATGCAAGTTAGTGCAGCCACTTTGGAAAACAGTGTGGAGACTCCTTAAAAAATTAAAAATAGAGCTTCCCTGTGACCCTGCAACTGCACTACTGGGTATTTACCCCATAGATAGAGACATAGTGAAAAGAAGGGCCATCTGTACCCCAATGCTCATAGCAGCAATGGCCACAGTCGCCAAACTATGGAAAGAACCAAGATGCCCTTCAATGGACGAATGGATAAAGAAGATATTGTCCATATATATTATGGAGTGTTATTCCTCCATCAGAAATGATGAATACCCAACTTTTGTATCAACATGGATGGAACTGGAAGAGATTATGCTGAGTGAAATAAGTCAAGCAGAGAGAGTCAGTTATCATATGTTTTTGCTTATTTGTGGAGCATAAGGTATAACACGGAGGACATGGGGGAGATGAAGAGAAGGGAATTGGGGGAAATTAGAGGGGGAGATGACCCATGAAAAACTGTGGACTGTGAGGAACTAACTGAGGGTTTTGGAGGGGAGAGGAATGGAAGGTAGGGTGAGCCTGGTGGTGGGTATTATGGAGGGCACATATTGCATGGCACACTGGGTGTGGTACATAAACAATGAATTCTGGAACACTGAAAATAAATTTAATAAAATATAAATTGTTTTTTGTTTTTTTTATTAATTTTTTATTTTTTATAAACATATATTTTTATCCCCAGGGGTACAGGTCTGTGAATCACCAGGTTTACACACTTCACAGCACTCACCAAAGCACATACCCTCCCCAATGTCCATAATCCCACCCCCTTCTCCCAACCCCCCTCCCCCCAGCAACCCTCAGTTTGTTTTGTAAGATTAAGAGTCACTTATGGTAAATTTTTAAAAACGGAAATAAAACATAGCTTATGGGCACCTGGGTGGCTCAGTCAGTTAAGCATCTACTTTTGGCTCAGGTCATAATCTTGGATCCTGAGATTGAGCCCCATATCAGGCTCCCTTCTCAGCAAGGAGTCTGCTTCTCCCTCTTCCTCCCCAACACCTGACTTGTGTACACACACTCTCTCTCTCAAATAAATAAATAAAATCTTTATTTTTTTATTAGTTTTTTTTTTTTTTTTGAGAGAGAGAGAAAGGAGGAGCAAGGGAGAACAAGAGAGGGCACAACCATACAGAGGGGCAGAGGGAGAGGGAGAAACAGACTCACCGCTGAGCAGGGAGCCCAATAAAGGACTAGATTCCAGGACTCTGGGATCATGACCTGAGCCAAAAGCATATACCCAACTGACTGAGTCACTCAGGCACCCATAAATAAAATATTAAAAAAAAAAACACACACACACAAACACACACCCCTTACTTTTTGCATGTCCATCACAAGTTGGCATGGAGCTCTGGAACTGGGTGAAATAATTTTTTTTTAAAAACCCACCAATCCAGAATCCTTTATCTGGAGAAAATACCCTTTAAAGAACTTCTGCAATCAATAGGGCAGAGGTAAGGGGGTGGGTAGACTTCTCTGTATTATCCCCAATCTTCCTAGTTAAGAATCTACTGGGGTTCCTGGATGAAAAGCCTGAAATCATGTGAGCCCCCTTCCCAAAGTATGACTGCAGCCCCACAGAGCAGGACTTAATCATGCTAACCCATACTGAGCCTTCAGCAATTCATGAGAATTTCTAGTCCAATGTTCCTTGCAGGGTTGTATGGCCTCTGGAGGCTTCTGCTCCAGACAAGCAACTGCTTCAGTCTTTGTCTCCCTGAAGGTACCTACCTCTACTTGTTTTAGAAGAGAAGCTTGACTTTCAAACTAGGGGGTCCTATATAGGACTCACTGATAGGTCCTATAAAGTCACTGATACTCAATTTGTCAAGCTTTTTCTTGTTGTATGGGCAAAAGTAATGACTCCTCAGGTTTTTTTTTTTTTTTTTTTTTACATGTCTAAGTTGAAACTGAAAGCCTCTCTGGACTGCTAGTATATTTTTATATCAAAAAACTACTATACACCTATTATAAAATCAATACAGTTAGATATTGATAGTTCCCCTTTGCCAGGCCCTTTAAGTGCCCTGACCTAGTGCTTATCAATATGGTATAAATCCATCCAAAGTGGACTTGAATCTCATACTACCAGAGAATGTCAAGGCTCAGTCCTCAGACTTCTTCCCTTCTCCATCTACCCTCATTCCCTCAATGACCTCATTCAGGCCTACAGTCTCAAATATTTTTATTTAAGCTGACAACTTTCAAATTTGTATTTCCAGTTTAGACTTCCATTTCAAATTCAGACTCATATATCCAACTGTCAACTTGCCAACTTGCCTCTCCAATTGGGTGTCAAATACAGAATTCTCACACTTGAAGTTTTAACATCCAATCATGCCCTACCTGCAGAATCACCATTTCAAATCAAATTCCATATTTCCAGTTACTCAGGCTAAAGGAGTTGGTATTATCCTTAACAATTCCCTTTGCTTTATATCGTACGTTCAATCTCTAAGATCAGATTGGTTCTACCTTCAAAAGAATCTGGCCAGTCCTCCCAATTTCTGCTGTTAATACCCAAGTCTAAGTTACCATCATCTCCTGCCTGGATTGGTGCAACAGCCTCTTAATAGATCTCTTTGCTTCTATTCCTGTTTCTTCTCTCCCTCCCCAACATGAGTGCTCCTTAACACACCAATCAGGGTGATACATGTAAAAATATAAGAATGATGAAGTTACTCTTCAGCTAAACTTCTGCAATGACTATTTTAGTGCAGTACAAGCCAAATACTATCTCTCAGCTGTTCAATAAAATGGCCACTAGCTACCTGTGGGCCTAAGTATTGCAAGTATTGCATGGAGAACTGGGTGTGGTGCATAAACAATGAATCTTGGAACACTGGAAAAAAATAAAATTAAATTTTAAAACAAGATTTAAAATGTGGCTGATCTAAATTGAGATGTACTTTAGGAAAACATAGGCACCACACTGCAAAGCTTTAGTACAAAAATATTAAATATCACATTAATATTTTGTAGTTATTACATGTTAAAATAATATTTTAAAAATACGGTCCTAAATAAAATACACTATTAATATCAATTTCATGTTTCTTTTTTTTCAATGTGGCCACTGAAAAGTTTTAATTACATACAAGGTTTCCATTGTATTTGTTTTGTGCAGCCCTACTCTACATAATCCAGACCCCAGTTTAACTTCCCAACCTCCTTTCATCTATTTTTCCCCTCACTTCCTCCACACTGACCATAATAGGTTCCTGGGTATTCTCTGAACACCAGGCATGTTCCTACCTTAAGGCGTTTGTTTTAGTTGCTGCTCTTCCCTCTACAGGGAGCACACATTCCCTTTAGTGACTTTGATTTTTCACATCTTATTCATTTTCCACCTCCTCCACGAGGATAACCCAAGATATCACATTAAAATTGCCTCTACCATCCCCATCAGCACACCCAATCTCATTTATTGCTCTTTCCTTTTTTTTCCATGTATTTATCACCCCTAAGATATTAAATTATTTACTTTTTTGTGATATGTAATATTTTGTTGTCTGTCTCCCTTCCAAAATGCAAGCCTCAAAAGGGCAGGGATCTTTGCTCCACTGCTGTATTGCTTCATTATTTGCCCAGCCCATAACGAAGGTCTCATAAATGTTTCTTGATTACACATACTTTTTTTTTTTAATTTTTTATTTTTTACAAACATATATTTTTATCCCCAGGGGTACAGGTCTGTGAATCACCAGGTTTACACACTTCACAGCACTCACCAAAGCACATACCCTCCCCAATGTCCATAATCCCACCCCCTTCTTCCAAACCCCCTCCCCCCAGGAACCACATACTTTTTAAATAAAGTCATACTATACATCTCATTCACCAAGTCACTTTTCTTTCCACTGCACAAGCTCTCAGTGTCACTAAAAACAGATGAGGCTCAATTTTTTCAAATATTCCAGGGTATGATAAAACACAATTTAACAATTCTTTTGGAGGTCTTAAATGTTACTGTCATTTTTTCACTTTTATGAACAATATGGTTTAAGTCAATTGCAGAATACATTCCCAGATTTGGAAAAGCTGGCTCACGGGTCATGTAGATTTTAAATTTTAAGGTGTTGCAAAACTGTTTGCCTAGAAACTTATACCAATCTCTGTTCCTATATACTATCAACTAATCTCCTACCCCAAATTGCCTAGATTAGAATCGCTACTCACTCTTCCACCCACGTATACACCTAATATGCCATTTTAATTTCCACCTTCAAGCTGCTGCTTCAAGTATCATCAGTTTTAACATCTCCCCACAACCCCACCCCCAGATCTACACGCTCCCAAGACTCTACCCCATTCTCTCTCATTCATATACATCACATCCCTCATTTAAGACTAGGAAAATTCCATCCTGTTCTGAGAAAACTGGAAAATCTCTTCTTCATCAGTTTTAACTATTGTTTAAGCCAAACTATGGAGTTACATTACCTAGGTTCAAATTCTCGTTCTACTGTTAAACTCACCTATTAATGCTTTTTAGGTCTTCTCTCTATACCTTCAGTTTTCTCATTAGTAATCAACAGTATTTTCCAGTAAATTTGTAATGATAATTAACTAAATTACCACATATAAATCATTTAGAGTTGTATATTTACTGTATGTGAATCTTAAATGCACTCATTTTTAATACAACACACTTGACACATTATCACTTTAATTTGCACATTTTTAAAGTGCTTATATAATAACAAATTTGTCAAGGATAAGCATTATTCCTTTTAATTAAATGTCTTATAGCACCTAATACTGTTCATTATACAAAGAAAAAAAATAATGTATATCTGTTGATCAAGCGACTGACTTATGCTGTCTTTATTCTTGCCATAGGATATGCTAAGGACAATGCCTTAAGAACGTTTGTTAGGTGGGAAATACTGACACCTTTCACACCTGATCAAATTCTTAAGTAATCAGCAAGGCCTTTTGCTATGGAAATATAGGAATTCTGAAGTTTTACCCAGCAAAAAAGCAACACAATATAAAATTCTTCATTGCTGGAACATCTCCCCCATTCTCTTTCACTGTAATTACCCTTGCAGTTGCTTGTTAATGCCTACAACTCCACAGCACCTTGTCTTAGTTCCTCAATATTTGAGGATGATCCCACTCCTAATGAAACTGGTAAGGACCTTGTATGCACCTGGAGTCAATGGGCTTCCTGAATATCACTACTTTTTAAATTCTAGCTCCAATTCAAATATTCACTGAGACTTTAGGCTAAAACTTGATGCTTTGAAAAAAGACACTCTGCCAACTGCACTAACACATTTAGCCACACACATCTCATTAAAGTCAATGAAAAATGTGCTACAAAAATCTCTATTCATGGCACATTCTCCCCTCACTATGTGCATGTCATTCCTATTTATACTGAGTCAATGGAGAAAAGGAAAGACCTTTAAATATTTCTCTTTTAGTCATCAACTCAGATTAGTAGTTTTATAAAAAGCCTTCTCTGTGACTTTGGACTAAATTTGAGGCAATATACTGCAGTTAACATCATCTGGGTTGAGCTCACACACAGTAATGTCACCATTTCTCCTTGGCAGCATTGCCACCAAAGTGGATTTTCAGCCAACTGCCCTTTGAAATTATAACAGTTGAAAAAGGCTAGTCATTGGTATGGTCTGTTCTATATACCCTGAGAAACTCTATATAAGTTTAAGAGATCCCTTAAAAGTGGTAAAAGATGTTTCTCAAGCATTAACTCAGGTAGCAACCATGTGAGATCATGCACAGGCTTATTAAGCAAGTATATAATGTGTACTATATACACATAGGGCTGAGACACACAACAACATTACACAGGCCTGAGATTATACTAATTATCATTTAAGTGGGGGAGAATGGTATATATCTTAGAAAATATAACACTATGGAAAACTGTCTTAATTAATTGCCCCCCAAAAAGGAACATGTGCTTTGAGAGTCCCCAAGAAGAGGCCAATTTGGCCTGAAGTGCTTGGGCAAAGTATAAGAAAGGAAGGGGAAGGTCATCTTGCTGGATACTGAGGATTGGTAGAGAAAAAAATCATTGAGAAGACAAAAGCCATAACTAAAGTAACAGAAGCAAATCTATATAAAAGAGATGGAAATAGGGGCACCTGGGTGGCTCAGTTGGTTAAGCAGCTGCCTTCAGTTCAGGTCATACCAGGGTCCTGGGATCGAGCCCTCATTGGACTCCCTGCTCAGTGGCATCCTGCTTCTCCTTCTCCCTGCCGCTCTGCCTACTTGTGCTCTCTCTCTGTCAAATAAATAAATACAGTCTTTTTTTTTTAAGAGAGATGGTAAAAAAAAAAAAAAATGGAACCATGACATTTGTTGTTCGAATGTGGGGACAAAATTCAATAATTTTGGAAGTGATTAAGAAGAAAACTGATTATCCAGTTGACCCAGATAAGGAAGCAGGGAGGTGGAGGTACTCTGGAGGGTCAGAGTTTAGTTTGAAATATGACAAACCATGAAACAGATGGAATTTATTCTCATAATGTTCCACTTTTCAGTCTACGTGCAATTAAGAACAAATTTGGTAGTAACCAAAAAGCCCTTCCTTCCTTCCCTCCCTTTCTGTTTTCAGCAGAGACTTTGAAGTGAAACCTCTCAAGAGTCTATCCTTTTTACGTTCACTGCGATCACCTTGGTTCAAGCAGGGCAATTTGGTTGCCAAAGGAACATTCATCAATGCCCGATAACAGTTTAGGCTGTCACAGCTGGAGATAGCAATGTTACCTGCATATATTGTGCAGAGGCCAAATACTGTTTAACAACCTACAATGCACAGGACAACTCCCACAACAAAGAACTGTCTAGCCCAGTATGTTAATAAGGCCAAGGTTGAGAAATCCTATACTAGTACAAGCTACCATCACTTCTTTTATCAGTGCAATGGATTCCTCTTCCTGGGGTTGCCCTCCTTGTCTCACTGCAATCTTCTCTCCATAACACTCAGAGTAATCTTAAAAGGTAGGTCTGACCATGTCTCTCCTTTGCTTAATTTTTTTTGGTTCGCCATTACTCTTCAGATATAGGCCAAGTTTTTCAACATGGTCTACAGGACTGAACCTGACCCTACCTATATGTACAGCCTCATCTATTGCCACCATTTTTCTTATTATCTTCAGTGTCGCTCCCTTTCCAAAACTGCTGCACTCTTTCCTACTCACAGAACTTTACACTGCTATTTCTTTCAGCTTGGTATGCCTTCACCTAGTTAACTCCTTCTCAACCTTCAAATAACACTTTAGAGTAGCCTTCACTAAACCCACTAAACCAAACCCACTAAACCCACAGACTTGACTTTCTGTTCCCAAATTTTTATAGCAACCTTTATTTTTCCTCCACAGAATTTATCAAAATGCGTTAACATGTGTCTTCGTTTGGATTTCCCAGAACACATGCTGAGACAATTTCAGTTTAAGTATTTGATTTTGGAAGTGATCCCAGGAAACACTGTTTTGGATCAAAAGTCAATAAAGGGTATCTTATGAAATAAGTTACCACCATAGGGCAAGTGGAGCCTAATGTCTCTAGAGATTTCTGACAGAAAATGAGGAACACATCTCAAAACTATCCCAAATGAGGGGCAAGGAAGCTGGGGTATTTAGCTACCATGTCCCACCATGTCCCATGGTCAGACCTACCTGCTTGAGGACTACTTCCACCGAGATGAGTGCCTCAGCATGTAGGGCTTCCCTTATAAATGGACCAAGTATGCTCTCATTTCCAGAAACAAAAGCCCTTGGGCAGATATATAGTGATTAAATATAAACAGCCTTTTTTCACAAAGTACCAAGGCCTTGTGGATGGGCACTGAGAGGATTGGCCACACTGTATATTTAATAATTATTTAATGAATGTCCATCTTACCAACTGGACTTCACAAAATATGTCTGTTTTTGCTAACCAGTTATACACATTAAGGCTAGCACAATGCTTTGAACAAAGATAACACTTCATTAATATTTGCAGATGAGTACATTATTTTATGAAGGGAATTCTTTAACTTTTATCCTGGTTCAGAACACAGAATTTGGCTTCCAAAATCTTACAGCCACATTTTTTGGTATGATGCATTGTTTAAAACACTGGACACTTTACACACATTATGATGACTAGTATCAAAATGAAAGAATATATCAAGTGTTGGCAAGGGTTTGGAAGAATTGGAATCCTAGCTCATTGCTGGTGATAATGTAAAATGGTACAGCCACTGGGAAAAACAGCATGGCACATGCAGAACCAAATACACTGAAAGTGTTTACCATGGAAGCTGGCCTTTTCAAGATCTTTTGCTGGCTACAAAGAAACCCACATCTCATGATTTCATTCATGGGTTTTTTGTTTTTATTTTTTTGCAACAACATAGCTATCCATCATGAGAGGTAAATAGAAAACTTTAGACTCATCCTTTAAACTAGAAGACACTAGATAATGTAAACCTGAGCCACCTGCTATGAGGAAAGGTGATGTCTAGGTCTGCCATGGTTCTAAAATGAAGTGTTAAAACATTTCTGCCGTGTGATTAACAACTCAAACCACAGGATTAAATATTTTTAATATTTATTTATTTAGCATATAATGTATTACTTGCTTCAGCAGTACAGCTCTCTGAATCATCAGTCTTACACATTTCACAGCACTCACCATAGCACACACCTCCCCAATGACCATAAGCCAGCCACCTTATCCCTGCCTCCTCATGTCCCAGCAACCCTCAGTTTGTTTCATGAGATTAAGAGTCTTTTATGGTTTGTCTCCCTCCTGATCCCATCTTGTGTGAATTATTGTGTGATCTCTCTGAAATGAGGAATTTGAGAGGCAAGGCGAGCAGTTGTGGGGGCTAGGGCAGGAAAAAAAAATGAAACAAATATTTCTTTTAAGTCAGCACTAACCATAGTAATATTTTTAATTCAATTCAGAAAGTGTATCATTTTAAATATTTAAGAGAAATGTTGGTTATAGAAAGATGTTCAGAATTTAAGAATGACTGATGTTCAAGTAGCAACAATTTACACTATAATTTAGAATAGGGTTTCCACTTTTTTTTAACCTTTGACCCCTTCAACGATTTTTCCCAGCCCCAACCCCTAACAGTAGCAAGCACCAATCTGTTCTCTGTTAACTGTCATCTTTTGGGGGTAGGGGGTTAAGTGGGATTCTGTGTTTTAGATTCCACACAAGATTTGTCTTTCTCTCTACGACAGTTGGCACAATGTCCTCGAAGCCCAACCATGTTGCCAGAAATGGCAAGGTTACATTCTTTATAACTGAATAATATTCCATTATACATATCTACCACAATTTCTTTATCCACAAATGGACACCTAGGTTGTTTCTCTATCTTGGATACCATAAATAATGTTGTAATGAACATGGGAGTGTATTTATCTTTTTGACTTAATGCTTTCATTTTCTCCAAATACCAAGTGCAATTGATAGTCATTTGTCAGTTCTATTTTGACCCTCTGAGGAACTTCTACACTGTTTTCCACAGTGGCTTCACCAATCTACATCCCCACTAATGGTACACAACTGTTCCCTCTTCTCCACATCCTAGCCAACACTTATTATTTGTCTCTTTGATAACAGCCATTGTAACAGGTAAACTCACTGGGGTTTTTATGTACATTTCCCTAATGATTAATGATGCTGAGTATCTTCTCATGTGTCTACTGGCCATCAGTATGTCTTCTTTGGAAAAATGTCTATTCTGATCATCTGTCCATTTTTCTAAAATATTTTATTTTTAAATAATCTCTACACCCAATAGATGATTCGAAATCAAAACTCCAAGACCAAGAGTCACATGCTCTACCAACTGAGCCAGTTAGGCACCCCATCCTGCCCATTTTTTTATTGGATTGTAGGGTGTTTTTTTTTTTTTTTGCTACTGAGTCATATGACTTCCTTATACACTTTGTATATTATCACCTTATCAGATGTATGATTTATATTTCTCTCCCATTCAGTAGGTTCCCTATTCATATTGTTGATGGTTTAATGTGTAGAGGCTTTTTAGTATGATCGAGCCTTTACCTAGACTCAACAAGAAGAAAAGACAGGGTACTCAAAGTTAGAAATGAAAGAGGAGGTGTTACAGCTGATAACCCCAAAACACAAAGGATCAAGAGACTGCTATGAACAATTATACACCAAAAAATTGGAAAACCTACAAGAAGTGGACACATTCTGGGAACCATACATCTACTAAGACTGAAACATAATGAAATAGAAAATCAAAGCAGAGCAATTACTAGTAAGGAGATTTAAACAGTAATCCAAAACTTCCCACCAGACAGCTTCACTAGTGAATTCTACCAAACACCCAAAGAAGAATTAATACCTATCATTCTCAAACTCTCCCAAAAAGAGAAAAGAAATGAACTCTACCAAACGGATTTTATGAAGCCAGCATTATCCTGATAACAAAGCCAGACAAGGATGCCACAAGGAAAGAAAATTATAGGCCAATATCCTTGATGAACATAGATGCAAAAATCCCTAACAAAATATCAGCAAACCCAATTCAACGATGCCTTAAAGGATCATATACCATGATCAAGCAAGATTTATTCCAGGAACACAAGCATACTATTATATCCACACATCAGTCAATGTGACACACCACACCAACAAAGGACAAAAATAATATGATCATCTCAGTAGATGAAGAAAAACCATTTGACAAAGTTTAATGTCCATTCATGATACAAACTCTCAACAAAGTAGGTATAAAGGGAGGATACCTCAACAACATAAAGGCAAGACCATTTATATGACAAGTTCACAGCTAACATCATAGTCAATGGTGAAAACTCCAAGTCTTTCCTCTTCAATCAGGAATAAGACAAAAATGTCCATTCTCATCACTTTTTTTCAACATATTATAGGAGGTCCTAGCCAAGCAAGTAGGCAAGAAAAAAGAAAGAAAGAGCATCCAAATTGGAAAAAAGTAAAACTGTCACTATATGCAGATGGTATATTATACATAGGAAATCTTCAAAACCCCCATCAAAAACTGTTAGAACTCAAGCAGAGAAAGTCTATTATCATATGTTATCACTTACTTGTGGAACATAAGGACTAGCATGAAGGACATTAGGAGAAGGAAGGGGGAAATGAAGAAGAAATCAGAGGGGGAAAAGAAACATGAGAGACTGTGAACTCCAAAAAAAACAAACTGAGGGTTTTAGCAAAGAGAGCAATGGGGGGATGGGTTGGCCTGGTGATGGGTATTGAGGAGGGCATGGACTGCATGGAGCACTGGGTGTTATATGCAAACAATGAATCCTGGAACACTGCATCAAAAACTAATGATGTGCTATATAGTGACTAGCATAATAAAAACTTTTGAAAAAAGAACAAAAAAATTCACTAAAATTGTAGGATACTAAATCAATACACAAGAACCTGTTGCACTTCTATATACTAATACTGAAGTAGCAGGAAGAAATGAAGAAAACAATTCCATTTATAATTGCACACAATAAAAATATTTAGTAATGAATTTAGTTAAGGAGGTGAAAGACATATATATCAAAAACTTAATGTAAAACATTAATGAAAGAAACTGAAGATACAAACTAATGAAAAGATATCCCATGCTAATGAGTTGCAAGAGTCAATACTATTAAAACGTCCATACTACCCAAAGCAGTCTAGACATTTAATGCAATCCCTAAACATTTTTCAAAGAAACAGAATAATCATAAAATTTGTATGGAACCATATAAAACCATGAATAGCCAAAGCTATCTGTAGAAAGAAGAACAAAGTTGGAGGCATCAGACTCTAAGTTCAAGATATATTGTAGAGCTACAGTAATTAAAAACAGTGTGGCATTTCTGATACTCAGCCATAAAGAGTAATGAAATCTTACCATTTGCCACAACACAGATGGACCCAGAGGGTAAAATACAAAGGGAAATAAGTCAGAGAAAAACAAACACCATATGATTTCCCTCATATATGTAATTTAAGAAACAAATGAACAAAGAAATAAACAAACAAAAAGACAGGGGCGCCTGGGTGGCTCAGTGGGTTAGGTCTCTGCATTCAGCTCAGGTCATGGTCTCAGGATCCTGGGATTGAGCCCCACATCAGGCTCTCTGCTCAGCGAGGAGCCTGCTTCCCCCTCCCTGACTGCCTGTCTGCCTACTTGTGATCTCTCTCTCTCTCTCAAATAAATAAAATCTTTAAAAAAAGAAAAAGAAAAAGAAACAAACAAACAAACAAAAAAACAGACTCTTAAAGAACCAAGAGGCATTTGCCAAAGAGGAGGTAGATGGGGGTTTAGGTGAAATAGGTGAAGGGGATTAGGAGTATACTTATCCTGATGAACACTGAGTAATGTATAGAATTGCTGAATAACTATCTGTCTGAAAGTAGTATCACAATGAATGTTAATTATACCTGAATTTAAAGAACAGTATACTATTGCCACAAAAACAGACACACAGCTTAATCCAACAAGATAGAAACCCCCAAAATAAACCCAGATATATATGGTCAATTAATTTACAACAAAGGAGCCAAGAATATACAAAGGGGAAAGGACAGTTTCTGCTATAAGTAATGACAGGAAAACTGGACAGCCATGTTAAAGAATAAAACTCAACCACTATCTTATACCATTCACAAAAATTAACTCACAATGTAGGAACCTTATCTGGATCCCATTTCAATAAACTCTAAATTAAAAAGGAAATTTTAAGACATATGGGGAAATGTGAACATTGATAGAATACTTAATGATATTAAGGAAATACTAACTTTTAGGGATGAAAATGGTATCAGAGTTAATTTTTTTTTCAAGATTTTATTTATTTATTTGACAGACAGATCACAAGTAGGCAGAGAGGCAGGCAGAGAGAGAGAGAGAGAGAGGAGGAAGCAGGCTCCCTGCTGAGCAGAGAGCCCGATGCGGGGCTCGACCCCAGGACCCTGAGACCATGACTTGAGCCAAAAGCAGAGGCTTTAACCCACTGAGCCACCCAGGCGCCCCCAGAGTTAATTTTTTATATTCTTATTTTTTAGACATACAGACCAAAATACATATAAAATGATCTGTTAGTAAGGATTTGTTAAAAAGTGATATGTTGGGGCGCCTGGGTGGCTCAGTGGGTTGGGCCGCTGCCTTCGGCTCAGGTCATGATCTCAGGGTCCTGGGATCGAGTCCCGCGTCGGGCTCTCTGCTCAGCGGGGAGCCTGCTTCCTCCTCTCTCTCTGCCTGCCTCTCTGCCTACTTGTGATCTCTCTCTGTCAGATAAATAAATAAAATCTTTAAAAAAAAAAAAGTGATCTGTTGATGGGGTAGATGGTTGATGAACTAAGACTGGCAGAGAAGTGGTAAATGTTGATGCTGGTTATAGTACACAGGAATTCATTATATTCTTTCTACTTCTACATACTGCATACTATTCTCTCTGCTTCTGTATGTTTCCATAAAAAAGATTTTGAGGGGCGCCTGGGTGGCTCAGTGGATTAAGCCGCTGCCTTCGGCTCAGGTCATGATCTCAGGGTCCTGGGATCGAGTCCCACATCAGGCTCTCTGTTCAGCGGGGAGCCTGCTTCCTCCTCTCTCTCTGCCTGCCTCTCTGCCTACTTGTGACCTCTCTCTGTCAAATAAATAAATAAATAAATAAATAATTTTGAAAGAGTCAAGAGAAGGGGAGGAAATAACAAATTGAACAAGCCACACTGTATGAACCAAATGTGCAACCTGATTCAACCAAACCATTGGGAAAAGAATGGCATAATGGAATATTACTCAGCCATCAAAAAGAATGAAATCTTGCTATTTGCAGTGATGTTGATGGAGCTAGAGTGTATTATGCTAAGTGAAATAAGTCAGAGAAAGACAAATACCATATGCTTTCACTCCTCATATATGGAATTTAAAAAACAAAACAGATAAATACATGGGAAGGGGAAAAAAAGAGAGAAAGAGGAAAGCAAGCCATAAGAGAATTTTAAGGATAAAGAACAAGCTGAGGGTTGCTGGAGGGAGATGGGTGAAGGATGGGCTAAATGGATGATGTGAATTAAACAGGGCAACTTGCTATGATGAGTGCTGAGTGCTATATGTAAGTGATGAACTGCTAAATTCTACCCCTGAAACTAGTACTACACTATATGTTAACTAAAATTTAAATGAAAACTTGCAATATCAATAAAATAAAAAACTAAAAAAACTAAGAGTTAAAAAGAAACAGAACAAAAAGGATTACTCTTGAGGGTAATACCTCAAACCATAAAACGCCTATAAGAAAACATTGGCAATGATTTCTTCAACCTGACACTACATACAAAAGCAACAAAAGTAAAAGCCAAAGTAAGTAGTACTACTTCACTCTCTAATTTATCAAAATTCTATGAGTTATAGCTACTGGATCATTATAATCTGCACAGGCCTCTGTGCAATGGTCCCTACTGGTCTTTTTTTTCTGGAATTCCTATGCCCACCAGTATAACTAATAAATTTCTATTTTTAGAAATGCATCATTGGCCAGGACCCCTCAGTAATTATCTCTGCCCCCTGAGATACACTGGAATGTCTATAAAAACTACTGTTTTAATGTTAGCCACCATATTAGGATACAGATCCTTGTGTACAGGGAATGTGCATTGTTCATATTTATATCAGAGACTTTTATAGTGCCTAACTCACATATCTACATTTGTTACTTTCTTTATCCATTCCGTAGCTAAGTGTCTTTTAAAATAGTTATATAAAAATAAAATAAAAATAATTCATGTGTCTATATTTATGTTACCTTCTTTATCCATTCCATAGCTAATAATGTCTTTTTGTAAAAGATTTTATTTATTTATTTAACAGAGATAACAAGTAGGCAAAGAGGCAGGCAGAGCAAGAGAGGGGTAAGTGGGCTCTCTGCTCGGCAGAGAGACGCAGGGCTCGATCCCAGTACCCTGGGATCATGACCTGAACCGAAGGCAGAGGCCTAACCCACTGAGCCACCCAGGTGCCCCCTAATAGTATCTTTTTTTTTTTTCTTTTTTTTTTTAATATAATTTTTTATTTTTTATAAACATATATTTTTATCCCCAGGGGTACAGGTCTGTGAATCACCAGGTTTACACACTTCACAGCACTCACCAAAACACATACCCTCCCCAATGTCCATAATACCACCCCCTTCTCCCAAACCCCCTCCCCCCAATAGTATCTTTTTAAAATAATTATATAAAAATAAAATTAAAATAATTAAGATTTCTTTTTTTTCAAAATACCAATAATTTATCTTAACAGAAAGCTTTATTTAATCAAAAGATGCAGGTCAGTATGACAAAAAATCCTGCAGACATTTTAAAGGGGATTCATAATTTCAAATGTTTTGGAGGTTGACTACACTGTTCCTGTTTATTTTTCTTATTTTTGTATGGTAAGAATTTCCATCCAATAGTTAGGTAACATTCTCTGATTCAAATTTGTCATTGAAACTATGGTTAGATCAAATATAATTAGGGTAACTCTATTGGATCATATTCTGTTTATAAAAAAAAAAATCATCAGCTATTCCCTTTAGCCTTATCATCAAAATACATCCTAGATGTGTCAATTTCTAATTAGAATATCATCCTACACCAATCCAAGGTAATTAAAACTCTCCATCACATCTCACTATAACCACTCTAAATTGCTACAAAATATGTTCAAAAAGAAATCAAAGTGACCTCTCAAGTGACAAATGAAATTATGCCACACATGCTACTTACAATCTTTCAATGGGCTCCTATTTTAGTTAGAACAAAAGGCTAGCTCATTGCCAATGCCCCAAAGGACCTACCTTAAGACTATGGCTCTGTGGCAGTACTGTTAGACTCTTAATACCCAGCATTCTTAATCTTACCTTCCATGCTCCAGTCACAGTCTTCTTTCTATTACTCAAACCTGCCAAGTAGCCCCTACTACAAGGCCTTTGCATTTCCTTCCCTGTATTTTACCTTGTCTGGCTAATTCTTATGTTAAGTCTTGGCTCAAATTTAACCTCCACAAAGAAAGCCTGCCTACCTAACCACCCTCCATTATACTGTCTTATTTAATATTAGGCTTCTTGTATATCACTAGCTTTTACCTTTGTCTGAACCACCTCCCTACTTGAAAGCAAATTCCATGAGAGAAGTAATCTTTTTGTAGAATATACCCCTGGTTCCCCAGGAGCTACCACATTTCCCTAATACATTAAGAGGTTGCATGTGTATGAATGAAGATATAAACCAAAGTGGAAATAATATTAAACTGAGATTTGGAACATAAAGAGGGATAAGAAAGGGAAATTGCTTAAGGTTTCATTAACTGGGTGGGGGAAAATGAACAGCAGAAAAAAGGGAGGATGCAAGTAGACATGCAATCCCTTGAGGGGAAAAAATGTACAGGTAATATTATTTTCCACACTTTCATAGACTAGAGAAGGCTTAGAGCCATCTCAAGGTGTAAGTATAGGGTAAACAATACTTAAGAGTCTTTATGTATAGAGTATTTCTGACTAAGTCACTTTTCACTTGAGTGGTACCTATTATTTCATGGAAAGAGACTTAATTGCAATAATCATTTTTAGGATACCCTATTATAGACGATTTCCTACTTCTACTACTAGATAAGGCTTCACAACCACCACTATTCATTGCTAATGGTCCTTAAAGCATTTGGAAACTTGAACGGACAGAAAAGCAAGCAAGCTAAGTAGGGAAGATGGGATGTAGAGAGGAAGGTTATAAGGAAAATAAAAATTAGAGAAAAGCTAGTGGTAGTGACATTTATTGACAGTAGTAGACAGAGACAAAACTTCAGAAGTCCCCCCACCTTTTCTTATGAAAAGAGTAGCAGAGTGGTTTATTTTAGAACAGACAGATAAGGTGATTTTGTTTATTCTAATTCATGGGGAAGATGTGGTTGGCTAATAACAGAAAACAGGGTACTGACAAAGGCATTTTAATTTACCAGCCACAGTTATAACTCATTTTGGAGTGATAGCTTCTCTGATGATTAAACATAATATATTCTTGTGAGGAGTAAGTACTGAGAAAAGAACTGTCTATCCCCTATAAAAGCCTCTACTATCAGTCTCCTATCCCAGGATCTATATTTATACAGTGGAACCTTTTCAAGAGAAGTTAACAACAACCCTACAAACATTACAAAACTAAGATTTTTCTCTGAATTATCACCTTTTTCAACACTAACACCGTTATCATAATCATGGCTGACATTTATTGAACACTTACTATATGCCACTCTCACAAAGATTACCTCCTGGAATATTTACATCTACTTTGTGAGGTAAATACTATCATTACCCCCTGAGGAAACTGGTCTTAAAATGTATTAACTTGCTCAAGTGCACAGAGGTAAAAGTGTGACCCTTTAGCTTGCCTTCCTAAGAGCTTCATTAGGAAATACCTTGGAGTGTTAACCAGCTAAACTGAACCTAGCTATGAACAGGTACCCAAAGTTCGGTGAATCTGACACAGGAACAAGAGAATTAGGCATAAAGAGGAGACTCCAGGCTGATCAATTAAAATCTGTACTCTTATGATAAGAATGGAGAACGATACTAAGATAATTCAGATCAAATAAATAGTAGCTTTGAGTCTTAATAAGGTATAATATTGTTTAGGTCTCAATCCCATTTTGCAGACAAAAAACTGCCTTCTGTGGCCTATCAAAGCAAAAGCAATGCCTTCTTTACACACACATTTCACACATTTATATTTCTATCACTTTTATATTGAGTAACAATTTTTCAAGTATATACCATGTTCCATGGATGTCAGTTGAATAGCTCATCCAACCACTGGAAAAACTCTAAATTAGGCAAGATCAATTCACTTTTAAACTAATCATACCCAGTTTAGTGCACAGCATAGGAGCTAGACTAGAGTTAAAACCAGAGCTTTCTAACCTTCAGCAAAGTATTCAATTTCTTTGGGTTTCAGTTTCCTTGTTTGTAAAATAAGGATAATGGGGGCACCTGAGTGACTCAGTGGGTTAAGCATCTGCCTTCAGCTCAGGCCATGATTTCAGGGTCCTGGGGTCGAGCCCCACATCAGGCTCTCTGCTCAGCAGGGAGACTGCTTCCCCTTCTCTCTGTCTGCCGCTCTGCCTACTTGTGATTTCTCTATCAAATTATCAAATAAATAAATAATTTTTTTTTAAAAAAAATAAGGATAATGATAGTACCCACTTCATAATAATAATGAGAGGATAAAACAAGTAACATCCAAAGTGCCTGTTAAATATTTTGACAATTATCATTGCTACATTACTTTATGACTATGCAGGTTAGAAACAAGCTTTAAACACCTCTCCTTAAATTGAGTAGCTACTTCTTTACCATCTCGACTTATAAAATATTATGCTCTTATAAGTAAAAGGTATCCCACAAACAGTATTTTTTAAAAATCTTCCCATACTCTTCATTTTATTAAAATTTTAGTATATGTGCTGCTGAAGGAAGCACTATTTTTTTTCTACCTGTGCAACTGAATTCAGAAACCCACCATATTTTTAAAAAATACTTTTAATTTTTCAAAATAAGCTTGACAATTAATTTATTATTATCAACTGCTTTTTCATTAATGAAATAAAAATAGAAAAAGCAGGTCTCATGGGATATACAGCCTTCCATGTCAGGTTTCTTAAAATGTCATGAAGGAGAGTTTCTATTGGCACAGCTGTTTCAGACTCCTAAAATGACTGTCAAATGGTGATGGGAGTTAAGTTTATGATGACTATAACATAGCTTTAACAATCTATTTCTAACTACCCTTTCTTAAAATCACTTTAAGGTTCTGACTCCCAGTCCAACAATGAAGGTCTTTTGTTGTCTTCTAAATATTCAACTGTCTGTCACTCTGTTCACCATTTACATATGGTTCATCGAAAGTTGATGGCAACTTTACCCATCATTGCATATGGTCCATTAACAGTCGACAGCTGTCAGTAAGACAAGACTACTCAAGCCCTTCTCCAACCAAGAAGCTTTGACTAACGGAGGGAAGAAAGAGTCTGAACCAGCCACCTGCTGAGGCCATCTTAATCTTGCACTAATTAACTTTGTTGGCTGGAGTCCTCCTCTGCTACAAGAAAGAGGATGCAATTGAAAGAAAATGTTTGGATGTAATATCTGTCGGAGTAAATCTAGTTATGCTTTTAATAATTATCAACCACATTCATATGTATCAGCTCATTCATTTCAAAATATGTCTTCACCACTCTGTAGACATGCTCTTATTGGGGTAACAATTTAGAAACAACCTCTCATTTTGGTGAAGCTTAGAAAACATAATGCCCAAATTTAAAATGGCAGCCAACACACATACTGAGCACCTACTCTGTATGTAAGACTCTGCTGAGTGTGTTGAATTTTTATTTGATACAACCAGAAAAACAAAAGGCATAATTTTTAAAAGATTAAATAGTAGTATAGAGTATACTATATCATGTTAGTTTTCAGTGAGCTATGAGATAAGTAATTTCTAATGGAACCCAAGCAGGACCCCATTCTCTGGCTCAAGGTACTACATGACCTATGTAGTACATGGACTATCTGTGTCCTTTGTATTTATGAGTAAAATCTTAAGATGGGACAATGACACAGCAGATAATAATACTCAAGATACATTAGACCATAAAAATGGACAAAGAATTTGGTCAATGCTTTACAGCTACTAAACTCACTGAATAAAAAAGGGTGAGGATAAAATTTGTATTCTGAGATTCCCAATGAACTATAATTTTTGTGCTTTAGCTTATTTCTGAATAGTATTCTATGGCTTTGCATGACGGGGAAGCCTTTCCTTTATGTACACGGCTACTTCTGTTTCTATTTTTATAATTCGAATATATGAGATTCCCACAAACTGTCATTTACACAGTAAAGTTATTTACTTTACTTAAAGTTATTTCTGTACGGTGTTTTAATACTTTTTTTTTAATAGAGCACTTTGATTTAATTTTCTATCTATATTCCACTTTTGTCAATAACTCCAAGTCCTTTATGGCATTTTCCCCCTCCTATACAGGATCCAGTCTAAAATCAGATATTGCATTTAAAGACAGAATTCTTGGGATGCCTGGGTGGCTCAGTCAGTTAAGCCACTGCCTTCAGCTCAGGTCATGATCCCAGAGTCCTGGGATCGAGTCTGGCATCAGGCTCCTTGCTCAGCGGGGAGCCTGCTTCTCTCTCTGCCTCTGCCTGCCACTCTGCCTGCCTGCCTGTGCTCTTTCTCTCTCTGACAAATAAATAAACAAATAAAATCTTTTTTAAAAAAATAAAAGACAGAATCCTTATCTTGTAATCATCATATTAAAAATAGGTACAGGTAGGAATCAGGAATGGATCCAGGAGGGAATTTTGACAAGTCACAGAATGTATGCATGGTCTTTTTATTATTATTTTCAGTTACCCACTGTATAGTACCTCATTAATTTTTAATAGTTTTGAATGACAGAGTTATTTCTTTATCTCAATGGCTAAATCTGTTTCAAATATATCTATGCCAGACAGATGTGCCTATAAAGTAATATATACATAATTTATGACATTAAAAGAGAATATCTTTTAAATTGTTTTCCAAGGATAAATAACTTTTCATAGGCTTTTGCATAATGCAAAAAAGCATTAAAATGAATCCTTTCATCGTACTGATTGTTTATTAAAATAATTTCATCACAAATAATGTAGCAAGTTACTATTAAATAAAAATAGTGGTTATAACACTTAAGCTACATGTGTTGTATTTATTGTGATTAAACCCTGAATACCTCTTGTGAGGTCAATGTGAGAGCTCAGGGGAGATGTCTGTTTACCTGCAAAATGTCATGATATCCACTTTAAGTATTTTGATAGGTTTTCAGCTATGAAGTGATTCACTTTTTCCATCAAAATAAGTTTTCAAATCCCTGTCCCATTGCCATAATTCAGAGAAGATGTTGTTAAGAAGCTCAGAGCAGGATGCCAATCACAGCAAGAAATTTCCTACTCAGCGCCTTCAATTAGTGAGACACATATAAGGATATGATTATTACACTGAAGTTAAGGCCAGCTCTCTCCTTTGCCTTTATTCCAAATTGGCTAAATTCCGTCTACACAATTATTCCCACTCATATTCTTTCTCTTTCTCTCACCCACTCCCTTGCTCCTTCTCTCTCTCCATAAGCTATGGGCTTTCGTTCTGGCAGAAGCTAACCTGAGACAGCTGGGTTTTACAAGAAACTGGACAACCTGCTATCATGTTTAAGAACTAGAAAAGGCTCTGGCAATCACTGGGTTCAACTTTCTTATTCCGATTCAGAGGAAACTAAGCCAAAGCACTGTTTAGTTAAGTGCCAGAAACCCATCATACTATTAGTGACAGAGCCATCAACAGACTTCAGCGTTTTGTGCTTTCTGGTCCTGTTGCCATCATCACAAATGAATGCTTCATCCCTAAAAAGCTTTGACCATGTCAAAATTGTGCTACTGTCACTGTTGCTACTGCTGCTACCGCCGCCACCACCCTACAAACACTCCTTTAATAACCCCAAGAAAATAGAAGGTACTTAATATTTATTAATATGAAAACTTCTCCACATCTTTATATGGAGATATTTTTATCTACAAAACAAAGGTCACCTTTAATAAACACCCTCAGTTTAATTCTGGGAAAAAACGATGAATTATGTTTTAAATTGATCTACCACTGGGGCACCTGGGTAGCTCAGTTGTTCAGTTGTTCTTGATTTCAGCTCAGGTCATAATCTCAGGGTCATGCAATTGAGCCCCTCCTCAGGCTCTAGGTTCAGAATGGACTCAGCTTGATATGCTCTCCTTCCCTCTCCCCCTACCCTTGCCCCTCTATCCCCCTATCTAAATAGATAGATCTACCACAACTGTGCCTCCATCTAGAGGAAACGCAAAAGGTACCTTCATTTTATTTTTTTTTAAGATTTTATTTATTTATCAGAGAGAGAGAGGGGGAGAGAGCGAGCACAGGCAGACAGAATGGCAGCAGAGGCAGAGGGAGAAGAAGGCTCCCTGCTGAGCAAGGAACCCGATGTGGGACTCGATCCCAGGACGCTGGGATCATGACCTGAGCCAAAGGCAGCTGCTTAACCAACTGAGCCACCCAGGTGTCCCGAGGTACCTTCATTTTAAATCATTTTTTTTTAAATTCTAGACTATCCAATACTTATAAATCTTTAAATATTAAAAGATTATATCTCATAAAAAGTCTAGAAGATATAAAATCTAGGGGACAAGACCTTCTTAAATGAGACTATAGATCTAGAAAACAGACATATTTACTAAACAAAAAAATTGTAAGGCTACTGATTGAGAAAAGACCTAAACAAATTCAAAGCAAGTGACAGATTTGAAAAATCATTTCAAATGCAGAAGGCAAAGCTAAATCTGCAATATACAAAGTGCACTGACAAACTGACAAAACAGGAACCAAGAGACAAGAGATTTAAATTGGATAATTTACAAAAGACCAACAAATTTATAAAAAGTTCAAACGCCAGTCATCAAGCCAATTTAAAGCAACAATGACTACTCACTCTATAACTATCTCACTAGCATAAATATAAACAAGTCTCTCACACCTCTTGCTATGGAAATAAACACAAATGCTCTCTCATACATACTGGTAGTAACAGAAAATATTATACCTTTCTTTTTAAAAGCAATCTGGTTAAATAGGTGATGAGGATTAAGGAGTGCACTTTTAATGAGCACCAAGTGTTATATGTTAAGTGCTAAATCACTAAATTACACACCTGAAACTAACACTACACTGTTAACTGGAATTTAAATAAAAACTTTTTAAAAAATTTAAAAAACAACCTATAAATAACTATTTAAAATTTTTAAAGACTTTTATATCCTTTAACCAATCATTTTCACATTTTGGAAACTATTCCATTAGTACAGAATTATTTAAGGACATAAATTCAAGGATATTTACTGCAGCAACATTTGTGGTGCCCAAGCCTAGAAGTAATGTGCCTAAAATAGAGCACAAATTGTGCTGCTTCACCATGGAATATTATGAGCATACGGGCAAGACAAAAACATTAGAATTAAGTCTGTTGACTTAAGAGTCCCATGAGTTATTACGGAGTGAGAAAACCAAGATGAGGAAAAGCCAATATTGTATAATCCAATTTTTCTAAAAAGCAGTAAAACTATAATTCCTAAATAAAAACATAAGTGCATAGAGGAATACACACCTGGTTAAGAATACACTCTGACTTTGTTGGCGGGGGGGGGGGGGGTGGCATTGCAAGGGGTGGCTAATTTTCATGAAAAGGGAAAGGAATGGAGAGAGAGGAGCCCAGCAAGAAACAAATAAAGGGGGGCACCTAGGTGGCTCAGTGGGTTAAAGCCTCTGCCTTCGGCTCAGGTCATGATCCCAGGGTCCTGGAATCTAGCCCCACTTCCGGCTCTCTGCTCAGCAGGGAGCCTGCTTCCTCTTCTCTCTTTCTCTGCCTGCTTCTCTGCCTACTTGTGATTTCTGTCTGTCAAATAAATAAATAAAATCTTTAAAAAAAAGAAGCAAATAAAAGGGAAAAGAAGGTTGTAATTAAAGTCCTGCATTTGTGTAAAATTATATACTTATAAAGAAATTAAACAAAATATTCAGGTTAAATTTTAAAATATCTTCCAGGGAAAATCACACTATCATTTTTGTCACAGACTCTGCTTTAAAGTATTTTATTCTTGGGATGCCTGGGTGGTTCAGTGGGTTAAGCCTCTGCCAGGTCATGATCTCTGGGTCCTGGGATCGAGCCCTGCATCAGGCTCCCTGCTTAGCAGGGAGCCTGCTTCCCACCCCCCTCTCTCTGCCTGCCTCTCCACCTAGTTCTGATCTCTGTCTGTTAAATAAAGAAATAAAATCTTTTTAAAAAATAAAGTATTTTATTCTTAAACTCAATAGAATATTTAACCAAATTACTTTATTTGTACTACTCCATTTATTAGGGCCACAGAATGCATTAAACACTATGTATATATACTGCTAGTTTGTTTTTAACAGTGTTTTATTTGAAGATCAATAAATTCCCTAAGTTATATCTCAATGTCCAGGTCAGTGTCCAACTTACATATGTAAATACCATCAAAGGAGGGCCCTCTTGAATCCTCAGAACCTTCCATCATTGCTTTCAGAGTAAACAGCAAAGAGTTGCTGAATTTGTAGAATGAATGACTATGTGAGTATTTTTATGTATCCATACAAATGAGACTTTAAAGATGATTAAGTAACACACGGATTAGGGCAAATTTTCATTATCCTATTTTTTACAAATAGAAAACAAAATCCTAGAGAATTCTAAAAATTTCCAGATTCCAACTTACAGGGCAAAATAAGAGTTTTACATATTTAACAACAGAGTCATGTGGTATTACTTAATGTGGACTACTGTCAAGGATAAAAATATGGGTTAGGCAGTCAGATTGCCAGGATTCTAATTCTTGTCCTTCCACTTAATAACTATGACCTTGGCAAAGTTCTCTGTGCCTCCTCTATAAAATATTACAAGACTCATATGAAGCATTACAGACACAAAGAACCCCCAACAAAGAATATAGCATGTGGCAAAAGCTTAATAAACTATTGCCCAATACTACTAATAGTGAAGCAACAAATAAAAATACTAATGATAGAGTCCCTAGCATCTGTTTCCCAGTTGACAATGACTTTTTTTTTAAAGATTTTGTTTATTTATTTGACAGACAGAGATCACAAGTAGGCAGAGACACAGGCAGAGAGGAGGCAGAGAGGAGGCAGAGAGGAGGAAGCAGGCCCCCCGCCGAGCAGAGAGCCCGATGCAGGGCTCGATCCCAGGACCCTGAGATCATGACCTGAGCCAAAGGCAGAGGATCAACCCACTGAGCCACCCAGGTGCCCTGACAATGACTTTTATGTAAAAGAACACTGTGCCAGGGTCCATATGGAATACTTCACTTAATCAATACACAACTCAGGAACAGATCTGAAGAATGGGGACAGGACTGAGCCCAAATTAGAACTGACCCAAGAAGTCTAGAAACGGGACACCTGAGTGGCTTAGTCAGTTAAGTGTCCACCTTCAGCTCAGGTCATGATCCCAGGGTCCTGGGATCAAGCAACACATTGGGCTCTGCCTGGAGGTGGGAGCAGGGATTCTGCTTCTCCCTCCCCATCTGCCTGCTGCTCTGCCTATTTGTACTCTCTGTTAAATAAAAATATAAAATCTTTAAAAAAAAAAGAAGTCAAGAGACACACAATTTTAAGTAAAATTAAAAAACCCTAACAGGAATGGATAGACAAGCAGACACCAAAGGTCAGGATGAAATAATGGTTTAAAACAAGGCAGATCAAAAGTAGAATCCAGTAAGCATGATAACCAGAGAACTCAACAATGAGAGAAAAAATGACAGTGTGCTTCAATGCCTAGGCAACTGCCTCTTGATGGAAATTCTGGATTAGTGAGAAAGTTCCTTGCCTTTCACCTTATAGCCAGCAAGACACTCTTAATCAGCCAATTAAATCAGGATGTGAGTACTACTGAATTAGTTAAGAAGCACAGGGATAAATGAAGTGTACTAAAAAGTCCCATAATATGAGTAACAATACTTATAATTATTCTATATATTAATCTTTATTTGTTTTTTGAATTGTCCAAAGAAGGTACACCTGTACCCTCTGTTAATCTTAGATAATAAGCACAATTTTCATCAACTGCAGTGCATTCTTCAGACCCCAAATAATAAGATAAAACCTCTGCAGTTCACACTGCCTATGTGTTGAACTGCAAAATCTTGATTTTTTTTTTTAAAGTAGAAGGTGGGAAGCAATAACCTCATGCCTGCCTGGTAGATGGGAAAGAGTGAGTAATATGTTAAGACAATTTTCAGCAGAAAAAAATAAGAGTGGTGCTTAATTTATTAAATTAAAATACTTACTCAGTCTCATTGAAAACAAATGTGATCAAAACTCTGGAGGTTGGGGTGAGGGAGCAAGATGGAGGAGGAGTACAAGACCTAAATTTTGTCTGGTCTCAGGACTTCAGTTAGATAATTATCAAACCATTCTGAACACCTACAAACCCAAAAGGACACTGAAGAAAAGAATAGCAACAATTCTATGAACAGAAAAGCAACCAGGGGCGCCTGGGTGGCTCAGTGGGTTAAGCCGCTGCCTTCGGCTCAGGTCATGATCTCAGGGTCCTGGGATCGAGTCCCGCATCGGGCTCTCTGCTCGGCAGGGAGACTGCTTCCCTCTCTCTCTCTCTGCCTGCCTATCCATCTACTTGTGATTTCTCTCTGTCAAATAAATAAATAAAATCTTTAAAAAAAAAAAAAAAAGAAAAAGAAAAGCAACCACATTCTGGAAGGCAGGACATGTGGAGAAGTGAATCCGAGGTGATATATGGGAAGATATACCTGGGAGCAGGGAGGAGCCTCTGTCAGCTGGAACAGTGAACCACAAAATCAGAACTTTTAGAAATCTGCTCTGTGGAGGGACATTGATCCAGGGTTAAGCAGGGGTGGAACCCTCACTAGGACAGTGTGGTCTCAGGACCTGATATGCTGTCTACAAGAAACACATTTTAGTCCCCAAAACACTTCCAGATTTAAAGTGAGGGGTGAAAAACAATTTACCATGCTAATGGACATCAAAAGAAAGCTGGGATGGCAATCCTTATATCAGATAAATTAGATATTAAGCCAAAGACTATAATAAAAGATGAGGAAGAACACTGTATCATACCCAAAGGGTCTGTCCAACAAGACCTAACAATTTTAAACATCTATGCCCCTAACATGGGAGCATCCAATTATATAAACCAATTAATAACAAAATCAAAGAAACACATTGACAATAATACAATAATAGGAGGGGACTATGACACTCCCCTTACTGAAATGGACAGATCATCCAAGCAAAAGATCAACAAGGAAATAAAGACTTCAAATGACACACTGGACCAGATGGACATCATAGATATATCAGAACATTCCATCCCAAAATAACAGAATACACATTCCTCTCTAGTGCACATGGAACATTCTCCAGAACAGGTCACAGATCAGGTCTCAACCAGTACCAAAAGATTGGGATCATTCCCTGCATATTTTCAGACCACCATGCACTGAACTGGAACTCAGCCACAAGAGGAAAGTTGGAAAGAACTCAAATACATGGAGGCTAAAGAGCATCCTACTAAAGAATGAATGGGTCAACCAAAAAATGAAACAAGAATTTTAAAAAATTCATAGAGGGATGCCTGGGTGGCTCAATGGGTTAAAGCCTTAGGCTCAGGTCATGATCCCAGGGTCCTGGGATAGAGCCCCACATTGGGCTCTCTGCTCAGCAGGGAGCCTTCTTACCCCCAAACCCCCGCCTGCCTCTCTGTCTACATGTGATCTCTGTCAAATAAATGAATAAAATCTTTAAAAAAAATTCATAGAAACAAATAAAAATGAAAACACAACTGTTCAAAATCTTTGGAATGCAGCAAAGGTGGTCCTGAGAGGAGAGTATATAGCAATACAAACCTTTCTCAAGAAACAAGAAAGCTCTCAAGTACACAACCTAACAATGCACCTAAAGGAGCTAGAGAAAGAACAGCAAAGAAAGCCTAAATCCAGCAGGAGAAAAGAAATAATAAAGATCAGAGCAGAAATCAATGAAATACAAACCAAAAGAATGGTAGAACAGATCAACAAAACTAGGAGCTGTTTTTTTGAAAGAATTAATAACATTGATAAACCTATGACCAGACTTATCAAAAAGAAAAAGGACCCAAATTAATAAAATCATGAATGAAAGAGATCACAACCAACACCAAAGAAATACAAACAATTATAAGACCATATTATGAGCAACTATATGCCAGCAAATTTGACAATCTGAAAGAAATAGATGCATTCCTAGAGACATATAAACTACCAAACTAAAACAGGAAGAAATAGAAAACCTGAACAGACCCATAACCCATAAGGAAATTGAACGAGTAAGCAAAAATCTCCCAATAAACAAGAGCCCAGGGCCAGATGGCTTCCCAGGGGGATTCTACTAAACATATAAAGAAGAATACCTATTCTCTTAAAACTGTTCCAAAGAATAGAAATGGAAGGAAAACTTCCAAACTCATTTTATGAAGCCTGCATTACCTTGATCCCAAAACCAAAGACCCCATCAAAAAGAAGAATTACAGACCAATATTCCTGATGAACATGGATGCCAAAATTCTCTCCAAAATACTAGCCAATAGGATCCAAAAGTAAATTAAAGGGATTATTCACCACGACCAAGTGGGATTTATTCCTGGGCTTGCAAGTTCAGTTCAACATCCACAAATCAATCAATGTGATTCAATACTTTAATAAAAAAAGAACGATAACCATGTGATACTCTCAATAGATGCAGAAAAAGCATTTGAGGGGTGCCTGAGTGGCTCAGTGGGTTGAGGTTTCTGCCTTCAGCTCAGGTCATGATCCCAGAGTCCTGAGATCCAGCCCTGCATCAGGCTCCCTGCTCAGCGGTGAGCCTGCTTCCCCGCTCACTCTCTGCCTGCCTCTCTGCTTACTTGTGATCTCTGTCAAATAAATAAATAAAATATTAAAACAATTTAAAAAAGAAGGGGCATTTGACACAGTCCAGTATCCTTTCTTGATCAAAACTCTTCACAGTGTAGACATAGAGGGTACATACCTCAATATCACCAAAGCCATCTATGAAAAAACCCACAGTGATTATCATTCTCAATGGGGAAAACTGACAGCTTTTCCCCTAATGTCAGGAACGTGGCAGGGATGTCCACTATCACCACTGCTATTCAACATAGTCCTAGAAGTACTAGCCTCAGCATTCAGACAACTCAGACAATAGTATGAAATAAAGGGCACCTGAATTGGCAAAGAAGTCAAACTCTCACTCTTTGCAAATGATATGATACTTTATGTGAAAAACCCAAAAGATTCTACTCCAAAACTGCTAGAACTCATACAGGAATTCAGTAAAGTGTTCAGATACAAAATCAATGAACAGAAATCAATTGCACTTCTATATGCCAATAACAAGACAAAACAGAAATTAAGGAGCCAATCCCATTTACAATTGTACCCAAAATCATTAGATACCTAGGAATAAATCTAACCAAAGGCATAAAGAATCTGTACTCAGAAAATTATAGAAAACTCATGAAAGAAATTGAGGATGACACAAAGAAATAGAAAAACATTCCATGCTCATGGATTGGGAGAGTAAATATTGGGAAAATGTCTACGCTACCTAGAGCAGTCTACACATTTAATGCAATCCCTATCAAAATACCATAATTTTTAAAAGAAATTGAACAAATAATCCTAAAATGTATATGGAGCCAGAAAAGACCCTAAATAGCCAGAGGAACATTGAAAAAGTAAACCAAAGCTGGCGGCATCACAATTCCAGACTTCTAGTTCTATTACAAAGCTGTCATCAAGACACAGAGATCAATGGAACAGAATAGAGAGCTCAGAAATGGACCCTCAACTCTATGGTAAACTAATCTTCGACAAAGCAGGAAAGAATGTCCAATGGAAAAAAAGACAGTCTCTTCAAAAAATGGTATTGGGAAAACTGGACAGCCACATGCAGAAGAATGAAACTGGACCATTTTCTTACACCACACACAAAAAGACTCAAAATGGATGAAAGACCTCAATGTGAGACAGGAATCCATCAAAATCCTTGAGGAGAACACAGGCAGCAACCTCTTCGACCTCATCTACAGCTATTTCTTCCTAGAAACCTCATCAAAGGCAAGGGCAGCAAGGCCAAAAATGAACTATTGGGACTTCATCAAGAATAAAAGCTTTTGCCCAACAAAAGAAACAGTCAATAAAACCAAAAGACAACTGACAGAATGGGAGAAGATATTTGCAAATGACATGTCAGATAAAAGGCTAGTATCCAAACTCTATAAAGATCTTATCAAACTCAACACCCAAAGAACAATTTATCCAGTCAAGAACTGGGCAGAAGATATCAACAGACATTTCTGCAAAGCAGACATCCAGATGGCCAACAGACCCGTGAAAAAGTGCTCCAAATCATTCGGCATCAGGGAAATACAATCAAAACCACAGTAAGAAATAACCTCACACTGGTCAGGATGGCTAAAATTAACAAGCCAGGAAATGACAGGTGTTAGCGAGGATGAGGAGAAAGGGGAACCCTCCTATGCTGATGATGGGAATGCAAGCTGGTCCAGCCACTCTGGAAAACAGTATAGAGTTTCCTCAAAACACCAAAAATAGAGCTACCCTATGACCCAGCAATTGCACTACTGGGTATTTAGCCTAAAGATATAAATGAAGTGATCCGAAGGAGCATGTGCACCCCAACGTTTATAGCATCAATGCCCACACAGCCAAAGTATGGAAAGAGCCTAGATGTGCATCAACATATGACTGGATAAAGAAGATGTGGTGTGTGTGTGTGTGTGTGTGTGTGTGTGTGTGTGTGTGTCTCACACACACACACACACACACACACACACACACCCCGAATGGAATATTATGCAGCCATCAAAAAGTGAAATCTTGTGGGGCGCCTGGGTGGCTCAGTGGGTTAAGCCACTGCCTTCGGCTCAGGTCATGATCCCAGGGTCCTGGGATCGAGTCCCACATCGGGCTCTCTGCTCAGCGGGGAGCCTGCTTCCTCCTCTCTTTCTCTGCCTGCCTCTCCCCCTATTTGTGATCTCTCTCTCTCTCTCTGTCAAATAAATAAATAAATAAATTCTTTTAAAAAAAAGTGAAATCTTGCCATTTGCAATGACATGGATGGAACTAAAGGCTATAATGCTAAGAGAAATAAGTTAATCAGAAAAAGACAATTATCATATGATCTCTCTGATGTGAGGAATTTGAGAGGCAGGGCTGGGGGTTGTGGGGGAAGGGCAGGAAAAATGACACAAGACAAAACCAGAGAGGGAGACAAATCATAAGAGACTTAATCTCACGAAACAAACTGAGGGTTGCTGGGGGGGAGGGTTGGGGGGGATGGGGTGGTCTGGGCAATGGACACTGGGGTGGGCTGGGCTATGGACACTGGGGTGGGTATGTGCTATGGTGAGTGCTATGATTTGTGTAAGACTGATGGATCGCAAACCTGTACCCCTGAAACTAATAATACATTATATGTTAACTAAAAAGTCTTGCTTTGGGGAAGGCCTCAAAAAAAAAAAAATAACTGGGGTACCTGTGTGGCTCAGTGGGTTGAGCCTCTGCCTTCGGCTCAGGTCATGATCTCAGGGTCTTGGAATCGAGCCCCACATCAGGCTCTCTGCTCAGTGGCGAGCCTGCTTGCCTCTATCTCTCTGCCTGCTGCTCTACTTGTGATCTCTGTCAAATAAATACATGAAATCTCAAAAAACAAAACAAAATCAAAAAACCTCCATAGGCTTGGGAAGAAAGGACAAAGACCAATATAAGCATATACTGTAGGACTGAAATAAAGCAGCTACTTGGCGGTGGCCTATATGAGAAGGCAGGAAAGCAAAGTGCAGCTAAGGAGAATGTTCTCTGGTTTCCTGGGTAACAGAAGTCAAAGACAGCAAGGAATGGAGCTGAGAAAGGTGCTTCCAGAAGAAAAATAAGAAAAATGCCACCACACGAGACTCTGCAGGAAGATAACAGGACATGCTCAACAAGTGTAGCTGGGCAGGTATTCAACCCAATGTTGGAAAGATGAAGTAATCCAAAGTCCTGATGAATTATTTTTGGAAATGTATTTCCTCGGTAGGTACACACAGTTACTTAACCAGCATTCCTTGTCTTATATAATTGAAAATAGAGGATATGCATTTAGTGCCTTCAAAGAGAAAGAGATGGGTGCTATACATAGGAAAGAACTCAACAGTTGAATCACAGAGTAGGACTTCCTGCTGACAAATGAAGGATCTGAAGCATCTCTGGGTCAGTAACACCGACACTGCTGGTTCCTTCTGTAAGTCATCATTGTTATTCCAGACACAAGCTGCCCTAATAATCCTATCAAATTCACTTGAACTCAATTCAGTAAAAGAAAATTAAAAAGACTCATCCAATTTGATACTTGAAATACCTGCAAATGGGCAAAATGTGTTTTATTGCCATTCTAAAGCAGGGTTTCGTCAAAATGCTAGGATCAGTTCGGGCCTTGAGACGACTTTCCCTGGAGTTAATTGCTACACGAAATAGAGACATTTTATAACAAAAGCATAATGAGGTAATCACAACAATTTTTAAAAATCAACAATTTAACCGTGGTAGTTTGGATGGACAGCACATCTGCAGATGGCTTAAAGAATAGCACATCATTAAAGGCATATACTTTTTTTTTTTTTTTAAGTGAAGAGAAAAGGACTGTCCTGTTGATTTCCTGTTGGATGGCAAAACATAGTTTTGGCAGTGCTGCCTTGTGAAGGGTTGTTTACCTCTTGGAAAAGGGTTTCCTATTAGACATGTACTGAATATGTTTCAATGTCACAGAACAGTGTCAGCTGTGTAGCTGCCAAAAATGACATCAATTCTCACCCCCACAAAGACAGACATTGTTAGGGATACCATTAATGAGGCACACACTTTTTCTTTCCTCTACTTTTCCTCTACGGAGTAAGAGATCAAGGCATTCTAGTGGAATTATCTTCCCAGAGAATAAGAAACACTTAAAAGAACTGAACCACAAAGGTTTTAAACAATATAAAACTTAATGGGGAAAAAATGATAGCAACGGATGCAATGACAAAATTTTCACATAAGAATACAGAGACATAAATAGAAATACATGCAGCCACATGTGTGTATACACACACACATACACTGTTCTCAAAAAGTATTTACTAAATGAACTGTATTTTAATCCTTTCAAACTATATGGCACATTCATTATGCATTTTTTATGTCACACTGCCTGATTTGAATATTACATACGAATGATGAACACTCAGTAAAGGTTTTCCTATCCTCTATGCTGCATATTACTAATTAATAAAATCTACAATTATTTATTTTTGAAGAAATGTTATATGCCTATAATTTTTTTATGCCTATAATTTTTTAAGTAGTTTCTATCGGCCAGGTTCTTTTACTACATATATAAATTACTATAATGTAATGGCTACAAGCTAGTTATGATTATCCTCTTACATTACTAAGGAGGAAACAGAGTTCAGAAAGATCACTGCAAGGGACCAGAGTCACTTAACAAGCAAATGGTAGGGGCGCCTGGGTGGCTCAGTGGGTTAAGCCGCTGCCTTCAGCTCAGGTCATGATCTCAGAGTCCTGGGATTGAGTCCCACGTCGGGCTCTCTGCTCAGCGGGGAGCCTGCTTCCCTGTCTCTCTCTCTGCCTGCCTCTCTGTCTACTTGTGATCTCTCTCTGTCAAATAAATAAATAAAATCTTTAAAAAAAAAAAAAAAACAAGCAAATGGTAAACCTGGGATTCAAAACCTATTCTTTCTGATTTCAAAACTTGTACTTACTCTCTACTATCACTGGCCACTCATTACCACTAATATACTATCTGCATAATTCCAACACCAAAAAAATACTAATGAGGTATTAATTAACCCTAGGAATTAGCTGTTAAATGAGTATCTGACCTGAAATTCCTCAACAGTACATACACAATGGAAAAGGCTGGAAGGAAAGGAGACGGAATAAGGAAAGAGAAATAAGTGTTTTCTTTCATTAATTTATCAAATATTTACTTAGTGACAATGATTTTCCAGACTCTAATAGGAGAAACAATGGTTAGGAAAATGATTCAGTCTCTCACCTCACAGAATCTATAAACAAGTGTAGGAAATTGTCATTAATCAAATAATCACACAGCAACGTGTAAAATTTTCACTCTGTTAGTGCCACCTGGTAGAGGTATATGGCATTACTTAAGGTGTGTAAAGGTGTGTAAAAGGGCATGTGATGTAGTCAGGGTGGTCAAGGAAGGCTTGCCTGAAGATATAATAACAAAGAAAAAAATCCTTACTAAATAGATGTTAACATGGAGAAAAGGGAATGTGTTCCAGACAATGGGAACTATATGTTCAAAAGCATGAGGATGTATAGGTGTTGAGGACTGAAAGCAGCTAGTGAAGCTAGAATGTGGTGAATGAGACGGAGGATGGGGGAGATAAAGCTGAACACGCAGCTGGTGCTAGGTCTTCTAAGATTATTTAAGGAGTATTGAATTTCCCCTAAGAGCACCTGGAAGCCATTGAAGGTCATTGACTATCTGAAGATCTTTGAAAATGACTGACGTTAATTGTAAGGATAGGACACTGAGAGCACATTTAGAAGGCTATTGCAATCATCCAGTCAAGGGCAGGAGCTTTGGATTAGGGTGATAGCAGTAGAAACTTAGAGAAGTGAAGAAAATTTAGAGATATTTAGGACATTGTAGCTATGGTTATTGTTATAGTTGTTGGCTGTGGTTATAATTCTGGTTATGGTTACAATTATGGTTATAGTGTGTTTATGCACAGAGGGACTAAGGATTTTTAAAAAAAAAAAAAAGGACTCCGTTTTCTTGCTTGACAAACAACACATGGCTGTTACTCATTGAAGGAAGCCACAGAAGATGGGACTTGCTGGAGTTGATCATGTGTTATGACCTTCACATGTAGAGTTCACTGTACCTTTGAAATATTCAAAAGGAGATATAGGTTAGGTAGTTGTTCGGCTCTATGGTCTTGGAGCTGGGAGACAAGGCCTGCCTAGTAAGAGAAAGACTGCAAGTCCAATGTAAATAAGTAGTATGGCAGTCATGAGAAGTGTTCACCAAATCTTTCCAGGTCTCTGTCCTCTGCGTACATGGTAGGGTTGAACAACCTAACCTGCAATTTATCACTCAGGGGATTTCCAAAAAAAGAAAACACTTTAACATTTCAACATAGGGAATTTAATGCAGGGAATTTTTTTACACAGTTGCTGAAAGAATTGATAGTCCAAATAAAGGATGGAAAGCAACAGAGGACAACTCTGCAACATCCTCAGAAGAGAGTCAAAGAGAAAGTAGAATTACCAGACCCCAAAAGCCACTTGGGGGAAATGGAACCACATTCTTCTGGGTGGCTCAGATCTGTCTGTTAGCAGCTGCAATCAGAAAAGTTGCTGCTGCCGCTGATGCCCTCCAAAACTGAAATCATCTAGTTTCTCTACTCCTCCAGCCTTCCATTCTCCCACCTCTATTTCCCAATGGCCAAAGCGCCTGGAAGTCAAAGAGCAAGACAACTTGGAAAACAGGTCCCTTAGAAAACCAACACAAGGTTGAGAAGGATTAAAAATGGACTCAGAGCAAACAGGCAAAAGACTGGCACAGTGTGGTCCTTCACTAGTTCTGGTCAATGAGTTGAGAGCACAAGATGACACTTTCAGAATAATTACAAATGGGAGACTCTCTAATGCTCTTCCTTTTGTCTTAAAAACCAGCAACATTCCAGATAACTTCTCCATTAACCAGGGTCCAAGAATGAATACAATACAGAGGAGAGGCCCAGCCAACCCATAAAAGAAGTATAGCATATAACCTGTGTGAAAAAACAGTCTGTCTCTATTAAGCCACTGAAGTTTGGGGATGCGAAAATTGTTTGCTACTCACAGTATGAACTAGCCTATACTGAAAGATACAAAAATTACAAGTGGGGTCACGGTATCCTTTAACTTTAAAGTACTCACCCGTAACCACTGATGAAATTGATATTGAAAGCTGGGATTATCATCTAAATCATGCAGTGAGGACTGATCAGGTTAATCAGTTGTTAACAAGAATTTAAAATGCAGATAAGGGGCACCTGGGTGGCTCAGTGGGTTAAAGCCTCTGCCTTCAGCTCAGGTCATGCTCCCAGAGTCCTGGGATCAAGCCCCGCATGGGGCACCTGAGTGGCACAGTCACTTGAGACTCCAACTCAAAAATACTAATTCAAAGGAATATATGCATCCCTATGTTTATAGCAGCATTATTTACAATATCCAAGATACGAGAGATGCCCAAGTATCCATCAACTGATGAATGTGTAAAGAAAAGGTGGTGTATATATACACACAACGGAATATTATTCAACCATAAAAAGAATGAAATCTTGCCATTTGCAATGACATGGATGGAGCTACAGTATATAATGCTATGTTGAAGTAGGTTGGTCAACTACAAATATCCTGTTTTCTCTCATATGTGAATTTTAATGAACAAAACAAGGGTACCTGGGTGGCTCAGATGGTTAAGCATTTGCCTTCAGCTCAGGTCATGATCTCCAGGTACTGGGATCAAGCCCCATATTAGGCTCCTGGCCCAGTGGGGAGTTGCTTCTCCTTCTGCCTCTCCACTGTGCTCATGCTCTGTTTCTCTCCCTCAAAATGAATAAATTTTTTTTTTTAAATAAAACAAAGAAACAAGGGAAAAAAGAGACAAACCAAGAAAGAGACTCTTATTTTATTTTTTAAAGATTTTATTTTAGAGAGACCGAGCAAGCAAGCATGAGCAGAGGGAGAAGGAGAAGCAGATTCCCCACTAAGCAGGGAGGTCAATGCAGGGCTCGATTTCAGGACCCTGGGATCACAACCCGAGCCAAAGGCAGACATTTAACTGACTGAGCTAGCCAGGCACCCTCATGTAACTTTTTATTATGTTCAGTGAGCCAGCATATAGTGTATCATAAGTTTTTGTTATAGTATTGAATGATTCATTATTTGTGTATAACACCCAGTGCCCATCCCAACACGTGCCCTTCTTAAAACCCACCCCCCTCCCTTCCGTAACCCTCAGTCTGTTTCCCAGAGTCCAAAGACTCTCATGGTTTGTCTTCCTCTCTGATTTCTTCCCATTCAATTTTCTCTCCCTTCCCCTGTGGTCCTCTGCACTATTCCTTATGTTCTAAATGAGTGAAACCACATGATAGTTGTCTTTCCCTGATTGAATTATTTCACTTAGCATAATCCCCTCCAGTTCCATCCATGTCCATGCAAATGGTGGATACTCGTCCTTTCTGATAGCTGAGTAATAATCCATTGTATGTCTGTAGTATATCTTCTTTATCCATTCATCTGTTGAAGAGCATCTTGGTTCCTTCCACAGTATGGCTATTGTGGGTATCGCTGCAACGAACATTGGGGTGCATGTGCCCCTTCATTTTACTACATCTATCTCTTTGGGGTAAATACTTAGCTGTGAAATCACTGGGTCGTAGGGTAGCTCTCAAGGAAACTTCATATTGTTTTCCAGAGCAGCTGTACCAGCTTGCATTCCCACCAGCAGTGTAATAGGATTACTCTTTCTCCACAACCTTGCCAACACTTGTTTCCTAACTTATTTTGGCCATTCTAACTGGTGTAAGGTGTTATCTCATTGTGGTTTTGATTTGTATTTCCTTGATGGCCAGTGATGTTGAACATTTTTTCCATGTGTCTGTTACCCATTTGTAGGTCTTCTTTGGAGAAGCATCTGTTCATGTCTTCTGCCTATTTGATTTGTATTTTGGGTGTTGAGTTTGAAAAGTTCTTTATAGATCTTGGATATCAGCCCATTATCTGAAATGTCATTTGCAAACATCTTATCCCATTCCATGGCTTGCCTCTTAGTTTTGTTGACTGTATCCTTTGCGTGACAAAAACTTTTTATCTTGATTACGTCCCAAAAGTTCACTTTTGCCTTTGTTTCCCTTGCCTTTAGAGACAGGTGTTGAAAGAAGTTGCTGTGGCCAGTGTCTAAGAGGTTACTGCCTATGTTCTCCTCTAGGATTGTGATGGCTTCCTGTCTCACATTGAGGTCTTTCTTTCACCCATTTTGAGTTTACTTATATATGGTATAAGTGACTTCTCTAGTTTCATTTTTCTGCATATGGTTGTCCAGCTTTCCCAGTACCATTTATTGAAGAGACTGTCTTTTTCCCACTGAATGTTCTTTCCTGCTTTGTTGAAGATTAGTTGACCATAGAGTTGAGGGTCCATTTCTGTGGTCTCTATTCTGTTCCACTGATCTATGTAAACTCTTACTTTCAATATTTTTTTTAGAGAGAGTGTGTGCATGTGCAAGGGGAGAGGGGCAGAGGGGAAGGGAGGGATGGGTGGGTAGAGAGAGAGAGAATCTTAAACAGGATCCACAAGATGGGGCTTGATCTCATGACCCTGAGGTCATGACCTGAGGCAAAATCAAGAGTCAGATGCTTAACAGACTGAGCCACCCAGATGCCCCAGAAACAGATTTCATTATAGAGAACTGCTGGTTACCAGAGGGAAGGAGGGTGGGGGAATGGATTTAATAGTTAAAGGGGACTAAGGAGTGCACCTTAGTGATGACCACCAGGTGATATATGGAACTGTTTAATCACTTTATTGTACACCTGAAACTAATATAACACTGTAAGTTAACTAGAATTTAAAATAAAAAAGGACTGAAAATTTCCACTGAATTTAGCAATAACATGGTCATGATGATATCAGCAAGAAGTTTTCTGTTGATTTTGGGAGACAAAGGCCAATAATGTGGCTTGAGGACTGAGTGGGAATTTGAGGAAATAGAATATAAACAACTCCTTTGCAAAGCCCAGGTGGAGGAAGAGATTGAGAGCAACGAGAGACAGCCCAAAAATGAGCATCTTGAAAACAGGTTTTTCCAGACTCCTAACACACCTCATTCTAATTTTATAAAATATCATATAAAGTACAATTATTTAAATTCTAGCCGGTGAGGTAGGATATCTCATTCACATCTCTAATGTGAAATCTAAAGCTCTTGATATTTGTGATTCACTAAAAACCTGCTCTGTATTTGACTGTTTTTTTATAAAGAGAAATATAAGCACTGCAAGTTTATAGCTAAACCCGAATGTAAGGGATATTTGCACTTTTTAACATTATTATTTGGATTTCCATATGCTTGAATCATAATCAAATTTGGTTCTACCAGGTAGAAATGTGTTGTCCTGACAGAACACTCAGTTTCTAAGTGGAAAAGACAGTACTGATCCCATGTTGCAAGAAAAGTTCCTGCATAAAAGCATTTTTAGTCTTTTCATTTTTATATTCACAGTGCCTAGAACATCCACTGTTCATTCTTTCACTATTTTCTATTGCCATCCTTTCAGTCAAAAGGTATAGTTACCAAGTGTAGCTTATTAGTTGCTGACGATACAGTTAATGCTTAAAATTTCAGATAATTTCTTACTCAATTTTTTGCAACCATTCAAAACAGAAGCCACTGTCCAAATGAAAGATTTAGACCTTATGTACAGCTTTTAATTTCTAGTATGCCTTTGTATGTGTGCCTCTGCACATATTTGTCCTTAAAGGCAGCAAAGGAAATACTTTGAAGATGACAATAATAGTAATTTTTCATCAAATGCCTCGAACACACCAAATCAGTGTTGGGTGGGTTATATATCTTAGCTCAACTTCTTACAATAACTTAAGCAGTAGATATTGTAATTCCTGTGTTACACACAAATAGTGTGTAGCACTTTAAATCTATACATGTTGCAGGTGACTAAGCCAAGACTCTAACCAAGCACCCTAGATCACTAAGTTCTTGCACATAAAATTGTGGATATTTTTTCATTACAAACCCAAATATTCCCATCTCCAGATTGTCAAGAGAATAGGCATAGCGTTTCATTCAACTTCATGAAAATTGTGGCATACTCAGAAGTGCATAATCTACCTAGAGCTAGAAGTTAGAAATTCCTTTGAAAGTCTGATAAAGATTGATATTAAGTCTCTTAAGTAAAGCTTGATTAGACAACATTGGCAAAAGAAATTGTACAAGTGACAAGTCTTATTTTCTAAAATATTTTACCTGTTTCAAAGGACATTTTGACTTCTCACATAGTAAAATAACAGTAAAAAAAAATTAAGATTTTATTTATTTTTGAGAGAGAGAGAAGGTATGCAGGAAAAAGACTGGGCAGGGTGGAGGAGGGAAGAGTGGCGGGCAAGGGAGAAACAAGCAGACTTTGGGTGCTAAGTGCAGAGCCACAAGTGGGGCTCAATCCCACAACCCTGAGATCATGACCTGAGCTAAAATCGAGTCTGATCCTTAATCAACTGAGTCACCCTGGTACCCCCAGTAAAAATAATTTTAGACAATTTTTAGTGAGGTAAATTAATGGGAGTGGAAAATCCTTTCTCATTCTTCCATTAATATTTACTGTTCTCTACTAAATGTACTAAATGCTTTCAAATTTGCCATTTGCTGAGTCAACTTAAATGTGAGACAATTGGTCTATGTTTCTATACAGGACATGTTCATAATTAAAGGCTATTTTCATCCCCATCCCAACTAATACAAAATGATAATTTAAAATTGGGTCACACCTAGAATGCTGTTCACAACCTAGCTTTGCCAATAACTTTTGCACCATGGGCAAGATGATAAAAAATTTATAGGCACGTATTGCATGGAGCACTGGGTGTGGTGCATAAACATTAAATTCTGGAACACTGAAAAGAAATAAAAAAAATAGAAAAAAAATTTACAGGTGTTATTTTTCTAAAGCCAGCTAGCTTCTTCTGAAATTCCAAAACTCGAAATACCTTCAGAATGTCTGCGCAAGGTTACTCTTACATGGATAATGTTAATTATCATTCATTCTGCACAGATTATATTTAGTTGAGTCACAATTCCAAGCACCAACCAAATGAGTAGCTTAATGCAGCACAAATGGTAGAACTTTTAGAATCAGAAAATTTGGGTTAAAGTACTGATAACATACAACTACAATTGTTTTTGACAAGCCATGAAGCCCCGCTAAGTCCTATTTCCCTATTTTCACAAATTAAATAAGGATGCCTAATTCAAAGATTCATGATGAGAAAAAAATGAAAAAGCACCTTGCAGCTACAATGTCAACTTCAATAAAGATGTGATGTATTATAACATGATAGATGTTGTGCAAATGAAAGGTAGTTCCTGCAAGAGATAGTTGTTACTGTATTTTGCAGTAGTTTTTTGCTGGCCAAAGAGAACATTAATTATTTTGTCCATGCTAAAGTTGGTATTGTTCAACCAAGTACAAAGAACAAGTACAATAAAATTTCGTCTTTTCAAAGGGACTCAAAACAGAAATCCAGAGTTTAAATTTACTTTTGACATATCCTAAATTTGTAATTCAGCAGATATGCTTACCTATAAAACGTTAATAGTCACTGTGACTGTTTCTCTAAATAAACATTGAATGAGGGTGGTCTTGGAGGATTTGGGGAATGATCTTGGGGGGGGGGATCTGCACAGTATTTACGTACTAGAGCAATAATTATGCTAAAATGTAAAAGCATTAGAGGTTGATTTCAATGAAGGGCATATGTGACGTTACACTCTTTGAAATACATGCCTATAAAACCTAAAAAGGAGTTTTAATAATTACCTAAACAGCCCACCGTCAAAATGGTTTTCTTATAAAATCTAAAAATTCTTTCAAAGAAAATCATTTTATTATTTGAGAATGTGGGATTCCATCCTGCAAATAGCTGTTTTACATTTCTTAGACTTTCCTAAATTCTATAAATATAAATTCATAATGTAAATAAAAATAAGCCTTATTTAATAATTACTCTAGCTTTGTCCACAATCTCTTTTATTGTCCCCTGGAAGGCTATTCAGATGACAGAGATGCAAAAGACAGGGGGGAGAGTTAAAAAAAACAAAAAACTTCCTTAACATTTAAAATGACTAACTCCATTTTCATTAGATAATTAAGGCAACATAATTATATTTTTTAAATGACAAAGTAGTATGTCCAATTTCCCTAAGGCTACTGAGGTATTTATGAAGATCTGAAGATAATTTTGATCATCATCTACTATAGTAAACAGCATTAATTTTGATGTTATTGTCTCGAAAGGTAAAGTATGTGGGTGTTGTCTGGCACAAGGGGAAATGTTCTGCAGCTAACCAAATGTCCAGACCCATTTTCTTTTCAGTGCTCACACTGTACTCTTAGGGTGGCAATCACAAATGACCACCGGTCTTTTCAGTTTAGCTTGGCTTAGAAATCTCTCCAGAGAAAATTAGAATGGCTTAGAGGAAGAGTCGCCGCTTTGGGGGTCTAGAAGGAAGCTACAACAATTGGGCAAAAATCAATTTTAATGATTTTCCTTCACTGTTTATCCTTAATTAAAATACAAATTATTTATGATTTAAACATCATTTACTTCAACATGTTATAGACTTATTGAGGATGAATGATCAAGGCAGATTTGAAATATAAAGAGAAACAACAGCCCTGATCCATAGAACTTTCAGGCCATGCAGAATCTGTTAATTTGATCAATTCAGTCCAAAAAACCAATTGTTGTATGAACTATATAAGAGAAATTCCCATTACTTTTACTCTCAAGATCCCACTACATCTATTCAACTCTGTCTAATGCATTCTTTGAACTATGTCACATCAGCTGGTTCATTTGCATCTCAGTTTTATTCATAAATGGCCATACTTTAAAAATAAAGTTACATCAATGAAGAAAATCTTTTAAGATTTTTTTTTATTTGTCAGAGAGAGAGAGAGAGTGCACAAGCAGGCAGAGTGTCAGGCAGAGGAAGAGAGAGAAGCAGGCTCCCCACCGAGCAAGGAGCCTGATGTGGGACTCGATCCCAGAACCCTGGGATCATGACTTGAGCCAAAGGCAGCAGCTTAACCAACTGATCCACCCAGGCACCCCCAATGAAGAAAATCTTAAGAAGTTCTAAATTCCACTTTGTAAACAATTCTTAAAAATGCAAATCAGAATGGAAAATACTTCTACTTAGAGTTACCTAAATGACCAGATTTCATGAAAAATAACTTGCCAATGATTGTTAGAAAAACCACCACCTCCTGTGTAACAATAAGACAAAAATGAGAGGCTGCTGATTAAAAGAAGACACACCATAGATTTTTTTCCTAGTTTCAGGCATGCTAAATGTACACTTAGAATCAATGAACTATGGTAGTGTTTTGTTTGGTTACCTTCTTCATATAAAACATCTAAAAGTTTACCAATGGAAGTTCAAAAGTAGGTTCATTCATTAATTTAAACTCAGCCTAGTTTCATAAACTAGGAACTAATTTGTTAAGTAAAACGTGCTGGTGTACTGTTGGTAAGTATAATTACAACTGTGTTACGATTTCTAAATTCTAAGTAAAGATAACTAAATGCAACATGGGGATTGATGGATCAACTAGATACTGAGGCTAACAAGCAGAAGGGGGTTTTCACCAACAAAGTAAAGCAGTGTAGGTTATAAGTTAAAGGGAGGATGACTGTTGATCCAGTCATAAAAGCTGGTTTGTTTGTGTTTTTTGGTCAACTCATTACAGTTATCATAAAAGCCAATACACTGTTTAGTACATGGCTCAGTTGGTAAAAAGTTAACTAGATCTAACACAGATCGATGGAACAGAATAGAGAACCCAAAAACTGACCCTCAACTGTACAGCCAACTTATCTTTGACAAAGTAGGAATGAATATGAAATGAAAAATAAAAGTCTTTTCAACAAATTGTGGTGGGAAAGTTGGACAGCCACCACATGCCACGTGCAGAAGAGTGAAACTGGATCATTCTCTTACACCATACACAAAGATAAACTCAAAATGGATGAGAGACATAACTGTGTGACAGGAATGTATCAAAATCCTTGAGGAGAACACAGGCAGCTGCCTTTGATCTTGGCTACAGCACTTCTTGCCAGACACATCTCTGGAGGCAAGGGAAACAAAAGCAAAGATGAACTATTGGGACTTCATCAGGATAAAAAGCTTTTGCACAGCAAAGGAAACAATGAACAGAACTAAAAGGCAACCTACAGGATGGAAGGAGGTATTTACAAATGACATTTATCAGATAAAGACCTAGTAACCAAAATCAATAAAGAACTCATGAAATTCAACACCCCAAAAAACAAAATATCCACTCAAGAAATGGGCAGATGACATGAGCAGACATATTTCCAAAGAAGACATATAAATGGTCAACAGACACATGAAAAGTTACTCAACATCATTGGGCATCATGGAAATACGAATCAAAACCACAGTGAGATATCAACTCATATACCTCAGACTGACTTAAATGAACAACTCAAGAAACAACAGATGTTGGTGAGGATATGCAGAAAAGGAACTCTCTTACACTGTTGGTGGGAACATACCATTCTGGAAATCAGTATGGAAGTTCCTCAAAAAGTTAAAAATAGAACAATTCAATGACCCAGCAATTGCACTACTGAGTATTTATCCAAGGGTTACAAAAACAATGATTCGAAGGGGCACATGCACCCCGATGTTTATAGTGGCAATATCCACAATAGCCAAAAATATGCAAAGAGCCCAGATATCCATCAACAGATAAATGGACAAAGAAGATGTGGTATGTATACATATATGTGATGGAATATTACTCAGCCATCAAAAAAAAAAAGAAATCCTGGGGCACCTGGGTGGCTCAGTGGGTTAAAGCCTCTGCCTTCGGCTCAGGTCATGATCCCAGGGCCCTGGGATCGAGTCCCACATCAGCTCTCTGCTCAGCAGGGAGCCTGTTTCCCTTCCTCTCTCTGCCTGCTCTCTGACTACTTGTGATCTCCATCTGTCAAATAAATAAATAAAATCTTTTAAAAAAATGAAATCCTGCCATTTGCAAGGACATGGATGAAGCTAGAGTGTATTATGCTAAGTGAAATAAGTCAGTCCGAGAAAGACAAATACCAATGATCTCACCCATATGTGGAATTTAAGAAACCAAACAGATGAACATAGGAAAAGGGAAGGAAAAATAAAGTAAACTAAAAAGAGAGACAGGGGTAATCCATAAGAGACTTTTAACTATAGGAAACAAACTGAGGGTTGCTGGAGGGGAGGTGGGTGGGGGGGTGGTGTAACTGGATGATGGGCATTATGGAGGGCACTTAATGTAATGAGCACGGGGTGTTATATGCAACTGATGAATCACTAAATTCTCCGCCTGAAACTAACAATACACTATATGTTAACTAAATTGAATTTAAATTAAAAAACTTTTAAAAATAGTAAAGGTCAGTTGCAACACAGTGAAACAAAGTTTACAGTATTTTCTCAAATAAAAGCAGAAGCAGTGCTACTTTTGTGTCTTCTAAAAGGCACTAGGTATGTTTAACATGATGAAATATGTCAGTTCAACCTATATATGATAGCTTATCTTTCCACTTCTTCAGTTGGAAGGAATTAAGAAAGTGCTGAAGATTATTTTCATCAAGTAATAGGTAGAATGTTGCAAACTCTGCATTTGGAATTAAATATGTAGGATTCATATCCCAGAACTACCACTTATTCTGAAAATTCCCTTAATTTTTCAGGTCATATTTGTTCTTATGAAAAAGGTAACAATGAAATATTATAAGCAAAAATAGTTTGTAAGTGTAACAAATTTAAGGTGCCATTTTTCCATGAGTGAAAATATTTGTCAATAAAATCTACAAAATCTGCAAAATCCTCAGGAGAGGAATGTATTCTGCTTTTTTCCCCCCTTAACTTAAAGAAGGTATCATGCTGTAAACAGAAGAGTGGCCTCCAAAGATGCCCATGTCCAAATCCCCAGAGCCTGTGAATGTGTTACACTATACATGGCAAAAAGAACTTTGCAATGTGATTAAGGATCTTGAAATTATCACGATTTTCTATGAATGCCCACAAGGATCCTTGTAGATAAAAGAGTGAGGTAGGAGAATCGGAAAAGTAGATAGGAAGGTAGAAGCAGAGGTCAAGATGTGATTACTGGCTTTGAAGATGAAAGGTAGGCCACAAGCCAAGGAATGTGGGAAAGCCTCTAGAAGCTGGAAAGGGAAACAGGTTCTTCCCTAGAGTCTTTAGAAAAGAATGCAGCACCACCAACACCTTGATTTCGGCCCAGTGAGACCTGTGTCAGACTTCTGACCTCCAGAACAGTAAAATAATACATTTGTGTTGTTTTAACCCACTAACGAAGTAAACATTTGTTTTAGCAGCTATAGGAAACTCATATAAATGCCACAGGAGAGCATAGCTGGATTCTAGTCCACTAGGCTATAAGCACAAGCATGGAGCTGTGTGACTTTCAGCTTATCCCTCCCTGTTTCAGTACAGAAGCTGAATGAAGGTGATCTCTCAGATTTCCTCCATCTCAAAAATAGAATAATTAAATACATTAACTTCTCCTTTGTTTCTTTTTTCCCCCATCTTCTGTGCTTCCTCCCCTCCTTGAATTAAAAGAACTATTTCCTCTCTGTTGTATTTTATGCTTCAGGAAGAAGGTAATTCCTTGTGCTAGCTGATCTGGTAGAAACTGCTAAGGAATAATGAGGCCCACTTACCCTGATGAACCATGTCAGCTGCTTTCCTTCACTGACAATAAGTACAGAAGTTCTCTTGCCCACTCCAATTTTCCCTCAGTCTATTTTCCAGGTCTCAAAATACACAGGCAGAAGTCACATAGGAATCCAATATGAACTCAAGGTCTCTAGAGAGTAGTTAGTTTCCTGGGCAATTATATGTAAAAATGTTCTCATCAAGATGATTCCCTTTAAAGACTGTCTTCAGCTCTAAGATTTTAAAAATTCATGATTTGTCATCCCCAGTTATATGCAGGGAATTTATAAAAATCTGTGGGGGGGAAAAACCAATCTGTGGTTTCTCTGGATAACGCCACTAACAACACAGTCAACCTTCAACCAAAAGGGTACACTAAACAACATACAACAATAGCTTGATTTCGTCAATCCTAAGTTTTAACAGTTTTAACAGAACTTTCGAATTCTGGGAATAAGATGACTGGAGTGTTAAGACTTTAATTTTTTAAACACCGAACTTTGTCACAATATTAAACTGGATGATTATTCAATATTTAAAAATAAGAACTTGGAGTTTTTATTTTTAAATAGTAAGGAAACATTCTATTACAAGTGCTCATACCCTTATGAAAGAAGGCTGCAAAAGTTTTATGGTGAAGATGACCCAGAAATTGCACTCCTAGGTATTTACCCGAAAGATTCAAATACTTGTACATGAATGTTCACAGCATCACTATTCACAGTAGCCAAAAAGTGGAAACAACTTAAATGTCCATCAACAGATGAATGGATCAACAAAATGTGGTATACTCAAACAATGAAGTATTATTCAGCCATAAAAAGTAAGAAGTACTGCTACATGCCACAACATGGATGAACCTCAATAAGATGCTAAGCGAAAGAATCCAGACACAAATGGCCATATCTTGTATGATTCAGTTTAACAAACTCCATAATAGGTTAATCCACAGAGACAGGAAGTAGATTGCCAGGGACTGGTGGAAAGAAAATGGGGAATGACTGAAGGAATGAAGGTTTTCATTTTGGGATGACGAAATGTTTTGGAACTAGATAATGTGGATGTTTGTGGGACATTATAAATGTTCTAAATTACCCTAAATCATACCTTTTTAAATGGTTAAGTTTATGTTATTTGGATTTAGCTTCAATTTTAAAACAAAGTTCTATGGTTGGACAGAACTCAATTGCTTTTTGGCCCTGCCACTTAGAATGTACACTTAGGCAAGTTAATTAAATTGTCCATGCAATCAACATGAAGATTAAATGAAATACTGTATCTACAGTAGCTGATGCATCACAGATTATCCGAAAATTGAAACTTCCCTTCTCTATACCTCTTTTTTTTCCTCTACAGACCAGAAACTTGAGAATACCAACCTATAAATAAGCAGTAATCAAAAAAGGAAGAGGAAGGAAGAAAGGAAAATGTCATTGCTATGCAACTTCCAGAAATTTATCCTGAGGAATTAGACAGATGAAAGGATGATCTTTGAACATATGCATCACACATATTCATAAACATTATACACATACCAATGTTGTTGGTACTACAGAGAAAATGCAAATCAAGTGCTCATCAAGAGGAGACTGGTCAAGTAAATTAAGACTCGTCAATTCAACAGCCAACTATGCAGCCATTCTAAACACAATGTAGATACGTATTAAGGATGGCATTTTTAACAGTTTCATAATAATAAAATCAATAAAAACATGTATTTGAAAAAAGGATCTAATGACATTTTATTAACATACATTTCTCATTAATGTAATAAAAATTAGTTGACATATATTTCCCTATTTCTGATGTACAAGATTTTATAACTCCCTTTTACAGCAGAATATTCCTTTGTAAAAAATACATCATTTATTAGCTGTGTGGCTTCTGAAAAAAATCACTTAACCTCTGTTCATCAAAATGTTGAAAGTTGAGTTATATAATTGGTACATGAATATCGCCTTGTCACTATGTGTAAGAGAAAAGGAACCAGGGTCAGAATCCAAGTCCTCGGACCTAGCGAATACTAGTAAAATCCTGTAAAAACAGTACTAGCCTCTCAAGAAGAGTCAAAATCTTAAAGTAAGTATTCTTGATATGCACACAGAAGATAAAAAGATCTTGCAGAGTGCATCACATCCAATGTGAAATTTTATATCCTCTCATTCCTGGGGTGTTTAATTTGAGATGAAGCTGACATCCTCTACAAGACCAGGAAAGTGTATAGGGCTAAACGCAGATGCACATTCTTCCTAATATCAAATCCTGAGTTTTAGATTTTTTGGAAGAATTTAAGGATGCCTTACAATCATTTTAGCAGCTAAATTTAGAGGATGGAGCAATGAAATAAAATGTGGTAGATTAAAAATTAAATGTGGTGTAGCCATAGTCACTTAAAGCATTTCAGTCAAAAATTTCATTAACAATCATGGAGGTAAGTTCTAATTGAGCCCTTCTATCAAAGTACTGTGTTTAATAGTGATGATTAATAATTCAAAAAGTAGTAGGACGTTTCACAAAGTCAGTTTTACTCACACAACTGATGGACTATAGTTACCATAATGCCCCTCTCCCCACCAATTAAACTTCTACAAGGCTTTGGGACTTGGAGGTGCCCATATACATATCTGCATCATAAAGAGTTTAATCAGTACAACCTAAATACCACTGTCTATCTGTCCTTATAGCGTTTCTAGTTATTTTTGCACATGGCTGTTATCCTCAAAAACTAGTCCCCTTCCTTCCACATACTTCTCCTTACTACTCTCCTAACTAATGCCTCCCCCATTCCATGCCCATAATTCTCCACTGTACTTAGCAAAATTCTGGACATTTGGTAGATGCTCCAATATATACATACTGTCTCAGTTAAAAGAATGACACAATATAAGCAGCAAATAAGTCTTGTAATGCAGCTTGTCACTCAGCCCAACGGCAATGCCTATTTACACCAACCCACTAGGGCTTGGCAAACACCCAGAAAAGAACTGACATGCTCAAGCAACCATTACATGACATCTTAGAGAAGCAGCAAGGGTTACCAAAGAAAGATGCTTTGAGGATGTCCTCAAATACATCTTTGAACAATACTATATAGAATTGGAAAGATTAGCTGTCTCAAATATTCAGTGTAGGCTAAAGAAAGGAAAAATGGGGGGAGGACACATTTTCACCATCTGAACCCCAAAAGTGTAAAAAAGGAAGAAATACCAAGAAAACAACTGCTTATTGCTGCTACCATAGTTGAAGAATTACCTTCAAAGGGTGGCATATATTGTGGTCAGATATCTAGTTATTTCAGCCACACCCCAGGCATACCCATGACACAACACAGGCAAAAATAAGTCCATCTTCCCATCATTTTCATTCATTAGTTATGAATTTCCCTATATATACCAACAAGGATATTTTTTAAAAATATATGTATTGTGGGGGCACCTGGGTGACTCAGTGGGTTAAGCATCTGCCTTCAGCTCAGGTCATGATCCCAGAGTCCTGGGATTAATCACCACCTTGGGCTCCCTGCTCAGTGGGTATCTGTTTCTCCCTCTCCCACTCCCCCTTCTTGTGCTCTCTCTCTGTCTATCTCAAATAGATGAATAAACTCTTTAAAAGTTATATACATATGTATTGTGCATTAAAATTAAAAAGAGGATTCTATACATGTGTTGTTTTAAACCCATATTCCCAGGCACACTGACCTAGAGATTTAAGTGTATAAAATCCGTATATATGATGTAAAAATAGTACAGTCTATTTCTTAAGTTCAGTGAGTTCATTTGTTCTAAAAATGAAATTCTTAATAAGTCATGCATACCTTATAAATTTATGTATTCTCCAACTTTAAGTTAATTGAGTGTTGAATTTTTTTGTTTTTTAAGCTATTAAAACAGAAATTTACTTTGATCTAAGAAAAAAGTAAAATTCTAAGGTGGTTATTTTTTAAAAATAAATGTATCTCTTATAGGACCATATTTTCTCAAGCCAAAATTAGGACACATCACTCAAAATGTAGGTAGATAATTCAGACTATGTGGAAATCAGGACAGTTAACACAAATCTAGGATAAATGGCCATTATACCTATTTTATCGCAGATAATGAAAACAATTAGTGTATAAAATTTTCCTCCTTCAAAATATTTTGTTGGCACAAAGTCAATAAAAAAGGAACCATGATAGTCATTTTCATCACCACAGAATCTATCTCCATAACTGACATAATAAACATTTAATTTATGCCATTTCTTTTAGTGAATGTGGGGGGGAGGGGAGATTGTGTGTGTGTGTGAGTGTGTGTATGGACAAGAAGGGAGAGAGACTGATTTTGCCACAACACCGAAGAAGTACCTTGGCCAAGAGAAGGCATTTAAATGTCTTTTTTTTTCTTATTGAGCTCCAAACTAATAAAGCAATTACAGTCATTAGAAAAGAATAAATGTGCCTAGAACAAAAGGACATTAGTCAAGTCTTATAAGCTAAACAAGCTTCTATTTAGTTTGAGTAAAATATAATTTTTAAGTAATTATTTAATTTAAAAAACTACATTAAGTGATTTCAAAATGAGATTCAAAGGAGAACCAAATGGTTTGGTTCAGTATTAATCTAATACAATGCACCTTCAATACCCTGAAAGAAAACCTTAACTTCTCTATTATGTCTCCCAGAAAACTCATAATTCTTATTTGATTATACAAGCCCAGCTAAAGGTACAGATTTTTTTTATAATTTTAAAAATTGTGACCATACCCAGAGCTTTCGTAGTTTAAAATTGAAGTTAGCAAGCAAGTGAAATAAGTAACATTCATCCTTATAGCCAATGTCGGTCCTACACAATTTATGAAATAGGTACATTCATTTACTCATTCATGTATTCAACACGGCAAATCTATAATGTCAAAGATTTAAGTGTGGGGAAGATAATGATCAACATGAGTCATGGGTCACGCCCTCCAATACTTTACAATCCAGTTTATCTTGTCTTACCTCACCTCTTTCCATACTAGCAGGGGCCCAGGGCTCACATTGTGCTCAGCTCCCTCTAGTCTCAAAAGAGAGTGCTCAAGGAAATGCCCTTTTACACTAAAATATATGCCACAGAATGTGCTATCCACACAGCGAGTACTAGCCTTTTATTTTTTTTTTTAAGATTTTATTTATTTATTTGACAGAGAGAGACCACAGTAGACAGAGAGGCAGGCAGAGAGAGAGAGAGGGAAGCAGGCTCCCTGTCGAGCAGAGAACCCGACACGGGACTCGATCCTAGGACCCTGAGATCATGACCTGAGCCAAAGGCAGCGGCTCAACCCACTGAGCCACCCAGGCACCCAATATTAGCCTTTTAAAAGAGGACACTGGAAGTGAGCAAGTAGAAAGCACACAAGCATGAATACTTTTTCGAAAGATTAAAATGATTTCGTCCAGGCCGCCTGGGTAGCTCAGTCTTAGTTAAGCGCCTGCCTTCAGCTCAGGTCATGATCCCAGGGTCCTGAGAGCCAGCCCCTGCTAAGCAGGAAGTCTGCTTCTCCTTCTCCCACTCCCACCACGCCTACTAGTGTTCCTTCTTTCCACTGTGTCTCTCTTTTAAATAAATAAATTTTTAAAAATGAGGTGGTCCAAGAAGGACATTAAAATTAAGGGACTCCTATCAAATGGGATGGCAAGATTGGCAGGTAGCTGTAACTGCTGTATTACCACTAGAAAGTGGGGTATAATATTAAAAGCATAATCCAGAGTGAGGAAATAAAAGCTAGGGTGCCAAAGCCCAGCTCCAGGATGAAAACTGGACAGAAGGAAGGTGAAAGGGGTGAGCATCTGTGGTAGACTCAGCTGTTAAGGACGTGATGAGAAAGAAGAACGGGGGTAGGCCATGCAGCACTGCTCCTAGTAGGTGCTCATTAAATGTTAGAGCCAAACGTTTCCTCAAGAGAAGAGAAAGAGAAAAGACATCAGCTCTCTTCAGCTTTTTTCGCTCATTTAGCAGCTTTAACTGCGCAATCAATAATCTCTCTCACGGTAACAGACTCCATTTATCATATTTAGTATTCATATAAAAACATTATATATATATATATATATATATATTTTTTTTTTAACATTTCTTCCTTGCTTCACTAGATAAAACATGTATGAATGCCTCTGGTTTACAAAGTTCAGTTATAAGGTCTGAGGGATAAATTCAGTATCATGAACATTTAAAAGTATAATTTGTCTTTAGAACTGTTCTTAATACCATCATACCCCATACAACTACAAATGTTGATATTTAAGCCTGTGGAGATTATGCTCTGTGCAGGCACAAAACCACTACTGAATATAAATTATTTTCAGTAGAAAAAAGAGCTATAATTTTTCTTAGTTATAAGAGAGTATGTCAGAAGATGAAAATAGGGAAAAGCTAATCAAATTGCTTACAATTCTCATCCTGAGAAAGGTGAATCAATTTAACACTATGCTCTGAATACTATAAAACTCATTTAGGAAAGCACTGGAAAATAAATAAATTCCAGTGCAGACCTACTGGTTTCAATCGTATTTCATATTAAGTTGGCAAGGCAGAGCAAAACAGTTCAGTAATTCCAATGCTCCTTCTACCGAAAAAGGCCCACATGTTAAGGATCTATAGGATGGCCTCAGGTTCTGGTCTAGTAGTCAGGCAGAATAAGTTATTGGAAAAATAAGTTTTTAATTTCTCTGGCCCAAACAAATTTCTTTGCTGACCAGATGTATTGTCTCTATAATTTGTTCTTGCAGATTCCCCTCCTGTTCAATAAATGTAACTCAGCCAGTGGTTTTGAAGGATTATTATTCTGCTGCCCAGGTGGACTGGAAATCCAGACTTCTTTATCATAATTTCTTGGTACACATCACAGGCATTGAGGGAAAACTCTAGTAACTTTAATGCAGCTTGGGAGTAACACATGAGCTCTGGGCTACCAATTCAGTCTATGTTTACAAAACAAAGACTGCAAAGTACAAAATGATTACAATCAGTAGTATTGTTTTGACTGTTAAATATGCTTATATCCTTTTAGCTAGCAAGTGTGTTAGAATGAATTTGATGATTTTAGTTCAACTTAGACACCAAAGTATAACTTGGATACTCTACTTAGCAGCTAGCAAATATGCAGGGCCTCTGAGATTAAATTGTCATTAAAATTGAAAGTCATAACTAGAAATAACCATGTTCCTTTGTCCTTTTGATTTACCTGTTAATGCCTTTTTTGGTTTTCAAAAGACCCCTTTTGAAGGACTTGAGGGGAAAAAGTAACTGTAATTCAAGGGCAATTAAGACAGTGTGAGCATTTTAAAAGGCCAGAGATTTTAAACTTCAGGACAATAAAACGATTTTTTAATCAATGTGACTCACTGGGAATTATGACCACAGGTGTACTTTCTATATTTATAAATATACATAAGACAGGGCCTTTAAGTGTGCCCCCCGAAAAATCTAACTTGTAGTGTATTTCTTCTCAGTATCACACCTTGGTATAATGATTTAAATCATCTCAGTCAGCATATCACGATTATTACTGCATGACCGGTAATTAGATTAGGATTTAACTCATTCTTTAGTGGGTTTTAATCTATCTTGTAAGTTATCATATGGAACTGTTTACTATAAGGAAGTTACTGTTATTACACAAAGATCTGGGTTGAGAGCAATACAGCTTTGAAAGTTTAAGTGTTTACACAAGTTTATATTATTAGAGGGTGTAATCAGTTATCCTGATTACAACCCTTGTTCTGTTTTCGTAACACTGGATGCTTCTCCTTGAGTCCACGGGGCAATTGCACTATACTGTGAAAATTCTCAGGGTCCAAATAACTCTGAACTTAAAATTATAGGGACAGATTAGGGACAGAATTCATTTTCTTTACCAATATAACAGGTGAGGCTTTTTTTTTTTCTTCTTAGCTCTACTTTGAATGGAATAGCTGTTTTCCCTAATTTTTCAGCCTTAAGGACCAAAGTTCTTCTAGTTGACTATCCAGACAAAAACCAAAGGCTCTGGCTGAAACTAAGGGATCACCACAGTATTTATTGAGTCTTGAAGGGGAGAAAATTATACCATCTGGAAATGTGCCTCTGAAGCTGGGTTTTTTTTTTTTTTTTTTTAGTTTTATTTATTTAAGTAACCCCTACACCTAACATGGGGCTTGAACTCATGACCCCAAGTGAAAAGTCTCATGCTCTTCTGACTGAGCCAGCCAGGAACCCCACCGAGCAGGTTATTTTTAAGAAACTGCAGACACAGGAGCAGCTCTGAAAGCAGAGTACAAGTTACACTTCATCATGAGAAATCTCCATTTATAAAGGAAATCTGCATTTATTCCAGTGTCTCCCTCTCCACCAGGAAGAGAACTATTAAATCTCTAGAAACCTTCACCAACAGAGAAGGCAAGGATTTACACCTGCATAACAACCACACTTGCTTTTTGTGTTTTTCCCAGTAACCTCCCATAACTGGCTCCTCCACTCCCAACATATTCCTTTGTGGGAGATGGTATTTAAGGTGGTGGCTCAGGCACCTGCGTGGCTCAGTTGATTAAGTGACTGCCTTCAGCTCAGGTCATGATCCCGGGGTCCTGGGATCAAGTCCCACATCAGGCTCCCCCTGCTCTGTAGGAAGCCTGTTTCTCCCTCTCCCTCTGCCTGCTACTCCTCCTGCTTGTGTTTTCTCTGTGTCAAATAAATAAAATCTTAAAAAAAAAATAAGGTGGTGGCTCTAGCCAATTTGGGGAATTACTCAGTTTTACTGAGTTTCTCCCATGTATGCAGGAGGTATATGTATTATTAAATTAATGTTTGCTATTCTCCTGTCAATCTATCCTTTTATTATAGGGTTTCAGTGAAGAGGTATCTCAGCCAAGAAACTGGAAGGGTACTGGAAGGGGATGATTTCTCCTCCCCTACAACCTCTCTGATACACCAGAAACTGTACAAGTTTCTGGAATACATAAAGACTAAGACAAAATCTTACTGCTACTTTAGTAAGTAGGATGATCAATTTGTCCCTATTTGCCTGACATATTCCCAATTAGGAATGAAAGCTCTACTTTCTGGGATCCTTGTCAGGTTTGGGCAAACAGGGTGGTTGGTCACCTAATTTCAAGGAGTTGTTGGTCAAGACTAGAGTCGTACATGAAAACAAGCAATGAGATAGCAACAAAGTGTTTAATGGTAAAACACTAGAAGTACAGTAGAAACAAATCACAAAAGCTTTCACATTAATCCATCAGGTCCATATTAGTGCAGGTCTCTTAAAATCATGTCCTTTCTAGCCTCGACAATGTCTCCGAGCTCACCTGCACTAAAATTAACTCGTTAATTCATTTTCTTTAACATCTGGGGCTGCATTTCCTTAACGCTATCAGGTCATCTTCACTGTTATTGTTTCTAATAAATTTCTGGGCCAGTTCACTTTAGCAGAGGCCTGGAAGCACTTAAGAGAAGTTCCTTGAATGAATGACTCAGCATTTCGAATATCTGTTTGTCCACAACACAGATAAAGTATGTTGGACAAAGTCCATCTTTGTTCAACATAATATAGGAGGGCAATTTTTATGAGTGTTTCCTGATTGTGAAGTACGCGTCAAGCACTTAAGTTTCCTCAATTAATCTCCTTAAGCACTAAGAAAGAGAATGAATATTATGATTATCTTCATTTTATAAAAGTGCAAAGCAGGCAAAGAGAACTTAAGTAACAAAGTCACTGGTCTGACACAAAGAAATTCAGCTCCAGGTCTGTTTTACAACAAATCTTATGACTGTACCATGCTGTCCCTGGCCCTCAGTGTATTGAAAAGCTTGGTACCTAGAGGTTATCATGATAGGCAATGAGCAGTTTCCAAAAAGCAAGCATTTGCCTACAGAAACCTACTAGGAGAAACTGGATACCCCAAGAGTTCGATGGACATGGCTATTTGGAACCTAGGACTAGGAATTTTTGACATTAAGTCAATCATCCACAACACCTTCATTGGCTATAACTATTGCAATTCATAACAAACCTAAGAACACAAAATGAGTAAGAAAACATTTCTTTTGGAGAGCCAGCCTGAAATCCAGTAGCACTGTAAAGAAATGAGTAGAAAGAACCCCCTTTAAGAAATTCTGAAACTACCTTCAAGCCATCCCAAATAAATATGCAGTTTAAGTACAAAAATGACTACAGTACAAGCAAATTGCTTTTCCCCCAGATCCAAACAGCAACCCAAGCATCACCTACATACAAAGAAATTCTAAGGCTGTCACTGCTTAAGGTTGAGATGAGAGTATCAATCACCAGGAGAGAAAGGGTGAGATACACAGTCACCAAAAGATGATCAGATTCAGACAAACAGGAGAACCAGAATGGGATGGAATCACCAGTATGGGAGAGAACATAGAGTTGTTCTCAGTAAAAAGAGAGAGGAGGATACTTTCAGGATTAAGGCACAAGGTTCAAGTCAAGCAAGCAGCTGTGGATGAGGAACTAAACAAAAGACACTGGGGAGGCAATGTAGCCTTCCAAAGTTGTCTATTCTGTACTAGTTTTCTTTGACAGTAAGTTTTTAGAGTTGCAGTACAAGCCCATGACGTATGAAATTTATACTTAAGATTCAGGCAGACCCAGTTTGTGACCTATTTTACAAAGATTACAGAGTAACAATATTGTAAATCTAGGTAAGAAGCTAATTAGTCACCATAACTATCTTGGGTAGTAGATATTTCCCAAATGTCTATTTTCTTTTCTTTTTTTTTTTAAGATTTTATTTATTTATTTGTCAAAGAGAGAGAGTGCATGCACAAGCAAGCAGAGTGGCAGGCAGAGGCAGAGAAGCAGGTTCCAGGCTGAGCAAGGAGCCCAGTGCGGGACTTGATCCCAGGACCCTGGGATCATGACCTGAGATGAAGGCAGCGGCTTAACCGACTGAGCCACCCAGGCGTCCCCCCAAAATGTCTATTTTCAGTTAATTCAGTAGTTAATTCAGTAGACACCATAGCTCAAGAATGATTCCATTCGCTTGCTTGGAATTAAAAAAATCATGACAATCTTGAAAATAAGTACATATTTCCTCAATAAAAATCGTTTTCTTCAGTGAATTTAAAACTATGCTTAAAAGTAGAATCAACATGTCATTAAAAATAATAAATATCTTTATGCTACAATAAAACTAATTCAAGATACAAATTGTTAACCTATAGCACACTTGGGAAACCACTGCTAGATAGTAGTGATAGTACTGAGAGTAGTGAGAGTAGATAAGTAGTAGTAGTAAAATTTAGCCCCAGTACACGGCAGGATTAATCTACTTTTTTTTCATTTTTGGAAAGGCATCTTGACTGAAGAAAGTCAAACATATTTACTGACATCAATTAGCAATCCATTATAGTTTTATAGCAAAGAAAGCCAGGTGACAGCAAAAATAAATCAGCACCACCAGCTTGATTGCAAGTTTTCATTCAGAACAGCTGATTTTTCAACTGCCTACCTTTTTACAAGAAACCTAAAGCAACAGGGCCAAAAGAAATAAATTAAAATTCTAATTAGAAAGATTTAATATGTGCGTGTATTCGCTTATACTTTACTACTCTTTTTGACCTTAATATGGTCCTAAGAACGTAACAGCAGATTGCATTTATAAAACAAAACAACAGACTTCATTTTAACACTACTCATTAATAAACTTTCTTTTGTCCTTTGGAAGTAATGGATTAATTACCTTCTCAGAAATCAATTCATATCTCTTCTTTTCTTCTTGGGTCTCCTCTTTGACAGGCTCATAAAATCCAAGAGAAGCTCTTCACCACCAGCTTCTTCATTCCCATTCTAATAAGCGGAATGTTTATGAAATTCTTTCCATTAGCCCAATTCACAAATAGGTGGGGCCCACGGTTTCTTTTGTAGCAAGTTCAAAATTCACACAGCCAGGAACTGGGCAATTTGGAGGTAATTTTACAGAACTTTGCACGAGATACCCTGTAGCACCATAGAGGAAGACTTTCCTTGTGTGTAAAGCCACCTTCCAACCTCTGAGGCACTAGAGCGGTGCAGCAAGCAGGAACCCGGGTCGGCACCAAAACGCTCGGTTACACAGAGCCCGCAAAGCCCACCCAGCCCTGCAGGGTGGGTTCCCCAATCCGGTGCGCGGAGCTAGTGTGAGCCTGCGCAGGGCGACTGTGAGCCTGCGCAGAGAACTCGGGCTCACGTGGTTGAGCGCAAACAAACGTGGGCAAACACGAGAGAGCGCGTGGAGAGCGCGTGCTGTCCTCCGCAGGTGACGGCGCTTTCCTCTCTTTCCCTCCCAAGTCTATGGTATTTGGGAGTATGGGAATAATGTTATTAGGCACTAACCTAAAGAAACATACTTTTTCAAATTATCTTTGTTGCACCTAATGTATCAGTTATAAATTGGGTTGCCAGCTTTAGTAAATAACAATACAGGAATGTCAATGTAATTAGTATCTCAGGTAATAAAAGAATAATTTATTTAGCATAAGCATACTCTGTGTAATATTTGAGGCACACTTAGGTCAAAATAATTCCCTTTAAAAAAAAAAAAAATCCGGGCATCCTGTATTTCATCTGGCAATGCTACTTACCAAGTTAATGGTCTTGTTAGAGTATCGTTATCACAACCAAAAAATTTTGCTTGGAAACAGTGAGTCGAGGTCCTGGTTGACTGCATTGCCTTGCATTTTCAGTGATCTGACTGTCAGTTAGTGATGGCCAGCCACAAGACTGCATTTGTAGGGGCGCCTCAGTGGGTTAAGCCTCTCTGCCTTTGGCTCATGATCCCAGCGTCCTGGGATCGAGCCCCCTCCCCCCAAAATTGGGCTCTCTGCTCAGCAGAGCGGGGTCTGTTTCCCCCTCCCCCTCTGCCTGCCTCTCTGCCTATTTCTGATTGCTCTGAGTCAAATAAATAGATAAATAATCTTTAAAAAGAAAAAAAAACTGCATTTGTAGCACAGACGTGCAGTGAAATAATGTTATGTGTGCTTTATCAGAGTATATGCAATTTTTAACATTTATTCTAATTAATGTTTAACCCTGTCTTGTTCAATGGACCCAGCATACTGTGTCCCCAAATTAAATGTCTCTCTGTAAAAAGCAAATGGAAATAGGCATGGACATATTTATGCCATTTGGCTTTACCTACATGAATGAAACCATCTGAACACAAGATTTAGAATTTAGCAAGTGGCCTGTAGCTGGGCTCTTTTTTCCTTTCTAGGCGGAGTCCCCTGGGAGTTGCCTAGTTCACCATCCAACAGCTACAACTTTGTGCCATGGCAATACGCCTGACAAGTATAGTTCTCTGAGTTCTAAGCAAGAGTTAGTTTAATCTTCCTGATTCAGTACTGAATCAGGGCAGAACATAGCTTGCAGGTGATAAGCATGTGGAGGGAAGAGGTTTTTGAGGTGGGGACAGTACACCGTCTTGGATGGACTCCACAGAAAAGGGTAGAAAAACCAAGGGAAAACAAACAGTATCATTGTTCACACAAAAAATATTAAGCCTCTGGAATGACTGGACGAAACAGCAATACAGAATCACCTTGGGGGACATCAAAAGGGAAATTCAGTAGAGCTAAAAGAGACATGCCACCAATGCAAGCCAAGGATGGTTAGACAAAAATAGCCCCCTGCAGATATTTTGTGACAGCCACTCCAAATAAAATTAGATTCTTTGAATCCACAATACAGTCTTTATGCTCATCATATTTTCTGAAATCACAGTACTCACATCAGTATAAATATAGAAATTGAAAGTGTTTTCCGTCATGTTCCAAAATTTTGAGAGGATAACATTTTTAGATCAATGACAGTTCAGCTCAAAGCACAAGTCAATTGGGGGGAGGGGACAGTTAAAATGTAAAACTCAAGGTGTTCTCTATGGTTTTAAATTTTGTTTAAAAAGTTAGTTACATTTCAAGGCGTTTGATTTGTTGTCTTTATTGGTATAGAAGAAACAGGAAAGACGTCTGTAATTATGCATACTTTGAAATGATTAGACATTTAATATGCAATAAGATATTTGCTAGAGAAGTATGACTATGGTGAGAACAGAAAACAGGCTCCAGGGTTATGTCAAGCTGGAAAGTGATATGTATGCGAATGAATTCTCAGGCTCATTAATCATTTTTATACTTGAAGTGCTAAACTGCTAATGTTACACTGAGAGTGAAAATGAAGTAATTACGGAGTTTAATAGCTACAGTCTTTTGAGGAGAAAACAAGTTGATAATGCTTCTTTTAATATGTTACGTAAATTGGATTTTTTGTTAAATTACAAAAACCAAGTTCATCTCTTATGCAGCTTCAAATGGCACAAATCATTTGATTATATTTGTATATGAGGTTAATAGATAGCTATGTAAAGGCAAGGCAGTTTGCTAAACCATCACATTGATAAGAGAAAGTCTGTGTTACCAAGAGCACAAAAACACCTATCAGGTTCTCACCCTTTTCCCTTTTCATGTTTTATAGCACTCTTTCTCACATTTTCTGTGGTGAAGGGCCAGTTTTTGTTCCTTTGTTCTCAACTCATCACAGATAAATTCTCTTGTAAAATACAATACAAATTACTTGAAAAATGAAACGAAAAGACCTAGAAAATACTAGACTGTTTTTACATTACTGGATTCAATGGCCATAACAGTAATCAGTCACATTTCTATAAAAATCTCTAACCTCAATTACCCCACAGACCAAAAATAGTGAGAGGACTCACAGTACCCCACACTGAGATGGACTACTCTAAAAGCAGAAATCTGGGGAGCAGTGGATTGGTCATAAATGGACAACAATTCACATAAGGGCTGCATGCCTAAGTCGCCTATAGGCCAGGGATGCCAGTGACGAGCTAATACCCCATGTTAGCCTCTACTGCCTTTACTGAGGTCTGTGAATTTGTCTCGGTAATGGTAAAAACAGCGCTCATGCTTAAGTGTCTCTGTTAAGTTCCTTTCATGGGAATTTGCTGCTTTCTTCTTTAGTAACTCTAAATACATCCCCCCCCCATTCCCCTTCCTTTTCTTCCATTCTTTTTTCTTTCTTCTTCCCATTTGGGTAGCATTTCCATACAGTTAAAAAAAAAAAAAAAAGAAAGAAAAAAAACACCTTGACCTTGGAGATGGGCAGAACTGGGTTTGAACTGGGGCACTGCTACATTCTGAGCATGAGAAGGCAGTCCAGGAACTCAATCTGGCTAAGTCAGGGTTTCTTATCTGTAAAATGGCCACAATATTATCTTTCACCCAGTATGAATGGGATTCTGAAGTTAGATAAAAGGAAAGAATATGTAATCTTCAATTGCTGCTCACTTCTTCAATCCCTTCCTTTCCGATTTGTTTCCTTTTCCTTTCCTTTTTTTTTGGGGTGGGGGGCAGTATGAAGGGATTGTCTAAGAGAGAGAGCTGTATTTGTATATGTCTAAGTTAATGTATTAGCAGTGACACTCGGACATTATAAACATCACTCTTCTCAGAAAAGTAATTACATAAAGCCAGTTAGTCACCCAACAAACCAGATAAACACCAGACATTACTATTTTTTCCTTTCCTAGGTAACTCTCTCCATAGTGGCCCAACCCAGAATCTCAAGAGTCATACACATAACCCAGTTCCAAGTGTCCCCAACCCCAAAAATTATTTCCCCAAATGGTTCTCACATCCATTTCTACACTTTTACCCTCCTTGCCATTGTTTCAGCTCTTTTCTGAGGTTTTGAAATTGATGCTCCACGGGACACTTGAGTGGCTTAGTGGATTAAGCATCTGCTTTCAGCTCAGGTCATGATCCCAAGGTCCTGGGATGGAGCCCCACATCAGGCTCCCTGCTCAGCGGGCAGTCTGCTTCTCCCTCTCCTTCTGCCTGCTGCTCCCCCTGCTTGTGCTCTCTCTCACCGTCTAATAAATAAATAAAATCTTAAAAAAAAAAAACACGAATGATGTACTGTATGGTGACCAAGATAACATAATAGATTTTTAAAATAAATAAATAAATAAATAAATAAATAAACAAATAAATAAATAAAAACAGTTAATTTTTGGTAAAGGGAAACACCTCCTACTCTCCAGCAGAGCTGTCCTGATAGGTGGTATCCCAGCCTTACCAGATGGAAAATACTTTTAAGCTCTCTCCTGCTTACAAATCCTTCCCTCTTTAGTCTTGGACTACTTTTCCCTTTTCCAAGCAGAGAAAGTGGTATACATATGGTCCCTTCCCTATTCTTTGGGCACATGCTTGCACTAAGGCAGGGACAAGCATGCAGCACGATTTGACTCTAATATAAAGCAGATATTTGAAGATAAGTTCAGGTTTGTCATTTACCACAGTCAGAAGGGCACAGGTATAACAGATAACAACATTATAGAATATATAATCTTTGATCATCAGAAGGCTTTATTCTGATATATCCAAAGGGTATCGCATGTAAATTGGTTTTCCCTATTATCAACTCATGTTCTATTTTGCAAATTAACATTTTTATTAATTATTATAGTTTCGTGGTAGAAATAATTGTTCATTTTATATTCTGTTTCCTGAAGCTAGTGTTTTTACATAAAAAAACAGAATATTATAATTATAAAAACCCAGCCCATTTAAAATATTTTTTCACTGTGATTAATTTAGTTTAAAATATATTACTAAGTCTTCTCAGTAATCCATTTAATTTTAAGATTACTTAGTATAATAAATCCTTGCCAGGCACAAATATTTGGAATCAAACTTGACCACAATCAATTAATAAATTCTTCAGCATTTAGTTGTTAATGTCCACATATGTGAACTTTTATATCACCTAGCCATTGTTATAGAAATGCTAATTTTCTATTTTCTTTTTAATGACACAGTAGCTATCCTCAACTAAATTTTATTTTCATGCATCAATTGTGTATTAATCTTAAACATATGTATGGCACTCCATGAAATTAGAAAGACTTTGTTAAAGAAATGTTTTAGTATTTTTAATTTTGCTTTAGAGACAAATGTGCCTGTCTCAATAGAATTTTATTTTTATACATCAATTCCATATTTGATTTGAAATCTAGAGGGTGGTTTTCCTGTAAGAAAGAAGCAGTCTTAAACACAGGAAACCTAAAGCTGACTAGACTTGGAGCTGAGTATAAATCATAGCACCTTTTTTGGTAATATAGAACATTTGAGAGTGGAAAGAGGCCAAGGTGTACATTTAGGTCTGGCCCATCTTTGAGTTATAAATATTATTATAGCCTACTCTGCTTTCTCCTCAACCTCTTCTTGCCAAAACTATTTTTAAATTAGACTTGTAATCCTTTCTTCTTTTGCCGGCCTTGCTGACTTATTCTATGCTATCCCTTCCCAGTGTGATGAATCTCTTTATATTTCTTTGTGACTTTTCTTTGATGTAAGCTGGTGGTGTCTGCTGGCAGTTGACATTTGCTCAAATAGTTAGGATCACCCATCCTATCTATTCCCCAAGAACTGTGCAGATATGAAATAATCCCTTCTTAATCTCTTCATTCTGAAAGCACATAGTTTTGAAAATGCCCTTTTCTTCGGTATAACAATGCTCTTGAATATATACACTTCTAGCTACTTGATGTCCTGCCATTCCTTAAATAACAAATTTGTATCAGAACAATTTGATTTTGAGTGTTATATATCTAATATCTCATATCTCACTTCACCCTTTATTTCTTGCATCTAATATAAATCTTGGCTTTTCTGCTTTAGGGAAAAACCATAGGATCTTCAGGAATAAAATCTTAATTCTTATCTAAAACATCTATTGTTTAATGACTAATTTTTTTTTAGAAGATTAGGAGAGGAAAACACATAGAAAACAGCCATTAACTCCATTATAAAACCAAAACACTCATAGACTTTTTAAGAAATCAAAAATACCTAATGCACCACAGTTCATTATTTATTCTGGGCATGACATGAGAAAACAGAAAAATTTTGTCAGTTGAACTTCATTGCCACCTCATAATTCCCACCACAAATGCATGTGTAAGCACACATACACACGTATACAAATAATCATCCCTACTTTGCTTTGGAATAGGAGAGGTTTCACTGATGAAGAGTAACAAGAGTGGTCCCTTTCACAGGTATGAAAAAGCCAAATGAAAAATAATGCAAGTAGGAATGTTTCCTCCTTCCACATTTCTCCATCATCTAAAACTCAGAGCACTGGTCCTAAAATTAATTTTTTTTTGGTTTGTTTGTTTATAGACAGATTCTTCAGCGCCATCAAGGAGGCACTGGAATCTTCATCTTAAACCAAGAATTCCAGATAATGCTGACCTGAGATGCAATAATTAATCTCTTCATTATTTTTCTACCACAGTTTTTACCTTCTTTAGTTACTAAATAGTAAAATCATTTGCCATAACTTAAAATATCTTTACAAAGCCATAATGTAAACTAGGTAATAACATTTGAAGAAAACATACTTAAAAGAAATTGAGGAAACTGAGATAAATTTGGGAGACAGAAATTCATTCATTCAACCAATATTTCTCGGGGATCTAGTAAATGTCAAGTACTTAGCTCAGTGCTGACATCCCTTCTCAGGGGGGAGTCTGCTTCTCCCTCCCTCTCCTTCCAACCCCTCTCTCTGTTTGTGCATGTGCTCTCTCAAATAAATGAATAAAATCCTTAAAATTTTTTTTAAATAAAACACAATACTGTTGACTATAACAAAATTTTAGACAAATATCTTTTGGTCTAGTATACAACAGTTGGATAAATGTTATTTCCCCAAATCTTATTCGTATGGGTTTTCTTCCTCAGAGTGCCAGAAATTATAAAATCTCCAGTCAGCCTCTCACCCACATGAAAATGTTTGTGAACACCAACCATCAACTTCTACTTAAGGATGACTCATGACCTTTGAACTCCAATTTCTCAGCTCTTTTAGATGTGTTTATTTTACTCTTTGCTTGTATGCACAAAGTTCTAGCACAAGCAAGGACAAAATTAGAAGAGTGGTGTTTAGATATACATCAAAAGTGTAGCCTTCAAATTTCCAGCAGCCTCAATCCATCAAGCCAGAATTCTCAGTTTCTTCCATGCCTCTACATGGGCCAGTCAATATTTATAAGCATTTGACTACTTTATCAAAGAAAAATGTCCTCAAAATTTGAATATGAAATGTAGAATTGTCCATGTATGTAATACTTCTTTAATCAGGTTTTTTTGGAATATCATTTTGGAAGGATAGTTAAATCCCTTAAACTGGGAATCTCTTTTCCTCCCCCTCAGTTTATTTTCTTCTCTTCTATTATCAGCCCATCTGCTTAAATGTTTCTAGAATAATTTGGGGGAAGAAATAATGTAGACCAACGTCATAAGTCAGAATTTCATTAGAATCAGACAAAATGGGGGGGAGAATGGCAAAAGTGAAATTTCAAAACCCATCTTTGTTACAGTGAAATAATTAAGTAAAAACATCCTGAACTATGAACCACTAATAATTAACTTCTACCTTTAGATGTTACATAGATTCCAACATACAAATATTATACATCCAATATTATCCATATAGTTAACAAATATTTATTGCACATCTACCATATGCAAAGCCCTATGCAATAGACTAAAGACATAATGCTAGCCAATATGGACAGACTATCTGTGCTCATGGAATTTATAGTCTAGAAGGGATGGAAGACTCTAATAAACAAATTTAAAATTGCAACTGTGCCAAATGCTAGGTATGCAACATGATAGATGTAAGGACATTTGACCTATTTGGGGAGGTCTTGGAAGGTCTCTGGGATGGAATATGAAAGACAAGTAGGAAATAATTTAGGCAAAGAGGAGAAATAAGAACAGCCCAGGCAGAAGGCAAAGGCTCCATGATAGGACAAGATGTGACAAGGATAGGGACAGAAAAAAAGCTTATGAGTCTGGAGTTCAGAGAGGGGTAATCCATAGAGGTTGGACCTAGAGGACGGGTGAGGGGAACCACTGGGGGACACACTGAGAAAGTAAGTGAAAAAAGTGAACAGTATGTGGTTTCTGCCCTCCAGAATTCAAAAGGGAAGATCCAACCTCCAGCGGAAATGCAAATTCATTAGGTACCTTGGGAGGACTAGTGGCAGCAAAATGGTGCAGTATTGTCAGAAGAGGAGCATAAAAGATTCTACCTGAGTGGACAATGTCTGATTTGGGCACTGGAGGATGAGAAGGATAAGGGAGGAAGGGAAAGCAGCAGCAAGAGTCTGAGCCAGAAGGCAGAAAATGCTTGACATCAGAAGCAACTAGATTACTAAACTACCTGACATCTTATCCTACAAATTGCTTTTTTCAGTTGTTAATTTTTTCCCTCTTTTTTTTTTAAGATTTTATTTATTTATTTGACAGAGGGAGATCACAAGTAGGCAGAGAAGCAGGCAGAGAGAGAGGAGGAAGCAGGCTCCCCGCTGAGCAGAGAGCCTGATGCGGGGCTCCATCCCAGGACCCTGAGATCATGACCTGAGCCGAAGGCAGAGGCTTTAACCCACTGAGCCACCCAGGCGCCCCAATTTTTTCCCTCTTTTTAACAAAACCCTAATTCCACATCATGGCCATGGGTTTCAGACAAATATGGACGTTTTTACATCATTCATTATTAGTCTATTCTAGGTTTAGGTCTGGCCTTCATCTTCAGATGCACTGTCTTTATTTCCAATTTGCTTTTTAGTTGTTTTTCTTTTTCTCTAGAAGTGTTCTGCAGTCATTTGGCCTCCGGAAGTACTCATCCCAATGAAATTAACTGAAGAATTTTAAAATTCTGTTTTTTCTTTCATTTCCTTTCATATATAATATATGCATGTGACTTTGCTGCTCAGGAAGAATAATTAAGGTCTTCTCTTTCCTTACCTCCTTTACTTGGGGGCTAATTGAGTACTTACACTACCCCTCAATCCATGTTACAAATAAAACACATACAGTGTTGGCCTTTGGTTAAATTGTCAGTTTCCATCGGAAATTCTATTTTCAAACCTCTGCTTGTATGCTGTAATTAAGAGAAAAAAGTATTTTTAATGATCTGTTACCACCACAAATGATCAGGAAGTGATCACTTCCTGGAAATGATCACTTCCTGATCATTTGTTTGGTGTTCTTTTTGCTGGGGGATGCATCAAAAGGCTTTTTTTAAAAAAAGGATTTTATTTATTTATTTGAGAGAGAGAGAGAGATTGAGATGGAACACAAACAGGGGGAGTGGGAGAGGGAGAAACAGGCTTCCTGTGGAGCAAGGAGCCCGAAGGGGAGCTCAATGTGGGGCTCTACCCCAGGACCCTGGGATCATGACCTGAGCCAAAGGCAGATGCTTAAAAACTGAGACACCTAGGTGCCCCTAAAAGGCTTTCTTTTTTTAGAGCTTGGAACATAAGATGTAATAGCAAGAAATGTTAGCATGCTTTGTCAATGATATTATTCTAGGATCAATTTTTGGCTATTTTTTATTCTTCTTTTATAATGTTGATAACATTATAATATGGTGGACCAAAGTACCTTGCTGGTATTTTTACCACCTGAACCTTCTACAGGAAATATGATTCCCTAGTTTCATCTGCTATTCCTTTTCAAGGATTTCTTATATAAGAGTGTATGTCAGGTTAATTTATCTGGCTTCATTTCATGTAGACCAAGGTCATGAGTTTAATTTCTTTGGAGGCAGCTCAGTGTTTTAAAAGGGAACTAAATTTGGTCCCAAACAGACCTGGTTTTCCATCACACCTCTTCCACCCCCATCACTATCCTAACCCACCCCTTTCCCAGGTCACAGGAGAAAGAATGCCTGATTCTGTCTGGACTCAAGACCCTTCCAAATCAACTTTACCCTAAAACACAATTCTCCCTATAAACCACTAAAAACTAAGATTTACACAATATTATGGGTTTACTTCTGCCTTTTTCTGGGTCAAGTTAAAGTATTTAGACAGATGTCTTCGTTTCTATGAGCCTCAGTTACTCATCTTTAAGGATTTATTTTAAAAAGACTCTCAGAGGGTCCTTGTGACTCCTAAGTGTGTCAAGCATTAAGTGCAGTGTCTGGCACTTAGTAATTGCTGAACAAATGTTAACACTTTCCTTCCCTGTGCTTGATATTTTTTTTTTCAATATATGGAACAGATAGACTGGTTAATCATATACATCATTGGCATAATACTGGGAAGAATCAAGTTCCGTGCAGAATTGTCTTATTCCCCCATATATCTCAAATATCTTTTGTATCCCAAGCGTATTATTACTTATGAGTCAAAATTTTTTTAATTTATATGTATTTGAAATGATTTATGGGTATTTAAAGCCAAACATTTAATCTGCCCATAAGCTTTATAGGACTATAATAAAAGACATTGGCAGGGCGCCTGGGTGGCTCAGTGGGTTTAGGGTCTGCCTTCAGCTCAGGTCATGATCCCAGGGTCCTGGGATCGAGCCCTGCATCACCCTCCCTGCTCAGCAGGGAGCCGTCTTCTCCCCCTCTTACTCCCCCTGCTAGTGTTCCCTCTCTCACTGTGCCTCTCTCTGTCAAATAAATAAATAAAATCTTTTAAAAAATAAATAAATAAAAGACATTGGAGGTTTTTTTTTTTACTTAAAGTATTTTATAAATGAGGATAATAACTCCTACCTTGTAGATTTATTGCTAAAAATATATAGGTTAATAAATAATAAGCATTTAGTAGAGTGTAGTGCAAAAAAATTAAGTCCTCAATAATAGTTAATTATGATTCTTATTATTTTAAAGGGGCTTTTATTTATTTAGGAAGTCCACTAAATTATAGAATGCTGGAACAGTTAAAAAGAGAGAGAGAGAGAGAGAGAGATCACAAGCACAGGCGAGAAACAGAGGGAGATGGAGAGTGAGAGAAGAAAGTTTCCATTTTACCTATCTGGAATAGGACCTATTCACTCCTGCCTTTGCCCTATACTAGCTGAATGTCCTTGCACGAGTCAACCTCTGAGCCTCAGTTCTTCCTCTTAACTCCTAGGATAATTCATTTCAGCATCCAGCAAATGTTTACTGAGCACTTACCATAAGCCAGACATGAGGAACTTTACTACAATGGCAGATATAAAAGTGATCTCCACATTAAAAACACCATTCGGGGGTGCCTGGGTGGCTCAGAGGGTTAAGCCTCTGCTTTCAGTGCAGGTCATGATCTCAGGGTCCTGGGATCGAGCCCCGCATCGGGCTCTCTGCTCAGTGAGAGTCTGCTTCCTCCTCTCTCTCTCTCTCTGTCTGCCTCTCTGCCTACTTGTGATCTCTGTCTATCAAATAAATAAATAAAATCTTAAAAAAAAAACACACCATTCAAACAAGCACAGCTTCCTGTGTTTTGGTGACTAGTTATAAACTTTAGCTGCCTGACAAAGGAGTTTGGGTTTAATGCTGTACTTATCAAGATGTCATGCCTGTGAAGCCTCATGACACGAAAACACAGGTCTTCACTTAGTGCCTAGCACAGGACAAGGCATAGAAGTGTGTTCAGGCGGATGTAGGGTAATTGAGGGGTTGCTATTATCAGTTTCCTTCACTTTTATACACTTATTAAATCCCAGGTCATACAGAGAGCCCCATGCTCATGTAACAATGCCAGAGCACAGCTGTTTATATATACGTACGTGCATTAAAGCCTGGTATCTAAGATTCAAAGACTTTGGTGGTAAAAATGGAGGTACAAAGGGCAGCCTGGCCCATAGTAGTCTTTATAAAAAGGAATGTGATGTTAAAATATGTTCCAGTCTTTATTGTGCTATATTGGACAAATATTTTATGCTATATTAAAAAATATATCTGGATCAAGCTCCCTTGAGCTGAGATATAATACAAGTGCAGAAACTCACGTGACAACAATTAGGTTGGCACAAGCAAAAAGATTGACTCTATTTGTTTTTATTGTTCTCTTTTGCTAAATGTGATATACTTCTTTACTCAGGACTAATTTATTAAGTTGGTTTTCTATCGGGAACAAAAATCCATTCAAGTTAGTTTTACTTTAAAATACAGTCCCAACCCCCACCATGAACGACTAATCTCCAGATTCAGCCAGTGTGGTGAGTTGACATATATTTTATTCTTTTTTTTTTTTTTCTGTACAGAAGGACATTCACTTCATAGTTATGTAGCTGTTTCACAAAGGCTGAAACTTTTTACTGATCATTTCCTTGGTCAAAATGCATTTTCACATTTACTTGCCCCCCAGAATATAGCATGAAACTATTCTCAGAGATTCATTAGCTGGACCTTCCTTCAGCAATGAGATGATTATGGTTCCCCCCCAGCACTGAACTTGAGATAGGTCATAATTGGCACTCCATCAAAAACCATTTTGGAGGATAAAAATATTAGTTGGTTTCCAGATCAGACTTCTGAAAAGAACTGAATTGTACACTATAAATAAAATGCTAATTTATTATTAATCATATGGGGAAATGCATGTACAGAGAGGGTTGGTTGCTTTCTAATATAAAGTATTTGATTAGATCACCCTCTCTTTGTCTTTTGAAATAAAGATGGTTGCAAAGAGATCAGACAGAACATTCTTCAATAAATGCTCTACTGTGGAAGTTAAGAAATAATGGAATCCTGCTCCTATCCACGAAAATTTCACATCATGGAGGCAAGAATAGAACATGTGAGCACAGTTGTATCCCAGTCCCCACCCCTTAGTCACCACACTTAGAAGATGCCAAAGAATATAGGGGAAGGGAAGGGAAAACAAAATAAGATGCAATCAGAGATGGAGGCAAACAATAACAGACTCTTAACTCCAGGAAACAAACTAAGGGTTGGAGGAGAGGTGGAGGGGGGTGGGGTAACTGGGTGGTGGGCATTAAGGAGGGCATTAGATGGAATGAGCACTGGGTGTTATATGCAATGGATGAATCTTTGAAGTTTACCTTTAAACTAATTTAAAAAAAGATGCCATATCTGAAAAACTATGGTTTTCCAGATATAAGATGCCAGATTTTAAGAAAAAACAAACAAACCTGATTTGAGTAGCTGGAAGCACTGCCTCATTAATAAAGTATTTTGAAGTCTTAAAATGGAACAACTCTAAAAATCTTTTTGGTCAGATATAAGAACCCAAGGTACAAATCATTGGACAGATGATGCACTAAAATTGTTCGGAAATGCTCTTCTCTGGGAATTTTAAAGACTATGGTAAACCAAAACCTTTCAAGGATGCTTCAAGGATGCTTTAAATGCAGTTCTATCCAGAAGTAGGAGAGATTAGATGGCATGCCAAGCTTCCTTATAACCCTGTTACTGTCATGCTAAAATACTTACAGTGCAGAGGAGCTGTGCTATTCTATGTAACTCAGTTTAAGTACAATGGAAAAAAGAAATGTTCAACATAATAGGAAGTAGAAAATACCAAACACCATTCAGAATGAAGGTGAGGGCAGATAACAAGATGTGGATTAGTTAGGTAGAATATGTTCTCAAATGATAAGTATTTTTATAACCAAAAATAAAAGGATTTCGTAACACAGTAAGAGTCTTGGCTTGGTTCAGTTTGCTTTGAGGGGCTCTTATATAGGTGGCCAATTCCACAAAGATGAACAAAATCACATGTTGGTGTAAAATGGGAACTTAGTGATCATCTGGGTAAGAAGTCAGCAAACTTTTACCGTCAATTCCTGGATAGTAAACATTTCAGGCTTTGTAGAACATAGAGTCACTGTGGCCAATACTTAGCAATGCTGTTGAGGCACAGGAGCACAGAAGCAGCTGTAGACAACACCATAAACATAAACACCTGAGTTTTTTTATTTTGTGTTCTTTTTCTGGATCTACACCTTTTAGTGGAGGTGAAAGAACCTAGGAGCTGGTTTTATGCTCAAGGGAGTTTTGTGACACTCAAGTTTATTAATATGGTCAGCAAATACAAGTTGTGTGCTTCCTGTATGCCCAGTATTGCTCCAAGCTCTTGGAATAATGTGATGAACAAGACAGATGTGTTTTCTGCTCTCACTGAGTTTGTATCATAGTTACGGAGACAGATAATTACACAGGTAAAAAAATTATCCATTTCACAGTGATTTATTGAGTACCTACTTTGTGCCAGGAACTGTTCTAGCACCTAGGGAGTCAGACAAATGCTTACCCAGTGGCTTACCTGAAGATAATAGGTGGATGATAAAACTTAACTTTTCTTAAGCTTTTATATGTCAGACACTGTTCTATCTGCTTGATGTGCTGAGAACCAAAACCATCTTCTCCCTTATCAGACCCTGAGGACTAAAGCTACCTACTGTTAACTAGCCACAACAATGGGACTTTGTTATCCTCATTATTTTATTTTCCCAAGTCTCTTGTCAAGGAAAATGGCTTGATTGATCATTACAGGGACTTTCCAAAAGTCCCATCAATTCTTCAATAGAAAGAATCAACAGAGCATTTGCAACCTAAGATTCTTCAAAACCCTCTCTTAAAATTCCCATTTTCATGGGTACCTGGGTGACTCAGTTGGTTAAGCGATTGCCTTCAGCTCAGGTCATGATCCTGGAGTCCTGGGATCGAGTCCTGCATTGGGCTCTCTGCTCAGCAGAGAGTCTGTTTCTCCCTCTGACCCTGCCCCTTCTCATGCTCTTTCTCTCTCAAATACATAAATAAAATCTTTATAAAAATTCCCATTTTCCTGTTTCTATCAATCCAGATTGCTATGTCCTGATTCTTACCCAATCCTAATAAAATCTCTACCTCAAAAAAAACCCTGTTAAGTCACACTTCCAATTCTCAATAAATTCCGACCTGGCCTTCCCCACTTAGAGACACAACCAAAGATCTACTAAATTCTAGTAAGTTCTCCCTTAACACTGTTGTTTTACAACAGATTGTGTTGTTGATATTTAGGGAGTCAGCATTCCACAAAGCTGAACTCATTTATGACTCACAGGAGCCTTTGAAGTAGATACCATCACCTTCTTATTTTATGTATGGGGAAACTAAGGCATATATAGTCAAAGTAATAAGCCCAAGGTCCTATAGCTAGTAAGTAGCAGAACACGGATTTGAACCCAGCCTATCTGACTGTAGAGGCCATAATTTTGTATAGGGGTGAGTGCCATCATGAAGTGATGTTGAATTCATGGGCTGATATAAATTGGAGGAGGTGATATTAGAGGGAAGCATGAATAAGAGGAAAGACAGACTCACTCCGGGGAGAAGCAACCAGCAAAGGGAGGAATGAGTTTAGCTTACTCAAGGAGGAGAAAGCTAGTGTGGCTGAAATATAACAAGAGAAAGAGAGAGCAATATTAGTTGAAGTCAGCAAGGAGGAAAGAAACAGCATATCTAGGATCTTTTCATCTGAGTTTGGATTTTATTCTGATTATAATGGGAAGCTTTCCAAGGATTATATGCAGGGATATGAGGAGTTGTGTTAAGTTTAAAGACTTAGGAAACATAATTCTTTCTGCCTATGAAATTAGAACCAGGAATACTTTTCTGCCTCTTATTTTAAATGATACTTATTCCAAGCAAAAATAACCTAGATGATTGATCTAAGAAATACTTGTTTCTAAAAGAACCAACTCAGCAACATCTTTTCCAAGACTCTACTCTCAAGGCACCCACCAATCCAGAGCTACTCTCTAATAAACTGTCCAATTTCAACCAGTCTTGGTCAAGCGAGACCCACCTTAAATTCACCCAGCCCAAGTCCTGAACTATAATAAATAAATACATTACCCTAATTTCCCAATTTTGAGCTTCTACTAAGACTCTGTCAAGTTATGTTCTCCCATACTGTCACAGATTCAAAATTTTGAATTTGCATGATTGACAGATTTTTCTGATGTTCTTATGTGGAGTCAACAGCTGACACTAAAAACAGCAGACAGGAAAACAGAGACCAATGAGGAGACTCCTGAAAGAGGGCTGGAGGCAGATGGGGATAAACTAAAGTGGAAGCAGCAGAAAAGGAGAGAAGTGATTCGACTTGGGTATATTTTGCAGCTGTAGAGGTTTAAGGAAGGAGAAGAACAAAAAATAACTAGATTTTTATAGTTATTTTTTAAATTACCAGGATTAATTTTAACCTGGGCACCCACATAATGGTAGTGTCATATACTAAGTAGAGAAGCTGGAGGAAGATCAAGTCTGGGAGTGAAGGGATAAATAAGAATTCTTTTACAGGCATGTTTAATTTGAAGAGCCTATTAACCTTCAATTGGAGCTATCCAATAGGCATTTAGAATTATGCTACTGTGGAGATGTCACAGTCAGTTTACAATTCAGCTAACTTGGATGTTTTTCAAGGCTACTAAGGAACTAAGGGAAACAAAAAGTGAGAGATAAATTTTCAAGGGCCATGCAAAGGCAGCTAAATGTTATTTTTATGTTTGAGAAAATGTTATCTCTGGGATATGAAATGGAAATATCTGAGAATAAAAATTATGGAATGAAAGGAGTAACAATTGGGAATACATATAGTGCTAGAGACAAATTGAAATTGCTACTAAGAAGTGCTCTAAAAGTATTACTTGTAGGATTTTCTCTTTATATCCATCTGACTTGTTTCTGTTCCACAGAGGAGAAAATCACCAATTTTTTGCTTTCAGCAGCACATGTATATTCAGAATTGCCATATTGCTTTGCTCTCTAGAAGGGTAAAAGATACAACATTGAGTTGAACAAACCTGCAACTGGAATGACTTCAGAAACGATAAATATTGCTACTATGATTGTACTATCATTTGAAATTAATTAAACCATAACATCACTTTAGTTAGGATTTTTACTCATATTAGTTTGTCTGATTAGTTTGTCTAAGTGAATTTTTAGTCAATTTTGCAGTAATCAAAGCACAGTATATGCACAGTATATACTGTATATGCTATATAATTCGCAGGTTATATGCATTCACTTGAGTCCATTTTTAAAAGCTTCAGTATTTTATAACCCTACAAAGACAGACACAGCATTTACTGAAATTATCGAAATGTGATTTACAGACACTAGTGAGGTAGAAGAGGAATTAGAGATTCTACAAATCAATATCATTATCATATTCTCAACACATACAGCACAATGCCTAGATTTAAGAGATGCAAAGAAAAAATAGAACATTAATTTGCATCAGAATATTCATGGGCTCAATCCTTCTCTCTCATTTTCAAATTTCTGAGATTTTTCTAACTTACTCTTCCTGCAGTTTCTCCTTGCATTAATCTATCGTATACATGGTGACTGGGGCTAATCTTCCCAATAGCACTATTTTTGTTCTTGCTCTTTGAATCCTCAGTGGCTCTCTCACTGCCAATAGCAACAAATCCAGAGGCTGACCTGCAATTCAAGACCTTCTGCAATCCAGAGGAATCTCCTTTCTATCCTTCCCTCTCATAATATGTCCCTTTATTCAGATTTATCTCTGCAACTGTCTCTGAATAGATCTGCTCATACCTACCTCCCCCTTTTACTCATAATTTCCCCCTAAAGGGATTACAACACCATCAAAACTGAATTCCTTGTCATTCTTTTTAGTTCCTAATACCTCTTTGTTTTCAGCCTTTCGTGCTATATAATCAATTAACATATCTTGTATTTTATGGCTTTGTACAAAAATTAAGTATAAAATATGCTGAATAAAACCTACCCATTAAAACCTGAATCAACATTCTAGAGTCCTAACTCAATGGTCTCCAAACTAAAGTGTGAGCAGTGATAGGACAAAGAAGTCACTGATTTATTTTGTTAATGCCCACAAACTTAAAGCTTGAACTTAGCAAGTTTCAAAGATGATATCCATTGGAATTTGCCAAAAGTTTTTTCAGTTTAAGAAAATGGAGGCAAACATCAAAGTATAAGGTAGAGTTCATTAATAGAGATTATACAGCAAACAAGCCTCTGCTCCCATGGCTTCCCTTATCCAGGGACCCTCAGTTAGTTCGAGTCAATTAACAGACAGACATGCGAACCATTTCTGCTGAGTGCAAGGTACTGGATGAACTGTGCATCAATGAGTGCAACAAAGCTAGAGCTCTTAAGTAGCATCCACTCATAACTGCTTGTGCCCTTCAAAGGCAAAGATTTCATTTCCCTTACAGAATCAGGTAAATTGAAAAACAGAGGTCATGAGAATATTTCTAAATAATATAGGATGTTAAGGTGGTTAAGAATTAGTTAAGAACTCAGTGACAAGCAAGAATGAGGGACACCTTGGTGGCTCAGTCAGTTAGGGGTCCAATTCTTGATCTCAGCTCAGGTCTTGATCTCGGGATTGTGAGTTGAAGTCCCATGTTGGGTTCCATGTTGGGAGTGGACCCTACTTTAAAAAAAAAAAAAAAGGATGCAACAAACTCAATAGCAAAAACTTGACTTCTAACAGATATAGCTACTAATCCACAAGAGACTCAAGTGTCTTCCTCCCTGAATCTGGACAACATAAAAGCATAATATACAGAAATACATTTAGGACAAAAACCTTATTTTCTGGACAAGAGAACATATTTATCTTTCTCCTTCCACCCCAGGAAATAGGCTTTTTTGTTGAATAAATAGCAATAAACCACTTTGACCTCCATTTTCCAGGATACGGCAGAGACCCCTGCATTTTAAAGAAAGCAAGAATGGCCATGAGGTTTTTGTTTAGCCAAGAAGGTGTTTGTAAGCTCAGGATCTGAGCTGAATGGGGACGTTAGGAAAGGAAAGCATGCAGATGTAAAGGAAAATTTAATTTTGTTTCTATTGACTGGCATGTGATATAAATCCTCTTCTTGATCTCCTTTTAAAATACTCTGTAGTATCTACATTGTCTATTAATATATTTAAGTTTTAAGTTAAGTTTTGTTTAAGTTTTTTTTTTAACTTTGCTACTTTTAATTTTTTCATGGGTGAGTGTATTAAAGTATTTAGCAAATCCTCAGGGCAGAACGCAGGAGGGCCACAGTTAGGTTAAAGAAGAAAGGAATGGTAGTGTGGTAAACAGCCTCCAAGATGGCTCAAGTGATTTTGACCTCATGGTATTCATACACTTGTGGAATCTCCTCACACAATGAATAGGGTTGATCTTGTGACCAATAGGATGTCATGAGCATGATGGTACTTGGACATGTGACTTCCAAGGCAAAGTCATGAAAGATATTGCAGCTTCCAACTTGCCTAGTCTTGAACCACTCGTTCCGGGAGAAACCAAACAGCCTTTTGTGAGTACAAATAGTCCTATGAGGGGCTTCATGCGGCAAGAAATTGAGGCTTCCAGTCAAGAGCCAGTGCTTATTTGCCAATGATGTGAGCAAGCCACCTTGGTAGTAGATCCTCCAGTTCCAGCCAAGCCTTCAGATGACTACAGCCCTATCTAATATCTTAGGACAATGTCCTGAAAGAAAGCAAGCCAGAACTACCCTGATAGACAGTTTTCTGAATCGTTGACCCACCAAAACTGTGAGGATGATAAATGTTATTTATTTAAATTTGGGAATAGTCTGTTATGCAACAATAGGTAACCAATACTGGTAGTTTCCTGTTATTGCACAGATTCTATTTCTGTGATTAAAGGATAAAATTCAGCTCATTGGAAGGAGCAAATGTTTTGGATTTACATCATGAATCCAGATCTGGTTTAGCCACTTATTAGCTATAGGCTTTTAAAATGTTTTCTGATACTCATTTTCCTTATAACTAAAATGAACCTTGTGATATTTGAAAAGATATTAAGGTATATAAACCACCTGGTACATAGTTTGGCACACTATATTTGTGTTTATTAAATAATGACTAATAAAACAATACTGGCTTTTAATATATTTGTATTGTTACTGCAAATCCTTAAGGTCCAATGAAATTGCCTATGCATACTATGCAAAATTCAATTCAGGTAATTCCTACAATATTTGGGCACTGTCTACTTACTGTAACAACCAACATTTCTGGAACCTAATCATACTCTGATGGCCCATATATGCTCCTGATTCAGAAGATGCAAGGGGCCCCGAAGATTGTATTGGACACATTTAGTGATCTGCCTCAATCCTCTTCACCCCCTTTACCAGGAGATGTGCTCCATTCCACACATTGCTGTGTGATAAGGCCTTATAACTGCAGCTTCTTGTGAAAGCTGACCTTGGAGACTGGAGCTGTCTCACCCTAACCTAAAACTAGAATTTCCTGAGAGTTTACTTTCCTTGAGGCAACCTATAGTCCACGGCTGACTGGGCTGACTGGTCCTGGATTACAAAAGGACAACTCCTATGCCCTGAGACAGGACAAACTCAGAGATGAAACTGATGCTCTAGTGTTCATCATAGGATCAAGACAAGTATCGGACTTCACCTGAAATTGAACCCCTGATTACTTTATTCTCCTTTCCTCTTCTGCTTTCCTCGTCCCTTGTTGGCAGTTCCTGGAAGTCCTTCCTACATCTCTTGTATTGGAATTCTTGCATCAAGGTGTGCTTCTGAGAGAGTCCAGGCTAAGACACAGAACCTAAGGTGGGCTTACCCTCTCACAGATAACTTTTATTTTCTGTCTTTAGGAAAAAATGTGATTGATCAACCCTGAGTCAATTAAATTGTTGATCTGATTATTTGGAAATTAGCACAGATTAAGGTGGTTACTTATTTATTTATTTTTTTGAAAGTCCAAAATTCCTAGAAATGCTACTGCTTCCAACCTAGCTGATAGTTAGGTAATTGAGTTACAAGCAACATTGGTGAGAGGAATATTATTTCTAGTTAAATCCAAATTATGCACACCATATCTAAACTATGTAATGCAAATAACATAGTCAGTGATAATAAGGGGACTAATGAATGAATATACATGCAAACTGCATTTTATACAATTCTAAAATTTCGTCTCAATAAAATTACAAACTTGGAATCACTCATTGCTCCCAGGAGGAGAATGAGAAAAAGAGATGAATACGTAATGAGCACTGCTGCCATACCAGGCAATATCTTAAAAAGTTTTATGTGTCCTTCACTTTTCATACTCATAAGGAAGGGAGTCCCACTTTATGAAGGAAGAATCTGAGGGTCAGAATGTTTGATTAACTTGTTTATGGTTACAGAACCAGTATTAAGACTCAAGCTATGTCTGTGTATACATCAAAACTAGGCTCTTTCTATTCAGTTAGCTGCCATCAGTAACAAAATGCTATTGTAATCACATTGTTGTTACATAACTCCTACAAAATAGACACAGTTTTGGGGGAGCCTGATTTCTAGAGGACTCTTCTTAGAATGCATAGTAAAGAAGATTTTCAAATCCTGTCCATGTATTTCAGGACATATGGATTCAATCTGATGAATCAGCCAATGCAATAGGACTCTGTGTGATATGCCTACATACAGATTAGTCCTAAGCTTAAACATGTAGAATAGATATATTGATATTTTCAGTTTTCCCTCACAAGAATGTCATTTTCCCATCTCATACTCATTATCTAATAGGTATGAAATGAAATTTAATGAGAAAGCAAACATACAATCATGCACATATTTGTCTTATTGCCCAAATTTTCTGGATTAAGTTTATTAGTAGATGTATTTCCAGAGCAGTAAATATTCAGTCAGTAGATTTACAGAGAAACCTAACGAGGGCATAAGTATTGTGGAAAGACTGAGATAAGACAGGGTAGATACTTCACTTGAGCAATGAAACATGAAAATGCTCTTTGGAAGCTAGGGCAATTTTGAATTATGTTGATAGAGAACTCTACTCAATTCACTTGACCACTCTTTGAGACCTGCTCCGTTCCCTGACTTTGCAAGATTCATTCCAATTCTACTAACCCATATTTCCTTCTTTAGCTCACTTCAGATCACTGTTTCTGGCCAGGGGATATAATTTTACAAAATATATCAAAAAGTCTTTAATGATGGGTAAAGTGTTGTGGAAAATTCTTTTCTCCAAAAATTCCACTTCCCCTGTTGGAATTTTGCTTAAGAATTACCAAATCATTGACCCAGAAATTCCTTATCTTCATGAAATTGATTATTGTATGCCCTGCTTAAATAGAGGAGTTTCCAGTTCTACTCTAAAAAATATTGTAAGATATATGCAAAAAGAACTTTGTTCTGAGCTAAATCCCTGAGCTTAGTATTTTCATAGAGTCTACATGCCCTTAACATGTTTTTTAAATATTATTTGAATAGACAGAATTGAAAGATTGTATCTTATAAAATTAATTGAACAACGTGATCAAATGTTTTCACAACCTAATTGTTTGTCTACCATTCCTCATCTAACATTCTGCAAAAGGCTTCAAAAATACAGGTGAATAGCAAAAAGAGGAAGTAAGTACAATGACTCTTTCAACAAATGTTTTATCGATTTTCAATCAGAATAGTCTTTGTGGCTTTTGTTCCCTGAAAATATCCAATATCTTATTGACTTGATATTCTTAGACATGATGTTCCAAGAAAGGATGGTTCAGATATTAAATTTCAAGCATGCTATACGTATCTTGTTAAAAATGTAATATGCTGTATCCAATACCTCTTGGGTCCCATTTCATACCCTTTCAGCTGACCTTTTCCTCCACCCTTTGCTGTGATAGCCAGAACCTAAGCTCACTTGCTTACATGGAACTTACATTCTCTTGGGATTGGACTGGGGAGCACAGAATAAAAAGGATACTGATAAAAATTAAATTGAAAATATTACTGTTTAATGGTAGAGTGACTGGGAGGCTATTTTATACCTAGGTAGAAAGGAAAGGTCTCTCTGAGGATTTTGTTTTTAATTTAAAGTTGAGCTCTGCTTATCCATTTAAGATTTAGGGGAAGAGATTCTTGGCAGAGGAGTCAGAGAGTGGAAAGGGCTATGACTGTAATAGTAAAAGAAAGAGACCAGTGTGGTGGTAGCACAGGAAAAAAAGGGGGGAGTGTGGTAGAAGATGAGTTTTATTTTTTGGATGTTGCCTATTTTCAACCTTAACTATCCAATTCTTATCTGTATTCTACCTCCTACTTGTTTCACACAGAATTTTTTCTTCAAATTTTCTAATGAGAGGAAGGTCCAACAGGATAGTCTTTATCCCGGAGTTTCAGGAACCTCCGTCCCGCAGTTGGATATCTCACTGCAGCAAACATGGCTAGTTTCTAGCCAGTATCTCTTGTCCTCTTCTTAACAACAATCCTCAGATTTTGTGTAGAGTGTTCATATGCTTGGTTAAATTTATTCATGTTCTCATATTTCCTTGCAGCTAGCTAGAAGTAGTGACTGACCCAGTTATGATCAATGAGATGTATATAGATGTTGTTATATAGCATTTTTGGAAAGCTGTTGAAATTTAGAAGGCTCAAGTGTAGCATATTTTGATCATTAACAATTTCCCTTGTTCTCTCCAGTATCCCTTCTTCCTGCCCTGGACATGGCCATGAAGCCCAGAGGCCTGGATCAGGCCCTACAATTTTAAGAATGAACACTACGCACCACCATGGTGGAGCAGAAAACCAGATGGTTTCTGAGTCCCTGATGTAATCATTACACTGCTGGACTGCTTGCCTGTCTTCTTCATGCCTGAAGAGAGAGAAAAGCCTTTATATGCTTAAACTATTATTAGTTGAGGAGAAGAAAAAAAAACAAAGTTGCCTGCTTTGGAAGAATGTACAATGCAATTAGGAGGCAATGTAAAAAAAATTAAAAAGTGATATATCTTCAAATCCAAATACACATATACTTCAACTGAACTATATGTTAATTTAGAAAATATAACTTCCATTATGATATTCAGGGTCTGTGCTGATTTGCTTACCATGCCTGGAATTTAAAGTAGACACTTAATAAATTTAGTAAATTAATACAATATATAAATGCTTGAGGACTACAGTATTTGGGATTACTCACAAAAGCATTTGTAGTGGATGTAAACTTTGAAAGAAAAGAAGGTGATATATAGACGGACAATAGAGATGGCATTACAAATAGGATAAGAATGGCACATTCAAACGTCAGTTGATGGGCATCACTTTGTAGGTAAGAATGACCATGCTAATGCTTTTGGAGTTAAGAAAGAAAAGGGATATAATAAAAATAATATAGTTTCTTTTTTAGTGGATGTTCTAAACCTTGCAATGAGATTTGACAATGAGTGGAGAATAAAAGGTCCTTGGACCACAAGAAGATGCTGTACCTGAGAAAGAAACTTGCCTGTGTGATATGAAAAGCAAGTACAATATAAAAACTTTGTTCCGGGCGCCTGGGTGGCTCAGTGGGTTGAGCCGCTGCCTTCGGCTCAGGTCATGATCTCAGGGTCCTGGGATCGAGTCCCGCATCGGGCTCTCTGCTCAGCGGGGAGCCTGCTTCCCTCTCTCTCTCCCTGCCTGCCTCTCTGACTACTTGTGATTTCTCTCTGTCAAATAAATAAATAAAATCTTTAAAAAAAAATAAAAATAAAAAAATAAAAACTTTGTTCCATGGAAAGACATTTTTGTAAAAATTAGAACACTTGCTATTATAGACTGAATTGCATCCCCCATAAAATCATGTGTGAAATTCCTAAACCCCAATGTGACTTTATTTGGAGATGGGGCCTTTAAGGATGTAATTAAATGAGGTCCAAAGAGTTCCAAAGAGTAGGGTCCTACTGCAATAGGACTTGTGTCTTTATAAGAAGAGGAAGAGACAATAGGGGAGTGTGCAGAGAAAAGGCTACATGAAGACACAGTGAAAAGGCAACCATCTGCTAGCCAAGGGGAAAGGTCTCAGAAGAAACCAACCCTATCATCCCCTCAATCTTGGACTTCCCACCTCCAGCTGTGAGAAAATAAATTTCTGTTGCTCAAGCCACCCATTCTGTGTTATTTTGTTATGGGCACCCCTAGCAAGCTAATAGTTTTGCTAATAATTAATTGAGTGCTTACCATATCCCTAGCATTGTTCTAAAAATTTTTATCCATGTTTCCTCACTTAATCATCACCCCACCCAACCCTGGGTAGACAAGTAATAATGTTAGTCCCATTTCACAAGTAATAAACTAAGGCACAGCGTCGTAAATATCATAAACAACACCAATATTAGATCAATCTTCAGACTACTTTCTCTTGACTTCTAACCTATACTGCCTCTCTTGCCACTTGAAACAAACCCATGAGTACTTGGGCCTCCTGTTAAGGCTTTTGATATAGTAGTTTGGGGAGGTATCAGGCCTAAGGCAGTCAGAAGTCCCTTATCTGAAATATTGCTGTGACATGCCTTGTTTTTTGGGAAAAAAATCTACTTTGGCCAAAAGCCTAAAGATTTGGGGGATTTAATATTTATCTAGAACCACATAATTAACTAGTAAACCAAAAACTTGGCTTTAATCTTCAACATCTTTGGTTTTAGTAGCACTAAAAACATTTGACTGTGTCAAGGAACCACAACAGTGTGAAGGAGTTTTTTACCCCATGGTCTGTACTACTACTTGGAGTGTGTTGTGTGCCATTTACACTCCAGCACTTATCACAGTTTGCAATTGTATATTTATTTCTGCGTTTTATTAGTCTCTGTACCAGCTATGGCTTGAGTTCTTTCTGTATATTTTTGCTCACCTCTTTACTCTAGCTGTTGATGCAGCAACCAGCTGTGTTCAGATGTGGCCTACAAGTGCCTTTCCTCACATGCACTATTTATCTATTGTATTGCTACTACCACTTAGCGGGAAGATTTCAGGGACCAGCTGATCCATTCCAAAAAGTAGAACTACACCTGAGTGAACAACAGGTGGAACAGCCTGTGACCCATAGGAGAAAGCCAGTGGATGTCTGAGGTAGCAAGCCCAAGGTATATTCTACATGGTTTCTCAAGAGGCTCCCACTGGGACTGAGTCCAGTTCAATGACATACCTTTCCTTCCTTCTGTTTCTTTCACTCATGTGTATCCCCTACCCCTGATCCTTGGATTTTTGCTCCGCAAATAAACCTACCTCTAAACCTTTTTCTCAGCTTTGTTTATGGGACAATCCAGGTTAAGACCTACCTATTTTGTCCACTCAGCTGTAAGTTCCACAAGAGGAAATATTTTAGGCTTCCTCACCATTAGTAGAAAGAAGGCATTTAATAAGCATTTGTAAATTAATTAATTCATAGAAGCACTTATGACCCCACATAATATGTCCATGTATAATTCCACTAAGAATTTCTTTATGTTTAGTAAATCAGCTTATAAAGAACCTCCCAAAGATCTGAAATCATTCACTCCTGGCCTCGTATGAATTTTTTCAATCAGGAATTATTTTTATCACCCTTAAAATTCCTAGAATAGATCAGTTGCAGTAGAATGGGAAACCTCAATTGGGAAAAGGTAAAGAATAAGAAAAGAGGGATAAATTAGGATCAGGTTGTTGGAGGAGGTCATGAAAGGGATCTGACCACCAGTGGACCCAGGTGCTGCACCCAGGCAATCAGATGCTCCTCAACAACCCCCACTTTGTCCTTGGAATGTACATTCTACCTACCATTACCACAGTTCGAGTAGTCTTCAAGGACAAAGCCTTGAGAGAGCAATGTGTTGTTGAGGCCTCTGGATGGTATATGAGATTGAACCCAGTTAGGCTTCTATATAAACTTTTAAGATTCTGGAAGGTGGGTGTGGAGATCTACTCATCTTGCAGTGCCCAAGATAAGCCTTGTAGGTTAGTTCCTTGCCTATTAAATTTGTTAGCTACCAACCTGGAGTGGTCTGCCTTTTTCTTTGGTCTCTCCTTGATCTCTGTGTACTGGGATCAGTTTGTGAACTCCCAGGGCCACTCTGAGGAAGGGCAGCCAGGGTGGCCTATAGGGGTTGAAGACAGAGGGGATGCACATGGGTATATCTGGAAGCCTAAAGGTTTGGGATGAAGGAAAGTCTTAAACGTGTGCACAGCCTGCTTTGCCCATCTCTAAGGTTAAATGATGATCTTCTTGAAGATGATCAAGTAAACCCTAGGATGAAACTGATCAGAAGTGTCCTGATTGGATTGTTATGAAAGCTACACTAGTAGGAGAATGGTAGAATGAGGTGAATTAGGGCTTGGGAAAAGGAAATAGATATGATCTGGGAAGAAAGCTAGGGGAAATTGAAACCAAAATAAAACCAAGATTATTTGGGGGGGGGGCAGGAGGCGAGGACAGGACAATGAAACAAAAGAGCAGAGCTATCACTGACTACAAATCAGCAATGAAAAGAAAGATAGAAAATTGTCCCTGGAAATTTAATTTTTATGAGTTTTTCCCCCTCCAGTTTCTAGTATTGTTGTCATTGCTTTTTTAGACCTCCTTGGTATGGCTCTCTGCTGTGACAATAATTTCCCTAGAATTAACAAACTGAGTTTTGTCTATCTTTAACACATCAGATAACTGAATATTTTGGAGGCAATTTGTTAAGGAGGAGAATAAAGTTTATGTGTAATGTTAAAATAATACTTCATCATGCTGTTCAAATGTACCACAAGCTGGATAAGATGACCGCAGAGGAAGCACTTTGGCCAATTTAAAGCCTCTGCCATCCATACCTATTGTTAAAGGGTTTCTTGGCAGTCATTCATTGAGGCCCAGGTGGTGTTTCTATAGTGGGCCAAGGATGGAATTTGATCTCAGAAAACAGATATGGCTTTACTCTTGGAAAACTATGGATACACCAGTAGCCCTGATTATTAGATATTCCCAATTTCAATTGATAGAGACTAGTGTTTTTAGCTTCTCTACCTCCACTGTTCCACCTATGTAGATAATTACCAAGTTCTCCCCATTAAACTGGATAACAAAATTCACTTTACTTTGCATCCCCAAGGTGTATGTGCATTATATTTTAGCACATATCATATTTTGTTGTGATTGACATGTCCATCTCTTTAATCTACCATATTTTTCATGAAGATAAGAATGATGACACACAGTAAGCTCCCCATAGTCTATCAGCTTTTGCTCAAACACTTCTAGTCATGACTAGCCAATAAGCCACTTAGAAATGAATTTGGCTTACTTCAATACAATGAGTTCTTCATTATTGGAGGTTTCGGGCAAGACAAAACTGGGAAATCCTTTAGTTTCCTTCAAGTCACAAACTTCATGTTTCTATAATAAACCAAAGCCAAAAAACAAGGGTGCATTCTCTTTGTTTATAGTTCTCTTGTCCACAATGTTAAATCTGCTACTCTCCCACACAGTGTGCCATGCAGGGTGTAATAAACCTGCTCATGGTATATGCTCCCTAAATTTGTCTTCTGAAAGATAAACCCTCAAAGATAATGTGCTTCATATTTAGTAATCTCATGTGAAGCATTTTGATTTTGCAAAACAAGAATGAATGCTATTTAATATTCACATTTATTTGCTGGTCTTCTTCCGGTGATGAAATGGGACCAGAAAGGGAGTTGACTAGCAATAACCTCTAAACATCTTAATGAATTAGAGAATAAGAATAAAAAGGAAAGGTTAAAGGTTTAAGGATTTCTTTGACCAGATAATACAAAGCTAAATATCAACTTCAAGTTTATAAAAAAAAAAAAAAACAACAAAAAAAAACAAACCTATCAACTAGAGATCTGTTTGTGTAGCACTGAATTCAGAAGGCTTTGCATGATCTTTACTCCACATTAAGGTATTGATTCTGTCCATGTGTGATAGAGAATAAGCAAATGCATCACATTCTTCATGTAATTTTATACATCTGACTTGGCATGGCTTTAATCTGATGAAAACCGAACTTTACTTGATTCTTGGAAGGTTAAGAACGCTTCATTTAAGAACTGAATGGGCTCATCTGCTGAAGGCTTCGGTGTTTCTCATTCTTGCAAACACCTATGATGCCTAAATAATCCTTCCTGTGGTGTAATTTTCTTCATAAGTATGATGGATCATTATTGTCTGTACATCAAAACAGCTGCTCCAAGAAAGAAAATTACTTGAGACAGCTACCTCATGGGAAAAGCTACGTACATGCAGTAGGTGGGGGGGGGGCATAATTCTTGGCCCCTTCCTATATCCATACCCCTTGCAATGTGATTTTGCTATTCCTCTCCCTAAAGAGACAGTGTCCATTTCTCCTCCCCTTGAATCTGGACTTGCCTTGTAACATTTTGACCAATACATAGCAATGGAAGCCCCAATCTGCCAGTTCTGGCACCCAAGAGAACTTGCATGTTCATTTCTGATCTTTCTCAGAACTTTGTGACTATGGGAAAGATAAGCCCAGGCTAACCAGCTAGATATTGATAGTCACATGACCCACCTGATAGCCAGCCAACTCCCAGACATGTGAGTGAAACCATCCTAGATAAGCCAGCCCCAAAGCCACCTGTAACCGACCATGAAACATGCTCAAGCCCCATAGAGATCAGTTTAGATTAGCTCAAACCAGAAGAACTGGCCAGACTGTGAGCTCATTGTTTTTTCCACTACATTTGTGGTGGTTTGTTACACAGCACAAGATAACGTATAAATGACAGTTGTCTGAAAAACTGTCACTTAACAGAGGCAACAAAAGAAAATGATACAATCAATGATACAGGTAAGGGAGTGCTGGAGGGTTCTTTTTTAAGTGCTGAAATTCAATGACAAATCCCCATTTTCCAATGTGCAACTGATCCCAGAAATCAGGTACAACTGATGTAGCTATTTGTAAAAGAAAAAGGAGTTAGCACAGAAATTTTCATAGGCAAGGAAGTGATTGAACCTCTGAAGTACCAGAAGTACAGAAAGATCATTAGAAAACAGAAGCCATGGAAGCTGTGACTATCACCTGGTAAATATTGATTAAGGAAAATGGAAACTAAAAGTGTAAAAAGCACAGACTTGAGCATAGGTGTTGACTGTGGGTCCCACTTCCACCCCAGAGATAACTGCTCATTTTTTAGCACTCTATTCAGGATGAAACAGCAGATTCTGTGAAGCTGTTAAAGCAATGTCTTAATGTTTTTGCTTCCCTAGCAGTGAGAGCTTTCTATTTAAATTTCTATCCCTTAGAAGAGCTGTGTTAGTGAGCAGCAAAAGAAACCTGGGTAAATCTGCCATCTTGGATTCACTCCTTACCCTCTCACTTTGTCCTTTAAAATCCACGTTTTCATCACTTAAGAGTATAAGCCTTAAACCTACCTGAGTTAAACTTTTTTACCTTTAAAACTAGATTGAACAGTCAAGGCCATCTTCTTTAACATTTTCCTCACCCTCCCTACCTGCTTTTTCTACTCGTTGTTTAAAATGCAGAGTTCATAAATTTTTTGATGTGGGAACAATTCAATACCCAAACCACAAAGCTGCCAACTGCCTTCTTCACCTTTGCTCTATATTTTGGTTTGGGAGGACACAAACCTAAGAGAACATGATGTATCCTAGAGAGTGGGAGAATATAAGCATCCATTACAAAGTAGGGATACTCTGAAGTGTGATATTAAACCTGTGTTTAATGTATCTCACTTCCTTTTAAATCAAGGTATTGGCGGCAACGTGCTAAGCAAAAACAAAAACAGGTATAGTGCAAAATGATCATGACTGATCAGGGCATCTCAAGACCAAAATGCTAAGTTGAGGGACAGCTGTGTATGGTTTCAGGTAGTACCTAAATGGCTCCTCCACACTTCAAAGCTCTTGGGCTACAAACCACTGGCCTTCCAAACAGGCAACCTGAAGTGTCCTTCCCAAGAGGGATGGTATTTGGATACCAGTGAGACCAGACTGGGGGGGTAGGGGACTGAAGTTTGACACCTGTTTTGGTTAGTACTACTCTAAACTGTTCCTTTGCAGACTACTTAAGGAAATCAGGAGATGGTCCTGGAGTCAAGGAATAAAGTAGCTTCTGAAAGGATTATAAACCCTATATGTAAAAAGTATATAAGAGATCAAGTGGCAAAGAGAGGGGTTGAAAAGGAAGGCTTTAGCTGTATGTCTGTTTCATTCCCTTAAAAAAAAAAAAAAAGGAAGTGGGAGAAGATTCAACAACATACAATGTTCCTTAAATACGAATGTTGAGATTTTTTTCTTATTTTTCTGTCTTTTCTTTGTGTATAAAACAGATCCTAAGAGTATACATCTGACAAAAAAGAAACAAAATGGAGTGGAATAATCTGTCGGCCCACAATAGAACTTGCTGCCTCCTAGGAGATGTTTAATGATAATACAAAAAGAGATGTCTGAGTGAATAGGTAGGCCTATTTTCTGGCCTACTTCTGAATGCCAGGTTTCAGTGAGATTTAGAAAGAGACCTTTTTCTGGCAGGGTGGTGAGTCTCCTCCCTATAACTCCTTTTTTCTGTGTCTTCTTTGGTATAGGTCTGTTTTCCATGGTAAGGTCACAAGAACAAAAATTATAACAACAATGGTAAAGCATAAATAATTTTCTGGATGTAATAAAGTTCTTATATGCTTAGAAGTGTGAGAAATGGTCCCAATTTCTTCACCTGGTAGAGTTGATTCCCTTATTATCAAAATGATTAACTTGGTAGTTTGACTAATTAGAATGTGAATGAATCCTCTTAATAAAGGTATAAGAAAACCTCTATATAGATTCTTGGTGAAAAAACAGACATTCTGATTACTTCCTTTGGTTTCTTAGTCTATTGGCATTTTTAATATTTGTCATGTGGGAAATGACCACATGCTAAAATCTAGATATTTGATCTCCCTGCCCCCAAAGGATCTTTTCCTACGATCACATCCCCTAGATGCCAGCAGTACGCCTGGATTTCTGCCCACTAGGCTGTGTGGTGTTGTTTATCTAGAACAAGGAGAAACAAGTTAGAAGGCAGTGAAGAGCTGCCCTTCCCATGTGTTTGCTAAACACAAAAAGGCAGGTGAGGAGCATACAGTTCAGTGAGCAAGAGGCCATCAGCCTTACAAATACGTAGTTTGAAGCATTCGAAGGAACAAGGGCCCAGTAGGTGGCTGATCTGCTGCCTCTCTACTCTGTGTGGGCCCTTAAATCCTTTCCTTTGAGCTCCCTAATATAGCTCTTCTAAGGGATAACTATTTAAATAGAAAGCTCCCACTGTTTGGCAAGTCAAAAAGCATCAGTTCACTGTTCTAACAGCTCTACAGCAGCTCTGAAAACACAGAGGAGATGGGTGAGCAGGAATCCCCAAAATAGTCTATTTGATCTACCAGAAGTCACTTAGTCACAGTGCTGCAATTGAGAAGGGAAAAGTCTTTCCTCTGGCCACTCCTTTTCATCATTAATATCCTCAGAGATATTCAAGTAATAAGTTAACTTGTAGAGACTCTGCTTCTTGCTCACTGCAAGTAGGCCTTCCCAGTGATCCCAGACCATAGCAGGGCATTTATTTATGTGCCGGCTGAAGTACTACGCGATGTTCCACAGCCATGATGAGGAACCGCACTTCATTCACGGTGACATCTGTATTCTAAAGAAATGTTGGCAAGTCTGCTGGAATCGATCTTTTACTACTGTTAGTTAGTAATTAAAAACTAAATGCAGACCGTTGGCTTAGATTCTTTGGGAACTACAAGAGAAGTGTAAGAAAATGAGGGGAAGATCGAAACATAACACGGCAACTAGGACAAAGACTAAACGCAAGCATATAGGCCGGTACTCTGTACTAGGTTACAGACGATAAATTCAGAGTTCAGATAAGGGAGAGATTACTTAAGGGCAAATAGATAAAAGTTTCATGGAGTTGATGATGAAAGATTTGAGGTTTGATTTGAGTACCAAGAAAGGGTTCCATAAGATGGGGTAAGTCTCACAGTGGGAAGAAAACAGACTATAGGAAGAAAGGGTATAACAAGTCGGGGCAGAAGGTGAAATGGCCTTAATATGTGTGTGTGTGTGTGTGTGTGTGTGTGTGTGTGTGTGTGTGAGAGAGAGAGAGAGAGAGAGAGAGAGAGAGGTGTAGTTGAGGGTAGTAGAAAGGAGAGGAGTGAGGGCCAGTAAGACTCAGCCACAGTTTGTCTAAGGAAGTTTTGTGTAAAAATACAGTGGGCTTTCAAGAAATGTAATGGTGCAGGAAATAAGGAGACATAAATTTTGGAAATGTTTGATAGACGGTTAAGTTGAAAAGAGTGGAAATTAAACATGCAATACCATATATGGTTTCAAGTGATTTTTTTCCATTTGTCTCAGTTGTGGTAATGGGAAAAAGAAGTAAGAGAACCGCTTTCTTTAATTCTACTGCAAATATTCACAAGTAACTGACAAATACTAAAGGAGAACAAAATTGAGGCTAGAGAAAAGCATGGCTGAGGAGCAAGTGGCATGTACAAATTTGAAAAAAAAAAATTGACCCTATTATTTAAACTCTTCCTAAAATATATGAGACGCTCAAATGATTTTTTTTTCCCCTCGCACAGTTGAAGGGAAAGGTTAAGGCTGTGTCTTTATGGTAACAGGACATCACAGCAAGAAATGAAAGAAGTACCAAATGTCCCCAGTGCTAGTTGACACTAAAGAATTTCTAAATGTAGCCACAAAGGTTTTTTTTTTTTTTTCTTTTTGGTACTGCTTGTTAACTTAAAGGATATGCAAAGTCATTCCAGCACCTGTTAAATGATCCATGGCAAAGAAATAGATACACATTCTGGACTTCTTTGAACACGGAACCATGCAATTGTTGTTCTGCTGTGTCATTTACACACAGGGGCACAATACCCCAGAGCCAGACTCTCCACATTTGAGATTAAAAAAAGTATGGAGGAAAGAGTAAAAAGCCATTCCTTAACCAATAATCCAAACTTCTGTTTCTCTTCCATTCTCATTTCTAACAAGAGTGCAATGTATGCAGGGGATAAAGCCACACTTTAAATATCACTACTGTTCAAGGTCTTAGCCTTCTCGAAGTCTCCTGCATGATGCGGTCTGTCTTGCTGCAAGGGGACACGCTGAGTAGCATCAATTGATTTACTGAAAACAGCTTTGACCTAGCACCAGGCCATTAGAGGGTACCCTTGTGATAAATTCCTTGAGTTTGGTAGCTGGTACAACACAATCTGTAACTTTAGCCATACTTAACAGTTCTCTCTTTGATCTTTACAAGGAGAATGAATGAAAACATCATAATTTGACAAGGACAAAGGATGCATAGGCAGTATAATGGCTCTCTCAGAGATTTTAACCCTACTAGCCCTGAAATGGATCTTTTTATGGCATGACCCAAATAAGGAAACCCAGGGGATAAGTTTAGCATAAGGGTCACAACCCAAAAGCAAAGATGTTTCATAGGCAGATAGATATAGATATATATCTCCATCCCAATGAAGTTAGAGATGTGTTTGTTTCTGAAATAAGAAAGGATTTAAAGCTGATAATTTGACTAGTCTGTCTGTTTTTTCATGGAATGAGAAGTCTAACCATTTTATAGCTCATTTTTTTCCTACACATAAGTTTTTAATTCCCACTCTTAAGTTATAAGCCCATTACACACTAGATATTCACTTGTTGGGATATGAAATCTTCATATATTAAAGTGACAGGCTTTTCAAAATATGACTTAATTATTCTTTAAGATACCCAGAGTCAGAGCCAAAAGTTAAGTGTGAAAAAAAAATATCTACTAGTACTCTCAATTTGATATTCAACCACAGAAGAAATTTTATCCTTCAAAAGTCTTTGGATAGTGATTGAATTTTGTTGGTGATTTAATTCACAGAAAACAACTGTGACTAGAATCAATTCACTTCACTACACAATAGCATTTTACCCCCCAAGTAACATTCACTAAAAGCACACACAAAAAACTTATAGGTTTGCAAGGGCAAACACCCAAAGGCAGAAACTGAATCCAAGGCCTCTCTATCTGCAGTTTACTGGGCATAGTGGAGAGTGCTATGACATGAAAGAGAGAGGCAAGGGCCAGAATATAATCATGTAAAAGCCAAAGATAAATGAAAGTGATGCCTTTTCAATTACATAAGGGTCTAAATATTTTCAGACTTTTAATATAGAAACTTGATGTATGTTTTTCTTTCCCTCTGTTAAATTGGAAATGGGGAATAGAAATCTGTGCTCTCACCTACCTGGAACTCTAAAGGAATAAGCCCTCTTTAAACACACAAAAAGGAGTGAATTAAGCTTTTGAGTTACATGAACGATCAGAATGAAGGTTTGGTAAGATAAGATATTGGTAAGGTTTGGTAGGGTAATCAGAGTGTAAGGTAAAAGAAAGAAAACAATAGAGTGAAGGTTTGAGGGAAGAGTCAGAGTAGCTTAGAAAGTAAGAATTTTAATAGGCTTGAGGCCCCCAGAGCCCATTGTGTCCAGATTCCTTCTCATCATCCCCTCAGAGGAGAAAGAGATTGACCTTTAGGTGATGGACTTGAAATGAGGCACAAAGTCTGGAAAACCAGAGGTGTGGGCCTATTCCTTCATAAGAAACCAGGACTCCAGAGAAGAAGATTGTCTGATGACTGTAACGGTGGACAAGAAGTTTTTCCAAGTGAGATGGTAAGATGGAATGAACTCTATTTAGGAAAACAGAAATGCAGTTTTTTTTGTTTTTTTTGTTTTGTTTTTTTTTTTTTTGCAAACCTTACTTTATGTCCTTAGGTTCATTTCAGTAAAAATACACAGACAAAATTAAGTCTATGTGATTTAGATGTCCAAACTGGCATTGCTCAAAATACCACAGGATATAATAAGACATTATAGAAAAAGCATTGTCCCCTGGTCCAAAACATCCAGGAAACACTGGGTTAAACCCTCTTTAGTGGTTTTTACCTGCAGGACTTCTCAGAGTCTTTAATTATGCTTACATCCATTATGAATATCCAAGAAGAAGATACAGAGTTTAACATTTTCCAAACTTATTTGATAAAAGAAACATTTTCTTTTTCCCTCAGAATATTTCATAGAACTAATCTTCTAGGAGTGCCTGGGTGACTCAGTTGGTTAAGCACCTGCCTTCAGCTCAGGTCATGATCCCAGGGTCCTTGGATTGAGTCCCACATCAGGCTTTCTGCTCAGCGGGGAGTCTGTTTCTCCCTCTCCCTCTGCCTGCCACTCTGCCTATCTGTGCTCTCTTTCTCTCTGGCAAAATAAATAAATAAATAAAATCTTTAAAAAATAGACCTAATCTTATAAAAAAAAATACATTGGTATGTAAGTGTGGGACTAGACTATGTTATCAACAAAACTGGGAAAAAGACACATGGACAGTGTTAAACAAATGCAAGTTAATTCAAAGAGTCAGGTAACCACAGCATAAAAACACTTCAAGAATATTAAACCTCATTTAGCTCAACATGATAGTCCTTTCTGTAAATTATGCATAAATCTTATGAAGAGAAGCAAAGCTTTACAGAGTTATTCCATAAATATTATAGGCCAGGCTCAGCTATTGGTATTTATGTCACACAACTCAGTTAAACAAAACCATCTTCTACTCTAACCTGTTGAAAGGAGGTAAGAATTGACATTTTACATCATGTTCTCTATTTACCATCATCAGTTTTATAGATTTAAAAATGTATGAACTGATATAAAGGATAAAAGAGCCATATGGTAAAGATTAATTTAAATAATTTTATTGCATTTGTTAAAATCAGATAAATAAAACCTTTATCTTAGTGAGTAAAATTAACTATTGAGTCTCTGATGTGTAGAGCAAGATCTACAAATGGACCTGCAAACTTCTTTCAGTAGATCCTGGAGTCACATACCACTGGCACTGGCCCTTCTCAGCCACTTCACCCCTTCTTGCTCTGCTGGGATTCCCTGTGGGGAAAAGAAGGTGCAGCCAGCAGGGTTACATTCTTGCTAAGTCCATGACTCTACACACTGTAAGTACCCTCCCCTTTACCACCCACAGTATAATCTCAAACTATCTTCAGAAACACAGGAGCTCTCCCCACATTGTAGTCTATCCACATAACCTTTCATGGACTTCATTGGAAGCTGACTTCAATATACTCTATTAATAATCAATTGAAAGGTTAATTAACATTATCATCTCAAAATAAGAAATACAAAGACCTTATAAAATATTTCTACAACTTAGTTTCTTGGTTATTTTGCCTAAAATGAAATTTGCTCTTGATCAAATATTCATTTGGCCTAATCCAATTAGAGTAACTTTTGTTACCCAGATCACCAGAAAGCGTCATTAAACTGAAGTCACATTGGAGTACTGTATAATGGTAACTGTTATAAAGATAAGTTCCCTACACTTGACTTGACTCTCCTAAGAGCTTTTTTGTTAAAATATATAATTGTACTATAATACATTAAAAAGCATAATTTTAATAATTCATGTAGTATATATATTAACCTACCCCAAATATCCAATCCTTATTCTTTTACTATTCAAGATAAAATCAGGAGGTAACAGTACTCTCTTACTTCAATTTAGAATCATTGTGTATCAGAGTAGCATTGAAAAATCAGATAGTTCTATGTTTCACACCTTGAACAAAATGCAACTAACCCCAAAGAAGTTTCCTTTCAAGTCTAAAGCATAAAGCAAAGACCTGATAAAATCATGTTCATAGAAACTAAACAATTGAAATGTCTCAAAGAGATAGGAGAATCATATACTAGAAGAGACAGGTGTGGAAAAAACAAAGATATCTGTTCTTGGAGTACTGGCATAGAGTGCTCACCTATCTCTGTAGGTTCCAGAAAAATGTAGATGTCAAAGATATGGGCGGGTGACACAAACCATTTTGTAATATAACATATCTTAAGTAGCTTCCCAAGTGGACTGGATGGTTGAATGGGATAAAAAATGCTAGCAATACAGTGATGTGTATTGAGAATTGGTAAACATGGGTCTAACGGGCCTTCTCATTTTGAGAATTCTGTTAAAATGCTTTGCAAAATTTCAGGAGTGGAACATAAAGGTAATTTATCTATGCCACTTTCCCATGCAAATTGCTTGAATCTTTTAACATATGAAATTTCAAAATATTAGTTCAGTTCTATAACTGTTCTAGATAAAGCAGAGAAAAGGTCCTGCCTATTGTCATTTCTATTTCCCAAGTTCAATTTCACAGTGAAAGCCTCTACAGCTTAAAAATTAGTGATGCTCTTGAAAGAGCTCCCTCAATAATATTCATCAAGGAGTTTCTATGATCTAGCCTCTGCTGAAGGGCCTTTGTTTGAGCCAAATATTTTAATTCCTTTTTTAAAGTTCTTTTTTAATTTTTAAGTAATCTCTACACCCAGCATGGGGCTCAAACTCACAACATGCTCTACCAACTGAACCCGCCAGACATCCACCAACTCTTTTAATTCCTAAAGCAAGCTTTTGATATAAGTACTTCTTTATCCTCATTTTAAAGATAAGGACATATTGATAATATGTGGCAGAGCTGAAATATTTCAAGAATAAGAATATTAACAGAATTATCATATATTTATTTATTCAATAGAATACAGAAAGTAACAACAAAGAACAGTATGATGAATAGTAGGGATTTGGTACTGATAGCCTCTTGTCCAAAATGAGTGTATGATTAGTGTTGGGATGGAATGAAGGTGGGAAGTGGTATTATGGGGCTTACTTCCAAATCCACATAAGATTTTACAAAAGCAGACTACAGATGAATCAGCCACTAAAGCACCGGAGGATGTTACCTTTTTGTCCAGTCACCTTTGTTTTTCCTTTTGTTCCTATTCTCTGTTCCTTTCCACTGCCTCCTCCTCCAACATTATTACTCTCGGCTTTTGTTTTTAACTCCCCAGGTATTTAAACCATTATTGAAAGTTTTAAAGATCTCTGAAGCATCTCTTTAAATCCCCTGGGAGGAAAGCAATGCAAATTTCAAGTGATGAAAAGAAAGAAAATTGTAAAGTTTTACAGTTCATGAGCACTTCCCTATGATCAATGCAGTTCTATATTCCTTAGCTCTATGCATTCTCATCAATTACCTTCCAATGTGATTTATAGGTATCTCTTTTTTAAACTACAATGGCTTCAACTACTTTACATTGAAATTCATTCCAATTTAAGTTAGATATTTTTCTAAAGTGAAAAAGGAGTAAAGACATGAAAAATGCTCAACTACAAAGAGAAAAATGCTTTTACTACAAATAGAAAACCATGGAGATTTTTTAATGTAAATTCTAGGAAATAACAAATCAGTCAGGTTGCTTCAAAGAACTAAGAACAAATCATCATCCTACCCCCCCCCCAAAAATGGAGGTGATAACCAATAGAGCTTGTGAGAAGTCTACCTTTTCAGAACCTTCTAATTTCATTTTATGAAAAAATGATAGGGCTAAAAGACATCAGGAGAACCTAAATGGAATCTGTTCAAGAGTCCATAGATATCTGTATATGACATGAATATCAACCATCTCAAGCTCCATATGTGAAGCTGGTAAATTCCCTAGGGATGCTCCTTTCGCAAATAGTAAAAACAAACAACTGGAGAATTAAATACACTCAATAGTTGCATTTCAATGAAGATTTAAATCAGTAAAGGATCACTGATAAATATGACTTTAAACAGAAATCTTGCCATCATTACTATGCCTATGAATTTTTGTATTTGAAATATTTGAAGCATAATCCATCTTGATGGCTGTTGAAAGAAGGGACCTGGCTGGGGCCTAGCAGTCAGATTTCTATCACTAAGAGGTAATGTTTGTGGGACCCTGCTTTCTGTCTTTAATTTAGCAGATCTAAGTATGATTACAGGGTGTGATTACTACCTTTCTCATATTGTCAATATTCCGAATGTAGAAGATGTCTCATATCTCACAGAGATGGATGCAGCTACAAATCTGAGTGGCTTGCATTTAAGAGTTAAATCTGGAGATCACCCCTATACATACAGGGTCTGACCTTCAAGCCATGGCCTTTGAAAGGCTGGCTGAGCTGCTGACTTCAGAGGGAAAGTCAGCAGGGCAAGGTCCTGCTGATAGCTTTTATCATTCTGTTGAGAACTTGGAAGCATGTTTATTATTTATAGGGAGGTTTCAAAAACGAAGTTATACTTATTTTTTATTAATTGACTCTAGCAAATTAATACATATATTTATATGCACAATGAAGATGATACGATATTTCAGTTAAAGGATTATATCTATTAAACACTGGTTTTTAGAAAAAAATATGAAAGTATGGTTAAGTATTGCTAATATCTACCATTTACTCCCCATTTGCTGTTTACTGCACTGTATTGAGCCCTTTATGTAAATGATCTCTTTTAACCCTGGTATCAATCCTATGAGTAGTTTCACTCATTTTTAGGTGAAAAAAACAGAGTTTATGTAAGGTGCCCAAGTTCAGGGTTGGAATGAGATCTCAAACAATGGTCTCCAGGGTCTTCACCTTTAACTATAACCAGTGTCATAAAATAGCTTACGGAGGTCAATATTCCAAACATTAAAAATTTCTTACCTCAGATTTATTAAGTATTTGTAATTTATTACTGATAACTTCTCACTATTTTTGAAACATTAATGCATATTGCCATATGGGTCATACAAAGTTCATTATCGCCAGCCTTACATTTCATCTTCTATTTCACAATATTACTGGAGAATCCAATAATATTACTGGATTACTTACACGGGACACAATTTCACCATTGAAAATCATTAACTTAAAAAAAATCCACATTCTAATCAGAAGCACCAAATGTTACTAATGCCAACTGTAGTCTTATAATGAAAGACAATAAGGTATCATTGCAATTTCTGTTTGAAAAGTCTCATCAACATTTACATTGAGTAGAAGCTTAATGAAATATCTGCTAAAAGTGGGAGTTCTGTGTATGTATGTGTACTCTCTTTAGTTCCAGGAAAAATAAAAACTATTACAGATGGAACTGTGCAGTATGTTTCCCTCCAAATTTTTCCATTTGGTCAAATTTCAGAGCATTTATTTTGTGAAAATTTATTTCAAAATATATCTGATATTTCTTTAAGGTAAATATCTTCATACAAGAAAACACAAACAACAAGCACAGAAGCTTAGGGTCTACCTTGGAACCTCAGACATACAGCCTGTTCTTTCCGTTAACTTTCAGTGTGATCTTTTAGGAGAAACTTGCTCACCGATGCCCTTTGTATTTCCTGCTGGTGAAGTTCTGCCTTCTCTATTTCAGTGATCATGGGAAGAAGAAAAGGTGAAAATGACCAAGAGAAAGTATGAGAAGCATACATTAGTAGCTGCTCAAAGTTTAGAAGCTAAAAAAATTTCTGAGGACCTAACGCTTCTGTAATGTTCTGTGCCAGCCTATATTTAACTTGTGTTGAAAAGCCCATGTTCTCTGAGTTAAAATTAATCTGTCTCCATGGTGAGTTCCAATAGAACTGTGGCTGGTTAGCTCAGCGAGTTAGAGCATGGCAATGATAAAATCAGAGAAGGTCAGAAAACTGCCTTTTGTTTCTTGGCCTGAGGTGACTCCCTAACTCCAGTCTCATATATGGGTACTCCATAGACCTTGCTGGAACTGGGCAGATAAGATAATGTGGATGGGTCAGCACAAGTCAGTCATCTTCCCTGGAGCAAGAACTCAGATCTTCAACATACTAAAGGCACTTCAGTAGACAGCCGCTCTCCAAAAGCAAAAAAAGTACAGTAGATTCTAACCCACTGCTTTTCTAAGTGAGTCCAAAGACCACCTTTATCCAAATTTCCACTGGTACTTTCTGAATGCCTAAGTGCAGGTTCCCAGGTCTTGCGCAGACCTGCAGAATCTGAATCCCTCATACTTGGCTAAGGAATCAACATTTTAGAATGCTCATGAGGGGATTCTTGTTTTCACCAAGATTTGAAAACCACTGGTCTAATACATCCCCTATTTCCCACTGGTGCCATGTTGCTGATTATCAAATTTAGTATAGAGGACAAGAAACACAGGGCCCAAAGTCATGAGGATTATTTTCTAATTGCAGCTCAGACACTAATTAACTATGTCATTTTATTTAAGTCTAACCTTAAAAGCAACTTGAGCCGTTTTCTAGACTGAATGCCAGTTCTCTACTGAAAGCTGGCTCTTCCATTCTCTCCCAAATTCTACTCCAACACACCTAAAGCATACAACAAATTCCTATTACTGACAGTGATACTCTGTGTACTTAAGAATCTAGACTAGAACAGCCCCTGATCTTCCAAATTGATGGTAGAAATATTAAGAGCTTTGCCCCAGGTGTAGTTGGTAGTGTAGGGGTTCAGAATAAGTCATCTTAAGATATGCCACATCAACATGCAAATTATTTTGCAAGACTAGGGAAAGAAAGTGTCTTTTTGCAAAAGATTAGGGAAGAAACTTTGACCTCCTTCCTAATTGTCTTAAATGATTTGGATGGAAGGCCTTCTCCAGGAAGGAAGCTACTACCATAGATAACTGGATTATAATATGAACTAAATGTGGTAGACAGCGAGGAATTTGGCAAAGACTGTTTATTAAAATTCCTCTCTGTGTCTCATTGTTTCTATATGGCCCAGCAAACACATTTGTTTACCAAACACCCACTCTTTTCCATCTTCTTGTGAGCTGCTTTCCTTCCCTTTGAAGTCATAGGCCCCTACTCCCTTCTCCTTAGCTCTAGGTGACCTCGCTTTGCCTGACTGTGTTTGGAATCTCCTGTTTAGGTGAATTTCCTGTACTGATGCTATTAAATTTTATTTTCTCCTGTTAATCTGTCCCATGTCAATTTAATTCTTAGATCAGCCCAAAGAATCTTGAAGGGTATAAGATCATTTTTCTTCTCCAACAATAGTATTGGCACTGAAACAAGTATTCTGGCTTCCAGTTTCTGATTTTAACTAATACATGATTCAATTTCCCATTCACTGAAGAGAATAACGTCTATACTGACCATAAGATATGGCTGTGAGATAATATGTATTTTCATAGGGAAAAATATCCAACTTTGCTAGCCATTCCCAACCAGTGTTTAAAGCTTTTTCATTTCTGACTTTGCTCCAAAGTTTTTCTCTTCTTGGAATACCTCTTTTCCCATCTGTGCACAACAAAATTCTCACAACCATCAAGGCCTAATCTTTGGGTTCTGCACACCCAATTACAGTGTGGGGAGGGGGATTTCCCACATATCACCAACCAATTATCCCCTGGATGTCCTGCAAGTCAACTTAGTTCTGACACTCTGCCTGGAGATAGTATCAGATTCCACAGGCTAAAGGCTCAGTCTTACAAAACTGTCCCTCCTCCCACTTCAGACTTTCAGAATCAGAGGTTCCAACATCTTCCTCTTTGGGGCCATTTAATTTACTAGAGCAGCTCACAGAGCTCAGAGAAACATTTTACTCACTAGATCATCTGTTTACTATAAAAAGATAGAACTTAGGGTGCGCCTGAGTGGCTCAGTCTATTAAGCGATTGACTTCAGCTCAGGTCATGCTCTCAGGGTCTTGGGATCATGTCCCCTCTGTTGGGCTCCCTGCTCACCGAAGGGGGTCTGCTTGTTCCTTTCCCTCTTCCTCTGCCACTCCCCTGCTCATGCTCTCTCTGTCATATAAATAAATAAAATCTTTAAAAAAATTAAAGAAGATTAACTTCGGAACAGCTGGATGGAAGAGATGTGTAGAACATGGCACAGGGAAAGGGTGCAGAGCTTCCTTGCCCTCTCCAAGAGCATCCCTCTTCCCAAATCTCCATCTGCTCCACAACACCACAGCTTTCCAAAACCTGTCATTTTGGGTATTTATGGAGGCTTCATTACATAATTGTGATTGACTAAAGCATTGGCCAATGGCAAGTGATTCAATCTCCAGCCTCACTCCCCTTTCTGGAAGTGGGTTGGGGGTGGGAACTGAAAGTTCTAACCCTCTACTTATAGGTCTGGGTCTCCTGGTGACCAGCCCCTATCTTTAGGTACCTTGGGAAAGTCACCTGATGAACATAGCAAAAGATAACTTTATCACTCTCAACACTTCGGAAATTCCAATATTTTAGGAGCTCCATGCCAGAAACAAGGAAGAAAACCACATATACATTTCTTATTATAAAATCACAGTATCACACTTAACTAAAAGTCTTCCCTAATATTTCCCTTGTCTAGCTTCCAATTTATATGAGACTTCTTAGTGGTATTACCATTAGACCCAGGAATAGAGGTCTCTGCCCTATCCCTCACTTTAGAGGATCTACTCTGGCCCTGTTCCTGCCAAGCCAGTGCCCATGGGGCAAAGAATATAGGAGACCCAAGGAAACGCATACACCCAAATTCCTGATCTCCTGCTTTCCAGACCATATATGGTATTCTAAAACTTAAAACATCCTGCCCAAGAGGCCCTGTGGGCCTCTTCTTCTCATTGGCTCCCTGAAGATAGACCCCACAGTGGTTGTGTATGCTCCCCTACCTTATCTTTGAAGGAAGGTCAAGGTAAAGGTGTTTTTGAGGCAGGGTTATGGAGAGGGTAGATGAAACTTGGATATGAACAAGATGTATATGAGGTCCATCAAAGTGCAGAAGAGAGCCAGGACTGGGAATAGCAGTGGTGGACCACAGCTGGAAGGTTTCCTTTTGCTCCCGGGCCCTGACTCCATGTATATCAATATACCTTAAACTTACACCATGTTATATGCCAATTTGTAATTAAAAAAAAAAAAAAAGAAAAGAAATGGGCCTACTTCTTAGACTCTAGGGGTCAGCCAACTTTTTCTTACAGGGATAGATTTTAGGTTCTGCAAGCTGTAAAATTTCTGTTAACACCTGCTCAACTCTGTGACTGCAAGCTGAAAGCAACCACAGATAACAGAAGCGGTTTCCACTAAAACTGTATTTACAAAAACCAGCGGTGGCCTGGATTTTGTCCCTGGGCTGGTTACCAACCACAACATTATCTATGTTTCACTTCTCTGGTGTTTACTGCATTCTATCTCATGGTCTATAGTTATCTGCTCCCCTCTCTCACCTCTACTCGGAGAAGTATGGCTGTGTGGCCAAATTTAGTAGCTCTCCAAAGAGTATATAATTTTACACGTAGAAACAAAATTAAAACTATGGGATGTCCTTTGTGGTTTAACAAGAAGAGTACTCCTTGTGCTACAACAGCAGCTAACTCATGGTTACATTTGTTTTTAAAGCAGAGTTAGGAAACTATGATTTATAGGCTGGAGGTGGCATGTGATTTCCACTCAGAACTCTACTAACCAAATCACAAGTACTAACTGAATCATTAGTAATCATTAAATAATAAATATTTAATATTATAAATATATAACATATATTTATAATATATATAAATATATAATAAATATTATTTAAAACATGGTATATTCTCTTTATGTTAGTGTCCTAGCAACGTTTTGGTTAATAAGCAGTAATTAAATGCATATTTTTATAGACAAATATAGGTCAAAAAGGTGATCTTTTAATGGAGTAAATCGTAAACAACTTTCTCAGGGAAGAGACTATGCTTTATGCCTCTGTATCTCCACCACCTAAGACATGGTGCCCACATATGGCAGGAGGTCGATAAATGAGAGTCCTCCTACTGCTCTCTTGATGAGTTAGGGGGTAAAGCTGACCTGGTGGCAATTTGCTGGACTCCCTAAATTCTTGGCAACTGAATTTCACTTCCTCTGTAGGTAAGATAGTCAAACCCTAAGAGAACGATTTGTTCTTTTAATGTACTAAATCATTCTGATCAAAGATCGGGGAAGAGGAGTAGCCAACATCTTCTCTTCTCCACAAAGAACTTTAAGAGCCCTCCCTGTATGAGGGACACCACTGACTCAGGCAGGTTTTCCCCATGAGTAACAATCTGCACTAATGTGAAGTGGTGATGGAATGGGTTTATTGTATTAGGGAATGTTCTTGCGGTCCTGTGGCATTGTTGAAGCACTGATACAGACAGGGCACAACCATTAGCCAAGATCCTTTTTTAAGATTTTTATTTATTTATTTGAAAGAGAGTGTGAAAGATCACAGAGGGAGAGCGAGAAGCAGACTCGCCCCTAAGCAAGGAGCCTGATGTGGGGCTCAATCCAGGGACCCTGAGATCATGACCTGACTTGAAGGCAGCCTTCCACCTGACTCGAAGCTGGCCAGCCGGTGCCCCTGGTCAGCGTTGCTTTGGAGGAGCTGACTCTTCCGTCTACCACCTTGCGGCTCAGTGTGGGGCCCTCAGAGCGGCAATACTGGCATCATGGTACCACCTGGGAGTTTGTTAGGAATGCAGAACCCTGGCTCTCTCCCAGATCTACTGAATCAAAATCCCCTGGGTGATTCATAAGCAATTCAATTTGGGGAAGCATTGACCTATAGAACTATGTATCATTCACTTCTCCATCCCTGAGCAGAGCAAGGCAATACATGCAACAAGGTACAGTACTTTCCATTAACATCAACTTCTTGCTAAAACACCAATTAAGGTGAAGAGCACTGGTATTCTCCCACCTAGAACTACAAGTAACAAAATAAAGCCTACTGTTACCAGTGCACTTTGGATGTATAATCTCCTTTTCTAGAAAGCACTGACAAAGTCAATTCTGCATGGATTTACTTTCAGGCCTTAGTCCTTATTGGCACTGGAATGCATTCACCTTCACTGCTGGCTGTGGCAGCACGCCCAGGTTCACCACTCAAACGCCTACTGTAATACAGGATCACCAGCAACAAGATGCTGGAAGCTGGCCAGTCTCCTAGTCTTTCTTGTCACAAAGTTACCTGGATGGGCAAGGCAGAGGAGGGGAATGGGTAACAACAGGATGTCCCAGCAGCCTGCTGTACAGAAACTGAGAGAATGAAATTGAGCAGGGTGGGAAAAAAAAAGGCACAGTAAAGAACAATTTTGAACACTCTAACCAAGCCAAGTACTGTTGGAAAAAATGCTATCAGTGAGGAGTGTACAACAACCAAGGATGTGTTGGCAGACCATAAAACTGACTAGAAGAGTTGCAAACAGCTTCCAGCTCTGCACATTGAATTGGCACCCTCAACCGTAGGTTGTGCAAAAACCCCAAGTAAAGATCTGTTCATTCAATCAATCAAGTATTCACTGTGATCTGTTATGATAAGCCCTACGTGCTGAGCTGTTTTTCAGAGATGTATCTAGTCTTTAAGAAGCTTCTGTTCTGACAGGACAGAGAAACAAACTAATTACAATAAGATAAGTACTTTAGCACCAATGTGTATTCTTTTCATTAGGGATTATGGAGAGTGGTGTTGGATAGCACACTCTACCAGAGAATTGAATAGGCTTAACAGAGGAGACACTTGAGATGGATACTGAAGGATGAGTAAGAGTTTTCTAGTCAGAAATTAGTGGGAAGCATACACTAACTAGAGAGGAGTATGCATGTGTGTGGTTGGGGGAGGGGTGGAGGTAATGTGTGTGTGTGTGTGTGTGTGTGTGTGTGTGTGTGTGTGTGTATTCAGCACTGTAAAAGAGTATGCATGCTGAGAAGTCATTTTGGCCAGGCTGGGAAATAAAGCTGAAAAAGAATTCTTCAACTAGATAGTGAAAAAATGCCTGTCAGGCTAACCCATTTACAGTTAATCCTCTAAGCATCAAGGAGGGATTGGAGGATTTTAAACAAAGGAACATCAGGATCAGGTATAAAGTTAAAGATTGATAAGATCATTTTACTTAGATAACAGTTATCTGTAGTAACACCTCTGGGTCAAAAAACAAAACCACGGATAACAACAACAGTGATCATGGGAACTTTTTGTGGAACTTGGAGAGCTAGAAAGAAACGAGAGGGTAAAGGAAAAACGGGTATAATCAAATACGTCTCTCAAAGGGATATTGGATGTTCCCGCATTCAAGCAGCTACTTTGTGCTAGCCACTCAATAGCTTTTCTTGAAGCAATAATAAAGGAAGCCTTGTTCATCACTGCAGCTGGCTAGATCTGCCCAATTTACAATTTCCCCAAACTCAATCACTACATTTTTCCCCTTTTCTACATTAAGGACTATCGCAGTTTGCATGTTATATTAGATTTAAAATCTCAAATTAAAATATGTCACTTATTTGAAACATTCCCATCTTCATGTCCATCTGACTTTGGTACCGTTCATCATTCATTCTTTAAGGAACAGGAAAAAAAAATCAGCAGTTATAGAAGTTGTGTCACTTATAGAAGTTATGAAAGACATAAATATCTTTTTCCCCCAAAATCATTTAGCATTTTCTCTACTTTCTTCATTAAAATGCACATCCTAAATTATGTCCATTTTGGGCTTTTTAAATTGTGGTCTTAAAACTTGCCAATAAAATGAAAGTAAAAGTTTCTTTTACATGGGCTCTCTGTCTCAGATCATTTAGACATTTAATTGTCCTAGTATGTTGAGACTTTGAATGATAATTACAACACAATATATGTAATTTGACTACTGGCTCTCTGCTAACAAAAGTTATGATTCAGCTGTACTCATTACTATAGTTACCCAAACCCCAAGCTTTGATAGTAGTATTGTTTCAAAGAAGTGGGTCATGAAAAGCAATGACTACTCAATCTCTGAAGATTAAGGTAAGTGGTAAAGATTAAGGTAAGACATTTTCTCAGATACAGAAAAGACAAGAAATGAGAATATAATGATACCTACTTAGAATTTATTATAATCTAAATATCACATAAGTGGTCCTTCCAGAACAACCAGCAAAAATCTTCTATATTTTGAAAGCCTGGACACACAGAAAGTGTTTGCTAAGGTTAATGGTGATTTTGACGTATACACAGAATCCCTGGTCTCTACCAGCTCTGAATTTCAAAATATAAAAGAACTACAAATCAAAAAACAGAATGCACTCACTTGGCATCTAAGCAGATTATGGGACTACCACAGTTATCCATACTATAAAGTCAATCAACATAAATGTATTATATCTAGAGTCAAAGCAATGTAGACAAGGCCCTAATGCTGTGTACTTTGGTCTGCTGCAGTGGGAAAGCAAAGTCTTGACAGAGCCATAGCATCTTGTACTTGTAGAGACCCATAGGCGTCCAGGCCTATGATCCAGGCATAGGAATCATGCCTTTAGGAGAGACACTTTGACACTTTGTCTACCAAGTAAAAGAATCAAACTTTGAAGATTAGAGCCCCTGCACACAAAGCCTTTACAGGAATACCAAGACCCCATGGAATTCTCTTCAGATACTGTCGGATCCTGTACAGATGGACTCCCCTATGTGCGTGGTGAACATAGCCATTAAATATTACTCACTCCCAGGATTTTAATAGAAGGATCACTATCTATATAAACATGGCTTTTTTCTCAACCCACTAGAGATTCTTGAACCCACCCACCAGTAACTATTCTGAAATAGTCAAACTCCATCCACCCACAACCAGCAGAGGAGTAACAAAGTGAAGTAGGCATGAGTGGCAATAAAAATGCTAGGAAAAGTGGTTCTTCTAAAATAGTTAGAAGAAAACTTACAATGTTTAGATCAAAGTAGCATTCAGACCATAGAAGTTTGCCATTCTTCTTTTCCCCTTCACTCTTCCATTTCTCACCCTTTTTCTGGTGCAAAGTAAAATAATGAACTTTGGCAGGAGGAGGTAAATATCTGAACATATCAAGCTTGGAGAAAGGAAATGAAGTTGTATGAAGAACACCCAAAAGAATGAAAGAATAAGAACAACTGGCAATAGATTTATTCACAAATTGCCTATTTAGTGAATAGCAGAGCCAACATCCTTAAAGTATTTTTAGTGGAAGAAGAAATACATACAAATGTATCATTTACCCCTGACTTAATGTAAATCTCTGCATCTATAGGCTGAAATCCACAGAATAAACTATGGGCACATTCTGTCATCTACTTTAATTACACAAGGCTTGGCAGGCAGTAAAACATTTGTAAATTCTCTGGAAAAGACTAAGCTATATGAATGAAATATAGAAGAATGAATGTATTTTATTAGAATAGGCAACTGATGATTGGGAAAGAAACAAAATAAGAACATCCATTCAATAGCTGGAAATAATACTTTTTGTTTTGACTTACAAAGGCTTCCAGTTATAACTATTATTCAATGTTTTCACAAATAAAGACAGAAAAATAAAGTATTTATTTTCTATTGAATCCCCACACACTAAAACCTGCATTTGTGATACACATAAGAGTATCTCATTTCAATTATTATTTTTTCTATTTATGAAATTTGGGAAAGAACCAAAAACTTTTAATATGTTCAACAATTCAAATTGTCATTGGAATCTACAAAAAGGAATCGGTTCGTCATTAAAATGTATGGTGGGAATATCATTTTTGTCAGCTCCTTAACTCTTGAGTTCTCAGTAATCTTGTAAACCATTTCATTGCAGTATTTTTAAAAATTTCCCATGTTAGAGAATATTTAATTATCACCAACTTTTAAAATTATATGAAATTTAATTTGTATAAAGTAAAAAGAACAGTGTCATTTGAATTTAGTGACATACTGAGCTACTGACTATTGCCGAATATTTGTATATTCTTTGTATATCCTTTCTTTCTTTTTTTCTTTTTCTTTTTTTTTGTATATCCTTTCTTTTTCCTTTACTAGATGAACCTAACAAAATAGGATCTGCTTGTCCATACCTAAAGCAGACATCCTCTTCCCATGGTGCCAATTAGTAAAATTTCAATTTGGAAGAAAGGTTTCAAAAGCTGTAATACTTTTGGTTTTTAGAGTACATCATGTGAGTTAACTGCTGTGAGACACTAATATGGGCCAGGCCTTGGGATAAAATACTTTAACTGCACCATCTTATTTAAATCTTCACAATGGTATCATTAGGTATGGATGATTATTATCTCCATTTTATAACAATATTTTTTTCATTTTATACATTTTCACCAAATTTACACTTCTTGGTACTTGGGACACCACAGTAAAATAAATTAATGAGGATCTCTGCTCTTGTGAAGCTAAAATTGTCCTGATAACCAATAAGTATAATAAAGAAGTAACTTATAAATGTTACAGGCTAGGAAATGCCCAAAAAATTACACTGAAAGGTGACAAGGAGATCAGGAGTGTGGAGGTGGGTGTGTTGCAATTTTAGAGGGTGTGATCAGGATAGGTCTCATGGAGAAGATGACACATAAATGCCAAAATGACACATAAAAGCCAAAAATGATGGAGGTGAGAAAGTGAGCCTTGAGACCTCTGGGGAACATTGCTCCGGATGAAGAGAACAGCCAGTGCAAAGGTCCCACGGCAAGAATTTACCTGTCATGTTCAAAGAATATCCAGTTGAAGATAGAAATAAGAGAGTTGAAAAAATCTTGATGAGTAGGGAAAATGAAGGCAAAGAATTAATGTAGTCCATGTCTCTAGACCATCACAAGTATTTTGCTTTGACTCTGAGTAAAACTAGCAAGCTTTGCATGATCTGCATTCCATTTTCAAAGGACAACTGTAGTTGCTGTATGGAGATAAGATTGTAGAGGGCAATGGCAGAGACACAGAGCCAATTTGGAGGTTACTGAAGCAATTTAGGAAAGAGATGATGGAGGCTCCAACAAAGGTGATAGTAGTAGACATGGTGAGAAGTGGTTAAATTCTGGATATGTGTAAAGATAGTACCAGTAGGGCTTGATGACCCATTGGATGTAGTATGTCAGAGAAGGAGAGGAATGATGAATGATTCCAAGATTTGGGGCCAGAACAAATAGAAGGATAAAACTGACATCAGCTGAGCTGGGAGCACAGAGTAGAGTAGGGGGAAAAGAGAAGTCAGTTTTGGACAAAGTAACTGACAAATGTCAAATAAGTGAATGATGTCAGATAAGCAGGTAGACGTACAAGGTAGACGTACAAGGTAGATGTACAAGGTGAGGGTATAAGTGTAAAAAGTGGTATTTGTAACCACGCAAATGGCTGATGAACTCACAGATGGATTAAGTATAGACTGAGAAGACCACTGAGAGCTAAGCCATAGGTCATTCCAACAGGAAGAAGAGGAGGGGGAAGGGACCAGCAAAAGAGACTGAAAAGAAGCACCCAATGAAGTAGAGCTTAAACCAAGAGATTGTGTTATCCCAAAAGCCAAGTGAATAAAAGGTACCAAGGAGAAAGAATGACCCATTGTTCAAATGCTGCTCACAGATCAATTAAGATAAGGATGGAAAAATGACCATTGGGTATGGTAAGAAAACTATATAATGTTCTTAACTGATATATTTTAATAACATAACACATGTGAAAATATTAAAATAATAAGGATTACCATTTACTGTATAGCTACTATTTATCAAGTACTGCACTATAAGTTTTTAAATATTATTTTTACTTCCCCAAGTAATCCTAAATGTAAGCATTTTTTTTTTTCACTTAGGGATCTGGAAACCTAAACTGAAACGCTAAGTGACCTGTCACAGGTTACACAGCTAGTAGATGTAAATGCCAAAATTGGAAATCAGACTTGTCTTGATCCGAATGTCAATTCTAGTATACTGTGAGATCTTCTGCAATTAGGAGACAATATAGTAATACCAAGAAGAGTGAAGATGAAATTCAATTTTTTTAAATTGAGGCACCCTTGTTTTTTAAAAAAATATATATTTTATTTATTTATTTGAGAGACAGAGAGAGAATGTGCACACTTGCACACACATGAGCTGGGGGAGGGCCAGAGGGAGAGGGAGACAGACAAGCAGACTCCGCACTGGGTGGGGATCCCAACAATGTTGGGTTTGATCCCAGAATCCTGAGATCATAAACAAGCCTAAGTCAGACACTTAACTGACTGAGCCACCCAGGTGTCCCTCAATGATTTCTTAAAAACTTCCTCTTAATTAATACTTACATGTTGGGGAAAAATTATAGAGAAAGAAATCACAAAGCTAAAAAAAAGTATGTGGAGTTTCATCACCTTGTAATTTATAAAAATGCAGTAGCTACCTAAGTATAGGCTCCAGTCCATTTCTGTCTCACTCACCTTGAAAATAATTATCAGGTTAATGGTCCTAAAACACTGTTTTCTGCATTATTGATGTAACCAAAACCTTTGGCTGGAGGTTCTAAGCTCTCAGCTTGGCTTTCAGGGTGTTGTATCAACTGACCTGACATTTCAAAGCATGTGGTAGAGCCTGTGCTCTGACCTAAGTGATGGAATAAACACTACCTTTACTACATAAATAATACTTCATCATGAATTCCGTTATATGTAGTAAGCTGGGCTTCTCGTGTTATTTCAACAAACTCCTCTTCCTTTTTTTTTTTTTTTTATCTTGCTGAAACCAGGATACCTCTGGAGATCTTTCCTTCTTTCTTCGCTTCCTCCCTCCCTTCCTCCATTTCTTTGATCATTATTGAGTGATATTAGGGGCAATGGACTCTCCCAGGCACCAAAGATATGTGGTGACCCAGATAGCTAAAGTCCTACCCTCGCAGACTTACATTCAAGCCAGGGAGGAAGCAAAATTTTTAAGTGGTAAATTTGATGAGAAAAAGACACAGCTAGCAGTGACTTGGGAGCACATAATATTCTTAGGAGAACACTCTTCTCCATGGTGGGGAACTCTTAACATTCAGAAATCAAAGTTGTTTCAGTTAACTCATGGTGGTCAAAAGAGATAGAGAGCTGCTTAAGTTGAGGCATAAGAATATCACAGGCAAAGTCTGTAAACTTCATAGTAATGTCAGGGGCCGTGCAGTTGTGGGTTTAAGCTTATTATATTCAGTGACTGGTGTCTTGGTCTACATAGCTCTTTCTTTTTTGGACAGTGACTTGGAATTCAACATATTCTGTGGATTGTCCTAAGTTATACCACATTCTAATATTCCAAATATAAAATTAGAACAGGTCTCACACAAATAAGTTTTCTGAGAGACTATCTTTTAGTATTAAACAATTTCCACATATCTTTCGAGATTCTCAAATTTTGCGCAAATACAAATATATGCTTTGAAGGCTATAATTCTTTCTTAGAGTGGAACTAAATTGTAATAGCTAGGTCTATTTAACATCCATGACTTAACTAATGATTCCAGTGAAGTTAAAATAAACCCTCAATTTTTTAATATCCTTCAGATCCGAAAATCTGGACTGAAGACCCACGATGAGATTTTATCATATGTATTTTTTTTATACTTTTGTAATCGTAGCCATAGTAACATTAAAACAAATAATATGACTAATAAGATTGGGTTAGCAGAAGTACCACAACCAATACAAGATGAGTTTAAATCTACCAGGATTTGAATCTTTGGTTCCAAGAAATTGGGTAAGGCAAGGAAGATGCTTAGAGCAATAACCCACACCTGCTCTGATTATGATCTTAACAAATTAAAGCTACCTTTAATATTGGAAATCGGAAATAGTAATTCTATTTTTTTTTACTTATAAATGTAGATGAGGTTTAATGAGCTTCTGATGCACAGTCTGTTCCACTAGGCATCACTCCTCTCCCATACCGCCTACATAGCTCCTGAGTAGGAAATTTAAAATTCCATGACTTACCTACTTTAAGAAATGTGATACATTGTGTGGCAAAGCTAAAATCAATTGACTCAACTCTAGGAGGATAACGGAAAAGTGTGCTGTGGACAAATAGCATGATGCAAACAGTAAAAACGGAATAACTTATGAGCCTGAAGCCTTGAAGTTACAGTGAATTAAAAAAATACAGTCAATATATAGAGATGCTGAATCCCCTTAATAAGCTTAGTAGTATGCATTTGGAAAATAAAACATTTACATCCATAAACACAAGGGGAGTGTTGTAATAGAAAAGGAGTATCATCTTGATTGAATTCCTGGTCTTTGAAAACTACCATAAAATTTTCTAATTACCAAAGGCATGCTGGGATGAGAGAAGATATGGATCCAGTATTCTAAGAGCAGACTTAGTGGTGGTGATAAGAACTACTTGTTTCTTTTAAGACAAACCTTTAAAAATACTTAGCAATCTACACCTTTACTTGCTTTGGCAATGAGTGAATTACCCATTCTAGCCTAGTGCTTGCATTTAGCGTGAAGGTACATAATCTGGGAGTATTGTTTGAACTGAACTGAATGTCGAATGTCAGGTCAACTAAAGAGAAAAACAGCCTCGTTGTTGGTTAAAGTGAATATGAGGTAACTAACATAATTATTTGAGTTGTAGTCGAGAGATTTTATATACCTGCAAGGAGGTGTACTAAGTTCATTCCTATTCAAATTTTCCCACCAACTCTTCCCTTTGACCTTGGAATCAAGCACATAAACCATAGAAAAACAGGTCCTATGTAAAAACTCCAGCTCTGGATTTTTGACTCCTTCCATTCTCCTTATGGAAGTCCAAGACACATAGAAGATGTTAGTTAATATTGATGATCTGGTAACTTATGAACAGGAGCCATTATAATATGGATTCAACCACAATCCTCAGAAAACCAGTCTCTAAAATTTAACTACATAGAGCAAACCCTCATACTCAATAATATTTAGTATCTTTACCCCTTTTAACAAATATTTAATATTTTACAGTATTTCTTAAGTAATTTCCTACAGTATCACTACAGCATGCCTCAAGAGGCAAAGGAATAAAATGTCCTTATCAGAGCTTCCAAATAGCTTCCATTCCCCTCTTCATGGCCCTACCCATCCTGCCACTGACAGCTCACAGCTGATTTCCTCACTGGGCTTTGCCCTCAGCCCCAGGAAGCTGTCTTGTTCATGGTTATGCCACCTTCCATGGGGCAGCCCGAAGCCAGCAACTGCTGGATGGGGGAATAGAAAGTCTTGACCCTTGACTCAGTTGGGGACAACTATGAAAGACCCATGGGATCTGCTGGGGCCTCAGGTGCAACCACACCGCAATCGCTTTCTTCCTCTGCCTCAAAAGCAACTAAACCGTCTGTTTCTAGGAAATCCAACTGAACATGGATGTTTTTCCCACTAGCCCACAGACTTTTGATGTTAAGAACTTTCTTTAACATCTTCATCCTGTGTTAAGCACAATCCTTATAAAACACAGGACCCTCAAATATTTCATTCATTCACATGAAAGAGTTAATCAATTAATGGCATATTGGAAGGAGTGATTCTGCTAATTTAACAGGATCAAAGAACAGTGGTGACCAAGGGCCAACATAAACCATACTGGATGCTCAATGATCATCTGAGAGAATGGCCACACCCACATTTTAGCACAGGAAGGTCTTAGCTTGAGCCACTGTGGTTGGCAAGGGCTTCAAACCTGAAAGCTGAAGCTCAGTTGGTTGTACACTCTGGCGGATATTGAGAAATCATCCAAAATCCATCAGAAATTATGGTGGGGGGAGAGAGAATATCGACAGAGATTTTAAGAGGGCTCGCTGAAACCCCTCCAAGGCATACCTTGGTACTCTGCTGACCTCAACAGTTTTTTTTTTTTAAAGATTTTTATTTATTTATTTGACAGAGATAGATCACAAGTAGGCAGAGAGGCAGGCAGAGAGAGAAGAAGGGAAGCAGGATTCCCGCTGAGCAGAGAGCCCTACACGGGGCTCAGTCCCAGGACCCTAAAATCATGACCTGAGCCGAAGGCAGAGGTTTAACCCACAGAGCCACCCAGGTGCCCATGACCTCAACAGTTTTTAAAAGAATAAATTCCTACACTCCATTACACCACAGAATCCAAATCCTCAGGGTAACAGACTGAGTTTTGACAATTAGATTGGGCTACTTGTTCTTTTAGATGAATCCTGATGATCATGCACATAATTTTTAGCTTGTGCCTAAGAAAATTGTATTCCTTTTCATTTTATGTTCAGTGTTTGGCCATTTCCCAACTTAGTAAAACTTCCAGTATAGAATGATCAGAAAATGTATGGAAAAAACACTCCTTACGGTTTTGTTTCATTCTATGCATTAGAAGTATAAACAAAGTATTCGGCAAGAGAAATAATTTAAATTCAGCTAAAATGAGGGTTTTTTTTTTTTTATTTTAAGAGGACCACTTTCTGATGTCCTTCTAGAATTTCAAAGTGTTATAATTATTGCAAATTAACAAAATGGTTCATATTCGCTAGGAATAAATCCTATTTTCTTTTTTTTTTTTCAAAGATTTTATTTATTTATTTGACAGACGGAGATCACAAGTAGGCAGAGGCAGGCAGAGAGAGGGGAGGAAGCAGGCTGCCTGCTGAGCAGAGAGCCCAGTGCGGGGCTGGATCCCTGGATCTGGGATCATGACATGAGCCGAAGGCAGAGCCTTTAGCCCACTGAGCCACCCAGGCGCCCCCCTATTTTCTTTTTTTAAGATTTTTTTTTTTTAATTTGAGAGAGAGAGCACAAGCAGGAGGAGTGGTAGAGAGTGAGGGAGAAGCAGACTCCCTGCTGAGCAGGGCACCTGATGCAGGGCTTGATCTCATGACCCTAGGACCAAGACCTGAGCCGAAGACAGATGCTTAATGGACTGAGCTACCCAGGCACCCAAATCCTATTTTCTTATTACAGAATGTATATTATACTCCAAAGCAATAATCTTTTTCTATGTGATCTTAATACAAAACCATTTTGGAATTTATATTTCTACCTAGCCATTACATTACATAAAGCACTTTCGTTTTTCTTTTTCTCCCCAGTTGCCTTTTCCAACTTCCCCTTCTCCCCAAATGAATTGCCAAACAATCTCACTGAAGAGTTACATATAAACCACAGCATTTTTGCTAGGGTGGGTGGCAACTTTCTAACTAAGCAAAGAGAGTTTGAATGGATACATTCCATTATAGAATGTTGCCTTCTGCTTTAAAAAAAAAAAAGTTAATTTTAAACGTTGGCTCTGTATTTATCTAGCACGGTAACAGTGGTTTAGTCTTAGAAAAGAGGAAAGAGAAAAGGAAATGAAGAGAGCCCATGAAGGCTGTTGGAGAACAGGGGTTCAACACAAAGAAATTTGTAATAGAGATATAATTTGGGAGTCCTTGGGAAATTCACAAAACTGGGACTCAAATGTACACTGGAGATACAGAATCTTAACTTGTTCCTCTTCTTCCTAAAGTATAAATCTGAGTAGGTCATAAATGTTTTCCTTATGCCCATGAAACCCCATTCTATCTGTTCCTGGATGCCAGACTTGGACACACTTCTTACATTCTGCATCATGTACCCCATGATATTATGCGATCTCTGCTCTTGATTCTCCTCTGCATGGAATGTTTTTCTTTTCCACACCAGTGTGAGCTCCTTCAAAGTCTAGGTAAACCCCATTTCCTTTAACGAGCCTCTCCTAACCCCTCCAAGGGCACGTGTTCTGACCTTTTTCTAAGCCTGTACCATACTTGACACCTCTCTCCGAAGAACACAACGTAGACTATCATGAATTACAACTATATATGATTTTTGTTTATCACCACTACCCATGATTAGCCATCTTGGGCCCCAATATATGCCATCCCTCATCTCAATATCCCTTGAACATACTCTTATATCTCCTTGTACACTGAAGGCACTCAAATATTTATGGTGGAAGTAGAGGAAGGAGAAGAAAGGGAGGAAGGGAATGAGGAAAGAAGGGTCAGCCATTTTTTCTCTATATTTGTAGATTACAAATTACTAATACTAATCCTTTCTCCTTTATTACTCAGTTTTCTTTCATGGCTTTCCTAAATCAGCAGTTTCATGCATCATGGGGTTGCGAGAACCCTGACCTGAAACTGATCTGTTGTCACTAAATGCTTCAGCATTTGTTCATGTCACAATGGTGTACTGGTGACCTACTCTAAGCCATGCACAATGCTGGGCCCTGGAAATACAAAACAGACAGGCACGGGACTCCTGGAGCTAAGCTAAACTGTTCGCTCACTGTGATGAGCACACCCACTGACGTGAGCGGCTTGCTCTGTGACTGTGTTATTATGGGCCTGGAGGAGAACCCCGGCAAGGGAAAGCAGCAGAGTCCAAACCCCCTAGAGACCTCTTGAATGCATTTACTCTACGCACTCTGGCTCTGGAAACCTCTTGAGTACCATTCAGGAGTTCAGTCATGGTGGGAACAATTAGGGGCTTTAACAGGGGTATTCAAAAGCCTAGCACTGGGAGCCACCAGATTCATTTGTTACATTCAAATTTTCTCCCTTGGCCACATGAAGCTTTGTTTACACAAAATAGCTGATACCATTTTAAGTCGCTCAGCTTTCCATTTTTACTGCTGTGTTTAGTTCCTCTGACTGTGTTCCTTCTGAAATAAAGTTGGCAAAAGGCTGGGAACATTGTGGTACCCAGAGCCAGTGTCATTTCTCCAAACAGGTATGTTCGACAGCCACCTACTCAGGAAGACGAGGGCACTGCAAGATCCAACCAGAATAAAATATCCTCCACAGCCCCCTGTCTACCTTATCAGCTGCAATACAATCGACTGAAGCCATTTTTTTCTGGATCAGGAAAAAAATGGCATATTTTCTCCAAAAGACACGAATATGAAGAGGTGAAGCCTATTATTCCCAACTTTGTCCTTTAGCATATTACTAATGGCTAATATGTTATATATCTTAACAAAAATCAGAGATCCATCTGGCTGTATCTCCTTCACTTAGTAGCTCTGTGGCTTAGTAGCTCTCGCCAAACCGGATGTAAATAATATTGCCATCATTACTCCTAAATTGGTTTATTATTACCATCTATGTAAGCAGAGTGACCCTGATGGTGAAGAAATGAAATATGGAGTTCCATCTCCTCAGAGAGGGTCCAATGTGGCTAAAAGATACTTTGATAAGACCTCTAGGGGGATGACTTTGGAAGCAAAACGACAGCACACAATCCTAAAAGCCAGAGATGTCCATTGTGGGATGTGTGGGAAAGTCAAGAAAAATGAGGGGCTCCAAAGAAGAGCAATTCCTTGCAGGTGGGGAGCTAGAAAGCTAACGGCAAAGAGGACAGTATGGAAAAGCAAGGGGGCCCCACCAGTGACCTATTTCTCCAACTTTTCCTGTCCTGTGTCTCTAGAGAGCAAATGAGGTCAAGAGTGTATGGTGTGCATAGAGGAAAAGTAAAGTCTGCAGATTCCAAGTGGGGGTGCCATGCGAGTGATTGCAAGTCAATTAAATGATCTAGAGGCCAAAAAATGAGAAGCACTAAAATTGGCTTCAACAAGAACAATTACTTTTCTTATGCTTCATACTACTAAAAAAAATGTCTTACGGCTGGATATAACACTGCGTAACTAAAATACTCAACCGAGGGCTTGTATCATGTCAGAAAAGTGGGATAACATATCATGGGAGAGAGAGCAAACGAATTGTGAGATCTTGGAGCCTAATTTCATTCCTTTGGTTCAAAATTTCCTTGTTGGCTAAAATGGCATAATGGGGCATCTGTATACTTCTACACTTCATGTAATTTTGTTACATTTGTGTGAGGATGCCAGAATCAGCTCTGGCTACATTTATAATAATTCATTTCCATTTGACTGCAATAAAATAAAATGTTTATTTTATATTTTAAAATGCAAATATTCCACAACAGCAGACACTTTGTTATACTAGTTCAATGTTAAAGTTTGAAAGTGAATTAACCTGTGTTGGAATTTTAAATGTATATTCCTAGGAAATTAGATACTGCAACTCTACACATCCAAAAACCTAATTCCTTGGATCCACATTTCACCATCATATGCACTTGCTTTTTATTTTGTATGTAAGATAACATGTTGCATGTGCATATGCAACGCAAGTATTTTGAATATAGACATACAGACCTTTTATTTACCAGAGCTGCAGGAGTTACTCCAAGAGGTCTAGAATCTAGAACATACACCAATTTTTTATACAGATAAATAATGTATTTCAAAGATGAAAACAGACACTGTTGTGACTATACACAGTCAAATTCATTTTTAAAAGACTGATCATATGCATAATTATCATTATTATTACTATGCATTTGTTCAATCAACAGATACTGAAAGTACAACTATGATCAGGTGGCTTCCCAATTTTTTTAATTATAAAGGGAAACTTTATAGCAGAAAATGATGAAGATCACTCTACTAATTCACAGTTGTATTACATGGAAATGTTGATAGGGCAAGAAGCTACCAATTAGTTCACTTCGATCAGGCCATCACAAAATAAACTGCTATGAATAATTTTATGATTATTCATACCATTATTTATTTATAATTATAATTCACATAAAGTGTAAGCTACATAATTAACAAAAATATTGAAAGAGTGATAGTCTATAATTATATGATCACAATTCACAGTCCATTGCATTTTTTTTTTTCTGAGTCTAAACTCCACATGCTATTTCCTGACTTAGGAAATATTACAAAATGCAATCTAATATTACTGTTAAATATATGTTCTTAGATATGCAGCTCTTATATGAAAAAAATAGCTCAGTTCCATTTGTTGCATTTTGTATGTATGAAAATAATAACTATAACCCAGTCTTTGAATAGCCTATCATGAGAAAAATTATTTTGAATGCTTTAATATGAAAAGAGGAAAGAGCAGATTTTCAGAAGAAAAATATTAAAAGTGCTTTCCTTTTTCCCTCTGCCTTATCCACAGGTCACTGCTCAGCAATTTCAGATCATGTGATAGGCAAGCAACACCAGGCCGGTCAGTCATCCCTTCTCTAAAGCTAAAAGCCTGAGGAGTCTTAGAGTTTTGACACCTGCATATTGTTTCTACATAGAAGAAACAAAAAAAAAAAAAAAAGAAAGAAAGAAAGAAAAAAAATCTCAAAAACCAAAAAACCCCAAAACCCTGTCAATTAAGGCTCTTTCATTGTAAGCCAATGGTCAGGGTAAGCAGCAAGGGAATGTCCATTGAGCCATGTGGTTGGCCGGTAATGGAATGCTGTCTGCAGTGTAAGATACTCCAGGGTGGCGTTCTCTGGATGAAAATTAAAAGCACATTTGTACGGTGATTAACAGAATTTGTCAAATAAACAAGGCTGTCTACATTCCTATAATATTCCTTTGTAAATATGCCTGAGCAAATCTAAAGCATTTCCATAAGTCATAAGGGAATATGCAGTTTTGAAATAGAGGAAACCAAGAAAATGCTGGCTATTTGTACGTATCAGTGAAGTCAGATAAAATAAATATGCATGCTCAAATCCATCTGAAACAAAGACATAGCAGAGATACTTAACTTTACGGTGTTAATTTTCCATTTTCCAATTTTACCCTCACCAAAATATAAATTACTCTTTTACCTGATTATCCAGTCACTTAAAAACATCTATAGAAGTTCCTATCACCACCTATGCCCTTCTTATATGTGTAAATATATTCATGCCAAGATACAAGAACACTAAAGAAGTTCACTGTTAGTGGTGACACACAGGGGATTGCCTCCCCCTAAAGAATGTTCATAATTATTGCAATGAGCAATTTCCAAAACAGAACTGTTATTTTTATATTCTTATGCCCTCTCTTACACTTGGTATTCAAATGCACTGTGCTTTTGGTAATAAAGTGACAGAAGAGAGTAGCTTTTTATTTAAAGTAGTAGCATCAAGTTGGCTTGTGAACGTTTGTTTGTGTACTCTTGGTACCAAACCCAGAAACACCTGAGTACTCAGGAGCATTAAAAAACAACAACAACAAATAATCCACTGAAAACACTCTCACACACAAAATGCTTAGTTACCATTCTTTGAATGTTATTCAAAGGCAACTGTTTTTTTAGTCACTTAAGGCAACTATATTCCCATATGAGTACTGCTGAAAAAAAGGAGTACTGAGTGAAAGTTAGCAACCAAAGCCTTTAATTTGTCTGTTACTTACTCACTGAACAATATTACCTACCAGCTAACTGTAATTGGGACTAGAGTGAGCCTATAAAGATTTACAATAAGAGTCTGAGGGAAAAAATGCACTGTTAAATTCATACGACTTTGGAGAATCCTGAATAATAATAATTGCATGTGTTTCTAATAACTGCATGGCTGGATGGTGAGCCCTTAGACACACATCTCCTTTCTCGAGTGCAAAACGTTAACTGTCCTACTTTAAAGGATTCTTGATTTTAAAGGATTAGCTTGAATCCTGAGAGGTGAAACTCGGGGTCAGGAGTCACAAGGCTGGTATCTGACAGAGCCTGAAGTGCAATGGGGGCCCTCTGACTGGCCCCAAATTCCACAATACCTGGATGTCTCCAAGAGCTGGGCTCCTTCCTCTTCGACATTCCTGATAAAATTAATGGAAATAAGATTGGAATTTAATAATAAAAATGCTGACACCGTCTTATCTATAGCTGCCCAAATGCTGCTATTACAATGACGTTTTGTAAGTTGAGCATGACCAGAAAACTTGCTACTTTTAAATCTTATTAATCAACATTTGGGGGCTTTGGGTGCCACACATTTTAGAGTAGTCTGCTTTATAAAAACAGAGATTTACCAAACAGCAAAGACCGTATCTGTTGTGAGACAAAGTAGATCCCAAACACTTCAGTTTATAACAGACTCAAAGAATCCAAAATATAAATCTTAAATTAATCCTAAAAGTTCGGTTGTTCTTAAGTGTTTTATGCATTAGTCATTTCAACAATAACATGATTTGTTCACAGACATTGCAAACATAATAAACATGTCTTCTAAATTTTTTCCTACTTTGAAGAATACTGTGATTACTTATCAGCGAGACATATTGACTTTGTTGAAGCAACTAGTCAGGAAATAAAATGAGTACTTTCCATATTTATAAATGTATTTCTTCTCCTATTTTCCCCAAATGTTTTCTAATCTAACTACATAACTTGGGCTGATAAAAGGGCAATGAAATAGAGAAATAGGTACCGTATTTTAAATTATTAAGGGCTTTCCTATTAAGCAAAGCTTTTTATAACTGATTTGTAGGATACGGAAGAAAAATGCTATAGCCTGCCTCGGTTACATAATCGTCTATGAGAAGAAAGTAACAGGTTACGAAGTGCCATTAAAATGACTGAAACTATGTTTCCTAATGTAAATATATGTGGTCTTCAAGTAAAAGGACAGCAGTTACATGGGTACATATGTTTGATGGTCAGGATCTTTTTTCAGAGTCTTCTTTTTCTTTCTAGTATTATTTCTATCCCCTACAGAGCTTATAAAGCCTCCAGAATTTGCCCTGTTTGGTAACATATGTGTAGCTTATGTCAGAAAACAAATGAGGAAGTCATTTATAAAATATTACAATAAGGAGTACATGAAATATCATCACGGACTGTATTTCTGCACATAGTTGGAGACTAACAGCCTAGAAGCAGCCGTAGTGTTACCCTGACCCCTGAAGGAAGGAATCAGGAGTTAACTTCACATCCAATTTTCTCCACAATATGAACACCAAACCTCCAAATCCACTGGCACAACATATCAATGTTTAGGCATGTCCTGCAGAAATATGACAGTGGTCTTGAATATCAGAGCTCAAAATTTCATTCCACCATTCCACCATTCTGATTTGGGGTAAGCAGATCTTTGCAAAGTTACTTAGTGGATGTCTAGATCCTGCACCTGACTCCACAGGAAAAACAGAAAGAATCATCTCATTTCCATGCTAGAGAAGTCCCTTAGCCTTCTTGGGGAAATACATGTAAAGAGAAATAGGAAATAGCACAACTAGATGAAAAGACGATTTAATTCCACAGTGTTAGGATTCCAGTAGAGTTGCTTTTTGAGGGAATGTAGGATCTAGTGAGGGAAGAACAGATCCTGAAACATTAGAAGGCCAGAAAGGAGCCGATGTATATCTCCTTTTTAAAAAAGAATCACAAATCCAAATAAAACATCAGGGTAAATGACATTTTATTCGGCAGTATTCCCTCCTCTGTACAGCGAGCCCAGTACATTTATCTCATCTCATGGTAAGAGTCACAGGCAGCTGCAACATGTCCTTTAAGGCATTCAGTAAGTAAAACTTGAAAATGGATTGTTCTTTATTTCTGAGATTTGTATTAATTATGAACTCACTGCCATTTATTTTTTAATTTAACAAGGTATCATTACCTTGGAAGGTTTTTACTTCTCTTTTCCCTGAGGGTTAAAATGGCCCAGAAAGAGGTCTGTCAAGGCAAAGATAAAGGTACAAAACACTCACTTCTGACACACTGTGGAAGCAATCGTTTTTCCTGAGGGAAACACCAGGCTGAAATCTGCATTAAGCTCCACCAGGCAAAATGCAAGAGGACCCCGAATAGTCATTCTGTTCACAGTCTTCATTTCAACCGATTTAACTTTCTGCTCAGTTGGGGTCATGTATGTCAATCACAGGGTACAGAACTATGACCTTGGCTGGGATCATCAGCCCCAATTACTCAACGGGGCACTTGTGAAACATTGCGGACTCATTTTGACTCTCCACGGGTGTGGCTAAAATTGGTCCTGTCCAGCTCTAAAGCTTATATAGATCTGCTGTCCCTCAGAAACTCAGTATGAGAAAACTCATGCTAAATTTGCCACAGAGATCAAGCTTTACAGGACCCCCGGAGCTAATCTCTGTCTGCTCTCCTCCTCCTCTGTTTGCTGTTACAAGCCTTCAAAAGTTAACAGGGTGATGGAGCCTCCCTCTATACAATCATTTCATCTCACTATCGTTGACTGAAGCTCGCTGATGTAATGAAGTTACATAATCACCGATTATGCACGACTTCCATCCATCTTCCTACATATCCACATATCTTTCCCCCTCCCCTTCAGATCAATCTACCAGGTGAGATTTATAACACATGTAAATGCTCCATTCTCTCATCATAGGTACTGAATATGGGACTTTAGCATTGCAGTACAGTGCACTGAACCACGTCATCAATATTGATTTTTTTTTATCCCATTTCCCAGGCGGAATATGCTTAAACATCCTTCGTGGTCTAGACTCTAACTTTTTACTGAAAGGGTAAAATAGATGTAGCAGATAGGACACATCCTCAACTTAAGGTTAAGGGAAGTGTGTAATTGCCTGCATTTCCAAAGCTGGCTGCATTGCTATAAAACGATGGTCTCTGCTTTCAGACCTTCAACTCCCCTGCACGTGGGTCGCAGCTTCAGCTATTTAAGGTATTAAGTAAATCATTATATTATTGGGCTATTGAACTTGAGAAAGAAAGCATTTGGTGATATTTAAAATAATCTTGCATGATTCTCTATGTTGCTCATCCTTTTCAGCTTTTTCTTTTCTTTTCTTTTCATTCCGAACGATAATCCAGTGGATAAAAAAAGTAGCCCAGGGCACTTAATAATCTCCAATAATCACAACCTAGAGAATAATTAGCAATGATTATTATCACCTTAAAGTTTAAGAACTTGACAAGTGGGATGTCCCTGGTCCCATTGCGGCTGTGAAATGCAGCAGAATGCTGCACTGAGTTGAAAACATATTTCTTTTAATGAATAAAGAGTAGCTCGTTTCATTTTAAATAGGGCTCTTCAGTAAGTGTTCCTTTCACTGCTGCTACCCCTTCTAGAACACAGGAGCCACAAATATTGCATCCAAACAATAGAGTGTCTACCCGGAATTAATTCAAGACACTCTTCCATATCAAAATAATTGGAGGGGGAAGTGATGCTTTGATTTATTTTCAATTACACTCAGAATACAGACCTACACACACACACACACACACACACGCACACGCACACACACCAACACACCCAACTGCAGTTATTCCATTCAGTGCCAATAACGGCCACATCACAGCCATCAATGCGATGCAGCAATCATCCAAGTCACCCATTCTCATTACAAACGCCCAAGTTCGCTCACACCACTGATGGGTTTGCATATATAAAATGACCTTACCCACAACAGTCTTCCAAATTATTCTCCCCTGGATATCAGTCGGCAAGGTAATTGCTGGTCATCACAATGCGTATTCAGAAAAATCCACGCTTTACTCCTGTGTTCTTTTTCTTGTTTTTGCTAGCAATTAATATCGTGAACAAGATACCCATTCACAAATGCCAAGTTCACCATAAAAGCAGATAATTCCATACAGCTCTTCCCTACAAGACTGCCTCCAGTTAGTTCTCAAAGTGCCCGATTGTTTGGTGAAGATACAATCCAGGTGCAGAGCAGGGGGGGAAAAAGACGACTAGGAGAAAAAAGAAGAGGCAGATAGAAAAGGAGACACTGAAAGAGGAGAGAGCAGAAAAAGAGGGAAGAATTTTTTTTTTTTTTTTTAAAGGAGGAAGGAAAAAGGCCGGTAAGTGAGGAAGTCTGAGAGCTTTATGACAAGAACTGGAGTCTTGCTTGCAAATCTTCTGTATACATGTAGCCCTTCAGATCCTCTTGGTCCCCAAGTAAAATTTCCAGATCCGGGATGCAGCCATAAGAAAGAATCCTATGTATATTTCACAAGTATCCCGCAATAACAGATCCGACGGGGTTTTCCTTGTACAGTACTGCTGTGTGAAAGCACACAACCCCTGCTGTTTGGGAAGATGTCTCCTGGGTCCTAGCTCTCTTCAGCAGCCCCCAAAAATGATTTTTCAGAAAAGAGTGGGGGAAAAAAAAGCAGCTTTCCGTTTGCCTTGAATGATGCTAATCCTGAGCGAAAACGACACGGAAACCACGAATAGCTTGAGATCTTGATTAATAGCCACAATCCACTCAAAATATCCCAGGAAAGAAGGAGCGAAAACAAGAAAGGGAAACTGCAATGCATAAATGATTCCAGTGTTTCTACAAGATCGGTTCATTTGATTGAATGCATTCTCTGGGTTTGCTGCAAGTCATAAAGAGGATAGTGTTACTGCCACCCAATGGATATTTTAGTACTAGCCAATCCATAGAACGCCACCGCTTTGCGAGTTTGAGTTTTCGGAAGACTAAAGAGGAAGGAGGGTAGCCTGGAAATCTTTTGGAAAAGACCCCGTGAGGCCTCAAATTACGGGAATCTGTCCTTCCAGGCAAAACCGGACGGCAAATGTGGACCCTTACCCATTCCTGCGTTAGCCACCTTGGAATTAGGGTTCCATTTCTCCAGGAGGCAGAAAAGTACAGAGAACGATGCCTAAACTGACACGCTCACAATAAGCTGCTTTTCATCTCTTCTCTTTAAAAGCACATTTGTTACTGCGCGGGATCGCTCTCCTGTCCCTGCGACCCCACCCCCACAGAACCATTCTCAATACCACTTTAAGCGGAATTGCTAAAGAGAGCCCGGTGCGGGAGGGGAGGGGAGGGGCTGCTCCAACCTCTGGGGGAAAGGTAATAATTGTTTCTAAAGGTCAGTTTTGCAAAGTGCTTCAGCTTGTATTGATATGTAAACTGTAAGTCATTCAGGCAGTAACCCTCCTGGCCTCCGCACTTTCAGTTTGGGGAGGAGCATTATTTTCCCTAAGGGAGAGGGGTTTGGGAACAGGGTGCTGGCGGATGGTTCTCTGGGAGCGTGGGGGTGGGGGCGGGGCGCAGAGAGGAGGAGACTGAAGAGGCTCCTCCTCCCCTCCACCGCGTAACCGAGTTCGCTGCAGGATTCTGAGATGGAGTGCTAACGGGAAAAGAGGGACCAAGTAGGTACCGGTCAATTAAATTGGAAAATTTGCGCATTTTAAGATCCTTGCCCTTTATGCTACCTTGGGATAGTATAATACCCACCTGGGATTCTGTGCTACTCAAACTTGAACGTAGGTATGATCACCTGGGAGTCTTGTTAAAATGAAGAATCTGATTCAGTTAAGTCTGGAGTGAGGCCTCAGAGTCGGCATTTCTAATAATCTGGTCCTTGAGCCTTCATCATGCTGCTGATGTATGGACCAGACTAGGAAAAGCAAGACTCTAGGGCAGGCTTAATGCTTACGCGGCAACCACGGTGTTAGTTTCTGACAGTGGTGTGGGCAGGGCATTTAAAGGACTGAGAGACACTTTTGCAGTCACTACCCCTCCCCTCGCCCCACTCTTCCACCTTTCCCAGACACCACCTGTAGCCCCCATTCTAGAAAACTTTAACCCACCTCCACAAGCTTTTGTAATGTAAAGTTTAAGAGGATAAGCCCCACGTAGAACAATAAATAGGTAAAGCAGCCTGGGCCCTGCAGAAATGGGTCTTCATTTTCATTTGGCGAGTTAAACACAACTGAAGATCAAGGAAACGCGTGCAGGTATTCGGTGAAATGCGAGCTAAACAAATGCAAGCCAAGCTCGGTCGGGGCACCGGTGAGGCTGACGGGGACTGGGAGACGGAAGGGCGGTCAATCTGTATATTTAAGGAAGGAGCATTATATTGACGTTTTCAATCCAAGGCGAGGGAAGATCTGGTTCAAGTGTGCGGGCAAGGCTGACACGATTTCCTTGGTGGTAACTCACCCAGATTAACCTCCTGTGTGCCAGTCGTTCTCTTCTTGTTCCTCTTCCACATGCTCTAGTCCAGAGTAAACTGAGGAGCGAGGTGAAGGGGACGTATATTCTCCTCTTCCCACAGCCGGTGAGCTATATTTTCAACACCTATCACAGTCCTTCAGCTGACCCATTTAAGTGAAGAACTAGACCTCAAGCGGACTGGGAGGGGCACAATTAACAAATTTAATTGCTTCAAGCAAAGTTTAGAAGTAAAAGTCCTGGACTGTAGGCTCAAATCCTAGATTTGAGTCTAATTTCTACTCCTAAGTAGCCATAATTTCCCGAGGGAACCACTTTAATTTCTCTTGGCCTCAGTTTCCTTGTCTGTAAAAATACAGGTTGCCAAGGTCCATTCCAGCTCCATATGGTACAAAAATCAAGTCCTTTGTTTGCAAAACTTGGGTCGGTTTGTGACTTTACACAGAGCATGAGTCCTGATTATTACCTTGACATGGGCTGTAGGCAGAGACTCTCCAGATGCTTTGAAAAGTGTATCAAAGACGCAGGTGAACATTTGACCATTTAAATCTTATTGCAAAAGGCGATTTTAAATGCTTTCTCTTCAGATCCAGAAAGGGAAGTATTTGTTTGAATCGGAGGTGAAGCATTGTCTATTCCTGGATCTTACAGAGCCAACTGTGGGCCTCAGCTGTTTGTTGCCATGGGATCCTCTTTGTGCGAACTGTCTTGAACTGTGTGGGAACATTTTCCTCTTGCCTCCCTTCAGTTCTCTAACTCTTCTGAAGATATGTGTCAGAACAAAATGTAGCTGCATTATTGCCAATTAAGACGAACAGCAGCTGCAAGGTGCATCTAATTAAGAATTTTAATTACTTCACCAAATTTTCATTTGCAGATGTTTAGAGCATTAAACAACGTATTGTGATTTTATTTTAAAATCTGAAAAAAGCTGACCCCCCTCCAAAGTTTGGGGGAGGGCGGTGCTAAAAAACCATACAACTCAATGCTAGGTGTAAAAGAGCCTTTGACAAGGGGAGTTGGTACCTGAGCACAGTGTTTGAGAATAAATGACTTTACATGCAGGGTGAAAAAATAGTGCATGTATTCATAAATGAAAAAGGCCAACAAATCTGAAAACACTGCCAAAATTAATAATTTACTCTTCGAGCAGAATCTTTGCATGTTACAAAATTCTTCAGATGTTCTGTTCTTTTTCTTTTCCAGTATCACAAGGGTTAACAGTAAGTTTGGTGCTGCAGTGTGGGGATTGTAGGCTATAATCCAAAGCATTATGGGGTTTGTAGTAAAAACTGGCTGCAGATCAATTCCATGCTTCTAGCTTCTCTTAACTGAAAGAACTGCTGTTTTGTTTTCTTATAATAAAAAAGAAGAATGTCAAGATATTTTAAATAAGAAATTCATTTTAATGAAACAAAGTTGGTATTACTGGGACTATGAAATTAAAGTTTAGCTACAATAATATTCTGACTGAGGAGATGGAGAACGCAATAACATCTCCTTTATAAGCCACAAATAACCTGAGCGAGCTATTTTCCAACATGACTACCCTATAGCTGGGGTTTCAAAAATCACTTTCATTGTTTTAGCAGTACAAAGTGAGAAAACAGCAGGTTGTGCATGTACTGAGAGAGAATTGTGAACCCAGGAAATGAACTCAAATTCTTACTGACTCTGCCTTTAACCATTGGTAGCCTCCATTTAATTGTCCACAAAGAAGAGTTTTATTTTATTGACCTTTTTGGATGTATTGTTATGCAAAAAATACTCTGAATATTCACAGTAGCTCTCCTTTTTAATGAAATTAAACCTAATGAAATTAAGGCTAGACTATCTGGAAAATAGGTCTAACGTGGGATATTTCACTCTGTTTAGGTTTAATTAATTATGGAAATGTATAAATTAAGGAGTTATAATTCTGTTCATCTTTTGTCTGCAGGTGATTCTGTGTAGGTAAGTACATAATTTATCGAGGTTTTGATTTAACTGGGTTGGTAATTTATTCCAAAAGTTCATGAAACATTTTCCGTATGAAACAAATTCGAAGTCTAGTTCTCTAGTATTGTTCTATGAATTCAGCCCCCCTTTAGCCTTTATTTTATGAAGGCTAAAATACATCTTTTCAAAGTCTCTGTTCTCTGTGCAAGTCCCCATTATCATGCTAAGTTATTTCGAAAGTATGTTTTATACCTAAGTTTGCTTACTGTTCGCTTTTTCCCCTTACAGAGGACTCCATGCACAAAAAGCCAACACTAAAGCAAACTATTATTACAGATATGAATAAATGCAAAATCAAGCACCCTTCATTTTCAGACCTTTCGCCAGCAACATTCATTTGAACCTACTACCACATATTCTCAAATGATGTGTAGACAAAGACTTGAGCATTTCAGCAAAATTCTACCATAAATTTCAGAAATAATAAAGAATGCTATGAAAAAGCAAACAGCAAGGGGAAAGAAAAATGCCAAGCCTGCTTTTCTTTCAGATTTCTAAGTTTCAAATCATAAAAATATACAAATATATATCTTCTTGAATGCACTTTACATTATTGTTCATACTGTGAATATTTCTTTTATGGTCATAAAAATAAAAGCAATGCCCCAAATGAAACACTATGTACATAAGTGATGTAAATGCATCCCCGGTGGAAAGCCGGCTGCCGGTGGGAGGGTATATTTATACAGTGCCTTTCATTTGGAAGGTTCCCAAAATGATTTGCAAACTGTATATAGAGGAACTGCTCACCATGGAAATTCACCCACTTTCAGAAGGGAGTGCAGAAGTCATTCCATGCTGACAACTATTTTAAATAAAACTACAGAACAATATTTCAGGTGGGTAAAATTGTAATTGATTCAGGGAATGTGCCCTGAAATTCCACTACATGCCAGGCATGGTTGGAGGTCCTGAGATATCACTGTGGGTCTATCTTAGGCAAGTTTGCTGCTCTCTTAAAGCTTGTTTTATTGGAATCTGATGAGAACTCAGGAGTTAAAAGCCCTATTTCTTGGTGAATTTCTGATCTCTGCACATGGTTCTATAGAAACAAACCACTTGCTACTTTTTATATGTATTTCCGTCAGGCTCATGATATCCAGAACACATGACCTGTGGCAGTGTATTCGACTTCAAATTGATCACATACCCCCACAAATGGCTTCAGATATTGTGGTCAAAGCAGGTAAAATGACAATAACATTTCCTGCCTTGAATGATTTGGAAGAGGCAGGGCAGAAAGGAATATGTTTCTTTATAAAGTATACCATGTATCCATATATGAATAAATGCTATTAAATAACTTCAGATATATATATGCATATATATATGTATATAAAATATATAAAAGTCTTCTGGGTTTGGGGAATTAAATGAAATGGTATTACTATATGTACATGGAAGACTGCTTCCAGTGAAATGATTCAGGGCACTTCAAGGTAATTAAGGAATATGAAATAGTTTAGTGAAGGAGTAGAGCGGTATGAGCTAATGTTTCTGAGCATAAAATATGGAATCAAATACCATTGTATCCAAAACGTACTAAACTTTATAATACTTTTCGGATGGAAATAGAATGGGAGAAAAGGGTAAAGCAGGCACTGTCAAAGTTCAGCCCAGACCCTCTCAGGTTGCAGTTCCGTATGCTCACAGCCATCACTCTCTTCTTGTGCATTGCATTTAAGGCCAGCAGTGGGAATCTTTTGAACCACTGTTCTTGGTCTGCTGGTGCTGCTTGACTTGCCTATAATGAAGGTTGGAAGGATTGGGGTGTTTACAACCATCCTCCAACTTAGCCAGAGACTGACAGATAGGGGAATAGGAACCCCTTGAACTTTTGACTATATTCCAGAGGGACTCTGAGGCATAAGTTACACTCTAGAACTCTCTTGTGAAATCAGGTCAAAACTGAGACTTTGCCTGTCATCACACCCGTGCTTGGTGGCCGGGAGCCCAAGAGAGGGTAACAAGAAATAATCATAGAGGTCCCATCTCTAGCTTTTTAAAGATTTTATTTATTTATTTGCGAGAGAAAGAGAGTGCAGGAACACAAGCAAGGGGGGGGGGGGCAGAGGGAAGGGGAAAGGAGATTTCTGCTCCCCAAGCAAGCCCCCCACCATCATGACTTGAGCTGAAGGCAGATGCTTAACAAACCAAGCCACCTAGGCACCCTCCCCCATCTCTAGCTTTTAAATAGTCAACCCCTATATGCTGAAATAAATAATCTGTTCATTTCTTCATTTCTCTATGTCTTGCCACATGCTAGATAGCGTGATAGCACCGGGTGTTGGGGCTGTAGGGATGACTGAGGCACAGTGTCTGTCCTTAAAGACCTCAAGTTTAGCAGTAGAGAGAGACCGATCAACAACACATGTGATACACAATGTGGTGAATACTAGAGAGATATCTGAATTCAGCCTCAAAAAGTCAGGCAAGATTGAACAGGTAGGTGTCATTTCACTGACCATGAGGGATGAGCAAAATAAAAATCAGAAAATGAGTGAAGACTGGGAATGAAGAGTAACATCTGAGTAGACCAATTTTCTTCTACTTGGAAGGAAATAGCATTGGTCCTGGTAGTAGAAATTAAAAGTGCTTAAAATCATAGAATCCTTTTTTGAAGGGGGCTCTAGAGATAACCTTGAATAATTTCTTTATTTTAGTCAGAGGAAATTGAGTCTTACACGGCCAAATGACATAGTTATTTAAACTCACAAAGCTAGGAAGTGGTAGGAGTTCTCTTCTGGCATGACTCAGCCATATTGCCTGTCAGCCTTTTCTTTAAAAAGAGAAATTGAGGACATAATTGAAATATCTGATATAATAAGACCTGGTTTGAATCGTGACCTATCACTATCTAGCCTTGAGAAAATTTTTTGCCTTCTCTGAGTCTCGATGTCCTCCTACAACAACTGAAGTTAATAGGGTAACCTTAGGGTAACCTTCTTCTGGGGGTTCTTGTAGCATACGCACCTAGCATGGAACCTAGGACATAGTACATGTTTGAGATAAGCATGCTTTGTTTCATTTCACCTTTAATTTTTTTCATTTCTTTTCTTTCCTAGAGAATGTTATAGTGGTGTAGGCAGAGACAAGGATGTTTTTATTTTTGTTTCATTCTTTTTTTAAGTTTATTTAAGTAATTTATACATCCGATGTGGGGCTCGAACTTATGACCCCAAGATCAAGAGTTGCATGCTTTTCTGACTGGGCCAGCCAGGAGCCCCCTGATGTTTTTATTTTTGTTAGTGTTTTGCTTTTGTTATATTAGCTGTAGGGTTGAAGGGAACCAGCCCTTCAAGTAAGATTGCTTGCTTACATTTTTTTTCTTTTTAATAACCTGGTGTTGTTTTTGATTAGGACTAGCCTTTCTCTGACTAGAATATGGAAGTATTATTTACACAGTGTCTCGGGACCAGTCCAACTTTGTTCATTGCAAGTCAAGTAGGCGATTCTATGTCTTCTAAGCAGCCAGTTATAATAATAATGAACATAATACTGAAACACATTTGCCAATTGAAGTCTGTTTTATACACATTGTAAAAAAGGAACCCAAATGGCGAATGAATGTATAAAAAGGTAATGGGCTTCATTAGACATGATGGTGATGTAAATTTAAACAACAAGGCAATATCATGACACATTCGCAAGAATGTTCAAATGAAGTAATGGACAATAGGAAATGTAGGTAAAGAGTTGGAAGAGCTACAGACTTGTATCTACTCATGATGACAGTACAAACGGCTTCAACAACCATGGAAAACTTTTCAGCAGTGCCTACCTATAAAATCTGAACATATGTATCACCGATGATGCCATCAATTCTCTTTCGAGATATATATCCAACAGAAATGCATACACATATTTACTAAAAACATGCACTAGAAAGTTCACAGTAGCTTATTGAAAAAAAAATACAAAGTGGAAACCGATGGAATGCTCATCAGCAGTAGAATGGGGGAATACATTATGGTATATTCATACTGCCGGCTACCATACAGGAATGAGAACTAACAATCTGTGGATTTTTTACAAAAATGTTGAGTAAAAGAAGGCACACACAAAAGAGTACATCCTGTAAGGTTGCATTTATAGAAAGAACAAAACTAATCTAGGATGCCCAAGGGAAGCTTTAGGGCTGCTGGTAGTGTTCTGGGGTTTTTTGGATCCTGATGTTGATTACTTGGTTGTATTTTTTACTGTGAGAATTCATTGAGATGTATGCATATAGTGTGTGGACTTTTGTATATATTTCATATTTCAATAACAAGGTTTTTTTTAAAGATTTTATTTATTTACTTGAGAGAGAGAGAAGAGAATGAGAGGGAAAAAGGTTAGAGGGAGAAGCTGACTCCCCGCGGAGCTGGGAGCTGGATGCAGGATTCTTGGATCATGACCTGAGTGGAAGGCTTAAGCAACTGAGCCACTCAGGGGCCCCTCAGCAATGAGTTTTTTTAAGAAGTTTGTTTTAAAACCACAAGAAAGAAAAAGCCTAATTCCCACACCAGTGATACATTATTAAAAGTAATCAATAAAATTAAACTGTTGGCAGATATTTGTGAAAGCTAAATATTTTATCATATTAAAATATGGAGGTCTTCCTGTGAAATGGATGTGAAAAGGTAACATTTGTTTATTTTAAAAGATTTTTTTTTTAGGGCACCTGGGTGGCTCAGTGGGTTAAGCCGCTGCCTTCGGCTCAGGTCATGATCTCAGGGTCCTGGGATCGAGTCCTGCATCGGGCTCTCTGCTCAGCAGGGAGCCTGCTTCCCTATCTCTCTCTGCCTGCCTCTCTGTCTACTTGTGACCTCTCTCTGTCAAATAAATAAATAAAATCTTAAAAAAAAGTCTTTAAAAAAATAAAAGATGTTTTCAAGAAATAAATAGGATTCTCTTTTTGAAACATAATTTAGTATAATTTAACATAGATCTGATTAATTTAGTATAATTTAACATAGAATAGGAACTCAAGAATTAAGATAATCATGGCTTTGACTTTTTAGTGTCAATCAAAGCTTTGTTTAATTCTTTTGTGAAATGATAATAGCTAGCATTTATTCAGTGCTTATTCTGTGCCAAGCACCTTTGGAGGCATTTTATGAGTGCTAATTCACTTAATCTTCAAAAGAAATGGGTACTTTTGTCGTGGCCAATTTACAGGTGGGGAAACCAAGGCAAAGAGATGGCTTGCTCAGTGTCTCAGAGTGGCAAAGTTGGAAATGGTACCTCCTCTTAATCACTACTCTTATCTGCCACTGTAACATCTGTTTGTTTCCTCTATGCCACATTTAGCCAAAATTACACTTTCATATTTGGCTCATATATTTCCTTTCGTGGCTTAATATTCCTAATAATGGCCATCTGTAAACTAAAGAGTTAGTAGCAGTTCAGCAAAAACAGTGAGTGCAATTTTCCTCAGTAGAGTGTGTTATTCTTGGTTCTGAGCATCGCTCTGCTCTGTTTATCTTTTTCCCACAGGAGATCTAAGGGAATTATTATGTTTCTGTTAAATGAAGAGAAAAGTGATGAAATTATACCTTTCAAGGAAAAACGTTAATATTTCAACTTTTCGAACACTTAAGAATAGTACAATGAAGGGTGTGTTAACATTATGTAAATATCTGTATGGCCTTCTGAATTAATTTTTAAACTAAGAAAAACAACCCTTTAAGTAAATCATACAGGAGACTAGAAAGATATTATAGATGTTGTTAATAACTAGATGCCCATACTCAGTTTGTGTTAGTGTCTTTGTGTTGCGTACGTGTTTAGCACTATTAGGATATTAAAATAAACCAGAGTAGGTGATACTACAGCTGGTACTGGAAGGGGCTTATTGCATGGCATAATGCAGACAATAACTTAAAAAGGGAATATTGAATATCATTATTATAAAATCTCTTGTGACAGAGACAATGCTATTGTTCACCAGATGTTTATTTCCTTCTTAAATACCAAAAAACACTATGTTTCCTTGTCCTTTTGCATCTAGGTGGGGATTGCAGACAGATGTGTTCCATATATCTTCCAGAGTAGATGGCTAAAATCTCCAGAGCTGTCTTCTTCCCTCTGTCCTTGTTTTTGTGTATGCCTTCTTGTGCATGGCTTGAAGGAGGGGGCTTTAAGATGGTGGAATCATACGATGGAAGGATCCATACCCCCTAGTCATTGCTAAGGAAGGATCCCAGTCATTACTACGAGAGGAGTGGCATAACCAGGAACGTCAGCCCTGGGCTTTGTATGAATAAGAAGTAAGCTTTCATTATAAGCCACAGAGCTTCCAGGTTGATTTGTTAGTGCTTAGTCTACCCTGATCTATAGCCTCTGACCCATTCAAAAGCAAGAAAAAAATGTTTTCCTCTTTTTTTCCCCCCTTTTCATTCTTGTTTGTCTCTCAGGTGTACAGAATTGTATTGTTCATGATTCTTGGTTAATAGTCATTTTTATTGGTCTTTGTGTAGCCCAGTTTCATTTATGTACTTATTTGGTTAGTTGTCTCATGAGGTTATACATGCTTGAGAAAGCACCATCCAAAACAAAAGTAAGCAGCTTGATAATAACCTGTATCAAACATACGGTACAGTACCCCTGTTAACTTATCCAGCTGCCTCCCCTCACTTAGGAAAATTACCATCTTGAATCCCACATGCATTATTCCTTTGAGTCTTTTGTCATATGGTTTTATTGCATCTATAGGTATTCCTCAAGAATACAGATTTTACATTTCAATTATTTCAACTTTATGAAAGGATATTCATTCCAGTTCTGGATAAAATGCAATAAGGACACTTTACTCTTCCCCGTCCACTGAATACAGTGTTAAAACCTGGACAAAATGCGTGCAACAACTACTTGAAAACCTTGACAAGGAAATAGTTGTGGGCAGATCAAGAATGAGCACCAGAATTTGGAGTATAACTGAATTTGTATTGAGTTGATCATTTTTTCCACCTTTGATAGCTTCCATACTGAGGTCATCATAACGAAAACATGGAAGTGAGCCCAGAGAGGGAGCTCTAAGAGAAGCCCCCTGCCTCTGGCTCCAGGACTGGAAAAAGGAACCAATGCTCCTTGGAAATCTGCCCCATTATCCCGCAACTTTTCTCTCCCTTTCTCCAGTCTACTGTGCCCCAGGCCCCAAGTAATCCAGTGGTGGTGGTGGTGGTGGTAGGCGTGGTGGGCGTGGCAGCTGCAGTTAATGGAACCAGTTGGACTTGAAGACTTGGGAGGAAATCTGTTCGATGGAGATGGAGCAGTAGTTGCAAGAGGGTAGGGCAAACTTTTGTTTTCTTTCTTTTTTTTAAAGAAGATTTTATTTATTTATTTGACAGAGAGAGATCACAAGCAGGCAGAGAGAGAGGAAGGGAAGCAGGGCCCCTGCTGAGCAGAGAGCCTGATGCAGGACCAGGACCCTGAGATCATGACCTGAGCTGAAGGTAGTGGCTTAACCCACTGAGCCACCCAGGCGCCCATGTTTTCTTTTGTTTTGTTTTCACTCTCCTCTGCGCACTCATGCCAGGCCATGCTGTAATCGCAAAGATCCACAGAAGAGCATGCCATTATGGAATAATTATAGCCCCAAGTTTCTGGCCAAGGAAACAAAAAGGGTGGGAGCAGAGAACAGAAAAGTACCAGAAAGATTACAAGGAGCAGGAATTCAGGAGAGAGAGCCCATAAAGTTGTTTATGAACTGTAGGTTTCACCCTCGAGTTACACATGTGAGGACTAGATTCTAACTAATATTTTCTGTGATTATATCCCACATTGCAATCATAATATCTTTTATTGACCTTTTAATTGTATTGGTGTCTTGTATTTTTATTTCTGCTGTAATTAAAAAAAATCAGATTTAATTGTTCTGGCTTTGCAATATAATTGACACATAACATTGTGTAAGTTTCAGGTATAAGATATATTGATTTCATACATGTATACATTGCACACTGATTACCACTACAGCATTAGGTAATCTCTCCATCTTGTTTATAATTATCCTTTCTTTTCTGTATATTACTGAGAATGTATGAATCTTCTAACTGGAAGTTTATACCCTTTGACCAATATCTCACCATTTTCCCCACCCCAAACCCTGGTAATTACCCCTCTACTCTCTGTTTCTCTGAGTTTGGCTTTTTTAGAACCCAAATATAAATGAGATCCACAGTAATTGTCTTTTTCTGTCTGACTTACTGTATTTAGTGTAAAGCCCTCAAGGCCCATCCCTGTTGTCTCAAAGAGCAGAGTTACCTTGTTTCTTATGGCTGAATAATATTCCATTGTAAATATATACCACAGCTTCTTTATTCATTTGTTGACAGACACTTAAATTGTTTCCATATCTTGGCTATTCTAATAATGCTGCAGATAACATGGGACTACGGATATCTCTCCAAGATCTTGTTTTCTGTTTTCTATTGTCTTTTACTTTGGGATTTATACTATCAGTCTAACATCTTAAGATAGATACACAAGTCATTAACTTTAAGGCTTTTTCTTTTTTATATTAGTGTTTGAAGCTATAAGTCTGCCCCAAAGCACTTTTATCACATCTCATAAGTTCTGATATGTAGTGTTTCTCTGTCATCCATTTTTAAAATTTTCAAATTTCACTGTAATTTTTTTTTCTTTAAGAGTTATTTAGTCTTGTGTGTGTGTTTTAAATTTCTGTATATGTTCAGAGATAATTTTAATTTTAAAATTATCTAACATAATTCTATTATGGTTACATTTGAGATGTGAAATTTTTCAAAGATTTCTTTATATGATCAACTTTTTATACATATTCCATATGTGCAAGTGAAAATTGTATGTTCCTTAAGGGACAGAGAAATAACTATCTGAGTTTTTCCTCTCTCTCTCTCTGTCTCTCTTTCTCTATCTCTATATATCTCCATTAAATTAATCTTGTTGGGACGCCTGGGTGGCTCAGTTGGTTAAGCAGCTGCCTTCGGCTCAGGTCATGATCCCAGCGTCCTGGGATCGAGTCCCACATCGGGCTCCTTGCTCCGCAGGGAGCCTGCTTCTCCCTCTGCCTCTGCCTTCCACTCTGTCTGCCTGTGCTCGCTCTCTCTCTCTCTCTCTCTCTCTGACAAATAAATAACTAGAGCGTATCATGCTTAGCAAAATAAGTCAAGCAGAGAAAGACAACTATCATATGATCTCCCTGATATGAGGAAGTGGTGATGCAACATGGGGGCTTAAGTGGGTAGGAGAAGAATCAATGAAACAAGATGGAATTGGGAGGGAGACAAACCATAAGTGACTCTTAATCTCACAAAACAAACTGAGGGTTGCTGGGGGGAGGAGGTTTGGGAGAAGGGGGTGGGATTATGGACATTGGGGAGGGTATGTGCTTTGGTGAGTGCTGTGAAGTGTGTAAACCTGGTGATTCACAGACCTGTACCCCTGGGGATAAAAATATATGTTTATAAAAAATAAAAAATTTAAAAAAAATTTAAAAAAAGTAAATTAATCTTGTTAATTGTAATACTTATTTTTTCTATATCTTTGCTGAATTGTTTATTGTATAACTTGTGAATAGTCAAGAGAGGTGTGTTGAAATTCTCCACTGTTATTCTCCACTGAAATTCTCTAGCAAGTTAATATAGTACTATCAGTTCTTAAAAATTCTTTACTTAAATTCAATTTTGTTAACATATACTGTATTATTAGTTTCAGAGGTAGAATTTATTGAGTCACCAATATTGAGTCAGCAAAACTGTGTGTGTGTGTGTGTGTGTGTGTGTGTGTGTGTATTTTCGAGCCTATTTTATTGGTGTATGCATGTTTATAATTATTATACTTCCTTGGTGGATTGAACCTTTCTGTTGTGGCATGACTCTCCAGTCCTGACATTTTTTTTTTTTTTTGGTCTTAAAGTATATTTTTGGTCTTAAAGTATATTTATATATTTATTAATAAAACCAATATTGGGTTTTGTTTTGTTTTGTTTTGTTTTATTTCTTTTCAGCGTAACAGTATTCATTGTTTTTGCACCACATCCAGTGCTCCATGCAATCCGTGCCCTCTCCAATACCCACCACCTGGTTCCCCCAACCTCCCACCCCCTTCAAACCCCTCAGATTGTTTTTCAGAGTCCATAGTCTCTCATGGTTCACCTCCCCTTCCAGTTTCCCTCAACTCCCTTCTCCTCTCCATCTCCCCTTGTCCTCCATGCTATTTGTTATGCTCCGCAAATAAGTGAAACCATGTGATAATTGACTCTCTCTGCTTGACTTATTTCACTCAGCTTAATCTCTTCCAGTCCCGTCCATGTTGCTACAAAAGTTGGGTATTCGTCCTTTCTGATGGAGGCATAATACTCCATAGTGTATATGGACCACATCTTCCTTATCCATTCATCCGTTGAAGGGCATATTGTTTTTTTTTTAAGATTTTATTTATTTATTTGAGAGAGAGAGAGAGAAAGCATGAGTGGGGGGAGGGACAGAGTTAGAAGGAGAAACAGATTACCTGCTGAGCAAGGAGCCCAACATGGATCTCTATCCCAAGACCATGGGATTATGGCCTGACCTGAAGTCCAACACTTAACTGACTGAGCCACCCAGGCACCCCTGTCAATATTGTTTTGATTGGCATTTTCCTGATAGGTCTTGTTCTCCCCGTCCTTTTACTTTAAACTTTTGCATGTCCTAATTCTTTAAATATTTCACATATAAATCCTTTAAATTTAAATCTGGGCTTTTTACCTAATTCACTAATCTGTATTTTTTAAAAAATATTTTATTTATTTATTTGACAGACAGAGATCACAAGCAGGCAGAGAGGCAAGCAGAGAGAGAGGGGGGATCAGGCTCCCCAGCAAAGAGCCCGATGCGGGGCTCGATCCCAGGACCCTGAGATCATGACCCGAGCCGAAGGCAGAGGCTTTAACCCACTGAGCCACCCAGGCACCCCACTAATCTGTATTTTTGAATTGGCAGTTTTTTTCTATTTATAGTTATTGTAATTATTGATATCTTTGTTATTGTTGCTACCATTTGATTTGTAATTTCAATGTGCTCTCTTTTCCTACATTTCTTTTTACTCCTGTTTTCTTTTCTTTTTTTTTTTAAGATTTTATTTATTTATTTGACAGAGAGAGATCACAGCAGACAGAGAGGCAGGCAGAAAGAGAGAGAGGGAAGCAGGCTCCCTGCTGAGCAGAGAACCCGACACGGGACTCGATCCCAGGACCCCGAGATCATGACCGGAGCTGAAGGCAGAGGCTTTAACCCACTGAGCCACCCAGGCGCCCCCTGTTTTATTTTCTTATTTGAAGTTATGTCTTACCCTGACTAAAATAAGTATTCTCTCCTTCCTTGTCTCCCACCGCTTCCAGCACTCATCTTGTTGATCAAGTCTATTCCCTTGCTTTTACTTAAAATGTCAAATAAGGATTAGCATCATCAGAAGGCCTGGGAACATACTTGAATTGTAGAATTTGGGGCCCCATTGCAGACCTGCTGAATCAGAATCCACAAGTAAACCAGAGCTACAGGTGTTCATAAACTTAGTCACTAAACTAGAGTTTAAGTAATTGGCTATTATGGATATATTTTCCCATTTTTAAAAATTTTTATTATTTAAACAACACCATTACTAAGATATTTATTTGATAACTTTTATTTCATGTATCTCTTGCAACATCTCCAGACTTTCCTTTCCTTTTCTTTTAAGCACTTACCTAAAAGTGTTTTAAATGCGCCTTTGTGTGGCAAAGCTTTTGAAATATTGTATGCCTGAGTATATTTTTATCATGTACTCTTACTTAAATGACATTTTGTTGGATATAAAATACTATGTTCAAAGTAATTTTCCTTCAATTCTTTGAAAACACCCATTTGCATCCAGTGTTGTTGAAAAATCTGACATCAGTCTGATTCTTCCTCCTTTGTGTGGCATCTGCTCTTTTTTCCTGTGTTTAGAATTTTGTCTTTGTCCTTGTGTTTTTAAAATTCCACTATAATATGTCCAGGTGTGATATTTAAAAAAAGATTTTCCTTCTCCTCTTTGGCACTTTCTGGGCCCTTTCAATCTGAAGGCTTGGCATTGTTAATTCATTCTCCATATTTCTTCATATATTTTTCTGATCTTCATTTCTTTCTTTTTCTGAGTCCTATTATTCTGAGTGTTAGCACTTTTGTGTCCTTCTTTCATTTCTTTTGACTTATCTCTATAATCTCCTTTCCTATCCTGCTAACTTTTGGAGGATTTCCTCAATTTGATCTTCAAATTTGTCATTTCATTCCTGAATTCAGTATTCTGCTTTTCTGTTTCCTCTGTTTCAGCCATTTTTTAAAAACACGTGATATTTTTCAGAAAATTAAAAATTCTTGCTTTGTTCATTCTAGTACTTTTCACTTCCTCTGGAATCTGCCATCTCAGGGTATGTTTTCTCTTTGAACTAAATGTGCTGCTCAGTGTCCTGTTATTTTGGTTTGTGCCCACTGCCCTGCACCCACCCCAGCCAGACCCTCCCAGGGTACTGACTGCCCTGTTAGGAAGTACATCAGGAGAATGCCAGCACTCAATTCACTCAGCCCCAGTGCATGTAGTGGAGAGAAGTAGATAAGCCTTAAAGTGAATGGCAACACATATCCCATTACCATAGCCAAGGCCAGTCAGTCACTCTGCTCGCTCAGGTGGCAGCTTCCGTGGGCATCCCTTCTACCCTTGCAGAAAAATATGACATTAGGAGACACCCCTGAGGTTGTAAATTCCCAGCTTGGGTGTTTAGACAGGGAGGAGTGGAAACATGGATACCAGAAGTTCAGTTCTCTCCTCTTATTTTCTTAGTGCTCCAAGAGTGCAGGGCTTGTGAACAGCCTTGATTTTATTCCTGTGGACACTGAGAACTGCAAAAACTCTCAACAGGAATGACTCTACCTCAATCCCTGCACTAAGAACCTTGACTCACCTTGAGCATAGTGTCTAGCAGTCCATGGCCACATCCCTGGGACAACCTGGTCTCCCCCACAACACCCATTCCTATTTGGAAAAACTCAAGGCTGCCAAAAGAATTTACCATTTGTCCTAGCCAACATAAGATGATGGGCCCCTGATCTCCCTTTCAGAGTGTATTTGTTAAAACAACAACAACAACAGAAAAAAAAACCCAAAACAAAAACATACAATTGTAAATCCTTTCTCTGTCCCTTTGAGATGTATATGTATCTCCTAGAACACTGGAGTGTCTTTCTCATGGAACTAAAAGCCATTCCTTTGAAATGTAGTCATCAGGAAGGATGGAACCCTCAGTCTCAGTTTGTCTGGGAATGTATTTGTCAAACTGATAAATGCCAGTGGTGACCTAGTTACCTTGCATTGACCAACCTTCTTACTTGTTCTTTGTAATCTTTCTCTTCCCAGGTTTCTCTACCCTTTCCCTGCTTCCATATTCCCCCTTTAAAACACCTGTTCTCTTCTGAGCAAATCAGAATTGAGCTCAGCTCTTACCTCTTCTGTAGTAGTTACTGAATAAAATCTGTTTTGACTGCTTTAACTAATTCCAGTTTTGTTTATTTGATTACACTTCAACTCAAGCTCTCAATTGCTAAACATGTAGAGAAGACACAAGGCAAATGCAAAGAAGAATCCAGAGTAGTTAGGATTCCTTAAGCACTACCTCCCCCCTTCAAACGCCATCACATAAAAACTCTGGTAACTTCCAGCCAGGCCAAACTCTAAATCCCCGTGCTTATACACCAATTCAGAGAAACATACTACTCCATCCATCACCACAAGAGGTTCTCACACTTTTCTTCTCTTCTTGGTGATTTCCCCTTAAGTTTCTTCCCTAGGGGTAACTCTTTGAGGAACCAGCAGGAGGGCCTCTTCAGCATCTCACTACAAACAGAAACTGGATGAAAGAAAACCTTTACCTGTCCCTCTTCTCTCAAGTCCTAGGTTGTCGATACTTTCTTTGCTCTTGTTTCCTTCAAATTATTTTTATTCTTTCTCTGTCTAAAAACCCCCTGTTAGGGAGGAAAAAAAATTTCTCTACCCTTCAAGATTCTTCTAACTGGTCTAAAAATTAAATTGACATGAGACCTGTAAACAGAAGAAAATAAAATTTAATTACATACATATGGGGAATCCACCTAGCTATGAGATTCCAAAGACATTCAGGCAAAATGAGGTATATGTGTCATCCCAAACTACAGAAAAGGGGTAGGGGTCTGGGACTCCAAAGGGAAAGAAAGATATTCACAGGAAGATGAAAGAGTGAATGTTTGGTAAACCAGTATTGGCTGGGCCATACAAAAATAATGGGACATAGAGGGGAATTTTAAACAACAGCCTTTGCTAAAATCCTCCCTGTCTCCTACCACACCTAGTTCATATTATACTGTCGTTATCTGTGATGATAATTCCCTTTCTGGAGCAGGTCCTCTCTCTAAATTCTTTTTAGACAGTTAGTGAGGAGGTCCGAGTTTCTTCCTGAGTCTTTTGGACCATGATTATTTTTAGTTGAAATAATCCACATGCCAAAGTGGCACATCCTGAAGTTCTTCATTCTGACCCATACACCCCAATCCTATTCCCTTTTAATTTCTTTTGTAAATTGAGGTTTAATTATCATATATTTGTTTCAGATGTATAACACAATGATACTATATTTGTATTTATTGCGAGATGATCACCACAATAAGTCTAGTTAACATCTGTCACCATACAGAGTTACAGATTTTTTCTTTGTGTTGAGATCATTTAAGATCTATTCTCTTGGCAACTTTCAAATATACAATACAGTATTATTAACTGTAGTCACTACACTGTACATTACAGCCCTGTGTCATTTATTTTATAACTGGAAGTTTGTACCTTTTGAAAAGATTAATAAATCATTAGTGGAAACTGAATTTATGACCCCATCAAATTTGTAGGAGAAATTCCTTTTTTTATCCCAGAGCAAACCTCATCACATCACTCTTCCAAATGCAGTTCTGTAGCTTGCCTTAAAAAATCTGGCTTTTTTCTGGCCTATAAAAATTTGCAGGCCATGAAAATGATTATTGCCCCCACTTCCAGTCAAATAAGAGGAAACATACATTTCTGACCTCCTTCCCTTTTGAGTACTAATCAATCTCTCTTACCCTTGCTGTTTGTCACTCAGGCCTCAGATAATTATTCCAGGTAAAGAAGCTCTTGGTACAAAAGAAGTATTTAGAACATTGCTGCTCTAATGCTGGCCCAGAGATTGGCAGGACTGGCATCAACTGGGGGTTTGATAGAAAAGCAGAACCTCAGCTCTCCTTCAGACAAACTATATCAGAATTTGCATGTTGGAGAAGCACTCAGTAGGTCTCTGTAACTGTGGACTGGGCAAATCACTTTGGCTTAAGGAATGCAGTTTGGAAAAAAAAAGAAGGGAAAGCAGTCTGATGCAGTGTGGTAATCTACAACTTATCTTTTCAAACAATTTTCTTGAGGTAAATTGCCTCCAAAAATGAGAGCAGCAGTCCCCTCCCTCCAATTAGAAAAAGAACTACCTCTTTATAACGTATCTTGTATTACTAATAGGTTTAACATTTCCCTAAATTTCTACTGGTAATGGAATCGATTTTTAATTTAATGACTTCATGAGGCATTTGATTATCATGTATTATTTGTGAATACCATCTATATTAAATTACAACCATTTTATTTAAATCAGCACTAAAATATTAACGAGAACTGCTTCCATTTAACATAATTTCAAGCAGAGATAGTTGTTTAATTGGGTACATTGGAATTTGTTTTACCTTTTTTCTACTTATGGTGTAAATTTACAAAGCCCTGTGATTTTTCAAAAATTTAAAATCGTGTTCATTAACTGTTTAGACTTTACTAAAAGTTCCTATAACCTGGTTGTGCACTTTTAGCATTAACTATAAGTCGAATTGTTTATTTTTCAGTTTTATGTATAAAATGTGTTTGTACCAACTGTTAGCTTTCCCCCCTATTACATGGAAGCAGCCGGAAGTTCCTTAGTCAAAGAAAGCACAGCAGAATAGCATAGCTAAAATCATGGGGCTAATTGACAAATATAAGGGAATAAGCATAGAGGAGCAGTAGGGACAGATGAATCGTGGCAGGGACAAAGGGAAGCAGGACAAAAATCAAAGGGGAATGGCTGAGTCCAAAATAAAAAAAGATTCTGATTAAACATTGACATGATGAATGATCTTCCTGCAAACTCTCCTTTCACTTGAGTGGGAGAAATATGTCCACTTGATACACACTTGTTCTCTTTTTACAACACCATTCTCGGATAGACAGTATTCATGCACAGCTATGGTAATATGGCCATAGGGACAAATTCTGTCTTGAGATAAAGGATTTAAGTCTGAAATCTTCATATTTCACACCAACATTTGCTTAATCAAGAACTATATAAGTACACATATCTTATTCTTTCCAGTTATGTGGAGATAATTACCCTCCCCCCACCGTGTGGGCTATATAGTCTTTTGAGACTTGGTTTACTATGTGATTCTCAAAATGTTGTGTAAAGAAAGGAACTATATTCTTGTGGTTAAGAGCATAGAGTCTGGAATCAGACTTCTAGGTACAAATATCAGCCGTGGTTTGTGCTGCTCTATGCCTCAGTTTCCTCCTCCACAACATGGAGATGGTATAGAAACTTTCCTCTGTAAGTTTGACTTTTTTAGATTTCACATATAAACAAGATCATATAGTATTTGTCTTTCTACATCTGGCTTATTTCTCTTCATATAGCATCCTACAGGTTCATCTGTGTCGTCGCACATAGCAAGATAGCCCTTTTTTTTATGTTTGAATAATATTCTATGAGATATATATATATATATATATATATATATATATATATATATATATGCCACATTTTCTTTACCCATCTTCTATCAGTGGACACTTCAGTTTTTGCCATATTGTGGCTATTGTGAATAATGCTGCAGTGAACATGGGGATGCAGATCTCTTCAAGATACTGATTTTAGGGCGCCTGGGTGGCTCAGTTGGTTAAGCCGCTGCCTTCGGCTCAGGTCATGATCTCAGAGTCCTGGGATCGAGTCCCACATCGGGCTCTCTGCTCAGCAGGGAGCCTGCTTTCCCCTGCCTGCCTCTCTGCCTACTTGTGATCTCTCTCTGTCAAATAAATGAATAAAATCTTTAAAAAAAAAGATACTGATTTTACTTCATTTCGATGAATACTCAGAAATAAAATTGCTGGATCATATGGTTGTCTGTTCTACTTTTATATTTCTGAGGAAACTCCATGCTGTTTTCTATAGTGGCTGTACCAGTGTGCCTTCCCACCAACAGTGTGAGTGGTTTTTTTTTTTTTTTTCCTGCACCCCTTTGCCAACATTCCTCACCTCTTGTCTTTTTGATACTAGCCATCCTAACAGGTGTCAGGTAATATCTCATTGTGGTTTTGATTTGCATTTATCCTATGATTTGGTACCGTAGTTAATAATATTGTATTATATACCTGAAATTTGCTAAGAGTAGATCTTAGCTGTTCTCACCATGCCCAGGAAAAGGCAACTATGTAAAGCGATGAATGCATTAATTAGCTTGACCATGGTACTCATTTCACACTGTATACATATATCGAATCATCACATTACACACCTTAAGTTATACATTTTTTTATTTGTCATGTGTAACTCAGCAAAGCTGGGAGAATGAAAAGAAGAAAAACCTGCCTCACTGAGTTGATGGGAGGATTAAATGTAAAGCATGTAGCACAGTGCCTGGCATGAATTACAGTGAATAGTGAATGTTAAATATTCAAAACAAACTTTAAAATATGCGTATTTGCTTGTAAATATAAAATTTCTCTCTAGTGAATACAGGAAAGTGATGAGGTTGGTTACATGGGGGAGAGAAGCTAGGTAGCTAAGGGAAAGAGGCAGGAGGGAGATATTTCACACTGTATGGTCTTTTATATCTTTGGAATTTTCAACCATGTCAATGTAGTGCACAAGCAATGAAGCATTAAATAAATAAATAAAGTAAAGTAAAACACATTCTCCTTCATTTCAGCCTTTCTACCTACAGCTTTAGAAAGCTTATGCTTAAAGTTTTCTTATGGCATTTTGTTAAGATTTGGTGACAGTTGGTGGTAAACGCATCAACAAATGTTTATCAGGATCCTGGTAAGTTCCAGGCACATTGTTAATAAGTCATGGTCCCCTCCCGCAAGGACCATACAGTCCACTTCTAAGGAAAACACAATTGCACCAAACAAAAAAGTTTAATTTAGAGCTAACCTGTGAAGAACACGCCCATGTACTTCAGTGTTGAGGGATCACAGAGGACTGGCAAGCAGAGAGCATTTTGGTGGGAGGGACTGGAGCTTAAGCAGAGTATTGAATAAAGGGTCGATGTTGGTGGTGCATGGGAAGCATTTTCTAATGAGAAAAATTGAATAATATGGCAGAAGGCCAGTGAAATGTAACCCTAAGTTACTAGTTGAAACTTCCTCCCAAACCAGTTTTCCCAATTAAAAACAGTAATAAGGAAAAGAAGAAAAACCTGATAAAATGTTAGATTCTAGATAGTATTAGTCATCATTTGCTCTTCATCCCTATTCTCTTCCACCACCACCCCATCCCAGGATCCATGCAGGGTACCTGGAAGTGGAACAACCATATTGCTAGTCTTAGGTCCAGATGCATGCTACGGAAGTGGAGTTGGACACTGGAAGGAGCCTCATGGCTTTACTCCTTAAGAAACTGCACCCTCTCTGGACTGCTTCTTTTCAAACATCATTTGAGAAAAGTAAAATCTTATTTTCCTATGCCATTATGGCCTAGTTTTTGGTACAGGCAGTGAAACACAATCCAAACGATAGGGCTATATGTTTTTCATAAATGCTGCATCCAGAAACTTAGATCTCCAAGTTCTTTACATATAAGGTTGCCAGAGAAAATATAGGACACCCAGGTAAATTTCAATTTCAGATAAACATGAATAACTTTTGTAGTGTAAGTATGTCTCACATAATATACTTACAACTTAAAAAATATGTATTGCTTATCTGAAATTTAAATGTCACTGGGCATCCTGTACTTTGGTTTGCAAGAGATGGCAACACTATTTACACGTCCTACAAAACTTGTTCATGGACAGGCCACTTCTATCCACAAGATAAGTTTGGATATATGGCTCACCCCACCTGCAAAGCAAATGAAAGTTCTTTTGGTAAGCCGAAAGGGGAAGAATGGGTGGGTAATTAGCAGTGCCTATCACAGTTAACAAGTGGGGATTTAGCTTTTGGTACTCTGAAGAGAAAATGCAGTAAGGGGGGAAATCATGTGCATTTCTCTCTCCCCCTTTTACCTTCTAATGCTTCTGTTTATATTTGTGTGTAAGAGAACATTAGTAGTTCTACCGTTTAACATAAGCCATCATTTTTAGTCCATTTCTTACAGTCCCTGCACTTAGAGCACAGTATCATTTGTTCTATATAGTTGCAATCATAACGGAGATAAAATTTTGAGCACTGGGGCACCTGGGTGGCTCAGTGGGTTAAGCCTCTGCCTTTAGCTCAAGTCATGATCCCAGGGTCCTGGGATCGAGCCCTGCATTGGGCTCTCTGCTCAGCAGAGAGCCTGCTTCCTCCTCTCTCTCTGCCTGCCTCTCTGCCTACTTGTGATCTCTGTCTGTCAAATAAATAAAATCTTTAGAAAAAAATTTTGAGCCCACTTTTTATAATACTCTCAAAAACACCATTTTGGTGCATGCATTTTCTAAACATAATATTTATTATTGCTGAAAATTCTGTTGAGATAATTTTCTATACTTTACTTAACCATTTCCCAATGTTTGATTTGTTTATTCTGTTGAATATTTTTGTTTTATTTTTAATATTAAAGTAATGATAAACATCTTTGTTGCAATTTTTGATGAGTTAGTATTTTGATTTATGTATAAAAACATGTATTAGATTTGGAATTACTCTGTCAAATAATGGGATTATTTTAGTCTTGATAGATATTTTTAGTTTTAATAGTCCCTGCTTCCAGGGTTAGCCTTTAGCAAAATTATGAAATTGGGTGACTTTAGCTTGTCTTTTTTTCTGTAACTTTCTATTCTGCAGATCATTTATTTTTGGTGTATCCCAAATTCCTTCCCATTTTCAAGTGTCCAATGCTTTTCTGCTCCTTTCTCCCAATTTTATCCTGCTTTAAAAAATGGAATTAATTTTAATAATTTATGTCACTTTAAAATTAAGTCAATACTTCTTGGCTCCCAGAGAATATTTGGAGAGGTAATGTACCTTCGTTACAGACTTATTTTAAATATCAGGTTTGTCACTTACTTGCTATGCAAGTTGAGGGAGTACTTTAAATTTCTGTCTGGTGTTCTCATCAATAAAATGAAGACATGATCACCTTCAAGTCAGAATGGCTATGAGGATAAAACAAAATAATTATTTAAAAATGTTAGCATTCTGAAAAAAAAATTTTGCATTCTGCTAGGCCAGGAGTAAGCATTTAATAGATTCCAGACATTAGTCATAATTATCATCTGCACTTTAACTTCTTTTATAATCATAGAATGAAAATGTTATTCCCCCAGAGAGGAAATTTAGGAACTCACTTCAGCTTGAATATCATATAATATCCTTCTAGTATTTATTCAAAATATTTTGATGAATTTTCTTTCCTTACCATCCATTAGAGGATCTTCTATAATGTCCTTGAAGTTATATAATGTGAATACTCCTCTACTACACTGCAAAAGATGGCCACAATGCCAGACTAAGGTCCTTAAAACATCTTTACTCTCAAAAATATTGACATAACTTTAAATATTTGATATTACACAAAACACAATTTTTTACACAAATATGTATTGAAATAAAGGAAGGGTGACATTGCCAGGTCTGTTCTGAGTCATTAAGACATATATTTGATATAAATCTAAAAAAAAAAAAGTCTTCAGAGACATGTATCCAAGAATTAACCAATATAAACAGTATATAAATTTTTTTAAATAAATTTTATTTTTTTAATTTATTTTCAGTGTACCAGAATTCATTGTTTATGCACCACACCCAGTGCTCCATGCAATACGTGCCTTCCATAATACCCACCATCAGGCTCACCCAACTTCCCACTCCTGCCCCTTCAAAACACCTCAGATTATTTTTCAGAGTCCATAGTCTCTCATGGTTCGTCTCCCCCTCCAATTTCCCCCAACTCCCTTCTCCTAACTCCCCATGTCCTCCATGCTATTTGTTATGCTCCACAAATAAGTGAAACCATATGATAATTGACTCTCTCTGTTGACTTATTTCACTCAGCATAATCTCTTCTAGTCCTGTCCATGTTGATATAAAAGTTGGATATTCATCCTTTCTGATGGAGGCATAATACTCCATATTATGTACTCCATAATACTCCATATAGTGTATATGGACCACATCTTCCTTATGCATTCATCCGTTGAAGAGCATCTTGGTTCTTTCCACAGTTTGGTGACCGTGGCCATTGCTACTAAGAACAGTGGGGTACAGATGGCCCTTCTTTTCACCACATCTATGTATATACATTTTTAACAGTGAGGGATTAAAGAAAAAATACCCCAGTTTCTTTGGGATATTAAAAATAATTAGTTGTGACAATTATAACTAACATATTCTATTCTTTTGCTTACTTTTAAAATGGGGACCCTTGCTTTTACTCACATGCTTCTTCAAAACAAATATATAAAACAGTAGCATGCAGAAATTAAGTCAGTTTCATCAAACATGAATATTTCCCCTAACAACCTCACAGAGTTAAAGCATATCTTAATCTAAGTCATCCCCTTTTGAAAAGGCAGTAAGGCAAGTAAAAATGCAAAGCAAAGCAAATACTACTGGCTTATATAGTTAGAGGGCCAGGGGAAAAGGGGATGAGCAGAAGTTGGAGAAGAGAGCAAAGCTAGACAGAAATGAAAGCATTTTTTATGGTTATGTCAGTATTTTCTACTACAGATACCCAATATCTGCAGGCTTATAACTTTGTTCTAATAATTCATCTGCAAAGTGGTAAAGAGGGTGGCAATGTGGGAATAAGAATTGTGTGCATGTTTTTATTGAAAGATTATAACTACTGAATTAAAAATCACTTAGTTATTTCAGTTACAAAAGTCAGAACAAAATAAAATTCATGCTTGTGTTCAAAACCTCTGAATAGCTTGTATGAATCCTCATAAAGAGAAGAATATTATGCATGGCATAAAAGATTAATATTTGTTATTTCCTTTTTCTGTCTCCTTTGTTTTATAATGTCACCTATTGAACAAATTCAATAAGGGACATTTAAATAAATTTCATCTGCTGATTAAAAGTTTCCAACAGTTATGAGCTCAGAGACATTGAAAGTTTGTAAACTGTCACCATAACACTGAGCTTTACTGACATGGAACTCTGCATCTGTCTTGTCTTTCTCAAGCCACTCCTCAGAAATAGACATTCCTAATTGCACATGACATTTTTCTTCCCTCCTTGGAGATTGCATCTACTTCATGACATCAGCTGCTATGGTGAATGGTACCATGTTTCTCAAACCTTGCTGGAATTTTCTCCAGCAGAATGAATCCATTTTCTCATAGCAACTTTGATATCCCGGTTAGAACTCAACCTACTTTGTTGGAGTGCCAGTACCTTTTCAGTGTCCTCTCGCAAATATCTGTGACTCTCTGCCCAGGTTTCATCTTAGTTCATGCATTCAAGGGGCTGGCTGGGAATGCCAGCTTTCTAGAAATCCTCAGCCAAGAGGGAATGGGAGTTGGAAGACATTCCAACTTCATCGGCCTTCAAGGGGGCCAAATCTCATCCATGTTTAATACTGTCTTCTGGAGATCCCTGTCAGGATTGAGCCACTCTTGCCACAGTATTGCTTGCTTGTTCATATACCTCTTATTGGTTTTCTTCCTTCCTGTTCACACTTTCTTATTCTTCTCCTGGCATTTTCTGGGAGTGGCCTCCCAAATAAATGACTTCCTCTTCAATCTTTGTCTCAGCATCCACTTCTTGGAAATCCCAAGCTAAGATAGTATCAGAAGGGGTCCTAGGAAGCAGAACCTCAGGGTGGCATGCTGGAATTGATCCCTTGTTGGCTAGATGATATCCACTGATGGTGGTAAGAATGGTATTGTTGATGACTCTTGGCCTATTGTAACATCATGATTGCTAAGACTTGCACACATGGGGAACTGGGATGGCATATAGGTACAAGAGCTGGAATACCCTGCTGAGATGGCAAAAAAGGCAATTATAAGGATTGTGGATTCTGATGGCTGTTGTTAGTTGTGACTGGAACCCTGAAGAAAGAAAGCTGCAATCTGAGGTCAGTCAACTATCAACTGGAGGCATAGTGTGAACGTCAGAATGTGACTTGGCAGCTTATTAGGAGATTCTCCTACTCCAGAATCAGAGGGCAGAATGTGCTGAGCATCACTACACAGATTTGGTTGTAAAAGTGGTGGAGTTACAAAGGAAGGTGAATATAACTCCCCAGCAAATCTTCTATGCTACAAGTAAGCCCTGAAAGAGAAAGAGTAGAACCCTAGCAAATGGAAATAAGCACTTCAAAAATCTTGAGCCCATAGACCTGCTCTCTTTCACCTTTATTTCTTCTACCAATAACTGCGGTCAAGTCTCATCATGGCCCAAGCTAGAGAGTTCTGTTTCTGCCATACCAGACAGATATGTACCAGTAGAAAATGGGAGAACATGCTTGGGAAAGGATCTTGTGGCTCTGGACTGGAGGGACTGTCACTAAACTTAAGGCTGGAGAGAGGGGATTTTATTTTATTTTATTTTCAATTTTTTTATTAACATATAATGTATTATTAGCTTCAGGGGTATAGGTCTGTGAATCATTAGTCTTACACAATTCACAGCACTCATCATAGTACATACCCTCCCCAGTGCCCATAACCCAGCTACCCTATCCCTACTCCCTCATCCCCCAGCAACCCTCAGTTTGTTTAATGAGATTAAGAGTCTCTTTTCATTTTTCATTTCATGTTTCATTTTTCCCTCCCTCCCCCAGTACCCTCCTCCCTGCCTCTTAAGTTCCTCATATCAGAGAGATCATATAATTGTCTTTCTCTGATTGACTTATTTCACTTAGCATAATAATAGAGGGGATTTTATTGAGGCCCTCTCCTGTATCTGAATTTATTGTCCTGGCAAGGATACCGGAATCGATCCTAAAACCCAGGTGAGATGATTCTCTGAAGCTTGGAAACAATAGCCTGTAGGAAACAGGTTAAGTTACTGGAAATACCTTGGTAGAATCTTAAGAGTCTCATGGAAAGTCTTAGAATAGTGAGCAATATGGAAAAGCCAGAGAATTCTCTAGGGCATGATATATCCCACAAAGGTAACTACAAGTTATATAAACCAGGAGTCCAAACCCCACATCGCCTACTTCTGTGCTGACATTTCTCCCATGACCTCATAGGTTACTCTCAGAGATGAGCTGATAAAAGAGGAAAGTTCTGTCCTGGTATATGTGTGGATATGTTAGTATAAGCTGGAATGAACTGCCACCACATCAAATCCTCACTGAGGGGTTACCTCAAATGAGAGGGGTGATGATGAAATTGTTCCAGAATTTTGGGCAATACACCTGCTCACCAACTTGCGTGGAGGGATATGAGGCCTCAGCTAAGACTCTAAGGACCCCTTGGCTGTGGCAAAAGGTTTGGCTGGTTGTCCAATACTCTTGGAGGGAGAAAGATGAGAATAGAGACAGAGAAAGGCAGGTGTAAAGGCACGTGGATATATCTGTGGGAGGGCATATATACAAAGTATGTTAATCTTTGGTTTACATGTCAATGCCTATCAGAGACCATTTGCTGCAGGAAAGGCACTGAACTATTAGGTAAACAGGATAATCATCCAGTGGATATCAGCCAGCCTCTATCCATTGTGTGGTTTTACCAGCACACAATGGCCTCTGATTGATGTAGCCATGGTGGCAGGGATGAAAACTGCATATGTGTGCAGCAGGGTGGGTCTTTCTCATCCAAGCTAATTTAGCTACTGTTGCTTCTGAACATCCATCCTGTTAGCAGCAGAGAACAATAATGAGCACTCCATGTAGTACCACATATGAAGTAGTACTAGCCACTTTGTGACAAGTAGATCATACTGGTCCATTGTATTAGGGTTTTTTTTTTTTTTTAATGCCTGCTGTAACAAATTACTACAAACTCAGTGGCTTAAAACAACAGAAATTTTATTCTGTCACAATTCTGGAAGCCAGAAGTCTGAAATCAATGAGCCAAATTCAAAGTGTAGGCAGAGTTGTGCTCTCTCTGGAGGCTTTATGGGAAAGTCCTTTCCTTGTTTCTTCCAGCTTCTGGTGGCTCCTGGCATTCCTTGGTTTGTGGCACATCACTCTGATCTGCCTCCACATCACACTGCCTTCTTCTCTGTGTGTCAAATACTCCTTTTTCTCTCTCTTACCACATGCAATTGCATTTAAGGCCAACTGGGATAATTCAGGATAATTCTCCACCCAAGATCCTTAATCACATCCATGAAGATTTTCCCCCATACAATGTAACATTTACAGTTTTTAGGGATTAGGACCTGATATATTTGAGGACCATTATTCAGCCCTCTCTAACCGTTCTACTCAAGATGAGGCAGAAATCCATTCTTGTTGGGGTTGGGGTTGGCATGTATTCCTGATAAGGGTTTAGCTTTCTTGCCTTCAGGGGTGTGGCCAAGACTAATATCTGAAGGCTCACCGAGTATCCAATCTACCATTATAGAATGCCACATAACACAACCTCAGACCTAGGGATCCACCTTCTGGTGAAATTAAGATGTATGTGCATAGTTCTATGTGATTCCTTGGTCCTACTGTATACCTTATTACCTGGTCTATTTTCATGTTGAAGCAACAAAAGTAGAGTTTAGGGATAATAGGTAATAGGTTTGGGACACTGTTCAAGATTCAAGAAATGTGTGAATCTACAGCCATTATATATGGTACTGTATCCTCCATAGGTAGAATATACAGATTTGGGAACAAAAATGTGTAAGTAGGAGGTAACTTTATCATTCTTCCTCCCAGGGAGCCCAGGGGGGATTTGTGCTTTCCATTCCTCCAAATTTAGGTTCAGTGAACTAGAAATCATAGTTCCTGGGTGTGGGTGTCAAATCTACCAAGAGACACAGTAAAGTCCACTAAAACTCAAGTCAAAGATACTGACTGACCATTTAAGTTCTTCATGCCTGTAGGGTACTTACTATATGACCATAAGGGCTTGATCCTGATGAACATGAGCAGATAGGGTTGTTCCTACATAATGAAAGCAGAGAAGAGTTTTTGTAAAACTCAGGAGACTCACAGGGTGCCCGATGATGCTTCCTGCCCAGTAATAAATGAGAATAGGCCGTTGCCTCAACAAGGCCTAAAAAGGACTACCCTCTTGTGACTCAACTCTACAGGGCAGGAAACCTGGACCAGCACTTGTGTTGGTCAGTGTAATGTGAGTCAGGAATGTTGATAGAGGAAAGAAATGATAAATCTAATTCAGGCTTCAAAATCAACTACAACAGTGTGATGCTCCCACTGAAAAACTTTACTTCTAAATTTTTAAAAGAAATGATGACTGACCACCATCTTAAAGAAGCAGTACTGGGATAGAATAAACTGAATGTGGGTACAAGTGGATCTGAGTGGTGCAAGGGGTGTATTATAACAGATTCTCAGTGCTCAACTCATATCCCATTGGCAAAGAGTGTTTGTTTGAACATTATGCTCTGTATCAAAGGTATGAGAAATATTATTCCATGGTTAAATATGCAAATGACAACCACGGTGCTTGGTAGAATAATAGATACTTAGTAAATGTTTGCTGAATTAATAAATGGATACATGGATGCATTTGCATGTAGATGACTTCCATGGTAATAAAATTATAAAATGGCTCCCTTCATCTCTGCTCCCTTTGCACATGTTACTCCCCTGATTATGCTAGGTTACATGTCAAAAGGAATTTTGTAGATATGATTAAGGTTATTAATGAGCTGACTTTAAAATATAGAGAATATCTGGGTGGGTCTAACTAGGGATCTATTCACATCAGCCCTTTGAAAGCAGAGTTTTCTCTGGTTGATAGCAGTAAAGAAGTCAGAGAGATTGAAAATGTGAGAGGGATTCAAGTGAAGGTGTTCCTCTGATGTTGGCTTTGAGATGGAGGGATGCTGAGCAAGGACTGAGAGTGGTCTTTGGTTACTGAGAGCAACTCCTAGTCAACAGCCAACAAGAAAAGGAACTTCGGTCCCATAACCTCAAGGAATTTTGTTCTGTCAACAGTATGAATGATGCTGGAAGCGGATTCTAACCCAGAACCTCCAGAAAAAAGCGAAGCTTTGATTTCAGCCTTCTGAGACCCCCCTGCAGAAAAGTATACCAATGTTCAGAACTGTGAGGTAATATGTTTGTGTTATTTCAAGCCCCTAAGTTTGCAGTAATTTCTTATACAGCAGTAGAAAACTAATGAGACTTCCAAACTAATAAGCCTAGCCCCAGATCTAGGTTCAGGCTTTAGTCTTGAATGTACCTCCGAGTGCCAGACTTCTTGAGAATATTTTAATGTCATCTAAAATTCAATATGCATAAAGTAGAATCTATCATAGTCTATGACTACTAACTCACCCAGAGATCCAGTCTTCTGAGAATTCCTAAGTGACCTACACTTTTTTCAATAGTGTGGCTCAAAACCTCTGAGCTTTCACCCAATTCCAGGTGGCTTTTGTAACTTACTGTAGTATTGTCAAATTCTAGTCTTCTATCACCTTCAACAATTTTGTTACATTCTCAAATCAACTGCATTGCTATCTTCTTAATTTTTTTTCTTTAAATCCACTCTTCTTTTATTTAATTAAATTTACTATAAAAGTTAAGGATATATCACTACCATAAATGGTAAACTAGTATCACTGACCATAAATAGAGGGTAACTGTAAAAATAAATACAATGAAAATAAACTTTTAAATTTCAGCTAGTTACTGCTGGCTGCTGAAGGCTTTGAACATAAGGCCTGCTCACTCTTTGTTTAAAAAAGGAGATTAGCAAATGTTAGAGAGGTGTTAAGTCAAAATAGCTCAAATAGCTCAAATTGAGAATTTCTTCTTGACATAATTAGAGGGATTGAAAGAGATTTAAATGGAAATAGCATTTTTCCTATGTGATAGTTACATTCTTCAATGCCTTTCCCACTGCAATTTAAATTATCTTAAATATCACCTCAAATCTTCTTGGATACCTTGTGGTAAGAGACCCATATTTTGTAAAACATTCTTATAGTGGTTAAATATTAGCTTTCCATCAAAGAGAACTATATAACATTGGATATGTACTGGGCAAATTCTCAAGACATGTCATTGTTATCATCAACATCAACACTATCATCATCATCATCATCATCATCATTGCCTCTACCTGTCTCTATATTCTTTATGTCAAATCACTTTAACTCTCTATAGAACGTATCAGTGGTATCTCTTACAATGATTGCTTCCCCTCCTTTACCTTCCAAAGGTTCATTTTGGATGATCATATATTCTCTTCTAATCCGTACTGTTGCTGATAATCCTCCACATTACCACTAGCTATCCTTTCAAAACTCATACTTGATCATTTCCATCTTCTGAATAATGTACGATGAGAGTGTTACATTAGGAATGTCATGGTCTACTGAGTAAAGCAAATTTCTGCATCATTCCCACTCACTTTTATTCTCCTCGAGGCCATTGATCACTATGTTTGAATTTTCCGATTTATTTTTTGGTGGCTTTATTTAAAGTCAGTCTCATTTAACTAGAACATAAGCTCAGAGAGTGACAACCTGGTTTGTCTCAGTGGTCAGTTTATCTGCAGCATCTACAACAGTGCCTGTCACTTACTAGGTTTTCAGTGACATTAGACAAGTTACCAGATTGAACCCCCCTAAACTGGGTTTCATAATCTGCTAAATGGAGATAATAATGCTTAGCCTAAGAAGGTGGTTGTGAGGATTGAATGAGAGTACTTATGTAAATGATCTGGTACAGCAACAGAAGCTATTATTAGCATTGTTCCTGTTGTTTTTATTTTACTTTTTTTATTTTTTAAATTTAAATTCTTGTTGTTTTTAGAAAAAGGTCAATCTTAGACTAGTATCCAAAGATTTCCCAATTTATGTCATCAAATTTTAATTATACTTCTCAGCTCCTTTCTTCACATTACCCTAATATTCTAGCTCTTATTGTAATATTTATTTATTTATTTATTTATTTTTTAAAGATTTTATTTATTTATTTGACAGAGAGAAATCACAAGTAGTCAGAGAGGCAGGCAGAGAGAGAGAGAGAGAGAGAGAGAGAAGCAGGCTCCCTGCTGAGCAGAGAGCCCGATGCGGGACTCGATCCCAGACCCTGAGATCATGACCTGAGCCGAAGGCAGCAGCTTAACCCACTGAGCCACCCAGGCGCCCCTGTAATATTTATTTATTGAGTGTTTATCTAAGCATAGATTCTGGGTAAACAAAATAAAAAGACATGGTTTCTGCCCTCATAGAGATGTAAGATAGACTCATAATGAAAAAAAAAATCATGTGATAATAACCATAGTGAACTAATTCACAATATGTAGTGGAAAACATTACAGAAATAGTGTCCAGGGCTACCTGGCTAGGAATGGGTATGGGGTGGGGCAAACAGAAGGAGAGGATTAAAATGAGTAATCAATGACTCACCATTTTTCTAACTTCCATGCCCTACCTCCATGATAGGGCTTTACTGCCCTCTGGATGCCTTTGCCTCCAACTTAAAGGTCATGGGATTTCCCCGGAAACTCCCTATTAGAATTTACAGTAACTTTTCCTTTACTTCTCTACCTCTCAGTTCACACATCTTTGAGGTGATGCGATCCCTCCAGATTCCATGCTCTCATATTCAATTTTACATCTTTTGTCCATTTCACAAGATTCCAAGTTTCCAAAGCATGGTGAAATTTTTTTTTATCTTCTCTATAGACCTTATGGTTATTTTGGAATTTTTTTTGCTAAAACCAGAACTTCCCTTCTCTTGGGGTCTGCAAGGCCCAAATCCATCCCTTTGGTTTATTGTAAACTACTGATATTTTTGTCTATAATTATGTGCCTTCTTGTAAAATATTAATTTTATGAAAGTAGCCATATAGAACTCCTTTTGTAATGGGCTAGAATGAGGATTTAAAACATAGAACAAGTCAATAGGCACAACCCAGGGCAAACTCTAAACTGGTACTTGAGTTTAAATGAGACTGAATATGGGCAGAAGAATAAATGTGGGAGAAAACAGAAGTGAGTGAAAAATGGTTGTGGCAAACTTACCAGCTGTTATTTATAGTATGTGCCAAGTATAAATATGTCCTTGCAAAACTTGAAGAGATGAGTCGTCAGTTATTTCAAGACAAATTTCTGACTTGCTTTATATTATTTAAGAATATTTTATGGAAAGAGTCTTAAAATGCTGTGTATATATGGAGATATATGAAAGGACATTATGACAATACCAGTGAGACTGGATTAAAGAGTCAAAACTTGTGGCCATCAACTCCTTCTGGTTTCATACATAAGTTTCTCTGAAATAATATGGGAATCAATATATTGGATTTATAGTAATCATAGCACCTCCTAGTTTAACACGTTTATCAGGTTAATTTCAGAGAGCTGTTGGTCTACAGCTTTTAACAGGTCAGATCAGAGCCAAGGAATTTCTGCCCTAAATATATACATTATAGTCACTATACATATTTTGTTTTGTGGATACTATTTCTTTTGTCCCTAATGGTGGTTGTACAAATTTGTGAAATGTGTTAGTCACAGGAGGTATGAACTCCCAGTAAAACCAATAGTGACCTTCTGCTCTATATATTCAATGATGTTTTTAATGGGTAAGGAATTGTGGTAGGGGCAAGGGTAAACAGAAAGGAATACAACCAAATCCCTCTCTTCAAGAAGCCTACAGAAACATAGAGAAGCTAATGTAGAAAATATAGAAAAGGGAAAAGTAGAAAAGCCAACACCTGATAATATGAATTTATATTCAAGCAGTGGATGTTCTCAATGTCTTCACAGCATCATATGGTAGGGAGTACAACCTTCAGTAGGTAGCAGTTAAGGACAATTTTACTAAGGAGACAGCAGATTGAGTCTTAAGTTATAAATATGGGGAACCGCTTAAGAGAATGAGGAAAGGGAAAGTCTTCCAAGCAGGAGAGGTCATATAATGAAATGCCATATGTGCCAGATAGAATGTTAGGCAGTAGAAATATAAAGACCAAGATGATGCAGTTTCATAATTTAAGGTATATATGGCTTTGACAAAGTTAGTGATAAAGACATGTATATGTAAACAATTCACCTGAAAGATAGTCATAATAGCATAGTTATCTTGCCTGGACTGAACAGCCACTCTGAAGACAGAGTGGGCCAGGGAGTCCTGTAGAATGGAGCCTGGAAAGAGAAAGTTTACAGACAAATTTTTGGGATAGAGAAGGGGTAAGGCCAGGGTCATATACACAGTTATTGCTTAGTTTGGGCTCCTTTAGAAGCAGAACATGAACTAAAGATTTGATTGCATGTAGTCTAGGAAACACCAAGAGGAGAAGATGAGGCTGATAGAGAGTGCATTCCGTGTCAGGCTGGTTTCTGGCAAAACCAAACCAAACAAAACCACCCCCCCCCCACCAAAATAAAACAAAACAAAACAAAAATCCTTAGAAGAGATGACATAGTTGAATTTAGTAGTTGGGAAAAGTTTAAGAAAATGACTATTCTTCAGTATAAAAGAAAAGCCAGTAGAAATAAAGTTTTAATATCCAAAGTTCCTAGAATGTATGTAATATATATGTATATGTATTTTAAAAGATTTATTTATCTGAGAGAGAGAGTGAAAGAGCATGCGTGGGAGAGGGACAGTGACAGGGAGAGAGAATCTCAAGCAGACTTCGAGCTGAGCATGGAACCCAAAGTAGGGCTCAGTCCCACAACCCTGAGATCATGACCTGGGGTGAAACCAAGAGTTGGATCCTTAATTGACTGAGCCATCCAGGAGCACTTCCCTCAATGTATTTTTTGCTCAGTATTTACACATGAAAATTTTGTATTTATATTCATTCAGTTCAATATAACATAAAAAACTCATAGTGTGAAGGAAAATTTGCAAGTTATATTCCAAATAAAATTTATAGAATTTCATAATCTCATGTAGATGTGTCAACAAATGAGATGTGTGGGATTTGGGGATTAAATAGGCTTTGTGTGTTGACCAGCCAATCCATTTTTTTTTTTAAAAGATTTTATTTATTTATTTGACAGAGAGAAATCACAAGTAGATGGAGAGGCAGGCAGAGAGAGAAGGAGGAAGCAGGCTCCCTGCCGAGCAGAGAGCCCGATGCGGGACTCGATCTCAGGACCCTGAGATCATGACCTGAGCCAAAGGCAGCGGCTTAACCCACTGAGCCACCCAGGCGCCCCCCAGCCAATCCATTTTTGATCCAACTGAATTATATATGAAATTTGAAAATAAACCTGTTTGTAAGTAAGATGTTACTATTGATCCCCATACTTCCCCTCTTTATTAGCAGTTCAGGGTGCTTACCCCCTTTGGACTTAAGGTAAGCATGGTTAGCAAAGGAAATTGGCATTCCTTTTTCCTGAAAGATTCTTCTCTTCTGTTTTGGGAAGAATTAGGTGAGGGAGAAAATGTCATTCCACCTTGTTTCCTCTAGAATCTCTTACCTAACTCTGATCTTTCCTCTGTAGAGGCACCTCTAAGCACTGATGCTGTCAGCCTCTACTTTATAAAGATGTACTTCTCTGACGTTTGGCTTTGTAAGTGTTGTTTAGTATTTTTCTTCTGTATATGTGTTCTGCTTCCCCAAGTAGGCTGTTCGATCCTTGAGGGAACTTGTCTCTAATTTTGCATTCCCATACAGTTCTGCAGGCAGTTGGTTCTCAGTAAGTGCTGGTACGCTGAACTCTGAGGTTTCAAATGTATAGGAAGCACACATTCGTAGGTACCTTCACCTTAGCCAAAGAAAGAAGAGAACTATCATGTTTCCAAGCAGGGTTTATAAGCATTTCCCACCCTTGCATCGAAGGACCTGAGTTTTTACTAATAGAGGTAGAGGAAAAGATTTGTTCACATTTGTCTCTGATCATTATTTTAGTCGGTTGTAGGACAGCTTGTGGGCATCATGCTTGCAGTAGGGGCTGAGCACATGGGACAGAAGGCCAGGGAAATACTCCACACTATTTGGTGCCAAATGCTAACTGGAAGTAAAGATAAAGTTACCGTGTTCCATACTTCTCCTGTGAAACCTACTATTTGTGTGATAAGGAAAAAAGGGAAGGATGTAGGAGTGGATGGAATACTATAGGTGTCAGAAAACTATAACCTGGGGGCCAAATCTGGCTCATAGCCTGATTTTGTAAGTAAACTTTTAATGGAACACAGCCACGTCCGCTCATTTACATATTGCCCATGGCTTTGGAGCTACAATGCTTAGATGTGCACTAGTTCACAAAGGATTATGGTCCCTAACAGAAAAAGTTAGCTGATACTCGGAATACTACATCCATGGAATTTTTTCTTAAATCTTGACTTTTGAGTATTGCTTAAAAATAAATACATAAATATGGGCATTAAGGAGGGTGCTTGGTGGGATGAACACTGGGTGTTAGAAGTAAGTGATGAATCACTAAATTCTACCCCTGAAACCAGTATACACTATATGTTAACTAACTTGAATTTAAATAAAATCTTGAAAGAAAGAAAAAGAAGTATATAAATTATTGAAAATTGAAATGGTTGGTTTCTATTAAGCTAGAACTGAGAAAAAAATGCCTTTGAGTTCATGATTCCTTTGGTGGCGTGATTTGAGGCACACACTTGTCCCCAAAGACCTACCTGCCTTCCCGGTAGAATTTGAGGAATCTGCCACTGCAGACTTGCCCAAATTAGGCATAATATTTTAAAGTGTAAATGTACTTGAAAAAAGATGGTCATAATCTATTAACAGTCCTTGTTTGTGTGTGTGTGTGTGTGTGTGTGTGTGTGTGCATGTTGATCTCCTACTTCTCTTCCTTTCAAAATAAGAAGGGAAAGTAACAGAGCAATCAATGGAAGAGTCGCAGGTTGAGCTCAAAATATGGAGGAAACAGTGAAGAGAGAATGGAACTAATGTCACATATGTTACCTCACTCGACTTCGCAACAATTCTGGGAGCGTGGCAAGATATGATTACCCCACCCTCGGATAAAAGAATGCGGGGTCTCAAAAATAAGGGAATTGCCCAAGATTAAACAGTTAATAAATAGCAGCAATGGTCTTCTAATTCTCCCTCTGAATTCTTAGGGTTTTTTCCCCATGATACTCCATTGCCTCTTCAACATCTTTGCCTCTTCCCCTGAGTCCATCATGCTACAGGTATAATTTCCTGTCTCCTAGAGATATGACTCTGCCTTCTGGAACTTAAAATCATTCCTATAAGAATTTTTGCTGTAACTTGGTCCCACCTAAAATCCCCAAATTAAAACCAAACACCCAAAATCTAAAGATGTTTCTTAAATTTAGTCTACTAAGCTAATAGCCAGTAATAATCACTCTGTCTCATCAAAAGTAATATAGGACATAGCTTTGTCTTGAATTAGAGGCGACACAAATCCTGAATTAAAATCAGGTAAACCATCTTTTTCATGCTAAGTCTCACAATTAAGAATGTATAATAATTAGTTTCAAATTGGGGTAAATCATCAAAGAAAGTCAGGTATCCTGGGAGTTATTTACATGCGAACAGATGCCTATGGAAATTAAATGGAGTGTGGAAATTTCACAGCATGCTGTAGTAGAAAAGATAAATTAATAAAATGATCACATCTCAAGTTATGTCTGGTATGAAATAGAATTTTTATACATTTTAAAAGATTCCTATCTTCAGTAGTAGAAGCCAGAAGAAAGTTAAAATAGTTATGTCGATGAAAACAATCACAAAGAATACCAACACAAATACTTCTAACTTTTGTAGCAAACCCAGAAGACTTTATACACACACACACACACACACACACACACACACACGGCAGAAATCGCTGACAATAATTTTAAAATATACAATAATCGTTCTTGCATGTATATTACTATTAGTTTGCAACTTGGGGATCTTTCTGGGTGTAATCTGAAACAGCTACTCCTCACGGAGGGCAGGAAGAGAATAGAGAAGGAGGCTGACCACTCCTGGTGAGTAGGTGGGGCCAGGCCAGTGGAAGCACATTCGAAAGACAGGAGGGAGGGAGGCACCTCTGCCTAGGTCTAGTCACATCCTCTTGATGACCTCCACCAAAGGTTTTCATTACGCTCTGCTCCTGTTGAAACTGAAAGGCTGCTCCACAGGATACTGAGTCCTGACTTTCAGGTAGGATCTCATACACACACCCAGACAGATGGTTATCATAATGGTAGCAAACCTCAGAGCCTATCAGGCTTTGAGTTTTACCTAGATCAATCAAATCTCCATTTAAGCCTGTTTCTCTGCTCCATTGCCGAGAAATAAGATCAGGTAGAAAAAGCCACTTTCTTATACCCTTAGCTCAGATTTGCCATATAGTTTCTAGTTTTCTTTTGAATACCTTGGCACAGAAGGTGATATTTAATCCTATACTCTTGGTTAACTTTGAAATGCCCTAATTAAGCATTCATACTTCAGGTGTGGCTAATTAGCATCAGACCAGTCTAATTAAAGTACTCTCTCCTGTTTTGGCTTTAGTTGTCTCACATAAGAGCAGTACAAGAAGGCTTAATAATTTACATGTTAGCTATTGGAAATTATTTTGCATTGGTGAGATGAATGGGATTTCAATATAGGGACACTGGTTAGAAACAAATGAACAGTTAACTCTGGCCTTGTATGGGCAGAGTTAACCCTCCCCAAGGTTCTGTTTAGCCAAGTGCACTGCAGTTAACAAAGGTTCTGCGGTGGCATTCCCAAAGTCAGCTGAACCTGGCTACTAAAATGTAGTTCATGTGCCTCAAGTGAGTCTTTCATGCAGACTTCTTGTCCAAGGAATAGTACTTCATGAAACGAAAGATATGCCCTATTGGTTTGTTACTAACTGCCTGCATGTTTGGCAGTATTTGGTCTGAGAATTAAATTGTAATATACCACCTCAAAGTGAGGCAAGCTGATGTCAGAGACGATGCCATCAGCCTCCTTCTTTTGCACAAATTTCCATTTTTAACAGACTTTAGATTTTACACATCGTCCTTAGGTTGATATAAATGTCACCAAAAAATATACATGATAATAAGAATTTAAAGGAAAATAACATGAATTCATTTATTTAAAACAAAACAAAACCCGGTGGTAGGGCACCTGGGTGGCTCGGTTGCTTAAGCCCCTGAGCCTGCGGCTCAGGTGATGATCCTGGAGTCGCTGGATCAAGTCCCACCTCAGGCTCCCTGCTCAGCGGGAGTCTGCTTCTCCCTCTGACCCTCCCACTTCTCATGCTCTCTCTCTCTTTTTATCTCTCTCAAATAAATAAATAAAATCTTAAAAAGAAAAACCCAGTGGTATATGGAGGCTGTTCATCACTGGAAAATACTGAACAATTAAAAAAAAAGCAACAACACTGACCGGGCTTGAGTCTGTTTGCAACAAGGCCCCAATTAATTCCTATGTCTCCTATTTTTACAGCCTCTTAACTGGTGTCCTCACCTCTAGCTTCTTCATGTCTTAATCCAGGATATTATAACTAGTAATGATCCCTGAATGTTAATTTATTTTCCTCAGATTCAAGGTCCTCATTAACTGGGGTGACTATCAATTTCCTGGGACTGCTGTCACAAAAGACCACAAACTGGTGGGGGGGGGGGGCTTAAAACAACAGAAATTTATTCTCTCCCAGTTCTGTAGGCTAGACATCCGCAGTCAAACTGTTGGCAGGGCTGGGCTCTCCGAAACTTGTAGGGGAGAATCCTGCCTTGCCTCTAATAGCTTCTGGTGACCTGGCAATCATTGGCACCTCTTAGCTTGTGGATGCCTTGCTCCAATTTCTCTTTCTGTTGTCACATGGCCGTCTTCCTTCTGTGTCTGTGTGTCTCTCTGTCTTCATGTGGTATTTTCCTCTCTGTGTCTATGCCCAAGTTTTCTTTTCCTTTCTTTTCTTTTCTTTTTTTTTTTAATAAGAACACAGTCATATTGGACTAGGACACTCTCTAATGACCTCATCTCAACTTGAGTATACTTAAACAGAGACCTTATTTCCAACTAAGATCACATTCACAGTTATTAGGAGTTAGGACTTCAGCATATCTTTTTAGGGGTCAAAATTAAACCCAAACAGTGACCTTATTTTGTTCAATCCAGGTGATTTTTGAGAGGCAAAGGATATATGCAATTAGCAAGTATGTTGAAATAATAGGTGTAAGCTGGTGCTGTCCCAGGCGCACTGGGATGTAAGTTCACCCTATTCCCAATAAAAACTGGCGGATCTCAGCTGCTCGCGTTCCTCCAGCCTACATATTCCCTAACCTCTATTCTTGATGAGCCCTAGACAACAAATTGGCAAATATTTTCTGTAAAGGCCTGGACAGTATTTTAGGCACAGTGGGCCATAAGGCCTCTTTCTTAGCTACTCCACTCTAGGTAGTATATAAACAAGGGGATGTAGCTGTGTTCTAGTAAAATCTTATTTACAAAACCAGGCCCCAGGTGAATTTGGTCTGAGGGAATAATCTGGCAATGATTATCCTAGACCATGTAAGGAGGGAAGGGAAAAGAGAATGCTCTGTGAATTCCTGAAAGGGCTCTTTATAAAAAGGGGAGATTATTATCCTTTTCTTTGTGTTATGGACTGAATTGTGTTCCCTAGCGATTCGTATTTTGAAGGCTTATTTCCCAGGACTTCAACATGTGACTTTATTTAAAAATAAGGTACATTTTAAATTCATCCACTGATTTTTTTTGTGAAGCAGTTTTTTAATAATCAAAATAATATATAATCAAATAAATAATCAAAATGTGAAATATATCCATCATTTCTGTATGTTGTCTTCTACTTAGAAAACCTTTGAATGTACAGTAATTCAATGAAGGACTATCCCATGTTTCCTTTTGGTATTTTTTGATGTCATATTTTGTCATTTTAATTTTTGATCTGTTTGCAATTAACCCTCATGTGAAGTACAAACTGTAGATGCAACTTTCTTTTTTTCCCAGATTGCTGTCCACTTTTCCCATCACTATTCTTTGAATCTTTTATTTTTTCCACAATTGGCTGATGATGCCACTCTTCATATTCTACAGTTCTGTATGAATCATGTCTATTTCTAATATTCTTATTCCAGCCTTTCTTTTCCTCTGGTAGCATTTCATAGTTTAAATACAGAGTCTTTTTAGTACATATTTGGTATGGATAGTTCTCCCATATTGCTTTTCTGTTTTCAAGTTTTTCTATATATTCTTTTAATTTTAAAAGTTATCTTACTCCCCACTCCCAGAAGTAATCCTACTGGATCCATTTATAATTTCCTAGTTTTTAAAATGGCTTCTCTTGAACTTTCCAAATAGAATATTGCATTTTCTGAAAGTAGTGGTAATTTCATCTCAATTTTACTTTCTCTTGTTTAATTGCATTGGTGAATATCTCCCACAGAGTGTTAAATTAAAAAAAAAAAGATGAGAGTATCTCTGCCTTGATCCTGAATTTAACGTGAATTGTGTTTCCTCACTGCTTAGAAAAGTGGTCTGAGGGCGCCTGGGTGGCTCAGTGGGTTAAGCCTCTGCCTTCGGCTCAGGTGATGATCTCGGAGTCCTGGGATCGAGCCCCACATCAGGCTCTCTGCTCAGCAGGGAGCCTGCTTCCCCCTTTCTTTCTGCCTGCCTCTCTGCCTGCTTGTGATCTCTCTCTCTCTCTGTGTCAAATAAATAAATAAAATATTAAGAAAAAAGAAAAAGAAAAGTCATCTGAGAAGATAAATATTTTCATGATGAGGACCTGTTCATTACTTAGTCAACATGTCTTTCTTGGACACTTAATGTATGATAGGTGCTGTTAAAGGTGTTTGATATTTTTTAAAGAATCAAAAATGCAAAATTCTATGCTCTTGTGGCACTTGTATTCCAGTGCAGTGCTGAGGTAGAGACTTACTGTTCTCTTCTCCATCCTAGGTGCAAATGAAGACTTATTCCCCAGTATCCCTGCAGTTGAAATCAGGGGCACTAGCTGAATTATAGCTAATAGAATCTGATCAGAAGTGACATGTGTCCCTTGCAAGCCCTACCTCTCTCTTTCTCTTTGCTAATTGGAAGACCAGACAGAGGGGATCCAGTAAGAAATTCCAAGGATGCCCTGGGGGAAAGTTATTTTACAAGGAAAGGGTGCCCAGGGACTTGGTCAACACTTGGAAGTGGGAAGTAAAATTAGATTTATAGAAGTCAATGGCTTTTATAGAATGCACGAAAACAAAAATCAATTAAAAATATAATGGTAGAAAAGCTCTCATCTACAGTAATGTCAAAAAAGAAAAATGATCTAAGAATTAAACCTAATAAAAAATGTTCAAGAGCAATGTGAAAAAATAACCTTGAAGTGCACTTGCAGGACAAATGAGTGTGTATGAACAAATAGAGAGACTTACCATGTACTTTGATTAAAACCACCACCACAACAAAACTTGAAGGACAGCGATCGACCCTGAAAAGATGTGTGCATATATACCAGGGTGGTCAACTTGTTCTGATGTGCTCAGTAGTTTCCTGGTGTTAGTGCTGGAAGCCTCACATGATCAGGAAACACATGAGTTGTAGATAAACCTGGAGAATTGGTCATCCTGACACAAGAGCATTTGTTGTAGCATTCGTCACAAAAGAAAAAGGCCCAAATCACTCAAAGGTCCATCAAATAGGTGCTGTTTGAATACACACAGAACATCTGCAAGGGCATGCTCTGTAGCAGGTTGGAGAGATGGAGTGAAAGAGAGATGAACAAATATGGTTGATAGACATTTGTATGGAATGATTCACAAGATTTATTGCATGAAAGAGAAAAAGGAAGGGTCAGAAGAGAATGTTTATCATGCCACCATTTTATAAGACACCGAATGAAATATGAATACTTACATATTTACTTATATTTTCAAACATAAAATGTTGTTTAACAATTAAAATGACTATTAAAGAGGAAAGGATAAAACCAATGAGAAGACAAATAAAAATTGTGTATCTCTGAATATACAACATTTTATAATTTTTACTTAGGAACCACCTATATTTACAAGCGATATTGAATCAAGAAGTATGTGTGTGTGTGTGTGTGTGTGTGTGTGTGTGTGAATATGAATTGCTAGTAAATGTCTATACATATATGAAGAAGAGGAAGGAGAAGAAAGAAAGCACCTTTGTAAATCTGTCACATATGATGAATGCTGAGAATTGACCATTGGTTTTAGAGATCTTGGAGGTCACTGGTGAACTTGACAAATATGCTTTTGTTGAAGTGGTGGAGATACAAAAACAAATGAATTGCTTTCAAGAGAAAATTGGAGGAGAGACAAGTACAGTAAGCATAGGCAACATTTTTGGAGAGGTTTTGGTGCCAGAGATAGCACAGAAATGACGTAGTGACTATTCTAGGAGAGGCTATCAGGAAATATTTTTATAAGATGAGACATAATACAGTGTGTTTTTCTGCTAATCAGAATGATCTAGTAAAGACAGGAAAAATGATGATGTAGACTAGATGGAAGGTAATTTTTGGAAAAATGTTTCTGAGCTGGTGACAGGTATGTTAGAAATTGGCCATTTCTGACAGATGTGTGACTCCTTATAATAGCAATGCATGCATGATTTCCCATCAACCTGGCCAAGAGATTCTCAGAAATGTCTTCCAGTCTGAGGCTAGTCAATTCTTGTTTCTCCTCTTGCCATTATCAGAGGTGTTCTGCCTGCTTTGAGGTCTGAAACCTCCCCCTGTCTTCTCTTGCTCCATCACACTATATCTCTCATGGGCAGTTCTCCAATAGATTGTATACACTTCTAGTCTTGTTTGCACATCTGCTTCTTGGAGAACCTGGATAGAAGATACTTTCACACTTTGGAAGTATCTTCAGTAGCGCTTTATGAAATAGCCATTGGGTAAAATTTACTTTAATTTCTCTGTGGAAATCCAACATTTTATATGCTTGCTTTCTTTTAGATTAGTTTGGTAAATTATATTTCCTAGAAAATTACCTATTTTGTTCCAAATTTTTAATTTGTTTGTGCATAGGTAAACAAAATAGCCTTTTATGATTCTTTTAATTTCTTTCCTTACTGCATATATTGCTTATTTGTGCTTTCCCTATTTTTCTTGATTTGCTTAATTCAGAGATTATGTATGTCATTCTTAATAAAGAGATAGTTTGAATTAATAATGCTTTTCACATCTGCTCTTATCCTTATCATTTTATTTTGTTTGTTGTGATTTTTTTCTCAAGTTTTAAGTGAAATAAGTCAAATATTTAAATTATTTATTTGTATTCTTTCCACTTATATCCCATATGTCTTGATATGTATTTTTTAGTGACTATTTTCTAGATATTCTGCAATTTTGATTAGTATTCCTTCTTTGACTTAACTGGTATAAGAAAGCATTTAAAAAGTTTTAGTAGATAAGGACGTTTTCTTTTTGATGTTATTATTGATGTCTAGATGTAGTCTCATCAGAGTACAGTATATCACTTGTCCTATTTCTGCATTTTGTAGTTTGTTGAGTTTTTTTTGTTGGTGGTGGTGACTAACGTTTTACTGGTTTTTAAAAATATTTTAAGATTTTTCAGAATGGGTATTTAAAAAGAACTTGTATTCTCTTCTTTAGTATTATAATATTTCATTTACTTCTTTACCATTTAAAACTATAAAATGCCTTTCTTTGTCTCCTTTAAAACTTATGATCTGAATTTGGCTTAAACTGATATATTAAGACTAAGTACCCTGATTCCATTTTGTTTGCATTTATTTGTTTATGTAACTTTGCCATTCATTTATTTGTTAATTTTGTGGAGCCTCGGTCGAACAGAACTGGTCAGACATAATTATTGGTTGATGATGCATTATCTCCACTTGTTCATGTTTGGACTTCATTTTTACTTATTCTTTACATAATGAACACCCAAGAACCCACCACCCAACCCCAGAAGACATCTGTACAATTAGCTTACCGTTCATAGGCTCTTTCTCTATTGTGTTTCCACCATTCCCCTCTACCTTCAGGTATCCTGAATTTGGTATTTATCACACTCTTTAAACACAATAGTTTAAATATATATTATTTAGTTTTGATAAATTTTGAACTTTTTGAAAGGGGTATTATGCTATTTGAGGTTGCGGATACAGGGAAACATGAACAAATTGTGAGCCAGTGTTAACATTCTACCATAGGTAAGTCACATGGGATGTAAACACAAGCTTCACTGAAATATTGTGTTTGAATAATGGATTTACAGTCAGCCAGAATTATTTAAGCTCTTCCATGTTACAAGATGCAGAGGCTCACTCAGTTAAATTGTTTTTGGAATTTTATGATACAAATTTTGGGATGAGAAAGGGTGAAGTAGTGACAACATTTGCTTAGAAACACTGGTACATAATTGGAAGATAATTCTGGATAAGACAGATCGCTAGTAAGTGATGTTATTTTCCCTTCTCTAGTTTTCTGACGCTTTTGTGATTTAGCTGTTGTTTTCCTGTTACTGTCAATCAGTTGTTTACAGTTTACTTTGATGAGCTCCAATATTCACCAGGTACAGTGAGGACTAATATCAGGTAGAGCTTTTGTACCTTATAACCCTTGGCTCTTGGTACATTTACAGGTGGCTATTACTGAGTCAGATCTTCATCACTAATTCAGGTCAGCCCAGAGGGCCATTTGAATAGATGCTCTTGTGGGTGGAATGACATTTGGATGACATTAACCAATATTAATATTCTTCACTATCCTTCCCCTAATTCTCCCACATTCTTTTGATCCCATTGAGTCCACTGAGTTCAGCAAGGCATTTAATTATTTGCCCTAGGGAAGGTAGGGCACAGAAAAGCTCAGAAACAACAAAAGAATAAACTCTCTTAATGTATGTGGGGTTTTAAAGGCACAGGCTCTTCATTTTTAAGACAAGTTTTTTGAGAGAGAAGACAGAAGTTTTGTTGTTTTGTTTTACATGCAGAAGCTTATCACCAGATAACAAAACTGAAGGGCCAAAATAAAATAGGATTTAAATTTATTTCAGCATCATGGATGAAAGTAAAGATGAACAGTTAGGATACTTCATCCTCAGAAAGAAGACTGGGATCCAGTGGTGGAAGGGTTAGAGTGAGATTATAAATGTGTTTAGGGGACGCCTGGGTGGCTCAGTTGGTTGGATGACTGCCTTCGGCTCAGGTCATGATTCCGGAATCCCGGGATCGAGTCCCGCATCAGGCTCCCAGCTCCACGGGGAGTCTGCTTCTCCCTCTGACCTTCTCCTCGCTCATGCCCTCTCTCACTGTCTCTCTCTTAAATAAATAAAATCTTTAAAAAAAAAAATAAAAAAAATAAAAAAATAAATGTGTTTAGGTGAAGATTAGTAGGATACATAAAAGGAGACAGAGCTGGCATTTGCACACTGCCATCTAGTTCTAATTCCCCTCCCCATGATCACACACCAACAGTAGCTAGTCAGCATTCAGTTGGTCCTGGGAGGCCATCCTCCCTTTTAATAATCCAGGAATAATTAAACTTCTAGGAACATTTTTGTAGGGGTCCTAGAACTTTCAGAGGAGCCTTTCTCCCATCTCTACTGGGAGGTGCTGAGGGAAACAGGACTCTGCTTTCCTGAAAAGACCAGGAGAGTGGTGAAGCTCTGTAACAAATGAAAACAAGAGTGAATTTGTACAGGACAGTCTTTGGAAAATTGTAGATGCCTTTACAACAACCAGAGCCACCCCGAGTAACCCTTAGCATGATACTCATGCCGGCAGATCCTAGGTTTCCTCAAATATAATGTATGTAATCATGCTTACCTCCAATTTTTTGGTTATATTTGAAATATATAGAACTGTTTCAGACAGAAGGAAAGGATTATTCCAGACAGACATTTTTAACTTACTGGCTTTTTTTTGCTATTTGTTTATAACTCACTAGAGGCACTGTATTTCACTTTTTTAAAAATAAATATATTTCAGAATTTGTACATCCTTTTGTACTTAGATGATTTTTAACTGTAACTGTTCAAGTCACAGAATTTAACCCTAGTTTCTTATGAAGACTTTGCTGATAAAACATAATCTCCAATTGCCTTATACATTAAAAAAAAGATTTTATTTATTAGAGAGAGACATAGCAAGATAGGGAACAAAAGCAGATGGAGTCAGAGGGGGAGAAGAAGGCTTCCAGGTGAGCAGGGAGCCTGATGGCAGGGCTCGATCCCAGGACCCTGGGATCATGACTGGAGCTGAAGGCAGACACTTCAAGACTGAACTACTCAGGCACCCCTGCCTTATACATTTTCTTGATAAATTGCTTTTTTCCCCCAGGGAATTTGTACAGGGTGGCTCAGTATTTGAAATTAGAAATATGATAAAACTTTCATAATATATATGTTTTCATAGAGATATAGAAGACATACCAATGTGTTCAATTAAAATATATAAAGTTTCCATACATGAAAGAATTGGTAGCAGCAAAAAAAAAAAAAATAATTCCTTCTCTTTTCCATGAATTCTATTGGTAGAGTACAAAACATTCTATACTCCCTAGTACTGTTTTACCCCAGGTACTCATTGAAATAGGCTCTTAAATTGTGCACAACTTAAATAATCTGTAAAGTCTTTCTTTAGCTTTGTACACACTGGAGATTTAATTTAAAAAAAGGAATGCTAAAAAACTTATATAAAATCTACTTTTAATGTGTATATATATATAAAATGCATGTACTAAAATAAGGACTTTTTAAAAAAAATTGAAATTCAAGTTAGTTAACAACATAGAATGGAGTATTGGTTTCAGGTATAGAATTTAGTGATTCATCACTTACATATAACACCTGGGCTCATCCTAAAAAGTGCCCTCCTTAATGTCCATCACCCATTTAGCCCACCCCCTCCTGCCGCTTACCTGCCCTCCAGCAACCCTCAGCCTGTTCTCTTTAGTTAAGAGTCTTTTTTGTTTTGCCTCCCGCTCTGTTTCTATCTTATTTTATTTTTCTTTCCCTTCCCCTAAGTTCATCTGTTTGGTTTCCTAAATTCCACATATGAGTGAAATAATACAATATTTGTGTTTCTCTGACTTATTTCCCTTAGCATAATATACTCAAGCTCCATCCTCATTGCAAAATGGCAAGATTTCATTCTTTTTGATTTCTGAGTAATATTCTTATACATATATATATATATATATATATATACACACACACACATATATGCAGACACATACATACATACATACATACCACATTTTCTTTATCCAGTCATCAGTCAGTGGACATTTGGGTTCTTTCCATAATTTAGGTATTGTTGATAGTACTGCTATAAACATTGGGGTACATGTGCCCCTTTGAATCAGCACTTTGGTATCCTTTGCAGTTAAGATCATTTTGTATCCAATTGCAGAAGCACAATTGCTGAGTTGTAGTTGTATTTTTAACTTTTTGAGGAACCTCCATATTGTTTTCCGGTGATTGCATCAGTTTGCATTCCCACCAGCAATGCAAAAGCATTCCCCTTTCTCCTCACCAATATATGTTGCTTCCTGAATTGTTAATTTTAGTCATTCTGACAGGTGTGAGGTGGTAGCTATCTCGTTGTGGATGTGATTTGTATTCCCCTGATGATGAATGATGTTTAGCATCTTTTCATGTTCATGTGACTATAGCCATTTGTATGTTTTCATTGGAGAAGTGTCTGTTCATGTCTTCTGCCCATTTCTTAACTGGATTATTTGTTTTTTGGGTGTTGAGTTTGATGAGTTCTTCATAGATTTTGGATACTAGCCCTTTATCTGATAAGTCATTTATAAATATCTTCTCCCATTCTGTTGGTTGCCTTCTAGTTTTGATTGTTTCATTTGCTTAGGTTACACTACATTCCTAATAATCACCAGAGAATACTTTTTATTATTTATTTATTTATTTGTGAGAGCGACAGTGCATGAGCATGTGTGGGGGAGGGGCGGAGGGAGAGAATCTCAAGCAGATGCTCCACTGAGTGGGGAGTCTTACACAAGAGCTGATCTCATGGCTCATGAGATCATGATCTGAGCTGAACCAAGAGTCTGAGGCTTAACTGAGTGAGCCACCCAGGCGACCCTGTAGAGAATACTTTTTAAAAAATAACTGACATAAGCATTATGTTGTGCCATAAGCACAATTCTAGGTTCAGTTGAATTCCCTTTTTTTAGAAGAACTAACTGATAAACTCATAATTCTTGAATGTTCAATCAAATCAATTCTGTAGGTGAAGTGTGGGGAGCTAGTGGACATAATGCCAAGTAAATATTGCTAGCACGTGATTGTCAGGAAGACCTAACTGATCACAGAGACCTGTATGGTGGCTTGCTCTGATCACCCCCCAAGGACAGGAAGACAAGTGATTTTAGGGCCATAGAGGAAAGAAAATCAATCTGAGGAAGAATGGAAAAATAATAAAGAGGTTGGAAAGTAAAAAGATAAAGGACAAGACTGAAGCCAATAAAGGAAAACATACTTGTGAGGGTATGGGGTGAGGATAGTGGCCTGGCTGGGTTACTGGAGAGAGAAGGGGAGCTGAGTAATATGAAATTATGATATGAACACTTATTTTCACTGGTACATTGCTTTGTCATTCTCACAATAACTCTTTAAGACAGAGGAGCCATAATTTGTTCATTTTATAGATAAGGCAACTGAGGTCATAGACAAGTGATACAATGGAAACAAGTATACATGGTGCTGGAGTTGGGACCAAAAGCGGGAGCAGTAGAATTCTAGATTAGTACTCTGTGAGGCAGGGTTTTCCCCTCCTTTATGGATAACAGTACAAATCATTTTATTCAGTCACATTCAAAATATTGCAATGAAGCCTAAAGGTAGGATCTGTTAGTGTCTGTACACATTAAGATAGAAAATGTGAGATCTCTACATCTTGGAAGAGTTCAGAATGTGCCCCCCCAAATTGCCATTAAGAATATAGTATTTTTGGGGCATCTGGGTGGCTCAGTCTGTTAAGTGTCTAACTCTTGATTTTGGCTCAGGTCATGATCTTAGGGTTGTGAGATTGAGCCCCATGTTGGGCTCCATGCTGGGTATGGAACCTGCTTAGGATTCTCTCTTTCTCTCACCCTATTTCCCCCCTCCCTTTCTGGAAAAAAAAAGTACAGTATCTCCAAGACCTTATTTTACTACAGTGGGGCAAATTATTCAACTTAAGTTCTGGGGAGTAGTGGAATGTTCTTTGTAAGGAGATTTTTACTTGTAAGAATACTTATACAAGAGAAGATTTTGGGTGCTTTTCTGTCTCCATACTCACTAAAGAGGTAAAATATTTTATGTGAGCCAGTCCAATTACATATGCTATATGGATTGTTTATGGGGATACTCTGGTATTTTAAAGTTCCCTGTGGCATTAGTAAGTTTAATGTTTCTAATGAAAAGCATTAAGCTAACCACAAAGTTGTAGGAAAAAAGAAGGTGAATATTTCAGAAATTGAACAGCATAATGTTTTTCCCCTACCTGTGTTATTCAAAATGGTTCCTTTGGTCAAATTCATTCCTATCGTTCCTATCACATGCAAATAAATCCAGTGCTAGTAATTTGGAGCTAAATTCACGACAGAAAAAAAATATTATCTATGTTATTTCCTGTTAAGTTATAATAAAATTCCTTGGTAACATAAGAATACGTATCCATTACATAATATATATGCTGTGTATAGAGATTATCTGAATATTTGGTAATCATACCATTCTTAGAATACACTTAGATTATCTATTTGAATCAGTTTTCTCTTGGCATACAGTAGAAAGTTAAAGAGGAAGATCTCTAGAGTTCTAAAATACTTCCCTTTTTTTTTTTTTTTAAGAACACTAACTGTGTTACCAGAAAAGTTGGGCTTTGAGGGACATATCAGTGGCCAAGAAAAGATTCTTTCTCTTGAAATCTTTTTGCTTTCACTATCTGGCATCAGAATTCTCCTCAAGTATTGTCTGAGAGAAGGAACAGGGTAAAGTGACTCAACCTCTAGCCAAATCCATTTTTTTTTCTCTCTCTCCCTCCTTTATATCCTGTCTCACTACTTCTCACTACTTCTTTCATTGACATCTTTAAGGAAGACAAGACAGATACTTTTGAAAAGAAAAATCACCCAAGTTCTTGGGTTCAACTACTTACTAGGGATGACTCTAGGAAATTTACTTAATTTCTCTAATCCTCACTGACTTTTGTGAAATGGAGATAGTAACAGAACCTGGGTTGTGGAATGTTTGTGAAGATTTAATGAAATAAGCCAGTAAAGTCTTACCACAGTGTCTATGGCATAGTAAACTCTCAATAAAACTTCACTGTTATTATTACTGGGGAAAAGATGTTGTCAATCACTATGTATATTTAGAGATTTAATCGATCTGTCCTGTTTTTGAGCTTCAAAGCATTCCCTGAAAAAATGGACTATTTTACTTTTCTGTTACATAAAAAGTAGTGGGAAACAAAAGTTGTGCCTGGAATTAATTTCAGATGAAAATGTGTTCTTCAAGTAGTCTTCAGCTGAACTGGCCTCTGACATCACAGATGTCAGATGCAGTTGGTATCAGAGGCCATTTTAGCCTGGACCACTCAGAGAACCCATGGTGGCCTTAAGAGGGTCTAGCCTCACTCAGAGACCACAAGAGGGATTTTACAATGCTAATGACTGTGGTGTACCATTAATAAACCTGGGAATAGAATCCCATATGTTTTCAATGATAGTATAACTGCAGCACAATGAAATATCTAGGGGAGAAATTAGGGCTGGCTTGTTTCTTATAGATTCTAATCTATCCACCTGGAGAAGTATGACACATTTTGGGCTAGATTTAAATAGATTCTGGAATGTATACTCAGGAGAAACATTATTCTTCTCACTTAAATTTGTTGGATTTTGGTAAAATTTGGCTCACTGGTGTGCTGTATGCATTAAATCAAGGCACTGCACTCTGGAATTCATATGCTACAAATAGGTAATTTATCTTCTTCAGAAGCACAAGTGCATTTAGTTATATGACTGTAAGAATCTTTTAAAAAATGGAACCAGTTTGATAAATTTTTCATCCACCCAAGGGCTTTGGTTTCTATTTGAATTAAATTCTAAGTTATCTAGACATCAGCAACTTAACCCTGAAGCTTAATCCCACAACTTCCAAAATTCTCCTTGCTGAGGTCAAAAGAATTTAGAAAAGTAGCTTTTATGAAAAGTCTAATGACTGGCAACATTTCTTTGTCTTTTGAGCATAGTGAAGACTCATATGCCCCAATTACTGGGGAAAGATATTTAAGAAATTTGTCTGCATTTTGTTTCCTCTTCCTTTATTTGCATTTCTGCCTCCAGCCCCCATCCTTAGACCTGATTAAATTCATCTTCCTATTCTGATAGAGGAGAAGAACATGATATATACATATTCATATATATCATATATATGCTAATATGTATATATATATTTTTTCAATTGATAGGCCTTTTTCTCTACATATTTTCTTTCCCTAACTTCCAATGATTTCCCTCCACTTATATTTAAAGCAAGTTTTCACAGATAACTAAAAAGCCACTTGCTATCTTTAGAGATGCTCTCATGTAATTTTTCTTTTTGGTTAACATGAAAAAACAAATGAGAAACTACGATTGTGTGATAACTACCATAAAGGAAAAAATCTATGAATTCTTACAGATTTTCCACAATATTTTCACTATATGGCAGTGGATGGAAGAGGTGGAGGTGGGGAACTTCATAGGGAAACCACTCAATTAGATAGAAAGATAAAAATAACCTCAGTGTGAAATCATCCTTAGCATTTTAGTCAAATTGGATTTCAATTCTCAATGTGTTTGTGTGGTCTAGGAAACTAATGTTGATGAAGAGAGAGACATCTCTCAGTGGGAAAACCATTGTCTTCTATGCCTTTAGTTCATGTTGGAACTGAAGTATGCAAATGGATATTTATGATTGAATAAATGCTACTTGATATTATATTATTAAATTCATACTCTCATAATACACTTTATTAAGTTAATTTGCAAAATGCTTCCTCATCTGTGTTAGCGTAGCAGGTTTATATTTATTCCAAAAATATCATTTTGCCCTTTAGTGCAGTTATGTAAACTTTTTTTTCCATTTTAAAATTAAACATAAGACTGGGCATCAGTAAAGAAAAGTTTAAAACTTTGAAAATATGCTTCCCTTTCTTCTGGTTCCTTTTCTGTTGTATGAATTTCAATTTTGGAACATTTAGAGACACTAATAAGGTTAATATCAAATGAGTTCATGTGTTCTTTGAACGTTCTTACTTTTTTGTTGTATTTAGTACTAGGTTAAAGATGCAGCCAAAGATAGAGATCTGGAAATACTGATTCACTTTTGTTATTTGCCTGAACACTTTACCTTTTGAGGTAGCATTCTTTTTTTTTTTTTTTTTAATGTAATCTGCTTTTCATTTGCCTAATAATGACTTATTTGCTCTTTCTTTCTGCTCAGTACTTAACTGTGGTGTCAGGCTAAGCTGAGTCTCACATAGGTCTCAATATTCAGTACTTCAAATTTTATCACATTATTGTTGCTCGTTGTAGTTCACTGATTACCCTGAAAATAGTTTAACAGCATTTTCCTACTCTCTCCCAAATTAAGGTCTCATTTATTCATTGCTTCATTGTGATTTCTCCTCCCTCAGAAATAAACCCTTAACTTATTATTATCATGTCTCAGCAGAAATCAAGGCTTAAAAAGGGAAAGCTCACACAGAACCTCAGTTCTAAATGCTTATCTCTGTCCCCCAACCTGTGGCTAATTTGATCTTAGAATAAGAAGTTGGGTGCTTTTACTGACTGACTTAAACTGTGATGGGTATCTCAAACTTTTATTAATTTTTCCAGTAAAATGATGCTATCATAATTTGTTTGCCCATGTAGATGTTTGTGTGACTTTCAATAGACATTAGATGGGTCATTCATTCTCAGCTCCACGTTGTTTGCTAGGCTACCTGGGCAGTTAAATAGGATAATGTTAAGATCACGGTGATGGCCCCTGATTAATCTGCTTATTCTAAATGAGCTGTTTAGATATCTGGGAAATGATGTCACTCAAATTCTATTTTACTTCAAGGGGCGCCTGGGTGGCTCAGTGGGTTAAAGCCTCTGCCTTTGGCTCAGGTCATGATCCTAGGATCCTGGGATCGAGCCCCACATGGCGCTCTCTGCTCAGCGGGAAGCCTGTTTCCTCCTCTCTCTCTGCCTGCCTCTCTGCCTACTTGTGATCTCTATCTGTCAAATAAATAAATAAAATCTTAAAAAAAATTCTATTTTACTTCAAGCTGCCTTTCCTATAAATATGAATGCCTCTTGGTTGCCTTAGTAGCCCAATAAATTCCTATTAATTCCAAATTCGTAGAACAATGGCTCTCAAAGTATGGCCTCTGAACCAGCAATATCAGGGTACTCACTAGAAATGGATATTCTCAGATTCAACCCTTGACTTCCAGAGTCAGAAACTCTGGGGGGCGGGGCCAAACAGTTTGTGTTTAACAATCACTCGATGTTTGAGAATCACTGTGAGGTGTTATACTTCTTGTTATCTACTTTGCATAGCATGGATCTATAGAGGTTAGGAGCTCAATATTGCATACAATGGAAAATTACAATGATGACTCCAATTCTTCCTTCTTCCCTTATATTCATGCCCTTTACCATGAGACTTTATAATTCCTCTTGCTAAAGAAGCATAGTTTATTTTCCCATCTCTTGAATCTGGACTGATTTTATGACTCGCTCCACTCCATATTATATGGCAAAAGTGACTGCTTTCCAGCCTTGAACTTAGGCCTCCAGATCTCTTGCACATTTCCACTTGCTGTCTTTTGTACCTTAGCTATTGCCATAGGAATATGCCTGGAATAAGTTTCGAGATGATGAAAGACATGTAGACTAAATGGAGTTTTTCCAGTCCTTTGAGTTAAGGACAGCTGAGGTCAGCCAGCAGCCAGTTGATCCTCAGGCAAGGTCAGTAGGCAACTCCAGACCGGCAAATCAAAAGCTCTTACTACTGTTGACCCCGGATATTTGGTGATGTTTATCGTGAAGTGTTATTGTGGCAAGAGCTAACTGCTGTCTATGTACAGTGAATTAAGAAATCTAAATTTCTACCATTATTTTTGCCAGTCTTCCCCAGACTTGGACCAAATATCTGCTCTTTACTGCCTCCAGCTGACAGGGTCTGAGCTAAACTTCCCTTTCAGAGTCAGATTGATGTCAGCTGATTGCCATCTTACAGAATGAGCTGTTTTAAACTCACAAAAGACATAAATACAATATATCTAACTCAATGTTACTTTGATACTTTCAGTAATCTAAAAATACCAGAACATAATTCATAGTGAAGGAACACAAGCCAAGCATCATGGAATAGGAAATTTCCTCACTTAAGTTGACATCAAGAACAGTATCTCATATTGTAAAGAACCCTTGGCCTATCATTTTGTTGAGAGGTGAGTTGGGATTTGGTTATAATTCTTTAGTTAACTTTAAAGATAGGTGATAATTTTTAAATTCAGTACTCTGTCTTAGCTTTCATCCACTTGGCTTTTATTTCTTGGACTCCTTACAGTCAAAGCTACTGAACAGAAGTCTGTCTTCTTTCTGAATAATACTTTTCAAATTATAACAATGACATATCCTGAATAGTACCTTATGAAGCAGACAGAAGAGGATTTTATCCAACTTTCACCTCACATCAGAGAGACATCTATTTTCTAATTAAACTCTACATTTATCTTTTTTAAGATTGACAGAGCTCATCATTATGGATTGAATATTTATTATGAAGTTGTATCAGTTTCTACAGTTTTGAGAGCACCAAGTACAGGGCACTGCACAGAAGTATGTTTTGATGATAATTTAAATACCATTGTTCTTTATTCTTAAATTTGAATTACTTGCTAAATGGTATGCTAATTGCCTTAAAGAGTTCTTGAAGCTTGTAAAGGCACAGAACTTTATTCTGATTTGCAGTGGGAATCCTAAGAAAAGCAAGCTCATTGCTAAGCGATAGTTCTCAGACTTTGGGGGTGTAAAGCAACCTCTCAGATGGCTAAAATTTCAGATTCTATGAATTCATTTCTAGAGATTCTGATTTATTAGGAATCAAGAGATTCTGCAAGATCTGCATCTGTAACCATTGACATGGGTATTTGTTATAATTAACATTTTTTTTAATTCATAAGTTTCTGATATAACTGTTCCAGGATCCACACTTTGAAAATTACTTGTATATTGCAAGTAGCTATTTGGAATCCCACATTTTTATAACAGAACTTTCATATACTTAAAAAAAATTGAATCATTGTCTTAACAACATGGTGTAGTACCTTAGATAAGATAACCTAAATAATATAAATGAGATCATCAACAATTTTAGGAAACTGTGCTGGGGGACACCAAGAGTGCTAGGAAAGTGATGCGGATATGTTTACAATTTTGTTTCTCTCAAAACAGATATGTCCAATAACATAATATATGTGAAACCACTTGTAAGTTATAAAGTCCTTTACAAATATAAGAAACATTCTTTTGAACCTATAGAAGAGAACCTTAGAAGGAATTTCTTTATCATTCAAATTTTTGATCAATAGGTGCTGTTGATGTGGGTAAGGCACAGGTGGTGAGGATGCAAGTAAGATATTGAATGACAATAATTCTGAAAAGTATAACAGAAGGTCTTTCTAAGTTGCGTGTCAGGATAGATCTGAGAGAGATGTGAAATGATGAATAGCCTGAGGCAAATCTTTTCAAAAGATTCTGAAAGCATGATACCAAATATTGTTCAGAAACCTTGATACCTAGCTATCTCTTGGATGACAAGGACTAAACTGTCTGTGAAGAACATCAGGAAAAAAAGGTTATATCATATGAAAAGAAAGTCTACAGAAACCAACATTATATTAAGTGGCAAATATAAACTGAGTTTGGGATCATGTACATGAAAATTCATTGAACATTATGCAATGCTAAACAATGGTGATGGACTATGATTATTATCACATTCAAAGGCTTCACCTAAGATTTGGACTACTTGCCTTTATTTTAGAAGATGTCCAGTAGAGCTATCCTATTATTGATAGCTATGGCATTCTGGGAAGTTGACCTCTCCAGAATTATTTTCTTTTATTTATAGGAATGTGACATTGTTCTATACTGAGGCTGATTTTCAGTATACCCTTAAAGTGTGTTGGAATAGCCAATGTTTGTCAAGTTTCAAAGTAACAGGGATAAGGAGGCAATTATCTACCTGGAGTCATGGCCCACGTTTTTTCTTGAGCTGATACCATTTTGGCTTGGGTAGAAGAGAGTACTGGCGAAAATCAGACAAACGCACCAAATGTCTTAAATGCTTTCAAATTTTACAATTCTCCAATTCTACCAGCCAGAATGACCATTTAAAAAAATCTGAAACATGAGGTTCTTAACATTTCTATTCCTTACATCGATGCTTAATGCCACCAGTGTTATATGAACCTTTGAAATAACTATAACAGAGAAGAGAAGCCTCACTGTATGGTCTGGGGAACTTGTTTCCTAAATCAGATTCTCTTAAATGGTAGAATGCAGCTGTGAGGTAAATGATTAAAATCTCTAATTTTTTTAAATTCAATTAGCCAACATAAAGTACATCATTAGTTTCAGATGTAGTGTTCAATAATTTATCAGTTGCATATAACACCCAGTGCTTATCACTTCACGTGCCCTACTTAATCTCATCACTAAAGGTAATTACAATAAAACCAGAGAAAATATTACCAGTCTGAAAGGTAAGGTTACAGAAATATGTAGGATAAACTAGATTATCTAGCATTTCTTTTTCATCTTTAGCTCATGAAGTAAATAGGAACAATGTACATTTGGGTGTAAATATATGACATAAGCTTAAATTATGTCACTCTTTAATATATGGAAACTAGACCCAAATTTTGCTCCTCCAATTTTTTTGTAATTTCATTCACTCAACAGATATTTATTTGGTGCCCGTCACTAGTAGGTGCTAGAGAGATACAGCCAAGAACAAGACATTAGCAAGTGGTACCAATAGGAGGAATTGCACTCCAAAACATTATTTCCCATCTGATGCTAAAGAATAACAGTGGTGGTTGTGCAGGTAAACACCAGCAACATCAGAATTTTGGGTATGAGTGTGTGATACACAGCATCATAGCAGTAGAGTGCTAGTACACATTGGCTCTGAGGCTTCAGTGTGTGACTTGTATTGTCCATTGGGAGAGTAGCAAACAGGACACAAGCAGAAGTTTGAAAGGTGCTTGCCCAGTGGGGCTTGTCCTCTCTTGTTGCTCTTTGGAACTCTGAGAATACCTTGTAGAGAAAGTGGCTAATCTTTTAGAAGGTGAGCCACCATGTAAAGAAGCCTGTTAGAGAGATAAACCATCCTACCCGAGGCCTACAACATGAACTAGCCAGACACCTGCCAGAAACATGAATGAGGTCATTATAGGCAATCCATTTTCAGTTTTTTAAAAATTATTTTTATTAACATATAATATATTATTTGCCCCAGGTGTACAGGTCTGTGAATCATCAGGCTTACACATTTCACAGCATTCATCATAGCACATACCCTCCCCAATGTCCATAACCCAACCACTCTCTCCATACCCCCCCATCAACTAGCAACCCTCAGTTTGTAAGATTAGGAGTCTCTTATGGTTTGTCTCTCTCCCAATCTCATCTTGTTTCATTTATTTCTTCCAACCCTCAGCCCTGCCTCTCTAATTCCTCATATCAGGGAGATCATATGATAATTGTCTTTCTCTGATGGACTTATTTCACTCAGCATAATACCCTCTAGTTTCATCCACGTCATTGCAAATGGCAAGATTTCATTTCGTTTGATGGCTGCATAGTATTCCATTATATATATACCACTTCTTCTTTATACATTCATCTGTTGATGGACATCTAGGTTATCTCCATAGTTTGGCTATTGTGGACTTTGCTGCTATAAACATTTGGATGCACATACTCCTTCACATCACTACATTTGTATCATTAGGGTAAATACCCAGTAGTGCAATTGCTGGGTCATAGGGTAGCTCTATTTTCAACTTTTCGAGGACACTCCCTGCTGTTTTCCAGACTTGCTGCATCAGCTTGCATTCCCACCAACAGTGTAGGAGGGTTCCCCTTTCTCCGCATCCTCGCCAGCAACTGTCATTTCCTGACTTATTAATTTTAGCCATTCTGACTAGTGTGAGGTGGTATCTCATTGTGGTTTTGATTTGTATTTCCCTGATGCTGAGTGATGTAGAGCACATTTTCATGTGTCTGTTGGCCTTCTGGATGTCTTCTTTGCAGAAATGTCTGTTCATGCCCTCTGCCCATTTCTTGATTGGATTATTTGTTCTTTGAGTATTGAGTTTGCTAAGCTCTTTATAGATTTTGGATACTAGCCCTTTATTTGATATGTCGTTTGCAAATATCTTCTCCCATTCTGTCAGTTGTCTTTTGGTTTTGTTAACTGTTTCCTTTGCTGTGCAAAATATTTTGATCTTGATGAAATCCCAATAGTTCATTTTTGCCCTTGTTTCCCTTGCCTTTGGCAATGGTCGAAGAGGTTGCTACCTGTGTTCTCCTCAAGGATTTTGATGGATTCCTTTCTTACATTGAGGTCCTTCATCCATTTTGAGTCTCTTTTCGTGTGTGGTGTTAGAAAATGGTTCAATTTCATTTTTCTGCATGTGGCTGTCCAATTTTCCCAGCACCATTTTTTGAAGAGACTGTCTTTTTTCCATTGGACATTCTTTCCTGCTTTTTGACAAAGATCAGTTGACCATAGAGTTGAGGGTCTATTTCTGGGCTCTCTGTTTGTTCCATTGATCTATGTGTCTGTTTTTGTGCCAGTACCATACAGTCTTGATGATGACAGCTTTGTAATATAGCTTGAAGTCCGGAATTGTGATGCCACCAATGCTGGCTTTCTTTTTCAACATTCCTGTGGCTATTTGGGGTCTTTTCTGGTTCGATATAAATTTCACAACTATTTGTTCCATTTCTTTGAAAAAAATTGATGGTATTTTGATAGGGATTACATTAAATGTGTAGATTATTTTAGGTAGCATAGACATTTTCACAATATTTGTTCTTCTAATGCATGATCATGGAACTTTTTCCCATTTCTTTGTGCCTTCTTTAATTTCTTTCATGAGAAATTTATAGTTTTCTGAGTGCAGATTCCTTGCCCCTTTAGTTGGGTTTATTCCTGGGTGTATCTTATGGTTTTGTGTGCAGTTGTAAAGGAGATCGACTCCTTAATTTCTCTTTCTTCTGTCTTGCTGTTAGTGTATAGAAATGCAACTGATTTCTCTGCATTGATTTTATATCCTGACACTTTTCTGAATTCCTGTTTGAGTTCTAGCAGATTTGGAGTGGAGTCTTTTGGGTTTTCCACATAAAGTATCATATCATCTGCAAAGAGTGATAGTTTGACTTCTTCTTTGCTGATTTGGATGCCTTTAATTTCTTTTTGTTGTCTGATTGTCGAGGCTAGGACTTCTAGTATTATGTTGAACAGCAGTGGTGATAGTGGACATCCCTGCCATGTTCCTGACATTAGGGGAAATCATTCAGTTTTTCCCCATTGAGAATGATATTTGCTGTGGGTTTCTCACAGATGGCTTTGATGATATTCAGGTATGTACCTTTTATGCCTACACTGTGAAGTTTTGATCAGGAAAGGATGCTGTACTTTGTCAAATGATTTTTCAGCTTCTATGAGGTTATCATATGGGTCTTGTTCTTTCTTTTATTAATGTATTGTATCACACTATTGATTTGTTAATGTCGAACCAACCTCGCAGTGCAGGAATAAATACCACTTGGTCTTGGCGAATGATCCTCTTAATGTACTGTTGGATCCTATTGGCTAGTGTTTGGGTAAGAATTTTTGCATCGGTGTTCATCAAAAATATTGGTTTGTAATTCTCCTTTTTGGTGGGGTCTTTGTCTGGTTTTGGGATCAAGGTAATGCTGACCTCATAAAATGAGTTTGGGTGTTTTCCTTCCATTTCTATTTTTTGGAACAGTTTCGGGAGAATAGGTGTTAATTCTTCTTTGCGTGTTTGGTAGAATTCCCCTGGGAAGCTGTCTGGCCCTGGGCTCTTGTTTGATGGTAGATGATTTTTTTTAAAGATTTTATTTATTTATTTGACAGACAGAGATCACAAGTAGGCAGAGAAGCAGGCAGATAGAGAGAGAGGAGGAAGCAGGCTCCCCACTGAGCAGAGAGCCCGATGCAGGGTTTGATCCCAGGATGTGAGATCAGGACCTGAGCCGAAGGCAGAGGCTTTAACCCACTGAGCCACCCAGGTGCCCCTGATGGGAGACTTTTGATGAGGCTTCTATCTCCTTACTGGTTATGTGTCTCTTCAGGTTTTCTGTTTCTTCCTGGTTCAGTTTTGGTAATTTGTATGTCTCTAGGAATGCATCCATTTCGTCCAGATTGTCAAATTTGTTGGCATATACTTGCTCATAGTATGTTCTTATATTTGTTTGTATTTCTTTGGTGTTGGTCATAATCTCTTCTCTTTCATTCATGATTTTATTTATTTGGGTCCTTTCTCTTTTCTTTTTGATAAGTCTGGCCAGGGGGTTATCGATCTTATTAGCTCTTTCAAAAAACTAGAAGCTCCTAGCTTTGTTGATCTCTTCTATCATTCTTTTGGTATCTATTTCATTGATTTCTGCTGTGATCTTTATTATTTTTCTTCTCCTGCTGGGTTTAGTCTTTCCTTGCTGTTCTTTCTCCAGCTCCTTTAGGTGTAGGCTTAGGTTGTGTACTTGAGACTTTTCTTGTTTCCTGAGAAAGGCTTGTATCACTATATACTTCCTCCTCATAACTGCCTTTGCTGTGTCCCACAGATTTTGAACAGCTGTGTTTTCAGTTTCATTTGTTTCCATGAATTTTTTTTTAAATTCTTTCTTAATTTTCTGGCTGACCCATTCATTCTTTAGTAGGATGCTCTTTAGCCTCCATGTATTTGAGAGCTTCTGAACTTTCTTCTTGTGATTGAGTTCTAGCTTCCGAGCATTATGGTCTGAAAATATGCAGGGAATGATCCCAATCTTTTAGTACTGGTTGAGACCTGATTTGTGACCCCGGATGTTATCTATTCTGGAGAATGTTCCATGTGCACTTAAGAAGAATGTATATTCTGTTGCTTTGGGATAGAATATTCTGAATGTATCTGTGATGTCCATCTGTTCCAGTGTGTCATTTAAAGCCTTTATTTCCTTATTGATCTTTTGCTTAGGTGATCTGTCCATTTCAGTGAGGGGGGTGTTCAAGTCCCCTACTAATGTTGTATTATTGTTAATATGTTTCTTTGATTTTGTTATTAACTGGTTTATATAGTTGACTGCTCCCATGTTATGGGCATATATATGTAAAATTGTTAGCTTTTCCTGTAGGATCAGACCCCTTGATTATGATATAGTGTCCTTCCTCATCGCTTATTATAGTCTATGGCTTAAAATCTAATTTACCTAATATAAGGATTGACGCCCCAGCTTTCTTTTGATGTCCATTAGTTTGGTAAATTGTTTTCCACTCTCTCACTTTAAATATGGAGGTATCTTTGGGCCTAAAATTAGTTTCTTATAGACAGCATATTGATGGATCTTGTTTTAATCCATTCTGATATCCTGTGTGTTTTGATTAGGGGCATTTAGCCCATTTACATTCAGGGTAACTATTGAAAGATACAAATTTAGTGGCATTGTATTGCCTGTAAGGTGACGGTTACTGTATATTGTCTGTGTTCCTTTCTGGTCTACTACTTTTAGGCTCTCTCTTTGCTTAGAAGACCCCTTTCAATATTTCCTTTAGGGCTGGTTTGGTGTTTGCAAATTCATTTAATTTTTGTTTCTCCAGGAAGCTTTTTATCTCACCTTCTATTTTCAATGACAGCCTAGCTGGATATACTATTCTTGGCTGCTATTTTTCTCGTTTAGTTCTCTGAATATATCATGCCAGTTCTTTCTGGCCTGCCAGGTCTCTGTGGATAAGTCTGCTGCCAATCTACTGTTTCTACCATTGTATGTTACAGACTTGTCATCCTGAGCTGCTTTCAGGTTTTTCTCTTTGTCACTAAGACTTGTAAATTTTACTATTAGATGACGGGGTGTGGACCTATTTTATTGATTTTGAGGGGGGTTCTCTGTGCCTCCTGGATTTTGATGCTTGTTCCCTTTGCCTTATTAGGGAAATGCTCTACTATAATTTGCTCTAATGGACCTTCTGCCCCTCTCTCTCTTTCTTCTTCTTCAGGGATCCCAATTATTCTAATATTGTTTCATCTTTTGGTATCACTTATCTCTTGAATTCTCCCCTCTTGGTCATGTCATTGTTTATCTCTTTTTCTCACCTTCTTTATTCTCCATCATTTGGTCTTCTATATCAGTAATTCTGTCTTCTGCCTCATTTATCCTAGCAGTAAGAGCCTCCATTTTTTATTGCACCTCATTAATAGCTTTTTGGATTTCAATTTGGTTCGATTTTAGTTCTTTTATTTCTCCAGAAAGGGATTCTCTAATATCTTCCATGCCTTTTTTGAACCCAGCTAGCGCCTTGATAATTGTTATTCTGAACTCTAGTTCTGACATATTATGAATGTCCATATTGATTAGGTCCCTATCTGTGGTACTGCCTTTTTGTTGTTGTTGTTGTTTTGTGGTGAATTTTTCCACCTTATAATTTTTATCCAGATAAGAATATATGAACAAGAGAATAAAATACTAAAAGGGTGGAAAGACCCCAGAAAAATATATGCTAACCAAATCAGAATAGACCCAAAACTGGGGGGAGAAGAAATGGGGAAAAAGTAAAAATAAAAATATATATATATATGTATTAGACTGGTGAATAGAACAGAGGCACCCACTTGATTTAGGTGTATTTGGTCTCTTAGAAGAAACTACCTCCTAAAATTATAAATAAAGGTGTAAATCAAGAGGCCCCCACTTGATTTAGGTGTATTCTGGTCTCTTAGAAGGAACTACCTCCTAAAATTATAAAGAAAGAACAACATATGTATACAAAAATAAGGGTAAGCATGATGAATGGGTGGAATATGAGTGCAAAGATGAAAATCAAAAAAGGATTCTAAAAAAGGAATTCACAAGTTGGTAGGAAAAAGAAAAAAATGAGAGAATGTGATTAGCCTAGAAACTAGAACAAAGCCATGTGCTAGATTTGGGTATATTTTGATCTATTAGAAGAAATTGTATCCCAAAATTTTAAAGAAAAAAAAACCCTATATGTATACAAAAAATAAGTTTAAATGCAATGAAGGGAATATGATATAACAATGAAAAATTTAAAAGATATATTTTAAAAGATGTTAAGATAAAGTGGTTAATAAATGTTAAAAGAGGAAAGAGAAAAAGTAAAAAAAATAAGAAAAAATTAAAAAAATTTAACTTTGCAAGGTTATGGGAAGAAAACAATGAATTCTATGTGTTGCTTTCCCCTAGCTCTGGAGTTTTACAGTTCTCGTTAATCAGTATACTTGGTCTTGGCTGGATGTTCTTGCTCATCTTCTGGGGGAGGGGCCTGTTGAGGTGATTCTTAAATGTTTTTGCCTAAGGTGGATTTATATTGCGCTTGCCAGGGACCAAGCTAAGTAATCTGCTTGGGTTCACTCTCAGTAGCTTTTGTTCCCTGAACAGTTCTGTAGAACTTTGGAGGATGGGAATGAAAATGGTAGCCTCCCAGTCTCTGGCCCTGGAGGAGCTGAGAGCTTGGGGCCTCACTCCTCAGTGAGCCCTCAGAGAAAAGCAGCCAATTCCTCTTACCTCCCTGGTCTCTGGCCGCACTCCGTGCTCACCTAGCCTGTGACTGAGCATTTCTATCGTGCACAGTCCCGTTTGGAGTCTCCAAACCCAGCAGATTCCTCAGCAGATTCTACTCCAAACCCAATGCACTCCTGTGCCACTCCTCCCAGAGGAGGAAGGAGGTGGGTCACTCCAGATATGCCACTTGTGGGGTCCCTTCTCAAAGAGTAGTGGTCTGACTGTGCCTTGGATCATGGTTTAAGGTAACCCTGAGCTGAGAGCTTACTCCTTGGCTCCATCCTGCAGCTGGCTTCCCCTCTCCAATACCTGGCAGCTCGGCCACACTCACATACCCCTGGTCTTTCTGTGACCCTGAAGGTCCCAAGACCACACTGTCCCCGTGAGGGGTCCATCTCCTCTTAGCCTGTGCAGCGATGTCCCTCAGTAGAGCAGACTTCTAAAAGTTTTGATTTTGTGCTCCACTACTCCACTGCTTGCTGGGAGCTGGGCCCTCCCCCTGCGGTTTCCCTTCCCGTCACTTCTGATTCACTTCTCTGCACATCCTACCTTCCAGAAAGTGGTCGATTTTCTGTTCCTAGAATTGCTGCTCTTCTTCTCTTCTATCTCCTTTTGCATTTGTAGATGTTTAGAATGTTTTTTTTTTTAAATATTTTATTTATTTATTTGACAGAGATCACAAGTAGGCAGAGAGGCAGGCAGAGAGAGGCAGAGAGGCAGGCAGAGAGAGAGAGGCTCCCCACTGAGCAGAGAGTCTGATGCAGGGCTTGATTCCAGGACCCTGGGATCATGACCTGAGCCAAAGGCAGAGAATTTAACCCACTGAGCCACCCAGGTGCTCCTGGAATGGTTTGATAACTATCTAGCTGAACTCCTGGGACCTAATGATATTTCAGTCTGTAACTCCTCTGCTCTCTTTCTTCCTCCTCCATTTTCAGTTTTATCAGAGCCTCTAGCTGACTGAAGAGATCAGATGAGCTGGCCTAGATCAGAACTGCATAGCAGATATGCAGAATTGTGAGAAACAATAAATGCTTATTGTTTTAAGTCATCAAGTTTTGGTTTGTTATGCAGCAAAAGCTAACTGATACTGGATATCCACATGCGTAGGAATGAAATTGGACCCTGAATTCACAGGATCTATAAAAATTAACTCAAAATGGAAGACAACCTAAATGTAAATGCTAAAAGTATTAAAACTTTTAGAAATAGAAATGATGTAATCTTTGTATCCTTGGATTAGGCAATGGTTTCTTAGATATGACATCAAAAACACAAACAACATGGGGTATCTGGGTGGCTCAGTGGGGTAAGCATCCAACCCTTGGTCTCAGCTCAGATCTTGATCTCAGGGTCATGAGTTCAGGCCCACCCTGGGGTCCATGCTGGATGTGGAGCATCCTTAAAACACGCACACACAGACACACACACACACACACACACACACACACGCAACAAAAGAAAAAAATAGATAAACTTGGAATCCCCAGTATAAGGAAATGTACTTTTTCTGGGGACCATTACTGCACAGTCTAGCCCAGCCACTCATTAGTGATGTGATATTGGGCAATCACTTATCCCACTAAGCTTAATTTTCTTACATATACTACTTATATCATACAAGTCTTATAAAGGTTAATGATTATATTTTAAATTCTTTACATACATTTTAGCTTATACCATTGCCTCTAAGAAACCCACGTATTTATTCCCTAGTTTCTTCTTACTTTGCATTCTTTATAAGTTGTGTAGGTGCTACCTGTGCCTGATCTTTAGAATTGAAAAATCAAAGATACTTAGTTTATGGTTATTATAATTATTAGTTATAGTCATTATTTTTACATATTCTTGGATCACATTTATAGTTTTCTAAAATGGCTGTGTCAGGGTAATTAACAATATGTTTGATGCCTGAGTTAGGATATATCTGTGAACTGATAATACTACACATGTGTATACCCAAAATCCTTAAATCTGTAAATAATATGTAATTCATATGTATTATATATTTAATACACAAATATCATAAAATGATAACTATTTAACTCTTTCTAGCATCTTATTTACTTTTGATCATTAATTTATAGAATAGGATCAGAAATTAATATCAATTTCTATATAAATAGCAAATCCATTCAATTCATTAGTGTGAGAAGAAACTAAGACCTACATTTTAAAGACTGTGTTTTCTGTTAGAGTAGATAAAAGGGTGATGATGTTTAGAAGACCTGAGTGGGAAAGGTCGGTTTCTAAAAGCTAGTAGAGGTAAAGAGGAGCTAGATATCTCTGATAACGTTAGCAGAAACAAAGCAGTCAGAGAAAGTGCCCAACCATAAATTAAATTATAATACTTGGACCTTGGAAAGGGCTCTAGTAGGAGCAAACCATATAGAGATGGATAACTCAAGGAACCTTGTTTATCACATGGATTGATAGGAGATGTTGAGTGACATATTATATTTTTGTGTCCCTACTGTTTTGATTGAACAGCTTTATCATGGAAATTGGAATTATGGTGAGGGTGTGAGATAGTAAGTTTAGAATAATATGTTTTCTTGCCTTAAAGTTTAGGTCACTTTCATTTGGGTGCAATTGTGCCTGATATCTTGAATGTGAACTGTCTCAAGGTGAGATAGCATAGGAATGTTGCTAATTCATTTGGACATTTCACACTTTGCTGTTTCCATGCTCTGATGCTTTTCTCTTGGAGCTGGGCTAGCAAGTGATGACAACAGTGGGAGCAAGAAGAGAGAATCTTAAGCAGGCTGTACACCCAGCCCGGAGCCCAACATGGGGCTTGATCTCATAATCCTGGGACCATGATCTGAGCTGAAATCAAGAATCAGATGCTTACCCCACTGAGGCACCCAGGCACCCCAAAAAGAGTCTTTAATGAATGGCATATATGAGGGAAAAATTGGTGTAATTCTAAGTGAAAACACCTGGTAGCAACTTACCATAAAAACAGCACATCAAAGATACTTGAACATTTTCTAGTGATTCCTATTCTTTAAATTTTTATTTAAATTGGTATACACATCAGAGATGTTTCTAACATGAATATGGAGATTTTAAGTTTTAACTATTTAGAAAAAGGTATAAGTCAAGTCCCTGGAGATTCTATTGGGTCTGCTAAGTCTTTACTCTTTGAGGAAAGAAGTGACAGAATCAATGGCTTTGGGGCGCCTGTGTGGCTCAGACATTAAGAGTCTGCCTTTGGCTCAGGTCATGATCCCATGGTCCTGGGATCAAGCCCTACATTGGGCTTCCTGCTCAGTGGGAAGCCTGCTTTTCTCTCTCCCACTCCCCATGCTTGTGTTCTCTCTCTCGCCATGTCTATCTCTCTGTCAATAAATACAAATCTTTAAAATAATGAAAAAAGAATCATTGGCCTTGACTTTCAGAAGCATGACCTCCAAGTATCTGAGGGAGGTTTGCTAGAGATTTAACAATTTTGATGATATAAAAACATACCTGGAATAAGAATGAAGAGTGAACATCCTGAACACAATTACATATTACTGTTATTTTTCACAGAGAATAATGTTGAATGAGTAGGTTGTTCATGACTTCTCTCTGTATCAGTTTGGTTGAATTGCTATGGTCATGAAAGATGCCCATTTAAAGACCGTTCTTCTGTAAAGAGGCATAATGCTACCCCAAAGAGAATATTCTAGCAAGAGTTCAGTAAATTCAATGAGTGCCTAGTGAATTGCAGGAGCTATTTCTAAAGTGGCTAGAATACTGTAGCTCTAATATTGGGAAAGGTTAGACACTTCTTATCTGGCACTGACACCCGAACTACTTAATCAGCCACTAGTGAGTCATAGTAAGTTTTACAATTGTTGCATTAAAGGTTAAATGTAATTGGTTATAGTCAACTTTCTTACCCACTGCAGTAGCTCCTGCTATAACTTTAGCTATAACAGAGTCTTTCAAATTCATGATCTCAGCTCTTATTTGGTATTTCAATTGGTAATTTCATGTTGTTATGGAAAAAATGTTAATGTGTCTATAAAATTTTCTTGACAAAAAATATTACTGGGAGGGTCATAGTACAATTATCTAAATATGCCTCATTGGTATACAGTTAATTTTAGTACTTTTATTTATAAAGAATCTTTCTCTCAGGGACACAAAGTTTTTGGAGACTGAATCTTGCTGGGCTTCTCTCATTGTCCTTGGTGTTATGGTTCTGACCATGTGACCCCTGTGGATAGGATTGATTCCTGGGATTTGTCATTTGTTGCTCATGGCATTTGTAGGTTCCTCTGGATTTTTGGTCAGAAAGAGATGCTTGGTTGTTTTCTCTATTAGCTGAAGTAGGTAATGCCATTTCAGAGTCAAGAATTATTATTTTTCAGCTCTGTATAACATTGTACTGAACACTTGGGATGATATAATACAAATATAGTATCCAATACAATCTGTGCAGCAGAATCTGTGGGATGGAGTAGGAGAGGTTATGGAAGAGAACTGTATAGATTAGGGAGGTCTGCCATATATATAGTAGGTATGGCTCTTTATCATGTTAAAACATTATCAGCTTCACCCATAAGAAGTGAAATACAAGTTCAGATTACAAGAGATCTTCTTCTCATTTATCAACTTGGCAAAGATAAAATGTTTGGATTAGTGTTTGTAAGGGTGTATAATCAGGCACCCCTTTACATTGCTCATGATGGTTTAAATTGCTTAATTTTTTTCCATAAAATGTAAAAAGAGCTAACAAAATGAAAACTGCAAGAATCTTTGGAAATAACAGTATGCCTTCTAGGAATATATTCTACGGGTAACTGCACAAATACATGTAGTGATAGATATTGCAGCACTAGTTGAAATGATAAAAAATCAGAAACCACTAAATGACCATCAGCAGAGCATTTGTTAAGTAAATTATTGTGCATCTATTTTATGTAACAGTATTCAGTTGTGTTAAATGAAAAGAAACAACTCTATGGGGACTGACGTGTACCACCTCTGGTGATACATTTTAAGTGAGGAAAGTGGTCAAGGTCTAGAACAGTATGGTTAGGCTGAAATCACTGATATTACAATATTTATTTCTGAGTATCTTTAGAATTTCTCTGGATGAATAAGAAATAGATAAGAGTTTGTATTCAGAGGGGAATTGTGTGACTGGGGAACAAGGTGGATTAGATTACTCTTCAGCAAATATCACTCCCATGCCCTCTCTCCTTTCATATGTCCTGCCCTAGTGCCTAGGTCTTGGCCACATAACTTGCTTTGGTGACAGAATACAGCAGATGTAACACAAGCATGTGTTAGGCAGTTCTAGCCTAGCCAATGTGCTTCTGTGATTGCCATGAGAATAAAAACCTTGGTAGCCACTATCTCTTCAGCCTATGGCCCTGAATGACATGTGTGGATTATTCTCAAGCTTAACCCAAAGCCTAGAACCAAGGCTACACAGCCCACAGTCTGAAGCAGAGGTACCCCTGCCAATCTGTAGGACTGTAAGTGAGAGAAATCAATGCTTACTGATGTAAGCCACTGAGTTCTGGGGTGGTTTGTCATATGGCATTATTGTAGCAATAGCCAATTAATATAGCTGTAGACTTACTTGTTATGTATAGCTCTTTGTGCTTTTAAATGTTATATAATATATATCTCTTACCCATTCAAAAAGTACATTAAAGTAATTTGTTAACCTCTATCTCTCAAAACCAACCAAAAATGCACAGAAAACAAGAAACAGCATATGATTGAACAATGCAGAAGCCCATGCTTCAATTATATTTGAGTTGTTCAGCTGACATGGTTATTTGTGGTTGAGGTTCCTCCTTTCATATTTAATCTGGCCATCCACTGAGGCACCAGTTGGTTTTATAAAGAGAACCTATTGAAGTGAAAAAAATGTGTTGGCATACAGAGAAGGACTAATATTTTTGTCTAGGAGATGAGATACTGATGGATGATTTAAAGATTTTATTTATTTATTTGAAAGAGAGAGAGAGAGAGATCACAAATAATCAAAGAGGCAGGCAGAGAGAGAGGGAAGCAGGCTTCCCACTGAGGAGAAAGCCCAATGCAGGGGCTCCATCCCAGGACCCTGAGACCATGACCTGAGCCAAAAGCAGAGGCTTAACCCACTGAGCCACCCAGATGCCCCCTGATGGATGATTTAATCGATTTTAAATATATTTTTTAGTTTTATGCTGACCTAATTTCAGGGTCCCTGAATTGAAGCAGAAATGTTTCAGCAGTATTTTGTTTAAATCTTTATAAAGAGGATTATACTGGAATACTTAGATATTTAATAAGAAATGTGAAAGTGTCAAACAGGAATGCATTTCTCATAGATAGAGAAGATGGTAGACAAATGACTTTGTTTTGAGATTATATCATCTCAGTGAATCTGGAATTCTAACTCAGTTATTACATAAAACCAGACTGAAGGTGACTTGCCATGGTGTAGTTTTGGAAAGGACTGTATCAACCAAGGCCATTTGTGTTAACTGGAACCTCTTTGAGAAAACTGGTCATGTATTTACTTTATGAGTTATTCAGTGAATGTTGGGGTCAACAGAATAACAAAGCCAGGAAAAGTACTATGTCCATCATAAATACTTTATCAGATCAGCACTCTTAGGGTCTGATTGTATGACACAGAGACACAGAGTAGGCAGTGGGGACAAACATAAGAATCCCTCAGATAGAAAATACCATGACAGAACAGAGTAGGGAGTGGAGGGAACACAAGTAGTATGAGCAGGAGTTGGATCATCTTTACAGACTAGGGATCATTGTTGGTCTGCTGTAGAGTGACCAAAATGTGTCCCAGGCACTGTATGTGTCTTGAATTCTGAATGATAGTTTTAAGGAGGGCTTCAGTTCTCTTTTGGCTAGGTTCTGAGATGGCATCTGTTTTTCCTGTCTTCTTTGCACATTCTAACAAATGCATGAGCCTCTCTCTGTTCTTAGAACAACCTGAAAAAGTCCAACTGACATAAGTCAATCTCAAAGCTTCTACTTACCTTCAGATAGAGGAAAAACTGTTTCATAGCAACGGACTGTATCACTAACCCTATAAATGGCACTTTAATTTGAATAAATCAAGACTCTAAACATGACTTCATGGAAATGTATCATCACTATTGGTAAAGGGAAAAATAAATGCCCTTGAATATATAGGTCAGTAATTGGTTTTCTTATTAGTGTGTTAGTTGTACATTCATATAAACATGAGGTTCATAATGCTCTATAATTTAAAGTCTTACTCCCTGGGAATAAGCTCTTGAAATGATGAAACAACACATGAAAATTAGAGAATTCTGTTTGTCTAGTTATTTTCATAATACACAAATTCCTTCTATTCCAATTTCTCTACAAAGCAGAGATAAAAGTTAGAGTTGTCTATTAATGGATGCAAATTAAATTTAAAGTGGAATGGATATTATCCCAATGATTTAGTTGTAAATATTAAATATCCTCCTATCATATTCTCCTTATAAGCTCACTGATATCTCTGCAAATTTTTCAGTAGAAATGAGGCTTCAACTACCACTAATAAGATGAGGATTGATGTGGTCAATTTGCTCTGACCATCCTCAAATTGATGAATGTTAAAAATCTTATTCTGCTCACTAGTCCACAAGGACTCTTCTACAATAAATGCTGTAAAAGCTGTAAGCAAGTAGTTTCTGAAAAGCATTTGGCTGTATTCCTATTCATCAAAACACTGAACTCATCATACCATGAAACAATTAGTCAGACTATGAATTAACTAAGAAGCTTTACTCCTACATTACTGTGTTTAATTCCTGAAATCAGTTCTAAAAGAGTAAGAGACCCATTATCCTGGATCCAAGAATAAATGGGCCCTTGGACTTTTTTTCCCCCCTCCATCAGGCATCTACTTTTAAAGCAATAATCTCAGCTACTTCACTTTAAATCTCTAGTGGCATCATTTTTGTCTTAAGAAGAAAACCATCATTTGAAGGAAGAGTAAAACCTCTCACTGGAAGCATATTATGGATAATAAACAGATCAGCATGTGATTATGATGTAGTTATGGAAAATGTGAAATACCAGGGGATGATTTCAAAGCATTTGTTTTTTTATGTTAAAAGTTTTTATAATTCAACATTTCAATATAAAGAAAGATGTTTCTGTTGATAAATTCTATTTCTAGAAGGGGAAGGTAATATTAAACATGTAATTCTTCACAAATATTTAAAATATAGGACTAGTTCGCTATATTATGTTCCAATAGAACTTTTTTGCAGTTTATATCATAATTATGGTATACATAAACTACCATTAATTTTTTCAAATATTAACTGATCCCAACCAACCAAATGAAAAAAGAGGTCTGTCAGAGAAATCTTCTGAGTAACAGAGAAAACTAATAAAGGATTCTGCATGGGAAGTTCAGAGGATAATAGCTGAGTTAATTACTTGTTAATTAATAGCTGAGTTACTTACTTATATTCTCCCCAGTAGTGTTTTCACCTCACATAATTCATATTTTATTATAAAGATAAAAGTTTATGTAACAGGCTTCCAGTTATGAAATTAATAAATCACAGGAATAAAAGACACAGAATAGGGAATATAGTCAGTGGTATTGTAATAGTGTTGTATGGAGAGAGATGGTAGCTACACTTTTGCTACTTGTGGTAGCAAAAGTTATAGGAAGTTGAGTCACTTTGTTGTACACTTGAAACTAATATAACATTGTTTGTTAATTATACTCAAAAAAATCAAAGTTGCATATTACTTCTTTTCTCATTTAAAAATAGCTGATGGACAGCAGGTTTTTTGAAATGAGTGGTAATGTATTCATGTTCTTCTCCTAGTATATTTGGGTCATAGAAATGTCCAACATTGTAACTCAGTTATTGGGGGAACATGTCTTACAGAGGTGTCCTGTTTGAAAGTGGGACAAGAAAGGATGCCTAGAAATTGCCCTTATGGTGGAGAGAGACTTATTTAGAGGGACCAAGTTCTAAAGAAGTCTGTATTACATAGAACTTGTTTGGGCCACATTCAAATTGTTGCTATGAAGGACTTTCTAAAAGGAGAATAAATTTTCCTATCTCTGTTTTCCTATTTCCTTCATCTCAAGTGAAAGTATCCTCTGGTTCCTATATTGACTCCTAGTAACTCATATATCTTTTGTGCCTCTCCTCCTTGTTTCAAAAGATGAGCTGTTCCTTCACCAGCACTCTAGAATCTAAATAGAATCTCAGCCTATCTCTTCTGAAGTATTCACCAAAAATCACCTTTTCTCTAATATATATGTAATCTCTCTCTTAGTTATTTCCTCTCTAAGTGTATGTGGCAGACACTATTGGCTGCATACCAATGATCTTGTCTTCCCTCTTTCTTTTTTGCTGGTTGTGCCATTCCCCCATCATAAAGGCTCAAGGGGCCCAAATACCCCATTTCCTAGACTCTTACATAGTAGAGGGAAAGGTAGAGGAAATGTTGACAGACTTTTTACAAAAGACAGTCTTACAAGAGAGTGATATGTGAAGAAAAATTGCCCTTCCTTCCCTTCCTCCTTACTTTGAATGCTGACTTATGAGGACATGATGCTTGGAGCCACAGTAGTCATCTTTGTAATAGCATTGGAAAAACATGGAGGGCAAAATGAAAAATGGCATCTGGGAACAGCTGAGAGTCAAGGGACCTTGATGACATTATTGAGCTATTGAACAAACACTGAGATCAATTATCTCTGGTCTTTCTTTGTAAGAAAAGTAAACCTACTGTCTAAGCAGTATGAAGTCTAATATTCAATTAAGCATATCAGAAAGCATTCTAACTGACTTTGATTTAAGGTAGCTCCCTTAGTTGGATAATCCAATATTTTTGGTTATTTTATCCTTTCTTCTTCTTGTGATTAAGAGCAAATGTGATGGCTGGATCACAGCAAAAATTTGGGTCCATAAAGTGACATGGAAAATGAAAACCATGTATTAATTAAAATAAAGTTGAAAAATATAAAGAACCTGCTATGACCATACCAATGATGATTATAACAATTCTTGGCCAACCTTGAAACTTCTTTTACATGGCAGAGAAATAAGGTTCTATCTTTTTTATTTTTAATTTATTTTTTATTTATTTTCAGCATAACAGTATTCATTATTTTTGCACCACACCCAGTGTTCCATGCTTTTTTTAAAAAAAAGATTTTATTTATTTATTTGACAGACAGAGATCACAAGTAGGCAGAGAGGCAGGCAGAGAGAGAGGAGGAAGCAGGCTCCCTGCTGAGCAGAGAGCCCAATGTGGAGCTCAATCCCAGGACCCTGAGATCATGACCTGAGCTGAAGGCAGAGGCTTAAACCACTGAGCCACCCAGGTGCCCCAAGGTTCTATCTTATTTAGACTACTGTTTTTGTTTTGCTTTATTTTTTGTTATGAGTGCCTAAAAGGAATCCTGCTACATGTAACATGCAATTATAAGGAGACATGAATAAAATATTTTGCTGGGGCGCATGGGTGTCTCAGTGAGTTAAAGCCTCTGCCTTCAGCTCAGGTCATGATCCCAGGGTCCTGGGATTGAGCCCCACATTGGGCTCTCTGCTCAGCAGGGAGCCTGCTTCCTCTTCTCTCTCTGCCTGCCTCTCTGCCTACTTGTGATCTCTGTCTGTCAAATAAATAAATAAAATCTTTAAAAAAATATTTTGCTGGATGTTTTTGGATGAAAAGTTATATACATTTAAATTTGTTATAGTTACCAATCATTATACAAAAAAGTATAAATTTATAATTCTACCAAATTTGTGATCTCCCTACAACTTCATGAATCCTAGTTATTATCAGAGTCCTGAAAGATTTGTCATGATTGAGCACTGAGTAATGCATAGAATTCTTGAATCATAATAATGTACACCTGAAACTAATATAACACTGTATAGTCATTATATGGGAATTAATGTAAAAACTTAATAAAAATTGAACACAGGTAAAAAATGATTTGTTATCTATTTTTAAATGCTCCTTGTTGTTGTGATTTGCATTTGAAAAACTGAGAAAAGTTAAGCATTTCTTCGTGTTTTCCTAGACCATTTGTCTTTTTTCCCCTGTGAATTCCCATGATAATTTCTTTTTTCCATATTTTATTATTGTCTTTTCTTATCATATTGATTTAAATTATATTAACAGAATTTATACTTAGCTTGTCATGTATGTTGCTGTATTTTTAGTTTTTTTGTGTCAGTTATCCTTTTTGTTTTAGTTTGTTTAAGTTTTTATTTTAATTGCAGTTAGTTAACATACAGTGTAATAGTTTCAGGTGTATAATATAGTGATTCAGTATTTCCATACATCACCCTGTGCTCATCTCCCATTTGACCCATCCCCCTACCTCCCACTCTTCTGGTAACTTTTAGTTTGTTCTCTGTGATTGAGTCTCTTTCTTGGTTTGCCTCTCTCTCTCTCTTTATCCCTTTGCTTGTTTGTTGTATTTCTTAAATTCCACATATGAGTGAAATCATATGATATTTGTCTTTCTCTGACTGACTGACTTTGTTTAGCATTATACTCTCTAGCTCTACCCATGTCATCACAAATGGCTAGATTTCATTCTTTTTTATTGCTGAATAATATTCCAAAACACACACACACACACACACCTTTTTTATCCATTAATCACTTAATGGACATTTGGGCTCCTTCTGTATCTTGGCTATTGCAAATAATGCCGCTCCAAGCATAGGGGTGCATGTATCCCTTGCAGTCAGTGTTTCTGTAGTCTTTGGATTCTTTAAGTAAATACCTAGTATTGTGATTGCTGGATCATAAGGTTGTTCTATTTTCAAATTTTTGAAGAACCTCCATACTGTTTACCACAGTGGCTGCACCATATTGCATTCCCACGAGCAGTGCACAGCTTCTCCTTTTTCTCCGCATCCTCTCCAATACCCGATATTTTTGGTGTCATTGATTTGAGCCATTCTGATAGGTTTGAGGTGAGATCTCATTGTAGTTTGATTTGCATTTCCCTGATGAAGAGTGATGATGAGCATATTTTCATGTGCCTGTTGGCCATCTCTATGCCTTCTTTGTAAAAACATCAGTCCATGTCTTTTTGCCCATTTTTAAACTGGATTATTTCTTTTTGGGATATTGCATTTTATAATTCCTTTAAGTATTTTGGATATTAACATTTATCAGATATGTCATTTGTAAATATCTTCTCCCATTCCATAGGTTGCCATTTAGTTGTGTTCATTGTTTCCTTTAATGCAGAAGCTTTTCATTTTGATGTATTCCCCATAATTTGCTTTTGCTTTTGTTTCTCTTGCTTAGGTGACAGATCTGGAAATAAGTTCCTATGTGCAATGTCAAAGCAATTACTCCCTGTGTTCTCTTCTAGGATATTTATGGTTTCAGGTCTCACATGTAGGTCTTTTCCATCTTGAATTTATTTTTGTATGTGATGTAAGAGTGGTCCAGTTTATTTTGCATGTTGCTGTCTACTTTTCCCAACACCATTTGTTGAAGAGACTGTCCCTTTCCCATTGGGTATTCTTTCCTGCTCTGTTTAAAATGAATTGGCTGTATAGTTATGGGTTCATTCTGGGTTTTCCTGTTCTGTTCCATGGATCTATGAGCCTGTTTTTGTGCCATTATCATACTGTGTTGATCACTACAGCTTTGTAATGTAACTTGAAGTCCAGAATTGTGATGCCTCCAGCTTTGCTTTTGTTTTTCAAGATGGCTTTGGTTATTTGGGGTCTTTTGTGATTGCATGCAAATTCGGATTTGGCTCTACTTTTGTGAAAAATGCTATTGGTATTTTGATAGGGATTACATTAAATGTGTAGACTGCTTTGGGTAGTATGGACATTTCAACAATATTTGTTCTTCTGATCCATGAACATGGAGTGTCTTCCCATTTCTTTGTATCATCTTCAATTTCTTTCATCAGTGTTTTAGAGTTTTCACATTACAGGTCTTCAACTTCTTTGATTAGGTTTATTCCTAGGTATCTTATTATCTTTGGTGTAATTATAAATGGGATTGTTCTCTTAATTTCTCTTTCTGCTACTTCATTATTGGTGTATAGAAATGCAACACATTTCTGTACATTGAGTTTGTATCCTGTGGCTTTACTCAATTTGTATATCAGTTTTAGCAATTTTAGGGTGGAGTCTCTCAGGTTTTCCAAACAGAGTATCATGTTATCTGCAAATAGTGACAGTTGTACTTCTTCCTTAGCGGTTTGGATTTCTTTTTGTTGTCTGATTGCTGTGGCTAGGTCTTCCAGTACTGTGTTGAATAAAAGCTGTGAGAGTGGTATCTTTGTCTTGTTCCTGACTTTAGGGGAAAAGCCCTCAGTTTTTTCCTATTGAGGATGATGTTAACTGTTGGTTTTTCACAGGTGACCTTTATTATCTTGCAGTATGCTCCCTCTAAACCTGCTTTGTTGAGGATTTTTTAAAAGATTTTATTTATTTGCTTATCTGACAGAGAGAGAGACACACACAGTGAGAGACACAGTGAGAGACACAGTAAGAGAGGGAACACAAGCAGGGAGAGTGGGAGAGGAAGAATCAGACTTCCTGCCAAGCAAGGAGCCATGTGTGGGGCTCGATCCCAGAAGTTTGGCATCATGACCTGAGCCGAAGGCAGATGCTTAATGACTGAGCCACCCAGGCGCCCCTGTTGAGGATTTTTATCCTGAATGGATGTTGTAGTTTGCCAAATGCTTTTTCTGTGTCTACTGAAATGATCATATGGTTCTTACCCTTTCTTTTATGGATGTGATGTCTCACATTGATTAACGAATATCTCCTTATAACCCAGGAAAAAAATCCCATGTGATCATGGTAAATGATGTTTTTAATACATTGTTGAATTCAGTTTCCTAGCATTTTATTGAGAATTTTTGCATCTATTTACATCAGACATATTGGCTAGTAATTTACTCTTTTTAGTGCTGCCTTTATCTGATTTTGGTATCAGAGTAATGCTGGCCTCAGAGTGAATTTGTAAGTTTTCCTTACTTTTCTATTTTTTTTTTTTGCTCTAGTTTATGAAGAATAAGTATTACTTCTTTAAATATTTGGTAGGATTCACCTGTAAGGCCATCTCATCCTAGACTTTTGTTTGTTGGGAATTTTTTGATTGCTGACTGAATTTCTTGGCTGGTTATTAGTCTTTTCAAACTTTTTTTCTTCCTGTTTCAATTTTCATAATTTATATGTTTCTAGGAAATTATCCATTTCTCCTAGGTTGTCCAATTTGTTGGCATATAGTTTTTCATAATATTCTCTTATGATTGTATTTTTCTGGTGCTGGTTGTTAATTCTCATTTGTGATTTTATTTATTTGAGTTTTTCTCATTTTTCCTTGTTAAATCCAAGTAGAGGTTCATTAATTTTATTGAATTTTTTCAAAGAACCTGCTCCTGGTTTCATCTCCTGGTTTCATTAATCTGTTGTACTCTTTTGTTTTGTTTTGTTTTGTTTTAGTATCTATATTATTTATTTCTTTTTAAATGTATTATTTATTTCTGCTCTAGTCTTTATTATTTTCTTCCTTTTGTTTTAAGTTTGTTTGTTGTTCTAGTACTTTAGGTGCAAGATTAGGTTTTTTATTTGAGATTTTTCTTTCTTCTTGAGGCAGGTCTGTATTGCTATAAGCTTCCCTCTTAGGGCTGCTTTTGCTGCATCCTAGAAGTTTTGGACTGTTGTGTGTTATTTTCATTTGTTTCCATGTACTTTTAAATTTTTCTCTTATTTTCTTGTTCCACCACTTATTGTTTAGCAGCATGTTGTTTAACCTCCATGTATTTGTTCTATTTTCAGGTTTTTTCTTGTAGTTGACATCTATTTTCATAGCTCTGTGATAAGAAAATATGCATGGTATGATTTTGATCTTCTTGAATTTGTTGAGGTTTCTATTGTGGGCTAGTATGTGATCTATGTTAGAAAATGTTCTGTATGTATTTGTAAAGAATGTGCATTCTGCTGTTTGAAGATGGTATGTTCTGAATATATCTGTTAAGTTCATCTGGCCCATTGTGTCACTCAAAGCCATTGTTTCCTTGTTGATTTTCTGTTTAGGTGATCTGTCTGTTGATGTAAGTGGGGTATTAAAGTCCCCTACTATTATTGTATTATTATAGATTAGTTCTTTTATGTTTATTCTTAAGGTTTTTTAATGTATTTGAGTGCTTTTATGTTGGGTGCATAAATATTTACAATTATAATCTTTTTGTTGGATTGTCCCTTTTATTATTATATAACATCCTTCTTTGTCTCTTATTAAAATTTTTCTTTTAAAGTACATTTTGTTCAAAATAAGTACTGCTACTCCAGCTTTATTTTGATATCCATGTGTATGACAAATATTTCTCCATCCCCTTACTATCAATCTGCAGTTGTCTTCAGGATTAAAATAAGTCTCTTATAGGCAGCATATAAATGGGTCTTGCTTTTTTTTTTCATCCATTCTGTTACCCTATGTCTTTAACCAGAATGCTTAGAACATTTACATTCAAAGTAATTAATGAAAGATATGTATCTACTGCCATTTTATTACTTATATTATAGCTGTTTCTTAAGATTTTCTCAGACCCTTTCTTACTTTTTTTCATGTTTAGCTAATTTCTGTAGTGATATATTTGGATTTCTTTCTCTTTATTCTTTGTATATCTATTAGTTGCTTTTTATATATGGTTACAATTAGGTTTGTATATAAAATCTTCTGCATATAGCAGTCTATCTTAAGTTGATGGTTCTTTAGGTTTGAACCCATTCTTCTTTTCTCCCCACATTTTACGTATGTTATTATATTTTATATCCTTTTTTTGAGAGTTTCCTGATTTTTTTTGTAGAATTATTCATTTTTACTGCTTTTGTGTTTCCTTGCTACATTCAAGGAGTCCCTTTTAATATTTCTTGCAGAGCTGGTTTAGTGGTCATGAACTCCTTGAGTTTTTTTGTTTTTGTTCGTTTGTTTGTTTGTTTTGGTCTGAGAAACTCTTTATCTCTCCTTCTATTCTGAATTTAGCCTTGCTGGATAGAATATTCTTGGTTACAGAATTTTCTCATTTAGTTCTTTGAATATATCATGTTCTTTGAATATATCTGGCTTGCAAAATTACTGTTGAAAAATTTCCTGCTAGCCTTATGGGTTTTCCCTTGTAAGTTAATGACTTATTTTGTCTTGCTTCTTTTAAGGTTTTTCCTGTATCATTATATTTTGCAAATTTAATTAAAATAAATTTTTATGTGGGTCTGCTTTTTTTTTTTTAATTTTGCTGGGGGTTCTCTGTGCCTCCTGGATCTGGAAATCTGTTCTTTTCCCAGATAAAGGACATTTTCAGCTATTATTTTTCAAAGAAATTTTCTGTTCCCTTTTATCTCTTTTCTTCTGGAACTCCTATAATACAAATTTTATTATGTTTAATGAAGTCACTGAGTGCCCAAAGTCTATTCTTATTTTGCATATTTTTTCTCTCTTTTGTTCATTTTGATTGCTTTCCACTATTCTGTCTTCTAGGTCACTAATTCATTCCTCTACTTCTTCCATCCTGCTGTTCATTCCAGCAATCATGTTTCTGATATCATTTACTGAGCCCTTTATCTCTGCTATATTATTCCTTATCTCTGTGTTAAGGGTCTTATCTATGTCTTCACTCTTTTCTCAAGTCCAATGGTGACTATCCTTATAATTATTGCTTTAAATTCTCTATCATGCATGTTATCTATAACTGTTCCATTTAGATCTCTGGCAGTGGCCTTGTCCTCTTCTTTCATTTGGGGTAAATTTCACTGTATCCTCATTTTGTCTGTCCCTCTGTGTCTATTTCTCTGTGTTAAAAAGGTGGCTGTGTCTTCTGCTCTTGAAAGTAGTGAGTTTATGAAGAGGAGGTTCTGGAGTGCCCTGCAGTGCAGTGTCCCCTGTTCATCAGAGCCTGCCACTTCAGGAGAACTTCCTGTGTGTTGCTTACACACTGCTGAGTCCCTTTTCCTTTCAGTAGAGTTCTCTGGACTAACTCTCTGCCTGTTGTGGGCTGTGCTCGCTCTCTGTTGTTAGTGGGACACAGGCTGGTGAGCCCTGAGTGTGTGTGACTCCCGGTAGGATCACTGTTAGGAAATTTTCACTGGCCACTTGTCCTATGTTGAATCCCCTGAAGTACTTCAGTAGCTGTGGGCTCTATGCAGCTACAGCATGGCCCAGGGCTTGGTGCAGCCCATGAGGATAACTAGGTGTGGCTGGCCCCAGGGCATGTTAGTAGCTGGGGGTGCACAGCTGGGCACAGTGTGGAGTATGCACAAGATGCCCTGTGGCAACTGTGCACCCATGGCTGTGTGGGACACCTGTGCAGCTTTAGCAGCTTTAACAAAATTTTCCCTGAGCCCAGGGCCAAGGCCTTCAGTCTTGGCGTGGGTAGGTCCTCAGGAGAACTCATGGGTGTGGCACACTGCTGGAGGGTTAGGTAACAAGTATCTGTGCAGTCCCATCTCCCACAGGTAGCTCTGAGTTTAGACTTGGAGTGGGAGAGAAAAACAGTGCCTGCCAGCTCCTCATTTTCAAAGAAGTTCCCAACATGTTCCAAAATCAGTATGAACAGATCTGTCTCCTGTTTGCTCCACATCTTGTGTAAACCACCATTTGTATGTTGCCTCTGCATGTGGGTTGCCATGTCTTTGAGGGTGACAGTCCATCCATCCCTGGCCTTCCCAGCTGTCCTAAGGCTGAAACAGCTGACTTTTAAAGCTCCAGGTTCCAAGTCCCACCAGTTTTACAAACTCATGGAATTCGGCCCCTCTGGTTTTTAAAATCAAACTTCATGGGTATTATATCCCCCATGTGAGCTTCTTGGTGCAAGGGCCTGTTTCTCTGTCCTCTCCACACCTGCAGCTCCCTCCATCCTGTGGGCAGCCTCCCTCCACATTTTTTTACTTTCCCAACCTTTCAGTTGTAGCCTCTTCTCTATATTTAGTTGTGGAGTTTATTCTGCCACTCTTGGGATTACTCTCTGGTTTATTGACATGGATATGGATGATATCTAGTTGAAAATGTGGAATGATGAGCTCAGGGTCCTCCTACTCCACCATCCTCCCCAAATCCCTTTGTTATCCTTTTTGATGCCTCTTTGTGTCATGGAGATCTAGCAAATATTTATTTAGTAAATTATCAGTCTGTATCCTTATGGCTTCCAGGGTTTGCACCTTAACTGGAAAGACTTTCCTCATTCCACTATTTTATAATTATTTATGCATGTACATGTATAATAGAATTATAAAAGCTACTCATGTATTTCTACTACTTTGTATGGTTTTTACTTTTAATATTTTGCCATATTTCAAATTTATTTTGAAGTGTTGCATGAGGGGTACAGCAGCTTTTTTCCCCAATAGATTAGTTGTTCTAATACCATTTACTGAAAAATTAATCCTTTTTGCACAAACTGAATTGCTGATATCATATTTAAATTTCATGGATTTTTCTAGAGAGTAGCACATACCTGGCATAAAGTAAATATTCAATATATATTCAGTAAGTAAATAAAGGAATTGTGAAAGTACCCTCAGAAATCCTGTTAGCTTAATTCAGGTTACATTGCATCTATGGATGAATACAGAAAGAACTTATATGGTACAAAAAATAGAATTTTCTAATTAAAAATCATAGTGTGTATTTTAGTTTGTTTATATTTTTATGCTGTATTGTTTTACTATTTAATCAATTTTATAGAGATTATTTCCACTTTTTAAAAGTTGATGTCTCCCATTTTTCCTTTCTTATTATTTTCTTTTGATATATTTATACTCTTTACCTTCTTCTGGCCCTATGTCCTATTTATGTTAAATATACTCTGATCTGTAAGCTCTTGCTATATATCCCATCCATGAGGATTATGTCAGTTTGAGACACTTGCATTGCCTTACAGTACTGGTTGTGTAACTAAGGTAATGAGTAGACACACTCTTTGTCAAATGTAACCTAACTTTATGAATGATTTGCAAATGAAATGTGGATTTTTTAGAAAAGTTCTGACTCATGGGATCTGCTTTGTCTTTTTCTTCAAAATTTTGTACCTGAATAAGAAATTGGTTGTTGAATACCTGCTATTTTTTTTAATTTTTTTTATTAAAATATGTATTATTTGCCCCAGGGGTGCAGGTCTGTGAATTGTCAGGCTTACACATTTCACAGCACTCATCATATCACATACCCTTCCTAACATAACCACTCTCTCCATATCCCCCTCTCCCCAGCAACCCTCAGTTTGTTTTGTGAGATTAAGAGTCTTTTATGGTTTGTCTGCCTCCTGATCCCATCTTGTTTCATTTTTTCCTTCCCTACCCCCACCAAGCCCCTTACTCTGCCTCTCAAATTCCTATCAGAGAGATCATATGATAATTGTCTTTCTCTGATTGACTTATTTCGCTCAGCATAATACCCTCTAGTTGATAGTGTGATTGCTGGTTGGTTTAGGAGAGCTGGGAAATACAATAGAGTTGTATGAAGTTTTATCTCTTCAAACACATTATAGGCTTATTTTGGAGACTAGATAGAAACTCACAAAGTGGAAATAATAGAATTGACTCAAGTAACAAGATATGTTCAGCAGACTAAGTACTTGTAGAGCAGTGATTTTTAAACTATCTTTGGGGTCACAGATTTCTTTGTGATGATAACTACAGGCACTTTCCCTAGAAAAGAGTGAGAGCATTAAAGTAAGTAGGATATTAAATTTAATCATATGTACCAGTCAAGATTCTCAGGAGAAACAGATTTCATTCTGAAAGTTTAAGATACTTCAATAGAAGAGCAATTTATGAAGGAATAGGCAGATTTGGAGGGACCAAAGCTAAAGGGAAATATTGAGATATCCAAAGAGTAGCAGCGTCAGAAATTAATTATTATTGTTATGCTCCCTCAAGGGAGCTAATGGGAGGCCTCTGAACTCTGGATCGTGGAGGAAGGGCTCTCTGATGGGAGGGCTGCAGCTGTTGCCAGAGCTTCAGCACTGAGCTAAACAGAGTAGGGAAGAAGTACCTAGATTTTTCCCTCCTCCCAAACTCCAATATTTCTCCAATGGGAAGCTAGTCAATAAAGAGGCCCAGCGATGCAGTCCATGGGAATCAGTCTTCTTGGTAACAAAATAGGAAAGACAAGGGTGAAGAAGGTACCTAGTCTGGGAAGGAGCACAGCAAACAGAAACAAACCAGCATAGTATTCTTTAGGATGTTGCCTTCTTCTGCAGCCCAAATACTTGTAAAGTGACATAAAACTACTTAAATATTGAAATTACATTGTAAATAATGTCTTTTTGCTTTATTTATCTTTTCTACAATGAATTTCTTTGTTTTCTGGTTTGTGATTGGACTGATGGTGAGGGCAGAAAAGCTAATCCTAGTAGAGACATAAGAGAATAAAGGGGAAAACAGTTTTGGATATTAAATGATTTACTTTTGCCCCTTATTTGGGTTATAAAATGAAGTTCACACTCAAGTTTACAAAACTTGGAATTTTTATTTCTAATTTTTTCTTGCCAGTACCTATGCTTTAGGCAGGGTATGCTCCACGAGTGTGCAACCTGGGCAGTTGTTCAGGGCCCTGTGCTCAGAAGGGTCCCATGTTTGTGCAATGCTCTATTGTCACTGTCTTTGAATTCTTATTAATTTTTGTTGTTGCTGCATATAACTGTAGTTTATTCACTTTTCTTGATAAGTAGTATTTCATATTATAATCATACCACAATTTATCATTATACTGTTGAAGAGCATTTGGGTTGTTTCCAGTTTTTAGCTGTTGTGTATAACACTGCCATGCATAAACATTCTTGTGCATAACCTTTAAAAAACTCTTATTGTTAAAGTATGGTTGATCTACAATATACTGTTAGATCTGGATGTGCAATACAGTGAGATGGCAAGTCTACACATTACTCAATGCTTACCACAATAGGTGTAGTCACCATAGGCCACCATATAATGTTATAATATTTATCAACTATATTCCTTATGCTGTATTTTTCATTTCCATGACTTATTTACTTTATAATTGGAAGCTTGTACCTCTTAGTCCCCTTTACCTATTTCACCTATGACTTCATTCCCCCAACCAGCCTCCAATTTATTCTTTATATTTATGAGTCTCTTTTTGTTTGTTCATTTGTTTTGTTTTTTAGATTCTACATATAAATAAAATCATATGGTATTTCTTTTTTCCATCTGATCTGACTTGTTTCATGTAACGTTATACCCTTTGGATTCTTCCATGTTGTTGCACATGGCATGATTGCATCCTTTTTTATGGCCAAGTAATAGTCCATCATATGTATATACCACCTCATCTTTATCCATTCATCTATCAATGGATATTTGGGTTGCTTCCATATTTAGTTATTATAAATTATGCTCAATAAATGTAGAGGTGAGTATATCTTTTTGAAATAGTGTTTTTGTTTTCTTTGGGTACATACTCAATAATAGAATTACTAGATTCTATGGTATTTCTATTTTTAATTTTTTGAGGAACTTCTGTATGGTTTTCCACAGTGGTTATAGCAATTTACATTCCCACCAACAGTGTATGAGTGTTGAATTTTCTACACATCCTTGTCAATACTTTTTATTTCTTGTCTTGTTATTGTGACTGGTTTGAGGTGATAGCTCATGGTTTTATTTCCCTGGTGATTAGTGATCATCTTTTCATGTGCCTATTGGCCATCTGTAAGTTTTCTTTAGAAAAACATCTATTTGAGTTCTCTGCTCATTTTCTTTTTTTTATTTTGATAGAGATTACATTGAATCTACAGATTGCTTTGGATAGTGTGGAACTTTTTTTTTTCCATCAAATTGGTCTACTTTCTTTCTTTTATTTTATTTTCTTTTTTCACTGAAAAAATTGTATGGACATCTTAACAATATCAATTCTTCCATTCCATGAGCATTTGATTATGTCATCTTTAATTTCTTTCATCAGTGTCTTATAGTTCTCAGGATGTAGGTCTTTCTCCTCCCTGTTTAAGTTTATTCCTAGGTATTTTATTCTTTTTGGTGTAATTGTAAGTGGGATTGTTCTCTTAATTTCCCTTTCTGCTGATTTGTTAATATATAAAAATGCAACAGATTGCTGTGTATTAATTTTGTATGCTGCAATGTAACTGAATTCATTTATTACTTCTAACAGATTTTTTCTGGTGGACTTTTTAGGGTTTTGACTCAAACATTTGGTCCATCTAAATTTAAGTTATTGATAGATATCTACTTATTAACATTTTACTGTTTTCTGGTTGTTTTTGCAGTTCTTCTCTGTTCCTTTATTCTTCTCTTACTTTCTTCTCTTGTGGTTTGATGGCTTTATTTAGTATTATGCTTATATTCCTTTATCTTAATTTTTTGTGTATCTATTATAGTTCTGGGTTTGTGGTTACCATGGGGTTCATATATGGCTTCCTATGTGTATGGCAGTCTAAGTTGATGGTCACTTAAGTTCAAACACACTCTAAAAACACTACATTTTTACTACCCCCTCCATTTTATGTATATGATGTTATATTTTACATTTTTTAATTTTGTTTATCTCTGGATGAGTTTTTATATATATAATTGACTTTACTACTTTTGTGTTTTAACCCCCATATGGGATTTATGAGATTAATCTGCTGCCTTTACTATATGTTTGCTTTTACCATTGAAATTTTTTCCTTTCATTATTTTCTTACTTCTAGTTATGACCTTTACTTTTCATTTAAATAATTCCCTTTAGCATTTCTTATAAGGTTGGTTTAGCAGTAATGAACTCCTTTAACTTTTGCTTATCTGGGGAACTATTTCTCCTTCAATTCTGAATAAAAACCTTCTCAGGTAGAGTATTCTTGGTTGTAGGTTTTTTTCCTTTCAGCACTTTGACTATATCAGGTCACTATCTTCTGGCCTGCAATGTTTCTGCTGAAAAATCAGCTGATAGCCTTATGGGATTTCTCTTGTATGTAAGTGTTTGCTTTTCCTCTCCTACTTCTAAGATTCTCTCTTTATCTAACTTTTGCTATTTTAATTATTACATACATTGGTGTGGACCTCCTTGGGTTCATCTTGTTTGGGGCTCTCTTTACTTCCTGAACTTGGATGTCTGTGAATCCTTAGTAATTTAGAAAAGAGGTCCCACATATTCATTTTTTACTGGGCCCAGAAAATTATATAGCTATCTTCAGGGTATGGTAATATCTCACTACTCTCTAAAGGAAGTGGTTATATATTGTTATTGAAAATAGTAAGAATGATAATATTATCTATCAGTTTTCTACCAAGAAATTCTAACTATGCAAGATAATGCATTTTTTTCTCCACCACATTTTCTGATTCACTATAGAGATATGAACATATTTGATTCTAGATAAGGAAATAGAACATAACTAATATGCCAGAGATATGGACTTAATTAAGGCAAGAGTAGAACCAAGACATTTGACTCCTGCCATCAGGCATCTCTGATTAATCTCTGAAGTGTCTGGATACTGTGGATTGTAGAGCATAACCAAACAAGAGAAGTAACATAGAACAATTGTTTGACTTATTTTCTCTCAGAAAATATTTGAACCCTGCTGAAATACATTCTAGGAGCTCCAGATAGGAAGGAGGGAATAAGCTGAGGCCATGACCTGTAAGGGCTCATGGAAATATCTTTGTGGCAACCAAAGAGAGTCCTAGTGGAGGGTCTATGCAGCCATCAGGAATCCAAGTCTAATGTGATTCAGGGCTGTGGGAATCATATGGGGTATCTTCATTGGGCACCTTTTAATGTGAGTATCTGGTGATTATCTTTAGTATTTCCTATTTTATGATCTAAAATGTTGATTTAAAAAAATCTGTTAAACACATATTTTGATTCTGCATGTATGTACAGAAGGAACAACCAGAAATAGTTCTTTTAAATTTTTTTTTTATTTTTTATAAACATGCATGTTTTCCCCCCAGGGGTACAGGTCGGTGAATCGCCAGGTTTACACACTTCACAGCACTCACCATAGCACATACCCTTCTCAATGTCCATAACCCCACCCCTCTTCTCCCAACCCACCTCCCCCCAGCAACCCTCAGTTTGTTTTATGAGATTAAGAGTTACTTATGGTTTGTCTCCCTCCCAATCCCATCTTGATTCATTTATTCTTCTCCTACCCCCTTAACCCCCCACGTTGCATCTCCACTTCCTCATATCAGGGAGATCATATGATAGTTATCTTTCTCGGCTTGACTTATTTTGCTAAGCATGATACCCTCTAGTTCCATCCACGTCGTCGCAAATGGCAAGATTTCATTTCTTTTGATGGCTGCATAGTATTCCATTGTATATATATACCACCTCTTATTTATCCATTCATCTGTTGATGGACATCTAGGTTCTTTCCATAGTTTGGCTATTGTAGACATTGCTGCTATAAACATTCAGGTGCATGTGCCCCTTTGGATCACTACGTTTGTGTCTTTAGGGTAAATACCCAGTAGTGCAATTACTGGGTCATAGGGTAGTTCTATTTTCAACATTTTGAGGAACCTCCATGCTGTTTTCCAGAGTGGTTGTACCATCTTGCATTCCCACCAACAGTCTAGGAGGGCTCCCCTTTCTCTGCATCCTTGCCAGCATCTGCCATTTCCTGACTTGTTAATTTTAGCCATTCTGACTGGTGTGAGGTGGTATCTCATTGTGGTTTTGATTTGTATTTCCCTGATGCCGAGTGATGTGGAGCACTTTTTCATGTCTCTGTTGGCCATCTGGATGTCTTCTTTGCAGAAATGTCTGTTCATGTCTTCTGCCAATTTCTTGATTGGATTATTTGTTCTTTGAGTGTTGAGTTTGCTAAATTCTTTATAGATTTTGGACACTAGCCCTTTATCTGATATGACATTTGCAAATATCTTCTCCCATTCTGTCTGTTGTCTTTTGGTTTTGTTAACTGTTTCTTTTGCTGGGCAAAAGCTTTTGATCTTGATAAAATCCCAATAGTTCATTTTTGCCCTTGCTTCCCTTGCCTTTGGCGATGTTCCTAGGAAGACGTTGCTGTGGCTGAGGTCGAAGTGGTTGCTGCCTGTGTTCTTCTCAAGGATTTTGATGGATTCCTTTCTCACATTGAGGTCCTTCACCCATTTTGAGTCTATTTTTGTGTGTGGTGTAAGGAAATGGTCCAATTTCATTTTTCTGCATGTGGCTGTCCAATTTTCCCAACACCATTTATTAAAGAGACTGTCTTTTTTCGATTGGACATTCTTTCCTACTTTGTTGAAGATTAGTTGACCATAGAGTTGAGGGTCTATTTCTGGGCTCTCTATTCTGTTCCATTGATCTATGTGTCTGTTTTTGTGCTAGTACCATGCTGTCTTAATGATGATAGTTTTGTCATAGAGCTTGAAGCCGGAATTGTGATGCTACCAACTTTGGCTTTCTTTTTCAATATCCATTTGGCTATTCGAGGTCTTTTATGGTTCCATATAAATTTTAGGATTTGTTCCATTTCTTTGAAAAAGATGGATGGTACTTTGATAGGAATTGCATTAAATGTGTAGATTGCTTTAGGTAGCATAGACATTTTCACAATATTTATTCTTCCAATCCAGGAGCATGGAATATTTTTCCATTTCTTTGTGTCTTCCTCAATTTCTTTCATGAGTACTTTATTGTTTTCTGAGTATGGATTCTTTGACTCTTTGGCTAGGTTTATTCCTAGGTATCTTATTGTTTTGGGTGCAATTGTAAATGGGATTGATTTCTTAAATTCTATTTCTTCTGTCTTGTTGTTGGTGTGGAGAAATGCAACTGATTTCTGAGCACTGATTTTATATCCTGACACTTTACTGAATTCCTGTATAAGTTCTAGCAGATTTGGAATGAAGTCTTTTGGGTTTTCCACATATAGTATCATATCATCTGCAAAGAGTGATAGTTTGACTTTTTCTTTGCCAATTTAGATGCATTTAATTTCCTTTTTTTGTCTGATTGCTGAGGCTAGGACTTCTAGTACTATGTTGAATGGCAGTGGAGATAATGGACATCCCTGCCATGTTCCTGACCTTAGCAGAAAAGCTTTCAGTTTTTCTCCATTGAGAATGATATTTGCGGTGGGTTTTTCATAGATGGCTTTGATAATATTGAGGTATGTGCCCTCTATCCCTACACTTTGAAGAGTTTTGATCAGGAAGGGATGCTGTACTTTGTCAAATGCTTTTTCAGCATTTATTGAGAGTATCATATGGTTCTTGTTCTTTCTTTTATTAATGTGTTGTATCACATTGACTGATTTGCAGATGTTGAACCAACCTTGCAGCCCTGAAATAAACCGCACTTGGTCGTGGTGAATAATCCTTTTAATGTACTGTTGAATCCTATTGGCTAGTATTTTGGTGAGAATATTCGCATCTGTGTTCATCAAGGATATTGGTCTGTAGTTCTCTTTTGTGATGGGATCCTTGTCTGGTTTTGGGATCAAGGTGATGCTGGCCTCATAAAATGAGTTTGGAAGTTTTCCTTCCATTTCTATTTTTTGGAACAGTTTCAGGAGAATAGGAATTAGTTCTTCTCTAAATGTTTGGCAAAATTCCCCGGGGAAGCTATCTGGCCCTGGGCTTTTGTTTGTTTGGAGATTTTTGATGACTTTCAATCTCCTTACTGGTTATGGGTCTGTTCAGGTTTTCTATTTCTTCCTGGTTCAGTTGTGGTAGTTTATATGTCTGTAGGAATCCAACCATTTCTTCCAGATTGTCAAATTTGTTGGTGTAGAGTTGCTCATAGTATGTTCTTATAATTGTTTATATTTCTTTGGTTTTAGTTGTGATCTCTCCTCTTTCATTCATGATTTTATTTATTTGGGTGCTTTCTCTTTTCTTTTTGATAAGTCTGGCCAGGGGTTTATCAATCTTATTAATTCTTTCAAAGATCCAGCTCCTCGTTTTGTTGATTTGTTCTATTGTTTTTTGGTTTCTATTTCATTGATTTCTGCTCTGATCTTTATGATTTCTCTTCTCCTGCTGGGTTTACAGTTTCTTTCTTGTTCTTTCTCCAGCTCCTTTAGGTGTAGGGTTAGGTTGTGTACCTGAGACCTTTCTTGTTTCTTGAGAAAATCTTGTACTGCTATATATTTTCCTCGCAGGACGGCCTTTGTTGTGTCCCACAGATTTTTAACCGTTGTATTTTCATTATCATTTGTTTCCATGATTTTTTTCAATTCTTCTTTAATTTCCCGGTTGACCCATTCATTCTTTAGAAGGATGCTGTTTAGTCTCCATGTATTTGGGTTCTTTCCAACATTCCTCTTGTGATTGAGCTCTAGCTTCAGAGCATTGTGGTCTGAAAATATGCAGGGAATAATCCCAATCTTTTGATACTGGTTGAGACCTAATTTAGGACCGAGGATGTGATCTATTCTGTAGAATGTTCCGTGTGCACTAGAGAAGAATGTGTATTCTGTTGTTTTGGGATGAAATGTTCTGAGTACATCTGTGATGGCCATCTGGGCCAGTGTGTCATTTAAGGCCTTTATTTCCTTGTGGATCTTTTGCTTGGATGATCTATACATTTCAGTGAGGGGAGTGTTAAAGTCCCCTACTATTGTTGTATTATTGTTGCTGTGTTTCTTTGATTTTGTTATTAATTGGTTTATATAGTTGGCTGCTCCCATGTTGGGGGCATAGATATTTAAAATTGTTAGATCTTCTTGCCGGACAGATCCTTTGAGTATGATATAGTGTCCTTCGTCATCTCTTATTATAGTCTTTGTCTTAAAATCTAATTGATCTGATATAAGGATTGCCACTCCTGCTTTCTTCTGATGTCCATTAGCATGGTAAATTCTTTTCCACCCCCTCACTTTAAATCTCGAGGTGTCTTCGGGCTTAAAATGAATTTCTTGGAGGCAACATATAGATGGGTTTTGTTTTTTTATCCATTCTGATACCCTGTATCTTTTGATTGGGGCATTTAGCCCATTAACATTCAGGGTAACTATTGAGAGATATGAATTTAGTGCCATCATATTGCCTCTAAGGTGACTGTTACTGTCTATTGTCTCTGTTCCTTTCTGATCTACTACTTTTAGGCTCTCTCTTTGCTTAGGGGACCCCTTTCAATATTTCCTGTAGAGCTGGTTTGGTGTTTGCAAATTCTTTCAATTTTTGTTTGTCCTGGATGCTTTTAATCTCTCCTTCTATTTTCAATGATAGCTTAGCTGGATATAGTATTCTTGGCTGCATGTTTTTCTCGTTTAGTGCTTTGAATATATCATGCCAACTCTTTCTGGCCTGCCAGGTCTCTGTGGATAAGTCAGCTGCGAATCTAATATTTTTACCATTGTATATTACAGACTTCTTTTCCCAGGCTGCTTTCAGGATTTTCTTTTTGTCACTAAGACTTGTAAATTTTACTATTAGGTGATGGGGTGTGGACCTATTCTTATTGATTTTGAGGGGGGTTCTCTGAACCTCCTGGATTTTGATGCTTGTTCCCTTTGTCATATTGGGGAAATTCTCTCCAATAATTCTCTCCAGTATACCTTTTGCTCCCCTCTCTCTTTCTTCTTCTTTTGGAATCCTAATTATTCTAATGTTGTTTCATCTTATGGTGTCACTTATCTCTCGAATTCTCCCCTCGTGGTCCTGTAGCTGCCCTCTTTTGCTCAGCTTCTTTATTCTCTGTCATTTGGTTTTCTATATCACTCATTCTTTCTTCTGCCACATTTATCCTAGCAGTGAGAGCCTCCATTTTTTATTGCACCTCATTAACACCTTTTTTTATTTCAACTTGCTTAGATTTTAGTTTTTTTTTTATTTCTCCCAAAAGGCCTTTATATCTCCCAAGAGGGTTTCTCTCATATCTTCCATGACTTTTTCGAGCCCGGCTAGAACCTTGAGAATCGTCCTTCTCAACTCTAGATCTGACATATTACCAATGTCTGTATTGATTAGGTCCCTAGCCTTTGGTACTGCCTCTTTTTCTTTTTTTTGTGGTGAATTTTTCCTCCTTGTCATTTTGTCCAGATAAGAGTATATGAAAGAGTAGGGGCACCTGGGTGGCTCCGTGTGTTAAAGCCTCTGTCTTTGGCTCAGGTCATTATCTCAGGGTCAGGCTCTCTGCTCAGCGGGAAGCCTCCTTCCCCCTCTCTCTCTGCCTGCCTCTCTGCCTACTTGTGATCTCTCTCTCTCTGTGTAAAATAAGTAAATAAAATCTTTTTTAAAAAAAGAGTATGTGAGGGAGTAATTAAAATACTAAAAGGGTGGCAACAACCCCAGGAAAATATGCTTTGATCAAATCAGTAGAGATCCCAAATCATGAGGGGGAGAAAGGGGATAAAAAGAGGTTCAGAAAGAAAAAAAAGAAAGAAAGAAAAGGAATAATTAAAAAAGAAAATGAATAAAGAAAAAGTATAAAAAAGAAAAAGTATTATATATATTAGATGAACTAGTTAAAAAACGTTAAAAAGAAAAAGGGTATAGGTTAAAAAAAATTTAGCAGAAGAAGAGAAAAAAATTGAAAAAGAAAAAAAATTAAATTAACTACAAGACTAAAGAATCATGGGGAGAAAGCCGTGAGTTCCGTGCTTTGCTTTCTCCTTCTCTAGAATTCTGTTGCTCTTCTTGGTATTGAAACGGCACTCCTTGGTAGGTGAACTTGGTCCTGGCTGGATTTCTTGTAGATCTTCTGGGGGAGGTGCCTGTTGTAGTGATTCTGGAGTGTCTTTGCCCCAGGCGGAATTGCACCGCCCTTACCAGGGGCCGGGCTGAGTAATCCGCTCGGGTTCGCTTTCAGGAGCTTTTGTTCCCTGAGCGCTTTCCGTAGAGTTCTGGAGGACGGGAATGAAGATGGCGGCCTCCCGGTCTCTAGCCCGAAGGAGCCGAGATCCCGGGGCCCCACTCCTCAGTGCGCCCTCAGAGAACAATGCCCAATTACTCCCTCTCTGTGGCCTCTGGCTACGCTCTGAGCTCACGAAGCTTGCGACCTGTTCAAGGTAACCCCTAGCTGGGAACTCACTCCTCGGCTCTGTCTCTATAGCTGGCTTCCCCCTTCTAATACCTGTAACCTCTGCGACACTCAGACACCCCCGATCCTTCTGTGACCCTGCGGGATCTGAGGCCATGCTGACCCCGCATGGGTTTCACCCCGGTTTAGCCTCTGGAGTGATGTCCCTCAGCAGAACAGACTTCTAAAGTCCCAATTTTGTGCTCCTTGCTCCACCGCTTGCCGGGAGCCGGCCCCTCCCCCCGGGGTCTATGTTCCCATTGCCTTGGATTCACTTCTTGGCCAGTCATACCTTTCAGAAAGTGGTTGATTTTCTGTTTCTAGACTTGCTGTTCTTCTCTTCAATCTGCCATTGGATTTGTAGGTGTTTGCAATCTTTACATAAGCTATCTAGCTCATCTCTTGCTACCTGAAGTAGTCTCAGCCTGCTACCTCTCTGCCATCTTGACTCCTCCTCCTCTTTTGTTATTTTCTATACTTTAACTTCTCTGCCATGAAGGACAAATGTGGTGAGTTGGCTTGGCAATCAGAGACCTGAATGCTTTTCCTCCCAGAATTCAAAAACTGGGTATTTAGTTGATGAGCTTTCTTTTAATAACCTATTAATTCAAAAAGGTTTTTTTTTGGGGGGGTAGCAATGTCAGCATATGAATTCCTACTGCTTGCCCCTCCCTTAAGAAACATCAACTGGAACAACTATCCACACTCAAAAAATACCTTCATAAGATCAAATAATTCCTGGTGAGGGATTACAGCACCTGGGTATAGCACAGAAGTAAGAAAAGTTGCATTGAGAAGGGTAGAAAAGATAGATTCACATAACAAGTAAGGGGATCAAATTACTAACCAAAAACTCCCAACAAAGAAAAGCACAGGACCAGATGGTTTTGCTGGTAAATTCTATCAAACATTTAAAGAATAGTCAACAACAATCCTTCTCAAACTACACCAAAAATTTGAAGAGGAATAAATACTCCCAAACTCATTTTATGAGGCTGTGTTCCCCTAATACCAAAGCCAGATAAAGACACTAACAGAAGACAAAACTAAAGGCCAATATCCCTAATTAATATAGATGTAAATTTCTCAACAAAAATACTAGTAAACTGGGGTACCTGGCTGGCTCAGTCAGTAAAGCATTTGACTCTTGATCTTGTGATTGTGAGTTTGAGCCCTACCTTGGGTGTAGAGATTACTTAAAAATAAAATCTTTAAAAAAAAACCTAGGAAACTGAATTCAAGAACACATTAAGAGGATCACATACCATTATCAAGTGGAATCTATCCTTGGGATGCAAGGATGATACAGCATATGCAAATCAATAAATGTGGTACATTGCGTTAAAAGAATGAAGGATAAAAATCACATGGTCATCTCACTAGATGTAGAAAAAAAAACATTTGACAAAATTCAACATCCTTTCATGATTAAAATAACTGTCAACAAATTGGGTAGAGAAGAAACATACCTTGACATAATAAGGTCATAAATGCAAAACCCACAGCTAACATCGTACTTCACAGTAAAAGGTTGAAAGCTCTTTTATTAATATCAGGGACAGGACAAAAGTGGCCACTCACCATTCCTATCCTTATAATACTGAAAGTCCCAGCCAGAGCAATTAGGCAAGATAAAATAAACAAGGAAGAAGTAAAATTTTCTTTGTTTGCAGATGATACAATTTTATATATAGAAAATCCTAAATACTCCACTAAAAAATTGTTAGAACTAATTAACAACTTCAGTGGAGTTGCAAGATACAAAACTCAACATACAAAACCAGTTGTGGTTTATATGCTAACAACAACTTCTCTGAAAAGCAAATGCAATAATCCCATTTATAATAGCATCAGAAACAATAAGATACTTAGGAATAAAATTTACCTAGGAGGTAGAAGTGTTATACACTGATGATTACTGACATTGATGAAATCAATTGAAGAAAACACAAATGAATGGAAAGATATCTCAAATTTACAGATTCAAAGTTTATAGATTAGAAGAATTTTAAAATGTTAAAATGTCCATATTCCCAAGAGCCATCTATATGTTCAATACAATTTCTATCAGAATTTTAATGGAATTTTTCACAGAGATAGAAGAAAAATCCTTAAATTTGTGTGGAGTCATAAAAGACCCCAGATAGCCGAAGCAATCCTGAAGAACAAGGTGAAGACATTAAATAACCTGATTTCAAACTATACTACAAAGCTATAATAATCAAAACAGTATGGTACAACCATAAAAAGAGACATATACACCAGTGTAACTGAATTAAAGGATCAGAATTAAACTCATACATATACAGTCAACTGGTAATTAACAGGAGAACCGGGAATACTAAATGGGGAAATGAAGGAAAACTGGATATCCACATGGAAAAGAATGAACTTGGATCCCTCTCTTACAGTGTCACTAAAATTACCTCAACTGGACTAAAGGCTTAAATGTAAGCCCTGCAACTGTAAACGTACTAGAAGAAAGCCCTTTGAAATTTGTTTCATCAGTAATTTTTTAGATATTATTCCAAAAGCACAGCAGGAAAAGCAACAATAGATAAGTAAGACTACTTTTAGTTAAAAACCTTTGTACGGCATAAGTAACAGTCAATCAATAGAATGAGAAGGCAACTTTTGAAATGAGACAGGATATTTGCAAATCATACATCTCATTAGGGGTTAGTAATCAAAATATATAAGGACTCATATAACTCAGTAGTAGAAAAACAAACAATCCAATTAAATAAGGACTTGAATAAAAAGCAGAAGGACTTGAATAAACGTTTTTCCAAAGAAGACATACAAATGACCAATAGGCACAAGAAAAGATGTTCTGTGTCATTAATTATTAGGTAATTGCAAATCAAACCACAAGGAGCTATTACTTCACAGCCGTTAGAATGGCTATTATCAAAAAGTCAAGAGACAACAAGTGCTGGTGAGGATGTAAAGAAAAGGCGGCCCTTGTGCACTTTTGGTGGGAATGTAAATTGGTGCAGCCTCTGTGGAAAATAGTATGGAGGCTCAAAAAATTGAAAATTGAAAGTCTACCATGTGATCGGGCTCTTCCACATCTGGTTTTATGTCCACAGGAAATGGAGTCATTATCATGAAGTGATATCTCCACCCATATGTTTGTTGCTGCATTATTCACAACCTAAGATATGAACACAACCTAAATGTCCATTGGTAAATAAATAGATAAAGTATGGAATGTATACCCAATGAGATATTAGTCAGCCATAAAAAAAGAAGGAAATCCTGCCTTCTGCAACAACATGGGTGGACCTTGAAGGCTTACAGTAAGTGAAATAATTCAGACAGAAATACTATATGTTCTCACTTATATGTGGAAACTAGGAAACCCAACTCATAGAAATAGAGATTAGAATGCTGATTTCCAGGGGCTGGAGGAGTTGGGGGAAAGGGGAGATGTTGGGCAAAGGGTACAAACTTTCAGCTATAAGTTCTGGGAATCTAATGTACAGCATGGTGACTATAATTAACAATACTGTATTATATAATTTAAGGTTAAGAGAATAAATCTTAAATGTTATGAGGACAACAATAAAAAAGGTAACTATGTGAGGGGATTACAGGTGTTAGCTCACTTTATTGTCATAATTGTTTTTCAATATATGTGTATCAGATCATCATATTATAAAACTTAAACTCACACATATGACAATAATATCTCAATGAAGCTAGGGAAATGTTTAAATTGGTAAAACTATTTCAAAACATGTTAAAAAGAACATTTTCACTTAAATTTAACATTAATGACTAAGAGAAATAAAGTCATAGAAATAATCATTTTTTTAATTAATTAATTAATTTTTTTTATTTTTTATTTTTTTTTAAAGATTTTATTTATTTATTTGACAGAGAGAAATCACAAGTAGATGGAGAGGCAGGCAGAGAGAGAGAGAGGGAAGCAGGCTCCCTGCTGAGCAGAGAGCCCGATGCGGGACTCGATCCCAGGACCCTGAGATCATGACCTGAGCCGAAGGCAGCGGCTTAACCCACTGAGCCACCCAGGTGCCCCCATAGAAATAATTATTAACTAAGAGAAGATCTCTTCAGGTTTTCTCTTCATTTTAAATTTAATACTTTTCTTTGAACATTGTGCATTAGGCTTATTCACATTAAAAAAAAATAGATGTGGTGTTAAAAATCGAAGTCAGTAAGGTACGAAATTAAAGGCCAATTAATTCCAGAGAGAAAAATAAAAAACGTATTTGTTGTCACTTTTTAGGGTTTTGTATTATGAATTGTTTTGATTCGTATCATCAGAGACTTCTAGAAATAACCGTTTCAAACATCAGACTCCAGATGGATGGATTTAAGCTGTGGAATGCTAAAGATAGAAAAATTTCTGTTAAATCAAATTTATTATGTCAAAATTATAGGACTAAGTCAATAATTTGTTCAAAAATACTTAGGAATAGTCACTAGTACATTTACTATTTCTGTCAATACACAATAACTATTTGAATTCTTGAAATCCATTTACATTAATTTGTGATTATTGGCCACAGTCTCCAGATTTTGAATTTACTTTCTATCTCTAATATTGTCCTTTTCTGGTCATCAGTTGAGATAGTGATTAAAGAAAAAAAAAATCTCTTCCCCCAGTCTGACTTTGGCCCTGTTAGATTGTCGTTCTCTCTGACATGGCAAAGAAAGCTCAGCTGACAGTTTTTATGACAAGAACAGCATTCTTTCATATGTATTCTAGTACCCTACTTCAAAGCAAACTTTCATTTCAACAGTCTCAGTAGAATAACACATTTGTCTTTTATTTGTCTCAATACTGAGTCAAGGAAGCTTTCTATACCAGCAGTTTTCCCAAAGAAGGGGAAGAAATTCAACATTAAAAACAACCACCTACATAGTCCTCTAAACACGGCTTTCTGAGTTAAAGTATAAAAGATTTGCAACGAGAGAAAATCACATAGAATGTCTATTTCTGTGTAGAGACAAGGAACTAAAGAGGAAACCCAAAATAGGAGGGATGGAAGCAGAGCTGCTAGTGACTCAGTAGGGGACCTTTCGTAAATCACTTAACCTGGTCTCAGTGCCTTTCAAACTATCCCAAACTGCCCTCACCTCCCAATCCTTAATACCTTTGTCCCATTTCTCTTTCTTCCCTTGCTTCCTTTGGGCACTTGCTACTTTCCTCCCTCCTCTCCCTATGACTAAACAGATTTCTTTTCTTAATACCTTTCCTGGGTAGATTTTTTTCTTCCCTCCTCATTTTGCTCTATATGCCTGGAATGATTCTAGTGAGTCAGAGGTATCCTTTTAGAATCACAGTTTCCATAAAGCCTTCCTGTAACAAGCTGTAAATGCTGCTCACCCTTTTTATTTTAGTAATTATTAAAGCCAGCAGAAACTTTTTTTTAACTTTTACTTCAAAAAGTTTCATCCCACTGTTTATCAAGACTCATCAAACTTGCTAATAAATGGCACTGGTGAAATTTCACCTAGCAAGACACGCGATGTTTCTTCAGAGCAATTATGTCTTGCAGTCTCTGTTTTCTGCTTCCTTTTTCCTAACCTGGGTCATGTGCACAGAAATAGAATTTGGGAAATGACACACTTGCCCTAGACCTAGATGGAAGAGTTTTTACATCTTGGATGAAGAAGTGGACGATAAAAATTAGAGGTTTGTGATTGTACTCCTACCAGATTAAGAGTGTTCCTTTAATGCCATATTTTATATTGTTCCCTACTAATACTATGAGATTTATGAAAAGTTTGGAATTAGGTCTAACTATATCTATACTGCAGCATGCTTATAGTAATACATTATACACTTTAGAAATGCAGAAGACTATATGTACATAATATAAACATATATGTGAAATTGTGCTGAAAGTTAATATTATTCTGAAGTACTATTTTTATAGACATCACATTGAATTAATTGAGAAGTAGCAAAGCCCCAGAGAGCTACAAATTCTTACATGAGAAACTGCTTCCTCTGCAACTGTCTTGGGCTGAAAATCATTAGAGGAGGTGATTGAGAGGCCATGACCCCTGGTTGACCTGAGACCTAGACATAGGCAATCACAGGCTCCTCACCCCCTTTCCTGTCCTTGAGATGTAAGTTTGCCCCACAGTTCTCACAGCTGGAATCATTTTCAAAGACACAGCCTTGAGGGATTGATGTGTTGTTGAGCCCACTTGGGTGGTGGATGTGACCAAACCCATGTAAGGCCTCTCTATAAACTTTAAAGATACTGGTAGGTGGGTGCAGAGATCTGTTTGTCAGGGACACCGAAGACGAGCCTCATAGCTAAATTCCCTTGCTTAGTAAACCCACTGCCTTTCCATCTGGAACAGTCTGTTGCTTTCTTCAGTTTGTCCTTGCCCTCTGGAGGTGTACAGAGACGAATTTACAAATGAACAAAATTGATACAGAAGAATGGACCCCCAAACAATTCTGGTGTCAGAATTTATTCATTCACTCATTCATGTAGTCCTTGTAGTTCTTGGTGTACTTTTCAAGAATAAACACCAAGGAGAAAGGTGGAAAGGTGACTTAACACTTTTCCTCTGAAAATTAAATATTATTGGGTATTTTCTTCTACAGACAAAAAAAATCAGATGGGTGCCTAGTTTAAGAACTGCACCAGGATGAGTAAGTCTGCTATTTTCTTGGTCCTGAAGCTAATAAAGGGAATTATGGTAAACAGAGAATCCAATGTCCAGTTTAATTCTTTATTATTTCTGTCAATTTCCAAGATGTTTTAACTTTCTATGAGAATGATTTTGAAATTTCCAACTGGAATATGTAGGGATTTTCTTTTGTTTTTGTTTTTTAACGGTGTTTTTGCACCATTTTAAATTTGCAAATCTCTGTAGTTTTTGAAATACGGGTTTTAAATCTTTTTTCTATTTTGAAGTCAGTTGCATGATGCCCCAGTCTCTCTTTTTTCCTAGCAAAGATTTATCCATTTCACTATTTTGATGGACTCTATGATGGCTGAATTATTCTCTTTATTTTCTCTCTCCTAGTTTGTGGAATCAGAGCTATATTTAGATGACTGTGCACTTAAAAAAATTCTACCACATCAGTTCTTATAAGCATTAAAAACATTTGGAAGACACGGAGAAAAAAGAAATGTTTTCATGTTCTTGGGGATTTTCCAGGGAAAATGTTAGCAATGCTGACCTTTTGCATCAAGTTTTACCCACACAAATGGGCTATTTACTGTCAACTTTGATTTTTAAGAGGACTTAAAAATGTTATCTAGATTAAAAATTAGTTCAAACAATGCAAGATGACGTATCACTTGCATTTCAGATCATAGATATTTTCCCCCAATCCCTGGAAATAACACATAAACCAAACACAGAAAAAGTCTTGAAAAGTGAAAACAAAAATGTGGAGTGCTTAAGGATCTTGGGACTTCAGGAATGGCATGCCGGTGAATTCTCTGGGTTTTCTTATTACCCTTCATGCATCTTGGATGGGGCTCTCTAGAAACCTTTAATAGAGAATCTCCAATAACCTCAGATAAAGAAAATTAAATTTTTTTTTCCCTTAGCCAAAGGATCAGGAAAAGGGTACTTAAAAATAATAATAACTAAAAAAAACATTTTGGAAATACCTACACTACTACCACTAAACATCAATGGAGAAAACATCTCTCACCTCTAGGATTTCAATGGGGCTGAGTGAGGATTTGATCTTCCATACCACTGCCTTGCCCTGTGGAAGCAGGTGCTGCACAGGGATCTAACCTTCTGAGTGGGAAGCTTATCTTTCATTTCCTGCCTGGTGTAAGATGGCAGCACTCTAATCCCTTTGCTAAGTGTTTAAGGTAGCTGATCTGCCATCCCCCTCCCAAAGCTAGGAGCAGAGTAGGTACTCTGAGTCCCCTGCAGAGATAGTCTTAGTGAAGCTGAGCAGGGACCTGATCATCCATTCCCTGCCTGACAGTAGTGGGTGCCATTGTTTTTCCAACTAAAGTAGTGTCAGTGGGATCCAGCTGCAGTCTGCATCTTCACCCCCACTCAGGGTCAATGAGGCTGTATGAAGTGGTAAGAGGTGGGGCCAATTGGCATTTGGCTTTCTGCCATCTACTTTTCTGGTGTCAGAGCAATTCAGCAGCGAAGCTTCTGCCCCCACCTGTGACAACAAAGTGGTGTAAGTCACCTTCTTCCCTTACTGGTGTCAGGCAAGGGCCAGCAGGAGGCTGAGCTTTCACCTGCATTTACCGGTTATGAGACAGTATGAGTTGGTACCCCATTTTCACCAAGAGAGTATCAACAGGGCCAAGGAGGGAGCTACACCACACCTCACTTGTCTGCAATGAGGCAGTGTGTGTTGCTTCCCTTCTTTTGCCAGGATGGATGGTGGGACCCAGAGAGAAGGAAAACATGCACAGCTAACTGCCCTCACAATAAACTTGAAGAGAGGACTGCTTGCTAAAAAGAGGAGGGCCCAGAGTCTCACAATAGAATATGTAAAAATGTCCAGGATAAAACAGAAAATCACTCAACACCTGAAGAACCAAAGAAATTACAGCATGATTTGGGGGAAAAAAGACAACCAACTGATAACACCAAGATGAATCTGTTCTTGTCATTATCTGACAAAGATCTTATAGTTATTGATTTTGTGTGCATGAGAACACTTAAGATCTATTCTCTTAGCAAATTTCAAGTATAAAGTACAGTATTATTAACTATACTGTGTTGTACATTAAATCCCCATAACTCATTCATCTTATAACTGAAAGTTTATATCCTTTGACCAACATCTCTCCATTCTCCTCCAATTCCCAGCCCCTGCAACCATGTTCTACTCTCTGGTTCTATGAGTTCAACATTTTTAGATTTCATATATAAGTGAGATCATACTGTATTTGTTTTTCTGTGTCTGACTTATTTCACTGACAAGGATTTTAAGCCAACCAACATAGAAACGTTTTAAATGAGCAATTATACATTCTTTTAAAACAAAGGAAAAAATAGAAAATCTCAATAAAGAAATAGAATTTATTGAAAAGAACCAAGCTGGAATAATAGAACTGAAAAATACAATTATCAAAAATTAAAAACTCAATGGATGGGCTCATTAGTTGAGCAGAGATTGCAGAGGATGGAATTAGTTAATTTAGGGACAGATTATCAGAATTTATTTGATCAAAACACAGAGTTAGCATATGACCCAGCAATTTCACTCCTAGGTATATGCCCAAGAGAAATAAAAGCTTATATTTACATAAACTTGTAAAAGAATGTTTTTAGAAGCATTGTTCATAGTGACCCAAACCTGAAAACAACAAAAATATCATCAATAGAAAAATGAATAAACAAACTGGGTATATTCATACAATGGGATATTATTTAGTCATAAAAACAACTAGAATGCTGATACATGCTACAACATGGCTGAACATCAGAAACATTCTGCTCAGTTAAAGAAGTCAGATAAACACAGCCGTAAATTCTATCATCCTATTTACTTGAAATGTCCAGTATAGACAAATCTATAGAGACAAGAAGGAGATTGGTGTTTTCCAGAGGCTGTAGGAAGGCAGAATGGGAAACAACTGCTAATAGGTACAGGATTTCTTTTGGGAGTAATGAAAAAGTTCTGAAATTGAGATGATGGTTGTACAACTCTAAATATACTAAAAGCCATTGAGTTGTATGCTTTATTTTTTATTTTTTAAGATTTATTTTTTAAATTTAATTTTTTATTTTTTTCAGTGTAACAGTATTCATTATTTTTGCAGCACACCCAGTGCTCCATGCAATCCATGCCCTCTCCAATACCCACCACCTGGAGTTGTATGCTTTAAATTGGTGAGATTTATGGCATAGATTATGTCTTGAGCTGCTAAAATAAAAGTAAATGTAATATTAATGTATTAGTCTACGTTAGACCATTTTGAATACCTGTATACCTTTTATGCATCTTAAAATAAGTATTTAAAACAAGAGACATCCCAATTCAATTCCACATGAATCATGTCTTTCTGAGCAACTGTGCCAGGTACTGTGTTGGGCATGTTCCTGAGGCATACAGAAATAAAAAGAAGCATGTATTAACTTCAGAGATCTTAAACTTACTGGGGGAAGAGACATATATAAATGTTTATAATCTAAGATGGTCATTTTTACACAATTTGCTTCATTTATTCAGATATAGTACCGACACATAAAGAGATAACAGTTTATGACAAATTTAGAAAACTTACACAGGTAAACCATTTGTATATTTTCATGTTGAGCCCACTAGCATTCATAAGGAATAACAAAACTGGAGACTGGTTCAAGTCAACTTTCATTCTCCTTGATCCAATCAGATACTTATTATTAATACTTAATGACTCTTCCTTTGGGCAATTGTTTGTGAAATCAACCTGTTCCACACTCTTATATTAACTTGGAAACAGTCACTATTTCTAGCTTTAACTCTTGACTGGGCTAATAATGCTTTGAATTAATTGACTACCTTGCAAATGTGGAAGGATCTGCTTGATGTATCTGACTGGCCAATTTTCTGTGAGTTGTGTTGGCTCATTTAAGATTCTGTGAAGACTACAATGATTGACAGATAAGCTTCCCTAAAGCAGCACTTATTTTGGAGATATATTACCTTTTACTCATGAACTTGGCACTTCAACCCAATGTATACTGATTGGAATTAACAATCACACAGCAAGCTACTAATGTCCACATTGACAGGGGGTATTTGTCCAATCAAATGTGGTTAATAATTTCTTGATAAATCACAAAACTGAAACTACACTTTCCATAATCTGAGGTGGAAGAAAATGAAATGTACTCAGAACATTGTTAATGTTTGGATAAAGATTTAGTACTGCATATTTATCCAAACTTATCATTCTGACTCCTTTCCACCCAACTTTGAAAGGGGTTTTGTGAATGAGGTCCATTTCTTGCAGGCCGTAACTAATAAATGAATAATAGCTATCCAAAGACACTGGGGATTAGCATAGTGTTTTCTGCCATCGAGAGTCAGCCTGCCTGGGTTCAAATTCCTCTTCCACCACTTAATAGCTCATTGACCTTGGGCAAGTCTCTAGCTCTCTTTGAGACTTAGTTTCCTCATTTGTGTGATAGGAATAGAAGTGGAACTTATTGCATGGGAAATTTGGGAGTTTTGAACGAGATAATACATGTAAAGTATTTAGCATGCTGCCTGGCACTTAGAACTCTACAAATGTTTATAATTATTAGTATTAGCCATTATTTAACTCACAGAATGAAAGTTGGACAAATAATTGTGATGTACCACCATTTTGAGGATGTGTGGACCATAGGCATCATGTTGGAAACTGGGTTTGTAGGTAGATAGAATTGGCCACCAAGAAAGTTAAAGATATCAAAAGGCTAATCCCACTAATTGTACTCTATTTTTGTACGTACAGACTTACAGATACCTACAAGGTATGGAAACTGAAAGTACTTCACTGCTCGGCAATCAGAGAGCAGTTGAGTTTGTTCCATTTATTTCTATTTAATAAACCACATGTTGTGGCTTAAAACGACCACTTTATTTGCTTACTGTTTTGTGGCTAAGGAATTCAGGAAGGGCTTAATTGATATGTTTGCTCTGATCCACATGGCTATATGGTTTCAGTGGGAGAGTTTGTACCAGAATGGGTTTGTAATCAAACTTAGATCCTTGGGGCTCTTCGTCTCTTGTCTCTCACATGGATCTCATTCACTATGGCCTTTTTTCATTTCAAGTCTCACATGTAGGTCTTTCATTCATTTTTCAAAAAGATTTATTTATTTATTTGAGAGAGAGAGAAAGAAAGAAAGAGAGAGAGGAGGGAAGGACAGAGGGAAAGAAGCAAATTCCCACTGAGTGTGGAGCCAGATGCAGAGCTCAGTCACACCACCCTGAGATCATGACCTGAACTGAAACCAAAAGTCAGATCCTTAACTGACCACACCACCCAGGCACCCTCGTCTTTCATCCATTTTGAATTTATTTTTTTATATGATGTAAGAAAATGGTCGTTTCCTTATTTTGCATGTTGCTGTCCACTTTTCCCAGCACCATTTGTTGTCCCTTTCCCTTTGGGTATTCTTTGCTGCTCTGTTGAAAATGAATTGGCCGTAGAGTTATAGGTTCATTCTGGGTTTTCCTGTTCTGTTCCATGGATCTATGAGCCTGTTTTTGTACCAGTATCATACTGTGTTGATCACTACAGCTTTGTAATGTAACTTGAAGTCCAGAATTGTGATGCCTCCAGCTTTGCTTTTGTTTTTCAAGATGGCTTTGGTTATTTGGGGTCTTTTGTGATTGCATGCAAATTCGGATTTGGCTCTACTTTTGTGAAAAATGCTATTGGTATTTTGATAGGGATTACATTAAATGTGTAGACTGCTTTGGGTAGTATGGACATTTCAACAATATTTGTTCTTCTGATCCATGAACATGGAGTGTCTTCCCATTTCTTTGTATCATCTTCAATTTCTTTCATCAGTGTTTTAGAGTTTTCACATTACAGGTCTTCAACTTCTTTGATTAGGTTTATTCCTAGGTATCTTATTATCTTTGGTGTAATTATAAATGGGATTGTTCTCTTAATTTCTCTTTCTGCTACTTCATTATTGGTGTATAGAAATGCAACACATTTCTGTACATTGAGTTTGTATCCTGTGGCTTTACTCAATTTGTATATCAGTTTTAGCAATTTTAGGGTGGAGTCTCTCAGGTTTTCCAAACAGAGTATCATGTTATCTGCAAATAGTGACAGTTGTACTTCTTCCTTAGCGGTTTGGATTTCTTTTTGTTGTCTGATTGCTGTGGCTAGGTCTTCCAGTACTGTGTTGAATAAAAGCTGTGAGAGTGGTATCTTTGTCTTGTTCCTGACTGTAGGGGAAAAGCCCTCAGTTTTTTTCCTATTGAGGATGATGTTAACTGTTGGTTTTTCACAGGTGACCTTTATTATCTTGCAGTATGCTCCCTCTAAACCTGCTTTGTTGAGGATTTTTATAATGAATGGATGTTGGAGTTTGCCAAATGCTTTTTCTGTGTCTATTGAAATGATCATATGGTTTTTACCCTTTCTCTTATGAATGTGATGTATCACATTGATTGATTTGTGAATACTAAACACCCCTTGCAACCCAGGAGTAAATACTATTTGTGGTGAGGATATTGCCAGTTTTTTAATGCCTAGGCCCAGGTTGCAGTATATCTGCAGTATTTTGTTGTTCAGAGCAGTCAGGATCTCATCCAGATTCAGGGGAAGGGGATATAGACTCACCTCTCAATGGGATAAAGCAAAGAATTTGTAGCTGTCTTTTAATTCCAGGTTTACTGAGTTATAATTGACAAATAAAATTATATACACTTAAAGTATACAGTGTGATGATTTGATATATGTATACATTGTGAAATATTTACCACAATGAAGTTAATGAACATGTCTATAATATCACATAATTACCTTTGTGTGTGTGTCTGTGTGTGTGGTTAGAAAACTCAGGATCAATTCTTTCAGTAAATCGCAAGAGTACAGTACAGTATTATTAACTATAGTCACTATGCTATTCATTAGAGCCTCAGAGTTCCTTTTGATTCATTCCTTCATTCATTTTTCATAGAGTTTTTATCACTTGTAGACAATGTTCATGAAATGACCTTCACTGGATACCATCAGATAAGGTAGGGATGACATTCCAGTGGAAATTTGTTAATAGGGTAACATTTTTATTTCTGTACAGTTACATACAAATTTCCCCCAAAGTACAATAGATATGCTATCGTACAGACATTTAGCTTTGAATGACAGTTCAGAACTTGATTTGGGCTTGTGCTGTGAATGAGCACCTCCAGAGTAATCCTGGTTAACATGTACAGTAACATTTTTCTTACATAAAATCCTTAAGTGTCAGGGTTGCAGAAAGGACAGAGGAGGTAATTATTCCCCACTGATATACAGTACTCCTTTTCTAAAACACAAAATACATTAAAGTGAGGTGTTCTTTATTCTTTCACTTAAAAAAATATTTTATTTATTTATTTATATTAGAGAGAGAGCAAGAATAAGAGAGAAGAGAAGGTCAGAGGGAGAAGCAGGATGCCTACTGAGTAGGGAGCCAGATGTGGATGACTCCATCTCGGAACTCTGGGATCATGACCTCAGCCAAAATTAGTTGCTTAACCAACTGAGCCACCCAGATGACCCCATTCCCCCACTTTTTAATATAAATATATTTAAAATTGTTTTTTAAACTCAATTTAGTTAAAAAAGATAGTATATTATTAGTTTCAGAGGTAGAATTTAGTGATTCATAGGTTGTATATAACACCCGGTGCTCATTACATCAAGTGAAGTCTTGCCATTTGCAGCATGTGAGCTAGAGTGTGTTATGCTCAGTGAAAGAGGTCAGTCAGAGAAAGACAAATATCATATGATTTCACTTATACATGGAATTTAGGAAAGAAAACAGATGAACATAGGGGAAGGGAAGGGAAGGGAAAGTGAGGTGTTGACACAGAGAGAGAGATCACAAGTAGGCAGAGAGGCAGGCAGAGAAAGGGAGGGATGCAAGCTTCCCACTGAGCAGAGGGCCTGATGCAGGTTTCAATCCCAGGACCCCGAGATCATGACCTGAGCTGAAGGCAGAGGCTTACCTGAGCCACCCAGGTGCCCCCATAAGGAACTATTTTTAAGGTGAATTCCTAGAAACAGATTATAGAATGGTGGTTACTAGGGGCTGGGGGCTGGGAGAAGTGTGGAAATGGTGGTCAAAGGATAAAAACCTTCAGTTATAAAAAGAAATTCTGTTATTTGGAACAGGGGAAAGGGGTTGGTAAGACCATACATCTTTTTTGGAGAAAGTTTCTGTTCATGTCTTCTGTCCATTTCTTGGCTGGATTATTTGTTTTTTGCATGTTAAGTTTGTTAAGTTCTTTTTTTAAATTAATTAATTTATTTTTTGTTTATTTTCAGCATAACAGTATTCATTATTTTTGTACCACACCCAGTGCTCCATGCAATCCATGCCCTCTGTAATACCCACCACCTGGTTCCCCCAACCTCCTACCCCTTGCCACTTCAAACCCCTCAGATTGTTTTTCAGAGTCCATAGTCTCTCATGGTTCACCTCCCCTTCCAATTTCCCCCAACTCCCTTCTCCTTTCTAACTCCCCATGTCCTCCATGCTATTTGTTATGTTCCACAAATAAGTGAAACCATATGATAATTGACTCTCTATGCTTGACTTATTTCACTCAGCAGTTCTTTATAGATCTTGGATACCAGCCCTTTATCTGATATGTCATTTGCAAATAACATTTCCCATTCCAGAGGCTGTCTTTTAGCTTTGTTGACTATTTCTTTTGCTGTGCAGAAGCTTTTTATCTTGATGAAGTCCCAGTAGTTCCTTGAGTTCCTTTTTATATACCTGTTGGCCATTTGTATGTCTTCTTTGGAAAAATGTCTGTTCAGGTCTTCTGCCCATTTTTAAAACATCATGATGAAGATGATGATGATGATGATGATGATTATGATTTACTATTGAGGAGTACCTATTCCTTATATATTTTGGGTATTTTTAAAAAATATATATTTTTTTAAAGTAGGATCCATACCTAGCATGGAGGCCAACACAGGGCTTGAACTCATGACCCTGAGATCAAGACCTGAGCTGAGGTAAAAAGTTGGACACTTAACTGACTGAGCTATCCAAGAGCCCCTATCTTTTTAAGATATTAATCCCTTATTAGATACATAGTTTGCAAATATTATCTCACATTCCCTTGTTTGGCTTTTCACCTGTTCATTGTTTCCTTTGCTGTGCAGAAAATTTTTAGTTGGATGTAGTTCTACTTATTTGTTTTTGCTTTTGTTACCTATGTTTTTAGTGTCATATCCAAAAAAGATCATTGTCAAGACCAATGTTAAGGAGTCTTTCCCCCATGTTTTCTTTCAGAAATTTTATGGTTTCAGGTTTATATTTAAGTCTTTAATCCACTTTCAGTTAATTTTTGTGAAGACTGTAAGACAGGGGTCCAATTTCATTCATGTGTATACCATTTTCCCCCAAACCATTAATTGACTATTTTTTTTCTATAGTGTGTTCTTGGTGCCCTTGTCAAAGATTAGTTGATCATATATACATGAGTTTATTCACAGGCTCTCTATTCTGTTTCACTGGTTTTTGCATCTGTGCTTATGCCAGTAACACACTGTTTTGGTTATTTGATTTGTAATATAGTTTGCCATCATGAAATATGAAACTTCCAGTTTTAGTTCTTCTTTCTCAAGATGGCTTTGGTTACTTGGTGCCTTTGTTGTTTCATATGAATTTTAGGATTGCTTTTTCTATTGCTATGAAAAATATCTTTGTACTTTTGATAGAGATTTCATTGAATCTGTAGATCACTTTGGGTCATACAAAGTTTTAACAATATTAATTCTTCAAACCCATGAACATTTAGTTTTGTCTTCTTCAATTTCTATTATTTATTATTAGGAAGATACAAATAAAACACATAATGAGATACCACCTCACACCCACTAGAATGACTAGGGTGTGAACAACAGAAAATAAGTTTTGGAGATCATGTGGAACAATCCCTGGCTCATACCTGGGGGAGGGGAGCACATCACAAAAAGACCAGATATAACTTTCTGGAGTACTTCTAATATTTGGGTTCCCCAAATGTGCACTCAACTTTCCTTTCAGAAGGTAAACCCTCTCATCCCTTCCCTTACCTAGACTAGACATCATTCAGGTATTGGCACAGTTGTTCATTCCATTCTTTTTTTTTATTGTGTTATATTAGTCACCATACAGTGCATCATTAGTTTTTGATGTAGTGTCCCATGATTCATTGTTTACATATAATACCCAGGGCTCCATCCACTTTATGTCCTCCTTAATGCCATCACTAGGCTCACCCAATCCTCTCACTCCGCTCCCTTCTAAAACCCTCCATTTATTTCCCGGAGTCCATAGTCTCTCATGGAAGTAAATTATCTATGGTTTCACTTATTTGTTCATTCCATTCTTAAACATGTGCTCTTTCTGCTCCCATGTCACCACATCTTGCTCTTTCTTAGAATGATGGTGTCATTTAGCAGATTCCCTTTTTCTTTCTTTAAATTTGAAGCTCTAAGTGATGTTCTGTCTGAGGACCACTTAATTTTTCAGTTCAAGTACTTTCTCCCAGAATATTCATTCATATTTTCAACCACAGCATATAAGCCAAAAACTCCCATTCATTTTACTTCTGAGATCTGTGTCTAAGTATGCTATTGACAGGTAGGCATCTTCAAGTCAGCACTTCAAGCTCAAGGTGTAACGAATGAAAATCATTCTCTTCTCAGCTTGGACCTTTTCGCCTACTTCATTTAACAAAACCACTATCTGTACAATTCCAAAGATAGAGCCTAGAAAATTATCTTAGACACTTTTCTATGAATCAACATTACAATCAGTCAAGTTTGCAATTTGCATGTTGACTGTAACATATGTCTATCTCTATTTAGAATTACCAAATATTTACTTAAATATTATGGAGGACACATTACAATGCAGAGGTTAAGAAACTAGACTCTGAAATTAAATAGAAATAAAAATTTACTACTTTTGAACCAGGAAATTTTGTTCTGTTAGTTAACTTCCTGGAATTTCAGTTTCCTTATCAGTAAAACAGGATAGCCCTCATGTTACAGTGGTGGGGGGAGGATTAAATGAGATAGTACACATAAAAACAGTTAGTATAGCATGGTGCAGGTACATAGCAAGTAACCAGTAGAGGGAATATTGTACTGGTTAAGTTTGACCATTGCAGAAAGTGTTCTAGGTCTTGTCCCTTTCTCTTGGTCTCAGATGTTCTGAGACCTTATTTGGTATGTGGGAGGGGGTTTCCGTTCAGGGTGATTGAAGAAGGATAGGATGCAGGAAGCCATAGGATGCAGGAAGTCATGAATCCCTCTGGCCAGATGAAGAATACTTACCAGGCAAAGGCACCAATAGACGCTGACTAGAGGAAGAGCTAGTACATTCTAATGACTCGACTCTACTCTTTCCCTGGGAACATGAACAGATCTCATCTCAGGGAACCTGAGTCTTCCTGAGCAAAGGTTTTCTCCCTTTTAGGATTTGCCCCTATAATCAGTTTCCAGTTTCTTGGGAGTATTAACCAGTGTTCTTCTGCTTCTCCTCAAATTCTGATCTAATTTCAGACTGGGGGGCACCTGGGTGGCTCAGCAGGTTAAAGCCTCTCTCTTTGGCTCAGGTCATGATCCCAGGGTTCTGGGATTGAGCCCTGCTTTGGGCTCTCTGCTCAGCAGGGAGCCTGCTTCCCTTCCTCTCTCTGCCTGCCTCTCTGCCTACTTGTGATCTCTGTCTGTCAAATAAATAAATCCTTAAAAAAAACCTAATTTCAGACTGGATGAATGATTTTCAACCTTGCTTCCACACTTTGATCACCTGGGAAGATTCAAGAAATCCAAGTACATGGGGTTTACTGCAAAAACAATAAAATCAGGATCTCTGAAGATGGGATCCCATGATATCAGCATTCTTTAAACTCCTAAGGTGATTCCAATATGCAGCAAAGGTTTTTTGTTTGTTTGTTTGTTTTTAAGATTTTATTCATTCATTTGAGAGAGAGAGACAGGCAGAAAGAGCACAAGCATGGGGAGAGGGAGAGGGAGAAGCAGACTCCTCAGCAGGCTGGGAGCCTGACATGGGGCTTGATCCCAGGACCTGGAGATCATTACCTGAGCCAAAGGCACACGCCCAACCATCTGAGCCATCTAACCACCCCAGTCACTCTTTTTTTTTTTAATTTAATTTTTTTCAGTTCCAAAATTCATTGTTTATGCACCACACCCAGTGCTCCATGCAATACGTGCCCTCAACCAACCTCCCACCCCTCTCTCTTCCAAAACCTTCAGTTAGTTCCTCAGAGTCTACAGTCTCTCATGGTTTGTCTTCCCCTCCAATTTCCCCCAACTCCCTTCTCTCCATCTCTCCATGTCCTCCATGTTATACCTTATGCTCCACAAATAAGCAAAACCATATGATAATTGACTCTCTCTGCTTGACTTATTTCATTCAGCATAATCTCTTCCAGTCCTGTCCATGTTGATACAAAAGTTGGGTATTCATCCTTTCTGATGGAGGCATAACACTCCATAGTGTATATGAACCACATCTTCTTTATCCATTCGTCCGTTGAAGGGCATCTTTGTTCTTTCCACAGTTTGATGACTGTGGCCATTGCTGTTATGAACATTGGGGTACAGATAGCCCTTCTTTTCACTGCATCTGTATCTATGGGGTAAACTCCCAGTAGTACAATTGTAGGGTCATAGGGAAGCTCTATTTTTAATTTCTTAAGGAATCTCCACACTGTTTTCCAAAGTGGCTGCACCAACTTGCATTCCCACCAAGAGTGTGAGAGGGTTCCCCTTTATCCACATCCTCTCCAACACATGTTGTTTACTGTCTTGTTGATTTTGGCCATTCTAACTGGTGTAAGGTGATATCTCAATGTGGTTTTAATTTGAATCTCCCTGAGGGCTAGTGATGATGAACATTTTTTCATGTGTCTGATAGCCATTTGTATGTCTTCATTGGAGAAGTCTCTGTTCATGTCTTCTGACCATTTTTGACATGATTATCTGTTTTGTGTGTGTTGAGTTTGAGGAGTTCTTTATAGATCTTGAATATCAGCCCTTTGTCTGTACTGTCATTTGCGAATATCTTCTCCCATTCCATGGGTTGCCTCTTTGTTTTGTTGATTGTTTCCTTTGCTGTGCAGAAGCTTTTGATCTTGATGAAGTCCCCAAAGTTTATTTTCACTTTTGTTTCCTTTGCCTTTGGAGACATATCTTGAAAGAAGTTGCTGTGGCCGATGTTGTAGAGGTTACTGCCTATGTACTCCTCTAGGATTTTGATAGATTCCTGCCTCACGTTGAGGTCTTTTATCCATTTCGAGTTTATCTTTGTGTATGGTATAAGAGAATGGTCAAGTTTCATTCTTCTACACGTAGCTGTCCCATTTTCCCAGCAACATTTATTGAAGAGACTTTTTCCCACTGCATATTTTTTCCTGCTTTGTTGAAGATTATTTGACCATAGAGTTGGGGATCCATATCTGGGCTCTCTAGTCTGTTTTTGTGCCAGTACCATGCTGTCTTGGTGATCACAGCTTTGTAGTAAAGCTTGAAATCAGGCAATGTGATGCCCCCAGTTTTGTTTTTCTTTTTCAACATTTCCTTAGCGATTTGAGGTCTCTTCTGCTTCCATATAAATTTTAGGATTGTTTGTTCCAGCTCTTTGAAAAATGCTGGTGGAATTTTGATCAGGATGGCATTGAAAGTATAGATTTCTCTAGGCAGTATAGACATTTTAGCAATGTTTAGTCTTATGATCCATGAGCATGGAATGCTCTTCCATCTTTTGTGTCTTCTTCAGTTTCTTTCATGAGTGTGCTGTAGTTCCTTGAGAACAGATCCTTTACCTCTTTGGTTAGGTTTATTCTCAGATATCTTATGGTTCTTGGTGCTATAGTAAATGGAATTGATTCTCTAATTTCCCTTTCTATATTTTCATTGTTAGTGTATAAGAAAGCATCTGATTTCTGTACTTTGTTTTTGTATCCTGACACATTACTGAATTGCTGTATGAGTTCTAGTAGTTTGGGGGTGGAGTCTTTTGGGTTTTCTGTATAAGTATCATGTCATCTGCGAAGAGAGAGAGTTTGACTTCTTCATTGCCCATTTGAATACCTTTTATTTCTTTTCATTGTCTGATTGCTGTTGCAAGGACTTCTAGTACTGTGTTGAACAACAGTGACGAGTTTGGACATCCTTGTCATGTTCCTGATCTCAAAGGGAAGGCTGTCAGCTTTTCCCCATTGAGGGTGATATTTGCTGTGGGTTTTTCATAGATATATTTTATGAAGTTGAGGAATATTCCCTTTATCCCTATACTTTGAATTGTTTTAGTCAGGAATGGAAGCTGTATTTTGTCAAATGCTTTTTTGCATCAATTGAGAGGACCATGTTGTTGTTCTCTCTTCTCTTATTGAATTGTTCTATCACATTGATTGATCTGTGAATGTTGATCCAGGCTTGCATCCCATGGATAAATCCCACCTGGTCATGGTGGATCATCTTTTTAATGTACTGTTGGATCCTATTAGCTAGGGTCTTGTTGAGAATCTTGGCATCCATATTCATCAGGGATATTGGTCTGAGATTCTCCTTTTTGGTTGTGTCTTTGCCTAGTTTGAGCATCAGCGTAATGGTGGCTTCATAAAAAGAGTCTGGAAATTTTCCTTCTGCCTCAATTTTTTGAAACAGCTTCAGGAGAATAGGTATTATTTCTTCTTTGAAAGTTTGGTAGAATTCTCCAGGGACTCCTTCAGGTCCTGGGCTCTTGTATTTTGGGAGGTTTTTGATCATTGCTTCAATCTTGTTACTAGATATTGGTCTATTCAGATTCTCAGTTTCTTCCTGATTTAGTTTTGGAAGTTTATAGGTTCCCAGGAATGCATCCATTTCATCTAGGGTGCTTAACTTATTGGCATGTAAGTGCTGATAATAATTTCTGATGATTGTTTCTATTTCCTTGGTGTTAGTCATGATCTCTCCCTTTTCATTCATAATTTTATTAATTTGTGTCCTCTCTCTTTTCTTTTGGATTAGTTTGGCCAGTGGATTATTAATCTTATTGATTCTTTCAAAGAACCAGCTTCTAGTTTTGTTGATGTGTTCTACTGTATCCCTAGTTTCTATCACATTGATCTCTGCCCTAATCTTGATTATTTCCCTTCTTGTGTGTGGAGTTGGCTTAATTTGTTATTGATTCTCCAGTTCTTTAAGGTGTAGAGGCAGCTGGTGTATTCTGGATTTTTTAGGTTTTTGTTTTTTTTTTTGAGGGAGTCTTGGATGGCTATATATTTCCTCCTTAGGACAGCCTTTGCCATATCCCATAGGTTTTGGACTGAAGTGTCTCCATTCTTATTGGTTTCCAGGAATTGCTTAAGTTCTTCTTCGATTTCCTGGTTGATCCAAACGTTCTTAAGTAGGGTGGTCTTTAGCTTCCAAGTGTTTGAATTCCTTCTAAACTTTTTCTTGTAGTTGAGTTCCAGTTTCAAAGCATTGTGGTCTGAGAATATGCAGGGAATTATCTCAGTCTTTTGGTATTGGTTGAGCCCTGATTTGTGACCCAGTATGTGGTCTATTATGGAGAAAGTTCCATCTGTGCTTGAGAAGAATGAGTGTTCTGTTGTTTTTGGGTGGAATGTTCTATATATATATATCTATGAGGTCCACCTGGTCCAACGTGTCATTCAATGCTCTTGTTTCTTTATTGATTTTCTGCTTGGATGATCTATTACTTGAGAGTGGCATGTTAAGATCCCCTACTATTAATGTATTCATATCAATATGACTCTTTATCTTTTTAAAATGATTTTTTAAATTTATTTGACAGAGAGGGAGAGATCACAAGTAGGCAGAGCAGCAGGTGGTGGGGGCAGGTGTGGAAGCAGGCTCCCTGCTGAGCAGAGAGCCCCATGCAGGGCTTGATCCCAGGACCCTGAGATCATGACAGGAGCTGAAGGCAGAGGCTTAACCCACTGAGCCACCTAGGCACCCCAATATGACTCTATCTTTTTTTTTTTTTTTTTTTTTTTAATTTATTTTTTAATTTGTTCAACGATATCTTCTAGTCTTCTTTCTTTCTCCTCCCACTCAGGGATCCCAGTAATTCTGATGGAATGTTTCATGCATCATTTATTTCACTTATTCTGTTCTCCTGACTTCTAAGCTGTTTCTTCCATGCCTCCTCCTGATCCTTTTTCTCTATCAGTTTGTCCTCTAGATCACTAATTCTATCTTCTGCCTCAGTTACCCTAGGTGTTAGAGTATTTGGATTAGATTGGATCTCATTGATACCATTTTTAACTTGTTCCTGGGAAGATTTCACTTCTGTTCTAATCAACTCCATGTTGTCACTAATGGTTTTCTCCAACCCAGCCATTGCCTGTATAATTGTTACCCTTAATTCCCTTTCTGACATACTGTTTATGTCCATATCCAATAGCTCTGGTGGAGAGGGCACAGTCTCTGAATTTTTCCTCTGTTGGTCGTTCCTCCTCCTAGTCATCTTGGTGAGAGGTGGGTGAGGGAATGTGTAGCAGAATATATCAACTGCGATTCAGGAAAGGTGCACCCTGGAATGCTTCTGAGCAATTGGAAGCCACCACCAAAAAGAAAGAAAAAAGAAAGAGAGAGAGAGAGAGACAACGAGACAGAAAAAAAAAACAAAAACAAAACAAAAAAAAAAACCAGAAGACCCAGCTAGAATGGGCCCCAAAGGTAAGATTTATAAGGCATAAAAACAAAAATGGACAAACAAAAAGACTGACAGAAGTAAATGACAAGCAAAAAAAGAACCCACCCAAAATGAACCCCAAGGATGAGATTTATATAATACCAGAACAAAAACAAATACATAGAAACACTGATAGAAGAAAAATATGGGAGGGTGGTTATAAATCCTCGATGAGGGCGAAGAAGATTATTTTGGTTCTTCCTGGGTATATCTTTTTAAAAATTTTATTTTATTTTATTTTTTATAAACATATAATGTATTTTTATCCCCAGGGGTACAGGTCTGTGAATCGTCAGGTTTACACACTTTACAGCACTCACCATAGCACATTCCTCGGTATATCTTGATATCTTTGTTAAAGGACTCAAGTTTCTAGAGATAAAGAGAGAAAAACAGTGTGGAGATTCCTCAAGAAATTAAAAATAGAGCTTCCCTGTGACCCTGCAATTGCACTACTGGGTATTTACCCCAAAGATACAGATGTAGTGAAAAGAAGGGCCATCTATACCCAAATGTTTATAGCAGCAATGGCCACGGTCACCAAACTGTGGAAAGAACCAAGATGCCCTTCAACGGACGAATGGATAAGGAAGATGTGGTCCATATACACTATGGAGTATTATGCCTCCATCAGAAAGGATGAATACCCAACTTTTGTATAAACATGGATGGGATTGGAAAAGATTATGCTGAGTGAAATAAGTCAAGCAGAGAGAGTCAATTATCATATGGTTTCACTTATTTGTGGAGCATAACAAATAGCATGGAGGACAAGGGGAGATAGAGAGGAGAAGGGAGTTGAGGGCAATTGGAAGGGGAGGTGAACCATGAGAAACTATGGACTCTGAAAAACAATCTGAGGGTTTTGAAGGGGCAGGGGGTGGGAGGTTGGGGGAACCAGGTGGTGGGTATTACAGAGGGCATGGATTGCATGGAGCACTGGGTGTGGTGCAAAAACAATGAACATTGTTATGCTGGAAAGAAATTTTAAAAACTGGTTTACATATGGGGGTAGTATTGATTAGGGAAAGAGGATTACCTTGAAGCTTATATCTATACGTATATTAAAAAATAAAATAGAAAAGAAAAAGAAAAATGCAGGTATATGTATGAAAAAGTTTAAGTTAAAAGGTTATTATGGAATATGTTGTATTAAACCTCTAGTTGTAATGGTAAGTAGGTTAAAAAAATTAAAAAGAACAAGAATAGTGAGGTGAATTAAAAATAAAAGTTGTATTTATGAAATATATAGGTTTTAGGGCAATACTGGGAGCTTAATATATAGTTTTCCCCTGTTATTGGGGTTTTACAGTTTTATGGGGACCCTGTGGTTGTTGTCCTCTTTTTCTTTTGGCTGGCTTTCTGGTGGAAGGTCCTGTCACTTTGTTTTTCTGTCAGTTTTGCTTAGATTGAGTCCTCCTGCCCCTTATAAAGGGGCTGCACTCTGTGGAAACCTGATTTTTTTTTAATATTTTTTTTTTCTTATTTATTTACTTGACAGATCACAAGTAGGCAGAGAGGCAGAGAGAGAGAGAGAGGAGGAAGCAGGCTCCGCACTGAACAGAGAGCCCGATGCGGGCCTCGATCCTAGGACCTTGGGATCACAACTCGAGCCAAAGGCAGAGGCCCAACCCAGTAAGCCACCCAGGTGCCCCTGGAAACCTGTTTTTTAAGCTTTTGTTCTCTGGAGGTTTTTGTTCTTTGGTGGCTTTTTGCAGCTTATTGTGGGTTTAGTGGAAAGCAAACTACACCCAGACCTCCATCTGAGAGAGAAACCTCAGTCTGTTCCCCTCTGGGTGGTTCAGAACATACAGAATTCCCCTCTGCAAATTCCACAGAGCTGTGCAACCTCCCACAGACAGTGCATCTCCCCAGCCACCATCTCAGGGGTCACCCGAAACACCCGCCTGTCCCTTCACCCCCGTGCCAAAACTGTGAGTGATAGTGGTCCAGGGAGCCTGCTTCTGGTGCCTGCCTTTGCCAGGACTGCTGTCTGGGGTAGTTCCTTCAAGTCCTGGCTGGGAGTATTCAGACTCTCAGTCCTAGAGACCACTGGCTGGTGCCCCCACAGAGCACTCTCAGGTGTGGGTTAGGAGGATGAGTCAGACCCCAGTTGCACGGTGAGCACAGAGTGCAAAAGACTGTAGTTCCAGAGCGCGCCCACCAGACTCCCTCATGCAGGGGTGGGAGTGCGTCCCAGACCAAGTGGTGGTGCAAGCCACACAACCCTGGGGGCTCCAGAACCAGAACTGGAGGCTCCACCACTGTACTCTTTCTGACATGGGTGGTCACTGGTGGTGGCCATCCTGGGTTCCTGGATTTAGGCCTGCACCCGTGACTGCCCAATTCCACCAGTTGTCCTTTAAGATCTTTTGCTCTTTTTAAATGCTTTTAACTAGACTCCAAGTTAATGCTGGTCCCCAATCACAGGGTACTCTCGTATTGGAGTATTACTTTCCAATGGGTGGAAATGCTTCTGGTGGCTCCCTCCCCCTTCTATTTATCCTCCAATATCAGTCTGATCATTCCCAGTATGCTTTACCTATCCACTGGCATCTTCTGCCCCCATACAGATTCAGAAGTGTATAATCCAAAATCTCAGGCTGGTTTCATGGATATTCAGTGTTCTGGTAGATAATTAGCTCACTTTAGGGGACTGGTTGAAACAGGGTCTCCTACTTCTCTGCCATCTTCTATAGCAAAGGTGTTGAACCAACCATCTAGAGCCTCACAACACAAAAATGTAGTCTGTGACCAGCACCAATGACTGGGAGCTTTTTGGAAATGCAGAAATTTGGCCTTGTCCTAGACGTACTAAATCAGAATCTACAATTTAACAAGATAATAGAGTGATCTCTATTTGAGAAGAACTGGATTAGAACAATGATTCTCAATTTGGGCTGTACATTATTGTTAGTTATAAGATCAGATGTTAGAGTACACTTAAGAAGTCAGGGAAATATAAGTCAATAAAGAGGACCCAAGGGAAGTATGGTCAGTAAGGAGAGAAGGAGACAGCCTAACAACTGATGCAAAGAATACATCTGAGTATGTTAGAGGGTGTAGAAGATCACATTTAATGTGTACCTGTCTCTTTTAGTTTGTGGTCATCAACCTTCAAGAAGATCCATGAGTCCTGGTATTCAGGCCCTTGTGTAGTCTCCTCTCACACTTAATCAGAACATATTAAGTATGATCAGTAGAATGTGGTAGAAAGAATGATGCCTGCTTCAAGGACCTATAATAAAAACCATTACAATTTCTTATTTGGCCTCTTGGATCGCTTGCTCTGGGAAAAGCCAGATGCCATATTGTGATAACACTACTATGTTTTGGAGTGCTTTGTATCTATCATTTGGTAACTGGAACAGGGTTTTGTACCTGGAAGTGGAGTGCTGCTATTAAAAAATAACCCTAGAAAATGACTGGTTTTGGAACCAGGAGACAGAATTTGGGAGAGCCTTAAGGAGATTGTTATGCCTGTGAGAGAGGCTGTCAGTGAGACCCAAGGGAAAGTGAGGAAAACATTGCTAGAAATTGGGGAACAGAGGTTCCTTTCTTCTAACCAGGATCCTTATGTAGTGGTGAAAAACTTAACACTGTCACCTCTGATAGCATGGAATTTGAGAATGCAGCTAATGAACTGACTGATATAGCTAAAGAGATTTCCAGGCAGACTGTCAAAGGTACCATTTGGCTTTTAAAAAAATGCTTATATTTTGTGTGGAAAACCCAAACACTCCACTTTAAAACTGCTAGAACTAAAATAGGAATTCAGTAACTTGTTGGGATACAAAATCAATGCACAGAAATCAGTTATATTTCTATACACTAACAACAAGACAGAAGAAAGAGAAATTAAGGAGTTGATCCCATTTACAATTGCACCCAAAACCACAAGATACCTAGAAATAAACCTAACCAAAGAAGCAAAGAATCTGTACTCAGAAAAATATAGAGTACTCTTGAAAGAAATTGAGGAAGAAACAAAGAAATGGAAAAACATTCAATGTTAATGATGGGGGGTGGAAATATTGTGAAAATGTCTACACTACCCAGAGCAATCTACACATTTAATGCAATCCCTATCAAAATACCATCAAATTGTTTCAAAGAAATGGAACAAATAATCATAAAATTTGTATGGCACCAAAAAAGACCCTGAATAGCCACAGGAATGTGGAAAAAGAAAACCAAAGTTGGTGGCATCACAATTCTGAACTTCAAGCTCTATTACAAAGCTGTTATCATCAAGACAGTATGCTACTGGCACAAAAACAGACCCATAGATCAATGGAACAGAATAGAGAACTCAGAAATAGACCCTCAGCTCAATGGTCAACTACCTTTCAACAAAGCAGGAAAGAATATCCAATGGAAAAAAGACAGTCTCTTCAACAAATGGTGCTGGGAAAATTGGACAGCCACATGCAGAAGAATGAAATGGGGCCATTTCCTTATACCACACACAAAAATAGACTCAAAATGGATGAAAGACCTCAATGTGAGATAGGAATCCATCAAAATCCTTGAGGAGAACACAGGCAGCAATCTCTTTGACCTCAACTGCAGCAACTTCTTCCTAGAAACAGCACCAAAGGCCAGGGAAAAGGGCAAAAATGAACTACTAGGACTTCATCAAGATCAAAAGCTTTTGCTCAGCAAAGGAAGCAGTCAACAAAACTAGAAGATAACTGACAAAATGAGAGAAGATATTTGTAAATGACCTATCAGATAAAGGGCTCCAAAATCTATAAAATCTTATCAAACTCAACACCCAGAGAACAAAGAATCCAATCAAGAAATGGGCAGAAAGCATGAACAGACATTTTGGCAAAGAAGACATCAGATGGCCAACAGACACATGAAAAAGTGCCCCTCATCACTCGGCATCAGGGAAATACAAATCAAAACCACAGTGAGATACCACCTCACACCAGTCAGAATGGCTACAATTAACAAGCCAGGATATGACAGGTGCTGGTGAGGATGTGGAGAAAGGGGAACCCTCCTACACTGTTGGTGGGAATGCAAAGCTGGAGCAGCCACTCTGGAAAACAGCATGGAGGTTTCTCAAAAAGTAGAAAATAGAGCTACCCTATGACCCATCAATCGCACTACTGGGTACTTACCCTAAGGATACAAATGTAATGATCCAAAGGGGCATGTGCACCCCAATGTTTATAACAACAATATTCACAATAGCCAAACTATGGAAAGAGCCTAGATGTCCATCAACAGAATAATGGATAAAGAAGATTATATATATATATATGTATATATATATATTCCATAATATTCAATAATATTCAATATATATCCAATATAATATGGAATATTATGCAGCCATAAAAATAAAGTCTTGCCATTTGCAATGATGTGACTGGAACTAAAGGCTATTATACTAAGTGAAATAAGTCAATCAGAAAAAGACAATGATATGGTCTCACTGATATGAGGAATTTGAGAAAGAAGACAGATGATCATAGTGGAAGGGAGGGGAAAAATGAAACAAGATGAAACCAGAGAGGGAGACAAACCACAAGAGACTCTTAATTTCAGAAAACAAACTGAGGGTTGCTAGAGGGGAGCCGTGTGAGAGGGATGGCTGTGTGATGGACACTGGGGAGAGTATGTGCCATGGTGAGTGCTGTGTGAATTGTGTGAGACTGATAAATCTCAGACCTATACCGCTGAAACAAATAATACATTATATGTTAATAAAAACATTAAAAATACTTGTAATAAAACATAAGAGGAAGGAGTTATACCAAAGGAATTACTATTATAAGAGGGCCAGAAATTACTAGATTTGAAAAAAAAAAAAGTTCAAGATTCTCCAAGATTCTTAAATAAAGTTCAAGTTTCTCCAAGATTTCTTATATTAAGAAAGGTTTTGGGGGGCGCTTGGGTGGCTCAGTGGGTTAAAACCTCTGCCTTTGGCTCAGGTCATGATTCCAGGGTCCTGGGATCGAGCCCTGCATCAGGTTCTCTGCTCAGCCAGGAGCCTGCCCCCCCCCACCTGCCTCTGCCTACTTGTGATCTCTGTCTGTCAAATAAATAAAATATTAAAAAAAAGAAAAGTTTTGGAGCAGAGTATATCTAAGATGGGACTATAAGACACTTAAAGACCTCAGAAAGATCTAAGGTGATGTCTTTGAGGGCCATTCAGTCTCTCTGTGAAGCAGGATGAAGAGTTTAATAATCTTTAGGGCATTATTTCTATCTAGTATAGAGAGGACTTATGTTGCAAAGGTTAATGAGTGTGGCTTTTGTTGGGTAGATTATAACTTGATTCACAAGGAATGCACAATGTTTTTAAAAGAATTATGTCACTTTGGACTGAAAGGGATGGGGAATGTACTAAATGAAAAGAAACAATTTGACTTTCAAAATATCTGTAAGTAGGAAACACAGTGCAAAACTATTAAGGTGCAGCCACAGGGTACTTTTTGTTATAGAAAATGGTGACTCAGAGGGTAGAACCAAGAACTCAGAGGGCAGAGCCAAGAACCGTTCCCGGGCAGTAAGACTGGTTCCTATCAAAAAACTAGCAACAGATGCCTAGCTGGATTTCAGAATTGCTATGGACCTGTGACTCTTCTGTATTTCCAATTTCCCCCGTCCCCTCCCCCATTTTTAAACTAAATGATCTATGGTGACTATCTTATACTTGTCCAGTCATTGCTCTTTGGGTGTGTAGGAAAGCAGGTAAACTGTTTATAGTTTAGAGGTCCTCAGACTGAGAGAAATGATACTAGAGGATCCATACTTGAACTGCACTTGAAGAGTCTTATTTGTGCCTGGACCTAATCTAGATAATGACATTCTGGATGTTGAGCCTGGCTCTAATGCCATAATGGCGCCTCTTTGGTCAAGATATGAATGTATATTGCATGTGAGAGGGATGTAAATTGTTACAGTCAGAGGGTTCACTGTGGCAGAGGAAACTTTCCATATTATGGCTATACCTATATATACGTTTATTTCTCTATGTTCTTCTTGCAGTATGGCTGACATTCTTCCCACAGTGAGGTGGAAAAGTATTCCTTTCCCTTGAATCTGGCCAGGGTCTGGTAAATGCTCCAGCCAGTTGATATTGTAGAAGTAATACTTTGTGACTTTGAAAGCTGGGTCAGAAAATATTGCAGCTTATCCTGGCTCTCTGTCACTTTTGGGATGTTTGTCCTTGTATCTCAGCCTCCACACTGTAAGAAAGCCCAACATAGCCCATGTGGAGAGACCACATGAGATGCCCCAGTGGAGAAGAACTGAGTCTCCCAACCAACAACTTCAAACTGAGGGAGCATTCAGATGATACCATCTGAGATAAGACCGATTTGGATTCTTCCAGCTTCACATTATAGAGCAAAGACAAACTCTCTCTTCTGTTCTCCATCTAATTTCCTGGCCATAAATTCTTGAGCATAATAAATGGTTCTTTTCCCCTATCATGGTGTGGGGTGATTTGTTACATATCATAATTGTTGGAATATAGTTCTTGACTGTTACTTTTGGGAATCTGGAATTGAGACTACAAGAAATGAAGATTGACTCTGTATTTCTCAGTTTAATAAAAGTTCTGACTTAGATCTTAAACTTGAGAAATCTTTACTCATTACTTATATATTTAGTCATATGGGGAAGCTGAAGTTATTTCAACATGATTACTATTTTGTGACATTTTTGAGGGAAGGAAGTACATAACTAATTAAAAAATTGGTTCAAATGACCTTGTCTTTCAGGTAATGTAAGAATGGAGTAAATAAAGATAATATTTTTATAAAGAAAGATCTAAGCAGAATAGGTGACAATGTCAGAATATGAAAGCAGGATTTAGCACAGTGAAGCCTTCTTTCAATAATTTAGTGATGATTATAGAGATGAAAGGAAATGTACAAGAAGCTTTTTTGTTTGTTTCTTTTTCCACGGAGGGCAGGCCATGAGGGAACGTGGTGGAAACTGGAGCAGCAGGAATTTGGGTCATAAATTAAGAAGTATTTCCTGACTCTAAGAGTTGTGAAATATTGAATATTCTACTAAGATATAGTGTATCATCTAATAAAATTTATAGGAATATTTATATAGCTTTCTATTTAATTGAAAAATGATCTTGCAGTTCTATAAATTTAGAATTTTGTCAAGGATATTGCATATAAAGAATTTATTGACAAAAATAAATTTAAGTTAGGGCATTGGTTGCTCCTTAGTTTTTTGCAATAATCATCTGTGCTTACACATCCTAGTCCATTATGGAAATCTTGAATCTTTCACTAATTTCATGGTAACTGGTATAATAGAAAGTACAGTATGTATGGAGTCAGAAGTCCTGTTTTTTTTTTTTTTTTTCTTTTTCATTACTGAGCTTTGTGACCTTGGTCAAATCATTTAGCTTCTCACAATTTTGGTTTCTCAATACTCAAAACAGGAATAATACCTGATTCTTACCTCATTGGATTGCTGTACAAATCCTAGCAAATAATGAGTGTTCCATTCCTGACACAGTATAGATAAAAGGAAAACTGCTTGTCGACTAGAATGTAATCAGACTGAATATGGCGTAAAAACTTGAATATATTGACTATTAATTCATGATTCTTAAGATACTTATTGTAAGATGTCTTGCACAAACTCACACCCAGTCTATTAATCCCTCAGTCAAATTTATATTTAGAAATAAGCATAGATTTTGAATTCTGAGAATATCGACCTGACTTATTGTCACTGTGATTTGGGGCAAGTCAAATGTCTGTCTTCTGAAAAATGGGGAAAAGAATTATAATAAATGACTTACAAGGTTAATGAGAGGTTTTAAGTAATGTAACACATCTAAAAATGCACAGTAAATTTTATTTATAATTTTCCTAGTATTTAAAAAATGGGGAATGTGGTGTTTGTTGAAGCAGACTGCTTCATTGATGAACAGATGTCATTGTTGAAAGGGTCTTCAGATCATAACGGAATTTATTTTCCTAAAACATCGAAGTATTGGTCTTTCTTCTGCCTCCTGGAGTAACACTGACTAAAAATACTACTTCCTCCACAACATAGTACTTCAAAATATTTGGAGAGAGCTATCATGTCTCTTCAGGCTTTCCTCTTAAGACAAAAATATCTAGTTTCCTCAAAAGTTCTTTATGTAAATGAATTTGTCTAGATTTTCTCTGGATGTTCTCCAGGAATCCTTCTGAAGTGTACTGTCTAAAATGGGGCATAATTTGTATGTGTTTAGGCCAGCATATATCACCTCCCTGGAACCGGACCCTAACTACTTTTGGTTATGTCTAGATTTATTTTTGGCATTAGAGCAATAATTATAGTACCATCAATAAAAGCTTATTACAAGCCATGAATACTATGAATTTATTCTACTAAAAACATTGTAAAGCAGAAATTATTTTCCCCATGGTCCCAACACAGTTTAGAGAGTTAAACACTTGCCCAAGTTCATAAGATCACAAAGGCAGTGGTATATGAAAAATCAGATATTTGGCTATGGTTCTGCCCGAGGCCCTTCCATACTACATTGCATTGAAATTGATGCATTGGCTATTTTTTGTCCCAAATATCAAGAAGGATTTTCCCCCTAGGTACATTTAAAATTTTGTCTTATTGATTTGCAGTTATTTTTCAAGTATTAACAAGATATTTGAAAACCCACTTTTGTCTTTAAATATATTGAACTTGATGTCATCTGCAAACCAATATGCATTCTGTTAATGTATTTATCAAGCCTGTTGATATAGCAGAGTGGAGTGGACAGACCACCAGCGAGCTCTCTCCATGGTGACCATTCCAGGAAACAATACCCATTGGGTCTGGTTGTTCAACCACTATACTTCCAACTTAACGGTATTTATCCAAGCTGCATTCCTTCATTTTTACCTATAACAATAATATGAAAAATATTATCAAATACCAGGCTAGGATTAGGTAAGTGATGTCTGTGACATATTCCATATTTCCAGGCTAATGGCTTGTGTTGATTTATGGTTAATCAGATAAAGAGTTTTTAAATGACAGAAAATATATTAAAATTATCACCATTGCTATAAAATCACAAAGGAATGCTTATGAAATATTCAACTCCATATATAAAAAGCATTTTATGGTAGAAATCATGTTTTAATTGTTACAGACTATAATCCAAATTCAGTAAAAATCCTGTTATTATAATTTTAACCATGTTTAGAAATTATAGGTGTGGGAGGTAATAACAATTTTCACTTTGTGACATTTTCATAATGATACTAAAAATATTTTCAAAAAGTTAACAGCATTATAAAGATGTGAAAATTCATGCAATTATGAAAAAACATGCTACCAAAATGATTAAATATTGTACTGATTAAAAATTTTTGCATAGGCTTAAATTAAATGTAATGGATCTTTTACCTTTCAGGATTTGGACTCATTTTGTCTGGATTAATCATTCCTCTCTTGGTCATTCATTCATTCATTCATTCATTTTTACAACTAGCAGATAAATTATATTTGCAAATAGTGTGCTTGCACTTCGGAGGTCTCATAATATATTAGGAACAATTCCTGTCTCTATTAAGTGGCAGGAACATCCTATAACTCAGTAATGGAGAGAAGTATATAAATTATTTGAGGGAGATTATGATAAATTCTATAAAAATAATTCAGAATGAAGAGAGAAAGATTAGTTTCAGCCAAGATAGCAATATTTCATGGAACAGGTAGCATATAAGCAGGGTCTAAAAATTTAGTAATACTTCAATGTTTCAAGATGTGATGAATGAGTTCTAAGACTGAGTGTAGGGTATCCCCATTCCAGTCCATTTTAATTTTGATGGTATTTATTTAAGCCCTTAAACTAGTAGAGGAGAAATGTGAACTTTTTCTTGGTCAGGAATAGAAAAGTGACTTAGTGAAATACAGGGTTTATCAAGACAATATCTTTCTGAACACCTAGTTAAGTCTAAGATACTGTACTGTATACTAGGTTTACAAAAGAAAATAAATAATCCTTGCCTTCCAAGAACTTACAGTGTAGTGATAATTAAGGACAATCTGACAATATTCCAAATTAGAATAAGTCTACATATTTCCATACCTTCACCCACAGTGGATACTATCCATCATTTTAATCTTGGCCAATCTGGTATGGCTCTCTAGGAATAGCTACCTAGGCCTTTCCTGTAAAGTCAGCAAGTAACCAAATCAGGAAACAGAATAATATGTCATATGAAAATATGTTGCCACAGATCAAAGCAGACCCAAAGAATATAAGGTTTGATTTGGTTCTAGTCTGAACTGAAACTACACTAAAAAATGGTAATGAATGTTACAGAAAGTTCATTTTAGGATGAGGAAGGATCATGGACTCCAGTAATTTGTTGCATAATGGTCAGGTTGAAAGAGAATTTCTTTTCTTACTCTGGGATTGATTACCCCATAAAATGTAAAGTTTCCTCAGACTTTCATTTTTTTGGAAGAAAGATTAAAAATTTCCCCCTTTCCTCCCAGTTATTTTGTCAAACAAACAATAGAAAGTATTTTCCCTCCTCTCCACCCAAATACCTGTCAGATAGGTTCCAGTCATAAAAGGAAAACCACTCTAGATATTTTAAACAGGGGGGATTTTATACAGGGATTTATGAAAGTCATTGACAAACTGAGAATCCAAAGCAGGGGAGAGGGTGGGAGTGGGCGGTGGTGTTGGTGATGGTGGTACAGAAGGGAATCCAGACGTTAGTTGAAGCAGTGCTTAAGTGCTACCACAACCTAGCCTGAAGGGATAAAGGGGGAAGCAGCATTACTGAAGATGAGGAGCTTAGGGTGGAACTGGAACAATACTAGGTCAGCCTGGTGGGACACGCCCCCGAAAAGAAGGCTTGCTACAGGGAGAGGAATAGATACAACCCAAAGCAGAAAATAAGGGGAGGAGAGACCCTGGCTTTTTCCCTCCTCCCACTCTTTAGCCTTCTAATGCTGCCTTCAATTTTTTTTTTTAAGTAGGCGCCATGCCCAGCGTGAAGGCCCTAATTCAGGATCCTGAAATCAAGTTCTGGGCTGAGATCAAGAGTCGGTGGCTTAACCAATTGAGCTACCCAGGTGCCCCTGTCCCCAGATTCTTAAACTTACCTTGAAGACAGAGGGAAAGGGACACAAAGAAATGTAGTTTCTTGTGATGCAGTAAAGGACAGAGATAGGTGGGTAAGGATCTGAGAGCCAAAGGCCAGGTTGTGACTCACAGATAACCAATGTTAATATCATTTTGGTTATCTTGTTTGCATAGAATAAAAGAGAGAGGAATAAAATAAAATATTCACACTAAATGAATTACATATAAACATGTATGAATTCTACAAAGTTATTTCACAATTTACATACTATAAGGCAATTTCCTTTTCCTATTTTACAGATGTCATGAGTATTGTTCCATGTTGCCACATGCAGATCATTATTTTTTACAACCACATAATATTTCATTGTATGGATGGCCCATGATGTATTTGACCAGTTTCTCTCAAAGGCAGTTTTGTTTATTTTTAATTTCTTATGATGAGAAATAATGCCAGATTGAAGACTTTTGTGCTTGTAGAATTGTTCACTTCCACAATTATATTATAGGATAGTTTTCTAGAAGTGGATATTTAATGAAATATATATACTCTTAAATTTTTGATAGACCTTTCCACATACACTTCCTAATGTTGGTGGTAATTTGCTATTATCAATCTTTGTCAGTCTGGTAAATACATATACATGTATGTGTATTGATGTCTGTGTCTGTGTGTGTTAGGGTCTGTGCTCGTGGAAGAACTATGGCTATATCCATATATCTAGGTTAATGTGTATGAATATGTCTAAATCTGCATATATGTCTGTGACTATGTCTATACCTATATCTAATAGAGTCAATCTTCATTATTTATGAATTCTGTATGTGCAAATTCGCTTACTTGCTAAATTTATTTGTAACCCCCAAATCAGTACTTGTGGCAGTTTTGTGGTTACTTATGGACATGCACAGAATGGTGAAAACTTTGAGTCACCCTACACATACATTCCCAGCTGAGGTCCAACAAAGTGATGTTCTGCCTACTTGCTTCAGCCATCACAGTATAAATAAGTGTCTTTTTCATTGCCATGTTTTTGGTGGGTTTTTTTTTGGGGGGGGGTCTTTTTGTGGTTTCTGTTGGTGATTTTAATGCTTAAAATGGCCCCCAAGAAAACAGTAGAAGTGCTGTCTGATGTTCTGAAGTGCAAGGAAATTGTGATGTACCTTATGAAAAAAAATGTGTTTGATAAGCATTATTTAGATCTAAATTATAATGTTGACCACAGGTCCAATGCTCATAAGTCACCAAAATATATTAAGTTGTCTTTAGATGGAAATACACATAAATTAGCATTATGTATTGATTGGTTGATGAAAATGTTGTGACCAGAGGTTTGCGAGAACTTAACCCTCTATTTCCCTTAAGAGCAATCTATCAGTATTTGCTAATTAGATGTTTGTGGAGACTTTATGGACTATAACAACTGAAAATAATGAGAATCAATTCTATCTATACCTATAACCCTATATTCTTATGTCTTTGATTTAATTAATATTTATCAAGTGCTTCCTATGAATTAGACACTGGGAATAAAATGTTGAGCAAAGACATCCAAATCAAACAAAAAATTAAAAAATAGGTAAATTGCCCTATGTCAAACTTTTGTGTTTCAAAAGTTACTGATTAATGGGTGTAGAATTTCAGTTGGGGATGGATGGTGGTGATGGTTGCACAACAATGTGAATGTACTTAATGCACTGTAAACTTAAAAAGAGTTAAATGGTAAATTTTGTTATGTATATTTAATCACAATAAAAAATATTGTGCTGAATGAGCACTGTAGGATTTTGTAGTTGTAGTGGTTAAAGTCCACTACTAAAAATGGACTAATAAAATAACATAGATAAATATTTAACATATGGGGCACCTGGGCAGCTCAGTTGTTAAGCATCTGCCTTCGGCTCAGGTCATGATCTCAGGGTCCTGGGATCAAGCCCTGCATCGGGCTTCCTGCTCTACAAGAAGCCTCCTTCTCCCTCTCTTACTCCCCCTGCTTGTATTCCTTCTCTCAGGGTCTCTCTCTCTCTCTCTCTCTCACTGTCAAATAAATAGATAAAATATTTAAAAAAATCAACATATAGAATTAAAAATTACAATAACTTTTATACTGGAAACATGTAGGGTAGCCTGAGAAAATCAAACATGGGGAATTCACTTGGGCTGGGGGTATCAGGGAAGGCTCATTTTTAAAAAAGATTTTATTTATTTATTTGACAGACAGAAATCACAAGTAGGCAGAGAGGCAGGCAGAGAGAGAAAGGGGGAAGCAGGCTCCCCCGCTGAGCAGAGATCCCGATGTGGGGCTCGATCCCAGGACATTGAGACCATGACCTGAGCCAAAGGCAGAGGCTTTAACCCACTGAGTGCCCACTGAGGCACCCCAGGGAGGGCTCATTTTTAGTGAGCCTTACAGGTGGAATTTAAGAAACAGGCAGAAGATCATAGGGGAAGAGAGGAAAATATGAAACAAGACAAAACCAGAGAGAGAGACAAACTGTAAGACTCTTAGTCATAGGAAACAAAGTGACAGTCGCTTTGTCTGGGAGAGGCATTGAAGAATGGGGTGGCTGGGTGATGGACATTGGAGAAGGTATGTGCTATGGTGAGTGCTGTAAATTGTGTAAGACTGATGAATCACAGACCTGTACTCCTGAAACCAATAGTATATTATATGTTAATAATAAAAAATATTATTATAAAAAAGATGGAAACTAAGGCCACTGATTCTAAATCTTTCCTCTTTTCAAATACAGAAATTTAGTGCAATAAGTGTCCTCCTAAGTATTATCTTTGTGGCATCCCACAAATTTTGGTAGGTTATATTTTCATTTTCTTTTTGCTCAAAATATTTTCTTAGTTCCTTTAGGATTTCTTCTTGATCCACAGAAAACATTTAGAAGTGTGTTATGTAGTTTGCAAATATTTGATAACTAAGAATTTTCCTGTTCTTGGACAAAATTAGATCAGTGGCCGACAGGAACTGAAGCAAGGGGATTCACTGCAAAAAACTTCCTAAAGTGATACAAATGCTCTTTGATTGTGATTTTGTCTATGCAACTGTATACACTTCCCAAAATTCATTAAATGGAACACTTGAAAGAAAAATAAATCATTGAGACATTGGTTAGGATTACAATGAATGTACAGATTAGTTTATGGAATGTTGATGGGGTGAAAATGATATCTCACATCATGGAATTTTTTCTATTTAAAAACACAAAACAAACCTCTACTTATTTATAACTTCTTTGAGGTTCTTTGGTATAGTTTTATAGTTTTCTTCATATGAATCCTACACATTTCTTACTAAATTTATTCTCAGATATTTTACTTTAGTGTGATACTGTTTACGAAATAATTTTTTCCTATTTTATTACCTATTGCTCACATAAAAGTATTGAATTCTGTTGAGTTATTTTGTATTGCCAATTTTACTAAGTGCTCATGTTTTCTCTTTTCTAGTTAATCTTCTCGGGCTTTACCATTAGACAATAATAGCATCTGAAAATCATAAATTTATATATATATAAAATATCAATATACTACCATTACTTCATTCTTTTATTTAATTCCTTTGGCTAGCAATGCTTAAGTAGCATAGATGAAACCTATTGTCTTATTCCTTATATTAATGACAAAGTATATTTTTCGACTAGGGATTTTTTTTTTGTTATGCCTATAGCTTTATCACGCAATGGAACTATCCTTCTGTTTCTACTGATAAGTATTTTTGAAAATCAGAAATTGATATTTATTTTATCCAGAAACTTTTTCATATCTACTGATCTGATCATGTAGCTTTTCTTCTTCAACCTATGTATATGGTGACTAAAACTAATATATTTGCTGACTTTGAATCATTCTTACTTTTCTGGAATAAACTATCATGCTGTATTATGTATTCAGGTTGGTGAAGTCTCTGATAAAACTTTATGAGTCAGTTTTTAACAATAGTTTTGTGGTATAGTTCTTGATAATACTATATTTGTCAACTATGGTATTCAGATTTTAGATTAGTGTCTAAAGGCAATAGATATACTCTGAAACTACAGAATAATTCTAGACTTGTTTGGTGACTTCAGTGCTGGTGATATATTATGTGCACATGATTTTATTGATATATCATATTAGATAAACAAAGTAATTTCCAAGGTAGTTGTACATTGAACTTTTAAATTTGCATTTTACATTTATCACTGTCATTGTTATCTTCATCTTCAAGGCTCTCATGGAGTTCAGTACAGTATTATGCTAAGCACTTGATGTGTAAGTTTTCTGAGTCTTACATGACAGATCTCTTCATCTCCATTTCAAAGGTGAGAAAATTGAGGCTTATTAAATTTAAGCAAATTGCCTAAAATAACAGTTTTAATTTCATTAGCCTAGGTTTCTCTGGAAGCACATCCTGAGGCAAGTTTCCTGCATACATATATTAAGTGATTGCCAGCCTTCCATGAAGGGAGAAGCAAAACAGTAAAGGATGAGAAGAATGAAAAGCCAGTAGAAGTGTGTTTTATCAAGGTCACTTGAGAAAACATCCAGAACCCCATTCTTCCAGGGTCCAAGAAACATACAGAATGCTGCCCCAAGTTGTTTCCCTTAAGGGTGGCAGGTGGGAATATTTATCCTCTAACTTCCATTCATTACTGTTTGAGTGTTGCCTCTAGGACAACCTATACTTGTGGGCTGGACTTCCTATTAAAACGAGTGGATTCCTGCCATGTTAGGGAAGTTCTGAAAATGATACACAACAGAGAGGAGATATCTTATTCGTAGCAGCTATGGCTGAAATTAGTTGTGGGTCTAGGAATGTGACATGAGAAAACAGAATTGTCTGATATTTTAGTTAATAATATCTATTTTATATATTAGTCATTTGGCTTCAGAGTCCATGACTCAGTTTCCTTGAATACTCAGAGTTTTAGTCAGTAGTGGAAAGATCAACTCTGTTAACCAGCTCTGCAAATGGCAGAAAGCTGGCACGAGAAAGACCATGGTGGATAGGATTATGAATCTCAAGATGATTGGGCCCAGATTACTCAAGAGCAAGAGCTCACCCACATTCCATTACACCACACTGACATTTATACCCCCCATGATACTGAATACGCTAGTAGAATAATACCCATATCATAAGAAAAGTTGCATGAGAGATAGGATTATCAGCCATTTATGAACAAATTGGGACCAGATTCCATTCTCTTTCCTCTTAGATTATTTTTCCAAAGGTTGTACTTCTTTCTGGTACTCTTTTTGTTTAGTTTCCTTCTCTCCATGCCTATCTGAGTCAGAGATATCTTTGTTCCTTATGGCCTGATTACTTGATCCAGCCTATTTCACTCATACCTTGATAACTCCTTTGGGCCTTAGGCTACTCATTTTTAAGACAAGGGAATCTGGTGATTTCCCAATTTTTGTCTAGCTCAATATTCTAAGCTCTTTTGTGTACATGTGCTACACATAGTTTGCATGTCCTGGTAACAGGAATTTTGTGTTTTTAAAACAACAAACTATGTACATGTTAGTTGCTTGCCATAACTTGTACCTTGTTCTCTCAAGGAGATCACAATTTAGAAGTAAATTTTGAGTTGCCAAATCTGGAAATACAGATTTATAGAGATTATAGAAAGACATCTTAGCAATTTATGGAAGTGAAAAATCTTAGTTTTTGGTCAAACTAATTAGTTTTGTCATATTCATTTTAGCTGAGAAAATAAAAATAAGCTCTAATAGAAAAAATGTGTGAAAGGAAATTTGATATAACTTTCTTAACTTGAAAAATAAGGCAAAAGATAAAAGGCATTTGAATATGTATATATGTATGTATATAAAAATTATATGTATAACATATATAATGTGTGAATTAAATTTATAAAATATACTTATAAATTATATATACTTCTCATTTTTTCCGTTTGTAACTCAAAAAATGAGTACAGCTCAGTCAAGCAACTTGGAAGGGTAGATATGCCCAGAGCATAGATACTGTGAAACTTAGTCAGAGTTACCTGGTTTACTTGAATAAAAATCTTTGAAAAAAAATGAATTATGAAATAATTTTATGTCTCAGTCTCTCATTCTGTAACAATAGAATAGCAGTACATTTTCCTACTCATCCTTCTCTGTGAGAAGTGTTTTGCTGATAAAGTAGATAATTATCTCTGAAAAAAGCTTTGAGTACATCAAAAGAAGGATGTTATTAATATGCAAGGTAGTATTATTATGCTATTAGATCATGGATAAAAAAATTGGTCACTTCCTACCCCTGCCTGTGGATATGACACACAAGAAAGTCTGTAGTTTTATGAATAGTAGTGCAAGTAAAACCCTGATTCTCAAAAAAATAGCTCCTTAAAACTGTCACTCAGAAATTACTTCCTTTTGGTTGCTTCATTGAAAGACTATTGCTAAAGTGAGTCCTGGGATCTCTTTTACTCAGCGACTCATTAATTTTTCATCTCAGAAGCTATACTTTATACCAATGTATTTTTGTTAAATGCCTAGGAGTACCATGACTAGTCCTATGCTTGGTTAATAAAAGACCTGTGAAAAATGGTTTTTAACTGTGGATAGTTTAGGGACTCAATTAAGAATTCTCTCCTTCTAAATGAAGAAAAAATAGAGAGGTGTATAACACCAAATAGAGCCTGCTATCAGACATATTATAGATATGAATGTATGAGAATTCTATGCCTGGGACAGTTCACAATCTGCACCAAGCCTTGCTAGAATTAAACCATGCTGAAATGTAGTTTTGATGAGATAGCATGAATTAACTCACTAAGCATTATTGCTGAGTGAACCTAATAAACTGAGTTTCTGAAAACACAAGCCTGTTGACCTAACACTAGAACAGAGAGAGAATATCCAGCGAATGAAAGAGTCAGCCTAATCAAGGTGACATTTGTGTCTATGGCAGTCCAAGAATAACAATTTCCCTCTTCCCTTATCCATGGAAGACAATGATAATCAATCATGAAGACTAAAATATAACATCACAATCTTCCTAGATACAGTAATCTAGAGCAGTGAACATCATGTTAAATGGTCAGACAGGACATATTTGTTTGTGGGGAGCACAGTATCTTGCAATTAGCAGTAGCAGTGGTACAATTTGTAGTGCAAAAGCAGATGTAGACATTATATAAACAACTGGATAGAGTGGTGTTCCAATAAAATAATATTTACAAAACCAGGTGGCTAGTCTATAGGCCCTTGTGTGATGACCCCTAGTCTAGAGAGTCTTTATAATTACATCAGAGTTGGCACTTAAGAATTCACCTGCTTGTTGCCTTTGGTTTTGAGGTAGCTTTAATATGCCTTCCCTTTTTATGAGCAGTTTATCCACACAACCCAAGCTAAATGCATCCTCCCCCATCTGTTTTTGGTTGAACACCTTGTTAATTGTTACCTCTGTCAGACAAATTTTTTTTTCTTACCATTCTGGGCCTCAGTTTCTCATTTGGTAAAGGAATGTAGTGACAATACAGGTTTGCTGCAAGAATCAGATGAGAAAATATGGATGGAAGCATTTGTACTCCATGAGACAATGGAGTATTTGAATAAAATATATTGTAATTCTTAGGTGAATGTGTATCATAAAGATCACATTCAAAACCATTTTTTACCAGATAAAATTCACAATACGTCTTTGTGAAAATCCACTTTTCTGTCTTTTCTTTGTTTAAAAGACCTTTTATTGCAGTGAAAAAGCAAGTGACCTATGGAAAATTGCACCAGGTGGCATTTTTTGACCTCTTAATTACAGCTTTTATGGTATTTCTTCCTCTAGAAGTCTTGATTTAAACAAGTTTATGCTGGGGGAAAAAAATCAGCATATAAGAAAAAAATCCCCAGCTAGAATCCAAGCATTTGAGTCCTACAAAGATATCAGATTTGGCAATATAGTGTCTTGCCAATAAGGCTAATAGCTCTGTTTGTTCTAGACTGCGGTCCAGGCCATTAGAATAGGAACACAACACAAGTGCATAAAAAATGCATAAAGAAATTTGGTAAGAAAGCAAAAAAAAAAAAAAGAAAGAAAGAAAGAAAGAAAGAGGAATGGTCCGAATTATTGAGAGAATGCATGTATACTTCTGATTGTCAAAGTATTAATCAATACATTCTAGTCTTTGGTTGATATGAAGACTAGTGGATATCAATAATGAACAAAGTAATGAATAATGAACAAAGTAAATAGTTGGCTGAAGATACTTGATATGATTAGTAAATGAGATCCTCTCCAATGACAATACTTTTTTCCTGGATGATGAAAAGATAACCTTTTATATAGCATTTAAATTCAGTGCTTCGAGTGGAAAACATTTCAATAAAGATCAACTTCCCTTAATGAACATTATGCCTTTAATGAATACAGTTTGGGATTTTATTAAGCAGTTGCAAATGGGTAATTTATTCACTCTTATCTCTTTAGGCCATAGGAAACATAGAAACTATATTCTTAAATATGTACCTGATTTACTTACTTTCTAATAAGTAAATTTTGGAAGAAAACTGTTGAATCCCTATAATTTTGGGAAACTATAACTGCATTACTGAATCAAATTTTAAAATATTTCCCCCAAAGTTATTTTTTTCTTAGTTAAAAAAGAAACAGTGTTGACTTATTCAGCCTTTCAACATTTCTGTAACATTTTGGATATTGTCACTACAATAGCAATATTTGTCCTTTTTTAACTCCGTCTCTTTTTTTTTATTAACATATAATGTATTATTAGCTCCAGAGGTACAGATCTGTGAATCATCAGGCTTACACATTTCACAGCACTCATCATAGCACATACCCTCCCAAGTGTCCATAACCAACCACGCTCTCCCTCCCTCCCTCCCCCTGGCAACCCTCAGTTTGTTTTGTGAGATTAAGAGTCTGTTATGGTTTGTCTCCCTCCTGATCCCATCTGGTTTCATTTTCTCCTTCCCTATCCCCACAGACCCCCCAGTCTGCCTCTCAAATTCCTCATATCAGGGAGATCATTTGATAATTGTTTTTCTCTGATTGACTTATTTCACTTATTTCAGCATAATACCCACTAGTTCCATCCATGTTGTGGCAAATGGCAAGATTTCATTTCTTTTGATGACTGCATAGTATTCTGTTGTGTGTATGTGTATATATCTCACTTCTTTTCTATCCAGTCATCTGTTGATGGGCATCCCAGTTCTTTCCATAAATTGGCAATTGTGGACATTGCTGCTATAAATATTTGGGTGTATGTGCCCCTTCAGATTACTACATTTGTATCATTGGGGTAAATGCCCAGTAGTGGGATTGTTGGGTCATAGGGTAGCTCTATTTTCAACTTTTTGAGAAACCTCCATGCTGTTTTCCAGAGTGGCTGCACCAGCTTGCTTTCCCACCAACAGTGTAGGAGGGTTCCCCTTTCTCTGCATCCTCACCAGCATCTGTCATTTCCCGACTTGTTAATTTTAGCCATTCTGACTGGTGTGATGTGGTATCTCACTGTGGTTTTGATTTGTATTTCCCTGATGCCAAGTGATGTGGAGTACTTTTTCATGTGTCTGTTGGCCATCTGGATGTCTTCTTTGCAGAAATGTCTGTTCATGTCCTCTGCTTGTTTCTTGATTGGATTATTTGTTCTTTGGATGTTGAGTTTGATAAGTTCTTCATAGATTTTGGATACTAGTCCTTTATCTGATATATTGTTTGTGAATATCTTCTCCTGTTCTGTCAATTGTCTTTTGTTTTTTTTTTTTTAAGATTTTATTTATTTATTTGACAGAGAGAGATCATAGTAGGAGAGAGGAAGGGAAGAGATCACAGAGAGAGGAAGGGAAGCAGGCCCCCTGCTGAGCAGAGAGCCCGATGTGGGACTCGATTCCAGGACCCTGAGATCATGACCTGAGCCGAAGGCAGCGGCTTAACCCACTGGGCCACCCAGGCGCCCCTGTCTTTTGGTTTTGTTGACTGTTTCCTTTGCTGTGCAAAAGCCTTTGATCTTGATAAAATCCCAATAGTTCATTTTTGCCCTTGCTTCCTTGCCTTTGGCAATGTTTCTAGGGAGAAGTAGCTATGGCTGAGGTTGAAGAGGTTGCTGCCTATGTTCTCCTCAAGGATTTTGATGGATTCCTGTCTCACATTGAGGCCTTTCATTCATTTTGAGTCTGTTTTCATGTGTGGTGTAAGAAAATGGTCCAGTTTCACTTTTCTTCATGTGACTGTCCAATTTTCCCAAGACCATCTGTTGAAGAGACTGTCTTTTTTCCATTGGACATTCTTTCCTACTTTGTCAAAGTTTAGTTGACCATGGAGTTGAGGGTCTATTTCTAGGGTCTTTATTCGGTTCCATTGACCTATGTGTCTGTTTTTGTGCCAGTAGCCTACTGTCTTGATGATGGCAGCTTTGTAATAGAGCTTGAAGTCCGGAATTGTGATGCCACCTACTTTCGCTTTCTTTTTCAACATTCCTCTGGCTATTCGAGGTCTTTTCTGGTTCCATATAACTTTTAGGATTATTTGTTTCATTTCTTTGAAATAACTTGGTGGTATTTTGATAGGGATTGCATTAAATGTGTAGATTGCTTTAGGTAGCATAGACATTTTCACAATATTTGTTCTTCCAATCTATGAGCATGGAACATTTTTTCCATTTCTTTGTTTCCATCACAAGTTCTTTCATGAGTACATTACTGTTTTCTGAATACAGATTCTTTACCGCTTTGGTTAGGTTTATTCCTAGATATCATATGGTTTTGGGTGTAATTGTACACTTGATCTTAGCCAAGGCTGAGAAGCAAAGGGGTGCAATTGTAAATGGGATTGATTCCTTAATTTATCTTTCATCTGTCTTGTTGTTGGTGTAGAGAAATGCAACTGATTTCTGTGCATTGATTTTATATCCTGACACTTTACTGAATTCCTGTATAAGTTCTAGCAGTTTTGGAGTGGAGTCTTTTGGGTTTTCCACATATAGTATCATATCATCTGCGAAGAGTGATAATTTGACTTCTTCTTTGCCGATTTGGATGCCTTTAATTTCCTTTTGTTATCTGATTGCTGAGGCTAGGACCTCTAGTACTATGTTGAATAGCAGTGGTGATAATGGACATCCCTGCCGTGTTCCTGACCTTAGCGGAAAAGCTTTCAGTTTTTCTCCATTGAGAATGATATTTGCGGTGGGTTTTTCATAGATGGCTTTGATGATATTGAGGTATGTGCCCTCTATCCCTACACTTTGAAGAGTTTTGATCAGGAAGGGATGCTGTACTTTGTCAAATGCTTTTTCAGCATTTATTGAGAGTATCATATGGTTCTTGTTCTTTCTTTTATTGATGTGTTGTATCACATTGACTGATTTGCGGATGTTGAACCAACCTTGCAGCCCTGGAATAAATCCCACTTGGTCGTGGTGAATAATCCTTTTAATGTACTGTTGAATCCTATTGGCTAGTATTTTGTTGAGTATTTTCGCATCTGTGTTCATTAAGGATATTGGTCTATAGCTCTCTTTTTGGATGGGATCCTTGTCTGGTTTTGGGATCAAGGTGATGCTGGCCTCATAAAATGAGTTTGGAAGTTTTCCTTCCATTCCTATTTTTTGGAACAGTTTCAGGAGAATAGGAATTGGTTCTTCTTTAAATGTTTGGTAGAATTCCCCTGGGAATCCAAGTGGCCCTGGGCTTTTGTTTGTTTGGAGATTTTTAATGACTCTTTCAATCTCCTTACTGGTTATGGGTCTGTTCAGGCTTTCTACTTCTTCCTGGTTCAGTTGTGGTAGTTTATATGTTTCTAGGAATGCATCCATTTCTTCCAGATTGTCAAATTTATTGGCGTAGAGTTGCTCATAGCATGTTCTTATAATAGTTTGTATTTCTTTGGTGTTAGTTGTGATCTCTCCTCTTTCATTCATGATTTTATTTATTTGGGTCCTTTCTCTTTTCTTTTTTATAAGTCGGGCCAGGGGTTTATCAATCTTATTAATTCTTTCAAAGAGCCAGCTCCTAGTTTCGTTGATTTGTTCTATTGTTTTTTTGGTTTCTATTTCATTGATTTCTGCTCTGATCTTTATGATTTCTCTTCTCCTGCTGGGCTTAGGGTTTATTTCTTGTTCTTTCTCCAGCTCCTTTAGGTGTAGGGTTAGGTTGTGTACCTAAGACTTTCTGTTTCTTGAGAAAGGCTTGTACCGCGATATATTTTCCTCTCAGGACTGCGTTTGTTGTGTCCCACAGATTTTGAACTGTTGTATTTTCATTATCATTTGTTTCCATGATTTTTTTCAATTCTTCTTTAATTTCCCAGTTGACCCATTCATTCTTTAGAAGGATGCTGTTTAGTCTTCATGTATTTGGTTTCTTTCCAAACTTCCTTTTGTGGTTGAGTTCTAGCTTTAGAGCATTGTGGTCTGAAAATATGCAGGGAATGATCCCAATCTTTTGATACCGGCTGAGTCCTGATTTAGGACCGAGGATGTGATCTATTCTGGAGAATGTTCCATGTGCACTGTGTATTCTGTTGCTTTGGGATGAAATGTTCTGAATATATCTGTGATGTCCATCTGGGCCAGTGTGTCGTTTAAGGCCTTTATTTCCTTGCTGATCTTTTGCTTGGACGATCTGTTCATTTCAGTGAGGGGAGTGTTAAAGTCCCCTACTATTATTGTATTATTGTTGATGTGTTTCTTTGATTTTGTTAGTAATTGGTTTATATAGTTGGCTGCTCCCACGTTGGGGGCATAGATATTTAAAATTGTTAGATCTTCTTGTTGGACAGACCCTTTGAGTATGATATAGTGTCTTTCCTCATCTCTTATTATAGTCTTTGGCTTTAAATCTAATTGATCTGATATAAGGCTTGCCACTCCTGCTTTCTTCTGATGTCCATTAGCATGGTAAATTCTTTTCCACCCCCTCACTTTAAATCTGGAGGTGTCTTCGGGCTTAAAATGAGTTTCTTGGAGGCAACATATAGATGGGTTTTGTTTTTTTATCCATTCTGATACCCTGTGTCTTTTGACAGGGGCATTTAGCCCATTAACATTCAGGGTAACTATTGAGAGATATGAATTTAGTGCCATTGTATTGCCTGAAAGGTGACTGTTACTGTGTATGGTCTCTGTTCCTGACTGATCTACCACTTGTAGGCTCTCTCTTTGCTTAGAGGACCCCTTTCAATATTTCCTGTAGAGCTGGTTTGGTGTTTGCAAATTCTTTCATGTTTTTCTCGTTTAGTGCTCTGAAAATATCATGCCAGCTCTTTCTGGCCTGCCAGGTCTCTGTGGATAAGTCAGTTGCCAATCTAATATTTTTACCATTGTATGTTACAGACTTCTTTTCCCGTGCTGCTTTCAGGATTTTCTCTTTGTCACTGAGACTTGTTAATTTTACTATTAGGTGACGGGGTGTGGGCCTATTCTTATTGATTTTGAGGGGCATTTTCTGAACCTCCTGAATTTTGATGCTCTTTCCCTTTGCCATATTGGGGAAATTCTCCCCAATAATTCTGTCCAGTATGCCTTCTGCTCCCCTCTCTCTCTCTTCTTCTTCTGGCATCCCAATTATTTTTCCGTCTTGTCATTTTGTCCAGATAAGAGTATATGAAGGAGCAAGGAAAATATTAAAAGGGTGGCAACAACCCCAGGAAAATATGCTTTAACCAAATTAGAAGAGATCCCAAATCGTGAGGGGGGAGAAAGGGGATAAAAAGTGGTTCAAAAAGGAAGAAAAAAAAAGAAAAGAGAAAAAAAAGAAAAGAAAAGAAAAGAATTAAAAAAAAAGAAAACAAATAAGAAAAATATAAAAAAGAAAATATATATATATTAGATAAACTAGTTAAAAAACGTTAATAAAGAAAAAGGTAAAAGTTAAAAAAAAAATTTTACGAGAAGGCGAGAAAAAAAACAAAAAATGAAAAAGAAAAAAATTAAAGTAACTGCAAAACTAAAAAAATCACAGGGAAAAAGCCTTGAGTTCCGTGCTTTGCTTTCTCCTCCTCTGGAATTCTGCTGCTCTCCTTGGTATTGAAACCGCACTCCTTGGTAGGTGAACTTGGTCTCGGCTGGATTTCTTGTTGATCTTCTGGGGGAGGGCCCTGTTGTAGTGATTCTCAAGTGTCTTTGCCCCAGACGGAATTACACCGCTCTTACCAGGGGCCGGGGTGAGTAATCTGTTCGGGTTTGCTTTCAGGAGCTTTTGTTCCCTGAGCGCTTTCTGTAGAGTTCTGGAGGACAGGAATACAAATGGTGGCCTCCTGGTCTCTGGCCCGGAGGAGCCGAGGTCCCGGGGCCCCACTCCTCAGTGCACCCTCAGAGAACAGCGCCCAGTTACTCCCGTCTGCCTGACCTCCGGCCGCGCTCCGAGCTCACCGAGCCTGCGACCGGTTCAAGGTAACCCCGAGCTGCGAGCTTACTGTCGGCTCTGTCTCTGTAGCCGGCTTTCCCGTTCCAATACCCGCAAGCTCTGCGACACTCAGACACCCCCTATCCTTCTGTGACCCTGTGGGACCTGTGGCCATGCTGACCCTGCGTGGGCTTCGCCACGGTTTAGCCTCTGGAGCGATGTCCCTCAGCGGAACAGACTTTTAAAAGTCCTGATTTAGTGCGCGGTTGCTCCGCTGCTTGCCAGGAGCCGGCCCCTCCCCCCCCCCCGGGGTCTATCTTCCCGTCGCTTTGGATTCACTTCTCCGCCGGTCCTACCTTCAGAAAGTGGTTGTTTTCCTGTTTCCAGAATTGCTGTTCTTCTTCTCTTCAATCTGACGATGGATTTTCAGGTGTTTGCAATCTTTAGATAAGCTATCTAGCTGATCTCCGGCTAACTGAAGTAGTCTCAGCCTGCTACTTCTCTGCCATTTTGACCCGACCCTATAATTCTCTTTTTTGATGGGGTCTTTGTCTAGTTTTGGAATCAAGGTAATTTTGGCCTCATAAAATGAGTCTGGAGGTTTTCCTTCCATATCTAGTTTTTGAAACAGTTTCAGGAGAATAGGAATTAATTCTTCTTTAAATGCTTGGTAGAATTCCCCTGGGAAGCTGTCTGGCCCTGGGCTCTTGTTTGTTGGGACATTTTTGATGAGTGCTTTAATCTCCTTACTGGTTATGGGTCTGTTCAGGTTTTCTATTTCTTCCTGGTTCAGTTTTGGTAGTTTATACATCTCTAGGAATGCATCCATTTCTTCCAGATTGTCAAATTTCCTGACTTATATTTGCTGATAATATGTTCTTATAATTGCTTGTATTTCTTTGGTGTTGGTTGTGATCTCTCCTCTTTCATTCATAATTTTATTTATTTGGGTCCTTTCTCTTTTCTTTTTGATAAGTCTTGCCGGGGGTTTATCAATCTTATTAATTCTTTCAAAGAACCAGCTCCTAGTTTTGTTGATCTGTTCTACCATTCTTTTGGTTTCTGTTTCATTGATTTCTGCTCTGATCTTTATGATTTCTCTTCTTCTGCTGGGTTTAGGCTTTATTTGCTGTTCTTTCTCCAGCTCCTATAGGTGTAGGGTTAGGTTGTGTATTTGAGACCTTTCTTGTTTCTTGAGAAAGTCCTCACAGGATTGCCTTTGCCTTGTCCCACAAATTTTGAGCAGTTGTGTTTTCATTATCATTTGTTTCCATGAATTTTTTAAATTCTTCTTTAATTTCCTGGTTGCCCCATTCATTCTTTAGTAGGATGCTCTTTAGCCTCCATGTATTTGAGTTCTTTCCAATTTTCCTCTTGTGATTGAGTTCTAGCTTCAGAGCATTGTGGTCTGAGAATATGCAGGGAATGATCCCAGTCTTTTGATACTAGTTGAGACCCGATTTGTGACCCAGGATGTGATCTATTCTGGAGAATGTTTTATGTGCGCTTGAGAGGAATGTGTATCCTGTTGCTTTGGGATGGAATGTTCGGAATATATCTGTAATGTCCATCTAGTTCAGTTTGTCATTAAGGTCTTTATTTCTTTGTTAATCTTTTGCTTGGATGATCTCTCCATTTCAGTGAGGGGGGTGTTCATGTACGCTACTATTATTGTATTATTGTTAGTGTGTTTCTTTGATTTTGTTATTAATTGGTTTATATAGTTGGCTGCTCCCATGTTAGGGGCATAGATATTCACAATTTTTAGATCTTGTTGGACACACTCTTTGAGTATGATATAGTGTCCTTCATCTCTTATTATAGTCTTTGGCTTAAAATGTAATTTATCAGATATAAGGATTGTTACCCCAGCTTTCTTTTGATGTCCATTAGCATCATAAATTGTTTTCCACCCCCTCACTTTAAATCTGTAGTTATCTTTGGGTCTAAAATGAGTTTCTTGTAGACAGGATATTGATGGGATTTGGGTTTTTTTTTTTTCCATTCTGATACCCTGTGTCTTTTGTTTGGGGCATTTAGCCCATTTACATTCAGGGTAACTATTGAAAGATATGAATTTTGTGCCATTGTATTGCCTATAAGGTGACTGTTACTGTATATTGTTTCTGTTCCTTTCTGGTGTACTACTTTTAGGCTCTCCCTTTGCTTAGAGGACCCCTTTCAATATTTCCTGTAGGGCTGGTTTGGTGTTTTTATATTCTTTCAATTTTTGTTTGTCCTGGAAGCTTTTTATCTCACCTTCTATTTTTAATGACAGCCTAGCTGGATATAGTATTCTCGGCGGCATGTTTTTCTCATTTAGTGCTCTGAATATATCATGCCAGTTCTTTCTGTCCTGCCAGGTCTCTGTGGATAAGTCTGCTGCCAATCTAATATTTCTACCATTGTATGTTACAGCCTTCTTTTCCTGAGCTGTTTTCAGGATTTTCTCTTTGTCACTAAGAGTTGAAAGTTTTACTATTGGGGTGTGGATCTATTTGTATTGATTTTGAGGGGGGTTCTCTGTGCCTCCTGGATTTTGATGCTTGTTCCCTTTGCCATATTAGGGAAATTCTCTACTATAATTTGCTCCAATATATATTCTGTCCCTTTCTCTTTCTTCTTCTTCTGGAATCCCAATTATTCTAATATTGTTTTGTCTTATGGCATAACTTATCTCTCACATTCTCCCCTTGGTCCAGTAGGTGTTTGTATCTCTTTTGCTCAGCTTCTGTATTCTCTGTCATTTGGTCTTCTGTATCACTAATTCTCTCTTCTACCTCATTTATCTTAGCAGTAAGAGCCTCCATTTTTGATTGTACCTCATTAATAGCTTTTTTGGTTTCAACTTGGTTAGATTTTCGTTCTTAAAAACTTAATAAAGTAATAATAAAATTTAAAAAGTTAATTAACTTTGCAAGATTAAAGAATCATGGGGGAGAAAGCCATGGATTCCATGCTTTGTTTTCCCCTCCTCTGGAATTCTGCTGTTCTTGGTTAGTGAGCTTGGTCTTGGCTGGATGTTCTTGCTAATGTTCTGGGGGAGTGGCCTGTTGTAGTGATTCTCTAATGTCTTTGTCTGAGGTGGAATTGCCCCACCCTTGCCAGGGGAAAGGCTAAGTAATCTGCTTGAGTTTGCTCTCAGGAGCTTTTGTTCCCTGAATGCTTTCTGTAGAGCTCTGGAGGATGGGAATGAAAATGGCTATCTCCCAATCTCAGACCCAGAGTAGCCAAGAGCTCGGGACTGCACTCCTCAGTGCAACCTTGGAGAAAAGCATTCAATCACTCCCGTCCCCCTGGTCTCTGGCTGCACTTCAAGCTCACCTGGCCTTTGATCAAGCATTTCTGTCTCTGGCACACAGTTCTGTTTGGAGTATCCTAACTCAGCAGATTCCTGCCTCCAGAGAAGGAAGGTGAGTCTCCCTGGATCTGTCACTTGTGGGGTCCCAGTTCAAAGAGCAGTGGTCTGATTGTGCCACAGATCACAGTTTAAGGTTATCCCGTGCTGAGAGCTCACTCCTTAGCTCCATCTCTGTACCCAGCTTCTCCACTCTGATACCTGCGAGCTCTGCTACACTCAGACACCCATGATCCTTCTGTGACCCTGCGGGACCTGAGACCACACTGTCCCTGTGAGGGCACCACCCCTGCTTAGCCTCTAGAGCAATGTCCCTCAGTGGAGCAGACTTAAAAGTTTGAATTTTGTGCTCTGTTGCTCCACCACTTGCTGGGACACAGGGCCTCCCGCCATGGTCTATCTTCCCATTGCTTTGGATTAACTTTGCACGTCCTACCTTTCCAAAAGTGGTTGATTTTTTGTTTCTAGAGTTGCCACTATTCTTCTCTTCCATTTCCTGTTGGGTTTGTAGGTGTTTGGAATGGTTTGATAACTATCTAACTGAACTTCTGAGACCTGATGTCATTGCAGTCTGCTACACCTCTGCCATCCTGACTCCTCCTCTGCCACTCAGTCTTTGTTTTATATTGATTCTTTGCTTTGAATAATATAGGCTGAGACTTCTTTTTCCACAGTGTCCTGTCTTTTCTAAGGGGAAAGCTTATCATGAGCAAAACTAAAAATACTACCACAAATGACTGGAAACAAGTTGTGTTTTTTGCAAATAAGAGGAAACAGATTTTGTGTCTTCAGCACTTCCTGGGGCATGGTCTTTAACATTTTCTCTTCTGATGTCTCATTTCGTTATGGTCCTGGAGAATGAAAGGTCCTAAACTTTTGAAATTCTGTTGAGCTTATCTTTAACCCTTAGTGTGAGCTTTGTAGTGCTCTATATTGCAGTAGAAAAAGCTGAAGGTGGGATAGGTTTCTAATTTTAGACATGGGAAGATTTTTGAATGTCTTAGGACCTCAATTTTATGATCTTTTTGGGAAAAACACTACCAACTTTGTCTACCACACAAAGTTGTTAGGTGTGTGGGAAAAAAAACTTTGCAAATTGTGAAACCCTATATATTTGCAGTGTTATAATTATTAATAAAGTAAAGCTATGAGTATCAATAAAAATAGCACATAAAGGTATTTTCTGTCCTTTAAAGAGAATATATTTAACTCTCTGAGAATGAAAGAGCATTTAGTCAGTTTATGGTATATAGGAGATGACAATCTATTTAACCAGTCTGGAGTAAAGAAAGTGGTTTCATTTATGTAGATCACCTACTTTGCAGTTATTCCCTGTGCATTCCAAAGTGTTCTGCTGTGGTTTGGTTTTGTAGAGGAGATGTGGCATTTATAAGATGGGGGAATCAAGATGAGGCAAAAGCACAATGGAATAAGTTATGAAAAGATGAGAAGCTTGAGAGAAAACTTTGAGGAAATTACAGTCTATTTCAGCCCATCACTGAAATCTTCACAGTTTATGAGTCTATGTTATACTGTAATCCATGGGTCAGCAAACTGTGGCCAACCACCTGTGGTATAAATGTGATTTTGTTGAAGCATGGCCATGCTCATTTGTTTCCATATTGTCTTTGGCTGCTTTTGCATTGCAAGGGCAGAGTGGAGTTCTTTGAACAGAAGCCATTTGGCCCACAAAGCCTAAAACATTTACTCTCAGGACCTCTACAGAAAAGTTTACCACACTCTGTCCTAAGAGAAAAATGTCTTAAAGTGCTATGCTGGGCATGTAGGAGGCAAGTCACATCATTATTGAATGAGTGAATGTTTTAACCTACATTTTTGTTTTCTGAGAACCACTTCCTTTCCCCAGCCCCAGAAACATGTGTGTATGTTTGTGTGTCTGTGTATAAGAGAGAGAGAGAGACACACACACACAAAGAGAGAGAGAGAGAGAGAGAGAATTCAAGATGGGTGACTTATAGTTAGCAATATTACACAGACCAACAGTCTTTCATGAGAATAGATGAGATTGTAGTAAGGGTAATATTCTTATGCCATTTGTTTTAGTTATTAGTCAGAGAACGATCCTTTCATAGTTATAGAACAAACTCCATGCTTGTTTATGAATAAATTTTGTATATAGAGCAATATTTGTTTTGATATTTGTTCAGTATTTGTTTTGAGACTTGCTCTCACTATTATATCACATGGCATGGAAGTGGTAGAGAAAATACTACATAACACCAAAGTTAAAGAGAGCACCCTGGTGTTTGCTAAATGACCAAATTGATTTTGGTCTACTTTTTACATCTGAGAAAGAGGTGAAAATTATGAGTAACTGTTCAATCATTAAGATTAGATACACAGGAAAGAAATAAATATGAAGTGAGGACTAGTTTAAAGGACTTAGAGGGCTAGCTTTTTGAGTGGAAAGAAAGACAAGAGAATAAGTTAATTAACAACCAAGGTAAATTATTGTCGGAGGCATAGTACAATAATCCCAGTGCTGTATTCCCCCTGGTGGAGGAAAGGAGTAGTACAGCTTTCCTGCTAACCTGCTCACAAATTGGTTCTTTGGAGAATGGTTCAATGTGTCACTTTCTAGTTATCTATCCACCTCTATAGAATCCACAAGATAGCAAAGTTTTGAGAGAACTCTATTATTAGAGGATCTTAAGGTTGGAGAAGGGGAAGGACTTACTGAGCTTAGTAAAGTTCAGAAGATCTACTGCCAGAAGGTTAGCTTTGCTGTGAAAAAATTTTTATGTCGTGATTTTTATTTTTACTCCACCTTTTAATTTTTAAATTTTGAAATAATTTCAAACTATTTAAAAGTGGTAAAAGCACCACAAATAATTCATTACTATTCTTCATCTTTTTTTCTATCCTTCATCTTCACCCAGGTTCACTATCTAATAATAATTTGCCATTCATGGTTTCTCCCTCTGTATCTATAGATAGGTAAATTGATACATAGATATGATATCATAGGTAGAGAGTGAGAGAGAAAAGTTAGAGAAATTTTACATTTATTCCTATATATCCACATAATTTTTCTTTGAACTACTTGTCATTTATAGGCATCTTTCCTCATTTCCCCTAAGCATTTCATACTTTATTATATGGTTTTTATAACAAAAATGTCATCTTATATAATCATAGAATAATTATCAGTGATAGTATAGTATCATGTAAATGGCATTTGTATTCAAATTACTCCAATTCTTCCAGTAATTTTTTTATAGCAACTTTTCTTTTTCCTGTCCAGGCTCCAATCCAGGATCAGATTTTGTATTCAGTTGTCATATTTCTTCGGCTCCCTTAATTTGCACAGAATTAAGGCTTTCTTTATCTTACGTAACACTGACATTTGAAAAGTTAAGACCAGTTATTTTGTTGAATGTCCTTCAATTTTTGATTGTCTAAAATGTGCTCCTGATTAGATTTAGGTTATGTATTTTTGGCAGGAAGACTCCATATCAGATGTTGTGTTTCTATTAGTCCATGATATCAGGAAGCACATGATGTTGGTTTGCCTAATTATTGGTGATTTTTATTTTGAGCGCTTGGATATGATTATGCCTACCAAGTTTCTCCATGGTATAGTTGTTTTTCTCATTTATAGTTAATAAAAAATATCGAGAAGATGCTTTGAAGATTTTTGAGTATCCTGTTCCCTCTTAAATTTTCATGCATTTGGTACATTGTAGGTCAAAATTCCTTTGTATATTCTTTGTAGTTCTAGCATCCAATGATATTTTTATTTGAATCAATTATAATCATTATTACGGAAAAGCATTAACTTTTACTTTATTGTTCTTTTTATATTCATTAGTGGATATTCTATAGTGAGGAGACACTGTCTGTTGCCTCTCTTTTGCTATCATCATGGACCCATAACTTCTTATTTTATTTAATGGGTTATAACCCATTAATGCTGTTGTTGCTGTTGTCATCTTTGTTATCATTAATATCAGTATTGGCCAGTGGAAGTTCATTCAAGCTAGCTACTGTTTCCTTTTGACTTGTTCTTATAATTCTTTGAGAATTTTCATACTTTCTGGACCAAAAAAGTGTTCTAGATGTATTTTTCTTTGACTCAGCCTTAGAATAAGACATTCCTTCAAAGATCCCACTGTAAAAATTTTTTTATTTCATTTCAGTTATATAAATTTATTCCATCTAAAATTTCTCTTTCCTCCTTCAACTGCTGCCTTATGCTTGTTAATCCATCATTCCCCTCTTCTGTCATCAAGATTACTACCTTTTTTAACCTCATGCATGGATTGACAGTCATTCATTCACTCTACTGAGTTCCACTCTGTGATTGCACCCTGAGGGTTGGTCTTGGGAAAAGAGAAAGCAAAGGTCATTATTGTATGTAATTTTATTTGCCTCTCATGTCAGGTGTGTTATTGTTTTTTTCTTTTTTCCTATTTCAAGTTTCATATTACTCCAGGGCCAATAAAACTGCATTTCACTCCAGCAATTATAATAGAAGGTGGAGGTATAGTGGCACCTGGGTGGCTCAGTCGGTTAAGTGTCTGACCCTTGATTTCGACTCAGGGTTGTAAGATTGAGCCTCATGTCAGGTCCATGCTAGGCGTAGAGCATGCTTAAGATTTGCACTCTCTCTTTCTTTCTTTGCCCTCCTACCTACCTCCTCAAACAGAAGGAAAAAAGGTGGGGAATGCAGAGAAAAGAACATGGAACTAGAATTCATAAAATCTAATTTATAACATTGACTATGTAGATCTTTGGCAAATTAGTATAGTTCTCTGATCTTCAGTTTTTCAACTTCCAAATGGTAATGACTTCTCTTTTTATTATCTCAGAAAAGTACTGTACATAGGGAATTAAAAACTGTGATCAGTGAAATATTATTTCTTTGCCTTGGATTTATTTTTTGCCCCTTAGGAAATGAAATTATTTTATAATAGAAAATAAAAATATTATATAAATATATTGTTACAAGATGATGGGCCAGTTTTTGTAGGTCTTAAAGCATACTCAAAGCAAGATTGATGAATTATTCTTTTCCCATAAATATATATATTTCTATTAAATGGATAAATTATTGTTATCAGGTTTTATTTGCTTCAACAAGCATATTGTAAACTAATTTTCCATACCACTGACATTTTATTGCTTTAGATATGAGGAATGTTTAGTGATTGTTTGTATTCTCCCTTTCATGTAATAAGGGCTTATAACTGTTGAATATATTGGATGAAAGAAGAAATTATATGATGGTGAAGGTATCACAATATTTTTTCACCCAAGTAGGGATTATTTATAACATTAAGTCCAAATTATTTGAAAACCATGGTTGAGAGAATGAATATACAAAGGAACATTGGCCAGACCATCTATAAAAATGGATCTCTGACCTACAACCTATGGAGCAACCAGTCCAGGAAGCCAAACCATAACCTCTGTAGCAGTTGATCCCAAGTGGTCAAGACTTGCTCAATAACTGCCAGCTCCCCTAATTTCTGTTCCTATGTACAACTTAGGCCCAAGCAGAGAATGACAAATATGCTTCTCTAACCTATCATATAGTACTCCTTACTTATAGTTGGCCCACCTCTGGCTTCCCCCTGCTGACATCTTCCAGTGAGGGCAAATTTGAAGCCTTCCATTTTTCCCACTATAAGCTTTCACACTTTACTGCCTGCCTTTGAGTCTCTTCCACATGCAAGTGAAGGCAGCTGGGTGTCTGCTACAGGAAGCTCTAAGTAAGTAGTGTATGCTTGTTCTCATCTGGGTAGTCTTTATTTATTTCCATGTGGCTACCTTTTTTTGACAGATCTCTTGGTGACTTCTTACATGACTCACGTTAAAAATGTCTACAAGAAATTTGAGTTCATAATTATATTGTCAGGTTCTTTTTATCTAAGCCTTTTATTGTATTCACTAATGAGAAAGGTTTGCCAAGCATTTGCCCTGTTTAAAAATATAATTAAGAGTAAATAGAAAGAGAATCCACGTTTCTGCTCATTTAAAATTTACACTATCCTTTCTTATGAAAACAAAATATTTCTCTCTTGATGGATATACAGGGATAAGGGTAAGAATATGTGGATATAATAAAACATAAAGCCACCTTTTCTGCAACCTTGAAAATTAGCCATGTCCTAAAATCATATAGTGCATGTTAACCCAACGAAGTTGGTGTATATGAAAGATAGATAACCAATTAAAGTTATAAGTCTTCTGGGGGTGTCTGGGTGGCTTAATTGATTAAGTGTCCAACTCTTGATTTTGGCTCAGGTCATGATCTCATGAGTGGTGAGATCGAAATCCACATTGGGCTCCATGCTTAGGAGGGAGTCCACTTGAAGATTCTCTGCCTCTTCCCCTCTTCCCACTTTCTCTCTTTCTCAAACAAACAAACAAATAAATCTTTAAAAAATACAGTGATAAGTCCTCTCTGATAAGGAATCATCTCTGAAGACAAGTTTTGGCTCACATAGGTATTTCTTTTCTATGGATACTTAGATGTGTCTGAGTGCAGGTGATCATGTCAATGATTCACAAAAACTATACTTTGTTCTGTAGTATCTGACTTCTTGAAAACAAATGACAAAAACAAAAAACCAAAAACCAAAAAACAATCCATGGTTCACACTTTCTATCAAATCGCTAATCATTTCCACTGAATCTTTCTGGAAAGAGTTGTTAGCAATTAGAAAGATGCCATGAGACTTTTTTTCTTATTCACTTTTCCATGGTAACCCATTACCATGCCCTGTCCACTTCATCTACTCAAATGCTACCATCTTTTAAGATAAAACTAAATTCCCATTTACTTAATGAAATATGACAAAATCCCATTTGGGCTCAGTGATAGCTTTCTCTTTTCAAAATCTATAGCACTGACACCCTATGCCAAATAGCATTCATGTAATTCGTTATAGGGTCAAATACTTCTTGAAGGCAAAGACAATGTTTTGGTTTGTCTTTGGATCTTCTGTGGAGTATTCCATTGCTGTCTCCCTGCATGTGTGTTGATCTGAAAGGAAATTTTGTTGGATTTAATTCCCTGCATTCAACTCTGGCTTCTACTTCTCTGTGCCTCACAGTGCTTAGGGTGCTTATTGATGCAGGGCAAGTACTCACTAAAAGATCTTTTGGCTAATTATTAGTTAATGCCCACTTTCTCAATCACAGCCTAGGAAATAAGAAAATTTTATAGGTAAAAGGTATCACAAAGTGACATTTGTAATAATTATGTATGTTGATTTTTAGGTATATATTTTAATTCTGAGGCTCAGTTACTAATATTTACTCCTCATATTCCATGGTGGAACAAAGGACAAGGAATCAAATCAAATGAGCTGATGGGGTGCCTGGGTGGTTCAGTGGGTTAAAGCCTCTGCCTTCGGCTCAGGTCATTATTCCGGGGTCCTGTGAAGGTCAGGATTCCGGGGTCCTGGGATCGAGCCCCACATCGGGCTCTCTGCTCAGCACGGAGCCTGCTTCCTCCTCTCTCTCTGCCTACTTGTGATTTCTGTTTGTCAAATAAATAAATAAATAAATATTTTTAAAAAATGAGCTGAGAACCTGTCTTCTAACTCTAAGTTGTTCCCTTTTTTTTCTACTTCACTAAAAACTTTTTTTTTTTTTAAATCTATTCCCTAGAGACATCATCAGTGACTTCCAGGTTGTTAAGGATAGGCATGTTTTCATGGAATATTACTGGTAAAGGTCATGCACAGATATATTAATTTGTTTCCTTATTCTTCACCTTTCTGAGGAAGGAGTAATTGTTTATTTGCAATTTTCACCAGTATTTTTTGTCTCAGTATAAGAGATTTAAAAACACTTTTGTATTGGGAGAACCAGGGATCAGCATTTATTGAATGCCTAATACATGCCAGTCACTGTTTTCTTATGTCTTGGAATTCTTGTGATGTTTTGTGAGGTGTGATTTAACATCTGCTTTTTAAAGTTGAGAAAATTGATACTCATAGAGGTTAAACTATGTGAAATTGGGTGTTTTCTTTCATTAATTAGCTTGGTTACATTGCACATATCTTTTAATTAAGAAGATAATAAATTGCTATGAGTATGTTTTTGTCCAAATAAATGTGTGTACATGAAGACTTAGAAATAAATGTATTACATGGAATTTTCCTTTTATAAGTTTAATGTTCAATTCAAACAAACAGATGTGTCTTCTTAAATCTTCCAGGCCTAATGAAAAGTAAAAAAAACATCTCCCTGCTTTTCCTTTAGGGCACTAGTCATCCCTTCTTCAATGGTAACTAACTCAATTTAAACAGCAGCACACAGTTTGTTATCACATACACAAACACACACTTTAACACACCATACAAAATTGGGCATTTAAATAACATGACAGGTTTTAAGTTCACTAACATGCTAAACACAATTTCTCACCAAGTCTCTTTAACAGGTCACTAAAAAGAATTTTAGCATTAAGTAAGCCGCTACTAACTAACTCAAGATATATTGCTTACACATGCTAGATGGGGAGAAAGACATATTTTTGTGGAGATTTGGGTGATTAAAGAAGAATAAAATGAGAAGTCCTTGAATTCTAATTCTTGAATTATTTCATTATCAGATTTTGCTATTTCAGCATTCTTTATTGTATATATTATTTCTCTCTTTTATCTTGTCTCCTTTATCTTGTCAAGTAAAGGCAAGGTCTATTTATTAATATTTTGCTCTCCACGCAGAGAAGTACAGGAGCTGTGGAAAAAAACATCAGTGAAAGAGAATCCAATGTCCCTTTCCTTTAGGAGTTGATAACTATTATGGGGAAATCAAGCTTACTATGTAGAGGGTTAGAGGCTTTGTAAAGTGAAGAATTGAATAAAAATTCATTGCTACAGAAATCCAGAAGTGGAAAAGTATAACATGAAATAGAAGGTGAGAAAGAGACCTAACAGAAGGCTTTAGAAGTGAAATATAATGTACCAGTATGATCCTGGACTCTTCAACCAGGGAGACTTATCCAAACTTGACTCATGAATCTATTCTGTATTAGTTGTGCTACTGTGGTCTACTTCCTCAGGTTAGGTAATGCTTACTGTCTTCATGAACAATGAAGATTCTAATAGTATTTATGACCTCTTAAGGTAGTGTAAAATTTGAAATAAGATAATGTGTTAGAAAGGCTTTATTTATGGCTCATAGTAAACTTTCAGTTGAGGTTATCTATTATGTTATTGTGAATGTTAAGGGTATAGTGCTTGAAATTAATTTTGAAATTGTTGTTAGACTCACACTGGATTAAATTAGATTTGGAGGAAGGAAAAGGGCAGGCAATCCTGTTTCCAAAATAGTTTAAGCCTGGTGTTGGTAGAGAAACAAAGGTGAAAGGCAATTTAATTACTTATCTTGATATGGTTTTTTACAGTTCACAAAATAATTTTATTGACATTGTGGTATTGCAATCTTTGAAAAGTTTTGTGAGAGAAGAACTGTTACCTCTAGTTTAGAAATTGGAAAACGACTTCAGAAAAGCTAAGTCCTGTGTCCAGAACAAGAATGAGAATTCATATCACCATCTGGCATTCTTTCAACTGAACTACAGTTTGCTCCGTGAACAGTCTGGAATTCAGCGTTTGGAGATAAGAATGAATAAGCACGTAACTGATTGTTAAGTGTGAAGTGTTTATGTTTGCTTTTAAAAGTAATATAATATAGAGTTGAACTAAGTGGAAAAGTGACATGAAGCTGGATTAAAATTTTGGTCATCTGTGCAGGGATGAAAACTGTAACAAACTAGAGGAATAGGGTCCTGCTGCATGTTCTTAGCTGCCAAGTCTCCAGAGCAGGAGCTGAGAAATGTTTGTTGAGTAAAAGGATGTTTGATGTCAGGGAAACAGATAATGGGCTATTAAAGTAATCTGATAGGAAGTGGGTAGAAGGGTACTACTGGGAAGAAAGACAAATGGAATCCAGTTGAAAACTGAGATGATGAGATGATGAATAGGAGAAGGAAGAGACAGGGAAATGTAGAATGCAGAGGTTATTAGATAATAAATAATAACTGAGTACTTCTTAGAGTTAGGTTTGTGATTTCCAAATAGTAAGTAGAGTGTCTTTTTTTTTTTTTTTTACTTTGACTGGACTAGATCATGGATGTGGGAAATGTTTGTTCTGGATGTTTTCTTTTGTCTCTGATTCTTTAAGGAGTGGAAGTGGGTGGAGGAGGTGAATCTCAATCTGAATATTCTTTTTTTTTTAAGATTTTATTTATTCATTGGACAGAGAGAGATGACAAGTAGGCAGAGAGGCAGGCAGAGAGAGAGGAAAAAGCAGGCTTCCCGCCGAGCAGAGCCCGATGCGGGCCTCCATTCCAGGACCCTGAGATCATGACCTGAGCCGAAGGCAGAGGCTTTAACCCACTGAGCCAGCCAGGTGCCCCTCAAGCTGAGTATTCTTAGGTGAATGTGGGAATCGTTCTTTCCACATCACTATCAACTCAGTGGATGTTCAGGAATGCATTCGTTCCCACTTTCCCCTCTCCCTGCATTTATAGGCATGGCCTAAATAGGTAAGGTGGATGGGCAATGGGCCCAGAGTCAGGAAAACAGATGAAGATTCACAGGAAGAGAAGGAAATCCCCACAGTTCCCACTCAAGTAGAGACCAGGTGAACCTAAAGGTTTACTGACTTCACTGTTGGCCACTTACTAAATTCCCATGTGAATTTTATTTTTTTTTAAAGATTTTATTTATTTATTTGACAGACAGAGATCACAAGTAGGCAGAGAGGCAGGCAGAGAGAGAGAGGAGGAAGCAGGCTCCCCGCTGAGCAGAGAGCCCGATGCGGACTCGATCCCAGGACCCTGAGATCATGATCTGAGCCGAAGGCAGCGGCTTAACCCACTGAGCCACCCAGGCGCCCCTCCCATGTGAATTTTATTTTTTTATTTTATTTTTTTTTAAAGATTTTATTTATTTACTTGAGAGAGAGAGACAGTGAGAGAGAGCATGAATGAGGAGAAGGTCAGAGAGAGAAGCAGACTCCCCATGGAGCTGGGAGTCCGATGCGGGACTCGATCCCGAGACTCCAGGATCATGACCTGAGCCGAAGGCAGTCGTCCAACCAACTGAGCCACCCAGGCGTCCCCCATGTGAATTTTAAATGGTAGTATAAAAGGCACTTTGACAGGAGGTCTAGTGGTCAGCGAATTCTGGCTCTGCCTTGGCCTGTCAATCCAATCTCCTCTGTAGGGCCCATGTAACCCTCTTAACTCCAGTCTCTACCTTTCTCTTTCCTTTGAGCCTACTCCTGCAAGGACACCTTGAAAATATTTCCCTAATCTGGGAGGAAATTCTGACTCTCATTCATCATGATTTTTTATTATTTTAGGTCATTTATAACAGTCTGAATTAAATGTACTCTCTAGGAGTTCTCATTTAAAAATTTCTGGAAGGAGAATGCCTTTAAGTGGGAAAAATGCCAGACTTATGATTATATAGGGGATATTATAATGTTTCCCACAAATATTGGGAAAATGTATAATCATAGAAGCTACAGCACTTTATTATGAGAAATAAAATTATCTACTGCAATCATTGTCCTTTTCTGTGTGGAAAGGTATTGCTGATTTGAAAATAAAATAGACATCAAGCATTTCCCCAAGCTTGCTTTATATAACACTGAGGTTTTAAATAATACATCACTTTATTTAAAATCTATTTACATGGTAATTGCCACTGTATAATGTATGAAAGATCACTTCACTGAGTTTAAATCTGGTTTGCAATGTGGGCTTGACATATATTTTATTATTTTAAAAAATCCTCTTAAATTACCCTTTGTGTATTTCTAAAATGCAAGTAGCTATATTTAGAAAAATAATCATGAACTCTAGCTGTTGCTAACCTGTTTTGTGATCCTTTGCTTTCTAGATTTAGTTGCCGCTTTGAAATGCCATTTTGCTTCTTTAAAAAGGTGGGAAGCAACAGGAGATTTAAATACCACCCAAGAGAATATTACTTTTAAATCATATTTAAAATTTCTTTCATGATAAAGCAGACTTTAAAAATTCCTGTTTTGAATATATTTTTTATAAATACAGAAAAATATTTACTCTCAAGAATTTTTTTAAACATCATTAATTAGTTCCTCATTACTAGGCCCTGTGTACCCTCAGAAGGAGGGACAATTAATGGTTTCTCAGCAGTTTAGTGCATTTATCGGTTTCCTCATACTGCTTTCTGTCTTTCCTCTTCTCTAGCTGTGTTCCTTTAGAAACATCAACACTCTTTAGTATAGGGTTCTTTTTATTTATCTGTTGCTATCACTGGTGCTAGCTGTCAAATGTCCTATGATCTTCACAAAAGCCTGAGACATAGTAAGGACTAAATTAATATCTGTTTAGTAATTTCACCACTATGATTGGCAGTCAGGGAGAGAGGATTATGTCCTGATTATATTTAAAGTAAATTTGAGAGGGGCCTGGGTGGCTGCCTGGTTAAGCCTCTGACTTCGCCTTAGGTCATGATGTCAGCATCCTGGGATCAAGCTCCATTTCTGGTTCTGCACTCAGGGAGGAGTCTGATTCATTCTCTCTCCCTCTCCCCCACTCTGTCACTCTCTCTCAAATAAATAAATAAGTATTTAAAAAATTTGAGAATGTATCCATTACAGGGAGGATCTAGTGGTTAACTCAATTCACTTAATGATAATGTCACTTTCTGTGTTGGCATTTCCAGATCACCTCATTTTACTCGAGAGATGCAGTCCATAGAACATATTAGGTCATCTCACCTGGACTCATCTTTTTAAAAGCCATCTACATACAGATGATTCCTAAATTTATGTATCTTCCCAGAGTACTTTCTAAACTTTGCTCTCCTCTGTTCAATAGTTTTTCTGGCAACTTCACTTGGATATCTAAAAGGCATCATGATGAAAATCATAACACAATAAAAAAGACATGAATATAAAGACTATAATCTTCTTTAAAGTTGAACCATAGTTGACATACAACATTACATTAGTTTCAAATGTACAATGTAATGAGTCAATGCTTGTATATATTGTGAAATGGTCACCACAATAAGCCTAGTTAACCCTGGGCATCATATGTAGTTTTAAAATTTTGTTTTCTTATGATGGGAACTTTTAAGATTTACTCTCTTAGCAACTTTCAACTGTGCATTACAGTATTATTAACTGTAGTCAACATTCTGTTCATTATATCCCTATGACTTATTTTGTAAGTGGAAGTTTGTACCTTTTGACCACATTTACCCATTTTGCCCACCCCCACCCCTTGCTTCTGGCAACCATCAATCTGTTCTTTATCTCTATGAGCTTGCTTTTTTTTTTTGGATTCCACAAATACATGAGATCATTCAATATTTACCTTTTTCTGTCTGACTTATTTTGCTTAGTATAATACCCTCAAGGTCCATCCACATTGTTGCAGTGGCAGGGTTTCATACTTCTTCATGGCTGAATAATATTCCATTGTGTGTAAGGGGAGTGTGTGTGTGTGTGTGTGAATGTATATGTGTGAAAATTTCTTTATCCATTCATCCATCAATAAACACAGGTTATTTCCCTATCATGACTATTATAAATACAACATTGAGCATGGGGTAGCAGATACGCTTTTCAGGTTAGTGTTTTAATTTTCTCTGGATAAATACCCAGAAGTAGAATTGCTGAATCACATGGTAGTACTATTTTTAATTTTTTTGAGGAAACCCTGCACTGTTTTCCATAGTGGATGCATGAATTTACTTTCCTATAAGAGTACATAAGGATTTCCTGTTCTCCACATCCTCACCAACACTTATTATTTCTTGTCTTTTTGATAACAGCCATTCTGACAGGTATGAGGTGAGATCTTATTGTGATTTTGATTTGCATAAAAATAGAAGTTTTAGTGCAGAAAATAGCAGAACTCTAGATCTGTTTCTTTCTCTCTGTCTTTCTCTCTGTGATTTTAAGCTGTGCCTTTTAGTATATGTGATTTTGTGCTTGGTGTACCTTCCATCATGACGGCAGAATGGCTGCCAGCAGTCACTAAGGTAAGATACTTCTATGTTCATACCTACTAGATGAGAGAGATACAGAGACAGAGATTGACTGAGAAATTTTCTTTCCAGAAACATCTGAGCAAGGGTTCTCTCAAATGTCGTTGGCCCAAACTTGCTTACGTCAGCCCACATCTGAATTTTGTTCAGGTATCAGCCCCCTTCTATGTAGTCATTGTGGTACTGGGTAAGGTATCTCCAACTTAATCTCTTCCTCTTACATAACCCATGTCTCATTAGGTGAGCTAATCCAATTCCATTTCTAGAAGTGGGCTTATATTTATCTGAGCCTATTAGGAAACATCCATTTCTCTGCCAGTGAGTCGGTTCTGAAACCCAGGCTTAAGTCAGGTAGCATGTGACATTATCCTGGAAACTAGGGACATAGTTCATCTTTATAAGAGAAAGAACATGTTCCCTACTTTGCATTAAGTACAAAATGCCTGAAAGTGAGTGCCTCAAAGTGAATAAGAGGTCATATTACCCTTTTGGAAGCCATTTCGAAAATCAGAATCAAGCTACCCACTAAGCAAAGCTGGCCCCATCAGGAATGCATTGCTAGAGGACTCACTGGGAAATTATATCAAAACTAAGAATTGATCCAGGTTTTCTGGGACCTAAGATTAAATAATTTATGGGGGGTAGGGTCTCATTGGGAAAATTAATCGATCTGTATATGAAATTAGTTGAAGTGTTTTGGAAGGGGTCCATGCAAATGATTTTCTCTAAAGCTTAAGCTTTATTAAATTCTCAATAAATCCAGCTTTCATGACTACACTACTGAAAGTCTTACGTTCTTCCTTACCAACCCTGAACTTCCAGCTAACTCAGTAAATAAATTCTATAGTGTTAATTACAGGTAAAATATCCTAACTGGTACAGAGATATGAATGAGAATACAGTGTTCAGAAATGACTCATATACATTATTTACTATTATTGGAGTATAGTAGTATATTATACTATTATTCTTAATTTTCTAAGAAATTCACAATGATGAATTGTAGTATCTTGGAAGTAATTGCCTTTTAGCAGTAATACCTTATATTATTTAAAAAGTAGTTTAATTGAGTGCCAATTTAATATTTTGGACAAGTGAGTGAAAGCTGGTCTACCTGAAGTTTTAGAATTTCTATGCTCTCTTGTCTTAGAGAAGTTCTTTGTTACCCTAAATATTCTTTTTTTCTCTTTTTAACAATTTTACCTATTTATTTGAGAGAGAGAGAATGAAAGAGAGACAGATCATGGAGCGGGGGAGGGTGGAGGGAAAAGCAGACTTCCAGCTGAACTGGGAGCCTGATGTGAGGCTTGATTGGTGAGTCAGTCGGTTAAAGGTCTGCCTTCAGCTTGACCCTTAACCCACTGACTCACCAAGGCTCCCTCCCTAAATATTCTTTGAGCACAAACTGCAAACAACCAACTTTGTTCAATGCTTTCATTGTACCAGAAATCTAGAGGTGTGAGTACATTTTTCTCATAAGTGTTCAGTAGCAGATCTATGATGAAATGAAACTTTATGACTCTTCAATTACCTTTTACTATTGTGCATTGCCTCTTTTGATGTTATTTTCCCATGAATTTTCTTCACACAGAGACCAGATACTGGTTCCTTCATAGAGAATCATTTGTAAATAAGTTATCTAGGGCTATCTGGGAAAGCCTGTTATCCTTAGTATATTGTATCCAAGTACACTCTGATAATCGCCATCTTCCTGACAGTGGGACTGGGGAGAATAAATCCAGAAACAGTTTCATTTTAATTTATTCATTCCATTATTTAGTCTTTTGATATTTAATAATTCCATGCAGTAATTCCTTGCAACATTTTAATGTATTTTTTAAAGATTTTATTTATTTATTTGACAGATAGAGATCATAAGTAGGCAGAGAGAGAGAGAGAGAGACAGAGAGAGAGAAGGAAGCAGGCTCCCTGCTGAGCAGAGAGCCCTCTGTGGGGCTCAATCCGAGGACCCTGGAATCATGACCTGAGCCAAAGGCAGAGGCTTTAACCCACTGAGCCACCCAGGCACCCTGCAGCATTTTTTTTTTATTGTGGTAAGAATACTTAATATGAGATCTACCTTGTTCATAAATTTTTAGATATACATTAAAGTATTGTTAACTGTAAGCCAATGTTGTAGAGCAGATCTCTGGACTTATTCATCTTGTTTAACTAAAACTTTATGCCCATTGAACAGCACCTCCCCTTTATCTTCTCCCATGGCCCCTGGCTATCAACATTCTACTCTCTGCTTCTATGACTTTGACTTTTTAGGTATTTCATATAAGTGGAATCAGGCAGCATTTGTCTTTCTGGTTTATTTCACTTATCACAATGTCCTCCTGGTTCATCCATGTTTTCTCATATGGCAGGATTTTTTTTTAAAAGGCTGAGTAATATTTCACTCTCTATATATTCATTTCTTTTGGGCATATACCCAGAAGTAGGATTGCTGGATCATATGACATTTCTATTTTTAATTTTTTAAAGTCAGGAAGGCCATTCATTGAGTTTATTATTGCAATCAATCTAACACAAATACTGTAAATGATTTCTTTTGCATTTTGTTTGAGACAGAATCCAAAAAAGCATATATACTGTGGTTAGTTATGATTTCTAGGTTATTCCCCCTTCTCTTTTTTCCCCCATGTATTTTCTTTTCTTTTTTAAAAAATATTTTATTTATTTGACAGAGAAAGACACAGTGAGAGAGGGAATACAAGCAGGAGGAGTGGGAGAGGGAAAAGCAGGCTTCTTGCGAAGTAGGAAACCCATTGCAGGGCTTGATCCCAGGACCCCGGGATCATGACCTGAGTGGAAGGCAAATGCTTAATGACTGAGCTACCCAGGTGCCCCATGTAATTTACTTTCTAAAAGAGAATTTGAAATTTTCTTTCCCGCCTTTTCAATTTTATTGAGATATAATGGATATACAGCACTTATGTAAGCTTAAGGTCTGCAGCATAATGACTTAACTTACATAGATTGTGAGATGATTATCTATCTTTTATTTTTTTAAATGAATCTCCATACTGTTTTCCATAGAGGCTGCACCACTTTACATTCTCACCAACAGTGTACAGAGGTTCCACTTTCTCCACCAACACTTTTTTTTTTTTTTAATAACGGTAGTACTAACAGATATAAAGTAATGTCTCACTGTGGTTTTAATTTATATTTCTCCTAAATGAATGGTTATTTCCATGATATTAAAAATATTTTTCCCTCATTTATAAAAAACTCAAGTTGAAAAAAAGCTCAAGGTGACTTCCACAAGAATAGTTTTCATTACAGTTTGTAAAATAATAATAGTAAAAACAAATTTATGAAATTTATTAGTACTCAATATATAATAATTTTCCCCAGAGTAAGATGATAATAATGTGGGCTCTCTCTGTATCTATAGTCTAGCTTCAACATAGGTTATATTAAATCTGAACCACAGCAAATAATACTTTTTTTAAAGGTTATGTCAATCATATCCAAGAACTAAAATGAAACATACAACTAAAGAATTTCAGAGTTAGCTTGTTCATTATGTTCTATCTTTATGTTTTGGAGTCAGAGCATGTATTTCTGAATTAATTCCTAAATTTGCTTTCTGGGCTGATATCCGGCACTTAGTGGATAGGGAAGAGGCGTGGTGCAATGGTCTATAAGAATGCTGGAAGTATAGCTTTTTATAGATGAGTAATTTGAGGCAAAAAGAAGCAAAATGACTTACTTGCCTGGGATAAAACAATGACTCAGGTCCCTAACAGGAATAGAACAGGAGCTCTCGGTTTAAGGCTGTTCAATTTTACTCAAAAAATTATTCTTTAAGCAGTACTTTCTTTAGTAATGTGCAATATACATTGACACTTGAGAGAATTTATTTCTTGAATTTGTCCCTCTTCTGTATGTATTTCACTGCCTAATTATCATGTAAAGATTGATTTTCAAGATTCTACCAACCTTCACTTGTCTTACAGCTGCTAATTTCCCATTTGCTTTGACATGTGAGAAGTCTTCTCTGTATTTTTTGTTGCTGTAATCACTTTTCTTTATCAGTCTTATGATCCTATATATAAATGAACATGAATATGGACCATAAATGCAGATTGAAGGCTTTATATCCCCCCATTTTGTCATTCATTCCTGTTTTTAAAAATAATTCTGTAAAGTTTTATTTACATTTGTGGGGTTATTGATCTTGTTTTCCAGTCCCTTTCCCATTTGGTTACAAATGACAATTACAGATTTAGGCACACAAAGTGATGTTTAACAGTTATATCCTTGTCATTTTCAAAGTATTTTAAAACTTCCATTTTAGGGGCCATGAATATACATTATGACTCATTGAAAACAATAATGTTACATTAAGAAAAATGCCAAATAGGAAACAAAAACTCTAAAGGTATCACTAATCACTATCAGAATAACTGTTTCTAAAAACACTATTCTGAAAAATTATCCAAAATTAGGCCATTTTCATTTTGTGAGCAAAAGAAAAAATACATGCCTTGGGCCAAAAACCTACAAAATCCCAACTATAGGAAATGACAACAATGTTACTAATAGTTAAGTGTTTCACCATGTACCTATGATGGTCAAAGGATGTAGGCTTTATTTCTTAAAAGATTTATTTATTTATTTTAGAAAGAGAGATAGAGGTAGAGAAGGGCAGAGGAAGAGAGAGAATCTCAACCAGACTCCCTGCTGAGTATGGAGCCCATTGTGGGGCTTGATTTTGGGACCCTATGAGATCATGACCTGAGCCAAAATCAAGACTTGGATGCTTAACCAATTGGGCCACCCTGGTGCTCAGGATGTAAAATGTAAAAGGATCTAATACATACAGAGCACATAACATAGAGTACCTACTCAATAATAATTGTTTTTCCCTTTTATCTTTTTATGCTCTTGTTCAGGAAGGTTGTAGAGAAACTTTCTTTTTCTGATTACAAAATAAATCTATATTCACTGTATAAACTTAGGAATACAGAAAAGCTTAAGAAAATTTTAAAATTCATACACTTGTACCAACTAGAGATAAAAACTTATAGTAATTTTATGCAACCTTTACATCTTTTATGCAAGTATTTTGTATTTTCACAATGTTAAGATAATTTTTTCAGTTCTAATTTGCACAACATAAATTTTTAAAGGATCAAGAATTAATGTCATATTTCATAAGAGAAATGGTAGGTGAAAGGAGATAATAAAGGAGTTCAAGAAAAAAGTTGAGCTTGGAATTTTATCTCTACCAAAATATCATATAAATATGAAAATGTAAAAAATTTCTTGGGAATAAAATGCTTATAACACTTATTTTCTCAGGCACAGTATTTCAAAACACTGTTGAAGGAAGCATTTCTGTGTAAAAAGAAATGACCAATATAATTACAAGTGAGTAACTTAGTATGGCTTATTGCCATCTTCAAAGAATAATTTTACAACTGTATTTCTCAAACACCTAGAAACAAATTCTAACCCAGCAGTTCTCAAATAGTTTGACCACAGGAAACATTTTTGTTCTTAAAAATTGTTAATAAAATTTCTATTACTAAGAAGAAAAGGCATTGGATTGGATATTACAGGGTAGTGCACCAAATTATACTATATCTTGTTCACCAATAGTTAGGAAAAGATCATAAACATAGATTAAAAAATAATTATAAATTTGTGAAAGAAAATTTTGTTAATATTTTTGTCAAACCCTATCATGTAATTGTATTATATAAGGTATGTTGTCTTTTGAAAAGGCAATTCAATTTCTCAAGTGAATGAAGTGTGTTTCAATTCCAAAAGTACATAAATGTCAGGCATGCCACATATCAGAACAGTAAAAACATTATCAATAATTCAAGCAAAGTATAAGATTAACTTACAGTAATAAATGCTTACCCTTTCCACAGTGATTTGAAAATTCAAAAACGGTATGAGCAATGATCATTCTTTTTCATTGTAAGATTTTATTATGGTATCTATAATTTAATCCCTATCTTGACTATATCTACCTTCAATCCTCCCGCAAACAACTATAAAGTAGGAATTTTAAATCCTATTTTACAGATAAAGAATTTACTGCTTGAAAGAAATAGGAAATTTGTAAAAAAAAAAAAAATTGTTAAGAATGCCAAAGATCTTTTGGTTATGTGGGGTGTCTACCAATATTTAACATATTCAAAATTGAAATAGAGGGGCACCTGGGTGGCTCCGTTAGTTAAATGTCTACCTCTTGTTTTCAGCTCAGATCATGATATCGGGGTTGTGAGATCAAGCTCTGTGTGGGGCTGCACACTCAGCAGGGAGTCTGCTTGAAGGTTCTCTCCCTCTGCCCTTCCCCCGATCTCTCTCTTCCTAAAAAATAAATAAATAAATCTTTAAATAAATTGAAACAGAAATTTAAAGACTATTTATTAAGAATAACAATAATAAATTTATTGCACATTAACATAAATGACATATTTCTTATGAAAATATTCTAAGAACTAATTTGGGATTGGCGTTTTGCTTTATGTTTTGTGAATCTCTTTAATGTATACAATTTTAGGAAATAGCTAGATTCTCATCTGTGCTTCTGCATTTAGTCTGGTTTGATACAATGTGATATGGCCTTTGTAAAAATCCACTGTATATTCATGAAAGCAGCAGAGTGAATGAGGCAAATGAATATTTAATGTTGTGAAAATAATTTTAACTTTTCAGACGTTTCAAAGTGTATTAAAAACTAATGATATACTGTATGGTGACTAGCATAACATGATAAAAAAAATCAATGTTATGGGGGAAAAAAAGTGTATTGGGAATCCCCAGAAGAACCACACTTTGAAAACTGCTCTCTGAACAATGCTAATGCTGAGAGGAAGGGTGCTAAGGTAGGAGGAGAGCAGAGGGAGGAGAGAGTGTGCTTAGATAATTAATTGTTTAGAGGACGGAAACCCTAGATATGAAACAAATTTAGAAATAGATTGGTAAAAATCAATATAGATATTAATCTTAATTATGCAGTGTAATGATCTGATGAGCAAAAATATATTCAAACTTCAATCTAGAAAATAATTTGATGGAGCTAATGAAAGGTTAAAAAAAAAGGAGGATGCTATATATTAAAAATGAGTTTTAATTAAAAACATGAAATGAGGTACAGAAATGAATTCTAATATAATGAAAAATTATATAAATAAAAAATATATTAAATTTGTGTACAGATAGAGAGACCCTGAATTTGGATTAAAAGGTGAGCAAACCAGTACATGAGGTCAGATCTAGCTCGTTATTAAACTAAGACAGGAGGAAAAAGATACAGCAGATTAACATAAAGAAAGAAGCTGGGGAGGCAATTTTAATTTCAGACAATTAGAGACTTGACGTTGAGCACTCTATATGTTTGTAAAAAGAAACATAATTCAAAAAGATATAACAGTCTTGAACATCTTTACATTGACAATAGTGTCAAAATGTATAGAGCTACAACTGACTGAACTAAGCAAAGAAATGCAGAAATCAACTATTGTAATTAATAAAGTTTACTACACACTTTTCCAGTACATTAAGCAGGCAATAAACAAGCAACAAAAGGCTAATTGACTAATACCATTATTAAGCTTGAACTGAAATATATATGTACATAGAATTTTGCAGCCTGTAAATTTGCCATCTTTTAGAGAAACTACATAATCACTTTGGTTATGTAGTTATGTTATATAGTAGTTATGTATATTTATTGGTAAAGAAATATATATATAAAGTTTATATATTTATATATTTAGTTTATTATAAATATTTATATATTTATATTTATAATTTATATATTTATAAATATATATACATATTTCTTTACCAAAGTGGTTATGTAGTTTCTTTAAGTATATATATATACATTTAAAAATTTGTATCAGTAACAAAAGAATTTTAATGAGTTAGCTAAGTATTTAACTAAAGAAGCTAGAAAATAAAAATAAAACATAGAAATAAAATAGAAAATAAAAATTAAAGACAGAAGTGAATGAACTTCAGGAACAAAAACCAGTGAAAATGAAAACAATAACCCAAAGGCTGACTCTCTGAAAAGACTAAAAAATAGACAAGTCCTAAATGACATGAATAAAAATAAGCAAATATGTAGATAAGCAAATGTAGAATAAAAATGGAAAATGACTGCAAATATGATAGACATTGAAATCATTTTAAAATGTTACAAACAACCATAATCAAATATATTTTAAAATCTGATGAAATGTAGAAAATATGCATGGAGCAAAAGTTCATAAAGAAATTGAAAACATTTATCTCCTTCTACCCTTACATTCACTCACAATCCCTCTTCCCTGAAGTCTCCAATTTAGATGAATTTAGCCATGAGTTCTCTCAAACTTTCAAGAAGTACATAATCTTATTTCACATAATACAGAGAAAGAAAAAACACTACCAAATTCAAAGAAAAAAAAAACAGAGTACAAAAAACCCTTATTCGCTGATTTCAGTTATGAATACATTTGGAAATATCCTAAGCAAAATATTGGCATTTGAATCTAACAGTGCCTTAAAAAAACCTATCTCATAATTAAGTAGAGACTGTATTTACAATGAAAGATAAATCAAAGTCAAAAAACTCTCATAGGCATTAAACACCTTTTGAACTAAAGGGAAAAAAATGCATGCAATTTTCAATATGTACAGGGAAAACATTTGAAAAATTCAATACATTTTTATAAAAAAAGTTAAAAATTAATAGGCTAATAGCCAATGGGTTGTAACCCCAAAAATCAACAGCCACTATTACATTTAATGGATTAGGATAAGAGGTATCCTCCCCTCTATAATGGTCATTAAGGGAAGGATATCACTTATAACTGGCTTCTGGTCAATTGAGTAAGTCAGTCTCTCTCTCTCTCCCCCCTCTCTCTCTCTCTAGATATATATATACACATACATATACACATAAAGATTTGAAAGAGATAAAGTTGTCATCTTTTTCAATTAGTATAGATAAAGCATTCCTGTAAAACAGCAATATCCAACTAGAAAATATAATCAAAACTAGGATACGTTAGCAGTAGGATTCAACATGTAACTAGCAATTAATCTAACCAAGAATTCACAACACATTTATAGAGAAAATTTTAGACCTCTCCTAAATAGAATATAAAAGCAGGTATGAATAAATGGAAAAATATACTAGGTAAATGAGTGATAAAACAGCATTGTAAAAGCTGTTGTTTTTTTTTTACATTTTATGGAATGCCATTCGAAATCCAAGTAGAAAAATTTGAGGAATATGACAAATTGATTCTAATCCTTTGTGCAAACTTAAAGGTTTGTGAAAAGCCAAAGTAATTTTGAAAAAAGAATAGCAGGGAAATGAGATTTACCTCTCCAGAAATTAAGTCATATCACAAAGCAGAGAAATTAAAAAACAACAACAACATAGAATTACTGGAATACTGGAATAAACTCTTTATGGTCATAATTTATTATTCTTTTTACATACCCATTTATTTTATTTTTGGGAAGATTTTATTAATTTATTTAAGAGAGAGAGAGAGAGAGAGTGAGAGAGTGAGAGCACATGCACGGGCTGTGGGGGGAGGCAAAGGGGGAAGCAGGCTCCCCACTGAGCAGAGAGCCCTATGCGGGGCTCCATCCCAGGACCCTGGGATCATGACCTTAGCCAAAGGCAGACGCTTAACCAACTGAGCTACCCAAGTGCCCACAAATATCAGAATTTTTTTTTTTAAGATTTTATTTATTTATTTGACAGAGAGAGATCACAAGTAGGCAGAGGCAGGCAGAGAGAGAGGAGGAAGCAGGCTCCCTGCTGAGCAGAGAGCCTGATGCGGGACTCGATCCCAGGACCCTGAGATCATGACCTGAGCCGAAGGCAGCGGCTTAACCCACTGAGCCACCCAGGCGCCCCAGAATGTTTTTTTAAGACAAGTTCAGAATCCATTTGTAGAATCACCTTGTCTGGATGTCTTTTAAAGATTTTTTTTTTTTTTTAAATTTCTTTCATGGAGTGTTTTCCTTTTCTTTACCTTTCAGATAGCAGTTTAATTTCAGTTTTTCCTTTCCTTTAAAAAAATTCTAAGTAAATGTTTTAGTTACCTTCTTATTTCTAATTAGGTCACATGATTAAGTATACTATAAGATTCTATTTAAGTCTCATATATTTGATAGAATTTATTCATTTATATATTCAACAAATAATGAAGAAATGAGCCTTACAGGAAGATTGGTTTGGGGCAGAACTGGGGAGGAGAGACCCAGGTGAGTGCAGAGGGATTTCACTTGAAGGGATTAATATCACAAAGGTGAAAAGTATGAGGGAAAAACCAAATGTTCAGGACCCAGAGGTAGAGAGGAATTTTCAAAGCATAACATGAGAGAGCAGAAAAGTTAGGCAAGATGAGACTATCTAAAAAATAATGATGTTTGGGCGCCTGGGTGGCTCAGTGGGTTAAGCCTCTGCTTGGGGCTCAGATCATGATCTCAGGGTCCTGGGATCGAGCCCCACATCGGGCTCTCTGCTCAGCGGGGAGCCTGCTTCTCCCTCTCTCTCTGTCTGCCTCTCTGCCTACTTGTGATCTCTCTCTCCCTCTGTCAAATAATTAAATAAAATTTTAAAAAAAGAAAATAATGATTTTTTGAAAATAAGTTCCCTAAATTTTCCATTCTGTAGGAGCCTTACATTGTGTGGAGGGGTCTGGGAGACATGTTATGGTACTTGGAGCCTTCTCATCTTGTAGCCCAGGAGAGTGTGTTAGTTAGCCCAGCATTAGGGCTGCCATAACAGAGTATAACACATGGGGCTAGAATATAGTACATCTATTTTCTCACAATTTTCGCAAGTCTGAAATCAAGTTGAAATCAGGGCTGTCCTGCCTCTGAACCTGTAGAGAGGAATCTTTGCTTGCCTCTTCCTACCTTCTGGTGGTTGCTTGCATTTCTTGGCATTCCTTGGCTTGCAGTATTCCAGTATCTGCCTTTGTTGTCACATGGGATTCTCCCTGTGTATCTGGCTTCACACAGCTGTCTTTTTTTAAATTTTATTTTTGCTCCAATAAAATTAACAAGCAGTGTTATATTTGTTTCCATTGTACAATACAGTGATTCCACAGTGTGTACATTACTCAGTTCTCAACACAGTAAGAATGCTCAATCCCCTTCACCTATTTCCCCCATCACCCTGCCTACCTCCTCTCTGGCAACCACCAGTTCTTTTATTTAAGAGTCTGATTTTTTTGTTGTTAGTCTCTTTTTTTTCTTTTTTTCATTTGTCTTCTTAAATTCTACATATGAGTGAAATCATATGGTATTTGTCTTTCTCAGACTGACTTGATTCACTTAGCATTATACTCTCTAAATCCATCTATGTGGTTGCAAATGGCACAATCTCTTCCTTTTTTATGACTGAGTAATTTTCCATTGTGTATATATATACATTGTTCATCTATTGATGGATACTTAGGTTGCTTCTACAAGGCTGTCTTCCTTAAAGGACACCAGTCATATTGGATTAAGGGTCTCCCTTACTCTCCTGTGACCTCATCTTAACTAATTATATCTTTAATGACCCTATTTTCAAATACGGTCACATTCTGCAGAATTGGGAGTTTATTTTCCACATATTTTTTTGTAGGAATATACAATTCAACCCATGATAAAAAGATAGTTCCATTTTTTAGCCATTGTAAGCAAATACACTGATTTTCTTATAGATATTATTGTATCTTTCGGCCATTAACTCAACTTTGACAAATATCTATAATAACACCTAGCTCACAATGCATCCACAAGCACATCAACCTAGCCTTAGTTTTTGCCAAATCCTCCCCAGCTCCTAAGAGAAAAATGGTCTAGTATTGTGTGTTTGACATGTACCACTTTCATGCTTGGATTTTGAGAATAGAATTTCAGGGTTGGAAAAAAAAAAGGTCATGTTTGTGTTCATAAGAATCCCATCCACTGACTGACTGTCCAGCATATTGTTCTTCATATCAGAGTTGTTCATGGCTCCCCAGTTGATAACAGTGGTGATTTTAGGATTCAATTACTGACGAAATAATGTCACCCAGAAGTCCATAGTCTAAATTAGTCCATAGTCTAAATTAGTCCATAGTCTAAATTAGAAACCACTATTTCAGCATAACCTTCAAAAGTCTCTGAATAGCTTTGTCTATCTAAAAATTCTTCTCATTGGCAGGAGACACATGCCTAAGTAAGTATTCAAAACTAGCATGGTTAATATTCTCTGTCATGGTGATTCCTACAGAGACAGCTCTTTTCTGACTCTTTCAGATTTTTAGTTTCTTTCTGTTCCTTTCCCCAACACAAACTTTCCCCCCTGTATTGTTTGTTTCCTCATTCCTATACTCACATTTTGTTTCTACTACCTATCTGGTAACTGACTTCTCCACTTAGGTCACAGAGGTGGCTCTTGTAAACCTATCCAATAGATATTAGCATGGACTAGATTGTTCCATTTTGCTTTCTTTTCTGGATCTAAACTTAATATTTGAAACTGGAACAAGTGGACCTTTCCACATGCTGTCCATACAATGCATGGAAACTTCTCTATTTTGGTATCAGAACTTCTGGATTGGTTCCCGAGAATTCCAAATTAGCTAATCTGACAAATATACCTTTGTTAAAGTAGTGATAGATCGTGTCTTGATTCTAGGAGGCAAAATGTGGATGTAAACCAAGTTCTTCTGGAGAAGGTGCTCAAATAATTGACAAGTAACTTGTGCTTCAGATGAAGTTAAATAGGAGATATCTTTGGAGGCAGGATGTGTCTTATGGCATCTTTTCATCAAGTCTACAAACAGGTAAAGCCTCCTATGAATTGACATTATGATATTTTAACATTGACATTCAAATATATATTTATTAAATAGTATATGGACAAAATGGATGAGGAACTTGTTAGTTAAATTATTATTTAGAATCTGGTGAATGATACATTCCCCTATAAATATTTTTTATATAAATTATAAAACATTTTTTGTCAATAAGTGCTTTTATTTTGTTAAAGTTTTTATTTAAATTCCAGTTGGTTAACATGCAATACAATACTAGTTTCAGGTGTGCAATTCACTGATTCAGCACTTTGATATATCACTCAGTGCTCATCAAAACAAGTGCACATCTTAATCCCCAACACCTTCTTCACCCATTACCCCATGCACTTCCCTTCTGGTAACTATCAGTTTGTTCTTTAGAGTTAAGAGTCTGTTTCTTGGTTTGCCTGTTTCTTTTCTCCCCTATGATCATTTTTTTTATTTCTTAAATTCAACACATGTGTGAGATCATATAGTATTTGTCTTTGTCTGACTGACTTATTTAAATTATTTAGCATAATATTCTCTAGCTCCATCCATGTCATTGCAAATGGCAAGCTTTCATTCATTTTTATAGCTGAGTAATAGTATACACACCACCTCTTCATTGGCCATTCATTATTCAATGGATATTTTGGCTCTTAATTATAAATTCTTTTTTTAAAGAGCTATTTTTTCTTCTCAAAACAGTGTTTAAATGAGTTCTTCTAAAATAATATTTACTTGTTGCCATTGTAGAGTTAATACCCAAATCTGTGTGAACGAGTCTCTTCCCAATTGTCATCAATGCAGTGCGTTAGAGTCTGGTGCTTTAAAAGTTCTTAAAAACAATTTTGATATAAAAGAATCAGTTCATACATGTACAAGGATGGATGATTCACCTTTCATGGATCATTAAAAATATAGAACTAATGTTAAGATAGTTCTGCATGGTTTTTAGAGAGATAACAAGTTCTTGAAATGAAATTAAATCTGTAGTATGATTCAAATTATTTTTGTGCTTTCCTGTTGGCAGAAATTACCAGAGCACTGAGACTCCAAGAAAACAATATGGGAACAGAAAATTCATGCATCAACCTACCTATACTTAGGGTTTTCTTAGACAGCCATTGTGATTCAAATAAATGAGCAATTGAGACGCCTGGGTCATTCAACATTATTATACCATGAGTGCACTGAGAAGAGCAGAGATTCATTAGTTTCAATGCTGAGGCGTGGTGACAATTTATAAGCCTAGGTTTTGAAAGATTGGTGTTACAATAAAGAATTTTTATTCTGTTTCATTTCCCTTTTTCAAGTCCAATAAAAAAATAGAATGATGATTTGGAAGGAACCTATAGGGTTTTGTTTTTTTACAAGGTAATAGAAGAGACATTTGTCCCTGAAATTCCCATCTGATTTTGCAGAATCTACTCAAACTAAATGATGAGTGGTGCATATGGGTGTGGTGCATAAAAAAAGGACACCATATTCTTCACCATATCCTCATAATTTAGTTTGAGTCTATTCTGCAAAATCAGATGGGAATTTCAGGGACAAATGTCTCTTTTATTACCTTGTAAAAACAAAACCCTATAGGTTCCTTCCAAATCATCATTCCATATTTTTATTGAACTAGAAAAAGTGAAATAAACAATTAATTTTGGAACACTGAAAAAAATTAAATTTAATTAAAAAAAGAAGAATATGGTGTCTTTTGAGAACTCACTTGTGAAAATGTGAGCCTCGGGTATCCAGAACATATAGTTAATTTGTATTAAAAAACAAACTGATCCGATAACTTTTAGATGAAAATATTACATTAAGATACTTCAATTTGATAAAAACAAATTGAATTTATTTTGTTATGGTGCCTCTAAAAATGCAATTGGTTTCACTATGATTGTGGAAAATACATAACAAATTTTTGAAAAACTTATTTTTTTCCATGGAGGTAATATGCTATATTCTACTTCTGAGTTATGGAAAGTCTTGTTTTTGAAATAGGTATACAGTCAAATTTAGCCCCCACAGAATTGCTCTTGATGTTTAGAATGTCTGTACTAACTGAAATATGTTCTATTTATGCCAATCACCATTAAGTCAGCAATTATTTACTGAGTGCATCCTCTGTGACAGGTCTTTTTCTGTGTTCTGTGTAATCAGTACTGACCAAGACAGATAAGACCCTTGCCTTCATGGAATTTAAATTCTAGCAGGAACTGGGTTGTGGTGGTGGGTGTGGTTTGGGAAGACATAAAATAAAAATTAGCAAATTAATCAGGAAAAAGGAGGTAAGTGTTTTGAAGGCAAAAAACAGGATGATAGATTAGGTACCCTACTTTATATAGGATAGAGAGTTATAATTGTTAACATTTATTGGACACTTGTTATGCACCAAGTCCTTCTCTGGTGACTATTCACATAGATTAGGCTATTTTAGCAATTTTATGATGTAGATACTGTTGTCAACTTAATTTTACATAGGCAGATACTGAGACACAGATTGTTTACATTAGTCTTTGAAGATTATACTATTAAGAAACACTGGCTAAATTAGTGAGTGACTTTTGCACAGTGAAGACAGGCCGTGACACTTTGGATGTCTTGGTGTACCTGAACACATCCAGGACTCCAAGACAGAACTTCAGGTTTCTGCTGAAATATTGGGGTTAGGGAACATTTCACTGGGTTGTTTTGTCTCCACCCTGCCCTTCTCCTTGTTCATTTGGATGTGTCAACTTTCTTTTTTTTTTTTTAAGACTTTATTTATTTATTTGACAGACAGAGATCACAAGTAGGCAGAGAGGCAGGCAGAGAGAGAGGAGGAAGCAGGCTCCCCGCTGAGCAGAGAGCCCAATGTGGGGCTCGATCCCAGGACCCTGGGATCATGACCTGAGCGGAAGGCAGAGGCTTAACCCACTGAGCCACCCAGGTGCCCCGGATGTGTCAACTTTCTTAATTCGCTTGCCACCACCATCTTTGATTCACCTGGATGTACAGTTTACAACTGAAGAAGAGCAAACAGAAGGATTTTCCTTCTTGATGGAAATGTACAGAACCTGGGATATGTGTATGTATAAATATATAATATATATAAATATGTATAATACTGACTTAAAAAATCAAATTCCCCTGACATTCATTTTTTAAAAATCTGTGCCAAAAAATGTGTTTTCAGAGAAAATCTTATTTTCTTTATAAAATTTTTTTCAATTTAAATTTAATTTGGTTAACATACAGTATATTATTGGTTTCAGGGGCAAAATTTAATGATTTATCAGTACACATAATTCCCAGTGCTTATTACATCAAATGCCCTCCTTAATGCCCATCACCCAGTTACCCCAACCTCCCACCCACCTCCCATTAAGCAACCTTCGGTTTGTTTCCTATAACTAAGAATCTCTAATGGTTTGCCTCCTTCTCTGTTTCTATCTTACTTAGCATAATATTTTCTAGTTCCATCCACGTCATTGCAAATGGCAAGAGAAGATTTTATTTTCATGCTCATACTTTGTATTGTCACTTATTTTGTATAAGTACATTTCATTACAGCATGGGCCCTGCCCCCACAATTTGGAAGTGTCACACACTAAAAGGCTGCCTTCTCTTCCTGTTACCCTGACCTCTCCCTCCAGGTTCCCAACACTTACTAATTTATGAAACTGGTTTCCTCAGCACAGTTTTGCTTTGTGTGTCCATTGGATTACAAACTTTATTTAAAAATACAAAATAAAAGAAATAATGGAGATAGTGTTTGAACCTACGTAGTTTGACACAGAGGGAGTGTTTTTAGCCACTATACTATTTTTGAGGAAATTACATGTTGCTTCACAGACAGATGAGGTATAGGATATGGAAAGGGATAAATTACAGACAGAGGGAAAAGCAAGTGCAAAGGTCTTAAAGCAAGAAGGATAATGATGTGTTTGCAGAAGAGAAAGTGGTAAGTTGGATTGGAATATAGTGAGTAATTGAAAATGTCATATGAAAATTACTTTGAGAAGCACCTTGGGAGAGATCATATAGTGTCTTATAAATCATGGTAGGAGGTTTGTATTTTATTGTAAAAGCAATGCAAAGCAATTATAGGACATTAAAGCATGGGAAATAGATGATGTGATTGACAATATTAACAAAGTCTGCTTACTGTATGGAAAATGGACAGGGAGTGATGTATAGAAGTAAGAACAGTTGGAAGGCATTGTGGTCAGTCAAGGCATAAAATCAAGGCAGCTTGAACTTGGGAAGTGGTGACAAAAAAGGGAGAGAAAAGGATACATTCAAGAAATTTTGGTTAAGAAGTCAATAATACTTGACAGATTAGATTGTCTGTATAGGATTGAAAGAAAGTAGGACATCAGATTCCATTTTGAATATACTCTTTTTGAGATGTTTGAAATCTGAAGGTAGATATCATATAGGTAGAAGGAGTCTAAAGCTCAGGACAAAAGGTCTGAGCTGGTGATATCTATTTGGAATAAGCAGCATACAATTGGTACTTAAAGCTATGGGCTTCAGTATTTTCTAAGGCAATGTTCCTCAATCCTGATTGTACCTTGGAATGCCAAGCCAATTAAATTAGAGTCTTTGAAGGGATATTCCCTGTACCATATTTTTTAAAAGATTTGTAAGTGATTGGAGAGAGCAGCCAGGCTGGAAAACCACTGGTCTAGGAAGAGAGCATAGATAGGGCTGTGATCGCTGGACAATTCGATCATGTGGAAGAGGTGAAAGCAGAAAAAGAGGCTGAAGAATAAACAGTAAGATAAAACTAAACTGTGCAATCCAGAGAGGGAAATGTTTTGAGAAGAATAGACCTATGTCAAGAAGGAAAACAGAGTTCAGAATAAAGAAGTTAGGTAAGATGAGAACCTTTGGATAAAGAAATATAGAAGCTCTTAGAAGCCTTGACAGATGTAGTTTTGATGAGCTGGTGAGATAGGTGGTAATCGAGTGGAGGAATCCAAAACCACAACACATTTGAAAAGTCTTTATGTGAGAGGCACCTGGGTGGCTCAGTCAGTTAAGTTTTCGACTTTTGATTTCAGCTGATGTCATGATCTTGGGATCCTGGGATCAAGCTCAGCATTGGGCTCACCACTCTTCAGGGAGTCTGCTTGAGATTCTCTCTCCCTCTCCCTCTGCCCTCCCCTGATCTCTCTCTCACCTCTCTCTCTCAAAAATAAATAAATAATTAAGGAAGGAAGGAAGGAAAAGTTTTTATGTGAAGAAGAACAGAGGAAAAGTGGCTGGAGGATATAAGAAAGGGAATTCTTTCTTATATAAGAAGGGAATTACCCAAGTGTTGTTTACATTGATAGGATTGCCCTTGGAGGCACTGACCTTGAGAAGGCAGAAGAGATGTCATTCAGTGCTCAAATGGAAGTGATGGCTTTTGATGAGAGCAGAGCTCTTGCTACCTTGTAAAAAGAGTGGAGACACTGAGGTGTTAGTCAACTCAGAGAATGAAAGAGCTACTGCCTGATTATTTCTCTTTTATTCATGACATAGGAGGCAACCTGAAGAGCTGGGAATGGGGTGGCATGTGAGAATAGGGGGTTTGAAGAGAGAGAAATAACTATAAGCTGGCCATTTTGCAAAGTGGGAAAATGCACTTCCTCTCAGTACCCTTTCTCAGATTGTTGTTAGGAATTTGAAGTAGAAATGGTTGCCAAAACTGTGTGGATTTTATTTTTCCGAGATACATTAAGATGCTTGGGTTAAAGTAGCTGAATGTTTGAGATTTTCTGAGTGAGAATAATTAAGGGAGTGAGAGAGTGCAAGGGAGTGGGAATATTTTTTAAGGAAATGATTGTAATATGAATCAGAGAAACTGTGCTGGGTAAAGAGGAATGTTTGGATTGGACTTGCCCAATAATTTTGTGGTGAAATGACAAGACAAAAGAAGAGGACTTTGAGCTTCTAAGAGTGGCCAGTTATAGGAAGGCAAATATATGAGCAGAGTCATGGCTAGTTTTAGCAAGGCTTGTTATGCATGTTCCTCAGTGCTGTCTCTGGGCCAAACAAGGTCTAAAGTCATCTCTGATAATTAACTTCTGTCCTTCTTGATACAGAAGAAGAAGGACACATTTATGAATTTGTGTCCTGCTTTTATGCATATAGGAGGAAAGCAGAGAGATTTTCTTAAATGTGCTTCTTCTCAGTTGTCTTCAGTTCAAAATAATCAATATGCCAAAGTGACGTATTTTTGGGTGGCATATTCTGCCACCCTTCACTGCCAGGTTTCTATAGAATGCAGCCCCTGCCAGTAGTAAGTTCAAGAAACCTATTGGTGCTTACTTACAGGAAAGAAAACAGGGCCCCAAATTACCCAAGATATACTGTGATACGAGCTTTTGTAGCACTGGAGTGAATTTTGAACATATTTATTATTGAAACTTTGGTAATTCTGCTGAGAAAACAAATGAATTTCAATTTTAAAATTTGATAAATATCTACTTTATCCCAAATGATATCATGGTGTCCTATTTTAACCTCTAAAATCATTACAGTGCTTCCATTTTTGTGTTTTGTTACAAAAACTTTGCAAAATTTTCGTATAACTGCATCACATGGGTGAGAATATGGGGAGGGTCCACCATGAAATGTGTAACACTGCTCTTAATCATTAAAATGCATTTCCTATTCTTCTCATTTGATTCTTGCAACCATTGTGTAAGCAAGTTGTGCATGTACAGTTATCTTTAATGATACTGAGGTCCAAAGATTTCAAGGGGATTAGGCAGAGTCAAACCATCCAGAGTGTATTAAATAAGAGGAAGAGGAAGACAAGTAACAATGACAGAAATTCTGAGCAGGATACCGACGTTCCTGAGGTTGACCTGTTTCAGCTGCAGGTGAACACTCTGTGATGTCCTAAATGACACTATTAATTCCAGAACAGCCTGGGCTTCTGTGAGCCCCAGTTAGCAGAAACTGTCAGCTGACACTTCAGAAACATAACTGCGAATGCGAAGAGACTCTTGCCTACTTAATCTCCATGGTAAAGAGTAACACAAGTAGAATGGACCAGAAATTGAAGGGCAGCAAGGAGCTTCAATGAAGATAAAGCACATTTTAAAGGAATAAAGTATTCTGCTTACTGCAAAGATGATATCTGCTGCAGTTGATCTCATAAAGAATGTTCAAAAAAATTTACCAGTAGGTTGGAGAGTTCAGACTTAAGCCAGATGCTTTGTTTGAGCATCTGTATGCTTTCCACTGTGCCTATTGACAGTGTTGAGCTTTACCTGAGCCCTGCACTCCTAGAAAACAGTGACAGTTATCTGTCACTTTTCTGTGTTCTGGGAAGGAGCTTACTGCAAAGAACCACCCTTTTGTATCAGACTGAGATAAGACTCCCAGATGCCTCCTTGTTTACCACTGACAAGACCAGACACAGACCCTTTGAATTTCCATTCTTTGTGTCATAAATGATTAGCTGAACTGTCTGTAACAGCTTACAGATGGACAGATGCCTGCTGACTTGACATGAACAAACTTATTAGGCTTCTCTCCGTCCCCCAGACCACTGAACTTTGGCCCACCCTTGAGCTAAAGCAAACACTGAATGCATAACCCACTTTCCTTAGTGGTCCCTCCCAGAGAATTGGCTGAGCTCAAAGAAAAATATTTCCTGCTTAACTGCCCTATCATTCCACCTGCTTATCCCAAGTCGCCCTGCCTGGTTCTTTCTTGTTTACTCTGTCCTTCAAAAGAAAATCCGTGTGCCTGACCTTTGAGATGCTTACCAACCATGGGGTCAGTGTACTCCCTATTGTAATAATTCCCCTCCTCCTATTGCAAAAGTCTTCTTCTTTGAGTAAAGTATCTCTTGACCTAAATCCCTAGTTGTTTGCTATTTGACACCACATTGACTTCCTGTTCTTAATTCAATGACTTCTTATAAATAACATTTATGATCACAACTCTCCTCCCCTACATCTACAGTTTTGTACTACTCCATGAAGAGAAGAGTGTAATAAAGGAAATAAACTGGGTAGACATGAAGAAGGACATTCTATGCATCAGTGAAGGACAGGAACCAGATATATAAAATAAAAAATTTTCTTTTAGAAAAGTGGTACACATTTTAGTACTATGTTATGGCCAAATTCATATCTCAATATTTGAACACTATGGAACTCTCTTGGCTCTATCTCACTCAGACACTGACATCTTAGGTTAGCCTTTAATTTACTTTTAGCTTAAACTTTAATGTAACCTAATGTTACTTAAGTAAACTTGACTTTCTTGATTCAGGTTCATTTATTGTCTTTTAAATGTGTTCTTTGTTTCTTTCTTAAAGTGACATGTAGAAAACTCAAGATTTGACATGATTTGGTGAATTGAGGAATATGTTCCATCCTAATGAAATATCACTCCTTAGCATGTTTCTATACAAGCAATATGATACATGCAGAGCTAGCTTGTAAGTACATACATAATTGTGATAAGATTGGAAGCATGAAAAAAAATTATACAAGATTTTTCAGAGTCTAAAATCCTGTATAGTTATTTTTTAAGTTCTAAAAGTTATGTTAATCGATTTTAACTTTAACACAACTTCACATGTCTCTGCAAAGGTAGGCCTGGGTACATTTATTTGGCAAAAGTTCTGTGAAATAACTTGTATTGAAAATCCCTGGAACTTCAATAGAATATTTCTCTAGTCCCCTCCAGGAAGTAAAGAACTGGTATTATTGTAAAGGACATGTTTAAAAGAAATCTTTCCTGAAGTCTTGAAAAGTATGATTATTTACCTTCCCTTGCAAATTTAAAGTTATAATTTATTGAAAAAAACTCACTATTTGGATGTCCCATTATATAATGCTATATAAAATTATATACATTAAGATAATGTTTGCTTAAAATTTCAAATTGGTAATAACATTTTTAAAAAACGATAAAATACATATAACATATATTTTACCACTCCAACCATTTTAAGTATAAAGTTCAGTAGTGTTAAGTATATTCCATATTATCATGCAACTTATCTCCAAAAATATTTTCCTCTTCCAAGACAGAAACATTATACCCATTAAGCAACAAATCTTCACTTCTCCCTCTCCCCTACCTCCTGACAACCATTATTATACTTTTTGTTCCTGTGAGTTTGACTATTCTAGATAATTCTATAACTGGAATCATAGTACTTGTCTTTTTGGGACTGGCTTATTTCACTTAGCATAATGTCCTCAAATTTCATCCATGTTGTAGCCTTTATGTGTATCTCCTTCCTTGTTAAGGATGAATAATATTTCATTGCATGGATATAATATGTTTTGTTTATCCATTCATGTGTCTATGGATATTTGGGTTGCTTCCACCTTTTGGCTATTATGAATAATGTTACTGTGTAGATGGTAATATTTTCAACTAGATGTGGTACATCTCCCCACCAACCCCAGGGCAATTGGTAACATGTAGGAAGTTTTTGGATGTCACAATGACTTGAGTGGTACTGACATTAACTGCCCAGCTGCCAAGGATGCTAAATATCATGCAATATTTAGATCACAGATGATTCATATTACAGAATTGTCCTGTTCAAAATGCCAATAGCACCCCCACTGAGAAATTCTAAATAACTCAAGTGGTTGTTAACATATTGGACTCAATTCTCCCCAGAATTCAGTGAAGATATTTAAAGCCAGTATATAGCTGACTTTCACTTAATGTGCATGCTAGGGCCCTTACCTATATATCTGGATCTAAGTTTCTGCTTCTTGTGGAGGAGAATGTTTTATGACCAAGCTTTAGTGTATCTGTGTCTATGTGATTTCTGTTATAATAGTAGCAGATAATATGTGAGGAAAGGGGGAAGCCATTAGAACACTTTCTAATTGGGTAAAAAAAACAAAAAAACAAAAAACTTCTGTTCTGTCTCTACACATAAGGGCTGATGCTTCAGACATGCACAGGTTCTGAAATAGTGCATAAAAGATTTTATTTATTTATTTGAGAGAAATAGTGAAAGAGGGAGCGCATGCAAGGGCACGAGCAGAGGGAGGGCTGGAGGGAGAGGGAAAAGCAGACTCCCTGCTGAGCAGAGAGCCTTATGTGGTGCTCAGTCCCAGGATCCCAGGACCCTGGAATCATGACCTGAACCAAAGGCAGATGCTTGACTAACTGAGCCACCCAGATGCCCTGAGGAGAGGATAATTTTATAATGCATTCTCACCTTTCACAGGACATGAGAAAGTCCTCATCCTTGTCTAAGGAGTTACCACTACAGGGACGATCATACATTTCTAAGGAACAGAGACTTATCAGGTGTTCAAATCTCATGTTTTTAGAGCTCTATCTTCCATTCAGATAGAATAAATGGAACAATTAACATCCACATCTGTGAATCATTGAATGCTCACAGATTTTCATACCAAAGCTACAACTCAACCAATTAATTTAGATAAAATACTGCTCTAAGGTAAGGTCCTGGTAAGGTCCTCCTTCATCATCATAAACCAGAAATGCCACACAATATTATTGAATAAATTTAATGTCATATTAGGGGAGATGTTTCATGACATGTATTTATAATCTTTATGTATAGACTTATGATGTCCAACGAGAGGAAAATGACACACATATACAACTCCAATATGAAAGAAAAAGAATGGAATCTTGGTCTGCTGACCTTAGAAAGACTCAGCATGTTGTCCTGAAGTTACTTCAGTGAGGAAGGGTTTACAAAGTTGTTAATTAATCTAGGGCTGGCACCCTTTGGGAAGAATACTAGAAAACTGGAACAAAAAAGAGGTGCAGCTTACCTCACAGCAGGAAAAAAGGGACCTTTTAATTGGATTAAATCACATCACCAAAAAATTTATGGATCCTGGCCACTATGCCAAAGAGGTGAGAAAATTTTAAATTAACTCATTAAACTGGTTGGGAGGGGTAAAACTCATCATACACTCAGGAATTTCAAAGACAGAGTTTAGTAATGCAAAACCATAAGTAGGAACCATGACAAAGAAAAGTTCTGGAAATTTTTGACTTACTCTAAGTTTTCCACTATATCCTTTTTTTTTTTTTGAATTTTTATTTATTTATTTGACAGAGAGAGATCACAAGTAGGTAGAGAGGCAGGCAGAGAGCGCGAGGGAAGCAGGCTCCCTGCTGAGCAGAGAGCCTGATGTGGGACTCAATCCCAGGACCCTGAGATCATGACCTGAGCCAAAGGCAGCAGCTTAACCCACTGAGCCACCCAGGCGCCCTCCACTATATCCTGAAACCATATATTTATACTGGCAAGAATCTCTGAGAATAGTTGTAGAGAAAGATTTCTCATAGAAGTACAAAGATAGAATACCAGTCTATTGTATATTTTTCTTCCTAAAGGAACAACTTTAATATGGGTATAAAACTTGTATCATGCATAAAAAGAGAAAATCCACATATGAGTTTATATTTCACTCATTATTGAAACTATTGAAAAAATTTTTGACAGAAAATCTATAGAGGTTTACTATGAATCTTTTTAATCATCTGAAGCTTATAAAATGCATTTGTATTAAAGATGATACATATTGTAAATTCCCAATTTATCTATCCAGAGGGCATCTTGGGAAGGTTTGAAAATGATAAATTGTTGTTAAACTGATCTTTCTATGATCAAACAAATCACAAATTGAATTAATTAGCTTATGTAGAGTCAATTGAAAGAGTTATAAAGGAAAAAAACCAGATTTTCATAAATCTAATTACTATTTGAAGAGTTGAAAAATAATTTGAGAGTTTGAGGTTTGTATATACTTACTTCTTCAAAGACTGACGATTTATGTTTTGGATTTCTTTGACCCTATACTTTCTTACTTTTCATCATCCCTACCTTTATATCCTGTATAAAGGAAGTTTGTCAAATAAATAATTTTTAAAATAAATGCAATTAATTTTAATGATTCCATATAGGTAGAAAATGCATGGTCCCTTCAGCATCTTTCTTTTCTAGACTGAATGGTGTCCCATAATGGGAACCAGAATATGTCCCAAATTTTGAAGACTGAAACCTGAGCCCTTAGGGTAGAAATACATCTTAGGTGATGTATAAGGTCCATGGAGTGGGCAAAAATGCTCTTCTTCTTGGGTAGTAAACAAATTTAAAGTAATTAGGTTGAAAAAAATTTGTGAGAGGAAGATGGCAGTAGAGTAGTAGGACTCTAGGCTAGTCTTATCCCTCAGACACAACTATATAACTATCAAATCATTTTGAATACCTTAGAAATCAACTTGAGGACTGACAGAACAAACTCCACAACATGAAGGAGAGAAGAGACCACATGAAGGAAGGTAGTAAGTGTGGAGATGTGGTTTGGGGGAGAAATGGATCACATATGCTGCAAAGGGGAGGGAGCTATGGTTGTGGAGAAAGGGGATGGTGGGGAACAGAAAAAGAGAACATTTTCCTAAAGCCATTTGCTTGGAAAATAAGAAGGACTGAATCTCCTGAGTTATTGCAACCAGTGAGTCTTGAAAACTAGAGTTCTAAAGGTTAGCAGGGTGTAGCCCTGCTATTGGAGAGAAGGCAGGCAAACACTCCAGGGGAAGACAGCCATGGAAAGAGAGATCTGTGGAACACCTGGAGCGCACAGCAGGGAGATTATTCCCTCTTCTTACAGCACTTCCTTGAGAAGTAGCATTCATGGATATTCCTCTCTGGGGACAAAGGCATTGCTGGCCAGTGCCATTTACTACCTCCACCTCTCAGAATAAATGCAGAGCCACCTGCAGAGGGCAGCTATGCCTTGACACTGGTTGCCTCACCTGCTTGCACCAAGTCCCATGCTCCTGTGCTCTTGTCGGACTATGCTTCCTGGTTGAGTATGCCTCAGTCCCCATGCTGCAGGCCCCTTCCCCAGAAGATCAGCAGAAACCCCTGCCCACACCATATCTCCCAACCAGAGAGTTCTGCAGGGCCTCAGTTTTAGTAGAATTAGTATCAGGTCTCGTTATACAGACAGGCCAGAGCACACCTAGTTAAAACTCACCACATTCTGGTTAAGGACTAAACCCTGCCTACTGTAAAAAAAGAAAGCTTCTGTGGATGACTGGCCTGAAATAACAGTCAAAGGACAAGAGCAGGAGGCAAGCAGCACAAAACCAGAGATTCCCTGAAGCTCCAGGGAGAAGGAGACTTAACTGCTTTTTCTAACACATAGAAGAAGGCAGAGACTTGAACAAATGCAATGATGGAGGAATTTATCCCAAATGAAAGAACAAGATAAGGCCACAGCCAGAGATCTAAAGGAAAGAGATATAAGTAACATACCCAGTGCAGAATTCAAAGCAACAACAATAAGGATACTCCCTGGGTTTGAGAAAAGAATAGAAGACATTAATGAGACCCTTACCACTGAGATAAAAGAGTTTAAAAAAGAATGGATCACAGATAAAGAGTGAAATAAATGAGATTAGAAATAGGCTTGATACAATGAATAGTAGGCTTGAAAGAAGCAGAGGAACGAATTAATGACCTAGAAGACAAATGGAAAGTAATGGAAAGCAATGAAGCTGAACAAAAGAAAGAGTTATGCAACACAAGAACATACTTAGGGAACTCAGTGAATCAATCAAATGTGATAACATTTGTATTATAGGAATCCCAGTGAAGAAAAGAGAAAAGGGGGCAGAAAATTTATTTGAAGATAAAATTTTCCTAATCTGGGGAAGAAAACAGACATCCTGATCCAGAAGACACAGAGAACTCCCATCAAAATTAAACAAAAGTAGGTCAAGAACAAGACATACTGTAATTAAATTTACAAAATATAGCAATAAAGAAAAAAATCTTTAAATCAGCAAGACAAAGGAAGTCCTTAACTTTCAAGAGAAAATCCATAAGGTTGGCTGGAGATTTTTCAACAAAGTCTTGGCAAGCCAGAAGGGAGTGGTATAATGTGTCAAAAGTACTGAATGCAAAAAATCTACCAAGGCTACCACTCAGAATAGAAGGAGATATAAAGAGTTTCCCAAACAAACAAAAACTAAAGGAGTTCATGACTACTAAACCACACTGCAAGAAATATTAAAGGAGACTCTTTGGGTAGGAAGGAGAGACCAAAAGTCCACAAAGATAAGAAAAGAAGAGAGAAAATCTCCAGAAACAACATAAAACAAGTAATAAAATGACAATAAATACATATTGATCGTTACTTTGAATGTAAATTGAATAAATGCTTCAATAAAAAGATATAGGGTGTCAGAATGGATAAAAAATGGGATTCATCTATATGCTGCCTACAAGAGATTCATTTTATTTATTTTTTATTTTTTATTTTTTTTAAGATTTTATTTATTCATTTGACAGATAGAGATCACAAGTAGGCTGAGAGGCAGGCAAAGAGAGAGAGGAGGGAGCAGGCTCTCTGCTGAGCAGACAGCCCGATGTGGGGCTCGATCCCATGACCTTGGGATCATGACCGGAGCCGAAGGCAGAGGCTTTAACCCACTGAGCCACCCCGGTGCCAAGAGACTCATTTTAGACTTAAAGACATCTGCAGATTGAAAATGAGGAGATGGAAAAATATTTAAATGCAAATGAAGTTCAAAAGAAAGCTGTAGTAGCAATATTTATATCAGACAATCTATACTTTAAACCAAAGAATGTAACAAGAGACAAAGAAGGACACTATATAATAACAAAGGGGGCAATCCAACAAGAAGATATAAAAATTGTAAATATTTATGCACCCAACATGAGCTTGCCCAAATAAATAAAACAGTTAATAACAACATAAAGGAACTCATTGGTATTAATACACTCATAGTAGGGCATTTTAACACCCCACTTACATGGATGCACAGAACATCTAAATAGAAAACCTCGAAGACTACAATGCGTTTGAATGACACATTGGACCAGAGGAACATAACATATATTCAGAACATTCCATCCTAAAGCGGCAGAATACACATTCTTTTCAAGTGCACATAGGACATTTGCCAGAATAGATCACATATTATGTCACAAAACAGTCCTCAGCAAACACAAAAAGATGGAGAACATACCATGCACCTTTTCTGACCACAACACTCTAAAACTAGAAGTCAACCACAACAAATAAATCTGGAAAGACCATGAATATATAGAGGCTAAACAACATCCTAATAAAAAATGAATGAGTCAACCAGGAAATCAAACAAGAAATAAAAAATACATGGAAGCAAATGAAAATGAAAACACAGCGGTCCAAAAGATTTGGGATGCAATAAAAGCAGTCCTATGAGGGAAGTATATAGCAATACAGGCCTACTCCAAAAAGCAAGAAAAATCTCAGATAAGCAACCTATTCTTATACCTAAAGGAGCTAGAAAATGAACATCAAAAGAAAACTAGGCCAGCAGAAGGAAGGAAATAAGAAAGATTGCAGTAGAAATAAATGATATAGAAACTAAAAAAATAGAACAGATCAATGAAACTAGAGCTAGTTCTTTGAAAAAATTAATAAAATTGATAAAACCCTAGCCAGATGTATGAAAAAGGAAAGAGAATGGACTCAAATATATAAAAATCACAAATGAGAGAAAAGAAAGAACAGCTGACACCACAGAACTACAAAAAATTATGAGAGACTATTATGAAAAACAATATACCAACAAATTAAACAACCTGGAAGATATGGATGAATTCCTGCAAACATTTAAACTGCCAAAACTGAAACAGGAAGAAATAGAAAACTTTAACAGGCCAATGGCCAGTAAAGAAATTGAATCAGTAATAAAAGTCTCCCAACAAACAAAAGTCCAGGGCCATACAGTTTCATAAGGGAATTCTACCAAATGTTTAAAGGAGAGTTAATATCTATTCTTTTCAAACTATTCAAAAAACCAATAGAAATGGAAGGCAAATTCCAAATGCATTCTGTGAGACCAACATTACCCTGATACCAAAACCAGATTAAGACACCACTAAAAAACAGAACTACAAGTTAATAGCCCTGATGAACATAGATGCAAAAATTCTTAATAAAATGCTAGCAAATTATATTCAATAATACAATAAAAAAGTAAGTCACCATGATCAAGGGGGAGTTATTCCTGGGTTGCAAGTGTGATTTAATATTCCCAAGTCAATCAACATGCTACATCATACTTATAAAAGAAAGGGTAGGGATTATATGATCCTTTCATTAGAAGCAGAAAAAGCATTTGGCAATGTACATCTATTTTTGATAAAAACTCTCAATAAAGCAGGCTTAGAGGGAGAATACCTTAACATAATAAAGTCCATCTATGAAAAATCCACAGCTAATATCATCCTCAATAGGTAAAATGGAGAGGTTTTCCTCTGTGGTCAGAAACAAGACAGGTGTATCCACTCTCACTTTTATTTAACAGAGTAATGGAAGTTCTAGCCACAGCAATCAGAAAATGCAAGGAAATAAATGGCATACAAATCAGTAAGGAAGAAGTCAAATTTTCACTACTAGTAGATGACATGATACTATATATGGAAAACCTGAAACACTCCATCAAAGAGCTGTGAGAACTGATAAATGAGTTCAATAAAGTCACAGGATACAAAATCAATGTACAGGAATCTATTGCATTTGTATACACCAATAATGAAGCAGCAGAAAGAGAAATTAAGAAATCAATCTCATTTAGAATTTCACCAAATACCATAAGATACCTAGGAACAAACCTAACCAAAGAGGTGAAAGGCCTGTACTCTGAAAACTGTAAAACACTGATGAAAGAAATCAAAGACAAAACAAAGAGAAGGAAAGACATTCCATGTTCATGGATTGGAAGAAAAAAATATTGTTAAAATAGCTATACTACTACCCAAAGCAATCTACACATTTAATTCAATCCCTATCAAAATACCAACTGCATTTTTCACAGAAGTTGAACAAATGTGTATGGAACTACAAAAGACCCCAAATACCAAAGCAATCTTGAAATGGAAGAGCAAAGCTGGAGGCATCACAATTCCAGATTTCAAGTTATAATACAAAGCTGTAGTGATCAAATCAATATGGTACTGGCAAAAAAAATAGACACATAGATCAGTGGAACAGAACAGAATCCCGGAAATGAACTCACCACTGTATCTGGAAAATGACTCTAACTTGACATTTTTTGTTAAATAAAATTTTTTATCTTCTCTGATTTATGAGTGTTAAATATAGTACACTGCTAGACTATTATTCTACTTGGGTATATTCCTCCTAAATTATACAGGTTTACTTATTGAATAGGCTAGCATTTCTTGTACTAAGTGCTTAAGATTATGAAAAAAGTAAACATATTTAAGCGAGTCATATCATTATTTTGACAAGCTTTATTTCAACAGAAATTGTTTTGTATTATGTTAGCTTGAATAAAATTTCCAAAATCTCTAGTAATTTAAAGTCTTGTTCTGACAACAACAAAAAAGTCTTGTTCTGATACTAACTTGGGTTACTTAAGTGGATATCAATTGTGTATCTAGTTCATTCCTAGGTAAAATGGAATACTGAGATATTAATTAGTAAATATAACTTTAGTTTATGTACTTTTGCTTCATATATATATATAAAGGCTAAACATATTTGGATCAGCTGAAAGGTTATACATATTTGACTATATGTATATATACATATATACTTATACTGAAAGGTTATACATATTTGGATTAGCAAATGAACATATTGATTGTTGTCACTATGAGAAGATATAGTATAAGGGATGTTTATGGATATAGAAATCTGTAGGATATTTTCAGAAAGGGAATTTTATATGTTGTGTTCAAAGCTGGCAAAGATTTAGTGGGGTTTTAAGATAATATATTCAGTTCAAAGAGGTTTAGTGTTACATGTTATACTGATGCAAAACTAGAGGTTGGTTTCTTTCTGTTAAAATGACAAAAATTTCTTAGATTATTGATTTGCTTTTAATCAGAAGCTGTAAAATGTTTTTCTTTTTAAATATTTTTATTATATTGAAGTATAAATGATACACAACACTGTATTAGTTTCAGATGTATAACATAATTACTTGAGAGAGAGAGAGCAGGGGGTGGTTGGGGAGCAGGGGGAGAGGAGCAAGCAGATTCCGTGTTAAGCATGGAGCCCAATGGGGGCTCAATTCCATGACCCTGAGATTATGACCTGAGCCAAAATCAAAAGTCATATGCTTAACTGACTGTTCCACCTGAAAATAATATATTTTTGTGTCCTGCCAATATTATATTTTTAAAATTAAGCATAGGAGATAAAGAACCTTAGCTCTTTTCTAACTGAGAAATCTTTGTTTTCCTTTTTTTCCTTTTTTTCCATTTATTTATTTTCAGCATAACAGTATCATTATTTTTTTTACCACACCCAGTGCTCCATGCAATCTTTGTTTTCTTAAGTAATTAAGGATTTAATAAAGTCAACACAAACCATAAATGGTTATTCTGTTATGACACAGACTCTTCGCTATACAGTTTACATAGAAAATACAGAATAACGTTTTACAACAAGTTTATAGACACAGAGAACAGATTGGATATGATAGAGGTTGGGGGGTGGAGGGTAGGGGAAATGGATGAAAGGGGTTAAAATGTATAAACTTCCAGTTATAAAATAATTAAGTTCATGGGGACATAGTGTGCAGCATGATGATAATGTATAACAATGACTTAGCCTTTTCTGGGTTAAATATATATGGGTAAAACATTATTAGTATATTTTAGATGGTGTATGCAGTATGAAGATATTCTAGAGAATTCTGAGAATTATCAATGCCCCACCTGTCCATAATATGTTTCTATTTATTGGAGTCCCAATACTTTGATATTAGACAACAACAGGACATATATGGAAACATTGATTATATAATCAAGATCTTGCTTGGATGATCATATTTAAGAATGATACTTATGTAATCAAATGTTACCAGAGGCTTTTGATGAAAGAAGGCTCATTTTATGGAGCCAATATTTACAAAGTCCTATTGGGAAAACTGGTTTGATGCCTGGCTTATAGTGTTCTCAGGCTTACAGGTGAGTAAGAAGGGTTACTTCCAGGCAGGCCCAGGAAACTTAGGACATTTTGGGGGGCCACAGAAGAGAGGAGTTTGCTCAAATCTATATTTTACTGCAGATGGAAACTTTTGGTGAGTTCTTGGCTTGGTACCTCAGACTCAAGGGCTTTTAAAGTCCAATTCCAGTTTCCAGGAAAAGAAAAAAACAAAAGAAGCCTATATAGTAAATTAATGATGTTACTTCACCTATGTAAATAAATAATGAGATTAATGAGAACAGTCCTACTCTGTGATCAAGAATAATCTCTTTGATTTTTTTTTGATGAAAAAGGTAGAGATAGGAATTTTGAGTTTCAGTGGAAAACTGTGCAGTATCTTTAGTATAGTCTTCTGGCTTATCAGATGTTAATAATAATATTCATTGTCTTCGAGCTATTTTCCAGCTTTTTGTAGATTGTAGGTAATTGATAGATACCTAACTCACTTTCCTGGTAGAGACTATATTGACTATCCCACTATGCAAAACCCAGTTTTGGTATCTAGCAGCAATTTGAAATGGACAATTTTGTATCTTTTTAAAGATTATTTATTTATTTGACAGGCAGAGATTATAAGTAGGCAGAGAGGCAGGCAGAGAGAGAGAGAGGAGGAAGCAGGCTCCCTGAGGAGCAGAGAGCCCGATGTGGGGCTCGATCCCAGGACCCTGGGATCATGACCTGAGCTGAAGGCAGAGGCTTTAACCCACTGAGCCACCCAGGCACCCCGACAATTTTGTATCTTGCCCAAATTGTCAAACCTTATCAAATTTTTAATTCTTTTTAAATTTATTTTTTTTGACTGTTCCAAGATTCATTACTTATGCACATATTGCATGGAACACTGGGTGTGGTACATAATCAATTTTTTAATTCTTTGTGTCTCCTTCAATATCTGGTTACAATCATTGAAACTAATATTTATGACTTTTGCCCCAACCACCTGACTTTGAATCAATAAGAACTAAAATCTCACCACCCAGACCAACATTGGAACTCTGGGTTTGCTTGAAGTGGATCCTTTCCCCCAAGGTCTGAAGAAGCCTTGCCAGCTGAAATTCAGTGACTTGCTGTAAACTTTGAAGAACTCATCACCACACCAGACTGTGCATGAGCTGGAATTCTCTCTGGGAAAACCACTATCTGGACCACTAAGGAATTCTAGCAAGATGTTTGGTCATACATGTCCTTTATGAGAGGTAAGCAGGACTGTAGACAACCTCATTAAGAACATTAACATCCTAGCTAATTGTTTCAGGAAATTCAGGGAGTGTCGCTACATAACTGAAAGATTTTCTTCCAGTAGCCTTTTGCAATGCACTAGACTAGTTACTCTCAGAGTTCAACTTCTGCATCTTTACTTAAAGGCAACCATTTATATACTTCTCCTTCATTTAGATAATCTTTTAAGATGACTGTTTCCCAACCCTAAAACCACTGACCTCTGTCACCAACTCTCAAAAGATCATTCAACTAGTGTTACAGGAACAATGCCAACAAGAGTCCTTGGGAGACTATTGTCTTAAACTCTGATTTGCCCCACTCAGGTTTATGAACGCTTCTGTGTTATTCAACAGCAATGATACTCATTCATCAAAAACAAAAAAGAGAACTAGCAATGTTGAGATATATCTCAGCCTTATGCTCCTGGGAAGCAGTGAAGATTAATACCTATTCTTCACTATTAATACCTAATACCTATTATTAATCACATTAATTCTTTACATGTTTGGTAGAATTCCCCTGGGAAGCTGTCTGGCCCTGAGCTCTTGTTTGTTGGGAGATTTTTGGTGACTATTTCAATCTCCTTACTAGTTATGCATCTGTTCAGGTTTTCTATTTCTTCCTTGCTCAGTTTTGGTAGTTTATGTGTCTCTGGGAATGCATTCATTTCTTCCAGATTGTCAAATTTGCTGGCATATATTTGCTGATAATATGTTCTTATAATTGTATTTCTTTGTTGTTGGTTGTGATCTCTCCTCTTTCATTCATGATTTTATTTATTTGGGTCCTTTCTCTTTTCTTTTTGATAAGTCTGGCCAGGGGTTTATTAATCTTATTAATTCTTTCAAAGAACCAGCTCCCAGTTTTGTTGATCTGTTCTACCATTCTTTTGGTTTCTGTTTCATTGATTTCTGCTCTGATCCTTGTGATTTCTCTTCTCATGCTGGGTTTAGGCTTATTTACTGTTCTTTCTCCAGCTCCTATAGGTGTAGGGTTAGGTTGTATATTTGAGATCTTTCTTATTTCTTGAGAATGGCTTGTATGGCTATATATTTTCCTCTTAGGACCGCCTTTGTGGTGTCCCATAGATTTTGAAAAGTTGTGCTTTCATTTTCATTTGTTTCCATGAATTTTTAAAATTGTTCTTTAATTTCCTTGTTGACCCATTTATTCTTTAGTAGGATGCTCTTTAGTCTCCATGTATTTGGGTTCTTTCCAACCTTCCTCTTGTGATTGAGTTTTAGCTTCAGATCATTGTGAAAATATGCAGGGAATGATCCTAATATTTTGGTACCAGTTGAGACCTGATTTGAGACCCAGGATGTGATCTATTCTGGAGAATGTTCCATGTGCACTTAAGAGGAATGTGTACCCTGTTGCTTTGGGATGGAATGTTCTGAATATATCTGTGATGTCCATCTGGTCCAGTTTGTCATTAAGGCCTTTATTTCCTTGTTGATCTTTTGCTTGGGTGATCTGTCCATTTCAGTGAGAGGGGTGTTCAAGTCCCCTATTGTATTATTGTATTATTATTATATTATTGTTGATGTGCTTCTTTGATTTTATTATTAATTGGTTTATATAGTTGGCTGCTCCCATGTTAGGGACATAGATATTTAAAATTGTTAGATCTTCTTGTTGGACAAACCCTTTGAGTATGATATCGTGTCCTTCCTCATCTCTTATTATAGTCTTTGGCTTAAAATATAATTTGTCTGATATTAGGATTGCCACCCCAGCTTTCTGTTGATGTCCACTTGCATAGTAAATTGTTTTCCACCCTCTCACTTTAAATATGAAATGTCTTTTGGTCTATAATGAGTTTCTTGTAGACAGCATATTGATTTTTTTTATCCATTCTGATACCCTGTGTCTTTTGATTGGGGCATTTAGCCCATTTACATTCAGGGTAACTATCAAAAGATATGAATTTAGTGCCATTGTATTGCCTGTAAGGTGACTGTTACTATATATTGTCTCTGTTTCTTTCTGGTCTGTTACTTTTAGAATCTCTCTCTCACACACAATATTTCCTGTAGGGATGACTTGCTGTTGCAAATTCTTTCAGTTTTTGTTCGTCCTGGAAGCTTTTTACCTCTCCTTCTATTTTCAATGATAGCCTAGCTAGATATAGTATTCTTGGCTTCATATTATTTTTGTTCATTGCTCTGAATATATCATGCCAGTTCTTTCTGGCCTGCCAGGTCTCTGTGGATAGGTCTGTTGCCAATATAATATTTCTACCATCCTATGTTTCTAACCTCTTGTCCTGAGCTGCTTTCAGGATTTTTTCTTTGTCACTGAGAGTTGTAGGTTTTTCTATAAGATGACAGAGTGTGGACCTATTTTTATTGATTTTTGAGGGGTATTCTCTGTGCTTCCTGTATTTTGTTGTTTTTTCCCTTTCCCAAATTAGGGCAATTCTCTACTGTACTTTGCTCCAGTATACCTTCTGCCCCTCTTTCTCTTTCTTCTTCTGGAATGCCAATTATTTTAATATTGTTTCATATTACGTTATCACTTATGTCTCAAACTTTCCCATCTACATCCACTAGTGATTTGTCTTTCTTTTGCTCAGCTTCTTTATACTCCATCATTTGGTCTTCTATATCACTAATTCTCTCTTCTGTCTCATTTATCCTAGCAGTAAGAGCCTATACTTTTTATTGCTCTTCATTAATAGTTATTTAAAAATTTCAACCTGGTTAGATTTTAGTTCTTTTATTTCTCTAGAAAGGGATTCTGTAGTATCTTCCATGCTTTTTTTTTTGAGCCCCACTAGTACCTTGATAATCGTCATTCTGAACTCTAGTTCTGACATATTACCAATGTCATATTGATTAGGTTCCCAGCAGTTGGTACTGTTTTTCTTTTCTTTTCCTCCCTCCCTTCCTTCCTCCCTTCCTTCTTTTTTTTTGTGGTGAGCTTTTCTACCTTGTCATTTTATCCAGGTAAGAATTGAATGAATGAGAGAACAAAACACTACATTTGTAGCGAAGACCACAGAAAAATATACACTAAATCAGAAGAGACCTGAAACTCGCAAGGGGAAAGGGGGCATAAAGAAAAAAAAAATATATATATATGTATATATACATATATATATATATATATGGTATGGCTGACGAATTGAATAGAGCCACACATTTGGTTTTGGTTGTATTTTGGTCTGTTAGAAGAAACTACCTCCCCAAATTTTAAAGAATAAGAAACTCATATACATATACAAAAATAAGGGTAAACACTATGAAGGGATGGAACATGACTATAAAGATGAAAATTTAAAAAGATTCTAAACAAGGAATTGATAAGAAGTTGCTTGAAAAAAGGGGAAGAAAAGGAAAGAATGTGATCAGGCTGGAGACTAGAACAAAGCCATGCACTAGGTTAGGGTATATTTTGATCTGTTATAAGAAATTGCATCCCAAAATTTTAAAGAAAGAAAAACTGATATGTACGCAAGAAATAAGGTTAAATGCAACGAGGGGATAAAATATGAGTATAATAAATGTTAAAATAAGAAAGGGGAAAAATTAAAAAGATAGAATAGGAAAAGAATAAAATTTTAAAAATTTAACTTTGAAAAACTAAAAGATCATGGGGAAAAAGCCATGAATTCTATGCATTCCTTTCCTTTAGCTCTGGAATTATGCTGTTCTCATTGATTGGTGAACTTGGTTTTGGCTCGTTGTTCTTGATCTTCTGGGGGAGGGGTCTTTTGCAGTGATTCTTAAATGTCTTTGCCTTAGGTGGAATTGCACCACTCTTGCCAGGGGCCAGGCTAAATAATCTGCTCAGGTTCACTCTTGGTAGCATTTGTTTCCTGAGCACTTCCCCTACAGATTTGGAGGGTGGGAATGAAGATGTGGCCTCCCAATCTCCAGCCCCATAGGAGCTGAGAGCTCAGGGGCCCACTCCTCAGTGTGCTCTTAGACAATCACTCCCGTCTCCCTGGTCTCTGGCTACACTACAAGCTCACCCAGCCTGTGACTGAGAATTATCTCTGGTGCATGGCCCTGTCTGGGGTCACCAAACCCAGCAGATTCTTGCAGTGCCACTCCTCCTGGAGGAGGAAGGAGAGGGTCTCCCTGGATCTGCTGCTTGTGGGGTCTCTGTTTGAAGAGCAGTAGGCGACTATGCCTTTGATCATGGTTAAGGTAATCCAGAGTTGAGAGCCCATTGCTCGTCTCCATCTCTGCAGCTGGCTTTCCCACTCTGATACCTGGGCGCTCTGCCATACTCAGACACCCCTGGCATTTTTGTGTCCCTGTGGGTCCTGAGACCACACTGTCCCCATGAGGGCTCCACTCCCACTTAGCCTCTGGAGCTAAATCCCTCAGTGGAGCAGACTTCTGAATGTTCTGCTTTTGTACTCCGCTGCTCTTTCACTTGCTGGGAGCCAGCCCCTCCCGCCATGGTCTTTCTTCCTGTTGCTTCTTTTTTTATTGTATTTATTTATTTATTTATTTTAAAATTAAATTTATTTATTTTCAGCATAACAGTATTCATTATTTTTTCACTGCACCCAGTGCTCCATGCAATCCGTGCCCTCAATAATACCCACCACCTGATTCACTTTTCCATACATCCTACCTTCCAGAAAGTAGTTGATTTTCTGTTCCTAGAATTGCTGCTCTTCTTCTCTTCTATCTCCTCTTGAGTTTGTAGGTGTCCAGAATGGTTTGATAACTATCTAGGTGAACTTCTGGGATCTCAGTTTCCTACTCCTCTGCCATCTTGCTCCTTCTCCACAAGGGTCTTTGAAGTAAAATATATTGTTAAAGGTTTGGGGAAAATGAAGAGAAAGTAAAACAGAAAATAGAAGAGGAAATAAATTTAAAATATATAATAAAATCATTGTCCCAAAGTTTCTTTGTGACTCCCCATTCTGAGAAACTTCTCACTGTGCTTTTCCTTCTGTCCAGTGCTCCTTGCCACTAGGATAACTCCGGTTCCTCCTTCTGGGTCTTTCTAAACCTCTGTCACTTAATTTTTAAAAATTGTGAAATGTTACAGACATAGGAAATGGTGTTAAAGATGATTTTCAGAAAAGTTAAAATCATGACTCTTATAGAGAAGTGAACACATGGTCAATAATTTATTGGATTCATATGCTATGAGGGAACCAGACAGATGTTATAACTAGTTCAATGCATGAGTTCATAGCATAGATTATATTGATGGTTTCATGGGTGTATACTTATCTCCAAACTCATCATGTTTTATACATTAAATACATACAACTTTTTTTGCACAGCTTTTGTATGTCAATTATGCCTTACTAAAGTGGTTTAAAAAAAGTCAGAATAGCACCATTTATACAGAGTAAAGTAGAGACTGTAAATGGAGTAAAAAAATGGTTTTTATTTTTTATTTTTATTTATTTATTTATTTATTAAATTTTATTTATTTATTTGACAGAGAGAGATCACAAGTAGGCAGAGAGGCAGGCAGAGAGAGAGGAAGGGAAGCAGGCCCCCTGCTGAGCAGAGAGCCCGATGTGGGATTCAATCCCAGGACCCCGAGATCATGACCTGAGCCGAAGGCAGCGGCTTAACCCACTGAGCCACCCAGGCGCCCCTGGTTTTTATTTTTGACAACGGGAGAAGAGGTCAGTTAAATCTCTACCAGCTTATTTAATAGATTGCACAAATTTAATGTGATAATATCAAACTTTTTTTGTGCCTTCCACCAATCAGTCACCTGCAGATTATGAAGAGGTACAAAATAGCTCAAAGAAGGTGCACAGAGCTAGAATCTGATAACTCAGAAGTGCTTACTGGAAAATATACAGTTCTCCTTTGAAACAGAATTTTTTCCTACAATAGAGATGCACATGACCTATAAAAAAGATAAGGACATTTTACTTTATTATTTCAGATCTCCTTTTTAAAAAGAAATAAATCGCAATATATACAACTTAAGTCCCAAACCTCTCTTTTCTTGTCCTCTTTCTTGACCACTGCCCTGAAGTTATTATATATTCTTTCCAAATATCTTTTTGTCCTTTTACTACAAATGCAAGCATCCATTTAATAATTTGGGAAATTTTATCATTTATTTATTTTCATGTGCAATTTTTAACTCAATTATTTTTGGAATGGGAATGTGAATTATAGTCAAAATTTCTAATTTTAAATCACCCTTGTATTTTTAATATAAAACTGTTAAAAACTTTGATTTAAAATTATAGCTAAGTTTGATTTTCTTATTTTTGTTTATTTTCATAAGCAAGATTTGTCTTTTTTTTTAAGATTTCATTTTTATGTAATCTCTATACCCAGTTTGGGGCTTGAACTTACAACCCTGAGATCAAGAGTTACGTGCCAACTCTTGATCTCTGTGTTTTGTTTTGTTTTGTTTGTCCTGTTTTTTTCTCAGACTGCCAGTGCTGATTTAGGTATGAGAGTTATATTCACTTGATAGGATGATTTAGGTGATTTGTCTATTTTCTATTCTTGGGAATTGTTTGTCTAAAATAAGTCTGAAACAGTCCCAGAAAATTTGTTAGACCATCATGTGAAAACTTCTGGACTGGTTTAGGTTTTTAAAAATTTCTTATTGAGCACTTTTTCATGTGTCTGTTGGCCTTCTGTATGTCTTCTTTGCAGAAATGTCTGTTCATGTCTTCTGCCCATTTTTTGATTGGATTATTTGTTCTTTGGATGTTGAGTTTGCTAAATTCTTTATAGATTTTGGACACTAGCCCTTTATCTGATATGTCGTTTGCAAATATCTTCTCCCATTCTGTCAGTTGTCTTTTGATTTTGTTAACTCTTTCCTTTGCTGTGCAAAAGCTTTTGATCTTGATAAAAATCTTTGAATTTTTTTAATTAGGAATGGAAGCTGTATCTTGTCAAATGCTTTTTTGTATCAATTGAGAGGACCATGTGATTGTTCTCTCTTCTCTTATTGATTTGTTCTATCACATTGATTGATTTGTGAATGTTGAACCAGGCTTGCATCCCATGGATAAATCCCACCTGGCCATGGTGGATACATTTTTTAATGTACTGTTGGATGGTATTAGCTAGGATCTTGGTGAGAATCTTGGCATCCATATTCATCAGGGATATTGGTCTGAGATTCTCCTTTTTGGTTGAGTCCTTGCCTGGTTTGGGCATCAGGGTAACGCTGGCTTCATAAAAAGAGTCTGGAAGCTTTCTTTCTGTTTCTATTTTTTGTAACAGCTTCATTAAGATATGTATTATTTCTTCTTTGAATGTTTGGTTGAATTCTCCAGGAATGCCTTCAAGTCCTGGGCTCTTATTTTTTGGGAGGTTTTTAATCACTGCTTTAATCTCGTTATTAGATATTAGTCTGTTCAGGTTGTCAGGTTCTTCCTGATTTAGTTTTGGAAGTGTATAAGTTTCCATGAATGCATCCATTTCGTTTAGGTTACTTAACTTATTGGCATATATTGGTTGATAATAATTTCTGGTGATTATTTCTGTTTCCTTGATGTTAGTCGTGATCTCTCCCTTTTTGTTCATAATTTTATTAATTTGGGTCCTCTCTATTTTCTTTTGGATTAGTATGGCCAGTGGTTTATCAATTTTATTGATTCTTTCAAAGAACCAGCTTCCAGTTTTGTTGATAGGTTCTACTGTATCCCTAGATTCTATCTCATTGATCTCTGCTCTAATCTTGATTATTTCCCTTCTTGTGTGTGGGGTTAGCTTAATTTGTTTTGATTTAACAGTTCTTTAAGGTGTAAAGAGAGCTGGTGTATTGTGGATTTTTCAGGGTTTTGTTTAATTTTTTTTTAATTTTTTATTTTTTATAAACATATATTTTTATCCCCAGGGGTACAGGTCTGTGAATCACCAGGTTTACACACTTCACAGCACTCACCAAAGCACATACCCTCCCCAATGTCCATAATCCCACCCTCTTCTACCAAACCCCCTCCCCCCAGCAACCCTCAGTTTGTTTTGTGAGATTAAGAGTCACTTATGGTTTGTCTCCCTCCCAATCCCATCTTGTTTCATTGATTCTTCTCCTAACCACTTAAGCCCCCATGTTGCATCACCACTTCCTCATATCAGGGAGATCATATGATAGTTGTCTTTCTCTGCTTGGCTTATTTCGCTAAGCATGATATGCTCTAGTTCCATCCATGTTGTCGCAAATGGCAAGATTTCATTTCTTTTGATGGCTGCATAGTATTCCATTGTGTATATATACCACATCTTCTTGATCCATTCATCTGTTGATGGACATCTAGGTTCTTTCCATAGTTTGGTTATTGTGGACATTGCTGCTATAAACATTCGGGTGCATGTGCCCCTTTGGATCACTGTGTTTGTATCTTTAGGGTAAATACCCAATAGTGCAATTGCTGGGTCATAGGGCAGTTCTATTTTCAACATTTTGAGGAACCTCCATGTTGTTTTCCAGAGTGGCTGCACCAGCTTGCATTCCTACCAACAGTGTAGGAGGGTTCCCCTTTCTCCGCATCCTCGCCAGCATCTGTCATTTCCTGACTTGTTGATTTTAGCCATTCTGACTGGTGTGAGGTGATACCTCATTGTGGTTTTGATTTGTATTTCCCTGATGCCGAGTGATATGGAGCACTTTTTCATGTGTCTGTGGGCCATCTGGATGTCTTCTTTGCAGAAATGTCTGTTCATGTCCTCTGCCCATTTTTTGATTGGATTATTTGTTCTTTGGGTGTTGAGTTTGCTAAGTTCTTTATAGATTCTGGACACTAGTCCTTTATCTGATATGTCGTTTGCAAATATCTTCTCCCATTCTGTCAGTTGTCTTTTGATTTTGTTAACTGTTTCCTTTGCTGTGCAAAAGCTTTTGATCTTGATGAAATCCCAATAGTTCATTTTTTCCCTTGCTTCCCTTGCCTTTGGCGATGTTCCTAGGAAGATGTTGCTGCGGCTGAGGTCGAAGAGGTAGCTGCCTGTGTTCTCCTCAAGGATTTTGATGGATTCCTTTCGCACATTGAGGTCCTTCATCCATTTTGAGTCTATTTTCATGTGTGGTGTAAGGAAATGGTCCAATTTCATTTTTCTGCACGTGGCTGTCCAATTTTGCCAGCACCATTTATTGGAGAGGCTGTCTTTTTTCCATTGGACATTCTTTCCTGCTTTGTCGAAGATTAGTTGACCATAGAGTTGAGGATCTATTTCTGGGCTCTCTATTCTGTTCCATTGATCTATGTGTCTGTTTTTGTGCCAGTACCATGCTGTCTTGATGATGACAGCTTTGTAATAGAGCTTGTAGTCCGGAATTGTGATGCCACCAACTTTGGCTTTCTTTTTCAATATCCCTTTCGCTATTCAAGGTCTTTTCTCGTTCCATATAAATTTTAGAATTATTTGTTCCATTTCTTTGAAAAAGATGGATGGTACTTTGATAGGAATTGCTTTAAATGTGTAGATTGCTTTAGGTAGCATAGACATTTTCACAATATTTATTCTTCCAATCCAGGAGCATGGAACATTTTTCAATTTCTTTGTGTCCTCCTCAATTTCTTTCATGAGTACTTTATAGTTCTCTGAGTATAGATTCTGTAACTCTTTGGTTAGGTTTATTCCTAGGTATCTTATGGTTTTGGGTGCAATTGTAAATGAGATTGACTCCTTAATTTCTCTTTCTTCTGTCTTGTTGTTGGTGTAGAGAAATGCAACTGATTTCTGTGCTTTGATTTTATATCCTGACACTTTACTGAATTCCTGTACAAGTTCTAGCAGTTTTGGAGTAGAGTCTTTTGGGTTTTCCACATATAGTATCATATCATCTGTGAAGAGTGATAATTTGACTTCTTCCTTGCTGATTTGGATGCCTTTAATTTCCTTTTGTTGTCTGATTGCTGAGGCTAGGACTTCCTAGTACTATGTTGAATAGCAGTGGTGATAATGGACATCCCTGCCGTGTTCCTGACCTTAGCAGAAAAGCTTTCAGTTTTCTCCATTGAGAATGATATTTGTGGTGGGTTTTTCATAGATGACTTTGATGATATTGAGATATGTGCCCTCTGTCCCTACACTTTGAAGAGTTTTGATCAGGAAGGAATGCTGTATTTTGTCAAATGCTTTTTCAGCATCTATTGAGAGTATCATATGGTTCTTGTTCTTTCTTTTATTGATGTGTTGTATCACATTGACTGATTTGCAGCCCTGGAATAAATCCCACTTGGTCGTGGTGAATAATCCTTTTAATGTACTGTTGAATCCTATTGGCTAGTATTTTGTTGAGTATTTTCGCATCTGTGTTCATTAAGGATATTGGTCTATAGCTCTCTTTTTGGATGGGATCCTTGTCTGGTTTTGGGATCAAGGTGATGCTGGCCTCATAAAATGAGTTTGGAAGTTTTCCTTCCATTTCTATTTTTTGGAACAGTTTCAGGAGAATAGGAATTGGTTCTTCTTTAAATGTTTGGTAGAATTCCCCCGGGAATCCATCTGGCCCTGGGCTTTTGTTTGTTTGGAGATTTTTAATGACTCTTTCAATCTCCTTACTGGTTATGGGTCTGTTCAGGCTTTCTATTTCTTCCTGGTTCAGTTGTGGTAGTTTATATGTTTCTAGGAATGCATCCATTTCTTCCAGATTGTCAAATTTATTGGCATAGAGTTGCTCATAGCATGTTCTTATAATAGTTTGTATTTCTTTGGTGTTAGTTGTGATCTCTCCTCTTTCATTCATGATTTTATTTATTTGGGTCCTTTCTCTTTTCTTTTTGATAAGTCTGGCCAGGGGTTTATCAATCTTATTAATTCTTTCAAAGAAAGAATTAAAAGTTTCATTGATTTGTTCTATTGTTTTTTTGGTTTCTATTTCATTGATTTCTGCTCTGATCTTTATGATTTCTCTTCTCCTGCTGGGCTTAGGGTTTATTTCTTCTTCTTTCTCCAGCTCCTTTAGGTGTAGGGTTAGATTGTGTACCTGAGACTTTTCTGTTTGTTGAGAAAGGATTGTACCACTATATATTTTCCTCTCAGGACTGCCTTTGTTGTGTCCCACAGATTTTGAACCGTTGTATTTTCATTATCACTTGTTTCCATGATTTTTTTCAATTCTTCTTTAATTTCCTGGTTGACCCATTCATTCTTTAGAAGGATGCTGGTTAGTTTCCATGTATTTGGGTTCTTTCCAATCTTCCTTTTATGGTTGAGTTCTAGCTTTAGAGCATTGTGGTCTGAAAATATGCAGGGAATGATCCCAATCTTTTGATACCGGTTGAGTCCTGATTTAGGATGGAGGATGTGATCTATTCTGGAGAATGTTCCATGTGTACTAGAGAAGAATGTGTGTTCTATTGCTTTGGGATGAAATGTTCTGAATATATCTGTGATGTCCATCTGGTCCAGTGTGTCATTTAAGGCCTTTATTTCCTTGCTGATCTTTTGCTTGGATGATCTGTCCATTTCAGTGAGGGGAGTGTTAAAGTCCCCTACTATTATTGTATTATTGTTGATGTGTTTCTTTGATTTTGTTATTAATTGGTTTATATAGTCAGCTGCTCCCACGTTGGGGGCATAGATATTTAAAATTGTTAGATCTTCTTGTTGGACAGACCCTTTGAGTATGATATAGTGTCCTTCCTCATCTCTTATTATAGTCTTTGGCTTAAAATCTAATTGATCTGATATAAGGCTTGCCACTCCTGCTTTCTTCTGATGTCCATTAGAATGGTAAATTCTTTTCCACCCCCTCACTTTAAATCTGGAGGTGTCTTCAGGCTTAAAATGAGTTTCTTGGAGGCAACATATAGATGAGTTTTGTTTTTTTATCCATTCTGATACCCTGTGTCTTTTGACAGGGGTATTTAGCCCATTCACATTCAGGGTAACTATTGAGAGATATGAATTTAGGGCCATTGTATTGCCTGTAAGGTGACTGTTACTGTATATGGTCTCTGTTCCTTTCTGATCTACCACTTGTAGGCTCTCTCTTTGCTTAGAGGACCCCTTTCAAGATTTCCTGTAGAGCTGGTTTGGTGTTTGCAAATTCTTTCAGTTTTTGTTTGTCCTGGGAGCTTTTAATCTCTCCTTCTATTTTCAATGATAGCCTAGCTGGATATAGTATTTTGGTTGCATGTTTTTCTCGTTTAGTGCTCTGAAAATATCATGCCAGCTCTTTCTGGCCTGCCAGGTCTCTGGATAAGTCAGCGGCCAATCTAATATTTTTACCATTGTATGTTACAGACTTCTTTTCCCGGGCTGCTTTCATGATTTTCTCTTTGTCACTGAGACTTGTAAATTTTACTATTAGGTGACGGGGTGTGGGCCTATTCTTATTGATTTTGAGAGGAGTTCTCTGAACCTCCTGAATTTTGATGCTCGTTCCCTTTGCCATATTGGGGAAATTCTCCCCAATAATTCTCTCCAGTATACCTTCTTCTTCCCTCTCTCTTTCTTCTTCTTCTGGCATCCCAATTATTCTAATGTTGTTTCGCCTTATGGTGTCACTTATCTCTAGAATTCTCCCCTCGTGGGCCAGTAGCTGTTTGTCCCTCTTTTGCTCAGCTTCTTTATTCTCTATCATTTGGTCTTCTATATCACTAATTCTTTCTTCTGCCTCATTTATCCTAGCAGTGAGAGCCTCCATTTTTGATTGCACCTCATTAATAGCTTTTTTGATTTCAACTTGGTTAGATTTTAGTTCTTTTATTTCTCCAGAAAGGGCTTTTATATCTCTTGAGAGGGTTTCTCTAATATCTTCCATGCCATTTTCGAGCCCAGCTAGAACCTTGAGAATTGTCATTCTGAACTCTAGATCTGACATATTACCAATGTCTGTATTGATTAGGTCCCTAGCCTTCGGTACTGCCTCTTGTTCTTTTTTTTTGTGGTGAATTTTTCCGTCTTGTCATTTTGTCCAGATAAGAGTATATGAAGGAGCATGTAAAATACTAAAAGGGTGGCAACAACCCCAGGAAAATATGCTTTAACCAAATCAGAAGAGATCCCAAATCGTGAGGGGGGAGAAAGGGGATAAAAAGAGGTCCAAAAAGGAAGAAAGGAAAAAAGGAAAAAAAATAAAAGAAAAGAATTAAAAAAAGAAAATGAATAAAGAAAAATATAAAAAAGAAAAAACAATATATATATATATTAGACAAACTTGTTAAAAAACGTTAAAAAAGAAAAGGGTAAAAGTTAAGAAAAAATTTTAGCAGAAGGCGAGAAAAAAAATGAAAAAGAAAAAAATTAAATTAACTGCAAGACTAAAAAAATCACAAGGAGAAAGCCATGAGTTCCGTGCTTTGCTTTCTCCTCCTCTGGAATTCTGTTGCTCTCCTTGGTATTGAAACCGCACTCCTTGGTAGGTGAACTTGGTCTCGGCTGGATTTCTTGTTGATCTTCTGGGGGAGGGGCCTGGTGTAGTGATTTTCAAGTGTCTTTGCCCCAGGCGGAATTGCACCGCCCTTACCAGGGGGCCGGGCTGAGTAATCCGCTTGGGTTTGCTTTCAGGAGCTTTTGTTCCCTGAGCGTTTTCCGTAGAGTTCCGGAGGACGGGGATACAAATGGCGGCCTCCTGGTCTCCGGCCCGGAGGAGCCGAGATCCCGGGGCCCCACTCCTCAGTGCGCCGTCAGAGAACAGTGCCCAGTATCTCCCGTCTGCCTGACCTCCGGCCGCGCTCTGAGCTCACCAAGCCTGTGGCTGGTTCAAGGTAACACCGAGCTGTGAGCTTACTGTCAGCTCTGTCTCTGTAGCCAGCTTTCCCATTCCAATACCCGCAAGTTCTGCAACACTCAGACACCCCCGATCATTCTGTGACCCTGCGGGACCTGAGGCCATGCTGACCCCGCTTGGGCTTCGCCCGGGTTTAGCCTCTGGAGCGATGTCCCTCAGTGCAACAGACTTTTAAAAGTCTTGATTTTGTGCTCCGTTGCTCCGCCGCTTGCCTGGAGCCAGCCCCTCCCCCCGGGGTCTATCTTCCCGTCGCTTTGGATTCACATCTCCACCAGTCCTACCTTTCAGAAAGTGGTTGTTTTTCTGTTTCCAGAATTGCTGTTCTTCTTCTCTTTGATCTGCCAGTGGATTTGCAGGCGTTTGCAATCTTCAGATAAGCTATCTAGCTGATCTCCTGCTAGCTGAGGTAGTCTCAGCCTGCTACTTCTCCGCCATCTTGACTCCTCCTCTGATTTTTCAGGTTTTTTGAGTGAGTCTTTGATGGCTATGTATTTCCTCCTTAGGACCACCTTTTCCAAATCCCATAGGTTTTGGACTGATGTGTCTTCATTCTTATTGGTTTCCATGAATCGTTTATGTTCTTTGATTTTTTGGTTGATCCAAACATTCTTTAGCAAGGTAGTCTTTAGCTTCCAAGTGTTCAAATTCCTTCCAAACTTTTTCTTGTGGTTGAGTTCCAGGTTCAAAGCACTGTAGTCTGAGAATATGCAGGGACTAATCTCAATCTTTTGGTATCAGTTGGGCCCAGATTTGTGACTCATATGTGGTCTATTCTGGAGAAAGTTCCATGTGTGCTAGAGAAGAGTAAGTATTCTTTTCTATTAGGGTAGAATATTCTATATATATCTATGAGTTCCATCTGGTCCAATGTGTCATTCAATGCTCTTGTTTCTTTATTGATTTTCTCCTTGGATGATCTGTCTATTATTGAGAGTGGTGTGTTAAGATCCCCTATGATTGATTAATGTATTCATATCAATATGACTCTTTTTCTTGATTAAAAGTTTTCTTATGTAGTTGGCTGCTACCATATTGGGTGCCTAAATATTTACAGTTGTTAGATCTTGGTGGATAGACCCTTTATCTCTGACTAGTCTTTAGTTTAAAATATAATTTATCTGAAATGAGTATTGCTATCCCAGCTTTCTTTTAAGGCCTATTGGCATGAAAGATGCTTCTCAATTCCTTCATTCTCAGTCTGAATGTATCTTTCTGGTTCCAAATGGGTGTCTTGTAGATAGCACATGGATGGGTCCTGTTATTTTAACCAGTCTGCAACCCTGTGCCATTTTATGGGAGCATTTAGTCCATTCACATTGAGAGTGATTATTGAAAGATAATGTTTTTATTGACTTCATGTTTCTTGTGATGTCCTTGTTTCTATAGATTGTCTCTGTAAATTTCTGTTCTATGTCTCTCTTGGGTTGTTCTTGTTTTATAGAACTCCCCCTTAATTATTCTTGTAGTGCCAGCTTGGTGGTCACATACTCTTTTAAACCTTGCCGGTCTTGGAAGCTCTTTATGTCTCCATCCACTTTGAATGTCAACCTTGCTGAATAAAGGATTCTTGGCTGCATGTTCTTCTCATTCAGTTCCCTGAATATGTCTTGCTAGCCCTTTCTGGCTTGCCAGGTTTCTGTGGACAGATCTGGCATTATTCTGATGGACTTTCTCTGTCTGTAAGGAATCTCTTCCCCCTAGCTGCCCTCAGAAGCTCTTGTCTAAAATTATGATTCATCAGTCTCACAATCAAGTGCCTTGAAGTCTTTTTAGATTCATTGATCTTGGAAGGTGTACTTTCTACCTCTAATACACAAACACTGGTTCCATTCCCCAGATTGGGAAATTTTCCATCCAGAATTTGTTCAACTATATCTTCTAGTCTTCTCTCTTTCTCCACCCCCTCAGGGAACCCAATAATTCTGATGTTGGAATGTATCATGGAATCATTTATTTCCCTAATTCTGTTTTCATGGTTTCTAAGCTGTTTCTTCCATGCCTCCTCCTGATCCTTTCTATCATTTTGTCCTCTGGATCACTAATTCTATCTTCTACCTTGGTTACCCTAGTTTTTAGAGTATTTAGATTAGATTGGATTCCATTGATAGCATTTTTAACTTCTCCCTGTGCAGCTTTCACTTCTGACCTTAGGGATTCTATGTTGTCACTAATGGTTTTCTCCAACTTAGTCATTGTCTGGATAATTGTAACCCTGAATTTCCTTTCTCACATACTGTTCATGTCCATATCCAATAGTTCTGATGGAGAGGTCACAGTCTCTGAATTTTTCCCTAGTCATTTTGGTGGTTGGGTGGGTGGTTGAGTGGATGAATAGCTGAATATATCAACCACAATCCAGGCAAGGTGCACCCTGGAATGCTTTGGAGCAATTGGAAGTCACCACCAAAAAGAAAGAAAAAAGGTAGAGAAAGAGAGAGAGAAACAAAAGAGAAGACCTAGTCTGAATGGAAACCAATGGTTAGATATGTAAGGTATACAAGCAAAAATGGACAAACAAAAAGACCAACAAAAGTAAATGACAAGAAAAAAAAAGAAACCTAGCTGAAATGAACCCCAAGGATAAAATTTATATAATACCAGCACAAAAACAAATACACAGAAACACTGGCAGAAGAAAAAGATGGGAGGATGATTATAAATCTTTGATGTGGGTGAGGAAGGTTATTTTGATTCTTCCTAGGTGTATCTTGATATCTTTGTTAAAGGACTCAACTTTCTATGGATAAAGGGAGTTTAAAACTGGTTTATATATAGGGGTAGTATTGATTAGGGAAAGGGGATTACCTTGAAGCTTATATCTGTATGTATATTTTTAAAAATAGAGAAGAAAAAAAACCACAGGTGTATGTATGAAAGATGTTCAAGTTAAAAGGTTATTATGGAACATGTATTAAACTTCTAGTTGTAATGATAAGTTGGTCAAAAAAATTAAAAAGAACAAGAATAGTGAGAATGAATTAAAAATAAAAGTTGTATCTAAGAAATATACAGGTTTTAGGGCAATACCAGGAGGATAATATATTGTTTTCTCCCGATGTTGGGGTTTTACAGTTTTATACGGACCCTGTGGTAGTTGTCTTCTCATTCTTTTGGCTGGCTTTTGGGTGGAGAGGACTGCTGTGTTGTTTTTTAGTCAGTCTTGCTTGGGTTGAGTTCTCCTGCCCCCTATTAAGGGGCTGGTCTCTGTGGAAACCAGTTTTTCAGGCTTTTGTTCTCTGGAGGTTTTTGTTCTTTGGTGACTTTTTGAGCTTTTCAGAGGTTTAGTGAAAAGCTGAATGTACCCAGACCTCCATCTGAGAGAGAAACCTCATTCTGCTCCCCTCTGCGTGGTCCAGAACACACAGACTCCCCCTCTGCAAACTCCACTGAGCCATGCAGCTTCCCACTGGCAATGCATGTTCCCAGCCACTTTCTTAGGGGTCGCCCAAATTGCCTGCTTGTCTCTGTATTGCCATGCCACTAAAACCATGAGTGATATTGGTCCAGGGAGACCACTTCCAGTGGCTCCTTTTGCCAGGGCTGCTCTCTTGGGTCCAGACCTCACAGTTGCAAAGGTTGCCACTGGGGGATCCAGACTAAAGATTGTACTGATTTCCTTCAGGCTGGGGGAGAGACAGTCCAGTCCCTTGGCTGGTCCTAGAGACCACCAGCTAGTGCCTGCAGGGAGCTTTCTCAGGCTTGGGTGGGGAGTGGGTTAGACCCTGGGCATGCAGTGCATGCAGAGTGCAAAAGCCTGTGGTTCTAGAGAGCACCTCCAGACTCCCTCATGTGGGGTGGAAATGTGCCCTGGCTGAGCAAGCGATGGTGCAAGCCATGCAGCAATGGGGGCTCAGGGACCAGGAATTGGCAGCTCTGCCATACTCTCTCTGGCATGGGTGATCACCAGTGGTGGCTGTCCTGAGTCCATGGGTTTAGGCCCATGACCATGACCACCTGATTCCACCAGTTTCCCTTTAAGATCTTTTGCTCTTTTTGAGTGCTTTTAACTAGACTCCAAGTTAATGCTGGTGCCCAACTGCAAGGAACTTTTGTATTGGGGTATTACTTTCCAATGGGGTATTACTTTCCAATGGGTGGAAATACTTCTGGTGGCTCTCTCCACCTTCTATTTATCCTCTGATAGAAGTCTGATAGTTCCCACTCCTCTGTACCTCTCCAGTGGTGTCCTCTGCCCCTGCAGAGATCTAGAGGTGTATAATCCTACATCTTAGGTTGATTTCATGGGTGTTCAGAGTGTTCTGGTAGATAATTAGCTCACATTATGGGACCAGTTGAAACAGGGTCTCCTATTTTTCCACTATCTTGCCCTTCTTCCCCAAGTGCTTTTTAGCTTCATTCTAAGTATTGATACATAGATTTTTTAGTGGTAGTCTACAATTCCCTATTATTAATATAAATGTGGAGTAATTTTTGTTTATTCCACTGAGGACTTATGCTTTTCTCGTCTTAAATATCAATCCGTTCAGTCAATACTGGAAGAGTCTCAGACATTTTACCTTCTAATATTGCCTAATGCACATTCTCTCTGCTCTTTTTTTTTTCTTTCAGTAAAATATACTAAAAATATATTGGACTTATATTTTATCTCCAATTACTCTTAAACATCTTTTCTACTTTCCATCTCTATTTTCTCGACGTGGTATTTAGAGCAATTCTTTTTCACATATATTACTCAGATCATCACTTTTCAGCTGGGTCTAATTTGCTTTGGAACACAAACGCATGCATTTCATTGATCATATTTTTGATATAAAAAGTTAATATAAGTTAATATAATTTTATTTTTATTTTTCCAAATATGTACTGACCCAAGGAACAGGTTTTGAATTATTAGAGGAGGTTTTTTTCTAACATCCACTAGACAGCCAAAGTTTCATTGCTGGTTAGTAATTTTTTTTTCTAATAGTTTAAACAAAGATGCAGATTTTTGGGTGTCCTGAATATTTCTTGGGGCCTTGCATCCAATTTCCTCTCTTGAACAGGTCCTGCATGCTGTCTCCTATGTGATGTAAGAAACAAAGACCTTTGTTTTTGTATCCAATCACCCTTTTACAGAGTAGCAGTAGCAATAACAACTGAACAAAATAGTGCTTTGATTTCTCTCTTTATTTCTGACAACTGGAATGGGGGATTACTCTTTTGTTTTTTTAAATTATGTTATGTTAGTCACCATACAGTGCATCATTATTTGCATATAACACCCAGTGTTTCATGCAATATGTGCCCTCCCTAATACCCACTACCAGGATCATCCCCCCCACTCTCCTCCCCTCTGAAACCCTCAGTTTGATTCCTGGAGTTCGTAGTCTCTCATGGTTCATCTCCCCCTGTGATTTCCTGCCTTTATTTTCCCCTTTTTTAAACTTTAAATTCAAGTTAGTTAATATATACTGTATTATTAGTTTCAGAGGTAGAATTTAGTGATTTATCAGTTGTGTATAACCTCCAGTGCTCATTACATCAAGTGCCCTCTATAATGCCCATCATCCAGTTACTTTCACCCACCTCCCTCCAGCACCCCTCAGTTTGTTTCCTAGAGTTAAGAGTCTCATGGTTTGCCTCCCTCTGTTTTTTGTTAATGGTTTTTTTAAATTTCTCATAAACATATAATTTATTATTAGCCCCAGGGGTACAGGTCTGTGAATTGCCAGGTTTACACACTTCACAGCACTCAACATAACACATACCCTTCCCACCATAACCCCACCACTCTCTCCCTACCCCACTCCACCCCGCAACCCTCAGTTTGTTTTGTGAGGTTAAGAGTCTCTTATGGTTTTTCTCCCTTCTGATCCCATCTTGTCTCATTTATTCTTTTCCTACCCCCCAAACCCCCCACATTGTGTCTCCACTTCCTCATATCAGGGAGATCATATGATAGTTTTCTTTCTCTGACTGACTTATTTCGCTAAGCATAATACCCTCTAGTTCCATCCACATCCTTGCAAATGGCAAGATTTCATTTCTTTTGATGGCTGCATAGTATTCCATTGTATATATATACCACATCTTCTTTATCCATTCATCTGTTGGTGGACATCTAGCCTCACTTGGTTTTTAACTTATTTTATTTTTTCTTCATTTCCCCTATGTTCATCAGTTTTGTTTCTTAAATTCCACATATGAGTTCCTCTCTTATGAGATCAGCTATGTATTAGCTTTAACTTTTTTGTTGGTATAGCCAGGATTCCCAGGTGATTTTAGAGTATTGTTTTTGCTTAATCTTAATTGTTATTTTTCATGAAGGACTTAATGATTTCCCTCTTGAATTGCCAAAAGACTAACTCTAAATTTCTGCTTCTTCATTATGCAGAGCATTTTGTTTATTTCCTGTCTTCCAAATGTATCTTCTCTAATAGCCTTATGAGGGTAATCCTCCAAAGCAAAGACCAGAACATCTAACTACACTTCTACTTTTAGGGCTTCTATCTTAAATCATAACCATTCTTTGAGTTGACTTTTCTTTTCTTTAATATATGTTAGATTAAGCCAAGAATGTGAACTGGTATATACAATAGCTATTTTAATCTTGGTGTGCACTGATGAAGAGTAAACAATCAATTGTAGTGACAGTCCTACTTTATGTTGCATTGGAGAGATGCTCCTGGAACATAATCAAACGGAACATTATATGAGAGGGGAAATGAAGATGCTTAACTCCAGAAAAGAAACCTTATATGCACATGCCAATCATTTCAAATGTTCTATGAGCTGCTGTATGGAACATGAATAAACTTACTGTAACTTGTTAGAAAGTGCAGTAGAAGTTCCAATAGGTACATTTATAAAGATATAAATTTTCGCTATGTAGAATATGAACTGTCACAAGTAAAATGACTTATCTTTGGCAGGAATCGATTTTGGAAGAGCTTCAGTGGAGGTATTCCTGGCTCTGTCATGGGTTCTCAAGGGGATTTTGGCAAGTGGAAGAAATTTGAACTAGATAACTTTTCATGTTTCTTTCAAATCAAGGATTCTTTTCTTCTATGAAGTTCCCACATCTTGAAGCTTTTCTATTATTGCATTTAGTACTGTGAATTGGTGGGAGATTTGTTAATGATTAAAATAGACAGGTAGCTAAAGATTTTTGAAGAAATAGAAGCTGAGGACTAAAAAGTAGAAAAGGATGAGCCACTCATTCTAATATGATATCCCTGCCACTATGCTGTTCTCTATTAGTAATTTTCATCTTCATTTAGATGGCTATACTATCTAGCATGCATGAAACTTAGACCATGAAATTAATAAATTTACATCACCATTATTTAATGAAAATGTTTTGGAATTTCACCATCAGACTTCTTTGGTTCCTTCTGTGCCCAAATTAAAACCTTTTGTTTCTGAAATGTCCCTTTCCTTTGCAAGAGCAGTAGGGGTTTTCTCATCATTATGGTAGGTCTTTGTTTATTCCTAGTTGCTTTTTTAAAGCTACACTCAAGCTTCAACTCTGAAACTTATTTACTATCAAGTGTTAGGGGTTGAATTTTCTCTCCCGTCCACACAAATTCATACACTGAAGTCCCAGTACTTCCAAATGTGACCTTATGTGGATATAGGATATTTGCAGATGTGATTAGTTGAGATAAGAGGGCACTGGAGTAGGGTGGGTTCTTAATCCAATATGACTAGTGTCATTACAAAAAGGAGAAATTTGGGCACACATGCACACAGAGAACAGGTTATGTGAACATAAAAGCAGACATTGAGATGATTTGTCAAGGAATGCCAGTGACCACCAGCAAACCATCAGAAACTAGCAGAGAGGCAGGGGACAGATTAGTTTTCATAGACCTCAGAAGGAATTACCCCTGCTAACACCTTGATCATAGACTTTCAGCTTCCAGAACTGTGAGACCGTACTCTTTTGTTTGTTTGTTATGGTAGGACTACCAAACTAGTACACCAAGAGATGTGAATAAACTTGACCCTACCACAAAATAAATCAGTGGGTTTTAGTTTGCAATGTAACAGAAGGTACTCTCTCCCTTTAAAATGATCTTATAAATTCCAAAATAGCTTCAAGTATTTAAAAATACACCGAAGTCAGGTATTTGGTAACAATTGTGCATGAATATTTTATTAACAAATATTTCAAATAAGGATGCATTTAGTATGCACATATTTAAATTGTTTTCATTTAACCATGCATTTGCACTTTGTGTTCCTTGCCACTGACACATACCCAGTCAAAAAAGCTTTTAACTTTTCAGTTACAAATGAAATGTTTTTCAGCAAAGCAGCAGTTTTGCCTCATTAACAGAAAGACTCTTCATATTTACTTCTCAAAGTAAAAATTTCAGAGAAATTGTAAAGTAACCCAAACTTAGAACTTTGTTGCCTGAACAAAAATTAGGTCAAAGTGAAAATAAATTAAGCTGAGTGCAATTTTTTATTAATACTAAACATGATTCATAGGACAATTGAAATAATTAATGCCATGGGTCAAAATTTGAAAGTTTGTTTTAAAATATCATAAGAAGAGGAGCACCTGGGTGGCTCAGTCAGTGAAGCATCTGACTTAGGTCAGGATCTCAGGTCATGAGATGGGGCCCTGTGCTCAGCCAGGAGTCTGCTTGTCCTTCTCCCTCCATTTCTCCCCCTCCCCCAGGTCAAACACATGCATTTTCTCAGATAGATAGATAGATGGATAGATAAAATCTTTTTAAAATGTCAGAAGAACTTTTAGTTACTGATTGTAAGACTAAGATCTAGTAACGTTAAAAAATGACTGAAGATATATTTGATTTCTGGTTATACTAAACTGTAGTAGAACCCTCATTACCCTGGAGTTGGAGAATGTTCCTCATTCTTGCCTTGAGACATTTCTATTGTATGAATCTTGCCTGTAGACTATTAGATTTGCAAATTGAGGGACCAGTATCAAGGAGTAAGGGTCATTTTAATTAATCAATGTGGATAATATACTTTGGAGGCAGAAAGATCTGAGATCACATCCCAGCTCAGCCACTTAGAAGGTGCAGACAAGTTCTATTTAAATATCTAGTCTTGGCTTCAGGTAGGCAAGCAACTACTTAACAATTACAGAAATTAAATGTAAAATGCCCAGCACAGTTTCCAGTTCATAATAGGAGGTCAGTAAGTGGTAGTTATTGTTATTATTAAGTTGACTTTTCTCCCAACTAAAATTGATGTTATAATTCTTTCTTTCCTTCATCTTGCTACAACTGAATGTGGTATTCATTTCTCTTCCCACATGTGAATTTTTTACTCGTAATTTAAAAGAGGAAAAGGGGCTGTAGTGGGTTTAAGGAAAAGGTAGCGGGAAACCTGACTAATGGCTTTAGACTATGATTATATCCTAATCTCCAGACTCTGAATATGTTGCCTTATATGGCAAAGGGGACTTTGCATATCTGTTTACATGAAGCAGTTTGAGCTGGGAGATGATCCTGGAGTATCCAGATGGGCCTGATATATTCATGTCAGTACTTGCCAGAAGGACACAGGAGGGGTCACATTTAGAGGACAAGATGGTATAATGACAGAAGCAGAGATTGGAGTGATGTGCTTTGAAGATGGAGGAAGGGGTCACAAGCCAATGAATATAGGCAGCCACCAGAAGCTGGAAAAGATGAGGAAATAGATTCTTCATTAGAGGCTTCTGAAGGGACCACCCTGCCAACATCTTTAATGACTTTTAACTCATTGAAACTGATTTCAGACTTCTGACCTACAGAACTATAAGAGAATAAATTTGTGGTTATTTTTTTAAGATTTATTTATTTGAGAGGGTAGACGAGGGGTAGAGAGAGATAATCATTTTTTTAATTATGTTATGTTAGTCACTATATAGTACATCACTGATTTTTGATGTATAGTTTCATGATTTATCTTTTGCATACAACACCCAGTGCTCCATGCAATATGTGCCTTCCTTAATATCCATCATGGGACTCACCCATATCCTCACCCCACCCCTGCTCTGAAACCCTCAGTTTGTTTCCCTGGAGTCCATAGTTTCTCATCTCTCTCTCTGATGCACCCTCTTCATTTTTCCCTTCCTTCTCTTAATGTCCTCCATGCTATTCCTTATGTTCCACAAATAAGTGAAACTATATGGTAATTGGCTTTCTCTGTTTGACTTATTTCACTTAACGTATTCAGGGAGAGAGAATCTTAACCAGACTCTGCACTGAGCATGGAACCTCATGCAAGGCTCAATCTTATGTCCCTGAGATCACAACCTGAGCCCAAATCAAGAATCAGATGCTTAATCAATTACACCATCCAGGCGTAATTTTGTATTTCTTAAAACCACTGAGTTTGTGGTAGTTTTTTTAGAGTGGCAACAAGAAATTAATACAGGTAGAGATGAAGTCATTTGAGGTCTATATCTGTGAGCTAGTTTATGTAATAAACAACTCTAAATCACAGTGACTAAAAATGACATCTATTTATTCAGCTTGCAAGTGTTTGGATTGCAAGCTGTAGGGTTCTGCTGATCTGGTCTGGGATTGGCTGATCTCAGGTGGGCTTACTCATGCATATGAGGTCACATGGCCAGATAAGCTAGGTACTGCCTGGTCTAGGGAGGCCTTAGCTGGGGAGGGGAGATTCATCTCTGTTTCACATGTTCTCCAGAAAAACTACCTTAGGAGTCTTCAAATGATGGGTTGGCAGATTTCCAAGACAGACAACAGGAAGGATGCTTGACCTCTTGATGCTTCAGCTTAGAACTGACACAGTGTCATGTACATCACAGTCTATTGGCCAAGGCAGGTCACAAGGCCAGCTTTTAGTGGTTAGTCAAACAGATTTCACTTCTTAGCGGGTAAAGTTTCTGTCATATAGTAAATGGTTTGGATATAGATAGGTGAAGAATTTGAGTTATTTTTGTAATCAACATACCACACACTCTTGGAAAAATATCTATCTTGAGTTTCACCTGATTTCTCAGCTCCTGCACTTGGCCACCCCCTAAACCATTTCATAATTTCCTCTCTCTGTATAACACCCATATACTGACAAGTTGCTGACAACCCACTGTTGGCTATTCATTTTTTAAAAGATCTGATTAAAAAGGAAAGAATCTGATTAATGAATTCATTCAAATCCATAGCTATTTACCTGGTGAAATTTGCCCCTGTCCCACCCTCTTCTAAATTGATTTTTTAATAGCAAATTGTCTAAAGATTTTTGCCAAATTGCTTTTTCAATATGTGAGTCCAGGTTTAACAAGCCTCACCCATGTGGAATTACTAATGGGGTGTGATCTCAAGTTTTCTGAACTCTTTCTAACATAGTTTAGCTGAGGACAAAAAGACCATATGCTGCATAATGCTTTTTCTACATAAGATTTTTCCTTTCTGTTTCTTTATCCAGGTGTTACTTGATTTTAAAGCAATAATTGCATAGGCACATATGCAGATGCCTATTAGAATCAAAGAAGTATTGGGCCTGCATCATGCAAGTTCCAGAGTCTAGATGGGTTGGTGTGGCAGCTGTGACTCGATCAACTGTGAAGCTGTTTCTCCCAGGAAGCCTTAACAACAGAAACACCAACTCCCTAAGAGCCTTTTGGGTTAGTTTTTATTTATTTATTTATTTTTATTGTTGTTCTTAAGATCTCATCAAATGCAGAAAACAAATGATGAATAAATGGATGAAACTCACTATTGTCCCTGCAGTTGCTGAAATCTACTTCCTTGAAATTTCTATGGTCTAGTAAAACTGAATCTGTTGAATCAACCTTGGAATTGTTTAAAATCTTTCAAGCAAGGGTGGGGGAGAGACAAACCAAGAAACAGAATGCTAACTATAGAGAACAAACTGATGGTTACCAGAGGGGAGGTGGGGCGGGCAAGGGTGAAATGTATGATGAGGATTAAGGAGTGTGCTTGTCGTGATGAGCGCAGGGTGATGGATGGAAGTGCTGAATTACAACATTGTATACCTGAAACTAATACTACAGTGTGTTACTTAATTGGATTTAAATAAAAAATTTAAAATAAATAAATGAATAGATAGATAAATAAAATCTTCTTTGGTCTCATTGCTACTTAGTTCAGCTCATTATCAATTTTTAAAATTTTATTTTTAAATTAACATACAGTAAAATTAACATTATGGTATATAGTTATACAAATATTAAACCATGTATAGACTTGCATTTTGTGTGTGTACCCACCACAGTAACAAATCAGAAAACAAAACAGTTCCATCTGTGCATGAGTGTTTAAATAAGCTCTATTCATCATCTCCAAAAACTGGAAGCAACTCAGATGCCGTTAGATGGACAAATGGATAAACAAATGTGGTATATCCATATAATGAAACACTACTCTGTAATGTAAAGGATGGAACTACCGATACAATCAACAGCTTGGATGAATCTTACAATATTATGCTGAGTAAAAGAGCCTATTCTCACAAGTTTGCATATTGTATGATGTCATCTGTATAACACTATCATGCTTCACTTGAACTTTCCAGTCCTTTCTTATTTGGTTCAAGTCCAGTGTTGCTCCAGTTTCCAATATAGTTTCTGGACCATTTGAAACAAATGGTTTTTTAAAAATAAAAATAAAATCATACCAGAAAATTGCTTCAACCATGTCAATGATGCTACAGGTTCTTGCATATGATTTTTTTTGTTTCAAGTTTTTATTTAAATTCCAGTTAGTTAACATATAGTGGAATGACAGCTTCAGGAGTAGAATTTAGTGATTCATTACTTACATATAATGCCCACTGTTCATCCCAACAAGTATCCTCCTTTATACTCATAACCCATCTAGCCCATCCCCCAGCCACTTCCCCTCCAGCAACCATCAATTTGTTCTCTATAGTTAATAGTGTGTTCTGGTTTGCCTCCCTCTCTTATTTCTTCTTTCCCCTCTGTTCATCTGTTTTCTTTCTTAAATTCCACATATGAGGCAAATAATACGGTTTTTGTCTTTCTCTTATTTCTCTTAGCCTAATATACCATAACTCCATCAGCATCATTGCAAATGGCAATATTTTGTTCTTTTTGAGTAATAGTCATATATATATATAATAATTTTCCATTATAATCCTTCCATTATACTGTATCTTTTCATGTGTCTGTTAGCTATCTGGATGTTTCTTCTTTGGAAAATTGTCTATTCATGTCTTCTGCCCATTTCTTAACGAGATTATTTGTTTTTTTGGGTTTGAGTTTGATAAGTTCTTTATAAATTTTGGATACTAACCTTTTATCAGATATGTTATTTGCAAGTATATTTTACCATTCTGAGCATTTCCTGTTAGTTTTGTTTTTTGTCTCCTTCACCATACAGAGAGAGGTTTCTATCTTGATGAAGTCCCAGTGGTTCATTTTTGCTTTTGTTTCCATTGCCTCAGGAGATGTTTCTAATAAAAGTTGCTGTGACCAAGGTCACAGAGGTTGCTGCCTCTGTTCTCCTCTAGGATTTTGATGGTTGGTTGTTCATTGATTTTTGAATTTATTTTTGTGTGTGGTGTAAGAAAGTGGTCCAGTTTCATTCTTCTGCATGTTGTTGTCCAGTTTTCCCAACACCATTTGTTGAAGAGACTGTCTTTTTTCCATTGGATATTCTTCCTTGCTGTAACAAAGATTAGTTGATCATATGCTGGTGGGTCCATTTCTGGGTTTTCTATTCTGTTCTTTGATCTATGCATCAGTACCATACTGTCTTGATGACTACAGCATTGTAATATAGCTTGAAGTCCAAAATCATCAAGCCTCTGGCTTTGCCTTTCTTTTTCAGGATTGCTTTGGTTATTTGGGGTCTTTTAGGACTGTTTGTTCTGGCTCTGTGAAAAATGTTGGTGGTATTGTGGTAGGGAATTGCATTAAATGTATAGATTGCTTTGGATAGCATAGGCATTTTAACAATATTTGTTCATCCAAAACATGAGCATGAGATGTTATTCCATTTCTTTTTGTCCTCTTCAATTTTTTAATAAGTGTTCTATAGTTTTCAGGTTACAAATCTTTTACTTCTATGGTTAGGTTTATTCCTAGGTATCTTTTTATTTTTAGTGCAGTTGTAAATGGGATCAAGTCCTTGACCGTTTTTTTCTGCTGCTTCATTATTGGTATATAGAAATGCAACAGATTTCTGTACATTGATTTAATACCCTGCAACTTTGCTGAATTCATATATTAGTTCTGGCAATTTTTTGGTCCAGTCTTTCTGGTTTGTGTGAGCATGATACTGTCTTAATGATTACAGCTTTGTAATATAGTTTGAAGTCCAGAATTGTGATGCTTCTAGCTTTGCTTTTCTTTTTCAGGATGATTTTGGCTATACAGGGTCTTTCCTGGTTCTATACAAATTTTAGGATTATTTGTTCTAGTTCTGTGAGAAATGCTGGTGGTGTTTCCTGCATATGATTTAGAAAGTTCTTTATCATGTGGGTCTTGCCTATTTCTCCAGATTAATCTTCTGGCTCACCCATCTGATGACCAATGTTCTAATAGTCATTACATATTATTATAGCTCCTTAAATGCATCATCCTCTCTAGTTCTTCTATGTCTTTACCCACTTATGTGAAACCTCCTGTTCTCCCCATCTATCTCATTCTCTTTCTTAGCACTTAAAGTTACATGTCAAGCATTCAAGAAGCAACTCTCCCGAAACAAATTTTCTTTCATGGAGATCATGGGGAGCCTCAAATTTTTCAGTTTGTGCCTGCGATTATAGAGGTGGTTAAAAATGGAGCCTGCTTATGAATCCATTAACATGATTTGGAAAGGGTAGGATTGGCAGGTGCGAAGACTTTTAAGGCAAAGTGAATTTCAGCTTCTTCATTTAAAGCTTCTAGAGATCACAGTTTAGGTCTCTGCCCACATTTACAAATGGAATACACTGAGAAGGCATAAACACTTACTGAAACCCTTGTAGGAGCACATTTTGCCTGCCAGCAACTCTTTGCCAAGCAAACATTTTGAAAACACTTGGACGATCCTGGCTGCCCCAGTGTTTTCATAAATATTTCCATCCGGCAGTCACAGAAGCCTTGCAGAAGAGAGTGGTCAACAGGAAAACTTGAAATGGAAGAGGTTCAGTGAGCAGCTGCTGAGTTGTGAAAATGTATGCAAAAGCATATGGCTGTCTTTGGGGCCTTAAGGCAACATTTTAATTTTTTAAATTTTTTTTACCCTGCAAAGATCAAAACATATGATTTCATTTCAGTAGGTTTTCTTGTAAACAAACTCTTCATTTTCTAAAGGAGTGCATAAATGTTTAACATGTCATAAATATTTGTTTATCTAAAATTATGGCTTATTGAGAAATAACAACTTTGATATAATGTAACCTATTGGTCATCCTGATTTTCTGATCATCTCTTTGGCATTCTTGGCTTCTTATGTGTCCACCCTTATTTGGGAATACATAATTTTCTATCATTTAAGCTGAATTGCGGAAGGATGTCTAGGTGAAAAGCATTCAGAATCTGATGATTTTGGTGCAGAATGCTGCAAGTTGCTTACTTGAGTACAAATGCTGAGCTTTCAACACTTCTATATAGTCAGCTATGTTTTGTGTTTAATTCAAATACTGAATTATATCTAGAAATATCTCCACTCTTAAGGTCCCAATTCTGCAGGTCATCCTTCTTCTTATGTATTGAAATAATCTCAGTTTAGCCACTAAGGATAAATCCTCTGCAGTGTGTCCCTTTAAGTAGACAAGAAATTCCCCCATGGTGATCCTTTTCTTCATGCTGAGAAAGGTCAGTTTTTTCTACATGGGCAAGAAGACTTCTCCAGGCATACAGTAGATTTAAAGTATGATAGCTTTTTTTTCCTCCTTGTTTTGTTACGTGCCCCACCTGACAGATAAATATAAGGGCCCAGTTTCCACTTCCACTTCCCTTAGAATACCAGTCCCTTGGGATATTTCACCTGAAAAGTATTCCACTGGCCACATAAATGTGGGGAATTTTGCAACTGTACCATACTTCAGCTCTCGTGAACATGTTAAAGCTCTAAATATCAGTGCATAGCTCTTTTTCTCTTGTTTAACCCAGTATTTCCCAAGTTATTTGATATTGGAATCAATTTTTTAAGCACAGCACTTACTACAGTTATATGGAAAACTTATTGGGAAAAGTTTTTGTTAAAACTTTGATGTAATTTTTAATAAGATGAAGTCATCATCTGCATGTTCTTTTCCATAATGCTAATTTAGGGGCAGTTGCTAGTTGTCCAAAATTAAAAAGAAATGAACAAAACAAGCAAAGCATATTACTAATGTTCATTCTTTTATGTATAATGTGGTTAATAATATTTAAGTCTTTGAAGCCATTGGAAGCAATTTTATAGCAGGCTGGAATGGGAAATATCTCCTAAGCTAGTTTACTTTCTTTAGAGACAGATGGAAAAACAGCAAACATGACAAGGTCAGACAGTCAGTGAGCAGTAAAGGTGGAACAGGAATTGAGATGTCTGTATTTCTAGTCCACCATTCTTTTGATTCACAAGGCCCAACTTAAATGTTTAGAAATCATAGTCATTCTTAGTAACTTTCCTGTGACTCTTCTGTGACTTTCCCAGACCATCTGTAACTACATTTAAACCTCTGAATGAGGGTATACTAACAACTTTTAAGTTTCTGTTTTACTATCATGTTCATTTCAATTACTTATTAATTACCCACTTAATACAAAAATATGTATTTTGTCCTCTATAGAGATTTCTTGAACTACATAAAACTTAGGCATGTGTGCATGTGTTCCTAGCATATTTCTAAGTAAAATGATTAAATAATCCATTATAATTTCTGGTGGAAGTTGGATTTTTGTACATTTGAATATACAGATTGATAAATTATTTTTTAAATGAAGAAGATATCCTAAAAGGCATCAGGAAGTTCATTTGGAAGGGCTTTTTCCTGGGTAACACTTCTGGTCTTATGCCCCAGACACATTTCTCCCCACTGCTTGAAGAGCACACTTTCAGTCCATGTGTTTAAAAGTGAATGGGGTAATCGATTAGCCACCAGTAAGCACTGGGCATTGTGTCTTCTTTCCTTCCCTCATGTGAGGCTGTTTCTTGGTGTGTGAGCTCTGAAATTTTTTGAAAACTGTTGTCCAGAAGTCTGAATTGGAGAGCTATGAGTTAGAAGCAAGGCCAGGGAAACTTACCAAGACCATTTGGCCCTCACCCTTCAGCTTCTACAAAGCCAAAGACTTTGTAGAGCATTGCAGAGTGTTGCCTCCATCTAAGGCTTGAATGTATGCTACCAAAATCTCTGAGAGTTAAAAAGTTATTTCATTCTTTATTTCCTTTTAAGTAGGCTCCGTGTTGAGTGTGGGAACCCAACATGGGGCTTGGACTCACAACTCTGAGATCAAGACCTGAGCTGGGATCAGGAGTCAGACCCTTAACTGACTGAGCCACCCAAGCACCCCTAAAAAGTTCTTTAAATATCTTCTGGTCTAAGGACCATTTTGCCAAATCACATCAGAAGCTGAACACACTTTGAGACCAGTGCTGCCAACTGTATTGTGAATTTGGATTGCCTGGAAATTTTGTTAAAACATAGTTTCTTGTGGGGTGCCTGGGTGGCTCAGTGGGTTAAGCCGCTACCTTTGGCTCAGGTCATGATCTCAGGGTCCTGGGATCAGTCCCGCATTGGGCTTTCTCCTCAGCAGGGATCCTGCTTTCCTCTCTCTCTCTGCCTGCCTCTCCATCTTCTTGTGATCTCTCTCTGTCAAATAAATAGATAAAATCTTAAAAAAAAAAAACCAAAAAACAAAAAACATAGTTTCTTGTTTGGAGAACAGATGATTCCAGTGCTTCTGAACAACAGTTTAAGTAGCAAGGGCTTGGAGAAGAGCTAAATGGAATGACTGGTCTCAATGAGGAGACTTGAAAGAGCTTTCCGATCTTCTAAGCTCTTCTTAAGGTAGAGTTACTCTTGGTAGTTTTTTCAGGCCTTGATGTTTTGCAAGTCTTCCAGCTCCAGTTGTCACAAGTAAGAACTATAACAATGCATCCTGCCTTATATGGCACACCTGAAACTAATATTACACTGTATGCTAATTGGAATTCAAATGAAAGCTTCAAAAAGAGTAAAAAAGAAAAAGAATGTATCCTGTCTGAGTGAAGGAAGTTTTCTATCTCTTTTCTGTGGATTAAGAGTTTGGAAACAAAACCAAAAGCAGGTCTCCTGGGGAAGGAGTGGGGCCACCTGGCTCCCAGACCCACAAGGATCACCTTCTTTGGGGCTTCTAAGTTGTCATTTGTGATGTTAATTTTGCTTCTCTCCAACAAAGTATATCTTTGTAGTAATTTGAAAAGATTTTATTTGCACACAGGGAGAATAGCGAATGGGTTAACTGCTTTTTTGAAATCCCTGAAGGATTTTCACGTAAAGCCCCTGAAGGTGCAATTTAGGACAAAATTTTGAAGTTCTGGAAGTACAGGAATAGAGAAAGGGATATGCAGGAAACAGTATCTATGAAGAATTTTTTAAGGAGCAAAATGTACATAGTGGGCTGACAATTAAAACCAGAATATAGGTTTTAGGTCGCAAGTAAGTTTTCTGTGGAAAATGGTCTGTTTGGTTACTCTTGGTGGCAGGGAAACAAATAATCTTGGCAATGATTTTGGTACTGTGAATTGCACATAAACTCCTTAAACAATTTTCTGCCTGTTTATTTTATTCTCTGTCAGAAGTAGTATGCAAATGGATAGAATTTTAATTTCCTTTAATGCTCTGGGATATTTGGATAAAAAGGCACCATCAAGTATTTTTATGATTATAAGCTCACATTCGTTGCTCTCTGGTAAAATATCATTAGTGTAGAACACTCTCAATAACTCACCTCCAAATAGTTTGTTTTTCTTCAAATATGCTTATTTTCGGTTTGGAACTGAAAATATCAAAGATTTAAAAAGGATCTCCAGCGTTCAAATGAAGTAGAATGTAGTTGTTTGCCTTCATTTTGGCAGCAAGTATTGTTAGAGACTAAATGACAGAGAAAACATTCAGTGGCATTATGTAAGGACTGACTCCAATACCTCCCCCAACAAGTTAGTTTCAAGTTCATCTTAAGAAATAGAAGGGTGATGGTGAGAGTGGGAGTAATTTACAAGAAAGACCCCTCTTCCTGTATATTTACATATATTCTTTTATTTTTAGCATCGTTCATTTTTTGAAGATACATTTTTGAAAACATGTTTACCGACTGAAAGCCAGAATTGTTTTTAACAATATCAATTTAATATAACTTAGAGCAGCAGTGTTTTGTCCCCTTCCATTTATGTTGTGCAGAAAAACAGACTTCTGTGTGGTGAAAGTGTGTTCAGATGAAAGCTTTAAATTGGTGGCTAGTAGCCCAGTTAAGAAAAACTTGGCTGCCTGCTGCTCCTTGGTAATGTGTTCTACAGGCTGTTGTTTTCTCCTGATCTCCTATTTACAGTGATTTACTCCAAATATGTGGGTGTCTTAAGTATATGGGTGTTGTCCAAAAAATCAGTTTATTCTAAAGGATGAAATGAGAGGCAGTATACAATAGCTTCTGTTGATCCCCTACTAATTCTCAAATTGAAAGAAGACCTGCCATAAAGGTTTAGAGGCCAGCAGAGGTATCAGCTAAGAGGGAGGGAGCCAGTTACAAGAATATGGTCGTTCAAAAAGGTCCCACTGCACACCCACTGTGGGTGTAGCTCTGAAGGTAATGAAGCAGGCAGAGGGAAAGAGGTAGATAAAGCCTAAACTTGTCACAAATTTATAAATCCAGTTAATGAGGTTGAACACCACCCACACAAAATGATGAGCTCAATTTTAAAGCAAAATAAAAATTCTACTGTACCAATTTAATACATTATGACACAGTGGCATAAGACAAGGCAACACTACTTTCTAGGATTAAAAATGTTACTCAGAATGAAAAGGCCTGGGTGATTCTAATGGAGAATGATCTTCAGTTTGTATAGACCCATAAATCAGTGTTATTTGTGGTTAATATTATTCAGTCAGTTAAGTTTACCTATGTCATAATGCAATATCAAAAATTCAATTTTATTGAATGTACCTACAGTATGACAAGTATTGTACTAGGTCTTAGGGTTCTATGGAAAAAATACATTTATTGACATTCTAACCTCCACATGCAGCAGGATGAGGGACAGACATGTTAAAATGTAACTGCTAACAAGTGTGATGATAATTCTAATAGAATAAACACAATGATATAGGAGCAGAGAAGATAGTTATCAAGAATACTTGAGTGATCAGGACAGGATTCTCAGAGGAAGTTGCATGAGGGATTTTTGTTAAATGTTTCCTGAGACGGCAAGTACCCTATGTGTGTGGTGTTGAACTGATCTTCTAGTATAAAGGCTCTGTCAAGAAACAATTAATGTTAGCATGCCATGGCACTCATTTAGTAATTTATTGCTAGCTTTGTATGATCACTTTGGTTCCATTTGAAAATGATCACCTCTTCTTGATTTAGTTGTTGTACTGAAATTTTGCCATGGCTTGAGGTTATAGCTGTATGTCAATAATAGGAAAACTTAACATTTTCCCAGTTCTGATCTTTTCAAAGTTTTATGTGTATCTGTCTAGGTTCAGTGTAGTACACTGACCATTCTGTGTATTTTCAGCAAGAAGAGATTTAACACAGAGATTTAGGTGTTTAAAAATGGAGGAACAATGGTCAACAGCCTGCCACTGGACTCACCATAGCTGAGATCCAAAGAGGAGGAAGATGCTGTTGGTATCTATACTTGCTGTGTCACATCTGCCTCTCAAACCTACACATTACTGACTTGTCCCTGTGACACTGTATCAGGCCACAGACAGACATATCTTTATGAATGCTTTGCAAGTATTGACAGTAGCCATAGTAAAAAGATGGTTTCTGTGCCATTTGATCCTCAGAGTGGGTCTCACTGGTGGAAACATATTAGCATTTAGAGACCTAATTTAATTCTAGCTTCCTGCATTGTGGTTGGTATATGAAGGCATATATGAGGGAATGTGAATAAATGACAGCTGTCAGTCAACTGTATTGATTTCACTTCTACTCCTAAAATGTTACTAACACCTTTTTAGAGTTCTGTCAGCTTTGACAATAAATTATTTTGCTATATTTAACCTAAATACTAAACAGATTTACTAGCAAGTAGTTTCCCTTACTCTCAGACCTAAAACTCACTTGGAGCCAGGCAAGTTCCCTGTTGGGGATGCAGCTATATATTGAGTAGACAGACAGTAGTCCCTGTCCTCAAAAGAAGATAGGCTGTGAGAAACAATAATCACAAAATGTTTACTTAAATATATTGTAAGAAAAAGTAGGAGGTAAGGTAAAGCTTCAGAACTTGGGAGTATAATTTTGATTTGGATGGTCAAAAAAAGTTTGTTTTTTTTTTTCCTCCTCAAAGAATAACATGATATGAAAGCTTTGAAGATAGCCAGGGAAGGAGAAGAAAAGGATAGGGGGTGGGGAGGAAGGTTGCAGGCCAAGAGAACAAGAGCAAAGATGGGAGATGAGAAAGTTCCTGGAACCTTCATGGGATTGTAAAAGGGTATGTGGCTAAGGGAGGGTAGATAGGCTTTCCAGGACATGATGAGCACTGTCTGTTTAATTGTGATAAAATACACATAACATGAAATTTACCATCTTAATCATTTATATGTATACATATGTTTTTATTTTTAGTTGTAAAATACACATAAAATTTACCATCTTATCCACTTTTAAGTGTACTGTTTAGTAGTATTAAATACAAATTTATGTGCAACCAGTCTCCAGAAGATGAAAACTTCCATCTCTCCTAACTCCTTGATGTTTTGGCAGGGTGTCCCCATGAATTTGACTACATTCCATACCTCATATAACTGAAATCATGCAGTATTTATCTTTTGGTGACTGGTTTATTTCACTTAGCACAATGTTCTTAAGGTTCATCTATGTTGTAAGATGTATTAAAATTTCTTTCCTTCTTAAGTCTGAGTAATATTTGGTTGTATGCATGTACTATATTTTGCTTTCTCATTCATCAGTGAATGGACACTTGAGTTGCTTATACATCTTGAGTATTGTGGATAATGCTGCTATGAACATGAATGTAGAAATACCTCTTGGAGAACTTGCTTTCAGTTATTTTGGGTATATATCTAAAAGTGTAATTGCTAGACCAGATTGTAATTCTGGTTTTAATTTTTGAGAAAACCTCCTACTGTTTGTCATAATACCTGTACCGTTTTATATTCCCACCTGCAGTACATAAGTGTTCCAGTTTCTCTACAACCTCACCCACACATGTTTTGTTTGTCTGTTTTAAAATTTTTTATTATTTTTCTTAACATATAATGAGTTATTTGCCCCAGGGGTACAAGTCTGTGAATCGTCAGACTTACATACTTCACAACACTCACCATATCACATACCCTCCCCAATGTCCATAACCCCACCACCCTCTCCCTACTGCCCTCCCTCCAGCAACCCACAGCTTGTTTTGTGAGATTAAAAGTCTCTTATGGTTTGTCCCCCTCCCAATCCCGTCTTGTTTAATTTTTTCCTTCCCTACCCCCCAAATCCCCTACTCTGCCTCTCAAATTCCTCATATCAGGGAGATCATGTGATAATTGTCTTTCTCTGATTGACTTATTTCGCTCAGAATAATACCCTCTAGTTCCACCCATGTCATTGCAAATAGTAAGATTTCATTTCTTTTGATGGCTGCATAGTATTCCATTGTATATATATACACCATATCTTCTTTATCCAGTCATCTGTTGATGAACATCTTGCTTCTTTACATAGTTTGGCTATTGTGGACATTGCTGCTATAAACATTCAGGTGCATGTGCCCCTTTGGATTGCTACATTTTTATCTTTAGGATAAATACCCAAGTAGTGTGATTGCTGGGTCATAGGGTACCTGTCTTTTCAACTTTTTGAGGAAACTTCATGCTGTTTTCCAGAGTGGCTACACCAGTTTGCATTCCCACCAGCAGTGTAGGAGGGTTCCCCTTTCTCCACATCCTCTCCAACATATGTTGTTTCCTGACTTGTTAATTTTAGCCATTCTATGGGGGTAAAAGAGGGTAAAAAGAAGTTTTTAAAAAATTTTAAAAAATTAAAACATATATATTTTTATATTAGACTGGTGAATAGAACAGAGCCACCCACTTGGTTTTGGGTGTAGTTTGGTCTCTTAGAAGAAACTACCTACCATTTTAAAGAAAGAAAAACTTATATATATATACAAAAATAAGGGTAAACATGATGAAGGGATGAAATATGACTTAAAACATGAAAATTTAAAAAAAATTCTATAAAATGAATTGATAAGATGGTTGGAAAAAGAGAGAAGAAAAAAAAGGGGAGAATGAATGTGCTCAGGCTAGAGACTAGACCAATGCCCTGTGCTAGATTTAGGGTATATTTTGATCTATTAGAAGAAATTGTATTTCAAAATCTTTTATGGAAAAAAAAACCCTATATGCGTACAAAAAATAAGGTTAAATAGAATGAAGGATAATCTATGAATATAATAATGAAGGTTTAAAAAGATTTTTTTAGAAAGGTATTGTTAAGATAAACTGGTTAAAAAAACATTAAAAGAGGAAAGAGGAAAGGTTAAAAAATTAGAATAAGAAAAAAAAAAACTTTAAAATTTAATTTAATTTTGCAAGACTAAAGGATTGTGGGGAGAAACCCATGAATTCCATGCATTGCTTCCCCCTACCTCTGGAGTTCCACTGTTCTCCTTGATTGGTGAGCTTGGTCTTGGCTGGATGTTCTGGCTGATCCTCTGGAGGAGGGGCCTGTTGTAGTGATTCTCAAATGTCTTTGCCCAAGGTGGAATTGCTCTGCCCTTGCCAGGATGCTAAAAAATCTGCTCAAGTTCACTCTTGGGAGTTTTTGTTCCCTGAATGATTTCTGTAGTACTCTGGAGGAAGGGAACAAAAATGGCAGCCTCCGAATCTCCAGCCCAGAGGAGCCAAGAGCTCAGGGCCCCACTGCTCAGTGCACCTTCAGAGAAAATGGGTCAATCACTCCCGTCTCTCTGGTCTCTGGCTGCACTTTGGGCTCACCCAGCCTGTGACCAAGCGTTTCTGTCTCTGCACACAGCCCCATTTGGAGTCTCCAAACCCAGCAGATTCCTGCCTCCAGAGGGGGAAGGTGAGTCTCCCTGGATCTGTCACTTGCGGGGTCCCCACTCAAAGAGCAGTGGCCCGACAGTACTGTGGATCATGGTTTAAGGTAACCCTGAGCTGAGAGCGCATTCCTCAGCTCCATCTCTGTAGTTGGCTTCCCTATTCCAATACCTGGGAGCTCTGCCACACTCAGACACCCCCAATCTTTCAGTGACCCTTTGGGACATGAGACCACACTGTCCCTGAGTGGGCTCCACCCTCGATTAGCCTCTGGATCGATATCCCTCAGTGGAGCAGACTTCTAAAAGTTCTGATTTTGTGCTCTGCTGCTCTCCTGCTTACTGGGAGCTGGCCCCTCCTCCCCATGGTCTGTCTTCTCATTGCTTCGGATTCACTTCTCCACACGTCCTACCTTTCAGAAAGTCATCGATTTTTTTGTTCCTAGAATTGCTGCTCCTCTTCTCTTCTATTTCCTGTTGAGTTGTAGGTGTTTGGAATGGTTTGATAACTAGCTAGCTGAACTCTTGTGACCTGATGTCATTTCAGTCCTCTACTCTTCCACCATCTTGCCTCCCCTCCTCCATTTGTTTTTTGATACTAGCCATTTTAATGGATGTGAGATGGTTTTCATTGTGGTTTGATTTACATTTCCTTAATAATTATTAATGTTGAGCTTCATTTTATGTGCTTTTTGGCCATTTGTTTGTCTTTGAAGAAATGTCTATTCAAGTAATTTGACCATTTTTTTTGTTTTTGTTTTTGAAATATAGGAGTTCTTTATATATTCTTGATATTCCTTATCAGATAAATGATTTATAGATTTTTTTCTATTTCTCTGGTTGCCTTTTCACATTCTCCTTTGAAAGACAAAATTTTAAACTGTAATATTTATCTATTTTTAAAAATTATCTTTGCTTTGGTGTCATATTCAAATCATTGCTGAACTGTCAAGAAGTTTTCCCGTTTCCTCCCAAGATTTTTATAGTTTTAGCCCTTACATTCAAGTCTTTGGTCTATTTTGAGTTTTTTGTATATAAAGTAAGGTTCAATTTCATACTTTTGGGTATGGATATCCATTTTTCCCAACTGTATTGTTTGGAAGACCTTCCTTTCCCCATAATTTATTGTTGTTATTGTTATTTTATTTAACAACACATGTAAAGGTTTTTGAAAGATACTTTTTTCTCTTTCCTTTTTAAATATTTGGTTCTTGTAAACTTTTGAATATTGCTGAAAGATTTTGGTGTTGACAGTACTTTTTTTTACAGTACTTAAAAAAAATCTCAAGTCATACTTTGAGCTGGCCAATATTGTTCTTAGAGGTGCTGGTCACCCTGCTATTAATCGTTTTTTATTCTCTGGACATTCCCCTGCCATTTATGTATTTCCTCCTCTATGATTTCTTGTCTCTTTTTACTACCAAAATGCTCAGTTGCTTGGGTAACAATCCTTCTGACATTCTCTTTGCAACATGGCATTTGAATATCTGCGTCCTACTTTTTGAGCATTCCAGAAGTTTTTTTCTTAATGGCTTCTCTTAAGAGTTTTCCTTACTTAGTCTTCATTCTACTGCATCTGACCATGACTCATTCTATCCTGAATAAGTTTCTATACCCCCTCCCCATAGGACACCTTAATATTACATTGTTCTGAATCATTAGATTTCTATTTGAAATGATTTATTTAATAATGATCTCATTATGTACATGAGATACAAAGGAAAAAACATAGTACCCTTAATCAATGACTTCTATACTTCTCAGATTTTCCCTATGCTGCCTGTCTAGTAGAATCTTTAGCTCTCTTTTCTCTTCTTTGTCTCCTTTCCCCATATTATAACTATATACATTCCTTCCCTCTACCAGTAAGCAGGGGACATATATGACTTAGAATTTCTAGCACAAAGTTTTGTGTATAGTGATAATAATAGACACAATTTATATCATAGAAAGTCTATAAAGAATGGGCTCAAATTGATGTTAGAATAAAAAAGCCAAATAAAAAACTCCACTACGAAGAAAATGAACCATAGCAGCAGGCTTACGAAATGAAAATAGAACACGGTGACATAAAGTAAGATATTAAATAATACCCCTACAGATATAGGAATTTTTAGAGAATTATTTCTGAAGCCAGGAAAGAATCAAGTTGGAAAGACAAAGGTTTTGAGAATGAAGAAATTGTTAAGATAGAAAAGCACTACCAAGTTCTAAAAAGACAATGTACTCCTGGCTCATATGGCCTCAAAACCAAGTTCTACAAGATTCTGCATAACGTGTAAGTATCCTACTTTATGAGCATTCCAGAAGATTTTTCTTAATAGCTTCTCTTAAGAGTTTTCCTTACTTAGTCTTCATTCTACTGCATCTGACCATGACTCATTCTATCCTGAATAAGTTTCTATACCCCCTCCCCATATCCACATAGTTAAATGCAATATCCACATAGTTTTTTTTAGAGAAAGATGAAATGAAACATAAAGTTGATAATGGGAGTGTTTCAGTATTTAGAAGTCACTGACCTTCATAAACATAATTAAAGAGGTTCTTACAGGAATCAGGGTTGAAATAGGAGCAAGAATAGCTGATGGAATGATAAAAGAGATAGAATGGATGTTTTTAAAGAAGGCTATGTGTACAAATAATTGTTTTTAGGATTATAATATCGTTTAGGCAAGAGACTGGTTCAAAAAACTTACTTTCATTACATATAAAAACTTACTTTCATTTTTTTCTTATAGGCAGATAATGGAAGTATTTAATATAAAAAGTGAACCATTAAAAGGAACAAAATAAAATGATTTTTGCTATAGATTCTGTTATGGAGTCTTAAATTTCATCACAGAAATGTAACCCTACGTGTCCTCCAGGTCTATCACTCCCTTTTGAAGTAAGCAAGAAGGAGTAGCTCCTTTGCATAAGTCACTATGTTTTGTACCATGTGATTCCAGTGTCCCAGAAAGAACTGCTTGGATCATGAATCAATTGCAAAAGCAAAGATAACCAACTAAAGACTGGACCAGGAGCTCAAGAGGTAGCCTACCATAAGAACTCTACCCAGTGTGGGGATGGCACACCCTCCTGGATACCAGGCTCAATAAGATCCTCTCACTTAGGGAGTTTTCTTTCGGACACACAAAGAAACCAAAGCAGTAACAACAACAGAAGTAGAGTACATAGAAAAAGAAACAAATGATGAATAAGAAGCAAGAGAAAAAGAAATAAAAAGGGAGAGGGAAGGTAAGAAAAGGAGACTCCTTGGAGAAGACAACAATAAGTACCTCCTCATGGAGAGATGTTGGAATAACTGATCCTCAGAACTGCTTTCCTATCTTGAGTTGTGAAGGACTATTACCTTGTTTATTCATGAGTCCTAAACAGAAAGCTCTTGGGCAGGGTTTTCTATGACACATGTTATAATAAAACTTTATTACCTATGTAAAATTAAGCAATCTTTATGGCTAAAAAGTTCTAACATAGGATAATGCTTTACATTTTTAAAAGATGGTTTGCTTTTTTTGGGAAGCTTCCCCCCACACACATACACACAACCATGAGTTACAAACATGTTTTTTCACCAGTAAATGTATTTCCTGGATATCTTTTTCATGGCTGCATAGTAATCCTTCTTATGGGTATACCATAATTTTTTCAAATCATAACCTTTCCTTAGATATTTAGGTTATTTCTGATTTTGGATATGAAATAACAGGACAGTCTTGCGGTTGTAGGTATTTTCTCAGGATAAATTCCTAGGAACTTTTTATATCAAAAGATAACACCATTTTAAAGACCTGTTTATCCCTAGAAAGTTATATGGGTTTATATACCTACCAGAAGTGTGTAAAACTACCATTCCTTTTTATTTACATGCCCATCAGTACTGGGTTGTAACAGTGCATTGAAAGATGAACCATGTGGGAGATAAATGATGTGATTTCTTCAATTGTAACTTATTTAATAACCGGTAAACCTAATGCTACTTTTACATTGTTGGCCATCTCTATTTTGTGTTTTTTTTTTAAAACTCTTCCTATCCTCTTATCATGTTTCTACAAATGTAATTTATCCAATTTTGTTTATGAGAACATTTATGTATTAAACTAGTAATGCCTTCTCTTAATGCTTAATTTTTCTTTTAGATTATAATTCTTCATTCCTTTAAAAATAATGTTCATGGCATACAGTTTTTTTATACATTAACGTTAAAGCACATTCCTTTATGTTTTAAGATTCTTCCTTGACTATAGAATGCTATCATGTGAACTAAATCTTGAGGGGGGGAAATGTTTTAATTTTTTTCTCATTTGGTAATAAATGCCATTTAAAGATAAAAATTAGACAGCTTCAGACAGTTTCACCTAATACTATATGTCTTTCAGAGTTTAATTAGTTAATTGACAAAAAATAGTAGCTAAATATGAGAACTAAAACTTCTTGAATTTTAAAACAAATAATATTCTCAGAATCACAAATATGTTATAAATGCTCAAGAGGCACGCATTGTGATATTTTCAAAGTGGTATTAATGTTGTATTTCCTCTTAATGTATGTAATTTTATGCATAAAATTATATATTCAGAAGACAAGTTACTTAGATAAAGTAAGTGATGGGAAGTAAGAAAATTACTAAACTAAATCACAGGGAATCAGGCTATCAAGAAAATCTGCATATGCCCTTAATGTCAGAGAAGCCTTTTACAGTAGATCTGATAAAAGTTATTTTTCACTTGGTTTTCCTTTCACCCATTATTTCCTTTGGGAATAGCTTAGATGATGCAAGAGTGTTATTGCAGACAGGATGGCTCTGCTTACTGTAATGTTGAATTCATCTGAACACAGCTTCAAAAAATTCTCAAGTAAACATTTGTTGTGGGAGTTTCAGCAGAATTAATCACAACATTTTTGAGAATTATTTCAAATGCATTTGTATATGTTTTCCTTAGAGTTCTACATCACTTTGATCAATTTATATTTACAACTCTGGTAAATAAGAGTGCTCTAGAGTGTGCATCTTCCATGTTACAAAAGTAGCTTGAAAAATCTTTTTGAGGGGAAGGAGAAGAGTGGAAACTCACATGTGCATGCACAGATGCACACACACAGAGTGATGGCTACACTATCTTGAGTTTCATACATTAGTTGCAAGTACTACCTTTTCACTACCTATATTGTAAAGAAAAGTGTATAGTGCTTTTCCATGCCATCATTTTACTAGTTGATAAGCTATATCATTCTATTTTCTCCTCTCTTTCAAATTCCAGTCCTGTGTTTTCCAACTAAACTACAAATTCTTATGTTTCATTATATAATCCACATAAACTAGTATGTTTCCAAAAGTAGATGAAATCAGGTGCCATACAGGTTCCTTGCTGGAACAAACTAATTATGCAAGTGTACCTCATGATAGATAATATACATTTTAGTATTATATTTATTATTTTATATTCATCTGCAAATAGACTTTGAAACATCTTAGGAGAGTCTATTTGGGGAGCCAAGTTACTCATATTTTCTTGATTGAAGAATGTACATCCTTTATGTGAGATGATCTTCCCTTTCCATTTACTGTGTAGTTGATAACCTGTAAAACCAGCTACACTAATTTTAGTAGTCAGTGAGGTGACAAATATGTAGATGAATTTCTCTTGTATCATTATCTGATTAAGTCCTAATGATAAACTTGTTGGTTTGATATTTTCATAATTCTAAGAAGGAACTAGGATTCAAAGAAATCAATTTGCACGGGTACATACCATTAGTAAGGTGGAATGCTATTTCAAAGCTAGATCATTCTGTCTATGAATCCCATGCATGTGTTTCCACACCACCATATTGGTAGGTCACTGATGCTTAAACACATGAGCCAAATTATTCACAGCTCAAACCCACATTGAACTGGGACTTACTGGTTAAAGATTCCTGGGGCTGAGTGTGAATGAGGAAGGGTACTTCTGGTGAAAAATATAGTAACTATATGGCATATTCAAAGATCCACACAACAGTTTCATTCTCTTGGTGAAACAGGCATATTTAGTTCATCTAAAGTAGGGCTTATGAACCTCTGCACTATTGAAATTTGAGACTGGCTAATTATTTGTTGTGGGGGTCCTGTCCTGTCCCGTACATTGGAGGACATGTCACAACATCCATAGCCTCAATCCACTATATGCCAGTAACACTGACACCCCTAATCAGGAAAACCAAAATGTCTTCAGACATTTATGAATGTTCCTTGGGGACCAAAATTCCCCAAATTGAGAATCATTCATTTCAAGTATAAAATATGATGGGAGAGAGATAGAGCTGAGAAAGTAGAAGCAGAGGGTCATTGTGGAATGCTGAGTAGCAGTTAGGAGACTATGAAAGAATTAATGAGGGCCTAAATTAAAACAGTAGCTGTAGGAATGAAATGAGTGGTTGAAATTTGAGAGAAGTTTCGGCTATTTGGAGTAGGGGGTTGGCATTGGGGATTGAAAAAAGTTGCCTTGGCAAAAGAAATAAGGAATATCATTTGAGAATGTAAACTTAGAGAAGCTAGTAATGCAATAAGGAAAAAAAAACTGGTAAATATTTCTAGATCTTAGAAAAGAGCCCCATAAATAATCAACATTTAAGTGGGAGTAGATCCTGTAGGAAAAGATGAGCAGTTGTATAGTGCAGCGGTGGGGGGGCGGGGTAGATGTCTCAAGGGAGAACTGTATGGAACACTAATATTGAGAGTAGGAGGTCTTAAGATAGGAGGTGCCATAAAGAAGAGTAGAAGATGCTGCTGGAGATGTAGGAGAAAGGAAGGATCACAGATACTGGTGATATGGGAAATAACAGTGAATATTCATTTGTTCTAGGAGCTCAACTTGGTTTTTGGTCTTGGAAAGCATGTAGGTCTTTAGTGACTTTAAAAAGAGCCAGTTTAATGGAGTGGAAAAGAGAGAATCTAGTTTACTTTAGGCTACATAGAAGCCCAGGGAATGTAAAGCATGAAGGGTGTGAAGCAGTTCAACCACTGAGCTCACAGTAACACATTATTATGGGAAATTCAAGCTGTTCCTGGTATTTTGGCTGTGAGATATAAATGGACTGTTACAAACAGGCATGACATATTAGGGTCCAGAGGTAATTCATCTACCACACTGTGTGTTAATGGGACCCATGTGAGAACATTTTGTCCAGGTTTGTTCATATCACCTTCAAAAGGACTTGTAGTCACTTATTAAAAATGATCAAAGATGCAGAATATGATTCCTATGGAGGAAGGCTAAGTTTTGCAGGTATTTTTGGCCTAGAAATGGAAAACCTGTAGTGTGACTTAATTACTGTCCTCAAATATAAGAACATTTATAAGAACAAGGTGCATGTCAGATAGTTTCATGCTCACATAAGAGCAATGGGCTTAAATAAGAAAGATGTTCTGCAGGGGCACATGAGTGGCTCAGTCAGTTAAGCATCTAACTATTGATTTCTGCTCAGGTCATGATTTCAGGGTCATGAGAGGGAACCCTGAGTGGGGCTCTGTGCTGGGTGTAGAGCCTGCTTAAGATTCTCTCTCTCCCTTTGTCCCTTTCCCACTCATGCTTGCTCTTGCTTTTTGTCATTCTCTCTCTTTCAGAAAAAAAAAATAAAGATGTTCTGGAATTGGCTATCAAAGGAATTTTGAGATGCATATTTTTCAGAAGATAGTGCCCATTATGTAATATAGGAACTATTCTCTTAAAAAAGAAATTTACCAAGTAAAATGCTTTTCTTTGATTTATTAATATTAACTTTTAGAATTCTGATTTACATGCATTAACTTCCAAGAATCTGGTGCACTGCTTTGATTTATATATCATGCATATAAAAGTTCTTATTAATGAATCTTAAAATTTAAAGTTGTGATTTAGTATGTTAGTTTATAAATCTTAACTTTAAACTTCCAATTTAGTGCTCTGATTTATGGGTGTCAAGTTTCATGATATTTATGAATCATAAAGTTAAACTTCTGATTTAATATGATAGTTACTGTAAGAAGCATTAATAGAATAAAATGTGCAATTCTTAAGAGAGCAAGATAAAACTGATCAATATTCATATATGAAGAACACTGTACATAGGCTCAGTTTTATAGCCATCCTCAGAGGTGTATCTTGAGAAGGATGCTAAGATAAGACTAGGAGAGACTACAACACAGTTTTAGTAAACTATTTTGAAGAACCATCTTCCCTTTTCCTTAGACCCTTCATGGTAAAAGTGAGCAGTTTCAAGGTGTTAGAGCTCTTAAAATTTATTAAGTAGGAAATAAAAAAAATTCTCAACTGATTAATAACATAACCTAACTGATTAATAAATAACTCAATAAAACTCAACTTATTAATAACTTATAACCGATTGATGTCCTGTTAAGATGATAAAGTTATCTTAGTACACATACCAACATCTTCAGATAATGCAGCTTATTGCAGCCTTGAAAATGATTCTTTGATGTCTTTCAGCTTGCAAACAATTAGGTCACAAAATTTATATGAATGCCACTGGACAGGCTCATAACCTATTTCCCCATCCAACCATCCAACTCTTCTTCCTCATCTTCCTCATCCTTCACATCTTACCTGTTAAGTATGGTAGCCATTAACCATATATGGCTATTGAGCACTTTGCAATGTGGCTGGTTGGTCAGAATTGAGATATGCTATAAGTAGAAATTGCATATCAGATCTTGGAGAGGGAGAAAATGTAAAATATCTCAACAATCTTTATGAGTTAGATGACTTACAATGTTTTAGATGATCTGATTGGATAAAATATATTGAAATAAACTTCACCTGTTTTTACTTTATTAATGTGGCTACTACAATATTTAAAATATAGTGAGCCTATGTGGCTCACACTGTAGTTTTGTTGAACAGCATGGCTCTAATCTTTTCCTTATTTCTTAGAATGGAAGCACCTAAAAGCTGCAATTCCTCCCAAATAATTCATTCATGCTATTATGAACAGCATATTTGAAAGGATGAAGGGTGGTCAATGAAGAATATAATTTGCTTGTGTCCTTTAACCTGACCAACTTGATTCTCATTAAGTAAAATCTATGATGAGAAACAAACATTTTTGTTGCTTAGTGTGTTTTGTTTCTCCTTCCTGGATGACTTGTAGTTTCACTGAACAATCTTTCTAAATTATGATTTACTGACTGCTTACTTTGACTTGAGTGCTATGTGAAATGCTTTCTCTATATATCTTTTCATTGAATCCTCATCACAGCTCTATAAAGTGGATACTATGAAGACATTGCTTCTATTAACATGGACTCTGTGGCACAGATAAATAATATGACAAAGATCACACATTGGCAAAGTTGAGTCAAACTTAGAATCTGTTTTCTCTAACCCATACATTAAGCAGCCATTTGAAACAGACATTTGGATTCTGCAGCTGTGAGCCATGACCCATCTTGTTTGCTGAAAAGGGATATGTAGAATGGAAATGTCAGGATCTTAGCCCAAACCCCTTTCTTTATACCCTACTTTCTTGCCTTTCACTTTGACTAAAAACATGTTAAGAAAATCAGCCAAAGCAGTCTCGGCAAGAGGTAGGTTTGTCAGGCAAGCTATCTGGTCATGCCAAGCTTCAAAATGATGGGGTTCCAAACAAATTTAGTGGAACACAAAGTCCATGTTCTGAAGCTAGGTCAGAGCTTTTCTGTTCCTTTTTCCTAACAGAAATGACCATTTGTGGCTTTGTAGGGCTTCTACCTTAATTAGAAGAAACCACTCAGGTGATGGTAGCTTATCTAATCCTGTTGCACATATTTCTAAAAAACAGAACAGTAGGTTGGCTGCTTCCACTTTTAATTTGGTGGCATTCCATGTATCTTTTAAAGCCATAGTTATTCTACGTTGCTTTTCTACAAATCCAATAGCAAACTCTACCTTTGCTTTGCGTGTTTCATTCTCAAGAGATGATATATAGAATTCAGAGAAATTGACTGAAATTTTTAATAATAATATACTTGGAATTGGGTGGATGGGATTTTGAATTTAAATTTGAGCCAGGAAATCTATCTCAAGCCCACCAAAGGAAAAAGTGGCACACTAACATGGAGTGGTTTTAAGGACATCAAACAAAAAACTTTTGGGGAAAAAACCTCCATAAAATACAACAAAAGAGCAACCCCCCCCAAACCCAACCAAACTAATGAATGAAAACTTCAGGTACTGAAAACTAAATGCTGCATGATGACAAAAAGTTAAATTTAACAACATCATCTTGTTTAAGTAAGAAACTTAAAATTCCAACAAAATAGAAATCACACCCAGTATTGTTTCTTTGCTACAGATGTAAAAATTCTAATGAACTGATAGAAGTAGTAGTCTGCATGAAAAAACAAAAGACAAATTATCAGAAAACTAGGGCTCCACAGATAGTTTAGTATCTTATGAGTTAAATTTCTTGAGGCAATTAACAAATAAAAATTTAGTTGTCTTGTGCAACATAATAGCTATTCTTCTCTTGCTAAGCTAGTTCAAAAGCACCATATAACAATGAGTTTAAGTGTTGTTGTTGTTGTTGTTGTTTTTTCAAAACATTGTCAAGGATCATTGCAGGACCAATAATTTCACCATCAATGAAAGCTTTAATTAAAGCAGGAAAAAAAATTTTAGAAAGTAATAAACAACATATTGAACTTCAGCTCTGTATGCATGTCCTATCAACTGACACTCTTCTAAGCAAGATGCCTGAGATGAGAGGGAGCATGATCAAGAGCTGAGCACATGCCACTTTTAGTTAAAATTCAAGTTTAAAGATATATTCAGGTTATTCCTTAAGATTTATTAGAAACTATTGATAAGTGTCAAAGAAGATAAATACTAAATTGAGTGGTGATAATAGATCAAGATACCAAAAGGAGACTACATTTTAGTGATTTCCACATATAATGATCACTTTGCCTTTTAACATTTCATATTCCCACCAAAGCTCATGGAGTGTCTCAAACCTTCTCATTTTTCTTTGTTGAAAAGTATCCTTTCAAATCTGCCAGTGGCCTGTGGTACCCAGTCCTTGGCTGAAAACTCAGCAGGATATGAAGTTTCTGGAGTATCTTGGGCAGAAAATATATAATAGATTACAGTATTGTTGAGAAAAATCTGCATTCCTCTCTCTCACCCCATTGGTGATGGGCATACCATGTCATTTACTTTGACCAATGAACTGTGGGAAGAGTGACATTGTGCCAGTTTTAAATTGGAGCAGTCTCAAAAAGAAGCTTTAAAAAGTACTGTAAGTTTCTGTAAGTCTTGTTAAATTCCCACCTTTCCATAACAACACTCCATTATAAATAGGAGATGTTCTTTACCCTGGGTTACAGAATGAGAAGTAACTTGAACTTCTAACTGAGCCTGGATCATTGCAGATGACCTATGGATCCATGGTCAGGAAAGGCTTTTTGTGAACCACTGAGATTTTGGAGTTGAATGTTATATAGAATTATAATAGAAGCTTTTATAGAATATAGGGAGAGTAAGGGGTGTCAGTCTAAGGATGATCCTGGAATTCTTATAGTTGAACCAATAACTGTAAGATAAGAGTTAGAATTTGGACTTGTCGCGTAAGTGATATTTCTTCCTAAGCTGAGAAAAGTAAAAGTAGTTACGTGTGGCAAGATAGGACAATGGCTTTGTCATGGCCTGTTCCTGTGGTTTTGTTCAAGTATTTAATACTTAGATATCTTGATAAACCTATCATTTATCTAGTTTCAAAGTTCATAAAACAAAAATCACAAAGGAAACAAAATCTTTAGAGATCTCTGTGGTAATTTCCCCTATATAATGGTGAATGTAGTAGATGAAGTCTGTATCTTTCTGGATGTGAAAATAAGTCAGTGCTGGAGACACAGCAGTGCTGTAATTCTTACACAGCTGTATCTGCTCTTGGTTCACAACCCTCATGGTCACAGAGCAATGTGCATGTTGGGTCATGTTAAAATGCATTTGGACCAGTAACTCCTATGGTAGTACATGCCCTTAAATTTTAACTTAGGGTATTTGTCAAGTTTTAAGGAAGCTGTTACAATTTAAATTCAATTTCACAGGCCCAGAAGTTGCATGCTGGGGAGTTCTCTTGGTTTAGCAACAATGCTGATTAAACACCTGAGTTAAGGACACTTCTCTGTGCTCGAGTTTCCTTGTATGAAATTACTTATTTGAGACTATATTAACCACATGATCAGAATTAACTTACAAGTTTTGGTTAAGGATTTTGAAAATATGAATTAATGTAAAAATGTATTCTGTTGTCCTCATGATACAAAGTTGATGGCTTTTTCTTCCAAAAAATCCAATTATAAATTATTTGAAATGAATTTTTATTGGCTCTGCAGAAATAATTGATTACTCTTTTAAGTAGATGTGTCAAACCCCTAAAGAGAAGCCAAGCAAAATGCTTGATATTCTTGGAAATGCTTGCGTTGTTGGAAATGCTAGTGACATGTGCTAGAGTTTATATATTTCCTTAAACCAAATTGTACCACTTGGTATCTTTGTCATTTTATTTTATTTTAATTTTTTCAATTTATTTATTTTCAGAAAAACAGTATTCATTATTTTTTCACCACACCCAGTGCTCCATGCAATCTGTGCCCTCTATAATACCCACCACCAAATTTGAAGTTACAGTACACAGTTTGGCCACCAAATGTTCTTAGCATCAGTGATACAAAGCGAATTGAATTCTGACTCTGGTTTGAGAGTAGCTCTGGCTAGCAATACCAGTAAGAGAATTCATCAGCAGGATGCAGGAAGAGCTTAGTGCAAAACCAAGGAGGCCTGTGGCCCTCTGCAGAAAGAGATCAGGAACGTAATCAGTATGAGCAATTCAGTTAGCATAGCTCAACTAACTCACCTTTCTTTCTCGAAATTACCAGTATCTGAATGGCCTAGTTTTGGTTCTGATTCCACCCCAAGTTCATTCAGGTATAAATAAAGGCCTGGGGTCACAAAATACAAGTGAATTTCCCAGCAGCCAGGCAGTTTTTAGAGAATGGGAAGTCATTGGAAGTGGGACCCTGCAACTACCCCAAGAGATACGTATTTCAGATTCTTCATTGCAAGCTTTATTCTGATTGGAAGCTGTTTATTGTTTGAAGTTGAATTAAAAATATAGCTGATCAGTAGTGTCAGAAACTCATTTTAAATATAACTAATTGCTTGGAATAGTAAAATGTGCTTTTTAATGTGAAAAAGAGCATAATTTTTCTCTGCCTCCTTTATTCTATTCCTTTCCCTCCCTCCCCATAATCTTTGTCATTGTCCTCGTCTTTTTTGTTTGTTTGTTTTTTAAACACAGGGTCTAGTGACTGATAAAGTATACATATCTAGATACACAACAGTTTTCTAAGCTCTTTTGTACTTGCCCCTTGATAAACATCAACACAATCTCCGCTCTTAATAATAAGCCAGTATCTGCACACAGGTCATTTTCCTCAGTCCCACTGTTTTATTTAGCCTGAAACCTGTTCTTTCCCAAATAGTCACATTGCTGTAATCCCAGTATGCATTGTTTATTTCAAATACCTCTATTCTTATACTATTTTAAAATTTAGAAAGCTTTGGAGAGATGATTTACTTGGCATACATCTTCTTTTTAATCTGTCATAGAAAGTTTGGACTAAAGCCTTATGCTCTCAATAAATGTATTTCTAGTAAGTTGATTCATCCAAATCCATTCCATTGACCTTAGTGGTCTATCTATGATGACTGGGACAATAAATGTTTCTTGCTATTAATGACAATGATTTAGTATTTCTCTATCTGAACAGCATTAAAAGAACAAGAGCCAATACAACTTTTATTTTTTCTTGCAACTTTAGTCAAGGATACAGTTGCTTAGGAAGAGTATGAAATGGCTTGTGGAAGGAAACAAATTAGTGTGGATCACTTTTTATTCTGTTGACACTATTGTGGACGTGTGATACATTGTATTTAACTATCCAAGTCCTTCTGACCTCCTTAGAAATTGATAAGAATAATGATCATTAGGCTAATTCTTTTACATACAGATTTTTATTGAATTATAATTTACATACAGTATTATAATATCAGATTATAAAATATTGATTAAATATATTTTTTAAAGATTTTATTTATTTATTTATTTGACAGAGAGAAATCACAAGTAGGCAGAGAGGCAGGCAGAGAGAGAGAGAGGAGGAAGCAGGCTCCCTGATGAGCAGAGAGCCCGATGCGGGACTTGATCCCAGGACCCTGAGATCATGACCTGAGCCGAAGGCAGCAGCTTAACCCACTGAGCCACCCAGGCGCCCTGATTAAATATTTTTAATCAATGTTAATGTTCACCTTAATAGGTCTAGTTATCATCTGTTGCTATATAAACTTATTAGACTATTATTGACAATGTTCCCTGTGTTGTACATCACATCCCTTGACTTCCATATTTTATAACTGGAAGTTTGTACTTCTGAATTCTTTCCACCCATTTAGTCTGTTTCCCACATGCCCACCTTCCCCTCATCTGGCAACTACCAGTTTGTTCTCTCTGTCTGTAAGTCTTTTTCTGATTCTGTATGTATTTTCATTTGTCTTTTGGATCCCACATATAAGTGAAATCATACAGTATTTATCCTTCTCTGTTTGACTTATTTCACTTAGCATAATGTCCTCTAAGTCTATTGTAATAAATGGCAAAATTTCATTCTTTCTTATGACTAATATTCTATTCTATGCACACACACCACATCTTTATCCATTCATCTATTGATGGGCACTTGCATTGTTTTCATATCTTGGTTGTTATGAATAATGTTGCAGTGACATATGGTATGCATATGTTTTCAAATTAGTGTTTTGGGGGGGTCTGATAAATACCCACAAGTGAAATTACTTGATCATGGAGTTCTAGTTTTCATTTTTTGAGGAACCTCCATATTGTTTTCTGTAGGACCTGCACCAATTTATATTCCAACCAACAAAGTACAAGGGCTCCCATTTCTCTGGATCTTTGCCACTTGTTATTTCTTTCGTTTTTTTGTTTTGTTTTGTTTTGTTTTGTTTTAGCCATTCTGACATGCATGAGATGATATCTCACTGTAGTTTTGATTTGTATTTCCCTGATGATTAGTAGTGTTACACATCTTTTCATGTACCTGTTGGCCATCTGTAGGTCTTCTTTGGAAAAATACCTATTCAGGTCCTCCATCCATTTTTTAATAGGGTTGTTTTTGTTTTTGTATGTATTGAGTTACAGGCATTCTTCTTATATTTTAGATTTCAACCCCTAAAGTCTTTGTCCTTTGCAAGTAACTTCTCCTGTTCAGCAGGCTGCAATTTCATTTTATTGATGGTTTCTTTATCTGTACAAGAGCCTTTTAGTTTGATATAGTCCTATTTGTTTATTTTTGCTTTTGTTATGCTTTCCTGAGGCAATAGATCAAAAAAAAAAATACTGCTAAGAAAATGTCAAACAGCTTACTGCCTATGTTTTCCTCTAGTAATTTTGCCATTTCAGGTCTTACATTTTTGTTTTTAATTCAGTTAAGTTTATTTTTATATATAGTATAAGAAAGTGGTTCAGTTTCATTCTTTTACATGTGCTGCCCAGTTCTCTCAACACCGTTTATTAAAAAGCTTCTCTTATCCCCAGTGTGTGCACTTGCCTTGTCTCCTTTATTGTAGATTAATTGACCATATAGGTTTGGGTTTATTTCTGGGTTCTCTGTTCTGTTCCATTGATCTATGTGTCTGTTTTTATGCCAGTACCATACAGTTTGATTACTATGACTTTAGTATACTTGGAATTCAGAAAGCATGATGCCTCTAGCTTTGTTCTTTCTCAAGATTGCTTTGGGTATTTGGGGTCTTTTGTGGGTATGTACATATTTTAGGATCATTTGTTGAAGTTTTCTGAAAAATACCATTGGTATTTGATAGGTATTGCATTGAATCTGTAGATTGCTTTGTGTAGTGTGGACATTTGAATGATATTATTTCTTCTAAACCGTGAGCACTGCCTATCTTTCTCTTTATTTCTTTTGTCTTCAATTTCTTCTATCAGTGTTCTGTAATTTTCAGAGTATAGGTCTTTTACCCCATGGTTAAATTTATCCTTAGATACTTCTTTTTGATGCAATTATAAATTGTATTATTTTCTTAATTTCCTTTTCTGCTATCTTGTTATTAGTGTATATAATTGCAACAGATTTCTGTGTATTAATTTTGTATCCTGAAACATTACTGAATTTATTTATTACTTCTAATAGGTTTTTGGTGAAGTCTTTAGGGTTTTCTGTGTATCACGTTATCTGCAAATAGTGACAGATACTTATCAATTTGGGTGGCTTTTTATTCTTTTTATTACATTATTACTATGGCTGAGACTTCTAATACTGTGTTGAATAAAAGTGGTGAGAATGGGGGCATCTGCCTGGCTCAGTGGGGTAAGGCCTCTGCCTTTGGCTCAGGTCATGATCTCAGGGTCCTGGAATCGAGCCCCACATCGGGCTCTCTGTTTGGCAGGGACCCTACTTCCCTTCCTCTCTCTCTGCCTGCCTCTCTACCTACTTGTGATCTCTGTCTGTCAAATAAATAAAAATCTTTTTTTTTTTAAATGGTGAGAATGGACAACTTCGTCTTGTTTCTGTTCTAAGAGGAAAAGCTCTCAGTTTTTCACCACTGAGTATTATGTTAGCTGTGGATTTGTCATATATGGCCTTTATTATGATGAGGTATATTCTCTCTGTCCCCTGTTCATTAAAAGATTTTATCATGGGTGGGTGTTGAATTTTGTCAAATAGTTTTTCTGTATCTGTTTAGATGGTCATATGACTTTTGTTCTATATTTTGCTAACATGGGGTATCTCGTTTTTTGATTTGTGGCTGTTAGCACATTTGCATCCCTAGAATGAATCCTACTTGGTTGTCATGTATGAGCCTTTTAATGTATTGTTGAATTTGGTCTGCTAGTATTCTGTTGAGAATTATTACATCTGTGTTCATCAAAAATATTGGTTTATTGTGTGTGTGTGTGTGTGTGTGTGTAGTGTAGTATCTTCGGTTATAGTATCAGGATAGTGCAAGGATCATAGAATGTATTGGAAGCATTTCTTCCTCTTATATTATTATTTTTATTTTTGAACTGCAGAAGGACAGGTTTTAAATCTTTAAAATTTTGGTAGAATTCACCTTTGAAATCATCTATTTCTAAACTTTTGATTGTGAGGTTTTCATTACTGATTCCATTTTATTACTAGTGATCAGTCTATTCATATTTTCTATTTCTTCATGACTTAGTCTTGGAAGATTTTTTTCCTAGGAATTTAGTCTAGGTTGTCTAATTTGTTCACATGTAATTGTTTATAGTATTAACTTATGAACATTTGTATTTTTGTGTTATTGGTTGTAATTTTTCCTCTTTGATATCTGATTTTATGTATTGGGGCTCTTCCTCTCCTTTTCTTGGTGGGTCTGGCTAAAGGTTTGTCTGTTTTATTTATCTTTTCAAAGGATTTGCGAATCAATTTAGTTCCATTGATTTTTAAAAATTTCTTTTTAGTCTGTATTTTATTTATTTCTGCTCTGATCTTCATGGTTCCTTCCTTCTACTAAAATTGGACTTTGGTCTTTATTTTTATTTTTATTTTATAGTTCCTTTAGATGTCAGGTAGATTATTTTGATATTTTTCTTGTTTCTTGAGTACTGTCCTGCTATGAACTTCCCTCTAGAAGTGTTTTTGCTTTGTCCTAAAATGTTCTATCATTACATTTCCATTTTCATTTGTCTAAGATACTTTTTGATTTCCTCTTTAATTTCTTCATTGACTGTTAAATAGCATGTTGTTTAGTTTCCACATGTTTTTGTTTTTTCCAGTTTTGTTGTAATTGTTTTCTAGTTTCGTACCATTGTGATCAGAAAAGATGTTTGATAGGATTTTAGTCTTCTTAAGTTTACTGAGACTTGTTTTGTGGTTTAACATGTGATCTTTCCTTGAAAAGGTTCCACGTGCACTTGAATAGATGTGCATTCCATTGTTTCGGGATGGTTTATTCTGTATCTGTTAAGTCCATGTGGTCCAAGATGTCATTCATAGATGATGGTACTCACCTCACTCAGAGAAGCACTTGTAGCAATCCACACAATGTCAATGTCAGGTTCTACAAGAAATGTAACTTGCACTCATCTTCATGCTCAGCTACCCACTCAACCAGATGTGGATGCATTGGAGGACATAAAAGATACTGCCCCTGTGTGTAGTTACCTCCATATTTCTAAAGGTTATTAGTGCTCTGGCCAAATATAGGGCTCCCAGTCTCAGATTTGATAGGGTAAGAAACAAAGTTTTGCTTTGTCAATAACGGAATTTTGATCCCAAGAAGGTTTAGGGAATTTAACCCGATGTTTCTATATATGAAATGCTGAAAATTAACTGTACAACAAAGTAATAATCTATGTTTGCTTTCAAAATCACACTTTAGCAAAACAAAAACAAAATATGAACTTTATTCTTTCTCCTTTGTCCAGTACTACAACATTTGAATATACAAACAGGATTTCGTGTAAAATCTATCTTTAATTTGAAGGATGAAAAAGGTTGGGGTGCCTGGGTGGCTCAGTGGGTTAAAGCCTCTGCCTTTGGCTCAGGTCATGATCCCAGGGTCCTGGGATCGAGCCCCGCATCGGGCTCTCTGCTCAGCAGGGAGCCTGCTTCCTCCTCTCTCTCTGCCTGCTTCTCTACCTACTTGTGATCTCCATCTGTCAAATAAAAAAAAAATCTTAAAAAAAATAAAATCCTTAAAAAAAAGAATGAAAAAGTTTAAGAAGGAGACTGGAGCAAGGTGAAACAAAAAAGATAAAAATATTCTACAGTGTTGATAACCCCAAGAACATACTCTCCTATTGAAAAACAGAAGAAACTTTTCAAAATCTATTATTTTTAGCCTTAAAATGAACCATCATATTTTAACTGTGGAAAGGAATCAATCAGAAATCCAAAATATTATTTTCAAAGTAATTGACAAAACTGCAGTCACAGTGAGATTTTAACATATCTTTTTCAGCCTTTACAGATCAGTAGACATGCTGATCAAATTTAAAAATGCAACAGACAGTAAACAATAAAGTCCATACTGCAAAAGTTCATATAATTAATTTAAAAGACTGACCCGAGACATTTTCTCAGAAGTCAGAGGAAAAAGTTAATGAAATCAAGGTGATGAGTAAAAAGATAAGAGAGCTGGAGGACATATCCAGGAAATTCAATATATATATAATAAGAATTCCATAAAGAGAGAACAAAGAGAACTAAAGGTAAGCAAAAAAGTGACCCAAAGTTCCACAAACATAAGGAAGAATTGAAGTTGAAGTGGAAGAGGTCTGAGAATAGAAAACATACATTATAATGGCTATAGTTTATTTAGCCCTTACTTAAGATAATGGAACTGTATTGTTTTAAGCCACTAAATTTGTGGTGATTTTTTAGAGCAGCCATAGGAAACTAATAGAGAAATAGAAGATGAAATTAAGAAAACCACAGTCATGACAGAATATTTAAAACATAGCAATAAGTTTAGAAAAAACATGTATAAAGGAAATACAGGAAATAATATGAAAAATAGTTTATGTAACAGGATATTAAATTGAACTATTTAAGTTCTCTGCCAGTTATGTTCAGGGTAAGTCACAAAAAATGAACATATGGGGTTTAGAAAGAAATTTAAAAATAATGAGTTATATTACTTATAATTTCCGATGCACATGTACTAAGCAAAATGTATGAGTAATAGAGAGGATTTTTTGAAAAAGAGGTTCTGCTTTTTAACTGATGTACATTATCAGAGGAACAGATATGGACAACATAAGGGGAAGAGAATTTCAGAATTTACTTTAGAGCATTATGGGCAAGGAAGAAAACCTCAGCGGAAATATGGTGTAGAACAATGGCAAAGATATTTAGTTGACAGCTGTGGACAAGTCCTCACGAATTTCAAGGGAATTATTAGTACATAATTTCCTTAGAAAACAACTACAAAAAAAAAAAAAAAAAACCTTCCAAATAGACTCAGACTTCAGTACTTGACACAACCATAGAAAGCCCGTGACACATGGATACCAGTCAAGTGAAGAATTTCTGGACCCCTAATTACACCTGTTCCCTCCCTGGCTTATTACTGGAGGATTCAGACACAGCCTAGAAATTGGGAAGGATGGCAAAAATGCAGGAGGAATTTGGTATAAAATAAAAGAAGTAAAAATACTGTTCTGATCACTGGGTAATTTTGTAGGGGAAGAAGTAACTCTCTGTGTCATACTACACACCAATTTCCAGAGAAAAAAAAACTTAAATGTAAAAAACAGAACAAAAAACTAATTTGATAAACACTTGGGAGAATTTTAATACAATCAGGAATTGAGGAAAATCTTCCTACTTTAGGCACATTTAGAAGCCACATATGAAAGATTGATAATTCAGGTACATATACATTTTTTATGCCTAGCAAAAAAATACCATCAGTAAAGTCAAAAGACAACAGACTATGAAAAAAAAATTGTAATTCATATCACAAGTAAAAGGATATTCCCCTTAATATCTCAATACTTAACCACCCCCCAAAAATGGTTAATGGACATAAACAGATGATTTACAAAATAGGAAATACAAATGAATCTTAAATATATAGGGACATTCTTTTTTACTGTTAAAAGACATAAATTAAAATACTGAGATATTTTCCACCTATCAGTTTTAATTTTTTTAAATTGCCAATACACACGGTGCTGGTAAGACTATAAGGAAATATGCACTTACATGGTTCTGGTTGGAATTATAATTTCTAGAACTATCTGGAGTGAATTTGACAGTATCTATCAGAATTATACCCTCTGGTCCAGCAATTTCCCTTTCTGAAATTTATCCTATAGGTATATTCACTATGTGAAAAGACTTTATTCATCCATTCTTTATAAAAAATACTAAAACCAAAAATGAAAAACATGAATATCCATCAATAAAATAGTGGTTAATTTTATCATGGTAAATCTGTAAGTAAAATACAGCTATCTAAAAGAATACAGAAACTCTTTATAAATTGTGAGAGAAAGATCTCCAAGAAATACTAAGTAAAAGCAAACCAAAAACCAGTATATTGAAGTTATTTTATTAGAATAGAGAGAGGATAATATATCTTCATATTGGCTAGCATTTGTTTTTAAATATTTGGAAGGATACCCAAGAGTTATTAATAGCCACTACTCAAGGAGGAGAAAGTTGGTTGTTACCCAGATGGGAAGGAGGGAGATTTTTCACTGTACAACTTGTTCTATATATAAATTTTAATTTTTGACCCATGTAAAAATTTATTAATTCCAAAAATGTTAAAAATAGAATGAAATATACATTACTAAGAACAGTAAAATTTTTTATAAACAGCAGAAGATGAAGTGATACAGTTAAACTGGAAAACAGTAAATTAATAGAACCTAGAGGTTGAAAAGAACAATGGATTACATAAAACTCAACCAATGAGAACTAAAGATGGAGCGTGTGAGTTTATGAGTGGAAAAAAAATAACTACATGTACCAAGGAGTTTATAAATATAAAAAACCATTGTAGGGCTAATAGTCCCTGTGCTTTTTTCTGCCAATAACTCATCAGTTGTATTCTCACATTGAATAAACATCTTTACGTTTTCATACCATTGTGGATCCCTTTACAAACATTATGTTTATGACAAAATCTTCACTAGAAACTTGTATTTATGGACGTTAAATGCCCTAGGAAATAGATTACAAGAGGAATGCCAAGAAACACAGGCTTTCTTCATGCATTGTGAAATGTCTTTTCGAAAATGAGGTTTTCTTTTTTTTTTTTTAATTTCAGAGCACACAAATGAACAGTGCACGTTAACAGTAACGTTATGTTCTCTTTGTCTCAGTAAAAGCCTTGGGTTTCATTTGGGAATTAGATTTTTGTTTTTTAATTACAAAGTGGAATAGTTGAGATATATCTACTTCTATTTAATCCAAATGAACAAAGAGCAAAATAAAGTTGACTGATTCAGTCCTTAGCAACTGTTAGCATATTTTTCTCCAGGTTTACCTAAAAAAATTCCAAATATATATGTCATAACTATAAAAACAAATATCATTCATTCAATTAAAAATACAATAGGGAAAATAATATATGTTCTTTATACTAAGGATGGACACAGAAGAAATAAATACAATCTTATGATATTTTATGTACACTAAAAGTACTTAGAATTAAACTTACATGAATTAAGGTGTATATATTACTAAAGTGTCTGCTACTTTCTGGCAAGTGATTTTTTTGATGATGGTGAATAAATACACAAAATACATGAAAGAAATGATAAAATTCTGTCAATAATTAGTTGGAACTTTGCTCTTTGGCATTATCTAATTTTTAATATGGAGTAAGATTGTAAATTGTTGGTAAGCCAGAAGTTAAAGATTTTTATGCATTATGGTTCTAAGAAGTAATAAATGTCATTGGTCACCAATATTTTGCAGTTTTAAAAATCCCATAAATGATGAATCACTGACCCCTAACTCAGAAACCAGTACACTATATGTTAATTAACTGAATTTAAATAAATGGCAAAATTTTTAAACCCCCCAAAACAGCAATGAACAAGTGAAATCACAATGCCCATTTACATTACCATCCCCAAAAGTGAAATATTTATATATCTTGTACATATCATGTCATATTTGTATGAAGAACTACAAAACTGATGAAAAAAATAAAAAAAGAACTAAAGAGAGTGTTCTCCATTTTCATGGGTAGGAAGGCTCTTTATTTTTAAGAGTCAGTTCTTCCCAATTTGATCTATAGATTCCAGTGAAAATTCCAATTCAATTGTAATTCCAATCAAAATTCTGAAAGTTTATTTTACGCATATAAGTAACCTGTTTCGAAAGTCCATATGGAGAGGTAAAAGACTGAGAAAGTTACAGTATTGAGAGAGAAGAACAAAGTTGGAGGATTGATATATTTGACTTAAAGATTTACTATCAAGTTTTAGTAATCATGACAGTGTGGTACTCGTACGAGAATAGAAAAATATGTCTGTGGTACAGAACAGGTAGCTCAGAAATAGCTCCAAATAAATATAATTAACTGGTGGTGCCTGGGGGTCTCAGTTGGTTAAGCATCCCTCTCTTGATTTGTGGCTCAAGTTATGGTCTTAGAGTCCTGGGATCAAGCCTCACATCAGGATTTATGTTCACTGGGGAGTCTGCTAGAGATCTCTCCCTCTCCCCATCCGTCTTCATCTGCCCCAATAAATAAATAAATAAATATTTTAAAAATATGGTCAACTGATCTTTGGCAAAGGAGTAAAGACAATAAAATGGAATAGAGATAATCTTTTCAAAGATTGGTACAACAACAAAAGGACATCTACATGGGAGAAAATAAATCTAGGCACAGATCTTATATCTTTCACAAAAATTTAAATTGAATCACAGACCTAATTATAAAATGAAAAACTATGAAACACCCAGATAGAACATAAGAGAAAATCCAAATGACCTTGGACATGGTAATGATTTTTTAGATACAACACTAAAGACTCAATCCATGAAAGAAAGAATTAATTTGCTGGACTGCTATAAAACTAAAAATTTCTGTCCTGTGAAAGACTATGTCAAGATAATAAAAAGGCAAGATACAGATTGGCAGAAAATATTTGCAAAGATAAGTATGATAAAAGACTGTTACCTAAATTATACAAAGAACTTTTCTTAAAATTTATTTTTAATTTATTTTCAGCATAACAGTATTCATTGTTTTTGTACCACACCCAGTGCTCCATGCAATCCGTGCCCTCTCTAATACCCACCACCTGGTTCCCCAACCTCTGACCCCCCCCACCACTTCAAACCCCTCAGATTGTTTTTCAGAGTCCATAGTCTCTCATGGTTCACCTCCCCTTCCAATTTCCCCCAACTCCCTTCTCCTAACTCCCCTTGTTCTCCATGCTATTTCTTATGCTCCACAAGTAAGTGAAGCCATATGATAATTGACTCGCTCTGCTTGACTTATTTCACTCAGCATAATCTCCATACAAAGAACTTTTAAAACTGAACATTAAGAGAAGAACCTGATGAAAAATGTGCTATAGACCTTAATAGACCCCACACCAAAGATGATATACAGATGGTGAATAAGCCTGTGAAAGGATGCTCCACATCATCTGTCATCAGGGCAATGCAACTGAAAAGACTGAAAATACTATCGCACACCTGTTAGAATGCCCCAAATCTGGAGCACTGACAACACCAAATGCTGTTGAGGATGTGGAGCAACAGGAATTCTTACTCATTGTTGATGGAAATGAAAAATAGTCAACTACTTTGGAAGATAGTTTGGCAGTTTCTTACAAAACTAATCGTACTCTTACGATATGACCCAGCAATGGTACTCCCTTGTATTTATCCAAAGGAACTAAAAACCTGTCCACACAAAAACCTGCATGTAGATGTTTATAGCAGCATTATTCACAATTGCTAAAAGTTGGAAGCAATCAAGATATACTTCAGTGGGTAAATATATGAATATTATACTTCTAGACAGTAGAATATTATTAAGTACTGAAATAAGATGAACTATCAAACCATGAAGAGACATGGAAGAATCTGAAGCACATATTACAAAGTGAAAGAAGCCAATCTGACAAGCTATGACGTTTTGGAAAATGCAAAACTCTGGAAACAACAAAAAGGTGCATAGTTTCCCAGGGTGGTAGGGTAGAGAGATAAATAGAACACATAGGATTTGGGGGCAGTGAAAATACTCTGTATGATACCATGAAGGATATGTTAATATACATCTGTCTAAACCCATACAATGTAAATACAAAGAGTGAACTCCAAGGCAACTTACAGTCTATAGGTGATAATGATGTGTCAATGTAGATTACTTAAAACAAAATTTTAATCTGATGGGGAATATTGATAATAGGGAGGCCATATAAGTCTCAGGGCAGGGCATATAGGAGAAATTTCTAACTTCCCCTTCAATTTTATTGTGATATTAAACTGCTCTATGAAATTAAAGTCTTAAAAAATCCTAAAATACTTCAAAGTATAAGTGGAGGTAAGATTTAGATACTACTCTGTACAATCAAGATATTATCCTTACTCAGTTTTCACTGTTGATTCTGATTTAAATTTGTTTTATTTTTCTTTGGAATTTTTGGAGACCATAATTCTTACTTTTCGTAGTCCGATTCAATTTTCTAACCTTATCTCACACCACATTTCATACAAATTTCTTCAGACAACAAACTCCTCTCCCTGACCCTCCCCAACCCCCCCACCAGGTATAATTTACTTATTCCAAACTTTCTTTCTTTCCAAATTTCTTATACTTAGAATGTAGTTTTCCACATTCATTTCTCAAAATCTTAATGATTGTGGTAACACTATTGAATATTTTACTAACTCTGTGATGTGTTCTCAAGAAAGAGCTTAATAACCTGATTTGTCCATATATATGTTGTGTTTTGACACATACATAATTTTTTTTTATTATTTTGACTTAGGCAACATATAGTATCATTAGTTGTTTTTTTTTTTTTTTTAAGATTTTATTTATTTATTTGACAGAGAGAGACCACAAGCAGGCAGAGAGGCAGGCAGAGAGAGAGAGAGAGGAGGAAGCAGTCTCCCTGCTGAGCAGAGAGTCCGATGCGGGGCTCGATCCCAGGACCCTGAGATCATGACCTGAGCCGAAGGCAGCGGCTTAACCCACTGAGCCACCCAGGTGCCCCATTAGTTTTTGATGTAGTGTTCGAGTCCTTAGTTGCATATAACACCCAGTGCTCATCACAACACATGCCCTCCTTAATATCCATCACCTGGCTACGCCCTCCACCCACACCCCTCCCCTCTATAACCCTCAGTTTGTTTCTCAGAGTCCAGAGTCTCTAGTTTCCAAATATTTTGTGTATTTGACTTGTCCCTCAACATAGTAGAAACTTATTGAAAGCAGTAACCTTTGCAAATATACTTTTATATTCATCACAATCCTTAACATACTAGTTCTCAAAGTGTGGTTTTGAAACCATGGCAACAGCATCACCTGATGCTATAGGCTGAACCATGTTTCCCCAAAATTCATATCTTGAATGCCTAAACCCCTATGTGACTATATTTGGAGATCGGGTCTTTAGAGTGATAATTAAGGTTAAAAAAGGTCATAAGGGTGGAATCCTGATCTGATAGAACTGGTGACCTTACAAGATGAAGAACAGATATGAGAGATCTCTCACTCCAAATGCACATGGAGAAGTAGTCATATAAGTACACAGCAAGATGCAAGCTGCCTATAAGCCAAGAAGAGGATTCACAATGAAACCTACCTTGCTGGTAACCTTGATTTGGACTGCCTAGTCTTCAGAACTGTGAGAAATAAATTTCTGCTGCTTAATCCACCCTGTCACTGGTATTTTGTAATGGAAGGCCTACTAGATTGATAAGACTGAGAACTTGTTAGAAATTCAGATTCTTGGGCTCCATCCCACACCAGAAGCTCTGAGGCTGAAGCTAAGGAGATTATGTTGTAACAAGTCCTCTAGGGGATTCTGATGCAACCAGAAGTCTGAAAACTACTGGCCTAACATTAACATATTAGTGTGTATTGAGGGATTAAAGGAAAGCATTTGATACTTCGACTAGAAATACATGCATTTCCCATATAGGTTTGAATTTTTAAGACTTTGATATTATACATTTCTAAGCCAATTTTACAAGGCAAGAGCATTGCATTTTAACAGCTATACCCTAGACACCTAGTTTTGAACACTCTTGAATCTTACTGTTAAATCCTCATTCAGACATCTAAAACTATCTCCTTCAAACTGGGCTTCAGTTTTGTCACTCCCCATTTGTCCCTCCCGTTGTTATTCTTCATTTCTTTTCTACATTTTTATAGCGTGAAAATGGCTGCAAGAGATTAGGATAATTCATTTCCCAAATAAATAGCTTCTGGCTTTAGTCTTCACATCCAATATTTAAAAAGCTTGAAGACTTTTTAGAGAGTCCATGTAAGTATGAAGAAAAGGTTTCAGTGAAAATCAAAATGAGTTAGTGAGGAAATCTGCACCCTATTGATAGTGGCACTTTTGTTCTGAGGACTTGGTAATATGAGAAATTGAAGAATGCCATTAGAGTTACTGACTTGAAACATATCCAGCATTACTTTGTTAAAGTGTTCTATACCGCAGAAAGAATATATTTTTAATAGAGACTCTGCCATCTTCACTGCATAAATATGGTTTTAAATGTTATGGAAAAGACCACATGTAAACATGTACCATTATGTGCACTTGAAATGAAAGAATTTGCCATTTGGCCTTCTTTAGCAATATCTTCTCTTACTTATAGAATACAAAAATTGTATTTTAAAATATGTCATTGTGTGAAAGGAAGTGAAGTAAAATGCAGTCCTCCCAACATTTAAAGATTTATAATTAAAGAGCTGTCTGCTGAACAATTGCGTTTTTTCATGATGTAAGTCATTCACCTTCAAATGCCTTTTACCATGATAGATTGGAGAAAAAAGTAAGAATCAAGTATTTCTCTGCAATTCAGATGACAAAATATATTATGAACTTGCACTAACCCATACCTCAAAAGCTTGTGAATATCTTGTTTAAAAACCAAATTGTGACACAATTCATGAAACCCAAAAGATTTCCAAAAGTTTCCTTTTATGTTTTAAAATCTTCTTGAACTGTTTAATAGCTTAGTATGACTTCAATTCCAAATAAGATGAATTCACTAGATTTCAGTGGCTTGTGGCTCCTTTTTGGCAGCACCCATAGCTCCTTTTTCTTTTTTTTTTTTTTCTTTTTTTTTTTTTTAGATTTTATTTATTTATTTGACAGACGGAGATCACAAGTAGGCAGAGAAGCAGGCAGAGAGAGGAGGCAGAGAGAGGAGGAAGCAGGCTCCCCGCTGAGCAGAGAGCCCGATGCGGGGCTCGATCCCAGGACCCTGGGATCATGACCTGAGCCGAAGGCAAAGGCTTTAACCCACTGAGCCACCCAGGCGTCCCTCCTTTTTCTTTTTATCCCCCAATAGATAGCATGGGGCTTGAAAGATAGCTGTTTCTAAATATTATTGTCTTTGAGTTAATAGAGATACAAAGAAAGTTGAGTATAGAATCCTTATAAGTTGATTGAGAAGAGCTTATTTCCTAGACTTGTATAAACTAGTGCGTTTACTGAAGAAGTGCACAAAAATTAAATTGAAAGAATGGATTATAGAGGGATTCTGTTATAAAAAATCATGACATGGTTCATTGAATGTTCAAACCACTCAATCATCTATTATACCCCTCACTACTGCTCTCATTGATGGATCAGAATTTCGAAGCTACATACTAGTGTATGTGTGTGTGTCTGTGCATGCATGTGTGTATATGCATATACCTTAAGTAGGACATTGTGTTTAATTTGGAACAGGTGACTTTATTCATCACTAATAATTATTTTGTCTTATGAGTTGAAAGGTAGGAGTCAATTTGAATGATTCTGCTCATGATTTTCCTGTGGATTACAATGCATTCAAAACTATTTTCCTTTTTTTGACTGATAAATTTTTAAAAATATGTTTGAGGGACAACTGCCTCTTCTGACTTTGGATATTAACTTTTCTCTTGTCTGGAAAGGTTTTCACTTGCATCTTTTAAGTCTGAATTTCTATCATAAACTCATGTTGGCAATATCACATTTTCTCTCTTGTGACTAATTTCAAGTTTTGGGTTGTTTTGTGATAATTGAACTTAAAAATGTAGGCCTCCCTGTAAATAAATGTATTTTAAAATATTTCAAATGTTTCAATGTAAAAAATTATGACACATTACCAATATTTTAAAATAATTTCTTCCTCTGTGAAACTAATCCATTAAAAGGGATCCAAAGGCTGGGTGTGTAAAAACAGAGAGGTAATGGGAATACAGAAACACCTTCAGATATTCTCTATTACTCAAATGGATTTTTCAGAAGAGGTAAAGATTGTGCAAAATTACAATGGAAGATTTAGGGTGCGACAGAGACAAATGCAGTAAGGTTATAATGGGTGGTTGGAAGACTGAGAGAAACATGACCATCAAATAAATTGCAATCTATGAGTCTAATTTGGTTCTAATTTGGTGCTGGACTTAAAAAAAAAATCTCCCTTATTTTTCCTTGCCAGCCATTATAATGACTTTCAATGGAGAGTCATAAAGCCATAGGCCCCTGCCTAAGTAACTTTTATAGTCAGTATTTTCCTTTCCATGCTCACTACAACTACCATTCTGTTATACCCCAAGATAAAATAATACTTGGAAAAGTAATTTCTTACTGGAAAAGTTTGAAAATTCCTTATCTGAAGTAAAGTAACACAATTATACTGGGAAAGATGTTGTTATTAAGGAAGGTCTCCAGATAGATTAGGAGATAAATGTATAATCTTCATCCTATATTATTTACATATTAGACCATGCCTCCCCTAAAAGGTATGTGCAGTGGGGTAGGAGGGGTTGAATCTGAGCTCAAACAAACTTGAAGATAGTAGTTTAAAGCATATTGAAAAGATTCAATGATAACAGGGTTTGCTAGGTCTAAATTACATAGGAAAGCAGCAAGAGAGGGGCAGGATGCTTCTAAGAGGCCAAAGAACAATTTGGCAAGTGGGAGGTATGCTTTCTCTGTGTGTGCTTTTTACCCTAGGGCATCTTTCCATGTACAGATTAAAAGTATGACACATCAGGTAAGTCTGGTAGAGTGCAAAACTGCAAAGATCACTTTCAAATGTATTACAGTATTATGGTTTACAGAAAAGAGCATAGGCTTTGAAGTAAGACCTAGTTTTGAAACTACATTTTTTGAGATGCTAATCTCATGTTACCTTGGAAAAATTATTTAACCTCTTTGAGCCTTATCTGTTATTTTATGAAACAGGGTAAAAAAATCACCTCATTTATAACAATTATACCCCATTCTCTTTTATCCTTTTATAAACAAGATTTTTAAAAATCATGTCCCTTAAGTCTCATGTGCTTTTCTGTATTTACGAATACTCTTCACTGTGCTTCCATCTGAAATATGATTTATCTTTCTGTTCACCCATGTTTTATTCTAGATGGTTTATTCCATGGTTAAACCCACCTATTAATTTCTTAATTTTAGTTGTGGTATATTTCTGTTCCGGAATTCTTATTTGATTCATTTTTATATATATTTCAACTCTTTAGAAAAATTCTCTAATTTTCCTTTATTATATTGACTATATTAATGCTAGTTACCTTAAAATCTTTGTTTGCTAAAGTCAATATGGGTTTTATCTTTTCCATTTGTATATAATTTTTTTCTTTGCATTTGGTCATTTTTGTCTTATTTCCTGAAATGAGTTATAATTTTCCATGAAATGCCTGCCACTAAATGAATTTAATTTTCTTTCAACATATATATAGTTCAAAATAGATCATTGTGATTTCTTCATATAAGGATATGACTCGAGGCTATGGATTTTTTATTGAGCTATAATTGACATATAGCATAGGTTTCAAGAGATGTAATGATTTGATATTTATATACAGTGTGAAATAGTCACCACAGTGTCTAGTTACCAGTCATTACCATACAAAGTTAAATTTTTTTCCCCTTAGGATGAGAACTTTTGGGATTTACTTTCCTTGTGACTTTCAAATGTGCACTATTATATTTTTCAATAGAGTCACCATGATGTACATTACTTCCCCATGACTTATAATTAGAAATTTGTACATCTTGACCTTCTTCACCCATTTTACCTGCCCAACAACTACCATCCTTATCCACCAACCCTCACTCCCTTCTCTGTATCTAAATTTTTTTTTTTTTTGACAGAGAGACATCACAAGCAGATGGAGAGGCAGGCAGAGAGAGAGAGGGAGAGAGGGAAGCAGGCTCCCTGCTGAGCAGAGAGCCCGATACAGGACTCGATCCCAGGACCCTGAGATCATGACCCGAGCTGAAGGCAGCGGCTTAACCCACTGAGCCACCCAGGCGCCCTGTATCTAAGTTTTGTTTTGTTTGTCCACTTGTTTTGGTTTTTAGATTCCACATACCAGTGAAATCCTATGGTATTTGTTTTTCTCTGAGTTATTTCACTTAGCAGTTCCCTCAAGGTCCATTCGTGTGGTTGCAAATGAAAATATTTCATGTCTTTATAGTTGAGTAGTATTCTATGTATGCACATGCATCTTTATCTTCAAAAATATTTCAGTTGATGTACAGTTAATATACAGTATTATATCAGTTTTTGGTGTATAACATAGTGATCTGACACATAAATACACTGCAAAATGCTCACCAGAAGTGTAGCTGACATCTGTCACCATGCAAATTTATTACAATGTTACTATATTCCCTCTGCTGTACTTTTAATCCCTGTGACTTATTTATTTAATAACTGTAAATTATACGTCTTAATCCCCTTCACCCATTTCACCCATCCCCCTACAACACTGCCTACTGGCAATCACAAGTTCTCTGTATTGGTGAGTCTATTTCTGTTATTTGTATGCTTGTTTTGTTTTTCAGATTCTTTCTCTTATTTGACTTACTTCATTTAGCATAGTACCTTCTAGGTCCATGCATGTTGTCATGATGTTAAGACTTCATCCTTTGTTATAGCTAATATGTCATTTGCTATAATATGTCATTTCATCTTCTTTATCCATTTACATATGAGTGGACATTTAGAACGCTTTCATATCTTAGCTATCTTAATAATACTGCTATAAACATAGGAGTGCATCTAACTTTCAAACTAGTGTTTTCATTTTTGTTGGGTAAATACCCAGCAATAGAATTACTGGATCATACGGTATTTATATTTTTAATATTTTGAGGAATCTTCATACTATTTTCCACAGTGACTGCACCAATTTTCATTCATGTCAACAGGACATCAGGGTTCCTATTTCTTGACATAGACACTTGTGTGTCTTATCTTTTTGATAGTGGTCATTCTGACTAGTGTGAGATAATATATTTTACAGTTTTTTTATTTTTATTTTTTTTTTTTACAGATTTTACTTATTTGAGAGAGTGAGAGAGAGAACAAGAACAGGGGGAAGGGCAGAGGAAGAGGGATAGGCAGACTCTGCTGAGCGGAGAGCCTGATACGGAGCTTGATCCCAGGATCACGGGATCATGACCTGAGCGAAAGGCAGATGATTAACTGACTGGGCCACATAAGCACCCCTCATTGTGGTTTTGATTTGCATTTCCCTGATGATTAGTGATGTTGAGCATCTTTTCATATGTATGTTAGCCATCTGTTTAACTTCTTTGGAAAATGTCTATTCAGGTCCTCTGTCCATTTTTTAACCAGATTATTTTTTGTTTGTTTGTTTTTTTGGTGTTGAATTGTGTGTGTTCTTTGTACATTCTAGCTATTAACTCACATCAGATATATCATTTGCAAATACCTCTTCCCATTCAGTAGGTTGCCTTTTATTTTGCTGATCACTTCCTTGGCTAGGAAAAGCTTTTTATTTCAATGTAGTTGTAGTTCCATTTCTCTATTTTTTAAAAAGATTTTATTTACTTATTTGTTTGTCAGAGAGAGAGAACACAAGCAGGAAGAGTGTCAGGCAGAAGCAGAGAGAGGAGTAGGCTCCCTTCTGAGCAAGGAGACTAATGTGGAACTCGATCTCAGGACCCTGGGATCCTGACCAGAGGAGAAGGCAGCAGCTTAACTGCTTAATCAACTGAACTATGCAGGCATCCCCTGTTTGTGTAATTTTGCTTTTATTGCTGTTCCTTGAAAAGCCAGGACCCTCCCCCCCACAAAATATTGCTATATAATGCCAAATAGCTTACTGCCTAAATTTTTTCTAGGAGTCTTATGGTTTCTGGTCTTAAAATTAGAATTTTCATCCATTTTAAGTTTATTTTTGTATGTATGTAAGAAAGTGGTCCAGCATCATTCTTTGGCATATAGCTGTCCAGTTTTCCTAACATCATTTATTGAAGAGAATTTCTTTTTCCCCATTGTATATTGTTGCTTCCTTGGTCATAGATTACTTGACCACTTAATAATGGTTTTATTTCGGGGTGCCTGGGTGGCTCAGTGGGTTAAGCCTCTGCCTTCGGCTCAGGTCATAATCCCAGGGTCCTGGGATCAAGCCCCACATCGAGCCCCACATTGGGCTCTCTGCTCAGTTGGGAGCCTGCTTCCCACTCTGCAACCCACTCTCTGCCTGCTTCTCTGCCTACTTGTGATCTCTGTCAAATAAATAAATAAAATATTTTTAAAAAAGAATGGTTTTATTTCTAGGCTTTCTTTTTTGTTCCATTGATTTCTGTGTTCATTTCTGTGTCAGTACCATGGGGTTTTTATTACTGTAGCTTGGTAGTATAATTTGAAATCTAGGATTGTGATACCTCCATCTTTGTTCTTTTTCAAGATTAATTTAGCTATTCATGAGTTCTTTGTGGTTCCATACACATATTAAGATGATTTGTTAAAGTTCTGTGAAAAATGTTGTTTATATTTTGATAGGGATTGCATTGAATTTGTAGGTTGCTTTGGGTTGTATGAGCATTATAGAGATATTAATTTTCATAATCCATATGAATGGTGTATCATTTTATTTATTTGTGTCATCTTGAATTTCTTTTCTTTATATCTTATAGTTTTCAAATTACAGGTCTTTCACATTAATTCAATTTATTCTTAGGTATTTTATTCTTTTCAATGCAATCATACAATGTATTATTTCCTTAATGTCTCTTTTTGCTACTTCATTATTAGTGTATAGAAATGCAACAGATTTATACATATTAATTTTGTGTTCCCGAAACTCTATTGAATTCATTTATTCTAATAGATTTTTTGTCAAGTCTGTATATGGTGACATCTTATCTGCAAATAGTGACAATTTTACTTTTTCTTTCCAACTTGGACATCTTTTATGTTTTGTTTAATTGCTAGGGCTAGGGCTTCCAGTAGTATGTTGAATAAAAGTGGCAGGAATGGGCCTTCTTCTCTTGTTCCTGATCTTAGAGGAAAAGTTTTTAACTTTTCACCATTGCATACGATGTTAGCTCTGTTTGTCATATGAGGGCTTTATTATGTTGAGAAATGTTCTCTCTCACTCTTCTTTCTCTTTCTAATTTGTTGAGAGTTTTTTTTTTTAATCATAAATGGATGTTGAATTTTGTCAAATGCTTTTTCAGCATCTATTGATACAATTATGTGATTTTTATACTTTATTTGGTTAATGTGGTGTATTATATTGACTTGTAGATATCAAATTTTCGTTGCATTCCTGGAATAAATCCCACTTGGTTCCACTTTTAATGTATTGTTGAATTTGGATTTTAATATTTTGTGGAATATTTTATATCTATGTTAATCAGGGATATTGTACTTTAATTTTCTTGTTTTTAAATGTCTTTGATGTTAGGTATCAGGGTAATGCTGGTCTCATAAAATGGATTCGGAAACATCATATTCCTCTTAAATTGTTTGGAATAGTTAAGAAGGATAGGTATTAACTCTCCTTTAAATGCTTAGTAGAATTCACGTGTGAATACATTTGGTCCTTGACTTTTCTTCTTTGTGTTTTGATAACTGACTCAATTTCATTCCTAGTTATCAGGAATTTAGAATTTCTAATTCTTCCTGATTCAGCCTTAGAAGATTGTAGTTTCTAGGAATTTATCTAGGTTGTCCAATTTGTTAGCATATCGTTTGTCTTAATAGTCTTTATAATCCTTTGTTTTTTTGAAAAAGATTTTACTTATTTGTCAGAGAAGGAGAGAGAGAGAGGGCATAAGCAGAGGGAGCAACAGGCAGAGGGAGAAAAAGGCTCCCCATGGAGCAAAGAGCCCAATGTAGGACTTGATCCCAGGACCCTGGAATCATGACCTGAGCCAAAGATGGACGCTTAACTGACTGAGCCATCTAGGTGTCCCTTTTATAATCCTCTGTATTCCTGTGGTGTGAGATGTAATTCCTCTCTTTTATTTCTGATTTTGAGTCCTCTTTTTTTCTTGATGAGTCTGTCAAATGGTTTATTAATTTTGTTTATTTTATAAAAGAAACAGCTTTTAGTTTCTTTTTTTTCTGTTTTCTTGTCTCTATTTCACTTATTTCTACTCTGATCTTTATTTTCTTCCTTCTATGAACTCTGTGTTTTGTTCTTTTTCTAGCTTATTCAAGTATGAAGTTAGGTTGTTTGAGATTATTGTTTGTTGAAGTAGGCCTGTCGCTATAAACTTCACTCTTGTAACAACCTTTGATGGATCCCAAAGATTTTGAATAATAGTGTTTCCATTTACATTTGTCTCCAGATGTTTTTTTTTCTTCATCCTTTCTGTGCTGACTCATTGGTTGTTTGGTAGCATTTGTTTAGAGTGCATGTATTTGTCGTTTTTTTCCCAGTTTTTTTTCCCTTGAAATTGATTTTTAGTTTCACATGTTTGTGGTTGGAAATGCTTGATATGATTTTAATCTTTTTTCAATTTATTGAGTCTTGTTTTGTGGCCTAACAAGTGATCTATGCTGGATAATGTTCCATGTGTACCTATAAAGAATATGTTTACTGCTGTCTTTTGATGAAATGTTCTGTACATATCTTTTTTTTTCTTTTAATGTAATCTACTTTAATGCCTGAGTGTGGAGAATGTCAAATATACAAGGTACTCCTACTTCCTTTGAAACAAAGTCCCAATAAACCCTAGCATGTTTGAATATCATTTATAAGTTAACAAAGCAACTTTTTAAATTATGTTCAGTTATATCTCTATTAAGTTCTTCTGATCTCATGTGTCATTCAGAGCCACTGGTTCTTTGCTGACTTTCTGTGTGGATAATCTATTCATTGATAAAAGTGGGGTGTTAAAATCCCCTACTGTCCTTGTATTGCTGTCAATTTCTCCCTTTAAGCTGTTCATATTTGCCTTATATATTTAGGTGCTCCTATATTGGGTTCATAGTTATTTATAGCAATTAAGTCCTCTTTTTGGCTTGATGCATTTATTGTTATATAATGATCTTCTTTGTCCGTCTTTTGTAGTCTATTATACTCTTTGAAGTCTATTTATCTGTTATAAGTATTGCTACCCTAGCTTTATTTTTTGCTTCCATTTGCATACAATATCTTTTTCTACCTTTTCACTTTTAGTCTGTGTTTTTAAGTTTGGAATGAGTTTCTTATAGGCAGCATACAGATTGGTCTTTGTTTTTTTTAAGCCTTACCTCACCCTACATTTTTTGAGGGAAGCATTTAGATGATTTTCATTTAAAATAATTATTGACATTCATGAACTTATTGTCATTTTGTTAATTGTTTTCTGGTTGTTTTGTAGTTCTCTGTTCCTTTTCCTCTCTTTGCTTATTTATGATTGATAACTTTATTTAATGTTGTGCTTTGATTTTTTATCTTTATTTTTTGTGCATCTATTATATCTTCCTTGCTGCTTTTAAGACTCTATCTTTATAATTAATATTTGATAATTTAATTGTTATGTGTTTTGGTATAGACCTTCTGAGGCTCATCTTATTTGAGCCTCTCTGCTTCCTAGACCTAGATTTCTGTTTTCTTCCTCAGGTTAAGGAAGCTTTCAATTGTTATTTCTTCACATATATTTTTTGTGCCTTTCCCTTTGTCTTTTCTTGGGTTCCCTATGATGTGATTGTTAGTGGGATTGATGTTGTCTGAGAGGTCCCTTAACCTATCCTCATTGTTTAAATACTTTTATCTTTTTGCCATTTACTTTCTATGAATGATTTCCATTCCCTGTATTCCTGATCAGTGATCTCTTCTCTGTCTTCTGATCTGCTGCTGATTTCCTCTAGTGTATTTTTCATTTCAGTTGTATTCTTCATCTCTGTTTGTTATTTAAAAAAAAATATTTTGTATCTGTTTGTGACTATGTTCATCCTTCTTTTCCTGAATTCAGGGGCATCTTTTTGACTATTACTTTGAAATCTTAATTATGTAGAATGCTTATTTCCATTTCATTTAGTTATTTTTCTGAGGTTTTGCCTTGTCCTTTAATTTGGAATGTATTCCTCTGTCTCTTTGTGTCTTACTCTCTTTGTTTGTTTTTGGTAGGTCAGCTACATCTCTTGGTGTTGAAAATAGTGGCCTTGTATAGGTGTTCTATAAGGCCTAGCACAATCCCCCTGATCACCAGAACTAGGCATTCCTGTGGGGGCTGCATATACTCTTGTCTTTTCACTGAGGTATGACTGTTTTTGAGAGGGATGACCACCAATGGCTGGCTGTGACTATTGTGGGTGTACTGTGGACAGTGTTGGCCCTGACACATATGACTGAAAGGCCTAGCTGTAGCAGGCATGCTGGTGGGTAGCATTAGCTCCTGGTGCAGTCGACTGAGAGGCCTGCTATGTATGTGATGGTGGATGGGCCTGCCTCACCTCCCTTCCTGAGGCAGGAATTATTTTGGTGAGGTTATAGTCCTGTTGGGTCGCCTACCACAGGTTCTGGGGCAAACATCACTTTGGAAGGATGCTGATGCTGACCACATATGCCTGTCTGGCATGGTGGAGTAGGATCCACTGTGAAGGGGTACCTGCCAGGGTGGGCAGTTTGGATGAGATGGGGCTGCAGGGGAATACTGGTTTGAGTTGAGCACTGCTATCCTGTTAAATGGAAAATGTCAGGACAGGTTCCCATTGGCATTGGGACAGCTAGACTGAAGGAGGGCCAGAAAAAAAATGGCACCTACAAACACTTCCATTCCCAGAGAACATTTCTATAGATCCTTGCACCTCAGGCACATACGCTAAAATTAGCCAATGTCTCCTTCATGTATATCCCATTTTCTTTTTAAACTGTTGTCTCTATGCTAGTTCTTAGAATGAGTTATAAAGCACACTGGCCCTGTAAGAATGGAATCTCAGTTTTCTGCAGCTTTCCTAGAGTTAAACCCAGCTGACTGTCAAAGCCACACATTTCTGTAGAACTACAATTGCAAATTCAACTGATGTTTGGACAAGGGGGTCTAGAAGTGTCCCTTGGGCAACAGTTGGTTAAATTGTTGTTTATACCTCTTTACTGGAGATACAAGGAAGCTGTAGTGAGGCCTGGAGACAACAAAGATGGTGTTGTACAGCCTTAGACCCTGATAGCATCTCTGTATTCTCTAACATATCTGAAGCCTGCCCATCAGAATGAAGCTCCAAAACAAGTAAATAGGCCTTTTTCACAAGGAGACTGCCTCTGCAGTGGCCTGGGGGTGATAGCTTGCCAAGAACTATCTCACCAATTGTTACAGATCTTTGTGACTCAGGAGTGAGCCCAAACCAGTCTACCAAAGAAGTACCTTGTGTGGTCTATGCATGTCCTCTGACTTTAGTGGGCAGCTGGAGAATACAGGGTCATGGGGAGTGGGGTCCACCTGCTTTAGCAGGACAGTGGAAGAGTGCAGGACCTGTACCCCTGCCAGGTTTAGTAGGGCAGCTGGGGAGTACAGGAGGAGGTATATCCCTCTGACTTGCAGGCACTGCATGCCTGCCTGCTTTAACAGAGCAACAGATTTCATGAACTGTATATCTGTTGGCACTAGCAAGTCAGACGGAGAGGGCAATAATGGCGCCTACCAGTCCTGCTGTCTGAGACTGAATTTCAAGAGGTTCTTACCTTTTCACCAGATAGTTTAAGATTAGCAAATGAATCTCCTTCAGAAAAAGCTTGGGCACTATTTAAAACTTCTGCTTTTGCCCGGGCCCTTTTTGCAAGTGGGTATCTCTCTTGTGAGCCTTTTCGGAGTGATATCTCAGTTCCCTATGGCCTTGGGGTTTCCTTATGTAAAGTCCATTGTTTTTTTCAAAGCCAAATGTTTTGAGGGCTCATCTTTCTGTTACAGGTCTCACAGATTGGATTCTGCTGTGGCACATAAACCTCTCACTCCTCAGGGAGAAGCTCTTGCTTTGTGAGATCCCTCCAGATTCAGGGTCACCATGCTGATGCTCAGGTTTTTGGCTAGATTGCATCTCTGCCTCTCCTACCCATCTTGATGTGGCCCTTTTATCCTTCAATGTGGAGGAGCTATTCAGCTTGTTTTCGGGTAGAATTTTCCTGTATATACCTATAGATTTGGTGTCTGCCTGACAGGAGGTAAGTTCAGGATCTTCCTGTGCTGTAATTTTGGAGTGCCCTCATAAAGCTGTGGGTTTTTTTTTTGTTTGTTTGTTTGTTTGTTTTTTATTTTTATTCAGAGGGCAGGGAACTTTAGAGTCCCTGGACTCTAATATTTGTCTCACCAATACTCTAAGAATGTCCAAATAACTCCTTGGCAGTATAGCCTCTTAGCAATTGCTTATTTTTCTTAGTTTCTTGGCCTTTCACTCCATTCATTTTTCTAAGAAAAATTGAATACTGATCAACAACCCTGCAGATGAGTGTCTTTGATATTCTCAAATTCTGATGTTTCCCTCTCTACTCTTGTGAGACTCCTATAAATAATAAGCCACTGTATCTAGTTAAGCCTCTATATCCAATGAAGATAAGCAAATGCTTCTAGCGGAAAAATGTTAACTGGTATATGTTCACTGTCATTTCATGTCCCTTCTTTCCTGGATCTTGGTTCTCTTTACTCTGTCTTGATTGTTCTTTGATGCTTTGATAAATTTGTTTCCTATATTTTATTTAGACTGTATAATTTGTATGTGTAAGAAGGTTGTTTGATAAAGGCTGTTTTTTTTTTCATAGCCAGTAGCAGAAATCTTTGTTATTAGATGTTCTAAAGTTCTACATATTATGCAATTAATTTATTTTATAAAGTCCTTAGTAGGTACTAGATTTATCCTCCCAAAGATGGTGGTCTTGAAAAAAAGTTTTCTGGATTGCCAACTATTTTCTCAATTGTTCATTAAGCCTTCCTTTTAGATGAAAAAATAATATTGGAAATGTCATTGATCATATTCCAAATCAAGAGGCACTTGCTGTATTTTTCATTTTAAATTATGTATGGAAAGTGCAGAAGGCTTAAATTATGTTAAAATTTGGAGGAGGTTATCTAGTGTCCTGAAAGTGTATCATGAATTTGAAAAAGTAAAATTCTTATCCGCTCTTTAAACTGGAATCGAATACATAAAATTTCTTTGGAATACTGAAATAAGAGTTAGTTGCAGTTACCTCTGGGAAGAGAGACCGAAGCACTGAGAGCCAATTGTGTAAAGGTATCTTATTTAAGGTGAGCATTTAACAACATGTAGCAATAGCTGACTATGGTACCTTAGCCAAATCTGAAGTATGTTTCCTTGGTTTCACAAAACAAGGGATCAATGAATAGACAGGCAAGAACCAATACATCAATACTCAGGAGACTGAGATTCTTTCCCCCACCTATTTTGCATCTCATCATGTGCAGGGTTAGTCTTTGTTATTACAAAGATGGCTACTCTACCGCTAAGGATTCAGTTTACATTCGAGGCAGCAAGAAAATGAGTAAAGTTGTAGGGCAAATTTGCCTGCTACTGGAGACTCTTCCCTTTTATCAGGAAAGTAATTTCATGGAAACCTGCCTACAAATTCTGCTTTGGTCTTATTTATGAAAGTTAAGATGCAAGACCACATTTAGCTACAAAAAGTCTGGGCAAGTATGCATTCTTAAAGCATATATGCTTTAAGAATATACTTAAGAATATATTTAAGAATACAAGCATATATATGTATTATATATATGAATATATATTCTAAATAAAAGTGTTAGTCTTCATAAGAAAAGCACGAGAGTGAATATTATGTAAACAACTAGCATTATCTGTCTACTTATCTTTCATGGTATGCACTTACATAATGTTTTATTTTTTAAAAATGTGCCACATCATTTAAAACCATTAAAATTACACATTTTAAGCATAGACCTAAGAACATGAAAAATTACTCTAGATATTCTATATGTGTGTATATATCTGTGTGTATTAAGGTTATAGTCTTATAAAAGAAAACTAAGTCCTATTTGATTTTGTACATAATCTGCCTTATTTTTCATCTTTAAAAAATAACAGATGTTTCTGTATATAACAAATAATATTTATAACTATATATTTTGAAAAGACCATGTCTAACTTATGTAACATTCAGTTAGAGTTAGGTAGGGTATATGACTAAATCCAGTAGTATGGATAGTGTTCTAAAAAGTTCTAAGTTCCTTATAGTCTCTTAAGTTTTGACATATAACAAGTTATTACGGTGATATATACCCAAATATATAAGAAGTACTTAAGTTTGGTAATATTGTTCCATTGGCCTTATAGCAGTCTCCTTTTTCCCTCTTCAAATTTCTACCCATTTATAAAAATTTTATAATAGCTGCCTAAGCTGACATTGACAGATGATTTTAAGGACAAGATAGAAAAGTGAATCCGGACAAGAATGTATATTTTATGTATTATGGCAGCTTCAAATAATAATGGAGAGAAAGAACATCTATGAGAACCCCATAGTTAACATCATACTTAATCATTAAAGATGAAATGTCCTCTCCCTAAAATCGGATACAAGACAAGAATGTTGGCTCTTATCACTTCTATTTAACATTGCACTGGAGGTTCTAACTAGGGTAATAAGGTAAAATGAAGGGGAAAAAAAATCCAGATTGGAAAGGAAGTAGAGCTGTGTTGATTAACAGATAATATAACTGTCAATGTAGAACATGTTTTCTATCTAGAAAACCTAAAGAAATCAGCCCCCCCCAAAAACCCCAACACTTCTAGAAATAAGAAATAGGAATAGCACGATAGATAGCACAATCTAAGATTAAATAAAAGAATCAATTGAATTTCTAGCAAAAAACAGTCAAAATGAAAGGAGGAAAATGATGAACATTTGGTGAGGGGGAAGAGAGGCAAAAGACAAAACAGACTTTTAATTACAGGGAACAAACTGAGGGTTCCTGGAGGGGCAGTAAGCTGAGATATGGGTTAAGTAGGTGATGAGTATTAAGTAAGGCACTTGTGATGAGCACTGTGAATTGTATATAAATAATGAATTCTACTCCTGAATGAATGTTCTACTCCTGAAACTAATACTATGATGTATGTTAACTAACTGGAATTTAAATAAAAACTTGAAAAAGAAAAAAAAATGGATGAAAGGTCTAAATGTGAGGACTGATACCATAAACATCCTCAAAAAGAACAGAGGCAGTTACTTCTTTGACATCAGCCATACTAAATTCTTCATAGTAAATCCTTCCTAACATTTACCATAGTAAATTCTTCCTAGTAAATTTTTCCTAGTAAATAAGTCTCCAGAGGAAAGGGAAAAAAAAATAAACTATGGGGACTACATCAAAATAAAAAGCTTCTGGTTAGTGAAAGAGACAATAAAACTAAAACACAACTTACTGAGTAAGAGAAGATACTTGCAAATGACATATCAAATAAAGAGCAGCATCCAAAATATATAAAGAACATAAATGATGCAACACCAAAAAAACAAATACTTCAATTTAAAAATGGGCCAAAGACAGGAGCAAACATTTTTACAAAGAAGATATACAGATGGTCAACAGACACATGAAAAGGCTCTCCACGTCATGAATCAGCAGCGAAATGCAAATCAAAACCACAAGGAGCTATTATCTCATACCTGACAGGATAGCTAAAAAACAAAACAAAACAAAACAAAACAAAAAAACCAACAACAACAACAAAAAAAAACCACACACAAACAGCAAGTGTTGGTGAAGATGTGCAAAAAAAAGATTAGTTATATACTATTAGTGGGAATGCAAACTGGTACTGCCACTGTGGAAAACAGCGTAGGGTTTTCTTAACAAATTAAAAATAGAAATACCAGAGGATTCAGTAATTCTATTACTGGATATTTACCCAAAGAAAAAAAAACAATAAAAAAAACCTAATTCAGAAAAGATATATGCACCCCTCCAATGGCAGCACTATTTACAATAGCCAAGATATGAAAGAAACCCAAGAGTCCCTCAATATGTAAATGGATAAAGTTGTGGTGTGTATGTGTATGTGTATGTGGGTACTCAGCCATAAAAAAGGAAGAGCTCATGCTATTTGCAACAACATGGACCTAGAGGGTATACCACTAAGTGAAATAAGTCAGAAAATGGAAAATACCATATGGTTTCATTCATGTGTGAATAAAAAACAAAACAGAGTTAAAAAGAGACACAGAAAAAAACCAGACTCTTAAATACAGAGAAAAAACTGGTTGTTGCCAGAGCGGAGGTCGGTGGGAGGATGGATGAAATAAAGGGGATTAAAGGTGTACTTATCTTGATAGACACTGAGAAATGTATTCAATTGTGGAATTATTATTTTTACATTTGAAACTAATAAAACACTATATTAAGTATACTTGATTAAAGAGAAAAAAGTACATCCTTACATGTTCTGGAAGAAAAAAAGAATCATTTAAGAAATTGACAACTGGTCCTATAATTAATTGGAAAATGTAAATCACCCTCAGTAACCACAGCAATATTAAAAAAGAAGAGCAAAGTTGGACTCACACTTCTCTTTCCTCCATTTCACAGCTACAAAGTTGCAGTAAGCAAGACTGTATGATATTGGCATAAGTGTAGTTATGTCAAACTTTGGAATATAATTGAAAGTCCAGAAATAAACCCTTACATTTATGGCCAACTGGATTTTAATGAGTATATCAAGTCAATTCACTGGGGGAAGAATAATAATGTGAACAAATAGGGCTAATAGAATAGAATACCCACATACATAAAATGAACTGCGACTCTTACTTCACACCGTGCATAAAAATTTATTCAAGGTGAAACATAGATCTAAATTTCAGAGCTAAAATTATTTAACTTTTTTTTTAATTTTTATTTTTTATAAACATATATTTTTATCCCCAGGGGTACAGGTCTGTGAATCACCAGGTTTACACACTTCACAGCACTCACCAAAGCACATACCCTCCCCAATGTCCATAACCCACCCCCTTCTCCCAAACCCCCTTCCCCCAGCAACCCTCAGTTTGTTTTGTGAGATTAAGAGTCACTTATGGTTTGTCTCCCTCCCAATCCCATCTTGTTTCATTGATTCTTCTCCTACCCACTTAAGCCCCCATGTTGCATCACCACTTCCTCATATCAGGGAGATCATATGATAGTTGTCTTTCTCTGCTTGACTTATTTTGCTAAGCATGATACGCTCTAGTCCCATCCATGTTGTCGCAAATGGCAAGATTTCATTTCTTTTGATGGCTGCATAGTATTCCATTGTGTATATATACCACATCTTCTTGATCCATTCATCTGTTGATGGACATCTAGGTTCTTTCCATAGTTTGGCTATTGTGGACATTGCTGCTATAAACATTCGGGTGCACGTGCCCCTTTGGATCACTACGTTTGTATCTTTAGGGTAAATACCCAATAGTGCAATTGCTGGGTCATAGGGCAGTTCTATTTTCAACATTTTGAGGAACCTCCATGCTGTTTTAGAAGAAAACATAAGGGAAAACTGTTGTGACCTTCAGTTAGACTAAGTTCTTGGTTATGATACCAAAATCATGATCCTTATAAGGAAAATTTTCATAAATTGGACTTAATAATATTCTAAATTTTTATATTTCAAAACAGACTACTGAGAAAATTAAAAGACAAGCTACAGGCTACAAAAAATATCTTCAAATCCTGTGTATTATAAAGGACTTAAGTCCAGATATCTTGTCTTGTGACTCAGTAATTAGACCAATAAGACATTTTAAAATGGGCAAAAAAATAGTATTGTATAGACATTTCACCAAAGATATAGGAGTAGCTAATAGGCAAATGTAAAGGTGATTATCGTCATTACTTTTTAGGGAAACAAAAATGAAAACCACAGTGAAATACAACTTCATGCCTCCTGGAATACATATAGGGCCAAAGATGTACTCATTGACTGGGTATATGAAAACTGGAACCCTTGAGCATTGATGGTTTCTACTTTTTGGAAAGCAATGGGTTTCTTTAAAAAAAAATTACACATGAATATACTATACATCCCAGCAATTGGACCCCTAAGAATCCATCGAAGAAAAATGAAAACATAGGACTGTAAAAAGACATGTAAGTAAAAACTAGAAATAATCCAACTATGCATCAACTCTTGAGTGGGAAAAGAAAATGTACTATATTCATGTAATGAAGTATTACACAGCAATCAAAAGTAAACTACTGATACATGCTACAACACATCACAGTAAGTGAACAAAGACAGAAGTACAACATTGCATATAGTATGATTCCATTTGAAGAAAATGTTTAGAAAATAAAATTTATAGAGACAAAATTAATGGTAACCTAGGACTGGGCGTGGAAGTAAAGATTAAGTAAGATTGGAACGAGAAAAACTTTTGGAGTAGTGGAAATTTCTATTTGTTGGGTAGTTTCTATTTGTTGGATGGTTATACATCACTGTTAATTTACTAAAATCGTTAAATCATATCAGTTGACTGGTGAATTTTGTAGTACGTAAGCACACTTCCTTTAAGCTATTAAAACAGTGGGGACCGTTTTTGGAAGCAGTATTTTGAGTGGCCAGGGATTTTTCTGTGGCCTTAAGTTTACTAGTTTGCATAGCTTTAAACAAAGGCCAAAGCACTTGACAGTTTCCTAACAGAAGCTTGAATGTTTTAGTTAGTTCATATTTATATAGAATTTATATGCCTGAAAGGCAAGTCCTATTAAAGAATGATAATCATAGTCTGTATTATATCCTCAATCACTTTGGAATATAAATTTTTTTATCTATTTAATGTTCTTTCTGTAAACCCTTGTCTGGACAGTTCTCACAACTGGAACTAATGAATAGAGTTACATGTCATTCTTGCTCCTTTAAGAGATACTACCTTCTCTGAGGAAGAACAAATTGCATTACAAATGTCCTAATTAATTCTTAAAACAGGCTTGTTCAGAGAAAAATAAAGTATGTCCTTAAAAACAAATGCATAATTATTTTACAATATTGCCCGCTTCTTAGATTTCAGGAGTTAATACTGATATCAACATAGAAATGACAAGGTGTTACACAACAATTTTAATTTGGCAAGTGTTATATTTGTACATCATTTGAAATGACATATTTACTCTTCATAAAATATGTAAATTTAACCAAGAAGTGAAAAAAGACTCTAAATATGCAGGTAAAATGTACTCTACTTCAAGAAAAGCTATAATTAGAAATGTATTGTGTGGGGTGCCTGGGTAGCTCAGTTAGTTAAGAGGCCAACTCTTGATTTGGGTACAGATCATGATCTCAGGGTCTTGAGATCAAGTCCCACATCAGGCTCCATGCTCATCAAGGAGTCTGCTTCAGATTATTTCTCTCCCTCTTCCTTTTCCCCTCCCCCTTCTCAGTCTCTCTCTCTCTAAAATAAACAAATCTTTAAAAAAAAAAGAGAGAAATGCATTATGCTTAATATGAGTGACCAGTCTTTCTTGAAGAAAAATAAGTAGCCTACTTTTTCTTTTCCAAAATTTTTTCATTCACTATGATTTTTTTCTATACTTATAAATAGATGATCTTAAAATATCAATTTCAGAAGGGAAAAATGAATATGTTGAATAGAAAAACCCAGATTGAATAGAATCCTCTATCTCATTCTTGGCTATCTGGATACTCTCCTACAAACAGATTTTCCTGTCATTTTATAAACGTTTTAAATGGTTAAAATTAGAATTTGGCTTTAAGGTTTAAATCATCCTTAAGGATAGATCCTCATTACATACCATTTTTAGTTTTTAGAGTTTTACTTTTAATTGGACTTATGGGGTAAGGAAATACTACTCTAATTTAAATGTATAATCATCCCAATATTTTTTATTTGACTCACACAAGATTTGTTACAGATAAAGAAACAGATGGTAAGTATAAAAGATGTAGTCATGCAACAAACATTCATTTAGTGCCTACTGTGTATTAGATAAAAAATGGTAAAGAAGAAAGGGATTTTAAAAAAAATTATTCTTTGGATATAGTTGACAAACAATGTTACATTAGTTTCAAGAGTACAACATAGTGATTCAACAAGTTTATACATAATGCTGTCCTCACAAGTGTAGCTACCATCTGTCACCATGCAATGCTATGAAAATATCATTGACTATATTCCTTATGCTGTACCTCTTATTCAGTGACTTATTCACTCTGTAACTGGAAGCCTGTATCTCCCACTTCCCTTACCCTTTTTGTCCATCCCTCTACCCCCTTCCCCCCTGGCAACCACCAGTTTGTTCTTTGTATTATAGGTCTATTTCTGCTTTTTGTTTATATATTTATTTTTAGATTCAACATATAAGTGGAAATCATATGGTATCTGTCTTTCTCTGACTGACTTACTTTACTTAGCATAATACCCTCTAGGTCCATCCATATTGTTACACATGGCAAGCTCTCATTCTTTTATATGGCTGCTTAATATTCCATTCTATATGTAAGAATGGAATGATAAAGAAATCCATTTATTTACCCGTTTCTTTATCCATGTAGGTTGCTTCCATAAATAGTGCTACTATAGACAAAGGGGTGCCTCTTTCTGAATTAATATTTTCAACTTCTTTGGGTAGATACCCAGTAGAGGAATTACTGTATCCTGTGGTATTTCTATCTTAATTTTAAGGGTTTTTTAAAAATTTAATTAATTCTCTACCCAACATGGGGTTCAAACTCACAACCCAAAGATCAAGGGTCACACACTCTACCTACTGAACCAGGCAGATGTGCCACTACTTTAAATTTAGGGATAAATTTTCATACTGTTTCCCATAATGGTTGTACCAATTTACATTATGACAAACAGTGCACAAGCATTCCTTTTTAATAAGTAAAAAATTTCATTGGTGGGAAAATGTCACTATTTTAAATATGGTGGAATAAAACTATCTTTCAAAAGTAGTAATTTTTGAGCATAGAAATTGGAGAGCATTTATGTAGTTATTTAGAGGAAGAGCATTCCAGTACACTAAAAAACAAGTGCAAAGTCTGATCGGGAGAAGAGTAGATGAATGTCAATCATACTCACCCTGCCACCACCAAGATATGAGGGGAAAATACTTCTTTGGTTATATACAGTGCTTTTACATGAACCTTATAATCCTGTGAAGACCACAATGTTTAAAAATTCTCCCAGTCTTTTGTATCCTCGAAAATGGCTTAATGCAAAGAAACATTCTTCCCCCTTTGTCTTAGATAAAAACTCATAGATGTCCTGCCCTGTTTACCTATAAGGCCAGACACAGAGCCCCTAGAATTCTCATTCTTTACCTCATAAATCATTAATTGAACTCTTGTTTCCCATGGTCAGTTGGAACATTTGGGTTCTTGTCTCAGAAAAACTCAGGTTGTCAAAAAGAATTTACTGTTCTTTCTAGCCAACACCTAAAGAAGGCCACTGACCCACTTCTTTTAGAACATTTACTAAAATGGCTTGTAATTATGAATCCTTCTTTTGTTGCTTTTTTTTGAAAATTTTTTAAGATTTTATTTTTTTATTTGACAGAGAGAGATCACAAGTAGACAGAGAGGCAGGTAGTGGCCGGGGGGTGGGTGGGGGTGGGGAACAGGCTCCCTGCTGAGCAGAGAGCCCAATGCAGTGCTCAATCCCAGGACCCTGAGGTCATGACTTGAGCTGAAGGCGGAGACTTAACTGACTGAGCCACCCAGGCGCCCTGCTTTTTTTGAAAATTTTAAGGAATAGTTGACAAAAACGTTACTTTCATTTCGGGTGTAAAACACAGTGATTCAACTTCTCTATATGTTATGCTATGCTCATCAGAAGTCTAGTACCATCTGTCATCATACAATGTTATTACAGTGTTATTGACTGTATTCACTGTGCTGTGTTTTTTATTCCAGTGACTTATTCATTCTATAAATGTTCAGGTCTCTGCCCATTTTTAATCAGATTTTTTTTTCTTCTCAAGTTATATAAGTGATTTATATATTTTGGATATTAACTCCTTATCAGACATATCATTTGCAAATATCTCCTCCCATTCAGTAGGTTGTCTTTTTGTTTTGTTGATGGTTGCTTCCTTATAAAAAAGCTTTTTATTTTGACATAGTCCCAGTACTTTATTTTTGTTTTTGTTTCTCTTGCCGTTTTTGTTTCTGTGATACCTCCAGCTTCATTCTTCTTTTTGGAGATTGCTTTGTCTGTTTGGAGTCATTCCATACAACTTGTAGTGTTTTTTTTTTTAAGTTTTGTAAAAAATGCTATTGGTATTTTGATAGGTATTGCAATGAATCTAGATTGCTTCGGGTACTAAGAACATTTTAACAATACTACTTCTTAAAATCCATGAGCATGGAATCTCTCTCCATTTGTGTGTCTTCATTTTTTTGGTCAATATGTTATAGCTTTCAGAGAACAGGTCTTTAACCCCCCTTGGTTAAGTTTATTCCTAGGTATTTTATTATCTTTGATGCAATTGTAGATGGAACAGGTTTCTTAATCTTTCTTTTATTTCATTATTAACATATAGAAATGCTACTGATTTCTGGGTATAAATTTTGTATCCTGTACCTTTACTGAATTCATTTATTAGTTGTAATAGTTTTGTGTAGAGTACTTAAGGTTTTCTATGTATAATATCATGTCATCTGCATATATTGACAGATTTCTTTTTTACCAATGTGGATGTCTCTTATTTCTTTTCATTTGTTTGCTTAATTGCTATGGCTAGGACTTCTAGTACTGTGTTGAATAAAATTGGTGAGAGTGGACATCCCTGTCTTGTTCCTGATCACAGGGGGAAAAGTTCTGAGTTTTTCACAGTTGAATATGATGTTAGCTGGGAGTTTTTCATTTATTGCCTTTTATTATGTTGTGTTATGGTCCCTCTAAACCTACCTTGTTGACACTTTTATCATAAAGAGATGTTGAATTTTGTTAAATGGTTTTTCTGCATCTATTAAGAGGATAATATTATTTTTATCCTTTTTTTGTTGTTGCAGCATGTATTTCATTCATTGATTTGTTAATATTGAACCATCCTTGCATACACAGAATAAATCTGCTTGATTGTGGTGAACGATCCTCTTCATATATTGTTAGATGTGGTTTGCTAATATTTTTTAAAGTATCTTTGTATCTGTGTTCATCAGGGATACTTGCTTTGGTGTGTGTGTGTGTGTGTGTGTGTGTGTGGTTGTCTGGTTTTAGTATCAGGGTAATGCTGGCCTCATAAAATGTACACGGAAAGTTTCCTTCCTTTTCTATTTTTTAAAATGGTTTGAGGAGAATAAACATTAATTATTCTTAAAATGTTTGGTAGAATTCATCTGTGAATCTAGTTGGTTATGGACTTTAAAATTTTTTTTGATAACATTTTGGTTACTGACTTGGTTTCATTATTAGTCATTGGTTTGCTCAAATTTGCTAATTTATTGTGATTCAGTTTTTTAATATTGTAGGTTTCTAGGAATTTATCTATTTCTTCTAGATTGTCTATTTTGTTGGCATATCATTTTTCATAGCACTCTTTTAAAATCCTGTTTCTGTGGTGTCTCTTGTTACTTGTCTTTTGTTTCTGATTTTAATATTTCAATCCTTTCTCTTTTTTCTTGATGAGTCTGGCTAAAAGTTTGTCAATTTTGTTTTATCTCTTCCAAAAACTAGCTCTTGGGTTCATTTTTCCTATTGTTTTTTCAGTCTCTTTGTCACTTATTTCCCTTCTGATCTTTATTATGTCCTTTCTTCTACCCACTGTGGACTTTGTTCCTCTTTTTCTGGTTCTATTAAGTGTGAGGTTAGATTGAGTTTTTTTCTTGTTTCTTGTTTCTTAAGGTAGACCGGTGTTTCTATATATTTTCTTCTTAAAACTTCTTTTACTGAACCCCTAAATTTCGAACCATTGTGTTTTCAATTTAATTTTTCTCCATGCATTTTTTAAAATTTCCTCTTTGATTTCTTGTTGAATCATGCATTCTTCAGTGACATTTTATTTAGTCTCTATGTATTTGTGTTCTTTCCAGATTTTCTCTTGTGATTAATTTCTAGTTCCAGACCATTGTGATCATAAAAGATACATGATATAATTTCATTCTTTACTGAATTTACTGAGACTAGTTTTTTAGCCTAACATGGAATTTGTTCTGGATAATGTGCCATGTTCAGTTGAAAGGAATGTGTAATCCACTGTTAGCTGATGGAATGTTCTAAGTGTATGTTAGTTTCATCGGGTCCAACATGTCATTCAAGAGCCACTGTTTCCTTGCTGCTTTTCTATTTTAATGATTATATTGATGTAAGTGTTGTGTTAAGTTCCCCCACTATTATTGTATTGCTGTCAATTTCTTGTATTATATTGGTTAATTTTGTTTAAGTGTTCCCATGTTTGGTGTATATTTACAATTGTTATATCGTCTTGTTGGATTGATCCTTTTATCATTATGTAATACCTTGTTTACCTCTTGTTGTAGGTTTTAATTAACTGTCTTTTTTGACTCAGTATTGCTACCCTGGGTTTTTCTTTTTTTGTTGTCTTTGTTATCCATTGCATGGCAAATATTTTACCATCCCTTTCACTTTCATTTTGTATGTGTCTTTGGTTGGGAGGTGAGTCTTCTGTAGGCATTATATGGATGGTTCTCTTTTTTAAATGATTTCACCACTTTATGTCTTTTGAAGGGATCATTTAGACTATTCACATTTAAAGTAAATATTGATATATATGTACCTTTGTCATTTCATTGTTTTCTGAGTTTTTTTGTAGTTCTCTGTTACTTCTTTTACTCTCTTTCTTTCTGATGAGTTTCTGTAGTGTTATGCTAGAATTCCTTTCTTTATATGTATCTGTTATACATTTCAGATTTGTGGGTTAACAAGACTTTCACATAAAAAATCCTAAGTATATAGCAGTCCCTATGAAGTTGATGGTAATGTAAATTCCAACATATTTTTTAAAAACTTCTTTTTTACTCCCTTCTCCGTGTTTATTGTGTAAACATTTTATTCATAGTGTTTTGATGTCTAATTATGGCCATTGTTTTTTACTTAAATGTTATGACCCAATAACATTTCTTTTAAGAACTGGTTCAGTGGTGATAAATTTTTTAACTTATGTTTATCTGGGAAACTCTTTGTTTCCTTCAATAATGAATAATAATTCAATAATGAATAATAATTCAATAATCAATAATGAAAAATAATTTTTTTTCTTTCTTGATTCTATTTTTAATTTTTTAAAAGTTTTTATTTAAATTTCAGTTAGTCAACATACAGTACAATATTAGTTTCAATACAATGATTCAACACTGCCCTACATGATCTGGTGCTCACCACAAAAAGTATGCTCCTTAAGCACCATTACCTATTTAACCCATCCCCAAATCCAGCTCCCTTCTTGTAACAATCACTTTGTTCTTTATAGCTAAGAGTCTGTTTCGTGGTTTGCCTCCCTCTCTTTTTTATCTGCTCATTTGCTTTGTATCTTAAATTAGACATGAGTGAAATCATATGATATTTCTCTTTCTCCGACTGACATATTTCACTTAACAAAATACTCTCTAGCTCCATCCATGTTGAAAATGGCAAGAACTCATTCTTTCTTATCAATGAGTATTATACCACTGTATATATACCACTTCTTCTTTATCAGTCTTTACTCATCAGTAAATGAATATTGGATTGTTTTCATAATTTGGCAATTATAGATAATGCTGCTATAAATACCGAGACGAATGTATCCCTTTGAACTTATATTTTTGCATTCTTTGAATAAATACCCGATAGTGCTATTGCTGGATTGCCAAGTAGTTTTATTTTTAATTTTTGAGGAAACTCCATATTGTTTTCAACAGTGACTGTTATCAATTTGCATTCCCACCAGTAGTGCAAGAGGCTTCTCCCTTCTCCACATTCTCACCAATGCCTGTTATTTCTTGCATTGTTGATTTTATCCATTTTGAACAGGTGTAAGGTGGTGTCTCACTATAGTTTTTCCATTCCCTGATGATCACTGATGTTGAGCATTTTTGATGTGTCTGTTGTGCATCTGTACATCTTCTGTGGAAAAAGGTCTACTCATGTCTTCTGCCCATTTTTAAGTTGGATTGTTTTGGGATGTCGAGTAGTATAAGTTCTTTATATATTTTGGATACTAACCCTTTATTGGACATATAATTTGCAAATATCTTCTCCTACTCCGTAGGTTGCTTTTTAGTTTTTTTCCTTCACTGTGCAGAAGACTTTTATTTGATGTAGTCCTAATAGTTCATTTTTGCTTTATTTCTTTTGCCTGAAGAGACCTATCAAGAAAAAAGTTGTTATGGATGATGTCAGAGAAATTAATGTCTATGCTTTCTTCAAGGACTTTAAAGGATTGGGGTCACACATTAAGGTCTTTCATTCATTTTGAATTTAGTTTTGTGTATGGTGCAAGAAGGTAGTCTAGAGAATGGTGCACTTTCATTCTTTTGCATGTTTCTTTCTAGATTTCCCAACATTATTTGTTGAAGAGACTGTCTTTTCTCCATTGGATATTCTGTCCCACTTTGTTGACCATATACTTGTGGGTCCATGATGATTAGTTGACTGTATACTTGTGGGTCTTTTCTAGGTTTTCTATCCTCTTCCATTGATCTATGTGTCTATTTTGTGTTACTACCATACTGTCTTGATCACTACTGCTTTGTAATAGAGCTTGAAGTCTGTAATTGTGATGTCCCAGCTTTGCTTTTCTTTTTCAAGAGTGTTTTGGCTCCATACAAATTTTAGGATTGTTTGTTACAGCTCTGTACATCATACAGGCCATATATGAAAAAGCTGCAGATAATATCATACTTAAATGGTGGAAAACTAAAAGCATTTTCTCTACAGCCAGGAACAAGTCAGGGATGTCCAGTCTCACCACTGTTGTTTAACATAATACTTGAAGTCTTAGCCTCAGCTATCAAACAAAAAGAAATAAAAGCCATGCAAATCAGCAAGGAAGAAGTCAAATTTTCCTCATAGGCAACATGATACGCTATGTAGAAAATGCAAAAGACGCCACTAAAAGTGCCAGAACTGATGAACAAATACAGTAAAGTTACAGGATACAAAATCAATGTACAGAAATCTGTTGCATTTTTGTGAAACATTTTTTTGGCTCATGACCTGAGCCAAAATCGAGTCAGACACCTAACTGACTGAGCCACTCAGGTGTCTATCTTGCATTTCTGTACACCAGTAATGAAACAGCAGAAAGAGAAATCAAGGAATCAATCCCATTTATGATTCCACCAAAAACTATAAGATACCAAGAAATAAACCTAACCAAAGAGGTAAAAGATCTGTACTCCACAAAGTATAGAACACTTCCAAAAAATATCGAAGAGGACACAAAGAAATAGAAAAGCATTTTTCCATTCTTCCAATTTCTTCCAATCTGGAATTAGAAGAGCAAACATTGTTAAAATGTCTATACTACCCAAAACAATCTATGCATTTAATGCAATACCTGTCAAAATACCACCAACATTTTTCGCAGGTCTTTCATCCATTTTGAATTATTTTTTGTGTATGGTGTAAGAAATTGTCCAGTTTTCCATCACTATTTTTTGAAAAGACTGTCTTTCTCCCATTGTATATTCTTTCTTTTTTTATCAGAAACTAATTGAGCATATAGTTGTGGGTTCATTTCTGGATTTTCTATTCTGTTCCATTTTTGTTCTTGTTTTTCAAGACCGTTTTAGGTATTCTTGTTCTATTTAGTTCCATGCAAATTTTAGGATTATTTGTTGCAGTTCTGTGAAAGATGTTGTTTGCATTTTGATAGAGATTACATTAAATTTGTGCATTGCTTTGTATAGTATAGACATTTTAATAATATTTGTTCTTTCAATCCATGAGCATAGAGTATCTTCCCATATGGTTGTGTCATCTTCAGTATCCTTCAGCAATGCCTTATAGTTTTCAGAGTACTGTTCTTTCACCTCCTTGGTTAAGTTTACTTTTAAATATTTAAATTAAAATATTAATAAAAATTAAGCTTATTACTTAAGTTTATTTTAAAATATTTTATTCTTTTGAGGGCAATTGCTTATGGGATTATTTTCTTAATCTCTCTTGCTGCTACTTCATACAGAAATGGAACAGATTTCTGTATGGTAATTTTGTATCCTGAAACCTTATTGAATTCATTTTTAACTTCCAGTGGTTTCTTGGTGGAGTCCTCAAGATTTTCTGTATATAGCATTGTATTATATGTGGATAGTCAAAATTGTACTTCTTCCTTACTAATATGGATGCCTCTTATTTCTTTGTCTTGTCTGATTGCTGGGGCTAAGTCTTCCAGTTCTATGTTTAATAAAAGCAATGAGAGTGTACATCCTTATTAATGATCTCAGAAGAAAAGCTCTCAGTTTTTCACCAATAAGTATGATATTAACTATGGGTTTTTCACATATGGAGTTTATTATGTTGAGGTATGTTCCCTCTAAACCTACTTTGTTGAGAATTTTTATCATGACTAGATGTTGTACTTTGTCAAATGTTTTTTTACATCTAGTGAGATGATAAAATAGTTTTTATCCTTTGTCTTGTTAATGTTATGTATCATATTGATTGACTGGTAAATATTGAACCATCTTTGTATCCCAGAGATAAATCCCACTTAATCATAGTGAATCATTTTTTTAATGTATTGTTGCATTTGGTTTGTAAATATTTTGTTTGAGGATTTTTGCATCTATATTTGTCAGAGATACTGGCCTGTAGTTTTTTTTTTTTTTTTTTTTTTTATCTGGTTTTGGTACCAGGACAATGTTGGCTTCATAGAATGAATTTGGAAACTTTTTTTTCTGTTCTATTTTTTGTTCTTTCTCTTGGAGCACATTCTATTTCCCCAATTTTGCTTGACTTTCTGTGTTTGTTTCTATGCATTCAGCAGAACAGCTATGTCTGCCAAATTTAAAGTAATGGTTTTGTATATGGTCATCCCCTATGTACAAGGTGTGTGCTTGGTGATTTTTGATGACTGGCTGTGGCTGTGGCTGGTGTGAGCTGGGAGTCCCAGGACCCTCCATGAAGCATATGTTCTGGCAAGACAGCTTAAGTCTGGAGTGGGTGCAGGTCTGTTTGGTCCTTGGACCCTACATGCAGAGTGTACATGGACAGCATAGCTGAAGCTCAAATGAATGTTTCTGGGGTATCCTGGGGCTTTCTGCACAGAAGGTGCCTAGCATTATGTCTGGAGCTGAGGTGGGGTATGGGCCAGGAGGTCAGGGCTTTCTGTGTAGCAGGTACCCTGGATAGACAGATGAAATGGAATTGGGTGCAGGCTGGATACAGGCTGAATTAGGTACAGGCAGCCTAGTGTTCTGTGTGCTGAGGGCACCCTGGTAAGAAAGCTGAAGCTGAAGTGGTTGCAGTCTGGGGGCTCCTGGGCTCTCTGGGAAGAGTGTGCCCTAGAGGGCCAGATGGAGCCAAGGTGGGTTACAGGCTAGGGGATCCTGGGGTGCTCAGCACAGGGAGCACTCTGGCAGGACAGCTAAACCCCAAGTGGTATCGGTCCTGTGTGGTGTGGTCCGCCAACGCTCGCCCGCGAGGAAGGAAGACCACCGACACAGGATTCTTCTCTATCACGCTTTATTGAAGTGCACTTGGTTGAGGTTTGTAGGGTGATGGAAGCAGGAAGCGCCTGGGTAGAGCCAGGGCTGCACATATATACAGGCTAGCTGGGGCGTGTCTCATTCTGGGGTACGTGGCTCACTATGATAGGTCAGCCTTGTTGCTGGGCAGAATAAGCTTAAGGCCACGCGTCCAACCACTTGTTTACGAGGCTCTCTGGCGCCATCTTGTAATGGCGGCAACGGGTTGCCACATCTCCCCCTTTTTCTTTTATTTTGCAGTCATGGCTAAAATCAGAGGAGTGTCCCCTAGTAAACATGTCCTCCTTTGCCTAGGGACGGGAGAGAAACGGAGGTACCCGTATGCAGACACTCATGACTTTCAGGGTGGCTCACCCTGTGCACTCCTAGGTGCAAACCACCCGCGGAAAATGCAAGGTTGTCTCTATTCGGGTGCAATGGGCTACTCAAAGCCCTCCGAGTGCAAGAGCACAACCTATGTTTCATTTAACATGCTGAGCCAAGCTTGGGGAGATGTTCCAGCCCCTATAGCGGCAAAGGCACGCGCTATGGCCACCTTCTCTCTTCTGCGAGCCCTCATTACCCTCAGAATTAAGAACAAAGCCACCAGTAGTCCTGCAAACATTAGCATGCCCATGACTCCTACTCCAGGAGTGGTAAAGCACAAGGTGCCTTGAAGGTTGAAATTTGTAGCGTTATAACGCTGTACCTTATTATTGATTTGTTTACAGGGTAAATCAAAAACACATTCTGGAACATACAGATGGGGTAATATTTTTGTCGCGTTTGTGACTGGCATGGGGATGGGCCATGTTCTTGAAACGGCCCAAAAGGTAGCTCCCTCAACTCTGGTCAGGCAGATCATCAGCACTATCAGCATCTCCAGGGTTGGAGTCCATGTCTGCTTCTTTGGTGTTGTCATCGGTTCTTTTATCCAACTTTCGCGTCAGTCGTGATGGCACCCACACCGGATCCGAGCGGTCCTGTGGAAAAACACAAACAGCTCCCCTGGATCTCCTAATCACGGGATCCGGTCCATACCATTTGTTATCCAGTATATCTTTCCACATTACACGTTCCTTTATGGCCTCAGCCTCTTCTGCATGTCTATCTGCCGCACTTTTGCCATTGGCATCCAGAATTAAAAAATTGATAGTAAAGATTGCTAGGGATAGGCGATCTCGAGGGGTCATAACCGCCTCTATTCCCCCTTTTTGTTTTTGTATTAGTTCTTTAAGCGTGCGGTTAGCGCGCTCAACAATACCTTGTCCTTGAGGATTATATGGCAAGCCTGTAGTATGCTGGACCTGCATCTGGGCACAGAAGGATTTAAAGCCTTTTGCCGTGTAGGCAGGGCCATTATCAGTTTTTAAGTTCATGGGTTTGCCCCAGGCCGCCCAGGCTTGCAAGCAGTGCGTTTTCACATGAGTAACCTTCTCTCCTGTCAGGGCTGATGCAAACACAACACCTGAGTAAGTATCTACAGACACATGGACCCATTTTTGAGTGCCAAACTCAGAGAAATGGGTTACATCCATCTGCCATAATGTAAGAGGTTTTAAACCTCGAGGGTTGACTCCTATATGTGGTGGGTGGAGATAAGTAACACAGGATTTGCAAGACTTAACGATTGTTCGAGCCTGTTCTCGGGTGATTTTGAATTGGAGTCGTAGTGTGTCTGCTGGCACATGAAACTTTGTATGAAAATCTGTGGCTTGAGCCACGGGGTCTAGTGTCGCCATTACCATGGATACCCTGGTGAGTTTGTCAACCACTTCATTGGCTGTAGACAACGGGCCCGGTAAGCCTGAGTGGGCTCGTATATGTCCAATGTAAAAGGGCTTATCACGGCCGAATATTAAATTTTGTATTTGAGTAAAGATAGAGGCTACAGTGCTCTGTTCCTTGATGTAAGTGGTCACTTCCAGCTGACGGACAGCATTAACTACATAGGAAGAGTCAGACAGAAGGTTGAAAGGCACTGATGAGAAGGCCTTAAACACCTCGAGAACCACTAGGCACTCGGTTACCTGAGGTGTACCAGGGCGAAATTGAAATCGGACAGGATCATGTCCCATAACTTGGTAAACTCCTATACCTGTTTTTGATCCATCTGTGAAAATCTGAATGGCGCCCTTGATAGGGTTTGAGGAGGTCACCTTAGGAAAATAGGCCACATTTTGACAAAGGAATTGTAATAGCTTGTCTTGAGGATAGTGATTGTCAATTTCACCAGAGTATGCTGCCATCAAGATAGCCCAATTATTCATCGTGCCCGCTAGGACTTCTACTTGTTCTTTGGTATAAGGTATGATTAACTTATCCGGTGGGTACCCAAAAGTGGTGATGGAGAATTTTAGGCCTACTAGAGCAGTATGGGCAACGGCCTCAGGATAATAGTGCAGGGCACGTTGACCTTGTGAGTGTCCATGTATCCACCATACTGGGGCTGATTGCCAAAACACCCCCGTAGGGCTCCCTACAGTAGGGAGAATGCAATAAGTTAGGGGTACCTGAGGGTCGACACGTTGTACCTGTGCACCCTCCAGCGCCTTTTCTACCAGTTCCAGGGCGCGTAAGCCTTCCTGTGTCAGAGTTCTAGGGGAACTCAGATCAGGATCACCTTCTAGGATCTGGAATAATGGTCTCAACTCATCCCTGGTCACCGGGAGATAGCTTCTTACCCAATTGATATCCCCTAGCAGCTTTTGGAAGTCATTTAATGTCTTAAGGGAAGTCTTGGCAATTTTTATCTTCTGAGGCCTCACATGCTGTGCTGTGATACGTGTCCCTAAGAACTCAGCTATCTCAGTCCTTTGTATCTTTTCTGGGGCAATGAGAAGTCCTGCTTTTCTCAAGGCTAGATCTACCGCTATCAACACTTTATCAAGGGTCTCCTTCCGTGGGTGAGCTAAGAGAATATCATCCATGTAATGTATCACACGGACATCAGGGAAATCACACCTAACTGGATCTAATGCATGGCTAACATATAACTGGCACATAGTAGGGCTGTTGGCCATTCCCTGAGGTAAGACTCGCCATTGGAAACGGCAGTCAGGTTTTTCATGATTTATGGAAGGGACCGTGAAGGCGAAACGCTTCTTATCTTCCGGGTGTAATGGAATAGAGAAGAAGCAATCTTTAATGTCCACAGTGTATACCGGCCAATCTTTAGGCAGGGCAGAAAGAGTTGGGAGACCTCTTTGCACTGGCCCCATTACAGCCATTTGTGCATTGATGGCTCGCAAATCATGTAACAGTCTCCACTTACCTGACTTCTTTTTTATTACAAATATTGGTGCATTCCAAGGGGAAGTGGATGTTTCAATATGCCCTAGTTGCAGTTGCTCTTCAATAATTTGATGTGCCGCATGGAGCTTTTCTATTGAAAGGGGCCACTGATTGACCCACACGGGCTTATCTGTTTTCCATGGAATTTTTAGAAAGTCATCAGTGGCCCCTAGGAAAAACCCAATCCCTTTCTATCATTTTTCAAACTAGGACTGACTAGCTCTGATTCTCCCTGCAAGTATTTACCTAGGCCTTTGCCTGGCATATAGCCTTGTTTCATCATCAAATCTTTGCTCTGTTTGGAAAGCGTTCCCTCATTAGTCAGAATTAGATTTAATTGACTCTGGACATCTCTTCCCCAGAGATTGATGGGAAGGTCCAGTACGAACGGCTGAAAAGTCCCTTTGTTCCCTTCCATCCTCCAATGTAGAGTTTTTGCACTAATCTCAGGTGTGTTTTGATAGCCTAGCCCCTGTAATGTTTGAGAGGCCTTTTGCAGCGGCCAATTCCTTGGCCAGAATCGTTGGCTCATGACGCTTCGGTCGGCCCCCGTATCTATTAGACCGGTGAAGGCCTTTCCTTCTATCTCCAAACTACACATGGGGCGACCTGTTAGCTCCAAAGATAAGTAGGCCATATCGACTCCAGAGGATCCAAAGCCCTTATCTCCTCTGACCTTATTTTGGGCGGGGAAACGGTCATGCAAGGATGAGAGAATTACCAGCTGGGCTATTCTGTCCCCAGGGGCAATGGAGACAATGCCAAAAGGTGAGTGACACATAACCCTAATTGTACCCTGATAGTCTGGGTCAATGATCCCGGGGAGGACCAATAAGCCCCTCATGGTGCTGGATGATCGGCCTAAAACCAGCCCAGCCGAGCCTACAGGAAGAGGTCCTGACATGTCAGTAGGAACCGCTTGTATACCCATACGAGGGGTTAAAACCAGTCCGGCGGTGGCGCAGAGGTCCAGCCCCGCGGAGCCTGTCGTGGCTCTTCGGGTGCTCTCGGCGGCTGAAGGATCCCCTCCTGAAACGCCCCATATATTTTCGGGCCCTGAGGGCGTGGGCCCCTCTGCATGTTTTTTGACTCCGGGACATATGGGTTATTTATAGGTTGTCCATTAATGTCTTTTGTGGATCTACACTCATTGGCCCAATGTTTCCCCTTCTTGCATCTTGGGCATGTCCCTGGCTGCTTGGTATTTGGTCCCTTTGCCCTGAAGCCTTCCTTGTTAGGACAGTTTCTCTTTACGTGTCCCGGCTGTCCGCAAATGAAGCAGCCATCACGTCTCCCGTGCTTAGTAGCCGCTATCATAGCTCTGGCCAGTCCTTCATTGGTGAGTGGTCCTCCTATCTCTCTGCAGGCCTTTAGCCACGCATCTAAACCTTTTCCTTTCCATGGTGTGATCGCTCGCTGGCAATCCTTAGTGCATTGCTCATAAACAAGCTGTTGCACTAGAGGCATGGCCTCCTGAGCGTCTCCAAAAATTTTTCCAGCTGCCTCTATCATTCTAGCCACAAAATCTGAAAAAGGCTCATTCGGTCCTTGGATTATCTTAGTCAGGTTTCCTGATACCTCTCCCCGTTTAGGTATCATCCTCCATGCTCTTTTAAATATTTCTACGATCTGCTGATAAACAGGCACCGGGAAGGCCGTCTGGTTTTCAGCCCACTGTCCCTGCCCCAGTAGCATATCAGCAGTCCAGGGTGCTGTGTTTGGTGTACGAGCATTCACTCGCGCCTGATTATGCGCGGCTTCTGTAACCACTGCTCTATAGTCTAGATACTGTCCTGTGTTTAGGCACGCTCGAGCTATCTCCCACCAATCATTTGGTGTCAGGGCTGCGGTGGTGATCCTATCCAGTAAAATTAACGTATACTGTGCATTGGGCCCCCAAGTACGGGCGGCCTCTACTAAGTCCTTCAACTGTTTGTAGGGTATGGGCTCATGATATCTTTGCTGGTTTTGGTTTTCAAAGACAGGGAACGCAACAGCGTCCAGCGGGGTGAACTCAGCAAGGCATCTGAGCGTTTTTCGAGAGAGCCTATGGGCCCCTCCGTTCTGCTTGCCTGGATAAGGCGGAGGCGGAGCTCTTGCCGGAGGCGGCAGTCCATATCGCTCCTCCTCATATCTAGCCGCCTCTTCCTCTAACTCCTCCTCCTCGTCCTCCGTTAGTGAGTCATCTCCCGAGTCCCTCTCTTGCTTTACACTGAGAGCGGCAAATTCCTCATAGAACTCATCTACACTCGGGTAGATGGGTGCACTGGGAGCGGTTGCCTGATGTTTTTTGTGCTTACTTTTATCATCTGTTTCCTTTTGTTTTTCACTTCTTCTTTTATATCCCTTTTCTGACTTCTTCATTTGTTTTTTGTTTCCCCCTTCCTTTATACTACTTGATTCCGAAAGGCTGTCCTGATGTTCCGCTAAAGCACGCCTGCCCTTTTTCAGATGCTCTACGTGTTTTCCGTCCCGTAAGCACGCATGTGCCTGTATGGGGCTCACGAAGTCTGGATATTTGCACTCACGTATCCAAAAGCAAAAAGGCAAGGCTACAACTGCAAGGACAATTATAGCTATAGCAGCTACCCAAGGCTCAAGTGTCCAAAATAACATACCGGGGAATACTTACCGGCGCCGACCACTTCGCATGTAGAGTTCTGAATCCTTTCTAGGCTCCCCGCGGTGTCCGCCGAACTATCCCGGGTTTCGGCACCAGCTGTGGTCCGCCAACGCTCGCCCGCGAGGAAGGAAGACCACCGACACAGGATTCTTCTCTATCACGCTTTATTGAAGTGCACTTGGTTGAGGTTTGTAGGGTGATGGAAGCAGGAAGCGCCTGGGTAGAGCCAGGGCTGCACATATATACAGGCTAGCTGGGGCGTGTCTCATTCTGGGGTACGTGGCTCACTATGATAGGTCAGCCTTGTTGCTGGGCAGAATAAGCTTAAGGCCACGCGTCCAACCACTTGTTTACGAGGCTCTCTGGCGCCATCTTGTAATGGCGGCAACGGGTTGCCACAGTGTGGTCCTTGGATTCTTCATGCAACATGTGCCCTGGCATGACAGCTAAAGCTGAAGTAGGTACCAGCAATGGTGTGCTGGGGTGCTTGGTGCCCTGGCTGGACAACTGGAGCTGAAGCAGCCATGGGCGGGGATATTCAGGGTCCTTTGCACAGAGGGTGTACTGGATGAGTGGCTCGAACAAAGGCAGGCATGAGCCAGAGATTCCTGGGGCACCCTGTGCAGGAGTCACCCTTGTGGGGTGGCTGGATCAGAAGCAGGCATCAGCTGGGAGGTCCTGGGGTGCTCTGTACAAGCTCTAGCAAGCCATCTGAAGGCAAAGTGGTGTTGGTCTGGGCGTTCTGGTGTACTGGGCTTTTGTGTCACCTTGGGAAGAAAGTTAGAGCTGTAGTGAGCACTTCCCAGTGTTGTCCCAGTATGCACTGCCTTGTGGCTGCCTTGGTGGGATGCCTGGGGCTGGTGTGGCCTAGGAGCCTTGGGCTGATGAGGGTATCATGTTCATTAGGGTGTTCAGACCATGCACTGGTCTGGGCTCTCAGGGTGAAGTGGGGAGCCTTGACCCTGTCCATCAGCTCCTCCCACATGGAGGGAGTTCTAGCCCCTCCCTCCTTGTTTGGCAGAGTTCTAGGCGTACTTCTTTTATACGCTAGTTGTTCTTTTAAACTGAAGCAATTTTTCTTTGTCCTAGGGCATGTGGGGCTGATGTGGGCCAGGGAACTTGGATCTAGCTGAGGCAGCAAGAGGGTTAGGGCATATGGGCTCTGCTTCCACACAGTTCTTAAGGTGTAGAAGGAGGTAGATGGTATCCACAAGCCCCTCCCTCTGGAGAATGTTCTATCAGCTCTCTGCCCTGTACTGTAGTTTGGTAGAGTTCTAGAGCTGGTTCTTTCATATGCTGGTTGACATTTTTAAAGCCATGGCTTTTTTTTTTCTGTGCCCCATTGTGTCTTGGGCTGGTGTGGGCTAAAGCACTTGGAGGCTCATTGAAGGAGCAAGTTGGCTGTAACATCTGGATCATGCTCTTGTCTGAATTTTCAAGGTGAAGGGGGAGCATACACCATGTCATTCTCCAGTCCCTCTGAACCAAAGAGATTTCCCTGGCATGTCCTCCACCATTGGTGGAGTTCTAGGGTTGGTTCTTTTGTATAGTAGCTGCTCATTTAAATCATGGCTTTATTTTATGCCCAAGGACCGAGGAATCTGCTCTCAGGCCCTCAGTACTATCCCTCCCTACCACAGTTCACATCAGGGTGAAGTTTTCCTCTTTTACCAGGTCTTTGTCTCTCTTTTGATGTTCTATCTTTTGTTGTACAGAAGCTGCTCCATCAGCCCCCAGTTCTTCTTCAAGAAGAAGTGCTCTATAAAGAGGTGTGATTTGTTGTTATTCCATGGAAGAGGTGAAATCAGAGTCTTCCTGCATTGAGATCTTGGACCACAACCCTTCCTCTTTTTTTTTTTTTTTATAACATGTATGTGTCTCCTATAACTCAACTGTTTTTCTCTTGGATCTGAAAGCTATTTCTTTGAAATGTAACCATCAATAAGGATAGGGCCTCTGTATCCCAGTCTCTGTGCATGGATAGAATCTTAACTTAGATAATCACCAGCTTGCAGACCACTGGCTTAGTCACAGTTACACTGACCAACCTTTGTAATTCTTTTACTTCCCTGACTCTACTTGAATGACCCCTAACACCCTTATCTCAGTCGCTCCCCTTCCCCTCCCTTCATTTCCATTTAAAACACCCAGTAAGCATTGTGAAAATTAGAACTGAGCCCAGCTCTCTCCTTTACTGTCAGTAGTTACTAAATAGGTCTTTAACAAATGTCTGGTTTTTATCTTTGACAGGGTTATTCCTCTGTATCAGTGTTATATACTATTCTCCAACTAAAAGGAGTAAATCCTAACAAGGCATTTAACAAACTTTCACAACAGTGAACTGAGTCTAAGATATTTTTACAAAGGCAAGTCACTGTCTAAGCTGAGATTTTCCCCCTTCTTCTGTGATTTCAAGTTACGGGAGAAGTGGCCAGGTAGAGTGGGAAGGCAGTATATCTTCAAAGTGCAGCTCAGAGTGACACACATGTCTCTGATGTGGTGAGAATGGAGTTAAACAGTCCTCTAGGGCATACCTGAAAAAAAAACAGATCTAGGGGGTCCTAAATCACCAGCAAGATGAAGAGAAAACAGCATGGTAACTATTGAAAAAAGAAGGAGAGAAAAGAAAGTGAGGAAGGCAGGAAGGGGGAGCAGGTAATGCAATACACAAATTAGTCAGCCTAGAATGAAGCATAACCCAAGGAAGAAAAGATAATTCCCTCCATGTCCTTTGCACTATAATACAACATATGTATTCAATAAGACTAGAGCTCAAAGATGAGATGATTAATATGAGATTAAAATGAATATTACAGATCATAAGAAATAATGGGTTAAGGAAAAAAACAAATACCATTCAGAACAAATAAATTAAGAATAAATAACCTGAGAAGAACAGAGCAAAAATGATGGAAAATGGAACTACTAACCTGGAGAGATGGCTGATACAATCATGGTCAACACGGATCAAACTGAAAACAAAGGGACTAAAACCATTAGAAAAAAAAACTATTAGATATAGAATGTGGATAACTATGATTCAAAGTAAAAATAATTTAATAGAGAATCCCAATTAACACAGATTGAAACAGTTAAAAATTTCTCTAAAATTGGAGAACAATCTAAAGTGATTGGGGAAAATCCTTATTCCAAGAAACACTGAGACATATTGTGCTTCAATTATTGAAGTGGAAGTGTGAAAAAATATTATTTAGTCATCCAGAGAGAAAAATTAAGTCACTTTGAAGAAGAAAGATCCAAACCAATGGCCAGATATTTCTTTCTTTTTTTAAGATTTTATTTATTTATTTGACAGAGAGAGATCACAAGCAGGCAGAGAGGCAGGCAGAGAGAGAGGAGGAAGCAGGCTCCCTGATGAGCAGAGTCCGATGTGGGGCTCAATCCCAGGATCCTGAGATCATGACCTGATCATGACCGTAGGCAGCGGCTTAACCCACTGAGTCAACCAGGCGCCCCTGGACAGATACTTCTTAAGGAAATTTTAACTGAAAAATGTATTGTCAGGCATGGGACTATAGACAGTATCAACCAACCTTTTAAAATTTTTTAAAAGATTTTATTTATTCATTTGACAGACAAAGATCACAAGTAGGCAGAGAGGGAGGAAGGGAAGCAGGCTCCCTGCTGAGCAGAGAGCCCCACACAGGGTTCCATGCCAGGACCCTAAGACCATGACCCAAGCCGAAGGCAGAGGCTTTAACCCACTGATCCACCCAGGTGCCCCCAACCATTTTAACAAAAGAAGTGAGGGAGAATACCCATAAGGCTTTGTGTTTGGTTTTGTGTTTAGGGAGAAATTAATTTACAATTTGTGACATTATTGAAATTGAAATAGACAATTGAAAAACTTAAAATGAAAATTCCTGAAAGAAATTAATAAAATTGATAAAAATGATTAAATCCCTTTATAATAGTATTAATACCAAACAGTTGGTAGGGTTACAGAATAGAATGTAAAATTTACAAATCTTGGTCAGATAGTATTAACATGATCACAGGATGTGTGGAAAAAAAGCGAGTGCTCATCTCATTTTACAAAGCAGGGAGTTAACCAATATCTTAACTGAAGCATGGGTTAAAAAATAAATAATGACTTCAGCCTCTTACTATTTTCTACAATATGTTGGGTTAAGAGGACTCTTTTAAGGTATGATAACTCTTAGAAGAATCATTTCTTTCATGTAAAACAGATTTTCTTTTGTATTCAATTTGCTTTCCCTTGAAGTAAATGAATGAATTTTATTTAAAAATAAAAATAGAAAAGACATAGTACAATTAGGCTATTACTAAGCTGTTGTTAATTATTTTTACAGCTGTAATATATTTTCCTCTTTTTATTCTACTTTTAAGTAGTGGTGACTAGTTAAAACTACACATAGAATTCATAAGCAAATTTCAAAGATCAATAAGAAATGTTAAATAGAAAGGGGAAATAAAAATAAATGTTCTCTGAGAGATTTAAGTAAGTGGTAACTTGATAGGCGAGTAATGAATATGTTTGGGGAATGTAGAGTGCTGGAAAGCAAACTGAAAACAAAATAAAAGGATTCTTTACACCTAAGTTTGAGGTATTTGATATGGAATGTATGTTATTCATGTGTGCATATCATTTTACAAAATTTAAAGTTTCGTATTTACCCATTCTTGAAAAATCAACTCCATTGTATTTTAAATTGAAAACTTGCCCTCTTTTATTACCAACAGTAACAGAGGTCATTTCTACTCAGTAATAATGCAGGTATAAATGAGTTAAGTTTAAGTTAATGGGATGATTCCTAGAAAGTTTATTTGACAGCATCCCTCCATGTTATTTGATTAAGAAATGCGTGAGAACCTTGCAGATAAATCTAAAAAAAATCCTTATATATAGCAATGTTCTCATGATTCTCTTGTCAGTACTAATGTTTATTATTTGGTTAATTAAATTATTTTATAAGCAATGAGCTAATATAAGTGACTAGACATTTAAAAGGAAATTCTAATGTAGAAATATTTTTCAAAATTTTGTGTGTGTAATTCTAAATTATAATTCAACGAGAACACAAAAATCATGAGTGCTTCTAGGAATAAGAGAATGAATTCACAGTATTGTAAGTTTTATGGTATCTACTTTCAATCTAGAAAATACATAATATTGACTACATGCTCTGGCAGATGTTTTATTAACAGGGAGATGAATATGACCATCCCTGCCCTAAAAGAGCATAGTATGATTATGCTCAAGGCTAACGCAAAGGTGTTCTAAGCATTTTCCTGAAGTTACATAATAATGCTTTACTTTTGCATAGCCCTTTGCAGTAATAAGTAACATTTACAAATATTATCCTATTTATTATCACAATCACTCAGAATCAGTGAATTTACTTACAATCTACTACTGTAGCATGGTGACATAGAAACACAAAATTAAAAAAAAAAAATCACCGCTTTGTTTTACTCTCAAATCTGCTTCTCTATATCTTCATCTTATTCCTAATTAGTTCCTATACCTGCTTTCTTTTAATCCCCACCACCATCTCAAATGCAATATAATCCCTGTTTTAGAAATGAGGTAACAAAAACTCAGTAGCTTGTCCTAGATAACAAAGCTTACTCTATAAAGAAATCCTGAATGTAAATCGATTCCCCATTTTTTCCAATGTGAATATGTTTGCAATTTGGAAAACTGTGAATACACTAATTTGTAGATGAAATTGTCTCTACTATTTGACATATTTAAATAATTCAATTGCATATTTAAATACACGTTATATAAATATTATTGGCTTAGATATACGGGGGATTTCCTTCATATTTTATGAAAGAAGTTTATTTCAACTCCTCACATAAATCTTAGGTGTCATTAACAGTGGGAGACTGTTATATTTGTGACCCCTGATATACAATACCACCTGCTCTTGTGTAGTATCATTTACCTCTCAGCTTGGTCTTTTGACTTCCTTTGGCTAATGGAGCTTTAGCAAGTGTGATGCCACTGAAGACTTGATAAAAATGTGACATGTGAATATTCAGGCTTACCCTATTGGACCGCTCACTCTTTGAGGCCAGATGCCATGCTGGAATAATGCTTGCATCAGACTAGCGAATGATAAAGTTGAGAGATTATCTTCGATATAAGAGCCCCAGTCAAGCTTCCAGATGCTTGGCAACTCCAAGAAATGCCACATGGAGCAGAGACAAGCCATTCCCAGCAAAATGGTGCAAATTGCAGAATCCTGGGAAAATAAAAAGTTGTGTTTCAACCTAACTTAATTTAGAGATGGTTTGTTTTTCAGTAGGCAATTGAAATGTTATCTAGTTTTACTGTAACCATTTTTTGAGTCATCCATTTTCTACTTCATATCAACTCGTCTTACTTCTAAGATATTTTGAATGACTTATATTGTCACCAGAATTTTTATTCCTGGGCCTAAGTATCTATTCCCACAACATTAATAGAGTTTCAATTTATTTATCCTGTAAGTCTACCCTTGTGATCTTCACAACATAAGCACTTTTGTAGGGCTTTAAAAAGTGAGTTATAAAAATGTTTATTAACAAAGATGCCCAACAACTGCCCTTGTGAGATTATGCTAAATAATTGCTAAATCTGTTTAAAATTTTAAATATCTAAAAGGAGTTGTGACTAAGGTAGTTTCAGGCTAATTTGTCTTCTTCCATCATGACTATGTTGTATAAAAGTTATTGAGATAGTACAAAAGGGTTTCTAAAGTCGAACGTTACTACTCAAATAAGAGTCTTGCATGCAGACTAGCAGCATCCGGCATGAGATGGGACCAGAATTTAGAACTTCAGCCCAGATCTATTGAATCAGAATGTGCATTGTAATAGTACCCATAAGGAGATTAGTATACATATTAAAATTGAGAAGTAATGGGTCTGAAAACAGAAGGAAGCAAACTACTGGCCTACATGTCATATTTGGTCCACTATCTATTTTTATAAATCAAGTTTTATTGGCACACAACCATGTCCATTAATTTACATGTTGTGTATGGCTGCTTTCACAACACAACATTAGAGGTGAACAGTTACAAGAGAGATTATATGGACTACAAAGCCTAAACTATTCACTGTCTAGCCCTTTATAGAAAAAAATTGTAAATTTCTGATCTAGAGTATGAAAGTACCCCATATTTTAAAGAGGTAATTTTGAGAAAAATCGCCACATTTTAAAATCTAGTATTAGCTCTGACCTCAGGCTATAATTTAGTCTCTTTCAGACTTTGTTTTTCTCATTTTTAGAATGATGACAGCAGTGGCCACCAGGGGTGTGTGTGTGAGTGTGTGTGTGTGTGTGTGTGTGTGTGTGTGTGTGTGTTACATGGGAGAAACAATTAGATATTTGGCTATCATGTCCAGTACTCTTTTGAATGCTCTCTTATTGAGGATATGAAGATGAAAAAATATATAGAATCTTATTTTAGAACACATGCCACCCCTTGCTAGTATGTAATCATTCTTGGAAGTGGAAGTCTGCAATAAGAAGTAAAGTACATTAACCTAGTGAATCTATACATAATTGATTTTGAGCTCTCTTAAAAAATAAACATGCCTAAATTAAATAGGTATGACTCTATTAATCTGCCGCTTTAAGAGGCTATTTGTCCTCAATTTCACACTCATAAATTGCTACTATGATCAAATCATTCCGGGAAAAGTAAAATCAATGCCTGTACAATGTTATAGCTGGTAATTCAATGAAAATATGTGGGACTTTCAGGATGCAGCACATGGTAGACTGAAATCAAGAAGCAAAACCTGATAAAAAGAATTTACTACTTGGACCTAAGGTGGGCAGCCTGGCAGAGCTTCAGAAAGTGGTAACATCACTTCACACCTACTGTTAGGCTATTAGGAATATGGCAAGAAGTAAAATAAAAGTAACCTTTGCAATGTAATGCAGTTCTGAGCTATTTCTCATAGAAAAATGACAAATGAACTTGCCTTTAATAAGCAGACAATAGGGAGGAAAAGCGATTGATCCACTGTATGTGTACACTATTTATTTAGACATATGAGTGGAAGTACAACATATGGATAATATCAAGGTTAAGGAAAATTTGAGACAAATTCTTGCAGTTAGAAAAAGCAACTAAGTAACACTAATAATTCAAGATACAGATGGTATCTACTAAGAAAACTGAAACAAGATATACTATAGAAGAAGTCTAACTAGTCAGCAAAACCTCAAGTTAAATGCAGATTATGGATTTATAACAGCTTTTCAGAGTTAAATAAATTTGCAAGTCAAGACAGCAGACCACGACTGATTCAGTAGTCTAATATCAGAGGTCCTCAAACTTAGAGGCACATCAGAATCCTCTGGGGGGCTTGTTAAAATACAGGTTGCTGGGTTCTATCCCTGAGAGTTTCTAATTCAGTAAGTTTGAGATGGGGTCAGAGAATTTCCATTTCTAACAAGTTTCCAGGAAACGCTGATGATGCTGTCTGGGGACCATACTTTGAAAACCCCTGGCTTAGATCATACTGTGCTGGGAAGAACTGAGGAAGTCTGACTTTACATCTTTCATTCTTATAAATGCTTTCAACTCTCACAGGAAGATCAGAATGGTTACAGTACTTTAAAATAAGGCAAGAAGTTGTACATATGCTTTGGTCTAGGCATATACTATAAGATAATTCTTTAAAACAGTATTTGGATCTGGAGCTTTGCATTTCAAATAGCCGATACAAACTTACTTTATAATAATTGTGTTACCAGAATTCATTTGAGAAGAATTAGGCCAAATAGTATTTCATCAAAATTTCAAAACCAGAAAATAGTTTGAAGGTTGCTTTTTTTTTTTAGAACTGCCATCTAAATACGTAGGGTGTAAGTTACCAAGGCAAGCTTTTCTTCAGAAATAACTTGATAGCAATTTTCAGTGTTTTTTGAATGCTTAGTATGAGAAAGTATATTATTTACTTCTAAGGTGTTAGTAGTAGGTAGGTGGTGTGATTTTGCTTTAAAAGGCAATTATCTGGCATGACTCTGCTATTTGCATAATAAACCACATATTTCTACTTTGTTTGCCAAATGTAGGAAATTGTATGTTTATAAGATGCTGTGAAAATTTAGGGAAAAAAATTTTTTTCCCCGGGCCCCAACCAGAATCCTTCTTTGAAAGATATGTCTGTCAATGTCTCATACATTTATGAGAAAACCTAAAGAAGTTAGTGACCCATAAAAAGTATGTAAATTTTTATAATCCTTTAATTAAATGTGTGGTGAGTTTCTATTGCTAACTAGGATTTTGCAATGAAGAGTATCTAAACTAAAATGTGTATCACTGAATAAGACTAAAATCTGTAACAAAACCCAGCAAGATAATGTCAGCCAAGAAATCAAAATAAAATAAAAATTTAAGAGGCATTAAATTTTTATATCATCTTAGGAGAGTTTTGCATTTTTCAAGATTTGCTGGTAGAATGATAAAACACTGTAAAATCTTGTGGTCTTGCAAAGGATAAAATCAGAGGAAAAATGATAATAATGAAAGCTAAATGTGCACGTGGCATTCTAGAGAGTGGAGCACAGACTGAAGATGGAATGGAAGTTGGCTGTGTGGTGTCCATAGTAAGTGACAGACCCTCTGCAATGCCATAAAACATTCATACAGACTATTAATACACCTCAAAAGTGAGGCATGAGAAGAAAGAACCAAACTTATTCTTCTCAGTAATCCGGACTAGATATCAGAACCACACCTATTTTCAGCTCTGCAAAGATGATGATGAGGGAAGGCAAGAAAGTATGACCAAGAAAATCAAGGAAGAGTAATTTTATTCAGCTGCCAGTGATAAAAACCTTGCATCAAATGCAAATAAAGGGAGACAATAAGCAATTTTATGATCTCACGTAATGTGAAGCTCACAGGTGAGGGCAGAATAAAGGCTTGCTATGCCAGGGCTCCACATCAGTGCCTCAGATTCTCTTGGTTTGTTTCTTTCTTTTTTTTTTTAGATTTTTTTTTAATTTATTTATCAGAGAGAGAGCGCGAGCACAGGCAGACAGAGGCAGAGGGAGAAGCAGGCTCCCTGCCGAGCAAGGAGCCCGATGCGGGACTCGATCCCAGGATGCTGGGATCATGACCTGAGCTGAAGGCAGCTGCTCAACCAACTGAGCCACTCAGGTGTCCCTTGGCTTGTTTCTTTTAATACCCTGAGAGGACACTGATCCTGGAGCAAGAGAGTATGAGAATAAGTTCCTCTCTAGAACACCTCTTTGGTGCCTATGTTTGGCTCCTGACTCTGACACTCGGTGGGTGTGTAACCCTGGGTAATTTAGTTCTCTGCTATTCAGATTTCTCTTTTTAAAACCAAATACAATGTTCTTTTCAGCTTGACAATAGATATACATGGGTGCCTGGGTGGCTCAGTGAGTTAAGCCTCTTCCTTCAGCTCAGGTCATGATCCCAGGGTCCTGGGATTGAGCCCCGCATTGGGCTCTCTGCTCAGCAAGGAGCCTGCTCCCCCCTTCTCTCTCTGCCTGCCTCTCTGCCTACTTGTGATCTCTGTCTGTCAAATAAATAAAAAAGAATCTTAAAAAATTAAAAAAAAAAACAATAGATATACATGTAAAGTACTTAAAACTTGGTGTCACTTAAGTCTATCAAAAAAGGTTGATGATGATGATGATGATGGTTATGGTGATGATTCCTCTGTCACCCAGAGGACTTTGATATGTTTCTGTCCTGTGGGAGACATAGTTGCAAACAGAGAAATGGCATACAATACGTGTCAACATTGAAAAGTTGCATATTAATTTCTGAAGCTTAATTAGTACCCTGCCACAGTGACCCCTAAGTATATACACTCCTAGCCTAGTATTCTATTAGTGATGTTAGGTGCCTGGTTTCTGAGAGTTAAGTACCCAGCTTCTCCCTCTCTTGTCTACCATAGGCACTGAAGCTCTAAGTAGTAACCAGGAATGCAGGAATGGCATTAGCATTTCTTGTTTCCTTTGGGGCCTATGTTCCTTTCTTCTGTCCATTATCTCCTTGTGCTTCACCCAGGTGACTCATGTGTGGATTACCTGGCCTTTAAAAAAATCATTTTGTCATTTCCTTAGATAGTTTTATATTTTCTTTTCTGAGCAGTCTTTACCACTGTTCTCTGTTGGGGATTCTTCCCCTATACCTAGCAATGACTTTTTCCTCCAAACCCTTCTTTTATATTACATTTGCATTAAGTTAGATTTTTTTATTGGCCAAGTAGATAATGTTTAAACTATATGTGATAGGTAAAATAATTTTTTCAAAGGTATCAATAATAATAAAAATAATAATAACAACTAATAATTACATTAATAATTTTTAAAATTCGGAATACATGAAACACTGTAGAATTAAAAACAAATGTGTTTGGGGGTTAGCAATCTTATGCAAGGAAGAAAATACCCTAATAAAGCATATATTCTCACATTAGTCAACTTGAAAAAAAATGATCAAAGTTTAGACTTCCAGAAATCTTTCAAATGATTCATATATAGGTCATAACTGTGGAAATTGGGTTGAGGGAATGATATTTAGGCCAAAGCAATTGTTTGAGTTATTTTCATTGGAAGAATATTTCAAATTACTGAAAGTGTAATTAAAAATGTAATGAAAAATGATTCACTTAGACAAATGGCTTCCTTAGTTCACTGACACCATAAGATGTAAGCTCTCGTAACATGTAAGTTTTAGAAAGGCTGGAATTTTTCATTTTTTTTCACAGTTAAATTTCTAATGCAGAAGTAGATATGGCACAAGTAATGTACTAAATACATATTTGTTGGAAAACTTAATTTAAAAATAATCACTATCTTTTAGAACTAGAATAGAATATATCTTGATTATCCCAGATTTCCACGTTATGTTATCCTGTGTATTTTTATAATCAGCTAATATATCTAAAACTTTACCTTTAAAGTATTTTGGTGGGTGCCTGGGTGGCTTGTGCTTCACCAAGTATTTTGGTGGCTCAGTGGGTTAAGCCTCTGCCTTTGGCTCAGGTCATGATCCCAGCGTCCTGGGATCGAGCCCCGCGTCGGGCTTTCCACTCAGCGGGGAGTCTGCTTCTCCCTCTCCCTCTCTGCCTCCCTCTCTGCCTACTTGTGATCTCTGTCTGTCAAATAAATAAATAAAATCTTTAAAAAAAAGTATTTTGACATAGATTCAGACATGATATGAAAAAGTTGCAAGAACAGTACAAAGAATTCTTGTATACTCTTCAATCATATTCTCGAAATATTGGCATGTACCCACTTGCATTCGTGTAATAGATAGATAGATAGATAGATAGATAGATAGATAGATAGATTAGATAGATAGATAGATGTTAAGGGTACTCCTAACCATAGTGCAATTATAAAAAGGAAATTACCATTTATACAATAATATTAGCTCATCTGAAGACTTTATTCAAATTCCACCAACTGTTTCTATAATGCCCTTTATTGGAAAATAAACCCCTGGATTATGAGTTGTATGATGTTATAAGGTTATTTTTTAAAAATGTATTTTAATCTGGATGTTTCAGTCTTTTGTTGTCTCTTAGAACCTTTTTTTTTTTTTTAATGAATACAGGTCAGTTCTTTAATGGAAATTCAATTTGAGTTTGTCTTATTTTGTGTGTGTGTGATGAGATTCAGGTTATATATTTTGTGGCAGGAACATCATAGATATGATACTATCACATTAGGGTTCACATGATGTTGATTTTCTCCATTATTACTTTTGTTAACTTCAGGCACTTGGTTATTGCATTAGTTTCCTCTTGCCACTTTAACAAATTACCACAAATTCAGTGGCTTCAAACAACTCAAATTTATTTTATTACGGCTCCGTATGTCAGAAATCAGACACAGGTCTGATGAAAATTAGTGTCAATGGGCTGTGTTCCTTCTGGACACTCTAGGGAAGAATTCTTTTCCTTGTTTTTCTAGCTTCTAGAGGTGGCAAACAGGATTGTGGCTTCTTCTTCCATCTTCAAAGCCAACAACACTGCATCTTTCTGACCTTTTTTCTATGGTCAGCATCTCCCTTTGACCACAGCTGGGAAAGATTTTCCACTTTTAATGATTTTTATGATTATATTGGTGTATCTGGATAATCCAAAATAATCTCCAGTCTCTAGCTCCTTAATCTTAGTCACATCTTTAAATCCCTTTTGTCATGCAAGGAACAGAAAGGGATTCTGGGGATTAGAACATGGACACTGTTGGTGAGGGGCCCTGTTTCTTCAGTGTAAAATTACCATTTTCCCTTCTGTGTTTGACAATTGTATTGGGCGAGATAGCTTGAGACTATGTAAACATTTTGTTACTCACCAAACTTCACACACTAGTTTTAGAAGCCAATGGTGATTCTTGCCTTGAATCTAAAACATTACTCTTCTCAACATTGTACAAACTTTAAGGAATTCAGGCCTGCCCTTCATGCCGTGTATCCTAGGTCGGGTTGTTCCCAGAGCATGTTCCGAGATGAGGATCTGGTGGAAAGGTTTAATTTAGGATGTGATCCCAGGAAATGCAGAAAGGGCGTAGGGAAAGGAGAAGAGCAAAGGAGAAAATCCAGTAAAGCCTGTATTATCGAGCAGTGTACTCTTGTGGGGCAGTAATGCTTAAACTCCCTGGGAACTGTCTAAATGCCTGTATGGAACGTATTTCAGAGTTGTCTGACCAATAAGTGTAGATGTTTGGGTATTTATTCTCCATTTCCATGTGTCTCAGAGTATGAACTCTCTAATACCTCTGGCTGGCATGCTTCAATGTCTAGAGCAAGTCCTTAGTCAGAGAGACCCGAGTGCTTGAGGTAGGAAGCCCTAAGCATGGATAGGACTGTCAATGAAAGATGCAGTTAGTCTCTGGGTTGGTGGAAGGCATGTGGGTGGAGGAACTGAGTGTCTTTTATAATTTAATTTGTTTTTACTTTTGATGATTAAAATAAATCTTTAATGATATCATCCTTAGCCTTCGAGAGTCCTCATCAACTTACCTAACTTCAAGTAAAAATGATTTTATCTTCAATATTATTTCTAAGGCTCTCCTACAGGAGCTAGAATTATTGACCTTTAGAGATAGACAGAATCCAAGAAGTATCAAGATAAACTTGTGTTTAAAAAGGACAAACTTGAAGTCTAGGAATTTCCTCATATGCCTGCAATCCCACAGCTGTTTAGTGGGAGTGTTACATATGAATGTGTGGGCTCTTAACTTTCTTATTAAATTACACACATGAACAAAAAATGCACTAAAAGAAGCCTTTATAGGAAGATTTGGCTAATAAGACAGGGAATGTTTTTCTGATCATCATTTTCAACTCTCATCAGTGTATCATTTCTGCATAGACATTAAAAATAAAATGTTTATTTTTTCAAAAGCAACAGTACAATTGTCTTTAGGTTTCTTTTATTTTGCAAGGCCTAGAGAACTTGAAAGCATTTTCTGTTCTATTATTTGAACATAACAACAAGAAATTTTCCATGAGTAACAGGACTCTGTGTAATAGTAGGATAGTGGTTTATTTCACATAATTATTTTAGGTACCATGTTGCCTTTTAAGCTCTAGCTATTGGTTGTGCTAGTTCCATTATCTTGTGGCAAGTCAACAATATTGTAGTAACCCTGATCCTGCAAGGCCTTTGATAGATGATAATATTACAGCTTAGTAGAATATGATACAGTTTTCTCCAGTTAAGTTTTTTTTATATAAAGTAACCCTTTAGTCATTTCACAATGAAAATGGAAAGAACATCAAATGAGACTTAGAGAAAATATAAACAATAGACCTCTCTAAACAGTATCTATTATATTTCATACTAGAACAGTGGCTAGCCTACAGACATAGAATTCAAATGACTGGATCTTTTGTCAACTGTGTGACTGGATGAGTTTTCTAGTTTCTGTAAGTATGTTTTTTCATCTCTAAAATGGGGCTAATAACAGTACATGTCTCTTAATACTGTTGAGAAGATTAAATAAGGTAATCTATGTAACATGCCTAGCACCTGTAATGGGTTCTTGATAAATGTTAATGGTTAGTACCATGAATATTAGAGCAGTGCCACACACAACTAAGACAAATGATTGCAGTAATTGGGCAATTGAAAACAGATGTACTGCAAGGTTGAGGAAAGTATGATAAAAAAACACTTCACACAGTCTGCTACTCTAAGGTAACTGAAATAATATCATGAGATCAGGATTGTGCTCATATTTCAGAAGGGTTACTCCAGGCTAAATTTCACTTGATATAATTCAAATTATTAATTTATTTATATGATAAAAAATTACTGGCCCATATCTTAAATATCTCTAGCAGTTTGGGGTACAGGAGAGATAGCGGGCAATAGATCTTTCTTCCAATATCCTATGAAATAGGCATGGGGGAGATGAAACATGAGAGACTATGGACTCCGAAAAACAATCTGAGGGGTTTGAAGTGGCGGGGGGGTGGGAGGTTGGGGTACCGGGTGGTGGGTATTATGGAGGGCACCGATTGCATGGAGCACTGGGTGTGGTGAAAAAATAATGAATACTGTTTTTCTGAAAATAAATAAATTAATTTATAAAAAAAAAAACACCGACTTGAGAGTTAGTCAAGGGAATAAAAAAAGACTATTGCTTGGAACTAATGTATAAGTAATGATTTTAAATACCTTCTGGACCCAGACAGGTAAGAGTCAAGTCAACTTTCAAGGGGATAATAGGGAATTATGAGGACGTGGTAAACGTGAGACACCTTCCAAAATCTTCAAAAAATTACACAGACACACTAACAAACCAAATACAACAGATCCGTGAGGCAAATGCAACTCACAGAACAAAAGTTTGGACCTCTTGGGAGTTTGAAAATGACTCTTTTTTTCCCGGTAGACTGTAATTTCTCTAAGAGGTTTAAAATAATAAGAATAGTTCAGTAACAGTAAAAACACTCTGGCTTTTCTTTAGCCATGATAGATTATTGGAACAGACAAAAACAAAACTTCTGAGACTCAGTTTCCTCATATATCAGCTGTATGTGCTACATTTTTTACCAAATTTTTAGGAAGTTTCTTTGATACTATTCATCACATGGGTGCTGTGCATAGCTGCCATGTGCCCTTTCATACATTTTCTCACATAATCCCCACAACATAGACACACATGTACTATTCTTATCATGTTATTAAGGATGAATCTGTTACTAAAAGGAGCAATGCAAGTTGTTCAAAGTTCCATAATTAAACAGCAGAGGCAGGATTTGAAACCAGGCTTGTTTCTTACTCAAAATCACATATAACAAAATATTATACTGTTTTCCTATGTTTGGTGAAAGAATCTAGTTAGTTAATGTATTTAAAAGAGCTTGGGGGGGCACCTGGGTGGCTCAGTGGGTTAAAGCCTCTGCTTTTGGCTCAGGTCATGGTCCCAGGGTCCTGGGATCGAGCCCCACATCGGGCTCTCTGCTCAGCAGGGAGCCTGCTCCCTCCTCTCTCTGCCTGCCTCTCTGCCTACTTGTGATCTGTCAAATAAATAAATAAATAATCTTTAAAAAAAAATAAAAGAGCTTGGGAAAAAGGCCTTGAGAACTACAAACTTTCAAGTGAGATATGGTTAACTTTCCTATCAAGGAAGAAATTTTAGACACGAGAAATTCCGATAAACTTGATTGAATAAACACATAGGATTACTTTGATGATTAAGTTGTCATCTTTTTTTTTAAGATTTTATGTATTTATTTGACAGAGAGAAATCACAAGTAGGCGGAGAGGCAGGCAGAGAGAGAAAGAGGGAAGCAGGCTCCCTGCCGAGCAGAGAGCCCGATGCCGGACTTGATCTCAGGACCCTGAGATCATGACCTGAGCCGAAGGCAGCGGCCTAACCCACTGAGCCACCCTGGCGCCCCTTAAGTTGTAATCTTAAATGTGTAGTCTTAGACTTTTATAGCATGAAATAATCAGATGTCATTGGTATAAAGAAATTCCTTCTGAGTACTCATCTAAAGTTCTTGGTTTTTTAAAAATATTTATTTATTTAGGTAGTTAGTTAGTTATTTTTTTAGAGAGGATGGGAAGGGGCAGAGGGATAGGGAGAGAGAATCTCAAGCAAACTCCACATTGAGAACCTGATGCGGGGCTCATTCTCACGACCCTGAGGTTACAACCCGAACCAAAACCAAGAGTCAGATGCTTAACTGACTGTGCCACCCAGGTATCCCTGTCTTTTATTTTTTAAATTTATTTAGGTTCAAATTAGTTAACATATAGTTCATTATTAACTTCAAAGTAGTGATTCATCAGTTGCATATAATACCCAGCACTCATTATTGAATTTCCAAAGGGAAAAAAAGAGAAAACTACATATTGGAAGATCAAGGATAATCATAGACCTGAGTATTTCCTTAGAACTTTGTAAATCTTGCATTTAAAAAATTCCAAACTCATTTTTATTTTTACCCAGATAATTCATGGATATAATTAAGAGTCAGTTATGTAATTTTTTAATGAAATGGCATTCTCATGTATCTCCCACCCTTACTCCCTCATGCACCTCGTTCCAGTCCTGCTCTCCAGAAGCAGCACATCTAATTCTATTCCATATTTTCCTCTGGAATTTACCTACATATTTCTAACAAATGTGCTCAAACTGCTCTTTCTTATCACATTTAGACACTTCCAGTGTTAATTTATTAACATGTAAGCTTTCTTCACATTTTCTCCTTTACTCATCTTTTTTCAACAAATATTTTCTGGATGTCTACTATACCTTATGTGTTTTCTAGGATCTGGCAATGCCGAGGACTAGAACAGTGTCTTCTCATGATAAAAGACTATAGATGATAAACAAACAGTAGGCCAACTGTGGTGTGATGACCCTGGGAAGTTTCCTCTTCACAATTTCTCAGTATGATTAATCAAAATATTTTATACTTAATCAAGCAGTGCATTTCAACATACTTCCTTTCTCATGGCACTTTTAATTTTTCCTGACATTTATAGTGACCTTGTAATTTGATTGTTTTTCTGAGTATCTTTCATTCTTTTTCTCCAAGTATTCCAACAGATCCCTTACAAGTGTATTGGTATTTTTTTTTTCTAAGTGATCAAGCATAATTCTCAATGCTCTTTTAGTTATATTTTACTTTCCCAGATTCCTTCCTCCCTCAGCTGTCTATCCTTTTTCTTCAGGCTCAACTCTTATTGTCAAATGCATAATGTTTCTTGTCATCCTGGGATGTTTCTTCACTATTCTGAATCTTCCATTTCCTGATGACCCGTTTCTCTCTTTCTCACTTTACTCCTTCCCTTTTGCTAAAGCACATCTTCCAGGGGCTTCATGGGAAAGCATACATAGGAGATAAACTATTGCAATCCTTGCATATCTACCTTTATCTTGAATCTGCTGTCTCTAAACCTGTTCCCCCTACTTCATTAAATGACTCTACTGTCGTTTTAATTGTTGAGACATCCTGAAATCCTCTCTCTTAATGCTCCACATGCCTTCCATCCATAAACAAATCCCACTGGCCTTCAAAAAAGATCTAGAATCTGACCACTTCATGACATGTGCACTGGTTAGCACTGGGTTGCAAGCCACTATTATCTCTCATCCTGAGTATTCTAATCACCTTCCAGCTTGCTTCTGCCCTTGCTCAGTTTTAGTCAATTCTAAAACAAAACAAAACAAAACAAAACAAACAAACAAACAAACAAACAAACAAACAAAAAACCCCAGGTAGTCCTTTTAAAACCTAAGTCAGACATTTCTTTCTGTTCAGTCTTCAGCTGGCTTCCATCTTACTCACAATAAAGGCCAAAATCCCACCCACAGCCTCCAGTGCAATATGTGAGCCACTCTTGGCCTCATTTCCTATGACTATCCCTCTTTCTTACTCTGCTTCAGGCCATATTTGAATCCTTGAACCTGGTAGGATGTCACTGACATGCTCCTACCTCACAATTTACTGCACTATCACTTCCTTCAAATCCTTGCTTAAATATAACTCCTCAGAACATCTTACTGAACGGCAAATTTACAACCTGAAAATGACTCTTCAAAGCACCCAATCTCAATTCCCTGATTGATTTTTCTGCATATTACCTACCATCCTATGCTATTCTCTGTAATATACACAAGTATTTTGTTTACTGTCTATAGTCTTTCCCTTAAAATGTAAACTTTATGAGAGTAGGGTTTTTAAAAATTTATTTGCTTATCACTTTATCTTAAGTAGCTAAGGACTCATTATTTGTTAAATTGTTTATAAAGTTGATTGAATGTTTGGATTCATATAAAATTCATAGTTGAAAATAAGGGGTTTTTTTTCCCCCAACACTTTTCTTTACTAGATAGATGGTTTTCAGAAGCTTGTTTCCAGTCTGATTATAATGCTGCTGTTTTTCTAGTCTTAAAATTTCACTTTTACTTTTTCTTGGTACTATGAAAAATTTTCATTTATTATGCTGGGCACTCAGAATTATTTGATTTAAAGAGCATATCCTTCCGGGGGAATGTTCTCTGGCTCATTTTTTAAGCTTTTCTCTCTGGACATTTGGGTGGCTCAATTGATTGAGCAACTGACTCTTGGTTTTGGCTCAGGTCATTATTTCAGTGTCCTGGGATTGAGCCCTGTGCTGGGCTCTGCATTCAGAGTGGAGTCTGCTTGAGATTATTTCCCTCTTCCTCTCTCTTTCTCTCTTACTTCTCCTCCTCACTCTCTATCTTCTCTGACTCTCCCCTGACCCTCTCAAATAATAAATAAATAAATAAATAAATTCTTCAAAAAATTTTCTCTCCCATTCCCCCCATTTCTTTCTTTGTGATACACCTCCTCAACAGGTCTTGGACTGCTTATATTGATCCTTTGATTTTCGTACCTCTGTTTCCCTTGCCATTTCCATCTAATAATATTTTTCTTTTGCTTTTGGGGAGATGACCTTTAGCCTGTTTCTGTCATTTAGAAATCCATCTTTCCATTCTCTTGCAAATAACAAGGGTGAACCAGCTTAAACATCATTTGTCTTTGCCTTTTCCCTCTCATGAAGCACAAAGTTTGGGTGCAGGCAGTCCAAAACTGATACAAATGCAGTGATGTCATCCGGAATAGGGGTCTTCTCATCTTTTCGGGTACAGTTCGTATTTTTTATTTCTTTCTTTCTTTATTTATTTTATATATATATATATTTTTTTCAATTTATTTATTTTCAGAAAAACAGTATTCATTATTTTTTCACCACACCCAGTGCTCCATGCAATCCGTGCCCTCTACAATACCCACCACCTGGTACCCCAACCTTCCACCCACCCTCGCCACTTCAAACCCCTCAGATTGTTTTTTAGAGTCCATAGTCTCTCATGGTTCACTTCCCCTTCCAATTTACCCCAACTCCCTTCTCCTCTCTAACTCCCCTTGTCCTCCATGATATTTGTTATGCTCCACAAATCAGTGAAACCATATGATAATTGACTCTCTCTCTGCTTGACTTATTTCACTCAGCATAATCTATTTATTTTTTTTAAGATTATTTATTTATTTATTTGAGAGAGAGAAAGTATGAGAAGGGGGAGCGTCAGAGGGAGAAGCAGAATCCCTGCCAAACAGGGAGCCCGATGCGGGACTCAATCCCGGGACTCCAGGATCATGAACTGAGCGGAAGGCAGTCGCCCAACCAACTGAGCCACCCAGGTGCCCTCCAGTACAGTTCTTAAATTAAAGATCTTAGTCTATGTTGCAGCCTAAAAAAAGGAAAAAGGTAGGCAGAGAGGGGTGGGAGATGAAAAGCAAAAGGATAATAACAAACGAGTTATGTTCTCTGGAGCCATTGCCTATATCTTGGTCTAAATAGCAAAAGAGAAAATAGAGGGAAAAGAGATTTTAAAGAGAGAACAGTTTATAGCACAAGTTCTATTGCTTTATTTTTAATTATCAGATTTGAAACTTCTAGATCTTTCTTGTTTTCTGATAATCCTTTTGCTTAACTTCCTGTTCTCATTTAAGCCATGAAATGCTACCTCTTGTAGCATATAGTTATATTGATAGAATTTTGATTTTCATTTTCTTCTTGTATCTCTTACATATCTTCTTTTTTACAACAACTTTTTCTTTTTTTCTGCATTGGGTAGTTTGTTTTAAATCTATGTGATTTGTGTTAGAAAATTATCTCCAATATATGGTGATCCTTGTTGATATCTTTTTTTTTTTTGAGGCACTAAAAAATCAATTGTTATCTCAACATACACAGGAATTGTTTATAGAGGTTTTCTCTAGAGCATCTGGCAGACTTTTTCTGAGAATGGCCAGAAAGTAATATTTCAGGCCTCAAGGGCTACATATTCTCCACTCTGCTGTTGAAATGAGAGAACAGCCATAGACAATTGCGAATGAATGAGTATGGTTGATTTCCAGTGAAAGTTTATATACAAAAACAGTCTGCCAGCCAGATTTGACTTACAGGGCATAGTTCTATGGTAATTAGAAGAGGAACAGTATCTTCCTTATTGGTAAGAATTTTCTCTGTAGGTATTGTTTCTCCAGAAAAAACAAAAAACAAAACAAAACAAAAAACACCTCTAATTTCCTGTCTGAAGGTATTTGAGTCCTAGGTTGACATATCTCTCCCATCCTTCAAGAATCTAGATTCTCTGATATTCATTTCCTTCATGGGAAAGGCTCTAACATGTGGAAGTTTAATGACTAGGATATTCTAGTTACTAGTGACTAGTGACTAGTGACTGCTTCACCCCAGTCTTTCACAGGAGCTGTTACCATGAAGGTCCTATGCCCTCCAGCATTCTGCAAATGTACTTGTTACTCATCAGTATGTTTCTCTGTAACATGCATGTTTTAGCTACCTCAGCTTCCCTTCCTGAGATATATATAACTTCCATCTGCCTTTCCTCTTTCAAAGACTGGATGACTTATCTTGCCCATTGTCATCCTCTCTTCCATTCTCCATTTCTTTCTAGGTTTATAAAATTTTCAATTCCTTCACTGTCATTTTGGTGGAGTTTCAGTAGGGAACCAGAGATAAATGCACATACTCAATTATATTTACCTAGAAGTATATGGGTTCTATGTATAAAATAGCTGAGCTCACATAGTATTGGAAGTGAAATGGTAAAATAGAGACCACCCAAGTTGAGAGCCAGAGGGAATATTGAATTTTGGTAAACAAGAAGTATCATAACATTCACATTTTTGCTCATCCCTGCATCTGCTGTTAACCAGGATTCAGCCTGCAGTTTGAACTTATAGCCAAATTTGAGTATAATAAAAACACATCCATCAAAGAATCTTGATTAATGCGCACAAAACAGATGATTATATAAGCAGATAAGAATCCAATAGAAAGCATAGGATCTACACTATGATATTCTAGGGTGAATTCATTCCATGGTCATGGAGTAATAGATGAAGGATCATACAGAGTATATTAGAGAAAAGCAAAGCTCTTGTTAATAATTTCATTGATTACCTTTGTATTTTAAAAGTCAGCATGAAAAATTGCATTTGTAGAAGTTGCAATGCATTTCATATTTTAATATTCATTAAAATAAATATCCCATTGCAAAGCATTTTTTGAAACTAGAGAAGAGAAGCAGTAGAACCTAGATAGATGAAGATATTTATTTATTAAGCATTGTATATAGTCAGAAAGATAACATAGTTATATTTGTGAAACCAGTGACTGTAACAAACTACACTCTGGAGTTCATATACAAGGTTAAGTATATACCATCATTTATTATAGGGGAAAGTTACTTAAAAATCATTCATCTTTATGTTCATAGTTTTTTAAAAATATATATTTATTTATTTATATTTTTTTAGTATTTTATTTTATTTATTTATTTTTAATTTTTTATTTTTTATAAACAAATATTTTTATCCCCAGGGGTACAGATCTGTGAATCGCCAGGTTTATACACTTCACAGCACTCACCAAAGCACATACCCTCCCCAATGTCCATAACCCCACCCCCCTTCTCCCAATCCCCCTCCCCCCAGCAACCCTCAGTTTGTTTTGTGAGATTAAGAGTCACTTATGGTTTGTCTCTCTCCCAATCCCATCTTGTTTCATTGATTCTTCTCGTACCCACTTAAGCCCCCATGTTGCATCACCACTTCCTCATATCAGGGAGATCATATGATAGTTGTCTTTCTCTGCTTGACTTATTTCACTAAGTATGATACGCTCTAGTCCCATCCATGTTGTCGCAAATGGCAAGATTTCATTTCTTTTGATGGCTGCATAGTATTCCATTGTTTATATATACCACCAAACTATGGAAAGAACCTAGATGTCCATCAACAGATGAATGGATAAAGAAGATGTGTTATATATAAAAATATATTTATTTTTTAAATTTCTTTTCAGTGTTCCAGAATTCATTGTTTAAGCACACCCAGTGCTCCATGCAATAGTTCCCTCCATAATACCCACCACCAGGCTCACCCAACCTCCTCCCCTCTAAAACCCTCAGTTTGTTTCTCAGAGTCCACAGTCTCATGGTTTGTCTCCCGCTCCAATTTCCCCCAACTCACTTCTCCTCTCCATCTCTCCATGTCTTCCGTGTTATTCCTTATGCTCCACATAAGCAAAACCATATAATAATTGACTCTCTCTGTATGTTCATACTTTTTTCAAACATTGGGGAAAATAATGCTACCTTTATAGTAAAAATTAATACTGTGAACTATGGTATGAGCCAGCAGTCACATAGGTGTTCAATATAGTTGAGTTGCGTGGGGAGGTAGGCATAGTCTAGATGTTAGATCTGGACCTCCAGACCCCACTTTGCTAATGCAGTTGCTAATCTGAGGCCTGAAAGAGCAAACTTCAGTAACATCTTTCCAGAATATTACCTTAACACAACTCATTACTGCCTCAATGGTAGAAGTTATTAGTGCTGAATACAGTGTCTGGTACCTAATAAACACTTAAGAAATATTGGCTGATTAAATTGAATTTGACTTTTGTTCCTTCCTTAGACTAATTTAATAACATCTGAGAAAGAACCAGGAGCTCAATTTGACCAAGTCATTTACACTCTTTGTCTATTGATTCCTTTTGAGGCATTTGCAACATGATTTGCAAATATAGGTTTTTATAAAGAAACGTCATGAATATTGAAAACATTCTTTTCAATTATTTAAAAAGCACTAATGAATATAAGTCTCAAGGAGGACGCCTTTTAGTTCTCTCATAATTAGCTTGTCTAGTATAATGTCCATTTGACTGAAGAGACAAGTTATAGTAGTCATTAAAATATATACCAGGCCTAATGACAAAATATAAAAATATCAAGACCTACATTATACTAAGAATAATGTAAGGAAAGAAAAAATCCTCCTTGAGGTAATTTGAGGCAGCACTTTTAACATGTTAATAGATACATTCTTCTTCATATACATTGTAACTGACACTGTGGCCTCAGTCTTGTTTCCAGGCAACTTTGTCAGCATCTTAAGTTTTTCCATATTTTCTAGGTACTCTTCTAGAAGCTCTCCCTCTTTCAGTTACACAATTTCTAATACTCATCACTTCTTGGTCTTCCAGACAAGATAGACAAGGACTTGATCTTGTGTAGCTCTTTTCTTGTGACCTCTCTGCTTTTCACTAATTAAGTAAAAACATCGCTTCTAAAATCAATTTCTCCAACACTTTATCCTCCTAACACATCTAATCAAAATACTTAACTGTGCAGAACATTTCTTCCGCCCTTGTCAAATTAGACTTAAATAGGTTCAACTGTTGCTTTTCCACATTCCCAACCTGATGACATCAGATTAATCACTGGGGTGTGGAATTTGTTTTTTGTTAATCCTGTGGCATATAAATATGTCCTTTAAGTTTTTATTGACATAAGCACAACTTTATATGAGTCCTTGTATTATTATTTTTTTGCACTTAGAAGTTAAAATCATATGTAGCTTTTCTTACGTGAATTAATTATATTCATTCATACAACAGTTTTTCTTTACGTGTTCCAATTCAGACTTCTGGCCTGAATCATGGCACACAGAAAGATAGAATTATGAAGAAGAACCTTTTATTGTAATCCAGCTCTGCTCTAATTAATTATTCAAAACTCTTTGATAATGCAGATTTACATACTTCAGCATTTATTCCCTCAGACTTTCTACCTCACTGACAGTGCTCTAAGAACATTTTGAAACTTAATGATTGAAACATTTTTTTCTTAAACAATCCTCCATAAGAACTGGTGCAGGAGTTTCTAATCTCAGGTGCTTGCATTCATGGATGAATGTAAAGCAAAAATGGTGGCCGTTGCCTTACACTTAGTTATTTGAAAAGCCAAATCTCAACATTTTCATAAGCCGAGGCTGCAAATACCCAAGTGGAACCTGACAGTCCATTGTTTCTTTCCTGAAAGTTTTGCATACTTCATGGTGACTGGTTATCTCAGATTACTTGAAACTTGAAACTCAGGCTGTGTATTTGGCTGTAAGAAAATTTAGAATGTGAATTATAATCAAGAGCTTTACTTGGGAAGAAAAACATTCAGAACATGAAGTCTAGAGATGAAAGTAGGATGAGTTGAAAATATTGATGTTGTTAAAACCTTGGGAAAATCTGAGATAACCTATTTCAGGATGTGCTATACGTATGGTCTCAGGACTGGTTAGTAACACCCAGAGATAACTGATGCTGGATTTACTTACATAGCATATGAAATTCAGGAATCTTTTTGGACCTGGTGGTGATTATTCTGGGGAACTAAGGATAACAGAAAGATTTATTCTTGTAATGCAATGACCTCCATGAACTTACTGTGTATTTTATAACTGATCCAGATAAGTTTATATCCTTACGTATGCAGACATTAACTACATGCAGATTTAATTAAGTTTATGTAAGCCTGAATATCCTATTTTACAACCGGTTTTATAAACATAATCTCTAAAGGGATCCTCTGTCATATATTCTCATTCTTAGCATGCGTCTCTGCCCAATTGTTATATCAGTAAAGGTGTACTGTTGACTCATGTCAATGCAGTTATCAAAGAATAGTTAGGAATATTTGACCACAGAGCTTATAGTTTATAAAATGATATTAAAGCAAAGAGGCAAACCCAAAACACTATCAGAAGGAATGAACTCGATTAAGAATAAAGTCACTTTCAGATGGTAGCTTGTGGTAAGCACAGTATAATGTATAAGCTTGTTGAATCATTATGTTGTACACCTGAAACTAATGTAACATTGTGTGTTGACAATAAATTTTAAAAACTTACATAGAATAGTCACTTGTAACCTTTAGGACAATTTTTTTTTCATTTTTTTCTAATATATATTTATTTGGTAAAATTATAATGATAATACAAGGAATACAAATGATGTCAACTACAATACAAACACAGAAACTTAGCACCTCTGTTTATTTTTCTTTGTCATAACTATAGTCAAAATTCATAGTTTAAGTAATTAAATATAATTGCAACCAACAGATGTACTATAAATTATATGTTTGGGATTTTTTTCCTTTTTTCTCTTTAATTTTTCTTTTGCATGGAGTACATAACATTAAAAGTCCCTTAAACTTATAATTACATGATGATTTTTCAGTTGATACTTATGAGGTCTTTTAATGAGACATAATTGGCATGTAAGATTATATTATTTTCAGGTGTACAACATAATGATTGGGTGTTTATATACACTGTAAGATGGTTTCAGTAGGTCTAAGTTGTTCCATCACCATATAAAGTTACATAATACACAAATACAATAAGATTGATTGTAATCACTATGCTGTATATTACCTCCCCTCGACTTATTTATTTTATGACTGGAGTTCATTCCTCTTGACCCCTTCTCCCATTTTGCCCATCCCCAATGCCCCCGTCTGCTAGCAACCATCAGTCTTTTCTCTGCATCTGTTTTGTGTTTTAGATTCCATATGTAAGTGAAATCATATGGTATTTGTCTTTCTCTGTCTGACTTATTTCACTTAACATAATAATCTTCTAAATAATGCTTCCATGAATATGGGAGTGCATGTATCTTTTTGAACTAGTGTTTTTGTTTTCTTTGGATAAATATTCAGGAGGGGAATTACTGGATCATGTAGTACTGTTTTTAACCTTTTGAGGAACCTCCATACGTTTTCTATAGTGGCCGTATAACTTGCATTCCAACCAGGAGTGTAAGAGTGTTCACTTTTTTTCGCATCTTTGCCAACACCTGTTGTTTCTTGTGTTGTTGATTTTAGTCATTCTGACAAGTGTGAGGTAGTAACTCACTGCGGTTTTGATTTGCATGTCTCTAATGATGAGTGATGTTGAGCATCTTTTTAAGTGCCTGTTAGCCAGGTGGATGTCTTCCTTGGAAAAATGTCTATTCAGATCTGCTTATTTTTTAATCAGATTGCTTTTGCTTTTGTTTGTTTGCTATTGAGTTGTATGTGTTCTTTATTTAATTTGGATATTAATATCTTAGCAGATAGGCTTTGCAAATATTTTCTCCCATTCAGTATATTGCCTTTTTATTTTGTTGACAGCTTCCTTCACTGTTCAGAAGCCTTTAGTGTGATTAGTCTCACTTGTTAATTTTTGCTTTTGTTGCCATTGCTTTTGAGTCAGGTCCAAAATACAACCAAGAGTGGTGATGTGAAGGATCTTCACCTACGTTTTCTTCTAGGAGTTCTATGGCTTCTAGTCTTATTTTCTTTAATTTTTCATTCATATTGAGTTTATTTCTGTGTATGGTATAAAATACTGGTCCACTTTCTTTCCCTTGCATGTAGCTGTTTGGTTTTCCCAACACCAATGATTGAAGAGGCTCTCTTTCCCCATCGTGTATTCTTACCTCCTCTTTCATAGATTAATTGACAGTTTATGTGTAGGTTTATTCCTGCGATCTCTATTCTGTCCCATTGATCTTTGTGTCTGTTTTTTACTGAAACCATACTGTTTTGATTACTATAGCATTCTAATATAGTTTGTTATCAGGCAGTGTGATATTGCTGGCTTTTTTCTTTTTTCTCAAGATTGTTTTGGCCCTTTGAGATCTTGTATGGTTCCATACAAATTTTAGGCTTGCTTGTTCTATTTGTGCCTTTTTCATTTTCCCTTCAGCTATGTTTTGTAGTTTTCCATATATGGGTCCTTCACCTTTTTTTCTTCAGTGTTCAATGATTCATTAGTTAATTATAACACCCAGTGCTCATCCCAGCATGTGCCCTCCTTTCATTAAATTTATTCCTCGTTATTTTATACGTTTTGATGCAAATATAAATGGGATTATTTTCTTAAAATCTTTTTTCTTTTTTAAATTTCAGTTCAATTAGCCAACATATAGTACATCATTAGTTTCAGATGTAGAGTTCAATAATTCATCAGTTGCTTGTAACACCCAGTATTCATCACATCATGTACCCTCCTTAATATCCATCATTTAAATTCTCTTAAAGTTTGTTGTAGTGTATAAAAACATAACATATTTTTTTATATTAGCTTTGTATTCTGCAACTTTACTGAATTTATTTTTTTCTAGTAGGTTTTTGGTGGAGTGCTTAGGGTTTTATATATATAAATTCATGTCATCCGTATAGTGGCAGTTTTCTTTCTTCCTTTCCAACTTGGATGTCTTTTATTTCATTTTGCCTAATTCTTAGGCTATAACTTTCAATACTCTGTCACATAAAAGCGATGAGAATGCACATTCTTGCCATCCATCTTGTTCCTGATTTTAAAGGAACAAGGATAACTCTCAAAAGCGTTGTGCTAAGTGAAAGAATCCAGACATAAAAGACTACATATTTTCTCATTCATCTTATTTAAAATCTAGAAAAAGAAAAGCCATAGTAGCAGAAAGATCAATGATTGCCAGTGGCTGTGGTGGAAGAAGGAGATCAAATGCAAAGGAATCAGAGAAAACTGTGGAAGAGATGGATATTTTATATATTTATTGTGGTGATAGTTACATGATCATATGCAATTGTCAAAAATGTATGCATGTCAGAACTATATACACTTTTCATGGGTGAATTTTTTAATGGGTGAATTTATTTTAAAGATTCTGTTTATTTATTTGACACAGAGAGAGAGAGAGAGAGAGAGAGAGAGGGAGATCACAAGTAGCCAGAGAGGCAGGCAGAGAGAGCTGGGGGTTGGGGAAGCAGGCTCCCCGCTAAGCAGAAAGCCCGATGCAGGGCTCGATCCCAGGACCCTGAGATCATGACCCGAGCCAAAGGCAGAGGCTTTACCCACTGAGCCACCCAGGTGCCCCTAATGGGTGAATTTTAATATACAAAAATAATAACCTCAATAAAGCTGATTAAGAAATACATGGTCAGTATTATGGTGAAAGTTATAGATGTTTGCTGCATGTAGACACAAAGGTATTTGTGTTCTCCCACTTGGATGTTCAAATAAGCATCCCTGAGGACACAAAGTTTATTTTATAAGCCTTGAAAGATGAGTATAGGTTGTTAATAATGAAATACGGAATGAATTTCAGTCAGATGATTCCTGCAGATCACTGAAAATAAATCATACATTTATTCTTGGATTTAGTGATTTTTCTATAGCAGAAGAATGTTTAGTGTCTCTACATTCTTGAAAGAATAGAGAAGATTCAGACTCATCCTTGTATAAATCTCTGTATAAATGTATGCTTTATCTTGTCATTAAGTAAAACTTTAACATAGTGTATAGTCATAATCATTCCTGTTTTAGCTGCAAGTAGTAGAAACTCAAATTAAACCCAATTACAAAATGAGTTATTTATTTACTTATTTACTTACACATAACAGAGAAATCCAAGGTAGACTTAGTTGCAGGTACACCTGACTCAGGGTGATCAAATGATGTCTAGAATCTGTGATTGATTTTCTTCTCTCAGGTGTCCTTTTTTTCCATTTGAAATTTATTCTTAGGCAGGTTTCCTTGAGAGAGTAAAGTTAGTAATAAAATGCTGTCTTGGTTTGAACAATAAATTGTATACTAAGTATAGTGAGACCCCTAGTATAAGCTAGGGTTGTCCCAGGTAATTGAGATGTATGGAGGCCTTAACAAGATGAATGCAAGTAACTTCAGGCTTACATATTTCCACTTTGAAGCCCTACTGGAAATATTTCTTACTTAATGCTCCAGCAGAACCATGTAGTTGATTTTCATTTTGGGTTACTTGAGCATTCTTGAACCAAAAGCCATGGCAGGAAAAATGAGGTACACTGATAAGCTAGCATAGGACATTTGCTTGTTTCTAGAATTAATGTAAGCTCAAAAATTCCAGAAACAGTTAAGTGGGCATATCTGGTTGTGTAAAGGAAAATGAATATTCCATCATCAAAAGGAGAAGGAATGTATGATAGGTTAAAAAACAAAGATGTCGGGGCACCTGGGTGACTCAGTGAGTTAAAGCCGCTGCCTTCAGCTCAGGTCACGATCCCAGAGTCCTGGGATCGCGCCTCACATCGGGTTCTCTGTGTGGCAGGGAGCCTGCTTCCCTTCCTTTCTCTTTGCCTGCCTCTCTGCCTTCTTGTGATCTTTGTCTGTCAAATAAATAAATAAAACCTTTAAAAAAAAGAAAAAAAGAAAAAAGAAACAAAGATGTCCATAGTAGACTGTGTATATTTTCATGTTATGTCATTTATTATACACTAATTTGATTACATTATTTTATCTTTTTTAGAAATGGTAGTTTCTTTTGTCTTTATGACACATTGAATTATTATGTTCCACTGTGAACAGAATTAAAATAGAATTTAATGTATTTGTCATCAGACAATTAAAAGCATTTGGTTGTGTTTGTGAGTTACAGTGAAGAATGCATTCTATATTGTTATTTCTCAAGAAGTTTTAATTTTAATTGTAAGTGATAAACTTTTCTGATAATATTACACAACCTCCCTATATTTGTCCCACTTTATCTATATATCATGAAATTTCTATTAAAGCTCTCCTTTTTTTGAAATGAATCCAGTGAAATTATGGTTGTGTGTTTTCTGGAGTGTTTGATTTTTCCTGTCAATCAAGATCATAAGCATGGTTTGTAATATGAACATGTAATGGTTTATCCAACTTATTTTAGAAATTTTATGTTGTTTAAAATTGAGAACCACAGGAAACTATTCCCTTTGTCTTTGACTCATAACAATTTTCAGATTTTTTCCCTCTTTTCATTTAAAAAAAAGTGTGTTCTACAGTTTGGGAAACATTCATCTAAATCTATATTGGAGACACACAGCAATATGAGAAAATAAAAGAAGTAAAATCATGAAATTGATGCTCATGGTTCTATTCCATTTTGTTTCCTTCCAAGGAATGCTGAAGCAAGTTGGTTCTGTCTGAGACTCATCTTTTTACTTCTCACTGTGTGTTATTCTTGGGTAGTTTTAATTCACTTTGTGTTAAAATAATACTAATACACTTTTGTCTTCCAATTATCTTTTTATCTCTAGTCAAGATTTCTTTTCTGAATTCTAATCCATTTGCATTTCGTCATTTCCACCTAGATATCCTAATGACAGATCAAACCTATCAATTTCCACATTTAACATAGTAACTCTGTGTATCTCTCCTTGGTGAAGAACATTCCTTTTCTCAGTGAAAGACCCTGCCCTTTACTCTAGTATACATGCAAGAATCCTACGAAGCTCCCAATACTTTCTTTTCCCTTATACCCATACCAAACACTGCAAAGTATCTGCTCTAATTATTCATCAAATACTAGTGACAAATTTGTCTAGCTCTGCTACTTTTACTATAGCTCTGTCCATCATCATTTCTCACCCAGGTTGTTGACTTACTCCAGGTTGGTCTCCCTCAAATCCGTTCTCTATATTAATACCAGGAAGATCTTGAAAAATGCAGTGTGAGCTTCCACTTTTATTTCTGATGAAGTAATTGTGGCAGGCCAATGTTGCCATTGAGAACAACCAGAAAAACAAAACCAAGAAAAATAACTTAGAAATATCCATTTAAATAGTTATGATCCCAACTGCATAACACTATGCTTAATTTAATTTTGATACAAGTGTAAATAGTTATGATCCCTGTGCAAAGTGAAGTAGAGAGAAACAAGCCAACATTTTACAAGCTCCTTTCCCTCTTCTGGCATCTGTCACTTCTTGACACTGGGCAAAAGGCTGAGAATTCTGTCTGAAGGGTATAATGAAAAAGGAGAGAAAAATGTATGTAACTTTATTTCTCCATTATGCCTTAGTAAACGTGGGAAAAAATAAACAAAAATAAAGATCCTGAGGTACAGGATACAACCTCTCCCTCCTACCCCTTGGAAAAAGAAGCAGAAAAACCAACAGAAAGTTTGGCAGTCTCTTGGGGCTTGAGAAACAAAGATTGGATTTTGGAACCAGGACTTATGGGGCTGAGATCCTGGTGAAAATGGAAGCACACTAGTGACCTGCAGCACTTGACAGTATTCTCCAGGTAGTTGTTCATATCTTACCAGCAGCTAAAAGCATTAAAGAGAAAGCCACATGTTTAGATGATTTCTTTCTGAGTAACAAACCACCCCCAAACTAAGTGGCTTAAAACAACAGCAATGTTTAATTGGTTCATGATTCTGCTGTTTAGGCAAAGCTTGGAAGGGATAGATTGTCTCTGCCCTACTCATTGTCAGCTGGGCCTGCTTGCTACTGGAGGCTGAAATAATACAAAAGCTCGATTTTTCACCACTTAGGTTTCTGGCAGTTGATACTGGCTATTGTCTGGGATCCCTTTGGGAGCTGTGACCTAAATACTTTCTTATGGCCTTTCTAGGTGACTTTAGGCTTCTGCATAGCATGGTGGCTGGGTTCCAAGGAAGAATATTCCCAAAGGACCATGTAGAAGGAAGTCATGTTGCCTTTTATGACTTAGTTACAGAAGTGACAGAGCATCACTTCTGCCATAGAAGCAGACTCACTCATATTCAAAAAAACATGGATTTTACCTCTTATTGTCAACATTAAATTGTAGTAACATCATATGGGATAGGATATATTGGTATGCTCAGCTTTAAAAAATACTTTGTCTCACTGAAGAAAAGCAGATCAGCGTTCATATCCATTTCATAGTGTTGAGAGGACAGACTTAGAATTGGAATTGGAATTCAGAACTGAGTAAAGGGTACTCCTTAGTAAATCCATTAGCCTCTAATTCAGGGTCTACAGCAGGTTACACTCCCAAAAGTGAATGTAAAACAGAGAGAAATGGAACTTCATGAAAATTGCAACCTGTTTTTTATTACATTCAGTCTCTGATTGGATTAGGGTAATTCATCATAATTTACTTTTTCTCTCTGAATATATGGTTAACTCTCCTGGGAGAAGATAATATCTTCTAAAGCCTTTGAAATTTTTCATATATAAAGTGTGGAATAAAGTAAAAAATTATCAGGCCAAAGTATTGAAAAGAGTATAAATGGAATTAAACTACTGTCAACTTTTTATACTATTAATTCAGAGTAGGCTATGATAAGGTAATTTATTACTGCAGCAAGCATTTACACATACCAATAGAGGAGACATAAGGGATTCTTATGAAAATATTGGGTCAATATAAAAAAAGGAGTTTGAAAGAATACAGAGGTCACATAGAAAATGGAAACATGGTAGATTTAAATTCAACCATATCATTAATTATGTTAAGTATTAAGGAGCTAAAAATTCAAAAGATTAATTTTCAATCTGATTAAAAAAGCAAGACCCCTTGGTATTGAAACCGCACTCCTTGGTAGGTGAACTTTGTCTTGGCTGGATTTCTTGTTGATCTTCTGGGGGAGGGGCCTGGTGTAGTGATTCTCAAGTGTCTTTGCCCCAGGCAGAATTGCACCGCCCTTACCAGGGGCCGGCTGAGTAATCTGCTAGGCTTTGCTTTCAGGAGCTTTTGTTCCCTGAGCACTTTCCCTAGAGTTCCAGAGGACGGGAATACTAATGGCGGCCTCCTGGTCTCCGGCCCGGAGGAGCCGAGAGCCCGGGGGCCACACTCCTCAGTGTGCCCTCAGAGAACAGCGCCCAGTTACCCGAATGTTTATAGCAGCAATGTCCACAATAGCCAAACTATGGAAAGAACCTAGATGTCCATCAACAGATGAATGGATAAAGAAGATGTGGTATATACACCATGGAATACTATGCAGCCATCAAAAGAAATGAGATCTTGCCATTTGTGACAACATGGATGGAACTAGAGCGTATCATGCTTAGCAAAATAAGTCAAGCAGAGAAAGACAACTATCATATGATCTCCCTGATATGAGGAAGTGGTGATGCAACATGGGGGCTTAAGTGGGTAGGAGAAGAATAAATGAAACAAGATGGGATTGGGAGGGAGACAAACCATAAGTGACTCTTAATCTTACAAAACAAACTGAGGGTTGCTGGGGGGAGGGGGTTTGGGAGAAGGGGGGGTGGGGTTATGGACATTGGGGAGGGTATGTGCTTTGGTGAGTGCTGTGAAGTGTGTAAACCTGGTGATTCACAGACCTGTAGCCCTGGGGATAAAAATACATGTTTATAAAAAAATAAAAAATTTAAAACATCAAAAAAAAAAAACAAAAAAAACAAGACCCCAACTTTTGTAGCAACATGGACGGGACTGGAAGAGATTGTGCTGAGTGAAGTAAGTCAAGCAGAGAGAGCCAATTATCATATGGTTTCACTTATTTGTGGAGCATAACAAATAACATGGAGGACATGGGGAGTTGGAGAGGAGAAGGGAGTTGAGGGAAATTGGAAGGGGAGGTGAACCATGAGAGACTATGGACACTGAAAAACAACTTGAGGGTTTTGAAGGGGCGGGGGGTGGGAGGTTGGGGGAACCAGGTGGTGGGTATTGGGGAGGGCATATATTGCATGGAGCACTGGGTGTGGTACAAAAACAATGAATACTGTTACGCTGAAAAGAAATAAAAAAAAAAAAGCAAGACCAAACTACATGGTGTTTTCAAACAAACATTTTAAATTTGAAGACAGAAACTGTTAAAATTAAAGAATTGTAAAAAGTTAATACCATACACCTATTAAGTATAAGACAGACGTGGTGTTTATATTAATGAAGTAGATCCCCAAACCATTATCAGAGATAAAAAAAAAAGTTTAATTTATAATCATATAAGAGTTGATTCAACAATAAGTATATATCTGACAATAAAGCTTCAAAACATATGAAACAAGCTTTAGTAGCAGAGAAAAATCAGTATGAATGCAGATTTAAAGAATACTGGTGGTCACAAAGATTCACAACCAATAATCTCTTCTAGGAAGAATTTGTTCCCTCACTTATTTTTTCCCTCACATTTTGCCTCAGCTGCAGAGAGCCACAAGAGCATACTTGTTAACCTGGGCAACGCACATCCAACTATTGATTATGGTAGGGTTCTACATTTCATGCCTGATCAAAGGCTTTCAGTCCACTAAGGGATAATCCTGATGGGTTACGTACATTGCAGACAGTGGTATGGTATTGTCTGAGGCTTCTCTGGGACTACAATACAATTTAATTTTTCTCTTTGCTTAATCTTAACCTACCCCCACCCTATTCACAGGTGTTGCTATGTAGTAAATATCTTACACTGACAACTTGTCAATGTCTGCTTTTGGATAACCCAACCTGACAAACATTACCAACAAACTTCCTAATTAATATTTTTGTACATTATAGCCAACAACTGTAGAACACACATTTTTAAAAAGTGCACATAGAATATGCACTTACACATGTTCTGGGCCATATAACAAGTTTCAATAAATTTCAAAGGACTAAAATACAAGTTATATTTTATGATTCCAATGCAATTAAATTAGAAATCATTATCAATAAGGTAACTAGAAAATCAACAAATATTTAGAGGTTAAGTACTGCACTTCAATCCAGGACTTAAAACAATACACTAATAATAATGTAACTGTAGAAAGAGAAATTAGAGAATCAATTCCATTTACTATAGCACCTAAAATCATAAGATACCTAGGAAGAAACCTAACCAAAGAGGTAAAGGATCTGTACTTGAGGAACTACAGAACACTCATGAAAGGAATTGAAGAAGATACAAAAAGATGGAAAAAAAAAAAACCATTCCATGCTCATGAATTAGAAGAATAAACATTGTTAAAATGTCTATGTTGCCCAGAGCAATCTATACTTTCAACACCACCCTGATCAAAATAACAATGGTATTTTTCAAAGAGCTAAAACAAGCAATCCTAAAATTTGTATGGAAGCAGAAGAGACCCCAAATTGCCAAGGAAATGTTTAAAAAGAAAAACAAAGCTGGAGGTACCATGTTGACTGATTTCAAGTTATATTACAAAGCTGTGATCACCAAGACAGCATGGTACTGGTACAGATACATAGACCAAAAACAGATACAGAATAGAGAGCCCAGATATGGACCCTCAACTCTATGGTCAACTAATCTTTGGCAAAGCAGGAAAATTAGACAGCTATATACGGAAGAATGAAACTCGACCATGCTCTTATACCATACACCAACATAAACTCAAAATGGATGAAAGGCCTCAATGTGAGACAGGATTCCATTAAAATCCTAGAGGGGAACATAGGCAGTAACCTCTTCAACACTGGCCACAGCAACTTCTTTCAAGACACTTTTCCAAAGGTAAGGGAAACAAAAACAAAAATTAACTTTTGGAACTCCATCAAGATAGAAAACTTCTGCACAGCAAAGGAAATAGTCAATGAATCAAAGAGGCAACCCAAGGAATGGAAGAACTTATTTGCAAATGACACTACAGATAAAGGACTGGTATCCAAGATTTATAAAGAGCTTCTCAAACTCAACACCCAAAAGACAAATAATCAAGTCAAAAATGGGCAGAAGACATGAACAGACACTTCTCCAAAGAAGATATACAAATGGCTAACAGACACATGAAAAAATGCTCATCATCATTAGCCATCAGGGAAATTCAAATCAAAACCACATTGAGATATCATCTTACACCAGTTAGAGTAGCAAAATTGACAAGGCAGGAAACAACAAATGTTGGAGAGGATGTGGAAAAAGGGGTACACTGTTGGTGGGAATGCAAGTTGGTACAGCCACTTTGGAAAACAGTGTGGAGGTTCCTCAAAGTGTTAAAAATAGAGCTACTTTATGACCCAGCAATTGCACTACTGGGTATTTACCCCAAAGATACAGAGGTAGTGAAAAGAAGGGGCACATGCACCCCAATGTTCATAGCAGCAATGTCCACAATAGCCAAACTATGGAAAGAAACAAGATGCCCTTCAACAGAAGAATGGATAAAGAAATAGTTGTCCATATAGACAATGGAATATTACTCATCGATCAGAAAGAATGAATACCCACCATTTGCTTTGACATGGATGGAACTGGAGGGGATTATGCTAAATGAAATAAGTCAATCAGAGAAAGGCAATTATCATATGGTTTCATTTATATGGGGAACATAAGGAATAGCATGAAGGACATTAGGAGAAGGAAGGGAAAAATGAAGGGAGGGGAATCAGTGGGTGAGATGAATCATGAGAGACTGTGGACTCTGAGAAACAAACTGAGGGTTTTAGAGGGGGAAAGTGTAGGAGGATGGGATAGCTTGGTGATGGGTATTAAGGAGGGCTCACATTGCTAAGAGCACTGGGTGTTATGCACAAACAATGAATCATGGAACGCTACATCAAAATCTAATGATGTACTGTATGATGACTACCATAACATAATAAAATTTAAAAAAATACAAAAAAGGAAATGATGTACTGTATGATGACTACCATAACATAATAAAATTTAAAAAAATACAAAAAAGGAAAAACTCTTTTTAAAAAAAGATTTGATTTATTTTCCAGAAAGGAAGAGAACAAGAGAGCACAAGCAGGGGGAGCATCAGGCAGAGGTAGAGGGAGAAGCAGACTCTGCTGAGCAGGGAGCCCCATGCAGGAGTCGATCCCAGGACCTGCAATCATGACCTAAGCCAAAGGCAGATCCTTAACTGACTGAGCCACCCAGACATAATGAAAAAAGAACTCTTTACTAGTCATTTCATAAAGGAGGATATCAAATTAAATAGCTAATAAAATATGAAAATATTTCCAATCTTATTATACATTTGGGAAACACATACTAAAACTACCATGAGATAGAACTAAATACCTGTCACAAGACTAAAATGCAAAAAGAAAAAAAAAAGTGACAGGAAGAATGTTGGCAAGTATGTGGAAGAGAGCTCTCAAAATGTTGGTGGGAATGTGAATTAGGACAACTCTTTTGGCAGTATCCTGTTAAGGTAAACATACGTATAAACAACAATTCTAATTGTTTAGTAGATACACAGTAGTAATGTATACTTGAATGAAAGTTTACATAGCAACATATCTTAATAACTAAAAACTGGAAAAAGCCTTGAATGTCCATCAACAATGGAATGTAAATAGTCTGTAAACTATTTGTACAGTGGAAAGCTACATAGCAGTAAGAATGAACAAATCTATACAAAACATGAGTGAATCCCACAAGTAATGTTGATCCAAAGAGGCCAGAAACAAGGAGCTTCATACTGTTCCATTCAATTTCTATAAAATTAAAAAACACTGATTTAACCCGTGGTTTTAGGTTAAGACAACAGTTACTTTTGGTGCGGACCATGAGTAGGCAGGTATAGGAGAGATCCTTCAGATATACTGGTAACACTTGATTTCTCTATCTGGGTGTTGTTTACACTGGTATGTTTGTTTTCTAAAACTCTGAGCTTTATATCTATTATGTGTACACTTCTCTGTTTATATGTTATAGTTCATTAAAAAGCTGCATTGGAAAAACATAAGTATGTCAGAGTTGTAGTTGTCTTGAATGCTTTCAATGGCCCTCCTCTTTTGTCCATTGGAGGCCGAACTTCCAAGAAAGACAGAAAAGTCCCTTCGTATTATGGTCCCTATCCACATTTACATCCTCATCTTTAGTAAGGCCTTATTTCTCATGACCTATGTGGAATGATTTTCAGTTCTTTCATTGGTCCTACTTTTGCAAACCTCTTGGTTTAAGCATGCTTGATGACTTCCTGGCCAGAGAAGACTTTGTTACCTTATGTGTGTCCTGTACTGCTATTAGGACTTCTTTTGCTTTTCAACTTAACATTACTGTACTTTGTAACCTTTCTGGTATTGGCTCCATCATTATTCTGGATTTACGTCACCTGAGAACAGATTTCACCTCTCATTAAGCACGGTGCCTGAGAAACCCTTGGTATTCCATTCATGTTTACTGAATATGCGGCTCCTTGTATCAAAAATCAGACCATCCGTTGGCTCTTTGAGGACTCTGTGCTCTGGAATTCATTTCCCCCAAGACAGTCTGTGTTCATGTCCAGAGTTAACTCTGAGATGTTTAACCTGAACACTGGGGGTTCTATCAGTCAAGAGCCAGAGTGCCAAAGCCCACCAGTTGTTTTAAAAGAAAGCACTTAAAATGAAGAATCAATATTTTTAAATTACTGAGAACTGAAAAAGCCAAAAGGGGACCCTGAGGTATCAGAGTGGTAGTAGTTGCAAAAAGTAGCTGCTATCCTTACCACTGGGGAGCAAAAGAAAGCTTATAATATTCAAAAAGAGAGGCTTGAAGGTGGGTTCCCACAGAATAGTTCCTTCTGCCTCTGACCGCATTTCTCCCTCCCATGTTGAGCCCTACAATCTCCTGATGGAACTCTTTCTTGTAAATCCTAACACAGAGCAGCTGGAATTGCAGAAATGGGGTCTATAGTCTTAGCCAGAGCTCCACAAGGCAGAGTACAGAGGGGTAGGTTTGAGGTTGAGAGGCAACAACTTAAGGGCCAGCACAGTGGGGATGAGGGAACAGGATCTAAAGTAGAATTCAGAAGCGTAACCCTTTCATCTCTTCTAAAGGGATTAAGGGTCAGTGCTTAAACTGCTCTCTTGAGTATTATTTTAGTCTTCAGAGAGACCAAATGGCAAGCTTGAATGGTCCCCTAAGTTCTGAGATGAAATGGAACTTCCTGGACATCCTCAGGAGCAGACCTGGATAAAGGAGCATATTCTGATAGAAGGACACACAGAACAGATTGCACAAACACTGACAAACCTGAGCAGAATAGAGGGCCCTGTCATTTAGGGATTATAATAGTAACCATGGTGACTGTAATGTTTATGAGGCAAACCGCATGACCCAGTATATTTTCTACTGCTGTTGAAATATATCTCCATTTATAGATACTATTTCATTTAATAATAGCTAGAGGATGTAAAGTACTTCTTTTAAATGAGTAACTAGGCTTTAATTTAGCCTATCAACTCAAGAAGGACAAGAAAGTTTATCACACGCTGGTATTTTCAGCTGTTTTTACTGGAAAATGCAATTTATACTCATCCTTTTGCAACTTGGGCCAATTTAAACAAGATACCAATAAAAATCTATTTCTAAGTTTTATAGAAAAATAAATCTTATCTAAAAAAGCACAGCCTACTTTTGCTATAATACGAGGGAGAATACTAAAAAACTTCACAGTATTAAAAAATTCCATAATAAAAACAATTGTTTCAAGTGGAAAGCAGTTTAGAGTACAAAAAGTTCCAGACTAGCAATAATGAGATTTCTTTACCTGTAGCAATTTCAATAGTGATGGCATCTTTGTGTGTTCGTGTATGTTTAGTATGATAAATAAAACCACCCCAGCATATACTCATGTTAATTTTGGTTTTATAATAATGGATTTCATTTTTTTTTATTCTCATTAGCAGACATTGCTTATACAGCTGTATCAATTTCATCACCTATTGTTATGCTAAAAACTATAGTCACTCAGTTTGAATTATGAAAACTCTGTATTTCAGGAACACTTGAGTAATGAATTTGGATGGCATCTTGTGTTGAATAACAATTGTGTATTCATCTGTTGTGTTTCTGCTAACCTTGCCAGTGAAATAACCAACTGCCCTTTGCTTCAGAGAATCTTTTCAAGGATATTTGTAGAGCAAACAGCCTTGGGAGACAGAGATCGTGTCTCCCTCTGGAGTGAAACTCAGGCCTTCTTATTCCTCATTACAAAAGATTCAGGTTCCCTAAACTCAGGATTCTTCTCCTTTAAGAGAATCACTGTGTGTGCGACTGTCACCTGGCTTTCTCTGAATTGCCCTGTGAGAACTGGGGCTTGGGAGAACTGGCACAAAAATGCTGATGCCCTGGCTACTGCTCGTATTAATTTTTTATTGTTGCTATTAAAAAATTACCTCAGAGTTAGTGGCTTACAACAACACATATTTATGGGGCGCCCAGGTGGCTCTGTCAATTAAGCCTCTGAATCTTGATCTCAGCTCAGGTCTTGATCTCAGGGTTGTGAGTTCAAGCCCTGCATTGGAAAACAACAGCACATATGTATTATCTTACAGTTCTGGGGGTCAGAAGACCAACACAGCTCTTACTGGGCTAAAATCAAGGTATTGGCATGGCTGTGTTCCTTCTGGACCTTCCTTCTGGATGTTCCAGGGAAGAATTCATTTCTTTGCCTTTTCCAGCTTCTAAAGGCTGACACTGTATTCCTTGTCTCATGGCTCCCTTCTTCCGTCTTGAGAGCCAGCAAGGTAGCATCTCTCTGGCCCTGATTTCATCCTCACATCTCTTCCTCTGACCCCAGCCACGAAAGTTTCTCAAAGATTCATGTGATTAGAACAGGCCCTCCTGACCATCCAGGAGAGCCCACCCTACCCCCACCCAAGATCTCTGAGCCAGTAGTCACTTACCTACCAGTATCCATGAAACCGACAGGATAACTTGTTAGCTTGCAAAGCAGAGTGAAACCTCAGGTTCTTGAAACTATGACTTTTCCTTTGGGAATTGAATTTAGACATTTCAGCAAACATATCTAAATATAACATAAAGAGAGCTAAACATAAGTCTCATTTTAGATACCCATGGCCTCTTTAATATTTCCATGTTTAGAAAGCAGATGTCCAAACTTCTCAGGCCACATGAACTAAATAAAACTATTAAACAAACTTGAAAACTATTCTGTAAGTTACTTGTTCTCAAGATGTAGCACATGCAGGTCTATCCTGGGAGCTTGTCTAATAATCACATGTCTATTGCAGCTCCATCTACCTGAGATTGTATTCCAGCTTTGACTGCAGAAATCTGAACGTTTAACCAGTGCCCCAAATGGCCATTGTTTTGAGATCCAGTTTTTGTTTTGTTTTGTTTTTTACCACCAATTATTTTTGTTGCTCTAGTAATTGAATTTATTTTTCCTTTATTGAAAAAGTATCTGCTTTAATTGGAATTGTAGAATCATGATAGCAAAGCTACATTCGTTATTTATTTACTAAAGAAAATGCTTCATTCAAAATATTGAGGCCTTATAAGTGGTTAACCATATTTAGATGGCTCATCAATGACACATTAGAGACCAGTGGAGGACACCATATTCAAAAGCTCCCCATGTCAGCTTGTTCTAACAGGCATTGTGTTTGTGGATAAAATAACTTCAGTTCAATTTATTCTGATTGCAGTGGTTTATATTACATTTTATAGTGACAATTTGGAAAAGATCATGAATGTTCATTTGGGATGATAGAAACATTCATAGACAGCATGATTAGATACAAATTAGTAGACTATTTCTGCCTACTGTTCTTAAAGACACATATATCTGTTAACAATGTACATGAGCAAGAAATCAAAAGAAGCAAGAAATCATAAGCAACAAAATTAAAAAAGACACCAAAATTGCAAAATTTCTTGCACAGATGGAAATGATGACACTTTTAGTCACTTCACCTCCACTTATTATTTGTAAGATTACATGTGGACATTCATCACTTTGGCTTGCCTGCTAATTTGTATCTGTTAAAGGAAACTTGAAGCTAATTAGGGAAAAAAGTATTTTACATCACCTTTTATAGGCTGTGTGATGTGGAGAAAATGGTGGCTGTATTGTCAAAGCATATATAACTATTAAGATTACTTTGTGGGGATGTTTTAGGGGAGACCAAATTCTATTAAAATAAAATATTTTCCCCAGGCTTGCTGTTCACCCAAGTAAGTGAATCTTCTAGTTTGCTAATTTAACTATATTAAGAGTTCCACTTTTTAAAATCATCCATTTCATAAGAAACTGGAATCTACTTATTCTCACGCTAGAAGGCTGTTTTTTTTTAAATGAGTGTTCTTGTTCTGTCACTTCATTAAGTAATCAACACAAATTTTCAAAGCCATCTCTTTTTAGTCGAAGATTAAAATAGAAATCCATTTCATTTATTATACAATGCCATTGTCCTTGCCATGTACACTTATGTATGTCACAAGTTGGCATATTTATTTGACATCTGACAACAAATCATAAGTGGTGCAAATATTTTCATTAATTTAATAAACACTGATGAGGTCCAGGGCACCCATAAATGTTTGTGAGGTTGTGGACCGTGTGACTTTAGGGGTACCATTCACATCATATTTATAAGTGCCGTGCCCCTGGAGTTGTGCAGTGCACAGCCTGCACAACTATATAAGGTGGCCCTGCATAATATGAAATGAGGCACTGTGATAGGTGCCAGCAATGAATATAAGGATAATGGCATCAAAGTAGTTTTTCTTTCAGAACTTACAGTTTAGTAAGGGAGACTGACAATTAAAGGAACCTGTTATAAATCCCTGACAAAGAAAGCGTAGAGCCTTCTTTCTAGATAGCTGTCCAATTAAAATGGAAGAATAAATAAAGGTGAGCAGCTAAAGCTAGAACTTGTTCTGGGAACATTTCAAAGTATGGGATCTTAATCCAGATTTTTTTTCTATAGTTCCTCAGTATTAACATAAAATTTAATCATAAATACTGTGCTTGTGTAAATGAGATAAGTGCCCTTATTAACATCCTACTTGCTCATGGTAAAGTCATAGCTATTAAATAAAACGTGATTTTCTTGTATGTTCTCTCAGGCTCTTTCCTAGTTCTGCCTCCTGATCTCACCAATCCCATTTTGTGTGTCTCCTTCGTGTGCATAGTCAGTTTTTTATCATGTTCTTACCCGTTGGTCCATCTCTAATACTTCATGCTTCTAAGAGTTTATACATTTCCCAAGTCAAACTCAGTGTTCTTGGTACTTTAACCCACTTCCAAACCCTGTTTTTGTTTGTTTGTTTGTTTGTTTACGATTCTATTTGTCAGAAAGAGAGCAAGCACACACAATCAGGGGGAGCTGTAGGCAGAGGGAGAAGCAGGTAGAGGAAGAAGCAGGTTCCCCACTGAAAAAGAAGCCAGATGCGGGACCCAATCCCAGGAACCCGATCCCGGGACCCTAGGATCATGACCTGAACTGCTTACTTTCAATTTGAGTGTGGTTTTTCCCCCTTAAAACCAAGTTTCTAGGTTTAAAATTTTTTTCTTATAAATGAAAGTTTCTTGAGAGCAGAAATTATGATACATTTTGTTCAGACATACCTCTGGTGCCTAGAATAATGCTTAGCATTTTATGCCCATTATTTGCTAAGTGATTAGGTCTGTGTGGGCCAATGACTAAAGACCTTCTGCTGGGACCTGCTGTCCAGCCTTTGATGACTTTTGTTTATGTGAGGTGCAGCTTGCTCAGTATACTGTGGTACTCTCTGGGCTCCCAACACAGAGCACGGGTTCAGGTGCCAACATCCCTAAAGGTGGAGTCTAGCTCAACAGCGCCTCCCCGTGGTAATGAGTTCAACTGCAACTGACTAACTCCCGCAGTCTCAGAAACTAAAACACCAAATTCCCTTCAATTTCATCATGGCAGGAAGACTGCTCACGGAAATATCAACCAATGACTTAGGATCTCAGTCCTCTTTTTCTTTCTCTGGCAGTTACATAAGAGTACATTATGCTTGAAATTCCCAGTGGGGGCAATATAGATTTTCTTCATGTTTTCGTGCTTGGCTAACAAAACAGATCACAGTGCAACTCTGGTAAGATTTCTGGGAAAATGAATACATTATTTCGGGCAAGTTTTCCTCTCTGTGTGCCATTTTTTACTGCACCTGTAAAATGGGATTCATGGCTGGGACACTTTCTGTTCTGAACGTAAAGCTGGAATCTGACTCAAGTGCAACAGCCAGACAGTGCAGTAGGAATTCCTTGGGACCTTGATCCCAAACAGAGTGGCAGGGCTTTGTACATAACATAGCACTAATGTTGTATAACCTCACAAAAGAAAGGCCTTGGTCAGGTCTGTAGAAAACTTCTGAAGACCTCTGTTTATATTAACTGCTATCTGAAGTCGATCCCTTACCTACTTCAATCCTCACCTTCACAACTGTTGGCAACAGCTGAGCCTCTTTGACCTAGGCAACACCAGGGCCTCAGACCTCTGTCCTGTGCCTATTTTATTCCCTTGCTGGTCCCAGGAAATAGCACTTATCTGTTTGGGATGAGAATTTCTATGTATCACAGCTATCTTTAAACCTAGCTAATGTTAACCACAAATGGCTCTGGAATCTGGTGACTCAGGCCAATACAGCTGGAGCAAATTTGGCAGACTTGGAAACTCTCCACATAAAAAACAGTATCACCGGGGTGCCTGGGTGGCTCAGTGGGTTGCGCTGCTGCCTTCGGCTCAGGTCATGATCTCAGGGTGCGGGGATCGAGTCCCGCATCCGGCTCTCTGCTCAGCAGGGAGCCCGCTTCCCTCTGTCTCTCTCTGCCTGCCTCTCTGCCTACTTGTGATCTCTGTCTGTCAAATAAATAAATAAAATCTTAAAAAAAAAAAAAACAGTATCACCTTCTTTTTCACGTCTTGTGTTTGTCGTGGATCACATCCAGAAAGTAATGACCATCACAGAGACATGCTTGAAAAAGTGTATATTTCTGAAGGAGACCTGGTATTGGGATATCATTCGTTAACAAACTATGCTTACAATTGGCTTAAGAGGGCTGCTTTAAGAGAATTCTGGAGAGGCATAATTCCTAAAGGCTTATGGTACCTCGTTGTATCCCTGCATTTCCTGGCCAGAAAAACACTCCTAACATATACTTCCAGATTACACTTAAAGATGAATTATCATTGCGTATGGCTATTTAAGCTGACTGTTGTGGCCTGAATGTTCTGTCCTCCCCAGTTCATATGCTAAAGCCATAAGCCCCCAGTGTGGCTGTATTAGGAGAAGGGGCCCTAAGGAAGTAATCAAAATTAACTGAGGGTATAAGGGTAAGGCCCTGATTTTAGAGGATTAGTGTCTTTATAAAAAGGTATACCAGAAAGCTCAGTCTCTTTCTCTTTTTTTCCTGTGTACACATACCAAGGAGAGGCCATGTGAGGAAATAGTGAGAAGGTAGCTTCTCTAAGGCAGGCAGAGCACTCTCACGGAAAACTGATCATGACTTGATTTTGGATTTTAGCCTCCAGAACTGTGAAAAAATTAATTCCTGTTGTTGAAGCCACCCAGTCTGTGGTATTTTGTTATGGAAGCCCAAGCAGCCTACACTGACCCAGATTGTAAATAATAGAACCTGGGACATATGTTGCCATGGAAAATATACCTTTATTTGTGTCTTCTGTTCATAACTTAGTAAAGCATGAACAACACTTAAATACAAGCTCTAAAAATGTTAACTTTTTACCAAAAAGCATATATTTAAATTGAGTTCTTATCTTTGCAATTATTTTCTCCTGTGTGAAATTCAGACGAAGAAGTTCACAGGAAGAAAGTCATTGTCAAATTGGAATTCTAAGTCAACTTCAAACTGAGATTTTTATTTGAGAGATGATAAAATTTTAAATGAGGGACAAATGCATAAAAATGGGGATTTAAAATTGCTAATAAAGAAATAGGAGTTATCAGACATTTTAAATTTAGGATTATGCAAATTGATAGTTTTTTTATGTAGAAACTCGGGGTAATTACTAGATACAACTCCCTTTAGTAATTAGAGATGCGATTTGTATTCTGAAAAATCATAGGCTATGAAAAAAGGTTTTAGATCAAATATATTTGATTGTAACTATCAAATGAGATGGGTTCTTAAGTACTATTCTAATGATTATCTTTTAAAATCTTAGATTTGCATTACTTATGTATTAAGTGCTCAGTTAATATCTATTGGACGAGTGTGCAAGTCAGTAAAGATTAAAGGCACTCCAAGAATGTAATTTTTAAAGCTGTTGGGAACTTCCTATAGCATTCTTTACTTTGACAGTTGGGGATGCTAACTGGAAAGTAGTTTCTCTGTTAAAATAAGGTAATTTTTGACATTAAAAAAAAAGCAATATTGAAGGTTGAAGAACGGGTGAGCTACTTTGATTTTTTTTCAAAAGAATTTTTTAAATTGCACATTATCATCTTTTTTTTTAAAGATTTTATTTATTTATTTGACAGAGAGAGATGACAAGTAGGCAGAGAGGCAGGCAGAGAGAGAGAGGAGGAAGCAGGCTCCCTGCTGAGCAGAGAGCCCGATGCAGGACTCGATTCCAGGACCCTGAGATCATGACCTGAGCCGAAGGCAGCGGCTTAACCCACTGAGCCACCCAGGCGCCCCCCGTACATTATCATCTTAATGGAAGTTTGGAGTACATATGTTGTCAAATAAAAGTTGGTAGATGCTATTAAGCTATGTAAAGAAGAGGGAGGGAAGGAGGGGAAGAGGAAATGAGAGATGGATAGGAAAATGGATGGATGAGTTGTTCTCATTTAAGGAAGAATTATATTGGCCATTTCTACAAAGAGTACCTCCTTTTGCTAAAACACTGTCAGTTCAAAGATCTGACCTTTGACTTTGGTCAAAGATCTAGCACATTTCCTGTGACCTTAAGTGTTCTTGACTAAATTTCAGTCCCAAGTCTGTTAGCAACTCTTCTTTGGATATAGAAATCAACTTACCTGTTGCCCAGTAGTGTTGTGAGTAAGACGAAATGCTTACTACATAAGCTGGTACTTTCCCCCCTTTAAAAATACAGAACTACCTTCCAGATTGTGATGGTCTGAAAAATTCAATGCAGTACTGTTCGGGTTGTATTATTGCAAGTTCAACAACAACAAAATATTTTTGATACTTTCTCCAGTTTTCATTTATTGTAAATGTAGGAAATAGACCAATAGTTACCTGAGACAGTCTCAAATAATAAGGTGGCAGTTACTTTCTAACTGGACTTACTAGGACTATAAGAACTTCACTTGTCTGAGAACAGCATATATAGAGAGAGACGTATGGAGCAACATGCATTTTATTTGTGTGTGTGTGTGTGTGTGTGTGTGTGTGTGTCCCATTTCTTTCATTCTTCATAGTGAAATTTTTCTACAATATGTATATTATAAATCATTCCTTTGCTTGATATAGAATTAGGTAGTAGCTGCAATTAGTTCAAAGATGTGTATCAGAATTTGATGATAATGAAGGAATAATAATATCAACAGACCATATACTATGCCAGAGTATCAGTATGTTTTTACAAATATCTACCTACTTAGTTTCATTTTATCTTTGGGTGTGAGCTGGAAGAGGAGATTATTCAACTTAATTTCCATATTGGCATAGTAAATGTGTAAAATCCCACTGGCAGAACAGTAATGAAATTTGGCATCACATTTTACCTCAATTTTGAATGTGAATTTAACTTCAAGATGTGGCTTTAGGTGAGCTGAAAAGAAACATAGAGAAAAAAGTGTTTCAAAACTTAAATAAAAATATAACTTCTAGACAGAATAACCACCCTCTCAGAGACACCTACTTCCTTATTCTCTCCCCTTACCCCCTCTAAGCTGTGACTATGTTATGCTGCATTGAAAAATGGAATCAAAGTTGGAGATTCAACTAAGTTTGCTAATCAGATGACCTTAAAAGCTTTGTCTTGGGTTGTCCAGGTGGGCCCAATGTAATCAGAATATATTGGCCTGCAGAAGAGAAGGTCAGAGGAGGTGGGGCTATGGAAGGGGGCAGGGGGATGTACTTAGAGGATCTGAACCCCACTGCTGGCTGAAATAACTACTTACTTTGTAATTCCATCTCATGTATAAAATTAAGTTATTTTTTACTTTATCTCTAATCACACTGTATCATTTGAAGTCTCATTTCTATCAGTCAGGATTGTGTTTACAAGATTCTTAATTGTTGAGACATGAGGTGGAAATCTGTCCATTTTTATTGCTTTGTACTATTTACTGAATGTATGTCACAATTCATTTAAGCATTATACATTGATGTATTTATTATTATTATTATTATTATTATTTGATTCAAAAAGCTTTATTGTTTCCATTTGGTCCACGGGTGGGGAGAGGGCTCCTGGGTGGTTGAAAAGCTGCCTAGTGGCTTCAGGGAGAGGCTCAGGGCACAAGCCTTGACACCAGCGTGATGCCAGAGGGGTCCCTCAAAGACTGCTGAGCTTCAGAGACTCCTAGTGGTGCTCGCGGGTCAGCCTCTCGAAGAGATACTCGCCAAGCCTGGGGGCCGGCCAGCCTGCGGAGGGGAGTCAGCTGGTTGCCGTCTTCTTGATGAGTTTCCCCTCCTCTTGCAGGAAGTGGATCTCTGGGAAGTCACAGGGCTGGGGGACTGTGCGGGCGGAACCCAGGGCATGCAGACCCAAACAGGCCTGGTTCTGATTCTTTTCCAGAACCAGGGCGGCTTCCCTGGCATCCACGGTTTTACTACAGTGCCCTCCTGGGACGGCTCCTGCATGTCCTGGAAGAGGATGCCGCTGGGCTGGTTTTGCATGTTCAGGAGATGTTGGGCGCCCTGGGGTTTCTCCTGAGCCAACTAGCCTAAGATATGTCCCACACCTTCCAGAGTCACATCGTCCAGGTGGAAATAGAAACCCGGAAAGAGGTAGGTGTAGGAGGCCCACAGATGCACGTTGACCAGGCAGTTGACTGTGGCCTCCCCATTGGGGGCATACTACTGAGGAATGTGGGAGCTGGGGGCAACTGGGTGGCTCAGTTGTTAAGAGTCTGACTTCTGCTCATGTCATGATCTCAGGGTCCTCCGATGGAGCCCTGCATGATGGAGCCTGTTCAGCGGGAAGCCTGGTCTCCCTGTCCCACTCCCCCTGCTTGTGTTCCCTCTTTCGCTGTGTCTCTCTGCCAAGTAAGTAAAATAAAATATTTAAAAGAAAACACAAATGAATGTGGGAGCTCTTGGTTGATCAGTGATAAGAAGTTAAGCTCAAAACTGTGTGTTGGCTGGTCCTGGAGGCAGAGGGTGGCCAAGAAGATGGCTCCAAAGGTTGTATCTCGATAAAGTGTTGTAAGGTGGTTGGAGGCTGGTAGAAGGGTCCATCCAAACACTGCTGGAGCAAAAGACAGACCTCCCAACTGCTGGGCACACTGCCTGTGCATTCCACTTTTGATGGGCATTTGTGGTGTTTTCTATTGGAGTCTGTTGCAGCGCTTCTGTGTGTATGTGTTTTCATCAATTTTTATTTAAATTCCAGCTAACATAGTGTCATATTAGATTCAGGTGTAGGATTTAGTGATTCATTACTTAAATGCAACATGAACTGCTCATCACAGCAAGTGCCCTTATTAATGCCCATCATCCATTTAACCCATTCCCCCACCCATGGATATACATTTTCCTGTAGAATAGTAACCTTGCTTAAGTTTTGGATATTTGTTTTTAGGTCCTAAAATTTCCCTTCTCCAATATTTCTCTACTCTCATTCAGGGAAAGCTAAATATGAGTTAGACCTTGTCATTGTAGCTCTGTGCCTCCATCCATTTTATCTGTTTTTGGCTGAATTATCAATAATTTTTCTAGTAGTTCTATCTTCAGTTGTATCTAGCTACTATTAAAACTATACACTGAATTTTTATTTCATTTACTTACAATGTTTCCAATATCTACTTAGCCATCACTTTCTATATTTTAATTTTTTTAAGATTTTATTTATTTATTTGACAGAGAAAGATCACAAGTAGGCAGAGAGGCAGGCAGAGAGAGAGGGGGAAGCAGGCACCCTGCTGAGGAGAGAGCCCGATGTGGGACTCGATCCCAGGACCCTGAGATCATGACCTGAGACGAAGGCAGAGGCTTTAACCCACTGAGCCACCCAGGCACCCCAGTCCATCACTTTTTAGAATCCTCTTTTTCCATCCATATTTTCTTTTTTTTTAATTTATTTTTTATTTTCAGCACAACAGTATTCATTATTTTTGCACCACACACAGTGCTCCATGCAATCTGTGCCCTCCATAATACCCACCACCTGGTACCCCAACCTCCCACCCCTCCACCCCTTCAAACCCCTCAGATTGTTTTTCAGAGTCCATAGTCTCTCATGATTCACCTCCCCTTCCAATTTACCCCAACTCCCTTCTCCTCTCTAACACCCCTTGTCCTCCATGATATTTGTTATGCTCCACAAATAAGTGAAACCATATGATAATTGACTCTCTCTGCTTGACTTCTTTCACTCAGCATAATCTCTTCCAGTCCCGTCCATGTTGCTAAAAGAGTTGGGTATTCATCCTTTCTGATGGAGGCATAATACTCCATAGTGTATATGGACCACATCTTCCTTATCCATTCGTCCGTTGAAGGGCATCTTGGTTCTTTCCATAGTTTGGCGACCATGGCCATTGCTGCTATAAACATTGGGGTACAGATGGCCCTTCTTTTCACGACATCTGTATCTTTGGGGTAAATACCCAGGAGTGCAATGGCAGGGTCATAGGGAAGTTCTATTTTTAATTTCTTGAGGAATCTCCACACTGTTCTCCAAAGAGGCTGCACCAACTTGCATTCCCACCAACAGTGTAAGAGGGTTCCCCTTTCTCCACATCCTCTCCAACACATGTTGTTTCCTGTCTTGTTAATTTTGGCCATTCTAACTGGTGTAAGGTGATATCTCAATGTGGTTTTAATTTGAATCTCCCTGAGGGCTAGTGATGATGAACAATTTTTAATGTGTCTGATAGCCATTTGTATGTCTTCATTGGAGAAGTCTCTGTTCATATCTTCTGCCTATTTTTTTATATGATTGCCTGTTTTGTGTGTGTTGAGTTTGAGGAGTTCATTATAGATCCTGGATATCAACCTTTTGTCTGTACTGTCATTTGCAAATATCTTCTCCCATTCCGTGGGTTGCCTCTTTGTTTTCTTCACTGTTTCCTTTGCTGTGCAGAAGCTTTTGATTTTGATGAATTAATTCAGATTATTCTCACTTATGTCATATTTTCCTATCTCTGTGTATGATCTAGAGATTGATTTTTAAGAAGTTACTTGTCATACTTGTCCCTAAAGATTAAAATACAAAAAGAGGAGGTAATTTATCAACATACAGCATATTTTTTTCATATGTCCACAAAAATAAATTCCTGTGAACATTCATTTTTATGTGAATACAGTTTAATCATTTGGGGCGAGGTCAGTTGCTAACTGGCTGTAACCACACTCCTTGCCATGGAATAAACAGCCTTATAAATGTTCTTCTTACACACTCTTTTAGATCAAATAAGCTTTTTAATTACAATAAACTTAATTTTTTTAGAATACTTTTAGGTTCACAGAAAAATTGAGCAGAAAGCACAGAGAATTCCCATATACCCTCTATCCCCACATATGCCCATCCTCCCCCAAGTCATCATCTCATTTGTTAGAATTGATGAACCTACACTGATACAGCATTATCACCCCAAAGTCTATGCTTTACATCAGGGTTCAGTTTTAATATTGTACAGTCTGTGGATTTTAACAAACATGTTATCTACCATCCTAGTATTCTATAGAATACTTTCATTGTCATAAAACCCCTCTGTAAACATCCATGTGTAGGTTTTCATATGGACACAAGTTTTTAGTTCATTTGGGTAAATACCAAGGAGCATACTGACCGCATAGTAAGAGTGTGTGTAATTTTATCAGAAACTGACAAACTGTCTTTCAAAGTGGCTGTATAATTTTGCCTTCCCACCAGCACTGTATGAGAATCCTGTTGTTCCACATCCTTGCCAGCATCTGGTATTGTCAGTGATCTGGATTTTGGCCATTCTTGTAGATGTATAGTGCTCTCTCGTTTTTATTTACATTGCCCTTATAACATATGATGTGGAGTATCTATTCATAGGTTTATTTGTTATCTCTATCTTCAGTGAGGTGTCTCTTAAGGTCTTTGGCCTACTTTTTGTTTGACTTCTTAGTGTTGAGTTCTAAAAGTTCCTTGTATGTTTTGGGATAAAAGTAATTTATCAGATATGTCTTGCACAAATACTTTTCCTAGTCTGGATTCTCTTCTCATTCTCTTGATATTGTCTTTTGAAGAATAGGAATTTTTACTTTTAATGAAGTCCAGTTTATTAATTCTTTCCTTCATGGATCATGCCTTTGGTAATAGATCTAAGAAGTCCTCACCACACTCAACATTGTCTGGGTTTTTACCTGTTTTCTTTTAGAAGTTTTTCATTTTACATTTAGGTATGTGATCCATTTTGAGTTAATTTTTGCAAACTGTCTAAGGTGTGTGTGTTTAGATTTTTCTCCTGAGCATGTGGATATCCAGCATCATTTGTCGATGTGTGGCCTCGTGCCAAGCATTAGGAAATGAGTCCTCTGTTACTATCATCTGGGAAAGATTGTAGAAAATAGGCACAACTTCTTCCTTAAATATAGACTTGAACAGTGAACCCATCTAGGCTTGATGCATTCTGTTATTGATCCAATATATTTAATAAATATGGGTCTATTCGGATTGTCTTTTTCTTCTTGTGTGAATAACATAACTTCAGTTCAATTCTATCTTGTATGAATTTTGGAATTTTGCTTCTTTCAAAGAAGTAATGTTTTTTATTTAGATTATAAAAATTGAGAATATAGAGATATTTATAGTATTATTTGATTATCCTTTTATGTCCATGGAATCTCTGGTGAGGTCTTATCCTCGTGTTTTATGTTAGTAATTTGTGTCCTCTTTTTTTTATTATTTTATTGGTTGTTATGACTTAGGTGTATCAGTTTTACTGAAAGTTTTGCAGAACCAGCTTTTGGATTGGATTTATTGTTTTTCTTTATCAGTTTCTTTTTTTATTGGTTTCTGCTTTAATTTATATTATTTTTTTTTTTAGTTTTTATTTAAATTCCAGTTAACACAGAGTGTAATATTAGTTTCAGGTGTACAATTTAGTGATTCAGTACTTCCTTACAACACCCAAAACTCATCATGACAAGTGCCCTCCTTAATCCCCCTTACCTATTTACCCCATCCCCCACCCTTCTCCCCTCTGGTAATCATCAGTTTGTTCCTCATAGTTCAGAGTATGTTTCTTGATTTTTCTCTTTTTCCCTATGCCCCCCATGATCTTTTTTTAAAAGATTTTATTTATTTATTTGACAGATCACAAGTAGACAGAGAGGCAGGCAGAGAGAGAGGAGGAAGCAGGCTCCCCACTGAGCAGAGAGCCCAATGCAAGGCCCGATCCCAGGACCCTGAGATCATGACCTGAGCTGAAGGCAGAGGCTTTAACCCACTGAGCCACCCAGGTGCCCCCTAGCCATGATCTTTTATTTTGTTTCTTAAATTCTTCATATGAGTGAAATCATGTGGTGTTTGTCTTTCTCTGACTTACTTCATTTAGCTTAATACTCCATAGCTCTGTCCATGTCATTCTTTTGATGGTTGAGTAATATTATGTTGCACATAACACATCTTCTTTATCCATTCATCAGTTGATAGATATGTGTGCTCTTCCCATAATTTGGCTACTGTTGACTATGCTGCTGTAAACATCAGAGTGCATGTATCCCTTTGAATTTGTATCTTTGTATTCTTTGGGTAAATACCTAGTTCTGCAATTCCTGAGTGGTAAGGTATTCTATTTCTAACTTTTTGAAGAACCTCCAAACTGTTTTCCAGATTGGCTGCACCAATTTGCATTCCCACGCACAGTGTAAGAGGATTCTCTTTTTCTACATCATCACCAACACCTTTTGTTTCCTTTTTTGTGAATTTTAACCATTCTGATTGATGCAGTCTTGATTGCATTTCCCTGATGATAAGTTATGATGAACATTTTCTCGTGTGTCTGTTGGTCATCTAAATGTGTTTGGAAAAGTGTTTATTCATGTCTTTTGCCCATTTTTAATTGGGTTATTTGTTTTTTGGGTGTTGAGTTTGGTATGTTCTTTATAGATACTGAATACTATTTATCAGATAGGTAATTTGCAGATATCGTCTCCCATTCTGTTGGTTGCCTTTTAGTTGTGTTTATTGTTTTCTTCTCTGTGTGGAAGCTTTTTATCTTGATGAATTCCTAGTAGTTTATTTTAGTTTTTGTTTATGTTGCCTCCAGAGGCATGTCTAGTAAAGAAGTTGGTATGCCCAAAGTCAAAGACATTGCTGCCTGTATTCTCCTTTAGGATTTTGATGGTTTTCTGTCTCACATTTAGGTCTTTAATCCATTTTGACTTTTTGTGTGTGGTGTAAGAAAGTGATCCAGTTTCATTCTTCTGCATGTTGCTGTCCAGTTTGCCCAACACCATTTGTTGAAAAGACTGTCTTTTTTCTATTGGATAATCTTGCCCACTTTGTTGAAGATAAATTGATCATATACTTGTGGGTTCATTTCTACATTTCCTTTTCTGTTTATTTTACTTATGTATCCATTTTTGTACCAGTACAATACTGCCTTGATTGCTACAGCTTTGTAATATGACTTAAAGCCCACAATTGTGATGCCTCAAGCTTTGTTTTTCTTTCCAAGGGTTGCTTTGGCTATTTGGGGTCTTTTGTGGTTCCATACAAATTTTAGGATTGTTCTATCTCTGTGAAAAATACAAGTGGTATTTTGATAAGTTTTGCATTAAGTGTGTAGATTCCTTGGGATAGTATCAACATTTTAACAATATTCTTCCAACCCATGAGCATGGAATGTCTTCCCAGTTCTTTGTGTCACCTACAATTTCTTTCACCACAGTTTTACAGTTTTCAGAGTATAGATCTTTTACCTCATTGGTTAGGTGTATTCCTAGGTATCTTACTATTTTTGGTATAAATTGTAAATGGGTTTGATTCCTTGATTTCTCCTTCTGCTGCTTCATTATTGTTGATGTATATAAATGAAACCAATCTCTGTACATTGATTTTTGTATCCTGTGACATTAATGAATTAGTGTAACAGTTCTTACAAGCTTTAGGTGGATCTTTTGGGTTTTCTTTATGGAATATCATGTCATCTGTAAATGGTGACAGTTTGACATCTTCTCTGCCAATTTTGATGCCTTTTATTTGCTTTTGTTTTCTGATTTCTGTGTCTAAGACTTTCAGTAATATGTTGAACAATACTGGTGAGAGTGGACATCCCTGTCTTATTTCCGACTGTAGAGGAAAAAGCTCTTAGTTTTTCCCCATTGTGGATAATACTAACAGTGGATTTTTCACAGATGAACTTTATTATATTGAAATATGTTCTCTTTATCCCTACTTTGTTGAGGGTTTTTATTATGAATGGATGTTGTACTTTGTCAAATGCTTTTCCTGCATCTGTTGAAAGGATCATATGGTTATTATCCTTTCTTTTATTAATCTGGTATATCATGCTAATTGATTGGCAAAAAATGAACTCTACCAGTCCAGGAGGAAATCTCACTTGGTCATGGTAAATGATTCTTTTAATGTACTGTTGAAATTGGCTGTTAGTATGTTACTGAGAAATTTTACATCTGTGTTCATCAGGGATATTGGCCTGTAGTTCTCTTTTTTACTGGAGCGTTGCTCTGGTTTTTATATTTGGGTATTGCTGGTCTCATAGAATGAATTTGGAAGGTTTCCTTTTGTTTCTCTTTTGTTGAAGAGTTTGCGAAGAATAGGTATCAAATTTCCTTTAAATATTTGGTAAAATTCCCCTGGGAAGCCATCTGGTCCTGAATTCTTGTTTGTTGGGTAATTTTTGATGTACTGATTCAATTTCTTTGCTGGTTATTGGCCTGTACAAGTTTTCTATTTCTTCTTATTTCAGTTTTGGCAGTTTATATGTTTGTAGGAATTCATCCATTTCTTTTAGGTTGTCCAATTTGTTGGCATTTAGTTTTTCATAACATCCTCTTATAATTATTTGTATTTCTGTGCTATTGGTCATTTCTCCTCTATCATTTGTGATTTTATTTATTTTGGTCCTATCTTTTTGATACATCTGGCTATGGCTTTATCAATTTTATTAATTTTTTTCAGAGAACCGGCTCTAGTTTTGTTGATCTATTCTATTGTTTTTTAATTTGCTTTCATTTATACTCTCAGATTTATTATTTCCCTTTATCTGCTGGCTTTAGGCTTCATTTGTTCTTTTTCTAGCACCTTTAGGGGTAAGTTTAGGTTGTTTATTTGAGATTTTCCTTGCTTCTTGAGGTAGACCTTGTATTGTTCTATACTTCCTTCTTAGGACCACTTTTGCTCCACCCCAAATGTTTTGGACAATTATGATTTCATTTTCATTTTTTCCCATGTATTTTTTAGTTTTTTCTCTATTTCCTGGTTGATCCATTCATTGTTTGCTCCTGTTTTTTAACTTTCATGTATTTTCAGTCTTTCTAAATTTTTTCTTGTGGTTGACTTCAAGTTTCATAGCATTGTAGTAAAGAAAAATGTGCGTGGTATGATCTCACTCTTTTGTACTTGCTGAGGCCTGATGGGAGACCTAGTATGTGATCTGTTCTAGAGAATGCCCCATGTGCACCTGAAAGAAATGTGTATTCTGCTGTTCCAGGATGAAGTGGTCTCACTATATCTGTTAAGTCCCTCTGGTCCAGTGTATCATTCAAAGCCACTGTTTCCCTTGTTGATCTTCAGCTTAGGTGATAAGTCCATTGCTCTAAGTGAGGTGTTAAAGTCCCCTACTATTATTGTATTATTATCAATGAGTTCCTTTATGTTTGTTAAGAATTGTTTTATATGGGGCCCCTGGGTGGCTCAGTGGGTTAAAGCCTCTGCTTTCGGCTCAGGTCATGATCCCAGGGACCTGGGATCGAGCCCCACATCGGGCTCTCTGCTCGGCGGGGACCCTGCTTCCTCCTCTCTCTCTGCCTGCCTCTCTGCCTACTTGTGATCTCTGTCTGCCAAATAAATAAATAAAATCTTTAAAAAAAAAAGAATTGTTTTATATATTTGGGTGCTCCCATGTTGGGTGCATAAATATTCACAATTGTTAGATCTTGTTGGATTGTCCCCTTTATTATGATGCAATATCCTTCTTCATCTTTTGTGACAATCTTTGTTTTAAAGTCTAGTTTGTCCTTTATAAGTATTGCTGCTCCAACTTTCTTTTGATATCTATTTGCATGGTTAATATTTTTCTATCCCTTCACTTTAAATCTGCAGTTGTCTTTAGGTATAAAATGAGTCTCTTGTGGCAACATATAGATGAATCTTGTGGGTTTTTTTAAGATTTTATTTATTTATTTGAGAGAGAGAAAGTGAAGACACAAGTTGGGGGAGGGGTTTCAGGAGCAGAGAAGCAGATGTTGCACTAAGTAGGGAGCCCAGTGCTGGGCTCTATCCTAGGACCCTGGGATCATTACCTAAACTGAGGGCACACGCTTAACTGACTGACTGACCCAGGTGTCATGATGACTCTTATTTTTTTTTATTGTTCTTGTTGTAGTTGTTTTAGATTTTATTTACTCAGAGCACAAGGAGGGGGAGAGGGAGAAGCAGACTCCCCTCAGAGAGGGGATCCCAACTCGGGGCTCTATCCTAGGACCTGGAGATCAAGACCTGAGCCAGAGGCAGAGACTTAATCATCTGGGCCACTCAGGAACCCTCAGTCTTGTGTTTTTTTATTTTTAATTTTTATTTTTTTTAATATCCATTTTGACACTCTGTGTCTTTTGGACAGTTTAGTGCATTTACATTCAGAGTAATTATTGATATATATTTATTACCATCTTACTACTTAGTTTGTTCTTGTGTCTGGAGATTTTTCCACTCATTGAGTCCCCTTTAATACTTCTTGTAGGGCTGGTTTCGCGGTCACAAACTCCTTCAGTTTTTGTTTTTCTGGTAAACTCTTTGTCTCCCCTCCTATTCTGAATGATATCCTTACTGGATAGATTATTCTCTGCTCCAGATTCTTACTATTCAGCATGTTGAATATATCATGCCGCTCTCTTCTTGCTTGCCAAATTTCTGTGGAGAGATCTGCAGCTAGCCATAGGGGTCTTCCCTTGTAAGTTAGGGACTACTTTTTTTGTGCTGTTTTGATTTTTTTTTCTTTATCACTATTTTGCTAATTTAATTACAATATATCTTGGTGTTGGCCTGCTTTTTTTGATTTTTAATGGGAGTTCTCTGTGCCTCCTGAGTCTGGATGTTTGTTTCTTTCCCCAGATCAGGGAAGTTTTCAGTTATTATTGCCTAAAATAAATTTTCTGCCCACTTTTCCCTTTCCTTCATTTTCTGGGACTCCTATAATACAAATGTTAATATGTTTGATGGAGTCACTAAGTTCCGTAAGTCTATTCTTGTGTTCTCTTTTGTTCAGCTTCATTTTTTTCCATTATTTCATCTTCTGTATCACTTATGCATTCTTTTGGTCTTCCAGCCTTGTGTTTATTGTATTAAGACTGTTTCCAACTTCAGTTACTGACTTTTTCATTTCACTCTGATTGTTTTTTAACTCTTTTCTCTCTGTGATAAGGGTTTCCCTAAAATCTTCTACTCTTTTCTCAAGTCCAGTGAGTATCCTTATAAGTGTTGCTTTAAATTCTCCATCAGGATGTTACTTAAATCTGTTTCACTTAGATATCTGGCTCTGACCTTATCTTATTCTTTCATGTGGGATGACTTCCTCCATCTTGGCATTTTGTCTAAGTCTCTGTCTTCTTCTTTGTTTAGAAAATCCCATTACATTTCTTGTTCCTGAGAGTAATTGCTTTATGAAGAGGTCATGTATTGTCCAGGTCCTGGTGCTTCAGGGAGTGTCTTCCATGTGTGCTGTGTGCACTCTGCTGTTGTGTTTTGACTGCTCTATCCCTCAGACCAGTCATCTGCAGAGGCTCTCCTTGCTTGTAGTGGGCAGTGTTTGGTTCCTGGACAGAATGTGGTGTGCTCTGACCTGCTTATGAAATGAGACCCCATACTACTTGCACTAGAACTGAAGGCCCACAGAACTTTCTGGTTGGGAGACATGGTCTGGGCAGGGGCTTCCTGTGGTCCTGTGGGGAAGGGGCCTGCCTGGCTAGAACTGAGGCAGGCTTTACAGAGAAGGACAGTACTGCCAAAACCAGGGGTTTGGGCCCTGGAGTAAGTAGATTAGGCAGCCAGGGTTTGTGCTGTGCTGCTTCCTGCAGGTGACTCTGTTTATGTTCAGAGGTGTGGGAGGGAAATGGCACCAACTAGCTCCTTTGTCCCCAGAGAGCAGTCTCCAAGCCCACTGCTCTCAGGGAAGTGTTCCAAGAAGTGTGAATAATCCCCGCCTCCCCCAGGTGCCCCCTGTATTTTGCAGATGCTGTTTCCACACTGTCTGCCTCCAGGTTATTTGCTTGCCTTTTCTCCAGGAGAAGAGCAGTGCCCTTTAGGCACTATTCCATCCAAGCCCACTGATTTTTAAAAGTCCAGCCTTAGGTACATGGTGTGGGCAAGGGCCTGTGCTGGTCTTCTGGGGGAGGGCCCTGCCACGCTGGAACTGAGGCAAGTCTTGCCAGTGCACAGAGGTGTGGGACATGGTGTAAGCAGGTTAGGCAGCCGGTGTCAGGGTTGAGCTGGTTTCTGCACGTGGCTCTGTGTTAATGATGAGGGGCAGGGCAGGAATTAGTGCCCATCAGCTCCTTTGTTCCTGGAGAGGCATCTCCCAAAACTCTGCCTCTCAGGGATGTGCCCCAAGATGAGCAAATCATCTGCCCCCTGTGTGCCCCAGGCTTTCTTCAAATCTCTGTTTCTATGCCCATCTGTCCCTGGGTTGTTTGCCTGCCTACTCTTAAGGAGTAAGGCAGCACCCTCTGGGTTCTATCCCAGCCAAGCTCACTGTTCTTTAAAACTGTAGTCTTCAAGCCCCTGGTAGCAAGAACTCAAGAAGATCATCTCCTCTCCTTTTCCCAGCCAGTAGCTTTGGGGAAATATCTTCCTTGTATATTCCCCCATGTTCTCCTCTCTCCCTCTGTCCCTCTCACCCTCACCCTTCTCTGCACCCAGGATTCCCTCCCCTCTGCAGCACAGATGATCCACTTCTCTCTCAAACCACATCTCTGCACTTTCTACTTCTTTGATGTGGCTTCTTCTCTCCCTTTAGTTATGGAGTTTGTTCTGTCAGTCCTCAAGTTGATTTCTGAAGTACTTAGAATGATTTGATAGTTTTTTTAAAAATTATTATTTATTTATTTTTTTTTTTTTGCAAATATAAACATATATTTTTATCCCCAGGGGTACAGGTCTGTGAATCACCAGGTTTACACACTTCACAGCACTCACCAAAGCACATACCCTCCCCAATGTCCATAATCCCACCCCCTTATCCCAAATCCCCTCCCCCCAGCAGCCCTCAGTTTGTTTTGTGAGATTAAGAGTCACTTATGGTTTGTCTCCCTCCCAATCCCATCTTGATTTGATAGTTTTTAAGGAACGAGACAAGCCTAGGGTCCTCCTACTATGCAGCCATCTTAACTTTTCTCTTATTATTGCTTTTTTCCCTGCATATTTGTTGTTTAATTTATTCTCCCTTTCTAGTTTCCTAAAGGGAAGCTTAGATGACTGATTTTTAGATCTTTTTTTTTTTCTGATCCAACATATAGAGTCAATGCTATACATTTCCCTTTCATTACTACTTTCAGTGCATTTCACAATTTTTGGTTAACTGTTTGTCTTTTTCTTTGAGTTTGAACTATTTTAAAATTTCTTTCATGATTTCTTCTTTGGCCCATATGTTACTAAGAAATGTGTTGTTTAATCCCCAGGTATGTTGTATTTGGCAGCTACCTTTCTGTTGTGGACTGCTAGTTTAATTCTCTTGTGATGTGTGGATAGATATTGTATGACTTCCATTCTTTTACATTTGTTGTGTTTTATGGCCAAGAATGTTGTTTATCTTGGTGCATGTTCCATGTGAACTTTAGAAGAATTTTTATTCTGTTGTTGGCTTAAGTAATCTGTAGATATCCATCATATCTACATAGTTGATGTGTTACTGAGTTTGTTTATATCTTATGGACTTTGGCCTGCTGGATCCACCCATTTCTGATAGGTGGATGTTAAAATGTCCAACTGTAATAGTGGATTTGTCTATTAATTCTTACAGTTCTGTCCGTTTTTGCTTCATGTATTTTGATGCTCTTGTTAATTGCATACATTTTGAGATTGTTATATCTTTTTGGAGAATGGATTTTCATCATGATCCACTGTCCCTCATTATGGATGATAACTTTTCTTGATCTGAATTATGTTATGTCTGAAGTTAATATATCTTACCTCTGTTTGTATTTGAGTTGTGTTAGCATGATACATTTTTCTCCAACCATTTACTTTTACAGCATATGTATCTTTACATTTAAAATGAGTTTCTGGTATACAAGATAAAATCTTGTTTTTTAATCCTCTCTGGCAATGTGTCTAGATCACTGACATTCAAAGTCTTTATTGATTACTTAGTTGGATCAGTATCTGTTACTCTTTTCTATTTGTTTCCCTTATTCTTTGTTCCTAGTTTTAACTTTCACTCTTCTTTGATTTTAATTGAGTATATTATATAAGTCCCCTTTACTTCCTCTCTTAGCATAGCATATCAGTTGTACTTTTTTTCTTTTTAAGGTTGTTACTGGAGAGTTTTCAGTGTACATTTACAACTAATCCAATCCAATTTCAAGTGACAGTAAATGGCTTCAAGGGTAGTATGAATGCCTTACCATAACAAGTGATCCTAATTTCCCCCTCCTGTTCCTTTTAACATTGTTGCCATTCATTTTGTTTATATATAAACATGTATGCATATACATATATTCTCAATGAGTGGAATGTCAGAGTCCAACACTAGGAAGGCCCTGAACTTTGTATTTTCCTGTTGTTGTATGATGTTGCCAAAATTGCAGCTTAGTTTTTTAGATATTTATTTCAGATCAGAAAATGTCATCAAAACAAAATAAGCTTTGAGAGCTCTTTTAATTCTTTCAGGTTTTCATTTCTATATCTTCTTCACTATCATATTGTCTCTTCATTGTTTTTCAGAAGCTGTTTAAAGAGTTTTTAGAAATTGTTTTCTAAGGGAGAGTTGGAATCTATTATCTACTTGATTTCAAGAAGTGAAAATCTAAACAGTCTTGGTTTTAAAATTTTGAAGATTTTACTTATTTATTTGAGAGAGATAGAGAGAATATGAGAGGGGAGAAGGTTAGGGGGAGAAGCAGACAGAGCCAGGAGCCTGAGGGGGGGACTCGATCCCAAGACTCCAGGACCATGTCCTGAGCCAAAGGCAGTTGCTTAACCAAATAAGCCATCCAGGTGGCCTTTAAATTATATTTTCAATGATCATTTCTTTGCAATAGGATAGTTTTATGGTCAGCCCTTAGCACAGATTTGTGAGGCACTGTAATGGTTCAGGCTTCAGAGGCTGGCTTCATTATCTCTTCATGATTTGTAAGGAATAAGAGTATATCTTATTAATCATTCTCTCAAATTAAGGTAAAAATACTGTTCCTGAAGCAAATCTAAGGGAAAGGGAGAGGGGTTTTTACAGGACATTGGAGCTTAAAATTTTCAAACCATTATCTACTTGGAGGTGGATAGCAGAGATTTAAGTGATTTTTCTAGAATCAACTTGATTGTACCAGAGAACATAGACAGTCTTAGATCTCTTCCCTTATGCATGGAATAGGGGATGCTCTTGGATTTTTATCCCAGAAATTTAGAGAAAGAAAATTTATCTGGAACTTTCTCAGTCAAATGGATTCTTTAATTTGAGTTCTGGAGTTTTCAAGTTAAGACCAGATACATAGGCTAGTCACTTTTTTATTTGTTAGGAATTAATCCTACTTATGTGGTTTGCAACAAATGTGTGTTTTATTTTAACCCTCATCCTTGAAGCCTATGAATATCAAGAATGTTAGAAAATACCACAGGAAATTATTTAAATTGAACTCAGAAGATGTTCAGTGGCCTAAATAATAAGCAATCAGAAATAAACAGGATTTTAATTTCTTCTAAATGTTCAAGCATGTAATTTTTAAATGCCATTTTAAAATCTTAGCTATTTGATAGCAATTGAGTTCTAATTGCTCAAAAGTATGTTCTAACACAGTTATTAAAGAAATCAGTGATTGCCTGAGGTAGGTAGATATAATTTAAATCTATACAAATTAGTTATCATTGATCTGGTTGACACTCAGTACAGTTTTAATTCTTCTTGTTTATTAGCCAAAGGCAGTTTGCATGCATTTATAATCATGACTCATGATGTGCTCCAATTGCTTTTTTAAACAAATGACGTTGATTAATATTGTCTAGGAATCATTTCTGTTTTACATTTGGTATGTTTTACATACTGTTTTACATACTGGTATTTTGAAGGCAAAAACCATATCTTGACAGTTGATCTTTGAAAAGAAGTTGCTTTAAAAACTGAACTTTGTATTTAATACAACATATGATGATTTTTGGAGAAATGTTCCTATCAGTTGACATAATTGAACTTTTTTGGTGTTTAATTTGGATTTCTTTATTCAGGAAGGTACCCTTCTGTTTGTAATTCATTTGTCATACATTCATTAGAAGTGCCTCTTGAAAAGTAGTTAAAGCAACTTTTTCGATTGATGGTAATTGAGGAGGTGATGAAGCATGGTTTCTGGAGGTTGCATACATATAGTTTTCTAACTTTTTTCCTGAACCCATTATAAAACACTGCAATATTGATTCATCTCTGAAACTTAGGATAACTAAGGATGACATCTAGACCCACAGGCTGAGGGTTTTATTTTTTTTTTTATTTTTTTTTAAAGATTTTATTTATTTATTTGAAAGACGGAGATCACAAGTAGGCAGAGAGGCAGGCAGAGAGAGAGAGAGAGAGGGAAGCAGGCTTCCTGCGGAGCAGGGAGCCCGATGCGGGGCTCGATCCCAGGACCCTGAGATCATGACCCGAGCCAAAGGCAGCAGCCCAAACCACTGAGCCACCCAGGCGCCCCAGGCTGAGGGTTTTAAAGAACTTTTAAGTAAATATAAGTCCCTCCTTCCATCTGTACTAAGGGTTCTTAACACAAGGACTACTGGGTATGGACTAATGAGTACAACATGGCTTTGGAGTTTGAGAAAGTAGATTGATATTCCAGCTTGTTCTTGACAGTTGAATCAATTCGCCTTGCTTTTTTAATATATAGTCTGGGATCTCTGTTGTTTCTGTCTCATAAGGATGTTGTAAAGATGGAGATAAAATGTAATGGCCAAAACTTTTCTTCTGATAGGAAAAGCAGACATATAAACTAGTAACTATAATGGAATCAGTATAGAACTGAAAACACTGCACTACAGGAGCAACAGAATGGTTAGTTTTTATATAGGGATAATTATTACTTTTTATTTTGCTGCAGTAATGACTACATGAGGTCTATAAATTTTTAAGTGTTGAATACAATGTTTCTGATTATAGCCACTATCTTGTACAGTAGATCAGCAGTGCTTATTCATCTTGCTGACACTGAAACTTTATACCCATTGATTACAAACTCCCCATTTCCCCCTCTGCCCAGCCACAGGAAACCACCATTCTATTATTTGAATCTGTGAATTTGACTATTTTCAATACCTCGTATAAGTGAAGTCCTACAGCATTTGTCCTTCTATAACTTAATTCACTTATGATAATGCCCTCAAGTTTCATTCATGTTGTAATGTGTGTCAGAATTTCTTCCTTGTTAAAGCCAAATAATATTTCATTGTATGTGTATACCACACCTTTAAAAGAATTTTTCATCTGTTTCCACAACTTGGCAACTATGAATAGTACTGCAGTGAACATGGGGGTGCTAATATATCTTGTTGAGATACTGACTTTAATTATTTTGGATAGATACCCTGAAGTGGGATTCCTGGATTATATGTAATTAATTTCCAAGAAGTTGGAAAGTGAATGATGTGATAAATGATGTTTTACTGGTAGAACTTGGTTATTTCTGATAATCACAAGTTCAGCATAATTGTGCCCTGATTTGAATTTTAGCTAAGATAGTTGGTTTGCTTGTAGGAGTCAGGAATATTCAGGTTTGATGTTAATTTGATGGAATTTTCATTTATTCTAGTATCTTTCCTCTGTACATTCAAGATAATGTGCAATTATTACCTACACAAAACTAACTTTCTGCCTAATGCAAGCCTTAAGGTCCTTCTAAGCCTTAAGTTTTCCAAGGGCTTTTAATCAGTTTTTTTTCCTTTGTAGACAGATTAACTAGAAATTAGGTATAAGAAAAATTAAATGCATTTGTTGAACCTAACTTCGATTTCTCCAACCACAAATGTCATAATGGTCTTCCACTAAGAATCCACGTAATATGACTTTCATGTTGCTTCCTTTCACCATCAGTTTTTCATAACTTTCTGGCACATAATATTTAAACATTGCTGATAGCTAAAAGAGTTTTAAAAATGCACGTATAGAGACAAGGTTGGGCACAAATGTTTGAAATAAAAGGGGACAGGATGATATATAAAGAAACTTGAAGAAGAGAATGGCGTTTAAGAACAGAATTAGGGTAGAAGTAACACAAATTAGTTATAATAGATGAAATCTACCCTCAAAACATCTTAATTTTAATCCTACTTGTTTATTAGCTGAGGGTAGTTTCCATACAATTATAATCACGACTCATGATGTATAATTGCTTTTAAAAATGGCATTGATTAGGGGCGCCTGGGTGGCTCAGTGGGTTAGGCCGCTGCCTTCGGCTCAGGTCATGATCTCGGGGTCCTGGGATCAAGTCCCGCATCGGGCTCTCTGCTCAGTAGGGAGCCTGCTTTCTCCTCTCTCTCTGCCTGCCTCTCTGCCTACTTGTGGTCTCTATCTGTCAAATAAATAAATAAAATCTTAAAAAAAAATGGCATTGATTAATATTGATTTTTAAATGTTTCCTTTTTTAGAATGTATTCATTAGCATTTTAAAGATAAAACAGTATTTTGACTATTATTTTTATCAATAAAGTACTTAAAAACCTGAACTTTTACATTTTGCCATAGTGCTTAATATGTGTGTTAGTACAAATAGTACAGAGGCCAGGGTGTGTCAATAAGGTAGTTAAAGTTATAACAGAATTTAAAGGACACATGTATATAATAATGAGTTCACTTTGCCACTTGTTTCAAGATCAATCTCAACCATTCTGGTGTCTTCCTTTTTTTTTTTTTTTTTTTAAATAGTATTTGTGTAACAGGTTTAATACTGTGGAGTTGTAATGTGGAGGAAAGGAGGTAATGTGTGCAAAAGCGAGGGGAGACAAATAAAGCACAGGTAATGTCACCATGACTACACTAAGGCCCCAAGAAGAAAATAGTGTAGGCTTTGCAGAGACAAGTATTTCAACCTCCACAATCTCCTAGCTGCAATACTTCAATTGCCTCTCCTCTACTTTGTCAAAATGCTTTCATTCTTTACAGAAGGTAAATCAGATACCATCTCTTCTGCTGAATTTTCATTGTGCTTACACTTAATCCAAGCTCTGTTCTCACTTCCAAAGACTTAAATTGCCTGCTTCTACCTATCCCTTTGACCTCACCCCCACTTTTCCCTCTTGTTCCCTGTACTTGAGCAAAACTGGCCTCTTCTTTTGTTCTTACAAAGTACCAGGTCATTACCCCCTTTTGGCTTTTTGTGTTAAGGTATACGTCTGATGGGATGCTTTTCCAGTTGTATGTGTGTTGTTTCTTCTCATTTAGAGCTGTCGTGTTCTTAGAGGGGCTTTTCATGACCATCTCTTCTGAAATAGCTACTCTATAACTATGAAATCTCCCTATTTACTTATATGGACAGCAAATAGGACTAATGGGTATTTCCTCAATTCTTTATTTATTGATAGATTATTTGATTTTTCTTTGCTCATTAAAATGTAAGCTCCATGAGAAGAGGGATTTTTTTCTATCTTGTCTACCACTGTAAACCAGAACCTGGAATAGTATTTGTCACATAGGAGATATTCAATTTATATTTATTAAATGAATAAATTAATATTGGATGGATTAAAATAGCTGTTTAAAGATTCATCACCCGGATCAACCAAATTTAGAAAGCAAGCCTATTAAGCCCAAGGGGTTACTGCAATAATCCTAGTATAAGGTGATTATAATCTGGAACATTGATTCTTAATCCTTTAATAAACTAATGAAAATTAATAGTGTTGCTTTATGAATTCACATAGGTATATACAAAATTATGTACACTTTCTATGGATTCACAGATTCTCTATCACTTCCCCATAACTCCATGGACCCTTGAATGAAAAACCCCAGTCTACATACTCTACTTCTATGTACTGGGTATATAAAGTAGAAGACAAATTAGAAGGATATTTTAAGAAAAATTAGCATTCATATTTTCAGATTACTAACTTGAGGGTCAATGGAAAGAATGATGTCATTAAAATACCAAATTGACAAATGTAGGTGATATTAAGATGACAGTTTTGGATTTTGTGACCCATTGACAATTAGAATTAGCTGTAATTTTTGTAGAAGTCAGAACTTATTTATTTCTTTGACAGAGAGATCACAAGTAGGCAGAGAGGCAGGCAGAAAGAAAGGCAGCAGCAGGCTCCCTGCTGAGCAGAGAGCCCAATGTGAGGCTCGATCCCAGGACCCTGAAATGATGACCTGAGCCAAAGGCAGAGGCTTAACTCACTGAGCTACCCAGGCACCCCAGAAGTCAGAACTTTTAATGCAGGTTTAGATAGTAGAATAATAATGAATGGAATCCTGAACTTTGTGCTTTTCAAAGGAGTTGGTATCCAGATAATCATACATTTGGGGGATAAGAAAAGAAAGAAGCACAATTGAAGGAGTAAGTAAGAACTCTAAAAAGTAAGATGGAATTAGGATAATACATTACCAAAAAAATGACAGGCAGGGGAATTGAAACACTGTGAGTGTCTATGTCATCTCAGAACCTGGACACATACAGAATGAACTGAATTAACTGGTTTCATGGACCAGTAGGTCTGAAGGCATTGTCTCAGATGGGCTAGAAAGCAAAAGTATTTGGAATTCTGGAGGGGCAAGATGGTTCCAAGAAGTTTGTGGATAACTGAGGGAAAGAGAAAACTGAAGATGTGTGTTGATTCAAAGCAAAGTGGGGTGAGCTTATTAATAAGTAAGAATCCAACAAGAGTCAGGCATAGAGGAGGAAAGACAACAGACCCAAGGAACAGAAATATGGATATAAGCTTGATTCTAGTCACCTTTCTATTTTGAGCCTCTTTTCTCCTTTTAGTTGTATTTAGAAGATTCCAAATACTGAATATAAGAATCATGAGTTTGGAAGCTCCATGATACTGAGTACAGAAAGAATGGTGTTTCAACTGGGAAAATGGGATGGCCTTCAATAAGGTAAGTTTAGTGTGGTATAAGATGGAAAAAGTATGCATGTTCCTACAGGTTCTTTAAATTGCTATTGCTGTATAACAAATGAGTTACAAGTCTTCTAGAAATGGTGTAGTAGGTAATTAAACTTAATCTGATAACTGAAAATAACGTACAGGGCAAAAATACTGAACATACCTTCTTGAAGGCCAACAATATCTGATTGAAGTGAAGGACAGAGACCAAAAGGCATACATTTTTTGTCTTTTATTCCCCTTTGGATAGCAACAATTCGAAAATAAACTTTAAAAAATATTTTTGAAAGATGATATCCAAATGGCTGATAAACATATAATCTGGGATTAAAAACTCCTTCAGTCATCAGTAAAATGTAAGTTTAAATATGGTATACTGCTGCAGAATAGCTAATATGAAAATTATAGTACAAAAATCTTAGCAAAATGATATAAAAAACCAGAATTCTGTATTTTGGTCTTTGTCACTTGAGAAAATATTTTAGCTTTATTACCTAGCAATTCAACTCAAGAAACACACCTTTAAAAATGTACACATGTGCTTACCAGTACACATGAGAGTGGATGTTCATAGACATTATCCATTATATTAGTAACTGGAGACAGCAGAAACATTCATCAATAGTAGAATGGATAAAAACCTAAATTTTTGCATGTTTGCTCAGTGGAATACTACAAAGTAATGAAAAGGAGAATTGCAAACACATGTAGCAACATAGATGAAAAATAGATACAATGTTGAATGAAAGAAAGAAGATAGCAAGATATGTGATATATAATAATACGGATATATATTTCAAAGTACAGGAAAATCTAGGGATGTGCTTTTATAAAGTGTAAAGAAAAATAAGAATGTAATTCTTAGGAAAATCAGGAAGGTGATTACCTGTGAGCAAGACAGAATGAAATGTGGCCCAGGAGGGGGTATCTGTATAGTGGTAATGTTCTAAATTTGGATTGGAGAGTGGTTCCATGAGCATTTGCTTTATGGCATATAACGGAGCTATAGGTTTTTGTGCAGTTTTTTACATGTGTGTTATATTTATGATAATTTTTTTAAGGGAAGCTAGATGAAAATGTGTCATCACGTATAAAAAAATGAAAAATTTTCTTGAGGGACCAGCATCCTTTTCTCTTATATTTAGTGAAAACTTAATCTATTTCCAGAACTAGCAAAGGGAGCTTGAGAACAAGCAGAAATCTGGGGGTTATAAATGTCTCTATTTTACAGATGAGAAAATGAGGTTTAATAGGTTTGAATATAAGCTCAATGTGACATAACTAGATAGAACAGAGAATCAGATCTGCTCACTAGGAATATGGATTTTTTTTTTATAATTCCTTATCCTTGAAAGAGTATTTATTCCTCAAATCTATTCCTGTTATAAATAGGTATTTTTAAAAGAATTTTAAAGACACACTTTGGGGGTAATTTTTCTTTAGAACTTTTTTCCATTAAAAGTTAATGCCCTTTAGAATGTGACTAGCCTAGTCAGTTAAGCATCTTACTCTTGATTTCTACTGAGGTCATGTTCTCAAGGTCGTGAGATTGAGCCCCAGGTTGGGCTCGCACTGGATGTGGAAACTGCTTAGGATACTCTTCCTTTCCTTTTGCTCCTCCACCAACCCTTTTCTCTCTCAAAAAAAGTTATTGCACATCATGAAATGTCTTCACCTGGCAAATCTCTTCAGAATTAAAGGATGTGCAAACTGTCAAATGATGCATATGGGTTAAATATGGACTTTTATTTATTTATTTTTAAAGATTTATTTATTTAAGAGAGCATGAGCAGAGGGAGATGAAAACAAGAAGACCCCTGCTAAACAGGGAACCCAAGACAGGGTTCAATCCCAGGACCCTGAGATCATGACTCAAGTCAAAGTCAAGAGTCGGATGCTTAACCGATTGAGCCACCCAGGCACCCATAAGTATGGGCTTTTAATTAAATAAGTGGATGAGTCAGTATTTCTGTTCACATGAAAGGACAAGATTTCACATCTAACATTTATTAAATGTATTACTTCGTATACTAATTAGCAGTGATTTATTATTAAATATAATGGGAGGATGTGTGCAAGGCATGCATGTGTACATGGCATCATTTTATAATTGAAAGATTTCCTACAGTACACATGGAAAAGGCATATGAGTTAGAGATGGTTTTATCATTGTTCACATGTGAAACCAACAGAAGAATGAAAGTATTAATATGTCTAATTCATTAAAAATATTTATCCAGTGCTCAGTAATGCAAGTTTAAAAGAATTATATTAGCAGTGTTTACAAATTAATGATGAGATGTTTGCATTCTGGAAATAAAGGTTCTGTTATATTGCCAGTTTGTGATTTAATCCTGGTTCTCTGCATGAATCTTTGTTTCTTATTATTCTAAAGTCATCTTTATAATGTGTGTATTCATCTGTTAAATAATAATAAATTAGTGGCAAAAGCTAGAGCCATGGGTGGGGGAAGATAAACACATCCAGCGGTGGTATTAATACTCTTGGTTTAAAGGACTGTTTTCATCTGCCAAGTTTTGATTGTCCTGAGTACTTAGATGTATTGCTGCCTTTCATCATGCCAGAAAATGTGGAATTCTTCATTTCTTTGTTTTCCTTGGCTTTCACAACAACCCTTGAGATTCATTGTCAATCTGACTGGCATCTTCCATATATTATGGCACCTAGAATTAAGCATAATGCTTTCAGAATAATATGTTTATTCAGTTTAGAATTTTACCTCATTCTAAATGGAGATCTCATAATTACATTGTTCAACAGTTTGTCACAGTGCTTGGAGGAATACCTTAGCAAATTAAAGGGAAGACTAAAATGTATTTCATTATTTAATGATACACTTTCTACTGATTCTTCCTTATTATGAAATCAGAAAAAGTTTTTCTTGTGAGATTTGTGATCAGAATAAGATCAACAGAAATTGGACAATGGCTCATGCAAGCAACTGGAGGCAATATAGAAAAGTACAAGATATGTTGTTTGCCTTTAATAGATTTATAATTCAGTTAGAAATGGAGAAATATTATAATAGGACACAATATTTAATAATTCATGTTTATTGTAACAAAGTTGTAAAAGCCTCATATTTCAGTATTGGTGTTAAATCTTATACCTGAATTTCATATGCATTCTAAATTTTAAATACAAATACAAATAAATAGGAAGTAAGCCAAGTTTCATCTTTTCTTGGTACATCTATCAAACTGTCAGTTACTAAAATTCTTAGTTGATTGGTAGAATGAGATATAGAAACTGCCATTTTATAATTTTTGTCTCTTCTGAGGGCTTTTTTGACTTATTCTAAGATTAAAGATTGTTTTCATTAAAAAAGGAAAAAGCATTTCTTATATTTTCATATTTATGAGTACATGCAATATGTTTCAAAAGGGAGACTATTGAATTGGAAAGAACTCCTAATTAACATGTAATTTTAAATTAAAATTTGGTAATGAAGTGTCATCTATTTTTCAGGGGTAGAAATTGTTGATTTTTTTTATTGATGATATGTTCAATTTGTGATGATATCCGGAACTTCATGCTTGTATAAATGGGAGTTACTCAAAATATGCCATTAATTTTAAAATACAAATATTTCTACTGGAATATCTCTAAATCTACACTAAACTTATTTCCATAAGTATGTTTATTAACAAAAATGACTACTCATCTTCCAAACTCTAGAAAGCAAGAAACTTTAAGAAAGCAAGTATTGAAAACAATTTCTAGAGCTCACATTCATGAATACTTTGAAATTAGACATTCTAAAACAAAAATTCACAAATTCAGGCCCTAATTGTTTGCAGTTGACATTTCTTTCTATGTGAAAAATTTGATTCTATAATTTCCATGATACCGAAATAAAAGAGTTTTAATAAATTTGCATTGAAGTGTGAAAGTAGGTCTCAAGTAAACAGAGTAGTCACTTCTCTAATTTGACTGGAAATGAATTTGAATTTTTCAGTTTTTCTCCTATCAGTGTGTCAGAAATATATTTTTTCCCAAATCAGCAAATATCTTCAGTAAATTTCTTCAATTTTAAGCAGGAACATCAGAATAAAGGGGAAAAAACAACATGAAGAATGTACTTTTCTCTTGAACATGCGGCTGCAAATGGAAAATATCTGTCCTACATAATAAAAGGGTGGCAGCATCAGTATACCCTCTCCTAGGCAATTGAACAGGAATACTGGGCCCAGCAACCTCCCTGCAATCATTCAACAAATAATATTGATGGCCTGCCATGTATGCAGCACCTGCTTTTGAGGCAGTAGAGGACACTCAGAAATATAATACCCAGTCCTTTTCAATAAGAAGTGTCAATCTAGACTGGGCATAAGTCAGGACAGTGGATGATAAATCACTGTACAAGAATGAATAATAAAACTAGACAGCAATATAAAGAATGACTGTGAACACTATGTGATAAGTGATAGAGGATGTATGTACTCTAGAAACTCCAAGAAGGAAAATAACATTCTTGGCTAGTTAGACGTTATGATCTTAATGCCAGTCGCCAGCCAATTCTGGAACATTGGCTTAATATTTGTTATGTATAGTTATTTGAAAGCATATGTGTCATTTATTTCTTTGTAGACATAGAGTTTGATTAAAAACAAAAATATATGATGTGATATAATAATTAACAGAACTTAACCTCTGTGTTTTGTCAAATTACTGGGTAAAAGTATTTTACAAGGTAAAATACAAGGAAAATGTGTTTCTTATCTTTACTACCTTGTTTGGATTATTCAATTATCTGGAATTATGGAAATGCCATTTATTTTACTGATCTCAGTATCTCTTTTATTTTGGTAATAACTTTTCAAATATACTTAAAAGAGAGTTGAGATGAACACATTAAGGTAGAAAAATCCACATGGTGCTAGATTCCTAATTAAGGAATGTGATTCTTATTTTTGGAGATGTCTCTAATAAAGGTGTAGGATGTAAATTCTTATGTTCGTCCTCTCTTTCTCTCACATCCACACTCTATGCCTTTTCTTTGAAAAGCCTAATTTTATATATCTATAGAGATAAGTTTTTTTTTATTGATTACAAGTGTTATAAGTACTCACCATCCATAAACTAGAGTAGAAATGTCTATATTTCATTATACACTTATTCTTACCCTCCTACAGAAGTTTAATATCATAAGCAAAGCTACTAATAATCCCTGCTTATTTATTGCAAGAAAAATTTTGTTAAAAATTCCAAACTATTTTAAACTATTTGCTTAAAAAGATAAGTGCTAAAGAAATCTGCGTCATCAACATTTCCAGACATGGAGCTTTATAATTTTTTTATCTCTTTTAAAACTCATGCCACTTTTCCTTTAATTTGGATGTTAGAGGATGGTGGCCTTGGCTCATAATCAGACGTAAATTAATAGAGCCTTTGTCAAAATTGGGAAGTTAGAGAAATAGAACTGCTTGTAATAGAGAAGTGGCTTCTGCATTTCAGAGAAAATTAAAGTCAAATTAAACACCCTTCAGATATTTAGACTAAAGGAATTTATGTCTTTCCTGCAGAGTGTGTCAATCCTGGGCTTGAGGAAGGGTAGACATAGGCTTTTTGTTCAGATATAATAGAGACACAGTCATCATTCTTAGTCTAAATTCTACCTACAAATACTTACAAATTACATGATCCATTACTTTTTAGTTAACATGCCCAGCCTTTGTTTTTGCATTTATAAAATGAAGAAAAGCTGCCCAAATCTCAGGGCTTATTGAAAGAGTTAATTACATAAAAGAAAAATAACTCCATTTGTTCATTTGTTCATTTATTAAGCAGATGTTTGCAGTGCTTCTTGGAGGCACAGTGATAGAAAAAAGACATGGTGTCTGTTATCAAGGATAGGACTATTAGATGAGAAAGTAAATGTCACTTCACACGAATGGATAAAGAAAATGGAGTATACACATACAGCGGGATATTATTTGGCCTTAAAAAAGGAAAATTATGGGGGCACCTGGGTGGTTCAGGTCATGATCTCGGGGTCCTGGAATCAAGTCCCGTGTCAGGCTCTCTGCTCAGTGGGGAGCCTGCTTCCTTCTCTCTCTCTCTTTCTCTGCCTCCCTCTCTGCCTACTTGTGATCTCTCTCTGTCAAATAAATAAATAAATAAATATTTTTTTTTAAAAAGGGAAATTAGGGGCGCCTGGGTGGCTCAGTGGGTTAAGCCACTGCCTTCGGCTCAGGTCATGATCTCAGGGTCCTGGGATCGAGTCCCGCATCGGGCTCTCTGCTCAGCGGGGAGCCTGCTTCCTCCTCTCTCTCTCTCTCTGCCTGCCTCTCTGCCTACTTGTGATCTCTCTCTGTCAAATAAAAAAAATAAAATCTTTTAAAAAAAAAGGGAAATTATGCCATACATAACATCATGAATAAACCTGAAGGACAGGTAAGGCATGCTTCTATTTATATGAACTATCTAAAATTAGTCAAACTTACAGAATCAGAGAGTAAAATACTGGTTGCAAGGGGCTTGGGGGAGTAGAATACGGGGAGTTCAGTGGGTAAGAAGTTATAGTTATGCAAAATGAGTAAGTCTTAGAGATCTGCTCTACAGCATAAAGCCTATATTTAACAGCACCTTGATGCGCATTTATAAAATTAAGGAGGGTAGATCCCCTTTTAAATATTTGTAACACACATATACACACACACACACACGAAGGGTGGGAAGAGACTTTGGTGGTGATAGATATGTTATCTTGATTGTGGTGATAGTTTCACAAGTGCATGTCGATGTTCAAACTCATACTGTATATGTTAAACATGTGCAGTTTTTATATAATAATTATACATTGAAATTTAAAAAGTGAAACAAAAAAGATAGATGAGTGAGTATTCTGCTAGATGGAATGATGTAACAGTAAAAGGTAATTGTTTAAGAGCACCCAGGTATTTAATTATAGTTGTTCACAGAGACTAAGGGAGACTAGGTTACTTGCATATTCTTTAATAGCTTCAATGGAAGATAAAATACATAACATAAAATACAATAAAAATTGTACTAAAATTAAATTGTACTATAACATGGTGCATTTCCATCACTTGGAAAAGAAACTTTATGCCCATTTATGTTCACTCCCATTCCCACAACCCCCAATCCCAGGCAGTCACTATCTATTTTCTGTCCCTAGAAATTTTTCTTTTATGCATATTTCTTTTTTTATGTATATTTTCCTTTAGGCATATTTGTTCTAGATAAAGTATGAGACCCGAATGTGGAAGACCAGGGCTGGCAGAGACCCTGGTTCAAGGGAGTATGACTCACACATTCTCCTGTGAAGACCCAGACAGAGACAGGACTGAGGACATTTACCAAGTCATTGAGCTCTGAGCTACTCATGAGCTGAGCCAGCCTGGGTAGGACCCTGGGGTTGACCACTTGGCTGATGCGCTCGCTGGAGCCATCAGTGAGGTAAGACAGGGTCCAGCAGGTGTCCCAGAGAATTTCGCTGTCTTGGTGCTTCAGGAGGTGGGACAGGACAGGCAACATCTGCTTCACGGCTTATAATACACTATAATACATAGTCTTTGTGTCTACCTTCTTTCACTTAGCATAATGTTTTTGAGTTTCATCCATGTATCAGCTCTTTATTCCTTTTTATTGTCAAATCATATTTCATTGTCTGGGCCTTCATTTTTTAATGTATCTCACAAATTTAAAAAAAAAATGAAGTGTCAGGGCGCCTGGGTGGCTCAGTCATTAAGCGTCTGCCTTTAGTTCAGGTGTTGATCCCTGGGTCCTGGGATCGAGGCTCATCTTGGACTCCTTCCTTGAAGGGGAGTCTGTTTCTGCCTCTGCCTGTTGCTCCCCCTGTTTGTGTTTCATTTCTCACTGTCTCTCTCTCTGTCAAATAAATAAATAAAATCTTTAAAAAGTACACATATTCTAAAAAAAGAAAAAAAGAGAGGTGCTGAAGAGTGATAACAAAAACCATAGTATAATTTAAATTCTTAGTTACAACAAATTAATATATTTGCATAGAAAGATTAAAATTTTTATCTCTCTGAATAAACATACTTTGTCTTATATCAAAAGTCTAAAGGTGAAGTCTAAACCCCCCACCCCCTGAATACACATACTATGATACTTGATTAGTTAGTTAACATTTAACCAGTGATTAGTGAAAGTCTATAACCAGTATAAATGCTTTACAGAATTGATAGCTTTTAATCTTCACAAAGAAGTTGACTCTGAAATCAGCCTGCCTCAGTATCAGTGCTGGTCACTGATCAAGTGTGTGGTTTGGGCAAGGCACTTTAGTATCAATTCTTTAGTATACACTCTTTAAGAATGAGAATAAAAATAGAATCTAGGAATGGGTTTATTGTGAAGGTCAAATTATGTATACTTAAGAATTCTTGGGACTTAGTACAATTTTAGTGTTAGCTGCTATTAGTAGAAAAGGAAATTGAAGCTCAGGAGTGTTGAGTAACTTTACTTCGGTAACACTACAAGTAAGTACTATGGCTGGGATTCAAACATAGGCATTAGCACTCCAGACACCAACCACCTCCCATGTGATGGAGAAGAACCTAGAGTCCAGATCGTAGATATGAAATTTTTAAAATTTAATTTAATTTTTCTTCAGTGTTCCAAAATTCATCATTTATGCACCACACCCAATGCTCCATGTAACACGTGCCCTCCTTAATACCCACCACCAGGCTCACCCCAAACCACAACCTCCTCCCCACCAAAACCCTCAGTTTGTCTCTCAGAGTCCACAGTCTCTCATGGTATGTCTCCCCCTCTGATTTTCCCCAGCTCACTTCTCCCTATCTCCCAATGTTCTCCGTGTTATTTCTTATGCTCCACAAGTAAGTGAAACCATATGATAACTGACTCTCTCTGCTTGACTTATAGATATGGAATTTAAATCCATGACTTCTTTTCCCTTAGGCTAGAAAATAAATCCTTTTAAAAATACTGAATATGGGGGCGCCTGGGTGGCTCAGTGGGTGAAAGCCTCAGCCTTCCGCTCAGGTCATGATCCCAGGGTCCTGGGATTGAGCCCCACATGCTCAGCAGGGAGCCTGCTTCCTCCCCTCTCTCTGCCTACTTGTGATCTCTGTCTGCCAAATAAATAAATAAAATCTTTAAAAAAATACTGAATATGCACAGTATAATGAACATTGAGTCTAAGAGGTTACTGACAAAATAAGTATAACCACATATTCTTAAATTTGATGTTGCCTGGATTAACAATATTGGATTGTGATTATTCTCTTGAGGTTATATAAAGCTACTGTATACTAAGAGAACTTGAATCTGTAGAAATAATTTAATAGATTTTTACTGAAGAAATGATAAATGTTGAAATACCTAATGGTACTGAAAGCATCTGTGCTAGATTTATACCTACAGCTTTAACTGATTTCAAGTATCTTTTATGACCATTGCAGTTGGCTCAGAATCCTCCAGAATAATGTAGTCTAATTACCAAGAAGTATTTTTATGAATGAGCATATACTCAATCTGTGCACACCCGACAAAGGAAGACTTATGTCTAAACTAGTAATCCCTTTTCCAAGGAAGAGTTCTCTAATATACACAGATCAGTGAAGGAGTTACTAAATTGCTTTGTCCTATTGTGTTTCTTTGCATAGTGGATAATGCAATTATTTCAAAGATATTTTTAGTTCCAGTTTTAGTGGAAATATTTGGCATGATGAGGCCAGTCACTAATTTATTTTTTTAAAACCTTTATTCTTTAAACTCATTTTAAATTCACAGGAAAATTGATGAGAAAATAAAGTTCCCATCCATGCCCTGTCTCCACTGATACATACTTTATTAGCCAACTGTGTCTCTGAAACTGCTAAAAATGGGTGTATTCTAAATTACTGTTTGGAAAAAGTATAATGATATCAGTTGATTTGTCATTTTGGTATATCCCCACACATTCCTGAGTTTTAAAGCTTAATTATTTCTTGAACAGGATGATTATTTCAGGATCCCGAATTGGTAATGTTTATGCCCTTATTTGACCCCCTACTTCAATTAACCTACTTCAGTTCAAAACCTGTATTAAAATGGGTTGTGCCACATCTTTAAACTAAAGTTAGTATTGTAGTTCATATTCTGTTGAAAGGTATAACATCATACTAAAATAAGAGGCTCTTGGGATTTTTTAAGTTTTGCAAAAAGATCCTGAATTCATCTCTTGAAAAGCAAGACCTGAAATTTATAACTTTTGGAGGAGAGAGTTTAACTTTTTATTTATTATTTCAAAATGAATCCTTCCTTTGTCCCAGCAAGAAATTCTAGAAACAAAAAAGGATTTTATTTTATCTTCTATACTATACTATATATTTTGTTTGCAAGGGCAGTCTCTTTTAGGACATTTTGACCAAATTGCCATGGTAATTATGAGTGAAATACACAAATTGGTTTTAAATGCTTTTTTATAGTTAAATTCAGGTGAAAATGAAAAATTTCTATTAATCATGGGTAAATCAACATCTGGTAATTGTTGTATCTAAGAAAAATTCGAGAAGAAGTAAAAGAAAATTTTAGACATTATTATTACACTGGGTTATGTTCTCTTAACAAAGAGAAATAAATGTATGCTAATGTACTTTGTTTTTTATAAGGACAATATAGGTATTGATATGGTTTGAAATACCAATAGGCTAAATAAATACACAGATGGATCATAATTTAAGGGCAAACAATGTAAGAGCAAAATAAAATGTTTCAATTTTATTTTTTATTTCTTTAGCTCATTGTATTTTACATATCGGCATTGGCGGTATAGTGGTGAGCATAGCTGCCTTCCATTATATTTGACATATAACATCTGAGTTTTATATGTGCAGTGTGTTACTTGATACATTTATATATTATAATATGGTTGCTGTTATAGCCATAGTACATTACAAAATTATGGCAAATATTTTGTCTATATTCATCACATAGTACATTAGATTACTGGATCACTAAGGCTTATTTACTACTTATTTGAAGTTTGTACCCTTAAATAAATCAGTCTTACTTCTCCATCTCCTATTCCCTAGTGACTACCATTTTGCTTTTATTTTTTTTTAATGGGCTTGCCTTTTTTTTAAGATTCCACCTGTAAGTAATACCATACTTGTCTTGCTCTATCTGACTTATCTCACTTAGCATAATGTACTCAAGGTCCATCCATATTGTTGCAAATAGTAGGATATCCTCCTTTCTTATGGCTACATAATATTCCATTGTGTGTAGATACCACATCTTTATTATCCGTTAATGGGCATTTAGATTATTTCCTTATCTTGGCTATTATGAATAATGCAATAAACATGAGTGCAGATATATCTTCAAAATAAAATGTTTAGATTTTAAACCTAGAAAAGAAATACTGATGTAGCCAATAGAAAACAGGGAAGAATGAAAAGGTAAATGACAAAGTCAAAGAAAAAAAATATGGAATAGTGTAAATAAATATTTTCTAAAATAGATAATATAAATATAAATCCTTTAAAGTTAAAAAGCAGAATCAATATAATAAATAATGTAAAAAGTCATGGAAAATACATTTTTAAATTGAGAAAAGGTTTTGGGCTGTTCCATATCTTGGCTATTATAAACAATATTGGGTGAAATAGATAAAGGAGATTAAGAGTAAACTCAGCATGATGAGCACTGTGCATTGTATAGAATTGTTGCATCATTATATTGTAAAGCCCTATAACACTGCATGTTAATTATACTTCAGTAAAAAATAAAAAGAAAAATATAAGGGTAGAAATCAAATAGTGACCAGCATTAATATAAAATTACCATAATAGAAGATTATACTTTGAAAAGATTAATAAAGTAGTCAGACCTTCTGTAATGTAGTCAAGATGAAAAAAGAGAAGATATAAATAATAGGCAAAATGAAATAAAAGAATTTGTATCCAATAATTTAGATAGTAACTGCATGTGAAAACATATATTAATATAGGTGAAAATGTGATTGAAGTCTATCATCTAGAAAAATGTAAAATGTTTAAATTGGTGCAAGGGGAATTCAGCAGGCCAATAAGAATCAAAGCAATTGAAATGGTGTTAAGCCCACTTCTCTGAGAAAAGTCCAAGAATAGTTGGTTTTACATAGGAGTCCTACCCAAAGGCCAAGTATCTGTTTTTTCATTTCCTCTTGTCTCATGCACCAGAATATAAAAACAGGAACACTTATGCCTAGGTCATTTTGTGAAGATAATATAATCTTGATTACAAAATCAGATAAGAATTTTCCTTTTTCTTACATAATTGCCAATATACCAAATAAAATATTAAATTAAATCTAATAGCTTGTTAAAGTAATACAACATAATCAAGGTTATCCTACAAATGCAAAACTATCCCCAAATTCAGGAAATCTATCAATACTGTTTTCCACATAAGTCAATTAAGGGAGGATTCATACAATGATCTTAAATAGTTCAGAATAAATACTTGATATAGTTCTTCATCAATTTAAAATAGAAAATTCTACCAAGGCAAGAATAAAGGAACTTCCTTATCTTGGTAAATTTGTATTCTAACACACTAATAGTGTGTTATACTTACTGGAGTAACTGAAATATGTTCTTTTTGCGATTTAGAACAAGGCAAGTATATTTATTATCACTGCTGCATTTTAATCTAGGATTGAACAACCTAGCTGCCATTAGAGAAAGAAACTAGAAATGTAAGGACTGGAATATAGGACAATAAAATTGACACTCTTTTTAAAAAAGATTTTATTTATTTATTTGACAGAGATCACAAGTAGTCAGAGAGGCAGGCAGAGAGAGTGAGGGAAGCAGGCTCCCCGCCAATCAGAGAGCCCAATGCAGGGCTCGATCCCAGGACCCTGGGATCATGACCTGAGCTGAAGGCAGAGGCTTTAACCCACTGAGCCACCTAGGTGCCCCGACACTCTTTTTGTGATGAAATGATTAACCTAGAAAAACCGACAGATTCCAAACAAACTATCAGAATTAATGATCCTTAAAGTGTTCACCTGCTATGTTGCTGATAACAAGATCATTCTAGAAAAATGATCAGAAATATCCACTGGAACATTTAATAAAAGAACACATTGTCATTAGTAATTGAGGAGTTTGCTTTAATAAGAAAAATAGATCTTTATAATTGAAGTTTAGAACAAATAGAGGACACAAAATATTCCAAGCTCTTGATTCAGATGACAAAATACTGTAAAGATACTGATTCTTTTAAATTCATTGATAAATTTAATAATACTCCAACCAAAATTACAATATTTGAGGAGCTTACTAAACTCACTTTTTACTATAAAAAGTATATGGATAAATGAAAATTTAGAAATAACTAGGCCAGTCTTTAAAAATAAGAGTAAAGATAGAGGACTGACCATGTCAGATATTAAGACATAAAACAAAGCCTCAGAGAAATGGAGTGTGCTGTCAAAGCAAGAAAAATTCAGCAAATGAAATATCAAAGTATGTTCACAGACATAGGTAGGAACTTCACACAGGTGTGATACACACATTAATGGGGAAAATGGATTGTTTAATAAATGGTAGGCAAAAAGGATCACTATATAGAGCAAAATAAAACTTGATTATTACCTATCACCACAAGGAAAAGTAACATAACTAGCTTAAAGGTCAAAATTTGAATGGTAAAACAGCAATGTTAATAGAAGAACCAGTAGAAGGGTACTATCCAGAGGTAAGTATTCCTTCAAACTTCAAAAATACCAACCAAAAGGCAAAAATTTAATGAGTCTGTATAAAAGTTAAAGAATTCCATTCTTTTTCAGTGAAGAACATTAGACAAGTTTAATTCATAGTTAACAAAATGGAAAAATCTATTTGTGATGTCTAAAATCAAGAGTTTTATGTTTTACATAAAATGATCTGCAAATAAAGAATATTACTACAGTTACAAATAATAATAGACCAAAGATTTAAAGAAGCACCTTACTAAAGAGAAAACCCAAGAAAGTAACAAGAATGTGATGAGATTCCCTAAATTATTGTTAGAGAAATAGAAATGGAAAGAAAAAAAATCACTCTACAGCTATTAGACTGGTAATAATCAGATTGCTGGGTTGTGCCAAGTGCAATCAGAGATTTGGGGACCTCAAAAGCGTCATCATTGCTTCTGAAACTATAGACCAGTGCAGCCATTCAGGGAAGCAATATGTACTACATAGTAAAATTAAATATATATAATATTTATATTAATGTTAATGTGTATTAATAAAATATATATTAATATAAATACTAATATATAATATTCTATTTAATTAGGTATATAATATACCTGTTTTAGTAATTATGTGTATTTATATGCCAGTGAAATTTTCATAGAAGCACATGAGAGTATGTGTACCGGAAGTTTATTGAAGTGTTGATTGTATGCCTGGGAGATAGAGGCAGTCTGTTTGTGTATCTCTGGGAGAGTGTTCAGGTCAAATGTGGTAGGTGCACAGCTTAAAATATTATGAGCAGTTAGAAACAAGAGCTTAGATGTAGAAGTAGTAATTTGTATAGATCTTAAAGACATTGATGGAGTTGAGTGATAAAAATTAAGCAGAATGAGAGCTAAAACTACTTGCACATGCATTAAAAATGTGTTCACATAAAACAATATACACTATGCAAGAAACGCATATAAAGATTCAATTTAAATGGGGACTGAAAACAGAAGGAGAAAAAAGTGGAGTATAGAGAAAAGGGAGGGATTCAGGTATTAAGTCAGTACATAAAACTGGGTCCTTGTGTGGGACAATGTACCACAGACTGAGTAAAATGACCGAACTCAAGTCACTATCTTAAACCTTGAGGTAGCACTCTCTGTGTCTCTGTGTTTTAATATAGTTGACTCTTTCAAGTGGTGACAGAAATAATCAGACTAGTTTTATGATTTTAGAACTAGTAATACAATCTGAGTCTCCATTAAAGTGAAAGCAGACTGCCACCTAAGTTATTAAATTAATGACTATCTAAATTACTGCTGCCACGATTACACCAAGCATTCTCCAGTGCTTTTTTATTTTTTCCTTAAGCATTGTAGAGAGGTTTTATTTAATGATGAAAAGAGAATTCCCATGCCAAATCCTTACTCAGCAGGGATGGGAGACAAGATTCTTACACATACTTAGCCTCTGTGTCAGATGTCTGCATGTTTGCTCTCAGATCTCTTAGCCCTTTACTGCAAACTACATTTCCCTGGTCAGCCTTGCTTCTGGTTAGGTTTAACCAATGGGTAGCACTGTCAGGACACTGGAGGGTAGGAGTAGTCCCCCAGACTCTCTTCCCTTTTTCTTTTCCTAAGGTGGCAGGTCTAGCAGAGCCTGTATCATCTCTTGAAGTTTCTGCAGGACACTTTCTTCTCCTTGGTCCCAGTTGCACGAGGGCTCTCCTCTGGACAGTAGCCCTACATCCAGGTTCCCAGTTCTTGCTTGACCAGCTTCTCAGACATCACCTGTTCTGTTGGCAACCCCGTCTTCTGAGATAAACTAAAATAATCTACCATTTTATTCCTCTGGCTTTAGAACTGGCGGGAGTTTGCTAGTTTTTCTTCTCTCAGTTCCCTTCCCTGGCCCTTTTGTGTCCCTCTCTATTACCTCTGCACCTAGTTCTCTGTTTTAAATTACCTGTTTTGAAATATGTGTTTTCCTAACTGATACAATCTGTCTGCAATAGACTGTGTTGTGGGGATTAAATGAGATACAATAATGATATTAGTAATAAAAACAGTAAGACTGCTATTATTTTTTTTAAGATTTTATTTATTTAATTTGATGGACAGAGATCACAAGTAGGCAGACAGGCGGGCAGAGAGAGAGAGAGAGGAGGAATCAGGCTCCCCGCTGAGCAGAGAGCCTGATGCGGGACTCGATCCCAGGACCCTGAGATCATGACCTGAGCCGAAGGCAGCGTCTTAACCCACTGAACCACCCAGGCGCCCTAAGACTGCTATTATTAAAGAGATCTAATAAGCTTATTGTGTCCCAAGTACTATTCTGAGCACTTTACATGCATTTTACTATTTCCTATTACAATCCTTTAAGAGCTCTATTATATCACCATTTTACTAATGACAAAATTGAAGTCTATAGGATGACTTGCCCAATATCCTGTAGATATCCATTGATTCCTCTCAATGTGCCACATAAAGTATATGGAACATAGTGGCTATTATGATTCTTAAAAATATCTGTGACAGTGAAAATTAAATCCCTGAATTTGAGTTCTTAGGGCAAACACTGAATGGTGGCACACCATAATTGGTACTTTTTAAGGGGTGTTGCATTCACTGTTAAATCTTTTCTACCCATTGGTATGAACACTTTTAAAATAAGACATATAAGGGACGCCTGGGTGGCTCAGTGGGTTAAAGCCTCTGCCTTCGGCTTGGGTCATGATCCCATGCTGCTGGGATCAAGCCCTACATCAGGCTCTCTGCTTGGTGGGGAGCCTGCTTCCTCCTCTCTCTCTGCCTGCCTCTCTGCCTACTTGTGATTTCTGTCTGTCGAATAAATAAAATCTTAAAAAAAATAAGGCATATAAAATATAATACAACAGGATATTAAAAAGATCATATGAAAAAATTAGCTCAAAATAGATCATAGACCTAAATGTAAGAGTTAAAACTATAAAACTCTTAGAAGAAAATATAGGAGTAAATCTTCATGTACTTGCATTAGGTGATAACTTCTCAGGTAGGATATCAAAAGTACAAATGATAAAAGAAAAAGTAGATGAATTGGACTACGTCAAAATTAAAAAACTTTTCTTCAAAGGACATCATCGAAGAAGTGAAAAGGAAATTCACAGAATGGGGAAAATATTTCTAAATCATATATCTGATATGTGACTTGTATCTGGAATATATAAATTCTCAACTTGATTAGAAAGACAAATAACCCAATTAAAAAATAAGGAAAGAATTTGAGTAGATAATTATCTAAAGAAGGTATACACAAACCAGGTAGAGCATGAGAAGGCGCTCAACATCCTTAGTCATTAGGAAAATGCAAATCAAAACCAGTTAACTCCTATATTATCAGTGTAATAAAAAAGACAGGAACAAGATTTGGCATGGATATGTAGAAATTGGCACCTTACAAAGGTAAATGCTACAAGTACTTAGGAAAATTTTTGGTGGTTTCTCAAATGGTTAAACATAGAGTTACCATAAGATGTAGCAACATACTTTAGGCACATACTGAAGAGAAATGAAAACATGTGTCCACACGCAAACCTGTATATGAATTTTTTTTTCTTTTTAAAGATCCCATTCATTTGACAGAGAGAGATTACAAGTAGGCAGAGAGGCAGGCAGAGAGAGAGGAGGAAGCAGGCTCCCCGCCGAGCAGAGAGCCCGATGCGGGACCCGATCCCAGGACCCTGAGATCATGACCCCAGCAGAAGGCAGCAGCTTAACCCACTGAGCCACCCAGGCGCCCCTGTATATGAATTTTTATAGCACCATATAAGAGACAAAAATGGGAACAACCCAAATATCCATCAATTAATGAACAGATAAATAAAGTGTGCTATATCTGTATAGTAGATTATCTGTAAAAAGGAATGAAGTACCAATACATGTTAAAACTTGGATGAATCTTGGAAATGCGAAATTAATATTTATTTATTTATTTATTTATATTTATTTATTTTTTAAAGATTTTATTTATTTATTTATTTGACAGACAGAGATCACAAGGAGGCAGAGAGGCAGGCAGAGAGAGAGGAGGAAGCAGGCTCCCCGCTGAGCAGAGAGCCCCAATGCGGGGCTCGATCCCAGGGCCCTGGGATCATGACCTGAGCCGAAGGCAGAGGCTTTAACCCACTGAACCACCCAGGCGCCCCAGGAAATGTGAAGTTAAAAGAACTACATTGCAAAAGACCACATATTGTATGATTATATTTACATGAAATACATGGAATAGGCAAATTTATAGACACAGGAAGTAAATTAGTGTTGCTTTAGGCTGGGGTAGAGAGGGAAGGTTTAGATTGACTGCTTATGGGTATGAGGTCTCTCTTAGGATTGAACTGTGTACTTTAAATGAATGATAGTATAGGAGTTATATTTCAGTGAAGGTATGAAAACAGGATGAGTTAAATAAAGCTGTTTCAGTATATTAACCCACTCACTCCAACTTGTTCAATAATATCAGGTTCAGAGATTTTGACTTTAGGTCAGAAAAGTGACACAGTAAAATTTATTTGCAGATGTAAGAGAATAAAGGAAAAACAGGACAGGACTTTTTTTAAGTAAATAATGAAAATAGGAATGAGCTAAATGTTATATGAAATAATTAGGAAAAAAAGAGAGCTATACTATGCTGCTAAAATCATTGAGGCCGTGGTGATAGTAGCCCTGACTAAAATAGCAAAGGTTGGAGGGAGAATATTTCCATTCTTTTACTTGTTGGTTAATTGTTTATTACGCTGCATTCTAATTAGATATTAAGGAATCTGTAACAAGATAACTAGGAGAATGTCTATGGCAGACTTGAATAGCTGAAATAGATTCAGATGACATTGTAGGAAGATATTTCTGGCAGGTGAAATTGGGTTATAGCTACCTCAACCTATTGATTCATCCAGAATTAATTTAGCTCATCTGGGTGGCCAGGTGTGTGGCTCCTTTCTATATTTACCACTTATCTTGTTTTCTTCCTGAAGCTGTATGCTTCATTTCAGATGATGACTTACTTAAGTGGTTTTGATGAGCATATAGCTGCATCTGACCTCCAGGTAGAACATCTAAAAAGTTTTGGAGGTCAGTTTAAAGGGGAATTTAAGCTGTCTTAAGTTATTAATAACAAAGACTTCTTTATTTCTCCTAGAATGGGATTATTAGTCAAATCTCAATGAGACTTGAACAATTTAAGCTTGGTGTGCGAAGTGTTTTAGATGCAATCTAAAAAATTGGAGGATGGGACCCTAGCTCACAGGGCTCTGATTTTGGCAATAGACGGTAATAGTCTTCAAAGCATCATTAATAACAGGTTCTCTAGTAATGGTGTGCACATAAATCAAATTTTATAAATGCTTAATGAGTACCGTTAATGTGTTTTACTATTTCTTTTTTGAGATTGCACAAGCCATAATAGTGAAGAGTGGTAAAATAAGTATACCTAAATCCTGCTCAATGATTATGAAAAAAAAAAAAGTAGGTGCAAAATCAAGTTGTTGAATTTTTAAATAAGAAAGCTTCCATAAAATTTTAAGAAATGATGTTCTGCATTGTGCTAAGTCCATAATTTGGCAAAAGTAAAACATTTCATTTCAGAGATGGAATGACTATGCTGCATTTCTAACCTTGAGGACATGAATATGGATTAGGCTCATCAATCAGGATATATTCTAAATTAGTGTTTCTCAGCTCAATTGGACCTAACAATCTCTTTTAATAATAAATATTTTAATGCCTCATTTAATATCCTGAAATAAAATTTATAGGCAATAGAACGTACTGACATAAATTTTCAAAAGCAATATAATATTCTGACTTTACAGAAGACATAAATGCCAAGCACTTTATTTTTTTTTAAATGTATTTTCATTATGTAAATTCTTAGGTATGACCGTTATAGAAGATATGATGAGATAGTCAGGTGCTTGTAGCTTTCCATAGAATCAGTGGACTTGCGACAGCTATACATACTGACAGATGCAGATGTGTAGTGTGGACGACTGAAATGCCATGAGCAGCTTTGACTTTACTGGCATAATTTTCTAGAATACTGAGAAATTCTTGGTAACATTCTGGAGAGCAAAGCACAGCTTTCCTCAGTGTACCTGTAAGTTGAATTTCTAGAAAATTTAGGTTATTTTAAAACTTTACAAACATGCTTTGTGTTTCTTTATAAAATGAGGTGAGTCTATCCTCACATAAGCTTTTCATGTCATGAACATTCACTGGGGGATGTTTGGAAGTCCTAGAAGGACAGGGTAGTTCTTTATGCTTGGGACAATCTGGGGCATTTCTGGACCTCTGTATACTCCATTCTGGTACCTTTCCACCTCCATCACTTGGGTAAGCTAAAATATTTCCCTGGGGTGAGTGATACAGATGACCTTAGAAAACCACTGATCTAAATTAACTATGTCAGCAAGAGATCTTGATTTCTTTTTATTACGTTAGTCACCATACAGTATATCATTGGTTTTTGATGTAGTATTCCATGATTCATTGTGTCCATGATTTCTTAAGCTTATTATTCATATATATTTTTTTAAAATAGCCTAGAGTTATGTGACTGAGTAATTTTTAGGTTGGGAGATCTCTTGAATTGACTGAAGAGAGACAGATGAAACACTGCTTTAAATGCAGTTAATTATCCTTCATCAATAAATATGTGCAATTCTTTAATTCTGTCTCTGAAATTCATACCCTAGTCAATGTGTAGAAGCATTTGGAACCACTCTGGAAGATGATAGTCTCAGTGGGGTATGCTAAAACATTTTATTTCTGAGAACTTAAATCAATTTAAAGGAGTATCAGCCTAAGGCCAGAACTTAGGGTTGTCAGTGGTTTGTTTGAAAAGCAAAGTGGTTAGTTGTTGTTTTTGTTGTTTTTTACTTAGTTGTAATCATTTTAAAATTGTTATATTTTGAACAAAAGAAGAGTCTAACATATTTTTAGGACTTATAATTGTGATCTACTGGACCTATAGCTACTGCCATTTATTGATGAGGCACACATTTTCTAGTTCACTGCAGTATTTATCATTTTTTATTGACCTTCCAAAATGGCTGACCTCAAGCATTTAGTCACATGTCTTCAAATCAGGGTGCAAATAGCCCTAGAGATAAATGGAATCTCCTATTAACTAGCTGAAAGGGATTTCTGATGCTTTCTCACAGAAGGAAACTTTTTTCTTTCTGTTTAACATAACTAATACTGTTCTTGACATGGTACTTTGAAAATGGACTAATACAAATAAAAATTATGAAAGACACACTAATATAATAATTGTTAGCATTTTAGAGTATGTACATCCAATTTAATAAAAGACCTCTGCATTTTTTAATCTAAATTCCAGTGGGATCTTAGTTATGGAGAAATTTAAAGATACATAAAAATACAGGGAATCAGGGACGCCTGGGTGGCTCAGTTGGTTAAGCAGCTACCTTCGGCTCGGGTCATGATCCCAGCATCCTGGGATCGAGTCCCACATCGGGTTCCTTGCTTGGCAGGGAGCCTGCTTCTCCCTCTGCCTCTGCCTGCCATTCTGTCTACCTGTGCTTGCTCTCTCTCTCTCTCTCTCTCTCTCTCTGACAAATAAATAAAATCTTAAAAAAAAAATACAGGGAATCAAAGTAAAACATTTCAGTATCCTCCAATGTATTAGTTTAGTCTGGATTCTCCAAAGAAACAGAATCAGTAAGATGTGTATGTATATGTTTATATCCATATATATCTATCCAGAGAGGGTGGGGAGATGAGCAGGAGGAAGGCAGTTCAAGTCTGAAGACTGCTGGCAGAATTCCTTCCTAGGGAGAGTTCAGTCTTTTGTTGTTATGTCTTTCAACTGATTAGATGAGTCCAGTCCACATCATGGAGGGTAGTCTTTATTCAAAGTCTGCTGATTTAAATTTTAATCTCCTATAAAAAGTATCTTCACAAAATCATTTAGAATTATGTTTGATCAAATCTGGATACCATAGCCTAGCCAAGTTGACACATACAAAATAACTACCACATCTACCCAATATTAGTATAGGCCATGTAAGATATTCCATAGTCAATATATGTGAGTGTTGTGGGATGCTTATGAGAAATCTAACTTTAACTTACTGAGAGGGTAGGTGAGAAGGTAACACTATACTTGATGCTAAAAAGGCAGATAAAAATTGGGCAGATACTAAGAAGTTAGAAGGTTGTCATTGATGAAAGAATTATAGAATGAAGCATGAATATAAGCACAAGTTACTAGGTCTGAAAGTATAAGGAAATAAAATGCTCAGAAACTATGATCGAACAAAAAGAAGGATGTCCTGATGTTGAGGCTAGAGTGGTCATGGGACTAAGGCCTTCTGATCTGTGTTTTAGAAAACATTAGTGAAAACTTTTACAAACAATAAAGCTTTTTCTCAAAATAAGAAATTATTATGTATTTGAGGTGTTTCAGTAGACTATGTTTGTTTTTAGATTTTTATTGTTTGCTTTAATTAATGGTCTTTTGTTGGTCCTTATCAACCAAGAATTTAGATGACCATATCTCTGGTTTTCAAAGTAAATACAATTAAGGGCTTTGTAGTGTATAACATATGGTAAAAGGGAGTATTTCCCCAATGACAAACCATGGAAGTATTTAAAATTCTCTTTACCTATACTCACATTACATGGAGAATCAGATTTATAGTGAACAGATCTGAGGATTACTTTAGAAAAGATTTTCATCCTCAAGGGTGACTCAGGAAAGATCCATTTATTCTTAAAATACATAAGACTACCTAAGCTTTTTATTTACTGACACTTTCCTTTTTATTGTTTGAATGATAATTTGATTAACTATTGTATATTTCTTTCAAAAAGTTATCCCTTAGAAACTATCAGTGTATAGGGGTTTAATCTAGCATTAAAAAATCAAAAGAATATGAAAGTAGACAAAAGTATAGAGGGTTTGTGGTGTGAGAGTGCCTCTTTTAATCTGAGGATCCACATATTCCTGGAAATAATATGCCATGGGTTAGTTTGAGGTCATAGAGAGTTTCAAGAATTTGAGACTTCCAGTGTGGTAGAAAGTAGATGCAGATCAGTATATTGACAGAGTCTGAATCATCCTGGAATCAGAGTCCAATACCACCAGGGCTTTCCAGGATACTCAGGGCTGGCTAAGAAATGACCAGTAATGTTGAGGATTAGAGTTGACAAGGATGAGAACTGACAGGCACATTGTGTTGATTGATCTTTCTCATGTTGCCTAGAAAAGCTAAGCCAGCTTCTAGGGTATAACAGGGTTTCAAACTACAGATATAGTTTATGGAGTAGTAATCATCCAAAGTCAGATTTTCATAAAGTTAATATAGGTAACATCACTGCCAATATTTTATTCGTGTTTTCTAAAATGCTAATGTATGCCCAATGCTTCAAAAATGAACAAATTGGTTCTTGGCATCCAGTGAATCCATATATAATTTAATATAGAGTTAAAGCATGGAAAGTTGGTTTCATGAAAACAGTGGATTGGTACATATTTTTTTCCAAAATATTTGAGATTTGTAAAAATAAGATCTCTTTACTTATTTCTTTAAAACAAAGACAACCTCTGACATCACCCAGTACAATTGTTTAAATCAAGAAACTAATTCTGATGTAATACTGTCAGCTGACCCATAGATCTGATGCAAATTTTTGCTAATTGTGCCAATACCTTTTTTAGAAAAAAAATTCTCCCTAGTTCATGATCCAATCCAGAATCGCAAGTTAAATTCATTTGTCATATTTCTTAAGTCCTCTTTAACGTAGAACTCTTCGATTCCTTTGCTTTCGTGACTGGGATATTTTGGGAGACTACTGGGCAGTTATTTTGTAGAATGGCCCTCAATTTAAGTTAGTATGATGTTTCCTCATGATTAGTTTCAGGTTGTGCATTTTTTGTAGAAATATCACACAAATGATTTTGTGTGCTAGGCCTTTTAGAAGAAACAAGTACTAGGTATACTGTTATTTGGAGTTTTCAGGAAATGTTACCAAATGATAGCCCCTTCCTGTTTTTGAAAAAGTGAAGTAAGGATAAATAATACTGTGCAAATGCATTTCTGCAGTTTACTTGCCTTTTAGTTCTGTAAGTGTTTGGGGTTTTTATTCTTGAACTAGGGAAGGTTTTTACTGTGTGGCTGTACTTAACAACACCAAGTTTTCTATCTAAAAGGATACTGTACTCACACAGTGAGAGAATTTAGGTCCATGTAACCCAGAATGATGCTCCAGTGAATGGATGTTTTTGAAATTTGTAATGTGTACCATGTTCTTAAGAAAGTAACTAATACAAATGAAAAATAGAATAAAGTTTGAAGAATTGGAAAGGTTTATGCTCCTGCATTGTGTAAAGGATAAGGTGATTATAGTATTTTTATGCAGAAGTCATTTTAAGTACCTCTTGTACTTTGCAAAAGCAGAAGAGTGCAGTAATTAAATACATTGGCTCTAGAGTCAGACTGCCTGGGGAGAATCCCAAATCTTAGGTATCTTAACTAGGAGACTCTAGATCTCACTAATCTCAGTTTGCCTGTCTGTAAAGAGGATCATGATAGTACTGAATTAATGGAGTTATAGGGGATTAAGTGGAACCGTGTAAGCAAATTCCTTACCATGGTTCCTTCCAGAGAGCCATCACATACAGCTATGATCTCATTCTAAATGAATTAGTTCCCTCTATTCCTATACTTTGAATTCTTTTAATCAGGAGCAGATGCTGTATCTTGTCAAATGCTTTTTCTGCATCATTTGAAAGGACCATGTGGTTCTTTTCTCTTCTCTTATTGATTTGTTCTATCACATTGATTGATTTGCAAATGTCGAACCACACTTGCGTCCCAGTGATAAATCCCAACTGGTCATGGTGGATAATCTTTTTTAATGTACTGTTGGATCCTATTAGCTAGGATCTTATTGAGAATCTTGGCATCCATATTCATCAAGGATATTGGTCTGAAATTCTCCTTTTTGGTGGGGTGTTTGCCTAGTTTGGGCATTAGGGTGATGCTAGCTTCATAAAAAGAGTTCGGAAGTTTTCCTTCTATTTCTATTTTTTGAAACAGCTTCAGGAGAATAGGTATTATTTCTTCTTTGAATGATTGTAGAATTCTCCAGGGATTCCTTCAGGTCCTGGGCTCTTGTTTTTTGGGAGATTTTTGATCACTGCTTCAATCTCGTTACTAGATATTGGTCTATTCAGATTCTCAGTTTCTTCCTGATTCAATTTTGGAAGTTTATAGGTTTCTAGGAATGCATCCATTTCTTCTAGGTTGCTTAACTTATTGGCATGTAACTGTTGATAATAGTTTGTGATGATTCTTTGTATTTCCCTGGCATTAGTCATGATCTCTCCCTTTTCATTCATAATTTTATTAATTTGGGTCCTCTCTCTATTCTTTTGGTTATTTCTCTTCTTGTGTGTGGAGTTGGCTTAATTTGTTGTTGATTCTCCAGTTCTTTAAGGTGTAAAGAGAGCTTGTGTATTCTAGATTTTTTATATTTTTTTTGAGGGAGGCTCAGATGACTATGTATTTCCTCCTTAGGACCACCTTTGCTGTATCCCATAGGTTTTAGACTGAAGTGTCTTCATTCTCATTGGTTTCCATGAATTGTTTAAGTTCTTTGATTTCCTGGTTGATCCAAACATTCTTTTTTTTTTTAAGATTTTATTTATTTATTTGACAGAGAGAGATCACAAGTAGGCAGAGAGTCAGACAAAGAGAGAGGAGGAAGCAGACTCCCGGCTGAGCAGAGAGCCTGATGCGGGGCTCCATCCCAGGACTCTGGGATCATGACCTGAGCCAAAGGCAGAGGTTTTAACCGACTGAGCCACCCAGGCGCCCCTGATCCAAACATTCTTAAGCAAGGTGGTCTTTAGCTTCCAAATGTTTGAATTCCTTCCAAACTTCTTGTGGTTGAGTTCCAGTTTTAAAGCATTTTGGTCTGAAAATATGCAGGAAATAATCTCAATTTTTTTTTTTTTTGTATCAGTTGAGCCCTGATTTGTGACCCAGTATGTGGTCTATTCTGGAGAAAGTTCCATGTGCACTTGAGAAGAATGAGTATTCTTTTATTTAAGGATGGAATGTTCTGTATATATCTATGAGGTCCATCTGATCCAATGTGTCAGTCAATGCTCTTGTTTCTTTATTGATTTTCTGCTTAGATGATCTTTCTATTACTGAGGGTGGCATGTTAAGATCCCCTGCTATTAATGTATTCATATCAGTATGACCCTTTATCTTGATTAACAGTTGTCTTTTTTAGTTGGCTGCTCCCATATTGGGGGCATAAATAGTTCAAATCCAGGCTTCTCCACTTTTGCAACTGTGGGCAAGTATTTTAATCTCTCTAAATCCAATACTCCTATTTTGAAACAGAGCTAATAATGATACCTACCTCATAGAGTTCTTATAAGGATTAGTAATGGTTTGATATATTACTATCTTTCTTATAAATATCTTTATAATATTGTTAATACAATACTGTCTTTCTTAGAAACTCAGTGAAAAGCTCAATGCTTTAATAACAATTTGTAAATTTTAAAGATTTATTTACAATTAAAGAAAATACTGGAACATAGACCTTTAGGGAATATTTGGTTTTCCTCTAAAATATAATTGTTGAAAATTTTTCCTCTTCCATGAACACAAGTATCTTATAGGTAACCTCAGGTCAGTTTTATTGTTTGGATTTTGAACAGATGTGGGAATTTTAATTTTATTATTTATTACAGATATATATATTGACATTGAAATGTATGAAACTTAATTTTTGAGACATGATGAACAAGGGGGTTACCCTGGCCTAATAGCAGAGTTGTGTGTTTGTGTGTATGTGTGTGTGTTACGTTAACCTTAAGGCTGACATTAGCGCATCTAATGAGAATTTTACCAGGTTTGGTTAATATTCTAGAGCAGTGGCTTCTTAAATTGGACAACAAAATGTTCACTGCCATTGTCAAATGGGGGAAACATTTTTCATGTATCACAACTAGAGGATGGTACAATACACTGTTTTCTCCTAACCCACAGAAAAATGTAGTTTGTGCAAGCCTCTCCCCCCACTGTCTTCCATAGTTTGCAGTTTGTTCAGATCTTGCATTTGCCTGCACATCAAGGCCAAACCCCATTCTGTGGGTGAATCACTAGGCTCTAGGGTTCTTTAGCCTTTTTTTTTTTTTACATAGACCCAGTTGGCAGCTTAGGGTTCATTTAATATTCACTTACCTCCTTCCTTTCAATGCAGGAATAATCTTTATAATATCTAGAGAACTGGAACTTATTTCTTTAGGAGATAGATTCTTCCATTTTCTGGGTACCTCAAATTGTTGGGAAACATCTTCCATAGAAGATAGGTTGATGACTATATTATGAATTAGGTTTTGAACTTGGGCAATACCTTTTTCAGGTTCTCTTTTGGAAAACTAAATATTTCTTTTTTGTAATACAAAGGGTAATTTTAATAATAAAATAATGACAAAATAATGAAATAAGTACACATGTCAACTGTATAAAATATTAAGTATTGCAAACTTTAAAATATTTATTATTTAAAGATTTATTTATTTATTTGAGAGAGAAAGAGACATAGAGAAAGAGAGCCAGTGAGGGGAAGGAGAGAATCTTCAAGGAGACTCCCTGCTGAGCTCAGAGCCTGATGTGGTCCAAACCCATGACCCATGAGATAATGACCCAAGCAGAAAGAGTCAGACACTCAATCAACTGAGCCATCTAGGCACTGCTACATTTTAAAATGTTTAGAATAATTCACAAATCATTTTACCCTGGCTATTGTCTATTTTATCTTTTTATACTATTTACTATTTCTAAATATTTTATGGAATTTATATAATTTGATCCAAAAAAGAGGTCTCTGAGATATGCAGGGATGAATTCCCTCTGTATAAATAAGATGCTGAGCCTTGAAATGCTGAGTAACTTATCAGGGACCATAAAATTGTTACTATAGTAACAAAGACCTGTCTCCTGATTCCTGGACCATTTTTCTTCTCAGCACACAACACTGTTGGTCACTGTGACTTCAGACCTTTTAGCCTGTCAAGTCAATTCCATAAGTCAATTAGGATATATATTTCAGTGTGGAGCGCAACCAGTTCTGTAGCTAGAAATTGACATGGCCTTGGTTATCTTGAGTTTCTCTTTTCCCCCAGGAGACACCTCTAGACTTTTTGGTAGTTCTTTAAGGTGGGCAGAGCACCAAGACACAGAATTAACAGTTCCCAGATGTGTTAAAAGTTTAAAAAGAACAATTAAGAACTTAGAGAAGTCTGGAATTTAGAGAAATATATAGCTTTAAAACTGCACAATCCCTTGGTCTCCATAGGATCATTTGAAATTCTTTTGTTTTATCTCCTTATCTCTATTTGCTTTAGCAGCTGCTAAAATTTATTTGAACACTTTATCTTGCCTGGTTGAGGGTATATGAAACATCTTTTATCTGCCATCTGTTGCTTAGCCTTGAAACAGGATTTCCTCATCTCCTTCTAGGTCTCTCTACCAGTGTAGAATTTAAAAGTGTATAGTTGGTTTTTTTTTTTTTTAAGTATTTAACTGTACTTTCAAGGAAGACATTTTTTTGGACCTACTAATGAAACTCCCATGGAGTTGTTGTAAGGTATTTATTCAGTAATTAATAAACTTTTATAAAATATGGTGTTACTGATATTAATATAAAAACTTAGAATTCCAGTTTTATAAGAGATTTGATGACTATAACATCATATTTTATACCATTCCTAAATATTGTCAAAAGCATTACCCATGAGTTGCCAAATAGTTGGATAATTTTCAGTAGTGGAAAACTTACTAAAAACTAGACTTCTAATAATGTTCAAGAATTAAGAATCTTCTAGTCCAAATCCCTCTCACATACCTGAGGAAAATAAAGGTCAGAAAAATAAAAAGGTGGGTAGTGACCAGAATTCAGATTTGAGTTAATAATTGACCATATTTTGTTGTTCTTCAGGAAGTATAGTATCCAAAGTAGCCTCTTATTTTCCCTAAAGAAGACTCTTTTTGGTTTTTATTGGAGTGGGGGAGGGGCAAAGGGGGAGAGAGAGAGAGAGAGAATCTTAAGCAGTTTCCACATCCAGTGCAGAGCCCAACACAGAGCTCAATCTCGTGACCCTGAGATCATGACCTGAACTAAAACAAAAAGTCAGATACGACTGAGTAAGCTATCCAGGCACCCCACCCTAAAGAATATTCTGTTATGAAATCTACTTTTTCTGATATTAATATAACTGGTCTGGTCTTCTTTTGGGTAGTATTAGTATGATATATCTGTTGTCATTATTTTATTTTTAACCTACTTTCGTCTTCATATTCAAAGTGGATTTCTTGGTTTAACCTATGGTTTAGTCTTCCTTTCTACATTATTCAATATATTTCTGTCTTTTATTGTGGCATTTAGACAACTTAAAACTAATGTGATTATTGATATGGTTGGGTTTTAATTTACCATCTGTATATTTTATCTACATGCATCAATTATTTGTTTTATTTTCTCTTCCTATTCTGCCCTTTTTGGGGGGAATGGGTTTTTTAATGATTTTATTGTATTTCCTCTGTTGGCTAATTAGCTGTGTTTCTTCTTTTCATGTGATTGCTTCAAGGTTTACAGGACACATATATAATTTTTCCTATTCCTTAGTTTAATGTTATAGTACTTTCTATGGTACAAACAGTTTTCCCCTGTCTCAGTCCTTACACTATGGTCTTTATAGATTTTATTCTATATATGCTATAAACAATACCCTGCATTATTATTATTATTATTATTATTATTATTATTATTATTACTATTCTGTTTTTAAATTGACAATTATATTTTATGGAGTATTAAAAAATATTTGAAAAGTTGTTGTATTTGCCACTTCTGGTGTTCTTTAGTCCTTTGTGACTTTCACAAAAAAGGACTTTAGTCCTTTGTGACTTTGTGTATTTCACAAAGGAAATACAGATTTTCAATTAGTATTATTTTCATCCTACCAGAAGAGTTGTTTTAACTTCTATTTCTAATGAAAGTCTGGATGAGGAGTTATTTCAGCTTTTGTAAGTATGAAAAGTCTTTATTTTAATTTTATCTTGAAAGATATTATTGCTAGGTACATAATTCAGGATTTACGATTTTCTTGCTTCCTTTCTCCCTTACTTTTTTCCTTTCTTTCCCTCCCTTCCTCCCTTCCTTCCTCCCTTCCCTCCCTCCATTCTTTTAAAAATGCTGTTGTAATGTCTTCTCATTTGCATTGAATCTAGTGCAAAATCTGCTATAATTCCTACTTTTCTTCCCCTGTATGTAATGTCTTTTTTGTCTCTTGCTCCTTTTAAGATTTTTCTCTTTATCTGTGGTTTTACACAATTTGATTGTGGTGTGCAATGATAAATATATCTTGATATTTCTTGTGCCTGTGGGTTGTTGAACTTTGTGGATTTGGATTTATAGTTTTCCTCAAAGTTAGACAATTTTTGGCCATTGGTTCTTCAGACTTTTTTTCCTGTTCACCATACTCCTCCTCACTTTTGAAGACTCCATTTACATATACATAGAGAACTTGATATACCACAATTAAATAATATGGCTCTTTTTTTTTTTTTTTTTTTTTTTTTTTAGTCTTTTTCTCTTTTTTTTCGGACAGTTCCTACTTGGTATGTCTTCAAGTTCACTACTTTTTTTTTTTTTTCTGTAATGGCTAATCTCTTGTTAATATTATATAATGAATTTTTTTCAGTTAGTCAGTGATTTTTAAATTTCTATGAGTTTGTCTTTGTTTAATATGCTAAATTTTTTTTCTACCTTCTTGAACATATGACATTAGTTATGATAACTGTTTTGAAGTCCTTATCTAATAATTCTAAAATTTGTGTAACTTCTGGATCAGTTCCTATTGATCTCTTTTTCTCCTTATTGTGGATATAATTTCCTGCTTCTTTGTGAATCTAGTTATATTTTATTGAACATTAGAAAACCTTGTTAGGCCCTAGATATTCTTGAACTTTCTTCTGAGTTTCTTCTCAGCTAAATTATTTTGAAATGCTTTCATCCTTTCAAGGCTTGCTTTTAAGCTTTGTCAGATAGGAATAAAGAAGTCTTGAGGGCTAAATTTTCTCCATTATTACATCAGTGTCATTCTGAGTCCTCTCTGATATACCTTGTGACTTACAGTTTTCCGTTTTGATTGGTGGGACCAAGAACTATTTCTGGCCCTGTTCTAATTCTTTTGGATAGTTCTTTTGCAGTTCTCTGAAGAGTCTGAGCTTTTGTTTTACTTGCAAGCCAACAACTTAGCTGACACAGTATCATAAATTTTGACAGAAGATATAAGATCTGAACAGAGTTAACTTCTTTGAGTCCCAGTTCTCACAGGACAATGTGAAGAGGACCAGGTGACTCCTGAACATGCAGTAGGTTTCATTATAGGAGGAAACTCTAAGCTTAGTGAATATAGATATTTTATATTGGACAGTAAGTATGTCACCCCTTACTTCCAAGGTAGACATTTTCTCTATCTTATAAGGTAGTTCAATGTATAAACATCCTTGAAATGATATACTAGAACAGAGGCAGTTAGTAAATCTGCTTGGATGACATGCAGAAATAATAGATTGCTATGGACTTAATTATAAACCTCCAAAATTTATATGTCAAAGCTTTTATCCCCAATGTGATTGTATTTGGAGATAGGGCCTTTAAAGAGCTAATAGAGATTAATTGAGGTCATAGGGCCTGGGCTTTAGTCCAATATGACTTATGTCCTTGAAAAACAAGAAGAGATACCGGAGTTACACATTCACAGAGAAAAGAAAGGGCCATCTGCAAGAAGGAGCCATCTGCAAGTCAAGGGAGATGTTAGGAGAAACAAGCTCTGTTAGAACCTTGATCTTGGACTTCCAGCCACCAAAAGTGTGATAAAATAAATTTCTATTGTTTAAATCACCCAGTTTGTGGTATTTTGTAATGCAAGCCCTGGAATACTAATTTAGAGACCCATAGAGAATTGTCATTGAGTAGTTCTTTCCCTGACATGAGATAATTCCTCACATATGTGCATTGATCTAAGAAGATGACTTGGGGACCCTCTGCAGGTCTCTAAATTCACTCTTTTTGAAACTCTTTCCTGTCTAGTATACTGTCCTGAAAACTGTAGTTGTCTTGGTATTCCCAGATTCTAGCTCCATATCCTAAATTAGGGTGTCCTTCACATTCTTCTTGCACTCTCCATCCCTGTGTTATAGCTTGGAAACTTTCTCTAGATAATCTGGTATAATCAGGGTATTAGCCCATTGGTTTTCCTTACCTTAGGGATCATTATTTTATGTTACTTATATACAGAGTCTAACCCATTTTTAATATGCATTTTGCTTTGTTTTTAGTTGTTTCACACAGGAAGCTAAATCTAGTTTTGGATATAAGAAGAAGTTTCTCACCAGAAATAATAAATGTTAACTGTTAACCTAGGAAAGAATTAAAGATGACTTGATAATTAGTTTGGAACTTAAGTGATACATCATAGTTTTGATTCAACAATTTCTCAGATTATCAAATATCCTGAGTCTTTACATCTCATTTTCTCATCTGTGCCATTGGGAAGAAAACAAATAACTAAGACTTCCAAGTAGAATGTTGGTATGGTTAGAGAAACTGTTATAAAAGAGATTTGAACTCTCCAGGAAGAAGTTTATGTACAAATATGAGGTTCCTGTATTATTAGCAAGGCCTGGGGAATTCAAATTACATTATACAGTTTGGTGAAATATCAAGAAATATCATAGTAAATATGACACCTCTCTCCTGCTACTGTGGGTGTTGCAGTAAAACTCCAGGACACTGTTTATTTTCTTTATTTTTAATTGTTGAGCACTTAAAGCACATCCATTTTTAATCCTAATATCTCTACTTCCAACCATGTGGATTTGAGCTTTTTGGGTTTTATTTAAAAAATGAAAATTAGAGAAAAATGGTTGAATTAAACACAGCAAAAATTGAGTTCTATTACCTAGATTTTTTTCCTTTATAACTTCAAAATGGAGACAACATAGAATAAAATATTTCATTTGGTTCAGCCTATCTAATAAAATATTGGGTAATTTTATCAGTAATGTTGAAAGACTTTGAAAAATTGAAGGGTGAAAAGAGGCAAGAGGCTGAAGAGACATTAGAATGAGGTGCCTTTGCCTTGGGGAGAGCAACTATTTAAAACATATGTTTTTTAAAAAAGTCCTTTACATCAAGAGAAAGATGTCATCCAGGAGAGTACACTGTGAAACTCTTTTTAAATACCTTTCAAAATCTGTAGCTAAAAAGAATGATCACTTAGAAGCCTTTAAGAAAAACAACTTCTCTTCCCACACACTCACACTGGTGAAAGAAATGCTAAGGAAGCAACTCATTTTTAAAAGACCTAAAGTTACTCTTTAAGTAGAACTTTTTATTTTTTTATGTCTTTAATTTTTAAAGCAGTTTGAGGTTTACAATGAAACTGAGTAAAACGTACAAATATTTCCCATATATACCTTGATCACACATATGCATACCATATTACCTTATCAACATCACTCACCAGTGTAGTACTTTTTTTTTTAACAAGGATAAACCTACATTGATATATTATAACTGCTCAAAGCCCATACTTTACCTTAATGTTGACTCTAGGTGTTGTACATTAAGTAATTTTGGACAAATGTATAATGATATATACCCACCATTATAATATGATACAAAGTATTTTCACCTCCCTAAAAATTCACTGTGTTCTGCCTATTTATTTCCCCCAACCCCCTCCCCAACAGTCAATGATCTTTTTATTGTCTCCATAGTTTGACCTTTTCCAGAGTGTCCTACAAGTGGAATCATGCGGTATTAGTCTTCTTATATAGGCTTCTTTCACTCAGTAATATGAATACAACACTCTTCCATGTCTTTTCATGGGTGGAGAGATCATTTATTTTTAACACTGAAAATATTCCATTATCTGGACATAACACAGTTTATTCATTCACCTACTGAAGAACATTTTGGCTTTTTCCAAGTTTTGGCAGTTATGAACAAAGCTGCTCTAAACATCCATGTGTAGGTTTTTATGTGGACATAAGTTTTTACCCCTCTTTGGGTAAATTGCTAGGTTGTATGGTAAGACAATGTTTAATTTTGTAAGAAACTGCTAAACCATCTCTCAGAATAGCAGAACCATTCCGCATTCCCTCCAGCAACGTGTGGGTATTCCAGATACTCCACCTACTTGTCAGCATTTGATGTCATCAGTGTTTCAGATTTTGGCCATTCTAATATGTGCTTCATGCTGTCTTGTTGTTTTAAGGTACGTTGCCTTAATGACATATGATGTGGAACATCTTTATATATATTTATCTGCCATTTGTATATCTTCTTTGGTAAGGGGTCTTTTGCGGTCTTGGCCCATTTTAAAATAAGGTGTTTTTGGCCTCGTGGTCCAGTAGCTGTTTGTCCCTCTTTTGCTCAGCTTCTTTATTCTCTGTCATTTGGTCTTCTATATCACTAATTCTTTCTTCTGCCTCATTTATCCTAGCAGTGAGAGCCTCCATTTTTTATTGCACCTCATTAATAGCTTTTTTGATTTCAACTTGGTTAGATTTTAGTTCTTTTCTTTATTGGACCATTTCCTTACACCACACACAAAAATAGACTCAAAATGGATGAAGGACCTCAATGTGCGAAAGGAATCCATCAAAATCCTTGAGGAGAACACAGGCAGCAACCTCTTCGACCTCTGCTGCAGCAACATCTTCCTTGGAACAACACAAAAGGCAAGGGAAGCAAGGGAAAAAATGAACTATTGGGACTTCATCAAGATCAAAAGCTTTTGCACAGCAAAGGAAACAGTTAACAAAATCAAAAGACAACTGACAGAATGGGAGAAGATATTTGCAAACGACATATCAGATAAAGGACTAGTGTCCAGAATCTATAAAGAACTTAGCAAACTCAACACCCAGAGAACAAATAATCCAATCAAGAAATGGGCAGAGGACATGAGCAGACATTTCTGCAAAGAAGACATCCAGATGGCCAACAGACACATGAAAAAGTGCTCCATATCACTCAGCATCAGGGAAATACAAATCAAAACCACAATGAGATATCACCTCACACCAGTCAGAATGGCTAAAATCAACAAGTCAGGAAATGACAGATGCTGGCGAGGATGCGGAGAAAGGGCAACCCTCCTACACTGTTGGTGGGAATGCAAGCTGGTGCAGCCACTCTGGAAAACAACATGGAGGTTCCTCAAAATGTTGAAAATAGAACTGCCGTATGACCCAGCAATTGCACTATTGGGTATTTACCCTAAAGATGCAAACGTAGTGATCCAAAGGGGCACGTGCACCCGAATGTTTATAGCAGCAATGTCCACAATAGCCAAACTATGGAAAGAACCTAGATGTCCATCAACAGATGAATGGATCAAGAAGATGTGGTATATATACACAATGGAATACTATGCAGCCATCAAAAGAAATGAAATCTTGCCATTTGCGACAACATGGATGGAACTAGAGCGTATCATGCTTAGCGAAATAAGTCAAGCAGAGAAAGACAACTATCATATGATCTCCCTGATATGAGGAAGTGGTGATGCAACATGGGGGCTTACGTGGGTAGGAGAAGAATAAATGAAACAAGATGGGATTGGGAGGGAGACAAACCATAAGTGACTCTTAATCTCACAAAACAAACTGAGGGTTGCTGGGGGGAGAGGGTTTGGGAGAAGGGGGTGGGATTATGGACATTGGGGAGGGTATGTGCTTGGGTGAGTGCTGTGAAGTGTGTAAACCTGGTGATTCACAGACCTGTACCCCTGGGGATAAAAATATATGTTTATAAAAAATAAAAATTTAATAAAATAATAAAATAAAATAAAATAAAATAAAATAAAATAAAATAAGGTGTTTTTTTTTTCTTATTGTTGAATATAAATGCTCTTTCTGCAAATGCGTCTGTATGGCTCAGTCGGATAAGTGTCTGCCTTAGGGCTGGGGTCATGATCCCAGGGTCCTGGGGTCAAGCCCCGTATCAGGCTCCCTGCTTGGTGGGAAGTCTGCTTCTCCCTCTCTACCCCCCTGCTTGTGCTTGCTGTCTCTTTCTGTCTGTCAAAGAAGTAAATAAAACTCTAAAAAAATTTCTTTGTACATTTTGGATAAGAGTCTTTTATCAGATGTCTTTTGCAAATATTTGCCCCCAGTCTTTGGTTTGTTTTCCTATTCTCTTAATGTTATCTTTCACAGTGCAGAATTTTTAATTTTAATGAAATCCAGCTTCTCAGTTATGTTTTCGTGAATTGTGTTTTGTGTTATATCTAAAAAGTCACCACCATATCCAAAGTCTTTTAGTTTTTCTTCTATTGTATCTTATTAAGAATTTTATAGTTCTCAATTTTACATTTAACTCTATGATCTATTTTGAGGTATTTTTTGTGAAAGGTGTAAGATTTTTATCTAGATTATTATTTTTTTTTCTGGCATGTGAATGCCCAGTTATTCCAGCACCATTTCTTGAAGAGCCTTATCTTTGCTACATTGTATTTCTGCTGCTCTTCTACTAAAAATCAGGTAACTACATGGGTCTGTTTCTGGGATCTCTGTTTTGTCCCATTATTTTGACTGTTCTTTCTTGAAAACCACATTGCCTTGATTACTGTAGCTTTATATGAAGTCTTGAAGCAGGTGGCATTAGTCCTCCAAATTTCTTCTTTTCTATCAATATTGTTTAAGCTTTTCATTTTGTCTTTTGCTCTCCATATAAGCTTTGGAGTAAGTTTATTGACATCCATAAAATAACTTTCTGGGATTTTGGTTGGGATTGTATTGAATCCATAGATCAAATTGTGAGGAAAAGACATATTGACAATACTGAATCTTCCTGTCCATGAACTCAGGCTATCTCTCCATTTATATAGTTATTTAGTTATTCTTTGATTTTGCTCAGCAGAGTCTTGTGGTTTTTCTCAAACAGATTTTTTTCATTTTATAAATTTATTTTATTTAAATTCAATTTAGTTAGCATGTAGTGTGTTATTAGTTTCAGAGGTAGAATTTAGTGATTCATCAGTTGCTTATAACACCCAGTATTCATTCCATCAAGTACCTGCATTAATGAATCACCTGGTTGCCCCATACCCTTACCTATCCCTCCTCCAGCAACCCTCAGTTTGTTTCCTAGAGTTAAGAGTTATTTATGGCTTGCCTTCCTCTCTGTTTCTATCTTATTTTCCTTCCCTTCCTAGGTATCCCATTTTTTAAGTGCTAATCATCCAGGAAAATCTCACTATTTTAAAGTAGCTGGTTCAAACCTTAATTCTATCTGCAAGTTTAACTTCCTTTTGCCCTGTAGCATAACGTATTCAGAATTTCTGGATATTAGAATATGGACCTCTTTGTGAGGCCATTAACCTGCCTTGCACAAAACCCTGAGACACAGAAGCCTTTCAAATAATAGTTGTTGCATGGAAGAGTAAATGAATGAATGAATGAATAAAGAGGCATTAAGTGATAATTGTGGTAATGTTAGAGAGACTCAGCTTGATGTCCAGGAAATAGGTCTATTTACCAGCATCAAGGAAGAAGTAAACAAAAACTTGAATAAACTTATTAATATAAACAGTGTTTAAAGTCAAAGTTTGGGGTTATCTTTGGGGTCCATACATCATAGAATTTCTAATAGGAAAAAGTACATAAAGCTGGATCATAGGCATCATCTGTTTCTTTTCACTGAAAAAAAGAAATACAGTATAGGACAGAGATTCTCAAATTTTAGGATGCACCTGAATCATCTGAAAGTTTCATGCAGAGTTCTGGGTCTATATCTGGCAGTATATAGTCAGTAGGTCTGGAATAAGGTATAAGAACTTGAGCTTCCAACAAGTTCTGAGGTAATGCTGTTGGTCCAGGGACTGTACTTTGGGAATAACTAGTATAATAGAGCACAGATTTTTAAAGAGGCCAATCTTTGGGCTCAAGTATCTACCTAGTCATTTATTATTTGTGAGATATCTGGCAAGTTATTTAGCTTCTTTTAAGTTAAGTTTCTCTAGCTTTAGGATGAGAATAAAGTTTATAGGTTTATCTAAAAAATAATAGAAGTGAAAATTTACTACTTTTTCTAAAAAAAAAAAAAAGATTTTGTTTGAGAGCTAGAGAGAGTATGCACAAGCAGGGGGAAAGCCAGAGGGAGAAGTACACTCCCCTCTGAGCAAGGACCCTGACCTGGGGCCCAATCCCAGAATGCTGGGATCATGACCTAAGCCAAAGAAGATGCTTAACCCACTGAGCCACTCAAGTGCCTCCAAAATTTACTACTTAATTAAAACATATGTACATTTCCTGTCTTCTAAGAGATACTCAACAAATACTGATATCCTCCACTTTCCCCTTGAAATAAAATTACTACTATTTTCAATAATGGGTAGGAGTGAGCACAGTGGAATGGAGCAGTATTTACTGTGTCATTAGAAATAGAAGAGTGAAGCTCAGGGATCTTACACTAGGTGGTATGGAAAAATGGTCAGTCTCATTTATATGAGGTAGGAGGAAGGAAAAATTGCTAAGTTAAGGTACTTGTAGTAAAACTGGACAGCACCCTAGCCTGAGCTGAAGCCTAAGATCTTGCTTGGCTTAATGCTAATGGATACCATTTATAGTAATTAGTCAGCTCTTTTGTTTATAAATGATGATAAATCTTATTGCCAGTGGGTCTTTTTAAAATCATATCTGATTTGGGATCATTTATGAATGTTGATTTTAGACTTTTTTTTGAGGGAAAAGCTATGTGTATCTACTCAGAGTTCTCTGGGGAAATATCTCTCTTTATGAAGTTTTCCCCTTTTTTGGTCAGATAAATGCGATTTACTTGTATTTTATAAATATAATATTTTAAAAATTATATAAGAATCTTAAAATGCCCAAATCCTCATTATTCTGTCAAATATTTTTGAAATGCTGCAATTTGTATTGGTATAGTTCCTTCCATTTGACAATCAGTGATTCAGTTTATAAGTATTCTTGCTCGGTGAAATCTCATTAGAAAATATGCCCTGAAAGGGTAGATCCTATCTCATTTTAAACTGAAGGTATTCTTAAAAACCAGTCTTTTTTGTTCTAGTAAATTAGAATATGCTTGTGAAGTATCAAACAATATGTTGTACAGAATTCAAACTTGGCAACTTTTATTCTCTCAATTCCATGGTCCAGTAATCATTGAAAGTGTTTTTAGAGAATTTCTTTCTGCTTCTAGTAGACCTTCTTGGTACCATATCAAGATCCTCTTTACCTGGCTATTGTTCCTGTCCTTCAGCTGTCATGGATTTTGGCTACTAACATTTATAGCTGGCCCCTCTCTAGAGAATTGCCTTCATCCTCCTGGAGAGATAATGTACTCCCCTAAACTTACTGCTATCCACACTCTCAGAAGCAGACTGGTATGGACATAAAAATGGCAATACCTACTCTGGTGTAGTTCATGCTCCAGCATTCCCTGTAAGATTCATGCTCAATGTAGAATCCAGAATAAACCACATTCTCGTTTTTTGTTTATTTGTTTGTTTGTTTGTTTTACCTGCTGTATCTGCTTCCTTAACTTCCTTTCTCCTGAGAACATTCTCCCATAAATTACTTGTTCAAGAATCCCCATCTCTGTCTCTGCCTTTGGGAAAAGCAACTCAATATTCCTAAAATTAAATATTATTTCTGACTTAAATTTGGCTTTTATTTTCCAATGTTTTATTGCAAATATGATGATATTGAATTACTATGCCTATACTGCCTACCTAGGATAATAGTAAATTAGACATGATACAACAGGTATATGGTGTAGGATTTTAAATAATTTAATCTGACCATTATCAGTTTACAAAAATGGTCCAGAATGGTGAACTTGAAGACCACCTCTTTGGTCTGGACCCATGAATGAGAGAGAGAACAAAGAGGGTAGAAAAACCAATTGCTGTCAAATTAATGAGGGGCAAAGATGGTTCTAGGTGAAAAGCAATGAAAGTATGGCCTGGTAAGCCAATGGCCAGCAGCTGAGAAACACAATTTGAGAGTCTGTAGGATACAAGGCTACAGTGATACTTGTCTCCTAGTAGACAGAATCAAATTGATCTGCATTTTCAATTATTGATGTTTCATTAAAAGTCATAAGGGAGAAAGTAAATATTTTACTGTAATGATACATATTCCTGTGTTTAAATATAATCTCTCTGTTATTATGTCATTCTAGTGCCTCCCCTTCTGCTACTGATTATGTAATCAGTTTCTCAAAAATGTAAAAGTGATTGGAAATTAATTTTCAATTTGTAATGCTGGTGAAAATCAATTCTCCTTTCCCATCCCAACCTCTCAAATGGATTTAGTTGATTTTATTTACATAGAGTCATTTAAGATGTCCAGTGTTGTTTTGCCAATATAAGGAAGCACTCCTAACAGAAATAACAGGACCAAACTTACTCAGACTTCCTCTTCCAGTATATTTTGACATATACTTACAGCCTGTTGATTACCTTCTTCAGATGTTACTCATCAGCTCCCTCTCTCTATTCTTAGCATTTTTTGGTTCTGTTCAGCTTTGGACTTATATTTTCCTTCCTGACAGCACATTTCCTCAACCTGGTTTTCTAATTGTAAATATTTCTTGGTAAAATGTTGTAACTAGTCACATTTTTTACCCACTTTGGCCAGTATTCTGCTTGGGCATAACCTTGCACTATGGACTATTCCTTCATCCGCATATAAAAGACCCCTGTAAAACAACAACAACAACAAAACCACTGTTGAGGGCTGCCTGGGTGGCTCAGTTGGTTAAGCGTCTGTCTTTGGCTAAGGCCATGATCCCAGAGTCCTAGAATCAAGCCCCATGTTGGGCTCCCTGCTTGGTGGGGAGCCTGCTTCTCTTTCTCCTTGCTTGTGCTCTCTTTTACTATTTCAGTCACTATTTCTGCTGCTCACTCTTAAATAAATAAAATCTTTAAAAAAATAAAAAGGGTTGAGTGAAAAATTATGTAAATGAAATAACCAAGCTCCTGCATAATATATCCAGAATTGTCCTTTTTGTTTTAGAGAGAGAGTTGGGGGAGGGACGGAGGAGAGGGAGAGAGAATCTTTAAGCAGCCTCAATCTTACAACCCTGAGATTATGACCTGAGCAGAAATCAAAAGCCATTTGCTTAACCAACTGAGCAACCCAGGAGCCACTGAATTATTCTTTAATGAATAATGTTATTTTTTTAGTATTAAAAATCTGTTCTTAAAGGATTTTCCTTTTCAGTTTGCTTGTGAGGGGTAATACAAATTCCTTTCCTGGGAAAACCCTTAATTTTATAGAAAAAGGATCTGAGGTGCAGAAATGGTAGCATTTGCATTCACCCTCATGATTTGTAACTATAACTCATCAATTTTGTAGTATTGTATAGTATTTATAAATTGTAATTCATTTATTATTTCAATTATCTGTTTTATTATTTCATTTGAGTAGCTTCCTAGTTTTGCTCTAAAAACAGTACTCTTAAGAACTGTTTTTGTGACTATATCATGATTAGTTAAGCAAGAGTTTATTTGTTTATTATAATTTACCTGAAAGTGGAAAAGTTAGAATATAGAATATGTGCATTTCTTGTTACACTTTATAAAGCCAGTTCATTTTCCAAAGTGGTTATACCAAGTCACATTTCACCATAATACATGAGAGTTCTAGTTAGTTCACATTACTATATGTGTTTGATTTTTTTTCCCCGACTCTGTTGGGTATGAAACAGCATCTAATTGTGTCTTCAATTTGCATTTTCTTAGTTAGTGATGAGATTGATATGATTATTTATATGTTTATTCATTACTTAAGTTTCTTCTTTTGCAAAGTCCTTCTCTAGGTACATTGCCCATTTTTGTTCTATTGAATTACTTTTCTTTTTCTTATTGATACCTTGACAAAAGAGGTAAAATATGAAAGAATGTTAAGTATGATTATATTTATATAAAGATGAAAACCAGGCAAAAGTAATTTATATTGTTTATGCATGCCTACAAGTATGTTAAATTTAGTTGTAGGAGCTCCTCGGTGACTCAGTCAGTTAAGCCTCTGCCTTCAGCTCAGGTCATGATCCCAGGGTTCAGGATCAAGACCCATATGGGGCTCCCTGGTTAGCTGGTAGCCTGTTTCTCACTCTTCCTCTAACCAATACCCCTCTATTCATGCTCTCTCTTTCTCTCTTGAATAAATAAATAAAATATATTTTTTTTAAAGTTAGTGGTAAAAATAAGGGAATTATTATGTCCCAAACCAGGATAGTGTTGACACTTAGGGGGAAGGAAGTAGTTATGATTAAGGAGAAGTATGTAGGGGGTTGCTGCAGTGCTGACAATATTCTACTTTGTGACTAAACATTAGTTATGTGGTTCTTCACTCCATTAATATTTGTTTAACTGTGAATAGCAATGTATGCTCTACTCTGAATATAAATGTGAAAATTGAAAAGTTACACTTTCCATCTGCTTGATACTATTAATTAGAAATGCAACTGGTTTTTATACATTGATGATTCACACCGATTTTTTTAAATCAAGCAACTTTTTAGAAACTTATTTGTAATTAAAAAATCTGTAGATGTGATTTTTTAATTTTTAAATTTTTATTATTTTTATTATAATTAACATATAATGTATTATTTGCTCCAGGGGTACAGGTCTATGATTCATCAGTCTTACACAATTCACATAATGCTCACCACAACACATACCCTCCTCAATGTCTATTAACACAGCCACTGCATCCCTCCTACCCCCATTCTAGCAACCCTCAGTTTGTTTCCTGAGATTAAGAGTCTTTTATGGCTTGTTGTCCTCTCTGGTTTCTTTTTGTTTCATTTTTTCTTCTCTTCCCCTAATATCCTCTGCCATGTTTCTTAAATTCCACATATCAGTGAGATCATAGGATAATTGTCTTTCTCTGATTGACTTATTTTGCTTAGCATAATACCCTCTAGTTCCATCCACATTATTGCAAACGTATGACTTCATTATTTTATTTTTATTTTTTAAATATTTTATTTATGAATTTAAGAGAGAGCTAGAGAGAGAGAGCATGAGAGAGGAAGAGAGGGGAGAAGAGGGAAAAATCAGACTCCCTGTGGAGCTGGGAGCCTGATGCAGGACTTGATCCTGGGACTCCCAGATCATGACCTGAGCTGAAGGCAGTTGCTTAACCAACTGAGCCACCCAGGCATCCTAATTTAATTATTTTGATGGCTGCACAATATTCCATTGTGTGTGTGTGTATATACATATATTAAATACGTATTTAATATATGTATATATTAAATACGTATTTAATATATATATATATATAATATTCCATTGTATATATACATATATATATGTATATATACTGCATCTTCTTTATGCATGCATCTGCTGATGGACATCTGGGCTCTTTCCATAGTTTGTCTATTGTGGATATTGCTGCTATAAACATTGGGGTGCACGTGCCCCTTCGGATCACTACATTTGAATCTTTGAGTAAATACCCAGTAGTGCAATTTCTGGGTCATAGGGAAGCTCTATTTTCAACTTTTTGAGGAACCTCCATACTGTCTTCCAGAGTGGCTGTACCAGCTTATATTCCCACCAACAATGTAGGAGGGTTCCCCTTTCTCCATATCCTCGCCAATATCTGTCATTTCCTGACTTGTTAATTTTAGCCACTCTGATTGCTGGTATCTCATTGTGGTTTTGATTTGTATTTCCCTGATGCCGAGTGATGTTGAATACTTTTTCATGTTTCTTTTGGCCATTTGGATGTCTTTGCAAAAATGTCTGTTCATGTCTTTTGCTGATTTCTTTTTTTTTAAATTTTATTTATTTATTTATTTGACAGAGAGATCACAAGTAGGCAGAGCAGCAGGCATAGAGCGGAGGGGAAACAGGCTCACTGCTGAGCAGAGAGCCCGATGCAGGGCTTGATACCAGGACCCTGAGATTATGACCTGAGCTGAAGGCGGAGGCTAACCCACTGAGCCACTCAGGCGCCCTCCTTTTCCCCTTTCTTGATTAGATTATTTGTTCCTTGGGTGTTGTGTTTAGTAAGTTATTTATAGATTTTTGATACTTTATCTGATTATGTCATCTGCAAGTATCTTCTTCCATTCTGTCGATTGTCCTTTGGTTTTGTTGACTGTTTCCTTTGCTGTGCAGAAGATTTTTATCTTGATGAAGTCCCAATAGTTCATGTTTTCCCTTGCTTCCTTTGCCTTTGGTGATGTGTTCAGGAAGAAGTTGCTGAGCCGAGGTCAAAGATGATGTTGCTTGTGTTCTTCTCAAGGATTCTGATGTGTTCCTGTCTCACACTGAGGTCTTTCATTTTGAGTCTATTTCTATGTATGGTATAAGAGAACTGCCTAGTTTCATTCTTCTGCATAGGGCTGTCCACTTTTCCCAACACCATTTGTTGAAGAGACTATCTTGTCAATTGGATATTCTTTCCTGCTTAGTTGACCATAGAGTTGAGAGTCCATTTCTGACTTCTCTATTCTGTTCCATTGACCTATTTTTGTGCCAGTACCACACTGTCTTGATCATTACAGCTTTGTTATAGAGCTTGAAGTCCAGAATTGTGATGTTGCCAGTTTTGCTTTCATTTCTAAAAATTCCTCTGGATTTTGGGGTCTTTTCTGGTTCCATAGAGATCTTAGAATTATTTGTTCCATTTCTTTGAAAAAAGTTGATGGTACTTTGATGGGGATTTCATTTAATGTGTACATTGCTCTAGGTCCCATAGACATTTTAACAAAAGTTGTTCTCCCAATCCATGAGCATGGAATGTTTTTCCATTTCTTTGTGTCTTTCTCAATTTCTTTCATGAGTATGCCATAGTTTTCTGAGTACAGATTCTTTGCCTCTTGTTAGATTTATTCCTAGGTATCTATGGTATTGGATGCAATTATAAATAGGATTAACTCCTTAACTTCTTGTTCTTCTGTTTCATTGTTGATATATCGAAATGCAACTGATTTCTGTGCATTGATTTTATATCCTGCCACTTTACTGAATTCTGACATGAGTTCTAGCAGTTTTGGGGGGGGAGTCTTTTGAGTTTTCCACATAAAATATCATATCATCTGCAAAGACTGAGAGTTTGACTGCTTCTTTGCTGATTTATACCTTTTATTTCTTTCTGTTGTCAGATTGCTGAGGCTAGAACTTCAAGTACTATGTTGAATAGCAGTGGTGATAGTGGATATCCCTGATGTGCTCCTGACCTTAGGGGAAAAGCTCTCAGGTTTTCCCTGTTGAGAGTGATATTCCATGTGGGTTTTTCACTGATGGCTTTTATGATATTGAGATATGTACCCTCCATCCCTATACTGCATAAAGTCATAATCAAGAAAGGATGTTGTACTTGGTCAAATGCTTTTTCTGCATCTATTGAGAGTATCATATGGTTCTTGTCCTTTCTTTTATTAATGTATTGTAGCAGCACATTGATTTATGTCCTACTTGGTTTTGGTGAATAATCTTTTTAATGTACTGTTGAATCGTATTGGCTAGTATTTTGGTGAGAATTTTTGCACCTATGTTCATGAGAGATATTGGTCTCTAATTCTCCTGTTTGGTGAGGTCTTTGTCTGGTTTTGGGATCAAGGTAATGCTGGACTCATAAAATGAGTTTGGAAGTCTTCCTTCCATTTCTATTTTTTGGAAAACTTTCAGGGAATAGGTATTAATTCTTCTTTAAATGTTTGGTAGAATTCCGTGGGAAGCCATCTGGTCCTGGGCTCTTGTTCACTGGGAGAGTTCTGATTACTGCTTTGATTTACTTGCTGGTTATGGGTCTGTTCGGGTTTTCTGTTTCTTCCTGGTTCAGCTTTGGTAGTTTATATGTCTCTAGGAATGCATCCATTTCTTCCAGATTGTCTAATTTGTTTGCATATAGTTTCTCATAGTATGTTCTTATAATTGTTTGTATTTCTTCGGTGTTGGTTGGGAGCTCTCCTCTTTCATTCATGATTTTATTTGTTTGGGTTCTTTCTCTTTTCTTTTTGATAAATCTGCCCAGGGAATTATCAGTCTTTTTAATTCTTCCAAAGAACAAGCTCTCCTGGCTTTGTTGATCTGTTCTTCTGTACTTTGGTTTCTGTTTCATTGATTTCTGATCTGATCTTTAATATTTCTCTTCTCCAGCTGGGTTGAGGCTTTCTTTGCTGTTCTTTCTCCAGCTCCTTTAGGTGTTCCGTTAGGTTGTGTACTTGAAACCTTTCTTGTTTCTTGAAAAAGGCTTGTATTGCTATATATTTTCCTCTCAGTACCCCTTTTGCTGTGTCCCACATATTTTGAGCAGTTGCATTTTCATTTTCATTTGTTTCCATGAATTTTTAAAAATTCTTCTTTAATTTCCTTGTTGACCAATTCATTCTTTAGTAGGATGCTCTTTAGCTCCATGTATTTGAGTTCATTCCAACTTTCCTCTTGTGGTTAAGTTCTAGTTTCAAAGCATTGTGGTCTGAAAATATGCAAGGAATGATCCCAGTTCTTTGGTATGGGTCGAGACCTGATCTGTGACCCAAGATGTGTCCTATTCTGGAGAATGTTCCAAGTACACTAGAGAAGAATGTGTATTCTGTTGCTTTGGGATGGAATGTTCTGAATATATCTGTGAAGTCCATCTGGTCCAGTGTGTCATTCAAAAGCCTTATTTTCTTGTTGACCTTTTGTTTAGATGATCTGTCCATTTCAGGAGGGGAGTGTTAAAGTGCCCTACTATTATTGTATTATTGTCAATGTGTTTCTTTGATTTTGTTATTAATTGGCTTATATAATTATCCGCTCCCATGTTAGGGGCATAGATGTTTACACTTGTTAGATCTTCTTGTTCGATAGACCCTTTAAGTATGATATGATATGTCCTTCCTCCTCTCTTATTACAGTCTTTGGTTTAAAATCCAATTTGTCTGATGTAAGAATTGTGACCCCAGCTTTCTTTTGATGTCCGTTAGTGTGAGAAATTGTTGTCTACCCTCACTTTAAATCTGGAGGTGTCTCTGTGTCTAAAATGAGTCTCTTGCAGACAGCATATTGATGGGTCTTGTGTGTGTGTGTGTGTGTGTGTGCGTGCATGTGTGTGTTTAATCCATTCTGATCCCCTGTGTCTTTTCATTGGAGCATTTAGCCCATTTATGTTCAGGGTAACTATTGAAAGATATGAATTTAATGCTATTATATTGCCTGTAAGGTGACAGTTAGTGTATATTGTCTCTGTTCCTTTCTGGTCTGTTACTTTTGGGCTCTCTCTTTGCTTAGAGGATCCCTTTCAATATTGTTTGTTGGGCGGGTTTGGTGACTGCAGATTCTTTTCGTTTGTTTCTTCTGGGAGCTTTTATCTCTCTTTCTATTTTCAGTGACAGCCTAGCTGGATAAAAAATTTCTTGGCTGCATTTTTTTTTAATTTAGTACCCTTGATTTTTTAAAAGACTTATTTATTTGTTTATTTATTTGAGAGAGATAGTGTTTGTGAGAGCACAAGCAGGAGGGGCAGAGGGACAGGGGCAGAGAATCTCAATCAGACTCCAAGCTAAGTACAGAGTCTGACACAGGGTTTGATCTCAGGACCCTGATATCATGACCTGAACTGAAACCAAAGTGAAACACATAACCATCTGTGCCACCCAGGCACCCCTAGATGGTGTTTTTTAAAAAACATAGTGCTATTATCAGAGGAAAATTATAATCTTGTTTTTCCCTTTCTAATAATTTGACTTATTTTTCTTCACTGATTATACTGGTTTTTAACTTCAGCATAATGTCCAATAGAAGTCGTACCATGTTCCTGAAACTAAAGGGAACATTCATGTTTTTCCATTAATTGTGATTTTTATCATAGGTTTTGTGGCCTTCTCTTTTATCCAACTAAGGAAGTTTCCTTCTATTACTTTTTTTAAAATAATTTTTAAATTAAAAATTGATTTTAAATTTCATCAAGCACATTTCCTCACCTATTGAACTTGTCATATTCAGTATTATATTTTTCAATTCTTCAAGTTCAATACTGATATTTTTATGTTTATTTTATATTTCCTTATTTATCTGATATTTAACCACTTCTTTTATTTTTAAATCTGTCATACTATTTTTATGTTCTCTTGCTAATAATTCAAATATATGGAATATCTGTAGGTCTGATTACAATGTTTGATGCTTTTGTTGGCTTTCTTATATTTTATTTCATTTTGTATTTTGTGATTTTTGAATTCGAGTTCATCAATCTGGAAACTTTGCCTCTGGAAATCCTTTGAAGCCTGGGTTTTAATGGTGAGTTTATCCAAAAATTATGTTCATTTTCTTCTGCAGGCTACCAGGAGGTTTTACCAGCTCTGGGTGCTTTAAATTCTTGGCTAGAGATTTTTCAGACTACTCATGTAAGGAAATTCAAGTTGGAAATTCACATAAGGCTGGATTTCTCAAAGAGGATTTATTTCTCTTCCCCTGAATTCAGTATCAAAGTTCAGTGGGACTTTTTTTTTTTTTTTTTTTTTTTGCATTCTTGAGGTAGGAGGGAAGGGAGGCAGACTTGATTTTAGTATATTCTTATTTTGAAGGCATAGTCCTTGAGACCCTAGCTTTCTGCGTGTGTGGTGGGGGTTGGTTATTTCCTATTAGATAACCCAACGTGGCTCACTCCTGGGATTTGCATATTTTCCTCTGGGTCTTAAGAGGAACTGAAAACTAAAGTTCAGGTTGACCTTTTTGTCAAGTGTTGACATGTTGAACGCCATCCCTCAACTTATTTTTCTTCTGGGTCCTAGTTACTTTTATATTATTGGCTTCTGAGTAATTCTTTACTAGTTTTTTAATTCTTGGATGCAGTTAAAATATTTTTAAAATATTTTGTCCAGCATTTTTGTTTTCTGTTTTTTTTTTTCTATTGAAATGGTTTGTTCAGGTTACTTAGTTTTCTAGAATGTCAGAAACAATAATTTAAGCTTTATGATTTCTGACCTCTCTTTCAACTTTGTGGTTGGTGCTATGTTTCACTATATTAAAGATTTGTGGTTGGTAAGTGCTATATTTCTAAAAAGAAATAACTTGTGAAAGCAAGCAATATAATTGCACACTCATGAGAGGGCTTAGGGCCACATGTTCCCATAGCTTATGCATCAGTGCCCTTGCCTTAGGCTGTTCTATTTAACACATAGAGGATTCTTAGTTAAACTGTAATTCAGTTTAACTAAAATCCCCTTCTTTAACCATTCCTAGAATGCAATAATAATGTCTTGATAATTGTTGAGATTTCTTTGTTTTAGTAGAAAATAGCCTTCTAAAATAATGTCATAAATCATATGGTATAATATTAATTAAACTTTTAATGATATAAATCTCTTAGAAATTAAACACTTCTTTTTCTGTTAAACAGACATGATTTTCTTGACAAGAGTATGGTTTTCTCAGTTACATATATGTCTATTCTGTATTTATTATTCTGTAATTATTATTCTAGCAATGATAACAGTACCAAGTTCACAGAGTTATAAGAATTTCATGAATACAAGTATGTGAAAGATTTTTGCACATCATAAAGCAATACAAGGTTACCAGGTATATTTTATAAAATTAAATATTACATCATCTGAATTCTTATAACATTTAGAAAAATCATAGGGGGATACAAGTTTATTTTTCTTTCTAAATTATGAGCTTAATGATGGAAGAGATTATTTAACAAATGAAATCTCTAGAATTTAGCACTGTGCTTGGCCCATAGTAAATAATCACAAAGAACATGTAACCAATTATCAGTGAGAAATAATTTTTTAATGAGATGTTTTAAAATACATCTTATATCACAAATATTTTAAGGGGCATTTATTTAGAGTTAAGGATTTTTCATGTCTCTTGCTATCTCCATGTTTTGTATCTGCTAAAATTATCTGGAACAGCTAAAAATAAGGGGCCTTTGTGGGGTAAGGGCAATGTTAAAATAATTTTTTCATGTGGGAAATGGGAAAATTTGGTTGAATAATGTAAAATGTTTTTCCAGTTGTAAGATCCTACAAAGTTTGATATTAAATGAAACATAGACTTTTATTTTCTATGCTATGTGCTATTGTGCTTTTAGCCTAGAAAATACATACTGAAAGACATGTAGGCAAATGTATACAGGTATGCAAAATTTGCAAACATATGCAAATTTCTTTCATAATACTTACTTAGCCCACTTTTCAAACAGGACTCTGCATTGCCCTACCTCTGTAAATAATCCTACTTAGATTGCTTTTCAAAAGCATAACCTATAGCTTCATCTTTTCTTTCACTTACCATCAACCTTAAGAGTCCAATAAAATAATCCATGAGATTTTGTTGATATATTTATAGAGGAATAATTATAGCTAGGCTCAGTCTAGTATGTTATTCTGGACTATTTAAACATAATGAAGTACAATATCCTTGTCATTGTTGTTTCAGTAGAAATAGTGAATTTATTGTTAGGAATTTCACAGTTGGTTATAATGAGGAATTCCACATTTGATTGTAAGGAGGGTTTAATGCCTTAGACCTCAGGGTAAGTAGAAATTTTAAGGTCAGCAGATTATAAACATGTTTAGTTTCTAAATTTCCATCAGGCTTTTGGGTATGTGGAGGAAATTTAGGTGAGAACCAATTGTAAATACAGCCCATTCTTACATTGTTTGTATATCTTTAATTTCTTTAAACATCTACTAACTATCTAGAATAGTACTATAAAAAATACTGGTGCTTCATAAATGGTTAACAAATACTATATGATTGAGAATTGAGTGGATTTCAGAATTCACATTTTACTTGAAGAAATAAAACAGGAACCTCAATCTTTCCATTACAAATATTTCTTCACTCAGAGGGCATATCCTTTTAATATTTAGTCCAATTTATGAATGTTGTCAAATGCACTTTCATTCACTTTTTGATAAATAGCATGCTGTTTAAGATATTTTCCATTTTCCATAGTTGTACACTAAAAGCAAGAAAGAAAAGCAAATGTTAAATGGAAGGATACATTCTAAATATTCCTGAAGAGATAACATTTTGTTGTCAGCTTAGATTGTGGAGTGGATGGAAATCAAAATGCGCTCACGATAGGTAGTCTTTTAAGACTTCTTTTGAAGTCCATATTACGCATAGGGAGTGCACAGGTTATCTGTGTGAACTATTGTATGACTGTAGATCCAGGGTTTTTACTCTTTTGCTATCACACTCCCTTTAGGCACTGAATCAAGGGAATATAAACTTAAAAACCTACAGATAAGGGATTTAGAGTACTTATAAATAATTCATCCTTCTCTTATAGCATTTAAATGACTATAAAAAGTTGCTAATCTATGGACATGTCTTGCTTTTTCTTTTCATGTCAGTTTCTTGGTTTCTACTTGCTTTCCTTTTCTACTTTTGAAAAGTAAGAATGTTAGAAATATATTATTTTAATATACCTTATGTTTTCACAAACCATTGCTTGGTAACAAATCATTTAGAATGTTATGATGTTAAAGAGATCAATCATATAAGAACAGAAATCAGTACAGCACAGTTTGATTGTAAAATGTGTATTCTGTGCATGTTTTACAATATAGTCATAGTTTACACATTTGAAAAATTCAGTTTAGACATATTTTTTATCATAAATTCTTAGCTGTACTTTTCTCTTCTCTTTTGGCCCTTGCATTTGGCAAAAACACAGATACAACGTGAAAGAAATTGATATTACAGATTTAGGAAAACAAGACTGTTAATAGCTAATTAATAGCAAAAATCCAGCTATCACCCTCCTCGTATCAATAACAGCACTGATTAAACAAAATACTTTTCACCTTCTCCTCATCAAAATGTGGAACCCTTCAAGCACATTCTAGAAAGACACTAGCTGTCTAACAGAGATAGAAAAAAACCAACATCATTTGCAATTGCTGATTAAAACAAATGTTTGAGAAATAAATATTTAGTTTAATTCTGCCTTTTACAGATATGGTTGTACTAAATATGAGTGGAATATTCAAAATGATGACTGAGGCAGTGGATGGAGTGGTTATTATTTAGTAATTCTTTATTTATTAAGTTCTGAATATAAAGCATTGAACTATACCCTGAATATACAAAGATACATTAAGACAAGACCCTTGCCCTCAATCTATTGGAAGTGTCTTAAAAATAAACCATTTCAGTACCAAGTAATAAGCCATAAAAACATTGTGGAAAATGCTATAGGAACACAGAGGCAGGAGAACAACTATTACTGCCTAGAGTGCCCAAAGAAGACTTTCACTGAGGAAGTAATAACATTTTTAGTTAAGTCTTGAAAGATGAGGAGGAAACTGGGCTGGGGAGATGGGCAAGAACAATACAACTCCAGGAAGAAATAAGGACAGGGAAAAGTAACATTATGATGATGCACGTCTTGAAGAAAGATCAGTCATTTGGTGAGAATGGATGGTAGGAAAGGAGAAAAAATTGATGATTTTGGGCTATAAAGGGCATTGTATGTTAAATAGTTTGACTTTCTGGCATGACTGTGGAGAGGAGGGAACCCTTGTACACTGTTGGTGTGGGCATGTAAATTGATGCAGCCACTGTGGAAAATAGTATGGAGGTTCCCCTAAAATTAAAAATAGAGCTAACATACGATCCAGCAACCCCATTTCTGAGAATATATCTCAAGAAAACAAAAGCACTAATTCAAGAAGACATCTGCACACCCCAACCCATGTTCACAACAATGTTATTTAAGTAGCCAAAATATGAGTAGTATAGACATTTTAACCAAATTCATCCTTCCGTGAGCATGGAATGTCTTTCCATTTCTTTATGTCATCTTCAATTCCTTTCATCTGTGTTTTATAATTTTCAGAGCATAAGTCTTTTACCTCTTCTGTTAGGTTTATTCCTGGGTGTCTTACTGTTTTGGGTGCAATTGTAAATGGGACTGATCCCTTAATGACTCTTTCTGATGCTTCATTGGCATATAGAAAAGAAACAGAAATCTGGATGTTGATTTTATATCCTGCCACTTTACTGAATTTTTTTTAATCACTTCTAGCAGTTTTTTTGTGGAATCTTTCAGGTTTTCTATGTATAGTATCATGTCATCTTCAAGTAGTGAAGTTTTATTCTTCCATGGAAACAAAATGTCTTTTGATGAATGGATAAATAAGTTGTGGTATATATAAATAGAATATTATTCAGCTGTAAAAAAACAACACGAGGAAATCTTGCCATTTGTGACAACATGGTCAGACCTTGAGGGAAGTATAAGTGAAATAAATCAGAGAGATGAATACTCTTTGATCTCACTTATATGTGGAATCTAAAACAAACCACCAAACTAATGAAAAAAATCAGATTTGTGGTTACCATGGGTGGGGGGCATGGTTAAGGGGAATTGGAGAAAGGTGGTCACAGTCATAAACTTCCAGTTAAAAGATAAATAAGTACTAGTACAATATGATGGCTATAGCTATGATTATGGCTGTATAATATATAGCAAAGTTGTTAAGAGAGTAGATCCTAAGAGTTCTCATCACAAGGAGAAAATTTTTCTTTTTATTTTATCTATATTAAGTGACAGTAAGTCAACCTATTCTGGTAATCATTTCTCAGTATAGGTAAATCAAACCAGCATGCTGTATGCCTTATATACCTTATATACTTTGCAGGACAAAAATTTCATCAGAATAATCATTTGGCTTTTGAAAATAACATTTTTATTTTATTTTTTAAAAATTTTTAAAAGATTTTATTTATTTGACACAGAGAGAGAGATCACAAGTAGGCAGAGAGGCAGGCAGAGAGAGAAGGGGAAGCAGGCTCCCTGCTGAGCAGAGAGCCCAATATGGGGCTAAATCTCAGGACCCTGAGATCATGACCTGAGCTGAAGGCAGAGGCTTTAAGCCACAAAGCCACCCAGGTGCCCCTACATTTTTGTTTTAAAATAACTCTAGTTTCAAATGTAAGTGTGAAAAATAATGTAGAGGGATCCCTTGTACTCTTGATCCAGTTTTTCCCAATGATGATATCTTGCAAATCTATAATGCAATATCACAATCAGAATATCGACATCGACACAGTCAAGATATAGAGCATTTCAATCATCACAAAGATCCCTCATACGGTCTTTTTGTTACCACTCATACTTGTCTAACCCCCAATCCCACCTATACTTATTCCCTGGCTATAAGTCTGTTTTCCATTTCAATAATTCTGTCATTTTGAGAATGTTGTCTAAATGGACTGTTCTGCAACTTTAGAGATTGACTTTTTCCATTAATCTAATTCCGTGGAAATCCATCCAAGCCAATGTGTGTAGTTTGTTCCTTTTCATGGTATAGAATTACCACAGTTTAATAACTCATCTACAAATATCTGGGTTGTTCAAGTTTTTGGTTATGAATAAAGCTTCATTGAACATTGTGTAGCAATTTTTGTGACTATAAGTTCTTTTCTTCTCTAGGATAAAAATGCCCATAAATGCAATTGCTGAGTCATAGGATTATTGTATGTTTAATTTTAGAAAAAAATTAACAAACTCTTTTCTAGAGTGGCTGCACTATTTTACATTCCCATCTCAGTGCTAATGTATAAGTAATCCAGTAATATAGCAAGTGATGCAGTTTCTCAGCATACTCATTAATATTTGATGATGTAAATGTTTATTAACTTTTTTTATTTTTTACTATTCTGGTAGGTATATAGTAAAATCTCATTGTGGTTTTTTAATTTTCATTTCCTTAATGACACATGGTGTTGAATACCTTTTTTGCCATGTATATATCCTTTTCTTTGATGAAATGTACCTTCATGTCTTCCACCCAGTTTCTGATTATTTTTTTTTAAACTGGTAAGTTTAAAGAGTTTATCTTATGGTCTAGATACCAGTTCTTTTTCAGATACATGGTTTACAAATATTTTCTTCCCATGTATATGTCTCTTATGATTTTTAGCAACTTTTAAGTAAAGACATATACTACAAGAACAGGAAGGAAATTATTAAATACCTATAAAATAATGTAAAAGAGAACACTTCATGCCAGAACATATGGAAAACACCAAAAGGTGCTCTAAATATTAAATGCCTTTATTGTTAATAAAGAAGAATACCAAAAAAATAGAGAATAACCATATTAAATTAAATTCAGAAGAAATTAGAAAAACAATATATATTAAACACAGTATTGAAGGTTTTACTAGTGGTAAGGTAGAATTAAAATGTAGAATTTTATTAATTAAAAACACAAAAGATAAAATAAAGGATAACTGTGAGAAAGACTGCTAGTTTTTCCTCGGTGCCCATTGATCCTTCCCTTTCTAAAAAGTAGTAGAATCATCAGTGGCTGCCTGACTTAAAGATCATGTTTCTAGTAAAGTCTTCTATCCTGGCTGGGATGCAGATATGATGGCTAAAGCTCAGTAGTTATTTTGGACCATGAGTTGGAGACCATATGTTGAGTTGAAAAGAGCTTTAATATAGAAAGTATGGAAGGGAGGGTGCTGGGGAAATGGGGTAGCCAGGTGATGGGTATTAAGGAGGGCACATGTTGTAATGAACACTGGGTGTTAAATGCAGCTAATGAATCATGGAACACTACATCAATAACTAATAATGTACTATATACTGGCTAATTGAACATAATAAAAAAATCCCTAAAAAAAAAGACAAAGTGCTAGAATAACTGAGGATTATAAAACCCAAGTTACTTACTTCCAGAATTTATTTATGTATTTGAAAAACAACCTTCTACATATGCAGTAGTTCAAAAGGTAGCTTTATTTTTCTTTTTGAGATTTTATTTATTCATATGAGAGAGAGAACCAGAAAGGGAAGAGGGTCAGAGGGAGGAGACTCCCCGCTGAGAAGGAAGCCCCATGTGGGACTCCATCCCCAGGACTCCAGGACCATGATCTGATTCGAAGACAGCTGCCCAACCAACTGAGCCACCCAGGTGACCCAAAGGGTAGCTTTAGAAGGATATGCTCACATAAAGGGCAGTGAACCTTTAATCAGGGAAGAGATTAGGGATATTTCCTTTTCATCAAAGTCTAGGGGTTCAGATGGCCACAAAAAGCTGCTGCTAATCAGAGAGACTGGGGTTGAGTATGATTTGGAGGCCAGTAAATAAAAGACTAGAGTCTTAAGGCTTAAATACATGTCTAGATATGGAATTGGCTTGTAGCAAATAGGACAGAAATCATATATTTTCTGAAATAATTTTTTACCATAAAAAGTCCAAAAGAAAACGAACACAAAATACAAGCTAGACTGAAAAATCCTGTAACTGTTTACCCCATAAAGCAGTCCCCACACCACTGAAGCTGCAATAGCATGAACTGAACTGCTAAAGTTCTCCTACTATGCTTCAAATTTGGCAATGGAAGGTAATGGAAAAGAAAAGAAAAGAGCCTCCCACAGGGCCAAGACAGGCATCGTGGAGGAAGATAGAGGGGGGAAAAATGCTCCAAGAAGACAACCAGGGGGACTTGCAACTATGGCACTGCCATGATAGGCACTATTTGGAGTCTCTGCCCTGCAGGTTTTGATACTGGTTAAGAATGAGTTATTGCTGGGGTGCCTGGGTGGCTCAGTGGGTTAAGCCGCTGCCTTCGGCTCAGGTCATGATCTCAGGGTCCTGGGATCGAGTCCCACATCGGGCTCTCTGCTCAGCAGGGAGCCTGCTTCCTCCTCTCTCTCTCTGCCTGCCTCTCTGCCTACTTGTGATCTCTCTCTGACAAATAAATAAATAAAATCTTAAAAAAAAAAAGAATGAGTTACTGCTGTTTGTGTTTCCTCTTTTTGTGTTTTTGAATGGGACTTCATTTTAGTTACATTAACAATAAATTAATATTAAATAACCTGAGCTCATGAAACATGTCTAGAATACAAATACCAAATATGAATATGAGGGAAAAGATGGTTTTCACAGGAAGAGCTTAGATTTTGAAATATAGTAACTATTTGGTAAACCGGAGTTCTCTTGAAAATGGGTTGATATGATTTTATATAAGAAAAAGTTCATGGATAGTTGGGTTGCAGTTCTGCTAGGTGTTCCCTAAATCAACCTTCTATCAATTTCTAACTTAGTACTAGATGCCCTGATGTTTAGTGGGACACATGGCTGCCCCAAATGAAGATTATATTTCTCAGCTTGCTTAACAGCCAAGTGTGTCTATATAACTAACTTCTGGTCAATGGGCTATAAATAGAAATTGTTCTAGTTAGGACAGGTTCTTGCCCTGTTGCAATTAGTACCAGGGAGAAATATGTTCTTTATCCTTCCTTTATCTTGGAAAGAATGTGGAAGTGATGAATGGGTTAATTCATTCATTTTAAAGTTTGTGAAATATTAGTTGTCATGGGGCAGAAAAATAGAGCTGGATCTTTGGAATTGCTTACTGGCCCTGGAGTTCTTACCTATATATACTTTCTGAATACAGCAGAGAAATACACTTCTATCTTTTGAAATCATTGATGTTCATTCAAATGTCCCTTTATATTCTCTGGAGCACTTTATTCCTTTCTGCATTATTGTAATTCCACATGGAGTCATTTTTCTTTTGACTATATAATTCAATTTAATAATCTTTTAATGAAGGTTTCCTAGCCCCATGTACTCCCAAACCTTGGCTTGTCTTTAAAAATAAATTTATTTTGTTTTGATTTTTTTGGAGGAAATTTTTGAGAATTACACAGTTTTAGCTGTTACCCACTTTCAGAAGTTTAAGTAGCTAACTGAAGTTTATTCCCACTACCACTTTTTTTTCCGTTTCTGTTGAAGAGTAAGCTGTCAGTCTTGCTGATGGTCTATAAGTTGTTAAGGTAATGTGTCATGTTCATTGTTTTGTGGATTTTGAACCATCCTCATATCTCAAGAATAAATACCACTTGATTGTGGTGAATGAGCCTTAATGTATTATTGGATTTGTTTTGCTAATATTTTGTTGAGGCTATGTCCAACTGTGTTCATCTGGGATATTTCCCTGGATTTTTCTTTTTTGTAGTTTCTTCGTCTAGTTTTGCTGTCAGAGTGTCAGAGTAATGACAGCATCATAGAGTGAAATTGAAGTTTTCATTCCTCTTCTGTTTTTTGGAAGAGTTTGAGAAAGATAGGTATTAACTCATCTTTAAATGACTGTTAGACAAACCATAAGAGATGCTGAACTCTAGGAAACAAACTGAAGGCTGTGGAGGGGAAAAGGCGGGGGTTGGGGAATGGGGTACATGGGTGATGGACATTAAGGAAGGCATGTGTTATAATAAGCACTGGGTATTAAATAAGATTGATGAATCACTTAACTCTACCTCTGAAACTAATAATATACTATATATTAATTGAATTTAAATAAGAAACAGAAAAATAGAAAATTAATGGTAGAATTCACATATGATGCCATCTGGTCTTAGGTTTTTGTTTGTTGAATGTGTTTTGATTACCTATACAATTTTGTTACTAGAAATCGATCTGTTCAGATTTTGCATTTCTTCCTGATTCCAAGTCTCAGAAAATGGTATGTTTCTTGCAATTTATCCATTTCTTCCAGGTTGTCCAATTTTTTGACCTATAATTGTTCATATTAGACTCATAATCCTTTATATTTTTGTGGTGTTCATTGTAACTTCTCTTTCATTTCTAACTTCTTATTTAAGTCCTCTTTTTTTCTTGATGAGTGTGGCTAAAATTTTATTGGTTTTGTTTATCCTTTTAAGGACTGATTATTTTGATTGATCGTTACTATTTTTTTTTAGTCTCTGTTTCATTTATTTTCTTGTCTTTCTTATTTCCTTTCTGCTACTAACTTTAGGCTTTGTCCTTTTTCTAGTTCCTTTAGGTATAGAGTTGGACTGTTCACTTGGGATTTTTCGTTTTTTCTTTCTTTCTTTCTTTTTTCTTTTTTTTTTTTTTTTTTGTGGTAGGCCAGTATAACTGTAACTTCCTCTTAGAAATGTTTTACTATGTCCCCAAAATTTTGAACTGTTATGTTTTCATCTTCATTTGTTTTCAGGTATTTATTTTTTTTACTTCCTTCTTAATTTATTCATTGACCCAGTTGTTGTTTAGTAGCATTTTGTTTAGCTTCCATGTTTGTATTTTTTTCCAGTTCTTTTTCTCCTAATTTCTAGGTTCATGTCATTGTGGTCAGAAAAAAATGTCTAATATGATTTCAGTCTTTTTAAATTTATTGAGTTCTGTTTTGTGTCCTAATATTTGATCTACCCTAGAAAATGTTCCATGTGCACTTGAATGTGTATTCTTCTGTTTCTGGATGGAAAATTTTGTATATATATGTTAAGTCCATCTGCTTTAGTGTGATGTTCGAAGCCACTGTTTCTTTATTGATTTTCTGTCTGGTTAATTTATCTATTGATGTAAGTGGGATGTTAACATCCCCTACTATTATTATATTACTGTCAATTTCCCCCTTTATGTCTGTTAATATTTGCTTTATATATTTAGGTGCTCCTATGTTGCATTTATTGATATTTACAGTTTTTCTGTCCTTTTGGATTGATCCCTTTATCATTATGCAATACCGTCCATTCTTTTTTGTTATTGTCTTTGTTTTAAGGTCAATGTTATCAAGAGCATTGCCACCCAGCTTTTTTTCACTTACATTTACCTGAAGAATTTTTCTATCCATTCATTTTCAATATGTTTGTGTCTTTAGGCCTGAATTGAGTCTCGTAGGCAGCTTATAGATAGATCTTGTTTTTTCATCCATTCAGTCACCCTATGTCTTTTGATTGGCACATTTAGACAAGTTAGACTTAAAATAATTATCAATAGGTATGGGTATATTGCCATTTTGTTTATTTTTTTTTGTTTTTGTTTTTGTTTTGTAATTCTTTGTTACTTTCTTCCTCTTCTTTTTCTTGTGATTAATGACAGTCTTTAGGGTTATGCTTGGACTCATTTTATCTTTATGTTTTTGTGTATATATTATAGGTTGTTTTGTCATTGCCATGAGGTTCACATATAACTTATAAGTATATAGGAGTCTATATTAAGTTGATGGCTGCTCAAGTTCAAACACATTCTAAAAGCACTCCATTTTTAGTTCCCCCTCCATGTTTTACACATGTGTTGTCATATTTTATATCTTTTCATCCCTGTGAATACCTTAGTTAATGTTTCAGATATAATTGATTTTATTACTTTTGTCTGTTAACCTTCATACTAGTTTTATCAGTGATGATATACTCCTTTTAATTATTATGTGTATTGGTGAGGATCTTCTTTGGTTCATCTTGTTTGGGATTTTCTGTGCTTCCTGGACCTGAATGTCTGTTTGCTTCTCCAGATTAGAGAAGTTTTCAGGTATTATTTCCTCAAATAAGTTTTTTACCCCTTTCTTTCTCTGAGACCCTTGCAATGTGATTGTTAGTATCCTTGATGTTACTGCAGAGGTCTCTTAACCTCTGCTTGTTATTTTATTTTTTTCTTTTTTCCTTTTGCTATTCTATTTGGGTGCTTTCCATTACCCTGTCTTCCAGATTGCTGATTCTGCATCCTCTAATCTGCTATTGATTCTCTCTGGTGTATTTTTCATTTCAGTTATTGTACTCTTCAATTCTGATTAGCTCTTTTTTGTATTTTTATCTCTTTGTTAAAAGTTCTCACTAGGTTCATTCACTGTTCTCTCAATTCTTGTAAGCATGTTTATGACTATTACTTTGAACTCTGCCTCCTCATTTTTTTTAACTTTCTGTATTGTTTTTATGGATTTCTGTGAATTTGGTGAAACAGCCTTGAAGGAGATGCCTTGTATTGGCTACAAGTGCCTGACAGCTTTGGCTAGCTGGCTGGCTGGAGCTGTAGCAGGTATGGACTATGGGGTTCCAGGGTGCTCTACACAGGGGCCATCCTGGTGAGATGTTTGGAGCTAAAATGGGCGTTAGCCATGGGACTCTTGGGTGCTCTTCACAGGAAGCATCCTGGTAGGATGGCTGGAGATGAAGTGGGCAAAGGCTGGGGAATTCTGAGGTGTTCTGTGCAAGGGTCACTCTGGTGGGACTCCTGAGGCTTGGCCAGGCTGGGTACCCTTGGCTGAGGCTACACTAGTGGGACAGCTGAAGCTGAAAAAGGCATGGGCTGAGTGTCCTGTGGTGCTCTGTGCTCAGGGTATTCTGGAAGGATAACTAGAGCTGAAGTGGGTGTGGGCTGGGCATGTCCTGGTGTGTTTCATGCTGGAGCTGCCCTAGCTGATGCTCACTGAGGGGACAAGCCACCTAAATGCTAGACCCTGCTCTGTTTTCACTGTCATGGTGAAAGGGGAGCATAAACAATGGTGGTTGCCAGTACTTCTGACCTTGGAGAGAGTTAGAGCAAATGCTCAAGTTAGTAAATGAGTTTTCACTTATAGTCCGGTTGCCCTCTAAATCCTGGATTTTTTTTTTCCTTCTGTGTCCCAGGGTGGGTGAATCTGCATGTGGGTCCTTCACTGCTATCCTTTCTGATTGCTATTTGCAGAATTAGGGGTTGAGGTCCTCTCGTAGTGGTGTCTATCCTCTTGCTATTCTGTTTGGTCCCTTTATCCTTTGTTGTGGGGAAGCTGTTCAATCATTCCTCAATCCTACTACAGGAGGAGTTGTTTTATATTAGGTGTAAAGTTGATATATCCATGGGAAGGTGAATTCAAGGCGGTCTTCTTATGCTATTTACTTTGAAGTCTTTGTCTGAAAACCATCTAGATCACCTGTGGACCTGTTTTATTTTTTTAATATTATCCTTCAGTTATTTTAGTCCATTGATTTTGTCTCTGCATTTTTGGAAATTATTTTTTAATTAATATACTTGAGTTTTTAGAGAAGTTTTAGATTTACAAAAAAGTTGAGCAGGAAGTGTAGAGAATTCTTGATTACCCTTTTTCTTCCCCCACCCCACAGCACCCCAGTTTCCCATATTACAGCATCTTGCCTTGGTATGGTATATTTGTTAAAATTGATGAATCAACATTGATAACATTATTAATAACTAAAGTTTATAGTGTACATTATGGTTCACTCTTTGTGTTATACTGTTCCATGGGTTTTAACAAATGCATAATGTGATGTGTCTTCCATTATAGTACAATAACAAATAGTTTTACTGCCCTAAAAACCCCTGTAACTCTGTCTGTTCATCTCTCCTTCTTTCCCTCTGAACCTCTCTGGCCACCAGTGAAATAGTGTTGCCTTTTCCAAAATGTCTATAGTTGGAATCATACAATAAGTAGCCTTTGAGACTGGCTTCTACAACTTAACAACATGCATTTAAAGTTCCTCCCTGTTGAATGAAAATTGGTGAAGACCCTATGGAAACCAGTATGGAGATTCTCCAAAGTGTTAAAAATAGAACTCTCCTATGATCAAGCAATTGCAGTACAAGGCATTTACCCAAAGGATACAAAAATACTGATGGGAAAGGATAAATGACCCTGATGTTTATAGCAGCATTATTAACCATGGCTAAGTTATGGAAACAGCCCCAGTATCCATCAAATGATGAATGGATAAAGAAGATGTGTACACACACACACACACACACACACACACACACACACAACAAACAATGAAATATTACTCAGCCATCAAAAAGAATAAAATCTTGCCATTTGCAACAACATAGATGGAGTTAAAGAATATTATGCTAAGCAAAATAAGTCAGAGAAAGACAGATAACATATGATTTCACTCATATTTGGAATTTTAGAAACAAAACCAGATGAACAAAGGGGGATAAAGAGGGGCAAAGCAGAAAACACATTCTTCACTATAGAGAACAAAATGAAGGTTATGGGAGGGGGAGTGGGCAGGTGGTTGTGATAGGTATTGGTTAAATGGGTGATGGGTATTAAAAAGGGTATGTATTGTGATGAGCACCTGGTACTATATGTAAATGATGAATCACTAGATTCTACACCTGAAACTAATGTACACTGTATGTCAACTGGAATTTAAATAAAAACTTGGGGGAAAAGTTCCTCCATGCCTTTTAACAGATAGGTCTTTTTTTAAATGATAAATAGTATTCCACTGCATGAAATGAGATGCCTGATAATTTTGATCAAATGCTAGATATAATGTGTAACAAATATCAGTATCCTTAGATGATGTTATCTTTCTACTGGGATAATTTTCTTCTGGCAATAAAGTACATATGGGCATATTACCATGATTCAACAAATCCCAGATTATTTGAATTTGTATTTCTTACTTTGAACCAGTTGATTGTCTTTTGGTTTGCTTTTACTTCTGGAATGTATTCCTTCAGAGGTCGCATCTGAAAGCCTGGGGCATTTATCCAGGTATTTCTTTTTTAGCAAGATGAACTCCAATTTGTGTCTTTGTTACATAGAGTAGAATAACATCTTATGTGTCAAATTAAGAAAAAATAATAGAGGTACTGGAGTGGCTCAGTCAGTTAAGTGGCTGACTCTTATTTTCAGCTCAAGTCATGATCTCAGGGTTGTGAGACTGAGCCCCGCATTGGGCTTCTGCATTGGGTGTAGCACCTACTTAAGATTCTCTCCAATTCTCCCTCTGCCCCTCACCCCCCTCTCTAAAACAAACCATGTACACACATAACACACACACACATATATGTAAGAAAACTTATCAGCTGTATGGAGAACTTAAAATAATTATAGAAAATGTTACATAAATTTGATAAATTTGACAAACCAAATGAGGTGGATTATTTTTTAATAGGATGCAAATTATTAAAATTGTTTAAACAAATTGTCATGGAAGATACTGAAAACTTATTAATAAGGTATTATTTGAAATAACACTGGTCATTGGATCAGTTAACACCTCACCTTGAAAAAAACAAAGATTATTCAGATGTCATTTAAAACTTGCAGGCCATAGAATAGTTGGAAATTCCCTGGTTTTGTGAAGCAAGACTAGTAGTTCTAGAAAAAGCCAGTAAAATGGTACCAATAAATATAATAAACAGTTTCATTTATACATCTGAATGCAAACATTATATTTACAGTTTAGAAGACAGTAGAATACTTTTAAAAATTCTGTAAGAAAAAGTTTTAAAATTTAATCTTGAAATTCAGGAAAAATGTAATTTAAACATAAGAAAAATGTAAAATATTTCTCAACATGGGAGGAGACATCAAATTTACCATTCGTAATTTCTCATTAAAAAAGTCAATAATGTCCATAAACAAAGTTAATGAAATTTATCACTTAAAGAAAGTGTGTGGTGCATCATTATATGACTCACTGAAAGGGTAATGTACAACAGCCACCTTTTAATATATAGATGATTGCATCTAATCACTATTTTGTCAGTTTGGGTTTTTTGATGGTGAAGAAGCTACCTGTTTGCATCTGCATGTTGATAAAAAATGACCTTAGCAATTTAGAAGCTCATGGTCTTGCATTCCAGTTAATCTGTTTCATGGACACTGATTCAGCACGTAAAATAACTGTAGCATTTAAACTGATAATGATTTAACCTTCATTATCAAGTGTTTCCCATAAAGTGTTTCCATTCATGGAATTCATTTTCCTCTAGGAATTGATGAAAGCCAGATCTATTTTAATGCTTGTATCCTCCAATTTCATTCTATTACTCAGTGATATAAGTATGTAATGGATCAGGTTGTTAAAGAGTACTATTTTATAATTTAAAGTTAGTTGATATGGTACCTGGAATAATGGCTCCTAAAGGCATTAAGGTCTGCATCTGTGGAACCTGTATATGGAAGACGAGTTTTTACATATGTGATTAAGGATGTTGACATGGGGAGATTAAACTTGTTTACCCAAAGGAACCTTAACACACTACTATCATTTTAAGGGAAGGCAGAAGGAAATTTGACACAGAAAAGAAGGTAGCATTGTGACCATGGAGGCAAAGATGGGAGTGATGTAGCTGCAAGCCCAGAACTGCCTGGGAATTCCAGCAGCCAGGAGAAACAATAAGAGACAAGGTACAGATTCTCCTCTAGAGCCTCCAGAAAGTGTGACCCCTTCAACACCTTGATTTGTTTCTAGGGATAGTGATTTCAGACTTCTAGCTTCCAGAACCATGAAAGGACAAATTTATGTTGTTTTAAACCACCAAGTTTGTTCTAATTTATTATGGCAGCCATAGAAAATTAATACAGTTGATGTTATAAATTTTCACACATCTACACAGAAGCTCAGCAGGGTACCCTATTCTAGAAAATGGATGACTCTTGAAAAAATAAAATCAAAGTATGTTTAATATAGGTTGGTTTTTGGAAATTACAATAATTTTCAAGATTTATTTTTAATTTTTAAGGTGTACAACGTGATTTGGTATACATAGTGAAATGATTACCAGAATCAAGCTAATTAACAAATCTCCTCACAGTTACCATTTTTTGCATAAATTTATTCTCAGCAAAATTGTAGTGTTCAATACAATATTAACTGTTATCCAAATACTGTACATTAAATCTCGATTTTGTCATCTTATATAACTGCATCTTTGTATCCTTTGATCTCTCTCTCTCCATTTCTCCCACCTCCCAATTCTGATAACCACCATTATATTCTCTACTTCTCTGTATTTGACTCTTTATAAGATTTCATCCATAAGTGAGATAATGCAGCTTCCCCTCCACTTTCTGTGTCTGGTTTATTTTACTTAGCATAAGGTCCTCCAGGTCCATTTGTATGGTTGCAAATTGCAGGATCTCTCTCTTTTTTGAAGTTGAAAAGTATTTCATTTTGTGTGTGTATGCACCTCACAGTTTCTTTGTCCATTCATTCACTGATGTACACAAGTTGATTCCGTATCTTGGCTTGGCATTTGTGAATAATGCTGTAGTGGTGAGTTGAGGAAATTGCAGTCCATTATTAATGATTGTTCCAACGTAGGGCATGAAGGAGAAAGGGTGACAAGAAGCTAGTACTTAAATGAAAGTAGCAATAGGGTATTCTATTATTTGGAAAATATCACAGGTCAGAAAGAGAAGACATAAATGAATACAGAGGATGGATAAGTCATAGTATGAATGGCAAATCCCATGTTTACCTTATATGAGAGATTTTACATATTTTGTGCAAAGGCCCAATTTGTTTCCCTGGTAACAGGCATAGACAGCAAGGCAGGTTAAGAATATTGGAAATAAGAATGCAAAAAAGTTATCTTACCTTTCAAAAATATGAAATAGTGGGTACCCTGTGAATATTAAAGTAGCCAGTACTACTACTATATATAGCTTTTGTTGTCACTTTCGTGGTCTGTGTCAGGAAAAATCTTTCCACTTCCTCTATTTTCAGTCTATAAGCATATATACTTCTCTATATACTCTGCTCTGTCATTCCTGCTTGCTTTCATCACAATATTACCTCAGTGTGTCCACTTCAAAATGACTGAATTTTCCTACAGATTTTATTAAATAAATTTATTATTTTTCATAAAATTATAATTACAAAATATATTAATGTATAATTATGTTAATAGGTACTATTACTTTTGACATTACAAAGTGAAATTCTTACACCAATTGTTCTCTCCTACTATGCTATTCTCCCCTTTCTCACTGAATTTTAGTAAGCATTTAATAAAAAAATGAAAAAATCTTAAAATTTGATATTTTAAACTTTGTAATTTAATATTCCACTCTTGATTGGATCATTTAGTGGGAACTACAGGCTCTAATTTACTAATTCACATAACAAAATCTGAACTAGGTTTAACTTGCTTTTAACCAGTGATCTTTTGAATCACTGAAATAGACAACAGAAATACTGTATTAAATTTCCAAGTGTAAGAAAATGGATACTGCCTTAGAAATCTCAGGGAATAGCGATGTCTTATTTATTGCTGCCTGCATATGATCCCCCAAACATAGTGACCCAAAAATAACATCTTTTTCTATGGGTCAGGAATCCAAGCATGGTTTAGCTGCATCCTCCAACTCAGGCTCTCGGGGTTGTGATCAAGTTGTCACCTGGGGCCTTAGTCATCCCAGGGTAAAGCTAGAGCATTAATTATCCACTTCCAGGCTGACTCAGTATTGTTAGCAGGACTGAGTGCCTTGAAAGCTCTTGAGCTGAGGGCCTTGATTTCTTTCTGGAGTTTGAATGGAAGGTACCCTCAGTTCCTCCACATGGGCCTTTGCATAGGGTAGCTCATAACATGGCAGCTTGCTTTATCAAATTGAGGTAGTGAGACTAAGAGAGTGCCAGTAAGACAGAACTCAGTCTTGCAACCTATTCTCAGAAGTGATATGCCGTCTCTTTTGCTGTACTGTCTGTTAAAAGGGAATTGCTTTGTTCAGCCCACACACAAAGGGAAGGAGTTATGCAAGGGCATAAATACTGGGAGATAGAAGAGCGAGCATTCGGCACCAATTGAGAAGGCAGTCTAACACACATGCACTTCCTGTTTTTCAGTTTAATAACAATGTAGGTAGGTACATTTAGGAATTTGGTTTTAATCAGATTTTTTTCTCAAATGATTGAGGTGCATTGTAGTTTTTATTTTTATTTTTTAATTTTATTTTTTCAGTATTCCAAGATTTATTGTTTATGTACCACACCCAGTACTCCATGCAATATGTGCCCTCCTTAATACCCACCACCAGGCTCACCCATCCCCCCACCCCCTCCCCTCCAAAACCCTCAGTTTGTTTCTCAGGGTCCACAGTCTCTCATGCTTCATCTCCCCCTCCAGTTTCCCCCAATTCTATTTATAGTTTTTATTTGAGGATGTGTGCGTTGACATTGCTCTGATTTACAAGAGACGTTTTTACACTATTTCTGTATACATCATCACAAAAAAGCAGTGGACTACTTAATAAGCAATACTTCTCTATCTCCATTCCAACTAAATGTTACTTTAACATTATTCTCCTATGATTCTTCTGGTGAATCATACCAAACTTGATCTGACTCATGATACACACTTACTGTATGTTGTAACTTCAAGTATGTTTTAAACTGACACTATATTTTCTGGTAATCTTTCCAAGCATATGTGTGTGTGTGTGTGTGTGCATGTGTGCACGCATGTGTGTGTCTCATTGTCTTTATTGAGGAATAATTGACATATAGCTGTATATTAGTTTCAGTTGTACAATGTAATGATTATTTACATATATGTGAAATGATCATCACAGTAAGTCTAGTTAACATCCATCACTGTACATACAGATGTTTTTTTTCTACTGATGAGGACTTTTAGATCTATATGCATGGCAAGTCTATCATGATGTTATTTAAATTTGCAAAACACATCACTGTGTCCCTAAGCCTTTTTCTTGTTTTATTTTTCTAGATAGCACTTTGCAATGTCTTATATATAGAAATGTTTTATTTGTGGAGTTATTCATTGACTGTTTCCTCCTAAAGAATGTAAATTCCATGATGAAGAAACAATTTTATTGCTATCTCATTCTAGAGAAAGGTTGGGCACATAGTTGAAACAGAAGAACTAACCATTGACTAAATGAACTGATGAATGTTCATTTATGCTTTGACCTTTTATATTTTGATTCTTTCAATAATTAATTCTAGGCTTCTGCCAGGTTTATATCAACCTTTGAGAACATGCTGGAAAATTACTTATTGCTATAGTTTATAACCAATGTCCTTTCCAGGTACCTTAATGGTTCTCATTAAAGGATCATATGTCTCAGTTTCTCCACATTCAGAGTAAAAATAGAATTGCAAATCTTTTAGCCAACTGCTTAACTTTCTGGAATGAGACCAGATAGAAATATAAATAAATCCCAAACAAAATAACAAGTAAACAATTTTATTAAGCTTAAGGGGAAGATATTCTTAATATTAACACTCTTCATATTTTAAGATTATACAGACTTTTTCTTACTAAATATATATATATATATACATACATATATGTATACATATATACATACATACATGTATATATATATATATATATTTGAAAATGTGTCAGTGGTGGTGGGTATTAAGGAGGGCATGTATTGCATGGAGCACTGGTTGTGGTGCATGAACAATGAATCTTGGAACACTGGAAAAATAAAATAAAATGTGTCAATCCACAAATAGAAAGCAAAGAGAAAATTAAATGATGTAAACCTTTTTGTATTTTCAGACCACTTATGAAGCTATTTTTCATTCAGGCACAAAGTTTTACCTCTTGAAATTGTTTCTTATATTTGTTCCATTGTCTTTTTTTATTGAGGAAAAATTGATATATATATATGTGTGTGTGTGTGTATGTGTGTGTGTGTATCCTAATATTAGTTTCAGTTGTACAATGTAATGATTCAATATTTGTATATATTATGAAATGATCATCATGGTAAGTCTATTTAATATCCATCACCATACATAATTTTTTTTCTTTTGATGAGAACTTTTAAGATCTTCTCTATTAGCAACTTTCAAATATGCAGTGCAGTATTAACTATTGTGCCCATGCTGTACATTCCATCCCCATGATTTACTTATTTTTAACTGGAAGTTTGTTCCTTTTGATTCCTTTCATCCATTTCACCTACCTTCAGCTCCTGCTTCTGGCAACTACTTATCTGTTCCTTGCATCTTTGAGTTTCTTTTTTCTTTTTGATTCCACATGTGAGATCATGTGGTATTATCTTTCCCTGACCTATTTCACTTAGCATAATGTCTTCAGGGTCTGTCCATGTTGTCACAAATGGCAAAATGTCATAATTTTTATGGCAAAATAATACTCGATTATGTTTATATGCAACATTTTCTTTATCCATTTACCCACTGATGAACCCTTCGTAGGTAGCTTCCATATCCTGGCTATTGTAAATAATGCTGCAATGAAATTGGAGTACAGATACATTTTGAGTTAGTGTTTTCATTTTTCTTGGATAAATACCAAGAAGTGGAAATGCTGGATCATGTGGTAGTTCTGTTTTTAACTTCTTAAGAAGTGTCACTTCTGTTTTCCATAGTGGCTATACCAATGTACATTCCCACCAGTAGTGAACAAAGATTCCCTTTTCTCCACACCCTTGGCAACACTTGTTATTTCTTGTCTTATTGATATTGTTATGATATTGATATTATTATTTCTTGTCTTTTTGGTAATAGCCACTCTGACAGGTGTGAGCTGGTATCTCTTTGTGGTTTTGATGCGTTTCCCTGATGATTAGTGGTGCTGAGCATCTTTTCGTGTACCTGTTCGCCATCTGTATGTCTGGAAAAATTTACTGTCTTAACTACCTTAGCCAGAGACTCTCTTTTACTTCTCATCGACATGACTGACTAAAGGAGTAATGTATTTTCCCATGCAATTATTTTCTTTAATGCCAAATTAAATGTTTTATTAAAAGATTTAAACCAAAGTATTAGAAAACGTAACTGGTATAATTCTCAGTAATTCCTGATTGCTGACTTCTATTTCTACTATGCATTTATGTTTTTTAAAAATGGGAGAAAATATTTTCAAATGACAGTACAGTCAAAAGGTTGATATCCAGGATCTGTAATGAACTCCTCAAACTCAACACACACAAAACATACAATCATATAAAAAAAATGGGCAGAAGATATGGACAGACACTTCTCCAATAAAGATATACAAATGGCTATCAGACACATGAAAAAATGTTCATAATCACTAGCCATCAGGGAGATTCAAATTAAAACTACATTGAGATATCACCTTACACCAGTTAGAATGGCCAAAATGAGCAATACAGGAAACAACATGTGTTGGAGAGGATGTGGAGAAAGGGGAACCCTCCTACACTGTTGGTGGGAATGCAAGTTGGTGCAACCTCTTTGGAGAACAGTGTGGAGATTCCTCAAGAAATTAAAAATAGAGCTTCCCTATGAACCTGCCATTGCACTCCTGGGTATTTACCCCAAGGATACAGATGTAGTGAAAAGAAGGGCCATCTGTGCCCCAATGTTTATAGCAGCAATGGCCACGGTCGCCAAACTATGGAAAGAACCAAGATGCCCTTCAACGGACAAATGGATAACAAAATGTGGTCCATATACACTATGGAGTATGATGCCTCCATCAGAAAGGATGAATACCCAACTTTTGTAGCAACATGGACGGGACTCAAAGAGATTATGCTGAGTGAAATAAGTCAAGCAGAGAGAGTCAATTATCACATGGTTTCACTTATTTGTGGAGCATAACAAAAAGCATGGAGGACATGGGGAGTTAGAGAGAAGGGGGTTGGGGTAAATTGGAAGGGGAGGTGAATCATGAGAGACTATGGACTCTGAAAAACAATCTGAGGGGTTTGAAGTGGCGGGGGGGTGGGAGGTCGGCGTACCAGGTGGTGGGTATTATAGAGGGCATGGATTGCATGGAACACTGGGTGTGGTGGAAAAATAATGATACTGTTATGCTGAAAATAAATAAATGAAAAAATGCCTTTATATTTAATCCATTTTGTAGAATAAAATGATATTTTGAAGGGTTATGGATAACTTCATAATGACTTAGCATCAAGCAACTTTGTAGTTATTTAGGTTCTGGCTATTTAGGGAACTGTGTCAGGGGTTTCCAAGACCATCCCCATGCTCGGTGATTCACTGACTGACAAGACTCAGAACCTGTTATATTCATGTTGTGATTTATTATAGCAGAAGTGATATCGATGATAACTAGTAAAGGGAAAAGGCTCAGGGAGTGAAGTCCAGCAGAAAACTGGAGGAAGCTTCCAAATCCCTCCCCACTTTACTCCCTGGCATGGGATATTCTTAATTCTCCCCGCAACAATATACGAGAACACATGCAAAGTTTTGCCAACCAGAGAAGCTCATCAAAGCCTTGATGTCTAGGGTTTTTATCAGAGGTCAGTCAAGTAGGCATGCAGTACCTGCATAACTGACCATAGGTATTTAGACTGCACATTGCCAGAAGAACAACAAAAAAAGAAGTGTTTACCATAAATCACATTGTCTGCATAAACTGTTGGGTCAAAATGGTAAAAGAAGAACATTTTAAGAGCTCAGAGTTCAGCTCTCAGGAGCCAGCCATTCCTAAAGAGAGGTCTTTCTTGAGATTGTGCAGAGTTTAAACAATCCGCATCTACTGAATTAGTCCTTTCCTACCCAAGAACACATCTGTGACCACTGCTTTAAAACCTGCTTTATGAGAAACAATCCCCTAAATATTTCTCATTTCTTCTGAGTTCTGTTTCCTTCTTTCTTTAAACATCAAAAAGCAAGAAGAAAAAAGGTGAAGGGCATTATCATTCAATCTGATCATTACCATTTTTATATAAAGAGATAGATAACTAATTTTCTTTAAAACAAGAAAAATTACCTCCTTTCCCTGAGAAGAGTAGTTATTTTTCAACTAAGTTGTATGATCACTAATGTAATTATATGCATCCTTTTAGCAACCACTTTTATGAAGTGAGATATTAAATTGTTTTTGTTATTATTTATCTAATATTAGTACCAGAAACAATTTTGTGAAAAAACAATTTCCTTTTAAGCCAGGGCTTGAAACAACTATGCGTAAAACTCAATGACTTTAATTGCATTTTAAAATCAGGGTTTTCTTTGTCGGTCATTTCCTTGACTATAGAATTCAAACATCACAAAGGAGTAAAAATTTTGGAAAGTAAAAATAGTGCCTCTGCACACTTTCTAGAGTGAACGCTTGAATTTGTTAGTGATGCCTAATCACCACCACCACAAAAACCTCCCATATAGTAGCTTAAATACCCAAGGACTTAATTATCTTTCATAGGAAAAACACAGTGCTCGTAGTGTTGCCCTAAGATGCCACAGGAAGACTCAAATGTAGTTTTCTTTTCTGGGGTTTTGGGTCTGGTCCTTATGCTTGCTGTCTCATGGTCACTAAAAGGCTACTGCGTCTCCAGCCTTCACAGTGGTATTCCAAGCAGGGTAAAGGAAGAGGAAGAGGCAGCAGTGGGAGACTTCTAGTTATAAATCATTAGTCATAACAGTTTGACATACTCAACCTCAACTTCAAGGGAATCTGAGAAATTGATTTTATCCTTTAAAGCCTCCATGGAAAAGGCAGGTAGGACAAAAGAGAATTGAAAATGAGGTCAGGTAAGCCAAAGTACAGTGACAACTATACAGCTTCTATATACTCACACACATATATACATATATACCCACATACATATATACACACAAACATACACACATATATAGATATATGCATTTAAATGCAGAATATTCAAAGGATAACATGTGATATAAAATGTTATAACTTGGCTGGCATCTGTAAATATTTATCATATACATTTCCTTATCAGCCATATGCAGATTTTCTTCATACTTTTTAAAGGCACAGGTTATATGGACATGTAATTATTTGGCATTTTTGGATGGATTATATATTTAGGTATCAGTACTATTATCCGTGTGTTACAGTGATCATCCTAGAACATACAACATTTTTGCACCTATGTGAGTATATCTTCAGGATAAATTCCTTGAAGTGTAACTGCTGAATTGAAAGGTATGCATGTTTTAAATCTTCTTAATGGGGATTTAAAAATAGATGAAAATTAGGTTTGTAATTATAATGGGAGAAAATATGTCCAGTTTTATATTAGATACAAAGGGCAGTTTCTGGTGAAAACTCCAGCAGCTTCCAGGATAACTTTGTACAATGAAAAAAGAAAAGTAAGTTTTGTTTTGGCAGGGTTGTTTGTAAAATTCCGGAAGAAACTCTTGACCCCAGGAAACAAACTGAGGGTTGCAGAAAGGGAGGTAGGTGGGGCAGATGGGGTGACAGAGTAAAGGGCATTCAGGCAGGCGCATGATGTGATAAGCACTGGGTGTTATATGTAACTAATGAATTACTGAACATTATATCAAAAACTAATGATGTGCTATATGTTGGCTAATTGATTTTAAGTAAACAAAATACAATTCAGGAAGACCTAAGGGCGATCTAAAGGGGAGAGGGAATAGAAGTTGCAGGAGGTGCTTACGTATTTGTGACAGATTTAGAAGATGCCAATATAACTGTCTCAGGTATTGGTCCTTCAGCCGAGACTTTAAGATGCATACAAACCACTTGTTAAAATTTGGGTTCTGAGCCTGTAGTTTCAAAATATGGCCTGAAATTCTGCATTTCTGACAAGATCACAGGTGATGCTGGTGCTGCTAGGGAGGAGGCTTTACTCAAAATTCATCTATCAGGAGAAGGTAGTTGAGGTTTGAAATTGGAAGGGGAGGTGAACCAAGAGAGCCTATGGACTCTGAAAAACAACCTGAGGGTTTTGAAGGGGCGGGGAGTAGGAGGTTGGGGGAGCCAGGTGGTGGGTACTAAGGAGGGCACAATTGCATGGAGCACTGGGTGTGGTGCAAAAACAATGAATACTATTAAGCTGAAAAGAAATTAAAAAAAAAAGTTGAGGTCTATGGCAAGAGAATTGTTAAGCACTAAATGAGGTTTACATAAGGTGCTTGCATAATGCTAAGCACACCTTAGGGGAATACTGTCAAGGAGAGGCTCAAGGTACATGTAAATCATTGTGTAATTGACATAGTGCCAATTCTAAATCATGTTGATTTGTATCCGCACCAGCACTAACTGAAGTAACTATGGCTTATGTGTATTCAAATAATAGAGTAGGGTTCTTGGGCCTACAGTTGAGATGCCATTGAAGCAAGAGAGTAAGGTTTTGAAAGATACTCTGTGGTTGCTGACAGGGCATTTTCTTTCTTTTTTTTTTTTTAAGATTTTATTTATTTATTTGATAGAGAGAGATCAAAAGTAGGCAGAGAGGCAGGCAGAGAAAGAGAGGGAAGCAGGATCTCTGCGGGACTCGATCCCAGGACCCTGAGATCATGACCTGAGCTGAAGGCAGCGGCTTAACCCACTGAGCCACCCAGGTGCCCATGACAGGGCATTTTCATGATCTCTCATAAAATAGCTATACAGAGCTCTCATGTAACTTGGAGTAGGAGAAAACAGCGGAATTTGTAGTAGACTGAATTGCTGTAATAGCAGCTTGTGGTAAGGGTTATAGAAATAGGAGTAGTTACTATTACTCTGATACCATTCAAGCCCTGGGCAAATAAAACTTCAAGAAACAGGTCATCCTCTCCTTATAAACTGCTGTCTGAAATCCATTAATTTGAAGTTACATTTAGTGTAAAAATTTATTGGAAAAGGAGAGTCAGGTGTGGACCATCACTTTCTGGAACTGAATGAGTGATATTAAACAGTGTTCCTTCTCTTTCTTCTCCTCACTCCTACTAATCCCCTCTCACTTCCCTTCATTTACTGTCACCAAAATACTAAACTGAGAATCGTTAAATTTTTTGCCAGATACAGATTTTGTTTACTCATGCATTAAATGGAAATGAAACATAAATGGGAGTGACAAAAGGTAAAGAATACTGTATATCCTTCATTAGGATATTAGTAAAAGCCCCTGTAATCCACTGACATGTTCATTAGTGCTGATGAAGGAAATTAGACATTGTTAGGGTACAGAGTCGACCACCCCTCAATTAGACAGAGAACATTCTCGATAATGCAAGTCACACAGCGAGGTTTATTTGACAAGCTTAAGCTTGGGCCCAAGTATACCCAACACAGCGGAGTAGGGACGTGGACGCCAAGGCCAGTTAAGGCAGGGGTTTTTATGGGTCATTACAAGAGGCTTGGTGGGGTGGGGAGGAGGAGAAGTTTCAGACTTTTCTGCAGTAAGGTGATTAGCTGATGCTGGGCTGGTTACAGGGTTAGGTACTTTCTTGGAAGTGTTTACAGGGTTAGGTATAGTGGTTTTTCCTGGAAGAGTTTACGGGGTCAGGTATTCCTGTTACTAAAGCAGAGTGGTGGTCTCTGGAACTAAAGCAGGGTGGGGGTCCCTGGAACTTAAGTACAGTAGGGGAAAGTTCAGCCCTTGGGCCTGAGATGGCTGCCCAAGCTAAGATGGCTGTACTTATGCTAACCCACTCTTACATTCCCCCTCTCAGTTATTCATAATGAGGAATCTTGCTCATTTGTAGGGCAGTCATGGGGGTCCTCAGGAGCGGGCAACTTCTCATACTGCTGTCTTAAGACCAAGAGCTGGACGGTATTAACACAATCTTTTACAAAATTAATAAGCTTACTTAGAATGCAAGGGCCAAAAGTTAGAATGAGCACAAGCAAAACAAATGGGCCAACTAAGGTAGAAACTAGGGTGGTGAACCACAGGGACTTATTAAACCAAGTCGCAAACCAGTTCTCCTGTGCCTTCCTTTCCTTCTTCCTCTTGGCTAATCCTTCTCTCACCATAGCCATGGATTCTTTCACTACCCCAGTATAGTCGGCATAAAAGCAGCATTCTTATCCTAACGCAGCACATAGTCCCCCTTTTTGGAGGAATAACAAATTAAGCCCTCTTCTATTCTGTAGTACTACCTTGGACAGGGAGGTAAGAGATAAAGGAATTGTTAAAGTAGACTTACAGGGTCCTGGTTGGACCTGTTGGGGTAGGGGGTTGTTCAGGCTAGGATTGTCCTTAGCAAAACCTCAAGGTGAGGGCAGTTAAGTCCCCAGGGGAGAGCCACTCTGTTTCAAGGGCTTGTCAGTAGGTAAGGAATTTTAAAGATTTTCTTCTGCTTCTGTTTCCCACATCAGCTAAACTTGAGGTGGGATGTCCTTAATTTTCTTGGCCTCCACAACATGTATGCTTCATGACTCTTGCATATAAGTCATTAATTTTTATTCAAGATACAAACTGATAGCCAGATATTTAGCCAGTACAGTTGTTTATTTTATTCTTAAAAATTTGCATTTTGTAAGCAACTTTTAAAAATATGGAGATACCACATGAACATCTCAACTTTTACCTTCTTTTTAAAAATAGCATGTCTGAAAAAATTGCATTCACATACTCACATAAAAATTCCCCACTAAGGGCTGCCTCTATGGGCTGGGCCATTTTCACCACAGTCTCCATCACTCCTTATTCTTTATTCTGTGGTCAGATTCACTTATTTAAGTAAAATAGGCCTGGGTAGGAAATTAAATTTGTGAATATTATTTGTAAATTTTATTTACATTACATATATAATATATATATGTGTGTGTGTGTATTCTGAATATATATGTATACATATATTCTGAATTCAGCTTTTTCAAAAATAAAATAAATTCAGCTCTTTCAGTATTTGTTACATTGTCAATAATTGTTGAGAACCTTTGTATAAGGGTTAACCTTAATCACTATATATCCTCTTAAGCAATTCAGGCACATTCAGAATAACCTTATATTTTCATGGCCTATACGTTAGTTGAAAAAGGTGCTTAACATGCACACATTCAACTGTACAACATACATGGGTATATTAAATATTTTGGTTAATATTTTATTTATTTATTTATTTATTTTAAAGATTTTATTTATTCATTTGACAGCGAGAAATCACAAGTAGATGGAGAGGCAGGCAGAGAGAGAGAGAGAGGGAAGCAGGCTCCCTGCTGAGCAGAGAGCCCGATGTGGGACTCGATCCCAGGACCCTGAGATCATGACCTGAGCCGAAGGCAGCAGCCTAACCCACTGAGCCACCCAGGCGCCCCTTGGTTAATATTTTAATCAGTGAAGGTAAGGTTAACCAACTTGAACCCAGGAAAGGATAAGAAAATAATCCAAAGTTTCTCTGTACATACAAAATGAATGGCATATAGCACATATGTATGGGTTATCCATGCTGAATGCATTACTACAAACTCAGAAACTTAAACAAATACCCATTTATTATCTCACAGTTTCAGTGGGGCAGGACTCAGGGCATGGTTTAGCTGTGTCCTCTGCTCAGGGTCCCAAACAAGGCTCCGGCCGGACTTTGGATTTTCACGAGGCTGACTGAGGGAAGATTTGCTCTTAAGATCCTTCAAGTTGTTGGAAAAATTCATTTTTTTCACAGCTGTAAGACTGACAGCTTCAGCAGTTTTGACAGCTGTCAGCTTCTCTCCCATACTAGAGGCTACCTGCAGTTTATTGCCACATGGTCCTTACCACAGGCCCTCACAACATGGCAGTGTGCATTTTCAAAGCCAGCACTGGAGAGAGAGAGAGTCTCTAACTTAGGGAAGGGTCCAGTTCCTCTAATAAGGGATTCACCTGATTTAGTCAGGCCCATCCAAGATGATCTCCCTTTTGATAGCTCAGAATCAACCAAATTACCATTAATTATATCCACAAAATCCCTTCACAGTTACCATTAATGTATCTTAATCAAAGGAATGGCATCCTCTCTACTTTGCCATATTATTTTGTTTAGGAGCAAGTCAGAGGTTGTGCTCACACTTAAGAGGAAGGGAATACACAAAGGCTTGGACACAGAAAAGTTACCAGAGTCTGTTCACTAGGGCATGCATTTAAGTTTATATATTTTATTTATAAGAAAGTATCACTCAGAGACCCTTTTAGATACCTTTGCAATGAGTCTGGCTATGTAATTTCTGAAGTCACATAAGATTAGAAGCACAGCCTTTCAGCTAGAAGGAGGCACAGTGGCAGGATCGAGATTACACAATCTGATACTAAGAAACAAAAAGGAAAAGTCTACAGAAAAAAATACACAAAGCCCCAGAGTTAAATTTCCTAAAAGCACATAGTACAGGGACAAATTTTTCTACCAACTTGCATAAATGCTGAAGGCATCAACATATGAAAACACACTACAATAATTTCCTTTAATAATGGTGATGATGTGTAACCATTGAGCAAAATATAAATTTTGTTCAGAATATTCTAAGAGGCTGATTTTCTATTTGATATAAAATTATTTCCTTAAACAATGAACAGAGTTTTGACTCCAAATTACCCCTTGACACTGAACATTTGGGATATTAATGCACATGCTTTTGTTTGTATAAAAATATTCACTTGAGAATAGAATATATAGAGGAAGAAAATAATCCTTTGATGTTTAAGACACTACCAAAGAGTGGAAGTTACTGGAAGGATAATTACCGCTCAGTGTAAGCTAGCATCTTCCCTGTAACTGAAGATATTTAATAATGATATGAAGAACTAAACTTGTCTTCTCTGTACAAGTACAATAACTCGTAGGTTTATCATCTTCCTGGAATCTGTAAATAGAGTTGCTGCTTTTATTGGGTAGTTCGTGTAGGTGAGCTCTCTATTAGCCCTCTGACTTTTAATTCCTTTATCAGGTTTACCTTGGAAATCAGAAACCGCAAACTTTCTTGGGACAGAGGCCTGATTCTCTTGTACACTATAGGCTACCTATTTAATTAAAGGAATTTTAGAGACTACAGTTGATAAAAGCTAAAGTTGCACATGGGAATGTCTAAGGTACTATAAAATAGTTTTACATGGTCCAGGAACACATAAGGAATAGAAAAGAATTCTAATAGCAGAGAAGGCATATCAGTCTTTCAACTGATTTCAGAGCACTGGAGGATAAGGAAAGAGGCAGAAATTTCTATGCTGTCTCCTCTTTCTGTTAAGCCACTAAGAGGGTGGTCTCAGCATATAGAAAGACAATATGGTATTTCCAGCAAAACTTCTAACTAACTTAGAGCAATCTGGATACATTTTACAATATTTCTGGCAAGAATTAAGAATCTAATTTTTAACCTCTCTGTGTAATTTATCTATTTTCTAATGAATGAGTCTGGCCTTTCAATTTATTTATTGTCAACATAGAAAATACATATTAACTTCCTCTTCACTCTGTCTTCCTTCTCTCTGCCATGGATGGCACACTAAAGTCATACACATGGGAACTTCTGGAAATCATTTAAAAACAGTACATGTTTATAAATATTATATCCCTTTGTAATATGTGTATCTAAGGGCTGAGAATGTTAACTGTGAATTTTTAATTTTTCTCTTTCTGTTTCTATTGTTTTGGACTACGTGGAGCAAATTACTTAATAAAGAGCAAATTTATTCTCACTTAACAATGTCTTTATGAACCCAAACAGCTTCATGCTTATATTGTTTACATTACCATGCACTGAAAGCTTATCATTGCTACTGCTTTACAAGCATTGTGGCTGTGATATAAATGTTAAACTCCCGAGATTGAATCTCTTATGGTTTGTCTCCCTCTCTGGTTTCATCTTGTTTCATTTTTTCCTCTCTTCCCCTATGATCCTCTGCCTTATTAACCCTTCATCCTTTTAATATTATTAAGATGAATAAAACTGAGGCCTGGATAATTAGAATAATACTAACATTTGGAAGATATTCAAATATAGTTGGTTTTTAGTCCTAGATAATACAAGTTAAAAACAAAATTAAGTAAAAAAAAAAAATCTATCTTCTACAATCAGAAAGCTGCCTGTTCCTGAAAACAGGGTTTGTTTCTAATATATGTATATCATTCCTCATTGCCTAGCATAGTACTAGTACATACAGTTTGTTTTAATTAAGTTCCTTTTGGGGACTTCTTAAATATTTGTATATGAATTGCATGTGGCATGACTGCCTACTTGAATGAAAGAAAAGTGAGTAGGCCCATGTATGTCAATTTCAAGTTTGTTGTGAGGGGAAAAACGTTTAAAGATAAAGTTAGAAAGATTGTGGCTGGTTGGTGTAAGTTTATTGAGAATCCCCCTAGGTGCCTGGGTGGCTCAGTGGGTTAAAGCCTCTGCCTTCAGCTCAGGTCATGGTCTCAGGGTCCTGGGATAGAGCCCCAAATCGGGCTCTCTGCTCAGTGGGGAGCCTGCTTCTTCCTCTCTCCCTGCCTGCCTCTCTGCCTACTTGTAATCTGTGTCTATCAAATAAATAAATAAAATCTTAAAAAAAAAGAATCCCCCTATAAAGTAAGGGGTTTCGGTAAAAAAATGGATTGATTCTTCAGGAGGACTAGAGGCAAGGAGTCCAGATAAAAGGCTATTGCAAAGTAAGATGAGGATATACAGTAATGCATGAGTTCAGAATATAGGCCTGGCTCTACGCTATATATTTTGCACATAATAAATATATATCTCTTTAAAATATTTCAGGTAGGCGTTATCTCAGTTTTGCAGAAAAACAGAGCACAGAAACACAAACTAATATACCCCAAGGCTTAGAGAGGTAATTTAACTTGCTCAGAGTCACATATCTCATTAGTGCAGAATGAGACTGTAACATGTGTCCATTTGACTCCTTGGCCTGTGCTCCCACCTCACTTGGCTCCCTTTTCTGTGTGGTGAGTTTGCAGAGATACATGGGAGAATTTTTGTGAGCTGATAATTACAGTAGTTCGGAAGAACTATTTGGCTTTTCATTTGTTTTTACTCACTATTTTAAGATACATATTAGTATCTTCTTTTTGCATGGAAAGCCAATATTTGACCCTTTCCAGAGTCAGAGCCATTCTGAAAGCCTGCAAGTACAATGCTAAAGCAAGAGAAAGTTTTTTTAATTGCATTTAAAAGTTATAATAAAGTTTATACACTACAATATAAAAAAGTGTGATTTAATGGCTTAGTAAATTAAGAATAAAGTAAAAATATGAGTACTTTATCACTACATACTGTTTTAGGAACACAAAGTCTGTGTTCATAAAACTAAATTTATCTAGATGTTCTGTAATCACAGAGAGTACTTGGTAATATTAAAATGATTCACACAGACAGGATGCTCACAAATGGGAGAAATCTTCAAATCAACTAGGCAGATTGAATTCTATTCTAACATTCCTCTTTAAAATCACATATAAAATTTGGAATCAGACAAAAATTTAAATAAGTGAGAGAAAGTAGAACCATATAAAGTAAAACTATTGTTTTCAAATTATAAAAATAGTTTTATATATCACTGGGTTATATTTTAATTTTTGTAATTCTGTTTTAATACTCTTAATTCTAAGAAATCTTCAACCTATTTTTCCTAATACATGGCAGCTACTAATGAAACAAAAATCTTTGAAAACTTATAAATATGCTTTCTCAATGAAAGATGCCTCTTTTTAAAGATTTTTAATAATAAAAAATTATTTATTTATTTATTTATTTTACAGAGAGAGAGAGAGAGGGAACACAAGCAGGGGGAGTAGGAGAGGGAGAAACAGGCTTCCTGCTAAGCATGGAGCCCAATGTGGGACTCAATCCTTGGACTCCATGTTCATGACCTGAGCTGAAGGAAGTCACTTAACTAATAGAGCCACCCAGGCACCCCAGAATATCCCTCTTTAATTGCAGAAAATAAGAGCAATAAATGCTGTAAGTGGTTATTTTATATAAACATGTACAAATATATAAACACATATATGCAATGCATTATATAATACAAGGCATAGCATGATATTAACTTGTGATAATACAAATATAAATTATATAAACAGAATTACATATTAAAGTCAATAATATATATTCTTGAATATTATATTTAGTATATAATATAGTTAGAAAGGTATATATTTGTATGCTTTATATAGGTGATCTATAAAACAGAACATTTATATAATGTATTCCTGCCTTTGTGTTCATAATCAGATCAGATACAGTATATATTTATTCTATATAAATATCATTTGAAGATGATGCTGAATTGACATTATATGAAAGGGTCTTAATCACATTTCACTTCAGTTTTTAGACTGCCCCTGCATTTCTTCTTCTTCTTTTTTTTTTTTTAGAGATCTTTTATTCATTTGAGAGAGAACACAAGCAGGGGGGAGGGTCAGAGACAAAGGGAGAAGCAGACTCCCCACTGAGCAGGGAACTGGGATGTGGAATTCAATCCCAGGATGCTAGGATCATGAACTAAGCTGAAGGCAGACACTTTTTTTGTTTGTTTTTTGTTTAATTTTTAATTCTCATTAACATACAGTATAATACTGGTTTCAGCCGTAGAATTCAGTGATTTATCACTTACATATAATACTAAGCGTTCAATAAAACAGTGCCCATCACCCATTTAACCCACCCCATCACCCACCTGCCCTCCAGCACCTCCCCTGCCCACCTCCCCTGTAGCAACCCTCAGTTTGTTCTCTATAGTGAAAATTCTCTTATGGTTTGCCTCCCTGGTTTCTTAATATTCCCTCCCTTCTCCTATGTCCACCTGTTTTGTTTCTTAAATTCCACATGAGTGAAATCATATGGTATCTGTCTTTCTGACATTTCACTTAGCATTATGTATGTTGTTGAAAATGGCAAGATTTCATTCTTTTTGATAGCTGACTAATAGTCCATTGTATATATATACATACATAACAAAATCACCTCTTTTTCCATGCATTACAGTGGGTGGACATTTGGGCTCTTTCCATACTTCAGTTATTGTTGATAATGCTGCTATAAACATTGGGGTGCATGGGTTCCTTCAAATTGGTATTTTTTATCCTTTGGGTAAACACCTAGTAGTACAATTGCTGGCTCATAGGGTAGCTTTATTTTTAACTTTTTGAGGAACTTCCATACTCAGAGTAGCTGGACCAGTTTGCATTCTCACCAACATGTAAGAGGTTTCCCTTTTCTCTACATTCTTACCAAAATCTGTTGTTTCTTTCTTTTTTTTTTTTTACTGTTTTTTTAAACTTTTATTTTTTTACTGTTTTTGTAAAAACTTTTATTTTTTCAGTGTTCCAAGATTCATTGTTTATGCATCATACCCAGTGCTCCATGTAATACCTGCCCTCCTTAATACCCACCACCAGGCTCACCCAATCCCCCATGCTCCTTTCATCCAAAACCCTAAATTTGTTTCTCAGAGTCCATAATCTCTCATGGTTTGAAGGCAGACACTTAAAAGACTGAGCCAACCAGGTACCCCAAGACTGACCCTGCATTTCAAAAATTAGTCTTAAATTCTAAAATTTCTGTGGCTTTTAAATAGACATGCATCTTCTCTTTCAAACAATCCACAGGGTGTTACTGATGAGACTGAAAAAGAACAAAGCATTTGAGCACCAATTACCTGCTTGGTGATTTATGTAGGTAATACAACTGAGTCCTCACATCAATACTGTGAGAGAGTTATGTTTATAACCCTTTACAAATGGGTTGTAATTACCTGAATAATTACTTTTTCTGAAGTCTTACCAGGATTTGAACCCAAATGTGTTTCCTCGAATGTTGATTCTCTTTGCCCTGTCCTATATTGCTATCGTAGCATGTTTTATGTAAATTTACTTTTATACCTGAGGAATAACTGGTAGTATACCTTTCCACAAACAGGGATAAAAATTAAGCAGATAAGATGAAGTAAACCCCTTTTACAACACTGTCAAACAAAATTTTGAAGCAATACTGTATCTGCGACAAGCTTTCTTATACCCCCAGCACAGTAATTAAGCTGAATGCTAAGCTATTTGTCCATGAAGAGTTTGCCTAATTTGTGAGTTTTATATTTTGTCTGTAGTTTGAAGAAATCAATAGCAAGCTATAGATTCTCCCATTACTTTGAATCATTATCATCCCATGATATTATGAAGAAGAATCTCAGAGATTCATATTAAACGCAAACTTTCTAACCTTGTGTTTTCATCATTACATAAGATTGATATTGAAGGCAGTTTTGAGAACTATCCAACCTTGTAATAGAAGGTTATTTTAGGAAGGTACGGTGTATTAATCCCAGCATGGGTTATTGATGTTAACATGAGGGAATGGGAAAATTTAGATAGGCATGACCTTAAGATAAAATGACCCTTCTGCTGCAAAGGGAATACCCTAGTGGAGCTCTTGCTTTAGGGATAATTACTGTGTGAGATGAATGATCTCATTTTGTCCATACCTTATATTCAGTTCCCATGAACTGAATTTTCCTTTATCTAGAAAATACGAAGAGCAAATATCACAATTTAGGGCCTGGCAATAATGTGAACATACTCAGTAAACTCTGTAGAAATGACATTCATTGCTTCATAATTTTCATCTTGATAAAAATGAGGCACTTTTAGAAACTTTGCTGCATTTCACTGTTCCTGTTTCATTGTCTCAGTATTTTTCTGACCACTAACTTTATATTCTAGCAATTTAATACCATAATAGATTGAATTATCCTATCACTAATAGCTTTTGCAACCAAAATCTATGTATTTACAATGATTAATGAATAAATGTTCATTATATATTTCTTTTAGAAATTCAAAGATAGAAGGTCATTCAGTTTATAGTTGATTAATAAAATTAGTTTTTCTCTTTCTCTTGCTGCTTCCGAGATTTTAATCTCAGGTTTTCCCATCAGTTTCTATCTGCTTTTGTTATTTCTGTGGACAGGAATAAATGTACAGCAAATGGAGGCAGGTAGTAGATAAGTTTGTAAGCAGATAAGATGAATTTGGAGATGAAAAGTAACAGCATAGGGACGATACACAATAAGGTTGTAATAGCTAGCATTATAAGGTAAGCTTAATTCTAAGAAATTAATTTAGAAATCTTAATTTTTTAGTGTACTTTAGGCTGTTTTTAAACAAAATTTGAATGCAAAGGAATTTTAATGTCTTCTAAAGAAAGCTTTGAAAAACCACTTTTAGCATAGGAATCTCTGGGTCCATCCATGTGGTTGTAATTGTCAAGATCTTATTTTTATGCCTGAGAAATACTCCATTATGTATATATAGCACTTCTTTATCCATTCATCTACTGATAGACATATAGGTTGCTTTTATATCTTGGCTACTGAAAATAATGTTGCCATAAGGGGTATATATATCTTTTAAATTTTCATTTTCTTTGGTTAAATACTCAGCAGTGGAATTACTGGGTCATATGGCATTTCTGGTTTTTTTTTTTTTTCTGACAAATCTCCATACTCTTTCTCACAGTGGTTGCACCAAATTCCAGCGTACAGTGCATGATGGTTCCCTTTTCTCCACATCCTCACCCACCCTTGTTATTTCTTGTCTTTTTGATGTTAGTCATTGCAACAGGTGTGAGATGATACCTCGTTGTGGTTTGGATTTGCATTTCCCTGCTGATTCGTGATATTGAGCATCTTTTCATGTGTCTGTTGGCCATGTGCATGTCTTCCTTGGACAAATGTGTATTTGGGTCCTTTATTTTTTAATTATTTGTGGTTTTGGTGTTGAATTGTATAAGTTCTTCTGTTTCATTGCCATATATTTTCCAATGCAGTTTCATTTTGTTTATACTTAGTTTTTTCTTTTCCAACTTTTTAATTAAATTTGAGGTAACTTACAGTGTAATATTAATTTCAGGTGTAGAATTTAGTGATTTATCACTTACTTACAACACCCAGTGTCCATCAAAACAAGTGTCCTCCTTAATACCCATCACCCACTTAACCAATTCCTCTTCCCATTTCCTCTCCAGTACCCCTCAGTTTGTTCTCTATAGTTAAGAGTCTTTTTTTTCTGGTTTGTCCCCCCTTTTCCTTTTTCCCCAATGTTCATCTTTTTTCATTATTAAATTCTACATATGAATAAACTGTCATTTGTCTTTCTGTGATTGACTTGTTTCACTTAGCATAATATACTCTAACTCCAAACACATCATAGAAAATGGTGAGATTTCATTCTTTTGGATGGCTGAGTAAGAGTATCTATGTATCACTATATCTATATATCTATAGCTATAGATCTCTATAACTAGAGATCTATAGATAGATATAGATATATCTATATCTATAGACAAATAGATACAGATGTATGTTTTCTTTATCCATTCATCAGTCTATGGGCATTTGGGCCAATCTCTTTTCATATATTGTCTATGGGCATTTGGGCCAATCTCTTTTCATATATTGGCTATTGTGGGTACGCTAGTGTAAACATTGGGGTGCAGATGCCCCTTTGGATGACTATGTTTATATCCTTTGAGTAAATACCTAATAGTGCAATTCCTGGGTGGTAGGGTAGTTCTATTTTTAACTTTTTGAGGAACCTCCATACTAGTTTCCAGAGTGACTACAGTAGTTTGCATTCTGACCAAAAGTGTAAGAAGGTCTCCCTTTCTCCACATCCTTGCCAATGCCTACTGTTTCCAGAGTTGTTAATTTTAGTCATTCTGACAGGTGTGAGGTGGTATCTCATCCCAGTTTTGATTTGCATTTCCTTGATGAGAGTGATGTTGAGCATCTTTTCATGTCAGCCATCTGGATTTCCTCTTTGGAAAAAAAAAAAGTCTATCCATGTCTTCTGCCCATTTCTTAACTGGATTATTTATAATTTGGTTGTTGAGTTTGGTAAGTTCTTCATAGATTTTATTTTTATTATGTTCTGTTAACCAACATATAGTACATCATTAATTTTTGAAATAGTGTTCAAGGATTCATTAGTTGCATAAAACACCTAGTGCTCATCTCAACACATGCCCTCCTTAGTCTTTGTAGATTTTAGATACTAAATTTTTATGGGGTATGTAGATTGCAAATATTTTCTCCCATTCTGTAGGCTGACTTCTAGTTTTGCTAATCATTTCCTTCACTGTGCAGAAGCTTTTCATCTTGATGAAGTCCCAATAGTTCATTTTTGTTTCCCTTGCCTCTGAAGATGTGTCTAATAAGATGTTGGTGTGGCTGAAATCAAAGAGGTTACTGCCTGTGTTCTCATCTAGGATTTTGATGGTTTCCTGTCTCACATTTTGGTCTATAATCCATTTTGAGTCTCTTTTTGTGTATGGTATAAGAAAGTTTCATTCTTCTGCATATTGCTGTCCAGTTTTCCCAACTCCATTTGCTGAAGAGACTGTCTTTTTGCCAATGGATATTCTTTCCTGCTTTGTTTTGAGTAATTGACCATAGAGTTGTGGGTCCATTTCTGGGATTTCTATTCTGTTCTATTATCTATGTCTGTTTTTGTGCCAGTACCATGCTGTCTTGATCACTGCAGCTTTCTAATATAACTTGAAGTCTGGAATTGTGATGATTCCCTATCTGCTTTTCTTTTTCAAGATTGCTTTGGATATTTGGGGTCTTCCTGTGGTTCCAAACAAATTTTAGGATCATTTGTTGTAGCTCTGTGAACAACACTGTTGGTATTTTGATAGGGATTGCATTAAATGTGTAGATTGCTTTGGGGATTATAGACACTTGAACAATATGTGTTCTTCCAGACCCTGAGCACAGAAAGTCTATTTCTTTGTGTCATCTTCAGTTTCTTTCATACATGTTTCAGTTTTCAGAATATAGATCTTTTACCTCTTTGGTTAATTTAATTCTTAGGTATCTTTTGGTACAGTAAATGAGACTGATTCTTTGATTCCTCTTTCTGCTGCTTCATTCTTGTATATAGAAATGCAACTGATTTCTGTGTATTTACTTTGTATCCTGTGACTTAACTGAATTCATGTAATAGTTCTAGCAAGTTTTTGGTGGACGCTTGGGTTTTCTGTATAGAGTATCATGTCATATACAAATAGTGATAGTTTGACTTCCTCTTTGCCAGTTTGGATGCCATTTATTTATTTTTGTTGCCTGATTGCTGTGCCTGGGACTTCTAGGACTATGTTGAATAAAGTGGTTAGAGTAGACATCCCTGTCTTGTTCCTGACTGTAGAGGAAAAGCTCTCAGTTTTTCCCCATTGAGGATGATATTAGCTGTGGCTTTTCCATACATAGCCTTTATTAAGTTGAGTATGTTCCCTCTATCCCTACTTTGTTGAGGGTTTTTATTATAAATGGATGTGGTACTTTGTCAAATGCTTTTCCTGCATCTGTTGAGAGGATCATATGGTTCTTATCCTTTCTTTTCTTAATATGATAATTCACATAGATTGATTTGTGAATATTGAGCTACCCTAGCAGCCCTACAATAAATCCCACTTGATCGTGGTGAATGAGTCTTTTAATGTACTGTAGGATTTAATTTGCTAGTATCTTGGTGAGAATTTCTGCATTCATGTTCATCAGGGATATTGGTCTATAGTTCTCTCTTTTTTTTAAAGATTTTATTTATTTATTTGACAGAGAGAGATTACAAGTAGGCGGAGAGGCAGGCAGAGAGAGAGAGGAGGAAGCAGGCTCCCCGCTGAGCAGAGAGCCCGATGCGGGACTCGATCCCAGGACCCTGAGATCATGACCTGAGCTGAAGGCAGCAGCTCAACCCACTGAGCCACCCAGGCACCCTATAGTTCTCTTTTTTTAATGGAACCTTTTTGTTTGGTTTTGGAATCATGGTAATACTGGCCTCATAGAATACATTTGCAAGTTCATTCTCTCTCTCTCTCTATATATATATACGCACACACACACACACACACACACACACATAAATACTTTGAGAAGAATAGGTAGGTATTAACTCTTCTTTAAGTATGGTAGAATTTTCTGTGAACCCATCTGGACCTAGACTCCTATTGTTGGGAGATTTTTGATTACTGATACATTTTTTTTTTCTGGTTTTCAGTCTGTTCAGCTTTTCTATTTTTTCCTGCTTCAGTTTTAGTAGTTTGTACATTTGTAGGAATTTATCCATTTCTTCCAAGTTGTTCAGTTTGTTGGCATATAGTTTTTCATAACATTGTGTTATAACTGTTTGTAGTTCTGAGGTGTTATTTCTCCTCTCTCATTTGTGATTTTATTTATTTGGCTCCATGGCTAGGGGCTCATCAATTTTATTAGTTTTTTCAAAGAACCAGCTCCGGATTTCATTGATCTGTTCTGTTTTATCATTTATTTCAACTCTAGTCTTTATTATTTCCCTTTTCTGCTCACTTTACAATTTATTGTTCTTTTTCTAGCTCATTAGTAGGTGAGCTACTAATAAGTGGGTGTAAAGTCAGGTTGTTTGAGATTTTTCTTTTTTCTTGAGGTGGCCCTGTATTGCTATATACTTCCCTCTTAAGACAACTTTTGCTGCATCCCAAATGCTCTGGACCATTGTGTTTTCATTTTCACTTGCTTCTATGTATTTATTTTTTTATTTCTAATTTGATTTCCTTATTGACTCCTTCTTTAGTAGCATGTTGTTTAACCTCCATGTGTTTGTGGTCTTTCCAAAATTTTTTCTTGTGGTTGACTTCAAGTTTCACTGCATTGTGGTAAAAAAATATACATGGTATGATCTTGCTCTTTTTGTACTTGCTGAGGCCTGATTTGTGACCTAGTATGTGATCTAATCTGGAGAATGCCCCATGTGCCCTTGAAATGTGTATGCTGCTGCTTTAAGGTGAAATGTTCTGAATATATCTGTTAGATCCATCTGGCCAAGTATGTCATTCAAAGCCACTGCTTCCTTGTTGATCTGCTTAGGTGATATGTCCATTGCAGTAAGTGAGGTGTTAAAGTGCCATGCTATTATGTAGTATTATCAATGAGTTCCTTTATGTTTGTTATTATTTTATATATTTGGGTGCTCTCATGTTGGATGCATAACTATCTACAATTATTAGATCTTGTTGGCTAGACCTCTTTATTATGATATAGTGTCCTTCTTCATCTCTTATTACAGTCTTTGGTTTAATATCTAGTTTGTCTGGTAGAAGGATGGCTACTCCAGCTTTCTTTTGATGTCCATTAGCATGATAAAAAGTTTTTCATCCCCTCACTTTCAATCTGGAGGTGTATTTGCATCTAAAATTGAGTCCCTTGTAGGCAGCATATTGAAGCGTCTTTTTTTTTTATCCATTCTGATACCTATATCTTTTCTTAGGAGCATTAAGTCCATTTACATTCAAAGCAATTATTGAAAGATATGAAATTCAGTGCCATTGTATTACCTGTAAAGTCGCTGTTCCTGTAGTTTGTTTCTTTCTAATCTGTGTTGCTTTTGGTCCTTCCCACTCAAAGGAACTTCTCACCTTTAGTATTTATTGCAGGGCTGGTTTAGTTTTCATGAACTCCTTTAGTTTTTGTTTTGGAAGCTCCTTAACTCTCCTTGTATTCTAGAATGATAGCCTTGTTGGGTAGAATATCCTTAGTTGCACATTTTTCCCAATCAGCATGTTTAATATTTCATGCCACTTTTTTCTGGCTTGCTAAGTTTTAAATTCTGCAGCTAGTCTTACAGGTCTTTCCTTGTTGGGGATTTCTTTTGTCTTGCTGCCTACAGGATTTTTCTTTGCATTTTGCAAATTTAACTACAGTATGTTTTGGTGTTGGCCTGCTTTTGTTGATTTTTGATGGGAGTTCCCTGTGCCTCCTGGATTTGGATGTCTTTCCCTCCCCAGATTAGGGAAGTTTTCATCTATAATTTCTTCAAATAAAACCTCTGCCCCCTTTTCTCTCTTTTCTCCTTCTGGGACTCCTATGATACCAATGTTAATATGTTTGATGGAGTCATTAAGCTCCCTAACTCTATTCACATCTTCCATTAATTCTTTCTCTCTTTCATTCATCTTCATTACTTCTCATTATTCTTCTACATCACTTATTTGTTCCTCTGCTTCTTCCATTTTTATGGTCGTTACATCCAGTTGGTTTCAAATCTTGTTAATTGAATTTTTAATTTTGGCCTGATTCATTTTTAGCTCTTTTATCTCTGTGGTGTCTCCCTGATGACTTTCATGCTTTTCTCCAGCCCAGCGACTATCCTTATGAATGCTGCTTTAAATTCTGAATCAGGCATATTATATCTGTTTCCATTAGATCTCTGATGGTGGCTTTTTTTTTTCTCCTTTTGGGATGAATTTCTCCATCTTGGCATTTTGTCTAGGTCTCTTCTTCTATGTGTTAAGAAAGCCTGTAATGTTTTCAACATTATCTTGAAAGTAATGGTTTAATATAGATGAGGTCATATAGTGTTTATGGCCTGGCACTTCAGGAAATATTTCTGGTGTGTGCTGCATGCACTCTGCTGCTGTGTTATAGCTGTTCTTTCCCTCAGGTCAGTCCTCTGTAGAGTCTCTCCTTGCCTGCAGTGTGGGAGTGTTTGGACCTCGGCCTGATTGTGGCAAGTTTTTACTAGGTGTGTTCTGGTAAGCTTGCTAAAACAGACCTGGTGCTATTTCCACTAGAACTGAAGCTCTGTGGAACTCTATGGTCAGTAGACATGGTGAGTGCAGTGGTTTATGCTCATCTTCTGGGAGGGGGTCTGCAGAGCAGGTTGTTAGGTACACTTGCCCTGGAAAAGTGGTACCAGCAGAGCACTTGGGGGTGGGACCTGGTGTGAGCAGGTTAGGTATCCCGTGTTGGTGCTGTGCTGTTCACTGAAGTTGGTTATGCTGTGGGAAATGGTGCCAGCCCAATTCTTTGTCCCCGGAGAGGGGAGTTGGAGCATGCTGCTCTTAGGCAAGCACTTTCAGAGGAGTGAATAGTTTCCCCTCATGCATCAAAGGCATTTTTCAGATCACTGATTTCACACCGTGATCTGTCTCTGGGTCCCTTGCTTGTGTTAAGCAGTGTAGCACACATTGGGCTCTACTGTTGCCAAGCCTGCTGACTTTTCAAATTCCAAACTTCAGGGAGCTGGTGTGCTGAGGATCTATGCTGGTCCTCTGGAAAAGGATCTTACCACTCTGAGACTGATAATGTTTGACCCAGAAAGGCAGTTTAACCAGGGCAAACAGGCATGAGATTTAGAGTAAGCAGGCTGAACAGGGGTTTCCCAGTTAGCTGTCCTCAGCAGTTGTCTCTGCACATATGCTGAGGAGTTGGGGCGGGTAATGGTACCTGCTGTCTTTTGTTCCTGGAGAAGCAATGCTGCCTCTCACACATGCACTCCAGAAAATATGAAGTCTTTCCCAGTGCTCCTTAGGCAATCCTCAGATGACTACACACCTCCCTGGGGTTGTTTTCTTGCCTCTGCTACAGAAGTAGGACAGCATCTTCAGGTCTCTATCACAGTCAAGCCTTGGGACCTCTGAATCTCCAGTCTTTGAGCCTTGCTGGTTGCAAAATCACACAAAATTCAGCCCCTCTTTTTCCAGATAGTGGCTTTGGGGAATTGTTCTTATGTGCTCCCCTTGTGTGCTCCTGTCTGTCTTTCTCTCCCTCTGTTTTCTCTGATACCAGGGCTCCCTCCCCTACACAGCATCCTTGATCTGTTTACCCCACAGACCACAACTCCACACTTCTGACCTTCCTTGAAGTGGCCTCTTCTTTCCCTCTAGTTCAGTTTGTTCTCTCAGTCCTCAGGTTGATTTCTTGGGTAAGTGTGTTTGAGGGATGCCTAAGTGTGTTTGAGGGATGGGGAAAGTCTAGGGTCCTACCACTACCATGCCATCTTACCCTCAAAGACCCTAATTATTGTAGTTTTAATAAATTTTATAATTTTTCTTTTACCCTCCATACTTGGAAGTTGTTGACCCACTACCTTCATTAATTACCTTTTCCAATGAGACTTTTATATGTTTTCCTTATATTAATAAGGGACTTTTCTTTTTGCCTCAGTAAAGTCTCTTAATGTTTCTTGTAAGGCTTCTTTAGTGGTGATGAACTGTTAGCTTTTGCTTATCTGGAAAATGCTTAATTTTTTTCTTTACTTCTAAATGAATAATCTTGCCTGGTAGAGAATTCTTGGTTGCAGGTTTTTCCTTTCATCACTTTGAATGTATAATGTCTCTCCCTTGTGGGATGTATAATTTCTGTCAAAAAATCTGCTGATAGCCTTTTGAGGTTTCCCATGTATGTAAGATGTTGCTTTTCTCTTGATGCTTTTAAGATTCTTTTTATCCTTAACTTTTACTAACTTAATTATAATGTGTCTTGGTGTGTTTCTCTTTGGGTTCACCTTATATGGAACTCTCTGGGCTTTTTGGACTTGAATATTTCCTTTCTCAGAGAATTTTCAGACATTACTTATTCAAACAATTTCTCTGGCCTTTTCTCTCTCCTCCTTCTGGGATGCCTATAATGTGAATGTTACAGTGCTTGTTGTCTCAGAGTCCCCTTAAGCTACCCTTACTTCTTTTAATCCATTTTCCTTTTGCTGCTCTGAATGTTTTCCATTGCTTTGTCTTGCAAGCTCACTGATTCATGCTTCTTTTTCATACATTCTGCTATTGAACCACTCTAGTGCATTTTTCAGTGTAGCTATAACATATACTTGGTACTTGATTTTCTATATCTTTTTATTCCTATGTTCAATCTTCTTCTAAGATCAGTGAGCATCTCTATGGCCATTAGTTTGAATTCTTTATCAGAGAGGTTGCTAATCTCCATTTCATCAAGGTATTTTTCTGTGTATGTGCCTGCTTTTTGGTTTGGAATACATTTCTCCATTGCCTCATTTTGCATCTTTGTGCCGGTGTCTGTCTGTCTCTCTCTCTCTCTTGAATTAGGTAAAATGGCTACCTTTCTTAATCTTGAAGGTGTAGTCTGATTAGAAGCTGTTCCATGTTTCCCAGAATTACCATCCTTCCTGGCCGTCAAGGCCATGCTCTGTGTAAGTATCTCTTCTGTAGGCTGCATGTGCTCACTTACTTTAACTGGGCTATGCTTCCAGGGTGGGCACTCACTGGCTTGGTTGTACTCAGTTCCTATGTGGGGAAAGTGGATTGTAAGATGTTTCTCTGTCCAGGTTGTGGTTCATTCTCTGCTTGGGGTGGAAATGTCTCTGGGTAGTTGCTTGGCCTAGTTTGGACTTGGGTGCTATACAGAATGGTGGGATGTAGGGTGTTTACTCAGTCTTATTACAGTGCAGGGTGGACAATTCACAGCCTTTGGTGCTAGCAGGTTAGAGAGAGGACACCAAAAATAGCATCCATTAGCACTTCTCTTCTTAGACAGCCAATGCAGATTCCAGTCATTCTAGCAGCCATTTTAAAATCAATAAGTGGGTCTCAATCACTTGTGGTTAAGCCCTTTTCAATCTGCTACTTTTGTGATTGGTCTCAGGGCTCTGCATATGAGCCCTTTGCATATGAGCCCTTTAAAAAGACCAGGATTTTAGTTCCCTATATTTTTACGAATCTTTTGGTCTTAATCCCCATGTGACGATCAATACCAGTTGTTTGGGGGGTCTCATATTTCTTTCTAGTGCTTTTCTTTCTCCAGGGTCTTGGTGCTTTCACTCCTTAAATGAGATTTTCCCATTTTGGGGATCCCTCCCCATTGTGGGGCCACCACCTCTGGGTTGGGATCCCACTATCCATAACTGTCTCCCTTTTAATCATAATGTTTGTGTCCCCTCTCTTCTGTTAATCCATCTTATCAAATGTCTGTTGATTTTATTTTTTAAAGAACTTCAATTATATTTGCTTCTATTTTTTAATACATTATGTTGCTCATTTTCTACCTCCTTAATTCGGACATTTATCTTGTGAATTTTGAGCCCATTTTATGAGTACTGAAGTCTAAATTTTCCTGAGTATAATACTTTTCACTACCTTATGTGCTTTTGTTATGTAGATTTTAATTGACACTTACCTCTATTTTATTGAAAGTTTACATTATGAGTTTGATTATTTAGCATTGTTTTTCTAGATTTCCAGAGTTCAGTGATTTTATGTCATTTTGTTATTCTAAGTTATACTGAGGTAGCAATGTACAGAATAAGAAGAGTAATTTTTGAAATTTGCTGAGCCTTGCTTTTGACTTAGTAAATCGCCAGTTTAGAATATCTTCATTGGGTTTCTTAAAAAGAGTTACTTTCTCTCCTTGTTGGATGTTTAATTCTGTGTTTGCTCAATAGGTCAAGCTTATTGTTAGCACTTTCCAGGTATTTCATATTACTGGGGTTTTTTTGTCTACTTGTACTAAAAAGAGTTAAGTTAGAATCTATAGTCCCATTTATAACAGCATCAAAAAGAAAAAAAATTGGAAAAGTTTAACCAGGGAAGTTAAAACTATGAAACATTCAAGAAGATAAATGGAAAAGACACAAATAAATAGAAAGATATCCTGCATTCACAGGCTGAATTAAGATTTTTAAAATGTCCATACTAACCAAAGCAATGTAAATATTTAATGTAACTTACAGCAAAATTCCAATGTTTTCTTTTTTCACAGAAATGGAATTTGTTTGAAAATTTGTATGGAACCACTAAAGACTCAAAATAGCCAAGTAAGTCTTGAGAAAGAAAAACAAAGTGGGCCACTTTATACTACCTGATTTAATATTATATTACCTCAATAAATTGTACTGGGAAAACTGAATATTCACATGCAAAAGAACAAGATTAGATTCCTATTTCAGCCACTCACAAAAATGAACTCAAAATGAGTAAAGGACATAAATGTAAGACCTAAAACCATGTAATTCTTGGAAGAAAACACAGGAAAAAAGCTCCTTGACATTGGTTCTGGCAATGATATTTTGGATAGGACTAAAAGGACATGCAACAAAAGCAAAAATCAACAAATGAGACTTTATCAAGCTAAAATGTCTACGCAAAGCAAAGGACAACAAAAAAATAATAAACTCAAATAGGGCTACATGATACACATTATAATTTGTCAAACTTCAAAGACACTATTAAAAAGCTAGAGAAAAGTTAAAAGTTATGTACAAGGGAACCCCTTTAGGATTATCCGATTTGTTAACAGAATTTCCAGGCCAGGAGAGAAAAGGATAACATATTCAGAATATTGAAAGAAAAAGCTGTTAATCAAGAATTGTATACCAGAAAAAAAAAAAAAGAATTGTATACCAGGTAAAGGTGCCCTTCAGAAATGAAAGATGGATAAAGACTTTCTCAAACAAAGAAAAGCTATGGGATTTCATTACTACCAGATCTTCCTCACAAGAAATTTAAAAAGGAGTTGTTTGAGTGGAAAGAAAAGGATATTAGTTAACTGCAGAAAGATATAAAAAGGTACTGTAAAACTGAGTGGTGATGGTAAATATGTAGTCAAAGCTAGATACTATATTTTGGTAATGGTGCATAATTCACTTAAAACTTTAAAAGTTAAAAAAATGAACAGAGTAAAAATATCTATAACTACAATAAACTATTAAGCAGTAAAAATGAAAATTATAACAGCAATAACCTAAAATGTGGGTGGGCAGATAAGTAAAAGGAAAAAGTTTAGGAATTTTATTGAAATTAAGTTGGTATCAGCTTAAAATAGGGTGTTTAAGGTATTTTATGTAATTCTCCTGGTAACCTAAAAAGAAAAACCTGTAGCAATTACACCAAAGAACATGAATTAGAAAGCAATGCATAATGATATTAGAAGATATCAGAACCAAAGAGAAGGATAATAAACAGGAAACAATGGTCTATAAAACAACCAAAAAACAATGAATAAAATGGAAACAATCCTTAACTATTAATATTTACTTGAAAAAATAAGCTAAATTTTCCAATCAAAACACATGCAATGGCTGTCTGATAAAACATAAAATCCAACATAAGAATAATTGTGGCCTTAAGGACACACAAAGACTAAGAGTCAGGAGATGGAAAAAGACATCTCAAATAGTAACCAAAAACAAAACAAAACAAAACAAGAGATAGCTATACTTCTATAGAGCAAAATACATGGTAAATGAAAAATACTGATAGACAAGAACATCATTATATAATAATAATCAAGGGGTCAATCCACTGAGAAGATAAAACAATTGTAATATTTGAGTCCAACACAGAGCACTTAAATATATAAAGCAAAAAACTAAGAGTTAAAAGAAGAAATAAGCAGCAATACACTAATAGTTGTGGAATTTAATACCTCACTCTGAACAATAAGATCATGCAAAGTCAAAAGTGTGGGATGCCTGGGTGGCTCAGTCAGTTAAGTCTCTGCCTTCAGCTCAGGTCATGATCCCAGCAGTCCTGGGATGGAGTCCTGCATCAGGCTCCTTGCTCAGTGGGGAGTCTGTTTCTTCCTCTGCCTGCCATGCCTCCTGCTTGTTATCTCTCTCTCTCTCTCTCTGACAAATAAATTAAAATCTTATAAATAAATAAAATCTTTTTAAAAAGTCATCAGTGTGTTAGAATAAAATTATAAGCCAAATGGATCTAACAGACATATTCAGAACTCTATTTAATAAGAAAAGATTATATACTTTTCTCAAGAGCACATGGAGCATTTTTTTTTTTGATAGAGCATATGTTAGGCCACAAAGCAAGTCTTAGCAAATTCAAGATTGAAATTACACTAAGTATTGTCTGTGACCACATTGGCATGAAAGTACAAATCAGTAACAAGAGGAAATATGAAATATTAATGAATACATGGAAATCAAGCAACACTCTCCTGAACAACCAATGGATCAAAGAATAAATCAAAGGGGAAATAAAAAATTTTCTTGAGACAGAAGTTGAAACACAATATACCAGAACTTATGGCATAGAGCAAAAAGCAGTTTTAAGATGAAAGTTCATGGTTATAAACAGTTACAAGTAAACAATCTAACTCTATGCCTTAAGGACTAGAAAAAGAAGAACAAACTAAACTCAAAAGACAACAGGATAAATGAAAGAATAAAGTTTAGAGCAGAAGTAAATGAGATAGCAGAAAAACAGTGGAAAAGATTAACCAAACTAAGGCTTGGTTCTTTGAAAGATAACATTGACAAACCCTTAGCTAGAATAACCAGGGAACAAAGAGAGAAAACTTTAATCAACAGAAGTGTAAATGAAAAGAGAGGAGGAGTTAAGTTGTTTAAGTTTGTCTTGTCACTTGAGTACAACTAGATAGTTACCAATCTCTCTGAACACCTAAGAAATCAGAGCTCAGAGAAAACAAATGCTGCAAATCTAAAAGTAGAAAAGCAACCACACCACCATTTGGAAGGCAGGAGGTATGGAGACTTGAATCTGATGTGAGGTAGCTGAGGATATGGCAGAAGGAGCCTACTTAAGGAGGCTACTGCAAAGTATTATAAGCATTGGAGTGCAAAATTGAGACTTTAAGAAGTCTTCTACACAAGGGGAGTCCCTGGCTTAAAGGTACTCAGGTGGTAAAGTGCAGTGGAATCCCGGGTCAGAAAGCATAGTCTCAGGATCCCCAGGGTTGCAAGAACAGGTGGTGCCTGAGTGCTGTAGAGTTTCCAGGCATAGGAGCAGGGAAGCTGGTTGAGAACAGGGAGTCTATGTGCCCATCTTTCTGCTGTTGCCATAAACTGCAAACTGCTGCAGGGTGTGCACTGCTTTCCTGAGAGGGGTCCATCAGAAGGTACGGCATGGGTCTGCACCATGGGAGTCCATAAAATTTGGAGTTTTGAAACTCAGTCACATGCATGGGATAAAAATACTTGGTCACAGGCCTGGTGAACACAGAGTTCTGAGAGAAACTGGGGAGACAAAAATGAGGGCTTTTCTGTGAGGGCTTACTGAAGAGTGAGGGTGGTAGTGGTGTGATTTTCATCTCCAGGGCTAGAGAGAGGGGGCATAGCCATCTTCATCCTACCCATCAGCCCTGAAAGCCTTCATGGAGCAAAACAGCGCTATCTAGGGGAGTTAGGAATTGGTTACACCAAGCCCTGCTTCTGTGTACTGGAAGCAAGGACACCTGAGAATCTATCCCACTTGGGCAAGTCCACCTTTGAATCAGTGCAATAGGCCCATATCCAAGAAGACCAGCACAATCAACTTGCTCTCACCAAGTTTTAGGAACATAGAGGGAAGCAAAGCTTCAGCTCTTGAGTAAAACAGTGTATAACATTTTTTCTATTTTTATTCTTTAGTCTTTTAGGTTTTTTTCATTTATTTCTTCAATTAAAAAATTTTTAAATATACTTTATATATTATTTCCTATATTGTGTGTGAGTATATATAGAGAGATATAGATGTTTTTCTTTTTTGAGGGATTTAGTTTCTTTTAACAAGCAGACCAAAACACTCCCAGTATCGAGTTTTTTTTTCCCTATTTTTGTTTTTTCTCTTTCTTCAGTTCACCCCAAAAGAAACAACAGGAGGCAGTACTCACATCCAGGGATTTAATCAATATTGATAGAAATAAATGTCTGAACTAGAATTTAAAACAAAGATTATGAAGATGGGGCACCTGGGTGGCTCAGTAGGTTAACGCCTCTGCCTTTGGCTCAGGTCATGATCTCAGGATCCTGGGATCAAGCCCCACATGGGGCTCTCTGCTTAGCAGGGAGCCTGCTTCCCTTCCTCTCTCTGCCTGCCTCTCTGTCTACTTGTAATCTCTGTGTGTCAAATAAATAATAAATAAAATCTTTAAAAAAAAGAATATGAAGATAATAGCTACGCTTGCAAAAAAGGCATAGAAGACACTAGAGACTCTCTTACTGTAGAGATAAAAGAACAGGGAGTTGAGAACAGGGAGAACTAAAATCTAGTCGGGCTGAAATTAAAAATGCTATTACTAAGATGCAGACCCAAGTGGAGACCATTAAAACAAGGATGAACAAAATAGAAGAGTGAATCAGTGATACAGCAGATAAAATGATGGAAAACAAGGAAGCTGAAAAGAACACTATTAGGGCAATTAGGTAGGCTTAAGAAACTCATGGATTCCATAAAGCTAAATATTATCTGTACTATAGAAGTCTCAGAAGATAGGGGCGGGGAGAAAGTTTATTTGGACAAATAATAGCTGAGGACTTCCCTAACTGGGGGAAGGAAACAGGCATTAAGTCCAGGAGGCATAGAGGAAACCCTCCTTCAAAATCAACAAAAATAGGGGCGCCTGGGTGGCTCAGTGGGTTAAGCCTCTGCCTTTGGCTCAGGTCATGATCCCAGGGGCCTGGGATCGAGTCCTGCATAGGGCTCTCTGCTCAGCAGGGAGCCTGCTTCTCCTCATCTCTCTCTCTGTCTGTCTCTCTGCCTATTTGTTATCTCTCTCTCTGTCAAGTAAATAAATAAAATCTTTAAAAAAAATCAACAAAAATAGGTGAACACCTTGACATATTGTAATGAAGTTGTAAATTACAAAGTTAAAGAGAAAATTCTGAAAGTAGCTTGGAATAAGAGGGAGACATGTAAGGCCGGCAGCAGACCTGTCCACAGAGACCTGGCAAGCTAGAAAGGAGTGACATGATATATTCAATGTGCTAAATGAGAAAAATATACAGCTAAGAATACTTTATCCAGCAAGGCTGTCATTCAGAATAGAAGAGAAAGAGTTTCCAGGACAAACAAAAATAAGGAATTTCTGAACACTAAACCAGCCTGCAAGAAATATTAAAGGGGATCCTTTGAGCAGAGAGAGGGTCCAAAAGAAACAAAGATCAGAAAGGGAAAGAGAATCTTCATGAACGGTGACTTCACAGGTAATACAATGGCACTAAATTCCGATCTTTCCATAATTATTCTGAATGTAAGTGGACTAAAGGCTCCAATTAAAAGACAGAAGGTATCACGAAGGATTAAAAAAAAAGACCCATCAATATGTTGCTTATTCACTTAAAATGAGAGACTCATTTTAGACCTGAAGACACCACCAGACTGAAAGTCAGGGGGCGGAGAACCATTTCCTATGCTAATGGACATCAAAAGAAAGGTGGAATAGCCATATTTGTAATAGACAAACTAGGTTTTAAACCAAAGACTGTAACAAGAGATGAAGAAGGGCACTATATCACAAGAAAGAGGAGTATCCAAAAAGAAGATCTAAGAAATGTAAATATTTATGCCCACAATTTGGGAGCACACAAATATATAAACCAGTTAATAAGAAAATTAAAGAAACACACTGATAATAGTACAGTAACAGTAGAGGAGTTTAACACCCTACTCACAGCAATGGACTGATTAAGCAGAAGATCAACAAGGAAACAAGGGCTCTGAATAACATACTGGACCAGGACTGGAAGGACTTCACATATATTCAGAGCATGTCATCCTAAAGCAAAAGAATACACATTCTTTTGTACATAGAACATTCTCCAGAATAGATCACATACTGGGTCACAAATCTGTTCTCAACTGGTACAAAAAGATTGAGATTTTACCATGCAAATTTTCAGACCACAGGGTTATGAAACTTAACATCAACCACAAGAAGAAATTTGGAAGGACCACAAATACATGGAGGTTAAAGAACACCCTACTAAAGAATGAATGGGTTAACCAGGAAATTAATTTAAAAAATACATGGAGGCAAATAAAAATGAAAACACGATAGTTCAAAATCTTCAGGATGCAGCAAAGGCATTTCTAAGAGGGAAGTACATACCAATATAGACCTTCCTCAAGATGCAAGAAAAGTCTCAAATATACAACTTAACTTTACCTCTAAAGGAGCTGGAAAAATCATAGCACATAAAGCCTAAATCCAGCAGCAAAAGAGAATTAATAAAGATCTGGGACGCTTGGGTGGCTCAGTTGGTGAAACATCTGCCTTTGGCTCAGGCCATGATCACAGGAGGAGCAGAGGGTGGAGCAGGCTCCCAGCTGAGCAGGGAGCCAGATGTGGGACTTAATCCCAGAACCCTCTGATTATGGCTTTATTTGCTATTCTTTCTCCAGCTCCTTTATATGTAAAAATCTCTAAAGAATTCCAAGTCAAGAGGTTCCTGGGTGCCTCAGTTGGATTAGTGGCTGCCTTGGGCTTAGGTCATGATTGGAAGGTCCTGGGATCCAGTCCCACATTGCACTCCTTCCTCAGCAGAGAGTCTGTTTCTTCCTCTGCCTCTGCAGTTCCCCCTGCTTGTGCTCTCACTCTCTTGCTCTCTCTCTCTGACAAATAAATAAGTAAAATCTTAAAAAAAAAAAAACAGTAAATATTAGAGCAGGAAACCTGGGTGGCTCAGTGGGTTAATCCTCTGCCTTCGGCTCAGGTCATGATCTCAGGGTCCTGGGATTGAGTTCCACATCAGGCTCTCTGCTCAGTGGGGAGCCTGCTTCACCCCCCAGCCCGCCTGCCTCTTTGCCTACTTGTGATCTCTCTGTGCCAAATAAATAAAATCTTTAAAAAAGAGCAGAAATCAGTGATATAGAAATTAAAAAAAAAAAGACAGTAGAACAGATCAATGAACTAGGATTGAAAGAAAAGAATTAACTAAGTGAATCAACCCCTAGCCAGACTTATCAAAAAAAAGAGAAAGGACAAAATTAATAAGATGATCACAACCAACACCACAGAAATATAATTGTAATAAAATATTGTGAGGAATTATATGCCAACAAATTAGGCAATCTGAAAGAAATAGAAAAATTCCTAGAAACATATAAACTACAAAAACTAAACTAGGAAGAAACAGAAAAGCTGAACAGACCTGTAATCAGTAATGAAATTAAATCAGTAATCAAAAATCTCCCAAAGAATAAGAGTCCAGGGCCAGATGGGTTCCCAGGAGAATTCTATCAAACATTTAAACAAGAATTAATACCTGTTCTTCTGAAACTGTTCAAAAAACAGAAATGGAAGGAAAACTTTCAACCTCATTCTATGAAGCCAGCATTACCTTGATCCAAAATCAGAGAAAGACCTCACAAAAAAGGAGAATTACAGACCAATATTCCAGATGAACCTGGATGCAAAAATTCTCACCAAGATGCTAGTTAACAGGACCTAACAGTACATTATAAGGATTATTCAGCACAACCAAATGGGATTTATTCCTGGGATGGAGGGGTGGTTCAACATCCACAAATCAATAAATACACCACACTAATAAAAGAAAGGGTATGGACCATATTATCCTTTCAATTGATGCAGAAAAAGCATTTGACAAAATCCAGTATCCTTTCTTGATAAAAATTCTCTGCAGTGCAGGGATATAGGGAACATGCAGCAACACCACAAAAGCCATATAGAAAAAAACCCACAGTTAATATCATCCTCAATGGGAAAAAACTGAGGGTTTTCCCCCTAAGGTCAGGAATACAATAGGGATGTCCATTATCACCACTGTTGTTCAACACAGTACTGGAAGTCCTAGCCTCAGCAGTCAGACAACAAGAAGAAATAAAAGCCATTCATATCAGCAAAGAAGTCAAACTTTCACTCTTTGCAGATGACCATATACTCTGCAGAAAACCCAAAAGACTCTACCAAAAAAATACCTGCTAGAAAACAGGAGCTCAGCAAAGTTGCAAGATATAAAATCAGTGCACAGAAGTCAATTGCATTTCTATACACTAACAGTGAAACAGAAGAAAGAGAAATCAAGGAATCGATCCCATTTACAATTGTACCAAATCCCTTAAGATATCTGGGAATAAACCCAACCAAAGACATAAAGTATCTGTACTACAAAAAATACAGAACACTTATGAAAGAAATTGAGGAAGACACAAAGAAATGGAAAAACATTCCATGCTCATAGATTAGAAGAACAAATATTGTTAAAATGTCTATGCTAAACAAAGCAATCTACCTGTGCAATGCAATCCCTATCAAAATACCATTAGCATTTTTCACAGAGCTAAAACAAAGAATCCTAAAACTTGTATGGAACCAGGAAAGACCTCGAATAGCCAGACGAATGTTGAAAAAGAAAACCAAAGCTGGAGGCATCACAATTTCAGACTTCAAGCTGTATTACAAAGCTGTAATCATCAAGACAGTATGGTACAGACACAAAAACTGACACATAGATCAATGGAACAGAATTAAAAAATCCAGAAATTGAACCTCAACTCTGTGGTCAACTAATCTTTGGCAAAGCAGGAAAGATACATTCAATGGAAAAAAGTCTCTTCAACAAATGATGTTGGGAAAATTGGACAACCACATGCAGAAGAATGAAACTGGACTATTTTCTTATACCATACACAAAAATAAACTCAAAACAGAAGAAAGATCTAAATGTGAGACAGGAATTTATCAAAATCCTAGAGGAGTGCACAGGCAGCAACCCATCTGACTTTGGCTGTGGGAGGTTCTTGTTAGACCTGTCTCCAAAGGCAAGGGAAACAGAAGTAAAAATGAACTACTGGCAATTCATTAGAATAAAGACGTCTGCACAGCAAAGAAAATAATCAACAAAACTAAAAGGCAACCTATGGGATGTGAGAAGATATTCACAAATGATGTATCAGTAAAAGGTTAGTATCTAAAATCTATAAAGAAATTACCAAACTCAACACCCCAAAAGCAAAAATTCCAGTCAAGAAATGGGCAGCAGATATGCATAGACATGTCTCCAAAGAATATAAACAAATGGCCAACAGACAGATGAAAAGATGTTCAACATCACTTGGCATCAGGGAAATACAAATCAGAATCACAATGAGATACCACCTCACACTAGTTATAATGGCTAAAACTAACAACTGAGGAAATGAGAGATGTTGGTGACGATGTGGAAAAAGGGGAACCCTCTTACACTTCTGGTAGGAATGTCAGCTGGTACAGCCACTCTGGAAAATAGTATGGAGGTTCCTCAAAAAGTTAAAAATAGAACTACCTTGCCTCCCAGTGATTGCACTATACAGTATTTATCCAAGGATACAAAAATAGTGATTTGAAGTGGCATCACCATTGCTGCTATAATTTTTATAGCAGCAATGTCCACAATAGCCAAATTTTGGAAGGAGCTGAGATGTCCATCAGCAGAAGAAATAACAAAGAAGATGCGGTATACACAATGGACTGTTAGCCATTGAAAAGAATAAAATCTTGCCATTTGTAGTGATGTGGATGGAACCTAGAGGGTATTATGCCAAGAGAAATATGTCAGAGGAAGACAAATCCCATGTTTTCACTTACAATGCAGAGTTTAAGCAATAAAACAGTTGAACTTAGGAGAAGGGAAGGAAAAATAAGAGGGAGGTCAACCATAAGAGACTCTTAACTCTAGGAAACAAACTGAGGGTTGCTGTAGGGGAGGTGGGTGGAAGAGTGGGCATGAAGGAGGGCACTGGATGTAATGAGCACTGGGTGTTAAATGCAAATGATGAACCACTAAGTTCTACCCTTGAATCTAATAATACAGTATATGTTTACTATATTTAAATTAAAAAATTTTTAAAATCAACCATCAGAACATTAAAAAATAGAAAAAGGAGACATTACAACAGAAATACAAGAGATTATAAGAGGCTAATATGAATAATTAAACACCAAAAAACTGGAAGGCTTATAAGAAATGGTAAGATTCTAGGAAACAAAATACTTAGCAAGACTGAAGCAGGAAGAAATTTAAAATCTGAATAGAGCAATTATTCTAAGACTATTATCAGTAGTCAAAAATCTTCCAAGGAGGAAAAGCCCAGGACAAGATGGTTTCACTGGTGAATTTTACCAACCATTTAAAGAAGGATGAATACCATTCCTTTTCAGACTCTTCCAAAAAACTGAAAAGGATGGAATACTCCCAGATTCTTTTTACTAGGCCAGTATTCTCATCATATCAGAGTGGGATAAGGACACTACTAGAGAAGAAAAACTATAGGCAAATATCCTTGCTGAATATAGATGCAAAAATTCTAAAAAAAAATAAATAGTAACAAGCCAAATTCAGCTGCACATTAAAGTATCTGTCACCATGATCAGGTAAGACTTACACCTGAGATGTAAGCAATATTCAATATATGCACACCAATAAATTGATATATCACATTAACAGAATAAATAATATATAATCATCTCAATACATACAGGAAAGTCACTTGAAAAATTTAACATCCATTCATGACAAAAACATTGCACAGATTAGGAAAAGATGTATTATATCTCAATGTAATAAAGGACATATATGACAAACCCAAAGCTAACAGAATACTCAGTGGTGAAATGTTGGGAGTTTTTTCTTTAAGATCAGAAACAAGACAAAGGTACCCACTCTCACCACCTTATTCAATCTAATAATGGAAACACTAGCTAGAGCAATCAGGGAAGAAATAAAAATATAAGTCATCAGAACTGGAAAGGTAGAAGTAAAATTGTCTCTATTTCTAGACATGATTTTATTTTATATATATATATATATGTATATATATATATATGTATATATATACATATATATATGTATATATATGAAATTATAAAGACCCAACCAAAAAACAAAAAACAAAAAAACAAAAATCAGATGTTAGAAACAATCAACAGGGATGCCTGGGTGGCTCAGTTGGTTAAGCAGCTGCCTTCAGCTCAGGTCATGATCCCAGGGTCCTGGGATCGAGTCCCACATCGGGCTCCTTGCTTGGCAGGGAGCCTGCTTCTCCCTCTGCCTCTGCCTGCCACTCTGTCTGCCTGTGCTCACTCTAGCTCCTCTCTCTCTCTGACAAATAAATAAATAAAATCTTTTAAAAAAAAGAAAAAAAGAAACAACCAACAAATTCAATATAATTGCAGGATACAAAATTAACATAGAAGTATTGGTAACATTTCTATACACTCAAAGTGAAATTTATTAAAAAAATTGATCCCATTTGCAAGAGCATTAAAAACTGAGGAATAAAAAGAGCAATGAAATACTGAGGAATAAATTTAACCAAGGAGGTTAACGATCTCTATTTTGAAAACCACAAGACACGATGAAAGAAACCAAAGAAGACACAAATAAATGGAAGGGTGTTTTTTGTTTATGGATTGCAAAAATAATGTTAAAATGTCAATACTACCAAAAGCCATCTAGAGTCAATAAAATCCTTTTAAAATTCCAAAGGTATTTTTTTACACAAATAGAAACAACCCTAAATTTTGTATGCCGCTACAAAAGACACTGGGTAGCCAAAGAAATCCTGAGAAAGAATAAGAAAGCAGTAGGCATTAAGCTTCCTGGTGTTTCAAGCTATACTATAAATCTACAGTAGTGAAAAAAATCATGGTACTGACATAAAGCAAACAAACTGACCAAAGGAACAGAACTGAGAGCCCAGAAACCCAAGCATGTATAGTCAACTATATTTGACAAGGAAGCCACAAATACTCAATGGAGAAAATAAATGGTGCTGGGATAATTGGATATTTACATGTAAAAGAATGCAATTGTGGTAATGCTTTTATAGAAATCAAACAAACAATTTTCTGTATAACAAAAGAAATATTCAATAGAGTAAATAGACAACCTACACAAAGGGAAATAATATTTGCAAACCACACATCTGATAAGGGGTACATATCCAACATATATATTAATAAAAAAAATCCTCCTACAACCCAGAAATAAAAAGTAAAAAATCCAATTGGAAAATGGACAGATGATTTGAATGGACATTTTACTAAAGATGACATACAGATGGTCAACAGGTACATGAAAAGATACTCAACATCATTAGCCATCAAGGCAATGCAAATTCAAAACTACAATGAGGTATCCCCTCACAATTCTTACAATAGCAATCTTCAAAAACACAAGAGAGAAAAATGTTGGTGTGGAGAGGATGAAAGATGGCTTCCCATCCAAAAAAGGCAATGTAGGAAGACCCTGAATTCACTTCCATGGACACCAACACTCTCCTTGTGTATAGAGCAGTTCCTCCTGAAGAACAGAGGGCTGAACCAAAGGCACAACAAAAAACCCAATAGAGAATGGTAAGGGAGATTGAGAGATGATAATGAAGGGAACACTTACACCTGATGCTGCAAAGTATGGTGGAGAGGGATAGTGCTGAGGGACTGTAAGCAGATTTGCCTGCCCTTGGGCACAGAAAAATCAGAGACATGATTTAAAAGACCAGTAATATATAAAAGATCTAGCCTTAGACATTCACAAAACAGCAGGGTGTGCTACTGGAACTCACTCTAGATAGTGAGAAAAGGTAATTAAAAAGGTATGGATCAACACTTCCAAGTATGAAGGAAAAAGTATGTAAAATTAATTCATTAAAACTACAATAATTAGGGTCCTTGAGGAGCTAAGATGGTGGCACAGTAGGAATACCCTAGCCCCAAGGACTGACAGAACAAACTGCACAACTAGAGGGGAAGAAGGGACCACTTCGAGGAAGGTCAGAAGTGTGGAGATGTGGTTTGGGGGAGAAACAGATCGTGGGTGCTGTGGCGTAGGGGAAAGCCCTGGTCTAAGAGAGAGAGAGAGAGAAGCATATGAAGCATACAGGGGAGCACACAACGAGAACAGTTCCCCAAAGCCACTGCCTGCGAAAAGGAGAGGGGCTGAATTTTATGAGTTTTTGTAACCAGTAGGGCTCAAAGACTAGAGTTTCAAAAACAGCAGAATAGACATTCCATAAGTGCACATGAACATTCCCCAGGATATAACACGTTAGATCACATACCAAGTCTCAATTTAAGAAGAATGAAATCATATCAAGCATATTATCTGATCACAATGGTATGAAACTAGAAATCAGTTAGAGGAGAACTGAAATAAAATATATGGAAAGTAAACAACATGCTACTAAACAACCAGTGGGTCAATGAAAAAGTCAGAGGAAATCAAAAAATACCTTGAGACAAATGGAAATATAACCTTCCCAAATCTTTGGAATTCAGCAAAAACAATTCTAAGAGAGAAGTTCATAATGACACAGATCTGTCTCCAGAAACAAGAAAAATTTCAAACAGTCTAACTTTACATTTAAAAGAAGTAGAAAAGGAAGAACAAAGCCCAGCATTAGTTGAAGGAGGGAAATAATCAAGATCAGAGTGGACATAAATCAAATACAGACTAAAAAACAATAAACAAGACCAATTAAATGAAGACATGGTTCTTTGAAAAGATAAATAAAATAGAACTGTAGCCAGACATCAAGAAAAAAAGATGGAGAGCCCAAACGAAATCAGAAATCAAAGAGAAAATGAAAAATCAAAGAGAAAAATGATAACTTATACCACAGAAATATAAAAAAAATCCTAAGCAAATACTGTAATTATATGCCAACCAATTAGATAATCGAGAATAAATTCCTAGGAATATACAGTCGTCCAAGATTGAATCAGGGAGAAATGGAAAATCTGAATAGAGTGGGCACAAAAATTAGACAAAAAAAGAAATAAAAGGCATCCAAATTAGAAAGGAGGAAGTAAAATTGTCATTATTGGCAGAGGATCTGATAATATATATGGGAAACCATGAAGACTCTACCAAAAATCTATTAAAACTAAAAAAAAAAAATTAATTCAGTAAAGTTGCAGAATATGAAATTAATATAAGCCAATCTGTTGTATTTCTGTCCACTAATAACAAAGTAGCAGAATGAGAAATTAAGAAAACAATGTGATTTACAATTACATCAAAAAGAATAAAATACCTAGGGACAAATTTCAAAAAGGGGTGAAAGACTTATACTGTGGTAACAATAAAGAACTGATGTAAGAAAGAATGAAAACAACACAGAAATAAAAAGATACACTGTGCTCATGACATGGAAGAATTAATATTAAAATGTCCATACTACCCAAAGCAAACTATAGATACACTGCAAGCCCTATCAAAATACCAATGACGTTTTTTCACAGAACTAGAATAAATTATCCTAAAATTTGTATGGAACCAGAAAAGACCCTAAATAGCTAAAGGAATTTTGAGAAAGAAAGCTGGAGGTATCACAATCCCAGACTCAAGATACATTACAAAGCTATAGCAATCAAAACAGTATGGTACTGTCACAACAAGACACACAGATTAACAGAACAGACTAGAGAGTCCAGAAATAAAATCATGATTATAATGACCAATTAATACATGACAAAGGAGGCAATAACATAAAATAGGAAAAGTCTTTTCAATAAGTGGTGCTAGAAAAAGGGACCACTTTCTTACACCATATACAAAAATAAAAATAAATATAAGATCTGAAACCAAAAAAACTCCTATAAGAAAACATAGGCAGGAAGCTGTTTGACATCAGTCTTAGCAATAAATTTTTGGATTTGTCTCATCAGGGAAAGGCAGAAAAGCAGAAATAAACAGGGGCACTGGGTAGCTCAGTTGGTTAATCATCAACTCTTGATTGTGGCTCTGGTCATGATCTCGGGGTAGTGGGATCAAGCCCTGTGTCTGGCTCTGCACTCAGCAAGGAGTCTGTTTGTCCCTCTCCCTCTGCTCTCTCTCAAATAAATAGAATCTTTTTTTAAAAAAGCAGAATTAAACAAATCGGACTACTTCAAACTAAAAAGCTTTTGCATAGCCAAGGAAACCATCAACAAAGCAAAAGGTAACCTACTGAACAGTGTGAAGACACTTGCAAATGAGACATGCAATAAGGGACTGATATCCAAAATGTATGAGGAAGCCATACAACCCAATAACAAAACAATCCAATTAAAAACTGGGTAGAGGAACAGACACATCAAAAGAAGCTCAATATCAGGTCTATAAGGAATAATATTATTAGGGAGTCACCAATTTGCAAGATCTAGCATAATAATTGTAAGAACTGACTGATGCAAGAACCACTGGAGTAATTTAATACTCATATGCCACTCCACAGATTACTTACTAAATGGAAGGGAAGAATTCTGTCTTTACAATGGCGTCATCTAGTCAACACTGTGTTAACTAGGTAATTAAATTCAGTATCACCAACAGTGGGAGAAACAGACATAATGAGGCTTCTGATGTGACACAGTAAGGAGGCAGTAACATTCCCTATAAAGAATTTATACAAAAATGTTTGAACTAATTCTAATCATGAGGAAACAATTACTAAAATTCTAAATGGAGGATTTTATAGAAGATAACAGACTGGATTCTTCAAAAATTTAATGCCATGAGAAACAAACAAATATAAAAAAATAAGCAATGAAAAAAGCAGAAAGGCAGATCTGTTTGAGATGAAAAAAATGACAAAAATGAAGAAATTTGTAAACTTTGGATATTCGAGAGCTCTAGAAAACAATCTGTGGACAACCAGAGATATCAGAATATTGCCACTATATTATGTGATATTGTAGAATTTTTTTTTTATTATTTTAAAAGCAGTAATTACACTCTGGTCCATGTCTTAAGAGATGAAGTATCATGATGTCAGCCACTTCTCAAGTGGTTTTGAAAAATAATATGTACAGAAACCTGTATGTTCACATGGCTTGTGTGGAAAATATTAACTTCTAATAAATCTAGGATGAACATGAGTGAGTAGCTGATACCCATAATACTATTCTTTTAACTTTTTTGTAGTTTTGAAAATTACCATCAAGAGATAACTTAAAGAAAGTGAAAAGTCAAGTTACAAACTGGGAGTATATGTGTTATTATGCAAATGACAGTAAATATGAGGAATATGCAAAAATCTACAAATCACTAAGGAAATCAGAAACAACCCAAAAGAAAAACGAAGGGAAATAAAGGACATGCGTTTGACACACAATAAAATTTTTGTGCTAATGAATTTGAAAACACACATTCTGATAAATGAAATGCAGATCAAGATCAAATGATATATATATATTTTTTCTATCTGTATTGGTGGAAATTCAAATAAAAATATCTAACACCACATGTTGGAGAGAATATAGACCCACACCATTACTAAAAGATTTCAGGTGACAGTTTAAAATTGGTGCAGCTACTTTGGAAAACATTTGGCATTATCTCATAAAATTCAATTCATTATTCATAAAATTCAATATTGAATTTTCAATCCTAAGAGGAACTCATATATTTACAGAAACACATGTGAGAAAATCCAAAATAACACTGTTCATGAGAGCAAAAACCTGGAAACAACCCGTTATCTATCCAGAGAGGAATGGATGAATGAAATGTCTGCGCTTAGACAAAGGAATATTGTACAGAAGTTAAAATGAATAAACTATAGCAAGATATGATATGTGAAACCCAGAATTTTTATGTTAAAAAATCCTAAAAGATAAAATAAAGCCTGTACATCTGTTAATCTATCTAGAGCTATACCTGTATGTTTTTGCATCTGCTTTTAAGTAATATAGATATTTTAAAACTGGATGCCATTTAACTTCAGGAAATGAACACACAATTTAGATGGCAAATCCATTAGGTGAGGAGTAGGCAGGACAATGGTTTGTATAGGATCACATGTTAATATATTATCAAGGTTCTATGTTTCATGTTGAGTGGTGATTTCTCAGGTTCTTATAATGTTAACATAGAGAAATAAATACAAACACATGCATATCTAAGTAGGTGAATAATAAGAGGGGCATGCCTGGACCAACAACGAATGTGTGTTATGTACCAAAGATGAAGATTAATCCCCATTCTTACAACCCTGCAATCAGATGGTATGATAATCATTTGCTGAGTGAATTCAGCCCATATGAATAACTATTGACAATGGGCAGAAGGAATACAAAGTCTGATGGCAAATTTTAAAGAACACCAGGAGTGAATTAAGTAGTTATGTGTCTTTACTGTGAACCTCCTTAAATTCTTTATTGATACTTTGTTCCTTATTAATTCTCTAAGGTCCTCTGAATATCACTTTGACTAGAATTTTTACAAAAACTACTGGCTATATGGGTGGATCTATTCCTGAGAGTATCAACACTCTAATAAACCTGGATGTTTTGTGCTATTTGTAAGAGCAATTGGGCATAGTTTGAAAACCCTGGAGGAGGAAAGAGCAAATTAAGCTTAGAAAGTATTATTACCTTTTTTCTCCAAGTACAACTCCTAGACTAAGAGTCAGATACTTCATCTTCTTGTCCATTTTCCTAGATGATGAGGCAAATTTAAAGTGTCTCAGAATAAGACTTTGTTTTTTAAAAAGATTTAGGTAGTTCTCTGGCGGACAACATACAAAGGTGAATGTATTTCTAGAGAATGAATATTCAGCAGCTAAAATACTCCTAATTAAAACTACTTGTGAAATAAGCATCAGTATAGGTAGAAGATAGGTAGATACTGGAAACTTTTCATATTTTAAAACCCAGAGAGATGAATAAAACAATAGATATATGCTTTTATTTATTCTTCCATTTTTTTTATTAGATTATTCATCTGTTTGAATGTATTGGTCACATGTACAGGGTCAGTAGGGAGCTGGCTAGATGGCTCTGTTGAACTTGGCTATACTTACATGTCTGGAGTCAATTGATATTATTTATGGAGGCAACTCCTCTCATCCACGTCTCACCCTCCAACAAGCTAACCAAGGCATATTGGCCAACATGATGACAAAGGCCTAGCGGCAAGTAGAAATATGGAAGACTCAGAGCAAGCACACTAACAGAGCTGGTCAAATGCAGCATTAAAGGAGAGCAGCATTACAATGTGCATTGTAATGTGCAGCATTACAAGATATAGGAAGAGAAAATAATTGGGGCTAATTCTGCAATCTACCACTGGCATTTATGTTTATAATTGTTCCATCATCACTGGTCTTTGAATGATAAAGCCAATTTTTGTCAACCCTTCCCACTCCACCTATTCTTAGTTTAGATTGAGGCATCTCTCACCCCATTCCTTTTGAGGGTTGCTTCACCCCTAAGGCCTGAGGGAAAAAATTTCAAGTTTGTTAGCAAGCTGGGTTGGTAATTAGTAGTTTCTATTTCTACTTTAAAAAGCATCACTTTATTTTTGTATTATGGGTCATTATTTCAGATAAATATGCCTTCCTCACAGTATTTCAGATAAATGTCTTGAGGTTAGTAATGTTTTAAGCATCTAATTTTTCCTCATAGCATCTGCCTATTCACATAATAGATGCTCAATAAATAATAAGCAATTATTTAATGTATATGTCACTTCCGAGGCTAAGAAAAAGTCTTTTATATCAAGGAAAAAGAACAGTCCGGGCTAAAAGAAACACTATTCAAATATGAATTTTCTAGAGGCAGTACAGAAATGTGCTGGACTTAAAAAAAAGACTACTAAAAAGTTTTTTCTTAGTGGAATATTGTTTTAATTGACTTAGAAGTTTATTATAAAGCATAGAAAAGTTTAAGCAACCACTGCTATTATAAACCAGTGGTTTTCTAGCCTAGCTTCAAACTGGAATCACCTGGGAGGCTTTTTAAAATATACCACTGATGGGGTTCACCTCAGATCAATTAAATAAGTATATTTAAATTCTCCTTAGATGATTCTCATGTGTAGCCAAGTTTGAGCACAAATGCTTTAAACTCTTTCAAAAATAATAACTAAGTTTGGAAATTAAGCAATACACCTGGAAGCAACACATGGCTGTTAACTTGGATATTGCTAAACAATCCTGACAGATGAAACAGTATCCTAATTAATTGGTCTTCCAAAGTCCATTATGGGCTTTCACCTGGCAGCATTTTCAAAACACAGGTTTTGGAAATGCTGAATTTCAGTTATTATAACATAGTTCAGAGATGCTGGCCAAGCAAACTTACAATTTGACTTACATTGTGATATAAAATCGATTTGATATCACTGGGATGCAGATCTCCTGATGAGAGCTGACAAAGACCAGCTGAGGCTTTAGCAAAATGATGTGTGAGTGCACTGAGGAGCAGACAATTGGAAACTAATGAGATGATAAAGGCTTTCAGGTATGTGAGTTGATCAGCTCCCTGCTGAGAGCCTCTCACAGTAGAAGAGAACTCCCTGGCTCAAGGCCCTCTTTTCCATCTTAGGTGTAATCAAGGTTAGTCCAGGCTGTATGTGATATTCTGTTAAAAATTTTCTCTACTCATTTTGGAGGCGAAGTTATAGAGGAGTGAGAGTCAGTGTGTATGGCTTCCATCCCACATTTATATACACTACGTTCTAAGGAGCATTCTTATTAGCACTTGCATATAGCGGCACAGGAATGACTGGTGACAGCGATTGTGAAGGGAGTTCGAGCAGCAGAACAAAAGCCTCTGGCCACTTAAGTTTGTGCTTCCTGTCCCATAAACTGCGAACTTTGTGTGAAACACCTCACCCTTATCCCTGACCAAACACTGTCACTTTCTACCTCTCACCCAGAGCAGAATGGCCATGGTAGGAAAAAAGGAGGTATAAGACTACAAAGTCAGGGTAAAACCAGTTTTTGGATTCTAAGAAATTTGGCCATTCAATTTCAAAGAATTCTAAGAAATTTGGCCATTCAATTTCAAAGAATCTTAAATATTTCATGATAAGATGATGAAGGATTTAAATAGAAAATACTGGCAAAATATAAAGAAAATACGTAAATAAACTAGAAGGATTACAAAGTTTTGAAGAGTGTGAACAAAATAAAAATACTGTTACGACTGGACTAAAGAAAGGATTCTCCAAACTAGCCTTAAGAAGTTGTCCCCAGGACAGGTATTCCATTGTCATGTATGTGTGGGAAATGCTGCAACCACATCCTCAGAATGTTACTGTATAGATTATCAGAGTAAATAACACAGTCAAGAATGTTTGAGCTTGCTTAGTCCAGAATTTCAGCTTAGAATCAGAGCACTTTGTGTTATACACTGCATATTACATCTGGGGGAACACTGAACTGGTACTGGTACTGTTCACACAATTAATTACAGAGGGGTTGATCAATTAAATGAAATATAAAGCCAAAGATTATGAGTCAAATTGGATTACTTATCCTCCCTTGAAATTCACCAACAGTTTTCAGGTATGAAGCTTATATTCTTTTAGCTTTTACCATTGATAGGAGTAAGACTGCTGAACTACACTGCTAGGTTAAATCTATGTAGAGTCCTATGGCAGTCAAGGGTAGAACTTCAAGAGTATGACATCAAGATCACTCACTTCTGAATGTATTCCAGGTTTTCAATTTCTCTTGGCAAATAGGACACTTAGAATTTGCCATATTCTTTATGCAGTCAAGCCAGAACATATTGTAATGTAACTATCTCTTTCTGTAAAATAGATATTTTTCTTCCTCTCTTTTCCTTTGGTTTTCCTTTCTTTAGTCTTCCATTATTTTATGTTTTCTTTAAAAAGTTTTTTTTTAACTTTTTTAAAAGATTTTATTTATTTATTTGACAGAGAGGGATCACAAGTAGGCAGAGAGGCAGGCAGAGGGAGAGAGAGGTGGGAAAGCAGGCTCTCCGCTGTGCAGAGAGCCTGATGCGGGGCTCAATCCCAGAACCCTGAGATCATGACCTGAGTCGAAGGCAGAGGCTCAACCCACTGAGCCACCCAGGTGCCCCTAAAAAGTTTTTTAAAACATCTAAATTCAAAGCCTTTAGAAATAGATTTGTTTAGATTCTCATTTACTTAATCCATTATTTACTTACTTAACCCATTATTTTAAAATATAACTGCTGATACTACATTGTTTATAGCATTTCTTACACTTAACTTACTACTAAGTGTTACTAATAGGTAGAATTATTTAATATTGATGTGTTTTAATAGCATTTGAATATGAATATGTAGTAAGTTCTTTTATATTGTAGATAAAGAACGAAAAATGACTGTACACTAGAATATCTACATACCACCTCGGCAGGCAGTTTTGATAATCAGCCACTATTTGGGTGTTATTTAGGGGAGGGAGTATTACAAAAGGTCATAGAATGACTTAGTGAGATCAGATAGAGAGGCATAGTAAATAGGTAGATCCAGAAGTAAGTCTTTGCAAATGAATGAGGGTTAAACAAAAGTAAAAATATGATACATGTATATAAACTAAGAGTAGGGTATGTATATGTATACATATATACACATATATATCATTGATAAAAATTACTTCTGAATATATTTTTATAAACAGTATTCATTTGGTGAAAAGTATGTAACATTGAGAACACCCTGTATAGAATACAAACCTGACACCATTTCAGAAGCTTTATATGTATTAATTTAATGTTAACAATGCTTTAATGAGGTACATGTTAAAAATATCCCCATTTTTACAGAAAAGAAAGCTGAGTTTCAGTCATCTGGCATCATAGCACCAGTCTACACCATTAGTGGTAGCATACACTAGTGGCGTAACCCCCAAATGGGACCTGAATGCACACCTTATGAATCTACAGACAATATACTCATTTAGTACATGATTCTAGCATTTGCTTTGAAAGTCTCATATGAAGAATACAGAGGTATATATTCTTGATGATATGAGCATCAAAAATATCATAAATACAGTGGCACTGGTACTTGTCAGATCACATCTTAAATTCTGTTTGCAAAATATGACAAGGTGTCAAGAGATGCTGCTTTTACTGAAATCTATATTTACATTGCTGCTTAGTCATGGTGGCACTGCAAGCAAAAATTTTATATGGATACATAACACAAATACATTTTGGCTGAAATTTCAAAAAAGGGGACTTATGTTACTTGAATGGAAGGTATTATGTTACATTTTATGGCCAAAACCAGAAATTTTATATCAAGAAATTAAATTTGTTTTTAGGAAAAGAGAATATTTGACTTATACAAACATTTAGAAACTGAGAAAACTAGGGGCGCCTGGGTGGCTCAGTGGGTTAAGCCGCTGCCTTCGGCTCAGGTCATGATCTCAGGGTCCTGGGATCGAGTCCCGCATCAGGCTCTCTGCTCTGCAGGGACCCTGCTTCCTCCTCTCTCTCTCTGCCTGCCTCTCTGCCTACTTGTGATCTCTCTGTCAAATAAATAATTAAAATCTTAAAAAAAAAAAAAAAGAAACTGAGAAAACTCTTGATTTGTAAAATTGCTATTTTGTCAAACAAATGTGATATAATTCAGAAAGACAAAGCAATGGGAGAAAATTCATTTTAATTGCTTGTATTTGTAGTTGTGGTAATAAGCAGAGAAATTTTGGCATCAGTGATCAAATCCCTTAGTGACAAGATTTTTAAGTCACTGGTATTTGAAATAATGAAAGTGTTCTTGGGAAAAAAGATTCTCCTTGGACCTTAAGGCTCTTTATTAGAAGGTAGATATTTACAATTACTAACAAAAATTTGGTATGAATCAAGTAATTTGGTATCTGAATCAAAATTTTAAAAGTTGAATAATGTATATATTAAAGAGAATGTTGCTTGTGCTTTTTTATTTATGATTCTAGGAATGGGAATAATTTAAGAATCTGTATGGTAATAAACTTTCTGAAAATCCAAAATATGCTTTTCTACTGATAACAAGAGTCATATTAAGGTGGATTTTCATGGAAAGAAATTTATTCTAGCATAATATGAAGATTAGAACCATTAATGCATAAATTATTTATAAACAAATGCCTGTAGATTTCAAAAATCATTTCTGATTATAACGATTCTTTATTCTGCAATGATTTAATGAAATTCAGGATTACATTACTGAAAAAAAGTGATTTGGAGAAGCAAAGTTTTTTTTGTCTCATATTTCCTTATCTGTTCCAATTTCCAAATTCCCTACAAATTTCGTTCTGAAACACCTTCCTCTCAACCACACCATCTTAATTTCAGAGAAGGTGCTTTTGCTTATATCCAAAAACAACAGTTCCAAAGTTTCCTGAATAGTATCTTTTTAAGAAATTACAGAAATGGGATGCCTAGGTGGCTCAGTCAGTTAAGCGCCTGCCTTCAGCTCAGGTCATAATCCCAGTGCCCTGGGATGGAGTCCCACATTGGGCTCCTTGCTCAGCAGGGAGTCTGCTTCTCCCTCTGCCTGCCACTTCCCCTACTTGTGTTCTCTCTTTCTCTCTCTGTCAAATAAATAAATAAAATCTTTTAAAAATTTATAAAAATTATAATTTATAAAAAATTATAAAATGATAAAGAAATTCGAATCATTTACCACAGGCAAGTGGGATTTATTCCAGGGAGGCAAGCAAGAGTGGCTCAGTATTTGCAAATAAGTCAATGTTATACATCACATTAACAAGAAAAAAGGGTAGAAACCATATGATTATTTCAAAAAGGGGTAGAAAAGGCAACTGACAAAATGTAATAATTGGTCATGTTAAAAACTCTCCGCAAGGTGTGTTTAGAGGGAATACATCTCTATTGTATTCCCTAACCTGACAAAGGCCATGTATGACAAACCTTAACATCATATACAGTGTGGAAAACTGAAGGCTAATCTTATCCTCTAAGATAAGGAACAAGACAAGGATGTCCACTCTCACCACTTTTATTCAACATAGTGTAAGAGAAGTTCTAGTTGTAGCCATGAGACAAGAAAAAGCACCTGCATCCAAACTGGAAAAGAAGAAGTAAAACTGTCACTATTTGCAGATGACAGGATACTATAGAGGGAGAATCCTTTCAAGAATCTATCAAAGAAAACTATTAGAACTTATAATATGTAGAACTCTGTGGCATTTCTATACACTAAAAACAAAGTAACAGAAAGCAAAATTAAGATAATCATCCTTGGGGCGCCTGGGTGGCTCAGTGGTTTGGGCTGCTGCCTTCGGCTCGGGTCATGATCTCAGGGTCCTGGGATCGAGCGCCGCATCGGGCTCTCTGCTCCGCAGGAAGCCTGCTTCTCTCTCTCTCTCTGCCTGCCTCTCTGCCTACTTGTGATCTCTGTCTGTCAAATAAATAAATAAAATCATTAAAAAAAAAGATAATCATCCTATTTACAATTGCACCAAAAGAATAATACAACACAGAATAATCTACAGAATCAATGCGAACTCTATCAAAATATCAATAACATTTTTAAGAGAACTAGTACAAATAATCCTGACATTTGTATGGAACCACAAAAGATCTCCAATAGCCACAGCAAAATTGAGAGAGAACAACAAAGCTGGAGGTATCACAATCCTAGATTTCAAGATACACTACAAAGCTATAGTAATCAAAAGAGTATGGTTCTGGCACAAAAGGAGATGCATAAATCAATGGACAGGATATAAAGACCGGAAATAAACCCACAGTTATATAGGGTCAATTTATGACAAAAAAAAGCAATAATATATAATAGGGAAAAGACAGTCTTTTCAATAAATGGTGTTGGAAAAATTGGATAGCTACACACAAAAGAATGAAACTGGACCACTTTATTATACCATACGCAGAAAAAGTAAATAAATAAATAAATAAACAAACAAACAAACTCAAAATGGATTAAAGACCTAACTGTGAGAACATGGTACCATAAAAATCCAAAAAGAAAACATAAGCAGTAATCTCTTGGACATAAGTCATAGCAACATATTTATGGATGTGTTTCTTCAAGTAAGGGAAACAAAAGCAAAAATAAACTATTAGGACTTTTCCAAAATAAAATGTTTGTACAGAAAAACAAATCCCCCAAAACAAAAATCAAAACCAAAAAATCAAACTCAAAAGAATAAAAAGGCAACTTAATGAATGGGAGAAGATATCTGCAAATGATATAACCAATAAAGGGTCATTATCCAAAATATACAAAGAACTTAATGGGTACAAAATTCTTAAATGACTTAAGTTCATAGGCAAAAACCCAGAATAGTTAACAAACCATATTCTCTGTCATTTCTCTCACAGCCAGAGAATAGATTTCTCTGTAATTCATCTGCAAGATATCACCAAATGGTCAGACTATAAGACCAAATTTTTAATCACTGCTGCCACTAATGGAAAATAACCTATCAGCTGAGCAAAAAGGAACTAAATACAAAACACAAAATCATTACAGTGTGGGGGAAAGCAACTTAGAGAAACAATGTTAGTAAACTGAAAGTTTAGAATTCACTCCAGGAGCCAGGAGAAGACTGGCCTGGACTTAACCAACCCAGAAGATTTAGTTTATTTGCCTCCATCAGATGAGACCATGGGGGAACCTCAGTGAAACCTCCAAAATGGTTCAAGTACAGTTTTCAAAAAGATAAAATCATGAATCCAAGGAAAATAAAAAATGTTACAGATTTTTAAAATTCATCAATTAGAAAACAAGTTGGATGGTTAAAAAAAAAAAAAAGCCCAGAGAACATCTGAAAAGTTAGGTATATAGAAATTTAACAAGGACATATATCTTATAATTTCACTCATATGTGGAATTTAAGAAAAAGAACAATCATGGGAGAAAAAAGAAATGAAAATCATAAAGACAACTCTTAACAACAGAGAACTGATGGCTATAATAAAGGAGGTGGGCGAAGGTTTGGGCGAAATAGGTGTTGGGGATTAAGGAGGGCACTTGTAATGAGCACCAGGTGATGTGTGGAAGTGCTGAACCAATATTTTGTACATCTGAAACTAATATAACACTATATGTTAACTACATGGGAATTAAATTTTAAAAAAATGGTAAGATTTTGGTGTTAGATATAAAACTGCTAATGTCTGACAGAGCCACAAACCTTTAGGGGTTATCTGTTTCAATAAAGAGAAAGGAGTTTCATTTTTTATCAGATAAAAAAATCTACAAATTTAACTTCTGCCTTACAAAACTGTAAAATAGCTCAAACAAAAGAAGGTCAAGCATAGTAATATATTTTTTCTCATAAAACCAAACTTCAGAGAACTTTCCCAACAGATACCACCTATGTTTACCTCCACTGGATGAGAAGAGTTGATATAACTTTAGGAGAGAAGATGATGAAGTATGGGGTATGAGAATTTGGGGTAACTGTCTCCATCTAAGGCAAATTCCCTAAGCCTCCACATAGATTTGAAGGAAGAATTTAAACCATGTGAGGAATTTCCCCACACAACAGTTAGAGCTACCAATCTGCTTAGCTAATTAAAGATTAAATCATTTTATAAATCAATCAGTTAAAGTTAAAAAAAGTCTATGAAAGTTTCAGAGTATCAAGTCTACTTTCCTTGCATCTAGTAAAATTAACAAAAATAATAGACCCCATAATGACTTTTCAGAAATTTTATGCATTGAAATAGTAACTTCCCCACACCCCATTAACACTACTTGCTAAAGGCATCTAAAAGATAGCACACACCCTCAAGACCTATACCAACTCCTGCAAGTTTCTGTCCCTCTTTTTCTGGCCACCACCAATTCTGAAAAATAACTGGACTACAAAACAAAAATGTGAATACGACACTTACTATTCAATTCTCATGTAGAAACTCTTGAGACAAATTGGGCCTCAGATATATTGGGAAAGAATCAAGGAAATGCACATTAACTAGCATAAATATTTCCTGTTCATGGAGCTTCCCCCTCTATTTATGAATATGATGAAAATAAATGTCATAAAAAACATGCAAAAAGTACCAAAAAAATAGAGAAATACAGGAACATAATTTGAAAAAGAGGGTAAAAAATAGGGACAGAAAATATGACAGAAAGAATCAAAAAGCAAATGAAAATACAATAAATTATTGGCACTATAGAAGAATTTTTCCAGTTGTTGAGGCATAATTAATAAATAAAATTCTTTGGGGGTGCCTAGGTGGCACAACTGGTTAAGTGTCAGACTCTTGGTTTGGGCTCAGGCTCTGGATCATGGGATTAAGCCCTGCATTGGGATCCACACTCAGCACAGGGTCTGCTTAAGATTCTCTCTCCCCTTTCCCTCTACCCTGTCCCCCACCATGCTTGCTCTCTCTTTAAAGGTATAAAATTTTATTTAAATATTTATTTAAAAGTATACAATGTGGTGATTTGCTTTATGTATACATTATGAAATATTTACCAATATCAAATAAACTAACATATCCATTACCTCACATAACTACCTTATTTGTTGTGGTTAGAATGCTTTAGATCTATTCTCTTAGCACATTTCAAGTACATAATACAACATTACTAGCTAGTCAACATGCTGTCCATTAGATCCTCAAAATTTATTCATCTTTTAGTTGTAATTTATATCCTTTGATCAGCCATCTTCCCATTTTACTCCCCACTTGTGAACTACCATTTTATTTTCTGTTTCTAGGAGTTGCATTTTTTTTGAATCCACAAATATCAGACACTGCTTGGCTTTCTCTGACTTATTTCACTTGGCATAATTCCCTCCAGGTGCATTCGTATCTGTTGCAAATGGTAGGATTTCCTTCTTTTTTGTGGCTGAATAATACTCCATTGTGTACGTGCATGCATGTGTGTGTGTGTGTGTGTGTGTGTACACACACACCCATATTCTTGATCAATTTATTGTTAACATACACTTAGGTTGTTTCCATATCTTGGAAGAGATATCTGTACTCCAATTTTCATTGCATTATTCACAACAACCAAGATATAGAAGAGTTTAAATGAATATACTCAGTGAAAAGAAGACATTAAAACCAGGATGATGAAATGATGGACTTCTATTGATAGGGATAATACAGCAATTCAAACCAGCATTCTGACAGGACTAATAAGTGAATGATAAGCAGCACATGAAAGACTCAATATAGCAAATGTTAATAACAAATTAGAAAATCTTAACATAATCAAAAATAGCAAAATTGAAAAGATAAAAAGTTCTTATGCAGAAATCAAATCTGGACTTGCAGTCCTGAAAGGATGGAATAGACATATTTGTCCTTAGTCTTCCTACTAGATATAGCTAAAAATCTGGGACATTTTATATATATGCATATATACATATTCATATACATATACATATATTTATATTTATATTTACATACATAAAATGAATCTGAATGGTGGAGAGAAGTAAACCAGCTATAGCCCTCAGGACTCAAGGAATGACACACTAATGAGTACACTTATTTTTTGGTTGTTTTTTTTTCAGTCTCAGATATCCCAGACTGAGTAATAAAGCAGCAATTTAGAAATGCCAATGGGCCGTAAGAGGCTCAATCTCAGGACACAAACTGAGGGCTGCTGGGGGTGGGGAAGAAGGCATAGGGTGGCTGGGTTATGGACATTGGGGAGGGTATGTGCTATGAGTGCTGTGAATTGTGTAAGACTGAGGATTCACAGACCTGTACCCCTGAAGCAAATAATACATTATATGTTAATTAAAAAAAAAAAAGAAAAAAAGAAATGCCTATGGGATCAGATTTAAAACAAAACAAAACAAAACAAAACAAAACAAAACAAAACAAAACACAAGAACAAAAAAACCACACAAGGAAAGCCACCTGTTTTTAGCCAAAACCATGAAAGGGTCGATCTTGCAAGACAAAACTTTTAGACAAAAATCATTCTATCCTAGCTAAACATCACAGAAAAAAACTGTGGCCCCACTCAAAATTATAATTCTACCCTTGCCAGGATGTGATGAAGCATCTGTTACCCTCCTCCTAAACACTACCATAATGGAGTCAGAAAAGGCTGAGTGAAGAGTCAGGATATTAATTCCCACATAGTAATAAAAAAGTACACTTCTCCCTCTGAACTAATGTTGTGTTTGAGCAGGCCTAACAGAGAGTCAGGATTATCAATACCACTCAATGATAAGGATGCCATCCTCCCTCTTCAGTATAAGTGGAGGAAGCAGTAAAGAAGCACACTGTTCCTCTGAGCTAGATTATCAACAGAGGCCTAATGGAGAGTCTCAGCCCCCAAACCTGCCTAGCAGTAGGTGCCCCTTTCTCCTCAGGTGTTGGCAAAAGTTAAGTCGTGAGCCTGGATTCCCCCCTCCCACCCCATCACTACCATCAATGTGAGAGTTAGGAGAGATGGTGCCTCACTCTGCTGGAGGAAGCTTGTTGAAACAGATTTAAATAAGATCCAGAGTCTCATAAACAACCCCCCCAAATTCCACATTTCAATTAAAAATCACTTTTCATACCAATAACCAATATCTCAAATCAGTAATCTAACATTCCCATCACAAGAAAATAAGGAGTAAATTAAGCCCAAAGCAAGCAGGAATAAGGAAAAAAGTAGAAGTCAGACATCAGTGAAATTAAAAACCGGGAACTATAGAATGTCAATGAAACAAAAACCTTTGTTCTTTGAAAACAGTAAAATTGAAAAACCTCTAGAAGTTCTGACAAAACTAAAAAGGAGACATAGTATATCATTACAGATGTGTGGTCATTCACAAAAGATAATAAAGAAATACTACAAGCAACTTAATATGTTCATACACTTAACTTGAAAAATAAATTCCTCAAAAAACAAATTACCAAAATTCTGCCATGGTGAAACAGGCAATATGAATAGTACTATAACCATCAAAGATATTTAATTTGTAATTTAAAAGCTCTCCAAAAAAAGGTCTGCAATTGCAGATGATTTTGCAGGAGAATTTTAAGATTTAAAGAAATATTAACACCTATTTTACACAGTCTTCCAGAAAACAGGAGAGGACACTTCTCCAACTCATTTTATGAGGTAAATATTATCTTAATACCAGTCAAAAACAGCACAAAAATACTAGAGATCAGGATCTTTCATGAACTTAAATACAAAAATCCCCAGCAATATATTAACAAATAGAATCCAGCAATGTGAAAAAGATTTGTGTATCAGATGTTAGTACAAGGCTACTTCCTTCCATGCTCCAGAATTAATCAATGTAATCTGTCCTATCAACACACTAACAAACAAACAAAAATCATGATTCTATCAACTGATGCAAAGAAAGCATTTCACAAGGTCCAACCACCCTTCAGGATAAAGCTTTCAGCAAACCAAGAATAGAAGCAAACTTCCTCACCTTGTTAAAGACTATCAACGAGAAACTCAGGTAACATAGTTAATTATGAAAGACTGAATGCTTTCCCCCTAAGAAAGGGACTGAGGCAAGAATGTCGACTGTCACCCCTGCTTTTCAACATAGTGCTACAAGTCTTTAACCAGTGCAATAAGCAAAGAATAGGAAATAAAAAGTATACAAATGGAAAATGAAGAAATAAAACTGTCCCTATTTGAAGGTGATCTGATGGTTTACATACAAATTCCAAAGGATCTACAAAATCCAAAACACAAAATAAAACAAAAACACAGATAAAAATTTTCAAAAACAACAAAAAAGGTACAAAAGCAATTCAGTGGAGCACAGATATACTTTTTGTCAAATGGTGTTGGAGCAGTTATATATACAAAGGCAAAAAAAAAAAAAGGTGCCTCAATATAAGTCTCAAACCATATACAAAATTTAATTAAAAACTAATAAAAAACTGAGTGCAAAATGTGAAACTATAAGAAAACTACAAGACTTTTAGAAAATAATATTGATAAATATCTTCAGGACTTAACACCAAAAGCATGATTATAAAATAATCATTAAATCTGATTTTATTTTTATTCCCCTATAGGGAGAGGAATGTTAAGCTGAGGGGAATATTAAGGCCAAGGTCATTTTGGTCAAAGCCTGAAGTACTTGCTATTTCTGTCATGGGAAGATTTTTGCTACTTGTGATATGGGTACTCTTTTGTTTGTAGATGTAGGAATATTTAGAGAAAACTTTCTTTCAATATACATTCCATGTGAGAAGACAATAAGCTAAAAAATAAAATTAAAAAGAACAAAATTCCAGGAAATATATTACAAGTTAAATGAAGATCCCATCATTCACCAAGATCAAGTGAGATTTATCCCTGGGATACAAGGATGGTTCAACATGTCCAAATCAATCCACATGATATATCATATTGATAGAATGAAAGAAAAGAATAATACAGTCATCTCAACAGATAACAGAAAAAGAATTTTACAAATTCAACATCAATGCATGATAAAAACATGACAAATTAGGCATAGAATGAACATATCTCAACATAGTAAAGGCCATATATGACAAGAATACAGCTAACAGCATATCCAGTGGTGAAAGACTTAGAAAAAAGATAAGGGTGCCTCCTCTCACCACCCTATTCAACATAGTACTAGGGGGAAGTCATTGTAGGTTGAGCAATCAGGCAATAAAAAGAAATACAGCCATTAGAATTGTAAAGGAAAGAGTAAAACTATCACATGACATGATTTTATACAGGCAAACCTTGGAGATACTGCAAGTTCAGTTCTAGACCCCTGTAATAAAGCAGGTATCTCAAAGTGGAACAAATGAATTTTTTTGGTTACCCAATGCATATAAACATATTTACACTGTACTGTAGTTTATAAGGTATATAATGGCATTATGTCAAAAATGTACATGACTTAATTTAAAAATATCTTTTTGCTGGCGCGCCTGGGTGGCTCAGTGTGTTAGGCCTCTGCCTTCGGCTCAGGTCATGATCCCAGGGTCCTGGGATCGAGCCCCACATCAGGCTCTCTGCGCTGCAGGGAGCCTGCTTCCTCCTCTCTCTCTGCCTGCCACTCTGCCTACTTGTGATCTCTGTCAGATAAATAAAGAAAAAATCTAAAAAAAAAATAGATATGCTCATTATCTTAAAAATATCTTTTTGCTAAAAATAGCTAAACAGTATCTTAGTTTTCACTGAATCATTATATTTCTTACTAATGGAGGGTCTTGCCTCTGTTGATGTATGCAGACTGATCAGGGTGGTGGTTACTGAAGGTTGAGGTAGCTATGGTAATTTCTTAAAATAAGACCACAATAAAGTTTGCCCTATCAGCTGACTCTTCCTTTCACTGAAATACTCAGAAGACATTGTAGAGTTATTATTTGGCCTACTTTCAACATTTTTGTTCTTAGGGAATAGGAAAGCCTGAGTAGAAGAAAAGAAATTGGAAAATGGCTGGTTGGTGGTGCAGTCAGAAAACACACAATAGTTATCAATTAAGTTTGCCATCTTTAGGTGGTATGGTTTGTGGTACTCCAAAACAATTACAATAGTAATATCAAATATCACTGCTCACAGATCACCATAACAAATATAATAATGAAAAAAAAGAAATATTGTAAGAATTAGCAAAATGTGATACAGAACCATGAAATGAGCAAATGCTGCTGTAAAAATGGTGCCAATATATATTTGCTCAATGCACACTTGCCACAGACCTTCAATTTATTAGAAGTACAATACCTGCAAAGTGCAATAAAGCAAAGCACAATAAAATGAGATATGCCTGTGTACTATAATATTATAGTAATTAAAATAGTATGGTACTGGAATAAAAACAAATAGATCAATAAACAGAATCAAAAGCCCAGAAACAAAGCCAAGCATAGATGGTGGACTAATATTGGACAAGGAAGACAAGAATACTCAAGGGGGAATGATAGTCTCTTGGATAAATGGTAGAGGGAAAACAAGGCATTTACATGTAAATGCATGAAACTTGACCCTGTCTTACACAACTCGTGAAAATTAATGCAATTGGATTAAGGACTTCAATGTAAGACTGAAAACCATAAAATTCCTAGAAGAAAATATAGGGGGCAAAGAAACCTGACATGGATCTGGGTAATGGTTTTTTGGAAATCACACCTAAAGCACAAGGAAGAAATAAAAAAAGACAAGTGGGACTACATCAAACTAAAGAGCTGTGCATAGCAAAAGAAACCATCAACAAAGTGAAAAGACAATTTACAGAATGGGAAAAAATACTTGCAAACCATTTAAGTGATAAGGGGATAATAGCCCACATACACAAAAACTCATACAACTCAATAGCAAAAACCCAAAATAGACAGTCCAATTAAAAAATGGGCAGATGAAGGGAGGAGCAAGATGGCAGAGGAGTAGGAGACCTAAGTTTCATCAGGTCCCAGGAGTTCAGCTAGATAGTTACCAAACCATTCTGAATACCTACAAACTCAATAGGAGAGAAAAGAGACGAGCAGCAATTCTAGGAACAGAAAAGTGGCCACTTTCTGGAAGGTAGGACATGCAGAGAAGTGAATCTGAAGTGATATATGGGAAGAGAGACCATGGGAGGAGGGGCCCATTCCCAGCAGGCGGTAGAGCAGTGGAGCACAAAATCAGAACTTGTAGAAGTCTGCTCCACTGAAGGACATTGCTCCAGAGGCTAAGTGGGGTGTGGAGCCCTTGTGGGAACACTGTGATCTCAGGACCTGCAGGTTCACAAAAAGACCAGGGGTGTCTGAGTGTGGCAGAGCTCCCAGATGTTGGAGGAGGGAAGCTGGTTGCAGAGATGGGGCCAAGGAGTAGTCTCTCAGCTCAGGGTTACCTTAAATCATGATCCAAGGCACAGTTGGAACTCTGTTCTTTGAGCAGATCAAGAGAGACCCCTCCTTCCTCCTCTGGGAGGAGCAGCATGGGAGTATGCTGCAGAAATCTGCTGGATTTGGAGACTCCAAATGGGGCCATGAGCCAGAGAGAGAAACGCTTGGTCATAGGCCAGGTTAGCATGGAGTGTGGCTGGAGAACAGGGAGACAGGAGGGACTGACTGCTTTTCTCTGAGGGCTCACTGAGGAGTGGGGCACCAAGCTCTTAGCTCCTGCAGGGCCGGAGATTGGGAGGCTGCCATTTCCATTCCTGTCCTCCAAGCTATAAGAAAAGCATTCAGGGCATAAATGGCCCCGAGACCAAAACCAAGCAGATTACATAGCCTGGCCCCTGGCAAGGGTGGTGCAATTCTGCCTTGGGCAAAGACATTTGAGAATCATGGCAACAGACTCCTAGCCCAGAAGATTAGCAAGGGCATATAGCCAAGACCAAGTTCAACAATCACTGAGAACTGCAGAATTCCAGAGCTAGGGGAAAGCAACACATAGAATTCATGGCTTTTTCCCCATGATTCTTTAGTCTTTCAAAATTAAATTTTTTAAGTTTAATTTTTCCTTATTCTATTTTTTAAAAAATTTCCTCTCTCCTATTTTAATGGTTTTAACTATTTCATCTTATCAATACCTTTTTAAAAATCTTTTAAAATTTTCATTGCTATAGTTATAACCTATTCCTTCATTGTATTTAACCTTATTTTTTGCATACATATAGGTTTTTCTTTCTTTAAAGTTTTGGGATACAGTTTCTTCTAATAGATCAAAATATACCCTAAATCTAGCACATGGTTTTGTTCTAGTCTCCAGCCTGATCACATTCTATCCTCCTTTTCTTTTCTTTTTTCAACCACCTTCTTATCAATTCATTCTCTAGAATCTTTTTAAATTTTCATCTTTACAGTCATATTCCATCCTTTTATTGTGTTTACCCTTATTTTTGTATATATATATATAAGTTTTTCTTTCTTTCAAATTTTGGGAGGCATTTTCTTCTAACAGACTAAAATACACCCAAAATCAAGTGTATGGCTCTATTCTATTCACCAGTCATATATATATTATACACACACACACACACACATACACACACACACATACGTACATACATACATACATTATATAGTTTTTCTTTTTTCCTCCTTTCTTCTCCCCCTGGTTTTGGGTCTCTTCTGATTTGGTCAGTGTATATTTTTCTAGGGTCATTGCTACCCTTTTACTATTTTGTTCTCTCATTCATCTATTCTTTCCTGGATAAAATGACAAGGTGGAACAATTTACCACAAATAAAAGAACAAGAGGTAGTACTGATGGCTAGGGACCTAATCAATATGGATATTAGCAATATGTCAGAATTAGAATTCAGAATGATGATTATCAAGGTGCTATCTGGGCTCAAAAAAAGCATGGAAGATACTACAGAATACCTTTCTTCAGAAATAAAATCCCTTTCTGGAGAATTAGAAGAATGAAAAATCTAACGAAGTTGAAATTTAAAAAGCTATTAATGAGGTGTAATAAAAAACAGAGGCTCTTACTGCTAGGATAAATGAGGCAGAAGACAGAATTACTGATATAGAAGACCAAATGATAGAGAATAAAGAAGGTGAGAAAAAGAGATAAACAACTACATGACCAAGAGGAGAGAATTCAAGAGATAAGTGATACCATAAGACAGACCAATATTAGAATAATTGTGATCCCAGAAGAAGAGAGGGGCAGAGGGTATATTAAAGCAAATTATAGCAGAGAATTTCCTTAAATTGGCAAAAAGAACAAGAATTAAAATCCAGGAGGCACAGAGAACCCCCCTCGAAATCAATAAAAATAGGTCCACAGGTCATCTAATAGTAAAACTTACAAGTCTCAGTGACAAAGAAAAAATCCTGAAAACAGCTTCGGACAAAAGGTCTGTAACATACAACGGAAATATTAGATTGCCTGCAGACCTCTCCACAGAGACCTGGCAGGCCAGAAAGGACTGCATGATATATTCAGAGCACTAAATGAGAAAAATATGCAGCCAAGAATACTATATTCAGCTAGACTGTCATTGAAAATAGAAGGAGAGATAAAAAAGTATCCAGGACAAACAAAAATTAAAAGAATTTGCAAACACCAAACCCGCCCTACAGGAAATATTGAAAGGGGTCCTCTAAGCAAACAGCGAGCCTAAAAATAACAGACCATAAAGGAACAGAGACAATATAGAGTAACAATAACTTTATAGGCAATACAATGGCATGAAATTAATATCCTTCAGTAGTTACCCTGAATGTAAATGGGCTAAATGCCCCAGTCAAAAGACACAGGGTATCAGAATGGATAAAAAAAAAAAAAAACAAAAAAACCCAGGACCTTTGACATGCTGTCTGCAAGAAACTCATTTTAGACCCCAATACACTTCCATATTTAAAATGAGGGGGTGGAAAATACTTACCATGCTAATGGACATCAAAAGAATGCTGGGATGGCAATCCTTATATCAGACAAATTAGATTTTTAAGCAAAAGACTATAATAAGAGATGAGAAAGGACACTATGTCATACTCAAAGGGTCTTTCCAACAAGAAGATCTAACAATTTTAAATATCTATGCCCCTAACATGGGAGCAGCCAATTATATAAATCAATTAATAACAAAATCAAAGAAACACATCAACAATAATACAATAATAGTAGGGGACTTTAACATCCCCCTCACTGAAATGGACAATCATCTAAGTAAAAGTTCAACTTTAAATGACACACTGGACCAGATGGACATCGCAGGTATATTCAGAACATTCCATCCAAAAGCGACAGAATACCCATTCTTCTCTAGTGCACATGGAACATTCTCCAGAATAGATCACATCCTGGGTCACAAATCAGGTCTCAACTAGTACCAAAAGATTGGGATCATTCCCTGCATGTTTTCAAACCACAATGATTTGAAACTAAAACTCAATCATAAGAGAAAAGTTGGAAAAAACTTAAATTCATGGAGGCTAAAGAGCATCCTACTAAAGAATGAATGGGTCAACCAGGAAATTAAAGGAGAATTTTTAAGAATTCATGGAAACAAATGAAAATTAAAACACAACTGCTCAAAATCTGTGGGACACAGCAAAAGTGGTCCTAAGAGGAAAGTATATAGCAATGCAAGCCCTTTTCAAGAAACAAGAAAACTTTCAAGTACAGAACCTAACCATACACCTAAAGGAGCTGGAGAAAGAAGAGCAAAGCATACCTAAACCCAGCAGAAGAAGAGAAATAATAAAGATCAGAGTAGAAATCAATGAAATAGAAACCAAAAGAATGGTAGAACAAATCAATGAAACCAGGAGCTGGTTCTTTGAAAAAATTAATAAGATTGATAAACCCATGGCCAGACTTATCAAAAAGAAAAGAGAAAGGACCTAAATTAATAAAATCATGAATGAAAGAGGAGAGATCATGACCAACACCAAAGAAAGGCAAACAATTATAAGAACACATAAGCAACTATACACCAGAAAATTTGACAATCTAGAAGAAATGGATACATTCCTAGAGACACATGAACTACCAAAACTGGACCAGGAAGAAATAGAAAACATGAACATCCCCATAACTGGTAAGGAGACAAACAAGAGCCCAGGACCAGACAGCTTCCCAGGGGAATTCTACCAAACACTTAAAGAAGAATTAAACCTATTCTCCTGAAGCTGTTCCAAAAAATAGAAAATGAAGGAAAACATCCAAACTCATTTTATGAGGCCAGCATCACCTTGATCCCAAAACAGACAAAGACCTTATCAAAAAGGAGAATTAGAGACCAATATCCCTGATGAACACAGATGCAAAAATTCTCACCAAAATACTATCCAACAGGATCCAACAGTATATTAAGAGGATTATTCACCATGAACAAGTGGAATTTATTCCTGGGCTGCAAGGTTGGTTCAACATCCACAAATCAATCAATGAAAATTAATCAAATCATTAATGAAAGAAAGAACTAGAACATATGATACTCTCAATAGATGCTGGAAAAGCATTTGACAAAGTACAGCATACTTTCTTGATCAAAACTCTTCACAGTGTTGGCATAGAGGGCACATACCTCAATATCATCAAAGCCATCTATGAAAAACCCACAGCAAATATCATTCTCAATGGGGAAAAACTGAGAGCTTTTCCCCTAAGGTCAGGAACATGGCAGGGATGTCCACTATTCAACATAGTACTAGGGGTCCTAGTCTCAGCAATCAGACAACAAAACAAAATAAAAGGCATCTGAATTGGCAAAGAGGAAGTCAAACTCTCACTCTTTGCCGATGATATGATACTTTGTGTGGAAACCCAAAAGACTCCCCTCCAAAACTGCTAGAACTCATACAGGAATTAAGTAAAGTGTCAGGATATGTAATCAATGTACAGAAATGAGTTGCATTTCTATACACCAACAGCAAGACAGAAGAACGAGAAATTAAGGAGTCAATCCCATTTACAACTGCACCCCAAACCATAAGATTCCTAGGAATAAACCTAACCAAAGAGGCAAAGAATCTGTACTCAGAAAACTATAAAGTAATCATGAAAGCAATGGAAGAAGACACGAAGAAATGGAAAAACCTTCCATGCTCATGGATTGGAAGAACAAATAATGTGAAAATGTCTATGTAACCTAAAGCAATATACACATTTAATGCAATCCCTATCAAAATATCATCAATGTTTTTCAAAGAAATGGAACAGATAATCCTAAAATTTATAAGGAACCAGAAAAGACCCCAAATAGTCAGAGGAATGTTGAAAAAGAAAACAAAAGTTGGTATCACAATGCCAGACTTCAAGCTTCCTTACAAAGCTGTAATCATCAAGACAGTATGGTATTGGCATAAAAAAATAGATCACATCATCTGTGGAACAGACACATAGATCACTGGAACAGAATAGAGGTCCCAGAAATGGACCCTCAACTGTATGGTCAGCCAACCTTTGACAAAGCAGGAAAGACTGTCCAATGGAAAAAAGACAGTCTCTTCAACAAATGGTTTTGGGAAAACTGGACAGTCACATGCAGAAGAATGAAATAGGACCATTTCCTTACACCACACACAAAAATAGACTCAAACTGGATGAAAGACCTCAGTTTGAGATAGAAATCCATCAAAGCCCTTGAGGAGAACACAGGCGGCAACCTCTTTGACCTTAGCCACAGCAACTGCTTCCTAGAAACATCACCAAAGGCAAGGGAAGCAAAGGCAAAAACGAACTATTGGGACTGCATCAAGATCAAAAGCTTTTGCACAGCAAAAGAAACAGTCAACAACACCAAAAGACAACTGACAGAATGGAAGAAGATATGCACAAATGACATAGCAGATAAAGGGCTAGTATCCAAAATCTATGAAGAACTTATCAAACTCAACACCCAGAGAACAAATAATCCAATCAAGAAATGGGTAGAGGACATGAATGGACATTTCTGCAAAGAAGACATCCAGATGGCCAACAGACTCAATGAAAAAGTGTTCAACATCACTCAGCATCAGGGAAATACAAATCAAAACCAAAATGATATACCACCTCACACCCGTCACAATGGCTAAGATTAACAAGTCAGGGAATGACAGATGTTGGTGAGGATGCAGAGTAAGGGGAACCCTCCCTCACTGTTGGTAGAAATGGAAGCTGGTGCAACCACTATGGAAAACAGCATGGAGGTTCCTCAAAAAGTTGAAAATAGAGCTACCTTATGATCACACTACTGGGTATTTACCCTAAAGATACAAATGTAGTGATCTGAAGGGGCACATGCACCTGAATGTTTACAGCAGCAATGTCCACAATAGCCAAGCTATGGAAAGAATCTAGATGTCCATCAACAGATGAATGGATAAAGAAGAAGTGGTATCTATCATCTATCTATCTATCTATCTATCTATCTATCTATCTATCTGTGATGGAATACTATGCAGCCATAAAAAAACCCCAAATCTTGCCATTTGCAACGACATGGATGAAACTAGAGGGTATTATGCTAAGCAAAATATGTCAATCAGAGAAAGGCAATTATCATATGATCTCTCTGATATAAGGGATTTGATAGGCAGGATGGGGGTTCATTGGAGGGGAGAGAGGGAAAAAATGAAACAAGGTGGTATCATGCAGGAGACAGATAATAAGAGACTCTTAATCTCAGGATACAAACTGAGGGTTACTGGGCGGGTGGAGAGAGGGATAGGATGGCTGGGTTATGGACTTTGGGCAGATGACCTGAATAGACATTATCCTGAAGAAGATATATAAATGGCCAACAGGCACATGAAAAGATGCCTAACATCACTAGTCATTAGGGATGACTAATACCTGTTAGTATGGCCATCATTAAAAAAGGTGACAAATGCCGGCATGGATGGGAGAAGCGGGAACATTTGGGTATTGTTGGGAGACTGTAAATTGGTACAGCCACTATGGAAAAGATTACAGAGGTTACTCAAAAAAATAAAACTAGAACTACCATTAAATCCAGAAATTCCACTTTTGGGAAAATATCCAAAGGAAACAAAACCATTAACTCAAAAAGATATCTACTCCCCCAGTTCATAACAGCATTATTCTCCACAGCCAAAACATGGAAACAACCTAAGTTCCACTGATGGATGAATAAAGTAATATATGTACATTATACACATATACACATACTGGAATATTATTCAACCATTAAAAAGATCCAATCCTATTAGTTGCTGCCTCCTGAACACCCTGCTCCTATTCTCTTGCAGCTGACTTGTTTATGCCTCATTCTTCTCCTATGTGCAGCACCCAAACAGTGACACGAGAGAGGAGAAAAGAAACAGGAGAGGAGCCCCCAACGTGAGTTTTGCACACTGTGCCTTTTTCCTGCTGGTGTGTTGTGGGTACTTATTGCAGGGTATGGGTAATACAAAGAGAACAAATGATTATCACCCTTATGTATGTTTGTTGAGACAGCTCCTAAGGTGGGAGGGGCAAAAGTCAGCGAGGGCAAACTTCTGGAGCTTTTAAAGGTAATTAAAGAATATTGCTCCTAATTCCCTATATTAGGGACTTTAGATTTACAGACATGGGAAAAAGTAGGACATGAGTTAAAACTTTTACCTGCTAAAAGAAAATCAATTCTAATTACTATATGGTCTACTTGGACTCTTATTCGCTCTGTTTTGAAACTTTTACAAACCCTAGTGTCTCAGGTAAAAATTGAAAATAGGGTGGGCCCAAATGGAACATAAATCAGTATTTAAACTAAGTTAAGTTTGCTGGTTTTAAGATAGACATGTCTTTAAAGTTACCAGCACTAACTGTAAAAGTTCTTCTATTAAGGTTTACTAAAGGTCAAATAAGCTCATACTATTTCTGTTGGAATTTGTTAACAAAAAGATGACTAAACTGATAGTTATTTTTCTGTCTCAAAGTTTTCATGGATAATTGTTAAGATAGCTTTCAAAGTCTTTGATAACCTGAAACTTTAAAGTTTTGCTTGAATGATAAATGGAATAAAATTTGTTGGACACCTAGGTCTTTTCCAAATGGGATAAAGTGCTAAAACATTGATTACTGGACATAGGTTTATGCTTTTGACTTATTACAAAGAACTAAGGATATTTAAATCTGTGGTAAACAAGTTTTGTGCTTAACTGATTTAAAAATTTGCCATTTAAGAATTATGGTGTAACAGTTCACAATTGGTTACTCCTTGGTCTTCACTGGAGATTAAGGTTTCTAAAAAGTGAAAAATTCTACTAATTGTAAGCCTAGTGGAAGTAAGGGTTGCAACTCTGTATGTAGAAAAGTCGGAGAAATATAAAGAAGATAAGGAATGGGAATACATTTTTGTTAAATGTTTAAAAAGGATAATTTTGTCCTAAATGAGATGGTTGTTTGGAAGGAAATGGCTCAGGACAGAATCTGAATACCAAAAAAGAAGCTGTAGAAGGTTTGTAAAGGGAAATCTTTGAAAACAAATTTTAGGTATGGTCAGGATAGACTAAAATTAAAACTAACAAATTTTAAAGACATTGGTATAAAATAGAAAGTCAGTTTTCACTCTGTTCAAAAAGACAAAGTATTTTCAATTGTTGGTCTGATCTTTTTTTTTTTTAAGATTTTATTTATTTATTTGACAGAGAGAGATCACAAGTAGGCAGAGAGGCAGGCAGAGAGAGAGGAGGAAGCAGGCTCCCCGCTGAGCAGAGAGCCCTATGCCGGGCTTGATCCCAGGACCCTGAGATCATGACCTGAGCTGAATGAAGGCAGAGGCTTTAACCCACTGAGCCACCCAGGCACCCCGTTGGGTCTGTTCTTAATAAGAAAATACAAATAGTTGTTTTCTCTCTGCCTGCCTAAAAAAAACACAGTTTCTGTGTCTTGCCTTTATCAGGTCTTTAACGTCCCTGTTCGGACACACAGGACAAGAATGAGGCACAAACAAGTTAGTGACCGCCCCCTAATTCCATTCTCTTACAGCTAACTTGTTTGTGCCTCATTCTTCTCCCGTGCATTGTCAGGAGACAGCAATTTGTGACAACACGGATAGATCCTGAAAACATTATATTAAAAGAAGTCAGAAAGAGAAAGACAAATAATTTGATCTCATTTATATGTGTAATTAAAAAAAAAAACCTCAAAACAAACTCATAGTAAAAGAGGTCAGACCTGTCATTACCAGAAACAGGAGTGGAAGAGGGGTAACTAAAGGAAGATGGTCAAAAGGTACAAACTTCCTGTTATAAAATAAATACTAGGAATATCTGCATATAACATTTGATCCTCCAAAACTTAACTACTGATAGCCTATTGTTGGCTAGAACCCTTAACAGTAACAAGAGCAGATGATTAACACATACTTTGCATGTTACATGTATTACATACTATATTCTTACAATAAGATAAGTTTGAGAGAAGACAATGTTATTAAGAGAATCATAAGGAAGAGAAAATATATTTATAATACTATACTGTGAAAAAACAAAAACAAAAATTCACATATAAGTGGGCCTGCATAGTTCAAACCCATGTTATTCAAGGGTTAACTGTGTTTCTTAATAAAAATGAAAAAAATAAAAATTAAAAATCAAGATCACAGTACTGAGTTATAATAAAAAATGCTCGTGAATAGTGAAGATAAATGAGAGACCAAGTGGTTAAGAACTAAGGATAATATGAAGAATAGAGACAGATAAACTTATCTCAGAAGTAATAAAATAAAATTAGGGTTCAGTTTATTGACATTTTGGGCAAAAAGTAAGTCCTAGTTTCTCCTAAATATTTTGAGTAACCTATTTAAAACTGCAGAAACATTTTCTATGTGATATCTCAAGTCCCTAACTTAAATACTTCATTTATATTCACCACATTAAAATCATCACTCCTTTAATTTTTATGTATCACTTTTCTTCTAAGTCACTGATTTAAAATAATTACAGCTTAGCAGATTTTATTTTTCACTATATGTATAACTTTTGTTGCCACTTATTTTTTAAATTTTATTTCACTGTTTTAACCAATTATTTTAACTTGAAACAAGTCTGAATGATTCATTTGTTTTAGCTATATAATAAGATTTACTAACATATGTATATCTTTTGTAGATCAAAATCAAAGCTAGTTAATTAATGCATGTGTCACCTCAGTCATTCTACAATTTATATCAAATCATCACATTGTACAATTTAAATATATACAATTATCTTTGTCAGTTATTCCTCAGGAATGTTAAATGGGAAAGGGAATGTAAAGTTAGTATACCATACCAAAAAAAAAAAAACACAAAAAAGCTAATTAAAAACAATATTTTAAAAAGTGCTATAGCCTACCAAACATTCTATTTTACCATGCAGTGTTTTTTCCATATTTGATACCTTGGGTTTTATTAAATTCTGAGTTGCCTAAATACAGTAACAAGCATAATACTCATGGAAAGTTCCTGTCTAACATTAGGTACATTTCAGACATGATTGCAAATGTTTTTCTTTTAATGGTAATGTCACATGTATAGAGATATTAATCTTATCTTTTATCTTCATTTCTTAAACAGCAGCCATAGCCATGTCCACATTCTGTTTGGAAATAAATCCCAAATGCTTTAGTGAATGTTTGACGTTATCGTACATAAAATTTATATTCCAATTTCTCTGAACTTGGATCAAAGTGATTAAAAGCAGTTCAGATAGTTTCCTTAAAAATGAGTCCATAAAGGAATATGGACTGAGTTCAATTTTAGGTATTTCACTGGAAAGTTAAAGGTCACTCAGCAAAAAGTGAGGACTTTATTATCAAGGCCTTGACCATAACAGTGTTCCTTAGGGCCAAATGCGATAGGCTGTTTTTCACTAATTCTAGAAAATACTCATTTTTGCACATTGCAATATTTCACAACTAGGAAATTGACTTTCAATAAATACCACCTTAACATCACCATATTTACTTTCCTTTCAAATATCTGTGGAACTAATGGTGCTATAAATTCAATAAAGTCTGATGTGTCTTATTTTCCACATGTAGCCTTTCTAGCATATTTTGTTAGTTTTATCATCAGGAAGCCAAGGAACCTGCATAGATTTTGAATTTTCCTAGAGGAAAAGGATGATAATTTTGTCGTGTCCTACTAACACTTCACTAATTTATTATGGCACCTTTATAACTCCTGTATTTTGTTATCTTTGTTTGCTTGCTTTTAGGTAAATCAGATAAAAACTAAAATATTAGCAGTTTCTCCACATAGAAATAAGTTGTTTAGTAGTCTAAACTCATGGGAATTTGGCAATATGAGTTCTGGGTATTTTCTGTGTTTGGTGCTTCTTGGGCCAACCATGTGATCAAGTAGATGTTAATATTCCAATCAGCTTATGCTACTAAACCTCAAAGCTCTAAGTTTTTGTCTATCTAAATAGCCCAAACATATTGACATAGTCATTTTGTATTCCTGAAATTTATTGACAGCTTTGAAGAACAAGGTAACTTCTTTCTCTTTCTATCTGAGCTTCCTAATTCCATCAAGGTTTGGACTACCAACCAAATGAAAGGGACTTCATTTTATTAACTCCTTTTTTAAGTCACATCTTAAAGTAGCATCCTTGGTGACCAATCAGTTCTTTAATATTTATATAGATGAATGGAAGACAATATGCTATACATGAGGGTGATTTATAAAGTATCAGAAACATGGTTATCTAGAAAAAAATGAACAGACCTATTAGTTTGAAACAGGCAGCTTTTCCATGTTGGAGAAAGAGGGTAAGGGTTAGATTTAGGAATCTAAATCTAAATCTAATTTTATTATTTGGGAAAAAATGTGGAGCCATTAAAAATTTTTGAGCACAGTAAAGATTAGGGATTAGGAGAGGGTATGGATTTTAGAAGCTAGCTTCAGATTTAAATTTTGAGCAAGTGTGTGCCAAGAATGTTCTGGTTCTGGGAAAACCCCTAACCTCTGAGCGTAGGAAACTAGAGGCAGGCCAGTCTATGAATCCAGCAGGGTTAAATAAGATTTTAGGACATCTACTCAGGCCTTGAATTAGCTAAGTATAAAGTAAATAAACCAGGGGGAATTACTCCAATTCCAAAAACAGTGAACTGTCAAGGGTTGCATAAAGAAGAGGAAAGAGCCTGCTTTACACCCCTGTATGCCATCACAATTCCACCACCATTAAGTGACCTTTAAGACTGGCTCCTATGTTTCCCTTAGAATATTTGGCATTTTTAGAAAATGAGTACTTGTTGTGAAAATAGCACAATTCCTAGTTATTTAGTTGTGCCAGACAGAGAGAATATTGTTCCAGTTAATTCAGCCTGCCTCAACAAAAATAAAATTGTTTTTAAAAGGGAAAACACAACAAAACAAACAAACAAACAAACAAATCCAACCCTCCTGGCTTTAGCAGATAATTACCATAACAGCTTTGTTATGAAAACAACTGTTTTCAAGTCCTTGAGGTAAAGGGTTAAATATGATGCAAAAAAAAAAAAAGATATTAAGGTAGAAAAGGAAGGAAAGATCCTTTATATCTGTTACAAAAATCTCAGAAGAAAATAAGGATGGTGGAGAAAATGCATTATATAAAGAAATAACAGGAAAAAAATTACCAGAGTTTATACAAGGCTGAAGTTTTCAGACTAAAAGAACTCCTGAAGGACCTGACAAAGTTAGTGGAAAAAGAAAAACATGTAGATATATCAGGGTAAAATTTATGAAATTTAAACAATTAAGTAAATTTCTAAAGGCTTCCCAGTAAGTTGTCAGCAAAGGAAAAGAAAAATAGGTTGCTAATACTAAATATCTGAATACACTGGTACAACAACTATAAACAATCCCTCGGAGAAATGGGTATCTTTGACAATCTGATTATACACCTTTTCCCTGGAAAAATTAATGTATACTCATTCATACAAGGAGTTGGTTCACAAACTCCCTGAAGTACATTCACATATCCTAGATGGTCCATGGGATTCAAAGCACACAGAATTTCAAAGGTGTGACTGTCTGTGAGTATACCTTACAGTAAAGTTATGGTATGTTCATACATAAAGACAACAGAGAAACCATCTCAGGAATTAAGAATTAATGTACCACTGCCTGTCTGTGCGCGCGCGTGCACACACACACACACACACACACATACATAGACATTCCTCCCCCCACCAAAAAAAACCAAAACCAAAAAACAAAAATTCCAAGTAATGGCTACAGCTAAGTATCTCAAGCATGAGGAAGACAGAATACATGGGACAAAACACTTGTTGCAACTAAAAATTAATGTCTAAATAAGGGTTCAGGAATGTAATTAAAATACTTTTTGTGAGGAACAATAAACCAAATAATAAAAAGTTGTGTTTTTCAGAAATAAGATGACTTCAATCATATAAAGGGGTTGCAGGAAGTAAGTAAAATTATGCTTTACATTATCCTACTGAGGGATAGGATACTTAGAGGTTATAGGTACTGGTAGAAAAATAGACATTCAAATAATAAAAGTATAAAAATAATTATGATTCTACAATCTTCTAAGAAGGAGCATTTGTTCAATAAGTATTTAAAAAAATGAAAAAAATAAATCAGAGAAATAAATATTAAAGAAGCTTGCAATCATGAATCACAAAACAGGTTGACAAATATAATAATCTAATTAATTTTTTTATTACTACTCTATGTGCATAATACATCTTCTTCCTCTAAAAGTGGAACCAAACTGACAGTGAATTTTTTAGAGGTATTAATAACAAACAAGATCATTACGTAGATGACTACATACCCCTGAGCTCAGGGAGGATTTCTCTCTGGGGAAACTGAACCAGTGAGGGACTGGTTAGGGACCAGAGAAGATGGTTCATGCTGAGATGCAGACCGGAAAATGGCAGAATTAAGTTTATATCTATATACTGAACTGTGGGTATTCTCATCCCAGTTCTTCCTTCATGATTCTAGAACACAAACTCTTAGGCATATATTTACCAGATAGGAGAGTAAGGATTATTTTTTATTTCCTCAGAGGAAAAAAAAATGTCCTAAATCTGACATTTGGGAGATCCATTAATAAAAGCTGGGTTTGACCTCTGATAACCCTAGAGTTAAGACACAAAAGAGGCTTTTCTAGTGTCTCACTTTTAATTTAAAAGGACAGCCCCCAAATAATAGGCATTTGATGGGCCTCATACTTGGAAAAAAAGGAAATTGAAGGAAACTTAGACACTGTATACAGTAGAAGAAAACTGAAAATATTAATACAAAACACAAGACATTTCATCTAAGAAACAGGAGAATTCCACTAAAACAGGAGAAATTCAAAGAACATCAAAGAGTTCTTGATAATAACTATAAGATATTCAGAATTTAAAATTCAATAGGGCTGAAAGATAAAGTTGAGAAAAATCTCAAAAAAAGTAGAATGAGACAAAGAGATGGAAAATAAGAGACTAAAAATAAGAAAACAGGTAAACAATTACTAGCTCCAACATCCAATGGCAGTACAAGAAAGAACAGAAGAAACAGATGGAAGTAAACTGTCAAAGAATGAAATTTACCAAACTGAATGATATATTTCCAGATTAAAATGGCCCATTAAGAGCTTAAAACACGAATAAAAGGGACCCACAATATGTCAAATAACTGGGAACATTCACTATTCCAGGAGAAAGAGAAAACCCTAAAAACTTGCAAAAAGAGGTCATAAGTAAATTAATTGTAAATTAATAAAGATATTAACAATATAAAACAAGAACCACAATCATGAATTCAGAAGAATTATTAGAGCATAAAATCTATGATGTTGAAATAAGGAACATACTAGGTGTGTTTGTGAGGTGGAACAACAAATGGAATTACCCTCCCTGAAAGCAGAAAGAATAGAGAGGATATGCAAAAGACAAGTTTATAAATACAGAATACAGAATAGTAGCAACACACATTAAGAGAAGAAGATGATGCCCTTCAACAGACGAATAGAAAAGGAAGATGTGGTCCATATACACTCTGGAGTATTATGCCTCCATCAGAAAGGATGAATACCCAACTTTTGTAGCAACATGGATGGGACTGGAAGAGATTATGCTGAGTGAAATAAGTCAAGCAGAGAGAGTCAATTATCATATGGTTTCACTTATTTGTGGAGCATAACAAATAGCATGGAGGACAAGGGGAGATGGAGAGGAGAAGGGAGTTGGGGGAAATTGGAAGGGGAGGTGAGCCATGAGAGACTATGGACTCTGAAAAACAATCTGAAGGTTTTGAAGGGGCGGGGGGGTGTGAGGTTGGGGGAACCAGGTGGTGGGTATTAGAGAGGGCACGGATTGCATGGAGCACTGGGTGTGGTGCAAAAACAATGAATACTGTTACGCTGAAAATAAATTTTAAAAAAAGAAGATAAGAAGATGATTTTTTTTAAAGAGAGGAGGGAAAGAGGAGTAGGGGTAGAAAAAAAATGGAGGAAGGAGGGGGGAGAGAGAGAGATGAAGAACTAATATAGATAAAATTGCCAAATTTAAAAAGGTGAAATAAATACTTTATATTGAAAAGCACATAAAAGGCCAAAGGAAGGTAAGAAATTCCAGAAAGAGAATAAAGATAACTACAAAGAAACAAAAATCAGACAGACTGACATCATAGTATCTTTGGATGTAAGAAAAGAATGACATTTTTCAAGTACTGAAGAAAAATATTTTTTCATTTAGATTTATATAATCAGTCATATTGACATTATTATGTGAGAGTGTAATATATGTGTTATCAGGCACTTAAAAAAAGCTATAGTTTATCATAAAAAAAGACCTGCATTAGAGGGGAAAAAACAAAAACATCTGGGAAATGCTCAATATAAGACATATTACAGTCCCTGACATATAACAGGTTCTTTGTAAATTGTTTCTGAGCTAATGTAAGCTGAGGTGGTGATTTTTGAAAGTGAAAGTCCAGAGGACCTGGAAAGCTTTGGGAGTGAAAGCATAGGAACAAAATGAAAAGTACAGGCTAAAGGAGGCATATTTGTAGGTTCCTTGGTGTCTTCCTATCCCATGATCCAGTATAGCTTTCTTTACTGCTACACATAATGATTTAGTTTTCAGCCAGAGAAAATGTCTCTTGAGATTTACAGAGGGGAATTAAAGGATATCAAATGCCCAACACACCAAAATCTCTTTCGTATCAAGCACACAAAAACTGGTAATACATGAAAGGCATATGTTTCTATTAGTTCAAGGGTAGAAAGTCATTCATGGAAAGAAAATTTGTTTTTTTAAAGGGAATGATAAAGGTCTACATACATTCTCAAAGAAAAATTTGTGCAACAGCTACTATTCAAATAAATACAAAGATAAATTCCTAAGCAGAGGAAAAGGGCCTAATTATCGCATCTGCCTGCAGCTTGTATTCATTTCTTCAAACTACGTCTTTTCAGGTTTCCGAGGTCTGAAATCAAGGTAATTCTCGACTCTTTTAATAATGGCTTCTAGAGAACAACAGCTTACTTCCTTTCCTCCAAATGGTGAATATATGAAGAAACCTAATTTTTTTTTCCAACCACCTGAATAAATCAGGGTCTTTTATTACTTTATTTTTATAAGCCTTGAAGATAAAAAGTACTCATTGATAAGAGTCCTTTGATTTTATTCAGAAATTCAACTTGAATTAAGTTAAGCAAAAAGGCTAATGCATGAGCTCAATTATCCTTTACAATAAAAAGGGATGAGCACAAAATTCTTTCTGTCCTTGCTTTCTGCTTCTTTTATTTACACAGACTACAGAGCAGTGGGCATGGTATGCACTTGACTAAATTCTACCCCCTAATAGGTTATGTCCAAAGGATAACAAGGAAGTCTTTTACCCTGCCCAATTTCAAAAACATCTCTAAGAGAAACTCTGGTTGGTCTAGCCTGGCTCATAGGCTAGCCACTGAAGCAATCAAAATGCATAGGTGAGAGAGATACCATGACTGCATCTGCCTAGGTCTTGCGTTCATCCCAGTACTAAGGGCTTCGTTTCAGGTTGGGTTCCCTGGTAAGCAGGCTCTGAGAAAGAGATTTGCATGCAAGAAGTGCATGCAAATTTAAGTGCTCTTAAAATCAGTATCTGTGAGAGAGTTTAGAAATGACTGTACAATAGGAGACACTTAGCTTTTTGTCATTAGTTGTGACAAAAACCTGAGCCAATTCCAGAGAAAACAATGAAAGTGGGATGTCTCTGTAGAGTTGTTCTGAATCAGAGGAGGGGCCTAGGGCTTTTTACTCCTGAATCCGCTAGTCATTAGTAGAATGTTGCTCCTGGGACTATCTGTGACTTTAGGCTATAGACTTTAGGCTGACTATAGTTATCTTCAGCTAGAGTACACTCTGGAGGGAGACTCAGCTGTAAGTGGTCAGCTGTCAAGATTCCCAAGAGCTGGGAGGATGGATTCTTCAGTCGTAGAGGAGAAAGGGATGGGGATCTGGGCAGAATACCGCAGCATCCACCAAGGAAGGCAGGGCATTCTCCTAGAGCAAGGGTGAGAAGCAGAAGATGGACTGAATAAAACAAACCCACTAAAAGTCTTCGTGTAATTACAACTAGACTAGTTAATAAAACTCATATTTTTAAGTTTTAATGAGCACTTTAGAACACTTGGCTCTCGGTGAGAAGGCACAGTTTCTTTCAGAAAATCAGTTAGCCTTTCTAAGCTGTGGTTTTTCTTTCAAGAGAATGAAAACATTGCCATGCTTGTGTCAGTTATGTGGAGCATGATATGATATTGCTGAATACTAATATTCAATTTATAAGTATCACTTATCATTAGATTAGAACTTCTAATTTTGAGCTTCTTGTTTTTCTGAGTATATACCTGGCACCTTTAGGATGAAAAACTGCTTTCTGCTAAAAATTAAATATAGGGCATATCAGCCAGGCTGAAATATAATTTTCAGAGCATACTATTATTCTGAGGGAGCACAAAATTAAGAGTTTAAGAATTACCAAATATGCATATGGCCCTTGAAGGAAGCATTCTTTTTGTTAGGTGCTATGCAAAATTAGCAGAATCCAATAATTTCCCTTTTTGAGGTTGTACTGTATGGTTGGAGGTTTCTTTGATTTGTCCTGCATGACTGACCACCCCAAGCTTCACAGACAGGTCAAAGAATATTGTTTGTGAGACTTGTGCTTCATGAGTGACCTTAGGACCCTGGTTAATTGACATTAGCTAGACTCCAGTTGAGAACTGGCCCTTCTGGCCTGGATGCTAAGAGCTATAAATTTTGCCTTACATCCCATCCTCTCTGGATCCAGGCTGGTCTGGTCCCCCTGGAATGGAATCCAGGAGGAGAGGCAAGCATACCTAGTCCAGGCTCCTTGAGGCTGTAAAGACGTGATAACATAGAAACACAGCTCTCTCCAAACTGCAGGTAGGAAAGCAAATGTTTAACTTCAGATTCTGTCATCTGTCCTATAAATATGGCCCTTATGGGGATGGTCAGATGGAACTGTCACCTGAGGGTAGGATGTTTTGCCCAGGCCTTTTCATTAGGACTCCAGCCTGGCTATCTCCCTGGGGCTTCCCCAGCTAGTGAGGCTGGATGTCCTAAGTAACTGATTTGATGAAAGTCTGACTTATTTTCCTTGACCACTTACTATTGCCCTCATCTATGTGTAGATTTCCTTTTTCTTCTTTCTGTTTCTATTAGATTTTTATAATATCAATAAGGTGTTTTATCCCCTTCAAAACAAAAAACACAGCTGTTGTGAATCTTTTCTTTAGAACAAATGTTATATTCATGGTTTAAGAATATATACCTAAATATTTTGGCATCTCTTAAAGAGTATTTTTAGTAGTTTATCACCACTAATTTATCTAGTATCAGTTTGAGTTTTTTTTAATCTTTCAGTGTTATAGCTACTAGAATTGGTAAACCCTGTAAATTATTGTCTATTGCTCAAATTAGGGTTTCTCTCCATTCGTATGATACCTCTGGCATGCTTCAAAGAATGCTTCCTTGTTCTTTCACTCAAGAATGTGATGAATATGTCACATTATGTTATTATTTTTATAATGGTACAGATTTCAGTGCATATCTTTTTTTTTTTTGAGGGAGGGAAGGAGGGAGAGAGAGAGAGAGAGAGAGAGAGAACACATGGGCACGGGGAGTGGCAGAGAGGGAGAGAGACAATCTTAAGCAGGACCCATGCCCAGCACAGAGCCTAATGCTGGGCTTGATCTCCTGAACCTGAGATCATGTCCTCAGCTGAAATCAAGGGTCAGACAGAACTGAATGAGCCACCCAAGCACCCCAGTATCTACTTTCAAAATCTTTGTCTTTACAAGATAAGGCACTTTAATTTAAAGTCTTTTCAACATTTTTAGAGCACTTCCCTTCTACCAATTTAATGTTCATAAGTTTATCTTTCAAGTGTGGCAACAAAAATCAAACTCATGATAACAAATCATTATCTTATTTTTGTATCATTATTTTTAATTTATAAAACATCTTTATAAAATTTCATTACACTCTAAAATGGAATGAGTTCTGATATGCAGATCAAATCCTGCTTTTAAGCTGATCCATGAAATTTTTAAGTGGCTAGTTAAAGTTTGTACAGTTAGTATGTACTGTTGATTTCTGAACTCCTACTGCAAAAGACTTTCCCCTGTCTTATAATGGATTCAGATCACAGTCCACAAAGTCAGTTAGGCAAAAGAGAATGAGATTCTTTATTTCTTTAAATCAATTATTTATGACTCTGGCCCCATCCTTCTGGGATGTGGGGAAATTCAAGAATGTCTGAAATCCAATTTTACCACTCTGGTCAAGCTTCCATAAACATTTCCAGAGCCTTCCACTGCCCCAAAGCATGGCTGTCTGGCTACATTTAACACCCGTGAGATGTCTCTTGTCCCAGCTAATATGGTCCCTTTAGTCTTATAGCTCTATGTTTCTGTGCTAGGTACCAGGAAGAAAAACATCTTGCAAGAAAATTTCTGTATGCCCTGAAATATATGAAAGATGTAGGGCCCATTTCAAAATGGAATTTAGGGCCCCTTGTTAGAAAATTGTTAAGTATTTCAAGACACTGACAGCAGAGAATTAAACCAAATGTAGCTCCCTTCTAAGTGCAGTGCTCTGTGCAACTGCACAGGTCATACAACCAAGAAGCTGGCCATGCTTCTCCTTGAGGCAAGGGTACCTCAAGGAGATACTGTGTCACTGAAATCTACTGTCCATGCTTGGCTTCCCTGATCCGTGGAGATCAACTACCTCAACCTTCTCCCCTTCCTAGAGTAGCATCATTATTTGGGAATAGTTCACAGATAGTTCAGCTCAATTCTGTGCTTGCCTTAATATGTTCTAAAAGGGCCATAGCCAGGATTTCTGAGTTTTAAGTTCCCAGAGGCTACTGTCTTTGGAGCCAACGTCTTCAATTTTTGTATGACTGCACTCTTGCCCCTGAGAAAATCTTTACCAAATTTACTAAGTATGTTCTCTGATTTAAATGTCTATTAGCCTGTTCTAACACTTACATTCAATAATTAATAGTCCCTCTGGCACTGTTTGTTTTGAAATCACAAACGTCCATAATCTGCAAATGTTTGGATGTCACAGGTACCTGCTATTTGGCATCAATTACGCTGTTTCAAACAAAATTCAAATGTGTCTTCTTCTGGATAAAGAGGTTTATCATCAGTAGAAAACACCTTTAAATTTTGATGAATCACTGCATCATCGGCAAAACAGATTCACCTATATTCTTTTTTTTTATTATGTTCAATTAGCCAGAATATGGTACAATGTTAGTTTCTGATGTAGACTTCAACAATTCATTAGCTGCATATAATACCCAGTGCTCATCACCACACGTGCCCTCCTTAATACCCATCACTCTTCTCCCTACCTCCCTTCTGTAACCCCTCAATTAGGTTCCCAGAGTCCAGAGTCTTTCATGGTTTGTCTTCCTCTCTGATTTCCTCCCATTCAGTTTTCCTCCATTCCCCTATGGTCCTCCACGCTATTCCTTACGTTCCACATATGAGTGAAACCATATGGTAATTGTCTTTCTCTGCTTGATTTATTTTACTTAGCATAATACCATCCAGTTCCATCCATGTCAGTGCAAATGGTGGTATTCATCCTTTCTGATGGCTCAGTAATATTCCATTGTAGATATGAACCACATCTTCTTTATACTTACATTCTTTTTTTTATCATTTTAGCCCATATCTTGATTTATTAAGATTGTTTTGATATCAGAGTACTACTATGGTAGTATTGTCCACATTGTGCCTCTCCAGTTCTAGAAAGAGGTCTTTTTTGTTTGGTTTTGGTTTTTATTAGTTTGAAATAGGTTTCTTAAGTTTCACCACCCAGGTGCCTCCATTTTTAGGTATTACCTTGGAAGGATGGAGAAATGAAACTTTTCAGCAGATTCAAAGCTTCATTTCCCCTCTCTCTCTTCCTCTGACAACTACATGTTATTAGAGGTCCTAAGTGAGTATTTATAAGTCTTTCAAAGTTATTCTCATTAAAATCCACTTTATGCTACATGTGTGAAGGGATTTCTGAGGCTTTATAGTTATAATTATGTGCAATTTTAAAAATGTGATCATGATCATGATCTCAAAATGAGTAAGTTGCAGCAGTTGGGGTGAAAATGGTCCCTGTTACATTTAAGTGCTATAAGAACTCTTAGTAAACCTGAATGAAGTCCCCACATGTAATGTATAAGAGTCTTAATCCACAAAATTGAAAGCACAAAAAATACCACAATCCTTAATCTTAATCTTCTGCATCCATAAAAATTATAATGCCTAAAGTCTCTACCTTATCACTGTTGTTCAGCCTCAGTCATCATTACTTTCCTCCTTCCAACAAAAATGTTCAGTAACCATGGGGTCTTGCACAGCAACAAGGCATAGTCAGCTTCCTCTCTCCACATAGCTTACCTTTGAGATGGTCATGTCCCAACTCCACAAGATGCCTCAGGTCCTCTGCAGCTTTCTTGCCATGTCAAAAGGTGCACATCTTTCCTCAAGATTATATTTCAGACCTGGGGAGTATGGTTCAACTTCCTCAACAAAGATCATAAAACCATAACAACATGATTGAGAAGGATACAATAGTATAACTTTGCCTTGAATAACATTACAGTTTCTCTTGACTCTTAATAGCAGAGTCAAACTCAAATGAATCACTGCACACTAACTTTCATAGTACCATTTTCACTACAACTCTCACTTCCTTTTTGCTATTTTCCCTTTGTCCTGATACTCTAGATATACTGCTTTAGTTGTTAAAAAAGAACACCTGGACACCCTTAGGCACTTTAAGATCCACATAAGGAACATCAACTGGTACCAGACTCCAGGGAAGGACATCTCACTGGGAAATGTATTCCATGCACATCTATTCTTATTCATGTGTGAAGCTGGGTTTTGATCCATGGTCCCTCCGAAGGTGAGACAGATCTTTGACAGTAGGGCGAATGACTCCTGATAACTACCTCCATCACTCCATTCTTTCCATAGATCAACTCTGGTCTTTGATTTCTATGAAACAATCATAAGAACCACCGGAGATGTGCTAGTTAGTGGAGGGCCTGCCACTGGGCAAATCTGCGAAAACAATGTAGCTTAAATGAGAGGACAAGCCCTAGTCTATGGTTTCTTTGACTGTGAGACTCCTTATTGAGATAGATTTATGGCAGGAGAGCTTTAAATGGGTTACTTTTTCTTCTCCTCTCCTCCTCTCTCCATCATCAGACTGTTTTGAATGCTTACTTTTTGTCATATATCACTAAATAAGATTTTAACTGGGTTATCGTCTCATGCTGACAACAACTCTGTGAAGAAGGCACTATAATTTCCTCCATTCTTCAGATGAAGAAGTGAGGCATAAATGGATCAGGTAATGTCTAGGAAGAAGTGGGACTGAGATTCACTGAAACCCCAAGTCAAGCACGTCTGGATATTGTCTGTACAGCTTTTAGGTTATAAATCTAACTAACACATATAATACATGCTTACTGTAAAAAATTCAGTCTGCAAAAGAGTTAAGAGGCAGGTGGAAAATCCCCAACTCTGACAGTTTAGCAGAAAACTATAAGCACTGTTAAGACAAACATCATTATGTTTTCATGCACACACATATATATAGTTACCTAAAATACAGTTATATAATTCATATTCATATAGACAGTAGATATACTGATATCAACACCATGATAGCAACATTATATACTGTTTTTTTTAAAGATTTATTTATTTATTTATTTGATAGACAGAGAGCACAAGTAGGCAGAGAGGCAGGCAGAGAGAGAGGGGGAAGCAGGTCCCCCACTGAGCAGAGAGCCCGATGCGGGGCTCGATCCCAGGACCCTGAGATCATGACCTGAGCTGAAGGCAGAGGCTTAAACCGCTGAGCCACCCAGGCGCCCCTATATACTGTTTTTTTTATCTCCCTTTTCACTTACCAATATGCAGAGCTGTACAATAATTCAATATGTAGATATAATATAATTAAATCAACCAATTGCTACAAGTAGTTATTTTATCATATTACATTATCATTTTGTTACTTATGTACCCTCCTCACAGGACTCAGTATTTACTGAGAATAGGGAATTTTTAATAGGTCCCCTGAACATACTACCTAGTAGATGGAGAAATATTTGTATGGAAGGATGAATGGATAAATGGAAAGAAAGATAGATGAAGAAGTATGGCAGATGTTCTGTAGAAACAAACATCTGATGACAATGAGAATTACTGGATTATTATTGCAACAGTTGATATAAGAGTAGTAAGAGCCTGAACTAGGGTATCAAAAAATACCTTATATATTAATAAGAAGAAAATGGAGGTGAATTATCTAGAACACTATCTTGAATGGCCAGTTGTTTTGCTTTTAAAAACATTTATCTCAAACTTTTAATAGGATGGTTTTAAATAGGGGTGCCTGGCTTGCTCAGGTGGTTAAGCATCTGCCTTTGGCTCAGGTCATGATCCAGGGTCCTAGGGTCGATCCCCATATCATGTTCCTTGCTCAGTGGGGAGTCTGCTTCTCCTTCTCTCTCTGCATCTTCTGCTATTCATGTTCACTGTCTCTCTCTTCCTTTCAAATAAATAAATATATTTTTAAAGATGGTTTTATATAGTCCACTAATTTCCTGTGATAATAGACTTTTACATTTTATCTCCAAAATCTGACATTCTACTGCATTTTGTCAGTTTCATTTCTATACTGAATGCTTATATTACATATTCATTTGACTTCCTTTCCCACCATGATCCTGAATTTAATTGTGTGGGGACTCACCAACATTGATTCCTGCAGGAGTTTCTATTCATCATCCAACACAATGTCCCTCATAGGTTCTAGAAATAATTGCTAGAGAAAAATAATGTTTGAGCAAAACCTTTACTTCATTTCTTATGCCAGTGAAATATTCTATGACTGATAAATAATAATAATTTATTGAGTATCTACAATGCCACAAATAGCAAGTGATATACACAAGTATTATTTTAAAAAGAATTCAACCTCCATAACTATGAGAAAGCTAATAAAGTGACAAAGTAGCCAGGCTATGGTATAAAATCAGTACAATCTGACCTCAAAGCTTGTTCCTTTCTTCCCCACAAGGAAACACTCCTCTATAGCCTGCTTTTATGCCAATCTTCAAATCTGTAGTTTATTCATCTTTATTTAAAATGTTAGCTCAGCTCTACTTCCCTGGTCAGATAACTCATAGAGTGTCAATATGAGACAGAACATAGAAAGTCTCTTCTATGTAAATCTTTCTCATTTTGTGGGTTCATCGCTCTTCTGTTTGCGCATAAGGAGGCTTGCTCCTGTCCCATTTCCTAGACAAATATATGCTTACCAGTATGACTACTGAGTTTCTATACATCATCCCTCACTCTTTCCCTCAGGCTGTCCTTAGGCTGATGAGGGACCGAGTCCACAGTCTTGAGAAATGGGCCTACAAAGGTGTCCATAATTCCCTTATTTTTATTTTTATTTTTATTTTTATTTTTTTAAAGATTTTTTTTTTTATTTATTTACTTGAGAGAGAGACCGTGAGAGAGAGCATGAACGAGGAGAAGGTCAGAGAGAGAAGCAGACTTCCCATGGAGCTGGGAGTCCGATGCGGGACTCGATCCCGGGACTCCAGGATCATGACCTGAGCCGAAGGCAGTCGTCCAACCAACTGAGCCACCCAGGCGTCCCAATTCCCTTATTTTTAACACATACCTGGAAAGCAAATAGATTTTATCTTTCACCATATACATCAGTATTGTGTCCACTTTCCCTGGGGTTATTTGAAAGGCTTATTAAAATGTGGTCACTACCAACCTCTCACCATTTTCTTCCACTCCTACAGTTCTCCAGCACGGTAGCTGAACTTCCTGATCACAGCACACCCACTCTCTCTGATTTGTATATGTAGTTCCCCATCTTGCTTTTCTTTAACCCAGAGTGTGTGTCCTTGGTGAATGCTTATGTGCTTAAAAATATTTCATTATCTGGGAATGTTCTGTGACATATTTAGATGGAGTTGAATACCTGAAGGAATACCCTTCTACTTGACTTTAGACTTCAGTTTGCATGAGTCACATTTGAAGATTATTACATCACCCATTGGGCTGCATCTCCCAGCAATCAAACCTACTATTCACTATAGAGCAATGATTTTGTACTACCTCTACCTCTTTGGAAAAGTGATTGTCAAGCCTTCCCCCAAATCTGGGAAACCATGAAGGCTAGAAGGCAGTGGGACTGCATATTCAAAGCCCTGAAAAAAAAAAAAAGACTATTAACCAAAAGTCCTATATGTGGCGAAACTATTCTTCAGAAATGAAAAAAGAAATTACAACATTTCCAGAAAAATAAAAACAGATTCACCACAAGCAGATCTACCCTACAAGTAATACTAAAGAAGGTTAGATGGTAAATCAAATCTACATGATGTGTGGGTCAAAGGGTACATAGTTTCACTGATGCTTATCCAAAAGAGAGAGAAAGAACTTTTAGGGGTGAGGGTTCAGTTTATGGTAATGTATATGGCGATGACTTCACAGGTGTATACTTATCTTCAAACTCACCAACATGTATACATTAAATATGTACCAGCTTTTTATATGTCAATCATACCTCAATAAAAAATAAAGAGCATGAGTAAAGATAACTATATAGGTAAATATAAAAAACAGTATAAGTGTATTTTTCTTAGTAACACTTTTCTTCTTCTATATGATTTAAAAGACAGTGCGGGGACGCCTGGGTGGCTCAGTTGGTTAAGCAGCTGCCTTTGGCTCAGGTCATGATCCCAGCGTCCTGGGATCGAGTCCCACATCGGGCTCCTTGCTCCGCAGGGAGCCTGCTTCTCCCTCTGCCTCTGCCTGCCACTTTGTCTGCCTATGCTCGCTCTCTCCCCCTCTCTCTGATAAATAAATAAAATCTTTAAAAAAATAAATAAATAAATAAATAAATAAAAGACAGTGTGTAAAGCAATAATTATAAAATTGTGTAGACAGGTTTATAGGCATAGTAAATATAATGTATAAGATATGCATAATATAACATAATAAAAATGTAATTTGTTTGCAATAATAGCATGAAGGAAGAGGAGGGACTGGAGCTATACTGGAGTGAAGTTCCTGTACACAATGAGATTAAGTTAGTATTAATCTGAATTAGGTTATTTTAAATTATCATGCTAATTTTAATCCCCAGAGTATCCACGAGAAAATAAAACAATACTGTACTGCTACAGCTAGACTATACCATCTGGAGAATAAAAAAGACTACTAACTACAGCTGAAACCAGAAAGAATTAGAATTATTGTCTCTTTATATGTAATTTCTCAATTTGTAAGACTATAGCTTTAATTAATTAATAAACAAGAATACATAAGAAGTGACATCAAAAACATAAAGTGTGGGGTGCCTGGGTGGTTCAGCGGGTTAAGCCTCTGCTTAGCTCAGGTCTTAATCCCAGGGTCCTGGGATGGAGCCCCGCATCCAGCTCTCTGCTCAGCGGGGAGCCTGCTTCCCCCTCTCTGCCTGCCTCTCTACCTACTTGTGATCTCTCTCTGTCAAATAAAGAAATAAAATCTTAAAAAAACCCACAAAGTATAAGGTGAGTGTGGGGAGTAAGAATGTTGAGTCTTAGAGTATGTTCAGATTTAACTTGCCATCCAAGAAACAGAATCTTTTTTTAAAGATTTTATTTATTTACATACATATTTATTTATTTACATACATACATATATATATATATATATATTTGAAAATTATAATATCAAAAAACATAGAAAAGTGCTATCCAGGTGGATTCAGAATCTAAAAACAAAACTACCTTGTAAAATAGACTATTATACGTACAAGGTGATACAGGTGAATCTCATGGTAACACTAAAAACGTCATCGCACCATAAGGAAAGAAAGAAAGAGAAAAAAGGAACAGAAAAGAACTATAAAACAGCCAAAAAACAATGAACAAAATAGTAGTAAGTGCGTGATTATAAAAATTACTTTAAATATAAGTAAACTCAATTTTCCAATGAAAAGACAGGGCTGCTGAATGCACAAAAAACAAGACCTATCTATATGCTGCCTACAAGAGACTTCAGAAGGAAAGACACGCACTGAAAGTGAAGGGATGGCAAAAGTTATTCCATGCAACTGGAAATTAAAAGAAAGCTGGGGCAGCAATACTCCTATCAAACAAAACAGACTTTAAAACAAAGGCTGTAATGAGACAAAGAGGGGCACTACAGAATGATAAGGGGTCAATCCAACAAGAAGACATAATATTTAAAAATATATATGTAACCAACATAGGAACACCAAAATATATAAAGCAAATTTCTTCTAAAGGAAGAAATTAACAGTAACAAAATAACGATAGGGGAATTTAATACCCAGCCTACATCATTGAAAAGATCATCCAGATAGAAAGTCAATAAGGAAACACCAGTCTTAAACAACACATTAGACCAGATGGACTTAGATACATACAGAACATTATATTCTGTCCAAAAGCAGCATACATATTCTTCTCAAGTGTACATGGAACATTCTCCAGGATAGATCACATGTTAGGACACAAAACTTCAGTCTCAATAAATTTAATATTGGAAGCATATCAGGCATCTTTTCTGACCACAATGGTATGAAACTAGCAATCAATTATAAGAAAAAAAAATGAAAAGAACTAAAACTACATGGAGGTTAAACAACATATTACTGAACAACTACTGGGTCATAGAAGAAATCAAAGGAGAAAGTAAAAAAATAATAACTACAGATACGCAGAAACAGAAGTATGATATACCAAAACCTATGAAATGTAGCAAAAGCAATTTTAAGAGGGAAGTTCAGAGGCATATAGGCCTACCTCAAGAAACAAGAGAAATCTCAAATAAACAATTTAGCTTTATACCTAAAGCAAACAGAGAAACAAGCAAAGCCCCAAGTTAGTAGGAGGAGGGAAATAATAAAGATCAGAGAGGACATAAATGAAATAGAAACTAAGAAGACAAAAGATCAGTGAAACTAAGAGCTGGTTCTTCAAAATGCTAAATAAAAGTGACCTCTGGCTAGACTTATCAAAAAAAAAAAAAACCTCTGGCTAGACTTAGCAAAAAAGAGAGAGAGAGAATGAGAGAGAGAACGAGAGCGAGCTGGCTCAAATAAAATCAGAAATGCAAAAGGAGAAGTTACAACTGTTACCGCAGAAATACAAAGAAATACACCGACATATTGGGCAATCTAGATAAAATAGATAAATTCCTAGAAATTTATCTCCAAGACTGAATCATAAACAACAGAAAATTTGAATAGACTGGGGTACCTGGGTGGCTCCGTTGAGTGTCTGCCTTCAGCTCAGGACATGATCCCAGGATCCTGGGATTCAGTACTGCATCAGGCTCTCTGCTCAGAGGGGAGCCTGCTTCTCCCTCTCCCTTTGCCTGGGCTCTGTTTACTTGTGATTTCTCCTTCCCATCAAATGAATAAATAAAATCTTAAAAAAAAGAAAATTTGAATAGAGTGATTACAAATAAGAAGACTGAATGATACCTGACAAAAGGTTAATATCCAAAATATGTAAAGACTCATATAAGTCAATAACAACAATAAAAAATCTGATTTTAAAATGAGAAGAGGATCTGAATAGACATTTTTTCAAAGAAGATATGCAGATGGCTAAAAGACCCATGAAAAGATGCTCAACGTTACTAATCATCAGGAAAATGCAAATGAAAATTAGAATGAGGTATCACTTTGCACCTGTCAGAATGGCTAAAAATCAAAACATAAGAAAGAACAAGTGTTGGGGAGGATGCGGAGAAAAAAGGAACACTTTTGCACTGTTGGTGGAAATGCAAAATGGTACAGGTATTTTGGAAAACAATATAAAGGTTTCTCAAAATGTTAAAAATAGAACCACACTGGGCGCCTGGGTGGCTCAGTGGGTTAAGCCGCTGCCTTCGGCTCAGGTCATGATCTCAGGGTCCTGGGATGGAGTCCCGCATCGGGCTCTCTGCTCAGCGGGGAGCCTGCTTCCTTCTCTCTCTCTCTCTGCCTGCCTCTCAGTGTACTTGTGATTTCTCTCTGTCAAATAAATAAATAAAATCTTTAAAAAAAAAATAGAACCACACTATGATCTAGCAATTCCATTTCTTTTTGTTAAGTATGGCTAAGGTTTGATCCATTTTGTTAATTCTTTTGAAGAACCAGCTCCTAGTGTGTTGATCTGTTCTGTTTTTTTTTTTAATTCTCTAACATTGATTTCTGCTTTAATCTTGATTATTTCTCTTTTCCTGCTCAATTTAGGCTTTATTTGCCATTCCTTTTCCAGCTCCTTTATTTTTTTAAATTAATTTATTTATTTTCAGCATAACAGTATTCATTATTTTTTCACCACACCCAGTGCTCCATGCAATCTGTGCCCTCTATAATACCCACCACCTGGTACCCCAACCTCCCACCCTCCCCCCGCCACTTCAAACCCCTGAGATTGTTTTTCAGAGTCCATAGTCTCTCATGGTTCACCTTCCCTTCCAATTTCCCCCAACTCCCTTCTCCTCTCCATCTCCCCATGTCCTCCATGCTATTTGTTATGCTCCACAAATAAGTGAAACCATATGATAATTGACTCTTTCTGCTTGACTTACTTCACTCAGCGTAATCTCTTCCAGTCCCGTCCATGTTGCTACAAAAGTTGGATATTCGTCCTTTCTGATGGAGGCATAATACTCCATAGTGTATATGGACCACATCTTCCTTATCTATTCATCCATTGAAGGTCATCTTGGTTCTTTCTCCTTTATTTTTTTTTAAAGATTTCATTTATTCATTTGACAGAGTGAGAGAGCACACAAGCAGGGGGAATGGGAGAGGGAGAAGCAGGCTCCCTGCTAAGCAAGGGGTCCAATGTGGGACTCAATCACAGGAGCCTGGGACCATGACCTGAGCCAAAGGCAGACACTCGACCAACTGAGTCACCCAGCCATCCCCTTTTTCCAGCTCCTTTAAGTGTAAGGTTAGGTTGTGGATTTGAGACTTTTCTTGCTTCTTAAAGGAAGGCCTGTATTGCTATATACTTCCCTCTTAGTATTGTCTTTTCTGCATCCCAGGGGTTTGGAACAGTCATGTTTTCATTTTCATTTGCTTCCATGTATTTTAAAAAATTCGTCTTTAATTTCCTGGTTGACCCATTCATTATCTAGTAGGGTGTTCTTTAACCTCCATGTATTTGTGGTGCTTCCAAATTTCTTCTTGTGGTTGACTTCAAGTTTCATAGTGTTGTGGTCAGAAAATATGCATGGTTTGATCTCAGTCTTTTTATAATGGTTGATACCTGATTTGTAATCCAGTATGTGGTCTATACTGGAGAATGCAACAACATGGATAGAACTAGAGGGTATTATGTTAAGTGAAATAAGTCAGTCAGAGAAAGACAAATATGTGTGATTCACTCATGTGGAATTTAAGAAACAGAAAGATGAACACAGGGGAAGGGAAGGAACACTGCGATAAAAAGAGAGAAAACCAAACCATAAGAGATTCTTAACTATAGGAAAAAAAATTGAGGATTGTGGAGGGGAGGTGGATGGCAGGGATGAAGTAATTGGGTTATGGGCAGTAAGGAGGGCACTTGATGGAATGAGCACTGGGTGTTACAGACAACTGATGAGTCACTAACTTCTATCCCTGTAACTAAAGAAGAAAATAAGAGTAAGAGTAGAAAGGGAATAAAGGTAATCAACCTAGTCATAGATTTTGAGGTTTTGGTTCCTGGAAGATATGCAGGGGCATCTTGTTGTACAGGACTGAATGGAGAAGGGAGGTGTTTAATATGATAAAGAGTAAAGTGATAATCCATGGGCCCAGGAAGCAAGAATAAGTGGGGATGCAGAAAGAAAGTTTGCCTTTGATGAGGAGAATGGACACATTTTTCAGAACATATGGAATGAGGGGGCAGTGAGGATTCTTACAGATACTTCTGCAAACAAGGGGATAAATGTGAAATATTCAGTAAACTGATGTCCTTTCTTTCTCATGAAGCAAACTGTTTACTTAAGGTAAGGAGATCTGAGGAAGGTAGCACAGATATGGCACAATCAACGCAAGTTAATGGGAAGACAGTTATTTAGTCAGATGAAGTTATTATTATATGGTGTTGAAGAATCAGAATGAACAAGAAATAATAAGTTTAATGGTGCTGATGAAAAATTATATGCTTTTTCTCTTAGTAAAGCTTAGCATCCCAGGGGCAAGAGTAAACAAAGTAATTATTTAGAGCTATAATTGATACAATGGTGAAGTTTAGAAGGGCATATACAAGAAGAAATAAAGAAATTACTGAATTGAGAATGCTGGTCAATATAGATTTAAGGGGATTGATGAAGGCCCAGAATGGATAGGGGAATCACTTAAAGGGGAATGTGAGAGCAGCCAGTTTAAACAGATAGGTATCAAGAGGCCAGAGTTTCCATAACCATCAATTCATATAGTTTTCATATGTGTGTGGCGAGAATGCTTAGGATCAACTCAGTTAGCAAATTTCAAGTATACAGTACAGTATTAACTAACTATAATCACCATGCTGTACATTAGATCCTGAGAAACTCATAACTTAAAGTTTGTACCCTTTTAACCAACCTCTCCCCAGAGCCCCTGACAACCACCACTCTACTCTCTGTTTTATGAATTCTAGTTATTTATTCCACATATAAGTGAGATCATGCAGTATTTACCTTTCTGTGACTGCTTATTTCATTCAGTATAATGTCCTTGGTTCACCCATGTTGTTGCAAATAGCAGAATCACCTTTTTTTAAAGGCTGAACTATATATATATATATATATATATATATATATATATATATATATACACACACACATACACACACATACACACACATACATACATGTGATCTTTCTTTACCTATTCATCCATCAATGGACACTTAGGTTCTTTCCATAAACATGGGAGTGTTGATTATCTCTTTGAAATACTGATTTCATTTCCTTTGGATATATAAACAGAAGTGTGATTGCTGGATCCTATGGTAGTTTTATTTTTAATTATTTTGAGAAATCATAGTGTTTTCCATAATGGCTGTACCTATCTGCATTCCTACTATCAGTGAACAGTGCTCCCTTTTTGCCACATTCTCACCAACAGTTGTTACCTTTTTATATATATATCTTTTTGATAACAGCCATTCTAACAGGTCTGAGGTGGTATCTCATCATGGTTTGACTTTATTTCCCTGATTATTAGTGCTGTTGAACACATTTTCATATAACTTCTGTACAACTTTTGAGATACTTATTCTCATTCCACTGGTTACCTTTTCACTGTTTTCAATGTTCTCTTTGCTGTGTAGAAAGTTTTTACTTTGATACAACCTCACTTGTCTATGTTTGCTTTTGTTGCCTTTGCCATATCCAAAAGAAATCACTGCCCAGACCAATGTCAAGAAGCTTTTTTACTATGTTTCCTCCTATTTGGTGTGAGGTAAGGTTCCAATTTCAATCTTCTTCATGTTGATATCCAGTGTTCCCAACACCATTTATTAAAGATTATAATTTCCCCATTGTGTGTTCTTGGCACCCATGCTGAAGATCAGTTGACAACAGATGTGTGATTTCTGGGATTTCTATTCTGTTCCAATGGTCTTTATGTCTGTCCTTCTGCCAGTATCAAACAATCTTCAGTAGTATAGCTTTTTAATATATGTGAAATCAGGCAATATTACTCTTCCAGCTTTGTTCTTGCTTGAGATTGCTTTCACTGTTGAATATCTTTTGTTGTTCTGTATGAATTTTAGGATTTAAACTTTTTTTTTCTGTAAAGAATGCCATTGGATTTTGATAAAAATTGCATTAAACCTATAAACATTTTAGGTAGAAGTGACATTTTAATATTATTATTCTAATCTATGAGCATGGGACATGTTTCCATTTATCTAGGTCTTCTTTCCTTTGTGTCACATTTTTAAAGATTTTATTTATTTATTTGACAGACGGAGATCACAAGTAGGCAGAGAGGCAGGCAGAGAGAGGGGGAAGCAGGATCCCTGCTGAGCAGAGAGCCCGATGCGGGGCTCCATTCCAGGACCCTGAGATCATGACCTGAGCTGAAGGCAGAGGCTTTAGCCCACTGAGCCACCCAGGCGTCTCACTTTGTGTCACATTTTTAAGTGTATAAGTCTTCCATCTCTTTCATACGTTTATTACTAAATATTTTATTATTTTTGTTGCTACTGTAAATGGAAATGTTTCTTTAATTTCTTTTTTGAATAGTTTGCTATTTGTGTATAAAAATTAAGAAAAATAATAAAAGTCATTGATCGAAAAAAAAAGTGACTGATTTTTTATGCTGATTTTGTACCCTAAAACTTTACTGAATTTGCTTATTAGTTTTTGTTTGTTTGTTTGTTGGGCAGCAAAGCAAGGTTTATTGAGTAATAGCAAAGCGATAGTATAAAGCTCCCAGGAGAGAGAGGACCTGAGATGGTTGCCCTCATTTATTAGTTTTAACAGTTTGCTTGTTGTTGAATCTTTAGAATTTTCTAGCTATATGATCATGTCACTTGTAAACAGAGATAATTTCATTCTGATTCAGGTGACTTTTCTTTCTTTTTCTTCTCTAATTTCTCTGGTTAGCATTTCTAGTACTTTGTAGAAGTGGTGAAGAGTGGGCATCCTTGCTTTGTATGGTCCTTAGAAGGAAGATTTTCAGTTTTTCCCTATTGATTATCATGTTAGCTATGGGATTTTCATATATGGCCCTCATTGTGATAAGTTTCTTTTATACCTGTTTTTTCCACAGTTTAAATCATGGAAATTCAACTGAGATGCTTTTCCTTCATCAATTAAAATGATCGTGTCATATTATCAATGAGGCAGTTTTATGATGGCTGTTTTAAAGCCCTTGTCAGATAATTTCAAAATCTAATTCATCTTAGTGTTAGCATCTATGGATTCATTTTTTCTCAGTCACGTTGTGATTTTCACAGTTCTTGGTATAATGAGTAATATTTTATTGTATCCTAGACATCTGAGGTCCTGTATTATAAGACTTTGATTTCTATTTAATTTTTTAAATAGCCAGTCTTGTATTGATGTGTATCCTGACAACTGAATGGGTGTGTATGTTCATTTCTCACTGGACCCCAGTGACACCACCTTGCCAAAAAAGGGCACTGACTCGAGTCAAGATGGCGGAGAAGTAGCAAGCTGAGACTGCTTCAGCTAGCCGAAGATCAGCTAGATAGCTTATCTAAAGATTGCAAACACCTGAAAATCCATCGGCAGACCTAAGAGAAGAAGAACAGCAATTCTGGAAACAGAAAAACAACCACTTTCTGAAAGGTAGGACCGGCGGAGAAGTGAATCCAAAGCGACGGGAAGATAGACCCTGGGGGGAGGGGCAGGCTCCCGGCAAGCAGCGGAGCAACCACGCACAAAATCAGGACTTTTAAAAGTCTGTTCCGCTGAGGGACATCGCTCCAGAGGCTAAAACGGGGCGAAGCCCACGCGGGGTCAGCGTGGCCTCAGGTCCCGCAGGGTCACAGAAGGATCAGGGGTGTCTGAGTGTCGCAGAGCTTGCGGGTATTGGAACGGGAAAGCTGGCTACAGAAACAGAGCCGACAGTAAGCTCACAGCTTGGTGTTACCTTGAACCGATCGCAGGCTCGGTGAGCTCGGAGCGCGGCCGGAGGTCAGGCGGACGGGAGTGACTGGGCGCGGTTCTCTGAGGGCGCACTGAGGAGTGGGGCCCTGGGCTCTCGGCTCCTCCGGGCCAGAGACCAGGAGGCTGCCATTTGTGTTCCCGTCCTCCGGAACTCTACGGAAAGCGCTCAGGGAACAAAAACTCCTGAAAGCAAACCCGAGCGGATTACTCACCCCGGCCCCGGGTAAGGGAGGTGTAATTCCGCCTGGGGCAAAGACACTTGAGAATCACTACAACAGGCCCCTCCCCCAGAAGATCAACAAGAAATCCAGCCGAGACCAAGTTCACCTACCAAGGAGTGCGGTTTCAATACCAAGGAGAGCAGCAGAATTCCAGAGGAGGAGAAAGCCAAGCATGGAACTCATGGCTTTTTTCCTGTGATTTTTTTTTAGTCTTGCAGTTAATTTAAATTTTTCTTTTTCATTTTTTTTTTCTTTTTCTTCTCGCCTTCGGGTAAAATTTTTTTTTTTTAACTGTTACCTTTTTCTTTTTTAACGATTTTTTACTAGTTTATCTAATATATATATTTTTTCTTTTTTACATTTTTCTCAGGTGTTTTCTTTTTTTAAAAAAAATTTTTTTCTTTTCTTTTTTTTTCTTTCTTTCTTTTTGAACCTCTTTTTATCCCCTTTCTCCCCACTCACGATTTTGGATCTCTTCTAATTTAGTTAAAGCATATTTTCCTGGGGTTGTTGCCACCCTTTTAGTATTTTACTTGCCCCTTCATTTACTCTTATCTGGCCAAAATGACAAGACGTAAAAATTCAACGCAAAAAAAAGAACAAGAGGCAGTACCGAAGGCTAGGGACCTAATCAATACAGACATCGGTAATATGTCAGATCTAGAGTTCAGAATGACAATTCTCAAGGTTCTAGCCGGGCTCGAAAAAGGCATGGAAGATATTAGAGAAACCCTCTCGAGAGATATAAAAGCCCTTTCTGGAGAAATAAAAGAACTAAAATCTAACCAAGTTGAAATCAAAAAAGCTATTAATGAGGTGCAATCAAAAATGGAGGCTCTAACTGCTAGGATAAATGAGGCAGAAGAAAGAATTAGTGATATAGAAGACCAAATGACAGAGAATAAAGAAGCTGAGCAAAAGAGGGACAAACAGCTACTGGACCACGAGGGGAGAATTCGAGAATTAAGTGACACCATAAGACGAAACAACATTAGAATAATTGGGATTCCAGAAGAAGAAGAAAGAGAGAGGGGAGCAGAAGGTATACTGGAGAGAATTATTGGGGAGAATTTCCCCAATATGGCAAAGGGAACGAGCATCAAAATTCAGGAGGTTCAGAGAACGCCCCTCAAAATCAATAAGAATAGGCCCACACCCCGTCACCTAATAGTAAAATTTACAAGTCTCAGTGACAAAGAGAAAATCCTGAAAGCAGCCCGGGAAAAGAAGTCTGTAACATACAATGGTAAAAATATTAGATTGGCAGCTGACTTATCCACAGAGACCTGGCAGGCCAGAAAGAGCTGGCATGATATTTTTAGAGCACTAAACGAGAAAAACATGCAGCCCAGAATACTATATCCAGCTAGGCTATCATTGAAAATAGAAGGAGAGATTAAAAGCTTCCAGGACAAACAATAACTGAAAGAATTTGCAAATACCAAACCAGCTCTACAGGAAATATTGAAAGGGGTCCTCTAAGCAAAGAGAGAGCCTACAAGTGGTAGATCAGAAAGGAACAGAGACCGTATACAATAACAGTCACCTTACAGGCAATACAATGGCACTAAATTCATATCTCTCAATAGTTACCCTGAATGTGAATGGGCTAAATGCCCCTGTCAAAAGACACAGGGTATCAGAATGGATAAAAAAACAAAACCCATCTATATGTTGCCTCCAAGAAACTCATTTTAAGCCCGAAGACACCTCCAAATTTAAAGTGAGGGGGTGGAAAAGAATTTACCATGCTAATGGACATCAGAAGAAAGCAGGAGTGGCAATCCTTATATCAGATCAATTAGATTTTAAGCCAAAGACTATAATAAGAGATGAGGAAGGACACTATATCATACTAAAAGGGTCTGTCCAACAAGAAGATCTAACAATTTTAAATATCTATGCCCCTAACGTGGGAGCAGCCAACTATATAAACCAATTAATAACAAAATCAAAGAAACACATCAACAACAATACAATAATAGTAGGGGACTTTAACACTCCCCTCACTGAAATGGACAGGTCATCCAAGCAAAAGATCAGCAAGGAAATAAAGGCCTTAAACGACACACTGGACCAGATGGACATCACAGATATATTCAGAATATTTCATCCCAAAGCAACAGAATACACATTCTTCTCTAGTGCACATGGAACATTCTCCAGAATAGATCACATCCTCGGTCCTAAATCAGGACTCAACCGGTATCAAAAGATTGGGATCATTCCCTGCATATTTTCAGATCACAATGCTCTAAAGCTAGAACTCAACCACAAAAGGAAGTTTGGAAAGAACCCAAATACATGGAGACTAAACAGTATCCTTCTAAAGAATGAATGGGTCAACCGGGAAATTAAAGAAGAATTGAAAAAAATCATGGAAACAAATGATAATGAAAATACAACGGTTCAAAATCTGTGGGACACAATAAAGGCAGTCCTGAGAGGAAAATATATAGCGGTACAAGCCTTTCTCAAGAAACAAGAAAGGTCTCAGGTACACAACCTAACCCTACACCTAAAGGAGCTGGAGAAAGAACAAGAAAGAAACCCTAAGCCCAGCAGGAGAAGAGAAATCATAAAGATCAGAGCAGAAATCAATGAAATAGAAACCAAAAAAACAATAGAAAAAATCAACGAAAGTAGGAGCTGGTTCTTTGAAAGAATTAATAAAATTGATAAACCCCTGGCCCGATTTATCAAAAAGAAAAGAGAAAGGACCCAAATAAATAAAATCATGAATGAAAGAGGAGAGATCACAACTAACACCAAAGAAATACAAACTATTATAAGAACATACTATGAGCAACTCTACGCCAATAAATTTGACAATCTGGAAGAAATGGATGCATTCCTAGAAACATATAAACTACCACAACTGAACCAGGAAGAAATAGAAAGCCTGAACAGACCCATAACCAGTAAGGAGATTGAAACAGTCATTAAAAATCTCCAAACAAACAAAAGCCCAGGGCCAGATGGCTTCCCGGGGGAATTCTACCAAACATTTAAAGAAGAACTAATTCCTATTCTCCTGAAACTATTCCAAAAAATAGAAATGGAAGGAAAACTTCCAATCTCATTTTATGAGGCCAGCATCACCTTGATCCCAAAACCAGACAAGGATCCCACTAAAAAAGAGAGCTATAGACCGATATCCTTGATGAACACAGATGCGAAAATACTCAACAAAATACTAGCCAATAGGATTCAACAGTACATTAAAAAGATTATTCACCACGACCAAGTGGGATTTATTCCAGGGCTGCAAGGTTGGTTCAACATCCGCAAATCAGTCAATGTGATACAACACATCAATAAAAGAAAGAACAAGAACCATATGATACTTTCAATAGATGCTGAAAAAGCATTTGACAAAGTACAGCATCCCTTCCTGATCAAAACTCTTCAAAGTGTAGGGATATAGGGCACATACCTCAATATCATCAAAGCCATCTATGAAAAACCCACCGCAAATATCATTCTCAATGGAGAAAAACTGAAAGCTTTTCCACTAAGGTCAGGAACACGGCAGGGATGTCCATTATCACCACTGCTATTCAACATAGTACTAGAGGTCCTAGCCTCAGCAATCAGAAAACAAAAGGAAATTAAAGGCATCCAAATCGGCAAAGAAGAAGTCAAATTATCACTCTTCGCAGATGATATGATACTATATGTGGAAAACCCAAAAGACTCCACTCCAAAACTGCTAGAACTTATACAGAAATTCAGTAAAGTGTCAGGATATAAAATCAATGCACAGAAATCAGTTGCATTTCTCTACACCAACAGCAAGACAGAAGAAAGAGATATTAAGGAGCCAATCCCATTTACAATTGCATCCAAAACCATAAGATACCTAGGAATAAACCTAACCAAAGAGACACAGAATCTATACTCAGAGAACTATAAAGTACTCATGAAAGAAATTGAGGAAGACACAAAGAAATGGAAAAATGTTCCATACTCCTGGATTGGAAGAATAAAAATTGTGAAAATGTCTATGCTACCTAAAGCAATCTACACATTTAATGCAATTCCTATCAAAGTACCATCCATCTTTTTCAAAGAAATGGAACAAATAATGCTAAAATTTATATGGAACCAGAAAAGACCTCGAATAGCCAAAGGGACATTGAAAAAGAAAGCCAAAGTTGGTGGCATCACAATTCCGGACTTCAAGCTCTATTACAAAGCTGTCATCATCAAGACAGCATGGTACTGGCACAAAAACAGACACATAGATCAATGGAACAGAATCGAGAGCCCAGAAATAGACCCTCAACTCTATGGTCAACTAATCTTCGACAAAGCAGGAAAGAGTGTCCAATGGAAAAAAGACAGCCTCTTCAATAAATGGTGCTGGGAAAATTGGACAGCCACATGCAGAAAAATGAAATTGGACCATTTCCTTACACCACACACAAAAATAGACTCAAAATGGATGAAGGACCTCAATGTGCGAAAGGAATCCATCAAAATCCTTGAGGAGAACACAGGCAGCAACCTCTTCGACCTCTGCCGCAGCAACATCTTCCTAGGAACAACGCAAAAGGCAAGGGAAGCAAGGGAAAAAATGAACTATTGGGATTTCATCAAGATCAAAAGCTTTTGCACAGCAAAGGAAACAGTTAACAAAATCAAAAGACAACTGACAGAATGGGAGAAGATATTTGCAAACGACATATCAGATAAAGGACTAGTGTCCAGAATCTATAAAGAACTTAGCAAACTCAACACCCAAAGAACAAATAATCCAATCAAGATATGGGCAGAGGACATGAGCAGACATTTCTGCAAAGAAGACATCCAGATGGCCAACAGACACATGAAAAAGTGCTCCATATCACTCGGCATCAGGGAAATACAAATCAAAACCACAATGAGATATCACCTCACACCAGTCAGAATGGCTAAAATCAACAAGTCAGGAAATGACAGATGCTGGCGAGGATGTGGAGAAAGGGGAACCCTCCTACACTGTTGGTGGGAATGCAAGCTGGTGCAGCCACTCTGGAAAACAGCATGGAGGTTCCTCAGAATGCTGAAAATAGAACTGCCCTATGACCCAGCAATTGCACTATTGGGTATTTACCCTAAAGATACAAATGTAGTGATCCAAAGGGGCACATGCACCCGAATGTTTATAGCAGCAATGTCCACAATAGCCAAACTATGGAAAGAACCTAGATGTCCATCCACAGATGAATGGATCAAGAAGATGTGGTATATATACACAATGGAATACTATGCAGCCATCAAAAGAAATGAAATCTTGCCATTTGCGACAACATGGATGGAACTAGAGCGTATCATGCTTAGCGAAATAAGTAAAGCAGAGAAAGACAACTATCATATGATCTCCCTGATATGAGGAAGTGGTGATGCAACATGGGGGCTTAAGTGGGTAGGAGAAGAATAAATGAAACAAGATGGGATTGGGAGGGAGACAAACCATAAGTGACTCTTAATCTCACAAAACAAACTGAGGGTTGCTGGGGGGAGGGGGTTTGGGAGAAGGGGGTGGGATTATGGACATTGGGGAGGGTATGTGCTTTGGTGAGTGCTGTGAAGTGTGTAAACCTGGTGATTCACAGAACTGTACCCCTGGGGATAAAAATATATGTTTATAGAAGGGCACTGACTCAATAATGCTTTATTGCAGCTTCCCCTGTGAACTTCAATGACACCTTCTGGGGCCACTGAGATTTTGAAGTTGTTGTCTTATCCTAGACTATTCTAATTGCATTATCTTATTAGACATCAATTTCCTAAACAGGGAGAACAACAAATATGATTTCTAATTTTTAAAAAGAGCTAAAAGGAGTTTATTTCCTTTTAACTTTTTTTAAAAGATTTTATTTATTTATTTGACAGAGAACGATCACAAGTGGGCAGTGAGGCAGCCAGAGAGAGAGAGAGACGAGAAAGCAGGCTCCCTGCTGAGCAGAGAGTCCAATGCCGGACTCGATCCCAGGACCCTGAGATCATGACATGAGCCAAAGGCAGAGGCTTTAACCCACTGAGCCACCCAGGTACCCTCCTTTTGACTTTTAAGAAATATCTTACCTAAAAAATATTAATGATTACCTACTATTTTCAAAGCAGTTTTCATTAACTGGTTTTACCCACTCTATGAGTTTATTTTTAATCACATATACAGTATACAATGGAGCTAATCAATGAATATAAAATTAATTTCCTAAAGTTCCATGGATATGCCCAATATTAGTCAAGTTAGAATAAAACTTGACTAATAAAACATGAATAAGAAAATATTTTGCCATTTTAAATGTATTAAGACTTACCAAATATATAATCTAGATTAGTTACCACATGTTTCAAATTTTCTGGCTACTCTTATTCACTGAATTTATTATATAGACTTTTTTTCCTAAATGAATAAAGTGTGTACTGTAAGAACTGAATTTTTTGGTTTTATTGCCTTTGAATTGCTTATTACCTTTGAGCCTGATTCTTTTTATTTATTTTCTGACTTTGAAGAAAAATATTAACCCCCAACCTTAGAAAAAAATGACCTTTCTTTTAAATACTTCCTAATATTCAACAATTTGCTTTTGCATCAGAACTGGCTAATACACAGGATATTTGAACAACTATCCCTATCTTTTTCTACATTCACAGCTTTTTGGATGGGAATGATATGAGTGCAAATTTCCACAGTCCTGGCATTATGAGACTTTTTGTTACTGCTGAACTTTAGCAAACAGGTACCATTGTATTGTGAAGTTAACTGACCTACATATTTAACATTGGTATAATTAAACTCAATCCTACTAATGGCTCTGTTATGTGGATCAACCCTAGACAAATAATTGCAAGGGATCAGCATACCTCCTATTCTCTACTTTTCCCCTCTGCTTTCTGTTCCTTTCCAGTACCCCCTAACTTTCACCCCAAAAGATTACTGTTCTCTTAATGTTTTATGATAGTATAATGGAAAAAGCACTGGACCTTTCCAGTCAGGAGTCTTAGGGTTTAGTTCTAGATTTATGCTTAACTGGGTATAAGAGCCTTTATTGAGCTTCAATATTACCATCTGTAAAACGAAGTGTTTGGACTAGATGATATTTTATTTTCCTTCTAATTCTAAATTTCCTTCTATTATATTTCTAAAACTATAGTTTATGTAAGAGGGAAAATAAATTAGGTAAAACTAAATCAAACTAAATTAATATTATCTTAAGTAGTACTGTTTCTAAAATCATCTACATTAAAATAGGCTTTGAAAAGGCAACTTTGATAATAAACAAATGAAGAGCACCTGGTTGGCTCAGTAGGTAGAGTATGTGACTCTTGATCTTGGGGCTATAAGTTTGAGTCCCATGTTGGGCACAGAGATTACTTTAAAAAAAATAAGAGAATAAAAAGGTATATATATTAAAGAAATGAACATTTCATCACAAAATTTTAGGCAGTGCTATTTAGGATGGTATTTTGGGGTTACAGTAACTCTCACAGCTCATGTAGACTGCCTTAGTCATCTATATGAAAGGATAAAATTATTCAGGCCAAATGTTTGAATGCATGGGTTGGAAACATGGGAACTTTGCCAATACAAAATAGTACCACACCTGTTTGTGTTGGGTTGAAAAAAATGGGTCTCAACCTGCCTTCCATCAGTCACATGCCTGCTGTCCTCTCTGTCACATCCAGCCTTACAAGTGTGAGCAGGGTATACATATGAAGACTTAGGCCACTCTATTTCCTACAAAGAATCCAGATAATTCATTTTCTAACACTATGCCTTTGAGTCTTTGAATAAGTCCCAGTAGTGGCATCATGTACCCTTCCATTCTTGACAAAAAAGTCATTCTTGACAAAAAAGTCAATAAGGGAAAAGAGGCCACTGTATTTTCTAACAACATAAAGATTATTTCTATAATACTCATTGTGCACTGTTAATAAAATAGATTTAAGAGCAGGGAAACCCAAGTAAATGTGCCTTTGAAGGAATTCTACAGAAAAAATTAGGGTAGCGGTGATAATTAGACTTTGTAGAAGGGTTTATAACAAATAATGTACATGATTCTAAGTATTATTACTAAAGAAGTAAGTATATCAGAATTCATTTAATCTATATTCTATTCTGCCTTTTTCGATACAGATGAATTTTAAGTAGAAAGAAATTAATCAAATTTTCTTTAAAAGTCAAGTTTTCTAACAACTTTATCTGATATCTAGGACTATTTAATCTGGGAGCTATCACAGGGACTGACCTTATTTAAACTGGGAGTTATCACTGCTTAAATTCTTACCTTTTAAATGTAAATATAAAATGCTAATAACAATATATAAGCAATTACTACTATCTGCTACAGTTACTTTTTTTTTTAAGTGCACTTCATTTTGCAGATGGTGAGAGCTCTACTAACACATCTATTGTTAGCATGAAAGTCAAGCGATCATCTGTGTAGGTGGTTGTGTGGGAGCAATGCTAAGATTTACAAGGATTTTCTCCCACACTGGCAATCCACATTGAACAGAGAGCCATATGAAACAATCTTCTGTTCCCTGGCATTTTTAATCATTCACTTAATTTGTAATAATAAAAAAATTCTCAATTAAAGCTAGCCAGTTTTCCACTTAGATAATATCTTCATCTTTTAAAAATGTATTTTCTTTTGGTGATTTTTCAATCACGTATCTATCTATTGAGAAAAAAGCTCTTACAAGTTTATCAAAGACAGAAATTCTGGGTAGAAATTAGTAATTATGTTCAGTCTGTCAGTTATAAGACTTAAAAAGTTCTTACAAGTTTGCATCAATAATTATATACTTGGACTTAAAAATTGAAGGGAAAGATTTTTAAGAGACGGTGCTTGTCTCTTTTACAATCTCTGTAATAAATATGTAGCAGTAAGACATATAGACTATTTGTAACTTTTTACTTTTTTAATTATTAATATAGTTGTCCCAATTTAAATATTATCTTAAGGGAAAACAGAATCATGTATTGAAGACCCACATTTTTTAAAATGTATTATAGGAGTCTTATGACACCCATAGTTATTAAACCATAGTAAACAGAAGACTGACTTTTCCATTGGTAAACCTGTCTTTCTTCTACGTAAGTCTCTTTTCACTGTGTTATTTTCTCTTACTGCTTTAGTGTTACCCATATCTGGACACAGAACAAAACCTTGACCAACTTGACTCTTCCAGACTTAGAGGGTCCAGGGTTTTAAGAAACATTTAGGATTCACTGGCTCTAGTGGTGAGCACAAATGTTACCTAAGCTCTTCTAAATCTGCCAGGTTCCAGTCTAGACCTTATTTGGTTCTTTGCCTTTCCCTTCAAGATCACAGACCTGTACCCCGAAACAATTATATGTTACTTAGAAAAAATAATAATTAAAAATTAATTTTAAAAATACTATGAATTCTTTGCAATGCATTGTGCTTGCGTGACCCCACAATTTTAAACTGCTTTCAGCCAAAAACCCATTCCTGGCAAAAAGTATTAAATAAATGTAATCTACTTGATCTGGGGGGAAAGGTCTTTATAAATTTATCAAATACCTTTTGTTGCAGTGAAAGATACCCAGCCTAGAGTTAACATTTTAATTCCTGTACTCCTCAGTAGCTGCACTTTACAACATTCCTAAAATGCATTTATTTTTAATCTTCTAGCTTAAACTTAACTTTTCCATTTTTCCTTCATGACCTTTCCATTGTGACCTTTAAGCAAATTAGTTAACCTCTTTTTGTCTTGATTATTACCACTGTTGTGAGAATTACATGAGTTAGTATGCATGAAGCACTTAGAACAGTATAAAGCTCATGATAAATGCTATATAAATGGCATCTAGTAACACTATCATTATTATTGTTGCTGCTGCTGCTGTAGTTATTTAGTATCATAACCATACAAATCTCTATTCTTTACTTTTGGTGCCATTATCCTCTTACCATGTATGTTTTTCTTTATACTATTATGTTTCTAAATATATGCTATACTTTCAAAAATGGAAAAAAAATGAATTGCAGCCACTAATTCAGTTAAACAGATAATTCAGTTTCATATAAATAATTTGGAGGGGAGAAGCAAGCAATTAGCCAAACAAACAAACAAAAAAAAACTGTCCCCAAACAAAAATAATGTAAACTAAGTGTGGCAAAAACAAAACTGAAAGAAGACTTTAAGGGTGGTGTATATGCAAGTACTATTAACATTGTGTTTTGGTTTTAACTCAGATACACAAGTGCATTGGGAAACAAGGAATTTAAGATCATAATCAGGAAAAAAAAAATACAAAAGTCAGCTTACCACCCTTCTTGTTGGGCTAACTCTTCCAGGACTGACACAGAGAATAAAGCTATCAGTTTTGGGCTTCAGTGACGAATCTATAAAATTTCAGTTGATTTAGAAGAACTTGATTTTTATTACTACAAAATGATCTATAAAAGACCCATACCTTGGGGGCGCCTGGATGGCTCAGTGGGTTAAAGCCTCTGCCTTCGGTTCAGGTCATGATCTCAGGGTCCTGGGATCGAGCCTCGCATCTGGCTCTCTGCTCAGCAGGGGAGCCTGCTTCCTCCTTTCTCTGCCTACTTGTGATCTCTGTCAAATAAATAAATAAATAAATAAATCTTAAAAAAAAAAAAAGACCCACACCTTAATTGAGGTGAGAATTCATGAGAAATCCTGAATGCACTTAGCTGTACATCTGCAAAGTCCAAGTAAAATTTCAACATTAATAAACAATTAAAATGGATTATGTTAAAATAATAAGAAAAAGAAAAATATAAAGCAGATAAATAAATCACATTTCCTTCTTTATTTATAGAGTATTTAAATTTCTAAAGGGGTGGCAAACATGTTATTTCCCAGCCAGAAAATAGAAGACTAAATAAGTCTTAAAATAGTCAGGTATTCCATATTAATGTAATTGAAGCAGCAGTAGCTATGTCTCCTTTCCAGGTCAGTTCGGAAGCTATCCCTCAATTCAAGAGCCTAGTTTATATCATCGCTAAAAATAACAGCATAACGTTTTCTCCCTAAAGTCGATTTAGAGAACAAATGTACTGTAATAATTACAGCCATTATTTGTGGCAGTTTTCCCGAGTCCTTAAATGAATGCAAATATTTAGGAATACGGATCATCCAGTCATCCTGCAGAACTATCTGACACTTTGACTTTGGAATCCAGTATGCTTTTTTTTTTTTCTGTCTTTCTTTCTTTTTTTTTTTTTTAACTTTAGTTGGTGTTATGTTAGAAGGGAGAACAAAGTAAGTAAGGAATCATCTAAAATTTGCAATTTTAAGAAAAAGACAGGAAAAGCTATCAAATACAGAAAAAACTATCCATTATCTCAGGACAAATCATACTGTAGTGTTCATCAATGCAAACAAAAATAGGTATTTGCTTGCTAACTATAGAAGCAGTTGTTAAAATCCCCAAAAAACATTATTATAAAAATATGATCTGACAACCACTCAAGAAATCCTGTGATGTAATAAAAACTGTGGAAATACAGAGATTATATGCACAAAAGTTAAAAGTTAGTGACTTACTAAGTTTAGATGGAAAAATAAAATCAAAACAGGTATAATGTTTGTTTGATGTTTGCTTTAGCATAACGAGGTGCTTAATTATTTTTAAACAAATCAGAATATGTATAATGAGTAAATCTTAATGTCAATAAAAGGCTTATAAGTAATCTTTATTTCTTCATGTGGAAGTTTTCAGAAGTCTCTCACAATAAATGCCAAGACTTTATAGTCTCTAAACACATAGAGCATTTTTTTCCCCCTGCAAAAGTAAATTCTTCTAACTATTGAGTCTACTTCCAGGTAATTTATTGGCAAGATTATTTGATACTCTTTACAGCAGTGAATCACTGTGGTCCTTTTCATTGCTTCTCTCTAGTCCCTTTTCAGGATCATTGACTTTTCTCCCTTTCATTGTTTTCTGATATCACAGCAAGTAGGGACCTGGCTTATGCCTATAGAAAATTAGTATTGATAGAATTATTTGCTAAAACCCAGGAAGTGGCTGAGCAGACACTTAGTGAAAGTCATAGTCTTTAAGAAGCAAAAAGTCTTAGATCAAAGGCAAACTCAGGATGGGACAGGGTAGTAAGAAACAAATAGGAATTCATTAATAATGTGCTTTTCCTGTAGTAGGTGCTTAAACAAAATGTTGGACTATTGAAGGTAAGAGGCCCCAAAATATCTTTTCTCTTTATCATCATGGGAAAACATTCGGTATTAAATAAGACAGTGATCCAAATTCTGATCCTGACCTCATAATATCTCAAGTGGGATAAGTTTTTAGAAAGTCAAGTGAAATTTAATAGTTGGGAAAGCTATTTTAAAAACAGATAAATAACACCCAACCAGGGTGTCAGGCAATCGAATTGCTCAACTTGGTATCAAATGTCTGCTTGTGAAATTTCCCCAGTCCATCCTTCCTGAGGTTTATATATCTCTTTTGTTGCTTGAGATGAGGAAACCATTAGATTTCCCGTTCCTCAGGAACAAAAATATTTAAGTTGTATTAGTAATTTATTTGGCCTTGAGGCACAGAAAATCTGTGTGCTAGTTCATTTTGAAGTATGTGTCACCCCCTTCATTCTCTCATTGTGAGTAGACTCTTCAGTTTTCATATTCTTCCTAATTAAAGAAATGAGAGAATATATGTTGTCTTACTGTAGGTAGATTTTTTGCATAACTGCAACTGTGTGTAAACTCATAAACAAAATTAAATGAAAGAAATCAATCCCTTTGTTTAAGTCTTTCCCTATTTTCCCTAAGTTAAAACATTAAGTTTGGAAGGTGTGAATAAGGAGAAGGGAAAAAAGGGAAGGGAGGTGTGAAAATAATTTTTGAAACTTACCAAATACTAAAAATCAAGGAGAAATTAAAAAGATTTAGTGGACCACATACTTTTAACATTTATGTATCTCCAAGGTAAAAGTGGCACTAAAACTTTGAGTCAAGAAGGGCAATTGAGCATGGGCATTAACTTTTCTCTCCAATTCCAATACATTTAAAATGCTCAATAAAATATTCAAAAGATATTAAATTAAAATATATAGATGAATGCACAGGCAAAACTGGAATTTTCAGTGTACTGGAAATAACAAGGTAACACAAAACAGAAATTGGAACCTGTTGTGTTAATGTTTGCTTCATGATAAAAATGGAGGCTATAAACCCCAAGTGCTGCTGGAAGTCAAAAGCCCAGACTATGTTTCTTGTTCCTGAAAAGGAGCCTCTAAGTCTCTGCCAGTTCTGTCTATGGCTTATTTGCCAATAACAAGCTACTTGGCCTATAGCACAGGTGGAAAAAGTTATCTTTGGGAAATGGGAATTTGAAGTTTGTGACAATGCTGTGGGTATGCTGTTCACTTCACGTGGAAACAGTAGACCTGAATATTAAAATTGAAGTTCCTAGATATTTCAAAATACTCCATAGAAAAGATACCCAGTCAGATCACACGAGGGAGAAAATTTCTGTAGAAGGATAACTTTAATGGAAGGTGAGCTCACAGATAAGAAAACAACAGATGTGGAGCCCAATGCCACAAAACAAATTCTGCAGACCCAAAAGCTGTATTAGTGTTTGTATCATTAAACAGTATGTCTAAAGCAACATGATGTTTTCTAAATAGATTTCATTGAAAACCTCTGCTTATTTTACTTCAGTCAAAGACTGTTTTATGTCATCCATACTAAAGCATGTATATTACACACTTACTAGCTTTGTGACTATGGAAAAGTTGCCTGTCTTCTCAGCACGTCATTTTCCTTAACTGCCAAAGGACTTTTGTGAAGATAAAGTGAATTACTTTATTTAAAGCATTTTTGTAGCTTCTGGCACATAGTAAGCACACAATAAATATAAGTAATTAGAGTAAAAAATTGTTAACAATTATCTCAAGGACATGGACTGAAGTAGGAAAAAAGAAAGAGGACTTTCAGTTCTCAATTTTTGCCCTCTGTGTATTATTTCAATTCCTTTTGTGCAAGTTTTCATTACTTTATAATTATAAATAATCTGATTAAAAATAAAAAGAGAATCACAAGACAAAAACTTCTCCCACAAGGTACTTCCATTCCACAACTAATTAAGGGAGAAGTTAAAATAAGAAAACAAGAGAAACAAGAGGGTGACTAGTTGTTCTGTAAGAACACCTAAACAGAGTGAAGGTGGAAGACAAGTCAGACTTAGTGAGATGGAGCAAAAAGGCCTATAGTTGCTGCAGTGTTGGTAACAGTTGGGTAATGAGCAACTGTTCACTAGAGCTGTTTTTTTCCCTTATTCTCACCCCTGAATAGAGTACTTTTATTTACCAGTCATTGCACCTATTCTAACTTTTATCTTTTTTTAAAATCATGTTATGTTAGTCACCTAATTCTTTATTATCTTTAAACCTTTAAAGTCTCAAGCTGTTTGACAGAAATGGAAGAGATTTTAAAGTCCAAAAATATCAAAGGCAGAAGAGATGGTGCACATCACTGCACCAATAAGAAAGGAGTTAATTTTCTAGAAGTCTCTAACAATGGCCAGAGGGGCCATGACATCTGAATAGTTACAGGAAATGATGGAAAGGTTGAGAGGGCTAAGTACGTAACTGATAAGAAGCAAAAGTTGTCCACTGTTTTGATAGGGAAGTTTGCTATTCTTTGTTGGTGTTGATGACTCCAGTCTTGAAACTCAATTTACTGTCCTTGACACTATTTTCACCTTCACTGACTACTTCTTCTCAAACTTTTAGGATCTTTTACAATCGATGAAGTGAGTTGCCCTCAGGTTTAGCACTGAATACTCCCTCAATTCTATCTGCCTTCTTTCTCAACTTGTAATGCTTTAGCTCCAAGGCTGTGAACACCATCACTATTGTGACAACTTCCAAATATACATCAAAATCCCTGAACTCTTTCCTGACAACCAGGCCTATAGATGCAATGGCTCACTTGACATCTCCACTTGGATATCTAATAAACAGAGGCTTGCCAGAATTAGCAGTAGCTGGGGCACACTCATACTAAAAAAGTATTCATCATTTGAAATTCCAATTTAACCAGGTATCCTGTATCTTAATCTTGCAAACCTAAATAGGTATTTCAATCTTAATATACCTAAAACAAATTTCTCATCTATATCAATAAGAACTCCTGGTTACATGGGAGAGAAGTGAACTATAACTGTCTCAAGCATGTTAAAACTAAGTTTTGGAATGGATAACTGAAAGGTCCCATAATCAGTCCTGTTTCAGGAATAGCACTGTTTAGGGGATTAAAAATATAATCAGGACTTGGTTTCTCAATCTACCAGTTAGCTTGGTTTGTCTCTGCCTTGGCATGCTTGCTCAGTGTGCTTACCTCCAGGTGTTCCAAATTAAAATCCTACTAATTTATCATTCACTTTAGAAAAAGAGCACCTTATCTCCATTAGTTGAATCCAAGAACTGAGGGGTGCATTTGTCTGGGCCAGGTATGGTCACTAAATCAATCACTTTGAGGCAAGATTTGAAAATATTCGTTAACCAAGCTTGCATCTCATACCCACATCTGAGCGAGGAAGTGGAGGAAGTCCCACACAAACAATGTAACTAAGGAGGAAAAGGGAGAATCCTCAATGAAAAATCAGGATTCTAAATTTAGAAGTAGGAATGGAAGCTGAACAGGAAAAAAATAACAGCTATCCTTATATTCCCCCATAGTACATGTGTAACAGGCATGGTTCTTTATATTAAGCTTAAGTTTTTAAAAAAAAAGGCAGTTTTTTTCACTCTTATGTATCTTCACCCAGAATATCAATTTAATGCCATCTATTCTACTTCCAGCATTTAACTCAAATCAGTCCAATTCTCTCCTAGTCTAGGTGACCATCATCTTATTCCTGGACTCTTGACATAATCTCTAATTTGGGATTCCTGCTTCCACCCATAAAAATCCATTCTCATTACAGGAGTATGACAAATTTTTCAAAAACAAAAATCCAACTATGTCATCTCCTTAACATCTCCTTAACATCCCATCCCTTACCTTTTCATCCTAAAACCCTCTGTGATCTGGTTTTTGCCTAACACTAGACATCAATCCATACACTTTTTTCCCTGCAAATCCTGTTTATATTACACCCAGTCACAGTGATCTCAGTGCTTTTTGAATATGCCAAGGTGATCCATTCCATAGAGCCTTGCATTTGCTGGTTTCCTCTACTTGGAAAAATTTTCCTTTGCCTGTAACTGCCTTTTCTCAATTCTTAGGCCTCAGATCAAAGCCCGTCTCTTCAGAGATGCCTTCCCTAAACACATATGTAAAGAAAACATCCAGTCACTATTACATCTACTTGTTTATGCTACACAGTACATAATGGGGAGACATAATCTTGTTTATGCAGTTTTTCACTTTTTTGTTATCTACCTTTAACCTCTAGAATATAAGGTCCAATGTGGGAAACCTGTCTTTCTCCACACTAAATCCTCAGAATAAACCAGAGCCTGTTTTATATTAAGTCATCAAAAAATATTTGCTGAATAAGCAGATTAAAATGTGAGTGTAAGAACTATAGTTAAATTGCTGGTTTTGTTTAGGTCTTGGCCATAGATTAAAATAGGTTGTGTTGCTTCTACATTAATTTGGAATAGTCCTCTAAGGAAAACTTAACTGAGAACTCCAAGTGTGTCACTTGATGATGCAGGTAGCCTAGAAAGGTATTATCAAATAAAAAGGAATTTTTACCCCTAAAATATACTTTTAAATATCTGGGATAAATTAGAAGACTGTGACTCTATTAATCTACTAATTATTCAGAAGGTAAGATGGGGACAAAGGAGTTAGGACTATATATTAATGAAAGGGATACCATAAACTGTGTGACAGTATATAAGTGATCTTCAAAGAACCTTTATCTAGGGATGTTGCAAACAATGAGATGAAGTTAGAAAAGATTAGATTTTGTTGTAAATTACTTTATTATTCAACTAGTAGAGAATTATGAAAATATGCAATCCATTACCTCAGTAAGGATGGAATCTTTTTGAATATGCTGTTGTATGAGGGTCAGATGCAAGCGTTAAGTACTGGGTAATTAACCCAGGAGAAGTAACCTTGACATAGATTAGGGATCAGTTGAGTGTGCCCTCAATTATAAACTTCTTCCAATAAAATTGCGGTCAGTACTAAGGCAAGAAATCTCTGGTATTTAGAAGTACAACCCACACCACAGAAAACATCGAAGTAGGTAGTACATCCTTCATAATTACTTCCCGGAGACAAGATTGCATATTTTAGAATGTTAATAAGAGCATGCCTAGTGAATTTGGTTAAATTTTTCCTTGTTTCAAAAAAGGAAGCAAAAAGACATGTAAATAAACAGTGAAACAAAAGAATGGGGTAAAAGTTTCTAGTGTACTTATCAATCAAAGTGAAAATTATAACTATTAGACTTTAGGAGTAAGAAGCTTTACACAAATTAGAAAAGCAAAATATAAAACTTTTTAAAAGCTTTTATTTATTAATTTGAGAGAGAGAGTGAGCAAGAGAAAAGGAGCTGGGGGAGAGGAAGAAGCAGATTCCCCCCACCCCCCACTGAGCAGGGAGCCTAATATGGGGCTCAATACCAGGACTCCAGAATCATGACCTGAGCAAAAGGCAGACACTTAACAGACTGAGCCACCCAGGCACCCCTTAAAACTAGTATGTGTGATAAACAGAGATAAAGGACAGATAAAGATAGAAGAATGTTATAATTTTTGTACTCAAGGTCATTGAGTCTATTGTGGAAGACATATATAAGTAAATTATAGCGAAATAATACACCTAGGCTCAGACTAGAGGTAAGCAGGCCTTTTTTTGGATATTTTAGGTAAAAGTTCAGATAAGTTGTGCCATGTGGATGAAGCCTGTCTTCTGTTATAAAAGAACATTACAGGCAAAGTGAGACCCATGTTCAAAATCACAAAGACAAGGAAAAACAGCATCGTGGCATGTACTGGGGAACACACATTCATTTGATCTTTTGACACATAGCTATTCAACATTTACTATGTGTCAGGCACTACTGGAGTCTCAGGGATAAAGCAGAGACTATAAAAAAAATTGAGGCATCATTAGGTAGCTATCTCAGTGGGGCTTGATGACACACTGGAAGTGGGAGGGGAGGAAAAAGACAAATGAAAGATGGGCTCAGTCACAGCAGCAATAATAGTTTCCTAAGAAGAAGTAAAACTGGATCACAATTCTATTTAGCTTTGTTACTTCTACACTTGGTAGATCAAAAACCCAAATTAATCTTTTCTGTAATTAACTCATTCCTTCTATCATCTTAAAATTATAAATAACATCACTCTATTTATTCTATATATACAATGCATACAATATTTATTTCCTTCTTGTCCATTAGCCTCTCTTATTCCATTCTTTTTTAAAAGATTTTATTTACTTGACAGAGAAAGAAATCACAAGTAGGCAGAGAGGCAGGCAGAGAGGTGGGGGAAACAGGCTCCTTGCTGACCAGAGAGCCCAATGCAGGACTAGATCCCAGGACCCTAAGATCATGACCTGAGCTGAAGGCAGAGGCTTTAACCCACTGAGCCACCCAGGCACCATTCTTATCCCATTTTTTAAATGGCTGCCTTTGCTTTTGCATCTGCCAAGAACCTGACCAACAGTGTCATTCTTACTACTTTCAATGCTCTGATTAAGACTGGATCAGTAATCGTGATAGACTATGGACTCTGAGAAACAAACTGAGGGTTTTAGAGGGGAGAAGGGTAGGGGATGGGTGAGTCTGGTAATGGGTATTAAGGAGGACATGGATTGAATGGAGCACTGGGTGTTATATGCAAACAATGAATCATGGAATACTACATCAAAAACTAATGATGTACTGGATGGTGACTAACATAACACAATTTAAAAAAAAAGACTAGATCAGTAATCAAAAATAACCTAATGACGAGAAGCCCAGGACCTGAAAGCTTCATAGGTGAATTTTACCAAACATTTAAAGAAGAATTAATACCAATCCTTCTCAAACTCTTCCAAACAAATCATAGAGGAAACACTCTCAAACTAATTTTACAAAACCAACATTATTATGATTCCAAAACCAAAAAAGGATAGTACTAGAAAACTACAGGCCAATATTCCTAATAAATATAGAGGCAAAAGTTCTCAATAAAATACTGTCAAGCCAAATTAAGCAGCACATTGAAAGAACAATTCACCATAATCAAGTGGTATTTGTCCCTGGGATGCAAAGAGTTCAAACATAAGTTCAACATACACAAATAAATCAATGTGACTGATTTATTCTTTTATTCTCCATTAACAGAATAAAAAAATTATATGATCATCTCAATGGACACAAAAAAAGCAAAATTTAACATCCATTCATGATAAAAAGCTTAACAAATTATGAGGGAACATATCTCAATAAACACCATATATAACAAGCTCACACCTAACATCGTACCCAAGGTGAAAGGTTTAAAAGCTTTTCCTTGAAGATAAGGAACAATACAAGGGTGCCCATTCTCACCATTCCTATTTAACACAGTACTGGAAGTCCTAACCACAGTGATCAGACAACAAAAAGAAATAAAAGCCATCAGAATTGGAAATGAAGAAGTAATATTGCCTCTATTTGCAGATGATATGATTTTATATATACAAAGTCATAAAGACTCAACCAAAAATCTGTTACATCTAATCAATGAAAAACACTGAAAAGAAATAAAATAAAATAAAATAAAATAAAATAAAATGAAAAGAATGATAAAGTTGCAAGACATAAAATTAACATACAAAACCAGTAACATCTGTATATGGTACCAATGAATTCTCTGAAAAAGAAATAAGCTGATTCCACTTGCAATAGCATAAAAAACAATAAATACAAAGATTAAATTTAATCAAGGAGGTGAAAGCTCTTTACTCAGGAAACTACAAGACATTGATGAAAGAAATCTAAGAAGACAGAAATAAATGGAAAGGTATCCCAAGTTTATGAATTAGAAACTTTAAAATTGTTAAAATGTCAATACTGCCTCTGTATCTTCGGGGTAAATACCCAGTAGTGCAATTGCAGGGTCATAGGGAAGTTCGATTTTTAATTTCTTAAGGAATCTCCACACTGTTTTCCAAAGTGGCTGCACCAACTTGCATTCCCACCAACAGTGTAAGAGGGTTCCCCTTTCTCCACATCCTCTCCAATACATGTTGTTTCCTGTCTTGCTAATTTTGGCAATTCTAACTGGTGTAAGGTGGTATCTCAATGTGGTTTTAATTTGAATCTCCCTGATGGCTAGTGACGATGAACATTTTTTCATGTGTCTGATAGCCATTTGTATGTCTTCATTGGAGAAGTGTCTGTTCATATCTTCTGCCCATTTTTTGATATGATTGTCTGTTTTGTGTGTGTTGAGTTTGAGGAGTTCTTTATAGATCCTGGATATCAACATTTTGTCTCTGCTGTCATTTGCAAATATCTTCTCCCATTCCGTGGGTTGCCTCTTTGTTTTGTTGACCGTTTCCTTTGCTGTGCAGAAGCTTTTGATTTTGATGAAGTCCCAAAAGTTCATTGCACTACTGGGTATTTACCCCAAAGATACAGACGTAGTGAAAAGAATGGCCATCTGTACCCCAATGTTTATAGCAGCAATGGCCACGGTCACCAAACTGTAGAAAGAACCAAGATGCCCTTCAACGGATGAATGCATAAGGAAGATGTGGTCCATATACCCTATGGAGTATTATGCCTCCATCAGAAAGGATGAATACCCAACTTTTGTAGCAACATGGACAAGACTGGAAAAGATTATGCTGAGTAAAATCAGTCAAGCAGAGAGAGTCAGTTATCATATGGTTTCACTTATTTGTGGAGCATAACAAATAACACAGAGGACAAGGGGAGATGGAGAGGAGAAGGGGGTTGAGGGAAATTGGAAGGGGAGGTGAATCATGAGAGACTATGGACTCTGAAAACAATCTGAGGGTTTTGAAGGGGTGGGGGGTGGGGGTTTGGGGGAACCAGGTGGTGGGTATTATAGAGGGCACAGATTGCATGGAGCACTGGGTGTGGTGCAAAAACAATGAATACTGTTACACTGAAAAGAAATAAGTAATTTTAGGGACACCTGGGTGGCTCAGTTGGTTAAGCAGCTGCCTTCGGCTCAGGTCATGATCCCAGCGTCCTGGGATCGAGTCCCACATTGGGTTCCTTGCTCCGCAGGGAGCCTGCTTCTCCCTCTGACTCTGCCTGCCACTCTGCCTGTGCTCGCTCTTGCTCTCTCTCTCTCTCTGACAAATAAATAAATAAAATCTTAAAAAAAAAAAGAAATAAGTAATTTTAAAAAAATTTAAAAAAAAATGTCAATGCTACCAAAAGTCTTCCATAGATTCAGTGCAATGCCTACCAAAATTCCAATGGCATTTTTTTTACACAATTAGGACAAAACATGGTAAAACTTATGTGGAACCACAAAAGACCCTGATAGCCAAAGAAATGACGAGAAAAAAAGAACAAAGTAGGAGGCATCACACTTCCTGATATCAAGCTATACTGTAAGCTGCAGTAATCAAAACAGTATGGTATTGTCATAAACAATACACAGATAGACCAACAGAACAGAATCAAGAGCCCAGAAATAAACCCAAGCCTATATATACAACTAAGGCTTGACAAGGGAGCCAAGAATGCTCAATGTAGAAAAGACAGTCTCTTCAATAAATGTTGCTGGAATAATTGGACAATCAGATGTTAAAAAAAAGTAGACCTGTATCATGCACCACTGAAAATAATTAACCCAAAATGGATTAAAGACTTAAATGCAAGACCTGAAATCATGAAACTCCTAGAAGAAAATATAGGAATGAAGCTCCTTGACATGGATCTTGGTAAATATTTCTTGGATATGACACCTAATGCACAAGCAACAAAATAAAGAACATAAACTATAAAGTTTCTTTAAACTATAAAGTTTCTGCACAACAAAAGAAACCATCAATAAAGTAAAGATATTCTACAGAACAGTAACAATAATTACAAACTATATAAGTGATATGGGTAAATATTCAAAAATACATTAAAAAATTCCTACAAATTCATAGCAAAAAAGAAAAAAAGAAACAACATCCCAACCCAAATAGCCCAGTTAAAAATGGGCAAAGGACCTGAACAGACATTTTTCCAATGAAGATATACACAAACTATATGCCAATGGGTAAATGGAAAGATCCTCAACAACACTAGTCATTAGGGAAATGCAAATTAAAACTACAATGAGATATCACCTCATGCCTATTGGTATAGCTATCAACCAAAAGACAAGAGATAACAAATGCTGGTGTGGATCTTGAAAAAAATGAACTATTGTGCATTGCTGGTGGGACAGCCACTATAGAAAACAATATGGAGGTTCCTCAAAACTTAAAAATAGAACTACTGTATGATCCAGCAATTCCACTTCTGGGACTATATTCAAAGTAAAACACTAATTTGAAAAGATATATGCATCTCTATGCTCTTGGCAGCATTATTTAGAATAGTCAATATATGGAAACGACCTAAGTGTCCTTCAATGGATGAAGAGATGAAGATGTTGTAATATATATATATGTGCAATGGACTAACATTCAGCCATTAAAAAAACACAAAGAAATCCTACCATTTATGACAGCATAGATGGACCCTAAAGGTACTATGCTAAGTGAAATAAGTCAGACAAAGACAAATATTACATGATCTCTCTCACTTGTATGTATAATATAAAACAACAAAAAAATCCAAACTCACAGAAAAAGAAATCAGACTTGCAGCTACCAGAGGTAGGGGAAAGGGAAACTGGAAGAAGGTGGTCAAAAGATACAAATTTTCAGTTATTCAATAAATAAAGATTGGGATGTAATGTACAACATGATAAGTACAGTTAACACTGTTGTATGGTATATAATAAAGTTGCTAAGAGAGTAAATCCTGAGAGTTCAGATCATAAGAATTTTCCTTTTTTTCCTTCTCTTTTTGTTGTATCTACATGAAATAAGCGGATATTTCTATATGAGCCTATTATAATCATTTTACAATATATGTAAATTCTGAACATCTTAAATTATATCTCAATAGAACTGTAAAAAATCTGGGGTTAAATTTCTTAGCTGCCTCATAACTCTAACAAATTATGATGTTATAACATTAAAAACCCAGTGCCTAGGGCACCAGGATGGCTCATTCAGTTGGGCTTCTGACTCTTGATTTTGGCTAAGGTCATGATCTCAGGGTTGTGGGACTGAGTGCTGCATTGGGCACCACACTCAGGCCAGAGTCTGCTTGTCCCTCTCTCTATCTGCTCCTTCCCCCCAACTCTCTCTCTCAAATAAATAAATAAAATCTTTAAGGAAAAAAATAAAACAAAACAAAAACCCTTTTGCTTAAATATGATATCAGACAGTACCACTCAAAGGGTGGAGACCTGTGAATGTTTTTTACTGGTCTACAATATAGTAAGTACAGAAACTGAAGCTAAACCTTTAGAAATGCTTAGAGCAATCTGACAAGAGTAATTTTATGCTTATTTATTCTAATAATTTAAGAACGATTTGTAGTTTGCTTCTTTAGAATATTTTTATAAATTAAGTGTTACTCTATTAAAGATTATTCATCTGTGAGAAATTGTTAATTATATCTAAAAAGTGAATGGACAATGGGAAGTTTGGGTGACTCTGTTAAGCATCCAACTGTTGATTTTGGCTCAGGTCATGATCTTAGGGTTGTGAAGTCCAGTCTCACATCAGGCTCCATTCAGTGTGGCACTTTAAAAAGTACCAATATAAGACATTTTGTAAGACAATGTGGCTGTTTTACACTGCCACTCTTCCAGAATGTCTATTAAATTCTAATTTTCTATTGGAATACAAATTGTGAAAAGTTATATGACTAAATATATACTTTATAGATCTATCTTCTCTTCCTTAATTTATGTTGAGCTTTTTAGCATGTTCTCTGGAAACATACATTTTTCTAAAATTACCTATAAATACATAAAAATACTTGAATCATGACATTAAAATTGTTACTGTTTCAGAAAAATTTATTTTGAGAACCTAAAGCCATATTTTAGGGTGTTCATAATTATGTGAGATTGTCCTGAAGAAAGTACATTTGCTTTTGTTTTCCTATTGTACGTGTTTATACTGTTGCAAAAATAAAACACCCAGAAATTAATGCACAAGTATCATGAAAGCTATTTTGAAGGCACAGACTCCCTCTTATAGGCCCTGCATTCATCATGTTATCCTGTTGGGACTAGGAAAATATCTTTAGCTCAGCTTTTAAAGGGCATTCTCATCAGAGTGAGGTTGTAAGGCATGTGTGGTTTCAGGTTTAAAGTACATGAGGAAACTTGTCAGCAGGAAGATGATACAAAGAGATGATGGCAAAGCGTGCATTCAGAACCCAAATAGGAAAGGTTGTTCAGTCCTGCTGTGGTCTACAGTGCTGATATCAGATGATACGCAGTCAACAGAAGAGCAACTGGTGAAAATAAAAGACTAAACTACAGATGTTAAGTCTACACAAGCATCATTAGTGCCTAATTTAAAACTCTTCAAAAATGCATCTTTATTTCAGTTTATCATTTAGACACAGGTCAACTATTCCCAAGGAATATCTAACAAAGCATCATGCATAAATATAAGCATAATCATAGTATGTGAATTATGAATAAAAAAATTAAAATATGAGAAATCACTAAAGATAATAATCACAAAAAATCACTAAAGATAATAATCACAAACAAGCAAATACTTAACACTGATAAATATTTGCTATTTTAAAAAGAGATATTTTGAATCCTTTGTGTATAAATCAATCCTCAGAGATTCTGATGCTGTGACTGTAGCACAGATCCAGAATTCTGCATGTTTAACAAGTGTCACAGATGGGACAAGGACGTGAAACACCATGAACGCAACATAATAGGAACTAGAATGACCTAGACCTCTGTGTTATTATAAGCTGGCCTGAGGCTCACTGCTAGGCTATGTTGGTCTCTTGTCGGACATAAACAATCTCATAGAACACCAATATCACACAAGGTTACTATGAGACCATGAATAAATTGGGATGTAAGTAAGATTACTATTTCACCCACAGAATACCAAACATGTCCCTCTTTCAGCTAACCTAAGTGACTGTTGCTTCTTTGTCTATGACAGCTTTATCCCTGCTCTACTCTGCCCCCTCCCCATAGGTAAGGTGTCTGAGATAATCAGTCACAGAATTGCCCTGGCTTACTTAGAGAACCTAATTGAGACTGAATCTCCACTTCCTTAGACTTTCTCCAAGATTTCCTAACCAAACACAAATCCAATAGTAAGTCTTTTCTAACAACCTGAGATGGCACATATTCCCCATGATATATATTCTCCCTTACTGCAGTAAGTAATAAACTCAATTTGTTCCATTTTGGTTATGTTCCTGGTGGTCTTTGGCTGGAGGACATCAATGTTTTTATCATAAATATAAACAAATGTGATAGCAAGTATCACCAACATATAGAATTTAAATATAAACAAGATCATGGTGCAATCCAAAAACTATCAAAAAAAAAGTTCTTAAGTCCAAAGTTCACTTATTTTTCCAAGAGACATTCAGCTTCTTGACTGCAGGGACAGTGCCTTTACTATTTTCTACTATCTTTCATTAGGGGACAGGTACCTAATACATACTCAGGAAATATGTGTGAAAGAAAAAAAAAAAACAAAGGTAAAGAATTTTCCACAGTTGATAAATGTACTGGAAAATAACCTCCCAGTTACAGGCAGAATAGTGCCCACCACCAAAGAAGTCCATGTCCTAATCCCCAAAACTTGTGAATATGTTACATGTCAAAAGAGACTTTGCAGATAAGATTAAGCCAAGGACATGGAGATAAGGAGAATATTTTGGATCATCCAGGTAGGTGTAACATAACCACAAGGGTCCTTATAAGAGGGTAGCAGAGGGTCTGAGTCAAAGAAGGAGATGTTAGGATAGAGGCAGAGGTTGGAGAAATGGACAGAAAGAGGAAGAGAGAGAGGAAGAAAGAAAGACAGAGCTAAAAATAGAAAAAGGAAAAGATTTGGGGCACCTGACTGGCTTGGTTGATGGACGGTGGACTGTTGATCTCATGATTCTAAGTTTGAGCCACATGTTGGGTGTAGAGTTACTTAAAAACAAAGTCTTTTAAAAAAGGAAGAAAAGGGGAAATATTTAAATATGCTTTGAAGGTAGAGGCTTTGAAAATGGAGGAAGGGGCCATAAATCAAGGAATGCAGTTGGTTTCTAGAAACTGAAAAAGGCAAGGGGCCATAAATCAAGGAATGCAGTTGGTTTCTGGAAACTGAAAAAGGCAAGGAAATGGATTCTTCCCTCCATGTTCCAGAAGGAGCACATCCTTTTCAGTATCTTGATTTTATGACTTACCACCAGTCTTACTGTGAGATAATAAATTCATGTTATACCAGTAAATTTGTGGAAATTTGTTACAGCAGAAAGAGAAAACTAATATATCCCCAAATGGGAGAAGACATTTTTTAGACAGCATTCTACTATGTGTATTAAGATAGATCTGCCCATTAGCATTCTCATGGTGAATATCTGGGTCTTAGTTATAAAAATGAGATAAACCTGGAATTCTCAGGTGAAAATAATATAAAAATCTCTTAATCAGAAATCTGTGATAATAGCAACATAAACAATATATTAAAATGTATTCAAGAAATTAAACAGCAAATCTTGGAACACTGCAAAAATAAAACTAAAAAAAGAAATTAAACATCAATAATGTCCTAAATAACTAGCTGAATTGTGAGTTCAAATGTAAAGTAAAATATAGATTACATACAAATATAAATGTGGTATGGCTCTGCTTTATTTTATATGGGTACAAGGGTGAATATATTACCACCAAAAGTTTACCTGATAGTGTTAAAATTAAATACAAAATAAAAAATAAACACCAGACTTGAGAATTCCCTGAACAGACAAAACCATTTAGGCCATGTCAGCAAAACTAAATCTAGTTTATTTCATGAGCATTAAGAGAAACATAACTTAGGTTATTCTTATAAATGCCTCAATCATAAGAGAAACAAGTCATCTTCCTAAGAATGCTACGAGATAATCACTTTTAACCGTTCTCCTGCTGTCTGGAAAGCCCCACTGTAAAAACCAATTACTGAAAAGGTTAACAGCTTCTTCATTTTTACTTCATAAGCCATCCTGTAATTTCATGCCCCTGAGCTTCTTATCAGTTTTTGAATTTGGAAGCTCCCACTTTGTGAACTGTTCTTATATGTGTAATAAATTCTTACTAAATAGTATTTAATGATTTGGCATTTTTTGTTTTGGTATTTCTGGATTTTTGACAACAGTCGCTCCCAAAAATGTATTAGCTGGATATCAACCCCCTCAAAAGTCCAGCCTCCAACAAGGATTTGTTCCTTTCCAGTGGATATTATCTGCTAAAATTAAGTCAGGGCCAAAGAACACAACTATTGCACTCTAGACTGCTAAGGTTATCTATGTCTCCAGATAGAATTCTACTGGGTCCATCTTCTCCCTCCCATAGTTATCTCCTCTCATCAAATACAAAATTTTAAAGGTATTAAATAAGGTCATTTCTTCCAGAAGTAGGACAACTGTCCATCTTTTCCTGTTTCTGCAAGAAAACAAGATCCTCATGGACAACAACTATTACAAATAGAAACCAGAGACAGGGAGAAGGGTTTGTGGCCTACAATTTTACAGACAGACTGACTGAATCCCAGGGTGGAATCAGCTGTAATACCTTATGGTAATTCACAACCCTCCTCTCTAAGCTATTGTTGAAATCCTTGATATTGCTTTAAGTCTTTCCAAACAGACATGATCTACTGATTTGTTTTCAAGTCCTGTGCTATTACTGGGCCATACTGGACCTCTGCCTGCAATTTATCAGAACCAATGTACTCTTAATGTCTTCTGTGTCTATGTCTGCAGTTTTACAAAGTTATCTTTCAAACTGAAGAATGCTGTCAGTGTTTCTAGTGCTCTAGTATTCCTATTTTTATTTATAAGGGCTAAGATTCATTTAAAGCCAGACAAGGTTCTTAGCTCATTATGCCCTCCAGTGTCTTCATCTTACCACCTTTATACAGACATACATACAAACATTCTCTCTCTCTCTCCTATTTCTTCCCAATCTATTAGCTCCTTTCTTTTTTTCTTTTTTTAAAGATTTTATTTACTGATTGGAGAGAGAAAGAGAGAGAGAGAGGAAGACCACGCACAAGCCAGGGGAGTGGCAGGCAGAGGGAGGAGCAGGCTCCCTGCTGAACAGGGAGCCTGCAGTGGGTGTCCATCCCAGGACTCTGGAATCTTGACCTGAGCCAAAGGCCAATTTTTTTTTTTTTAGAGCATATCTTTTTTTTTTTAATTTTTAATTTTTTATAAACATATATTTTTATCCCCAGGGGTACAGGTCTGTGAATCACCAGGTTTACACACTTCACAGCACTCACCAAAGCACATACCCTCCCCAATGTCCATAATCCCACCCCCTTCTCCCAAAGGCCAATCTTTAATTGACTGAGCCACCCAGGGCACTCCTTTCTTTCAGTCTTCTTTTCTACCTGTTCTCTATCATGAGTTCTATCATTTCCATGACTCACCTTCCCCTTGTTTTCCTACTGTACATGACTTGTACAATTTCACCCTGGATAATTTAACCTTTCTCTCTCTTGACCTGAACCACTCATGGTTGCTGGAGAAGTACATTCAGTTCTTTATATTGGTTATGCCATAAATCCCTGATTTTCAAATTCACCTAAGCTTTCCTCTGTTACAGCATTCTTTTTTCTTTTTTTTTTTTTTAAAGATTTTATTTATTCATTTGACACAGAGAGATCACAAGTAGGCAGAGAGGCAGGCAGAGAGAGAGAGAGGAGGAAGCAGGCTCCCCGCGGAGCAGAGAACCCGATGCGGGACTCAATCCCAGGACCCTGAGATCATGACCTGAGCCGAAGGCAGCGGCTTAACCCACTGAGCCACCCAGGCGCCCCACAGCTTTCTTTTACTTATGGCAAGTTACTTCCCATTTTACAAAAATAATACAAGCTGTTGGGGAAAAATTCTCCTCTACATTAATATCTTTACCACCAACCCACAAATTCTGTATAGAGATTCACCATTATTTATATCCCCGCCTTTACCACCCCAATCATTTACTAAGCAAACTTTCAGCTTGGTCTGCTTAGAGAAATCCCTCTATCAAATATCATCCCTCTTTCACTTTCCTATATCTTTAAGTTTTCTATTGTTACTGAACACTCTTCTCATCCACCATCCTTGAACTAGAGTAGGGAATCTAACTTCCTTATGCTTTTGTATATATCTGCTTATTTCTCTATCATAATTTTTTTACATAAAATTGTATTTATCTATCTCTTCCTAGACATCAATAATTTTGGAACTGAGTCATGTGATTACTTTCCTGTTTCCCCTATAGACTGTAAGCACTCAGAAAGAGCATGTCTAGACTCTGCATCTCCATGTTTTTAGTGCCTACTGCATAAAATCTTGTAAGAATGTTTATTGATGAAATATTCTAAGTATTAATGCATGTATGAATTTGAGTTCTTCAAGAAATGCCTACTTGCTTCAAAATACCCTTTTTCCTCCTCTCCTATAGTAAGAATTTTACAGACTTTATTGTTCAGAGAGGAAAAAACACCTTCAAATCTTGTGGTCTTTGTTTATATATTTACTTAATGCAGCCAATATATGGGAGTAGGTTTTCCTTTAAAATTTAAAAACAAACATTATTTTCAATAACAGCATAAAACAGTTCACAAGAGTCACCTCAAAGAGACAGGCATCCAGCTTGCAAAACTTGACTTTAACATGTTTCAATATATTATTGTATTTAAAGAGAGTCCATCCAAAGGGGGTTCAGTTAGATAGAAACATATAAAATGAGAGGAAGGGAAGGAAACAGGGTTAAACAGTGCAGTGGGAGTACACATTCAAGCACCACTGAGGAGAAAGAAACATCACTTGAGATTAAGAATTCTCTTCCACTGACACGGTTTACACAATTATAAATTTTAAGCATCTGGGTATCTTAGCCTGGGCCATTAAACATCACATATGTGGAATTCCTTTTCTTAAGTTTCAATCAATATAACCATTAATTTGGCTTCTCTTACCATGTTTGAGCATTTCAGTTTTTATGATAATTTAATTTTAAGCCAATATAAAAATTCTAATTTTATGTATCAGTCTTGTAGCCACTGTGAATATGAATGTGTTCCTGGGTTCTTAAAAATGTAGGATTCTTGGGTTTCTTAACCTACAGCTAGCCTCTTAATGGTGATAAAACTATCAAAGAGATGAAGCTTCTTATAATACTGCCTGAATTCTCTGACCAGGTGACATGGACCTCTGACTCACCTTATGCATCTTATTTCATGAGCTTAAAAACTTTTATCTCAGTGACAACCCATCTGCAGCCTAATCCGATTTTTGCTTTGCTGGGTATTATATACCTCTTCCATTCCCATCTGTTTGTGTATGTATTGCTCAAATTCATCAATTTTGAATGATTCTGTAAAGTTGCAGAAATCAGGATCATAGCTGTGACAGTACAAAGGTATGATAATTGGCAAATGAATAAAATTTAGTAAAATGTGGGTTACATTAGTCATTTGATAACAAAACTAAGGTGGTAAGAATAGCCAGGCATCCCACAAATGAATTATAGTTGTCTCTTACTGAATTCACTATTTTCATAATAGTACCAAAAATCAATTTTTTTCTTAAAATATGTTACATTTGGACTTTATGTATTTTAATGGTCATATATACTGATTTATCTTGGGTACATATTTTCAGCTTTAATAGACACTGGAAAACACTTTTTCTAAAATGGTTGAATCAATTTAAATCCCACAAGCAGTGGCCAAGAATTAAAAGTTCTTGGGGGAGGAGTCAAGATGGCGGAGAAGTAGCAAGCTGAGACTGCTTCAGCTAGCCGGAGATCAGCTAGGTAGCTTATCTAAAGATTGCAAACACCTGAAAATCCATCGGCAGATCGAAGAGAAGAACAGCAATTCTGGAAACAGAAAAACAACCACTTTCTGAAAGGTAGGACCGGCGGAGAAGTGAATCCAAAGCGACGGGAAGATAGACCCCGGGGGGAGGGGCCGGCTCCCGGCAAGCAGCGGAGCAACCGCGCACAAAATCAGGACTTTTAAAAGTCTGTTCCGCTGAGGGACATCGCTCCAGAGGCTAAACCAGGGCGAAGCCCACGCGGGGTCAGCGTGGCCTCAGGTCCCGCAGGGTCACAGAAGGATCGGGGGTGTCTGAGTGTCGCAGAGCTTGCGGGTATTGGAACGGGAAAGCCGGCTGCAGAGACAGAGCCGACAGTAAGCTCCCAGCTCGGGGTGACCTTGAACCGGTCGCAGGCTCGGTGAGCTCGGAGCGCGGCCGGAGGTCAGGCAGACGGGAGTGACTGGGCGCTGTTCTCTGAGGGCGCCCTGAGGAGTGCGGCCCTGGGCTCTCGGCTCCTCCGGGCCGGGGACCAGGAGGCCGCCATTTGTATTCCCGTCCTCCTGAACTCTACAGAAAGCACTCAGGGAACAAAAGCTCCTGAAAGCAAACCCGAGCGGATTACTCACCCCGGCCCCGGGTAAGGGCGGTGTAATTCCGCCTGGGGCAAAGACACTTGAGAATCACTACAACAGGCCCCTCCCCCAGTAGATCAACAAGAAATCCAGCCGAGACCAAGTTCACCTACCAAGGAGTGCGGTTTCAATACCAAGGAGAGCAGCAGAATTCCAGAGGAGGAGAAAGCCAAGCACGGAACTCATGGCTTTTTTCCTGTGATTTTTTTTAGTCTTGCAGTTAATTTAATTTTTTCTTTTTCATTTTTTTTTTTTTTCTTCTCGCCTTCGGGTAAATTTTTTTTTTTTAAACTGTTACCTTTTTCTTTTTTAAGGATTTTTTACAAGTTTATCTAATATATATATTTTTTCTTTTTTACATTTTTCTCAGGTGTTTTCTTTTTTAAAAAATTTTTTTCTTTTCTTTTTTTTTTTTCTTTTCTTTGTACTTTTTTTTTCTTTCTTCCTTTTTGAACCTTTTTTGATCCCCTTTCTCCCCACTCATGATTTTGGATCTCTTCTAATTTGGTTAAAGCATATTTTCCTGGGGTTGTTGCCACCCTTTTAGTATTTTACTTGCCCCTTCATTTACTCTTATCTGGACAAAATGACAAGACGTAAAAATTCAACACAAAAAAAAGAACAAGAGGCAGTACCGAAGGCTAGGGACCTAATCAATACAGACATCGGTAATGTGTCAGATCTAGAGTTCAGAATGACAATTCTCAAGGTTCTAGCTGGGCTTGAAAAAGGCATGGAAGATATTAGAGAAACCCTCTCGAGAGATATAAAAGCCCTTTCTGGAGAAATAAAAGAACTAAAATCTAACCAAGTTGAAATCAAAAAAGCTATTAATGAGGTGCAATCAAAAATGGAGGCTCTAACTGCTAGGATAAATGAGGCAGAAGAAAGAATTAGTGATATAGAAGACCAAATGACAGAGAATAAAGAAGCTGAGCAAAAGAGGGACAAACAGCTACTGGACCACGAGGGGAGAATTCGAGAGATAAGTGACACCATAAGACGAAACAACATTAGAATAATTGGGATTCCAGAAGAAGAAGAAAGAGAGAGGGGAGCAGAAGGTATACTGGAGAGAATTATTGGGGAGAATTTCCCCAATATGGCAAAGGGATTTATTCCAGGGCTGCAAGGTTGGTTCAACATCTGCAAATCAGTCAATGTGATACAACACATCAATAAAAGAAAGAACAAGAACCATATGATACTCTCAATAGATGCTGAAAAAGCATTTGACAAAGTACAGCATCCCTTCCTGATCAAAACTCTTCAAAGTGTAGGGATAGAGGGCACATACCTCAATATCATCAAAGCCATCTATGAAAAACCCACCGCAAATATCATTCTCAATGGAGAAAAACTGAAAGCTTTTCCACTAAGGTCAGGAACACGGCAGGGGTGTCCATTATCACCACTGCTATTCAACATAGTACTAGAGGTCCTAGCCTCAGCAATCAGAAAACAAAAGGAAATTAAAGGCATCCAAATCGGCAAAGAAGAAGTCAAATTATCACTCTTCGCAGATGATATGATACTATATGTGGAAAACCCAAAAGACTCCACTCCAAAACTGCTAGAACTTATACAGGAATTCAGTAAAGTGTCAGGATATAAAATCAATGCACAGAAATCAGTTGCATTTCTCTACACCAACAGCAAGACAGAAGAAAGAGATATTAAGGAGCCAATCCCATTTACAATTGCATCCAAAGCCATAAGATACCTAGGAATAAACCTAACCAAAGAGACACAGAATCTATACTCAGAAAACTATAAAGTACTCATGAAAGAAATTGAGGAAGACACAAAGAAATGGAAAAATGTTCCATGCTCCTGGATTGGAAGAATAAATATAGTGAAAATGTCTATGCTACCTAAAGCAATCTACACATTTAATGCAATTCCTATCAAAGTACCCTCCATCTTTTTCAAAGAAATGGAACAAATAATGCTAAAATTTATATGGAACCAGAAAAGACCTCGAATAGCCAAAGGGATATTGAAAAAGAAAGCCAACGTTGGTGGCATCACAATTCCGGACTTCAAGCTCTATTACAAAGCTGTCATCATCCAGACAGCATGGTACTGGCACAAAAACAGACACATAGATCAATGGAACAGAATAGAGAGCCCAGAAATAGACCCTCAAATCTATGGTCAACTCATCTTCGACAAAGCAGGAAAGAATGTCCAATGGAAAAAAGACAGCCTCTTCAATAAATGGTGCTGGGAAAATTGGACAGCCACATGTAGAAAAATGAAATTGGACCATTTCCTTACACCACACACAAAAATAGACTCAAAATGGATGAAGGACCTCAATGTGCGAAAGGAATCCATCAAAATCCTTGAGGAGAACACAGGCAGCAACCTTTTCGACCTCTGCCGCAGCAACATCTTCCTAGGAACAACGCAAAAGGCAAGGGAAGCAAGGGGAAAAAATGAACTATTGGGATTTCATCAAGATCAAAAGCTTTTGCACAGCAAAGGAAACAGTTAACAAAATCAAAAGACAACTGACAGAATGGGAGAAGATATTTGCAAACGACATATCAGATAAAGGACTAGTGTCCAGAATCTATAAAGAACTTAGCAAACTCAACACCCAAAGAACAAATAATCCAATCAAGAAATGGGCAGAGGACATGAACAGACATTTCTGTAAAGAAGACATCCAGATGGCCAACAGACACATGAAAAAGTACTCCATATCACTCGGCATCAGGGAAATACAAATCAAAACCACAATGAGATATCACCTCACACCAGTCAGAATGGCTAAAATCAACAAGTCAGGAAATGACAGATGCTGGCGAGGATGTGGAGAATGGGGAACCCTCCTACATTGTTGGTGGGAATGCAAGCTGGTGCAGCCACTCTGGAAAACAGCATGGAGGTTCCTCAGAATGTTGAAAATAGAACTGCCCTATGACCCAGCAATTGCACTATTGGGTATTTACCCTAAAGATACAAATGTAGTGATCCAAAGGGGCACATGCACCCGAATGTTTATAGCAGCAATGTCCACAATAGCCAAACTATGGAAAGAACCTAGATGTCCATCAACAGATGAATGGATCAAGAAGATGTGGTATATATACACAATGGAATACTATGCAGCCATCAAAAGAAATGAAATCTTGCCATTTGCGACAACATGGATGGAACTAGAGCGAATCATGCTTAGCGAAATAAGTCAAGCAGAGAAAGACAACTATCATATGATCTCCCTGATATGAGGAAGTGGTGATGCAACATAGAGGCTTAAGTGGGTAGGAGAAGAATCAATGAAACAAGATGGGATTGGGAGGGAGACAAACCATAAGTGACTCTTAATCTCACAAAACAAACTGAGGGTTGCTGGGGGGAGGGGGTTTGGGAGAAGAGGGTGGGATTATGGACATTGGGGAGGGTATGTGCTTTGGTGAGTGCTGTGAAGTGTGTAAACCTGGTGATTCACAGACCTGTACCCCTGGGGATAAAAATATATGTTTATAAAAAATAAAAATTAAAAAAAAAAATAAATAAATAAACTATGAAAAAAAAAAAAAGTTCTTCACATCCTCTCTGAAAGTTTGTATTTTAATTTTTTCCTCCACATTTTGGTCAGTACACAGTATCTCATTGTGCTTTTAATTTGCATTTCACTCATGACTAATTTTGTTCCAGCACCTTTCTACATAAGCTTATTGGCCATTTAGACATCCTCCATATTAGTCTACTTGGTTTGCCATAACAAAATACCACAGACTGGGTGGCTTAAACAACAGAAATTTGTTTTCCTATAGTTCTGGAGGCTGGGAGCCCAATATCATGGTGGCTGCATGGTTGATTTCTGGTGAGGACACCCCCCCTTCCTGGCTTGCAGATATCACACTGTGTCCTCACATGAAGAAAGAGCTCTCTATAATGTTTCTTCTTATGAGAACACTAATCCTAAAGGATTAAAGCCCCATACTTATTACTTCATTTAACCTTAATTATCTCCCTAAAGGTCTTATCTTCAAAAACAGTCACACTGAGGGTTCGGGCTTCAATATATAAGTTGTGTGTGAGGGGGACACAAACATTTATTCCATAGCATTCTTTTTCTGTGAAGTCCTTTTTTACATATTTTATCTAAATTTTAATTTGTATTGTCAATTCTTTCCCTGTTGATACAAGAAAATTTTTTGTATGTCACAATATCAGTTCTATATCGGACTGACATATTGCAGATATCTTCTCCCACTTTGTGGCTTGCCTTTTCATTCTTTTAAAATGTGTTTTTAGTGCTTGCTTTGGGAATGCATATACTAAAGTGTCTTTTTATAAATGGAAGTTCTCAATTTTCATAAAGCAATTTATCAGTCTATTTTTCTTTTTGATTAGTATTTTAATGGCTTTTTGAAACCACTGCCTACTCCAAAATCATGATGACATTCTCTTACATTACCTTCTAGAAGCTCTATTATTTTGACTTTTATGGTTATGATATACCTAGAATTGATTCTGTGAATGATGGGAGGTAGGGGTTAAGTTTCATTGTTTTTTCTCCATCTGTATACCCAAATGATGCAACATCATTTATTGAAAAGATCATCTTTTCTTCACTGTATTGGGTCTTTTTCTGGACTCTATTTGGTTCACCTGGTCTGTTTATCTCTGATCCAATATTACACTTTTAAATCATTGAAGCTTTATAATAAATCTTCATATCTGGAGTGTAAGATAATTAACATTGTTTTTCTTCAACCTAGCCTCAACTCTTCTTGGCTTTTTATATTTTCATACATTTTTAAAACCAGCTTATCAGTTTCCATGAACAAAATCTAGTTATTGAAACTGTACAATGTTTATAGATTGATTTTGGGAGCACTGATATCTTAGCAACAGAATATCATCCAACCCATGAACACTGTATATAACATCCTTTTTTAATATGTCTTGCTTCGGTATTTGGGCAGCTTGGAGTTTGACAAATGCCTCAAAAGGGGAAAATGTTCAGAATACAGAGCTCAATTTTTAGGAGTTTCCTCCTTTCCAGCATCTTATATTCTCAGGTTCTGACTTTTTGGTAGTCCTGAGCTCCAATTATTTTCAATGAGACAGACGGAAGCTCTAAGTTGCTACTTCTTTTGAGTCTCAAAGTTTACACCGAGAACCTTTAACTTTCCTAAGGGAAATACATGAGGGATGCAGGACTCAGCTAAACACACCTTCCTTCTCTTCAAGATCACTGTCCTTCAATTACTAGAAACCATTATTGTTCTCTGATGCCTTATATCATTGTGTGTGCAAGTATATTTTATCTAATTACCACTACCCTGTCACAGTTGGAGGAGGAAGTTTTGATGTTTAGTTTTTATTTTTTTTCTATTATAGTCTCTATAACTTTTGTTATTTCCTAGTATCATCCTTCAATGCAGCTTTGTTAACACAAATAACTGAGTATCACACTTGTTAGAAATGTCTTGAAAAGTACAGAAAAGGTTGAACCATGATTAAGGACAAAAGCAAACTAGGAAACACTTAGAGGAGCATGAAAAGGCATTGATGTCAGAGCCAAAGTCAGTGGGAGGTGTTCTGAACAAGAGGTGACAGAACCAAGTAGGAAATATAACCACTTCTTTCCAAACTAGGTTTTTTCAGAAATAATCAAATGCTGTGCAGTTACACAAGATATGGATTTGAGTAATTGGAGATCTTTAGTTTGAATTAGATCCTCTCTAGGATAAAGCCCTGTGAATCATTCTTTCTTATATGAATAGCATTCTCGCTCTTAATTTTCCTTACTCTATTTCTTCTTAATTCCTGATAAGATTATGTGCTCCTTATAATACACAGTTTTACTTCATCTTATCTTGTGAATGGCCACAAATTGATACTAATTTTAATTAAACTACCTTTCCCCCCGCCAGAAACTTTTGAGTGATCCACATTTCTGCTAATCCTTGGTATTTCTAATGTCCATTTAACTCTGGGTCTCAAAAAATCCAGGATCATCTCTTACAGAATCTGAGAAGTACTTTCAGAGTCCAATGGTAAGTAAATAAATGCCACACCATCTCAACGTACCCGGTATCTTCTGTGACACGTGCTTTACAATCATTATTTCATTTAATACTCATAAAACAGATAACTTAATGTAACATTATCCTCATTTCATAGGTGAACAAACTAAGATCTGGTGAGGTAAATAGCTATCCTCTAGTGATAAAATGGACAAAACTAATATTTGAAATAGCTGATCTTAAAATTTTCCAGTACATAGTCTGATTTCTTGACAATTGTATTTGTTGGTCAAATATAGGTTAAAGACCCAGTCATCCTCAAGCTCTTACCTAATGAAGATAATGAAGGATGCATCCCTGTTTTATACTAAATTGTTCTCTTTTAATACATGGAAGCATTCTATTTAAAGATATTTTAGGGGGAGATGATATGAATGCTTTAAAAAGTACATGGGCTCTAAAATAGATTCAGGCAATTTGACAGGATGGAACTGTCAGAAACTAATTATTATTAATTTTTATTTGTATTCTAACTGAATAACAACCATCAGGTTGATTCACACAAACAACTGAATCATCGACTGTAATAAATTTACTTAGAAGAAAGTAAAACTGGGAGAGCTTCCTATTTTATAAAGAGTGGATTATATTATCATAATAGCCCATTATTCTCTATTGAGAATTGGCAGCTCTAGGTCCATATAGCTTTGATATTGCCAATAACCTGGTATGTGACAGTATAAGTCATATAAACTCTATCTGTCCCAGCTTTATCAACTAAAAAATAAGATGTTTGGTCAAGACGATCTCAAAGTTTGCTTACAGTTTAAAAAAATATCTCTTACTTTATATATGTCAGTGATATTTACAAATAACAATGTTTTAATTGTTGTATTTGTATTTAATTGTATTTGCATATGTCAGTGTGATATACAAATAACAATGCCCTGCAGTGTGTGTGTGTGTGAGTTTGATTTTACCTACAGTACATATTTCCACATGTAATGAAATCTAAGTACAAGATTTAACTTTTCGATGTCTATGGAAATGCTGCATATATAAAGAACTCAACTATAACATGGGAAGATACATTAAGTCTTTAAAAACTAGGTACTAGATAATGTTTATGGAGTAGCTGAAGTATAGTTTTACATCACAGAACATAGATAAGACTTGGTCTAGAAATTTTATCACCTAAATGCTTAATATAAGAAACTCCTAGTCCAGCCAGGCAATTTCAGATATCTTATAATCAAAGCTAAGAAACATTAGATGTTTTAATAGCCTTACAAATTTAATAGCCTTAGGAATGTCTATAATTACCCATGTTAGCAGCCAAGATGCCTCTCAGCTAGAGGCACTCAGCCTTTAATAGCCAGCAAGCCACTTTGAATAGGGTTGAAAACACTTTTAAACCTTTTGGGGTTATTAGGGATAATTAAAAGTGGTTGAAAGTATATAATATCATTTATCTAAGCACTAAAAGCTGTGCCGTAAGAAATGTATTACAACATTAGCAAATCCAATTCATATACTTTATTCATTGGTTAAGATATAATCAAATAAAATAATATGAGTAACCTAAATAAAAAATATTATTTTTAGATTTTATTATACATAATCTATTTTATTTAGGTTATATTATATGTATATATATAATATATAACCTTTTTATTTAGGTTATATTATATATAACCTTTTTATTTAGGTTATATTATATATATATATATTATAACCTAAATAAAAATAAAATAAAATATAAATAAAATAAAATATTTATATTTTATTTTATTTATATTATTTTATTAAAATATATTTTATTTATAAAAATATAAATATATATTATATAAATATATTTAAATAAAATATATTTATTTTATTTATATTATTTTATTAAAATATATTTTATTTTATTTATATTTTATTTTAGGTATATATGCATAAACACATTGATCCATATATTTGAGCAATATATATGTATGTATAATATGTAAGAATTATATATATGTGTATAGCATATATATATATATATATATATATATATAATAGCTAATGCTTACTTGCTTATTGCCCAAAGTTCTGAATCTAGTTGACCTCCATAGACAGTGTCTTAATGCACTGTCACTTGTAATATTAAGTCATTGCTGTGCTACACACACACACACACACACACACAGAGTCATTACACCTGTGTAACTCCTACTGAATAGATAAAGTGCTATTGAAATGAAGTTTATACAAATGTTATTCCAATGATGGCAGCCTATTTTTTCAAGGTAAGAGCCACTTTTTTACTTTGACCTAGATTCACAAGGAATGGCTGCCCTGCATTGAATCTCTGTCGCTGTTAGTGATGATTTAAGTGCTTCTCATTGTTTTAATAAGGGGAAAATTATTATGCAGGAAATTTTTTAAAATTTAACACTATGGGGTTAAATTGCCTGATATAACCTATAGTTCCAAGATAAGTTAACAAGTGTGATTTCAATATAGTAACCATTAAATTGCAGTTGGTTGCAATTCGCAAAACATTATAAAGAGCAATCTCAGGCTATCTCCCAAACACATGTGACATATTTAGTTATGCTAAGGGGAATTATGTATTTACTAAATAATTTAAAATTGATATGCAAAACACTTACATAGCAAAAAACAACTCCATCATTTATCAACCAAAACAGGGTCAACATCATCAAAATATTTATTTGGTCCTCTTCCTCATGCTGTTTCTACAACTATAAAAACTTCAGAGAGCAAAACGTACAGACTGGATGAAAATGAATTCCTTAGGAAGTAGCTGAGTATCTAGATCACTGTCTCTGCTCACAAAAGTAGCATATGCTACTATTATAATTTGATCTACAGTTCAAAACCCAAATCTTACATGCTTGACCAAATAATAAGGTTGATCAATAGTTAATCCTTAGTATGCTGGTATCATTTTATGATACTTCATAGAACTAAGTAGAGATTTTCCTTTTGCTTCATCCTGGCAGTGTTCTACATGTCCAGTGTGCTATGGCACACAAAATTAGCAGGTCAATCATGTATAAAGAATAGCAATTACCCAAATCATGCCTTTTAAGGGGCACAGGAAATGGCCTTCTCTTCTTCAAAACCAAACTTTCTGAAATGCTTTATTCATCGCTGATCGCCTCACATTTCTAAATTTCACCAACAGGTTTCATGTTTTCATATGAAAACATGCAGAAGGATTAAATAAACTATTCCCACCTTAAAGTAAAAATGTTTGATCTCATCACTACCTTAACACTTGGTAGAGATTTATAGCTCTGAGGAGAACAACGGGGAGCAGGTGATTGGTCATCTTGGGTTTGGCCTGCCAGTGGAGACCTTGGGAAGAGGGTGAACAAGAATTACATCAGGGTGTGAAAGTGCCGAAAAGAAACTACACTACAAAGTCACCTGGGAGACATCTGCACAAGCAAATAACTATTAATGTACATATTTCTAAGACATTTGCAGGAGGAGACCCATACACACTTGAATTAAACAGAATGGGTTTTGTCTAATATTGTGAAGATACTAGAAATACCGAGTTTCTACAATATCTATAGTATCACTGTATATTGCTTATTTTATATTTGGTCAGAATATATATGTGTAGTTTTTGAATTACTGGAACTAATAATTGGAAAGCTTACTTAAAACTCCTTCTGTTGGGAGTTTTGTTACTCCCATTCACTCACCTCAGTGAGGCAGCATTTTGTTAAAAGCATCCTGATCCAGGGATACAGCACTTTTGAAAGATATGGAAAGAACCTAAAGGCCCAGGTAGACGAATGGATAAGGAAGATGTGGTGTGTGCAGTGTGCATGAACACACACACACACACACACACACGCAGGAATATTATGCAGCCATAAAAAGGATGTTATCATGCCATCTGTGACAATGTTGATGGACTCAAAGGGTATTATGCTAACTAAAATAAATAAGATTGATAAAGACAAATACCATATGATTTCACTCTTAAAAAAATGAATAAACGAACACAAAAAGCAGAATTGGACCTACGAATGCAGAAAACTGATGGTTGCCAGAGGGGAGGGAGATGGGGAGATGGGCAAGAAGTATGGATGGGAGTGGAAGATACAGACTTCTAGCTATGGCATAAATAAAGCATGGGAATAAAAGAATATAGTCAATGGTATTCAGTAGTCAATATAGAGTCTATATATGGTGACAGATGGGAGCTATTCTTGCAATGAATATAACAACACATAAATTTGATGAATCACTATATTGTACATCTGAAATTAACTTAACATTGTATATCAACTATATTCAAATAAAAAAAAATTGAAAAAATATAAGGAAACCAAGCAGTTAAGAAAGCACATGTGAGTTACATAGAGAATCTTCCAGACAGCACTCATTTTGGAAGATACTATTTTTAATTGCATGAAGCAGTAAGGTTTTGCAATCCTTTGCAAATGTAAAGTATACCTAGAGTAGGCAGAGTAGAAGGGTCAGGTGTGTTACAGTCCTAACAGTAACTGCTGCATGTGTACATGTGTGTTAAAATTGCAAAGAGAAAAAAATAATCTATCCAGAACCACGCAAATATAATAGGGAGTATTTATGAGACCATCTTATAACTTAAAAGATCTCCATAATAAATCTGATAATAATGACAAAAAAAAGACTAAATTTTGGTCAGTAGAATAAATAATCTGGATGGTGTGGGGTGCCTGGGTGGCTCAATCAGTTAGGCATTTGCCTTCAGGTCAAGTCATGATCCCAGGGTCCCTTTGCAGCAGGGAACCTGTTTCCCCCTCTCCCTCTGCCTATAGCGCCCCTTGCTTGTGTGTGCTCTCTAATAACTAAATTTTTAAAATCCTTAAAAAAATAATAATCTGGATGGTGGACTGGATGGTATGAATTGCCAATCTGTTCTACCACGTCAGAACTGAGGCACTCATTCTCCCCACTCTGTGGACTGTTACCGGATGGCAGCTTATAGCAGAGAGCCTCCCCAGGAATTTTCCTCAAAGAGTAATACTTTACCTTAATTTATAGATGGGCATCCAATGACTGACCTATGTACTATTAGGACAACAATAAAGGGCCATCCCAGCTCCAGAGCTCCCCAAGGGTGATGAGGCTTCTTTACTAAATGCACTGAAGCTTAACTTCTCCCTTTACCCCTTTAGGCTACCTTCACTCCCTCTCAGATGTTGACTTCAATAAACCTCTCACCAGCAGAACTCCAGTTGAGAATCAATTTCCAGGAAATGTAATTGCACAAATGTGCCTTAAAACTGGACTATGGACTCTGAAAAACAATCTGAGGGGTTTGAAGTGGCGGTGGGGTGGGAGGTTGGGGTACCAGGTGGTGGGTATTATAGAGGGCACGGATTGCATGGAGCACTGGGTGTGGTGAAAAAAATAACACTTTTTTTCTGAAAATAAATAAATTGAAAAAATTTTAAAAAAATGGCCTACAACCACCAATGTTAAGACATGTCTAGTGAACTAGTGGCCATGAATCAAGAGACATCTATGTGTATGAGGCCCTAAGAGAGAATTCAGTGTGAAGTTAGAGACAACCAGAGAAGCAGCTTGATCCAGTAACCACGCCACAGGAGGCAGAGAAGAGGAGCAATCCTAAATACTCTGGAATCATTGACTGTGCTATTCCTTCATCAGAAATGGGAAACATGGCAGCAGGATCCTTTTAGAAGCGAAGCAGCCTGAGAGATGGCTATAACTCATAGATATACCTATGTACAGCAGAGGGAAAGACAAGAGCAGGGGGAGCAGAAATGCACCATGGATACTATGTTGTAGCAGACCAAACATTTTAATGAGAATGTGTGATGCACTACCTCTGGACTCCAAGAAATTCTGAGGGATTAAGTACAGGTGGACAGAATATCTACTTTAATAGGCTGGCTCAAAGCCAGTGAAACCTGAATTATAAAAGGAAGTGACAAAGTTAAAATAGACTGGCTTGGAATAGGGAAGCAGACCACTTGAGTCAAAGAACAGTATCTACCTTGGACAAAAAAAAAAAAAAAAAATCTGGGCAAGAATGACAATTTTACCTTTCTTGATTGAGAGCCTTACTGAGATACTCTTAAGGATTAACATAATTTCACAGTTTTCATAAATTCACAAAGCTCAACCTCCATACTATCTATATATGTTATTAGTTGGGAGATGGATGGTCAATTTGTTCATACTGTGCGTATACCTCTGTACCGAACAAAGTAGGGAGACAGGATAGCAGAGTGGTCAAGAGCAGAAACTCTGAAGTCAAACTGACTGAGTTTGAATATCAGCTCTGCTAGTAGTTCTTATGGCTGTTTTGTGGGCAAAAAGTATCAGAACTCTCAAGCACTCGGAATACTGAATTTAAATAATAAATATAGGAAGGGCTTGCTGCCCAGCTTGAGAAGCCTGGTCAGCAGGCAGCATCCAGCTGGCCGCCCTTGCAGGGTCTAACTCTTCTGGTGTGAGCAGCCTTATCTGAGGCCATTCTCTTCCCCGGGGCAGCCTATTCCCAATAATAACAGAGTGAGGCAGGGGTGTAAAAATTCCTGCCTTCAGCCCAGCGTGGGACACTCTGATGGGAACTACTTAGTCAAAAGTCCTCCCATTAGGTTGGCCAAGACCAGGGCTTTATCAGGCTGCATTCAGATCAGCTTCTCCCTCTGTCCAGCTCTGCCTTCTCCCTCTTCCTTTCATAGGTTACTGATACTAAACTAATGTCTTCTTGCCCTGTCGCAACAGATCTCTCTCTATACATCTGTTTCAGGAGAACCCTACCAACAGTGTATTAAACCTTTGTCATACAAATTCATCAATTTATATATAAATGTCCTTTACAAACCTAATGTCAATATGGGAAATTGTATTATTATATAAAATATTCATAAACTTTGTTAATAATAGCCAAGCATCTAAAGAATACTAAAGATATAGTTTTGAGAATATAACAGCACATTTGATATAAATGTGAAGTACACTAGAAAACTAGATATTTAAAATTTGCAAATTTTTATTTGGAAATTTTCTAGAACCATTACCACAACACCAAATAAATTGCTCATTAAACCAATCAATCAAAATCTACTGAATATTAATTACCTACTCCTATGTTAGACATGGAAGGTAATAAAGCTGAAATGATTCCTGTCATCATGGTGGTCTGGTGGGGATGAAAGATAATGAAAAAACAATTAATGATATTCAGACAACACACTTAGTACTGTAAAGCATATACCAAGGGTAAACTTACTTAGTCTGGAGAGACAAAGTATAAATTTAAGCTGAGATGTAAAGGATAAGCAGGTGTTAGCCACAGAAATGGTAAGAAATAGTGTCCCAGGTACTGAGTTGGAAGAATCTTTACAAATAATTCCTTCTTTCTTAGCATCTTATTTGGAGGATGGGCTGTTAAAGAAAGTAATGGGGGAGTGCTATTACCTTGGCAACATAGGTAATTTCTTTGGTTCATCTCACATGAAGAACAACTATTCATGAACAAAACACAAATGAGAAAATCCTAGACCTGGCGGTGAGGCTGAAGCATACTCTGGCACCACAGAAACCAAGACAGATTTCCCTAGAAAGGTAACAGAAGTGGGTACATGATGACTACACTGCCCCTCCCTGAGGTCAGGGTAGCACCATGAGGAGAGGTCTCCCTAGAGCATATAGGTCCTCCAGTGGGAAAGGAGAGCCTAGAAGAGACAATCAGCATCCCCATCATTGTGAGTTGCTTTGTGGAGGCCCCTACTCTGGTCTTACAAAACAGGGCTTGCAGGGCAATCTGCCTGGCTCAACCACTGGAAATCTGTGATGGAAAAGGATGCAACACCTAGCACATTGATCTTGGCAGATCCAGTTCATACATGCAGTACCCAAGCAGTAATGCCAACTAGCAGCTTTTCTCATTAGCAAAACCAAGTCAGTAGTGCACTCTGACCAGCAAACTCACTGGGGTACACATCTGCTGGATTTGAGTACTCTGTCTTGCAGCCCTAGAACCTGGTTTGCCTATGACTAGGTAATTCCCAGCTCAATATGATGAGAGTGGCTGGAGCTATTCAGCCCAGCAATGCTCAAGATGAAATGTTGATCTCACCTCGATGGTGAGCTGGTACAGCTGATCACCTCCTAGAGCAAAGCCAGTAAATGCATGGAGGTTTCCCCTGGTACACACAGGCAGGGGGATTAATTTATAGCCAAGGCTGAGGGTAGCTCCCAGCCCCAGCCAACTGCAGAGCCTACTAGAAAAATCTGGGGAATTGCATGGAATGACCCCTACCTGTCATGCCCGGCCAAGTCAGGTGAAATACTTGTTTTAGGTGATTAAAACTCCTGAGACCCTGGGCTGCATCCAACCAAAAGGGCCGGCAAGAATACCAGGAGCTGTACAACAAGGAACATGGGAAGCAGAAAGGTAGGCAAGAACAGTTGATCACCCACAGAACAAAGTCAATAGTATGTTCAGCCAGGGAACTTGGGGCACTGCTGGGCTTAAGAGAAGATAACAAAGATACTTAACCAGCTTTAGAGCTGCTTTTCCCAGATCACTCAGCCAGAGACACTAATTCATTGACCTGCCCATTGCTAAACACACTCATCAGCTTGCAAAACCAGGGAACCTAACCAGAGAACATAGTAAGCATCATACCCCAACCAACAGCCCTGCTTCCAATGGCAACTGAATGAAGGGCATGGCCTATGGCATACTCCATCTGCAGAGTAAAACCAATGGACCCATCTGGCCAGGAAATTAGTATACAGTCTTGTCTGATTCAAGTTATGGATGCTGGGTCTCATCTTGCTGCCTTTCCAGAGTAAGAAAGCTAATTTATAGCCCCACCTATTACTAAAAACTACCCATTTCTGACCATCTGGTCAGGTAATGACCATCTTACCATCTTACCATCTGGAAAGCCTGATCAGAGAATCCAGGCAATTGTGTAGGCCACTTTATACCCTTAGCTGAGTAAGGAACTAATTAGGAGTCCTATCCAACCATTCTCAGTCAGTACGACAATTGTCAACTCTTATTTCAGAGCTCAAATAGTTGCCTGGATCCCAAATAAACCATAATAGCAGGCTCTACCTGTCCAAGGATATTACCATCACACACCTAGTAACACAAATTGAGCTGACTGGTAAAGATCTGTCTCGGCCAAAGCAAACTTGTAAAATCTGAAAGAGGAGCCCAATTAATCATATGCTCAGATCCAACATAAAGAATCAAGAATAATGAAAAAAAATCAAGTAAATAACATACTGCCAAGGAAACTAATAAAGCTCCAACAGCTGACTCTAAAGAAATGGAGATCTGTAACTGCCTTACAGAATAATCAAATTTGCAATAATTTCAGAATAATCCTCCAAAGGAAGTTTAGCAAACTACAAGAGCACAGAGACAGAAAACTACATAAAAATAGGAAAATGATGCATGAACAAAGTAAGTTTGACAAAGAAATAAAAACCATCAAAAAAATAAAAGAAACCTGAGACATGAAAAATGCAGTCACTGAAGAATTTGATAGAAAGTTTCAAAATCAGACTTTACCATGTAGAAGCAGCACACAAAAAAACTTTCCAGGATAAACCATATGTTAGGTCACAGAACAAGTCTCAGCAAATCCAAGATTGAAATGATAACAAGGATTTTCTCTGAATACAGCTACATGAAACTACAAGTTATTAACAATGGGAAAACTGGAAAATTCACAAATACAAGGAAATTAACACTCCCAAACAATGAGTAAGTCAAAGAAAAAATTAAAGGGGAAAGAAAAGAGTGCCTTGAGATAAATGAAGATGGAAACACAATACTCTGCAACTTATAAGATGCAGCAAAAGCAGTTTTAAGAAGAAACTTCATAGCAATCAGTTTCTATATTAATAAACAAAAAAGATCCAAATAAATAAATCCAAGTCTACATCTTACGAAACTGGGGAAAAAAAAAAAAAACAGAGAATTCCAAGTTAGCAGGCAAAGGGAAATAATATAGATTAGGGCAGAAATAAATGAAACAGAGAACCAAAAAAGAAAATGAAGTATCAACCAAACTAAGAGTCGGTTCCTCAAAAAGCTAAACACAACTGATAAACCCTTAGCTAGCCTAACCTAGGGAAAAAAAGTAGGACCCAAAATCAGCAGAATAATAAATGATAAAGGAAACATAATAATTTATACCAAAGAAATAAAAAATTCATTATTCACCATTACCCAAAACCAAACCAAAGACACCAAATAAATAAATAAATACATACATACATTAATAAATAAAATTTTTAAAAAGCAAGTAAGCAAGCAAATTACAGGCCAATGTCCCTGATAAACACAGATGCAAAAATCATCAATGAAACATTAGCGAACCAAACTCAACAGTACAATAAAAGAAGCATACACCACGATCAAATGATATTTATTCTAGAGATTCAAGGATTATTCAATATCCACAAATCAATCAATGTGATACACCACTTAACAAGATAAATAAAAACATGCAATCATCTCAATAAAAGCAGAATAAGCATTTCACAAAATTGAACATCCATTTATGATAAAAACTCTCAAAAAAGTGGGTATAGATGAAATATACCTCAACATAATAAAGGCAATATATGACAGCTATCATCATGCTCAATGAAGCTGAAAACTTTTCCTATAAATCAGGAACAAGACAAAGTACTCTTGCACTTTTATTCAACATAGGTCTAGAAGACTTAGCAAAAAAGGCAAAGGAAAAGCAAGAAAAGGCATCCAAATTGGAAAGAAAGAATTAAAACTGTTACTATTTGCAGATGACATGATACTACTATATAGAAAATTCTAACGCCTTCACCAAACAACTATTAGAATAAATGAATTCAGTCAAGTTGCAATATACAAGATCAATATAAAGAAATCCATTGTATCTCCATACACTAATAATGAATTAGCAGAAAATGAAAATAAGAAAACATTCCCACTTACAACTCTATCAAAAAGAATAAAATAGGGCTACATTAAACCAAGGAGGTAAACGACCTATATATACTGAAAACTGCAGTACATGTGCTGCCAAAGCAAGCATTACACTGAAAACTGTAGGACACTGACCAAAGGAATTTGAAAATGACACAAATATATAGAAAGACATTTTCAATAACAGCCTAGCTGGATAAAGTATTCGTGGCTGCACATTTTTCTTGTTTAGTACCCAGAATATATCATGTCAGTCCTTCCTGGCCTGCCAAGTCTCTGTGGATAGGTCTGCTGCCAATCTAATATTTCTGCCACTGGAGGCTACAGACCTCCTATCCCAAGCTACTTTCAGGATTTTCTCTTTGTCTCTGAGATTTATAAGTTTTATTGTTAGATGTCAGGGTGTTGACCTATTTTTATTGATATTGAGGGGGATTCGAGGGGGATTCTCTGTGCCTCCTGGATTTTGATGCCTCTTTCCTTCCCCAAATTAGGGAAGTTCGCTGCTATAATTTGCTTCAATAAACTTTCTGCCCTTCTCTCTCTGCTTCTTCTGGGATCCCAATTATGCTACCATTGTTTCACTTTATGGTTCACTTACTTCTCAAATACTCCCCTCATAATCCAGTAGTTGTTTTATCTTTTTCTCAGCTTCTGGATTCTCTATCATTTGGTCTTCCACATCACTGATTCTTTCTTCTGCCTCATTTACCCTCGCAGTTAGAGCCTCCACTTTTGATTGCACCTCATTAACAGCCTTTTTGATTTTGACTTGGTTTGATTTTAGTTCTTTTATTTCTCCATAAAGGGATTCTCTAGTGTCTTCTATGTTTTTTCAAACCCAGCTAGTATCTTTATAATCGTTATTCTGAACTCTAATTCTGATGTCTTACTAATGTCCATATTGATTAGGTCCCTGGCAGTCAGTACTACCTCTTCTTCTCTTTTTTGAAGTGAGTTTTTCCATCTTGTCCTTCTGTCCAGAGAAGAATAAATGAACAAGAGAACAAAATACCAAAAGGGCAACAATGTAAGCAGAAAAATATACACTAAATGAATCAGAAGAGACCCAAAACCAGAGGTGGGGGGTGGAGAGAGTATGATCAGGCTGGTGAACAGAATAGAGCCATACACTAGATTTTTGGGTGTATTTTGGTCGCTTAGAATAAACTGCATCCCAAAATTTTAAAGAAAGAGAAACTTTTATATAGACAAAAATAAGGTTAAAAACAATGAAAGGATAGAATATGACTATAAAAATGGACATTAAAAATATTTAAAAAATGAATTGATAAGAAGTTGGTTGAAAAAGGAAAGAAAAAATTAAGAAAAAAAGATAAAAGAAAAAAGAAAGAAAATTTTTGAAATTAAAGTTGAAAGACTAAAGAATCATGGGGGAAAAGCCATAAATTCTATGTGCTGTATTCCCTTGGCACTGGAGTTTTTCAGTTCTCATTGATTAGTAAACTTGGTCTTGGCTGGATGTTTTTGCTGATCTTCTGCATTAATAAAAGAAAGGACAAGACCCATATGATTCTCTCAATAGATGCAGAAAAAGCATTTGACAAAGTGCAACACAGTTTCTTGATTAAAACTCTTCACAGTGTAGGGATAGAGAATAAATATCTCAGTATCATAAAGCCATCTGTGAAAACCCCACAGCAAATATCATTCTCAATGGGGAAAAACTGAGACCTCTTCCTCCTAAGATCAGGAACATGGCAGGGATGTCCATTATCACCACTGCTATTCAACATAGTACTAGAAGTCCTAGCCCCACCAATCAGGCAACAAAAAGAAATAAAAGGCATCCAAATAAGCAAAGAAGAAGTCAAACCCTCACTCTTTATGTGGAAATCCACACTTAAAGTGGAAATCCACACCAAAACTGCTTTAACTCATGCAGGAATTCAGTAAAGTGTCAGGATATAAAAATCAATGCACAGAAATTAATTGCATTTCTATACACCAACAACAAGACAGAAGAAAGAGAAATTAAGGTGTCAATTCCATTTACAATTATACTCAAAACCATAAATACCTAGGATTAAATCTAAAAAGAGGCAAAGAATCTATACTCAGAAAACTATAGAATGCTCATGAAAGAAATTGAGGAAGACACAAAGAAATGGAAAAACATTCTATGTTCATGGATTGGGAGAACAAATATTGTTAAAATGTCTATGCGACCTAGAACTATCTACACATTCAATGCAATTCCTATGAAAATACTATCAACGTTTTTTATAGAAATGAAACAAATAATCCTAAAATTTGAATGGAACCATAAAAGACCCTGAATAGCCAGAGGAATGTTGAAAAAGAAAAAACAAAGTGGGTGGCAGCACAATTCTGGACTTCAAGTTCTATTACAAAGCTATAATCCTCAAGACAGTACGGTGCTGACAAAAAACTGACAAATAGATCAATGGAACAGAATAAAGAACTCAGATATGAACCCTCAACTCTATGGTCAACTAATCTTTGACAAAGCAGGAAAGAATGTCCAGTGGAAAAAAGACAGTTTCTTCAACAGATGGTGTTAGGAAAATTGCACAGCCACATGTTGAAGAATGCAACTGTACCATTTCCTTATACCATACAGAAAAATAGACTCAAAATGGATGAAAGACCACAATGTAAGACAGGAATCCATCAAAATCCTTGAGAAGAATACATGCAACAACTTCTTGCTGGAGATGTCTTGAAAGGCAAGGTAAACAAAGGCAAAAATTAACTACTGGGACCTCATCAAGGTAAAAAGCTTCCACACAGCAAAGGAAACAGTCAATAAAAAAAAAAAAGACATACGAATGGGAAAAAATATTTGCAAATGACGCATCAGATAAAGGGCTAGTATTCAAAATCTATAAAGAACTTATCAAACTCAATACCCAAAGAACAAATAATCCAATCAAGAAATGGGCAGAAGAGGAGTGCCTGGGTGGCTCAGTCAGTTAAAGCCTCTGCCTTCGGCTCAGGTCGTGATCCCAGGACCCTGGGATCGAGCCCCACATCGGCCTCTCTGCTCCACAGGGAGCCTGCTTCCTCCCCTCTCTCTCTCTGCCTGCCTCTCTGCCTACTTGTGATTTCTCTCTCTCTGTCAAATAAATAAAATATTAAGAAAAAAGAAATGGGCAGAAGATATGAACAGACATTTCTGCAAAGAAGACATCCAAATGGCCAACAGATACATGAAAAAGTGCTCAAACATCACTAGGCATTAGGGAAATGCAAATCAAAAGTACAATGAGATACCACCTCACACCAGTCAGAATGGCTACAATTAACAAGTCAGTCGAGAGACAGATGTTGGCAAGTATGCAGAGAGAAAAAGGGGAACCCTCCTACACTGTTCGTGGGAATGCAAGCTAGTGAAGCCACTCAAAAACAGTATAGAGATTCCTTATAAAGTTGAAAATAGAGCTACCCTATGACCCAGCAATTACATTAAATTTGTATATGTAGTGATCTGAAGGGGCATCTGCACCCCAATGTTTATACCAGCAATGTCCAGAATAGCCAAACTATGGGAAAAGCCCATATGTACACTGACAGATGAATGGATAAAGAAGATGTGGTATACACACACACACACACACACACACACACACACACAAAATGGACTACAGTGGAGTATTATGCAGCCATCAAAAAATGAAATCTTGCTACTTGCAATGATGTGGTTGGGACTAGAGGGTATTATGTTAAGCGAAATAGATCAATCAGCGAAATACAATTTTCATATGATCTCACTGACATGTGGAATTTAAGAAACAAGGAAGAGGATCATAGGGGAAGAGAGGAAAAAATGAAACAAAACAAAACCAGAGAGGGAGACAAATGATATGAGACTCTTAATCTCTGGAAACAAACTAAGGGTTGATGGTGGAGGGGGTGGGTTATGGAGTGGCTGGGTGATGGACATTGGGGAGGGTATGTGTTGTGGAGAGAGCTCTGAATTTTGTAAGACTGGTGAATCATAGACTGTACCCCTGAAACAAATAATATATTATTATATTAATAATAATAATAAACAAATTACAAAAAGAAAGATATTTCACACTATGGACTGGGATATTTAACATTGCTAAAATATCCACACTACCCAAAGCAATCTACAGATTCAGTGTGACCCCTATCAAAATGTAATTTTTCATAGAAACACAAAAAAACATAAAAGTCCCCAAATAGCTAAATCAATCTTAAGAAAGAACAAAGCTGGAGGCATCACACTCCCTGATTTTCAACTATATGACAAAACTATAATAATCAAAAGAGTATGGTATTGGCATGAAAACAGAAACACAGATCAATGGAACAGAATAGAGAATCCAGAAATAAATGCACATATACAGGGTTAATTAGCTTATGAGGCAATAATATACAATGGGGGAAAGTACAGTTTCTTCAATGAATGGTGTTGGGAAAACTGGACAACCACATGCAAAAGAATTAAAGAGACTATCATCTTACACAAAATTTAACTGGAAATGGATTAAGGACTTGAATATAAGACCAAAAAAGTTAAAGTTCCTACAGCAATAAACTTCTTAACATAAGAGCTGGCAATGATTTCTGGATCTGACTTCAGGAGCAAAAACAGACAATGGAACTGTATCTATCTATATCTAACTAAAAAGCTGCACAACAAAGGAGACCATCATCAAAATGAAAAGGTAATCTACAGAATGGGAGGAAATATTTGCCAATCATGTATCTGATAAGGGATTAACAAAATATATAAAGAACTCATACAACTTAATAGCAAAAATTCAAATAATCCAAATAAAAAATGGGCAGAGGATCTGAAGAGACAATTATTTTTTCAGGAGTCTGGAGCAACAGAAATACATATATACATTAGTACAATTAATTTAGAAAGCATTTGGGTTTACCTAGAAAAATCAATGATATGCCTACTCTGTGATCCAGTAATTCTTGTTCTGGATATATACCACTAAGCTCTTGTAAGTAAGTGCCAGAAAAAATGTGCAAGAAAATTCATAAAAAAAAACCCCCGAAAACAATCAGCAACTGTCTGCCTACCTGTAAACTGGATATTGATTACACGTTGGGTATATTCATAAAATGGAATATTATACAACAATATACAGGATGACTTCCAGCTAAGAAAAAAAAGTACTTGTATTTCAAAAACATTTTGAACGTAAAAGTTTCCAAAGACTTTACAGTTAATATTCAATTTATATAAAGATCTCAAACATGTAAAATTAAGCAACCTATTTTGGGGATTCAAATATATATATCTATATATCTATATATCTATACACACACACACACACCTCTTTACCAAAAAAAGGCAAGGGATAATAAATATTAAATTTATATTAGTGGTTTCTTTTGAAGCTGGAGGAAAGGGGATAGTGGTACGGAAGTCCCCAAAGGGGATTATGATGTTAATGGTAAAGTTTTACCTTTTTAAATAGTTGACAGATGCATGAATGTTTAATTACTGCTAATTCTCAAAACTTATACACTGCATTTACTATATGTTCAACATCTTATACATATTAAGCATTTATAAAGTATTCAATATTTATACTTTAGTTTTAATAACTATAAACAAGTTATAAATAAAACCTTCAGAAAATATTTCATGATGTAAAAATGCATAAGCAGAAATAGAAACTTTCAACATGAAGTTTAATTTGCATTTAATATTTAATTTTATCAATATTTTGTATATGATTAATATTTAATAAAATGTATAAGACAAATAGTACAAAAGAAAGACCAATAGGAACTCAAGGGAAATTTTTCTGTAAGAAACTAATGGCCCAGTTAGGGAATAAACTAAAAATTTCCATTAGTTTAAGTAACTGATGAAGTAGAAGGAAAAAAATCCATTTGCTCTTGATTCTAGAAACATTCTTTTCAGTCATGATGGTTCATGCCAGGAGAGAGAAATGGGAGCTTTCACATTTCCTATGGAGTGAACACAGAAGACTTTACAATGACTGTATGATACAACCTAGATGTTAATACTACTACCAGTGTAAAAGTATAGCTGATAAATACAGGAGATGGAAGTAAGGAGAAAAGGTGGATAAAAAATTTAGTGGCTTAATATCATTATCCCATCAAGTTGGAAATCAATTTGTAATAAAGAAGTAAAATAAGAAAATAGTACAATTCATAAAGTCTACATCAAAAATTAAAAGGAAAAGAAGTATTAGTATTTAAGTGAGTTAAAGACTTACCTCTTTTACATTATGGTGACAGTTCAAGAATGGAAGTAGAAGCATACCGTCTGAATATGGGAGTTTCCACCAAAATAAAAATACTAAAAATAGCTTAAATTCAGGGAGTGAGACTTAAAAGATTAAAAGCCGGGGATTCTTATGTGATTGTTACCATGTATTTGTATTACTCAGATTAAAATCATAACAAAACACAACAACCTTCCCTCCATCCTGATTTCCCCTAAACCAACAGCTTCATCCAGTTCCCATGTACCCCACTTTCAATTATCCTTGAAGGGAACATCCATATCTTTTGTTCACACTTATTCACTGACTTCCTCTCTATATTCTAAAGAAACTGCTCTCATATAGCTTACATTCGAGCTTAATCACTGCATCCAAGAGTCCAGTCTTCATATGATTTGATATTTGTACATTTTCTCATTCTTTGGAGTACTATTTCTTTGACTTAGGGCACTTACTTATCCTGATTTTTCTTTCTCATCACTCTTCCAAATCTTTTCACTGCTTCCTCTTCCTGTCCACCTCAGTATCCTCTCAGAGTTGCCATTTATCCTTACTTTCATTATACCCTTGCCCTCAGCTCTCTCATTTTCTTTCACTTATTCCTTATACTCCATTCTCAAGTAGATATTTGCATCTTGCTATTTCTTCTGATAAAAGTGTCTATGTTTCCAATTCACTCAACATACCAAAAAATAAGCTAATTATTCTTTTTTAAAATGTCTGCTTTTCTCTATTTATGTTTTAAATTAAAGGCATCATCTGTCACCAAAGCCAAAATCCATTTGCTCTTGATTCTAGAAACATTCTTTTCAGTCATGATGGTTCATGCCAGAAGAGAGAAATGGGAGCTTTCACATTTCCTATGGAGTGAACACAGAAGACTTTACAATGACTGTATGATACAACCTAGATGTTAATACTACTCTGTTACTTTCCTTCACTACACACATTTAATGGTCTTCAAGTCACTTCATTCATAACCCAGATTGCCATTTTTTCTGATACTTAAACTTTCACTGTCTAATGCTACTGAAAGGAAATCTAAGATGGGGACCAACACATTTCTATTGGATGGACCCAAATGGAGATTTTCATTGACTTTAATTAGGATAATTTTGTTAAAGTTTTTGAGACAGGAAAGCTTCTAAAATATGAATGGTAGGTAAGGAACTAAAGTCACCAAGGAAGAAAAGCAAAACAAAAACATTTTACTAGCTGAGAGGAAGGATCCAGTAAAAGTTTTATCACTATACAGAGAACATGATAAGGTTGCTGAGAAAGTTGGAGGTCACAACATTAAAGCAATGTTGGTTAATCTAACTAAAATCGTGTTCTATAAAAATTTTCCTGACAAGTTTTACTATATTCCAATGCCCTTACTCTGATTAGCTATCTCACAATATATGTCTTTTGTTATAATATAGGCCAGCAAGATGGCATAGCTGAGTTAGGTAAATCTGTCACCTCTCAGAAAATTTCTGCAAAGCAAGATGTTTCTGCTGTACAAGATGGTGAACTACTTATGAATGGCACATATCTGGCACTCAATAAATGCCCCACAAAATCCCACAAATAACGAATGCCATTTTGATGAAGGACTACAAGTGTTAGTTTGGTATTTCATAGAACTTTACACTTAACCCATTGAGTTTTATTGTTTCTTGAGTCTGTTCCTTTCTTGGCTGAAACATTTACTGGCTAAAGGTCACCAGCTATTTCTGTTTTCCTTCTGTCCTTTCTTGGATGCCAACACGGTGCAGTATTTTGGCACATTTGCTACCTTAAATCTTCAATCATAACCCAGAATCAGTCAAAGAAACATGGATAAAAGAAATAATATTAAATTTATTTGTGTTTCTTCATCTGAGTAATGGAACAGATTCAACCACTGCAGTATAGTACCATGAAACTGTCACAGAGAATTAAGGAGATTCTGAGGACAGCTTATCACCTCTCAAAGTTTGGCCACCAAAACAGAAAGACTAATCCTCTGCTGTTAAATTGACATTTAAGAAAGGAATGCAAGTCAAATCACTTTTTCTTCCAGGGAGCAATCACTTAACATGCTACATTTCTCCTTATCTATTCACTTTTAACTTGGCAAGTCTTCAACTTACATGCTCAAGTTTAAGATGGTTAAGAGCTGGAATAAAGGATATTTAACATCCTTCCAAGTACACACCAATGATCACCACATATATTAGGCATCTCTTCTCACTTGAATTAAACCCAGTACGATAATGTTATGGCTTTCATATTTTTCAGAGATGTCTAATGGTTTCGATTATTTAATATTTTGTGTATTCTTAGCAAACATAACTCCACAGATAACTGATGATATTGAAATCAGGAAGTGAAATGTTTGACCTTTTTGTATTGTGTCATTTAGTCACAATTTCTCCTTAAAATTCAGTACCAAAGATACTGTACCTTTTTATGTTCAAAATTCAAGACTCACAAAAATACAGAACTTGGTCCCATCTCATAGAGAGAAAGACATAAATATTATACAAGCTATATACAGCTGCTGTTATGCCTCTCCAATATTCTCTTCTCAAATTCACTGCAACTGAAAGATTATGTCTCTCTGACTCAAAAGTAAATAATAGGCACAGAATGGTGATTCCCTCCCTGAACTGCATGTTTATTTAAAAAATAAAACAAGTCACAGGCCAGCAGTTATGTTCTATAGTTTCCTGAATGAGTTTTCCTTAGGAAGATAAAATACAAATACTGACTCCACGAGTTGGCAGTCAGCCATGACAATTGACAGCAGCCCTGATTACAGTAACAGAGAGACTTACATGTAAGTGTTGCATGAAATTTCTTGACCTGCAGAATGCCAGCAATGTTCGCCACCTTTGTTCCTGCCACAGGCTGGCAGCCATCTTATGCCTTAACAGCAATTATCTCTGTTTTTAAATTTAAAACCACAATTAAAGTATTTTTATATTATTTTTTAATCACCAAAAGTACTATGTCATATCTCTGAATGACATATTGGATATATATTTATATCTTATTAAACTCAAAAATCAAAACAGCAACAATTCAATTTGAAACAGAGGGGAAATTGTACATAAATCCTCTATGTGCATAGACTGTGAATGTAAGTTTTGCTTTAACACCCTGAATACTTTACTTCCAGTTAAATACATATAATAAATATGGTTCTAAAATATGGTTATTGTACTTTCTTCCTGACCATATTTAAAGTCCTCTAGGAGGATAAAAGCCTTTATATTAACTATAAAATAGTAATAATCAAATAAGGAGATAAAAGGTAAAGGCTGAGCCAAACCTCTCAATGTGCAAATATGTATAAACTAGTTTACTTCCAAATGAAAAATATATGGCACATAAACTTAGAAGTGAAAATTATGTTAGTGATTCTTTAAAATAAATGACCATTATGCATGGACAATGATGGGAAAATTACTACTTTTATCTCTATCTTGCTGTTAATTAAAAATAAGATAAGGAGTATTTTAAAAGTTAAAATCTTATAGGCAATATATTTCATTCAATCTATATAAAGTGTTCCAACCTATGTAGAATATTACTTAACAAAGGTAATATGAGAGAGAGCTCCTCATTAAAGTAGAAAATGGAAGCTCTGCCTTCTAGGATACAATATAATAACAAGACAAACAATATATCGACTCTCCCTCCCTATTTATATAAATACATAGATGTAATATATTCATATACAACTGTCATATCTACAAAAGTATATATTCATATATAAATTCAACTCACTTGCTCATATATCACATATATATTCAAATAGAACTTAATGAATTTCAAGTTTAGCATACTATTTAGTGGATTTCATTTACTGGCTCTTTCATTTATAAAATATCATCAAGTGTTTGTTATATGCCAGACAGTACCACTTACTGAAAATATTCCGATAAATAAGATATGTTTCCTATCACTTTTATGGTTAGAGTGGGCATCAGGAATGAAATATGATGGCAGTCACTTTATTAATTCTTAAAAATACTCAAATAATAAACATTTTGTTCAGGCATTTCATGTTTGGAGAATCACAACAACTATATTTCCATGCCCCCTGGAGTGACCCATTCTTTTCCCTAGATTCCAATTATTTTTATTCATAGAAAACTAAAACTAAGTCATTTTTCTACCTCACCTGAGCCCATTTCCTTACTTTTTCCAGAAAAGATCCAGTCCTCCTTCCCTTTCTATTTCTACAGCAATGAAAAAAAGGCTAAATGTATATAACTAATATATTTTGGGAATTTTATTACTGTTAAATAAAATTACTGTTTTAAGCATTGACCAGACCACTATTTATAAAATTGGAGACTAACATTATATATATTTTTAAAAAACTTATGAAACAAAGTGGAAGGGCTCGATGTTCCCATCTATTGATGTTCGTGCTTACTCATCATCCCTGATGGTGTGCACAGTTCTGAAATATATTGAACAAAATAGGTATTTCCATTCTCCTTCCTTTCTTATCAGAGTTTATACTGCAGACCTATAATTTACGTTTTTTGTCTATTTGGAATTGTGACAAATTTTTGATGATTCGCCCTTAATCAATTACCTGGGAGATGAAATTTGGATCAATCAATAAAAGACAAGGAGTTGATAATCTTAATTAAAGAAGGAAATAATGATTCACTGAGGGGTATGTCTTACTTATGCTGACTCACACAATAGATTCCACTGTGTAAATAGAATTATGAAAGATTTGTTTTGCATGTCTTTGAAAGGAGGAAACAAGTGCTTTTTAAAAAAAGCTAGTGGAATAATCGCCATGTTCAACACAATGAAAACTCTATCTAAGCTAGAAACAGCAAAATGAGGACAAAAACATTAGAATACCTTTGTAGTAAAATATATTCTATGAACTCAGATGCAAAAGCCAGAAAAAAGGCATCCATGGAAGTATAAGAGACTAAGCTTGGAAGGTACAGAAATAAATGTATATTAAAGATGTTTAAATACAAAGCATTTTATATAAACTATAAATGTTATACTCTGTATTTGGAGCTCTGTTATACTTTTGTACTCAAAAATATTATAAATTCCTTTGCATATCTTCCAAATTAAATTCTTTGTAAGTATGTTAAGGGATCTAAGAATGGATTTCAAAGGCTGTGGAAACCTCCTGAAGTTAAGTACACCATCTGCACTTGAGTTTAGCAGAATTATACTGGATGTTGTTAGTAGTGGGAATATATATGAAAATTTGAAAGTTAGATTCAAGCCAGGCTATGGGGGTTTGGAGGTGCTTCCTGAGCATTAAGAAAAAGAATTATAGTATCTTTCCAAATAATATTGGTACCTAATATAAATATTGTTTCGTATTTTACTGGCACTATTATAAATGTCTGAGTTACTTGAACTGATCTTCATAATAACTACATGATGTAGGCACTATGGTTATCCCCAATTTACAGACAAGGAACAGGCACAGGGACGTTAAGTAACCTGTTCAAGGTAACAACATGTTAAATGGTGGCATCTATCAGGTGATGGGGGAAAAAGGAAGAGGGTTTCTTAAAATAGATTCAGAAGAGCATAGATTTGTTTCCATTGTTTCACCATTTTGCCAAAATCAGACCAGATTATAACCACATTTAAGTCACTTTTTGAAAGAAACTTGTAAGGTTTTGCTTTTATTTTTTATTAAACAGAAATGCTCCCAGAAGACAGGCTCTTTTGGAAAAGAATAAACAACTAACATTTATTGAGCATCTGTTATGTGCTAAGCATATATGCTGTCTAATTGAATCATTAGAATAGCACTGCATATTGGGTGTTAATCCCTTTTTACATAAGAGAACACTGAAACCAAGAAAAAATCAGCTATTTGTCAAGATCATGAGCAAATGAACGGCCTAAGTGGAATTCAAACATAGAGTTAACTGACTCTAAAATGTGTCTTTCTGCAAACATAACATGCTGCTGCCCAGGAGGCACAAAGCAAATTTACATGGTTAAAATAATTAACATTGAAGACAAACATCTTCCAGAATTTTGAAATAAAATTATAAGAAGATAGAATTAAAACAACACTAAAAGATTTGGTTAATAAAATCATCACAATTAACAGCAATTATCAAAAGACATTTTTAAGAGGTTAATTTCACTCAACACCTAGCATTGTGTTGAATTTCAGCTGGTGATATAACTGAATTTTTTCAGCTGAAGAACAGAAATAACTTTAGTAATTTTGAACAACCCATTCTTGCCTGTAGTTGAATATATCTACAGGAAAGATATCTACTCATAGTATGATTATCTGAAGTATACAATGATGTAATGCCTTTAATATTTAGGATTTTATACATTTATTTGAAAAATGGACTTTGCTGTTTTAAGACTTCATTAACTACAGGAAGATAGAAGTACTCATAAACTCACATCTCACTTGAATGTAAGATGCCAAAGATGAATGAGTTTTACCTTCTGCTTTTTAAAAAATTAAATATCAAATTAGTTGTTTTAAAGACTAAAATTTAGAATAGTGGAATGACATTCAGTCAAATCAGTTAAAGCATTAATTTGAACGACCATTAAGTTATTTAAATACAGAAAGAATATACACACTTTTATATGTTATAACATCTACCTTCTACTTTTTACTGTTTTATAATAATGTTTGAAAATTAAAGTAGGTCCTAGAATTTGAATGCAAATTCTACTTTAATTAATTGGATGAAATAAAACATAGTTGCATGAATCTCATACATGATACAGTTTAACACTTTATTACTGGTCAACTTGTAAAGTAAAATAAAATTCATATATATATTATATATGTGTCTCATTGCCATTTGTTATAAATGAATTTGTAAGTAAATTTTGGTCTTCCATAACCTTTATAAAATTAGAGACAAACATCTCTTAAAGAGACTTGAAAACAGTAGATATAATAAAACTAAATTTAAAAATCCAGGGTAGTATAGAAAGGCCACTTACTTATTTTCTTATTTTATATTTGCTACCACCACCAATATCTGCACCTACAGAGGCTCCACCACAGCCTTCTCCTAGGCTTTAAGGCTTACCTCAGCAGCACTCCTACCTCAAGAAGCTTAGCGTCCACAGGGTGAGGGGTGGGGAGAGGGCTCCGCCTGGGGAGGAAACCACAACATGCCTCCCTGACCTCCTCATCCTTCTCACACAAGTCACTGACCACCAACACCAGCCAGTATGGGCCCAACACTCCAGCACCATCTATTTTCAGGGCTAGTTGATTCAGCACATAAGTTGTTACACACACCTTAGCAGATTCCAACTTCCAAGACCACTGTCCTGCTGAAAAGCCACATAATTAAAGGAAACATAACATTCAAATAAATATTACTATCTGTTCACTGCTACTATTATTATTCCATTAGTTTTATAAGCAATACAATACCTGTTAACTGAGGAATGTTTAGATTAAGAAGAATCATGAGGCTTAGTATGGTGGTCTTAAAATATAATGTAAATTCTTTCACCTTCTTCCCATAAAATGGTGGAATCTACGTCCCCTCCCCTTTAATGTGGGATTGTTTTAAGGGATTAAATTTAAAAGTGGAAGTGATGTAGTGACTTCAAAAGTTAGGGCATGAACAGCATAGCTTCTGTGTGGCTCTCTTTCTTCTGGTTGGCTCACTCTGGGAGAAGCCAGCCTCCATGTTTTGAGAATCCGCAAGTAGTGCTGTGGAGAGGCCCATGTAGTAAGGAAATAAGTTCCCTGACTAAAAGGATAGGATTAAACTGGCAGCCATATACGTGAGCCACATAGGAAGTAGATATTCCTGCCCCACTAATCCTTCAGGTAACTAAGTCATCAAAGAACTGGATGCAAATAGCAAGATGGAGGAAGCACAAATGTAAAGTCTCAAAAGGGTAACAAATTGTGCCATATAAAGTGTATTGAAAATGCCAAAAGATAGTCACTATGATTACAGCATAATGAAAAGGGGTTGAGTAGAAAGAGAAACCAGATGGTGAGGTAGACTTACCAGCTGAAATTCAGTTACTGTCACTTCCAGGTACCAGTACCCATCTTAGTTCTAATAAGTTGGTATCTCAAAAAAGGATTACTCAAATCATAAAGCTAAAGAAACAGCCATTTCTACTTATTAGAACATTTCTGGAAGTCACATTCACATTGCACTTGCTTGAAATTTAATCAGATTTTTAGTTTGGCAAAAATGATAGGTTGAAGTTGCTCAGGTAAGTCATAACACCTCATTTGATAGCTTCCTGAATAGATGAAAGTATTATATCCATTTCAATTCATTCTTTCAATTCATGTCCATGAGTACCAACTAAAATATGATTGCTGCTACATGCAAAAAAAAAAAAAAAAGAGTATAACCTCTGCAATACTACCAGAACTTTATTGCTATTATTTTCCAAGATATGAACTGAATAACTCCTTATGTGTTTCTTCCTCTATCACTCATATGCTTATGGAGAGGAAACAATCATTATTTATACATTTAAAGATACATCCAGGCTCAAAATAAAGGATACATTAATAGTTTCAATAAAAATAAAAATGCTTTCATTTACATTTTCATTTGAAAGTCAGGGATGCTAGAAACTGAAAGATGTTGATTCTTATCTCACTTTATACAGAGGCCCTCACTCTCCTTTCTTAAAATAGAGCTGACTGAGGGAAGGAAGCCCTTACTTTCAGCTATGTTATTAAGTCTTTTACCTGCTTCAACTCAAGAACTCTTATATGCCATCATATTCAAGATGTGTTTTAAATGGGTTGGGAAGCAGCTTACCTCAGGAAAAAAAAAGAAACTTGTAAAAAGAAAAAAGGAGATAGGTAGTCTTGAAACTTAATCTATAAATTAAGCCCATAATGAATCTCAACAGGGATACATAAAACTACTTTAACAATCACCATAGCTCCTTGGGTTGATTAAATGCATTACATACATATTTTTAAGGGACTTGACTGGAGGTCTCAAGCTAGGTGAAGAAAAAAATGGATTGGGTTGAGGTTGATCAGCTTTGAAACAGATGAGGTGAAAAAGGAAATGCACATAGAACTCACCAAAGCACTGTCTGGGGCAGAGTGAATCATGATCATATATATTATTAACGTCCCATTACAAGGAAGAATGCTTAAATGTAGGGGAGAAGAATTTGCCACCCTAAGTGTCTCTTTGGTATGAGGATTAATTTAAGTTCATTTTTTACAAGACTTATTTATTTGAGAAAGAGAGAGAGCATGAATGAGCATGGGGGAGGGGTAGAGGGAGAGAGAAAGAATCTCAAGCATATTCCCTGCTGAGTATAGAGCCCAATGTGGGGCTGGATCTCAGGATCCTGAGATCATGACCTGTGCCAAAACCAAAAGTTGGATGCTCAAATGACTGAGCTACCCAGGTGCCTTGTAGGTTGATTATTTTTAAGAAACAGAAGACCCTGTCCCATCCATGTTGATACAAAAGTTGGGTATTCGTCCTTTCTGATGGAGGCATAATATTCCATTGTATTTATGGACCATATCTTCTTTATCCATTCATCTGTTGAAGGGTATCTGTATCTTGGCTCTTTCCACAGTTTGGTGATGGGCCATTGCTGCTATGAAGATTGGGGTACAGATGGCCCTTCTTTTCACTACATCCATATCTTTGGGGTAAATACCCAGTAGTGTAATTACAGGGTCATAGGGAAGCTCTATTTTTAATTTCTTAAGGAATCTCCACACTGTTTTCCAAAGTGGCTGCATCAACTTGCATTCCCACGAACAGTGTAAGAGGATTCCCCTTTCTCCACATCCTCTCCAACACTTGATGTTTATTGTCTTGTTAGTTTTGGCCGTTCTAACTGGTGTAAGGTGGTATCTCAATGTGGTTTTGATTTGAATCTCCCTGATGCTGACTGAAATTAGTCAAGCATAGAGTCAATTATCATATGGTTTCACTTACTTGTGGAGCATAAGGAATAACATGGAGGACATTAGGGGAAGGAAAGGAAGAGTGAATGGGAAATCAGGAATGGGGGAAATTGGAAGGGGAGATGAACCACAAGAGACTGTGGACTCTGAGAAACAAACTAAGGGTTTTGGAGGAGAGGGGGATGGGGGATGGGTGACTCTGGTGGTGGGTATTAAGGATGGTCCATATTGCATTGAGCACTCGGTGTGGTGCATAAACAATGAATCTTGGAACACTGAAAAAATAAAATTAAAAAAAAAAAGAAAAAAAAAGAAACAGAAGACCCAGTTAGCTCTTCTTTTTATCTCCCCCATAAATGCCTTAAAGAATTTAGAGGATTTGCTCCAGGAAGAGAGCTATCACATAGATAATTACATTATACTATAAACTACTGTGGTAAATAGGGGGGAATCTAGCAAAGGCTGTTTGTTAAAGTTCCTCTCTGTGTCTCAATGTTTCTGTATGGCCAGCAAACATTTGTTTACCAAGAACTTATCCTTGGTGGTCTTCCTACAAATTGCTTTCCTTCCCTTTGAAGTCCCAGACCCCTACACCCTTCTCCTTAGCTCTAGATGGCTGATATACCTCATTTTGCCTAAATGCCTTTAGAATCTTTCATGTGTATGTGGATTCCCCCTATGTACAAAATCAGTTTTTCTTCTGTCATTTTAATTATTTAACCTGCACAAAAGAATTAAGAGAGGAATGGGGGGAATTTCCCCTGTCCAATACTACCTTACAGTTGAAGGACACTTCTGAAGACTCTCTTACCAGAATCCATGCTTCCTTAGCCGTATTTGGGTTATAGTATGGTTTCTCACTATACATATGTCTAAAAACATATATTTTAGTCATCTCAACACATGTTCTATTACATAGGAACACTGGTATACAGATGAAGGTTGATAGATATAGTTTTAATTTTATAATTAAAATTTTTTCACATAATTCTAAGCTTGGTAAGTATAAATCTAATTTTGAGTAATGAATCTATTATTTTTATGCTCTTGAGATCCATTATCTGAACCAAAATGTCCATAGACATGAGCCTATACAATGGTAAGTTAAACGAAATAATGTCCTCCAATAATATCTTTGGGTATATGGTCTTCATTGTTTTTTAAATATTTACATTTCTTTGTCTTTCTTTCAAGTTTATTAAGAATCACTTGACAAATTTTTCTCAATGGATCTCCTCTCGGTTTCTTTCTCTTTGGGAGGGGCTCCCCCAACACACTCAAGCTCAGCTCACAGATGCACAGAACAGATTGGCGGTTGCCAGAGTTCAGAGATGGGGATGGGGTGAAATGGGTGGAGGGAATCAAAAGGTACAAACCTCTAGTTATAAAATAAATGTCATGGGGATGTAATATATAGCATGGTGACTATAGTAAAAAAAAATACTGTATTATTTAATTGAAAGTTACCAAGAGAGTAAATCTTATCAAACATACATACAAAAGTCTATACCTATGTATGGTCATGAATGTTAACCAGACACTGTGGTGATTACATGTATTCTGTAATACATGCAGATATGAAATCATTATGTCCTACAGCTAAAACCAATGTAATGCTGTATGATAATTAAAAATGAACTTTCAGTAAAGCAGATTTAAAAGAGACTTCATGGTCAATCACTATTTTTACTTCACTGATGTAAGTAATCCCTCCAAGTCTATTGAAATTAAACAATTTGCAAGCAAATTGGTTTTACTATGGTAATTTTTGATAAAAATGGAGATGATTAAAGACAGAAAAATTATGTCTCAGTAATATACTTTTGTGGATATCAGATTCTAGTGCTGTTAATGGCATTGAGGTTTTGTTTTTCCCTATAATTGGACTGGATTCTAAATTCTTTTGATTTCTTCCACTATTTTGCCAGAAATCTCAAGACTAATATTTCTAGTTTTCTCTCAATGTTTTAACTTGGAATTACTATGAAATTAAAACTGTGTTTTCCTGAAGTCATGCAAACTAAAGCTGGACAATGTATAATCTAAGCTTCAGAAAAATCACCATAAAAACTCATGTGTTGGCAATATTTGTGCCTATTGCTATAATAGGCCACTCAATGAAGTACAACGGAACACTTGATGACATCATCAAAATACATTCAAATTGCAAACTAGTAAAATCTATGAGACTAAAACTGCCATCCTCAATATATTATCTGAACATGATTCAAATTCAACTCTAGAAATTTTCTAAACTGGCTGCTCTCCAAACTCCAAAAGTGAACTTATAATTTGTTTGGACTATTACCTTTTGTTATTCTTTTGTTTCCATAGAAATACCTCTCATTGAATTATCTGATTGTTCACATAATAGAGAGGCATAATTTAGGTGGAAGCTCACCTATAATCATCTGAAATAAAATAACTTCATGTCCATCCTGTCCTAAGTAATCATTAGGATATATGTTTGCTAATACATCATGCTGTGTCTAGGCAAGTAACTTTTAAAAATTATAACCAACTTAAGAAGTATATAGCAGTCAACGAAACAAAGAGGCAAACCACGGAATGGGAGAAGATATTTGTAAATGACAGTACAGACAAAAGGTTGATATCTAGAATCTATAAAGAACTTCTGAAACTCAACACACACAAAACAGATAAACATGTCAAAAATGGGCAGAAAACATGAACAGACACTTCTCCAATGAAGACATACAAATGGCTATCAGGCACATGAAAAAATGTTCATCATCACTAGCCTTCAGGGAGATTCAAATTGAAACCACATTAAGATATCACCTTACACCAGTTAGAATGGCCAAAATGAGCAAGACAGGAAACAACATGTGTTGGAGGGGATGTGGAGAAAGGGGAACCCTCTTACACTGTTCGTGGGAGTGCAAGTTGGTGCAGCCTCTTTGGAGAACAGTGTGGAGATTCCTTAAGAAATTAAAAATAGAGTTTCCCTATGACCCTGCAATTGCACTCCTGGGTATTTACCCCAAAGATACAGATGTAGTGAAAAGAAGGGCCATATGTACCCCAATGTTTATTGCAGCAATGGTCATGGTCGCCAAACTGTGGAAAGAACAAATATGCCCTTCAACGGACGAATGGATAAGGAAGATGTGGTCCATATATATTATGGAGTATTATGCCTCCAACAGAAAGGATGAATACCCAACTTTAGTAGCAACATGGATGGGAATGGAAGAGATTATGCTGAGTGAAAGAAGTGAAGCAGAGAGAGTCAATTATCATATGGTTTCACTTATTTGTGGAGCATAAGAAATAGCATGGAGGACATGGGGAGATGGGGAGGAGAAGGGGGTTGAGGGAAATTGGAAGGGGAGGTGAACCATGAGAGACTATGGACTCTGAAAAACAACCTGAGGGTTTTGAAGGGGCGGGGGGTGTGTGGGAGGTGGGGGAGCCAGTTGGTGGGTATTATGGAGGGCACCTATTGGATGGAGCACTGAGTGTGGTGCACAAACAATGAATTCTGTTATGCTGAAAAGAAATAAATTTAAAAAAATAGAAGTATATAGCAATACAGACCTACCTCAAGAAGCATGACAAATCTCAAACAACCTAACCTTATACTTAAAGCAACTAGAAAAAGAACAACAAAATATAAAACCAACAGAATGAATGAAATAATGAAGATTGGAGCAAAAATAAATGATAGAGAAACCAAATCCAAAACCAAAACCAAAACAAAACAAAAAAAACAGGACAGAACAATGAAACCAGGAGATGGTTCTTTGGAAAATGTCAATGAAACTGATAAACCTCTAGTAAGACTTATCAAAAAGAAAGGACCCAAGTAAAGAAAATCACAAATGAGGGAAGAAAATCAGCAACAAACACACCACAGGAACACAATTCTTTCTTTCTTTCTTTTCTTTTTTTTTTTAATAGGAAATGCAGAAGAAATCTTGCATTCTTTTTTAAATTTATTTTTTATTTTTTTTTTAAAGATTTCATCTATTCATTTGACAGAGATCACAAGTAGGCAGAGTCAGGCAGAGAGAAAGTAGGAAGCAGGCTCCCTGCCGAGCAGAGAGCCGGATGTGGGGCTCAATCCCAGGACCCTGGGATCAGGACCTGAGCCGAAGGCAGAGGCTTTAGCCCACTAAGCTACCCAGGTGCCCTTTTTTTTTTTTATGATTTTACTTACTTGACAGAGTAAGAGAGCATAGTCAAGGGGAGCGGGAGGTGGAGAAGCAGGCTCCCCACTGAGGAGGGAGCTCGATGCAGGGCTTGATCCTATAAAAATGAAACAGGAAGAAATAGAAAACCTGAACAGACTGATAACCAGCAAAGAAACTGAATCAGTAATCAAAATATTCCCAAAAAACAAAGTCCAGGATCAGATGACTTCATAGGTGTATTCTACCAAGCATTCAAAGAAGAGTTAACACCTACTCTTCTCTAAGGATTCCAAAAAATAGAAAAGGAAAATGAACTTCCAAATTCATTCTATGAGGCCAACATTTCCCTGACACCAAAACCAGACAAAGCTACACTAAAAAAGATAACTACAGGTCAATAACTCTGATGAACATAGATGCAAAAATCCTCAACAAGGTATTAACAAACTTTATCTAAAAACACATTTAAAAAAATCGGGTGCCTGGGTGGCTCTTCAGTTAAGTGTCTGCCTTCGGCTCAGGTCATGATCCATCAGTCCCAGGACTGAGTCCTGCATCAGGCTCCCCACTCAGGGTGGAGTCTGCTTCTCCCTCTCACCCTCCCCCTTCTCATTCTCTTTCTTTGCCACTCTCTCTCTCTCAAATAAATCTTTTAAAAAAATCATTCACCACATCAAGTGAGATTTATTCCTGGGTTGCCAGGATGGTTCAATATTCAGAAATCAATCAATGTGTTATACCACCTTAATTTAAAAAAAAAGGAATAAGAACCAAAGGACCCTTTTGACAAATGTGGAAAAAGCATTTGACAATGTACAACATCCATCCATGATAAAAGCCCTCAACCAAGTAGGTTTAGAAGAAACATACTTCAACATAATAAAGGCCATCTATGAAAAATCCACAGCTAACATCCTTCTAAACAGGGAAAAATTGAGAGCTTTGGATGTCCACTCTTACCACTGTTATTTAACACAGTACTGGAAGTCCTGGTCTCAATAATCAGACAACAAAAAGAAAACATAACCAAATTGGCAAGGAAAAAGTCAAACTTTAACTGTTTGCAGATGACATGATATGATATATATATACAAAACCCAAAAGACCTCACCAAAAAACTTCTAGAGCTGATACATGAATTCAGTAAAGTTGCAGGATACAAAATCAACATACAGAAATCTGTGTGTGGCATTTCTACACACTAATAGTGAAGCAACAGAAAGAGAAATTAAGGACTCAATCCCATCTACAAATGCACCAAAAACTGCAAGATACCTCAGAAGAAACCTAACCAAATCGGTGAAAGATCTGTACTCTGAAAACTATAAAACATTCATTAAAAAAATTGAAGAGAACACAAAGAAATGGAAAGACATTGCATAGTCATGAAAAGTATTGGTAAGATGTCTATACTACCCAAAGAAACTTATGAATTTAATTAAATTTCTACCAAAATACCAACTGCATTTTTCACAGAGCTAGAACAAACAAGCCTAATATTTTTATGGAGCCAAAAAAGACCCAGAATAGCCAAATCTATCTTATAAAAGAAAAGCAAAACTCGTAGCATCACAATTCTGGACTTCAAGTTATACTACACAAAGCTATAATGATCAAGACAGTATGATACTGACACACAAAAAAGATCAATGTAACAAAAAACCTAGAAATGAACCCACAACTATGTGGTCAATTACTCCTCCAACAAAGCAGGAAAGAATACCCAATGGAAAAAAGACAGTCTCATCAACGAATGGTGTTGGTAAAACTTGATGACAACACGCAAAAGAAGGAAACTAGATTACTCTCACCATAAACAAAAAATAAACTCAAAATGTATTAAAGACATAAATGTGAGGTCTGAACCATAGAAGTGCTTGAAGAAAGCACATGCAGTAATTTCTCTGACATGGGCTGTTATCAACTTTTTTCTAGATGTGTCCCCTGAGGCAAGGGAAACAAAAGCAAAAATAAACTATTGGGACTATAGCAAAATAAAACGCTTCTTCTCAGCAAAGGAAACAATCTACAAAACTAAAAAGCACCTACAGAATGGGAGATATTTGCAAATAACATATCTGATAAAAGGTTAGTATCCAAAACTTATAAAGAACTTATAAAACTCAACATCCAAAAATCAGATAATCAAATTAAAAAACTCCACAAGTGGGGCGCCTGGGTGGCTCAGTAGGTTAAAGCCTCTGCCTTCAACTCAGGTCATGATCCCGCAGTCCTGGGATCGAGCCCTGCATCCGGCTCTCTGCTCAGTGGGAAGCCTGCTTCCCCCTCTCTCTCTGCCTACTTGTGATTCTGTCTGTCAGATAAATAAATAAAATCTTAAAAAAAAAACTCCACAAGTAAGTGAAAAATAAGGAATATCATGGAGGACATTAAGAGGAAAGGAAAAGTGAATTGGGGGAAATTGGAGGGGGAGACAAACAATGAGAGACTGTAGGCTCTGAGAAACAAACTGAGGGTTTTGGAGGGGAGCGGGGTGAGAGGTTGGGTGAACCTGGTGGTGGATGTTAAGGAGGACAGGGATTGCATGGAGCACTGGGTGTGGTGCATAAACAATGAATCTTGGAACACTGAAAAAATAAAATTAAATTTTAAAAAATGGGCAGAAGACATAAACAGACATTCTTCCAAAGAAGACATACAGATGGCTAATAGATACATGAAATGAAGCTCAGCATCACTGATGATTAGGGAAAGGCAAATCAAAACTATAGTGAGGTAGAAGATGTGGTATATATACACAATGGAATACTATGCAGCCATCAAAAGAAATGAAATCTTGCCATTTGCGACAATATGGATGGAACTAGAGCGTATCTTGCTTAGTGAAATAAGTCAAGCAGAGAAAGACAACTATCATATGATCTCCCTGATATGAGGAAGTGGTGATGCAACATAGGGGCTTAAGTGGGTAGGAGAAGAATAAATGAAACAAGATGGGATTGGGAGGGAGACAAACCATCAGTGACTCTTAATCTCACAAAACAAACTGAGGGTTGCTGGGGGGAGGGGGTTTGGGAGAAGGGGGTGGGATTATGGACATTGGGGAGGGTATGTGCTTTGGTGAGTGCTGTGAAGTGTGTAAACCTGGTGATTCACAGACCTGTACCCCTGGGGATAAAAATATATGTTTATATAAAAAAAAAACTATAGTAAGGTATCAGCTCACACCTGTCAGAATGGTTAAAATCCACAACACAAGAAACAACAGGTATTGGTGAAGATGTGGAGAATGAGGAACCCTCTTGCACTATTGGTAGAAATGCAAACTGGTGCAGGCACTATGGAAAACAGCATGGCAGTTCCTCAAAAAGTTAAAAACAGAACGACCTTACAATCCAGTAATCCCACTACTGGCTATTTACCCAGAGAACACAAAATTACTAATTCAAAGGGACACGTGCACCCTGATGTTTATAGCAGCATTATTTACAATAGCCAAATTAAAGAAACAGCCAGGTATCCATTAACTGCTGGATAAAGAAGGTGTGGAGTATATATATAAAATGGAATATTATTCAGCCATAAAAAGGTATGAAATCTTTAGATTTGCAACACAGATGAAGCTAGAGAGTATTATGCTAAGTGACATAAGTCAGTGAGAGAAAAACAAATACCATGTGATTTCACTCATATGTGGAATTTAAAACGAATAAAGAGAGAAAAGAAGAGAGGGGGCAAACCAAGAAACATGCTTAACTATAGAGAACAAACTGATAATTTACCAGAATGGAGACGGGTTGGGGGCAGGAGATGGGTGAAACAGATGATGGGGATTAAGGAGTGCAATTGTTGTGACGAGCAGTGGGTGATGGCTGAAAGTGTTCCATCACTATATTGTGATGGAGTGAATAATATGCTGAAACTAATAATATGCTGTAAACTAAGTGGAATTCAAATAACAACTTAAGTTATTTTAGTTGTTTTATTGTTAGTTATTTTATCGTTATTTTATTGTTAAATCGTGGCTCTTCGGAAGCTCTGCTCTGGGGAATTTTCCAACCCTTGGCTATTTTTCTCCTAATCGTCATCAAATTAATCTCTCTAACGTGTTGTATACTCTCAAAGGTTTTAAATGCCTATCTTTAAATGCCTATTGGCAGGCCCTCACACACCAAATGGTAGCCACCAGGATCAAACAACTGAATGCAACAAACAATAATCGCATGAATGATGAAGACAGTGACTACATGACCCTCTGGTCTGATGACTCAACTAGTGAAAACAGCCGATGTGATTCTTTGACTTGATTTCATCACTGGTGGTAACTGAGAATAACGCTATACTCATTAGTCACACTTAACCTACTGAATGACCAAGAGGAGAGGTAGAGGTGGGGATTGTTAAAATCAAAAACAAATGGACACCCAGAGACCTTGAAAATTCCCTGAGCAGGCAAAGCCAGTTTAGTCATACAAAGCTTAATTTAGTTATTTTGCAAAACTAACTTGTGTCATTTCTTGCTCCTTGGGAAATCATAAGCAAAACTTAAACTGTTTCGTAAGGTTGTTATGAGGTAACCACTGACCAATTCCCCAACCTTTAAGAAAATTCTAACATGGGGCACTTGGGTGGCTCAGTGGGTTAGGCCGCTGCCTTCGGCTCAGGTCATGATCTCAGGGTCCTGGTATCGAGTCCCACGTCGGGCTCTCTGCTCAGGAGGGAGCCTGCTTCCTCTCCTCTCTCTCTGTCTGCCTCTCTGCCTACTTGTGATCTCTCTCTGTCAAATAAATAAATAAAATCTTTAAAAAAAAAAGAAAATTCTAACATGATAACTGATCACTTTTAAGAATGAAGAGTCACCGCTTTCTTACTGTATAAGCTGCTTTATAACAATATACCACAGAACCTCCATGTTTGGGTTTAAGCAGTAGGGGTTGGTGAACTGTCTTTTAGTGTGTGCACAGTAAACTTTACTAATTGCCACTTCAGTGATTCTCTGATTTTACTTCTGCTATTTCTGAATTTTTGATTTTTGACAAAAAGACTCTCCCATGGGGAAGCACCACCCCTGCAGCATCAGTGTGACTACACACAGGGAGGCAGGATGTGTCCTTCTGCCACCTTACAGACCTCCAGATGGAAGTTCAAAGACCTTTATGGCCACTAGACTGTTCAAGAACAGAGCCTTTGAAGCTCTAGGCTGCCTATTTGCAAAGAAACCTCTGGCTCTATCAGCAATCATTCCTCCCACATGCTAGAGCCTAGAGACCCTTTCAGAAACCCAAGTGATGTAAAAATCCACAGTTCCTGCTAAGCCATCAGTAGGACTAGCACTTCAAGCCTAAGTTCAGTCCACCCTTTGAGCCCAAGAGTGTTCCGCAAACCTACCTGCCACCTTGGTGCTACCAGGAGCCCTTCTGGACACTTTCTACCCTGGGGATGGTGCCCTAAGGGCCCTTTCTGAGATCAAACTGTACACAAACTGTCTTCCAGAATATCCTTATGGTAGCAAGTTCCCTTACTGTAGAATACAAGGATCTGCCAGCAATCATCCTTCTCAGACGGCGAGGCCTCATGTATCCTTTTGGTCATCTTAATTACAACATGGTAGTGCCCCTAGAAATCTTTTGGCAACAAGACTTCCTGCCAAGGCTTCCTGCCTAGGCTACCGCAGCCTATATGAATGCTGAGGAACTGAGTACTCTTAGGCGACCACTCTGCCCATCCACTATGAAAACGAGAGCATTTTGGCTTATAATATTGGCATCCAGCAGAGGAAGCATGAGTCTTTCAACCCTCTACCAGCTCATAAGCTCAGGAATCATGAGCCTTCTCACTTACTGTCTCTTTCTCTCTAGTTCAAGTACCCGGAACCTTCCTGCCAGGAACCTGCCTGCTCTTCAAGTTTCCACAGATCCTTCAGTTCCCCAGGAAGTTCTCAGGTGCTTACTAAGCTGTAAACAGGCCTTTTGGTCTGGAGACATCTCTGCTCTGGCGGCTTGACTATTCTGACACTCTTCTACTACTTTGCTGGTGTCACGGGGTGGAAATATGCGGCAAGGAGGTGAGATAGTACATGTAGTGCTAGCAGCCCTGCCCAAATCCCTTGCTTTTGGAATACATGGTCGTTTTTGGAACTAAACTTCCAGTTCCCTGAAGCCGGGGCCCCTCCCCTTCTGTCCAGCGTACTAACAACATTAGCATCACAAAAGCCCTCCAGCCCTAAACTGTCCAGGTGTGTTCTTTCCGCTAGGGACCCTGGGGTTTTCTGGCCATTATTTTGCCTGACTGCTCATGATTCCTACTGGCTCATTAATCTAAGCTTTTTCTGTAACCATATTTCCTCCTTCTGCCCTTAGCTGCCTGAGTATCCTGAGGAAGATTCCGACCACCAATTCAGCTGCCTCACTAGAATTCCAGAACTCCTTCTGGTCCATCATCATCAAGGAAGTATGTATTCTTCAGACCATGTTCTTTCCTTGAGCCTATGGAACCCAGAGACCTTGGGCATTTGGGACCCCTGGAGTTCTTGCAGACAGGTTCTGTCCAAGGCAGTGGCATTCCAGGAGCACTTCAGACATTTTCTGTCCTGGAACTGGTAACTTGTGGGTCCTTTATGAACTGTTCCTGCATACTGCATTCTGGGGGAGCCCTTATGGGCACTAGCTTTCTATGGATACATGGCCTTATAAGAAACCATCCATCTAGAACACTGGTTTCAGTATCCTACCTCCATTTGAGTGGTGCCCTGAGGTGGCCTTCCAGCCACCAGAATTCCTGTCAGCTAGGGTTCTAAAATTTCTGCCTGCCCTTGGCCTATATGCATACTAGTGAGTCTAAGGTTCTTTAATAACCAGATAGCCTACCTGCCTGTGATATAACGAAAGGCACCCTTCATCATGGCACTGGCCACTGGCAGAAGGGTGGGTTTCAACCACATTTTAGTCAGCAGGCAAACTGATAAAGTGAGAACCTCCTCAGCCACCATTCACCCATACAGCTGGTGCCCTGCCAACAACCAAACTCCTCCATAAGGTTCCGGTGATACCTCATACCACGCCCCCCCACCCCACGAAGGGTTCTTATTGGTGGAAGTATGGGCTCCTACCAGGGTATCCGCAGCAATCAGCCCTTATATCCTGGGTCCATTGAGCCATTGCTCACTTTCACAGCTCAGAGCCCTAGTATGTACATGCCTGACACTTCAATGGTGCCCTGTGGTGGGCACATCCGGACATGATGTCCCTGACACTGCTGCCTGATGGCCCTTTGGACAACCAAAATGCCAGCGCACGATGGTCCTGTGACCAGAATTAAGAACCCTTCCTGTGGAATATACAGCCCTACTGGAAACCATACTAACAGTTCACTGGAGCTTGGGGTCCCCTTTGGCATGACATATTCATACCATGAGGTCCATTCCAGCCCTTAAAGTTTCCATGTCTTTCCTGCCCATACTCCATATGGGAATCAGATTTCTCTGAGGAACTAAGGAATTTGAGCACTTTTGGCCACCCTCCTTACCCAAGTGCCATTGCTCTGGTGAACCCTGGACCACCAAAAGTTGCCTTGTTCTAGGATTCTACCCCTCCTTCTGGCATCAGTGTGCCATTCATATGCATACCCTTATAACCATCACTCTCCCCAAAGGCTGTGGAATTCAGGGTGTTCTGCACATCTGGTCCATTTTGGTCTATAGAAACCTGGGGGTTCTTCTGGAATCACTGGTCTAGGCGATAGCACTCACAAAGGACGTTTAGACACATTCTACCCTCATGTTGTTGATCTGTGGGTCCTTTCTGAGACTAGAATTCCTGTGCATAGTCCTTTTGTGCACCAGCCTGCACTCTTGCTGTGCAACAGGTATCTTTATTAACAATCACATATCTAGAACTCTAGCGTACAGGGCTCCTTTTTGCCACCAAAACTGTATCTGGGTGTTAACCTAGGAAAACTTCTGGCTATCAAGAGTGTTGCCATTTAGGGTTCTCCGTTTTCTACAGGCTCACACTCTATACACTCTGGGGGAACTCAGGGTTCTTTAGTGACCTGTCTGGCTATCTGAGTGGAAAGGAAGTTTCAGTCACAGTTCTACTATCCTGTAGCAGAATCTTGAGCACTTTAGGCCATCAGTTAGCCCTCAAGCTCAGGATTCCTGAACCTTCACAACCACCATCTTGCTCTATCTTGGGGTAACTGGACAATTTTCCTTCCAACAACCTCCTGATTAAGTGGGGTTCCAAGGATTATTAATGCCCCCATATTGTCTTTATGCAGTAGGGTCATGGGCCCCTCCTACCTGGCTTTCACAAGGACTAGCTCTTTTGGTCTGGGTCATTCTCAGTCCCCAGGACTTTTCCAGATATGTACTTACCACCATATTGATGCCTGGGTGAGCCCTTTCAGAAAACATCTTCCCTGGCATTGCAGTCCTGGGGGCCCTTTTGTACCCAGACTTCCTGTGTAATAGAATAGTATGGACCAAAGTAATAATTCATGTTGAGGAATATATGCCTCTACTGGAGACCATATTTGTACTCTCATTGTATTAGTGTCATGAGTGCCCTTATGTCACCATAAATTTTGGGAGTCCTTCCTGCAGTACATGGAAATGTTGGGGAACTGGGGTTTCTGGCCATCAATTTAAATGTCTGCTAATTGAAACTGAATTAGCATTGGTCAAAGTTCAGGGCTCCTGCTAGAATAACTTGAGCCTTTTGGATTCAGGTTCTGAGCTTCTCAGATACCATCTTTCCCTACCCCTTACTTCTCCCATGTCCCCATTTTGTGTCCCAGGGAAATATTCCAAACAACAAAGTGGTCCTTCACTAAGCTTCTAGGGCTCCTTCTGGCCTTGAGTCATCACGTATGCCTGAGAATCAAATATTATTTGTATACCACCCTGGCTGCATGGTGAAGACCCTAGAAGTCTTAGAGTCACTGGATAGGCCTGGAACTGGGTAACTCATGGCCCTTTCAGTCCTTAGCTACTCTGTTTGCAGTGGAACCTAAAATCTTTTTGGCCAAGAGTCTCCTACAAAGGAGTGTATCTACAGACCTTCCCATCACCATCTGGCCTGGCCTGTGGGATTCCCAATGTCCTTATAGCCCCTAGCCTGTGAGATGGAGAATAATATACCTTCTGACCACCCTGTAGACCGTATAAGCAGGGGTCCATTAGGGATCATTTCCATCCTGACTTCTAGTATTGGAGGTGGGGGGTATAGTTTCCAGGCATAAGCTATCCCATCACTGGGACACTGGAAGCACTTCCAGATATGTTCTGTCCTGGAGCTGGTGTCTTGGGGGATCCTTCCTAGGCTGCTTATACACTAGTTCTAGGAGATCTCTTAAGGTTACTAGTCTGCTTAGTGCTTAGAACACAGTACCCTGTAAGCAATCATCCATAACTCTGGTACAAGAGGGCCCCTTCTGCCACCACATCACCATCTAGACAATGTACCCAGAAACTTTCAGGCCTCCACACTTCCTGACAGTTAGGGTTCTGGGATACCTACTGGTCCCCAGCCTGTATTTTTTCTAGGAAACTGAGGGTTCTTAAGCAACCAGCTTGCTATCAGCAGTAAAAAGAGATAATTTTCCTCTCACAGCACTAATCACCTCCCACCAACACACATGAACTGTAAGCCTTTCAGGCCTTTAGTCTGCTCGCAAGCTAGGGGTTAATGAGCCCTCTTAGCCACCATCTGTGAGTGCCCCAGGAAACCTTCCTGCCACCAAATTTACCTCTTGCCAAGGATCTGAGGATCATTCAAACCACGTTTATGTGGTAGAAACATGGGCTCTTAGTCATAGGTCATCAGCCTTATGCCCCTTTTAGGTCTGCATCCATTTTGATTTCTCAGGCCTTGGAACTTTTCTGGATGTGTGCTTGCTACCATGCTGGTGACACAGGGGTTTACTTCCCTCTCATCCATTGTCTAGCCTTCAGGCAAGTACTCCAAGGAAACCCCACCCCTTCTACTCCCTAGGGTTCTAGGGATCTTTCAAGCTCCCAGATTGTCTTTAAGTGATGGACTTAAAGGGTCTTCCTCCTAGGCCATCAGCAAGACAAGGCATTTCTGCCTGAGTTCCATTGTGCCCTCTCAAGTTCTAGGACCCTTTCTGACACTTACTGATGGTTTGCTGTTGCTGTGGGTAGAACTTCTGGACACCATCTTCCCTGTGAAACCTTCTGATGACCAAAATGCCCACAGGCAAATCACATGCCATAGATTATACAAATCTTTTGAAAACCATAATTCCAGCATATTGGCACCCTTCTGACCCCTGTTATTCCCATGATATTAGTGTCAGGAAGGCCTTTCTAGCTCTAAAATTAAGGGAGAAATTCGAGTGTTAACAAGAATAGTTGAAGACTTCAATACTCCACTTTCAGTAATGAACAGACTATCTAGACAAGAACAATAATGATATATAGGGCTTGAAATCACTATGAGCCAACTAGAGCTGGCATACATGTATAGAAGACACCACCCAACAGTAGCAGAATATGCATTCTTTTCCAGTGCACATAAAACATTCACTAGGATAGACCATGTGGTAGGCCATAAAACAAGGTCAAAATCCATCAGAGATAAGGTAACAGGGAGAACTGATGCTCCTCATATTTTAGTGACACACAGGCAGGAACAGACAACTTGCAGAAGCCCAAGAGCAGAAACAACCACTGGAGCCATTATCAGTACCTTTTATCCATCACATCATGACTGCTTTTGAACAAAATAATTACAAGTCATACCAAAAGACAAGAAACAAAACTGAAGGAGATGTAGCAAGTATCAAAACCAGACATAGCATGGCAAGGACTAGTATTAACAAGAGACACCAAACCACTGATGTAAGAAGCTGAAAGGACACCAAGCAGTATAAATAACAAAAAGTCTGCTACTAGGTGTAGCATAAACAAACTTCAGAAAGTCAAAAACAAAGAGAATATATTGAAAGAAGCCAGAAAGGGGAAAATCACCTTATATATAGAGGAGCAAGAATAAGAATTATACCATTCTTCTCTTTAAAAGCATGGAAGCAAGACAAGAGTAAAATGAAATGTTTACTATATTCAAAGAAAAAAACACACCAAACTAGAATTCTGTATCCAGAGAAATTACCCTTTAGAAGTGAAGAAGGAAAAAAACTACTTTCTCAGACTAACAAAAACTGAGGTAATTTGTAGTCCATATACTTGCCTTACTAGAAATGTTACAAGAAACACTTCAGAGAGAAGAAAAATTACATAGGCAAGAAACTCAGATCTACGTAAACAAAAGAATACTGTTAGAGAAGGAACACTCACTTTAGATATCAATAGTCTAAATATACCAATTAAAGCAAAGAAACTGGCAGAATAGTAAAATAAAGACAAATTATCTATGTACCTTCCATAGAAACTCATTTTAAAAACACAGATAGATTTAAAATGAAGGGATCAAGATAGATATTATGCACTAAAACCAATAAAAAGAAAGGTGGGGTAGCTATATTAATTTCTGACAACATAGACATAAAAGTAAGGAAAATTACAGAGATAAAGAGGAGCATTAAATAATGATAAATCAGTCAGTCTTCCAAGAAGTCATAACAGTCCCTAATGTATGTACAATTAAAACACAGCATCAAACTACATAAGGCACAAGCTGACAGAACTGCAGGGAGATATACATGAATCCACTCTTACGAATGGAGATTTAAACACCCCTCAAGCAGTAATTAATAGAATCAAGAGGCAGAAAGTACGTAAGAATGGAGTTCAGCTAAATAGTACCAATCAAATGGATCTAGCTGACCTTAAAAAATAATTCATCCAACTCAGCAGAATACATTTTCATCAGGTTGATACTGAACATTCGCAAAGACAAGATGAATTCTGGGCTATAAACCACAAGGTAACAAGTTTCGAATACTATAAATAATTATAATTATGAAATAATAAAATTTACATAGTATATATTATGTTATTACATGGTATATATAGTACAATGTATAATTATAATTATATAATGTATAATTATAACATATAATTATATAATATGTATATATAAAATAATATATATTGTGCTCTCAGATCACAATAAGTTAAACTAGATATCAGTAAGAGAAAGGTACCCAGAAAATCACTAAACACTCAGAAATTAAATAACACACTTCTAAATAATACTTGGTTAAATAATAAATCTCAAGAGAAACTAGACATTTTGATTTTAAAAGAATTTGAAATGAAAATGAGAATACAACTTATCAAAATTGTATGATGCAGCAGAAGTGGTGCTTAAAGGGAAATTAATAGCACAAATTAGAAGAGAAAATCAAAATCAATAATCTAAGTTTCTTCCTTAGAAAGCTAGATAAAGAAAATTAAATCCAGCATAACAAGAAAGGATAAAAATTAGCAGGATCAATGAAATTGAAACAAAATTAGCAGGTAAAATTAACACAACCAAAAGATGGTTCTTTGTAAAGATTAATAGAATTGACAGACCTCTAGACTGACTAAGAAAAACTAAGAAGAAATTACTAATATCAGCAATGAAAGGGCCAATTACTACTAATCCCATAAACATTAAAATGAAAATAGAGGACCATAATGAAAAGCTCTATGCCCACAAATCTGAAAACCTAGATGAAATGGACCAATTCTTTGAAAGACGCAATCTGCTGAGATATACACAAGAAGACAAATATCTAAATTAGCAACAACAAAAACAATGACAACAACAACAACAATACCTGGGACTAATAATTATTAATCATAGCAAAGTTGCAGAATAGTGCTACTATACAAATTCAGTTGCTTTCCTATGTAAAAGCAATGGACAATTGGAATCTGAAATTTAAAACATAGTATCATCTATATTAGTACCAAAATTAAATACTTAGGTATAAATCTAACAAAATATATCCAAGACCTATATGACAAAACTAGAAAACTCTGATGAAAGAAACAAAAAATGGAGAGATATTCCATATAAATGAATAGGAGGAGTAAATATTAGAAAGAAATCAGTTCTTCCCAACTTCATTGAAAGACTCAATGCAAACTCAGTCATTATCACAGCAAGTTATTTTGTAGCTACAAGAGACCTATGAACAATGCAGGGGTTAGGGGTGCTGATCTCCATGCAGTCAATAATCCATGTATAATTTTTAATTTCCCCAATTTAACTACTAATAGCCTACTGTTGACCAGAAGCCTTAGTGATAAAATAGTCAACACATATTTTGTATGTTATATATATTATATAGTATTCTTACAATAAAGTAAGGTGAAGAAAAGAAATGTTATTAAGAAAATCATGTTAAGAAACAGAAAATACATTTACATTACTATATTATAAGCAGATCATATGTAACTGGAGCCATGAAGTTCAAACCCATGTTGTTCAATAGTCAACTCTGCTGCAGAACTGATTCTTAAGTTTATATGGAGAGGTAAAAGACCTGGAATAGTCAACAAAAGTATTGCAGAAGACCAAAGTCAGAAGAGTAACACTACTCAACTTAAAGTCTGAGTACAAAGCTTTATTTATAAAGATAGTGTGGTAATTGTGAAAGAAAAGACAAATTAATGGAACAGAAAAGAGAGTCTAGAAATAGACCCTTTCAAAATCAACTTATCTTTCATAAAGGAGCAAAGGCAACTCAATGGAGAAAGAATAGTATTTTTAACAAATGATACAGAAACAACTGGACAACTAACTTCAAAGAAATGCATTTAAATCTAGACACACATCTACCCCCATCACAATATTTAACTGGAAATGGATCAAAGAGCTAATTGTAAAACACAAAAAAATATAAATTACTAGAAGATAACATGGAAAATAATGTTGAGGGGTGGCGCCTGGGAGGCTCAGTCATTAAGTGTCTGCCTTCGGCTCAGGTCAGGATCCCAGAATCCTGGGATAGAGCCCCACATCAGGTTCTCTGCTCAGTGGGAAGCCTGCTTCTCTCTCTCTTACTCCCCCTGCTTGTTCTCTCTCTCACTGTGCCTCTGTCAAATAAATAAATAAAATCTTAAAATAAAAGAATGTAGGTAATTCTGGTGAGTGTTGAGTTTTTAGATACAACATCAAAAACATGAGCCATGAAAGAAAAAGTTAAACAGGAATTCATTAAAATTAAAAACTGCAGTGAAAAAGAAGCTATTAAAAGAATGAAAAGATAAGCCAGTCTGGGAGAAAATCTTTACAAAACACATATCTGATTAAGGATTATTATCCAAAATATCGAAAGAACACTGAGAACTCAAAATTAAGAAAATAAGACAACTTAAAAATGGGTAAAAAATATAAACACCTCACCAAAGAATATATAGGAGGGCAGTCTGGGATCCTGAACTCACTCCCTCCCATGGACACACTGAATTCATACCTACATATAGAGAAATTCCTCTCAAAAAGGAACTGAGGACTGACTGAAGAGCTTCTGTACAATAAACCACAGAGAGACTACCTAGAGAAGGGTAGGAGAGAAGGAGAAAAAGTAATGATGGGAACCCCATCACTGATACAGTGACCTTCAATAGGGAGGGATATCACTGAGTGGCCTGCTCCGTGCAGAACATGGGGCTTGAACTTACTACCCTGCGATCAAAAGTTGCATGCTCTACTGACTGAGCCAGCCAGGTGTCCCCCAATAAGGCTGTTTTTAAAAAGATGCCTTTGGGGCATTTGGGTAGCTCAGTTGGATAAGCATCTAACACTTGAGTTCAGCTCAGGACTCCATCTCAGGGTTTTGAGGTCAAGCCCCACACTGGGCTCCACACTACGTGTGGAGCCTATTAAAAAAAAAGATGCTTTTAAAGATGTTTAGGTAACTAAAAACCTTAGACTTATACTAAATTATGTTAATTAAAAGATATTCATTAAATACTTAAATCATTGTAAGTGAGATAAAATACTGAAATATTAATTGCTATCTGTCAGTTTTGCTAGTCTGCTATAAAATGGTAGTGTATGATAGTTCATAATTATCCACTTACAAGTTTCCTCTATATAATGGAAATTACCGATTGTTAAAATTTACAATCAACGTATTGTATACAAGGTATGCAGAATATGTTTTTATTAAGGAAAAGAGATAGTTTTGTCCTAAGGTAAAAGTACTGGTTGTTTCAGAATGAGAAAGAAAAGTGTAGGACAAAGCTGAAAAGTTGTAAAAGGTTCATCGACAGGGAATTTTGTTGTACAGGGAGTTTTATTGTGGTCTGAGCTAGCTAAGGTTGATAAATTTATTTATATGATTTCTAAAAGGGCTTTAGTATCAAATATTATATTCATGCAAAACTAGAATTTGGTTTTTCCCTCTGTTAAATTGACACAATTTTCTTAGATTATTGCTTTTCTCTCTTTTTAAATTTTTTTTGTTTTTTATTTTTATTTTGTTATTGCTCTTTTAATAAGAAGTTGCAAAAAGTTTTTCTTTATCTTCTGAGTAATCTGCTTTTTAGGCAAATAGGCTGGTTATTATGGTAATTTCCCATGCCTTTTGTTGACTCTATAATGTTCCTGATTGTTTAAGAAAACAAAATGTTCTCACTTTTCAAAGATCTAAGATATCTTATAATCATGTTAGTTCCTATATTCACTCTTGAAATCTTCTATTGTCACTTGGGTAGCCAAATATTCTATTACACTGACCCCTGGCCCCATTTAATCAAGTATTTAAATGTCCTGACAGCTTATGACATTTTGCCTTCCTCAAAGTGAATCCTAAATGTTATCTTCTGTAACTAAAACTATCTTTGCATTTCCCAGAAGGTCCCTGGAAAATCACAAAAGATTTGTTCCTTTACCTTCACCTTGTAAAAAGAAAGTTGCTAGCAATAATTACATTTATTTGATGTTTTGAGCTACATGGGAAGCACTGTAAATCAGAAGAGACACTTAGCCTTTCCTAAGATAAATGTGTATGGGTAAAAATGTTATTAATATATATAATAATAAATTAATAAATTAAATTAAATGAAGTTCCTAGATATTTATCAATGCCTTTGCTGCCAATGATACTTCTACTTATCAGAGTCCTGGTGCTGCTTTTCTTAATATTAGACAACAGCAGTATAATGTTATTAATTATAATTTCAATTATTTTTTAATGTTAACTTGATCAAATTTTACTTCTCAAAAGTAAATACAGCATGTTAGAGAGAGAATTCGTAACACTAATCTATGTAATTTTATTAATACAAAGATATTTAGGAACTGCTCCAGACTTGATATTCTTTACTTGGTATTCTTGATATACTCTTGGGTATAATCTAAATAATTTCTTGATATATTCATGGTATATTATATCTTAGGAGTATTATATGTTACATTTGAAGATTTTTTTTCCCTGTAAACACTACATTCATTCATTTTCATAAGATAGATACCAACTTTCCTATGAAAATTGGGCTAATCACTATGTTTATAAATTTTTCTTGTCCAAAACCTTTTTGGATTGCATTCTTCATTTTGCAGGCCTTAAAACAAGCAAACGTCCTGGTTAATCACATTATTTTTATAATGAGCTCATATCAGATCATTCATTTTGAAACTTATCAGTAATAAGTTAACCATAGCTATTTTGTCTTTTGTCACATAGAACATAGCTTTTGTTTTCTTATGAGGCTTCCCTGAAAGTGCCTGCCATCAGCTACAGGCCAGAATGTTTATCTTCAACAAAGGACAGTTTCAGAGGCCCACAGAAAAGAACTATGCCAGCTGGGTATTCTTGCGTACAGGCTTCTGATGACATCACTGTAACAACTTTAAAACCATACCAGTGGCTAGAGTCAGGATTTCCAGAATTCTAGTGAAAAAGCAGATGGGTTCATGAGACTGGTAACCCAAATCAAATGGAACAAGAATTAATTACATAGGACTGAATGAACTGATGAAGGATGATTATAGGGTTTGTTGGGAATACTGCTGGTACTTTAATGTTCTATTTCTGCATGTAAGCTATCTCTAACTCATGACAATTTAGTAGACTACAGTTTTGGAAAAAGAATGAAACATTTATCTTTTTATCCCTGCCTGATCCCTCTATTAATCCAGAAACTCTTAATTGAGTATTCTTATTTTCATGGCAATATTAGTTATTTGCACAGATTCAAAGAATGCATCTTTCTTATTAACAGAACGTATTTGGAAACATTGGTTATGCCACTGAGGCTTTGTCTAGAATTTCACATTTGAGAATGAAGTTCACTTAATGAGCTACAACTAGTCACTTTTAAGGAGCTACGGTTGATTTTATGGAACAAATGCTTAAATGGAACAAGATGGAGAGTCCAGAAATATACCCACACTTACATGGTCAATTATTCTACAACAGAGAAAGCAAGAATATACAATAAGGAAAGGACAACAAATGGTGTTGGCAAAACTGGATAGCCACATGAAAAAGAATAAAACTGAACTACTTATTTACAAATAAATTCGGAATGGATTAAAGACCTGAAAATGTGAGACCTGAACCCGTAAAACTCCTAAAAGAAAACATAGATATCACCCTTAACAACATTTTTCTGAATAAATATCCTCAGGCAAGGGAAACAACAAAAAAAATTAGCTACTAGGACCACCAAAAAAAAAAAAAAAAAAAAAAAAAAAAAAAAAAAAGCTGTTGTACAGCAAAGGAAACCATCAACAAAAGGAAAAAAGCAACATACTGGATGGGAGAATATTTTTGCAAATGATATCTCTGATAAGGGGTTAATATAGAAAGTATATAAAGAACTCCTACAACTCAACACCAAAAACTTTTTTTTGATTAAAAAATGGTTCTTTCCATAGTTTGGCGACTATGGCCATTGCTGCTATGAACATTGGGGCACAGATAGCCCTTCTTTTCACTACATCTGTATCTTTGGGGTAAATACCCAGTAGTGCAATTGCAGGGTCATAGGGAAGGTCTATTTTTAATTTCTTAAGGAATCACCACACTTCTAAAGTGGCTGCACCAACTTGCATTCCCACCAACAGTGTAAGAGGGTTCCCCTTTCTCCAAATCCTCTCCAACACTCGCCAAACTGTGGAAAGAACCAAGATGCCCTTCAAAAGATGAATGGATAAGGAAGATGTGGTCCATATATACTATGGAATATTATGTCTCCATCAGAAAGGAGGAATGCCCAACTTTTGTATCAACATGGACAGGACTGGAAAAGATTATGCTGAGTGAAATAAGTCAAGCATACAGAGTCAATTATCATATGGTTTCACTTATTTATGGAGCGTAAGGAATAACACAGAGGACATGAGGAGATGGAGAGGAGAAGGGAGTTGGGGGAAATCAGAGGGGGAGATGAACCATGAGAGACTGTGGACTCTGAGAAACAAACTGAGGCTTTGGAGGGGAGAGGGGTGGCGGGTTGGGTGAGCTCAGTGGTGGGTATTAAGCAGGGCACGTATTGCATGGAGCACTGGGTATGGTGCATAAACAATAAATTCTGGAACACTGGAAATAAATTAAATAAATAATTTTTTTTTAATGGGCAGAGGAATTGAACATACATTTTTCCAGAGATGGCCAACAGACACATGAAAAGATGCTCCACATCACTAATTATTAGGGAAATGCAAATCAAAATCACAGTGAGTTACCACCTTACATGTGTCAGAATAGCTCGTATCAAAAAGATAAGAAATAACTGTTGGCAAGGATATGGAGAAAAGGAAACTCTAGTGCACTGTTGGTGGGGATATAAATTGGTGCAGCCAGTGTGAAAAAGAGCATGGAGTTTCCTCAAAAAATTGAAAATAGAACTACCATATATTCTAGTAATTCCACTAGTAGGTATTTACCCAAAGAATAAAAAAAACACTAATTCAAAAGCTATATGCACCCCTACTTTTATGGCAAGGTCTAGATGGACCTAGAGGGTACTATGCTAAGTGAAATAAGTCAGACAAAGAAAGACAAATATCATATGATCTCTTATAAGCAGAATCTAAAAACAAACCAGATGAAAAAACAAACAAGAAAGACTCATAAATACAGAGAACAAATTGGTCGTTGCCAGAGGAAAAGGCTGTGGGAGGTAGGGAAATAGGTGATGGGGATTAAGAGCTACAAAATTTCAGTTATAAAATAAAGCCATAGAGATGAAAAGTACAGCACAGGGAATACTGTCAGTAACATTGTATTAATGCTGTATGGTGACAGATGGTAACTACACTTACCATGGTGAGTACATATTATATAGAACTGTCAAGTCAGTATGTTGTACACCTGAAATTAAATAAAGGAACAAAGAAAAACTATATCACATCGTTCTGGGTTATCAGATTCTGCTCTCATTCAGTGTCTTTGAGCTATTTCATTCCCCTTTATAAATTGAAAGTAATTGGTGAATATGCAAATTCTGTGTTTTATGGTAGAGATAAAATTGGCTTTCTCTCCCATGGTAGAAAAACCATTTTTGTTATCTACCTGTAAACTGGAATGGATCCCTTTACAGTCAAGCTGTACCAAGTTTTTCATTCTTCCAGTGGATTTTAATATCTGGCTATATTCCTCCAAACTAACATTTCCAATTTTTCTACCTCCTTCTTACCTTGTTATCATCAAAAACTAAAACCTGACTACCAGATTCTTTTAGGGATTTTAGGTGACCTTATAGCTGCCTTTTTCTCCAGGATCTGAAGAAGTACTATTGAGCTAAAGCCAGACCAACGTGATTTATATCTTGAAGGATTCATCACAGCAGCAGACTATACATGAGCTAATTTCTTCAGGGAAAAGTGTCAGGGCCACTGGTAAAGGCTGATGAACTGCTCAGGCAAGGCATGCCCTAATAAGAGAGTTAACAAAGGCTATAGTCAATGTCATCAACAGCATCAAAAATTCAATAAGCAATGCTGTGTGACTGCAAGATTTTTAAGCACTGACCTCTTAGAATTCACTGGGCTGGATTCCTTTAGTGATCAATTCCTGATCTTTCATATTACTTTCTATGACCTTTCATAATAATATTTATCATTTGCATTTTGGGCACCACTCTTATCAGATGCCTAATCTGTAGGACCATGAAACAAGTGACCTATGTCAGTGGATCTAACAGATGGTTTAACTGGTCCTCCAGAGAAAAAACTATGAGAAAATACTGACCCTGGGAATTATTTCACTTAGCCATATCTTACTTCAGATTCTCCTTATCCCTGAGTTGTTCAAAGACAGTATCATACAACCTATCTTGAACAAGGGAAGAGACTGACAAGACTGACCAAATGCTGTCCTTGACATAGCTTTAGGCCAGCTTGACTAGGACAGCTAAGCCCTAAACTTTACTTGAACTTCGTGCACCATGACTTGTTTGCTCACCTCAAGCCCAACTTGTGACTCAGGTGCCTAAGCACAGATAAACATTTTCTGCCCCAACCTTTCCCTTATTGCAATTATTTGATACAGTTGTTAAGGTGTAAACCCTCCGGCTGGCAGTTTCAGCATCCTCTTTTCTCCTCCCACAGCCAACTACCCCATGGTTTCTGATTATAAAAGCTTTCTTACCCACCTCTTCCCTAAACTGTTTCCAGCTTATGTTTTAAACATCTGCTTAGTGCAACTGTCCCTGCGTCCCTATTGCAATAGTCATTTTTCCTCAAGAGCCTCTCCTTACTAATTTCTAGACACACAGTTTTTCCTAGACAAGACTTTACAGACACCAATGTGCCAGCCTGTTGGGAAAACAAAGGCCTTTCTAGTCATCTTGCATCCCATCCTGGGGCGCTAGGGCTCTGCTGGTTACTTGCCACTGGCCTGCAAGCATTCTGGGGAGCTGAAGGCTTTTCCTTTTGGCCACCATCCTCCTCGTGTGCGCCGTTGCCAGGAGGTTCCTTTCAATCCCTAACCTGCCTTCATGGTGAGGACAGAATCTAGGACTCTTAACATCGATCACCACAGCCACACACTGATGCCCTAAGGTACTTTTCAATCCCGGCCCGCCCTGGAGCTCCTTAGCTGGTTGCCCTTTCAGCCACAGCATGGCTCCCGTGGTGAGGATCCGTGAGGCTCCTCAGGCCACAATCCAGCCCGACCGCTGTGGAACCCAGGCCCTTCTGACCATTTACCTGCACCAGTGCTGTGCAAACGAAGGACCTTCCTGTCACTGTTACATCTCGGGCTATTGACCGAGGGATTTTCCAGCCACTTCCGGCCTCTGAGCTGGTGCCGCTGGGGGCTCTTCCGATCACACGCGTGCCTTCCCACTAGGGTTCCGGAAACCTTTCTAGCCGCAGCCTCGCGTAGGCTTTGGAAGCTAGGACTCCCGCGCATCCGCTCCTGCGCATCTGCTCCCGCCCTCGGGAGCCTGCCTGGCCCAGAGGCAGCGACAACCTGTGTTGGTGACCTGATCGCACGGCTGGAGGCCACCCCGCTTCCAGACTGTGGTTTGCTATTTGATTCCCACAGTGGGATGCAGAAGCTGGAGGTTGCCAGAATACCCATAGGCATGGGAAGTCGCCTTCTCAGAGGTGAACTCATCCTGACGGGACACTTGCACATCCTGTGACTCAGCTAAACCGCTGTGTCCCAGTTGAAGCAGATGCTGCCTCATGCGACCAGAACACAGCAGGGCCTTTCTGGCCCGGCAGGTAAGTAGAGCCCTGGACAAGGCCAGGGGAGAGGTTAGCAGCCAGCAGTGGGCAGTAGGCCTGCTGCCAGGACTGGGGAGTGAGTGGGTGAGAAGAAAGATAGAAAATGTACTATCCTGGCCAGCAGGGCAAGCCCTACATTTGGAGAGACGTACTGGTCATTTATAAAACGCTTAATACATATGGCATAAAAAGACTTCCCTCAGTTTTTCCCTCAGCCTTTTGGAAGTCAACTTCAATTTCTTATTTTGCTACAACTAGGCATCTAGACCTAAAGAGGTTGCTGACACTTGATTAATAAATATAGTTAGAAATCACAGGTTTTATTAACTAACCTTTTCTATATTAAAAAAAAATTCTTAAAAAAAAAAGTCTTCTGGTAGGCCTTTTGGAAGTGGAAGAGCCTTTAGACCACCACTAGGGAGGACACCAGGAGCAACACAGGACCACATTTTTTCAGTGGGTTGGAGGTAGAACAAAGACCTAGAGGAAAAAGAGTTCATAAACTCTTGTTTATGTCATAAACACGGATCTATATCTATATAGCATCTTATTCCACTTTTGCATACATAGTTGATAAAGTTGTGTCCTTTTTTTAAATATCTAATCTTTCATGTTCCAAGTTTGCTGAGATGCACAAAATATGTTAAAAGTAGATGTAGTAAAAGAACATGTTTTGTTAATATTTTATTAAAATCTGTATGAAATCTTATCATTTTGGAATGACATGGCTAAACCTCTTCTTTAAGCCATATTTTGTTTTGCTCTGTTGATAGTACATAAAAGACAAATAAATCCCAATATTGCAGCATCTACTATCTAGATATTTAAGAACTATATGAATAAAATTAGCCCATTTCTACATTTTGTGTTGAAACACATAGGAAAGCTTGTCTTGTGTAAAATACTTTTGGAAATTAATTTGAATTTGTTCAACCGCCTCTGAATAGTATATTTATCTATATTTGCCCATGGGATTGGTATAGAGAAGTGAGAAGGACATGGTTGATAGCTAGGATGGTCACAATTAGAAGTTACCTTGGACAGTAATCATCCTTACATGTGTAGTTCTGTTTAAATGGTACTGTGAATAATGTGGAAAAACAGTTCTTACTTTAGATAGCTAAACTTTCTAGATATGTAGAAAAGCCCAATGTATTTAAGTAGTGGTAGTAAAATAAGAATTTTGGATACCTTTGAAAATATTAATGGGAAGTATTTTTTTTGGAAATATAATTTGTAAACTGTAGAAGAAGATTGACATATATGTGCTTACTTTTGGCCATATTCTTTGAATACATTGTTAAATAATTCAATAGAAACACCTTCTACCTATTATTTTAATGCTATGGACCTGATAATAGATTCTCTTAAAAGCACTATGCTCATTGCACTCCTGCTTTGTGTCATCTTAAATTGAACATTAAGGGAATGTAGTATTTTTTTAAAGTAGTCTCTTTGCCCAACATGGGTCTTGAACTCAGGACCTTGAGATTAAGAGTCACATGCTCTGCCAACTGAGCCAGCCAGGTGCTTCAGGGAATGTAGTACTTTAATTATAATTCTGCCAGCGTATTTTTTTTTTATTAAAGGCTTGTCATTTTTGTCATTTAAGCAATATTTGACCTGGAGAAAGAAAAGGTTACATTTCTATCCTGACTGAGTTGGTGTATTGTATTCTTCATTATCAAAGTAGACATGACCAAGTGGGGATTTAAATGGTTAAATATCTTTGCATGTGATAAAGACTGATGTATACTCTCAGACCTCAACCGCAAAATGGATGCTTACTTGTATAAATGTACACAATTGCACACACACACACACACACACAGAACTAGAAGTTTATGTCAAACAAAGCTGCTCGTGATTATCGATGTTTTTTGTGTCCTTTCCTTGTTTGGTTTTTCGTTTTTCTATAATACCTATTTTAACTTTTTAAAGTTAGATGAAAATGTTATTTTCAAAAGTCCCCAGTAGGTATCTCCATTTATACTTTTTATGTTTAATGTTCTTGAAAAGAAATAGTAGTTAATATTAATAATTTCCCCCAACTTAATGGCCTGATTTTCTGACTGAAGTCTTATGGGAATGTACATTTGTGGTTTAGTCATTTCACTAGGATATGTGTTAGTATTCACATTCCTTATGAATTGTCTTGGTACACAGTGAGGACTTTCATACTGAATACCTGGTCTTCTCTTATTATAAGAAAATTTCCTTGCATCATATTCTTAAAGCATTTATTTTCCCTTCTAAATATTGTATCTTTTTAAGCCACCCACTATTCTCTCTTTACTCTCTCTGTAACATTTACCAATACTTGCTTCAAAACCACGTATTCACTTCCTGGCAGCATTGTTTTTGCACTTTGCTACTTTGCATGCATTTTAAATTTCTGTGTTTTGTCCTCAGATTTAGTTCCTTAATTCTGGAAGTTCTCTTTTTATCTTATTCTGTTTTTACATCAGCTTATAGCTCAGAACTTCATTTTAATAGAGGCAGATTTCATTTGAATTGTCTTGAAACTATGAAGGATTTCTTTTCTTTTCCTTCATTTTTTAAAAGAATACTTCTGAGGTGCGTACACTCCCTCTTTTGCCTGATTTCTCCTGCTTTTCTACCTTCTCCTTTGCACCTCTCTCTAGAGCATCCTCCTCTTCCTCCTCTCCATCTTCCCCCTTTTTTTTTTCTTCCTGCGTCTTTCTCATTCTCCTCTCCTTTTATAAGTTTATATAGTTCCCAATTTGATTTTTCTCCTACTTATCTATGAGTCAGCATATGGATATTTCTTTGAGGGATACACATATACAGGTATTTGGACATGCTAAGTGAGGGAATTTTCTCTGGACCTGCTTCTGGCACTAAAATGGTAGAACAAAGCTTAGTTTTGCTTTCTTCACTATCTACCTGGATACAGTATGATTTTTCCTGTTAGACAGTGAGCCAAATGGTTGAAAATATATGGACAGGAAAAAAAATTATGGCTTGGTTAAACTTTTAGTGCATGCTTAATATTTATCTTCAAATCATTTCCCACATCCTATCTTTTTCAATGCACTAGTTCTGTGGGAAGACTTTTTCCCTAAGTTCTATGAGGAACCATCTTCATGCCTAAAATATACTTTTATAGTTGGATATATTAGTAAGTTTTTCTATTTTCTCTACTTGTTTATTCACTCCTATGTACCTTTCTTTCTAAAAATAGAGCCCAGAATTCAATTGCCAATATAATCCAAATTGTTAAATTACATTCTCTGAGCTTAGAATCTAAATTTTAACTTTCCTGGTTTCAGGGCTGATTATATCCACCACCCCCCCAGCTCTCTATTTATTTATTTATTTACTTACTTATTTTTACCTGCCAAAATGGGTTTATTCAGGAATAGAAGAGAATTCTAATAAGGGACAAGCAAGCAAAGGCAAAACCATAGGCAAATCCCCTACATACTCCCTTATTTTAATGTCTTTTCATCTTTTTTAGTTGTTTTGTAAAAAAAAAAAAAAGTCATCTTGTACTTTCATATATACCACCATTTCCCCCAGTTATGTGTCTCTCAGCAATTGATTCTATATGCATTGTAATAAGAGTTACATTTATAGAATGCTTATGGTATGTCAGGTACAGATCTTTGTATAATTCTGTTTTAGGAGACAAATAACTTCACATTTTTCAGAGGAAAAAACAGGCTCAGAGAGATTAAAAAATTATCCCATTTCTAGAACTACTAGCCAAGATTATTATCTCAGATTTGTTTGTTTAGAGCTGGTAGGGTTTTGTTTTGTTTTTTGGTTTGGGTTTTTTTTTTACTTTATTTATTTATTTGAGAGAGAGAGAGAGAGAAAGGGAGAAAGTGCACACACAGGGGGAGAGTGAGAGGGAGAAGCGAACTCCCCACTGAGCAGAGAGTCCAACATGACACTTGATCCCAAGACCCTGAGATCATGACTTGAGCAGAAGGCAGATTCTTATCCAACTGAGCCACCCAGGTGCCCCAAAGCTGGTAGAGTTTTTAATTTATATGTTTCATTTTTTTCTTTGTTTTTATGATATGCTGCCTTCAGCCAGAAAGAGATCAAAAGTGTAATGTTTGCTTGACTTCAGAGTAAAGGTCATCAATAATATCAGTTCATCTAAGGTTTGTTCTCATAAGCTTGCTAGTATATTTGGATTATACCTGTTCACCATGTATGTTCTCTAACTCAAATGATCATTAGAATTTCGAAGGCAGGCATATCTCTCTACACAACCTGGTAGGGTGCTCATGAGTCCATTAAAGAATAATGTTGCTTAATTGACATGAAAACTCTAGAATGAGTTCTTAATGATGCAGTGAAGGAAGCCCAAATGGGTTTTATAACCTTTGTAAATGTTTAAGCCTATCTTTCATGAGGTAAGAAGCAAATATATATTATAGCCTTTTCTAATTCACTCTGTAGCTATATCAAATGAAAATAACCACAAAAAATACATGAAAATTATTACTTCCATGACTTAATTTTTACTTGTATCTTAACTCTTATGAACTCTACAGTTTGATTTTAAAGATTTTATTTTTTTATTTGAGAGAGAGAGTGAGAACAGAGAGAGAGAGAGAATGAATATGAGCTGGGAGAGGAGCAGAGAGAGAGGGTGAAGCAGACTCCCCACAATCAGGGAGCTTGATGTGGGGCTCAATCCCAGGATCCTGAGATCATGGCCTGAGCCAAAGACAGACACTAACCAGCTGAGCCACCCAGGCACCCCATCATTAACTCTATAGTTTTAATTAATTAAACATGTTAAAATATATATGAAATAGTTATGAAATATATAATGCCAAATTTGCACAGTATGGTATAGAGTCTACTATGTAAGCTTCTAATTTCTTCTCACTGAAGTATTAGGGGAAAACTGTACTGTAAGATGGCTGGCCAAACCAGCAAGGGAATTCCAGTCCCTGTCTCAAAGCCCTTCTGGATTCTTTCCTAACTCGTTTCTCACATGCCCACCAAAATACCAAGTGTGCAGAAGTAGAAGGGTAAAAATTCCCCTCCCTGCTTGTGCTCGGGACGCAGACCTTTGGGGAACAACCTCCTCTGAGCCCACTGGTGTTAAATAAACCTCCGATCCTCCAAAGTCTCCAAGTGCCCATTGGTTCTTCTGTCAGAATCCAGTCCAGGTTCTGTAACAGAAGGACTGAAGCTCTGGATCTCAGATTATCAGTGAGGGGTGAGATAGTGCTGGAGAAGCAGGCTGCAATGTGGACTGAATCAAGGAAAATAAGTTCTCTGTCTCTGGAAAACCTCACAGATTTTTGCTGAGGACTCTTTCCCACTTTTCATGGAATTGGGATTTGAGCCATTTTATACTATGTTAGAGAAAAAGATAATGTCTAAAAACAGGGTATTCTGTAGGAACAGATACATATGCTAAACTTAAGGAAATGGAGATTTAACGTTGAATCTTCATTGGCAGCCTAAAGTAATAAACCATTAGATACAAAGGAATGGTCATTGTCCTTCTCATCAAGACCCTTGTGGATCTTCAGAACCCTAAACTTGACCAAGTGGTGACCATTGCCCATTTCTCATTCTCTACTTTGTCTTGACTTTGTCAAAGTCAAAGTCTTTGACAAAGACCTTGTCTTTGTCAAATTCGAGTTTCGCTTCTCTCCTTCCTTTAGGTGAGTGAGCTTGGCTTGCCCCAGAGTCTTAGCAAACACTGAAAAGTGGAACTTGTCCCCCTTCTGGGTTCCTCCTGGAAAATCAGCTGATCACAGCAAAACCCTTTTCCTTTCAACCCCTACCCGTCATTTCCCCTTGCCTGTCCAGCAGCTCCTTTCCACAATGGAAGAAAAAGTTTTTCCATTTGATTTTGAGACGCAGATTTCAGAGAGTAGAGTGTTTTCACAACTGCACTTGTCTTTCTAATTAAAATCTCTCCTATCTTAGTCTGGATTTCTTTTTGTTTGACATACTTCATGTACTCAAAATGTTAGTGTGAGGGAGTGAGAGAACTGTGTTCTGTTGGAGATAACAGAAGCCCAACCAGAGAGTACTTGAAACCAAAAGGTAATTTATTGATAACTAAGAAGTTCACAAGAAGTTCCCTCTATTTGAAGTCAAATAGGAGAAACTATCCACAAGATCAAATGACATCATGATACGATATTTGTCCATATTTTGGCTCTCCTTTTGTTGTTGTCATTGTTTACTTCTTAAGAAAAGTCTTCCAATATAGAGATAAAAAATGGCCACCATCACATTCTCAAAAGGATCCTGAAATAAAGACCTTCAGAGTGGAACAAGAACGCCTTTACAGGCTGTGTGGGGGAGGAAAAATAAATTTTTCTCTACTCTTCTAAGGGCTGAGAGCCCCTTGTAATAAAAAGACAGATTAAAAAGAGAAAATAATCATTATTTTGATAACATGTTTACCTCCTTTATGCACAGAAGATACCCAGGAAAACTGTAACTCTCCAAAGCCATCACATTGAATAACATCTCCAGCGAAAGATAAAAGCTGTTGGGGTTAGGAAGCCAGTTACCAGGGAAAACAGAGTAATCAAGGGTAAGGTTGTTATGCAGATTTAAATTCTTGCCTTCTCCATTGATAAGAGGTTCTAGAGATTGAGTCATTCATCTGGTACCTAGAGGAGAGAGGGAGAAACTCTTTTAAATATGTTTCCTTTATAAATGTAAATGTCTCTTACAAAAGGGTAACTTCCACTTGGTTTTCAGAACTTCCTTCATGTCTGCTGTTTTTTAAAAATAATCAGCCTAAAATAATCCTTACGCCCAAGAGGTATATTTTGGGGTAACAAATTCTGCTCCCCATCAGCTGCTAGTAGGAGGGTTGGTCTGTCTTTTGGGTTCCTGGACCCAATTTCCAACGTGTGGAGGGGGCGTTTTCCTGCACCACAACAGGCAATTCTCTAAACACCAGCTGGGTGTCCTACAAACCAACTCAATTTTTGACACTATCTACCTGGAGATAGTGTCAGATCCCACAGGTTACGAGTTCAGTCCTAGAAGACTGCTGCTCCCACTTCAGATACTAGTCACAAGCCTAGGTTCTCAACTGTGCTTCTGACCAGCTAGCTATAAATCAGAGGTTCCTACTACCCCTTCCTTAGGTTTGATTAATTTGCTAGTGCAGCTCACAAAACTCAGAAGAACATTTACTTACTAGGTTACACAATTTTTATAGAAGGGTTGACTCAGGAGCAGTCATATGGAAGACATGCATAGGACAAGGCATGGGAAAGGGACTCAGAGCTTCCATACCCTGTCCAGGTGCACCATTTTCCCTACACCTCTAAGTGCTCACCAACCCAGAAGCTCTCTGAACCCCATCCTTTTTGGTTTTTATAGAGGCTTCATTACATAGGCCTTTCTCCTCTGCTGGGTTGGTTCTCCTGGCAATCAGACCCCTTATCCTTACATTTTCCTAAGGGTTTTCCAAAAGTCACCTCATTAACATAGCAAAAGATAACTTTATTGCTTTTATGACAGGAAATTCCAAGAATTTTAGGAGCTCTGTGCCAGAAATGGGGAACAAAGACCAGATATGTATGAGAAATAAATTTTGGTCATCTGAATGACCAAATATATATATTTCTTATAAAGCACAATGTTGCAGTTTGAAATGAGATTGTTGTGCCTTCTGGCAGTTAGCTGAGGTATTATGTGCTACAGGCACTCAGGTGGTTAAAGAAAAAGGAATAGAAAAACAAAAAATATGATACACAAGGCAAAGCAAGTGGATAATAGTTTTCCAAAGTAGATGTTTTATGGATAAGCAATTCTGGGAAAGTATATACTCCAGTTCAAGTTTAACAAGGAAAATGGACAGTTTAAGGAAGACTGGTTTTGTGTTTAGCAGGAAATCCAGATGGTTCAGGTTAGGGGCTTATAACTCCTGGGGTAGAGGTAGTAAAAACATCTTAACCCTTTATAGCCTCTGGGCCTACATGGTCTCATTAAAGCAATACACCTCCTTCCAGGTAGCTTCAGCAAAACTTTTGTGGATATTGGCTGTCATTGACCCTCCTTGAATCAAGTGTTCATTTCTGAAACATTCACTGTGTGCTGAAAGATACCAAAGTTTAATTCACCAGACCTACATCATGTGACCATCCTTAAAAGAGAGGGACTGAGTCAGTCTCATCTGAACCAAACAGTCTGTGAATAGGGAGGAATGGCTCTCTATTGACAACCTGAATGTACACTGAGAAAGAACAAAGCATCCCTGACAGCTGTAGTCTGGTAGGGATCTCTTGCTGAACATGAACAAGAATACACAGAATACCAACATCAGATGAAGTCCATCTGTGTCCCTGATGAAGTGAGACAAAAACATGGCCATTTCATAATCGTGTCTGAGCTCAGCCAAAAACAAGAATGGTGAAAACCACAAAATTGTCTACACTTTCCCCTTTTCCAGCTTATAAGATGGTTGCTCTTTCTTTACCAATTCCAACCCTACTTTATTTCTCACACCTCCTAGACAAAAGTTATTAAGATATCCTGACACTCAATTGCTTCTGCTTTCTAATGACACCCAATACAAACCTCCACTTCCTTGAAAATTTTCCAAAGGCACCACAAGCCCAAATCCTACAAAAAAGCCCTCCCCAACAGCCTTTTGTTGACATGTCACCCTGGTGTGGAAGCTTCTAATAAATCCAGATATCTTTCCTGGTGTTCTTTAGATGGTAAGCATCAATACCACAAAACTATTGCTTAGGGAATCTTGGTGTCTTTTCAGTGACCACTGCTTTTTGTATGGATAAAACTAGAAAATCATATATTTCAGCTGAACAAGAATGAGAAGCCTTAGGGTAACAGAAGACTGATGGTTTGATATTCATGGCAGTGTGAAGATGCTACTGGTATTAAGCTTCAGTTGTTATTTTCTTCAACATCTGGTGGTGTAGTTTCCAAGTCAATCCAGTACTCTTGTTGAGACAGGGACTTACATGGTGAGCTATTGTTTGAGGTTACATTAGAATAAGAGAAAGTGTTAGTAGCAAAATTATTTTTAAAAGCTTTGGGAAATTCATTTTCAGAAAAGACCATTGTTGATTTGCATCTTCATAGGCCATGCTAGGAAAGGAAATAAATAGGTGGTTTTCCTTTAAGATCTTAAGATTTCATTTTCCAACTCATCTTCCCTTTGTCAGAAGGTAGTTCTATCTAGAGGCATCCACTGTGATGCTGCTGTGTCTTGGATATTCAAGGCATTCCACAGGCTGGACACTGCTCCATACCCAGGATGTTTCCTTTCATCTCTCCTTGCACCCCTTCCTTCAGGGTTCTTTGCTAAGGAGAGATGCAAATCTGAACAAAAAGGTTAATGGCTGTTAATAGCTAAATGTGTTTCCCTCTCAGGGGTAAAATGCTGTAACAGAAAATAACTTTTGGCCTTTGATGCAGATGGTCTGAGTTTTAATTCTCATACTTTTGTGTACAGTCTTTGCCAGGAAAGTCATTTGTTTTTTTCTGAACTGTAATGTCTTTATCTGAAAAAGTAATCTTCATTCATTTTAGCACTTCCTGAGGGCCTTTGATATCTTCAGGCCAATGGATAACTGCTGGGTTCATAACTATGCCCAGCATTTAAGGCTATCACAGTTCTTTTTTTCTTACCTTACATAATTGTTTTGAAACTCAAATCAGACCATTAGTATGAAAGCATTTGGACACTTACGTGTTATCTTTAGAATGATAGTATGTGAAATAGTTCCTTCACTGTGTTCAACTGTGAAAATGTAAGAGTGGGCATTTCAAGGAAATAAATTGGTTAAGGATGGAGAAATCTTTGGTCAGAGATAACTTACTTTGTGGTTTTAAGTTCATTACAAAGAAATTGCTGCCTAAACTCAAGGATTGTTTTCTCCATAGTTTGATTCTTTAACTTGTAAACCAAAAAGCTATTCTTTCCTTTCTCTCCATATTTGTCTTATTCTTTTCTTCTAGTCTGTAATACCAGTATGCTATAGAGAGGGACAGATGGAATAAAACATAAGCCCATATTTGTTTTCTATGCTGGGTAACAAATTATCACCAAAACAATACATATGTATTTTCCCATAGTTTCTGTGGGTCTAGAGTCCAGGTCTGGGTTTAGCTTAGTGCTCTGCTCAAGGTCACACAAGACTTCAGTCATGCTATTGCTTGAACTGTGTTCTAATCTTGAGGCCTGACTGGGAAAGAATCTTCTGTCAACCTCATTCAGGTCATTGGCAGAACTAATTTCTTTGCCCTTCTATCACTGAGGACCCTGGCTTTTTGTTGGCTATCTAGAAGCTATCATCAGGTCCCAGAGACTACCTACATTCCTTGCCACATGGGCTTTTCCAACATGACCACTTACTTCTTCAATCTGCTCGAGGAGGGTCCAGTCCCTTTTCAAAGGGTTTTTATCTGATTAAATCAGGCCCACCCTGGATAATCTCCCTTTTGATTAATTCAGTTTGGATTAATTTGGTATCTTAATGATATCTGCAGATCTCCTTTACCTTTGCCTTTTCTGTGGCTAGAAGCAAGTCACAGGTCCTATCCACACTGAAGGGGAGGGTATTATGCAAGGCATGAAATATAAGTAGGTGCAAAATGTGGGGGCCACCACAGGAATTAAGGAATCAAAGAGATCTTTAAAAAAAAAAATCTCGGTTTGATCTTTTTAAAAAAAATCAAACATACTATACCATTTCCTTAATTTCTCAATCACAGTTATTTTTATATTGTAAGCTGCTTTAGGAAATAGAGCTGTATTTCTCCAGGGGATAGGCAGTACTTACATGGAATGGATGGAAGTATGGGTGATAGATTGGTGACATTACCAATAATAATACTCAGCAGTTCATTATGTGTCATGGGTTGTTCTAAGTTTTCTTCATGAATTGTTTCATTTAATCCTTAGAACAACCCTGTGAGGTAGGTACTATTAACATATAAAAAGAAAAATGTGATCTTTTGGATGATCTACATTGTAATATGTAGTAATAATTGCGCCTTCAGTGCTTAATGTGGTATATATGTAGTTGTTTAATTTCGATTTTTTAAATACTCTGAAATATTTATGAATACCATTTAGAGTCTACAGTACTTACATAGTTATTAAACCAAACGTTCTTGGTAAATTATAAACAACAAAGAGCAAACAGGTTATTAAGTGTTTGGGATTTCTAAACTTGAAACTGCTTTTTTGTACTTGCTGAAAACTTGAGGCAATCACCTCAACTTGTTAGATCCCCAAAATCTTTAGGTGAAACCACATCATCTATAAGAGTCTACCTATATTTAAGTAAAGCACATTCTAAATGCTTGGTGAATTTTTCACACTGGGTGTACCTAATAACCAAAACCAACTTCTAAGTACATTAACTATGGTAGGAATTATGTTAGGTAACTAGAGTTCATATGTGGGCAAGGGTTTTGCAAGTTAGTTTTGCATTCCAGCCATATAATTTACTAAACATAAGTGACATGGTCACTTTGAGCATTAGTCTCTGTGAAACTAAAAAGAGAGTTTCTTGCCACACTGTTTTTGAAATCAATTAAGATAACTTACATAAAGCAATTAGTATAATGTCTGGTGCCATGATGTTGCTCACTTTCTCTTCTCAGCTGAAAAAAATAAAATGTAAAAGAATAATCTATAAACAATCCAAAATAAATTTTATCCTCATATAACAATTCAAGCTTTAAAAGTATAAAGTTTTAAAATCTTTCTTTGGGTGTTTATAAACATATGACACTCCAGAGTGGATAGGGGTGTATGTGTGTGTGTGTGTGTGTATAAAGCTATTGTGTGAATAAAGAAGTTCCCTTGTTAGCTGAATGAATCTTTTAAGTTGGGAGACTTGAATATAAAATGTCTCCCTTGGTGATTATAATGGAAAGTCATGTGTACATTTCTGAATGTTCCATTACACACATTTTAATTGCAGTGGTATTTTAATTGCACAGTGATTGCAGTTTTATAAGTGAGACTTATAAAAATAGTCTATGCTATACTATATTGAATGAAGCATTTCAGCATTTAAGAAGATGATATAAATAAGAGTTGTAAACTACATTAAGCTCTTTTTATAAGGTGATTGCTCTTTAATTCCACCTTTACTGCCCATAGGCTAAAAATGGTTGGAAAATGAACACTTTAATTGACTATCATGGGAGATTTTAACACTTAACTTGCAGTGCTGAGGGAAATCAGTTTTTGTACATCTTCTGAACTAAACTAAAATCTCTATCTAGAGCCTTACTATTAAGTGGCCATCTTATCAACCTTGCCTTTATATGTTTCATTCTCATTTCTTTATGGGATACTCTTGCTCATATAAACAAAAATAAACATGGATATGCTATACTTTTAGGATCATGTATGGCCCCTTTGATCATTCTTTTGTGACTATTCCAGGTATTAAGAAAACACACGGTGGGAAATTTACTTTTTCAGATATCCTGTGCCCACAATATCCACTTCTGTAATCCCCCCCACCCTTTTTTGCTATTACTTCTTTTCTATTTTTTTTGTCCAACTATGTTCAAAGGAATCTATATTGCCATGGAGAACATGTTGCCTTAGATTTGTTTAAAGAAATTAAAAAGACTGAAGATCACAGCAGCTGTTTTTCCTTTTTTTGTGCAAGTTCCCTTTACACAGGACCATGTTTTGAATGAGTGACTGATAATTATGAAGCTTTAACCATCAGAATCTGTGAGGATCTGATGAGCCTTACTGAAAGATAACACATTACAAAGTTGTTGGAACCATTGTGCTTCTGAATGAACAGACTCAAATAATTCTTTTTTTTCTTTTTTAAAGATTTTATTTATTTTATGATTTTTTTTAATGTTCCAAAATTCATTGTTTATGTACCACACCCAGTGCTCCATGCAATACGTGCCCTCCATAATACCCACCACCAGGCTCACCCAACCCCCTCTCCCTCTCCCCTCCAAAACCCTCAGTTTGTTTCTCAGAGTCAACAAATTCTGTGTCCAATGTCGTATTTGGTACATGTATTGGAAATAATTTTGCTCCTAACTTAAAAATACTATGTTTATGATTTTAGTTTCCTCCCGACCACTCCTAAAAATTGACAAAGTCTAGAACAAACAAATGTGTTTCTGTAAGATTCCTAACTTATGAAATAAGGAAGTTGGGAACTATTTGGTTTTTAAGGTTTTTTTCTGAGTCATGTTCTTGGTTTTATCTTTCCAGGCTTCCATATTTATTGATCACATAATTTAAACATTTTGGTACCTTTTATTTTTTCTTTACTTTCTTCATTTCCAATTTATCTATAACGAGCTTGTTTGATTATTAAATGAGATTGGGGATAGATGCATAAAATGGGATCACCTTCTTCCCTGTAAATAGCTGAGGACAAACAACATGGAAAAATAAATAAGTTAAAAACTCAAACTTTGTGGGAAACAAACAAACAAACAGAAACACACACGCAAAAAATCCAAATCAAGTCCCTGATGAATTAGAGTAAACTTTGGACCAGATCTAGATAGTAGCCCTGAAGAAATTATATGCTTTCTGAGTTCTCAGGCATCAGTCTCATAGAACTGTTCATAAGTTATTAGCCTACTAAACTGGCCTTCCATCTGTTGAATCATAAGGTCATTCTCCATGGACAGGCTGGGGAAGTTTGGCAAAACTCATGAAATAACAAGAAGTTCAGGGAAAAGTGGAGTTCGAAGAATTAGATATACCATCATTGGGGGAATCAGATTGTAATTATGGCTGAGCATAAATGACTAACAGGTGAGAATAAAGATCTGTAGTTGCTCATCTTAGCTGAAGATGAGTGGAAGCTAAATTACAACATAAAGGATCTCTAAGTTACTGGATTCACTGAGAGTCATGCCTTCTACCAACTGGCAAATGGAAAATACTCTCAGCAGTGAATGACAAGAAGAAAGAGTTTTTAATTCTGTTGATCTAAACCTGAGATACTTACTTCTCAACTCATCCCCTGGTTCTTTCTCCTTCACACTGTTTAATGAAAGCTTGAATGTAGAAGATATGTTCAGTTGGCACTTAGTATTCATTTCAACCACATTTTAGTTAGTTTTTTTGTTTTGTTTTGTTTTGTCTTGTTTCTTTGTTTTTTTGTACTTCAGTCTGGAAAGCTAAAAACTGTATTTTCTAGCTGTCTTTAGCTAGAAACTTGGGTATTTTCTGTAAGCATTTATGTGAATTTTGGAATGAAGTGTTGTTCCTATTTTTTTTCTGCTGTCAGGAAGGCCATGTTCCCCCGTTTCCACCCCTACAACACTGAATGTTAATTGCTAGCATCCATGGTGTCAAGAAGCAGAATGTGAGATATCTATTTTGGGCTGGTGGGGATCTATAAAGAATGGCATGGTTCTAGAGCCAAGAACTGGAGCCACTTAATGATCACTGGATTGAAGCTATGGTGGTGTGTTCTTGCAGCCATTAGTTTCAGTGACATCTTTCTGATTAGCTATCGTCTTGATAATAGAAGATGTAGCAACTCCAACAGGTGGATCTGTTCTGTGTTGCTCATTATGGAATAAAGTATGTCAGCCCATTCCTTAATATGTTCTAATTTGTTTTAAATCTGTTCTTAAAATAACTATAGACATTTATGTTCTGTATAACTGGAATCTGCTTGAAATTTGTGCCAAAAGGAAGTTTACTGATTCAGAGATGAATGATGGCATATCTAAGATATGTCATATACAAAAAATAATGAAAATAAGCCATAGAGTCAAAACATTAAAAATAAAAGAAAAAACTTTTAGAAAAAGTTGTATACAATAAAAATACATATAAAAACTTTCTACATTTAATCAAATATATTAAAATAAATATGCCTTCTCTGAAACAGGGCTTAAGAAATATGGTATAAGATTCCAAAGAAGGGAAATGAGAATAAGAGAGAAAGACAAACAATCAGAATGCATGAAATAAAAGGAAATAAGTCATTAAAAGAAAGTCAAGTTTAAATCAGCAAAAATAGAAAGAAATGAAAGAATGAAATATCACTGAGCATCTTTAACTGACATCTATCAATTCATGTCCATTCAAGGAAATACAAATTTGAATGGCTCTGATAGATATATATCAAAATCTGTGCCATAAAATCAGAGACTGTATCTTCCTTTGAAATGCCCACATGACAATATTTGGTCACATACATCAATAAGAATTGCTAATAATCTTCCAAATATTTAAAAATAAGTATACTGTATTCTCTCTTCATAATATAATGGAACCACAAATTAATAATAAGAAAAGACCACCATGACTTAGGAAATAAACACATGTGCATAACTTTTAAACACTTGAAATTGTGTAAATAAGGACATAAAAATTAGAAGTCATAAATATCTAACATAATCTAAGCAAACACTATATATATCAGTGTAAGTAGGATACAGCTATAGCTAAAGCTGTGTTCAGTGTCTAATAATTTAAAATATTCTAAATCCTAACAAGTGTGGCAGATATTGTTATTTCCTAACCAACAGCTCCCTACCCCCTAATTACTTACTGGCAGAAATTACTTTCCTCACTTTAGGCTTAAAATATCAAGTGCTTTGTTGGATATAGTTGAATTTGCATGTGGAGCTAGGAGCTGTTCTAGGTACCTGTAAAACATGAGTGGTGACAACTTTGATATGGTAAGAATGGTAGAATAGAAAGATAGAAAATAAAGGGTGGCCCTTTAAGATATCATTGAGCTGCTAAACCAGCTGTGGAAATGACCCTGCCTGCAGACTTCTTGTTATATGAGATATAATAAGTGTCCTAATTTTTTCAACCACATTTATAAGGATATTCTCTTTCAACAGAAAGTGATACTACAAGCAAGGATGAAAATAAATGAATTAAGCATGCAATTTAAAAGTTAGAGAGTGATAAAATAAATATAAGGAAAGGAAATGGAGAGAACAGAAAAAGAGCAACATAACTTAAGGTTTAGTAAACCTTAAAAGAGAGAGAGATATTAATTTATTTATTTTCAGAAAAACAGTATGAGAGATATAAAAAACAAATTGAAAATTGGTTATTTGAGGGAGAATAGAGCAAAAAAATAATATAATCAACTAATTTAAAAAATAAGAAAGTACAAATACATGCATTTAAAAATGAAAATAGGGGTTTGCCTGGGTGGCTCAGTGGGTTAAAGCCTCTGCCTTTGGCTCAGGTAATGATCCCAGGGTCTTGGGATCGAGTCCCGCATCAGGCTCTCTGCTCAGTGGGGAGCCTGCTTCCTCCTCTCTCTCTCTCTGCCTGCCTCTCTGCCTACTTGTGATCTCTATCTGTCAAATAAATAAATAAAGTCTTTAAAAAAACAAAATAAAAATGAAAATAGGCAAAAAATAAAAATATTAAAAATTAAAATGGGGAAAATAATATTTGAGAAAAAAAGAAGAGACTGTCTTCCTCAAATCTTTATAAAGAAGCAGAAAGTATGGATTTATTGATTATTTTAAGATATTAATAATAATAACCTTTATCTCAGAAATAGACAATCTAATCATTCCAATTCCATTGAATAAATTGAGAATGCTTTTGAAGAACTACTCTCAAAAAAAGTACTAATCCTTGGGGCACCTGGGTGGGTCAGTGGGTTAAAGCCTCTGCCTTCACCTCAGATCATGATCCCAGGGTCCTGAGATAGAGCCCGGCATTGGGCTCTCTGCTCGGCAAGGAGCCTGCTTCCCATTCTCTCTCTGCCTACTTGTGATCTCTGTCTATGAAATAAATAAATAAAATATTTTTTTTTAAAAAAGGTACTAATCCTTGGCAATTTCAAAGAAAATTGCTAGCAAACCTTCAGGTAGTATGAACCCAATGGTTTTTAAACTGTAAAGAGCATAGAAAACAGGGACAGTTCCAAATTCTTTTTACCAAACTAGCATAATTTATATACCTATTGTTCCTTACTCTTGCTTAAGTCAATGGAATTGGCTAATACTACAATAACACTGCAAAGTAATTAAGATATTTATGAATATGTTTTCTAATATTAATTAGTGATGAGATGAAACATAATTCTTACTGTATGTGTACAAATGATTTAAAAAAATTCAAAACCAATCTAATTTTGAAAAGAATAAAATATTTTTATAGAATAGGAGCATAGGGATACTTTAATGTGACTATAAAAAGCCAACTTATTTTTAGCCATTAAATTCTATAGGAATTTTAATTTAGGATCATGAAAAATATCTCTATTATCACCATCATTATTTTGCATTGTTATTGTAGTATTAGCCAATGGAATAAAGCAAGCAAAAGAAATAAGGGAATACATAAACTAATGAAGAGTAGAAAGGGTTTTATTATTTGGGTAATGTGTTCATATGGCTGAAGACAAAAGAAAACAGTCTTAATGTCTATTAGAATAATCACAATTATAAAATGGTTATAAAATTAATGAAGTCAGGGATCAGCAAATTTTTTTTCTTTTTTTTTTCAAAATTTTATTTAAATTCCAGTTAGGTAATATATAATATAGCAATTTTTTTCTAAAGGACCATACAGTAAATATATTTGGCTTTCTGGGCCATATACTCAATTTCATCATTCAGCTTTGTTTTTTAGCATGAAAGCAACCATAGACAATATATAGACAAATCGGCATGGATGTTTTCTAATAAAACTTTAGTTACAAAAAAAGCCAGAGGGCTAGATATAGCCTGAGAGCCTTAGTTTGCTGACCTGTGAATTAATGGATAACAATTAAAATTTCTCCTAGATTTGCATAGCATCCTGTTAGAATATGTAATGAAGTAAAGCAATACCACTTACAGTAAGAAAAAAAGCAAATTACAGTTAAGAAATGTGAAAGATTTATATGGAAAAACTTTAAAACTCAATTGAATTAAGACTATTAGAAGTGAAAGATTGCTTTTAGCCTTGAAGAGTAACTCATGTAAGTTTAACATTTCTTCCCAAGACAATCTAGAAATTTATGATCCTAATAAATAACACAATTATTTGCATATATTTAACTACATGTAAAAAAAACACAATGAAGCTAAATAAATTGTAGATAGTCAACTGCATTCATATCAATAAATGAATGCATAGGCAGATCAAAGAAAGTAAATAGTAAGTCCAGAAAATTTCCAAAATATGAAAATTTAGCATGTATTAAATGTAGTGTTTCATGCCAAGTAAATAATCCAAAAAAGATTTGGGAATAAACAGATAAAAAAACATATTTTAAAAATAACTATTGGGGTGCCTGGGTGGCTCAGTGGGTTAAGCCGCTGCCTTTGGCTCAGGTCATGATCTCAGGGTCCTGGGATTGAGTGCCGCATCCAGCTTTCTGCTCAGCAGGGAGCCTGCTTCCTTCTCTCTCTCTCTCTCTCTGCCTACCTGTCCATCTACTTGTGATTTCTCTCTGTCAAATAAATACATAAAATCTTTAAAAAAAATAAATAACTATTTTGTAATTTTATGTTGAGCAAGAACTTTTTTAAAAAGCTGAAAATCTAGAAACTCTAAAACAGTTGCCAAACCTGATTAAATAACCAAAACACCATGATGATGATGGTGGTGATGAATATCAGCCAAGTACTTAATATGTGCTAAGCATTTTCCTAAACATTTAATCCTTCTTAATCATTTTATCCTTTGGAAGAATCTATGATACTAGTCCTACCCCCATTTTATAGATAGGGATCTGGCACAAAGAGATCAGCGAGTGGAAGCTATAAATTATCTTCTAAGGCAAAATAGGACATGCACAGTATCAAAATACAAATAAAACACACAAAACACATTAGTTAGAAATATGGTGAAGGGCTTATTTTATTGACATTTGATGAATTATTTCATATTAATAGAAAACTCAAAACAATAAAGTAATAGATCAACAAAGTAATATGCAATTTACAGAAAAAAATAATAGCATTTGAACAGGTCCTTTAGAAAAATCAAATCCTGAATAAAAGAGTGAAGAATAAAAATTGGAGACACAGTTTTTTGTTTATATTGACACAGATCTGAATATTTATAATTCATTGTCCATATTTTGATTAAAAAAGTAAAAGAAGGAAACATTTTGCATGCAATTTGGCAGTATCATATTTTTTAAAATGCACATATTTTTAATGTGGTCATTTCATTTATGTAACCTACACATATATTTATAAATATGACTGGAACATACCATGTAATAATATGTAAAGTATTTGTCATTTCAGTATTATCAATTATGGGTAAAATCCTGGAATGGACCTAAAGTTTTATAGTCATACTCTGCCTTAAAAAATTGTAATAGCACAATTGTAATATTAGTTGTTAAATCAAATTCTTGTTCTTATATGGTCATATTGAAACATATAAAGCATTTTCTAAGAAAATGTAAAACTATACACACAGGCACATATAAAGAGTGTGTATAATGCTCATTTAAATAAAAGTGTTTTGAAAGATAAGGATTGTATGCTTAGACTATTTCTGGGTGGTTGACAAGAAACTTAATAACAGCTTCCTGTGAGGAAATGGAGTATAGGTTTATATGTGCAATGTATTAGGGGTTTTATTTTAATCATTGTTTTTTTCATATAAAAATAGCTTTAAAAGATATTAAAGGTTACTTGTGTGAATTTATACATTTTAAAAAGACTTTTGAAACAAAGAAACTGTTATAAAATATGGGTGTGCCTTAATATGCTATTTGACAGTTTGTTTCCTGTAGAGGTAAATCCATGGCAAATTGAAACTTTTCTTGGTAAATAGCAACATTAGGACAACATCACAAAACACTGAGCTTCTTTTAATGAATCTGAGAACAACTATTTGCCTGCACAGGATTTTATTATTAATGTTTAAATCAATTGTAAGCCATTACATTGCCATGATTCACTCTCCCTTCTTTTTTCACTATTTTTCTTCTTTTACCATCAGCTAAAAATGAAATACCATATGCATGTTTAACAAACACATGATGAACACAGAAGATTTTTATTTAAATGCAGGGTTAAATAATACTGCTTTGGTTGAACTTAGATTTAATTCTAGCTCTTTACTATTTAATAACATTTCTAGCAGTTACCACAGTTGGAATAGATCTAGACTTTGCCTGAGGTAATATGTTTTTTCATAGCAAAAACCTTAGTGAGATTAGGTATAGAAGTTTATGGGAGAAGTTTATGAGAAGTTAATTTTTCTGGTTTTTTGGGTTTGAGTGGTAGCTAAATTTAAAAATGACAAATTTAAGAGGAAAAGCTAACAATGAGAAGAGGAGATGATGCATTGTAATCTCTAATATAAATGCAAGGAGCATGTTTCCATCCTCTACTAGTGTGGCTGTTGAAGAAGGCCATCTCTGTAAAAAACCAAAAAGTAAGGGGGATCCTTTTAAACCGGTTGTTAGTATAGTGATTAGGGGATATTTGGTCTTTCCTTGGGATGACAGCATGCATTTAATATACTTGTTCTTTTATATCAGATTGTTCTGCAGAGGTCCAGTACTTAATTCTTCACAGCAAAAATAGAATGACCCTTACTGTGAATAAATTTACATTTATAGCTACAGATAATATATGATCATGTGGTTATAAGCTAACACATCAGCTAATACATATATGCATGTCAACCATTGCGATGATAAAATTACTTTATGGAAGATGAAATATTGGGCCCTTGGTTAAAAGTATTAAAAAAAAAAGTATTATCTGCAAAAATGTAAAGTAGATTTCCATCAGTAAAAACAAGGAAAAGTTACTGAGAGCCTCAATTATGAGACAGGCAGATCTGACCAAGCTTTATTATTAATAACTTATGAACAAAAGACATGAGGGAACGTTTGTAGAAAAAGAAGGAAATGATATCTTTACTTCTCTATTTGTTCTGTTCCTTTACTGCTAAATATTAGTTTTAATTTCAGAGAAAATGAATATATGAAGAAGTATGTATTCATTTTATGCATGTTTTATAAAAGAGAATAAAGTTGTGATAATAGGACACCCCCACAGGAAAAAAATCAACGACAATGGATAAGGTAAATATGGTTGTTGGGCCTTTGTCTTTAGTCTGTTGTCAATATAAATTCTTTATAATCTGCAAGAAACTTAACTTTTCCTGGTCTCAGTTTCTTTGATTCATATATTAATTAGAGGAATTGTCTTAAAATTCAATTTTAAACCTTTTCCAGGTCTAAAATTGTAAGATGCTCCTTGTAATCATTTGTTTATGTCTACAAAACCTAAAACTTTCCTACAGAAGGAAAAAAATCTATTAGTCTGCCACAAAACGTGAAGAATGGTGAATATGTCATTCAAAGGACTGGGTAAATGTTCCTTTTTCCTTGCATTTTTCAGTACATCTAGCTGGACTTCCCTCCTTTTTCTCTCCCTGGTTCCCTCTGTCCTGTCTTTTCTCACCCATCAGGATCAAGGTTCTTTATAAGTGTGACAAGGCTCCCAGGGTAGATTATAGTCCTGGCTGTTTCAAGAAAGGGAAAAATAGATTCTAACTCTGTATTTCTCAAAGGGTTTTAGATCCTTTAAGTTTTTGAAAGCAGACAAAACCGAACTCTCTTTTGCTAATACTGACAACTATTTGTAACATAATTGCAAAGCATTATTTTATTTTATATGTGCCTCTTCATGCCTTTTTTCCCCTAAGGATACCATGTCCCTCTAGAGGTTAAAGAAAAGATCTTCAACAGAGAAGGTGAACTAGAAAGAAAATACCCTGCTGTCAAAGCGAATTTCATAGAGGGTTCACCATATTTCTTGACTGCTCACTATAGTTTGAAAAGTCCTATATGGGACCAGCAACGTAAATCTTGAAAACAAGTGTCTTACAAGTGTGTGCCTACAAGAAGTTTGCACTCTAACAAGAAGGATATGGCATTAAGTAAAAATAATAAGATAACTAAATGAAGTGTGTACCGAAAATAAGGAACAAAGCACTGTGAAACTCCAAGGTTAATAAGATCACAGTGGCTTCTATAAACATTATTTCACTTATAAAGGAAGAATATTTAGGTTTCCAGCCCCTTAAGTAGATCTTAGAAGTTTCTCAAGAGCAAAAAATACCCCTTTTAATTATTTCATTTCCTTAAGCACCTGGTAACGTCTCCCGTGTAAAAGATGGAGTGAATCCTTATTGATCGATTAAAACATGCAACTACAGTGTACTTATTGCACTGTGAAGGAGGGGAAGGTTTGTGGGATTGTTGCTTTTCACTTATTTTGTGTTGAAAGGATGCCCATGGCTCAGGCTTTTACGCCAAGCCACAGCCGCACAAATCAAGTTAAAATTAAAAGCTCAAAATTCACATGGAAAACAACTCCTGGAATATACTTTGATAAAAATGTTTTATATTGAGAGAAATTTCTGTCAGAAGCTAAATTAGATATGTAAAATACTAAGAACACTGGATATATCAGCATTTGTATGTAGCGTTGATGATGGTGACACATTATTTAGTTTGTGAGGATTCTTTTTGTATAGAGTGAGAGAGTACTTGTATTAATCTCTGCTAAAGTCTAAGCACTTCCTTAAGATATTATTCCCCTAGGGAAACATACTTTACTAAAAGAACATTCCAAGATATAATTTAATGAGTAAGGGCAAATAATGATGAAAGAATAAGTTTATATGTGTTTACCAAAATTTTAAGTAAAAATTCACTTAAATCAGTTTAGCAAATGTTTATTTCACATCTACTATATAGAACATTCTAAGTTAGATGCTATGCTTATTAAAAAGAAGTAAATAAAATGTCAAAGCAATCCCATACATACTGGTGAGAAAAACTTATTAACATTTCAAATTTAACTTCATTTTATTAATGTTGCTTTGCTGTAGGATATGCTATGGATTTCCTCATGTCTTATTTATTTTTGTGTTGCTGGAGTTGTTAAGGAGTAGAATAACATACATGCTCCATTATTTTTCCTTGTTATTTTTCTTTCTTTGTATTTTTAAAATTGTAGCTTCGTATCATTTTTCAGAAGAAATTTTGATCATAAAAAGAGAAGACTAATGTGTGGTAGTGTTTTATTTGACAGAGATCTCAAGTAGACAGAGAGGCAGGCAGAGAGAGGAAGGGAAGCAGGCTCCCAGCTGAGCAGAGAGCCCGACGCGGGGCTCGATCCCAGGACCCTGGGATCATGACCTGAGCCAAAGGCAGAGGCTTTAACCTACTGAGCCACCCAGGCACCCCAGTGTGGTAGTGTTTTATATACACACACCTCACAAATTTCAAAACTTATTTAATTTCTTTCTCAGATTGTTCTTTTTGTTAATGCACCTCCTAGCAAATTTACCTCATGACTCAAATTCTCTGTTCTTTGCAGAAGCCTAGCATGGATACCATTTCAGATTAGTGGCTCCATTGTTTTAAATATTTGATGTTAAAGAATGTTCCCTGCTGACCAAATAACTCACTTACAAACACTGGAAGGGGAAAAAAATGGAAAATACAAGCTGAGGGAAGCAAATTGTTCTTAAAATTCAATAGCTGGCTGAGTTAAACTGAGTCAATTACAGATCTCGTCTTCCATTGAAATATGGTTTTCAGCAAAGAGACAATAATGTTGTGATGATTTAATTTTTACATGGGATTCCTACTTATTGAACATGGAAAATAGAAAAATATGACAATTATCAAGAAATACATGTTAAAATTTTAACTCTCTGGATTAACTGACTGTGTCATAGTGAAACTTTGTAGTGACAGTAGGGCTAGAAGAAAACTTGAAGGTTATCTTTTCAATGCAGCATAAATAAGTGGGCAGATGTCTTAATTGTGGTGCAGTTGGCCTACTCTTTCACAAACTAAACTTCTTTGCCCATCTGTACATGAGCAATGACCCACTTTCCCAAATTCTACTAGTAATGTATACTAACTCATGGAAGTGCAAGGTAATCTATGTACTATGAGAGGAAATAATGCAGTTGAAATGATATGTGATATTTAGCAGTCACTGTTACATGTTTTCCTTATATATTGTGGAGTTAAATATATCTTCTGATAGATGTTTTATGTAGATTCTGAAATTTAACCCCTATAGATGACAGAAAAGGAAGCTTAGTTTGAAAACACACACATATTCATGTTGACACATCTTAACTTAACATTTTTAAAGATTTATTTATTTATTTGAGAGGGAGAGAGAGAGAGCAAAGAGGAAGGGGCCAAGGGAGAGGGAGAAAGAGAACCTTTAAGCAGAGTCCCCACACGGGGTCAGTCTCAAAATCCTGAGATCATGACCTGAGCTCAAACCAAGTTGGGTGCTTAACTGGCTGAGCCACCCAGGTACTCCTTAATTTAATATTTTAAATATGCATTTGAACATGTCTTCCCTTAACTGGATTCATTATGAGGATGGCATACATTTACTGTTTCTTATAAAATTTTTAGAGAAAGATATGGAGCCTGAATCTTAGGCACTGTTGCCTGTGTCTTCTTTATGTGAAATTCTTCACCATTCAATCTTTGCATTGATATTAAACTTAATATGGGTATCTTTCTTGGGCTATCCACTACTATATTTATTCTCCAGGGCACATTTGATACATTTTTTTGTTTTATTCTTCTCTATATTTAGTTATACATATATGACTTTAATACATAAATTAATTAATAAATACATGTTGAGTATCTTGTGCTGGATACTTTGCTGTTATGGACAAACATGACTATCTTGTAATGGATATCCAGACACTTAGAATATTTCAACTCTTGAATACTTTGTTCCTCTCAGTATAAAGCATAGCTTACTAGTTAGAGATTTAAATAACAGGAACATGTTGTAGCAATTTGAGGCTTACTTTGTCTCAGATGGACTAGGCTGTTCTGAAGTAACAGAATATCTTCAGTTCTCCAAAATTAATAATGATGATAAAATTCATTTCTTGTTTATTCTACACATCCGTAACAAGTCACTGGGGAAGGATAGAGGAAGTGTTTTTTTCTTTATGGTGGTTGTGCATGGATCAAGCAGACAAAGCAGCCACCATGTGGAATATTGCTGGTCATAAACAAAGAGGTGAAACGGATCTATGGATAACAGCACATGAACAATGAGCCAGCTATAGTGACAAATATTACCTCTGCTCACAACTGAACAGCTGAATCTAGTGACACAACTCCTATCCAGCCATACAGAGACCAGGAAGTTCAGTCCTACCATGTACACAAATGGAAGAATACCCAGAAGTATTTGGCCTCTTTCTTTCAGACAGAATACATCTGCATATCCTCCTTGAGGAAATAAACCAAAGGCGTCTTCTAGTCAAAACCTCAGTTTCAATGTCCGTGATCACACAGCGCCTTCTATCACGGAGACTGACGTGTGGGTTGTCTGTCTTACATAGGTTTCTGCTGTGGCAGAATCTATAAACAAAAACAAGCACAAGTTATCTCCCCATTCACTCCCAGCATATATAACGAGGGAGCAAGTTCAGTGTAACTCAGTAAACACTCCTATTTGGGAAAAGAAAGAAGAGACGTGTAAAGTGGTTAGCAATACTGAAATGTTACTGGGCAGATATCTGAATTGATTAGACTCCGGTTTTTTTCCTAGTAGGTATTCGCTGGCTGTTGATTTTTAAAACCCCTTTATGTGTCCTGTGGTAGGCTTTTACTTTCTTATTAATAGCTTTTTCCATATTTGAAATAAGATTTGAGGCTAAGCCCTCACTGAGGGCAGTACAGCTTTTTTATACTACTTTGTCTATTTCAAAGCTTAGAATCTTCATTATTGCTTTGTATCTCAAAGAATCATAAAGATTTTCATTACAAGTTTGTGGTTTCTTTCTGTTCTATTCCATCTCTTCCCTGTATAAACATACACACACAAAAAATTGCATGAAGTATTCTTTACTCACCTTTGAATAATGTTTTTGACAAAACTACTAAGCCTTCCTCCCACTACATCTTTCTCTTCAACTTTTTATTTTAAATTAATTTATATTTACAGAAAAATTGCAAAATTATAGAGTTCATATATATCTTTCATCCAGCTCCCCCTAATATTAATATTTTACATAACAATAGTATAGTTATCAAAATCAGGAAATTAACAATATTAACTAGATTACAGACATAATTCAAACTTCCTCACTTTTCCCACTAATGTCTTTCTTCTTTTCCAGGATCCCATGTATTGAGTGTCTTATCTTCATAGTCTCCCTTAATCTATGACAGTTTTTCATTCTTTTTTTTTTTTTTCTCTCATGACCTTGACACTTTTGAAGAGTATTGCCCAGGTAGTCTGTAGAATGTTTCTTGTCTCATGTTTTCTCATGATTAGGTTGAAGTTACTTATTTTTGGCAAGAATATCACAGAAATAGTATCCATAGTTTTTTTTTTTTAATATTTGTTTATTTATTTATTTATTTGACAGAGAGAGAGAGAGATATCACAAGTAGACAGAGAGGCAGGCAGAAAGAGGGGGAAAGCAGGCTCCCCGCTGAGCAGAGAGCCCCTGAGACCATGACCTAAGCTGAAGGCAGAGGCTTAACCCACTGAAACACCCAGGCACCCTTTTCCATAGTTATTTTTGAGGTCTCTCTGTTTCTCTCTCTGTCCTAATTGTAGGCACCTGACTGCAACAGTGTTCTCCCTGTCTGCCACCTAGTCCTAAACCTAATGTCTCATATTTGATGTTTTCATTATAGCAGTACCCCTTTCCTAAGACTCAGTTTTATGTAAGACATAATGGACTAGGTTATGTTAAAGAAACAACAACTTGTGTATCTCAGTGCTTTAAGAAACACAGGCTTATCTCTCACCCATACTACATGGCAATCACAGGTTGGCAGAGAAGCTTTGCTCATGTAGTGTCTCAGGTATTCAGGCTGGTGAAACAGCTATCAGTTTCAATGTTTCTGGTTATCCCAGCAGAGTATGTTACATCAGCAATTGAATGTGCCATCCTGGAAATGACACATCATGCTATTGCTCTCAGCTCCCTATTTTGGCCTAACCATGAGGTCACCAAGAAGTGCATTCCTGCCATGTGCTTGGAAGGGGGAGACCAGAAATATTTGAAAAACAACATCAATGATGACCATATCCCTACTATAATACTTTATAGATTTTAAATTATTTTACAAAATTATTTTCTGGTATTACACTTCATGCATAATGGAAAAATCTGGAAAGAGCAAAATAGCATAAAAGATAAACATCGAATTATTCCCAATTCAACCCTCAGAAATTATACACGAATGCTTATGTTTGTTCCCTTGCATTTACTTCTCTGTGTGTGTGTACATATATGCATATGTATAACTGGGATCACAATTCAGAAACATTTATATACTACTAAATTTCACTTACTATAAAAATTTTGCCATTTTAACAGAAATTCTTTGGAATGATTTACTAAATAACTATAATATTTCATTACATGTATGCAAAGACAAGTTATTTATATTTTTGTTAGATATTATTTTTAATATTTTGCTATTTTAAAACTGCTATGATATAATCTATCTAAAACACTCTCCTTGTTTTTCTACAAATTAGCATAGCATATGAAAGCTGGACAGATTGCCATGAGATTTGGAGGCTTATATGTGGTGCTTGGTTTATTATTATTATTCTTGGGTATATGCTATCATACACAAATAAACTTTTTGCTGTATCACACCTTATAGCACATAGAGTGTTCTTACCTGCAAAGCAATTTCATCCAAATTCCAATACATCACCAGTCTGCAGATGAGTTTTAAGCCATCTATTTTTTTATAAAGATTTTATTTATTTATTTGATAGACAGAGATCACAAGTAGGCAGAGAGCCAGGCAGAGAGAGAGGGGAAGCAGTCTCCCTGCCGAGCAGAGAGCCCGACATGGAGCTCGATCCTAGGACCCCGAGATCATGACCCGAGCTGAAGGCAGAGGCTTAACCCACTGAGCCACCCAGGCACCCCTTAAACCATCTTTTAAATAATAACTATTTCGCTGTTAATCTTTTTGGGGTTTCCAAGCATATCTATGAATTATGTTTTTCTGTTATTTAAAAACTATACTGTGGCAGCCATGAGAATAAGCCTCTCAGATCTCTGACTACAGAGGTCCCAGTTATTGCCTTCTGAAGTCCATCATGGTATTGGCATCGAGGCCACACTTCCCATGAGCTGCTCCCCGTCAATGACTGGGCATGGAGAATACTAAACCAGCACCATTTGGGAAACACAGGATTCCTCTGACAGCTGATTTGGGCTCAAGGACTCCTCATAAACTTTGCCATAACTTTCTTAGAATCACAGTCTAATGTATTTCCTGCCCAAATTTCATCTCCTTTTTTTTTTCTCTTCCATGGGATTTTGACCTGCCTCACAGTGTGACCCCTCACCCAGTCCCCTGTAGCTCTCTCCCATTTTTCCTTCATAGGTGTTTCCCCCAGTAAATCTTGTGGACATCTAATCCCATTTTGGCATCTGTTTCTCAAAGGACCCAAACTAATGTATATGTTGTTTTTTTTTCTTATTATTTTCTTTGCATTAGAAAGCATGCTACTTTTGTTTTTTTAGGTTTATTGTTGTTGGTTTTTTGTTTCATATTTTAATGGACAGTATTTGAAATATTTGTCACGTGCTATTTGGTGGTCAGGGGGAAATGTGCAGTATCACAAGGAATAGATTAAGGAACAAGTTTTATTGGGGAAACCTACAAGGCAAGGGTACTCAAGAGAAGGCATAAATGTCTTGATATTCCCACCATTCCACAAAGAGGTATGCTAAGGTCAAGTGGAGGAACATTGCCTGCTTCTTGCTTTTCCTTTTTAGGTGGTTCATATGAGAACAAGCTCATCATTGTGGGAACAGATTGTTGTGGTACCAAGGGCATTAGGGTTGTCTGGAAAAGCTAGCTGCCCTACCTCTGGAGACACTGAGGCTCGTAACAGTTGTCTTGTCCCTCCTTGCAGTAGTAGGAACTCATCTTGGAGAAGTTGAGTGAAAATACATCTCTTCCCCAGAGAGAAGAGAGTACCTCAGATCCCAGCCAACTCACTGTCTAACAAACGAAGTGAGCTCGCAGGATCATATTTGGACACTTTTGCTCATTGCCCCTCCCCCACTGTGAAATGTTATTCGCCAAGTAGTTCAAGATTATTTATCATCATACAGAGGTGTTCTTACTTTATATTCATAAAATTCTTTTTAAGAGCATTTTATATTTATTTTTATTTATTTTCAGTGCTAATATTCATAAAATTCTTAATATTAAGCTATTCTTTCATTCCTGATATAGCTCTTTTATTTCAGTAGATAAATCATTTAATGAACAATTGGATTTGTTTTCATGAAATCAGGTATTCTTATTTTGATTTACTTGAGGTTGGACTGTCATGGAACCATGGCTTTATGTAGATGTGTGTATATGTATGTGCACATGAACTTATACATGTCTATTACCTTTGCCAATTATTGACAGTCTAACTGTGTTACATTCAAAAATAAATTGCTTGAGGGGTACCTGGGTGGCTCAGTTGGTTAAACGTCTGACTCTTGATTTCTGGTCAGGTCATGATCTTAGGGTCCTGGCATCAAGCCCTGGTGTTAGGCTCCATGCTCAGTGGGGAGTCTGAGATTTTACTCCCTCTTCCTCTTCCTCTCCCCCCACTTTCTCTGTCTCTTAAATAAATAAATAAATCTTAAAAAAAATAAATTGCTTGGCTTTCCATTATTTTCCATAAGACTAAATGGTTTAAGACTCTTAACTATAGAGAAAAAACTGAGGGTTGCTGGAGAGAATGTCGGAATATGGGCTAAATGGGTGATGGGTATTAAGGAGAGTACTTGTGATGAGCACTGGTTGTTATATGTAAGTGATGAGTCACTGAATTCTACTCTTGAAACTAGTATTACACTATATGTTAACTAACTAGAATTTAAATAAAAACTTGGAACAAAGAAACTAAATATTTTTGTATAAGAGTTATCATAACAGAAAACACATAATCTTTACTTAGAACCAATTTGAAAATTTTGATGTATATGTTTCTTTTATGCTCATTTGTTTGTTCAGTTTTGGTCTACTTATGTCTATTTAGATGATTTATATTTTCCATAATTATTTTTTTCAGATTGTAGAATGCATGCATTCTGTCTCTATATTTTTAAACAGTGTTATATAGGGTTTTCTTTTTTTGTTTCAAATTTTATTTATCAGTGTTTTCTATCATTATTTAATTTGTCAATATTTTATGCATGATATATTTAGGAAAATAAGGGTTCTATATGTTGTATTGTAATTGATTTTTCATTTCTAATTTGTTAATTTTTTACTTAAATGTTCTGGGCTTTTTAATGTTTTTCTCCAGTTAATTTTTTCCTTCAAAAATCAAACATTTATTTTACTTAAATTATTTTTCTCAGGGTGCTTGGTGGCTCAGTTGGTTAAGGGTCTGCCTTCAGCTCAGGGTCATGATCCCAGGGTCCTGGGATTGAGCCCCACTTGGGGATCCCTGCTCAATGGAGAGCCTGCTTCTTCGTCTCCCTCTCCCTGACACTCTGCCTACTTGTGTTCTTCTATCTCTCTGTCAAATAAATAAATAAAATCTTTTAAATAAATAAATAAATAGATTTTCTCTAAGGAACATATTTAGACCTATTAGCCTTTTCTCAATGAGTAGTGTGCCTTTACCAACTTTTCTATGTAAGTAAGTAACTTTTCTTAGTAAGTAATCATCCTATTTGATACATTATCTACAATTATATTTTCTTAGGCTTTTGTAATTTATATATTTTAAACATAATGAATAATGCATGCTTGCTGTAACAAATGAAGTAATACAAAGATTTATAAGGAAATTTGATATCTTCTCTACTCCAGATTACCAACGTTATAAGTTTCTTTAATATCTTTTGTGTTTCTGTAGATATATTCAAATATACATAAATGCGTGACTGCTTCTCCTCCTTGATGTGTTTCCTAAATTAATATTAAAGCTGGAAGTCAGACTTTTCAGAAAGATAAACAGGGACCTCCATGACATCTGCTCTCTCTCTAGTCTCATCATCACCCACTCTTCATCTGCAGATCATCAGACACTACTAATCACTTTCGATCCTAGATTATTCCTTGCTCTTCTAGAAATCCTTACCTAAATTCATGTTTTTATTTCTGCCTTGAATGTCCTTTCCTTTTCTCTTTCCAACTAATTTTTACACATCCTTAATAGCCAGTTTAGAAAGCACTACTTCTGTAAACTTCACCCCATTCCTACCTAATCCAGTTCTAGGCTCTTTTTTTCCTTTGCAACTGTGTAGAATAGCATCTATGGTCCTGTTGCTGCAGTATCTGACAGCCCAGAAAGTGTTTCCTGAGTTTCACTGACTCCTCAAATTCTCATCATGCATCTCTCCTTTGTTATTTTGATTAACAAAAATCTATAGCCCATATGACAAAATTTAACACTTAGAAATAAGTAATAATAATGGATACAGAAACTGTTTTTATTGTTGTTGGGGTTTTTTGACTAATAAAATGCTCCAGAAGTAAAAAAAATAATAATAATAATAAGTAATAAAGTATATGAAACACATATACATATATATTTATTTGTAAATTAGGTATTGTAGATATAGATAACAGACACCAATTTAGACTTAAGTTTCCAAATATCTAAATAGGGAATGCAGGAGTAATCATGAATATATGTTAAATGACAGATGTATTTTCTTTATCTCACAGGGAAGAAATAACTTTACATATTTTTATTCTTTTTTCATACCATGTGCAATGTAGCTTTTAATGGCTAAGTCATAAGAAAGGGCATAGGTGCTTTCTACAGAACAGAGTAGACTTTTCTGCCTATGAATGAAAACTATCCATTAATCAATACAATGATCATTTATATCAATTCTGTCTTAAGAAAAAGGTAATGTTCAGAATGATTTAAGAAATAGAAGTTTCATTTTGGAAAAATATACATGTATGAGAAAGAGACAAAATTTTTATGTGGATATATATTTCTTTTTTAATTGTTTCTATAGGCATAAGAAGAATAAGCATCAAGGAAAAAAGATTGGAAAAGTAGATAACCATATATTACATATGTATGTATTCATTTATTGCCTTATAAATCATAATACAGAATTGAGGAGAATACTGTAGGGCTTATAACATTCAACAAAGCTGATTAAAATGGCTTACAGACTCAAACAAAGTTAAAAGACCCTTTAAAAAGTTAGACAAATTTGGGGCGCCTGGGTGGCTCAGTGGGTTAAGCCTCTGCCTTCTGCTCAGGCCCTGATCTCAGGGTCCTGGGATCAAGCCCCGCATCAGGGTCTCTGCTCAGGAGGGAGCCTGCTTCCCCCTCTCTCTCTGTCTGCCTCTCTGCCTACTTGTGATCTCTCTATCTGTCAAATAAATAAATAAATAAAAGTTAAACAAATTTATATTAAGTTAGTAATGTTTAAGCTTGGGGAAATATTGGAAAAGACTAACTTGAATGAAAATATTATTTATCTCTAGAAATATAATACGGAATCAGAGCACTATCACTTCCCAAATTGGGCAAATTATCTGAGCCTTAGTTTCTTTCACTAAAAAGTAGCATCAAATGGCATGCTTATTTTTCAGATTTATTTGAGATAAAGAAAAAGCTCAACAATAGTGCAAATTAATATATAATCTGATTCTCAAAGGGTAAGGGGAGGAATTAAAGTCCAGAGCACCAAAACCACCCACTGCCATCCATATTTAAACTGTACTTGTGAGAAAGACAACTATCATATGATCTCCCTGATATGAGGAAGTGGTGATGCAACATGGGGGCTTAAGTGGGTAGGAGAAGAATAAATGAAACAAGATGGGATTAGGAGGGAGACAAACCATAAGTGACTCTTAATCTCACAAAACAAACTGAGGGTTGCTGGGGGGAGAGGGTTTGGGAGAAGGGGGTGGGATTTTGGACATTGGGGAAGGTATGTGCTTGGGTGAGTGCTGTGAAGTGTGTAAACCTGGTGATTCACAGACCTGTACCCCTGGGGATAAAAATATATGTTTATAAAAAATAAAAAATAAAAAAAAAACTGTACTTGTAAGTTATTTTTATTTATTGTATTTTCAGGTAATTGGTGAATTGTAAATCTCTATAGAAATGGTAATTATTATCCCATAGGATTACTAATAGTATCATTATCTAACATGTTTAAGGAAAAACTTTTGGTTAATCAAAGCAGTCTAAATTACTGGGGATATTAAAACAGAGGCTTGAAAGGTTTATTTTGTCTACAGTGGTCAAATTAGTTTTTATTTTTCCTTAAACATAGTATTGGTATACCTGTTAATGACAATGATCTCTTACATTTTGTAGTGAACAGCTTGAGCCTAACAAAGGAAATTTAAAATTTCTAGAAGGCAAAATGGGAAAAGAATATGAATGATTTTTCAAAAAATGGAAATCAGTAATTCAAACATATCCATTTGCATACTTGAATATGATGAACACCATGAATCTAGTTCATCTCTGTTGTCTAGAATATAGCCTGGTACATAGCAAATGCTTAATAAATATTGGATGAATGAACTTTGTATTAGATTCTAAAGGAGAAGGAAAATCAAAAGGAGTAAAATTATTTAAATTAAGAACAAATCAATTCCCCCAACCATGAACAATGCATTGCTTTGTGTTTCCCACTAAAGGTTTGTTAGGATTAATACATTATGAAATATGCATTTTTTTTGTGGAAGACTTGCACCATAGCTTCTCTTGGGTTATCAGGTTTGTGATTTGAATATAAATATAAAGTATCAGTGGACTCTGGAACAATTCATTTAATCAGTCTACTTGGTTTCCTCAGTAAGAAGACCAGGAGTTTGGGTTGGATATTCCTTCCAGTTCTAGCATTCTAAAATTCTATAATTCTGAGTTCTACTTAAACAAAACAGATTCATTAGATAACCTGGCTTTTATGGCTATAAATGGGAAAACATATACCTAGTTCACAATATCAACATTATATAATAAAAAATAATTTATTTGCTGTGTCTTTTGTGGTTCATTTTTCCCTCTATCTTCCAGAATGCATACATATTTTCTTAGTATTAATTTTATTTTTTCTTGCAACTATACAAGCAAAATAACATGTCAATGACTTTCTTAATGGGTGTAAAAATGACTTCTTATAGGAGACTTAGAAGTTATAACAATAAGGGGAATTTGTTTCTAAATTCAGTGTCTGTTATGGTTCCCAAAGGATTGAGAAGTGTTTTTAAAACATTGTGCAAGTTCGTGTTCATGACTAATTGCTATGAAGAATATTATGCTCATATATTATCAGTATGTATAATACAGAAAATCTAAATTGAAGTTCAACAGTAACCATCTCTCATTTTTAATTGCAAAAAATATAACCTATTAAATTTGCTGAAGCACAGTTTCTATGGAACAATTTCTCTGGGTTTTATCTCAAATGTTGCATGGCATGAAAGAACAGTATTATCAGCTCCTCGCACAGTCAACAAATCTAGTGTTGTGCTAGTTTCAAAAAATTACACGTATGATGGAAGGAGAAATTTATAGAAAATTAAAGAAAAAGGGAAACTTTTATTTTAATGAAAATAATAAGTGTCTAATAATTTGAGATTTTCTTTTTCCTCACCTATGTATCACAAAAGAAATTGGAGGGGAATTGTTCTGTTTATTTAAAATGATGTTTAGCAGGCCCATAAACCTTATTGGGATGTGTATTAGTTAAATTCCTTAAAATAATTCACTTCTGGGATAACAGCAAGTAAGAGATTTCAGCCCCCAAAAGTAATTTTTCATGGCAAATAACTGAAGCAAGGATTTGTAAGGAAGGTACCATCTGAACTCAAGTTATAGCAGTGATAATTTCAAGCCTGAGGGAAACTGATTATAGTGTTTGCTCATCTTAGAAGACAGGGAAATCCTAGGTAATAGGGGACAAAAAAATGTAGGTTGAAAATCTAATTGACTATTCATGCTTAAAATAAATAACACAAATAACAAAAACACAAAAGAGTCTTCTTTTTATTATCACACAATTACATGTTTTAAAATCTGAATTTGGACCTTTTGAAATAACAGAATTTACTTGAAGAAATTCTAAGTACCTCTATCACTACAGTAAGTCTCAGTGTATACATGGGCAGAGTCAAAAGTCCTAGCATAAAACTGCTGAAAGTAGCTAATTAAATTGTTGCATGACTTGACAAATATGATGAAACATGGAGCTGCATACCTACAAGGATAAAGTGGTTCATTTTCATGTCTTTTTTTTAACGAGGTATGAGAGAATAATGTCTTTTTTTAACAGAAATTCTGAAAAAAATTCAAAAACATAGAAAATGGAAAGCTGGAAAGAAAATTGAATGACATTTGACTACCTTCCACCTCTCTCTTCTCCATTTTAAAGATCTGGAAACTGAGGGTCTGGAAGGATAAATGACCAGGCCAAAGGTTTCTATTAGCCCATCTCAGGGCTGGAATTTAGTTTTATGACACTCTGTCCTTGGTTTTCTCTCCTCACTATATTGATTACAGTATTCAGTTTTCCTTTTTTTTTTTCCCCCTTGTACATTTTATGTGACTTTTTTCTCTTTGTTGCTTAATAGGGAGCAAGATTAATCAACGAAGCATGCATATTTTGTTTCCCAGACAATTCCCAGCTGCTATGACTGTGTCCAGGATGTCAAGGTTTTATGAGTCCTGAGAGAGGAACGGGTGAAGGCCAGATGGCAGGACCTTCTCTTTTGTCCTGCAGCCTGATATTATCACTTGCTATGGGATTCCCATGCCTTGGGATCACATCCCTGCCTAGTGATTTTTTTAAATTTATTTTTATTTATTTTCAGCATAACACTATTCATTATTTTTGCACCACACCCAGTGCTCCATGCAATCCGTGCCCTCTATAATACCCACCACCTGGTACCCCCAACCTCCCACTCCCTCACCCCTTCAAACCCCTCAGATTGTTTTTCAGAGTCCATAGTCTCTCATGATTCTCCTCCCCTTCTAATATCCCTCAACTCCCTTCTCCTCTCTATCTCCCCAAGTCCTCCATGCTATTTGTTATGTTTTAATTGTTGATGCCTTGGACTGACTTTTCTTATCTGATAACTTTCTGCTCTAATTTCTACCACTGAACATTAGTATATAAAGTATTCCTGAAGTGAAGTGTGGCCCAGCTGTGTAGTCTGCAGATCAAAGATGACATTCTGGTCCTTCACCTTATTTCTGATCCGTCATCATACATGGTTCTGGGATGATACATGGTTCTGTAACATAGTTGTTAAGAGTTAAAGCTCTGGGTTCAAAGCTAGCAGTATGCTTTTGAGGGAATAACTTGAGAGCTCTGTGCTTGTTTCCTTGTCATCTAAAGAAGATAATAAGACATAAGTGACAGAATTGTTGGGAGAAGAAAATGGGAATTTATTTGAAGCATAGCATTATGCCTGACAAAGAACAGTGCTTGATAAGTTATGATAATTACTATTAATGCTATGGCTTTCCACTATACATATAATAATTGCCACCACCATCTACTACCCTCTTTGAATGAGTTTATGGAAATCTGCTTTGTAGAGAAAGGATCGATTTTTGAGTTAAACTTACAGACATTAAAATATCAACTATAAAAACTAGTAAGGATACATTCTGGATAAGTTATTCACTCATTCAAAACCCTAGTACTTTTCATCTATGAAATAAGGATTGTATCAGAGAATTGATTTAAAAAATGTAATGAGACCTGATGGTCAGTGATGGAGAGAAAGAAAAGAGAGATTGTGTGTTTCTGTCAAGTGGTGATGTAGAAGTAAGCCTTATGGAAAATGTGCACAGGCTGTGGGGAGGGGTGGATTGAACAGGGAATTCAGAATCCTGTATGGTTCTTAAAGAAATAATTTAATTCTGGACATATTTGTTTATTTGGTAGTACTTGAGTAAATTTTGTAGCTATGACACAGAAATTAAATTGCCCAAATGAAGAATAAAATAAGACATTGGTCTCATATCTCAGTAAGACATGTTAAACAGAATCCATGGCAGTTTGCAGCTCTTCGTGAGTATGGCATGTGTGTTAAAGAGCCCAGAGGTCTTTGGAAATTTGAATTCTCATAGCTAATAAAGAACAAAAATGAAAATGATTATGTTGCAGTTTCAGTAGACTAGGCTTTGGATTATTTTATAATTATGATGCTATGGTTTTCTCTTATTAAAATACTAACAATTCACCAAGCCAGTAAAGCCTAAGAATTTGGTGGCTTGCCAGCTATGGTGAGCACATCATTTTATTTGCTCCTGTGGTTGCAGAAGAGTTCGAGTGTTTCTGAAGCAAAAACAGAGAAAAGGAGACTTATTTAAATAATATAATCCAGAAGTGATATCGAGAGGAAAATAAAAAACTTACCTGGTGTTTAGGGCTCATCTGTCTATGGTTCAATATGCTCTCATGTATAAAGGCCCTCTCCAGAAGTACAACTCCCAGAAGATGCTTGAAATGACACCATCAGTGATTACACCAATCCTATGTTTGTTTCTTCAAAACAGACATATTTCTCCAGTGGGGAGTATGTCAAGTCCTTTACTGTGATTTAATTTTTATTAATTGCGTTTTCCCCAGAGCTAAAGAAAGGGGCTGACAGAAGAGAAGCAAAGAAAAAAAGAAAGGGGGTGTGGTAGATTATATTATTGTTCAGAAATATTTACTTTCTCTTGCTTCTCCCTACTCAAGGGGTGGAATATCTTTTCCTATCCTTTGATTTTTGGGTTTGTTGATGTGACTTTCATTGGCCAGCAGAATGCAGTAAAAGTAACATTTTGCCTGGTCTGAGCCTTGGTCTTAGAAGGCTTTGTAGGGTTTTTTTTGTTTGTTTGCTTGTTTGTTTTTAGTCTTGTGCTTCTGCCATTGCCATGAGGATATTTCTGAGCTAGGCTATCATTTCAACAAATAGAAAGAGAGTTACTTGGAGCAGAGCTGTTCTAGCTATGTCCAGCAGCCTAAATCAGGTGATCTCTAACTTACCCATTGATGCATAGAAAAATAAATGCATGGTGATATATGCAACCAAGATTTTGTTTTTGTTACAGTGTGTCATAGCAATATGTAACTGATACATTAGGGCATGCTGAAAGCCAGTTTTGCCTACTTCACAATTTCTTAAGTTGTTTTCCCTTCACCTGAGGCTTGAAGAATCTTGTTGCTTAACTAAAGCATCCACAGTCATGTTCTCTCTCTCTCTCTCTCTCTCTTTTTCCTTGAGAGGGAGAGAGGTGGTGGGGAGGGGTAGAAAAATAGGAAGAGAGAAATCTTTTTTTTTAATTAATTTATTTATTTTCAGAAAAACAGTATTCATTATTTTTGCACCACACCCAGTGCTCCATGCAATCTGTGCCCTCTATAATACCCACCACCTAGTACCCCAACATCCCCAACCCCCCGCCACTTCAAACCCCTCAGATTGTTTTTCAGAGTCCATAGTCTCTCATGATTCACCTCCCCTTCCAATTTATCCCAACTCCCTTCTCTTCTCTAACACCCCCTTTCCTCCATGATATTTGTTATGCTCCACAAGTAAGTGAAACCATATGATAATTGACTCTCTCTGCTTGACTTAAGCATGATCCACGCCCAGCATGGAGCCCAATGCAGGGCTCCATCTCACGATCCTGATATCATGCTGAGCCAAAATCAAGAGTTGGATGCTCAATCAACTGAGCCACCCAGGTGCTCCATATTTTTTTCTTGAAATATATCAAATTGCTTCCTTAAAGTATGTTGTTTTTTAGTTCCATCTGTTGTTTTCAATCTATGCCCTTTCACAAATAATCTTTTAAACAACAACAAAAAAATGATCAGTGAAGGGTGTTTTACTTGTCTGTTTTGCTCTGGTTTCCTTGAATCTTCTCATGTGGATTTATATAAACTGACTCTGTCTAGGATTCTCTATTCATATCACACATCCTTACTCTTAATATTTTTTTCTTTAATTTATTGTTACTATTTTGTATTGTGTTCAGGAAAAGAATAATTGGAACTTTAAAAAAGTGTATGAGATAAAATTAAAGTATATTTTGAACCTTTTGGACATGCTCTTTCACTACTTATAAAGCTTAACAGAAAATTAGACACACTGTGAGGGCATGTCCAAATTCTTTTTAATCTCTATAAACATACATCAGTTGCAGAGTGAACCTATTCAAACAAAACTATAGATTAAATGTTAGTTTACTCCTTCTCTCTTTAATCAGGTGAATCCTGCTGTAGTTTTGTAAAAAAAGATCTGAAAATTCAGTCACTTAATAAGTTTTGAAAAAGTTTCAGGGATGCCTGGGTGGCTCAGTCAGTTAAGCATCTGACTTTGGCTCATTTCATGATCCTGGGGTCTTAGGATGGAGTCCTGCATTGGGCTCTTAGCTCAGCAGGTTGCCTGCTTGTCCCTCTTCCTGCTACTCTCCCTGCTTGTACTCTCTCTGTCTCTGTCTCTGACAAATAAATAAATAAAATCTTTAAAAAAAAAAAGGCTAAGTATTTTGAGTGGGATACCTCCATGGAAAAAAACAGAACTGACGTAAGTTTTTTTTTTTTCTTTTCTACATATCTTTGGTATTTGTGTGTTTATGTAAAAATTGACCCACACCATTATTTTTTAAAACATGATTTTCTCTTATTCAGGACTCCTCCCTTCATGGTATTGTTATAACTTGACAGTTATGAGTAGCCCAGTAGTGATCGTCTCTTACTACCTACTAGTGATATCATTAGAGAACATTTATGCACCATGAAAGTCTTTCCTACCCTCACTTTTAATTTTGATCCAAACTTCATCAATTCATTCTCTACCAGTAAAGAGATATTTTAAAATTCAAATCAGATTAATTTATCTTTTTCTTAAGCTCTTCAATCATTTCTAGTTACATTTGGAATAAAATTTAATGTCTTAAATGTGCTACTAAATCTTCTGTTTCTCCTGCTTTTCTTTTATGTCAGCTTTATTATCTTCTTTCATATCCTTTGAAAACCCCTCTTCTACAAAATTCTTTTCTTATCTTCAGCCTTAGAAAGTTGCATTTGCAAAAACAAAGAAGGGTAAGAATGTATGGAAAATTCAGGAGAGGAAGAATAATTCTTTATGAATGTGGCATAGGGACTTACATATCAGGAGTTGATACAAATATTAGCTTGTGTTTGCTCATATGCTATCGAATATACCTGTGTTTATTTTGTGAAAGTATGTGTGATAATGTATGCATTATATAAATGCATATATCATTAATGCCTATATCATGATATTTTTCTTTCTAAATCAAGATAAAGTAATAAATTCAAGTTAGCAAGCATCATCAAATGTCTACTAAAATATGTCATATAAATTATTTAGCCTTGGGGCATCTGGGTGGCTCAGTGAGTTAAAGCCTCTGCATTCAGCTCAGGTCATGATCCCAGGGTCCTGGGATCAAGCCCCACATAGGGCTCTCTGCTCAGCGGGGAGCCTGCTTCCTCCTCTCTCTCTGCCTGCCTCTCTGCCCACTTGTGATCTCTGTCTGTCAAATAAATAAAATCTTTAAAAAAAATTATTTAACCTTTTTGAGCCTCAGGTTTCTCATCTTAAAAAAATACCTAATTACAGGGTTGTATTTTAGAGATTATTTTTCTGTAAGACACACTAAGCACTCAGCACATTGGAGCTATTTTGTGTACATCAGGGAGTTAACTGCAGTGAGGAATGTTAAACACAAAACACAGATTTTACTCCCAATGAGATTATAACTCTCAGAACAGAAATTTTTAAAGGGCAAAAGGGGTAACTGTCCATTAACCTACTCATTTTTTAATATAATGACTAGAAATAGTAAAACTTTCTGGACCGAGAATTCCATTTCCCAAATGCAGACTCCTGCCATGAGATCACTGAGGAAAGCTTTGATGGTGAGCATTGACCTCAAATATTTAAAGAGCTAAATTCAGGCGCCTGGGTGGCTCAGTGGGTTAAGCCGTTGCCTTCGGCTCAGGTCATGATCTCAGGGTCCTGGGATCGAGTCCTGCATCAGGCTCTCTGCTCAGCAGGGAGCCTGCTTCCTCCTCCTCTCTCTCTCTGCCTGCCTCTCTGCCTACTTGTGATCTCTCTCTGTCAAATAAATAAATAAAATCTTTAAAAAAAATAATAAAGAGCTAAATTCACCATGTTTGTGTGGCCAGGACCTATTCCCCTTTAGGTTCAACCACTATATATCTCTCTCTGATTAAGCACATGCTCCAGTATTAACTAACATTTTTAACTTGATTATCGTTTGCTAATAAACCATCCAAGACCACCTTAGCCCAGCTGTATCATTTAGGAGAACAGCTTGAAATTACTACACTAGTTTAGTATGAAAAATCTAATGAGCAGGTCAGATCATTGTAATGCTTAATAGAAAGTGAATATAGAAAACATCTGAGAAAACAAGTTAAGAAATCCACCGTTTATGTATCACTTTACAAATAGCTCAGAAGTTTAGACTAAAAAAAAAAAAAAATAAGTCGAACCTTGTCCTTTACAAATTTAAATAACAAAACTCATGAGGACAGATTTTTTTTTAAAAGATTTTATTTATTTATTTGACAGACAGAGATCACAAGCAGGCAGAGAGGCAGGCAGAGAGAGAGAGGAGGAAGCAGGCTCCCTGCTGAGCAGAAATCCGGACGCGGGGCTCCATCCCAGCACCCTGAGATCATGACCTGAGCAGAAGGCAGCGGCTTAACCCACTGAGCCACCCAGGCGCGCCCAGATTTTTTTTTTTTTTTTTACCCAGCTGTTAATGTCTCTGTTAATTATTATAAATCCAACCTGTATTGTAATATTCTAACATTCAAAGATTTTGTTTTGACTGGAATTCATAACTGGAGAAAAATTTTACTAAAAACAAATTCAATTTCAAAATGTTGAAGATCCACTTTGATACTAACTGGGAAGGGCCTAATACAGTAGAATACAGGTATTAAACATGAGTTTATAAACTAGGTAACATATTCAATAATAATTTCATCTTACAGAAACAATTTTTTTGTTTTGTTTTTTGATTTAGCTTATGCCAAACATAGGACTTGATCTAAGGAATTTTCTGTGGCACAGATATTCTTGTGGAAATACAGGGCTTTCCTACAATAGAAGCTTAAATATTATGTTATCTCCAGTATTCTATGACTCTTAATGAACATGAGAGTAATAGAAATAGAATGAATATGATATTGGCAAAGTTCATTACATTTTTGTGAAATGTAGGGTTTAAATCCTGGACAGTGGATTTCATGAGATAATAGCTATAAATTGTGTGTGTTGCTCTAGCATATTGGGTTCCCCAGGAATCTAACTGTGATTTGAAGATTAATTTCATTAAGGAGTATTCATGGGATAAATGGTATGGAAGGGAATTCACAAAAAATAGGATTATTCAGAGGAAGTTGAACAGAAATGCGGTATCAGTGGAAGCCTTAGCCAATCCATGGAGAGTTCTGTAGATGAGATGAAACTTCAGAAGAGTCTTGATTTTGGATGAGGGGAATGATTCTTTATCCTCCTTTATAGATCAGGATTAGCTGTAGGCCATCTGGAATTGAGGAATAACCTTAGCTGAGACTATTCTTTTAAACCGAGGTAATTACTGAAGCAGGCCTTATAGTTGGGAACTGTCAACCAGCGACCATACTTCTAGCACCTGGGGTAGTAATCAGCCCATCGTTTCTGAAGGAAATTTGGGCAGCACGTTAGTGTTCAATACAGTAAGTCACAAAATCATCTGTAAGTGTTTTAAGTATTAAGTATTTGTTATTAGGAGAAGGGTCATCTTCCTGGCTAACTGAACATAATAAAAAAAATTAAAAATTTTCAACAAAAGAGAAGTCTTATTCTTTATTTCAAAGAGATCTCATAAGTTCCACTCTGCCTTTTTTGTTTGAACTCAGACACTCTGTTTTTCTACTTGAATTTGCTCTACTATTTTTGGTCAGATAGCCTACAAGGTGTCTCATATACATATCTGGTATCAATTTTCATAATAACCTGGTAAGTTTTGTATCATTTTCAACCAGTTGTTATGAAGAAACTGATGTCAAAATGAAGTGCATAAGCTTTTTAATTTATATATCCACTGTATAGTGAAATAAGAATTCAACCTCAGGGGCACCTGGGTGGCTCAGTGGGTTAAAGCCTATGCCTTCGGCTCGGGTAATGATCCCAGGGTCCTGGGATCGAGCGCCACGTCAGGCTCTCTGCTCTGCAGGGCACCTGCTTTCTCCCCTCTCTCTGCCTGCCTCTCTGCCTACTTGTGATTTCTCTCTCTCTGTCAAATGAATAAAATCTTTAAAAAAAAAAAAAGAATTCAACCTCAGTTTTTTTTTAATTTCTTTTCAGCGTAACAGTATTCATTGTTTTTGCCCCACACCCAGTATTTTTTTAATCTAAATCCTATATTTAATTTAGAACATTGGTAATAGTGAACTTTGCTGTAATTTATAGTTTGTTCAAGCTATTTTGACAACATTTTTTAATGTCACAAGGATTTTACTTCAGTATATGCTGTAGGCAACAATTATCATATTAAAAGCTAGATCTTTTCATTTTTATATAACCTTATAAGTAGGTTAATTGCATGGATTTCATTTAATTATTAAAATGTGTATTTCATTTGGATAGATGGATAGGTAGATCTAGAATTTTCATGAACATCTGACAAGTATTCTTATATATTATATAAACTATATTGGCTCCATAATTTCTTACTCTACAATTCACTTATTTTGATTTACAAGCACAGGTGAACTGTTTAAAATGAGTGATTACCTAACAATTAAATGCCAGTATCCAAAATAGAATAAACCAGAAATATCACAAGATATAATGTTATATGCACACATAAGGTGGTCTTCAAACAAATAAACTTTGTTTTCTGAGATGAACCAGATAGAGGAGCATAAGTAGTACACCATGAGAAGATAGCGGAGAATGGCTGGGATTTTGAAGTAGTTCACTTGTGTGGGTGAAGTGGGTAGCATATTCAGTGAGGGAGTGATTATCTAGGGACACATTTCAATAACCAAGGGCTCAGAAAAAAAGCCTTGGTGTTATAGATAAAGTGCAAATGAGCTCCAACTGAAAAGAAGCACAATATATCATGGGCATACAGATAACGGGAATAACTTATTTTGGTCTGTGATGAAGGATTGCAATAATATGAAGCATGTTGGGGTTGGCTATTTTAGAACACTTCTAAAACTGTTATTCTTAGCAGACAGTATCAGCCTCCAAGTCATGGAATCAGAGATTCCAACTTCATCACAATGAATTACTAGAAGTTCCCCTCAGTTTATGGGGCCAGGTTTTCAAATAGTTTTAACCTCTGATAGTGATAGTAAACACATTGCTCCTCCCCCAGGCTGGCACAGCACCATACTGAGAGATCTCCCCTGATAGTTCCTGTAGTGGAAAAAGATGGTGTGGGGTGGACATCTAGCTCCCCCATCATTGGGGGTCACTTCTTGGGAGTCCCTGCTCTGGTCTCACCCCATGGGGGTCAATGGGAAATCTATGGGGTTTGACCATCGGGAATCTGATTGTGATGGAGAAAGGGGAGGAGCTTCAACTAGCACTTGAATCTGAGATGACCAAGTTCCTAACTGCAGCGCTCAAGTAGTACCCTCAACCAGTGTCTCTGCTCCCCGCAGAGCCAAGATAGTGGCACATTTTGACCAGGGAACTTGGTGGAGCACAAGTCTGCCTGATTCTGGTCCTTAAGAACCTTGAAAGCCCTGGAGCCTCCTTGTCCTGGGACTCCCACCCTCATCACCCTCCCAGGCAGAGGACCTCAGTCATAGTATACCTACTACTGAGTGTAGTTCCTCGGTCCTGCCCCACCAAAAGCCTATCTAGAACACCTAGAAGCGCTGCAGCTTAGCAACACTCAAGCAGAGAGTCTGGCAGGCAGAACCGATTATCCACAGAGCAAAGCCAGTGGCCTTGTTCAACCAGGGAACTTGGGACTTGGGTTGGCTTGAGTCATTAACACAATGACTCTTCATGGAGCTTGTTCTCCCACTGTCCAGACAGGGAATCTAATACATAGCCTCACCGTTTGATGAACACAGCCTTTAGCCTGCACAACCAGAGAACCTCATCAGAACACACAGGAAGCAGCATATATTATCCAACAGCCCTGCTTATAGTGGCACTTGAACAGAGAGCACAGCTGGTGGCTTTCCCCATCAGCAGAGCAAAACCATGGGCATCGTTTTGCCAGGCAATTCAGTGTACATTCTTACCTGATTTAGGTCCCCAAACAATGAGCTCTGTTGGCCTTGGGGGTCTGTTTTCCTGGCCTGCCAGAGCCAGGAATCTAATTCACACCCCACCTAAATCTAAGTATAGTACTCAGATCTAGCATTTAGGAAGCCTGACCAGAGAACGCAGGCAACCATGGAGCCCATCCTATGGCCTCACTTGGGCAGGGAACCAAGCCAACAGTCCTATCTGGGTGTTCTAAGCCAGTGGCACCACCATACTTCAGAGTTTGAGCAGTGGCCTCAACCCAAAATAGACCCTGATAGCAAACTACCTGCCTAAGGACGTTACCAGTTGACATATCAAAAAACTCAAACTGAGCTGAATGGTAATTAATTGTCCCTGCCAAACACACTAGGGTGGCTTAACATACATAAATCAATAAATGTGATACATCACATTATTGGAATGTAAGATAAAAATCATATGATAATCTCAGTAAATGCAGATTAAAGCATTTGGCAAAATTCAATATCCTTTCATGATAAAACTCTCAAATATTGGGTATAGAAGGAATAAACTTCAACATAATAAGGGTCATATGTGGAAAGCCCACAACTAACATCATATTTAGGAGTGAAAGGCTGAGAGCTTTCCTTCCATAATCAGGAAAAATTCATGGGTGCCCACTCTCACCACTCTTACTGGAAGCCTTAGCTAAAGCATTAGACAAGAAAAAAGAAATAAAAGTCATCCAGATCAGGAAGGAAGAAGCAAAATTATCTCTGCTTGCAGATGATATGATCTTATATAGAGAAAGTCATAAAGAGTTCACCCAAAAGATTTAAAATGAATCAATAAATTCAGTAAAGTTGCAGGATATAGAATCAACATACAGAAATCTGTTATTATTTCTATATACTAACAATAAAATATCTGGAAAAGAAATAAAACAAACCTTTTCACAACAGCATCTGAAACAATAAATTACTTAGGAATAAATGTAACCAAAAAGTGAAAGATTTGTAGATAACGCTTTGATGAAAAAAATTAAAGAAGACATAAGTGAATGGGAAAATAGCTCATGTTCATGGATCAGAAGAATTAATATTGTTAAAATGTCCATCTATAGATGCAGTTGCAATTCCTATCAGAATTTCAATGGCATTTTTCACAGAAATAGAAAGTTTTTCTTACAATTTGATTCCAGTGGCATTTTTCTCTGAAGTAGAAAGGTTTTTTTTTTTTTTAATTCATATGGAACAAAAGACTCCAAATAGCCAAAGCAATCCTGCAAAAGAAAAAAGTAGGAGGCATCACAATTTCTGATTTCATGTTACAGATGTATAGTAATCAAAACAGTATGCTACTGGCATAAAAAAGACATGTATTCCAATGGAACAGAATTGAGAGCCCCAAAATAAATTATGAACAGCAAATATTCAACAAGGGAGCCAAGGATACTCAATGGAGAAATGATAGTCCTTTAATAAACAGTGCTGGGAAAACTGGACAATCACCTGCACAATAGTGAAATTGGACCTCTATTTTACACCTCTCCCAAAAATTAACTCAAATTGGATTAAAGACTTAAGCATAATATCTGAAACATAATATCTAAAACTGCTAGAAGAAAACACTGAGGAAAAACTCCTTGGCATCTGTCTTGGCAATGATTTTTTGAGTATGAACCAAAAACACAAGAAAAAAAATGAAATGAACAAGTAGAGCTACATCAAGCTAAAAGCTTTTGCATAGCAAAAGAAACAACTGGCAAAATGTAAAAGTGGCCTTTGGAATGAGAGGAAATATTTCCAAAACATCTACCAAATAAGGGGTTACGATCCAAAATATATAAGGAACTCATATAGTTCAATAGCCAAAATAAATACTCTAATAAAAAAGAGCAAAGCATTTGAATAGATTTTTTTCTAAGAAGACATATAAATGGTCAATTGATATGTGTAAAGGTGCTCAGCATCATTTAATCATCAGGGAAATGCAAATCCAAACCACAAAGAGTCATTACCTCACATCTGCTAGAATGGCTATTATCAAAAATATAAAAGATAACAAGTGTTGGAAAGGATATAAAAGAAGAGGAACACTTGTGAGTTGTTGGTGGAAATGTAAATTGGTGCAGCCACTATGAAAAACAGTATGGAAGTTCCTCAAAAAATTAAAAATAGAACAACCATATGACCCAGCAGTCTCACTTCTAGTTTATATCTAAAGGAAATGAAATCAGGGCCTCTTTTTAGATATCTGCACCTCCATGTCCATTTAAGTATTATTCACAGTAGCTAAGATGTGGAAATAGCCTATTTGTCTACAGATAAAAGGATAAAGGAGTGTGTGTGTGTGTGTGTGTGTGTGTGTGTGTGTGTGTATACACTATATATATCACTATATATATGCTAAATAAGTTAAAGAAAGACAAATACTATGTAATCTCACTTATATGTGGAATCTAAAAAAGCTGAAGTCAAAGAAACAGAATAGAATGGACATTGCCAGCGTTGGATGGGTGGAGGAAGTAGGGAGAGGTTGATCAAAGGATACAAACTTCCAGTTATAAGAACTTATTAAGTTTTGGGGATTTAATGTACAACATGGTGACCGTAGTTAACAATACTAGATTATATTCTTGAAAGTTGCTACAAGAGTAGATCTTAAATGTATCCACCAAAAAATGAAATGGTTGTTCTGTGATGGAGGTTTTAACCAGCGCTACTGTGGTTTTGAAGTACATAAAATAAGTATCAAATCATGTTTAGTTACACCATGTAATACATTAATTATATTTCAATAATGCTGGGAAAAAATGAATAAAATTCTTTGTTTCCCAAAAGGCCAGTCTTCAGTAAGATAAGGACTTGTGCTAGAACGAACTCAATACACTACTTCCTTTTTTGAAAAAGTTGTAGTGTAAAAAGTAAGAAGTTCACCAAATGAAACCATGTTCTTAGTGATATAGTTGATTTACACTTTGGCATAAACTCCTTATCTCATTAGTAGCCTGGTCATGGACAGGCAACTATGAACTTGGTGTAGCATGGTTCTACATGTATTACTTAATTTATTCCTTAAATTTATGCTGTGGGCAATAATTATTAACCTCATTTTACAAGGAATTGAGATCCAGAGTTAGAAAATTTACTCAAAGTAGTGCTGTGAAGTGTGTAAACCTGGTGATTCACAGACCTGTACCCCTGGGGATAAAAATTTATGTTTATAAAAAATAAAAAATTAATAAAAAAAAAGAAAATTTACTCAAGTGTCTGCAGTTAACAAGTACTGCTTGAAGATTTTCAATGCAAAACTGATTCTATGCCCCCCCCCCATTTTACTCTGCTTTATTTACTCTGCTTTATTGGCATTTGGTATATAAATGACTTTAGAAGTGTTTTGGGGTTTTTTTGGCTTTAGAAGTTTTTATACAGTTGCCTCTTAAATGAAATTCCATGTATATCCCAATACATAAAGTAGATAAAGTGGATGTGTTTGGTTTGGTTTGAGAAAGCATGGAATTTGACAAAACTACTCAGACTCCATCAGTCCCATCTGCCTTATTCTCTGTCCCTAGAAACAGCCTCACGCCCTTCAGACTAGATTATCCTGGAGATTAGCATAGCTATCAGAGTTCAAATAACTTTCATTTTGTCCACTTGATAACATAACCAAAGTGTGTATGTATGTATATAATCAGAGTACAAAAAATAAAATATCGTCTTGTGGGTCAAAAGTATATAGAATGAAAGGAAGTCATTATTTGAAATTCTGAAGGATACTGATAGAATTAATCCCCAAACCAACAACCTGGGGGTATCTTAGCTTCTTGTTTCAATGGCTCCTTTAAGTTTCACTTTATCATGTTTTTATTGAGATAGAAAATCATTTGGGAAACACGGATATGATAAAACAAGCATGACTCTTCAGTCTATAGTTTTAGCTATGCAGGTACATTTTAATTCCATTTACATTTTTTTTCATAGGATGTTGAAAATATAGCATTATCTCTACAATTTTATTATGAACTCCATGTTAGGGTCATTTGTCTCAGGTTAAGAAATAAAGTGTAAATGTGCTGTTTCTTTCACTGAAGAGAACTCTTTTAAGACCTGGAGGAATAGTTTGAATTGCGTCCGTGATCAATGATGTTTGTATATTGAAGTTCGCATATAACTAAAGTTCTACATTGTATTACAAGAATGATCAACAAATCTGTTAAGACTGCATTTCTTCCAGGCAAAAGCTAAGAATAAAAATATAGTTAACAAAGACTTTTCAGTGTGAAAATGTGTCACATGAAAACAACTATGTTACCATAAAATATTCATATGTCATAACCTTAATTTTAGTACAATAATTTTGTATCATATGTATACCTAGTCTTAATAAGTGATCAAGTAAAATAGCAGCCCATTGATGTTAATTATTTGGCTTATCTCCTTCAAAATATTTCTTAAAATATACTTTCATTATTAAAACCATAGTGAAAAATCCACAAACATCACTCAAACAAATAGTCATGATTATACAGTTCACCCCAAGAGGAAGTGCATTATTAAATATCAAAGCTTTTGCTAGTTCCACTCACATTCAGCTAGGTAGTAGTTACTGTCATTTGCCATTCCATAATTTACACTCCACTCAGACCTAACTGCTTGCAACTTCTAAAACAGTTTTAAGTCTTAGGTGCTTGCTGACACTGTTCTTTTTATCTAAGAATCTCATTCCACTTTTAATAGAGTAATTAATGTTCCCTGCTATAACAAAACCCCCACAATCTCCTTGCTGTAACGTACAAAGATTTACTGCATTTCATTGAATCTAAGCTGCCATCTATTGTAAGATGTATTATTTTGTGTAGTGCCGAGGAAGAAATGAATTCTACTTAAATGACACAGTGTTTCCTGATCACCTTTATTTTGAGAAGCAGTTGTGTGTGTACTTGCTGTGTGTGTATGTTTGTGTGTGTGTAGGTGAGTGAAAGGGGAGAATAAAGAGCACAGTGAGATAAAATGCAAATATAAATAATTAGTGAATCTAGTAAGGCTGTAAGGATGTGTTTTTTGGGGCAACTTTTCTTTAAGTTTGAAATCATGGAACACATTATGTGAAATGAAATAAGCGAGTTACAGACACACAAATGTTGCATGATCTCCTTTACATGTGGAATCTAACATATTAAGACTCAGAATCAGAGTATAATGGTGGCTGTTGCTATGGTAAAGAGGAAAGGGGAAATTGGGAGATGTTGGTCAAAGCGTACAAAGTTTCAGTTATGCAAGATGAGTGAGTTTTCTGTATGTAATGTACAGAATAGTAACTATAGTTAACAATACAATACTATATACTTGAAATTTGCTTAAAGAGTATATCTTAAGCATTCTTGCAACAAACAGAAAAAAAAAGAAAATGGAATCTGTGTGAGGTTATCATTATGTGAATTAACTTGATTGTGGTGGTCATTTCACAATATATGCAGAACATCAAGTTGTACATCATAAATATATATACTTCCTGTTTGTCAGTTATGCCTCAGTAAATCTGAAAAATAGAAGAAAAATGAAACACACTAAAAGAATGGAATAGAAGGAAGTATCTTATAAAGTATTTAATTCATAAGCTTAAAGGAATATAGATTCATAAACTATCAAGCTCTAAAGCAGGCACTAAGGATCAAATGAAATTGAAACTAAGTATCTTCATTAGAAATGTAATTATCTAAGAAGAAATGTTTGAGAGTAATAAAAACCTTCAGTTAAATAGAGAAGTGGGATATATTCGTTTAATTGTTTTTTAATGGAAAAAGTATCAAGAGAATAAAGTAATATATTCCAGCTAATAATAATATTAAAATATGTTGGCTTTTTTAATAGGAAATATCTATTTTAGTGATAAGAATGTTTCCTTTCTTGTAGATCTTCTTTGGTAACTTTTTTGATGAATATAAGTTAGGCACTTTTCCATTTATTTATTTTAATTCACAAAATTATTCTCTGAGTTAAATATTATTATTTCCATATTTATACATGAGGAAGCTGAGGCTCAGAGAAATTAAATGACTTGCTTAAGGACACACAGACATTAAACTTCTTGGATTCCACACTCATATCATCTTGATTTTAATCCCATGGTTTTTAGACCTTAACCTTACTCTGAGATTTAGTGAAAGGTGATTTATTAAAATATAAAGAAAATTGTAATAGCCAAGACCACTTTCTGTGAAAAATGAGATGGGATTATTCTTAGTGGCAAAATGGATTTGGAACTTTGCTTTTAATGAAATGCTAACCCTTTACAAATTAGAAGGCTGTTGATCTTCAAATCATGGTTCATTTCAGTCAGTTTACTGAAGAAAAAAAAAACCTTAAAAACTAAAAGAAAGAATAAAAGGAATACTGTTTTTATCCAATAATATGCTAGACATCAAAATGGCTGATTAATAGAAAGTTTTCACTTCTCACATAGTTGCTTTGATACTGAACAGTCTTAGACACATTTGGCCTAAAATCAAATGATTCCTTTGAGACCTTTTTTTCTACCCCCAAAGCAGCAATGCACCTTAAGAAACCCTTGTTGGCAGGAGTCTCAAAGCTGCTACAGCTTTTGTATAACAAAAGCTGTGACAGAAACTCCTTTCACTGGGACAGCCATTAGAAGCCCAGGAAATATGCCAAGAGAATAAGTGATCCATCAGTTTAGGAAGATGTGCCTCCTTGGCTTTTTCATTTTATTTTAAATGAAATCATGAGATAAATATGTGTCATTGTCATTGACATCTGAAAGAATTTTTTAAAAGTATTACATGATTATTAGTTATTTAGTGAAGAAAGTACTTGGGTTAAGTAATTATTTTATCAATTATTTAGTACACTGGTAGTGTACTACAACAGAGGTTTTCAAAAGTGCATTGGAATCACTGGGCCGGGGGGCTTATTAAAAGCAGATTGCTGGACCCCAGCCTTCAAGTCTGGTGATTTAAGTTTGGGGCAGGGCTTGATAATTTACATTTCTAACAAGTTTCTAGGTGATGCTGATGCTCTGGTCTGGGGACTACATTTCAAGAATCATTGGTCTAGAATATATGTAAGATTTTTGGATTTGCAAATAAAGATTCTTCATTGATCATTCATAATCACTTAGAATCCTTTGTATTCAAGAAAATATTATAAATATGTACACATAGCTATCTTTAAAAGGTTGCATTTACATCTTGTTTAATTGACCTTTTGACCTAGATGTTCACTATCCAACACAGTAAACATTTAGGCACATGTGGCTATTAATGAATTAAAATTAAGTAAAGTTCAAAGTTCAGTTTTCCAGTAACACTAGCCACATTCAAGTGCCTGATAGCTACAAGTGCTTAGTGTCTACCAGATTAGATAGAGAAGAACATTTCCTTCAAAAGTTAGGGAAGACTATTAACTTTTGTAAATATCCTAAATCCCAACCAGCCTCAACAGAAACAGAGCAAGCAGGTCCATCTGTGACATGACTTTAGGCATTTGGCCTTACTCACCATTCCCCCCCCATCTCAGAACATTTGTGTTTGTGCATGCACACCATGTTTCACACACACACACACACACACACACACACACATGCAGGATTTTCTCATGTAATATCTAATATCTAAAAGCTAAACTTCAAGGCTTGGATCTAATTTAAAGATGTACATAGAAAAATTGGTGTGCTGTTTATCTTAAATTCACATTTAACCGGGCAACTGGGTACTTTACTAAATCTCACAACCCTAGTTTAGGGTAAAATTGCATAGGTCTAAGGATTTTTGGAACAATTAAATGAGCAAGCACATGCAAAATGCATAAATGAATGCTTGGTAAATATTTGGCAGTACTGTATGCATTTTCCTGTTCCTTATTCTTAAGTTCATTTTCAGTTTGGGCATTCTGCATAGGTGGAAGCTCAGATAGGGAGAGATCTACTGGTCTTCAAATTTTCTCATTGGACTAAATACAACTTTTAGGGCTGAACTGTTGTGAATTTTCATAACTAAGCTCTATGTCAGTTCCCATATTCTACGTTTAAAAAATTAAATGTACAGAAAAGCACTAAATAATATTTTATTTAAGCTCCAGAGCAGGTTAATAAATATATCTAATGACAGTGAAAAATCCTTATTGATATGAAAGACATGGATTAGATATGAGGTATGGTACAGAAGAAGTAATTTCCTTTGAGCATATGTTAAAAATTTCTGAAAAACCTCATGAATTGGGTAACTCCTTTTATAATCCAGAAATGTTACAAGAAGCCGAATAGTAAGCCTGTTTCTGTATCACTTCACTAATTTATAAATGAAAATGGTGCTTCACTCTGATTCTAGTTGTGATTTTTTTTTGCCACGAATTTTCATAGATAGAGAAAACAAATACAAATATTTTAATTTTAACTTCTTGTTAGATACTTATATAATGGGAGGCTTATTTATTTGTTTTTAGAGAGAGCAAGCAAGAGCAAGCAGAGGAGAGGGGCAGAGGGAGAGGGAGAGAGAGCTAATCTTAAGCAAGCTCCATGCCTAGCACAGAAACCTGTGCAGGACTCAGTTTCACAACCCTGAGATCATAACCTGCGCCAAAGTCAAGAGTCAGTTATTTAATTGACTGAGCCATTCAGGCACCTCCTGGAAGGTTTATTTATTATCATTCACATCAAATTGATGATTTCACTTTAAGTTGGTCTTCATTCATTAGATCAAATTAATTAGAACTTAGTACAGTTCAGCAAATATTCCTAAGGAATTTTCAGTTGTTCTTAGCCGATAATTAAAAGGACAGTATTTGGGGGCCTTTTTAGATAAAATATACCAGTATGTTTAGATTGAACATGTCCAATATTAAGTAGCTGAGTACACTTCGTTTTCATAGACAGAACAAAGGAAGATGACACAACCTACCTTTGGTAATTTTAAGTCATTGAGGAGATAAATTTGTACTTATATTGCTTTCTGAATTTTCAAGAGTGTTCTTTAAATCAAGTTCTAAACTGATTCTCCAATTATCAAGAGATTTTTACCCAACAAATGTATATGATTTTGGTAGAAATGCTATATTGTTTTATCACTGAACAGTGGTCCTCAACTTCTTTCCACTTTCAAAATGTAGGCACCTTTATGAGGGAGAGGAAAATTAATGTGAAATAGGGGGCTGAGACTTTTTAAGGAAAAATGACTTTTTAAAGACTTTAATGAAACAAGATGGGATTGGGAGGGAGACAAACCATAAGTGACTCTTAATCTCATAAAAAAAGACTTTTTAAGGAAAAATCCTGAACAGTTAACCCTTTGAAATTGCAGTGTGGGTAGTTGCAATTAATTTGGGATCTCTCTTCCTAATCTGTTCTTAACAATAGAAAAAACCATGTCTGCCAGTAATAACATTGTTCCTACTGTGTCACCTCTTGAAAATTCCAAGCCTGAGGACTAAGAATGCCCTAGGTACATCAGAGGAACCACCTTGGGAGAGAACAGAAAGCAATAAAAGCAAACACTTAATAAGTGCTTCAGTTTGCCATGCACTTTTCTTTCTCTCTTTCTTTCTTTCTTCCTTTCTTCCTTTCTTTCTTTCTTTCTTTGTTTCTTCCTTTCTAGATTTTATTTATTTATTTGAGAGAGTGAGAGAGAGTGAGCATGAGAGCACAGAGGGAGGGGAAGAAGGAGACTTCCTGATGAGCAGAGAGCAGGAAGGATGCAGGGCTCCATCCCAGGACCCTGAGATCATGACCTGAGCTGAAGGCAGATGTTTAATCCACTGAGCCACCCAGGTGCCCCTGCAAAGCACTTTTTTTTTTTTTAAACTGCAAATGCAGTTTTTCTTTCTTTTTTTTTTTTTATTTATCAGAGAAAAAGGGGGAGAGAGCGAGCACAGGCAGACAGAATGGCAGGCAGAGGCAGAGGAAGAATCAGGCTCCCTGCCGAGCAAGGAGCCCAATGTGGGACTCGATCCCAGGATGCTGGGATCATGACCTGAGCCAAAGGCAGCTGCTTAACCAACTGAGCCACCCAGGTGTCCCTGCAAAGCACTTTTTAAAGTACTTTACATATATTAACTGTTTATATTCTCAACAAATTTCTGTGGTAGATAGTATTATTCTCATTTAAAAGATGAGGTAATTGGAACACACACAAAAAAATCTTAAGTATCCTACCTAGTGTCCCATAAGAATGAATTGGTGGTGACAAGATTTGAACCCAGGTAGTCTGACACTAGAGATTCTGTTTTTATGATTTATATACCTTAAAACTGTAAGGAAATGGGTAGCCCTTCATAAATCAGCTTTGTCCTATCCAAAAATCATTAGTATTGAGTGGAGCTCAAGCTAAATCTGGGAGAAAAACATTTAGCCTTAATTACTGTTTTCCTCAGGATCTGTCACATACCTTTAGTTTCCCAGCACATTCAGTCAGTCAGCAAATGTTTACTGAGAATCCACTACATTTGGAGGATTATTTGAGACTTAAAAAAATACAGTTTGGTATTGAGGAAGTCAACTATTAAAATACACCATTGGGAAGGTATTAGAGGCACCATGCATAATATTTGCTGGGGAGCAGAAATAAATAAGGTTCTCAATTCTGCCTGGATCCTTAGGAAAAACTTTCTTCAGATTTTCTCTCTAAAGTTATGTGGTTTTAAGATTAACATTAACTTAAAATCTTGATTTCTAATGTCAAGGATCTATAGCAACTATACATATAATGCTTTTATACCAAAATGAGCCATATAAAATTTCCTGTCATGAATCATATATATATATATATATTTCTTTTTTTCCATTCAAGCTATTTAGTAGTGATAATAATCTTCCTCATCATGATAGTGACTTCATCTTCATATACCTCTGGTATTCGGCCTGTCCACATTGGGAAAGAAATGTTAGAAATTTGCTTTAAATTTATAGCATGGACATTTCTCTACCACTCAGTTCTCAGTTCTCTTTGTAATGGTGTCTTAGTGTCTTCAGAAGATGTTTTATATTATTCCATTAAGATGGTCATGCATTTTGTCTGAAACTGTGTGCCTATGTGTATAAGTATGCATGCAGGTTCTGTTTGGAGCTTTGGGAAATGGAAAGCTTTTATGTTGTTTCTTGGGATTCCCATGGTTGGCCCGAGATATAGAATAAGTTGGTACAGAACAAATATCAAACCATGAGTTATATTTGTAAGTTAATATGTTATCCTTGTTCTATAAGTATATTTATTTTTACATGTGGTTCAATTTTTTCTGATTGAATCACCTGTATGGAATAAAAAGATACCAATCATATCAAATCATCTATAGGCAATTGTATTTAGGGCTAGTTAAAACCTTACCATAATTAATGAAACTTGTAGTAGACTGGTGCTCTCCTATATTCAGTTCTCTTCCTTCAGGAAACACAAGAGGACCATGCTCTTTTTTTCTTCTGCAAAAGAAGGGACTGTTGTGACTAGTTTTTGCTGATGGATTATAAGTGAAAGTTAATTAGGTCTTGGCCCACTTCTATACTGAGGTATATAATTCCTACAGGAAGACTCTCTAGTGCTTTTCTTCCCTTCTTAACATAGGCAGCTGCATGTTCCAGTTGGTACAGGGAGAGGACGGTAGAGCTTTTATCAGCCTGGACTGGCATGTACAGTACATGGAATATTGCTGAACTGAAGAGTTGCCCAGACCTACAGGGAAATTTCCATGTTGTATTAAGCTGCTGATATTGAAGGTTGTGCATAACACACCCTAACTAGTCTATCCCGTTTAATACATATTATAAGATATATAATTCTATAAGCATTTGTTTTAAAATAGTCTTGGCCTCTTGGGGTTCTTGCTGTGTTTTGGTGGCTCTTTTTAAGATTTAAAACTAGGCAACCAACAATGACATTACAGATATATCATTGATTACAGTTTCATAAGATGATTCCAAGTATATTATACCATTTGATACTCAGTCTTTAAAAAAATTGACTTAGGAAACTGAAGCATAGAGAATTTAAGTGACTTTGTCCAAGTGCTCAGAAAAAGGTAGAATATAAATGATTTTTCTTGCTACTATTTTGATAGTGTTAATAAATATGCTCTTGTTTTTCATGTGAAATATCCATATCATAATAAATCTGATGACAAAAGGAAGAATGAAGTATGGTTTGATGTATTTGGATTTTTAGAAATTCTTTAACTTATCCCCCGTTTTTTAATGGTATTAATCTCTTACATTCCGATAATATAAGGATGTTACTTATAGCTTTGCAACATGTTCCACACAGTTATTTAGTATTTCCATCATGAAAGGATGGTTTGAACCCCAAATAATCCCTCTCACAGAATTTAACTAGGAGAAAAAGGATTCTAGTGATGATAACATCTTAGGAACATAGCTATAGTAATGATGCCTATATTACCTCAGTTTGATTGTACATCTTCAAAAATGTCACTGATCATTTGCTAATTTTCAGAGAAAGTGGCTCTTTTAACATTGACTAACACAAGAAGAAAAGAAATTCTGCTTTCTATTATCTTTCCCCATACAGTGTGTGGTGGTTAAATTATGGACGGGATAAACACATTAAAAGTAGACGCTAGTAAATATACCTCCCTCCCACCAATAACATGTGCCTATATGCACATTAATACACACACACACACAGGAAAACACAGACTCAGTAAATGTCCTTTTATATCACATTTCATACAGAGAAGAAAAATGCTTATATTTGTTTTTTCCTTTCTAGTTTGCTTTTCTAAACAGTTCAGGATATATGACAATGAGATGACATAGATATATTACTCTGTGGAGATATGTGCATTCCCAACATGGGCAAGTGGTTTGAGATTGATGACACAGAACTGCTCTAGCAGTTGATCTGGCATTGTATGTGCTTCTCCTTTAATGAAAGAAGGAGCTGGACATGGATCATAATTATCAAGTACAATTCGTTACTGTCAGTGTCAAGAGGAAATCACATTCAGTTTTACTGTGTGTGTATTAGATATTACTGCTGAAGATTAAATAAAAGTAATGCATTGTAGATACAGAAGGAATATATTAAAAATTAGCTGAGTTTTTTATAAGATGCCACAATAGGAAGAAAGAGTTCATGGCATTATCTAAAGTAATGAAGATTTTGGCATTGAACATGACTTACATATTCATGCAATGGTAAGTGTTTTCCTGTTTCAGAAGTTTCTTTTTATAGAAAAAGGCAACAAGCATGTAATCACTGATATTAAACGCATTAGGGGAAGTAACTAAGCAGATGAAATCTTTCTGAACCATCTCCAGCATTGTAAAAATATGCTTAAATCATATGGCCATATTGTTGGGTACATGGCTTGTTTTTCCAAAAAATCAAAATCTGAATGGGAAGCACAAATACTTTAAAATATTTTTAGTGTTAGAAGCAAAAACAAATACTGTGTTTTTGGCAGGGAATAGAGATATATGTAATTTTGTCTAACTTCTATAAATTGGGATGACTTTACTATGAGGTTTGAAGATCCAAGTTTAACATTATTTAACTTTGAAACAAATGATACACAGAAATACTATTTGTATTACTGCATATAAATGTTCAAATATTCATAATAATGGACAGGAACCTGGGAAATACTAGTTTTCATTTAAAGTTGGATTTGGGGGTGCCTGGGTGGCTCAGTGGGTTAAGCTGCTGCCTTCGGCTCAGGTCATGATCTCAGGGTCCTGGGATCAAGTCCCGCATGGGGCTCTTTGCTCAGCAGGGAGCCTGTTTCCTCCTCTCTCTCTCTGCCTGCCTCTCCGACTACTTGTGATTTCTCTCTGTCAAATAAATAAATAAAAAATCTTTAAAAAAAAAAGAGTACATTTATTATAAAAAAAATAAAAAAAATAAAGTTGGATTTGGAATTGTAATCACCTATTCACAACTCCAAGATGCAGCTACCTGGTTTTTTCTAATACACTATTACATTATCTTAGCTATACCTATGCAAATATTAAAGGCCTTGAGTTTATGGTAACTTAACAATTTGCTAACTGAGGAGAAAGTGAGTGATCTTCTATAATATTAATCAGTTGTTACAGTTGATGACACTGAGCAGAAAGATCAACTAGAATCAAGAGCTCCAGAATTCTCCACAGATACTATATGGTTTCATTGCAGCAGCTGTTCTACTTTGGCTGCATGCAACAGCAGGATTTGGTCTCCCTAACCACTCCCATGCTTGTGTATTCATGCAATACTCCAAACTCCACTTTCACAGAATCTTTTTGCTGTTTTTTTGTTTGTTTCTTTACTAGTGTGTCAATTAAAAGTATGTTTCTTAGTTTAAACAGTAAGTTCATGCCTAATTGGTAGTTAACCATAAAGATATATGAGCCATCAATACATATTCTGTACAGGCATTCTAAAACAGAAGTTGAGGTGCCCAATATATTCAACACACAGGTTTCTTTCTTTCTTTCTTTCTTTCTTTCTTTCTTTCTTTCTTTCTTTCTTTCTTTCTTTTTTTTCCTTCCTTCCTTCCTTCCTTCCTTCCTTCCTTCCTTCCTTCCTTCCTTTCTTGAGATTTACTTATTTATTTGAGAGAGGGAGAGAGAGAGAGCAGAAGGAGAGGGAGAAACCCCACCAGACTCCCCACTGAGTGCAGAGCTGGACAAGAGGCTTGATCTCAAAACACTGATATCAGTGTAGGTGGGTCCCCCTTTCTCTGCATCCTCGCCAACATCTGTCATTTTCTGACTTGTTAATTTTAGCCATTCTGACTGTATGCAGTCATCAAAACAAAACAAAGAGAAAGAAAGAAGAAAGAAAGAAAGAAAGAAAGAAAGAAAGAAAGAAAGAAAGAAAGAAAGAAAGAAATCTTGTCATTTGCAACAATGTGGATGGAACTAGAGGGTATTATGCTAAGCAAAATAAGTCAGTCAGAGAAAGACAATTATCAGATAATCTCACTGATATGTGGAATTTGAGAAATAATGCATAAGATCATATGGGAAGAGAGGAAAAAAATGAAACAAGAATACATTATATGTTAATTTAAAAAAAACCCTGATATCAGACCTGAGATGAAATCAAGAGTCAGACACTTAACTGACTAAGCCACCCATACAGTCCATTACAGGTTTTAACAAGGCATTATAATAACTGAAATAAATGCTGTGCCTGGTATTTTTATGATTACTAGTTTACTTTATGTTATTTTTACTTCTCCTTTTTGTTACTTTTCTAGACTAAGTTATTTTACATGTTTTTCTTTTTCTTTGTCACCTAGAAGGCAAAACTCTTTAAAAACTCTTTTAGAGATAGATTGGATAACTGAAATGTTTGACATAATCAAGTATTTTCAAGGATATGGAATTTTAGAATACTTGCATTGCTTGGGATGATTTAATTTTGCACAGCTGTTTTTTGGAAATATGTAGAAGTATTAATTTCAGCTACACAGCAACTTAAGCAACTTATTTTACTCCTGGATATATACCCAATAGAAACAAATGTTTATCCATGTACAAGGCCTATCTGAGAATAATCATAGAACATTTATTCATAATAGCTGGAAACAATGTAAACATCCATCAGAAGTTGAATGGGTAAACAAAATGTGCTATATTTATGCAATGGAACACTTCATGATAATGAAAAAGAGAAAGGTAATAGGTGCAACAACATGGCTTAATTGCCAAGACATAATGTTGAGAGAAAGAAGTCAGACATAATAGAGTACAAAATTAATCTCTGGCAATAGAGATCAGAAAAGTATCATTGTAGGACAGACACTACTGGCTGGGCAGGGACACAGGAAAGACTTCTGGGATCCTGGAAGTGTTCTATAACTTGATATGGGTGGTGGTTACATATGTGAACATATGTAAAAATCCACAGAAATTAAGATTTCTTTTTGTATTTAAGTAATTCCTCAACTAAGAAAAATATACTTGTAGTTCAACAAGTATTGAGTTAGTATTTTCTCGTTTGACAATATTAAGAATTAAAGTAGACCTTCTGATATTTTCCATGCCCATATATGAAAAGAAATCGATACCTTTTCTTTAGACGTTGGTATAATCTGGAATTTCAAACTCAGTACCTTATCTTAATTTTAAACATTATTTTGGTTTCTATTTTTCTCACTGATTTGATACTTGAAGATGCTTTTGATTTCTTTGTGACATCATTTCTAATAATTGATTAAATTAAATTTTTACTAATTGGTTTTTAATAATTTCTACCAGTTCATGTCTCCTTTGTTCTTGAGGGTTTTTTAAAGAATAATCTCCAAATACTCCTTCAAGGTTGACTAATCTGTTTTCTAAATCCTGTACGTGATACTTGATATGTAAACAAAACCTTTTCTAAGGTTAGGATTCTTTTTCATCCCAAACTATTCATATTGTTTCTTTGATTTCTGCCCTTGAATTTAAAACAGGAGACAAATCGGTGAAATTTTTCTTTCTTTAAGTTGTTTTAAAATTTATTCAGCTTTATAGAGATATAATTGACAAATAGAAATTACATATACTTAAAGTATAAAACATGATGTCTTGAGATGTGCATACACTGTGAAATGACCACAGCAGTCAAGCTAATTTAGTTATCTGTCACTTCATATAGTTACTATTTTCCTTCTCTTTCTTTGTGTGTGTGTCATTGTGTTTAGAAAACTTAACATCTACAAATTTCAAGTATATGATACAGTATTGTTAACTATAGACAGCATGCTGTATGTCTGATATCCAGAACTTATTTATGTTGTGTAACTGAAACTTTGTACCCTTTGACCAATATCTCCCTATTTCCTCCTCTGTTTTGCTTGTGGCAACAACCTTTTTACTCTCAGGTTCATTGAATCTGAATATTTTAGATTTCATGTAAAAATGAGATTATGCAGGATTTGTCTTTCTGTGTCTGGTTTATGTTACTTAGTATAATCTCCAAGATCAACCATGTTGTTGCAAATGACAACAACTTATTTATGGCTTCTTATTTATGGCTGAATAATATTCCAGCTATATACCACATTTTCTTTACTCATTTGACTGTTGACATTTAGATTGTTTCTGTATGCTGGCTATGTAAGCATGTTGCAATGAACATGGGAGAGCCAATATCTCTTTGAGATTCAAACTTCATTTATTTTAGAAGTGGGAATGTCAGATCATTAAGTAGTTCTATTTTTTTTTTTTTTTGAGGAACCTCCATACTGTTTTCCATAGTAGTTGCACCATAGTAGTAGTGAAAATTTACATTTTCACCAAAAGTTTACATGGGATCCCTGTTCTCCAGAATTTACCTCTTTTATTTTTGATGATTAGGAGTGAGGTGATTATTTTTTTCTCTCTTTTTGCCCAGATTGTTATATTTATTTTCATCATTTTGATAATAACTGCACATTTCAAGCGTATATCTAGAGGTATCTCCCATTTTAACAACTTGGTCTGGGACCCAGGATCACTATCTTTACACTCGTAGTTTTGTCTTTATTCAGAATTGGATTTACTATCATATCTTTGTAGTATTTGTTTTAATTTGTTAATTCCTCTAATTGACCACAAATTTTATGTATATTGAATTTTTATATTCTTTCTTATACATTTACTATTTTCTCTTTATTTGTATATTCTCATTCTACCCCTGTTCATTTTTGGAGCAAATCTATAGCTACCTAATCTTTGCTTCTGTACCTTATTCAGCACTTTTCTGGGTGACTGTTTTCTCACTATCTCATTGTCTAATCTTGTCTCAGAAATCCTTATTCTTATGAATTAGATGATATGACATAACATATTGATTACACTTAATTTGCATATTTTGCAAATATTTGTTTCCCTGTGTTTCTTTTTTTTTTTTTTTTTTAAAGATTTTATTTATTTATTTGACAGAGAGAAATCACAAGTACACTGAGAGGCAGGCAGAGAGAGAGAGAGAAGGAAGCAGGCTCCCTGCTGAGCAGAGAGCCCGATGCGGGACTCGATCCCAGGACCCTGAGATCATGACCTGAGCCGAAGGCAGCGGCTTAACCCACTGAGCCACCCAGGCGCCCTCCCTGTGTTTCTTATATTATATCCTATAGAACTTACTTCACAAGCTCTACATGTCTTTTGATTTCTGCTTATTTGAATAATGGATATCACAAACAAGTGTGATATTTGTTTGTCCAGTGTGGTAAATGAGGGCTGTTTTAATCCTTTTGCTTTCCACTTTATTGCTGTGACTGGTTCCTGTGATTTACTAAGCTCTAGATTAGCTTGGTAATTCACTTACCCAGCAGTTATATGGAAGACAGTACCTGCAAGGTCTATTTGTAGCATATCTAATCAGGGAGCATTTTTATCTGTTCCTTCTGTGTTTTTTGATGACACTGCACTGTGGTATGACTTGCCTGGACTCCTTCTAAGTCCCTCTTAATCAGTAAGAAATATTATTTGAGGTGAATTATCGTCACTATACTCATAGATGATTTTTCTCTTTCCTGTTGCAGCCTATATCCTGGGTCTAACATTTATATAACCCAAGTGTTGTATATCAAATATAGTAAAGACACCAAATAGTGCCTTCTCCATCTGTCTAACACCCTGCTCTTTCCTTCTGTCCTCTCTCGTGCTTTTAGCCTCTTTTAATTTCCACAGATCCATACTCTCTCTGTAAGATAAGGTGCAAGTTATTTTTTGGTCCCTTTCTGAGATTTATTATCATCTGTACAACTTGTAGCAGAAATAACTTTCATGTTTCTGGTATGTGTATAACCCTCTCTAATAACACACATTTCCCACTATCAAAACAAAAGCAAGTGTGTTGCTCTGAAGTCATAGTTTTTCTGACTCTGAGAATGAGAGTGATTTTCCCCAGGAGATCTCATAAGGAAAATGTTCTTTGTCCTTCATTGTGCAATACATGTGACTTCTTAATCATCAATAAATAAGTGAACTAATTTTTAAAATCTTGATTTAAAGCGTTTTATATTCTGACCACCATTTCTTACCCTTCCAGATCACTTATACCAGTACTCTTAATTCAGCAACTAATTGTCTTTATGGAGGTTTCTCATCTACAGATTATCCACTGGCCATTGCTTGTAGATGTCTATATTCACCTTTTACCCAGGTACTATTCCTTGATCCATTATTAAAGTCACTCCTTTGCAATTACCCGCAATATTATTGTTCCACTCTTTTCTCCATTATACATGCTTGGCTAATGCCATCCATTCAAAACTTTATGTCTTCATCCAGGAAACTGAAAGCAGTATAAAAACACACACAAATATTCTACTTGGATATAATTTACATTCATTATTACACATTTAAAATATACACAATATTGCCAGACAGTCTTCTTTTACTTTCTTAATATGACTAATTTCTTATTTTTCAAATTATTTTTTGTAAGTTGTCCTCTCTTCTCAAAGGACCAGTATTTTCCCATCTACTCCCGCTCTGTCAGCTAATATTCTTTTCTTATCTCAACTTTTTTCTGGCCAAATGGAAGCAGTAATGGAGAAACTTCCTCAGCTTCCTTTCACTGGGTTTATCATTGTGATTTCTTTTGTACTCATATTCCCTGCCTTTTTTTTTTTTTGTTATAGTGCCTGTACTTCTAAAGCCAACCTCAATAACTGCTACTCTTGATCTCAGAATTTATCTTTTCAAACACAATATTCTTGCACTTCTTGCATAATATTCTCCTGCGATATCAATCTGTCTGCCTATTACAGCATTTTCTAAAATGTGCAAGATGATATTTTATCAATCATTTTAAAAACATTGCTGGGATATTAGGATAGGCTTAGCTCTGCTGAGGTAACAATTGAACTTATATAATAAACTCAGTGCCGAAACACAATAAGGAGTTATTTTTTCTTCATATTGGAGTCCAAGATGAGTAGCATGGCTCTTCTTGGAGGTTCTCATCAGGACTGATCCAGAAAACTAGATTGCTTCCACTCTGTGGTTGCTCCATCTGGAACACCGGATTTTAAAGTTTTCCATTGAAGGGAAAAAATAAGTGGAAGACTGAATGAGATATTTTTAAAGATCATTGCTTGGGAATGGCATACACCATTTCTACCAACAACTCACTGTCCAGATGCAGTTTCATGGTAGGAACTGAAATGCAAAGGAGAAAGGGAAATGTACTCTTTCTATGCCCAGGAAGAGGAAATGTTGTGAACACATAATATTTTCGCTGGCATAGTCAGAGTGATCCCACATGCCCTATCCATCTATTGCTTTAGGTCTCTGTTCTTCTTCTTCTTCTTCTTCTTTTTTTTTAAGATTTTATTTATTTATTTATTTGTCAGAAAGAGAGAGAGAGAAAGCACACAAGCGGGCAGAGAGGCAGGCAGAGGTGGAGAGAGAGGCAGGCTCCCTGCTGAGCAAGGAGCCAGATGTGGCACTCAATCCAAGGACTCTGAGATCATGACCTGAGCCGAAGGCAGCGGCTTAACCCACTGAACCACCCAGGCGTCCCTGGCTCTCCTCTTCTTAAGAGCAAATGTTTTTGGAAAGATCTATCTATTCTCTATTTAAACATTCTCAAATTCTTTTTTCTCTTCAACATACAACAATCTATTTTTCATGCCTACTAACTTATGCTGCTTTTATCAATGATCTGAAAGTTGACAAGGCAAATGGTTAAATTTCTGTCCTCTTATTTATACTCCCAATAACATCCCATAGAGATGGCCACTTCCCCCTTCCTGGTATTTCTTGATTTGTATCATTTTTTTCATGTCCATGAAACCATAGTTCTTGTCTTCTCTCCACTCTGCCAACTTTTCCATCTCAATTTAGTTTGTATTTGCTTGAACTCTTTCTCAAGTTTTCTTCCCAGGCTCTTTGCTTTCTTCTGGAGGATCGCATCTGATTTCATGTTTTTAAAAGGTTAGATGCCACTCTCTCCCAAATTTATATCTTCCCCCACATCCTCATTTGAATGTGGCTTTTCATATTTCGTGGAATTGGGTTTCTTTCTCTTCTCTTTACTGCATTTTCATGTAATCTATCAGTGAGTCTGTTGGTTTCTTCTCAGAAATGTATATTGATCATTAACCTTCTTTCTATCCCCATTTTTCCCTATTAAAAGTGAATCTTACACATTTTTCTCTTGTCTAGCCTAGTACAGTAGTTTCATAATTGGTATTCCTGTTAGTTTGTAATTCTTGCCTCCCTAAAATCTTTTCTCTAAATAAGCTCAAGGTTTATTTAAAAAATCAAATTAAATCACTTCCTTTCTTAAAACCTTTTAAAGACTGATTATAAGCCTGAATTCCCTAATGTCACCTACACAGTCCTATAAAATGTATCTCTTACTTGCCCCTTTGAGACCATTGTCTACCACTCTACTCTAGCCACTGTGGTCTTCTTGGTGTTCATTGAGCATTTCTCACCTCAGGGCCTTTGCTGCTGCTCTCCTCCAGATCTTCCCACAGATGGTAACTTCTTGCAAATTAGATCTAATTTCTAATAATACTGCCTTAGTGTGATCTTTTGTAATTACCCAATTGCATTTTTCAATTTCCCTCTCTTACTGTAGTAGTTTCTCTTTTCTTCAAAAGCAAATCTTGAGACAAGGAAGGTAGTTTATTTAGGAGCTGATGCTAGGAAAAATATATGAAAAAATGGGGGAAGCAAGGCAAGGGAGTGAAGAAAAACTATAAAATATGTCTTAATCATGAGGTTGCTGCTGTGACCAACTCAGGGTAAATCCTTTTGGAAAACATTAGGAAACTACGGAACATACCTTAGAATTGTCCTGTCAGAGGAGAAGAAGGCTGTGATGTTTATATACTAACTCTCATGCCCTCTTGGCTAAGAGTTGAGCTGAACCTTGCCACCTGCCCTTCTGAGTTGTGCCTGGGCAAGCATACTGCTGTGGTGCCAGAGAAAGCCCCAGACAGAGAAGCAGAAATATGCAGGTGCTTGAGGTTCCAGATGGTGATCTACCATAGTTGCAAGTGAACTCAAAGGCCACAGAGATACAGGACAGGGCATTAATAGCATCATGCACCTCATCCTGCAAACACACATACTCGATATATAGATAGCTTGTCAATTACTACTAGCACATCCCTAAATCTTGTCACTTATCAGTATCAAAATTATCTAATTTACATATTTTCTTGCTTGTTTATATTTGCTATCCACACAAAAAAATTGCATTTCAGAAAAACATGGTGGTCCTTGTGTTTCATCTTCACTTCCCGAGTGCCTTGGACAGTGATTAGAATGCACACAGCAAATGTCTTTTAAATGAAGGAAAGAACAATGTTTTTAGAAAATTCTTACTCTAAATACCAGAATCATTTTCTAGAACACTCTAAATCAAGGTCTACCTTATCATTTTATTGTAAGTTTATAATTTCTCTTTTTTTGTAAAAGCAGAAACGATGCTTTCTAGACTGTGACTGTCTTGCATTATTTGTTACTGAACATGGCAGCATATTTTGTGCAGTTGATGATACTTCTTAAAAAAATGCCATCTGATAGCTATATAAGCCAGTAGGTGACAAGGGATATATTGAAGAGTGTCTTTAAGCTCAAGTGACAGGAACATGTAAGCATGCACAACACCAAGTGCATGCAGCTGTCCCAAGACAGAGATAAGTGCTAAGATGAAGTAGAAAAAGAGAGAGAGAGAGAGGAGTGGAAGATAGTGAGAATCCTTAAAATGGTAGGAATGATAGATCCTAAATAGGTTCTAGCTTAGAATCCATAAAATGGAGATACATTTTAAGTAAAATTTTGAAGGAGCATAAAGACAGGGGCTTGTGGGGAAAAAAAAACATCAGGGAAAGGTATATGTACTTTTTCAGAGGTAAGTGAGGGTGCATTGAGGTTGAGGCTTCAGATTTAAAAAAAAAAATACTTTGGGGGGAAGATTTATTTATTTATTTATTTATTTGTTTGTTTATTTATTTATTTAAGAGAGAGGACAGAGACAGAGAGATTATGGATGGAGGGGCAGAGGGACAAAAATCTTTAAACAGACTCCCTGCTGAGCACAGAGCCTGATACAGGGCTTGATCTCACAACCCTGAGATCATGATCTGAGCTGAAATTAAGAGTCGGAGACTTTACCCAACTAAGGCACCCCGGTGTCCCAAGGCTTGAGATTTTAATGTTCATAATGGAGAGAACAAACTGGGCTTTGGCTGAAATGGGGATCAATGCTGTGAATCACTGTTAATCAGCTAACCTTTTGAGACACTAGTATGGTTACTTACCCTTGTGAAATAGCTCAGCTTTTTAGATAATCTTGGTGGGGGATAATAGCTATGAGTTCAGCACCTAGAGCTTTTTTTCCCTCCTAAAATCACTACTATGGTATTTTTTATTTAGGATGAGTTGCTATGGTGATCCTTGCCGTGGGCAGTCCTAAAGAGGACTATGATAATGCATGATTATCTGGATTGGTGCAGTGAATTAAACAAAGGCTATTTCTGAAGCAAGCTGTAATATCTTAGTAAGGACAGGTTCCTGTTTTTCAGATCACTCCTCAGCTATTTTCCTTACTTTTGTTTCCAGATCATTCTTTTTTATTTTTCCAGATCATTCTTTTTTTTTTTTAAAGATTTTATTTATTTTATTTGACAGAGAGAGAGATCACAAGTTGGTAGAGAGGCAGGCAGAGACAGAGGGGGAAGCAGGCTCCCTGCTGAGCAGAGAGCCCGATGCGGGGCTCAATCCCAGGACCCTGAGATCATGGCCTGAGCCGAAGGCAGTGGCTTAATCCACTGAGCCACCCAGGCGCCCCTCCAGATCATTCTTTAACTCTAAATTTTCTGCCTTTGCTGCATGAAACTATTTGACATATAACTTCTTTAGAAAGAAGAAAAAAAAAGAGGATAAATTCCTTGAAATATTTTTTGCAATATTTTATAAATCAGTCAAGGCAGACATTGTCAGTAAGATGCCTAAAAGGAAGGTGCAAACTATTTTAAAATATAAGACAGTAACCAGACAATATTTATATTCATTTTTATCCACATACACAGAGATTGATTCAGATTAGAAATGAAAATATAAGCACTTAAAGAAGTAATAATTTTATATATTCATTAAATTTCATTAGCTTCAGTATTGGAGTGTCTGTATATAATCCTCTCTACATAATGTGAAGCATCAGTGTTCAGGGTGTGTAAACCATGATATGATCAAGCAGAAAGGGCAGTTAACTTGATTTTTGTATCCACGTATTACACCTCACATAGTATGACATGACTGCAGACAGAAGAGAACAGCTGTAACCTGCACTCTTGCTTGATGGAGTCTTAATCCAAGGGATTCTCTGATTGAGAAAAGATGAAAATACAGCTGAGATATTAAGAGGGAGAGTTAAATCATTTGCCGCTTTTCCACAGGATAGCTTACAGATATGAGGAGAGAGATTTCAGTGGCACCCAGGGTGGAAAGTCATTGGTCCTGAATTGGTCGTGTCAGAATTGGTCAGGCCACACATTGATTCTAATCACTGAGAATAGCATCAGCTTTAATAATAGGGGTTAATAGTAGAAGTATGAAATGGGATGTTCCATTTATGTTTAAATTCACAATGAAAAGGCTCTTTTAAGTGTCGGCACTGCTGCACTGGGATTGGTTTTTTTGCAGTCATCCTGAAAAAACAAATTACACTCTAACTGGTGTAAGGTGATATCTTATGGTTTCACTTATTTGTGGAGCATAACAAATATCATGGAGGACAAGGGGTCTTAGTGAGGAGAAGGGAGTTGGGGTAAATTGGAAGGGGAGGTGAACCATGAGAGACTATGGACTCTGAAAAACAATCTGAGGGGTTTGAAGTGGCAGAGGGGTACCAGGTGGCAGGTATTATAGAGGGCACGGATTGCACGGAGCACAGGGTGTGGTGCAAAAATAATGAATACTGTTTTTCTGAAAATAAATAAATTGAAAAAATTAAAACAACAACAACAACAACAACAACAAAGAAAACAAATTGCAACAGAATAATCTACGTTTTTTGGGAGGGGGAGAAAGCCATAGTAGAAACTGTACAGAACAAGAGAATACATAGCATAGTAGACATTACACATAGCAAGAACAGTGAAAGTTGAGGAAAAAAATAACAAGAGCAATTGGGGATATAGGAAGAAAGAGAGGGAAGGAAGGAAGGGGAGATGAAAGGAAAGAAGGAACTGATATTCTTGGGATGATTATTAAGTTTTGAGCTCCTTGCTAGGTACTTTATACATTAAAATTTACTCACAACTTTAGACATAGCACACTAAAATATCATTTTTATTTGTGCAGTAATTTGTCTATAAGGATTTCTCCAGTACTTCACCATAAGGTGAAGGCGCTTGTCTTTTTTAAATTATTTTTAAATTTTATTTATTTATTCATTTTTTTAATTTATTTTTTTATTTTCAGCATAACAGTATTCATTATTTTTCACCCCACCCAGTGCTCCATGCAATTCGTGCCCTTTATAATACCCACCACCTAGTACCCCAAACTCCCACCCCCCACCCCTTCAAAATCCTCAGATTGTTTTTCAGAGTCCATAGTCTCTCATGGTTCACCTCCCTTTCCAATTTCCCCCAACTCCCTTCTCCTCTCTAACTCCCCATGTCCTCCATGCTATTTGTTATGCTCCACAAATAAGTGAAACCATATGATAATTGACTCTCTCTGCTTGACTTATTTCACTCAGCATAATAATCTCTTCCAGTCCCGTCCATGCTGCTTATTTATTTATTTATTTATTTAAATTCAAGTTAGGTAACATGTAGTGTGGTATTGGTTTCAGGAGTAGAATTTAGTGATTCATTAATTAATATGACACCCAGTGCTCCTCCCAACAAGGGCCCTCCTTAATACCAATCAACCATTTGTCCCACCCCCACATCTACTTCCCATCCAGCAAACCTCAATTTGTTCTCTATAACTAAGAATATCTGATGGTGTGCCTCCCTCTTTGTTTTTATCTTATTTCATTTTTCCTTCGGGAGGACTTTGTCTTATTCATCATTGTATCCCTTGTGTCTAAAATAGTATCTGACTCACTGAAGAGATTGAGGAGACATTTGCCAAGTAAATAGTCCAATAGAGTAGGAATTTTTTTTTTTCCAGAAAAGGTAATAACTGAAAGCGGAGCTGTTGGTAGCAGGAGAGATTAGGGAAGAATTTTTCTACCAGAAAACTAAAATTCTAGTGATTTTCTTCTCTTTTTTCATGTTTTCATATGCCTGATGTTTATTGTCAACTTCAAGGTCCTATTATCCCTGTAAGAACAAGGTACAGTCTAGGATCTAGATACATTTGCTTCTGTTATAAACTTCTAAGGTATCATTCCATATTTTTTAAATGCATCTGACTCCTGTACTAAGCAAGAAAGTATTTGAAGGCATAATCAATTTTTTTAAAAGATAGCCTCTTGACCTGTTGTACCAATTAAAATTCTACCAATAATGTGCGAGAGTATTTTTTTAATAAGTAACTTTTACATGTTGTCAGAAAAAAAGGTCAAATGGAGTTATGTTTAAAGAGTTGAAGCAGGTTAAGTAGACAAAATTTGTATAAACATTTGACAATTGGGAAAATTATAATGGCCTTTCAGAATAGCCATTTGATTTTTATGTGGGTATAATTTGAGTGAAATTAATGAATTTTCATTTGAGAGTGTTGGCTTTTAATCTGTAAAGAAAATGCAGTTCAAATCCAAATAGTCAAAAGCAAAAAAGCCTTGCTTAAATTTATATTCCAAAGGATAATTTAGCCCTCTTGTTACTTTGTTATTTCAAACTAGGCTGCTGACATTGGTCAAATTAACTAGATGCTTTACAAACCTTTGTGTGCACTAGAGAAACCTGGCCTGTGTCTGAGGAACTACTCTACAGTCTCCACAGTCAGTTGTTTGTACCCTGCTTTGAGCTGAATTCTAACTTCCACTTTTCTGTTTCTAATTATTGATAATTGCACCTTACCTGTCAATAGTTTTCTCATTAAAGTCCTTGCTGTAATAGATACACATTTATCTATCTCATTTTCATACAAAAGACATTCTGACAGTTAATTCCATATTCTAAGAAACATTTTGTAAAGAAATTTTGCTTGAATTGCTTATAGAATGATCACCTTCTCAAAGTTGATCGATAAACCTCTTGTTTTTCTAATTAGTTATTACACTAGCTCAAACAGCTTACTAGAATAAATCCATTTCTATTTCAAATCTCTATAACATGCAGTGATCTTACAATTTCATTTCCTTAATTCTGTAAGTCAACTCTGACTAATCTGTCTTTATAATTCATTCCCCAAACCCTAAACTATTTCTGTGCCTTCTGACCCAACCTTTTCAATCTCTACTATCCTTTTCTTTCTTTTCTTTAAATTTTTTATTTTTTATAAACATATATTTTTATCCCCAGGGGTACAGGTCTGTGAATCACCAGGTTTACACACTTCACAGCACTCACCAAAGCACATACCCTCCCCAATGTCCATAATCCCACCCCCTTCTCCCAAACCCCCTCCCCCCAGCAGCCCTCAGTTTGTTTTGTGAGATTAAGAGTCACTGATGGTTTGTCTCCCTCCCAATCCCATCTTGTTTCATTGATTATTCTCCTACCCACTTAAGCCCCCATGTTGCATCACCACTTCCTCATATCAGGGAGATCATATGATAGTTGTCTTTCTCTGCTTGACTTATTTCACTAAGCATGATACGCTCTAGTTCCATCCATGTTGTCGCAAATGGCAAGATTTCATTTCTTTTGATGGCTGCATAGTATTCCATTGTGTATATATACCACATCTTCTTGATCCATTCATCTGTTGATGGACATCTAGGTTCTTTCCATAGTTTGGCTATTGTGGACATTGCTGCTATAAACATTCGGATGCATGTGCCCCTTTGGATCACTACATTTGTATCTTTAGTGTAAATACCCAATAGTGCAATTGCTGGGTCATAGGGCAGTTCTAGAGACTGGAGGTAAGCCTGATGTTTCACATATGGTACTACCTTCTTTTAACAGGACAGACTTAGCGATTTGGTTCTAAAATACACCTTATGTTCTTTTTTATTTTGTCCTCAGTTTGAAAATGACATGACTTTTAGGGGCACCTGGATGGCTCAGTCAAGGGTCTGCCTTTGGCTAGGGTCATGATCCCAAGGTCCTGGGATCCAGTCCCACATCGGGCTTCCTGCTCTGCGGAAGGCCTGCTTCTCCCTCTCCCACTCCCCCAGCTTGTGTTCCCTCTCTCACTGTGTCTCTCTCTGTCAAATAAATAAATAAAATATTTTAAAAACAGAAATGATAAGACTTTTTGTTTGATCGATTGTTGATACACTAAAATTGAGTAAGTTATGCTCTATAAATCTGAAACTTTTATATGATCCAATCTGGCACCATTGAGATATATTAGTAACTGATGACAAATTAGTATTTTATTTTATTCTTCCTAAATTTATTTTTTATGTTACACTTAGTAAAATTTACTCTTTGTGATGTGTCATTTTATCAGTTTTGACAAAAGTAGAGTCGTGTGTCCATAACCAAAGTCATGATACAGAAAAGTTTCATCAACTCAAAGAATTTCTTCATGCCTTCCTTTTATAGTCAACTCCTAGGCCAGCCCTCAACCCATATCACCACTGATCTGTTCTCTATGTCTGTAGCTTTGCCTCTTCAAGAATGTCATTATAAATATAATTATTTAGTTTATAGTCTTTTGATATGGTCTTTTTTACAACTAGGGAAAAGCATTTGAGATTTATTCATGTTGTTGCATGTATCAATAGTTTTTTTTTTTCATTTTATTGCTGAATAGTATTCTACTATATGGCTGTACTACAGTTTGTTTATCTGTTGACTGGATGAAGAACATTTGGATTCTTTGTTTTTTTTTTAATTTTTTATTTTTTATAAACATATATTTTTTCCCCCAGGGGTACAGGTTTGTGAATCACCAGGTTGACACACTTCGCAGCACTCACCAAATCACATATCCTCCCCAATGTCCATAATCCCACCCCCTTCTCCCAAACCCCCTCCCCCCAGCAACCCTCAGTTTGTTTTGTGAGATTAAGAGTCACTTATGGTTTGTCTCCCTCCCAATCCCATCTTGTTTCATTTATTCTTCTTCTACCCACTTAAGCCTCCATGTTGCATCACCACTTCCTCATATCAGGGAGATCATATGATAGTTGTCTTTCTCTGCTTGACTTATTTCGCTAAGCATGATACGCTCTAGTTCCATCCATGTTGTCGCAAATGGCAAGATTTCATTTCTTTTGATGGCTGCATAGTATTCCATTGTGTATATATACCACATCTTCTTGATCCATTCATCTGTTGATGGACATCTAGGTTCTTTCCATAGTTTGGCTATTGTGGACATTGCTGCTATAAACATTCGGATGCATGTGCCCCTTTGGATCACTACATTTGTATCTTTAGGGTAAATACCCAATAGTGCAATTGCTGGGTCATAGGGCAGTTCTATTTTCAACATTTTGAGGACCCTCCATGCTGTTTTCCAGAGTGGCTGCACCAGCTTGCATTCCCACCAACAGTGTAGGAGGGTTCCCCTTTCTCCGTATCTTCGTCAGCATCTGTCATTTCCTGACTTGCTGATTTTAGCCATTCTGACTGGTGTCAGGTGATATCTCATTGTGGTTTTGATTTGTATTTCCCTGATGCCGAGTGATATGGAGCACTTTTTCATGTGTCTGTTCGCCATCTGGATGTCTTCTTTGCAGAAATGTCTGTTCATGTCCTCTGCCCATTTCTTGATTGGATTATTTGTTCTTTGGGTGTTGAGTTTGCTAAGTTCTTTATAGATTCTGGACACTAGTCCTTTATCTGATATGTCGTTTGCAAATATCTTCTCCCATTCTGTCAGTTGTCTTTTGATTTTGTTAACTGTTTCCTTTGCTGTGCAAAAGCTTTTGATCTTGATGAAATCCCAATAGTTCATTTTTTCCCTTGCTTCCCTTGCCTTTTGCGTTGTTCCTAGGAAGATGTTGCTGCGACAGAGGTCGAAGAGGTTGCTGCCCGTGTTCTCCTCAAGGATTTTGATGGATTCCTTTCGTACATTGAGGTCCTTCATCCATTTTGAGTCTATTTTTGTGTGTGGTGTAAGGAAATGGCCCAATTTCATTTTTCTGCATGTGGCTGTCCAATTTTCCCAGCACCATTTATTGAAGAGGCTGTCTTTTTTCCATTGGACATTCTTTCCTGCTTTGTCGAAGATTAGTTGACCATAGATTTGAGGGTCTATTTCTGGGCTCTCTATTCTGTTCCATTGATCTATGTGTCTGTTTTTGTGCCAGTACCATGCTGTCTTGATGATGACAACTTTGTAATAGAGCTTGAAGTCCGGAATTGTGATGCCACCAACGTTGGCTTTCTTTTTCAATATCCCTTTGGCTATTCGAGGTCTTTTCTGGTTCCATATAAATTTTAGCATTATTTGTTCCATTTCTTTGAAAAAGATGGATGGTACTTTGATAGGAATTGCATTAAATGTGTAGATTGCTTTAGGTAGCATAGACATTTTCACAATATTTATTCTTCCAATCCAGGAGCATGGAACATTTTTCCATTTCTTTGTGTCTTCCTCAATTTCTTTCATGAGTACTTTATAGTTTTCTGAGTATAGATTCTGTGTCTCTTTGGTTAGGTTTATTCCTAGGTATCTTATGGTTTTGGATGCATTGTAAATGGGATTGGCTCCTTAATATCTCTTTCTTCTGTCTTGCTGTTGGTGTAGAGAAATGCAACTGATTTCTGTGCATTAATTTTATATCCTGACAATTTACTGAATTCCTGTATAAGTTCTAGCAGTTTTGGAGTGGAGTCTTTTGGGTTTTCCACATATAGTATCATATCATCTGCGAAGAGTGATAATTTGACTTCTTCTTTGCCGATTTGGATGCCTTTAATTTCCTTTTGTTGTCTGATGGCTGAGGCTAGGACCTCTAGTACTATGTTGAATAGCAGTGGTGATAATGGACATCCCTGCCGTGTTCCTGACCTTAGCGGAAAAGCTTTCAGTTTTTCTCCATTGAGAATGATATTTGCGGTGGGTTTTTCATAGATGGCTTTGATGATATTGAGGTATGTGCCCTCTATCCCTACACTTTGAAGAGTTTTGATCAGGAAGGGATGCTGTACTTTGTCAAATGCTTTTTCAGCATCTATTGAGAGTATCATATGGTTCTTGTTCTTTCTTTTATTGATGTGTTGTATCACATTGACTGATTTGCAGATGTTGAACCAACCTTGCAGCCCTGGAATAAATCCCACTTGGTCGTGGTGAATAATCTTTTTAATGTACTGTTGAATCCTATTGGCTAGTATTTTGTTGAGTATTTTCGCATCTGTGTTCATCAAGGATATTGGTCTATAGCTCTCTTTTTTGGTGGGATCCTTGTCTGGTTTTGGGATCAAGGTGATGCTGGCCTCATAAAATGAGTTTTGAAGTTTTCCTTCCATTTCTATTTTTGGAACAGTTTCAGGAGAATAGGAATTAGTTCTTCTTTAAATGTTTGGTAGAATTCCCCCGGGAAGCCGTCTGGCCCTGGGCTTTTGTTTGTTTGGAGATTTTTAATGACTGTTTCAATCTCCTACTGGTTATGGGTCTGTTCAGGCTTTCTATTTCTTCCTGGTTCAGTTGTGGTAGTTTATATGTTTCTAGGAATGCATCCATTTCTTCCAGATTGTCAAATTTATTGGCGTAGAGTTGCTCATAGTATGTTCTTATAATAGTTTGTATTTCTTTGGTGTTAGTTGTGATCTCTCCTCTTTCATTCATGATTTTATTTATTTGGGTCCTTTCTCTTTTCTTTTTGATAAGTCGGGCCAAGGGTTTATCAATTTTATTAATTCTTTCAAAGAACCAGCTCCTAGTTTCGTTGATTTGTTCTATTGATTTTTTGGTTTCTATTTCATTGATTTCTGCTCTGATCTTTATGATTTCTCTTCTCCTGCTGGGCTTAGGGTTTCTTTCTTGTTCTTTCTCCAGCTCCTTTAGGTGTAGGGTTAGGTTGTGTACCTGAGACCTTTCTTGTTTCTTGAGAAAGGCTTGTACCGCTATATATTTTCCTCTCAGGACTGCCTTTGTTGTGTCCCACAGATTTTGAACCGTTGTATTTTCATTATCATTTGTTTCCATGATTTTTTTCAATTCTTCTTTAATTTCCCGGTTGACCCATTCATTCTTTAGAAGGATACTGTTTAGTCTCCATGTATTTGGGTTCTTTCCAAACTTCCTTTTGTGGTTGAGTTCTAGCTTTAGAGCATTGTGGTCTGAAAATATGCAGGGAATGATCCCAATCTTTTGATACCGGTTGAGTCCTGATTTAGGACCGAGGATGTGATCTATTCTGGAGAATGTTCCATGTGCACTAGAGAAGAATGTGTATTCTGTTGCTTTGGGATGAAATATTCTGAATATATCTGTGATGTCCATCTGGTCCAGTGTGTCATTTAAGGCCTTTATTTCCTTGCTGATCTTTTGCTTGGATGACCTGTCCATTTCAGTGAGGGGAGTGTTAAAGTCCCCTACTATTATTGTATTATTGTTGATGTATTTCTTTGATTTTGTTATTAATTGGTTTATATAGTTGGCTGCTCCCACATTGGGGGCATAGATATTTAAAATTGTTAGATCTTCTTGTTGGACAGACCCTTTGAGTATGATATAGTGTCCTTCCTCATCTCTTATTATAGTCTTGGCTTAAAATCTAATTGATCTGATATAAGGATTGCCACTCCTGCTTTCTTCTGATGTCCATTAGCATGGTAAATTCTTTTCCACCCCCTCACTTTAAATCTGGAGGTGTCTTCGGGCTTAAAATGTGTTTCTTGGAGGCAACATATAGATGGGTTTTGTTTTTTATCCATTCTGATACCCTGTGTCTTTTGACAGGGGCATTTAGCCCATTCACATTCAGGGTAACCATTGAGAGATATGAATTTAGTGCCATTGTATTGCCTGTAAGGTGACTGTTACTGTATATGGTCTCTGTTCCTTTCTGATCTACCACTTGTAGGCTCTCTCTTTGCTTAGAGGACCCTTTTCAATATTTCCTGTAGAGCTGGTTTGGTATTTGCAAATTCTTTCAGTTGTTGTTTGTCCTGGAAGCTTTTAATCTCTCCTTCTATTTTCAATGACAGCCTAGCTGGATATAGTATTCTTGTCTGCATGTTTTTCTCGTTTAGTGCTCTGAAAATATCATGCCACCTCTTTCTGGCCTGCCAGGTCTCTGTGGATAAGTCAGCTGCCAATCTAATATTTTTACCGTTGTATGTTACAGACTTCTTTTCCCGGGCTGCTTTCAGGATTTTCTCTTTGTCACTGAGACTTGTAAATTTTACTATTAGGTGACGGGGTGTGGGCCTATTCTTATTGATTTTGAGGGGCGTTCTCTGAACCTCCTGAATTTTGATGCTCGTTCCCTTTGCCATATTGGGGAAATTCTCCCCAATAATTCTCTCCAGTATACCTTCTGCTCCCCTCTCTCTTTCTTCTTCTTCTGGAATCCCAATTATTCTAATGTTGTTTCGTCTTATGGTGTCACTTATCTCTCGAATTCTCCCCTCGTTGTCCAGTAGCTGTTTGTCCCTCTTTTGCTCAGCTTCTTTATTCTCTGTCATTTGGTCTTCTATATCACTAATTCTTTCTTCTGCCTCATTTATCCTAGCAGTTAGAGCCTCCATTTTTTATTGCACCTCATTAATAGCTTTTTTGATTTCAACTTGGTTAGATTTTAGTTCTTTTATTTCTCCAGAAAGGGCTTTTATATCTCTCGAGATGGTTTCTCTAATATCTTCCATTCCTTTTTCGAGCCCGGCTAGAACCTTGAGAATTGTCATTCTGAACTCTAGATCTGACATATTACCGATGTCTGTATTGATTCGGTCCCTAGCCTTCGGTACTGCCTCTTGTTCCTTTTTTTGTGTTGAATTTTTACGTCTTGTCATTTTGTCCAGCTAAGAGTAAATGAAGGGGCAAGTAAAATACTAAAAGGGTGGCAACAACCCCAGGAAAATATGCTTTAACCAAATTAGAAGAGATCCAAAATTGTGAGTGGGGAGAAAGGGGATAAAAAGACGTTCAAAAAGGAAGAAAGAAAAAAAAAAAAAACAAGAAGAAAAGAAAAAAAAAAGAAAAGAAAAGAAAAGAATTTTTTAAAAAAGAAAACACCTAAGAAAAATGTAAAAAAGAAAAAATATATATATTAGATAAACTAGTAAAAAATCGTTAAAAAAGAAAAAGGTAACAGTTAAAAAAAAATATTTTACCCGAAGGCTAGAAAAAAAAAAAATGAAAAAGAAAAAGTTAAATTAACTGCAAGACTAAAAAAAATCACAGGAAAAAAGCCATGAGTTCCGTGCTTGGCTTTCTCCTCCTCTGGAATTCTGCTGCTCTCCTTGGTATTGAAACCGCACTCCTTGGTAGGTGAACTTGGTCTTGGCTGGATTTCTTGTTGATCTTTTGGGGGAGGGGCCTGTTGTAGTGATTCTCAAGTGTCTTTGCCCCAGGCGGAATTACACCGCCCTTACCCGGGCCGGGGTGAGTAATCCGCTCGGGTTTGCTTTCAGGAGCTTTTGTTCCCTGAGCGCTTTCCGTAGAGTTCCAGAGGACGGGAATACAAATGGCGGCCTCCTGGTCTCCGGCCCGGAGGAGCCGAGAGCCCAGGGCCCCACTCTTCAGTGCGCCCTCAGAGAACAGCGCCCAGTTACTCCCGTCTGCCTGTACCTCCGGCCGCGCTCCGAGCTCACCGAGCCTGCAACCGGTTCAAGGTAACATGGAGCTGTGAGCTTACTGTCGGCTCTGTCTCTGTAGCCGGCTTTCCCGTTCCAATACCCGCAAGCTCTGCGACACTCAGACACCCCCAATCCTTCTGTGACCCTGCGGGACCTGAGGCCATGCTGACCCCGCGTGGGCTTCGCCCCGGTTTAGCCTCTGGAGCGATGTCCCTCAGTGGAACAGACTTTTAAAAGTCCTGATTTTGTGCGCGGTTGCTCCGCCGCTTGCCGGGAGCCGGCCCCTCCCCCCGGGGTCTATCTTCCCGTCGCTTTGGATTCACTTCTCCGCCGGTCCTACCTTTCAGAAAGTGGTGGTTTTTCTGTTTCCAGAATTGCTGTTCTTCTTCTCTTCGATCTGCCGATGGATTTTCAGGTGTTTGCAATCTTTAGATAAGCTATCTAGCTGATCTCCGGCTATCTGAAGCAGTCTCAGCCTGCTACTTCTCCGCCATCTTGACTCCTCCGAACATTTGGATTCTTTCCAGTGTTTTGTAATTATTAGTAAAGCTAGTTGCTGTACACATCCACATACAGGTTTTTATGTGAACATAAGTTTTATTTCTTTTGGGGAGAAGTGTGATTTCTGGGTCACATGGTATAGGTGTGCCTAACTTTATCAGAAACTGCCAAACTGTTTCTGCTTTCCAAAATGAGAGTACCATTTTGCAATATATGAGCATTTGAACTGGTCTGTCCCCTCACCAGCAAATTATTTTCTTTTACTCATTCTAATGAACATGTGACAGTATTTCATTGTGTTTTTATTTTTATTTTTAAAAAAGATGTTATTTATTTATTTGACAGAGAGAGAGAGAGAGTGAGAGCATGGGCACACAAGCAGGGGGAACAGCAGGCAGAGTTGAGAAGCAGGCACCCTACTGAGCAGGGAGCCCAAAGGGGGACTCGATCCTGGGACTGTGAGATCATGACCTGAGACAAAGGCAGGTGCTTAACCAACTGAGCCACCCAGGCATCCCTCATAGTGTTTTTAATTTGAAATTCCTTAAAGAGCAGGGATAGTGAGCTCTATTTAGTCTGTTTATTTTCCTTACTTTTTCTTTGATTTAGTGTGTATTCAAACCTTTTACCCATGTTTTTATTAGGGTGTTTAGTTTCTCTTTGATGAGTGTTGAAAGTTCTTTATATATTCTGGAATGAGTCCTTTGCCATATACGTGATTTACAAATATTTTTGCCCTGTCTATGGTTTGTCTTTTTATTCTCTTAACAGTGTGTTTTGCTGTCTCTGGTACCTTACCAATCTTTTGGGGAGGGCAGGGAGGCCCATGGAGAAAGTTAAGTCCTAAAAGTGGGTTTGAACGCCTCCATCTATGATCCCCAAGGGAATCACATTCTCTTTCCCATCTCCGCTGGTCCCCTACTAGTTTGTTAACAATTCAGATTGAATTCTTTTTATATATTGGCCCTAGTTGGTTACCCTGTGACTGAAAGTCTTTTATGGATTTGAGAAAAGTTGTAAACTTGCATTTGTCCAGCTTTGATTGTTATTGTAAGGATGGGATGATGTTTCTTCCAGTTGCCAAATGGAAACCAGAATTCCCCTCGTTCTGTTCTGTTGTTGTTGTTTTGTTTTGTTTTTGTTTTTTGTTTGTTTGTTTGTGAGTGTGACTTTTAATTTACCTATGTTGGGGGAATATAATTAGAAACAAAAACCTTCTGCCAGCCCAGAAAACCTCTCCCCAAGTCAGAAGAAGAGAAAGAAGACCATTTTCTTATTGAATAAGCATTAAACTGGAATGTAATGCATATCACAAGCAATCTAAAAAGAATGCAAAGACAGAAATAAATCTCACCTTTCATATAGCCACGCAGTTGTATACTTGTACCTAAGATAAACGCTACTCCTTAAAAAAAACTTGATAGCATCCTTTCTCACACATAGATCATCCTAAATTCACTTGGTAGTTGGAGTGACCATTTGTGTCTGGTAGTTGTCTTTATTCAAAATATGAATAAGTCTCTCATATCTTTATGACAGGAGTTTCCAACTTGAAGTCAGATGCCAGCCACATTAGGGCTCTTATCTCTCTTAGAAACTGGGAAATAGGGGTGCTATTTTCCTTGATGATTACATTTCAAAGAATGGCTTCCAGGTTTAAGGAAACATTCCTGAATTGTAAACTGATATAAAGCGTATTTAGTTTTTGAAAAGATGTACATACATTTCAAAGAGGGAGGTAAAGATCTTATAATTACAAAATTTCTAAAGTAAATACTTTAAGAAGAGGAAGGGGGAGGAGCCTGTTTGCACCAGGAAGAACTGATTTGATTTTTTTTTAATTTGTATTTTCCCTGACACTTGTAAATATGAGGCACACTTACCCCACAAAAATGTTTACACAATATATAAAAATGCTTTAGTTTACTTGAATTTCATAACAATCCTGTGAGGTAAGCAAGAAGACAATTATTTCTATTGTTACAATTTAGTAAATAAGGAAAATAAGATGCAGAAAAGCCAGCTGAGTTGTCCAGTTGTATACTTCTAAGAAGAAATAAAACCAAGGCCTCTCAAATTTAGCTTCTCTGGTGCCATCTCCAGTCCTGACACTCTAGGCTGTGTCTCAGACCAAAGAATAAATATATGCACACTTTTAAGGTCTCGTCAAACATTAGGATATATAGTCTAATTATATGAAATATACTCTTGATTGTTTGAATTGACAGATAATTTGTATGAGAGGGCCAGCAGAGTTAATACTTATTATATTTATTATCAAAATGCATAGTCTGACCTCAGTCATTCCTTGAACAAATACTCTAGAGTCTGGGAAAAAGCAATGAACCAAATGGATAAAGTTCCTGCCCACAGGTAGCTGATATTCTAATGGGTAGAAAAGAGAGTAATATTAAAAAGTAGGTAAAATGTCAACCTGTCATATATACGATGTAGAGTACCAAAGCAGAATAAGGGAGGAAAATGTGTAAGGAAGAGGGTATAAGGGCTTTTGTTTTGGTTTTCATTTTTGCAAAAGCCTGAAGAACACTAAGAGTAAGCTACAATGATATCTAGGGAAAGAGCATATAAATAAGGGAAGAATAAGTAAAGTATACATGAGGCAGGACTCTGTTTGTATATTCAGGTAACAGCAAAGAAGATATGTTACTGGTGATGAGTCAAGAAGGAAAGACAGTTGGAAGGGCACAGCTTATTAAGAGCCCTGTGAGATCATACACTTTTGGTTTTCAGAAAATGACTGATACGACCAAATATTTTTTAAAAGGTTGACATCAGCTGAGAATATAGTACAGTGGGGCTAGGGCAGGGGCAAAGAGACCAGAAAGGAGACTGTAATTCAGCTGAATTAATGGTACTAGACAGGAGAAAGCTTCCCTACTTAGCCTTAGTGTTACAGTTTTAAAATCCATTTTTTTCAAAAATGTTTTTAAAACAAATTTTACAGGGGTTATAGCTAAGTATATTTATGATACCATGTAATAGAAAATATTGATTTTAAGACATCTGAAAGACATTTGCTTAGGAAACATTTCTTTGACATTTCTTATAGAAAACAACTACATGTTTGCCTAAGATAGGCTGAGACCGTGGCAGAATGAGCACTAAGATCTCTCTTAGTTGTGTTTTTCACATAAGAATTTACTTGATAGTTTATCAAGTAGGCAACATGTGGAGTGAAAGATAGAACTTGCATATCCAAATCCATTTTTTGTAACATTTGTGATTATGATTAAAGAGAGATGTACTGAAAGAAATTCTTATGTGTTTACGATCTGACAAAATTTAATTTATGTTTGTCAGTTTCTCAAATATTGCTGAAATATGTATTGGTCCACTAATCAACATTTGCAGAATATCCTCCACAAATTCAATAACATATTTTTCTGCATGATGTCCCTATTTTTAAAAATGTGACGAATTGTGTAATACATGATTCTTCAGTTTAAGGGTAGTCTTCAAACTATTTTCTATGTGAAGTAAAAATTTATCCAAAGTTCCTTTTAATCTCTTTAGAATTTCACTGAGATCTGAAATTCAATTTCTAGGATCTTTCTACATTATTAAGCTTGAAGTAGCCATCTGAAGGCTTTGGAAGAAAACCAATATTTTTAAAATGTTTTCCCTTTTTAAAATCTTAGAATAAACTAAGTATTGAGGTCTCTTTTATCCTCTTTAAATTTCTCATTACCCTTATAACATTACTCCTTAATTAAAGGACTATTATAGGTATCCATGATCATAGATCTTTGTAAACTCATGTAATTTAATAGACTTCTTGTGTGGTACTTGTTCCTTAAAGAAAACTTTTTCTTTATTGTTCAGTTTATTTTTCACATTAATGGGTATTTAAGAAGTGGCACCTATTGTTTTCCTTTTTCTTTTCTATTCAGGCAGTTGTTAACTTCTCCTCTTTGGATTTCTTCATCACCTGTTGTCATCATTGTCATTGTTTTCTTCTTCATCATCATCATCATCATTATTTTTTTACTTAAAGAATCTAAATCCTACCTTTGTCTTTTACATAGATTTAACAATAAGAATGACTAAAATAAAGATGTTATTGACATCCCCATGGCCACAACCTAAATAAATCAGTACAAATTAAAAGCTGTTATCTTCCAGGCTTCCATTTCTTTGGCCTATATACACCTGGGTATTTTTCTTTCTCATTTAAGTATATAAATGCAACCTTCTTTATTTTCATATTCTTCCTAAAACCATAGAAATTTAAGTCCCAATTCCATAAAGTCACTTATCCAACATACTTATGTACACATATGTATATATATGGCATATGGAGATAATGGTGTCAGAATATATAATGGCATATGGATCTAGTGGTGTCAGAAAAGGCAAAGGAATACACATTGTGTCCTAGGAATGGATATCATTAGGAGCTATAGTGAACCCTCCAGATTATTTGTGTCAGCAATTTTATTTTATTGGTAAGGAAATCAAAGGTCTGAAAAGTTAAGCAGCATACTTTAGGATATACAACAATGTGCAAGTACCAAATTGGAACATTAATGTCTTGACTGCCATTTGACTTTGCTTCTAGACAATAATGATTTCACCTACATAATTAGTCATAGTAACAGTTTTATGAAACAATATTTCAAAAAAGAGAATTAGGATTATGTTGATCATGATAATTATATTACTAAGCACCTGCTTGGATATGCCATTTCTTCTTTCTCTCATTCAAATTACTAATATAGGCAGACTACAAAGCACTTAACCAGATACAATTGCTATCTTATAGTAACTTCCAAGGAAGGGATGATCACAATTATTATATAAATAGCTTCTAGAAATGGACCTAATTATGGAACATTTCAAATCAGGAAAGTAATCATTTTCTTTATAAAAAAATTAAGTGGCAATGTTTTATTTAATTTGAAAGAGAAGGAATCAAATGAGGTTCAGTAAAAGTTGAGTATGTCCTTTGATTTTTAAGAAGAGTAAAATGTTTAAATGGAGACTTCTTTTTTTGAGATTTTATTTATTTATTTATTTATTTGAAAGAGAGAGGAAGAGAGAGAGATCTTGAGCGGGGGAGAAAGGTAGAGAGAGAAGCAGACTCTTTGCTGAGCAGGGAGCTCAACATGGGACTGGATTCCAGGACACTGGGATCATGACCTGATCCAAAGGCAGATGCTTAACTGACTGAGCCACCCGGGTGCCCCTAAGTGGCGACTTCTATGTGAATTTTATAATTTACAATGTCACAGAGGCATAAAAAGTGTTCTAAGGGAGAAACAGATAAAATGGTAATTCAACAATGAACATCATTTATGGTATTCTTACTATGTAACAGATGTTTCCTAGCTCCGGGTGTTAGAAGAAAATAAGACCCAGTTTTGGATTATAGGAACTTCAAAGTCTAGCTGGGAGATTAATACTAAAGCAAATCTATGCTATTCCATAAACTAGACACTACATATTAGGCAGAACACATGATATAGATGAGGTACCAAAAAAGGAATTGACCTAGTCAGTTTGTCAGTGTCAAGAAAAGCCCTGCCAAGGAAGTGCTGGCCAATATTGGTGTCAAAAGATAAAAGTTCACCATAAAGATTTGAGAAATATTATATCCTAGCTAGAGTGGCAGTCTGTTTAATGGTGTGGGGAATGGAGATACCAAACAATATGCTATATTTGAGCAAGGGTCAAAATTTTGCCTGCTGGGTTATGCTGAGAATGTTTCAGAAAGTCAGCATATAGAATTAGATAGAAGTACTTGGGAAGCCTTGCTTTACATATGCATCAAGTAACTTTTTCACGAGAAGACCCATGGATGGAGGAAAACAACAAAAGAAATGACCAAATCTGGGTTTATTTTGGTGAAATCAGTTGAAGCACTAGCTCAGAATCATGTATCTTATATTTATTATAGTGAAAAGTATTGCTTCAAGAACAAAAAAATCAGACACTATTGCATCATCATTTACCTTGACTGTCTTCAAAGGCAATGGCATCACACTCCTCTCTACATGCACCTTCTCACTTCATAGTTTCAGGAAGAGCCCCCCCCCCCCCATCTCCTTCCAAGCTCTTTTTCCTCAGGCTCTTTGCTGCCATTGTATTCATAACTTTGTGACCTGAGGAGATAAGGAGACTGTAAAGTAATTCCTTAGCAAATAACAGTGCAGCCAGGAAAAAAGGAATGGTCAAATTGGTTAATTGAGGGGAGAAAGGCTAAAGACAATGGAAATAAAATGGGAGGTTCATGTTGAAGTTAAGGAAAATGAAGAAGACAGTGATCTGTGTGAAAAAGACTAGGGGAGTAGGGCCATAGCAAAGACCCTTAGAGCTATATTTTAGATTAAATGTACAAGGTGACAGTAATTTCAAGCAAAGCTAGTGGAGCAAAATATAATAAAGAGTTCAAATTGACTAACTTTTCATAAGCAAAGGTCATGAACTCATGGCATTTTCTTTGTAATAGAAACTCTATAGGAAATCTGAGATCAATGCTGGATATAGATTTACTTGCATTATACATGCTGATTCTACAGTAGTTTCAAAAGGTTAAGAAAAGATTTGAGGAACCTAATGCAATGGAAAATGTTTGCTTGATTTCTTTTTTTCTTAAGTTTTTATTTTAATTCCTGTTAGTTAACATACAGTGTTATATTAGTTTCAGGTGTACAATATAGTGATTGAACACTTCCATACATCACCAAGTGCTCATCACAAGTGTGCTCCTTAATCCTTATCACCAGTCTCACCCATCCCCCATCCCATCCTCTCTGATAACCATCAGTGTGTTCTCTATACTTAAGGATCTATTTTTTTGCTTTGATTCTCTCTTTTTTATCCTTTTGCTTGTTTCTTTTGTTTCTTAAGTTCCACATATGAGTGAAATCCCATGGTATTTGTATTTCTCTGTGTGACTTATTTCATTTAGAATTATATTCTTTAGCTCCATCCATGTCAATAAAATGACGAGATAGTATTCTTTTTTATGGCTGAATAATACTCCATTGTGTAGATAGATAGAAGATAAATAGAAATATACCACCTCTTTTTTCTCCATTCATCAGTCAATGGACATGGGCTGCTTCCACATCTTGGCTATTATAAATAATGCTGCTATAAACATAGGGGTGCAGCCACTGTGGAAAACAGTATGGAGGTCTCTCAGTAAGTTAGAAACAGAACTACCTTAGAATCCAGCAATCACACTACTAGGTATTTACCCAAAGAATACAAAAACACTAATTCAAATCTTGATTTCTTTTTAACTTGCATAAGTTGAATCAGTCCCTAGACTGAATCTGTAAAATGATGGTACTATCAGACACTGTTGGCATCCCACCTGCATCTTCACACTTTTATCATCTCTGTTCACATCTGTGGACTTCACACTGCCAACTCTTGAATTTACGGGTTTTTTTCATTTGTTTGTTTGACCTCTGGGGTTTGGTTTGTGGCCAGGCAGAAGACAGAAGTGATGGGCAATTAATGACTCCCAGCAACAGCCCTAACCCTATAATTGTTGGGAGTCAGTGTATAAATATCCCATCTTCTACGCCAATGAGTTGGTGTAAGTCTGAGATGTGTGTCTTTAAGAAAAATAAGCTCCGTTCATCCACAGTAGTAGGTAGTTCATAATCACCATTTATCTGACTGACTTCCTTTTTCTGTCTCATTCTCCCACTCTTTTACTGCTGTACCCTTAATCTCCGAATTAATTTATGTCCACTCAACACTTCAACTCAAGGTTGGCTTCCAGTGGAACTGAAACAATGACTATAGGATTTTGTTACAATGAGACATACCAAAGAAAGAAAGTAGTACTACATTATCAGTTTTCTATAGTAAACAGAGAAAAGCTTATTGTACATCAATTAGTATAAAATACATAACAATGAATATCCTAGATCTAATAATTTATTTACTGTCTATGTGCAAATAATAAACTCCAAGCGCAATATTTGTTGTTATCATTCTTATAAACTCTAAAAGCTACTTTTTCATCTTTAATTTCCATTTTTGATGAACTAATTTCTAGTCTTTGTCTTTTTTTTTTTTTAATTTGACAGATAGAGATCATAAGTAGACAGAGAGGCAGGCAGAGAGAGAGAGAAGGAAGCAAGCTCCCCGCTGAGCAGAGAGCCCGTCTAGTCTTTGTCTTAGGATAAGAGTAAAATCACTGCTGGTATGAACACAGATAAATGTAACTTTATTTAATCTATTACTAAAATTGTGTGCACTTGTTTTGAATATTTTTATTAGTATCGCTTAGCTTTTGCTGCATGATAAACCATTCCAAAACTTAGTGGCTTAAAACAAGAACCACTTAGTTGGCTCCCAGCTCTGCAGGCCATCAATTTAGACTGGGCTAAGTGGGGAAATTCTGATTTCAGCTAGGCGTCCTCATGGGCTTATGATTAGTTGGCAGATTAGCTTGGGGCTGGCTGAATTACAGTGGCCTTGGCTAGGATGTCCTGTCTCTGTTCCACATTCTCCAGAAGACTAGCTCTGATCATTCTTGTGGCTGGGACAGGGTTTCAAGACAAAGCCTAAAGGCTTCATTAAAGCCTAAACTCAAAAATAGTATGGTATAACTTCTACCTCATTCCATCTGTCAAAGTATGTCAGGAGATCAGCTCAGATTCTAAAGTTGAAATAATGGATTACATCATCTAATGGAAGAAACATTGAAGTTACTTTGCAAAAAATATGCATTCAGGAAGGGGAAAAGAATTGAGTTTCTATTTTTAATCTGTTTACACAATACCAAATTAAAACAAAATAATGATTAACTAAAAATGAGAAAAAAGGAAGCAAAAATACACATATGTTTTTGTCTCTATTTCAAAATTGTATTTTATAACAGTTATATATTAGTTTTAATGCAGTAGAAAATACCAAAATGAAACATAAATTTTGATATATTTGTTTGTGAATACTTTTGGAATTGCCTAGGGAGGGAAGTGTTAGCCAGAGTTAAAAAAAACCTTAAAGCAAAAGTTGATCTCACTTATCTACATGTTATAAATGATCAGTGTGGCCCTAACCAAATTTGTCAAGAAGAAAATGACATTTAAAATCACTTTGAATATTTATTAGTTGTCTGAAGGATTATTTTCTTTTAACCCACTAAGCCACCCAGGCATCCCAGGATTATTTTCTTTTAATAGCTAAATGGTAATCCCTGGAAAAGGAAAATTGAGTGAAAATGGTGACAGGTCTTTAATTCTGGTAGAATTCCTCAGTACTATCTCATTATAATTCCAAATGGCTTATTACGGTAGGAACAAAAACATCTATTTCATTCATGCATCTCATTATATCTCTCTTCTCTATTAATATGGATGACTGAAGTTTGCAGTTTTTTCAGTTTATCAAAGCATACTGATATATATTCTGGACAAAGAATGAGGGTCAGTTTAGCTGTAGCATTCCTACGCTACACTAACCATGCTAACTCAAAACTGTACCACTAAGGTGAAAAGGTAGAAATAATGGGATATTTATAATAGTCATTTAAATTTTGAAATATGAAAACATTATTGCAAAGTTACAACTTTCCCCCAAATATCTTAGCTTCTGTAATTCATAGCTTTTACAACTGTAGAATAATTTTATTTCTTCTAACCCATTGCAGAAATAGGCTATCTTTCCCTGCATACTCACAGGTTTATTATCTAAATAATATTAGCAGTTCTACAGATGACCTCATTTTGCAAACTGACTTGGGATATTAAACTGGAGAAACTGCAAACAACTCCTTTCCACATGATATATTTAAGTGTGGCTGAGTGAAAACAGAAATGACACAGTTTTTTAACATGTCAACACAATTGCACACATTGTGACCTCTATCACTGCAGTGTTTCTGATTAATGGTTAATGGAAATGCAATCATTTTGGCACTTTCAATTTAGTAAATATATAAACACTTAAAGTTGGGCAAGTCATCAGCATCTTTGACATTATGATGACAGATGATTAGTCTGTTAATCATTTCTTTTCTTACTATAAAATATAGCAAGATATGACGACCAGAGGGTTTAGCTTTCCTGCTGCCTTGACAGGACTGCTATAGGCCTGATAAAGGAGTAAAAATTAGAATATGATATTATGTAACTGTGGAATATCAAATAATTTTTCTAGTAATATGTAGACTTTGAATGTTAATATGGCCCCTCTCTAAACCTAGTGTATAAAGTGAATTAAGCCCATGGTTTCTCTGTTTCTTAAAACCTGATAAATTCTTCACTCCTTGTCAGATAATAGAGATTTCCAAACAACGTATTAGTTTCTAGAAGTAACTATAGTTACATGGAAGGTGGTATCTCCATCCTATCAAATTGCATTGCCTGTTTGTGGGCTTAGTTGTAAACATGAACGAAGACATATTTGAACTTAGGCTTTACACTGCCAGAAAATTTTAAATTTAGACTAGTTCTTGTGTTCTACCTTAGCCCATGCTTCTCTAGTCTTTTCTGCTAGCTATATACTGCATACAACTAGTTTTGTTTCCTAAAATTCTTTATAGGAATGGTCAAACCCATGAATGTGTCTATCCAAAATGCTGTTAAAAATAATAAGTTTACAAGATGGAATTGGGAGGGAGACAAACCATAAGTGACTCTTAATCTCACAAAACAAACTGAGGGTTGCTGGGGGGAGGGAGGTTGGGAGAATGGGGTGGGATTATGGACATTGGGGAGGGTATGTGCTTTGGTGAGTGCTATGAAGTGTGTAAACCTGGTGATTCACAGACCTGTACCCTTGGGGATAAAAATATATGTTTATAAAAAATAAAAAATTAAAAAATAATAATAAGTCTATATTATTTTCCTCAATATACGTCTACAGGAATAACCAAAGCTGTGAAAATCGTACACTATGGTCAATTCGTATCAAGCAAGAGACCTCACTGTTGTCATTCAGACTACATAAGTCATTAACAATGTCCACTTATATCCTTTTCCAAGCCATAGACATGCTTCTGGTTATCTCTACATTGAAATGCTTTTGGGGAATTTTGCTTCAGTGAGCCCTTTCCTAGAACAATCAATTTCCTTTATTTTTATCCTCTTAAAAACATTGTTGTGGACCACAGTGACACAAGAATACGTGACAAAGGATATCTCTGTTGCTGTTATATCTCATAAAAGATGAAATTTGAATAGGTAATGTTTGGAACTGAAAGTCATTTATTGGTTTATGGAGAGAATTCAATTTTGATTTGTATGGGATGTTCTTCTAAATCCAGTTTTATATGGTTCATGATAACTTAACAATACCTTCTTACCTTTTGTTCACCAAATATTTTGTTTCCCATCAGAGATCTTACCTTTTGTCAAAATTCTTGCTACTTGAATTGTGGTCCACATACCAGCAGCATCACCATTTCCTGGAGGTTGATAGAAATGTAGAATCTCAGACTTCACCCCAGACTTAGTGAATCAGAATCTATATTTTTAAAATACCCTCACTCCAGCTGATTTATATGCTCACTGAAGTTGGAGAAGCACTGTTCAAAAGTGTTTTCTGAAAGGAAAATTTTACCTGGTTATTCTAGTTGGCATATCACGCACTCACCGCTCCTTTCTTTTACCTACTTGCTATTGTCTTTTATCTTTGCCTGGATGCTAATTGTTCAGGCTGCCTCTAAAACATACTAGTTTTCTTGTGGACACTAAATTGAAAAGGTATCATTTCCATGAAAATACTTTCTCTACGTTTATATTTGGCATTTTATTTTCTGGATCTAGAGCTGCACTCTCCAATACAGCAAGCACTAGCCACCTGTGGTTATTTAGAAATATTTAATTAAAATAAAAATTAAATTAAAAAAATCAGTCCCCCAGTCACCGTAGTTACATTTTAAGTACTGATTATGTATTAGATAGTATAGGTATTAACGATTTACACCATCATTGAAAGTTGTATCAGACAACCACTGCCTAGAGACTACTATATACTAAGTCAGGCTTTGAAGCTGTCAGTTTCAATAGCTTACAGATTAGACTGGAAGCTTCAGTGAACCAGGATAACCGGTTGAAAGAGAAAATCTAGTTAACTAAAGGGTTATTCCCAGTGCATTTGGTCTATTTTTGAAATACGAAGCTATTTCACGTAGGTCAGAAGGGTAGGAGGAAAGGTGTATAAAATGCCCCCTATTTTCCCATTGCTCTGCCATTAAGAGGAGATCATGGCAAGAGCATCCTACTGGAATGGGATCCTTGGAAATGGAAGCATAGGCTCCAGTTCCCTGTCAGTCACTGCATATATTCCCTGTCAGTCACTGCATACTGAGCAAATTACTTAACCTGTCTGAGTTTGTGTTTACTCATCTGTACAATCAGAATATTGTGTTCAGTGTTAAATGGGAATTTAGGTTCCCATTTGTTTCTGCAATTCTCAGTTCCATGAGTTAGAGACTTCTAGTGCTGCTACCTGAAATTTACCCAGAATTATGATGGATAACATTTGATAAGGGAAATATACTTTATGTGTATCAAACACAAGTGCTGGGTTACAGATATTTTTAAAAGTATCTACATTTAAGGAAATAATAATCTGGAGGACTAGTCTATAAATGGAGTGCTTATGCTTCAGGAGAGACATAATCGATTATTTTTTTAAAAAGATTTTTTTACTTACAGTAGAGAGAGAGATTGAGAATGAGTTGGGGGCAGGGCAGAGGGAGAGGAAAAAAGAGAATCTCAAGCAGACTCCTTACTGAACACAGAGCCCAACAAGGGTCTAAGTCTCACAACGCTGAGATCAAGCTTTGGCATGATTTATGATTCCTTATATTATGCAAAGAAAAATGAACCCAAGTTTCTAAGAAAGAATTGTTAAGACATGGCCTGTAGAGGAAAACAAAGATCTCAAGAAAACAGTGAAAGGAACTCAAAACCACAATAAAGAAAGTCAGGTTTCTGAATTTTGGTATACTCAGAGCTGCCTCTGTTCATTTAAATGGATATTCAAAATTTAACTTTTCTTTTTTTTCGAAACTTTTAAGTTGATCATAATTTGCAGCTACCATATATAGGTATATATATACCTATATATATACACATATTCCACATATATGTGTGTGTGTGTGTGTGTGTGTGTGTGTGTGTATATATATATATATATATATATAATGAAATTACTCTCCTTGGCAGAAAAATATTAGGTAAGGGAATAAAGTACTTGAATGAAATGAGAATAGTTAGGTTTTAACTTAGAGTGTCTGGTCACTTTCTGTATAACCTTGAGAAGGACCCTGGTTTTTTCTCCTTTATGCCTCAGTTTCTTCATTTCTACTTGTATCCTTTAGGTCTCTGCTACAATGATTCTGCAAAACAAATGATCACTAAATCTCGGTGGCTTAAAACAACAGACATTTTTCTTGCTGGCAGGTGTGCAGTTCACTCAGGGCAGATTGGTTTCAAGCTGTGGGTTGAGTCTAGATCTTGTCTACATGTCTTCCATTTAGAGAGGAGCAGTTACTTTTGTGGCATATGCTCAGAAAGACAAGATGTTAAGGTATACCCCACCAACACAGCTAAAACCCTCCACTTGTGCCATATATACTAACACTTCATTGTCCAAAGTTAATTATACGGTGGAGTCAAAGCCAGTGGGGCAGAGATGTTAAATCCAACTATTCTAGTGGCAGGCACTACAAAGCTGCACAGCAAAGGGAATGTACACAGAATTCTGTCAGAGAGAGTGAAAAATTAGGAATAGTAATTAAATCTACCTCATTCCTCTTTAATGATTGGATATGTAGCTGTGCTTTGCTACATGAAACTGTTCCAGCCAACTTTATTTTACGTGTAGTTTTAGAAATGATGGAGCAGTCTGGTATGTTATTTATAGGCTAATGGAAAAATTCCCGTTAGAAAATATATTTGCATTTAAAGGATCAAGTTTTAAATGCTTATTATGAGGCTCTGATAGCATTAATCATTTCTTCAGCATTGTGTTATTATTCACTTTATTTCAAGAAATAGAAATTTTACAGAAACCAGAGGATTGTATGAATAGATGCATGATTTTTAATTTAGTTTTACATATTTCCTTTACTAAATAGGGCATGCAGTTTACTGGACAGTGCATAAAGCAAAGCTCTCCCTATTGGTACCAAGTTGGCAGGCAATTTGGTTTTAATCCTGTCTAGAGATTGCTTGTGCATTCCCATACATTTCGACTCTGATCCTCTAATGGTCATCTGTTATGCTGTGATTATATGGATGAACTGTGAAGAGATATCTGACTACATTGTCAAGTTAAGGGCACAGTATCTCTACAAAGGAAAAAGGATACAAATTGGAATAAAAGAGGCTGTGATTTACAATGAAATTTGTCAATTTAAAAATAATACAGGGGCTCCTGGGTGGCTCAGTGGGTTAAAGCCTCTGCCTTCGGCTCAGGTCACGACCCCAGGGTCCTGGGATCGAGCCCCGCATTGGGCTCTCTGCTCAGCGGGGAAGCATGCTTCCTCCTCTCTCTTTCTGCCTGCCTCTCTGCCTACTTGTGATCTCTGTCTGTTAAATAAATAAATAAAATCTTTAAAAAATAAATAAATAAAAATAAAATAATACGAATATCCCACTTAAAAAATTCTCCCCTTAAAAAAATTCTCCCTGTGAAAATCTTTAAAGGATTAATTTTCTACATTGTTGACAATCTCAACAGAATGGTTATATTCTAGATAGATTTTGAGACAAATATCTTTCACTCCTATAGCTGGTAATACTAAAGCTAGAAAGTGCTGAGAGGTCACATCACACCTTCTATAGGAACTAACGGAGTTAAGTTTTACATAGCATTTTTTTTTTTTTGTATTCTATTTCCAGAAGAACAACTGTCTATGATAAGCTTTTTCAAAGAATATTATATTTCTTGTTTCAAACACTATTACTTCCTTCAGTGCTTCCTTCTACATAATGATAATCAAAAATAAATTTTGACAGAGACCCATTGGTTCTTCAATAAAAGATGCAAGAGGTTGAGCCAAAGTCCAAAGTGGACAGTATTCTCTCTCGGTATACAGGACTTGCAACCCCACCTGCTGTTGCTTGTTCTGTAGAAGCATGAACTACCCTTTTCACACATGCCTTATGTGGAATGTAAACAAATTTGAATACTTCTAAGCTTTGCCTTACTTTTGACATCCCAGTGTTCCGTGCCCATATGTAAGAATGTGTGGATGCAATCTAATACCTGAATTTCTCTCAGAATCTTAAGGGCAATTAATTCCACTGTGTCTCGCGTCATTTTCTAATACTGAGCTAGCATTTAGTGAGAGTTCCTAGATTAGCTAAGTGCTTTCCATGCATCATGCCATGTGTACTATCTACTTATTAACTGACTTGTGCTTTATTGTCTTCATCTGAAAATTGGAAATTATCATAGTACACATCTCCTGGGGTTGTTTAAGAACTGAATAAAATGATAGATGTAAAGTGCTGAGAAAAAAAGTGCCAAGCATATAGTAACAACTGGGGAAATATAAAGTATTTTCACTCACTCATTCAAAAAATATATAATAAACATCAAATACATGCCCAAGCACTATTCTAGGGACTGGGAATTTAATTTTGAATAGGATAGAGAAGGATCCTATTCCCATGGAGTTGACATTTCAGTGAAGGATGACAAACAATAAGCAGATAAAATAAAAGAGATAGGTACTAGTAAAAAAAAAAAAAGGTATTTTATAAACGAGGAAATTAAAATTGAATTGAATTTCTGTAAATCACCCAGGATTACAAAGCTAAAATGTGGTAGAGCCTGGATTAGGATCCATGATTATGGTATTCCAAAGCCCAAACTTTAGACCTGCCATCATCCCAGGCTGTTATGCTTGTCATAATCTCTGCCACACTCCCCCTCTGCAGCCTTCCTCTTTTCCCTTTCGGCTCTATCCTCTGAAATCACCATACTACATCTTTATATACCATTAGTATAACTTGAGTCTCCTTAGAAGTAAATGTATTAGTTACAGCAGTGGTTCTCAAACTTGATTACATTTTGGAATCATGTGGAAATCATTGATACAATACCAATGTCTGCTTTGACCCCCACCCCCTGCCGAGATTCTAACTGAATTATTCTGGGTTGTGGACCAAATGATTCCAACATGCAGCATTTTAGAATGATAACCGCTAATACTTTAAAAAGGTTATCATCAGGTTGCCTACCTTTTAATTTTAACTTCTATTTTGGGGCACTTTCTGAGTTCTTTGGAAATTTCCATTATTAGGGATCACTCCTGCATTTTCCTTGATCCAAGTGGATTTTTCTGTCTTCCAGATTATCACTTGTAGCTCTTTCTAAACCCCTAGGTATCCAAAGTACATGCAGTTTCTTGATGATAGTGTCTGTCTCCCTCTAGATGGCTCTATTGGGTAGACTCAATCTCTATTTTCTCAAATGTCTTCATTACATTTAAAAAAAAAAATCCTCCTTGCATTTTTCTCCAGGGATCACTCCATTATTCTGGCCCCATTGAATGCAAAGTTCTGAAAAGTATCTTCCCACTGTGTCCATAATTACTTATCCGCTAGTCATTTTCAATGACTGTATTTCTTCTCAATCTATATCTTCATGTGTTACCAAATAAATAAATACATACATATATAAAGGAATCAACAACTTAGAGGATGTGATCACAATGTAATTTTATTTTCATCTCATCTTGACCATTTTATTCAGTGGAATAATGTAATTCAGCACCCGAAAAGTACTCAGCACAAATTCATGTGGGCTCTTTCTTATATCTAGTCCACAGGACACAGGCGAACATTTTGTACTTCCAAAAGTTGTAGGCTGATCCTAATGCAGCCACCTAATACTGTGGTTACTTTAAGTTTTCTCAAGCAGCAATCAAGCACAGGTTCTCCATACCTCAGGACAAGAGACATAGACTGAGTGTCCATACAGAACTTCCCATTACTAGACCTATGACAAAGGAGGGGAAGGTGATGAATAACAAATCTCCAAAGAAATCTCTTACTTCCCTATTATTTGACACAGTTTTATAATGGAATGGGATACATCCCACATTTGTAATAGAATACATTCTCATATTACTTCCTTCAATGCTTCACCTGAATCCACTAAGATCAATCTTAGCTTCACTATATGTGGTAAAACCAGACATCATGTGTTTTATGATGTGATGTAATGAGGTATCCTTGCTTTAAAAAGTTGACCCTAAGTAAAATCAGCCTCTAGATTTAGTTTAGAGTTTATAGGAAATACATGGCTTTAAGGAAGAAGTTAAATGATACAAGAAAACATGGAACTGAAAAAAACGTAAAAAGCTTTATATGACAAATGACCTAGTTTCTCCAGAAAATCACTTGCAAGGGGAGAAAGAGGTGGGGATGTGCAGCTTTTAAAGAATAAAAGAGACTTAAAGGACAAAACAGCCAAACACGATAAGCAGATCTTGTCTGGAACCTAATTAAAAAGAAAAAAAAAAAAAAAACAGAACAAACTGTAAAAGTCATCTTTGAGAGAATCAGAGCATCTGAATATTGTCTGATTATTAGATGGCATTAAGAAATTACTGAATTTTGATAAGTATGAAAATAATATAATTGTTATGTGAAAAATCAAAATATATTCATCATTTATGCATGTATAATAAAGCCTTTATATTTAAAATGACAATGTCTTGTATTTATTTTAAAATTTCTACTTCCTAACATATTAGAGATTAATAAATACATAATTATTATTCTGGGAACTGGGCTTAATATACTAGTTTCTCTAACTCTGTGTATATGTGAAAAATGCTTAAATAAATTTATAATATCATTTTTGCTTCTTAATTTTAGCTTTGCTGTTATTGTTGAATTTTGTTTATCCTTCCATAGCTGAGCTATCTGTGTATTTAAAACTATTCCCATGTGAATCTGCCCATAGGTCAGATGTAATTACTCATGTAGGGAATGATTCCTAAATGGGGGCTTAGCATCATTTCTTCTCAGGTCTCACATATTTATCTGAAATTAGACCTATTAAATCTTCAGCATGGAAGGAAGTTCTCTGTATGTGTCACCATGCAAATCACCTTACTTATATTTTGAAGAATTGGAAAACTTGGTTATTTTGGGGGTTAGCTTGGTACTATTGTTTTTCACTACTAATTGATATGGTGTACAAACTGTAAGTATACACATCAACTTTTTAGTAGGGCTTAAAAATGAAACTACCTTGAGGGTGCCTATGTGGCTCAGTCAGTTAAACATCCAACTTGATTTCAGCTCCAGTAATGATCTCAGGGTCGTGAGATGGAGACCAGTGTTGGGCTCTGTGCTCAGCAGACAGTCTCCTTGATATTCTCTGTTTCCCTCTCCCTCTGCCCCTAATCCCCCCACACAGAGGCGCTCTCTCTCTCTTTCTCTCAAATAAATAAATCAGAAAGAAAGAAGAAATAAATAAATAAATAAATAAATAAATAAATAAATAAATAAATAACTAACCTTGGTTTTTCTGTTTAGAATAAGTCCCTAGAAGGAGTTAGTTATAGTTGTTATCTCAGCCCTGCAAAGATTGCTAAAGTCTAATCAGAACGTAGCATCCCACTTGGCTCATGACCATGTCTTAACTTTATCTCAAGAAGTTACCAGATTTTATGGAGAGTAGACTATGTCCATATTCCTATGTGACAACAAGATGCCTTCTTGGAAAGACAAGAGATATTGAAAGTTCAAGATCCTAATCTATAATAGTGTTCTTCTAAAGCTGTGTTTAGCAAATTTGCCTCACCATAATATTTACCTAGTATATTTGTTAAAAATGCAAGTTCTGAGCTACTCTGCTTGAGATCCCTAAACATTTTGATTCAGCAGGTTCTGGGTGGAACCCTTAAAGTGTTTTTAACAAGTTCCTTAGATGAGTCTCATGAAAACCCAAGTTTGAGAAACACTGCTCTGAACTAATGAATTTCAGTTTAACTAGGTATGGAACACACAGACATCTTTTTACTGACATCCGTTAACTCTGTTCTGGGAGGTGGCTTGTGCAGAAAGTCTACAATATACCCACCTCAAAGAAATATCTGGAATGCTTATATTCCTGCCTAGGTTTGCTTATCCTGACAAACTCAAGTTGTAGTAGCTTTCAACTCTTCATATTACAATCATATGGGGAGCTTAAAAAATACCAATGTAGAAGACTGGACCCCAGAGGGTATTTTTTAAGTGGCATGTAATAGGACCTAAATACTTTTATTTTTTAAAGCTTCCTATGTGGTTCCAAAATGAAACCAGATTTGAGAAATATCAAGGTTGAGTTATGTAATAGGCAGTTGCAATTTTAGCAGATATTATGCTTCTTAAAGAGAATGAGGTTAGTAGGATCTGTCTGTCCCGTAAGATCTAAAAGAGAATAGGTCAAATTCCTGTGAAATTTCGTAAAACCTTTGAGCATTAAGAGACTCCATTTTGTGACTGAGACATCATCCTGTTTTTAAAACAGGAACTGCATTGAATCCTTGAATTAAGTAAGGACATATAATTGAGCACCTGAGGTCTGTGTACATTTTAAATAAAAATTGGACAATCTTCACAAGAGACTTTCCTAGCAATTAATATAATATACCTAGAAAACCATGTTGCTACAAAAGTTGGGTATTCATCCTTTCAGATGGAGGCATAATACAACTTTTGTAGCAACATGGACAGGACTGGAAGAGATTATGCTGAGTGAAATCAGTCAAGCAGAGAGAGTCAGTTATCATATGGTTTCATTTATTTGTGGAGCATAACAAATAGCATGGAGGACATGGAGAGTTAGAGAAGAGAAGGGAGTTGGGGGAAATTGGAAGGGGAGGTGAACCATGAGAGACTATGGACTCTGAAAAACAATCTGAGGGGTTTGAAGTGGCGGGGAGGGGTGGGAGGTTGGGGTACCAGGTGGTGGGTATTATAGAGGGCACGGATTGCATGGAGCACTGGGTGTGGTACAAAAATAATGAATACTGTTATGCTGAAAATAAATTAAAAAATATATACCTAGAAAACCAATAAACTGTAATTTTTTAAAGATTTTATTGACTTGTCAGAGAAAGAGAGAGCACAAGCAGGGGGAAGCAGCAGGCAGAGGGACAAGCAGGCTACCTGCTAAGCAAGGACTCGATCCCCGTACCCTGGGATCATGACCTGAGCTGAAGGCAGACGCTTAACTGCCTGAACCACCCAGGTGCCCTTGTAAATTGTAATAATACCTCCCAATTGTAATTCTTAGTAAACAACTGATGTAAGGAATCTTATACTTTCTCTCTCTCTCTTTTTTTTCCCAATAAAACTCCTATCTTTTTTCCTCTGACAGGATATAGTTTGGGTTCCTACCCAAATCTGTGCCATCTGAATTGTAATTCTAAGACTCCAAATAAATGCTTGTGTTTTCAGTTCTTTTTTCTCAGTTGACATTTCAGCCCATCCTTCCCTCAATATTATGCACATTTTTATTTGTGTTTCATGGGGATAGATGGAGTGCTTTGAACTTAGTTTCTTTTTTGGTCATCTTTGACTACAATTTTTCCTTTATGCTTAGCCTCAAATTTTTTCCTTTCTTTGTATCTAGGCATCCAAATCAAATGTGGAATTCAGACACATTCCTCACTTTCCTGAATAGAACTTTATTAAATTGAAACAGACTCAGAGGAGGTGAAAAGATTGGTTTGATGTACTAATGATGTACAAAAATCTTTAATTGAATGGTCTTAAAACACTCAGCTACTCTGCTGCATTATTCGGGTATCTCAATTCATCTTTGATCTTGAGAGTGGAAAACTAAGCATAGGAAACCAAATCTGGTATTGCCTGTTCCTTTAAATATAATGAAATATTAGCTCAAAACACCATTCCATAGTATGTAGAAAGTCCAATTTCTATTTCAGTGAAGCAGCTCAATTTCAGTGTTCTCACGTTCAGGTCTAACCCTAAACTCCATTTCCCTAAATTGGCCAGGTGATGAAGATCTAAAGTCATTCATGCTTTCCCTGTTCTTCACCATGTTAGCTTACATACAGAAATCAGTTTATTTCCCTTTTGCACACAAAAGACTATTGTGTTAGTAAAATTTATTGAAATATGGGGCAGATAGGACAATTTAGGAAATGTGATATAAAAGTAAATAATGAAATTTTTGTTCTTTAAAAAGACACTCCATTATTTCTCCAACTCAGGCTTCAACCTCCCACATTTTGTTTTCAATAGAATGCTACACACATTGTCCTTGTGGTAAATAAGTTGAAACCAAATACACGTTATAAAATCCCTGCCATCTATCTATCTAAATTGAAAAATGTGCTCTGTAGAAAATTTACTTTTAAATTTTAACATTCTGTATACTCTCTAAAATGCATAGGTTCCAAAAACTGGAATACCTTTTGTTTACTGAATACTCAGGTTTGTATAAGTAAGATTTGAGAATATTGGACAAAGTTAAAATTTATGTGTATGGACAAGTTGAGAAAAATTCTTCAATGTTAAAAAAATCCTAAATGTACAGAAATTTCATGGACAAAATTAAGTATAAATCACAAGATGGGAGAGTTCACAGAATAGAAACTCAAACAGCCAATAAACATTAAAAGATGTGCATACTCATTGGTTACTAGGAAAATGTGAATTAATCCCAAATAAAATGACAAAAGCATAGTGAAATGCTATTTCAGTGCCCATTATGCTTAGGAAAAAAACATTTTGTGTGTGAAAAGCACAGTTGAGTTGACATGAACTCTTTAGATTAAGGACCTCAAAAATCTCTCCATTGATTAATTTTAAGTCAAGGTAAGAATGCTCCTGGATTCAATAGGCACTACAAAATGTATTTACTACATAGAGATTATCATATTTCATAATTATTTTATTTTTTGTATCCTCTTAATTATTGTCAGTCTTCCTCTGAAGGCTATAAGCCCCCTAAAGTCAGGAATTTTATATATATCAGAGAAACCTTATATATCTGTATATATATAGTGGAGGAACTTTAGCAGAGAAAATAGTTATTGATCAGTAGTATTTTAAATACATAAATGATTAATAATTTTGACGTGAGTGTATTATTTAGAGGGAAGCTGAGAATATGTTGAGGTCTGCGGAAATAGCATTACATTTCTCCCTTAACATGTGGACTAGAATTTTTAACCAACAATTTAGCTCAATACAATTCAGTTCAATTTTTAAAATCTCTTAATTTTTTCAACACCATAACTTTTTAACTGTTTGAATGACCACATGTCCCACTCCTAAAAATTCTTTCTAACCTCATATAAGAAATCATCAACTTTAGGTCTCGCAGTAAAAATGTGTTCTGCATTCAGTGGCAGGCAGATGTCTCCCTGAATCCCCCCAACACACACACACACACACACACACACACACACACACACACACACACACATATCTTGTTAGCCTCATTTGGAGACAAAATGAAAAGACATCTAACATGTGTTCTCTGTATACATTATTCTTGCTAACTTGATTAGCTAGCTAATCTGGGAGGCTCACTAAGTGTTTTATTCCTAGACTTACCCTTGTCATTCCTTCAACTTTTGTCCTGCATCGTGCCTCAGAAGTAAAGATGAGTCTTCAGAAAGTATTCTCTTTATGGCCCTTGCTATTAGCTGTTTTTTACATCACTGCATACCAGGGGAAGTATCTGGATAATTCTAAATATTTAATAGATATTTGTTGAGGGCTCCTGGATGGCTCAGTCAGTTAAGGGTCTGCCTTAGGCTCAGGTCATGAGCCAAGAGCTCTTGGATAAGTCCTGCATACCACTCCCTGCTCAGCGGGGTGTCTGCTTCTCGCTCTGCTGTTCCCCCAACTTGTTCTCTCAATCTGTCTTTCAAATAAATAAATAAAATCTTTATAAATAAACAAATAAATATTTGTTGAATGAATGAATATATTAACTTAATACATCAAGAGCTGAGTAGTCTGAAGCATTCTAAGACCCAGGATAAGTCTAAATCCATTAGAATATAATTGAATATATTTGTTTCTCTAGCACCTTTAATTATATACTTAATTATATACTTAAACCAGCCAATCAAAACTCCCATCAGGGACATGTCATGTCATTGCAAAATGACAATTTAATGTTTAATTTATACTTTTTATTTCCAAGGGTCAATTAACAGCATTTAGAGTACCTGGTTGTCTTTCATTAGGGCTTTGCAGCTGCCCTCATGGAATTTATTGAATATTTTGAATGGTGGATTTTGATGGATTTCTTTTCTCACATGCCATTTATTCATGTTTTGTGTTTGATTGGGAATCTCATTTTGAATGATTTTTCTCTTTCTTTTTCTCTGTGTCTTTCAGAACATTTGCAGTTGCCATTCCAGAGCGTCCTCAGGAAGCTTCCATCTTGTTGATGATTCAGAGTTCCTGTCTCAACAGAAATGGTGAGTAACACAGATCTAGTCACAGAACCAAAGAAAATGTTGCCACTTTTTGGTGTTAAATATATATATATATATATATATATATATATATATAATTTCTAAAGCATGAGACTCACAACTTATTACCTAACATATTATAAAGTATCTCTAGCATGCAGAAGATTGGAAAGAATTTTATGTTCAGTATTCACATACCCAACACCAATATTCAGCAGTTAACATTTGCTATACATGTTTTTTCACACCTCTTTTTCAGTCCTTCTACCCATCCATCATGTTACTGTACCTTTTCTGGGCATTTTTATTGTAAATTGCACATATCAGTTTACTTCAGTCCTAAACATTTTAGCCTGCAAATCATAAGCTAGGTTCAGTATTTATTTACAGGTTTTTTAATTTGAAGTAAAATTTACTTACAATGTTATGTACAAATTTTAAGCATGCGGCTTGATAAGTTTTGTCAAATAACCAAACTTCTATCACAATAGAATATTAGCATCACACCAGAAAAGTTGTCAAATGCCCCTTTCCAGTTATTATCCACCCTTACCCCTCCTTTCAGAGATAACCACTATTCTGACATTTTTCTACCATAAATTGTCTCTGCTTGTTCCAGCACTTCCTTTGAATTGTATTATACACTATGTACTCTCTTGTTTAAGGCTTCTTTTACTCAGCATCATGTTTTTGACATTCATCCATGTCACTCTATGGAAGAAATTTACTCTTTTGTAATGGAAGAAATTTACTCCTTTGTAATGGAAGAAATACTCCTTTGTAATACTAAGTAGTGTTTCATTATATGATTATACCATACTTTATTCAATATCCTATTGATAGACACTTTGATCAACACTTGAGCTGTTTCCAGTTTTGGCTTTTATGAATAAAGCCCTATATGCTTTCTCATACAAGGCTTTGTGTAAATACATATGTTTGCATATAACTTGGGTAAATATCTAGTAGTATACTTCTTGATTATATCATAAGTGTATCTTTAGGTTTACATAAAACTGCCTGACCTTTTTTCCCAATGTACGTGTATAATATTATGACCTTACCCAACAATATATGAGAGTTTCAGTTGTTCCACATCCTTTATTTGTTTTATTTTTTAAGAGAGTATTCCATATTTTATTTTATATTATTTTTAAAGATTTTATTTATTTGAGAGAGAGAGTGTTTGTGTGAGAGAGATCATGAGCAGGGACAGAAGGGCAGAGGGAGAAGCATGACTCCCCACTGAGCAGGGAACCTGATGCAGGACTCAATCCCAGGACTCTGGGATCACGACCCGAGCTGAAGGCAGACTGATCCACCCAGGCACACTCCACATCCTTGACAAATTAGTTTTGATTAGTATTAATTTAAGCAGTCCGGTGGGTTTAGTGGTATCTTATTGTTATGTTAGTTTTCATTTCCCAGATTACTGATGATTTTGAGCTTTTTTCATCATTCCTGGGATAAATAACATTTGTTTATTAAGTATTCTTTTTTTGAGAATTTGCCAACTTGCTAATGTATTGCTAAAGGTTCTTACAACAATATTCCTTAGGAACTATATATGTATACATGTGTATTTATTATTTATTGCATTTGTTGGGTTATGATTTGTATAGGTAGAGTGTATTTTGACACCATTATCTCATGAAATATGAAGTGTAATCACCAGTGCTTGTTTCCAAGGTTGTAAAGTAGGAGGTATGTGGCTCAAGCTAAATATTTCTGTTTCGTCTTTGGTCCATGAAGATACTTATTTTAAGCCTACTATTTCTCATTTTCTGTTGTTATATTATCTATTTTTTCTATGGGGTTGGGGTGTTGAAGATGCATCTAATGTTTTCTTTCTGTGTTATCTTGACTTGAATTGACAGCTTTACCATTATATCATTAATTTTTGGTTTGATGTCACCCTACTTTCTCTTGGTCTGTTTCTTATATGATTTAAAGGTTCTTTTTTTAAATTTATTTTTTATTTAATTTCGGCATAACAGTATTCATTATTTTTTCACCACACCCAGTGCCCCATGTAATCCGTGCCCTCTATAATACCCACCACCTGGTACCTCAACCTCTCACACCCCCCCCCCCGCCAATTCAAACCCCTCAGATTGTTTTTCAGAGTCCATAGTCTCTCATGGTTCACCTCCCCTTCCAATTTCCCCCAACTCCCTTCTCTTCTCTAACTCCCCATGTCCTCCATGCTATTTGTTATGCTCCACAAATAAGTGAAACCATATGATAATTGACTCTCTCTACTTGACTTATTTCACTCAGCATAATCTCTTCCAGTCCTGTCCATGTTGCTACAAAAGTTGGGTATTCATCCTTTCTGATGGAGGCATAATACTCCATAGTGAATATGGACCACATCTTGAAGGCAGGACACAACACAAAGACAGTAGGATGATTTTAAAAGAAACTTTTTGTTACTTACAGCTCTTACTGAGAGAAGGCTGCCAGTCAGGGCCACACAGAAAGTTACGCTAAGGGACAGGGTGATAGGAAGCAGTTTATGTCTGGCAAGCAGGTGAGTTTAGCTAGATTTCTCAGGCTCCGTGTGGATTGGCTAATTTGAGTAACTTCACAGGTCCGGGGCATAAGGGCTTCCCCTAGTTTTCTGGTACCTGGCTATAAGGTGATTGGGGCTAGTACATAGTGACCTAAAGTGTGAGACCCAAAAAGAAAAGAGGTTGGTGTGTGGATTTAATCAGGTGCTTAGGAAGGAGAACTGACTGGCCTCCAGTCAGGGCCTCAAAACTGACTGTAGTTACCATTTAAAAAAAAATAACCACCAAAAACTATATTCACAGGCAAACTAGATATGCATATACCAGTGCACCATTCTTGGTTGATTTCCTAAACTCTTTTATGATATAGTTTGAAAACTAATGATGCAAGTCATTGAACTTTGATTTGAGATATAAAATAAAAACTGAAAGTAGGTAAATTGGACTGCCTCAAAATTTAAAACTTCTGTGCATCAATGGACACAATCAAGAGTGAAAAAGCAACCTGCAGAAGAGGACAAAATATTTGCAAACCACATGTCCGATAAGGTGTCAATACCCAGAATATATAAAGAACTGTAACTCTGGGGCATCTGGGTGGCTCAGTCAGTTGAGTGTCCAACTCTTGGTTTCAGCTCAGGTCTTGAACTGGGGTGGTGAGATCAAGTGCTGTGTTGGGCTCCATGCTCAGCATGGAGTGTGCTTGCCCCTCTCCCTTTGCTCCTCCCCATATTCACTCTCTCTCTATATCTCTAAAACAAATAAATAAATTTAAAAAAAAAATAACTGCAACTCAGGAACAAAAGAAAACCAAACAACCTGATTAAGAATGGCAAAGGAGTTGAATAAACATTTCTCCAAAAGAAGATGTGCATATAGTCAACAGGCACATGAAATGAAGCTCAATATCACTATTATTTAGGCAAGTGCAAATCAAAGTCACAATGAGATGCCACTTCATACCTATTAGGATGGCTACCATTAATGAATGAATGAACAAATAATAATTGTTGAGGATGTGGAAAAATTATAATTCTTATGTACTGTTGGTGAGAATATAAAATGGTATATCTACAGTACACAGTTACTCAAAAAAAAAAATAGAATTGTTATATGTTACAGCAGACCTACTTCTGGGTATATACTCTAAATAATTGAAAGGTAGATCTCAAAAAGATATTTGTACGCCCACGTACATAGAGGTATAATTTGCAATAACCAAAAGGAGAAAGTAACTCAAGTGTCCTTTGATGGATAAATGGGTAAACAAAATGTGGTATATACACACAATGGAATATTATTTAGACTTAAAAAGTAATGAAATTCTGACATATGCTACAATATAGAAGAGCTTTGAGGACATTATAAGTGAAATAAGCCAGTCCAAAAAGACAAATACTATATAATTTTATTTATATGAAGTATCTAGTATAGTCAAATTTATAGAGATAAAAAGTAGAATAGTAGTTGCCACGGGCTAGGTTGGGAACAGTAAGGGATTGTTATTTAATGGGTATAGAGTTTCAGTTTTGCAAGATAAAAAGAGCCCTGGAGATCTGTTGCTCAACAGTGTACATCTAGTTAATACTACTACACAGTACACTTAAGATGGTTAAAATGTTAAATTTATGTATATTTATCAGAATTCAAAAATTACTTAAAAATCAGCATCATCTTTATTATCAAGAATGAATTATCATTAAGATAGTTATATGGTAACTATTATGTATTATATACAACTATATTGTTACTTATTATATATCATAAACACATGAATTTTATATAACATTAATAGTTGTATATTTCTGCTACTGTTATTTGGATGTTATTAAGAAAAATCTGAATTAAGTGTTAAATAATTTTAAAGCACAGTGTAAAGATAAAATTAGCTGTTTATTTTTTAAAAGAAGTTTATTTATTTATTTGACAGAGATCACAAGGCAGAGAGGCAGGCAGAGAGTGAGAGGGAGCAGGCTCCCCACTGAGGAGAGAGCCCGGGGGCTGGGGGGGCTGGGGCTAGATCCCAGGACCCTGAGATCATGACCTGAGCCAATGGCAGAGGTTTTAACCCACTGAGCCACCCAGGCACCCAAAAATTAGCTGCTTCTTTACTATAAGCATTCTCTGATACCAGTGATTCTGGAAAAAAAAGTCCTGATGAAAAATTATCCAGTGAAACAGCTCTGAAGGCTGCTGCCAATTAAATGTTAAGCATCTTAGTAAATTTACTTTATTTATGGTTGGGGTAATCTTTGGGGAAACGAGTGAGGTATTTATTATTTTTAGAAAATTCTAACGTGAAAAATGCATGCTTGTTATATTGCAGAAAAAAACATACTCCCTGGTAAAAGTCTTGTTTTACCAAAAACCAGTAAGAAATGACAATATGTATGTGGGAGATTAAAAGAAAGCAGAAGAAAATGTTAACATGATACTCATAGATCTCAATCTTAAAAAGAAGTTCAACATTTCTCTCAGCCATAAAAAAAGAATAAAATCTTGGCATTTGCAACAACATGGATGGATCCAGAGAGTATAAGGCTGAGTGAAATAAGCCAATCAGAGAAATACAGATAACATATGATTTCACTCATATGTGGAACTTAAGAAACAAATGAGAAAAACAAAGAAAAAAGAGACAAGAAAACAGACTCAACTCTAGAGAAAAATCTTATGGTTACCAGAGGGGAGGTTGGTGGAGGAATGGGTGAAATAGGTGATGGGGATTGAGAATACACTTATGATGAACAATGAGTAATGTACAGAATTGTTGAATCACTATATTGCACACCTAAAACTAATACAGCACTATATTTTAATTATCCTGGAATTAAATTTATTTTAACCCAGCACTCCTAAAAGGTTAAGTAGTTTTCAAAATCACTTTGAAATTGGTAAGTTTTGAATGGCTTTGATCTACCTCACTTTAAACTGTGATGGTCACATATGTCATAACACAATTTCTTTACACATGACCGGTGCTATTACCTTGGTCCTACTCTGTTTGCTCATATCTTCCTGTCTAGACAAGGAAATTTCGATTAAACTTGGTATTCATGGAATTCTGATTTACATTTTTGCTGAATTTGGATAAAGAATTATTATGCACATAGAGAATAAAAAAACATTTGGAAATATCAGTATTATAAAACCTATTAGGTAATTTAAAAAATTATTTATTTATTTGAGAGAGAGAGCATACAAGAGAAAGAGAGCACAAGTAGGGGGAGCAGCAGAGGGAGAGGGAGAAACAAGCTCTCCGCTGAGCAGGTAGCCCAGTGAGGGGCTCAATCCCAGGACCCTGGGATCATGACCTGAGCTGAAGGCAGACACTTAACCGACTGAGCCACCCAGGCACCCTAAATCTATTAAGTAATTTAAAGTATGAGTTGATTTAGTGGAAAAACAAAACATAGCCATTCAAATATATTTACCAATAAAATTCTAGAATAGTGGTTGCCATCAGGGTCAGGTTTGCTCCCAGAGGGTATTTAGAAAAGTCTGGAAACATTTTTGATTGTCAGAACTGGCATCTAGTAGGCAGAGATCAGGATGTTGCTAAACATTGCACAGTGCACAGGATGGTCTCCCAACAACAAATAATTATCCAGCCCCAAATGGTAATAGTCCCAAATTTCAGAAACCTTGCTCTAGAGGAGCTTCCCATTATCACATGTAAAGGCCAACATTTGTAGTTCACAATAAAGCCAATATAACATAACTCAGAAACTACCTTTGGAGACTATGGAGCTGCTTGTGGATGAGTTCAACCTGTGGACTCAAAATAAGACATAATGTATAATTTCTTGCACTGGCTAAATCACAAGAAGGCCAAGTTTGTGATCTGGACCATTACCAACACAATGAACCTGCCAGAACAAATCATTATGAACCCATGTTTAGCCAACTGGGTGTTCCAAAGCTGTCCTTCCAGTGCAATACTCAACAGCCAACTGCAACCAGCCAATTTCAGTGTACTGACTCAAATATTTAAAAGCCTTTGAAGATTGTGCCATCTGACTGGTATCCAGGAAGGTAAGTAGCCCTTTCTGGAAATCCATGATGGCTGCCTGGACATTTACAGGCATGCCATAAAGATCTGAGTTCTCCCTCCAGAAAACCAAGTCCTGTGGGCTGGTCACTGTAGTTAGTGACAACTGTGGATAAGATATTTTCATTTACATACATCATTGCCATAAAAAAATCCCCTGGTTCTGGAACACAGAACATAATTTGCTCAGAACTATCTTCACAGTGTTTTGTAGATCAGGAGTGGAGATAGCAACATTTCAATAGATATACAGTTCTTCTCGTACCCACTTAAGCCCCCATGTTGCATCACCACTTCAGTTAATGTGTGACTTTATGCAGAATGGAGGGACTGTTTTACCCTACCGTGTCAAAGGCCATGGCTATGTGCGCATGCCTGGGCTTCTATCACCTCCTTTTTGTGAAGTCTAGCAGAAACAACCCACTTTGTTCTTTGCAGCTCAACATCAACTAGGATGATGTGCTGTATGTGCTGAAAGAAAAGTGAGGGGTTTTGACATGGAAAGACAGTGACCTGTGGTTTTTATTTTTTTTTTATTTTTTTATTTTTTTAAAGATTTTATTTATTTATTTGTAAGAGAGAGAGAGAGAGAGAGAGTGAGAGCGAGCACAGGCAGACAGAGTGGAAGGCAGAGTCAGAGAGAGAAGCAGGCTCCCTGCGGAGCAAGGAGCCCGATGTGGGACTCGATCCCAGGACGCTGGAATCATGACCTGAGCCAAAGGCAGCTGCCCAACCAACTGAGCCACCCAGGCGTCCCTGACCTGTGGTTTTTAAAGAGCTTGACTTCCATTTATTTACTAAGCATCTGGAATTATTGTAGCAAGGCATACTGAATGGAAATGAGTGTGTCATGTATTTTGAATCTTACATTAAATGATATGTTTTTCCCAGAAAAGAGCATTAAATAGTCACCTTTCTATGTCAATGTACATTTCTTTGGTGTATAGTTAATCCTGAAGCTGTCTTCTAAATCTGAACTTTTAGACCCTAAAACATTCATTTGTTCACCAAAGAACTATATATTTACACGTGAACCGGTTCCATGATCTTGGGAAAGTCCAGCTCAACTTTCTGGGTTTCAGTTTTATTATTTCTAAAATGGAGGAAAGGAAGGAACTTAAAAATACTGAGCTCTTACATTACATATTTTTTACTTATCTCACTGTAATTACTATAACAAATGATAGTGATTTTTAAGCATATATTATTACTTAAATTTTAAACCCTCAAAGAACAGAGGTTAATATCTGCTAATTTTTGTTTCCTTCAACATCTGTCACAGTGTCTAGCACAAATATGGTAAAGCCAAGTACACAACAAAATCACCTCACAAGACTGCCAGGATATTTTCACAACTACCAAAAGCTTTAAATAAACCAAAGAGTACTTTTCTAGAATAATGTTAAAAATTTTATAAATACATGCATGTATATGTATATGTATGTATACATACATATATATTTACATACATAAGGGACTATAGCAAAGATATGAATTCAACATGGAAGTGAGAAAGTAAAGAGAAATGAATTGGAAAATGGACTTCCCACAGCCAATTCATACACATACCATGAATTAATATGTGGGGTATTTCTTTCCTGAATTTGTCATCTTAACTGTTGTTACATGCTTCCTCTAGGTGTCCAATAATATTATGTACACCTTTTTATTATTATATTTACTGTATTGTTTTATTATTCATCTATCTTCAGTGTTTATTGCAATGAATTGTAATTGCTATTTGGTCTTTGTTGATTGCATAAATCTTCAATAAAAGGAGGGATGAAGGAAGGAAGGAAGGGAGGAAAAGTTTTTTCATAGGCCATTTTTGACATTTCAGTATCTTTTTCATTCTTGGGAGAGTATGGAAGATACTCTAACAATGGATTGATATTTTCTATTCTGTACCACAAATATCTCATGCCTCAATATGCCAGATGGTTTGATATAAACATTACATATGGAAGTTCTCTCTCCAGTGTTAATAATTTATATTCAAACTGGTGATTTCTAAGATGACGACTTTCCCAATTATTAATTTTCTCTGGTCTCTTGATTTAAAAGGAGTAATGCCTTTTATGGCAGGTAGATTTGCTTCTTAAATTTATTGTCCATCTGTATTCCACTTTAACTTACAAATTGGACTCCGTACTTGCAAAGAGAGTTTTTTTTTAGTTCTCTCAGCTCCATAGCCGTGTCTTCTTTTATTCAAGAGGTAATGCAGCATGCCTCTACAGCCAGAGAGAGGGAAAGTTTAATGCATAGGACTTCTGTTACATGTCCCAAGCTTCCACTCTTACAAAATATTCAGTCTCACAGCTTATTTATTGCCAGCTACATCCTTTATTCTCTATCTTCATAGATGAGTATAAATATAAATAAAACAGCAGATAAAAATAATTTAAAATAGCATGACAGAAGAAAATTTAAATGAAAAAAATGAAATAAGGAATTATGTGAGTGGAAATGAGACATAAATATCATTTCTATATTTTGAAGAATCCAATTATACATTGTATTTTTATACAAGGTATATTAAAATATAAACCTGCTTTAAATCCACAAAAGCAATAAAATTTAAACATCAAGGTCGACAATCTCATTATATGCTATATTTACCCATCCTCTAGATTGCTTCATAGATAACCAAAGAAAATGAATTCCTATAAACCATGAAAATTTTTGGTCTTCAGCCACTTCCTAGAGATTCCATAATCCAGTAACTATTCATTTGAGGGACCCAAAAAATTAAGTTTGCTAACTGAAGAAATTATACTCTTTCTCCTTCTCTAAATTTCTGCTGCATAATTTCCACTAAACTTTTTTTTTTTTAATTTGAGTGTAGTTGACACAAAATGTGGTATTAGTTTCAGGTGTACAACACAGTGATTCAGGTTCACTATGTACAATGCTATGCTTAACAGAAACGTAGCTTACTTCTGTCTCCATTAAATTTCTTATTCAAAGAAAGTCTTTGTATTTTAGGTTTGCATACTGGATTATTTAAGGTAGAAATGAGAGGAAGTGCAATTTTATTTTTAAATATGTCTGAATAAAGTGATATTGAGAGGTAATGAAAGAAGATATTGATCACTATTATTTCACTGTACTATTCTCTATTTGCTTTCCATAATAAAAGGCTTTTTAAAACAAAAAAATGTCTTCTTCAAACCAGGTTTCAGTTATCCATATTTCAAAGGACTATAATATAATATTATAGTTAAAAATCCTAAGTATTGCAAGCTCTTCTACTTAAAAATTTTTATAGCAGTCTTGAGAAATAAATTCATTAAGACTGTTTATTTTCATTTTTGACTAGTTAACAGTTCCACAGAGAAGGTAGAAGTAGCTAAGAAATTATCCCAAGATAAAGAACATAATAGGGTGTGAAAATTTCTTAAATTAGGTAATGGTGAACTCTACCACATTTAATGATCTTACTGAGCATCTGGTTTTTGGGAATTAGAGGCAATCAGAAATTAGTACACTCTTGATTTGAAATTAAACATTCTTTACAACAGTCAAGAACTAAGTCTTCCACCAACAGTGTAGGAGGGTTCCCCTTTCTCCGCATCCTCGCCAGCATCTGTCATTTCCTGAATTGTTTATTTTAGCCATTCTGACTGGTGTGAGGTGATATCTCATTGTGGTTTTGATTTGTACACTGTTGGTGGGAATGCAAGCTGGTGCAGCCACTCTGGAAAACAGCATGGAGGTTCCTCAAAATGTTGAAAATAGAACTGCCCTATGACCCAGCAATTGCACTATTGGGTATTTACCCTAAAGATACAAACATAGTGATCCAAAGGGGCACGTGCACCCGAATGTTTATAGCAGCAATGTCCACAATAGCCAAACTATGGAAAGAACCTAGATGTCCATCAACAGATGAATGGATCAAGAAGATGTGGTATATATACACAATGGAATACTATGCAGCCATCAAAAGAAATGAAATCTTGCCATTTGCGACAACATGGATGGAACTAGAGCGTATCATGCTTAGCGAAATAAGTCAAGCAGAGAAAGACAACTATCATATGATCTCCCTGATATGAGGAAGTGGTGATGCAACATGGGGGCTTAAGTGGGTAGAAGAAGAATCAATGAAACAAGATGGGATGGGGAGGGAGACAAACCATAAGTGACTCATAATCTCACAAAACAAACTGAGGGTTGCTGGGGGGAGGGGGTTGGGAGAAGGGGGTGGGATTATGGACATTGGGGAGGGTATGTGCTTTGGTGAGTGCTGTGAAGTGTGTAAACCTGGTGATTCACAGACCTGTACCCCTGGGGATAAAAATGTATGTTTATAAAAATTAATTAATTAATTAATTAAAAAAAAAAAGAACTAAGTCTTTTAGTTCACTTCAACACCTAGTCTCAATATTTGTTGTTTATATAAAGAGATACATTCTTCTCTTTTTCTAATCATAATAAAACCCACAGTACTCCAGAAATAAATTTGGATCTCAACTTTCTTTTTTTAAGATTTTATTTATATAATTGTTAATTAATTAATTAATTAATTAGTTTATTTAACAAAGAGAGAGAGAGAGAGCATGCACAAGCCAGGGGAACAGCAGGCAAAGGGAGAGGGAGAAGCAGGCCCTGAGCAAGGAGCTGGATGTGGGGCTTGATCCCCAGACCCTGGGATCATGACCGAGCCAAAGGCAACCACTTAACCAACTGAGCCACCCAGGCATCCCTGGATCTCAACTTTCTTAATGAAGTGAAGTGGTCTTCTGTTACATAAAGACTGCACTTTTTTGTCATTTGCCATTTATCCAACTATCCATTTATTAATATACTTAGCATATGTGTGTATATTCAGCACCTGCTCTATATCAGGCAATGGACAGGAGATAGCAAACTTTTGCTGCAAAGAGCCAGATAGTAAATACTTTAGGCCCTGCAAGTCATATGCTGTTTGTCATAGCTATGTCAACACTATTCAGCTTTGTTGTTGCAGTATAAAATCAGCTAAAGATAATATACCAATGAATGGGCATGGCTGTGTGCCAGTAAAATTTTATTAAGCAAGACAGGTGGTGGGTGGATTTGTCCAGTGATATGTAGTTAGCTGAGCCCTGGATGATATGACAGAAACTTAATGGTATATAGTAAGCAAATATAATCATAGTAATCGAAGTGAAAATAGGAACATTTTACAGAATAAGAAAAATGCAAAGCTTTTAGCAGTTGGCAAAAAGTCCTAGACATCTGGATATATGGCTATTAAGGCAATATATTCATATTTCACCCAGAATCAAAGAGAAAGAGAGAGGTAGAAAAGAGAAAAGGTTGGTGGGAGGAGGGAAGAAAGTTGAGAGAGAAATATGGGTGGTTGGTTAATATAAGAATGTCATGGTTGGGGCACCTGGGTGGCTCAGTGGGTTAAAGCCTCTGCCTTCAGCTCAGGTCATGATCTCAGGGTCCTGGGATCAAGTCCCATGTTGGGCTCTCTACTCAGGAGGGAGCCTGCTTTCTCCTCCCTCTCTGCCTGCCTCTCTGCCTACTTGTGGTCTCTGTCTGTCAAATAAATAAATAAATAAATATCTTTAAAAAAAAAAAGACTGTCATGGTTTTCTTCAAAACTTTAACATATTACCTACTTTATATATTAAGAACAAAATGTTAACTATTTTTGTCTTAGAGAAAATTAACCCAGGGTATGATGCAATATGCAGTAATAAGTATTATTTAGCCAAAAGTAGTATTTTCAGAAAGAATATGTGTGTGTGTGCTCGTGTGTGTATATATGTATATACATATACATATATACATACATATATATACATATACATATATATGTAAGTATATGTGAATGATTAGAAAAGTAGTTGACCATATAAAATAGTTTTAAAAATGATAATTATGTGAGGTGAAGGATGTATTAACTAACCTTATTGTAGTCATCATATTGTAATATATAAATAAAATAGATAATATCAAATCACCACATTGTACACCCTAAGCTTAAACAATGTCATATATTAATTATATTTTAATAAAGCTGGAAAAAGTAGTTTTGGGGACAATATTTCCTGTATGTGCAATAGTTTGTTCTGTTTTTATTTTAAATTCAATTAATTAACATATAATGTATTATTGGTTTCAGAGGTAGAACTTAATGATTCATCAGTCTTATATAACACCCAGAGCTCATTACTTCATGTGCCCTCCTTAATGTCCATGACCCAGTTACCACATTCCCCACCCACCTCCCCTCCAGCAACCCTCAGTTTGTTTTCTATGATTAAGAGTCTCTTATGGTTTGTCTCCCTCTCTGATTTTGTCTTGTTTTATTTTTTCCTCTCTTCCTCTCTTTTGTTTCTTAAATTCCACATACAAATAAGATCATATAATAATTGTCTGTCTCTGATTGTACTATTTCACTTTGCATAATACCCTCTAGTTCTATCCACATCATTGCAAATGGCAAGATTTCATTATCATTGCTGTCTGAGTAGTATTCCATTATATGTGTATATACAACATCTTCTCTATCCATTCATCAGTTGATAGACATCTAGGTTCTTTCCACAGTTGGGCTATTGTGGACATTGCTGGTATAAACTTTGGGGTGTAGGTGCCCCTTCAGATCACTACATTTGTATATTTGAGGTAAATACCCAGTAGTGCAACTGCTGGGTCACAGGGGAGTTCTACTTTTAACTTTTTGAGGAACCTCCATATTTTTTTTTCAAGAGTGGCTGCACCAGCTTGCATTCCTACCAACAGTAAGAAGGTTCCCCTTTCTCTGTATCTTCACCATCATCTGTTGTTTCCTAATTTGTTAATTTTAGCCATTCTGACTATTGTGAGGTGGTATCCTATTGTACTTTTGATTTCCCTAATGTGGAGTGATATAAAGGATTTTTTCATGTATCTCTTGGCCATTTGTATGTCTTTGGAGAAATGTCAGTTTATGTCTTCTGCCCATTTCTTGGTTGGATTATTTGTTCTTTGGGTGTTGCATTTTATAAGTTCCTTATAGATCCTGGATACTAGCCCTTTATCTGATATCTCATTTGCAAATATCTTCTCCCACTCTGTTGATTGTCTTTTGGTTTTGTTGACTGTTTCCTTTGCTTTGCAGAAGCTTTTTACCTTTTTACCCAATAGTTCATTTTGCCTTTGTTTCCCTTGTCTTTAAAGACATGTCTAATAAGAAGTTGCCACGACTGAGGTCACAGAGGTTGCTGCCTATGTTCTCCTCTAGGATTTGATGGATTCCTATCTCATATTTAGGTACTTCATCCATTTTGAGTCTATTTTTGTGTATTGTGTAAGAAAATGGTCAAGTTGCATTCTTCTACATGTGGCCGTCCAATTTTCCTAACACCATTTGTTGAAGAGATTGTCTTTTTTCCATTGGGTATTCTTTCCTGTTCAGTTGACCATAGAGTTGAGAGTCCATTTCTAAGTTCTCTATTTTGCTCCATTGATCTATGTATCTCTTTTTGTGCCAGTACCATACTGTCTTGACGATTACAGCTTTGTAATAGAGCTTGGAGTCCGGAATTGTGATGCCACCAGTTTCGGTTTTCTTTTTCAACATTCCTTTGGCTATTTGGGGTCTTTTTCAGTTCCATACGAATTGCAGGATTGTCTGTTCCAGCTGTGTGAAAAAGGTTGATGATATTTTGATAGGGATTGCATTGACTGTGTAGATTGCTCTGGGTAGAACAGACATTTTAACAATATTTGTTCTTCCAATCCACGAGCATGGAATGTTTTTCCATTTCTTTGTGTCTTCCTCAATTTCTTTCATGACTATTTTATAGTTTTTTGAGAAGAGATCCTTTGCCTCATTGGTTAGGTTTTTTCCTAGGTATCATTCGGTTTTGGATGCAATTTTAAATAGGATTGACTCCTTAATTTCTCATTCTTCTCTCTTGTTGTGAGTGAATAGAAATGCAACTGATTTCTGTGAACTGATTTTATATACTGATACTTTGCTGAATTCCTGTAAAAGTTCTAGATTTTAGGGTGGGGTCTTTTAGTTTTTGCACCTAGTGTATCATGTCATCTGCAAAGTGTGAAAGTTTGACTTCTTTATTGCCAATTCAGATGCCTGTGGAAAGAGCCAAGATGCCCTTCAACAGATGAATGAATAAAGAAAATAGGGTCCATATGTACAATGGAATATTACCTCTATCAGAAAGGATGAATACCCAACTTTTGTATCAGCATGGATGGGACTGGAGGAGATTATGCTGAGTGACATAAGTCAAGCAGAGAACATCAATTATCATATGGTTTCACTTACTTGTGGAGCATAAGGAATAACATGGAGGACATCAGTAGAAGGCAAGGAAAAGTGAATTGTGGGAAATCGGAGGGGGAGATGAAGCATGAGAGACTCTGAGAAATAAACAGAAAGGGGGGGTGAGGGATGGGTGAGCCTGTTGGTGGGTATTAAAGAGGGCACATATTGCATGGAGCACTGGGTGTAGTGCATAAACAATGAATCTTTGAACACTGAAAAAATAAAATAAAAATTAAAAAAAGAAATATTTAAATAACTTTCTTAAATGTCACCCCTGTGAAACAAGAATAGAAATAAAAATCTCTTCTAAATCTGTCAAGTGTCAGAATTACACTTCCTACCTCAAATGAAAGCAAATTAGCTCGGTATAAGTGAAGAAGTGATGTGTATGGCAGCAACTAGGGAGGAGGAAGAGGACATCATCTGTGGATATAGCTATTCTAGAAGCAATAGTCATATATAAACAGTCTTAGAAAGAAGAGTCTGGACTCATGCTCAGCGGGGAGCCTGCTTCCTCCTCTCTCTGCCTGCCTCTCTGCCTACTTGTGATCTCTCTCTGTCAAATAAATAAAAATAAAATCTTAAAAAAAAAAAGAAGAGTCTGGACTCAGAAGATGTGAGTTCTATTTTCTGGTCTGGCATATTTAAACTGTGTTAATTTCAAAAGTAATGCTCCTTCATTCTGAATGATCTCATTTAATTGTGTACGGGTGTGCTATCCAGGTACTTCACCTTTGATTTAGCATTGAGAATAAAATAAAATGTTGTCAGTATTTGGTTTGTGGCAGTATTATGAACATGGCTAGATAAATACTTCTTTATAATCTTGCTGATGTAGTTTGTGCTACAATAATATATTTGTAATGAAGACTTACAATATAACTGTTTTACAGGGTACATAGTACATATTCATTTTTAGTCAGATATTTCTGACTTAATCTGAACATTTCTATCCTAGTTTACCGAATCAGGATTGACTGTATAAACTACTACTTATCCATGTGCTAGTGCCCTTATTTTTATTATAAGCTAAAATATAAAATACCTTTAGTAGTTTTTTTTTTCTAATACAACCATTGACAGTTTTTTTTTTAAACAAAATGGCATGTGTTTACTAGTGAGTCAAACAAACATTTCATTGCATTTATTCCCATTGAGTGTACCAAGATGCCTCTGGTTTTTTGGGGCCTCATCTTAGGTGAAGAGCTACATATGATAATAAAGAGAATATAATTCAGTTTAACAATTACCAAAATGCCTTAATTTATACGTATTTGTTAATAAAACTTATAAAAAATACTATAATCCTATTCAAAAGACTTCTAAATTCCTTATATAATATTTTTTTAAATTTTTTATTTTTTATAAATATATATTTTTATCCCCAGAGGTACAGGTCTGTGAATCACCAGGTTTACACACTTCACAGCACTCATAGACCTCTAGTACTATGTTGAATAGCAGTGGTGATAATGGACATCCCTGCCGTGTTCCTGACCTTAGCAGAAAAGCTTTCAGTTTTTCTCCATTGAGAATGATATTTGCGGTGGGTTTTTCATAGATGGCTTTGATGATATTGAGGTATGTGCCCTCTATCCCTACACTTTGAAGAGTTTTGATCAGGAAGGGATGCTGTACTTTGTCAAATGCTTTTTCAGCATCTATTGAGAGTATCATATGGTTCTTGTTCTTTCTTTTATTGATGTGTTGTATCACATTGACTGATTTGCGGATGTTGAACTAACCTTGCAGCCCTGGAATAAATCCCACTTGGTCGTGGTGAATAATCTTTTTAATGTACTGTTGAATCCTATTGGCTAGTATTTTGTTGAGTATTTTCGCATCTGTGTTCATCAAGGATATCGGTCTATAGCTCTCTTTTTTGGTGGGATCCTTGTCTGGTTTTGGGATCAAGGTGATGCTGGCCTCATAAAATGAGTTTGGAAGTTTTCCTTCCATTTGTATTTTTTGGAACAGTTTCAGGAGAATAGGAATTAGTTCTTCTTTAAATGTTTGGTAGAATTCCCCCAGGAAGCCGTCTGGTCCTGGGCTTTTGTTTTTTTGGAGATTTTTAATGACTGTTTCAATCTCCTTACTGGTTATGGGTCTGTTCAGGCTTTCTATTTCTTCCCTGTTCAGTTGTGGTAGTTTATATGTTTCTAGGAATGCATCCATTTCTTCCAGATTGTCAAATTTATTGGCGTAGAGTTGCTCATAGTATGTTCTTATAATAATTTGTATTTCTTTGGTGTTAGTTGTGATCTCTCCTCTTTCATTCATGATTTTATTTATTTGGGTCCTTTCTCTTTTCTTTTTGATAAGTCGGGCCAGGGGTTTATCAATTTTATTAATTCTTTCATAGAACCAGCTCCTAGTTTCGTTGATTTGTTCTATTGTTTTTTTGGTTTCTATTTCATTGATTTCTGCTCTGATCTTTACGATTTCTCTTCTCCTGCTGGGCTTAGGGTTTCTTTCTTGTTCTTTCTCCAGCTCCTTTAAGTGTAGGGTTAGGTTGTGTACCTGAGATCTTTCTAGTTTCTTGAGAAAGGCTTGTACCGCTGTATATTTTCCTCTCAGGACTGCCTTTGTTGTGTCCCACAGATTTTGAACCGTTGTATTTTCATTATCATTTGTTTCCATGATTTTTTTCAATTCTTCTTTAATTTCCTGGTTGACCCATTCATTCTTTAGAAGGATGCTGTTTAGTCTCCATGTATTTGGGTTCTCTCCAAACTTCCTCTTGTGGTTGAGTTCTAGCTTTAGAGCATTGTGGTCTGAAAATATGCAGGGAATGATGCCAATCTTTTGATACCGGTTGAGTCCTGATTTAGGATCGAGGATGTGATCAATTCTGGAGAATGTTCCATGTGCACTAGAGAATAATGTGTATTCTGTTGCTTTGGGATGAAATGTTCTGAATATATCTGTGATGTCCATCTGGTCCAGTGTGTCGTTTAAGGCCTTTATTTCCTTGCTGATCTTTTGCTTGGATGATCTGTCTATTTCAGTGAGGGGGGTGTTAAAGTCCCCTACTATTATTGTATTATTGTTGATGTGTTTCTTTGATTTTGTTATTAATTGGTTTATATAGTTGGCTGCTCCCACGTTGGGGGCATAGATATTTAAAATTGTTAGATCTTCTTGTTGGACAGACCCTTTGAGTATGATATAGTGTCCTTCCTCATCTCTTATTATAGTCTTTGGCTTAAAATCTAATTGATCTAAGGATTGCCACTCCTGCTTTCTTCTGATGTCCATTAGCATGGTAAATTCTTTTCCAACCCCTCACTTTAAATCTGGAGGTGTCTTCGGGCTTAAAATGAGTTTCTTGGAGGCAACATATAGATGGGTTTTGTTTTTTTATCCATTCTGATATCCTGTGTCTTTTGACAGGGGCATTTAGCCCATTAACATTCAGGGTAACCATTGAGAGATATGAATTTAGTGCCATTGTATTGCCTGTAAGGTGACTGTTACTGTATATGGTCTCTCTTCCTTTCTGATCTACCAATTGTAGGCTCTCTCTTTGCTTAGAGGACCCCTTTCAATATTTCCTGTAGAGCTGGTTTGGTATTTGCAAATTCTTTCAGTTGTTGTTTGTCCTGGAAGCTTTTAATCTCTCCTTCTATTTTCAATGATAGCCTAGCTGGATATAGTATTCTTGGCTGCATGTTTTTCTCGTTTAGTGCTCTGAAAATATCATGCCAGCTCTTTCTGGCCTGCCAGGTCTCTGTGGATAAGTCAGCTGCCAATCTAATATTTTTACCATTGTATGTTACAGACTTCTTTTCCCGGGCTGCTTTCAGGATTTTCCCTTTGTCACTGAGACTTGTAAATTTTATTATTAGGTGACGGGGTGTGGGCCTATTCTTATTGATTTTGAGGGGTGTTCTCTGAACCTCCTGAATTTTGATGCTCGTTCCCTTTGCCATATTGGGGAAATTCTCCCCAATAATTCTCTCCAGTATACCTTCTGCTCCCCTCTCTCTTTCTTCTTCTTCTGGAATCCCAATTATTCTAATGTTGTTTCGTCTTATGGTGTCACTTATCTCTCGAATTCTCCCCTCGTGGTCCAGTAGCTGTTTGTCCCCCTTTTGCTCAGCTTCTTTATTCTCTGTCATTTGGTCTTCTATATCGCTAATTCTTTCTTCTGCCTCATTTATCCTAGCAGTGAGAGCCTCCACTTTTGATTGTACCTCATTAATAGCTTTTTTGATTTCAACTTGGTTAGATTTTAGTTCTTTTATTTCTCCAGAAAGGGCTTTTATATCTCTTGATAGGGTTTCTCTAATATCTTCCATGCCTTTTTCGAGCCTGGCTAGAACCTTGAGAATTGTCATTCTGAACTCTAGATCTGACATATTACCAATGTCTGTATTGATTGGGTCCCTAGGCTTTGGTACTGCCTCTTGTTCTTTTTTGTGTGTTGAATTTTTCCGTCTTGTCATTTTGTCCAGATAAGAGTATATGAAGGGGCAAGTAAAATACTAAAAGGGTGGCAACAACCCCAGGAAAATATGCTTTAACCAAATTAGAAGAGATCCAAAATCGTGAGGGGGGAGAAAGGGGATAAAAAGAGGTTCAAAAAGGAAAAAAGAAAAAAGAAAAAAAAAGAAAAGAATTTAAAAAAAAGAAAACACCTAAGAAAAATATAAAAAAGAAAAAATATATATATTAGATAAACTAGTAAAAGTAATCCGCTCGGGTTTGCTTTCAGGAGCTTTTGTTCCCTGAGCGTTTTCCGTAGAGTTCCGGAGGACGGGGATACAAATGGCTGCTCCTGGTCTCCAGCCCGGAGGAGCCGAGAGCCCAGGGCCACACTCCTCAGTGCGCCCTCAGAGAACAGCGCCCAGTTACTCCCGTCTGCCTGACCTCCGGCCGCGCTCTGAGCTCACTGAGCCTGTGACCGGTTCAAGGTCACCCCGAGCTGCGAGCTTACTGTCGGCTCTGTCTCTGTAGCCGGCTTTCCCGTTCCAATACCCACAAGTTCTGCGACACTCAGACACCCCCGATCCTTCTGTGACCCTGCGGGACCTGAGGCCACGCTGACCCCGCGTGGGCTTTGCCCCGGGTATCCTCTGGAGCGATGTCCCTCAGTGGAACAGACTTTTAAAAGTCCTGATTTTGTGCGCAGTTGCTCAGCCGCTTGCCGGGAGCCGGCCCCTCCCCCCGGGGTCTATCTTCCCGTCGCTTTGGATTCACTTCTCCGCTGGTCCTACCTTTCAGAAAGTGGTGGTTTTTCTGTTTCCGGAATTGCTGTTCTTCTCTTCGATCTGCCGATGGATTTGCAGGTGTTTGCAATCTTTAGATAAGCTATCTAGCTGATCTTCGGCTAGCTGAAGTAGTCTCAGCCTGCTACTTCTCTGCCATCTTGACTCCTCAACCTCCTTTTATAATATTCATACTTATGTTTTAGACTTGAAATTAGTTGGTCCACTATTTTCAGTGCAAAATATGAAGGAGTAAAATACCTGTAACTTAAATCAAAAGGAGGTTTTTACTCTATGGCAAGTTGAGGAATACCATTTTGAAAATTGTGATGTTTTTAAATAAAAATGGAATGTTTAATATGTTAATTAGTTTGATTGTAGCAATCATTCACTATGTATATCTATATCAAACAGCATGTTGCATACCTTAAATATATAAAATTTTTATTTAAAAACAACTCAAAGAGCAAAAATGCTGATTCTTGGAGAGGAGATAAAGATTGTGAAAAATGTGAGGAATTTAAATAAAATCAAAAATTTAAGTTTTAAGGAAGCGGGCTAGGAACTGTGCATTATAGAGCAAATTGTTACTCACAGTAGTAAGCATGCTATTTGAAATAAAATACATGTCTTGAATCTTTAAAGGGTGGGCTATTTTTAAGAAAATGTGGGAAAGTGTTTATATAACTGCTATTTCAAAAATAGTACTAAGTTTTTCATTGATAATGTTGGCTTCATGTATAAGATGGGAATCACAATGAATAATTTTTTGAAATGAGTGGATATTTACTGAGCAAAAGAGTTAGCCTAATTATTTTCCCCATTTATTTGGATAAAAAAAAGTTTGGTTTAATTAAGTATACTACTGTGATGTACACACAGACTGAAGCTATTAATAAACACTGCCATAAAATGAATTACTTCCCACAGTATTAATATTTATTAGTGTTACAAGATTTTAAATATCCTAATGTATAAATGTTTTGATACTTTGATTATTCAAATTCAATAAAGTACATCTATAATGGGATATAACCACCAAATTCTGGGATTGATTTAATTAAGAACAATTTTGTTTTACTACTGTTAGAGGAATAAATATTTGTATCAACAAATGTTGATCAGGATCAAGAAGTCATTGCTTATGTTGGAGGATAGAAAATAGCTCTAAGATACAAAGTTGCTTAAATTATAGCAGTTTTATAGAAGAGTTGTAATCATAATGATAAGAGGACTTGTCAGAATTGGAGGGGAGATTAATTGGGAGTTTGTGCTTTGCATTGACTAGAAGACCAAAAGAAATCTGCAAATTCCAACCAAACAAATGACACAAACTCTACTCCTCTGGTGTGGATGAAGGAGGAATTATGGGATAAATAACTGACTCTGAGTGGCCACTGTCAGAAACTATAGAGATACTCAACGTGCAGTGTTTTATTTAAAGTTTACGAACCAGGTGTGTCCTCCTTCTTAAACTTCAAATCAAACCAAATGCTCAAGTCCACAAATGTGTATGTCAGCAGGAGCTTAATTTCTGTTTATTGTGTTGAACAGCCCTTCTACTGATACAGAGTCTAAATCTTCAGCTCCTTTACCCCTTTTCTTTTTTTTTTTTTAAAGATTTTATTTATTTATTTGACAATGAGAGATCACAAGTAGGCAGAGTGGCAGCCAGAGAGAGAGAGGAGGAATCAGGCTCCCTGCTGAGCAGAGAGCCAGATGCGGGACTCAATCCTAGGACGCTGAGAGCATGACCTGAGCTGAAGGCAGTGGCTTAACCCACTGAGCCACCCAGGCACCCTCCTTTACCCCTTTTCGTATGGTACTATGACCTTGTGCTTGGTGGCTTTTCATGCCAGCAGATCTTCTCTAGAAACATCACAGAACATCACTGAGTTTCTCATAATGTTTGACGTCAAAAGGAATTTTTGCAAGAGTTTTGACTCTTTTTTCTCATGTAGCTCTTTGTTTCTAAGGCACATTTATTTATTTCCTTCCTAGTAAATAGGATATTCAAACAAGGAATATTGAAAGGAGCCTTTTTGCTAGGCTAATTATCCTGCAGATATATATTTCTCCTAAGGTTACAGGTGCCTTCTTTTTTCATGTTTGTATAATTGAGATAGGACATATAAGAAGAAAGGGAAGGTGAAGATGAAAAACAAGAAGAGAAGAAGGATAAGAAAAAGGAGAAAGAACTCAAAAAAGAAGAAAGAAAGAAAAAAAGCTTTATAGAAGAATTTTGCCATTTCTTTCTTAAAAAAGAAAGAATTGGGTGTAGTTTATATTTAATATCCCTGCAAGGCCATTCAAGTTCTCTCTCGGTTTCCAGTATTAAAGCTACATTTAAAGGTATACAGTGAGGAAAACTGTTTTGTCCCATGGCATTATAAACTATGTCATTTTAGTAACAATATGAATTATATCTAGTGAATTTTTCTCAAAATTATTTTATTTCTACATCTCTAAAGTATATGCTGCTTTTTGTTTGTGTTCTATCAATTTAAAAATAGATGGCATACGCTATACAAGGCAATGGAATATTATTTTTTTCTTTAATAATGGAAATACACAGAGCCACATTGTATCTAGAACAAGAATAAGACACTACATGAAAATTTAGAAAACAAACACTGCAAGAAAATGTTTATCAGTCATAATCATAAAAACAAAATACCCTTCCATTAAGAAGAGATTAGAAGCTAATACAACAATTGGAATGGCTGTTACAGTAAAGATGAGGAGGCAGAATATTTAGAATTACTACCCACAAGGTAGAAATTGTAGGGACTACAGTCAGTTATACCATGATCATTTGACTGATTTCTAAGAGAACACTTGGTCAAATAATTTCAGGGCTATTCAAGAAATGCAAAATCTCTTCACAGAAGTCCTAGATGAGTGTTTTATTGAGTAACTGGGAGGAGGTGTGTGTATACTTGGGGGGATGCGAATCTTGGGGAGACATCTTAGTATTCTACCTATCACAATGCCTACAGCCTATAGATGAATAATTTTTTCTCCTAGAGGAACTTTTGCAAGTATGCCCAAAACACATACAGAAAAATGTGTATAAAAATGGACAAAATGAAAACAATCTTAATGTATATATCAACAAAATAATGGGTATGTAAAATGTGTTCTTTTCATAAAGTGTGTTCTTTTCATAAAAGGTGAAATTAAACCACGTGATCCAATATGGATGAATCTCAGAAATACACTGTTGAAACAATTGTTAGTTATAGCAGCATTTATAAAGCATGGTATCATATACAACAGACACTATCTTCAAAACATAGCATATATATATATATTAAGTATACCAAAACAAATAGCTCTTATAAATCATTAATAAAAACCTAATACAAGTAAGATAGGCACAGGAATTTCATGGAACAGGAAACTTGAATTTAACATAAAAATATCCTCTCACGTAGAAGAATGAAACTCGACCATTCTCTTACACTGTACACAAAGATAAACTCGAAATGGATAAAAGACCTCAACATGAGACAGGAATCCATCAGAATCCTAGAGGAGAACATAGGCAGTAATCTCTTCGATATCAGCCACAGCAACTTCTTTCAAGATATGTCTCCAAAGGCAAAGGAAACAAAAGTGAAAATAAACTTTTGGGACTTCATCAAAATCAAAAGCTTCTGCACAGCAAAGGAAACAGTCAAGAAAACAAAGAGGCAACCCACGGAATGGGAGAAGATATTTGCAAATGACAGTACAGACAAAAGGTTGATATCCAGGATCTATAAAGAACTCCTCAAACTCAACACACACAAAACAGACAATCATATCAAAAAATGGGCAGAAGATATGAACAGACACTTCTCCAATGAAGACATACAAATGGCTATCAGACACATGAAAAAATGTTCATCATCACTAGCCATCAGGGAGATTCAAATTAAAACTACATTGAGATATCACCTTACACCAGTTAGAATGGCCAAAATTAGCAATATAGGAAACAACATGTGATGGAGAGGATGTGGAGAAAGGGGAACCCTCTTACACTGTTGGTGGGAATGCAAGTTGGTGCAGCCTCTTTGGAGAACACTGTGGAGATTCCTCAAGAAATTAAAAATAGAACTTCCCTATCACCCTGCAATTGCACTCCTGGGTATTTACCCCAAAGATACAGATGTAGTGAAAAGAAGGGCTATCTGTACCCCAATGTTTATAGCAGCAATGGCCACGGTCGCCAAACTGTGGAAAGAACCAAGATGTCCTTCAACGGATGAATGGATAAGGAAGATGTGGTCCATATACACTATGGAGTATTATGCCTCCATCAGAAAGGAAGAACCCAACTATTCTATTATCATAGAATAATATTCAGCATAAAAAAGAATGAGATATTGATACACAAAACAGGTGGATGATCTTTGGGAGTTATGATGACTGACAAAAATCTCCCAAAGATTATGAACTCTATTATTCCATTTATATAATATTTTTTAAATGAGAAAATTATAGAAATGAAAATGAGACGAGTGTTTTCCATGAGATGGGAAAAGGGGTGGTAACTATAAAGGATGACCTGAGGCATCCATGTGGTGGTGAGATTATTCAGTATTTTGACTGTATTAATTTCAACATTCTATTCAACAGGTGGTAAGTAATGTTTTACCAATATTACTGTTCAGGTAAACTAGGTAAGGGATATGCAGGATCTCTCTGTATTGTTTTTTAGCTGCATGTGAACTTATAATTATCTCAAAATGAATATTATAATTTTAAAAATTAATACAATTAATGGTTAAACTTCCAGGCTGTACAGACAAAACACTGGGTCAAATCCTGAGCTATATCCTGTGATCTTATGTAAGTTTATTTTCTTTGTACCTTAATTTCCTCATCTTTAAAATAGTAGTAATAGAATTTACCTCAAGAAAACTTACTTATACACTTTCAATGAATTAATGCTTTTGAAGTACATAGAACAATGCTTCTTACATATTTATGATTAATAAATATCAGTTTTATGATTATGGTTTTATGTACATTCATACTTATGAAAAATTCTAAATCTTGCTTGGGATGGGTAAATACTAACTGCTGCATAAGTGATACTTTGGAGGTAGAAATGAGAATGAAAGGAAAAAACTTAATGAAAGGTAAAATTATTGCTGTGCTATTTTATATCTTTAAAAAATAATAGGTGTAAAGTAAGTATGGCAATTATTCGGTAGAAAAATGTGGATTTTAGCTACTCTTTATCTTCATATATGTTTCTATTATTTACATATTTGAATGTTATTCTTAAAACACAGGTGCATATATTTTATCTTTGTCTTATATATTGGTTATTATGTATCTATTTTAAACTGTTTTATATATTTTATATTTGTTTTATACATCATGTAACTGGAAAATAATCCATTTTTTGATAAACTCATTGTATAATTAAATCTTCATCATTTTGTAGAAATAAGTTCTTTTCACTGCACTCTTTTGTTTTTTTTTTTAGGATTTTATTTATTTGACAGAGAGAGAAACCACAAGTAGGCAGAGAGAGAGAGTGGAGGAAGAAGGCTCCCTGCGGAGCAGAGAGCCAGACATGGGGCTCGATCCTAGGATCCTGGGATCATGACCTGAGCGGAAGGCAGAGGCTTTAACCCACTGAGCCACCCAGGCGCCCCTCACTGCACTCTTGATTACTTTATAAACACAGAGTATTCTAATCTTAATTTTACTTTTTATTCGTGACCAAAGGAAATATTATGAAATCAATTTATTTTATTGTCCTAGAAATCAATAATATTCCCTGACATTATTAAAGTTTTCAGAATTGAAATTACTCTCTGAATTCTCCCAATTGTAATTTTTTAATTTTAATTTTTTTATTTTTTATAAACATATAATATATTTTTATCCCCAGGGATACAGGTCTGTGACTCCCCAGGTTTACATACTTCACAGCACTCACCAAAGCACATACCCTCCCCAATGTCCATAACCCCACCCCCCTTCTCCCAACCCCCCTCCCCCCAGCAACCCTCAGTTTGTTTTGTGAGATTAAGAGTCACTTATGGTTTGTTAACATAGTTGTTGACATCTGTGGTTTGCTCCATTCTTGCCAATTGTTACTCTCAGTTGGAGGCTTCTCTCATTTCTCTTTCATCTACACCTATAATGTTATCCTTATTATAGAAAGATACTAAGTCTGATAGAAAATAAACAGATCAACAATATTATTTAATATTTTAGAGATCATTCCAAGTAAATGGCCTCATTGTCCCTGTATATATGTTTTCCTCAACCTCAAAAAGTATTTCATAGGATTAGTTACGTTTTTCTTTCATGCAGTGGGCGTTGATGTCACTAGTCACCATGTTTAGGATGCTGATCAAATTATTAAAATTTGTTGCAAATCTAGCTAAGTTACAGTGTCCCATTTATTAAAATATATTTTAGTCTTTAATGTTTATTTTTTCAGATAATTGGAGAACTCAAATCTTAAATGAATGATAATCTACTCATGTTAGCTCATATCTAATATGTTAATAATTAGTGATATCATTGTTCTGTTTGATCCAATTCATCCTTGTTCAAACAATATTTATGAAGTGTCTAATATAGGCTGGGAAATTTCTACATACTAAATGTTCAGAAATAATTGACAGAATCCCTGAAATTCAGATGTGTATCATTTTGGACATTAAGTATTATAAGCTTTGTTTATTTTAAACTGATAATCAGAGAAATGGGAAATTACAGTTATATTTATTGACTTAAAATCCTGAAAATTTACTACATACCTCCTTAAAGATAAGGGAGTAAATTTTATTTTATTTTATTTTTTTTAAGATTTTATTTATTTATCAGAGAGGGGGGGGGGGAGAGAGCGAGCACAGGCAGACAGAATGGCAGGCAGAGGCAGAGGGAGAAGCAGGCTCCATGCCGAGCAAGGAGCCCGATGTGGGACTCGATCCCAGGACGCTGGGATCATGACCTGAGCCGAAGGCAGCTGCTTAACCAACTGAGCCACCCAGGTGTCCCAGGGAGTAAATTTTAAATAATATGTTCATTTAACTCAGAATACTATGGAGAAAAGACTGTGTAATAAAAATCTATTTAAGATCAAACTATGTATAATCTACTGTCTTAGTTTTAAGAATTTCTCCTTTTGCTTATTAAGTAGTAAAATGAAGCAAGATTTATAAATGTAACAGTTTATCCACAGAAATATTATTGGTTTATTTCATTATTAAACATTTCTTATAAAAATGTAAATGGCCACTTAGCATATAGAATTATGGATAGTATGGATAGATCAAAATTAATTTGATCCAATGCTATTTCTTGTTCTATCTAAATCTGTCTATTCTATCTCTCAAACTCTGCCATTCAGAAAACTGTATTCCCTGACTCTATTTGTTCCATTTACAGACTTGCAAACTACAAGTAAATAAAGCATGCAACCAACAGATTTCTATTCAAAACCCATGCAAAGATTTGTTTTTCTACAGTGTCTTAGGCAGTTTGGGGTCCTTTAACAAAAATACCATAAACAGAGTGTCTTGAACAACAAACAGTTGTTTCTCACAGTCCTAGACAGGGGAAGTCTGATTTGGAGGTGCCAACATGGTCAGACTCTGGTGAAGGCCCTCTTCCAGTTTGCAGATCCCTGACTTTTCATTTTGTCTTCACATTAGAAAGAGAGCTAGAGAGTTTGCTCTGAACTTTTTATAAGGCACTAGACCCATTCACGAGGGTTACACCCTTAAAACCTCATTATCTACCAAAGACTTTATACCATCACATTGGGGGTTAGGATTTCAACACATGAATTTGAAAGAAATGCACACATTAAGTCCACTATGCACACACAGTAGTAAGGAAGCAGATGTTTTAAAATTTTTGTTAGGACATATTAAGTACTATAATAGGGGTATTTAAATAATCATACGGGTTAACAAAAGTAGCGTATTTAATTGGATTTCCAAAGTTATGGAAATGTACCTGGAGGAAATGATGCTTGAGTTAGGTCTCAAAAGTTGATAATGAGTTAGTCAAGAAAAAGGTCACAGAAGGATTTGTAAGAAGATGAAAACTGGGGACATGAACAGACATTTCTGCAAAGAAGACATCCAGATGGCCAACAGACACATGAAAAAGTGCTCCATATCACTCGGCATCAGGGAAATACAAATCAAAACCACAATGAGATATCACCTCACACCAGTCAGAATGGCTAAAATCAACAAGTCAGGAAATGACAGATGCTGGCGAGGATGTGGAGAAAGGGGAACCCTCCTACACTGTTGGTGGGAATGCAAGCTGGTGCAGCCACTCTGGAAAACAGCGTGGAGGTTCCTCAAAATGTTGAAAATAGAACTGCCCTATGACCCAGCAATTGCACTATTGGGTATTTACCCTAAAGATACAAACATAGTGATCCAAAGGGGCACGTGCACCCGAATGTTTATAGCAGCAATGTCCACAATAGCCAAACTATGGAAAGAACCTAGATGTCCATCAACAGATGAATGGATCAAGAAGATGTGGTATATATACACAATGGAATACTATGCAGCCATCAAAAGAAATGAAATCTTGCCATTTGCGACAACATGGATGGAACTAGAGCGTATCATGCTTAGTGAAATAAGTCAAGCAGAGAAAGACAACTATCATATGATCTCCCTGATATGAGGAAGTGGTGATGCAACATGGGGGCTTAAGTGGGTAGGAGAAGAATCAATGAAACAAGATGGGACTGGGAGGGAGACAAACCATAAGTGACTCGTAATCTCACAAAACAAACTGAGGGTTGCTGGGGGGAGGGGGGCTGGGAGAAGGGGGGGGGTTATGGACACTGGGGAGGGTATGTGCTTTGGTGAGTGCTGTGAAGTGTGTAAACCTGGCGATTCACAGACCTGTACCCCTGGGGATAAAAATACATGTTTATAAAAAATAAAAAATTAAAAAAAAAAACTGGGAGAAGTGGCACAGAGGTATATAGTTGCTGGGTGTCAAGGTCTAAAAATAGTGCTTCTGTTGTACAAAATGAGTTCAGAGAAATAGTAAGAAATAAAGCTGGAAAATAAAAGATTTCAGGTTATCCAAGACTTTTGTATGTCGTGGCAAGTACTTTTATATTAACGAAGAAGAAATATTGAAGTTTTTTTAAGTAAAAAAGTGGAATGGTTAATTTGAATTCTAAGTAAATGGTTTAAAAAGTGTGTTGGGAAATGGATTTGAAGAGCACCATACTAGAAGAAAAGATCATTTTAAGAACTATACTCAACTTTTGCATCAACATGGATGGGACTGGAGAAAATTATGGTCATTGAAATTTAAGTCAAACAGAGAAAGTCAATTATCATATAGTTTTACTTATTTGTGGAACATAAGGAATAGCATGGAGGACATTAGGAGAAGGGAAAAATGAAGGGGGAGAAATCAGAGTGGGAGAGGATCCATGAGAGACTATGGACTCCAGGAAACAAACTGAGGGTTTTGGAAGAGAAGCAGGTGAGGGATGGGTAAGCCTGGTGATGGATATTAAGGAGGGCACATATTGCATAGAGAACTGGGTGTTATATGTGAACAATGAATCATGGAATACTACATCAAAAACTAATGGTGACTAACATAACACAATAAAAAATAAATTTAAAAAAAAGACTAAGTAACAATATAAATATTAGACAAATATCCCATAAATCTGAGTTGAGATAAAAAAAACTTTGAGGTCCTCTAACAGATATTTTTCCTTTGAATTAATGTCCTAAATTTTTAAGAAGATAAATTAATTGCTGAAGTTAATAATTTTTTTTAATATTCTTCAGAGTCCATAGGCAATTTAACTACCATGCCATGTTTTCAAATGTTTATCCAGGGCAGAAACAATAAAGTCAATATGTACTTTTGTTCAATATGTTTGTTATGTCAAACATCCTCTAGTTCTAGAGTAATGTTTTATTATACTGTCTCATTTCTGTAATTGCTGTTTCCTAGCATATGCTTGGATCTGTTCTTACAATGAAGAATTAACCTATTTAAGTTCACAAATTTAGGGTTGTCAATTACAATAGTCAAGGTTATTTTCTAGCCAAAAAATATGCTGTTCTTATAAAGTTAACATAATGCTAGTGACTCACCTTCTACTAAGCTTTTTTTTTCCCCATTATTGTACTGGCCTGTTCACATTTAAACCAGGAGCATCTGCCTATATAATATGGTAATCTGTAGGACTGTGGTTGTTACACTGAATGGAGTGAAACCAGCTGGTTCAGTCAGTGATTAAACCTTCAGCACTATACTTAAACCTACCACTTTCTATTCAGTCTTGCAAATTGACTGTGAACTATTGTGTCATTAGTAATACTCTGTCTGGCTCATATCGACTCCTCTCACCAAATATTTTTATTGCCTTTTTTAAATCCTGAATAAATCAACCTTTGTTTTCATTTAAAAAAAATACTATATCCAAGCTAGAGTTGATGAGAACCCAGTTAGAACAATAGTACTTGAAGATGAAAGGGTGGATTCCATAAATATTTGTGCAATGATATTGACAGAACTTGTTGATTAGTAAGGAGTAAGAGAGACAAAATAGTTGTATTGGTATTCACTGCCACATAGCAAATTACCCCAAAAATTAGTGACTAGAAACAACAATACACCTTTATTATTTTCCACAGTTTCTGTGGGTCAGGATTCTGGAACAGCTTACCTAGGTGGTTTAGGCTCGGGACTTCCCATGTGGTTGCAGTCATGATGTCCCAGTGCTGCATGTTAGCTGGCCTGACTGTGGTTGAAGGATCTGTTTTCAAGATTGCTCACTCACATGGTTGTGCAGGAGGCCTGTTCCTTGCTGGATATGGCAGGAAAAGTAATTTCCTTACTAATGAACATCTCTATAGGGTTACTTGACTATCTCCATGAAATGTCAGCTGGCTTTCCCTACAAGCAATTATCTAAGAAATAGAAAAAGTTATAAGCTTCAAACCTTCAAATCTAGCTTTGAAGTCAAATAGTCATTTTTGCAATATTCTATTGGTTACATAGGTAGGAGATGACCGCATATGGGTATGGATAACATGAAGCAAGACTCATTGTAGACAGAGTGGTCAGTAATCCCACATTTTTGTCATCGGTGTTTAGCTGGATTATGATAAGCAATAGAAAAGAATGGGTTACTTCAGTTTTTTCCGCTCTGTGTCTGTTTCCTGAAAGTAGAAGGTGATGAGTCCAATTTTGGAAATTATCCAGCAAATGCTAGAAAATATGCTTTTGAAGTCCAGTTACATATTTGGCGACGGAGAGATAGATTTGAGAATCATCAACATATAAATGGTATTTTAAATCTTAATATTAAGAAGGTTTTATCCAAGTAGAGCATAAAAATAAGGTGAAAGTAAATAACATTGTTTTAAAAAAAATTGAGCAAAGGGGTGGAAGGTTGTGGAAGAGATAAAGAAAGATGATCAGAGAGGTAGATGTAATAAAGATTAGCACTGAAGAGATAAAGGAAATAAATAGTTTAAGAGGGTGAATAGTCAGCAGTGTCAAACAAAGCAGAAGTATACAGTGAAACATGTCTATTGGATGTAGCAATATTTATGCCACTAAAAATGTCGCTAGAACAATTTCAAGTGTGGAGGTATAGAAGCAGAAAACATATAACAGAAGGTTAAGGACAGGTAAATTAAATACAACTGTTTATGAACAAGTTATACTCCATTTCTGGTAAGAAAAATCCTTCAGAATATTTAAGACAGAGGGAATGATTACATAGTTGATGGAATTGCTGCAAAACCAAACAGGCGTTCATGAGGCAACTCAGAGATCAGCAATCTCAGAAAATGCTGCAGTGCCTTTGATGAAGAGATATAGGGAAGAGATGAGGTTCCTGGAGCCCAGAATCCAGGGTCTCTTAGAGGAGTTGGAATCAATCCTTACAAGAACTAGAGCCACAGAGGAGAAGTACCTACTTCTGAAAATGCCCCATTAGCAGGCAGATAGTGAGAAATACCCTTTATTCTCCCATTTGCTGATAATGTCTCCCATCATCAGACTATAGTTGAAGCCAGCTGACCCAGGAATCTGGGAGAAATATTTCTCCTGGGGTCAGCCCCAATGTGGTATGAAATGAAAGAAGGAGAGAAATGTATTTGAGAACAAACAGAGGAACAGCTGACACATTTAAAAAAAAAAAAAAAAAAACTTTCCAGCTTTGTAAAGACAAACCAAATTAGAAGCCCCACATCAGAAACTTTGTAGAACTTTTTAATGCATAATGAAAAATGAACTTCACTTAAAATATTTCAAAGACTGAGGCCTATGCTCTAGGTAAAATACCCATAAATTGAAGGGCTTTCATCTCAGCACTTTTAATGTAGAAAGATTCAGCCTGACTTAAAATAATTGGGCTTGACATTATCTCTCATAATACAGGAAATCATCAAGAATTCCCTGCACAGAATACACTCATGAAAGATTTAAAACCCATTTTATTTCTAATTAAATATTTCCTTTTTTTGATTTAGTGATTTTTTAATTTTTAAAAGATATGGAATAGTAATAAAATGAGATGCATTTAGAAATACACCATCGCTATAGACAGAACAGGATGTAAAATAATTTTATCACTTAGGTTACTATAGATACTTGTCCATCAAAATGTTAATTATTATTGATTAAAATATACAGCAATATACAATTGTAATGGGTGTTTAAATTCTCACAACATCCATTCCCCTCTCCCTGAATCCTAACAGAGTCTTGATTTACATCAAACACTCAATACTCTCATTCCATTAACCTCAGAGGAATCTGATCCCATCTTGTTGGTGTGAGAGCCTGATTGGCTTAAGCTAATTAACACATATGAAAGTGGACAGAAGTTGAACAAGTGACATAAATAGGTGGTTTCGGGAGGCGGGGATAAAAAGGTCTCTTGGAGTGCTGAAACACAAGAGTTTTTTCTTATCCTATACAAATTGTTATATGCTGTTGTGGAGCCCCAAACTGCAGCTACCTTGTGACTAAGCTGAGGAGAGAGAGAAGGCTGACTAATATCAGATTACCTTAAGAAAACAAAGTAAAAGTTATTGGCATAATCCAAACCTGAAGCCTGACTTAAAATTTCACTGCCAGCTATATGGAGAAATAAAATTCTTTGTTTTTTTAGGATAGTTCAAGCTGTGTTTTCTTTCAGTGGCTGCCAAAAACCTTTTAAATCAATGTACAAAGTGTGTGTGTGCATAAATGTGCATGTATAAATATACACATATATTAGTTTTTAAACTTACTGTATTTTTACTTCATTCTTATAGGTATCTTATTTACATATATATAATTTTAAGCATTTCAAATACTAAATGATATTTTTAAAATCCCTATAAAATGACCTATATGCTACATCTATTTATTATCTTATGTAACAATTACATTTGACAAATTAATTTTGGGGGAATAATTTTTTTAAGATTTTATTTATTTATCTGACAGACAGAAATCACAAATAGGCAGAGGCAGGCCGAGAGAGAGGAGGAAGCACAGGCTCCGCGCTGAGCAGAGAGCCTGATGTGGGGCTCAATCCCATGACCCTGGGATCATGACTGGAGTCAAAGACAGAGGTTTTAACCCATTGAGTCACCCATGTCCCTGGGGGAATAATTTTAACTCAATAAAATATTTTCACTCTTTCACTTCATATTTTATATCCAAAAGCAAATATTTCTTTACACTAGAATTTATCCATTCTGCCATTTTGCCAGTTGTCCTAACCATATACAAATGAGTCATCTTCTCCTTGCAGGACAATTAACAAGATAAAATTAATAAATCTTAGAATTTAACTTAAAATTCTAGTACTATGGTAGACACTAGGGAAAATTTTCTCAACTCTTTTAGAATCACTAACTCTTTTTTAAAAATATAATGAAAGATATTGAACCTCTTGTATGGAGAAAAACTACAATGTATTAATACATTAAAAATTTGTATACAGTATAGTGGATTCCCAGATTGAATGACAGCAGTCCCTTCAGTAGAGTACCACTTATTCAGTAGTGGGATTCAATTTAAGAAAAAAAAATTGTGTTGATGCACATGATTTTCTAAATTTTGAATAGATCTAACAGATATCCCTATTCTTCAGTGAGGGAGAATCTGTTTTAAAGCTCTTGGCCTACAGAGGAGGAGCTAAGACAGTGGAGTAGTAGGAGGACCTTAGGCTTGCCTCATTCTTCAAACATAGCTAGATAAATATCAAATCATTCTGAATACCCAAGAAATCAATCTGATGATTGACAGAACAAACTGTCCAGCTAGAGGGAGCCAAGGGGCCACATTGTGGAAGGTAGGAGGTGCAGAGATATGGTTTTGGGGCAGAAATAGGTTGCTGGTACTATAGAGGAGAGGGAGCTCTGGTTGCGAAGATGAGAAAGAGAGAGAAGAGTGCACAGGGGCTCACACAAGAACACATCCCCAAAGCTATTGACTGGGAAAATAAGAGGGGCTGATTTTCATGAGTTTTTGCAACCAGTGGGGTTCAAAGATTGAAGTTTTAGAGGTCCCCATTGTGTCCTCCCCTGGAGGGTCCTGCAGTCCTTCTGTAGAGAGGGCAAGCAGGTAGCCCCTGGGCAGATGACATGATCTGAGGATTGTCTAAGACACACTGAAAGAGGCTGTTCCCTCTTCTTGGAGCACATCTCAGAGAGGTGGCATTGCCTCTCCAGAGACAAAAGAGCTGGGACATTTCCCTCCCCCACCCCTCAACATAGGTACAGAGACAATTGCTGAGGAGAGCTAACCCAGACACTGGTTGTTTAGTCCTCTATGCTCCATGTCACACACTCCTGTACCCTGGTGCATCCACCCTTCCAGGGTCAAAAATGCATGTCCCAGCATGGTGTGATCATCCCCCAGAAGACCAGCAGAGGTCCGCGCCACACCAGTTTCCTGAAGTTTGGGAGATTTTATATGTACACACACACACACACACAGCCTAATATATACATATATATATATATATATATATATATATATATATATATCTCAGGCGACTATCCAACAAGAAGATCAAACAATTATAAATAATTATGCTCCCAACATGGGAGCACCCAAATATATAAAACAATTAATAACAAACATAAAGGAACTCATCGATAATAATACAATAATAGTAGGGGATTTTAATATCCCACTTACATTGATAGACAGATCATCTAAGCAGAAAATCAACAAGAAAACAATGGCTTTGAATGACACATTTGGACTAGATGGGCTTAACAGATATATTCAGATATATTCAGGACATTTCATATTAAAGCAGCAGAATACACATTCCTTTCAAGTGCACATGGACCATTCTCCAGAAGAGATCACATACTAGGTCACAAATCAGGCCTCAAAAAGTACAAAAAGATTGAGATCATACCATGCATTATTTTCTGACAACACTATGAAACTTGAAATCAAACACAAGAAAAAATTTGGAAAAAAAATTTTGGAAAGACCACAAATATGTACAGGTTAAGGAACATCCTTAATGAATGGATTAACCAAGAAATTAAAGAAGTATAAAAATACAGGGAAACCCCTGGGGATAAAAATATATGTTTATAAAATAAAAATTATATTAAAAAAAATACAGGGAAACAAATGAAAATGAAAACAGATAGTCCAAAACTTTTGGGATGTAGCAAAAGTGGTCCTAAGCGGGAAGTATATAGCAATACAGGCCTACCTGAAATAAGTAACCTAATCTTATACCTAAAGAAGCTAGAGAGTAGATCTTAGAGATTTACTGCATAACATAGAGCCTATAGTTAACAACACTACTGTACACTTAAAAATCTGCTATGAAGGTGGATCTTAGGTTGTGCTATCACAAGTTAATTAACTAATTAATTAAAGGGTGTTAGGAAACTTTTGGAAGTGTTGGGTAGGTTTGTGATGAGGATTTCATGGGTATATACATATCTCTAAACTCATCAAGTTGCATGCATTAAATATGCACAGCTTTTTATATGTCAACCATACCATAATAAAGTTGTTTAAAAAATACAGTTCTTGGTTTGAGACATTGGCTTGGAGAAATTAAATGTTGGCTCACAGATGAGTATAGGCTCATTCATTCTACTGTGCCTCATTGCATGACTTGAATATATTTTGTTCCTAGTGTCAATACTGGATTAATTTTATTTATCATGTTCAAAGATAGGACTTTTCAAAGATATTCATCTTGTATATATTAATATGTGATTTATGTAAAAGAATATGCACTTAAATACTATGAGAGAAGGGAGAATTAATTTGCATCCATCGCACCTACAACAAATAGTTCAGGTTACTTTTAGATATATTGTCTCATGTATTTGTTTAAGTATTTGACAATAAAACAGCACGTTGTATTTAACTGCCTTTTTAGAAAGGATAAAGGGAGGAATTTAGCTATTCCTGGGAAAAGTTATATGAATAAAGATATGATTATTTGTTAACACATAGAAGTGCTTAAAAGTGAATGTGTGCTTTAAAGAGAAGCATATCAGTTTTGGTATATGTCTTAAATTCCTATAATGTTCTTTACTTGTAAAATAAAATATACACATTAAATAGTTCGTTCATCAATAAAGCAAGATTATATCTAACTGTTAACAGAGTCCAAGTCATGAAGAGAAATCGAAAAACATGAATTTTCTGTATTTCCATATTATATGAAAAAATTCTTACTTCTAAAAAGGGATAAAATGTCAGATGAGAGGTAAAGTCAGTAATTTTATTCTTGGAGAAATTACTGTGTTATGCTAAGAAGATATGTTTCGAAAGAGCATAGTTTCTGTGCTTCTATGGGCTTCCATTTTTTAAGGCTATTTTTCATGGAATTGAGCTACTGATACAATTTTACTACCTGATACTGTTTTGACATTCATGGGACAAATATTTCAAATAGGACATTTTATTTTGAAAGGATAGACAGCTAAAAAAAGAGTATGCAGTCCTTTCTCTTCTTTTCACAATAATCACAACTTGGCCTTTGATCTGACTTGAGACCCTTTATCCTTCTCTACAACACAGTGGGAGGAGGTTTATTCTGCTGGAATTAAGTAGGCCAAGATGCATTGTGGGATTGTAATAATCACTTCTATCTCTCCTAATGTGGAGTTTTTAGATACCAACTATTTGGTAAAGACAGATGTGTAACACATTTTCTGGATTTTTTCTCCATTTTTCTGCCAGTTTACATATTATTTTTTTCTTTAAAAGCTCTAAAAATTTCATGTCAGTGAACAGGAACAGAATATTTTACAGAAAAATTTCAAAGGGTTTTTTTTTTGTAAAAATGCACCCCTAGTGATGAAGTGTTTGTGCCAGGAATGATAAGGGTAGTTTCTCTATTGTTCACACAGCAGGCTGTCATCTTTTTCTTCTTAATAGGGAAAGGTCTTATCCTCAGCAATGCTGCATGAGTTTTTTCAGTTACTTGGCAACAATAATAAAAAAAGACACAAGCAGTAAAGGACCCAACATCAACATCATGATGAATAGTTGTGCCTCAGCTAGTTTTAATGGCCATACGGAGACATTAAATTCCTTGCTTTCACGAATTAAACCAATTCATATGATCAGGTTGAGCCCTGATATGTACAGCAATGTGAAACATTTTAGCTGTTGTATGTGAATTAGTATGTAGAAAAAAGTGAATAAATATGAGGCATTCACTTGAATAAACAAACAAAGCAGCCCTGGAATGCACAAGAAAGACACAGATTTTTCTGATTTAAATATCAGAATATGTATATTTTGGCACATCCTTATGATCACTTCCAGCTGATATTACAAAGCTACCTACTCTACATCATACTGCATGTATGATGATGTCTGTTGGTAAAGAATTAATAAATATAAATAAATACTCAATAAATGCTGCCATTAAAAGACAAATAGTAAAATTCAATCAGAATATGGAAGAAATCCAACATGGGATATGAACACTAACAAATGAAACTACCTCTAGTAAAAAGAAATAACATAACCATACTGAATATAAGGGGGAAAAGAACTAACCTAAATAACTTCAGAAAACAATACTTGACTGGGTACAAAAAGACAAATACTAAAAGAATTATGTACAAATGATGTTACATAGTCAGTAAATGTGTTTCTCACACAGGTATTGATAAGACATTCTGAAACTAATTTATGTGTATCCTGGAATTGAACAAATAAGTAAATAGGTAATAAATAATAAAACGAAGATTCATTACTGGTGGAGAAAGAAATTATAAGTAAAGAAAGTGGGGAAATTAATATGATCCCTGTGGTGTTGAATTGGAATCTGAGGTATCAGTATAAATTCATTATATACACATACACACAGTTAAAAATAGATATATGTGTATACATGGGTTAGTATACAAATATTTCCTAACCCTGTCTACACAGAGGGCCTGGAAGAAACTGCATTCCAGTAGAACTTTGCATACCTAGTACCAACATCTTGCTTTCTGAGCCTCATTCTTCTATAAAAGGAAACAGGGATCCATACCTTTACGACTGGAACAGGGAAAATCAAGCTGAGTTTGGAGTATTTTTATGGAACCAAAAAAAAAAGTTCTCAAAAGATATGGGAAAGGGAAAGCTACTGAAATTTTATGGAACAAAAAAAAAGTTCTCAAAAGATATGGGAAAAGGAATGTTAACTGAAATAACACAGCATTAGGAAAAGGAGCTCCTAATGGCCAAAGTTTTGAACAACAAAATAAATAATGCTAGTATTGGATTATAACCCAAAGAATAAAAACCTATTTAGGAGTTTATAAGAATATAAATAAATACTTGATTAAATATATAGATAGAAGAGATATAACAGTTACTCCTTGTATAGCTGTGTAAAGAGGGGAAATGAAACACTATTAGGCAAGTACCACAGTGGTGATGATTGCATACCTGATCTACTAATTGGAGCTAGAATCAGTGGGTTTGTAGAGAGAACATATTTGTATAAAGTATCTCCTCACTATACTTGTTGATTGCAGGAAAAATTATGGTAATTTAACAGTGGAAATGTCCACCAGAAACCACCTTGATCAGATGGTCAAGGCCAATGTCACCAGTAACACTGAAATAGGTTGTGATATGTGATACTGTGATATACTGTAATGAAATAGACATGGCACCATTTCTACCATTTCTCTTTCCAAGGAAGTAATGCCTTAATCTAATAATGAGAAGATATCAGATAGGCCCAAACTAATGGACGTTCAGCAAAATAACTGTTCAGTATTCTTTGGAGTTGTCAGTGTTATAAAAACAAGAAAAGACTGAGGAACTGTTGCAAGAATGTAGGACTCCAAGGAGAAATAACAACTAAAGGCAATGTGGGACAATGATTAGGATCCTTAAAAAAGATAGTAATGGAAAAAAGGGTGAAGTTTGAATGAGGTAGTTCATTTGGTTAATGCTATTAGGACAGTGCTAATTTCCTGGTTCTGGCAGTTTCATGGTGGTTATCTAAGATGTTAACATTGGAGGAGGCTGGGTGAGGGATGTATTGAAACTCTCTGTACTATGTGGCTTTTCTATAAGTCTAAAAGTAGTTCTAAATGAATTTTTTTTTTAAATTGACATTATGCGGTGGCTAACTGAACATAATAAAAATAAATAAATAAATAAAATTGCCATTATAAAAAAAAATCAGGAGAACTTCCACTTGTATTACTGTAAACAACTTTTAAAATAGGCAGAATATATAAAGTGACAGGAAAATAGTGCAAAATTATGACCCCTGAAAGTAGGAAAGTGGGTGAGGTGGATTGCCAAATTACCCTCTATTTCTGCTCAGAGACAGTGTCTAGACTGTGGTGTTAGGAGGATAAGCCAAAACAGAGCATAGTGGCCTTATTGAACTGGACACAGTAATCAGAGTTTGAGAATAGTGAAGCTGCTGAAATTTGCAGGGCAAGTTGTTGGAGAGAATAGAGCTAGGTTAATGCTCCAGAAATATATAGAAGACCTCTTGGGTCTTTCATTGAACACTAAGCTGCTTTTATGAAGGGCAGGGTTCTGTGAGGCTGGGCAAAGAAAAACTACCAGTGGAATTTAAAATATACTAGAGAGCAGTGAGCTTAACAACTAACTCTTGGAAGACAAACATGGCTGGAAAACTTTTAAATATTGAATAGATAGAGGGGACAGCCGTCTTTGAACACCCAAAGTAATTCAGTAATCTTAGACAAGTCTAGGCTGTAGAAATAGGACTAATATAGTTTGAGAATAATGGCTACCATAAACTATCATAAAACTTGAAGATAGGCCTCAAAAGGAACAATATGATGGATAAATGAATTAACTTCTTGCCTGAACTTCTTATTAAGGAAAATAATAAATCTAGGCCTTCAGAATTTAGTATTTATAATGCCCAAGATACAATAAAAAACTAGGTATGTGAGGAAGCAGGCAAATATAATCCTTAATGGGGAAAATATAACTTGTAATCAGGAAAAATATCAGAGATCAATAAAATGACAGACAAGAACTTTATTTTTTTTAATATTTTATTTATTCATTTGACAGAGAGAGAGATCACAAGTAGGCAGAGGAACAGGCAGAGAGAGAGGGGGAAGCAGGCTCCCTGCCGAGCAGAAAGCCCAATGCAGGTCTTGACCCCAGGACCCCAATATCACGATCTGAACTGAAGGCAGAGGCTTAACCCACTGAGTCCCCCAGCCACTCTAGGACTTTAAAACATCTCTTGTAAGTGTGTCCAAGGACTTAAAGGAAAACACAAATATATTTAAGGAACAACTAAATATTTCAATAGAGAAACTGAATCTAAAAGAAGAAACAAAATCATTCCATAGATTCAAAGTAATTCTTATTAAAATTACAGCTGATTTTCATAAAAATCAACAAGCTGATTCCAAAATTTATATGGAAAGTAAGAGGAAATACATTAGCCAATAAATCTTGAAGAAGGAAAACAAAGTTATTGTACTTATATTGTTTGGCTTCAATATTTATGATAAAGATTCAGTAGGGAAGTCTGTGATTGCCCTAAAGACAGGCAAAGAAATTAGTGAAACAGAGTAGGAAATCCAGAACTAGAATCACATTTGTATGATCAATTAATATTCAACCAAAGTAACAAATAAATTTAATGGGGACATGAAAATCTTTTCAACAAATGGTTTTGGAATAACTGGGTGAACACAAACCTTGGCCACTACCTAACTCAATACAAAAAAATAATTTGTGTTGGATTATAAACCTAAAACTTATAGGTAAAATTAAAGTTTCTGTGAAAATAGTCAGACAAAGACAACTACCATATGATTTCACGCATATGTGTAATTTAAGAAACAAAACAAAGATCAAAGGGGAAAAAAAAAAGACAGAGAGGCAGACCAAGAAACAGATTCTTCACTATAGAGAATAAACTGATAGTAACAGAGGGGTGGTGGGTGGGGATATGGGCTAAATAGATGATAGAGTATTTAAGAGTACACTTGAATGAGCACAGGGTGATGTATTGGAAATGATAAATCACCATATTGTCCACTTGAAACTAATATAACACTGTATGTTAACTAACTGAAATTAAAATTAAAAACTTTTTTTAAAAGCTTCTAGAAGACAATATAGGAGAATATCTTCACAGGCTAGAAGTAGCCAAAGAATGTTTAGACAAAAGTCAGAAAATACTAACAATAAAAGAAAAATATGATAAAACAAAATTCAACAAAATAAAAAAATCTGCCAAACAAAAGATATCATTAAGAAAATTAATGCATAGGGGGTGCCTGGGTGGCTCAGTGGGTTAAGCCTCTGCCTTCAGCTCAGATCATGATCTCAGGGTCCTGGGATCGAGCCCCACATCAGGTTCTCTGCTCAGCAGGGAGCCTGCTTCCCCCTCTCTCTCTGGCTGCCTCTCTACTTGTGATGTCTCTCTCTCTGTCAAATAAAGAAATAAAATCTAAAAAAAATTAATGCATAAGCAAGCCAGCAACTTACGTAAGTTAAGAACAACACATATATTTGACAATAGACTTATATCCAGAATATGTAAACAACTTCAAAAACTCAATAATAAAAATAACTCATAAAAATGGGCAAAAAAATTGTACAGACACAAAGGAAGATAATTAAATAGCCAATATAAGCCCTTGAAAAAGTGTATTCAAGTGCATCAGAAACATTGAAATCAAAACCACAATAAGACAAGACCATCTAACCACTAGAATGGCTAAAAATAAAAGGATTGATGCCATAAAATGTTAGGAAAGATGTGAAGTACCCCAAAATATGTGTCCATTGTTTGTTTGAGTGCAAAATATTGTAATCATTTTGGAAATTGTTCTAATAGTCTTTCATAAAATTAAACATATGCCTATCTTATGGCCCAGAAATTCCACTTGTAAAACTTCACCCAAGAGAATTGTAAACATATCTACAAAAAAAGACTTCTTTATGAATGTTCATAGTATATCTATTCCATCATGAAACTGAAAACAACCCAAATGACTATCTCTTCATAAATGTGTATACAAATTTTGAATATTTATACCATGGACTACTACTCAATAAAGAAATATTAATCATAAGGAAAGAAGAAAACCTCTTTTACCTGTTACAGCATGGAAAAAACTCAAAAACATGCTAAGTGAAAAGAGTTGGACACAAAATAACATACTGTATGGTTCCACTTACATGAAATTTTTAAAGGGTCACATTCTGCTCCCAGTCATGATTAGTAGCAAGGACTTTATTTATCCTCCTGCCAGAAACAAGAAGAACAACAAGAACAAAAAAGATGAAAATGAAGAAGAATGAGCACTAAGGTTTGGGAAACATAAGAAGTGAGCCCTATGATTGCCCCACCTTACCACCTTAAGAGAATTTCCAGGCCTTAGTGCAAGCTGTGGAAACTCAGGGAGAGTTTGCCTTGGCCCTGAGTTGAAGGGGTGGAGTTTGGAATTAGGGAAGGCCAAAGTGTGTAGAATCCATAATATGAAGTGCCAGGGAAATGAGAGCCACATATGTCCCAGAGCTTACACAGGACTCACAGTAGTTCCTGTTCCCATCAGTCAGAGTGGAAAACCACAGAATTCATAAGCGATCAATAGAGTGCTCAAAAGTGTTTTGCCTCAATAAGCAAATGCTAAATGCTACTTTGGTCCTCACTAAAAAAGTTTACAAGCAGGATCCAAAAGAATCCTAGAAGAGTTTTCTAGCACCCAGATTTCCTGTCAGTACTTAGTGAACCCCAAAGTTGTTTGAGTTTCAGGGCCCACAGCCCTGAGAGGGATGAAGGAGTACTGAGTGGGTGGGACAGTGGGCTTATAGCCCCTTTTGTACACACATTTTTCTGCCTTCAAATCATGAATTGGATATCTGGGAAAGGCTTAAATTGGAATAAGAGGCCCTATGTCTAAAATTTTTACAGCCACTGTATAACAGTTTAAATACAGATTATGTCATGGAACCCTGGCCTTCAAAGATCTGTGCTCTCTGGACTTCATGGTCCCTCTCATATACTCTGGTCATTGCACTCTCCCCAAGTCCTCCTGAAGTTCCTGACTAGATGAGGGAGCTCTGTCTGGACCCACTCCCTGGCATCTGATCATTCTGATCAGATTCTTTTTCCTCAAAGTAAAGGGGAAAATCTTATTGTCATTTCAAAATTTTAAAGCATGCCCAGAGGAATTCTGGTATTCAAGGCATCACTGAAAAAATCCCGCTTTCTATGGATGAGAGATTAAGTTAATTTTCTGCTCAACCTACTTAGAAAACAGGGAAATTAAAATAACCATGAGACAATATATTTTTACATAAAAGTTTGGCCAAAATTTAAAAAGCTGATTAAATAAATACCTGTGAGTGTATAAATTATTTACAGGCATTAAAGGTGAGAAAATGAATCAGCCCAGTTTTATTAGAACAGAATTTTAGCAATGTTTATAAAAATTTATAATCATCGCATTTTTTCACTTTAATCCAGTTTACAATGTTCTATGTCTTTCCTTTAGGAAAACGTGTATTTGCCCAAAAATTAATGCTCAGTGATGTTAATATCATTTCTAGTAATCATAGCAATGTATGGGAAATAATTTATGTGTCTATCAGGAATAAAATAGTTAAGTTCAATATAGCACATGTGCAGTTTAGAATACTTGGAGGAATTAAAAGAGTGATGTGGACCTATATCTGGTCTATGGAAAGATCTGGCATTCATTTCAGTCAGTGACAAGGGCAAGAGGCAAAACAATATATACACTGTTATTATGTATATTAAAAATTCACAATGTATTTTATAGCACATCTAGATAAGGAAAAGTCTAGAATAAATTTTAAAATAACACACAAATTTTTAATTGTGGTTACTTCCGAAAAGAGGGATGAATTTTGGATGGATATAGTATGGAAGAGGAATTGTTATTTATCCATATTGTTAGAACTTGGGGGCACTAAGAGTATTTGCACTACTGCCTAAAGCCAAAGTCAGTGGAAGAATGTTGACTTTTCTTATCAAAGATAGCACAGCTGCCATGGAACCATTTTCCACATACTAGAAGAACTCCTGGGTTTTAAGAAATTCTGTCTATGCACATGTTTGTTTAGAAAGTGATTTCCATGAACTTTTTCTCATCTACTACTTATTGCAGGAGGTTTTGGTTTTGACCAACAAGGTAAAGTCACTTATTGTTGAATGTGGTCAGTGACCAATCTCAAATAATTCAGGCCATTAAAACTCTACTGCAAATATCATGGTGGTTGATGGCTGGATAGTATTCCATTGTATATATATACCACATCTTCTTTATCCATTAATCTGTTGATGGACATGTAGGTTATTTCCATAGTTTGGCTATCATGGACATTGCTGCTATAAACATTCATGTGCACGTGCTCCTTTGGATCACTAAATTTGTATCTTTATAGTAAATACCCAGTAGTGTGATTGCTGGGTCATAGGGTAGCTCTATTTTCAACTTTTTGAGGAACCTCCATACTGTTTTCCAGAGTGGCTGTGACCAGCTTGCATTCCCACCAACAGTGAGGGAGGGTTTCCCTTTCTACACATCCTCACCAACATCTGCCATTTCCTGACTAGTTAATTTTAGCCATTCTGGCTGGTGTGAGGTAGTTTGCAATGATGTGGATGGAACTAAAGAGTATTATGCTAGGCAAAATAAGTCAATCAGAGAAAGATAATTATCATATGATCTCTCTGATATGAGGAATTTGAAAGGCAGGGTGGAGGTTCATGGGGGAAAAGGAGGGAAAAAAATGAAACAAGATGAGACTGGGGAGGGAGACAAACTATAAGAGACTCTTAATCTCAGGAAACAAACCGAGGGTTGCTGGGGGTCAGGGGGTAGGGATAGGATGGCTGGGTTATGAACATTGGGGAGGGTATGTGCTATGATAAGTGCTGTCTGTGCCTTGTGTAAGACTGATGATTCACAGACCTGTACCCCTGAAGCAAACAATACATTATATGTTAATTTTTTAAAAAAAGGAAAAATGAAAAAAAGGTATCATGGTGGTTTCTAAAACCTCCTCTCTAACTTCAGGATTATATCCCAAGAAACACTAAACTCTGTGCCAAATCAGACTGTAGTCACCAGCAGATTTGAAAACACTTGGAGGATGTGATGGAGGCACCTAGAGGAGATGAGAAGTTGTCTAAACCTCATTGTCAAAATTATTCAGAAGGACAATTGCTGTCAGAGGGGAGTCTGGGAGAGGGATGGGAGATGCAAGGAACTGGAATGCTCTAAGTCAGGGAAAGGCAGGGGATAGCGGCTGTCTGTTCCACCAGGAACAGGTCCTGCCTCCAGGAGAGGACAAGAGAGGAAAGCTAGTCTGAAGGTCAGATCCCAGTTTGGTCATGAGGGGCACTGGGGAAGTCCCAAGGGAAGGAGTTGTCATGCAGGAAAGTACCAGGACTAGACACAAGTGCTGAGACCAGGGCAGAGCCAGCTCTCGAGAGACCCTGGGATGAGGGGCAGGAGGATCCTAGGAAAATGAACCCCATGAACAACCCCCAAATTGTGCTTGATTTTAATTTGCACCTTCCTTCTTTAGACCTGCTTTTAGTACTTCGGCCACAGGGTCCTTCTTTCATTGCTTCAAAGCCATCATGGAATAGTGAGAAGAGAAGGTAATTAAGAAACAAGAGTTTGAACTCATGCTGGGAGGAATGAAACAGTGTGGGCTCTACTGGAATCAGACCATACCTTCAGTCCCAATTCAATCGCTTATTGTGTGAACTCAACACATTACCAAGCCCTGTCTTCTAGAACTGTTGGAATGTGTACAATGTATGTGAAACATATGGCACAGTGAGTGGTATGCACTGAAACTTTAGAGAATGGCAATTACTGTTACGATTTTTTGACCCCAGATACCACCAAACTTCCTGCTGAAATTTTTGGGTTTTATTTTGTTTTGTTGTTTTAGCCTAGGAGATGTCTGAGACTATTCAGTGCTGTAAGATACTGTGCACCGAGTCAGCCAAAAATTGTGCTTAACAAGAAAAAATACCTTAGTAAATAATCCCACTTAGAGCATATATTATTTAATTTGGATGTTGGGGAATCTTCCCCATCTGCATGCAACTCAAAGCTCCTAAAATGTGTGTCAAGAACCAACTCTCTTACTAGCTTGATTGGTGCAAATAAAAAATCCAATTAACAACAACAAAAAAATCAACTTGCCTCTCCCTCCCAGTTACCCTTTGATCCAAATCACCCCTATTTTCATTCATTTAACCCCTACCAAAATCAAACCCTCCCTTATAGTTTGCTAAATTTTACTCAGGATAGCCTGGTTAAATGTCCTTTGAATGGAGCCGGCTCCGTTTCTCCCAGCACATGGCAAAGAGTGAGAGCACTGTGGTTTCCTGGCATCTAGCCTCAAGGAAGCATTACCCTTATTTATGAGGAACGCTCTGGCAATGATATGGATAAAATACCTAATTTCTGCCATCTGTTCATCTGCATTGGGACCAGAGCATGGGGCACCTGCAATCCCTCCCCAGGTAGAGATTTGCATCTGATTTATTCATGATCCTAAAGTGTCTGCTAAAAGCAGTTCTTCATCAAGACTTAGTTTCTCAACTCTGGGGTCTGGTCCTTGTTCACCACCCTCATACCCTCCCCTGACCCACCACCCATCTTAACTTAAACTTCCCTCCCACAGAAGGATTTGAAGTTTCCCAAGGCTCCAAATTGTCTTGCCTCAGGACATTTACACTTGACAGCCCTCTCCAGGACCAGCTCCTTCTTTCCAACCTAATCCTTCTTTGCACTTTTTTTGGGGGGGAGGTCTCACCATCTTCCTTTTTTGGGTGGTTGCTTGGTCTTCTTTTTCTTACCATCCCCTAGACTACTGTGGTGCACTCCAAAGAGAAGATGTTCAGTTAATGTTTGAGGAATAAAAAAATTTTTTTAGAGAGGCCGGTAAGCAATTTATTAGGTTCATTTTCTCTTACATTCTTCAATAAATGAAGCAATTTCAGGTATATAACTTTTATTTTACACAACAGCAGAAGACAAAGAATAAGGAAAAAACAAAAATTGGCTTTTACTTTTTTCTCTATTTTTTGATCCCAGCTATTTTGTTGCTAATTTCCTTCACATTTTAAGGAAATAGCTATTCCGATGCTATGTTCTCTTGTTCCAGGTCATTAAATAAGATGGAAGATTACCCAGTTTGTTTGATAAAATAGCACAACTCTTACTCTTGAACCTCATAAATAGCATTAAATATGTAACTAATATTATTCATACACTTATATTATGAAGCTAATTAAACTTTTTAAAAAGAAACATTGGAAAACTTTGAACAGCAAAAGACAAATTATAAATTATTCATGTAGAACAAATGATATGCACTATGTTCCCTCTAGCACTACCTAAGCCCTCAAACTACTTCAAACACAAAGTGAGGAAAGTGCTTCAGGTTTCACTACAGGTGGAAGAAGCTGCCAAAATTGACCCTGGGGCTCACGTTAGACAGGGCACCAGTACGAAGCAGAGCTGCAAATCTGGCTCGGGTTCGCTCTTCCTCATCTCGCAAAGCTTCTTCATACCAGGATGGGAAGGCACTGGGGACTGTATCGTGGATCTTGGCCAAAAACTCAAGGACTTTCATCTTGCTGGTCTCGGCGTGGGCTCTTGGGCCCCACAGGAACTCGAAGCGTGGAGGATCACTGTTGGCCACCTGCTGGTACTGCAGGTACATTTCCTGCACCAAATCTTGGGTGATGAGCTTCTTGGGATCCCCATAGATGAGGTGCTTCCTTTCAGCATATATCCCCATCACATTAAGTACTTCCCAGATATCCTCTTCAGTGGCGCAGTTGCCCTTCATGAAGATCACACAAAGAATAGTCATCAAAAGGCCTGTCTTGGGCATGATCTCTTCACCTCTCAGCCTGTCATCATAGGTGCTCTGAAATTTGCTGACAAGGGCATAGCAGTGCCTGGTAGGGTCGACTTCCTTCAGATCAATGCCAAAGGCCAGCACCATTAGCTCAGAGGCTTTCCTGAGGATCTCATGAAAGTGCTCCTTGTGCTTCCTGATGACATACTTCATCATGTCTTCCTTTGTTATGGGCTCCCTTATGTTGTACTTGCGCAACAGGAATTGCACCAAAAGAATTGCCTTGTCATCTAGCAGGGTTCTACGGTAATGATCCGTGCTGGGTTGTGCCTGAGAAGTACTTGGTCTTTCCTCGTCTTGGCTCTGAGCACCTTCATCAGATCTTGTGTGTGAAACACCTGCAGAAATAGTAGTGGATGGAGCTGTGTGGGGCCCCTGGGATTTTCTGCCTGACCCAGCAGCTAAAGAGCTCTGAGCATTACCACCAAAAGGAGGAAAGGGGAAAGTGAGGGGCTGTTCTTCAGCTGCTGTAGTGGCCTGAGCATCCTGGACACCCTGAGCTTCACTCTGGGCCTGACGGCGTTTCTCACGGGCACGAAGCTTACTCTTCTGCCCCCGAGGCATGGTGACACTGGTTAGAGGCAGTAGACAGTAGTGTGGGCAGGAGGGCAGCAAATGAGGGCACCTAGAGAAGGGAGAATGAGATAGTGTGTGCACCTTCACCAGGGACAGTCCACCTTGTCTTTAACCAAAGCCGCTTTTACGGGCTTCCATGAGAGCACTGCTCTAGGACCCCACAGGCGCCTTTTCTTTTCTAATCAGTCTGTCCCCTGGGAACCTTGCAGAAGTAGAGTGTGCCTTAGGCTGCAGCTTCCAGTCCTGTCTGGGCCAACCTGGGACTGAGAGCAAGGGCTGAGAAGTTACACGCTCTGTGTGGTTGCCTCTGTGTTGCAATGGAGAAGTCTCTCAGCTCACATTTAGGATCAGCCTGTCAGCAGCTGACAGCCCCTCTGATACCCCCCGCCCCGCGTCCCCGCCCTCCGCAGCTCTGAAGCTAAACTCCTTAGACCAATGGTCTTACCACCCTTAGATTCTTGCGGAGCAAGTGAGGAAAAGCTTTAGTCGGCCACTTCTGCTGCAACTTTCCAGAGCTGACAATAGGAGTAAGGTTTTATGGGATCCCCATGGTACTGGATGATTGAGGTTTTCAGTGCTCACTCATGTGCTCACTCCAGTTAGACCAAGACCCCCCACCTCCCAAAGTTTGACAGCCCTGCCCGGGGCCTCCCAGGGTAGAGTGCAGGGGTAGGGGTTGTGCGGGGTTGAGAATGCCCTCAGTCCTCACTCAGGGTCCTCTCCGTGACTCCGAATAAAGCCTGGGATGTTTCAGTCTGTTGATCAGGGTCCACCAGCCTCAGATCAAAGTCTTCATTCTCTGAGACCCTCAGACGGAATTCAGGGGGCGTTGGGCCTAACAGCCAAACCTCGGGCCTCTTAGCACGGGGACAGATCGGGGCAGAATTCTGTGAGGTTTTCTTTGTTCTGGGCGGGGCATGTTCCAGCAGTTCTAAGTAAGGTTCCTGACCTTGACTCTCAGCATTGCTTGTCTCTTCTGCAGACCTGAAGCTGCCCTTCTCAGACCTGAGACCCTGGAGGTGGAGGCGGGTCCGTACTTCACGCTGACAGCTCTGCCTCTGCTTCCTAGCGGTGGAAGTAGGGGTGGGACTATGTGAGGGCTTCTCTGTTCTGGGGTGTGTTGTCCTTTCTGCCCTGAGGGTGGAGGCAGGGAGTAAGGTGTCTTCCTCTTGGCGGATTCTTTAAAGGCTGCCTGGAAAATACAAAATCTCTGAAAGCTCTAAGCTGTTTCCCTAATGCAAACCTTGCAGAAAATTCATGAGTCCCAGGCTAGATAAGAGATGGGGAAGCTGCAGTGTAAGGCAGCGTCCTAGGACGCCTAGTAGGCTCTAAGAGAAAAACACAACGGCGCCTAGTGTTTGTTTGCAAGCCAAACTTAGACTTGGGAACCTTCTACTCTAAAAGATCTGTTTTCTAAGGAAGAGCTGCATGATTTTGTGAGATTCAGTTCTTTCCACGTTGTCTAAAATTGCTCAGTTCAGTGCTGTAACTTTTATTTTATTTTTGATCCTCATTCATAATAAATATACATCTTGAACAAGTGTATGTATGTAGGTATTTTTTCATGAAAGAATACCTACCCTTATTGTGATTCATTCTTATATTCCTTATATTTGATTATAATATTATTTTTTTAAAAGCCAGTCCTTACCCTTTAAAGAGGTTTCAGGTGGTTATTGTACAGCCTCTGGACTCATACTGTTTTAAACAATCCCAAACTTTGATGCTGTCCTAATATTAACCTCATGGTCGTAGCCATTCAGCCTCGGGAAAACAGCCTTAGCTCCCTTCACTAAAGCAGGAGAAATTCATTATATCGGGACACCCTGGAAGAATCAAAAACTCAACTTAAAATCTTTCCTCTGACCAATCCTATCTTGTGGTTACAGATCAGTTCCAACTTCAGGGCATGCCCCTACCTGCTGACATACAGATTCTAGTTCAACATGGATAGTCTCTTTCAGGAACTTCTCAGCTGTGTTGTTTTGCTGTTGTAAGACTTTTTTTTTTTTTTTTTCATTCTCTCTTTTATAGTTTCTCTAGGGTTGATTTTAGGAAACAGCAGCCTGAGTCTGGTATCATCTTCGAAGTTGTATGTGAGGCACTGTATTAGCATGCTCAGGCTGCCGTAATGAATTACCATAGACTGTGTGCTTTAACAACAAATTTAGTTTTCTTGGGTCACCTGAGTGGCTCAGTCAGTTAAGCATCTGCATTCAGCTCAGGTCATGATTCCAGGGTCCTGGGATTGAGCCCCACATCAGGCTCTCTGTTCAGCGGGGATTTTGTTTCTCCCTCTGCCACTTTTCCTGTTTGTACACTCCCTCTCACTCACTCTCTATGTCAAATAACTAAATAAAATCTTTTAAAAAATTATTTTCTCAAAGTTTTAAAGGTAAATAGTTCTAGATAGAGGTGTGAATAGATTCAGTTTCTAGTAAGAGCTCTCTTCCTGGTTTTGCAGTTGGGTACCTTCTTGCTATGTCCTCACATGGACTTTTTTCAAAATGCATGGAAAGAGAATGATCACTGGTGTGTTTTTCTCTTCTTATAAGAATATCAACTCTAGGGGCACCTGGGTGGCTCAGTGGGTTAAAGCTTCTGCCTTCGGCTCGGGTCATGATCCCAGGGTCCTGGGATTGAGCCCCACATCGGGCTCTCTGCTCGGCGGGGAGTCTGCTTCCTCCTCTCTCTCTGCCAACCTCTCTGTCTACTTGTGATCTCTGTCAAATAAATAAATAAAATCTTAAAATAAAAAAGAATATCAACTCTAAAAAAAATCATATCAAATCTATTAGACTAGGGCCTCACCTTTATTATTTAACCTTACTAACCTTCCTAAAGTATCTCCAAATACAGTCACATTGAGGATTAAGTCTTCAACATATGAATTGGAGTATCAGGAAAATTGCACAATTCAGTTCATAGCCGTTCATATTTAAGTCTGTAAATAATTTAAGGAGAATTAACATCTTTACCATTTTCTTTTTCTTGTGAATAAACATAATGTGCTCTACTATTTATTTGGGATTTTTTTTTCTCTAAGTGTATCAGTACATATTTATAGTTGCCTCCAAAAATATTGTGTACATTTTTGTTAGATTTCCTTTTAGGTAAATTTTGAATATTGCTATTGTTGGTTTTGGGATATTTTCTATTAATTATCTTAATTAGTTATTGATTTTGTGTGGCTAGGCACCCAGTTTTGGTAATCTGTTATACAAGGAGTATCTTATTCCTTTGAATATTTTGTGCACTGATTCCTTTGGATTTTCTAATTAAGGATCTATTGTCACCATTTATTATCTCAATCATTTCAATATTCCTTTTTCTTATTTATTTTGCCACTCTTATTCCTCTTGTTGTATATTTCAGTCCACCTTTACACAATAGATTCAGTACCATAACATCTACCTCTTTGTCCTGTCTTTGATGAGAATGCTTCTGACATTTCACATTTATGTGTAGTTTGCTGTAGATTTTAGGAAATAAAAATTCTCTTTGAATGTTATTTTGCTAAAACTTTTTCCTTATATTGGTGGTAAACATTTTTTTCAAAGGCCTTTTATCAACCCTTAGACATGATCAAAAGCATTTTTTACTCAATTAATGTAGAGAAATTCCAATTGGCAGGTTTTTTCTAATATTTTAATATCTTTGCATTTCTTGAACTCAGCCAGCTTATTCACTACTGTAATGGATGTGCTATAAATTTATTTAGGATAGATGCCTCTACATGACTGAACTTGACTCAAGTGACTTTTTTCTTTGAGTGCCCTTATCTGGTCTTTGTATCAAGATCAGCACATCTGTTAGAATGAGTTTAGTTATTTGCTCTTTTTGTATGATTTGGAAGAGTTTATGTAAGGTGTCCATTAGTTTTTCCCTGACCATTTGGTACAACTAGACTCCAAATCTGACTGGTCTTGGAATATTTTGAGGGGGGCTGGGCCATAGACTAGAGTTTCAGTTTGTATTATTTGACTGGACTTCTCTATTTCTATTTGGAAAAATTTAGTAGTTATGTTTCTCCAGGAACTAGTCCATTTAACTTGGACTTTAAAATTTAAAAACATGATATAGTTTTCTTTATTGTGGTGAGAAAAACACAACATTTGATCTACTTTTTTAAAATTTTTTATTTATTTTTTAAATTTTTTTCAGTGTTCTAGAATTCATTGTTTATGCACCACACCCAGTGCTCCATGCAATATGTGCCCTCCATAATACCCACCACTAGGATCACCCAACCTCCCACCCCAAGTCCCTCCAAAACCCTGATTGTTTTTCAGAGTCTCTTAAAATTTTTAGTGTGTGCAATCCTACTTCTGGATATTTATGCAAAGGAATTAAAGTCAGGATCTTAAAGAGATATTTGCACCCCCACATTCATTGTGGTATTATTCATGATAGCCAGAATGTGGAAGCAACCTAAATGTTTAGCAACAGATGAATGGATAAAGAAAATGTGTTATAAGGACATATTTCTAATAAACATTTTCACTAGAGAAATTATTAAGGGTATCCAACAGTATGGAGAGGAGTATAATGAACTCAATATACCTGACACTCAGTGTCAATAATCACCAATAGTTAGAGGTAAAAGTTCAATCAGATTAGCATTCATAAGTTTTTAGTTGCTTTATTGCAAGGTCACTTCAGAAGTGACATTGTGCAATTCTGTTAGGAAGACCATGTGTATGTCTCTCTCTCTCTCTCTCTCTCTTTTTTTTTTTTTTTTGGTGATGTTGGCAGACACTTTTGATCATTACCTTTATTCATTAATCCATTAGGAGCTGTGGAATGGTAATTCTATAATTTTATCATTCCTTGTGAGTTTTTCATCTGAAAAACTTCTACAGGAAGAACCTTTCCTTCCTGGTCCACCATGTGGTTACCTTGAGGTATTGGCAAAACATATGATGTTCTCATATCAAATCTCTTCTGCACCTATATTTTAGACAATTTACTTAACATTACTTTTTCCTGGTGCTTTTTTTGTAATTGAAATTGTAAAAATTGTGTCTTCCATATGTTTTTTAAAGAAATGGCTTAGGTTAGTTGGCTTTATTATTTTCTATTTACTTATTTATACATTTATGCCTATTATTTTTTTTGTCTTCTACTTATTTCATTCTTTAAATAATAATTGACATACAATATTGTATTACTTTCAGGGGTACAATATAGTGATTTAGTATTTATATACATTACAAAATGGTCACCACAATAAGTCTAGTTACTATCTGTCACCAGACACAGTTGTTACAATATTATTGGCTATATTCCTTATACCATATATTAAATCCCCATAGTTTATTTGTTTTATAACTAGAAGATTGTACCTCTTAATCCCCTTCAACTATTTCATCCATCCCATCTGCCCCTCCCCTCTCTGGCAACCATCAGTTTACCCGTATCTATGCATCTATTTGTGTTTCTTTTTTTTTGTTGTTTTGTTTTTATTTTTTATTTTTTAGATTTCACACATAAGTAGGGTCATTTGGCATTTGTCTTTTTTTGAATTATTTCACTTATAGTAATACCCACTAAGTCTATTTGTATTGTCACAAATGGCAAGACTCCATTCTTTTTATGACTAATATTGCACTGTGTGTGTGTGTGTGTGTGTGTGTGTGTGTACCACATCTTGCTTATTCAGTCATCTATCAGTGGACCCTTAGGTTTCTTCCACATCTTGGGTATTGTAAGTACCACTGTGATGAACATAGGAATGCATGTTTTTTAATTAGTGCCTTCATTATTTTTGATAAATACCTAAAAGTGGAATTGCTGGTTATATGGTAGTTTTGTTTTTAAGTTTTTGAGGAGCCTCCATATTGTTTTTCATAGTAGCTGCACCATTTTATTTTTGTACCAACAGTGCATGAGGGTTCACTCTTCTCCATGTTATCACCAACACTTGCTATTTATTTTCTTTTTGATTCTAGCAGTTCTGACACGTGTAAAATGATATCTCATTTTGGTTTTGATTTGCACTCCCTTGATGATTGATGGTGTTGAATATCATCTCATATGCCTTTTGGCAATCTGCTCATTTTTTAATTGGATTTTTTTTTTGCTTTCTAGTTATAAATGTATTTTATATATTTTGTGTGCTAACCCCTTAACAGATAGATCATTTGCAGATTCTTATACCATTCAATAGGTTGTCTTTTCATTTATTTATTTATTGCTATGCATAAGCTTTTTATTTTTTTTTTTTAAGATTTTATTCATTTATTTGACAGAGAGAGATCACAAGTAGGCAGAGAGGCAGGCAGAGAGAGAGGAAGGGAAGCAGGCTCCCTGCTGAGCAGAGAGCCCAATGTGGGACTCGATCCCAGGACCCTGAGATCATGACCCGAGCCGAAGGCAGCGGCTTAACCCACTGAGCCACCCAGGTGCCCCGCTATGCATAAGCTTTTTAGTTTAATGTTGTCCCATTTGTTTATTTTAATTTTGTCTAAGGAAATAGATCAAAAATAATAACCTTAAGACTATGGCCAAAGAGGGGCGCCTGGGTGGCTTGGTGGGTTAAGCCTCTGCCTTCGGCTCAGGTCATGGTCTCAGGGTCCTGGGGATAGAGCCCCACATAGGGCTCTCTGCTCAGTGGGGAGCCTGCTTCCCTTACTCTCTCTTTCTGCCTGCTTCTCTGAATACTTGTGATCTCTCTCTGTCAAATAAATAAATAAAATCCTTAAAAAAAAAAAAAAAAAAAAGACTATGGCCAAACAGTTTACTGCCTATGTCGTCTTCTAGGAGTTTTTTGGTTTCAGGACTTAAATTTAAGTTTTATGTCCACTTTAAGTTTATTTTTGTATGTAGTGTAAGAAGTAACCCAGTTTCATTCTTTTGCATGTGGCTGTCCAGTATTTCCAACACCGTTTATTGAAGAGACTGTCCTTTCTGCATTGTATATTCTGGCTTCCTTTTTTAAAATTTAAATTCAATTAGCCAATATATAGTACAGCATTAGTTTCAAATGTAGTGTTTAATAATTCATCAGTTGCATATAACACCCAGTGCTCATCACATCACATGCCCTCCTTAATGACCATCACCCAGTCACACCATTTCCCCACCCACCTCCCCTTTAGCAACCCTCAGTTTGCTTCCCAGAGTTAAGAGTCTCTTATGGTGTGTCTCCAAGTCTGATTTCTTCCCATTCAGTTTTCCCTCCCTTCCGTTATGACCCTTTGCACTGTTTCTTATATTCCATATATGAGTGAAACCATATGATAATTGTCTTTCTCCAACTGACTTATTTCACTTAGCATAATACCCTCTAGTTCCATCCACATCAATGTAAATTGTAGGTATTCATCTGTTCTATGGCGGAGTAATATTCCATTGTATATATGAACCACCTCTTCTTTATCCATTCATCTACTGAAGGATATCTCAGCTCCTTCCACAGTTTGGCTATTGTGGACATTGCTGCTATAAATATTGAGGTGCATGTGCCCCCTTTGTTTTACTACACCTGGATCTTTGGGATAAATACCCAGTATTGCAATTGCTGGGTCATAGGGTAACTCTATTTTTAATTTCTTGAGGAAGGACCATACTGTTTTCCAGAGTGGCTATACCAGATTGCATCCCCACCAACAGTGTGAGAGGGTTTCCCTTTCTCCATATTCTCGCTGACATTTATTTTCTGTCTTGTTAATTTTAGCCATCCTAACTGGTGTGAGGTGGTATCCCATTGTGGTTTTGATTTGTATTTCACTGATACTGAGTGATGTTGAGCATCTTTTCATGTGTCTGTTTTTCATGCCATTTGTATGTCTTCTTTGGAGAAATGTCTGTTCATGTCTCCTGCCCATTTCTTGACTGGATTATTTGTTTTTTGGATGTTGAGTTTGATAAGTGTCTTATAGATTTTGGATATTAGCCCTTTAACTGATATGCCATTTGCAAATATCTGCTCCTATTCGGTAGGTTTCCTTTTAGTTTTGTTGACTGTCTTTTTGTTGTGCAAAAGCTTTTAATCTTGATGAAGTCCCAGTAGTTCATTTTTGCTTTTGTTTCCTTTGCCTTTAAACATGTGTCTAGCAAGAAGTTGCTGCATCTGAGGCTGAAAAGATTGCTTCCTGTTTTCTCTAGGATTTCAATGGACTACTGTCTCACATTTTGGTTTTTCATCAGTTTTGTGTCTATTTTTATGTATGATGTAAGAGAATGGTTCAGTTTCATTCTTCTGCATGTGGCAGTCCAATTTTCCCAGTACCATTTATTGGAGAGACTGTTCTTTTTCCATTGGATATTCTTTCCTGCTTTGTCAAAGATTAGTTGGCCATAGAGTTGGGAGTCCATTTCTGGGTTCTTTATTCTGTTCCATTGATCATGTTTCTGTTTTTGTGCCAGTACCTTGCTATCTTGAAGATCACAGCTTTGTAATACAGCTTGAAGTCCTTGCGATAGGAACAGCTTTGGTTTTCTTTTTCAACTTTCCTCTACCTATTTGGGTTTTTGTTTTTGTTTTTGTTTTTTTTTTTTTTTGGTTCCATACAAATTTTAGGATTATTTATTCCAGCTCTGTGAAAAACACCGATGGTATTTTTATAGGTATTTCACTAAAGGTGTAGATTGCTCTGGGTAGCATAGACATTTTAACAATATTCATTCTTCCAATCCATGAGCATGAAATGTTTTTCCATTTCTTTGTGTCTTCCTCAATTTCTTTCATAAGTGTTCTGTAGTTTTTAGAGTACAGATCCTTTACTTCTTCAGTTGGGTTTATTCCAAGGTATCTTATGGTTTTTGGTACAGTTGTAAATGGGTTGGATTCCTTATTTTGTCTTTCTTCAATCTTGTTGTTAGTGTATAGAAATGCAACTGACTTCTGTGCATTGATTTTGTATCTTACCACATTGCTGAATTGTATAAATTCTAGAGATTTTGGGGTGGAGTCTTTTGGGTTTTCCACATAAAGTATCATGTCATCTGCAAAGAGTGAAAATTTGACTTCTTTGCCAGTTTGAATGCCTTTTATTTCTTTTTGTTACCTGACTGTTGACACTAGGACTTCTAGTATTATATTGAGCAACAGTGGTAAGTGTGGGCATCCCTGTCATGTTCCTGACCTTAGGAGAAAAGGTATCAGTTTATCCCCATTGAGAATGATATTCATTGTGGGATTTTCACATATGTTTTTTATGATATTGAGGTATCTTCCCTCTATCCCTACACTGTAGAGAGTTTTAATGAAGAAAGGATGCTGTACTTTGTCAAGTACATTTTCTGCATTAATTGAGAGGGTCATATAGTTTTTGTCTTTTCTTTTATTAATGTAATCTATCACATTGACTGATTGGTGAATGTTGAACCACACACACTTGCATCCCAGCAATAAATCCCACTTAGTCATGGTGAATAATCCTTTTAACATACTGTTGGATCCTATTGGCTAATATCTTGGTGAGTATTTTGACATTCATGCTCATCAGGGATATTGGTCTGTAATTTTCCTTTTTGGTGTGGTCTTTGCCTGGTTTTGGGATCAAGGTAATGCCAGCCTCATATAATGATTTTGGAAGTATCCCCTTCATCTCTATTTTTTTGAAACAGCTTCAGTAGAAGAGGTATTATTTCTTCTATAAATATTTGGTAGAATTACCTTGGGAAGCCATCTGGCCCTGGACTCTAGTTTTGTGGGAAGTTTTTGATTACTGTTTCAAATTCCTTGCTGGTTATTGGTCTGTTCAGATTATCTGTTTCTTCCTGTTTCAGTTTTGGCAGATTATTACTTTCCAGAAATACATCTATTGCTTCCATATTGCCTAATTGGTTGGCATATAGTTGCTTATGATATGTTCTTAAAATTGTTTATATTTCCTTGGTTTTGGTCATGATCTCTTTCATTCATAATTTTATTAATTTTTATTCTTTCTCTTTTCTTTTTGATAAGTCTGATAGGGGTTTATCAATCTTATTAATTCTCTTCAAAGAAGCAGTTCCTAGTTTTTTTGTTGTTGTTGTTTGTTTGTTTGTTTGTTTGTTTTTTCAGTTCCTAGTTTTGTTGTTCTGTTCTACTCTTCTTCTGGTTTCTGTTTCATTTATTTCTACTCTAACCTTTATTATTTCTCTTTTCCTGTTTGGTTTAGGCCTTATTTGCTGTTCGTTCTCCAGCACCTTTCTCCTTTAGGTGAAAGATTAATTTATGTATTTGAGATTTTTCTAATTTTTTGTGAGAGATTTGTATTGCCATGTACTTCCCTCTTAGGACCACTTTTGCTGTATCCCAAATGTTTTATACAGTCATGTTTTCATTTTCATTAGTTTCCATAAATTTTTAAAAATTGTTCTTTTATTTCCTGATTGACCCATTCATTATTTAGTAGGATGCTCTTTAACCTCCAAGTGTTTGAGTTCCTCCCAAATTTTGTCTTGTGATTGAGTTCAAGTTTCAAAGCACTGTGGTCTGAAAATATTTGGGGAATAATCCTAGTGTTTTGATATTGGTTGAGACCTGATCTGTGACCCAGTATGTGATCTCTTCTGGAGAAATTTCCATTTTCACTTGAGAAGAATGTGTATTCTGTTGCTTTAGGATGAAATGCTCTGTATATATTTGTAAAGTGTATCTGGTTCAGATTGTCATTCAAAGCCCTTCTTTTCCTTTTGATCTGCTTAGATGATCTGTCCTCCATTGTTGTGAGTGGGGTGTTGAAGTCCCCTGCTATTAATGTAATATTATCAATGTGTTTCTGATATAATTGGCTGCTCCCAAATTAGTAGTATAAATGTTTATAATTGCTAGATCTTCTTATTGAGTAGACCCTTTAAGTATTATATAGTGTCCCTCTACATCTCTTACTACAGTCTTTGGTTTTTAAATGTAATTTTTTCTAATATGAGGATCACTACCCCAGCTTTCTTTTGAGGTCCATTAGCATGGTAAATAGTTCTCCACCCCCTCGCTTTCAGTTTGAAGGTGTCTTTAGGTCTAAAACAAGTCTCTTATAGATAGTCTATGGATGGGTCTTGCTTTTTTATTTAATCCCATACCCTGTGTCTTTTGATTAGAACATTCAGCCAATTTCCATTCATAGTAATTATTGAAAATAATAATTTAGTGCCATTTCATTACCTGTAAGGTCCCTGTTTCTGTAGTTTGCCTGTTTCTTTCTGGTTTGTGTTACTCTTGGGCTCTCTCTTCACTTACAGTATCCACCTTAAAGTTTCTTGCAGTGCTGACTTGGTGGTCACATATTTTGATTTCTTTCTGTCCTGGAAGGTCTTTATATCTCCTTCCATTCCATATGAGAACCTTGCTAGATAAAGTATTTTTGCCTGCTATTTTTCTCATTTAGTACCCTAAATATATCATGCCAGCCCTTTCTGGCCTGCTAGGTTTCTGTGAATAGGTCTTATGTCAGTCTAATGTTTCCACCTCTGTAGGTTAGGAAACTTTTGTCTCAAGCTTCTTTCAGTATTTTCTCTTTATCTCTGATATTTGTAAACTTCACTGTTATATGTCAGGGTGTTGATCTATTTTTATTGATTTGGGGAATGGTCCTGTCTACCTCTTAAACATGAATGCCTGTTTCCTTCCCCAGATTAGGGAAGTTCTCAGCCATGATTTACTCAAGTATACCTTCTGACACTCTCTTTTCACCCTCAGGCACCTTAATAGTTCTGATAATGGTTTATTTTATGGCTTCACTGATTTCTCAAACTTCTCCTCATGATCTATTATTTGTTTTTCCTCTCTTTTCCTCAGCTTTCTTCCTTTCCATCAATTTGTCTTCTATGTAACTTACTCTCTCTTCCGCTTCATTTACCCTACCTTTAGAGCATCCAGTTTAGACTGCATCTCATTTTTAATTTTGGCCTGTCTAGGTCTCATTGCTGTGCTAAGCAATTCTTTAGTGTCTTTTATGCTTTTTTCAAGCCCAGCTAGTAATTGTATAATTGTTATCCTGAATTCTGTCTCCAGAATTTTACTCATAGCCCTATCGATTAGATCTGTGGCAGACAGTATTACCTCTGGTTCCTTCTTTTATTGTGAATTCCTCCTTCTAGTGATTTTTCCCAGAGGAGAATAGATGAATGAGTGAACAGAATGAAAAATATCAACCATGACAAAAGCAAAGTAGCACACTAGAAAAATCCAAAGAGGTCAGAAACAAAAAAGAAAAAGAAGAAGAAAAAAAGGGGGGGCATAGGCAGAGAATATAATCTTACAGGGTAGACAAAACAGGGTAATCCACTTGGTCCTTAGTGTATTTTGATCTCTGTGTTAGAAGATATTAAATTCCAAAATTAGAAAAAAAGCAAGCTTGTATGTGTGTGTGTGTGTGTGTGTGTATACACACACAGAAAGATAAAATTGAATAGAGTGAAAGAAAGCCAAAAATGAAGAACATATATATAAAATATAAATGTAAAAAATAAAAGTTAAAAAAGACTTAAAGAGTTGATAAGAAACTAGTTGAAAAGAGAAAAAAGAAAAAAAAAGAAAAGGAAGATTGTAAACTAAAAGATAAATGAATCATGAGAAAAAAATCTAGAATTTTATATACTACTTTCTCCTACTGCTGGAATTTTACAGTCTTATGTGGTCTGTAAACTTGTGGTGCACCTGTTCTTCTAGTCAGTTTTCTGAAGGAGGGGCTTGCTGCGCTGCTTCTCAAGTGTCTTTGCATGGGCAGAGTTGCCCCCCGCCCTTGCCTGGGGGCCAGGCTCAGCCCAAGCTGGTCCTCTGTGTGGCTTTTGTGCCCTGAAGGCTTTACACATCTCTTTAGACAATAAAAAATAATTTCCAGCCCCAAAGCCCAAAGATCGCAGTCCCCTCTTTTTAGTAAACCTCAGGGATAAACAGTTTTCACTTTTGTGTGTGCCATACTGTGCAGACTCCTGTGGTGTGTGCCCATACCATCCTCCCAGGAGAAAATGGAGTGTCCCGAGTTACTGCATTTTGTGGGGCCCTGGCATGGAAAGCAGTAGCCAGAACCTGTGCACACTTGCTCTTTCCCTCCTGAGGAAAGGTGGAAAGTCACCCAGTATTGTCTTTTACAAGGCACCCACCCTTAGAGCCATTGCCGGGTCATGAGCCCTCCTGCTCCTCCCCTCTCAGAGGGAAGGTGAAGGGCCCCATGTTCCTGTCATTTGCATGGTCCCCACACAGAAAGCAGTCACCCAATTGAGCCACATCTAGTGGTTTATGGGAAATCAATCTGAGAGCCCCCTCTCAGGCTCACTGACCATAACAAGTTTCCCTGCTCCAGTGCTTGGGAACTCTACTGGCTCAGGCACCCCCACTATTTCTGTGACTCCAGGGATCCTGAGACCATGCTGTCCCACCTAGAATTCTGCCCCTTTTCACCACCTAAGCACCTTTCAGGCAGGGTTGTCTCTCACTGGATTAGATTTCTGAGGGTTCCTATTTTGCCATCTGTGGCTATAAGCCAGCTTACTGAGGCTCCCTCCCCTGCTATTTATCTTCCACTATATTCCCTCAGATTCACTTCTTTGCACCTCCTACATTGCAGGAAGTGGTCACTTTTCTACTTGTAGAGTTCCAGATACTCCTTTCTCACATCTCAGATTGAATTAATGGATGTTCAGAATGATTTGATAGTTATCTATCAAAGATGAAATGAGATGAACAAGATGTACAAGATGAAATGAGATCCCCTACTCTTCTGCCATCTTGCCTCCTTCCTATTCTTGCCTCCTTTGTCTAGATTAATTGGCTACATAAGTGTGGGTTTATTTCTGGGCTCTCTACTCTGTTTCATTGATCTATGTGTCTGTTTTTGTGTTAGTAACATACTGTCTTGATTCCTTTAGCTTTGTAGTGTATGTTGAAATCTAAGCATGTGCTGCTTCCAGGGTTGTTCTTCTTTCTCAAGATTGTTGGCTGGGGCGCCTAGGTGGCTCAGTGGGTTAAGCCGCTGCCTTCGGCTCAGGTCATGATCTCAGGGTCCTGGGATCGAGTCCCGCATCGGGCTCTCTGCTCAGCAGGGAGCCTGTTTCCTCCTCTCTCTCTCTCTGCCTGCCTCTCTGCCTACTTGTGATCTCTCTCTGTCAAATAAATAAATAAAAATCTTTAAAAAAAAAAAGATTGTTGGATGTTTGGTGTCTTTTATGGTTCCATACAAATTTTAGGAATATTAGTTCTGGTTCTCTGAAAAATGCCGTTGGTATTTTTATAGTGATTGCATTGAATCTATAGATTACTTTGAGTTATATGGACAGTTTAACAATATTAAATATTTTTAAAAAGATTTTGTTTATTTATTTTTTTGACAGAAAAAGATATCAGGAGAAAGAGAGCACAAGCAGGGAGAGAGGCAGAAGCATGCTCCCCACTGACCAAGGAGCCCGACTTAGGGCTCAATCCCAGGACCCTGGTATCATGACCTGAGCCTAAGGCAGACACTTAACTAACTGAGTCAACTCACCCAGGCGCCCAGCAGTATTAATTCTTACAACCTATGAGCACAGTACATATTGTTTGTGTCAGCTTTAATCTTCTTCATCAATGCATTATAGTTTTCAGAGTATAGGTCTTTCACCTCTTTGGTTAAATTTAGTCTTCAGTATTTTACTCTTCTTGATGCAATTATAAGTGGGATTGCTTTCTTAATTTCTGTCTGATAATTTATTATTGGTGCATGGAAATACAACAGATTTCTTTTTTATTGATTTTGTATCCTACAACTTCACTGAATTCATTTATTTGTTCTCATGGTTTTTTGGTGGTGTTTTCAGGGTTTTCTGTATGTAGCATCATATCGTCTATAGTGGCAGTTTTAATTCTTCCTTTCCAATTTGGATGCCGTTTTTTTTTTTCCTGCATAACTGCTGTTATTAAGACTTAAAATACTATGTTAAATAAAAGTGATGAGAGTGAACATCCTTATTTCTGGTCTTAGAGGAAAAGTTTTCAGTTTCTCACCATTTAAGTATGATGTTACCTATAGGTTTGTTATACATGAGCTTTATAATGTTGAGGTACATACCCTCTATACCTACTTTGTTGAGAGTTTTTATCATAAATGGATGTTGAATTTTGTCAAATGCTTTTTTGGGGGGCATCTGTTGAGATGATCATATGATTTTTATCTTTCATTTTGTTAATATGGTATATTCTTTAGACTTAATATGCTATTCATTCTCTACCTTCTTGAATTGCTTAGATGATATAAACATTTCTTATTTCCTAATAGCTCTATTTAAGATTATAGTCATCCCTCTTCATACCATTTAGGCTCATCTCACAGGTTATGTTACAGAGCTTTCTATGTAGTCTTAAAAATTTTATAACTTAAATATAGTATATATATATATATATATATATATATATACCATGTGCTAGAAAGTAAATATAATTGCCAAGAGACATAGATAATTCCCTATATATTTACCCCAGAAGAAATTTAATGTGATATATTGGTTACTCAAGGGATGAAAAAGTCACATAGGGAAAGAACAAGAAACCCAATATTTAACAATTTGAGAATGTCACTCTCAACTCTTAGCTCCTGGAGTCTAGGAGTCTAGTCTGTGTCAGCAGGATATAGAATGATAGTGGGCCAGTACCATGGGTACTAGAGCCAAGAGAAGATGGCATTGAAGGAGAAGCCACCTGATGCAGAGAGAGACAGAGAGACAGAGAGATGGAGCAAGAAAAAAAAAAAAAAAACAATTCTAAATGCTCCTTCCCTTCAGGGCTAAAACCTTTTTTAGTACCTTTATTTTGGCCTGAAATGTGATGGCAGACAAATGTTAAAGAGGCTAGGATTTATAGATTCAACCCATATGTAATAGAGAATAGAGCAGGGGAAGGGTGAGGAACAGTTCTGAAGGCAAACAGATCTAGGACTAACATATAATATTGATATTAACAGATTAAATGAGAAAAATCTTATCTAAGTTGATATAGGAAAATATTTTATAAAAGGCAGAACTCATTCATGATATTAAAAAAGGTATGTTATCAGATTAGATAAAGAACATCTACCAAAAAAAAAACAAAGCAAAGCAAAACAAAAAACTCAAACAGAAAATGACACATAATGTGGAAATGTTAAAAGATTTTACTAGGAAAGGTGCCTGGGTAGCTCAGCCAGTGGTGTCCAGCTCTTGATTTTGGATCTGGTCATGATTTGAAGGTCCTGAGATTGAGCCCCATGTCAGGCTCCATGCTGAGTGTGGATTTCAAGATTAAGATTCTCTCTCCTCTGTCTGCCCCACTTCCCTCTCTCTTCCACCCTGTTTGTGCACACACATGCATTCTCTCCCTAATAAATAAATAAATAAATAAATAAATAAAGCTTTTACTTGGAAAGTGAAAAATAGGTAAGAATATACATGTTATCGACATTTTAATAAAAATTTTACATAGTACAACAGTGGGAATCATAAGAAATCTAAAGGATAGGGACCAGAAAATAGGAATCAACAGCTTTTATAATTGGCACACAATTAGGCTGTGTATGATGAAAATCCAAATGAACTAAATATAAGATATTCAATCACCTAAGTGAGTTTGTCATTATAAGAAATGCTAAATCCAGTCAGGCTGAAATCAAAAGCATACAAAACCATATAGTAATTAGAAACCATATAAAACCATATAAAAAAGAAATAACCAGTAAACATAGGTAATTATTAAAGCCAACATTATTGTATTCTTGGTATCATCACTTCTGTTTGACATAGGACTAGGAGTCCTAGTCAGTGCAATAACACAGGAAAAAGAAATTAAAAGAAAAGAAATAAAAATCATGCGGATTGAAATCAGTGAAATAAAGAAGTTTCCTACTTGCAGGTGACTGATTATTAAAAAATAATCCCAGGTAATCTAAGGGAAAAAAGAAGAATAATCCTCCCCAAATCATTTAATTAATAAGTTATTTTAACAATGTCTCAGGAAAAAAGCAAGGTCACAGAATACAACCATATTTTTACATACTAACAATAAATAATTAGAACACAAAATTTAAATGCACAGTACACTTACAATAGCTGAAAATTATGTACTTAGGTTTAGGTCAGAGAAAACATGTACTGATCTTTAAGGTAAGAAGCATAAAATGCAAATGGAAGAAGTCAAAGATTTAAATAAATAGAAGTACTATATCCATGTATTAAAAGAATCAACATAGTAAAGATGGCAATTTTCTTCAAACTGAACTGAAAATTTAATAACTCTACTTTGAAAACTTCAACTGATGTTTTATCAATATACACAAGCTGATTCTAAAATCTATATGGAAAAACAAAGGAACTAGAATAGCTAAAACAGTTTTTGAAAAGGAGAATAGAGATGGAGGAATTATACCACTTGATGGCAAGACTAAATGTATAGCTAGAATTATCAAGACGCAGATAAATTGAACAAAATACAGTCTAGAAATAGAATCACACTAATTCAGCCAAATGATTTTGGATAACATAGCAAAAGCAATTCATTAGAGAAATAGTTGTTTATTCAACAAATGATGTTGTAAAAATTAGACTATTGTAGGATTTTTTAAAAAGTGAACTTTGGCCTAAACCTCATACTTTACATAAAAATTATTTAAGATGGATCAAAATTCTAACCATAAAACTTTTAGAAAAAAATCACAAGAGAAAATCTTGCTCACCTAGAAGTCAATGAAGAGGTTTTAAATCTGTACCCCAAACCAAGATATATAAAAATAATAATGGATAAATTAAACTTGATCAAAATTAAAATTAAAAAGTTTGGTCTGGGAATGACATTGCTAAAAGAATAAGACAAGTCACAGTCTGAAAGAAAATATTTGCAAGTCACATATCCAACAACAAACTTGTAAAGGCAAAAACTCTTTAAACTCAACGGTAAGGAAGAAAAAGTCAAAATTTTTAAAAGGGCATAGATTTTGAATACATGCATCACCACAGATGATATAAGGATGGCAAATAAGCAGATTAGAAGATGTTCAACATCCACAGGGTGTTTTATGTAAGTGAAGAATCACTAAATTCTACTCCTGAAACTAATGTTACACTGTATATTAACTAACTGGAATTTAAATAAAAACTTGTAAAAAAGGGACGCCTGGGTGGCTCAGTTGGTTAAGCAGCTGCCTTCGGCTCAGGTCATGATCCCAGCGTCCTTGGATCGAGTCCCGCATCGGGCTCCTTGCTCAGCAGGGAGCCTGCTTCTCCCTCTGCCTCTGCCTGCCATTCTGTCTGCCTGTGCTCGCTCTCCCCTCCCCTCTCTGATAAATAAATAAAATCTTTAAAAAAAAAAAAACTTGTAAAAAAGATATTCAACATCATTATCCTTTGGGTAAATGTAAATTAGTGGGAATGTAAAATGTTCCAGGCTCTCTGAAAAATAATCCAGCAGTTTCCCATATGTTTAAACATGTACTTATCATATGATCCAGCAGGCCCCTCCTGAGTATTTATACTGGAGAAATGAAACCTGTTGATAGTAGTTTTATTTGTAATAGGCAAAAACTGGAAACAATCCAAATATTCTTCAACAGGGAAATGAATAAACAGACTGTGATATACACCCATTCAGTAGAACACAACCCAGCAATAAAAAGGAACAGGTTATCAATAAGAGTAAGAACTTGGGGTGCCTGGGTGGCTCAGTGGGTCTGCCTTTGGCTCAGGTCATGATCTCAGGGTCCTGAGATCGAGCCCCGCATCGGGCTCTCTGCTCAGTGGGGAGCCTGCTTCCTCCTCTCTCTTTGCCTGCCTCTCTGCCTACTTGTGATCTCTGTCTGTCAAATAAATAAATCTTTAAAAAAAATAAGAGTAAGAACTTGGATGGATCTCAAAAGTATGTTGCTGGTGAAAAATACCAGTATCCAAAGGTTACTCTAAGCGGGGAGGCTCGTTGGTTTACGGGTATGATTCTCACTTTGGGTGCCAGAGGACCAAAGGTTACTCTATGATTCCATTTATATAAAATTCTTAAAGTTATAAAATTAAGTAATGGAAAAAACATCAGTGGTTTCCAGGGGTAAGGTGGGGGAGAGGACATTATTATAAATATGCATACCAAGGCATTTGTTTGGAGGGTTTGAAACAGTCTATATAGTGATTGTATTGTGATCATGGTTAGAAAAATTAATATATATGGCAAAATTTCATAAACTATACATACATCAAATGAAACAAAACAAGGCAATAACAACAAAATGACTGTTTGGATGTTAAAACTGGTTAAATGTAAAATAGATTTTAGATTAGTTAATATTATACTGATATAACTTCCCAGGTTCTGATGATTGTACTATCATTGTCTAACTTGATATATTCAGAGGAATATGAGGAAAAGTACACAAGAACTCTCTGTACTATGTTTGTAATTCCTATATGAGTCTAAAATAATTTCAAAATAAGTGACTTAAGGACTTCTGGTTTTAGCTCCAACATATGAAGAGCTTAGAAGTCATCACCTCTGTCATATTTACAGTAAGAAATAGCTAGAAAAATTGAAAATCATCAACTTTCCTTGGATCCAACAGGGAATTGAGGTCACAGAGATCACAGGACAGCCACATTCAGAGAGATACAATGATCTGCTTACCTAGAGCAGAAGATGCTACAAGCTCTACAGATAGAACCAATTAATTCACTAGTAATGTTCGCAAATAGCTGGAGGCTGAATGCCCATACTGTGAGACTGCAAAACTCCCAGAGGCTGTAATTATAGAGGGGACTCCAAACTTGCAGGCTTTCCCTCCAGGCACTACACCATATGTGCACAGTGAGGATCCCAGAAAATCCACTAGTGGCTCTGGCAGGGAGAAGGGAAGAACAACTATTGTGTGATCTTCCCAGATCCTACATAACAAAGACCTACTCTCCAGGGTGGTACAGAAACCTTATCCTACTAGGGGAAAGACTTTCTACCCCACTCCATCTTCCTCCAGCCTTTCTGTCTCACCTAAGGGAAATAAAACAAGACATAATCAACAAAAGATAGGTCTGCAAAGAAACAGAGAGTGAATGATGCAGCCAGGCAAGGAAGTAGGGGGTGCAGGTAGGTGGGCAGGGAGCTATATTACTGGAAGAGGGACAAATATTTGTGGTGGTCATACATCCTTGAAGCAGGCTGAAATATTTAGATTTAATTAGAAGATTATAGAACAATTCTCCTACACCTCATAGTCCCACCACAGTAACACCCTCCAGTATAACGATAGTGGATTACAGCTGAAAGATGCAAAACACAGATGCTCCCTGAGGACCAATGCAAAGAGAAGCCCTAAAGCAAAGGCAAGAAACAAAAATGAGACACTAGAGGAACTGGAAGCCTCTGGTACCTATAGCTATAATAAACATTAAATACAGGCCAATTCCCAGCCATGTTAATATAAATACACAAAAAGCATGTTTCCTTCAGTACCTAATACTGCTACATATCTGTCTTTCAAAAAAAAAAAAAATTAAAAGATATACCATAAAGCAAGAAAGAACATTGTCTGAAAAGACAAAAAAGAACATCAAAACCAGAGAGACATGGTACAGATTTTTAAATCATTAGACAAAGAATTTAATAAACATTATTACTATTTTAAGGGTTTTAATTGGACAAACAGACAACATGCAAAACCAAATAGATTGTGTCATTAAAAGAATGGAATCGGAGGGGTTTGATGTGGCGGGGGGGTGGGAGGTTGGGGTACCAGGTGGTGGGTATTATAGAGGGCACGGATTGCATGGAGCACTGGGTGTGATGAAAAAATAATGAATACTGTTATGCTGAAAATAAATTAAAAATAAATTTAAAAAATTCATCAGCTAGCCAAATTAAAAAAAAAAAAAAAAAGAATGGAATCTCTAAGTAAGAATCAAAGCTAAATGCTAGAAATTAAGAAAAAATGTAATAGACATGAAATGTGCCTTTAACAGGCTCATTAGAAGATGTGAACAGTTACAGAAACAATCAGCAAACCTGAATATATGTGGAAAGCAACCTCTCAAAGTGAATTAAAAAGAGAAGGAAAAAACAAACAAACAAACAAAATACCCAAGAACCATGGAACATTATTAAAAGGAATAATATACAAATAATTGTCATGCCAAAAGGAGAAGAAAGAATGAGGGTAGAAACCATATTTGAAACAATAAGCCAATGACTTTCTAACCTTAGTGGCAGACAGCAAATCATAAATGCAGGGATCTCAGAGAACACCAAGATAAATACTAAAACAAACAAACTACACCTAGACATATCATATTTAGACTGCAGAAAACCAAAGACATAAAGAAAATCTTGAAGAAAGCCAGAGGGTTGGTAAACACCTTCCAATAGAGGAAGAAAAATAAAATTATAGTAAATTTATCATCAGAAAACATGCAAGCAAGAAGGGAGTGAAATGAAATCCTTAAAATATTGAAAGAAGAATGTCAATCTAGAATTCTATATCCAACAAAATTGTCCTTCAAAAGTGAAGGAGAAATAAAAAAACTTTCTCAATCAAAATATGAGTTAATTCACTGTCAGTAGACCTACTATGTAAGATATGCAGAAGAAAATTATAGATCAGAAACTTGGATGAATATATAAAAAAGAAACCATCAGAGAAAGAATAAATGAAGGTAAAATCTTTAACTTTACTCAGTCCTAATTTTTAAAAATTGCTCGTTTAAGCAACAATAGTAATAGTAGATTAGATGGTTACAGCACATGAGTAAGTGAAATGATTGAAAGCAATGTCACAAAAGGCAACAAATTGAAAGTACTCTGTCAAAAAGATTCTATACTGCATGTGAAACAGTATAGTGCTTTCTGAAGGTGGACTTAGATTCATTTAAAATGTATATTAAAAAACCCTAGGAAAACCACTGAAAAGGCTAAAAAAAGCATACGTGATACATCAAGAGAAGAAATAAAATAGAATCACATAAAATGCTCAGTTAATACCAGAGAGCACCATAAAGGTGATATAAAAAAGAACAAATTCAACAGATGGAAAACAGCTACACAAGTAGTAGATTTTAATACAATTATATCAATAATCACTTTAAATGTGATGGGTATTAAGGAAGGCATGTATTGCATGGTGCCCTGGGTGTTATACACAAACAATGAAGCACGGAACACTACATCAAAAATTTATGATATACTGTATGGTGACTAACATAACATATTAAATAAAATAAAATAACTCCTCCAAAACAAATAAATAAAATAAATATGAATACCACCAGTTAAAGGACAGAAATTGTCAGAATGGATAAGAGAATTTTTAAAGACTCAACTAAGTTCTGTCAACAGGAAACCCATTTTGTGTATTGAAACTCTTAACAGTTTAAAAGTAAATACAAGAAGGATTCTAAGATAGTGAAACTCCTTTGTATGATACTATAATGGCAGATATATGATACTATGCATCTGTCAAAATCTAAAGGGTCCATAAAATATAGAGAATGGATGTAAACTATGAACTTTAATAATGATGTATTAATATTTGTTCATTAATTATAAAAAATGTACCACACTGATGCAAGATATCAGTAATGGGGGAAAACTGTGGGTATGTGTTGGGGTGGGAGTATACGGGAACTAGAACTTAAGGCTCAATTTTACTGTAAACTTAAAACTGTTCTAAAAAATAACTCCTATTATTTTTTTTTAAAAAAGCAAATAAAATCCACATATATGGTGGACATATAACCAGCTTAGTGTAAATTAACTAAATTTGTATGGTAACTGAACTAAAGCACTGCTGGATCCCCTGCTAATTCTTTAATTTGTCTTATTTTTAGTACATTGATTCCCATATTCTGGATATTGCCCACAACCCAATTTAGCAGCTCCAATCTATCTGCCACACTCCCCTGTTCAACTTCCAGGAGTTACTTTAGAACATTCAAGATCAGACCAACATCCTGGGGGGTCATGGTGGGTGACATCTAGTCAGTATTCCACTATGGTATCTTTTTAAAGGAAGTATCCGATGGCCTCCTCACTACAGGCAAGGGTCAGCTGCATAAAATGGAAGAGTTTTTACACTCTTAGATGATGTGATGGATTAACTTGTTAGCAGCATACTTCTTAGCCATCTGGTAGATAGCTTTATCCTTAACTGACCAAGTTTCAGAATGTGCATGGGGTGCCTGGGTGGCTCAGTGGGTTAAGCCTCTGCTTTCAGCTCAGGTCATGATCTCAGGGTACTGGGATCAAGCCCGACATCGGGCTCTCTGCTCAACGGGGAGCCTGCTTCCCCCTCTCTCTCTCTCTGCCTGCCTCTCTGCCTACTTGTGATATCTGTTTGTCAAGTAAATAAATAAAATCTTTAAAAAAAAATAAGACCAAAGTGCAGAGAAGGACAGGACCAACCTTGAAGCCTAGGAACCTAAGCATAAAACACATTAAACTTGTCCCTTTTACTAGTGCATGATGCAGACCAATAGATGACATCTATTATATTGAAATGAACCTATTAGGAAATCTGAATTGAGGAAGCAGGAAGCTAGAAAATGCAATATCAACTGTGCTCATCTCCAGATGAATAAAGAACTTTAAAGTTTGAGTAATTAACAGATAAATTCTGTTGTTTACTTGGATGGCAAGAAAAGATTGCTAGAAATTGCCACATTTTCATCCATATCTTCATTCATAAAACACTACTAAACAAACCTTAACAAATTTAAAAGAATATAAATCAAAGTATGTTCTTAGGTGATGACAGAATTACATTACAAATCAATAACAGAAAGATAGGTGGGAAGTTCCCAAATATTTGCGAATTTAAACAACATACTTGTGGATAACCCATGAGTCAAAGAAATCTCAAAATAAATTTTAAAATATTTTGAAATAAATGGCAATACAAATTACCAAAATCTGTAAATTGTTACTAAAAGAGGGTTTAGCAAGAAATACAGAGGATTAAATGCATGTATTAGAGAAAAAAAAGAGAAAGATGTAAAATAAATAACTTAAATTTCCCCCTCAGGAAACTAGAGAAAAAAGAGAAAATTACACCTAAAATGAGCAGAAGAAAGGAAATAATTTAACAATTAGACCATAAATGATATTTAAAATAGGCCAATACAATCCTCAATGACATCAGTAAAATTGGAAGTCTCTAGCTAGAATAACCAAGAAAGAAAAAAGAGAAGATATAAACTACCAATACCAGGAATGAAAAAAGGGTCACTACTACTGATTCCAGAGATATTGAAAGGATAAAATTGGATTAGTATGAACAACTCTTTTTTCAAGCCAAAGCCGAAGTCAGATGCTTATCCCACTGAGCCATCCAGGCACCCCTGAATTATAATTCTATCTGTACAAATTTGAGAACAGATGAAATGGGTCAATTCCTTGAATGTCACAAACTACCTAAACTCATTTAAGTTGAAACAGATAATGTGAAGAGCCTTTTATCTATTAAGTAAATTGAATTAATAGTTTAAAAGCTTAAAAAATGATTCACTAGGCCTAAATGTTTCATTGATGAATTACATCAAACATTTAAGGGTAAAATAATACAAATAATCTGTAATCTTTTTCAGAAAACAGAAGAATAGAGAAAGAAGTATTCATTTTATTAGGCTAACAGAACCTAGATGTCCATCCACAGATGAATGGATCAAGAAGATGTGGTATATATACACAATGGAATACTATGCAGCCATCAAAAGAAATGAAATCTTGCCATTTGCGACAACATGGATGGAACTAGAGCGTATCATGCTTAGCGAAATAAGTCAAGCAGAGAAAGACAACTATCATATGATCTCCCTGATATGAGGAAGTGGTGATGCAACATCATTCTAAGCCCAAAGCCAGATAAATACATTACTAGAAAACTACAGACAAACATTTCCCATGAACATTGACAGGAAAAAAATCTTAACAGAATAATGGCAAATAAAAGCCAGCAGTACGTAAAAAGAATAATGCATCATTACCAAATGGGGCTCATTTCCCAAACTTTAAGCCAAATTCAACATTTGTAAATCAATTAGTGTATTTCATCATATAACAGACTGAATAAGAAAATAAATGTAATCATATCAGTAGATGTAGAACAACAATTTGAAAATTTTAATGCCCATTTATGATAAAAAAAAAAACTTTAAAAACTAGGATTAGAAGGGAACTTCCTTAGATGAAGGGTATATAGAAAACATGTAGCTAACATTGTACTGAATGATCACAGAGTGAATTCTTTCACCCTAAGATTGGAAATGAAACAAGAATGTCTCCTCATTAATCCTATTCAGTATCATAATGCAAGTCACAGTTAGTGTAAGACAAGCATTAACAAATAAATAAAATAAAAATTTTAATTTTTGTGGAGGAAATGATTCTCTATGTCAAAGGAATAGCACAGAAGACATTAGGGGAAGGAAGTGAAAACTGAATGGAGGGAAATCAGAGGGGGAGATGAATCATGAGAGACTATGGACTCTGGGAAACAATCTGAGGGTTTCAGAGAGGAGGGGGTGGGGGCATGAGTTAGCCTGGTGATGCGTACTAAGGAGGGCACATGTTGTAATGAGCACTGGGTGTTATACACAAACAATGAATCATGGAACACTACATCAAAAACTAATGATGTTTTTCAGAGTCCATAGTCTCTCATGGTTCACCTCCCCTTCCAATTTCCCCCAACTCCCTTCTGGATTTTGAAGGGGCGGGGGGTGAGAGGTTGGGGTACCAGGTGGTGGGTATTATAGAGGGCACAGATTGCAGGGAGCACTGGGTGTGGTGCAAAAATAATGAATACTGTTATGCTGAAAATAAATAAAAAACAAAACAAAAAACTAATGATGTACTGTATGGTGACTAACATAACATAATAAAAAAAAAATCTCAAAAATCTACAAAAAAACCTCCTGGAACTAATACCCATGTATAATTCCTTTACTATATATGAGCAACAAACAATTGAAATTAGAAATTTTAAAAGGCAAAAATCATTTATAGTTGCACAAAAAATGAAATGCTTAAATAAATCTAACAAAATATATACCAGACCCATTTGCAGAAAACTATAAAGCACTTACCAAACAGGATCTAAATAAATGGAGAAACTATTCCCTTTCATGAATTGGTAGATTCACTATTATTAAGATGTCAATTATTTCCAATTTGGTCTATAGATTTAATGCAATCATAATGAAAATCTCAGAAATTTTTTTCTCAGCAACTTTTTGTAGATATCCGCAAACTAACTCTGATATTTATATGGAGTAGCAAAGGTCCTAGAATAGCCAACACAACATTGAAAAAAAAGAACAAAGTTTGAAGATTCACACTATTCAATATTCACCCTATTTCAAGGCTCTACATAAAGCTATAGTAATCAAGACAACATAGTGTTGGTGAAAAAATAGACAAATAGATCATTTTGAGAGCCTCAAAATAGACCCACACAAATACAGTCAACTAACTTTTGACAAAGGTACAAAGGCATATAAATGAAAAAGAACATTTTTTTTTCCGCCAAAATGTGCTAGAACAATTGGACTTCTATATGGGAAAAATGAACTTAGATTAGACACAAACCTCACACCTTACATAAAATCTAACTCAAAATAGATTATAGATCTAAATGTAAAATGCAAAACTATGCAACTTCTAGATGAAAAACCATGCAACTTTCTAGATGAAAAACCATGCAACTTTCTAGATGAAAATCTGTGGCTTTGGGTGTGATAACGAGTTTCAGACCCAGTACCAAAATCACAATCAATAAAAGAAAAATGATAGATTAGACTTTTTAGAAAAGTTTTGCTCTGCGGAAAACACTCTAAAAAAGAATGAAAAAAATAAGCTGTGAATATTTATATATCACACATCTAATAAATGACTTATTTGGAAAGAACTCTTGTAAGATAAGCGATCAGTAGTGGTGTGAATAGTGTTTCTAAAAAAGTATGTCCATTTCCTAGTCTCTGAAACCTGTGAATGTGATACTATTTGGAAAAAGTCTTTGCAAATGTAATTAAGTTTAGGATCTCAATATGTGATCATCATGCATTTATCTTTCTCAGGGAGAACTGAAACAAAACTAGAGAGGAAGGCTGTGTGAAGACAGGTATGGAGGCAGAGATTGAAGCTGTGCATTTACAACCCAAGGAACACCAAGAATTGCTTAATAGCTACTGGGAGGTAAGAAAAAAGCATGGAATATATTCTCCCTCAGAGCCTTTAGGGGGAACCAAGTCTTCTGGCAGTTCGATTTCAGACTCTGCCCTCCATAATCGTGAGGAAATAAATGTCTTTTCTCTTCAAGCCACCCAATTTGTGTTTATTACAGTTGCCCTAGGAAAATAATACACAACCACATTTCTAAAGTAGGGAAAATATCTGAACAAAAATATATCAAGGAAGATATAGAGATGGCAAACAAGCACATGAAAGGATGCACAGCATAATTTGGCATTAAGGAAATGTCAGGTAAAACAGCAATTAGTTATAAGTACGTACCTATTAGAAAGGCCCAAATATCAATTACTAGCAAGGATGCAATTAGATCTCTCAACATATTGATGTTGAAAATGGAAAATGGGGGGTGCCTGGGTGGCTCAGTCTTTAAGCATCTGTGTTCTGCACAGGTCATGATCCCAGGGTCCTGGTATCAAGTCCTGCATCAGGCTCCCTGCTCTGTGGGAAGCCTGCCTCTCCCTCTCCTACCCCCCTTGCTTGTATTCCCTCTCTTGCTGTCTCTTTCTGTCAATTAAATAAATAAATAAAATCTTTTAAAAAATGGAAAATGGTGCAGTGGTTTTGGAAACAGTTTAGCTTTCATTATAAAGATAAACATAGTGTTGGGGCTCCTGGGTGGCGCAGTCAGTTAAGCATCAGACTCTTGGTTTCCACTCAGGTCGTCATCTTGAGGTCCTAAAATCAAGCACTGGGCTGGGCTCCTGTGCTTAGCGTGGATTCTGCTTGAGATTCTCTCTCCCTCTCCCTTCTGCCCCTCCAGCTCATGTGCACACGCGAACTCTCTCTCTCTCTAGAATAAATATTTTTAAGAAGGTAAACATAGTTTGATTGCCCTCCTAGATGTTTCTCCAACTGATTTAAAAAACATATCAGTATGCACATAAATGCTTACAACAGCATTATTCATAATCACCAAAAAGCAAGCTGCCTTTAATAGGTGAGTGAATAAATAATCTATTTCACATACACATAGTAGAATACTATTCAGCAATAAAACCTAGTAAGTTATCAATTAATGAGATAACATGGATGAATCTTAAACACATGTTGCTAAGCAAAAGAAGACAGTCCACAAATGTTGCATGATGTTTGACTCCATTTATATGACATTATGGAATAGATACAACTAAAGAGACAAAAAACATATCAGTAGTTCCTAGGGTTTTCTTTGCAGGGAGCAGGGGAGTGGTTGAAAAATTGACACACAGGATTTTTTTAGGATGGTGAGACTACCCTGTATGATATTCTAATGATGGATGTGTGACACCATGCATTTTTTAAATCTCATAGAATAAAATTAAAGCACAGAGATTAAGCACAAAGAGTTAATCTTAATGTATGCAAATAAAAGTCAGTTCAGATATCTAGGTATTACGGGATGAATGCAGACTGTGACCAAATCATTCTAGTGGTATTACAAATGTGTGAAGTAATATCAATGAATAGGATCGGGGAAGAGAGGTGCTCACATAAATAACTTTGAAAATGAGTGGATGATGTATGATGAAGAAAAAATAACTGTATACAGATACTATATTCCAGTTAGCAAAATTGTTTCTCAGAAGGGTTTGGGTTAATAATCTGAAATCAATAAACCTGTATACTGGGATTGAATGAATAAGTATATGAATGGTGGATAGTTGGAGCCAATTTTCTCACAGAGGTAAGCAAAGGGGGAGCATAGAATGAATTGTGAGATACTAGATTAGAGTTTGGAGATATCAATGTAACTCATGTTTAGCTTAGTATAGGTACAGTTGGACAAATAAAGAAATAATTATAGATATATATGCATACATGGGTTAGTATACAGACATTTTCCAAACTCTATCTTCTCAGAAGGCTTAGATGCATAAAATTCTAGTAGTAATGAAATAATTTGAGCAGGAAAATAAATAATGTAATACTGGCTTCTAACCCAAGTATAAAATAAATAGCCATGAATCCATGATTCTATAAATAGGTGGCTTAATAAATAAATAAATCTGGGATAATAGACAAATTGTATGTATAGACTAATTACAAAAAAAAAAATTCATGTAGCTAATCTACCCTCGAGGAGATGGAAACTCCCCACCCTTTGAGTGTAGGCTGAGCATGATGACTTTTTTTCCCCAAGGAGTCCTGTATTGAAAGGAAGGGGAAAGAGTAGCTTTACAGTAGAGAAACTTTACAGATACTACCTCGGTAGCTAGCTGATATCATCAGTTAAGTCATGTTTATGGTATGTAATACCATAGATAGATGAATGTATTGATAGATACATGTAATGATAGAATGTGATGAAAATAGTACCTTACTACCGAGGCCTTCCCTCCAAGAAATCATAGTGCCAGTCTAATCTTGAGAAAAACATCAAACACATCCCAGTTGAGGGACAGTACAAAATACCTTCCCCAAACTGTCAAGGTCATAAAAAATAAGGAAAGTGACAATCTGTCACCGCCTAAAGGAGCCTAGGAGAAATGATGACTAAATACACTGTGATATCATGGGTGGGATCTTGGGCCGGGAAAAAATAAAGGAAATCTGTATGAAGTATGGACTTTAGTTAATATTAATGTATAGATATTGGTTCATTAGTTGTGACAAATGTATCATATTAATATAAGATTCTAAGAATAAGGGAGAGTGAGTACTAGGCATAAAGGAACTTTGTACCATCTTTGCAACTTTTCTAGAAATATAAAACTAATTTATAAGTTTATTTAAAAATAAATGATTTTAAAGAAATACGAATATGGCAATTTGTGGTATACTTACCTAGTGTCCACCAATGTTCAAGTCTCTCATTCAGCCGCCCTTCCTGGAGCCTGCCAGCAGGGGTTGGGCTCTGTGGAGATCCCTCTGTTCTGTTGTGGGTGGTTTCTTTAGACTTCATTTGGAGTTCTTGTGTTTACTTCTGTTAGAACCTGGGCTTCCTTCCTCTGCTGGCCTGAGGTCAATACCCTGGTCTAAAACTCTCAGCAGCCAGAAACACACAGGGAGAATTTAGAGGTGCTAAATCAGGTTGCACCTGCCTAGGTCTACCAGGGCTGGAAGCAGAGTTGGTATTCTGTGGGATACCCTTCAAATCTGGAGTGGGTAGTCCCCTCAAACATCACTCAAGGTCTTTACCTTACCTCATGGCAGGGCCTGGGCTCCTCCTCCATTGGCTGACCTGACTTCTCTGCACTCACAACAAAGCCTTCACTACTCTGAGACACCAGAGGCAGAGGTAAAGGGATGCCAATTCCTGAGACCCCTGCATAGAGCCTGCCAGGGCTGACAGTAAGGGTGGGACTCTAAGCTGGTCCCTCTGTTTTGCAGGAGAAAATATCCTCAGTCCTCACTCAGATTTCCAAACTTGACTCCTAGACTCCTAACTTGACTCCAGGGACTCCCTTTTCTGCTGAACCAAGTCAGCTAGCTTTAGATCAAAGCCAAATCTACCCCCCCGGCCTGCCTATATGTCCTTCCCCCACCCCAATCTCAGGAGTGTGCAGTGAAGCAGTGCTTGTGCTTAACAGCTATAACCAGTGTTCCCAATGCAGACAGCAGAGGCAAGGCTCTATGTGGGCAGTCTGTTCTCTGATGGGCATTTCCTCCAGACTTTCCTCCTGCTTCTCACCTTTACTTCTGTTTGGGCCTGGGATCCTTCTCTCTGCTAGCTTGAGATTGATACTCTGGTCCAATAACATCAGTTTTCATTGAAAGGTCGTAATATTTACTACAGAAATGAAAATGTTGAAAATAGGCAATACAGAATTGTACTTTTTAAATTCAGTCAAGCCAGAGTTATTATAATAATAAAGAGCTTTAAGCACTACATAGCACCATCACCTCCAGTCAATTTAACAAGGACCGGCACTATTTGCAGTGATTCTCTCCATCCCTTCCATAAAACATTTACACACCTGGGTTCAGCTCTCTGCCCCTAGAACGTATATGGTGGCAACATAAACCAGCAGACAGAGCCATAGGACATTCTTGCTCTGCAAGAAACAGGGGAGGCAGTCTAAGTTGACTTAGCATCTAGATCATTTTTTTAATGGTCTAGCCTCGACTTCAGTGCTGGAAGGGTGCTGTACACAGGAGAAGAAATAACCTTCTCCATCAGGCATCAAGACAGCTCTTGGCCCTGGTATACTGGAGAGGATGCAGAGAACCATGAAAGTAGTGAAGAGATACAGGCTTCCCAAAATTCATTAATATTATCACTGGGTGTTGCATGGGAACTAACTATATTCTGACTGAGAGTGGGCAGGAGGGATTCTAAGGCACAGAGGGGTATCAAGTATGCCTCTGGTTCTGTCATCCTAAAGATCCACCCACTCAAATAGCTGCACAACTTTAGGCTGGTAATAAAGATACATAGATATTCCAAGCCTTTTCCTGGAAGTTGTCCAGGACCCTCCAAGATTCCACATGCTTTCTCCTTCTGGTCCCCTTTCCATTATACACTGAGCTGTAAGTTCACAACCCAGACTGACAGCCTGCCCTAGGCTATCTGGGTTTTGTTTAGTATGTGGTCTCTCTCAGGGGCTCTAGAAATTTCTTTACCCTTCAGACCTCCTGATACTCCTCACTAGCTGACAGCATCCTGTCTAGACTATTTTCTGAGACCTAGTCATTCTGACCAAATCCTTGCTTCTTATAGTAAGTGGAAAAAATTTTAACAACAGAATTTTGAAACACTTACTCACAGATACCCCAGTACTCAAGATACCTGGCAAAATATTGTCCTTACTATGGATGGGGAATTAATTATTAAAGAATTATTTTTTGAAGTATATAACTAGAAAACATGGAAATTCCAAATAAAATAATGGTGAGGATTTATTTTGTCACAAAAGATTGATCAGCATTTAAAACTGATTTGAATGCCTGTGAGAGTTTAGGATATTTGTGTACATTAATATGTGAGAGTATAAAATGGTACAGCATTATTGAAACAGAATATTAACAAACTCATAAAAATTTGTAGTATCACACTACTTCCACTTTAACCCAATGTTTACTTTTCTACCTTTCCTATAAGAGATCATCCATATTTGTCCAATATTTTATATTTAATAATGTTGATATCAGTTTTATTAGTTATAGCAACAAATGAAAAGCTACTTATGTGTCCATCAGGAGGAGACTGATTAAATTAATTGTGGCATATCTGCACATTAGAATTTTGGGGGCTAGTTAAGAGTCAGGTGGATCTATATGTGCTCTCACAGAAAGATCCTGCATTTATTTTATTAGGGACATGGGCAAGAGAAAAAACAATATGTGCACCATTATCCAAGTACCTTAAAAAATCCTCAGATTGTATTTTCCCAGTATGTTTATGTAAGAAAAAGCCCAGACTATATTTTAAAATAATATATGCAACATTTTAAAACTGTGGTTACTTCTGGGGAGTGCTGAATTTTGGAAGATGTAGTAAGGAAAGGGCTTTCTGATTTATCCATATTTTTAGAATTTCTTTAGCACCAAGAATATGTGCACTGCATGGAGTACTGGGTGTGGTGCATAAACAATGAATCTTGGAAAACTGAAAAAATAAAATAAAATTTTAAAAAATAAATAAATTCTATTAGGCTAAAAAAAAGAATATGTGCACTATTTTGTATTTAGTATATTTAAGAAAGGCTAAAAATAGAAAAAGTAGCTGTGTGATATTCAGATGAAGTAACTACTATCTAATGTAATGGAAGGAACTTGAAATCTGGATGACTTAACACTACAAAAGTTTACTTCTCATACACATAAGGCCTGATGGGCTGCAGGATCTTTCCTGTCTGGTGACCCAGGGATAGAGTCTGCTTACACAGCATGGATCAACCTCTCAACACAGGATCTCCTTGATTCTGCTGTATGGGACAGAAAGCTTAAAAGTGGCATACTGACTCTCAAATGCCTTGGTCTGCAAATGACAACCATTGTTTCTGTTCAAATTTCAGTGGCAAGGGTAGTCACAAAACCTTTTTCCAATACAAATACATTTGACAATATAGTGTACCCCTGAGCCCATGAAGGGGAGAAAGACACGATGTGGAAGAACACTTAGAGTCTCTCTATAAACAGTTACAGAGTAGGTCATCAGTAGAGTACAACACTTAGAATTGGTATGATAAAAGCCCTCTTCATTCTTGGAGAAGTTTCCAAGAAGGCCAAAATTGCCTAGCAACACTCCAAATCTTTCGAAGTGCCTACTGTGTGACGGGTGTTCAAATACAGAATCACAGCATTTTTCTAAAGGACACTGGAAATCTCAGCACGGATGCATCATCCTTCTTCACTCTATATAGCACCTTCCTGCTGTGACCTTTTCAATAACCTCTACAGTCCCAATACTGTGAGAATTTTCTTCCTTTTGCTCCATGGGCATATCATAATTTGAGTTTCTGCTATACACCACTTGATGAACATGACTGAACACTTGTACGGGTGTCCTTGGGCACACTGAAAACCAGGATTTTCCCCTGCAGCACATACAGACAAAAGTCAGTAAAATGATGGCCTGTTAGTTTTTCTTTTCTTATTAAAGCTGGCATGTGTCCCGGGAGACTTCTTCCACCTTGGAGGTACACTGAGTAATTGCTCCATGAAGATACCCATACCCTTATCTCCGAAACCTGCGAATTTGTTGTTATACTTTGTAGATGTAGTGAGGTTATGAAAATGACTTTAAAATAAGGCGATTACACTGCATTATCAGAGTGGGCCCAATCGAATGACGTGAGCCCTTGTAAACAGAGAACTTTCTCTGACTGGATACAGAAAAAATGCAGCAGAGTTGGGGAGGGGCAGTTAGAGAGATTCCAAAGGTGAGAAGGATGCAATAGTTTATTGCTGATTCAAAGTAGATGGACTCAGGACTGGAGGCCTAGAAAAACTCTGTCAGCTTTGGCTGACAGTCAGAAAAAAATAAAAATTAAAAATAAAAATAGGGGCACCTGGGTGGCTCAGTGGGTTAGGCCTCTGCCTTCAGCTTGGGCCATGATTTCGGGGTCCTGGGATCGAGCCCCACGTTGGGCTCTCTGCTCGGCTGGGAGCCTGCTTCCCCCTCTCTCTCTGCCTGCCTCTCTGCCTACTTGTGATCTCTCTCTGTCAAATAAATTTTTAAAAATCTTTAAAAAAATAAAATAAAAAAATAAAAATAAAAACAAAAACAAGGCCTCAGTATTATTTCCACAAAGAACTGCACCTGCCAACAACCTGCATGATCTTGGAAGGAGATTCTTCCCAGAACTCACGAGGAGAGGCCTACCAGCTGAAAGCTTGACTCTGGGCTGCAAAAATCCGAGCGCAGAATCTAGCAAACCCATCCCAGCATTTACACGTACAGAAATGTAGATAATACCTACTGAGATAACAAACATGTGCTGTTGTAAAGCAGCAAATTTGTGGTGATTTGTTACAGCAGCCATAGAAAACTACTATAAATTCCTGAAAAACTACAGGGTCTGTTAGAATCCATCATCTGCCAATGGTAGCTACACAGTGATTTCCCGTCCTTCCTCATCTACAATGTAAGAGGGAGGCTTTGGTTTTTGACCACTCGGTGCCCTTTACTGTTCAGTGTGTGAATTCAGTGGCCAGTCTCAAATAATTCATTAGCTTTAATTTTCCTTTATTTCTATTTTATATTCTTCTTAATATCTCCTAACTTCATGAATATATTTTTGCTCCAAGATATTATAGCCACTATATTCTGTGTCAAATTAGAGTCTACCTATCAGCAGGCATGGAACACTGGGTGTGGTGCATAAGCAATGAATTTTGGAACACTGAAAAGAAATTAATTTTTTTAAAAAAATAGACTTTTGTGAATGTGGTGGAGGTATCCAGGGTGGGGGGTGGGGGTAAGGGAGTGTCTAAACCTCACTGTCAGAATTACAGGGGAAGGCAATTGCTGTGAGAGGAAGAGCCAGGAGGAGAGATGGAAGCTGTAGGGAGTTGGAATGCTCTGAGTCAGGGGAGGCCGAGGGACAGCAGCTGTCTCTTCCACCAGAAGCAGGTGCAGCTTCCAGAGGAGGACAACAGAGGAGAGCTGGCCAGCAGGTCAGATCCTAGTTTGGACACAAAGGCCCAGCGGGGAAGTCCCAGTGGAGGGAGCTGTCATGCAGGAAAGTGCCGCCGGGACTGGGGACTCCACACAAGTGCTGAGACCAGGGCAGAGCCAGCTCTCAAGGGACCCTGGGGTGAGGGGCAGCAGGATCCTAGGAAAATGAACCCCATGAACCCCCAAATTGTGTTTGATTTTCATTTGCACCTTCCTTCTTTAAACCTGCTTTTAGTACTTCGGCCACAGGGTCTTTCTTTCATTGCCAGAGAGCCATCATGGAATAGTGAGAAAAGAAAGTAATTAAGAGACAGAAGGTTGGCTTTGGGCTGCAACCGCGTGGGCTCCAGAGGAATTCAGACCAGGGCTTTATTCTCAGGGTTGTGTTTTCTGAAACATGTGAAGTCATGAAAATTTCAGAGATATGTGTACCTCAGGTTTCTCGTCTGCAAAATGGGCTTAATGTAGTCAGCTTGCGCTCTGGCTCAGTGATACCTTGTGAGGTCAAAAACTGTTGGAATGCAATTTATGTAAGGCACCTGGTACAAGGAATGGCTTTTTGGATATTTAATAATTACCAGTTATTACTATTAAAATTCTGACATCAAATGCTGTCAACCTCCCATCTTGGAATTTTAAAATATATTTTTATCCTGGATATGTCAGAGAATATACATAGCAATACAAAGCTCTAATACATAGCACACCAAATCAGCCAAGATACTTTCAACCAAATAAAAGTAAGTTACCCACTAAGGAACATTTTGAGGATTTTTATCGTGAGCTGGGAAAATCTTCCCCCGCTGTATGCATAGAATGTTCATAGAAAATGTGTCAAGGGCTACCTAGTTCACTCTCATCAAAACATCTATCTCTTTTTTTTTTGAGTTTACCAATTTACACACAAGATAACTTAATTTAAATACTCTATTAAAAGAGTGAGCTCTTAAAAAAAAAAGTTAAAAGAGTGAGCTCTGTCTTTGACAGTACAAGTCAAAGATTGCCAGCAAAATGGCTTCTGAGAATCACAGGTTAAGGCGTAATTAATTACCCTTATTTCTCAGAGACTCCCTGGAAACAATCTACATAAAATATCTAGTTTGTGCACTATGTTCACCTATACTGAGACAAGAGCACAGGGCACCTTTCATTTCTGTCCCATTTCTGGCTAATTCGTGATCTTAAAAAGTAATTTCTAGAAATAGTTTTCCAAACCAGGCTTTATTTTTTTTTTAATATTTTATTTGAGAGAGAGAGTGAGGGAGAGAGAGCATGAGTGGAATGTAGTAGAGCAGAGAGAGAGAGGGAGAAGCAGTCTGGTTATTTTCATAACCTCACTACATCTACAAAGTATAACAACAAATTCACAGGTTTCGGAGATAAGGGTATGGGTATCTTCTTGGAGCAATTACTCAGTGTACCTCCAAGGTGGAAAAAGTCTCCCGGGAGACATGCCAGCTTTGATAAGAAAAGAAAAACTAACAGGCCATCATTTTACTGACTTTTGTCTGTATGTGCTGCAGGGGAAAATCCTGGTTTTCAGGGTGCCCAAAGACACCTGGTATGGGGCTCGATTCCAGGGTCCTGGGATCTTGACCTGAGCTGCAAAGGCAGAAGGTTAACTGACTGAGCTAGGCATCCCCACACCAGGCTTTAGCCTCTTAACTCTGGACACAGCTTCTGAGGGTTTGGCCCTTGCCTCACTCCCACAGCAGCTTCATCTGATCCACCACCCAGCTTCGGGTAAAGCTGACTCACACCAAAGGACTTGCAGTTTTCCAAGACCCCAGACCCACGAACCTCGAGGTGCTTACACTTGACTTCTCACATCTGGATCCTCCCATGTCCTCTCCTTCTATTCACATGTCCTTAGGTCTTAGGGTGTATCCCATCGTCTTTCTTACTTGACAGCTGTTTCTACACTCTAAAACCCTATGGGCACGGTGGGTGGGTCTTGTTTATTCTGACACTCCCAGTACTAGCAGGAAGCCTCCCAAAGATGCTGAAGGAATGTCTAAGAAATAAACGAGACAGTGTGCAAGAGGTCTAATTTATTGTGCTACAATTAATCCTACATTCTTAAGTAATCTATATGTATATGTACACAGGCAGTATCATTTAGTTTTAAAAAAACTAAAAGTGAAAAGAAAATGCAATATTTGGCCATCTTTTACTTTTTCTCTATTTCTTGACCCCAAGTATCTTACTGCTGAATTCTTTTACATTTCCAAGGAAATGCCTAATCCACTGACATGTTATCACAGTCCAAATCAGTAAATAAGATGAGGAATTTCACAATTTGGTTTACAAAATAATAATCTCTTACTCTTAAATCTCATGTACAGCACAAAATTTGAAAATGTTATTCATAACCTTGTTTTTTTGAAGCTAATAAACCTTCTATCGAAAGAAAAAACAATTAAAAATTAACATATAGAATGAGAACATAAACATGCTATGCAGTCTGTTTTCTCTGCCCCACCCTGACCTTCCACTAAAGAGAACATGTATTTTTTTTTTAACAACAAAATGAAGAATCTGTCTCACATTTCACTAGGGGTGGGAGGAGCTGCTAGCCATGGCCCTGGAACGGGCACTGGCCATGGCCTTGGAGCGTGCATTAGCCCTGGCAGCAATAAGAGCCTTGGCTGCAGCTCTGGCTTGGGCTCGTTCTTCCTCATCCCTCAAAGCCTCTTCATAATAGGATGGAAAGGCAGAGGGGATGGTATCATGGATCTTGGCCAAAAACTCAAGAACTCTCATCTTGCTGGTCTCAGCGTGGGCTCTGGGACCCCACAGGAACTCATAGCGTGGAGGATCACTGTTGACCACCTGCCTATACTCCAGGTAATTTTCTTTCACCAAATCTCTGGTGATGAGCTTCCTCGGCTCCCCATAGATGAAGTGCTTCCTCCCGGGATATAACCCCATCATATTCAGCACTTCCCAGACTTGCTCCTCAGTGGCACAGTTGCCCTTTGTGAAGATCACGCCCAGAACGGTCATCAGCAGACCAGTCTCAGGCACACTACTCTCATTACTAAGCCTCCCATCATAGCTTGGTTCCAGTTTGTTGACGAGCACATAGATGTGCCTATTGGGATCCACCTCCTTCATGTCGAGGCCAAAGACCAGCTCTAAGTGATCAGAGGCTTTCCTGAGGATCACATGGAAGTAATTCCTATAGATCTGAATTACATTTCTAAGCATATCTGCCTTGGTAATGGGCTCTTTGGTTTGATACTTATATAGCAGGTAGTATACCAATATAAACACCTTTTCCCCCAGAGGGCTTCTATGGAAGGGCTCAGTGGCTATTGGATTCTGGAAGGATCTTGGCCTTCCCTGTACTTCATTGGTGCCTTCATTTGATCTCATGTATGACACAGCTGCAGCAGTAGTGGCGGTGAATGTGGCTGTCCGAGGACCCTGGGGATTGAAAATGATTCAGCTAGTGAGCTCTAAAGGAATGTCTTCCGAATGAGGGGAGGAAGAGGAGTGCAACTGAGCAGCGGCTTGAGCACTTACCAGATCCTGTGAACCTTCTTGGGCCTGTCGGCGTCTCTCACGGGCCCGGAGCTTACTCTTCTGACCCCGAGGCATGATGACTCTGTTCAGGTGCAGCAGAGATGTGGACACGTGAACCAGTAACCTGGAAGAAAGAGGATAAGATGGTGTGTGCCCATTCACAGGGCGATGCTGTCTTGGCTTTATAAATGACTACCTCTGCAGGTTTTCTTACGTGCACTGCTCAAGGAATTCACAATGTTCATTTTCTCTTCTCAGCTTGTTTCCTAAGAACCTTGTGAAAGTAACAAGAGTTCACCTTAAACTGCTACCTGCCTGATCTGCCTAGGGCCTTCTAGGGTGACAGCAAGGCCTAGAATAGCCAGGCTCTATGGAGGCCTCTCTGTTTGGGGTAGGTGTGTTTCTCTCATTTCACTTCCAGGACTATCATTTTGGTTTCTGGCTGCTTCTGGTTTCCCTTTATTGCTTTCAGGCTGACCTCATTTCAATACTTCATCTCCCTTTGATTCCAGAGGAGAAATTGAGGGAGACTTCAACTGACTATATCTTCTCAAGGATGACAATACAGAAAGAGCTCAGAAGGACTGTCTCCATCCTGGGGTAATTAGGGTCCTTACTGTTCATTCAGGGTCCTCACCTCATCTTCTGCTAGGGCTTGGTACTCTTCCCTCTCCTGGTGTGAGACCACATTTTAAGACAAGGCCCTTATATTTTTAAAAATTACTTAAGAGGTCATTAGGGAGCCCTTAGTCTGACATATCTGCCTGATACCTTCAGGGTTTATAGCATGGTTGGCACTCTGTGCAGACCTGCTTTGATATGAAGTCAGTGGTTTTCTCAGAACTCAGTCAAGGTCTTTCTCATTACTCTTGTTAGAACCTGTAACCTCTTTCTGCTTTTCCGAGATTGATGCTCCAGTCCAATGGCCTCACCTCTCTAAGTTTTCACAAGGAGAATTCAATGGATGCTGTATCAGACAATTCCTGCCCAGGGCCTATCAGAAATCTGTGTGACCCCTTACCTTTTGGGGTAAAGAGGGTTCCCTCAAACCTTTTGCACTACCTCTTGGCAGGACCTAGAAGTAGTTTCTTTCAAAAACCTAAAGCAGCCCTCCTCACATGAAGCCATTCACTTTGAAATGCCAGATTTTGTAATTTAGGATGCTTTGCATCCAACCACTCTCACCTTCGCCCTCCCTAGGCTGGAGAACAGTATCAGAACTCTGAAAACCCATTTTTTGGGGTGGGAGGTCACTCGGACCTCACTCAGTGTCCTCACCTTTACTTCTGTTAGGACCTCAGACTCTTCTATTCACTGACCCGAGGCCAGAAACCCCACCCCAATGCCATCTCCTCTTTGAATCTACAAAGGAAGAATTTAGAAGGTACCACAGAGGATATTCCTTGCCCCAGACTCACTGTTGCTGATGGCAGGGCCCAACTCTGTGCAGCCCACTCTTACGGGATAGTGGGTATCCTCATATCTCATGAAGGGACTTATCTTACCTCCTGACAGAGCCTGAGTCTTCTCCCTCTAACTTACACAGTCCCCTTTGCACCAATTCTTTCATTTCCCTGAGACCAGAGATAGAATTCTGGGTGTCTTATATCCGGCCACTCCCACCGGGGTCTCCCAGGCCTGGCCGGAGGGGCCTGGGTTCTGACTAGCCTTTCTCATCTGTTGTAGTTGGTTCCATCAGAACTTAGGGTCCTCAACTAGCTCTGGAAGGCCCAGTGCCAACCCCTGATCTGATACCATCCACTCCCTGTCCAGAAAGGGAGAATTTAAGGGCACTACATGAGGTAATCCTCGTCCAGGGTCTGCCGGGATTCTGCCAGCCGCCTCCCCCCCCCCACCCCCCGCCTTTCTGGTGTGCACGGCCACGCGCGCATTCCTCAGACACGGAGTGGGGAATGGGGGGGTGGTGTGCCCTCAAGTCTCATTTAGGGTTTTTACCCTAATTCCAGACGGAATGGAACTCTTCCCAAGAGTTCTCCGGCTCACCTGATACCACCAGCCGGAACAATACTTTCACTTCTCGGAGAAGCCAGAGACGGAAGTTGGGGGGAATCCACTTCCCACTTCCGGTTATTCCCATAGGGGCTGAAGTCAGGGGTGTGGCCTTTGGAGGTGAAGGGTGGAGTCTGTTTTGTGGGGGTGGAAGACTCTGGCGAAACTTACTCAGAGGTCTTTTGTTGTCTCCTGGGAGGTCTAGGACGTGACTCTTTCGTGATTTGAGTCAGTGAGCCTCAAGCCAAGACTTCGTCGTCGGGTATCCCACCTTCCAACCCTCCATTCCCAGTTGCCAGAGGGTGAAGTGAAGGAGCCCCTGAACCTAACAGCGAGTTATGGGCTTAGAAGTGCTGATAGCAGGGATGGGTCTGTATAGGTCCCTTCTGTTATGGTGGAATGGCTCCCAAAGAACTCCCTCAGGATCTTAACTGTTACATCTTAGGGTCTGGGACCCTTCCCTCTAATGGCCTGAGGATGTGGATATAAAAATTTCTGTAGATTGTGTGATAATTTTGAGAATGGTTAGTCCGAATCGTGTTTTTAATTTTTTTTATTAAATATTTTTAAAAATTTCAATTCAATTGAATCAGGGTTGTGGCAGTAATGGAGTTTTGGATTTCACATATAACCATCATTCCCAGCTTAACAAGAAAGTGTACCATCTCCAGTAGTTTTCTTTTCTTTTTTTTTTAAGATTTTATTTATTTATTTAACAGAGAGAGAGAGAGAGCGCGCGCGAGATCACAAGTAGGCAGAGCATCAGGCAGAGATAGAGGGAGAAGCAGGCTCCCTGCTGAGCAGAGAGCCCGATGCGGGGCTCGATCCCAGGATCCTGGGATCATGACCTGAGCCAAATGCAGAGGCTTAACCCACTGAGCCATCCAGGCACCCCTCTCCAGTAGTTTTCCATCCACCCTGTAAACGTTTGCATTGTGAGTCTACCCCCTACTCTAGTTAGTGTCTGGTAGCAACACAGACCACCAAACACAGCAAGAATACATCTGCCCTCTGGTGTGCAAAGAAGTCAGGAACTGCAGGAGGTAACCAGAGCTGGGGATAACACCTGTTTTGTTTTTCAAGGCATGTCTACACTCAGCCCTTTATTCCAAGGGCCACTGGGGTAATTAGCCTCCACGAATTCCCCCTCCAGTTTTCCCTCCTTGCAGTTGCACAAGGGCACTGCCCTCATTGGTAATACTTGGTAATACTTGGCCTATTTTAAACATTCTGAATCACCATCAAGCCCACCTGTTTGCACAGCTTCAATATCAGTGGCAGAAGGCCATGTACATAGGGGAATAAATAGCCTTTTCCATCAGGTATCAAGATCTCTCATAACTTTGGTCACTGGCATGGATGCATGGAATGATTAGAGTAGTGGAGAGATGTAGCTTTCCCAGATTCCATCGGTAACATTACTTAATGGGTGACACGGGGGAGCTTTATTGTCTGACACTGGTCAGGGGGCATTTTTTGGTGGGAGGGTTGGGAGATTGGTGGGGGTGGGAGCGGGAAAGGATGCTGGGCTTGCCTATGGTTCTTTTAACCTGAAGATCTACCCACTCATATCACTCTACAACTTTGGGCTGACTGTGATGATTCAGAGATTTCCTAGCCTATCCATGTAAATTGTCTGGTACCCTCCACCCAGATTCTACACGTTCTCACCTTCTGGCAACTTTTCTATTTTTTTTAATAATTGTTTTTATTTTTTAAATTTATTTTCAGTGTACCAGAATTCATTGTTTATGCACTACACCCATTGCTCCATGCAATATGTGCCCTCCATAATACCCACCACCAGACTCACCCAACTTCCCACACACCACCCCTTCAAAACCCTCAGACTGTTTTTCAGAGTCCATAGTCTCTCATGGTTCATCTCCCCCTC